>NW_023416308.1:42594478-44994478 GCF_014176215.1 Rousettus aegyptiacus
ATCATGTTTCTTATTTCTATAAGTTCTGATTTTTTTAGATTCCATATGTAAGTGAGATACAGTATTTGTCTTTGACATTTCTCTTTGTATAATGACCTCAAGTTCCATTCATGTTGTTAAGTGAAGGTAGTCAAAAGGTAGAAGGATAACTTCTGGGGATAAAATGTACAGCATAATTACATAATAACATGGATGGACCTCAAGGTTATTATATAAAGAGAAATAAATCAGACAAAATGTGATATATATATATATATCATATATATATGCACACATACAACACACGTTATATATATATATATATATATATATATATATATATAAAATCACATTTTCTTGATCCATTCACCCATCAATGGATTCTTAGGTTATTTCCATGTCTTTGGCTATTGTAAATAATTCTGCAATGAACATGAGGGTTCAGATACCTCTTTGAGATAATAATTCCATTTCTTTCAGATACATACCCAGAAATAAAATTGCTGGATCATATGGTAGTACTATTTTCAGTTTTTGAGGAACCTTCACACTATTTTTACTAGTGACCGAATCAATTGACATTCCTACCAAGGTGCACAAGTGTTTTCTATTCTCCACATCCACACTAACACATGTTATCTCTTGAGACAACGTTCTTGAAAATAGCTTTCTGTGGTTGTCCTGGAAATGAGGCTTCTGAACATCTAAAGATTAACCAGTTACTCATTCTGTGCTCGGTGCTGGTCAGGCAGGGTAGAGAGTTTCCTGTCTGTGTTGTGCTGCAGAAAGCTATGCAGAGAGAAAGAGACAAGAGAGGCTAGAGAGAGACAACACAGATTCCATCACTTATTCTTCCATGTGCCTTTGAGAATTTATTTGAGTCTGTTTCCTTAAAGTAGAGCAATAATTCAAAAGTAGAGTAATAAAACAACTCAAGGTTGTTTTGAGGACTGAGTTGATGAGTGTGAAGTACTTAGAATAGCATTCGGTAAATATTCAACAAATGGCAGATGTTGTGTGACATCAATTTTGAAAATCACCAGCTCCTCCACCAGTTAGCTGTATGCTCTTAGATCAGGGTTTATCGGCCTGTATGCTATTGCCATTTCAGGCCAGATAATACTTTGTGTTGGGGGTTGTCTTGTGTATGGTCGGAGGTTTAGCATCTCTGGCCTCTACCCACTAGATATTAGTAGTATACTAATTCAGATACGACAACAAAAATATCTCTAAACGTTTCCATACATTGCCACCCTGGGGGGTGGGGGGCAAGCACAACCACCTCTAGTTGGGAAACATTGCTATAAAGACGGAGGGGACTTCTGTTGCTTTTTTCTTTTTTTTCATCTGTAAAATGGGGAGGATTTTCCTGACTGACACTTGAAAACATTATTTGAATTAGGTGTGATAATGGATATGATATTGTTTTGAAAACTTCAAAGTCCTTTTTAAACATAAAGTAACTGTTTTGACAGACTTCCATAACTTGAGTACTTAACAGAAAAGCCAGTATACCACCTTCAAGCTACCACGCCTTTTGTAGATGGCCCAAGAACCCCTGAGACACTCAGCACGTGGGGAGAAGCCTGCTCTTAGATGCCTGGTAGAGAACCAGAGAGTGAGATCCCTTCTCCAGCTTCCTTATCATGGTGGCTGCCACAAGGGGTTCACAGTTGAAGATTAATCTTGCACAGTCCTGTGGATGTGAGATCACAGAGATAGCTGCATTGAGTGGCAGGAATATTCTAGAATTCTCTCTAAAACTCATGCAGCTGCTGATCCTGATAGATTTCAAAGCCAGGGCATTTCTTGCTGCTCCTGCAGGCAGGTTTCCATAGCCAGCACTGCTGTTGCTATTGCTAAAATTTGCACTAGCAATGAAAGGAAGTAATTATTTTAACCTCAACTTAATTAAGATCACATTACAGGGGCCACAAGCAACCAAAATGCCATAGGGTATACCAATGATCTGAGTTCAATAGTCAAGTCCTTTGGCCACAATGGCATTTGTTAGGTCTTTATCCAGCAACGATTTTCTGAACCTGGTATGTGGTGGGAAGACAATGCATCAAATTTTTGGTACAATTGATGCAACAGCATTTGCCTTTTCTTTCTCCTTTTCTTGAAGCTTATCAACAATGGGATACTGTAGGACTGAGACATTTAGACAGGTACTCCTGAGTGATGAGTGTCACATCATAAACCATCTTTAGAAGGGCACCTGCCTTAATCATGATCTCTTTTAATTTATTCTCAGATGCCAGTCATCTTTCCAGTACATCACCAGGCAAGTGTAACCACTGGCCTGCTCCAGGCACCCAGAAGTTTTGGGTCAAGCCCAGATAACTAGCTCTGGCTACCCCTTTTCCCTGGGATGTTCCCTTCTTACGTTTTCAATGTCCTTTACTTCAGGTGGAATTTGCACAGGACCATTCTCTACACCTTGAGACTGTCCCCACTTCAAATCAGAGGGCATAGGATCTCTATCTTTTCCTTTCAGAAGACCCTGGGATCTTATAAAAATTGGTCTAGCCCCTCCAGAGAGATCTGCATATGCAGTCTGAGGGACAGTCAGCTTTTATCAAGCCACAGAAAAAATGTTTTAAACATGCCTTAAAAAATTTTTTTTGTTTTGTATTTATTTGCAAAAATAAAGAGAAATTATGTAAATAATTCCACCTGTAATAAGAACCTGCTTCCTGAGATTTTATCAATTAGTGGACTTAGAATTGGCTCACGTAATTTTTAAACTCTTCCTTCATGTAAGGTAGTGTGACAATCAGCTTGATGATATCTCCCTTTGTATCAAGAAACAGCATCATCAGAACGGAAGGCGGGGCTATCGGCCAGGCAGACAGCCTTTTTGGGCCTCAGTTTCCCTGACTGTAGAGTAAGAAAAGCAATCTCAAGGCTTCCGCTAGCAGGGGGAACAGAAGGGAGATGGTTCAATTAGACAGAACTAGGAAAATGTCTGCCATAACATCAGGCCAGCTGGGCTGAACAAGCATTTAAGGGGCTCTGTGGGCACAGATGCAAAGACTGAAAAATGCAAGACAAGGAATTGGTAACAACAACGCCAGGTAGGTCAGCTTTTTTAATTAGACAAACTTTCAGCCAGCAGCAGAAGTGCTTCCACCCTATAAGCCAGAGTCCTGAAATGCAGCAGTGAAGCCTCTGACGTCTCCACTTGGTAGTAACAGTGGTACAGTAAGGCCTCCCTGCTTCATGCAGCATCATCCATTAGAAAACAAAAAAGGTACAGTAAGTGCCACTGAGCTCCTCCATTAATTGCTAAGTAAGAGGAAAAAAAGAGAAGAATAAAGTGCTTTTACCTGCTCGGCTGGATAATTAAAAGCTGCCTGAAGCACTGCTAACCTTTTTCATTATGGCAGTGTTCATTATAAAGCCAGAAAGAATTAACTACACTGCATTATCAGATATCGAAAAATATTAATAGCAAAAGTGAGAAAGGGAAAGGAGGAATTTTGGGTGAGTTAATTAAACCACACGTCCTCAATGACTTATTAAGTGACTGGTCGAGCTTCCTGGAGCTCGGTGAGTCCTAGAGATCATGCGATGTGTTCTTGTTCCTCAGGAAATGAGTTTCCAGCCTGTGGAACTGTATTTTTTTCTTTCTCTGTTGAAAGTTTTCTTTTCCTTCCTTCCTTTCTTTCTTTTCTTTCGTTCGTTCTTTCTTTCCTTTCTTTCTCTCTCTCTCTCTCTCTCTCTCTCTCTCTCTCTCTCTCTCTCTCTCTATTGGGACCATCTTGGAGCCAATGTAAACGGGAGCTAATTGAGAGCTCTTAAAGGTCACTACTACAGGAAGCCCGTCCACCATATTGTTCAGCAAAAGCCTTTAAGTTCTTAACTGAACAGGTGAGAACATCTTATAATGAAAACCCTTTGCTGCTACTCTAATCAAAGCCCACTAATGAGTTCATGATGGGCCCACCTTATCTTTGAGATTCTCTTCTACGAGGCATGGCATTAAGGCCTAGCACAGGGCATGGAGTTGGGATGTGCTTCTGGGGCCTCGAGAGCTGTTTGGGATAAGTGTGCTATTGACTCTCTATCTACAAAAATTGAAGCAGCCAATAGTTCCACGGAGAAGACCATGTTTAGGGTTCTGCTGCAGCAGCAGGAAGGCCTGCTGAGCAAGGACCATTGTACTTGCAAATTTTTGGTGACTTGAGATGACATCCTCTGCAATATTTTTAAGTGCTCAGTACAAAAAGGCATACTTACAGCACTATCCTACATGGAGCTCTTTGCATGAGTTTAACTGACATAACAGGATGAGGGTAAAGATAGTAACATGGGGAGAAAAACATTTTCGACGGCGGAGGGAACAAGGGAGAGAATAAAAGCATTTTCATTTAGCAAAAAGCAAAATTGATGATGAAGAGAATGTAGTATTGATTTCTTTTCTCTTCTTGCTGGCACTGAACTTTAAACGAAGTCACAGAGCAAATTGAGACTCCAACTTTGATTGGTTGTGCTTCAGCCTAATCTCATTTCAAGAGTCTAGTTTGCATGATTGGTGGTGACATGCAGTGGTTTCTCTTTAGGCAGAGTGAGGTTATCATTTTTCCAACATGCCACCATGACAATCAGACATTGTTCTAGAGAGCTTCCATCCTGCACTTGCCAATAGGTTCCTTCCCTGTGCCATACCTTGGCCCTAGTGACAACTCTGCTCAGAAACTTAGTGAGTGGTGCCACTTGCCCACGGAGGAGCTTTCCAGGAAATGGCTATGAGTAATGGTTTATCAAGCTGCAGACTACATAGGGTTAATGGGGACAAAAGTCATTGGCTAGTGTGTGAACAAATGTCAAAATGGTGATGGGGGAGGGACAGGAGGTTGGGCAAAATGAATAGCCATTTACATGAGTCCAGTGGTCATGTTTTTTTCTGATCATTATTAAGAACTGTGTTTCTTGCATTTTGTCAGCCCACCATTTCTATGCTGCAGTCAGCGGGAGCTCAGCAGTCTCAGCAACAGGGCCTTCTCTCTGTTAAGTGAGTCGTGCATGTAAAGCATTGAGAACAGTGCTTGGCACTTAGTAAGCACTCAGTACATATTATTGATACTTTAGCATCCTGCATCTTTATTTGAAACTTTTCATGAGTTTTTAATATCTGGAGATGCCCTGAAAGGATAAATCTGGAAATAACATAGAGGAGGACATTGAATTTTGAATAATTCTTATAAATCGATTGTCATATTAAATGGCACAGGAATTTTTTCCATATTTGGCAAAATTATTAACTTTCTGCTTTTTAATCTACCATTGGGGTGGTGCATAAGAATCAGTCCTTTAAGTGCTTGCAGATTTGGGACCAAGGTTAAAGTGGGCCACCAATCACCTCCAGCATTTGAGCTTCTGCAGGGGCTCTGACCACTGTACATCTCTCTTAGGAATGATCATAAAGGATGGGCTCTTTTGCTCAAAGGTCAAGAGGAATATCTTGGCTTAGAATCATGTAAGAAACCTCTTTGGAACTTGGTGACTGGGTACTTGAAAGGAAGTAAAAAAGAAGTTGCTTGTGGACCCTTTATGTACTAGGAAAGTTTCTGAACACATCGTGTATGTTTTCACCGCCTTAGGTTGGCTCAGTCCCCCCAGTCATCTCTCCCCCTATTCTTCTTTCAAGTACCATCATGCAAGTTTCAGCGCAAGGCTCACAACCCCAAGAAGTCTTCTTTGAGTAGGCCCAGGCCTGGTTAATTTTTTCTCCTAACTTCCATAGTGTTATCTGAACTTCCCTTTTAACAACTCTGGATTGTTCAGTCTATGGGTCTCTTCTTCCTAGAGAATTTGATAGCATTATGATATAGATCTTTTTTCAGTTCTGTTGGGCCCTGGAATAGTCAATTAAAAACCACAGCTCTGGTTGGATCCACTGAACTCCAATTGCCTTTCATTCAGGTCTATATTCCAGTAAGCATTTTATAGCATTTTAGAAAGTCGTTCATATTGCTGCCCATTCTATTTGTAAGCACTTGGAGGGAAAACATCATTTATTTGTCTTTACATATTTATCACAACTGTAACAAGCATACTCAATACATATTTGTTGGATCGAATTGAATTGAATTTAATTGCCCTTATTTTTTACCTACTACAGGACCTAAGTTGGTACTGGGAGAAGTGTAGGCACAAAACAAACATTTGCTGTTGGGTCTGAATTAACCTCATCGGCCCTCTCAAGCTCCTCAGCCTCTTCACATCATGCCCATGTTTTATGACTGTATAGTAAAGAGGTGCAATGGTTTTCTGGATACCAGTAAGCTTGCTTACTCTAAACCTTCCTGGCCACCTGCCAGACAGATAGCCCTAAGTTGCCAATATACTCCATTTCCCCCTTTATCTCTGTAACTTAATTTACCTCTATTTTCTAGAAAAATCACATAACTAAAATCAAGCAGTCCCAAGTTTGAGTCTAAACTATTCCATTTATTAACTGTGTATTATCTGACTATTCTGTATTATTTACCTGTTGTTGCATTAAAATACTCGAAAACTTAGTGGATTAAAGCAACACACATTTATTATCTTACATGTTCTGTGGGTTAGAAATCTAGTGGCAGCTTAGCTGGGCCTTCTGCTCAGGGTCCTCCAGGCTACAGACAAGGTGTCAGCTGGGCCTGCAGACCTCTCAACGTTCAACTGAGAAGGATACACTTCCAAGCTCACTCACATGATTGTTGACAGGTTACAGTTCCTTCTGAGCTGTTGGCTAGAGGCCTCCTTCAGTTTCCTGCCATGTGGACATTTCCAGAAGGTTCAAAACATGGTAGCAGGATTTTATCAGAATGAGTTAGCAAAAGAAAACAATGGAAGTTACTGTCTTTTTATAACCTAATATCAAAAGTGATATCCCATCATTTTTGCCATATTTTGTTTGTTAGAAGCAAGTCACTAGTCCAGCCCTCATTCCAGGGGATGGGGTTACACAAGGACATGAAGACCAGGAAGCTGAGATCCAGGGGAGCCATTATAGCATCTTCTGTCTTCTGAACCACAAAATCCTCATCTATAAGTGAGTATGATTATAACCACCTCAAGGGTTAGAGAAAGAATCAAATGAGACAATGTAGAGGTTACTGCCTAGAAGAATGCATAGCATATAGTAGGTGACTTCCAGAAGATAATTGTTCCTCCCCTCCTCTGCCTGTCACATTGCAATGATAAGTTCAGAAGTTTATATGCAAAGAAGAAGAAGAAGAAGAAGAAGAAGAAGAAGAAGGAGGAGGAGGAGGAGGAGGAGGAGGAGGAGGAGGAGGAGGAGGAGGAGGAGGAGGAGGAACGAGGAGGGAGGAGAAGGGGGGAGGAGGGGAGGAGAAAGAGGAAGGGAAGAGGAGGAGGTGGAGGAGGGGAAAAGAAGGAGAAGAAGGAAAGTAAGGAAAAGAAAAGCCTACAAAGCTAGTCTCTACTTTTAAGAACAAAGGAAGAGGTATACAGCAAACAAGTCAGGGGGTCTCAGAGAACAAAAATGATGGCAAGGGGAATATTTGAGTTCTATGGACAGGGTCAGAGGCAGGACTTCCCTGAGGCAGAAGGTTGGAGGGAGTTCTGCTAAAGGGCTGAGACCTCAAAGCCTGGGTGATCAAGGATCAGGCTAGGAGCAAATAGCCTCATGATCCAGGACTCCCTATCACAGGCCAGCCCCCCACAGCAGTGGCTTCTGACAGCCCCATGAACAGTCTCAGAGGGTTTTCATAAATCAGGAAGTCTCTTTTCCCCCCAAGGTCAATGGACTGTGGAGCCAACTCTGTGCATTGATCACTTTCACTTTCCTTCTCTAATTCTCACCAGTTCATTAAAGCTTGACCTTATGGGCTTCTACAGCTACTGTGGATGTCCAGCCAGAGAGACCATTATATTTTAAAGGCTGTTAAACTGTCCAGTGATATTTTAGCTTCTTTTTTATATTTGATAGCAAATCATCACTCACTTGTGTAAACTTCCAAGTAAAACTTAGAAAGAAAAAGTGGAGAATTATATGAAATTATCATAGAATGAAGCAGTTAAATTTCTCTCTATCAGCTGAGGTGAGGCTAGGTGAGGTGAGATGATGGTCAATTATCTTTTTCCACTTACTGATAAATTGTCAGCACCATTGAGACTGTCAGTGCCTGATACGTGACAAGCAAAGAGAAGGGTCACTGTGACCAGAGAACTGAAAAAGCAAACTAACTTTGCAGATGGTGCTGAGGCTTCTCCAATCCAAACTTTGACTCACTGGCAGGAACACTAGCATGGACCCTGACCATGTCCTAGGATACTCCCTTTCTCTTTGGACCACTGCCCCTACTATTCCCTTCCTTCCCCTCATTATGCTCATCACACAGCAGCAGCAATCTCCAGCACCAATATGCCCAAAACTAACCTCATTATTCTTTTACCTTCCTTATCTGAGCTAATGGTACCATCATTCACCCAAGTTAAATTTAACTACAAACTTCACTGTTAATCCTAACACCTCCCTTTTCTTTGACTCCCCCACCCAGTTAATTCATCTCTGAGTCTGTTCTACTGTCTAACCTAATTATTTATCAGGGCCACTCACTTCTCACCATCCCCTCTGTTGTTGCCTCAGTACAGGCCCTTATTATTTTCCTCTAATCTGTTGGAAAAACCTCTTATTTGGTCTCCATGGCCTTAGTGCTTACACACACACACACACACACACACACACACACACACACACACATTTTCATACAAACACACACTTCTCTTCACTCCTATTAGTTTGTTTTTCAAGGCACATCATGATTGCATCTCTTTCCTGCTCAAACATCAGGAGCTCCCTCTTGCTTTAGGAAAAAGCTAAGACACTCACCTTGTCTGCGATTTCTCAAAGTCCCCCTAAAACTCACATGCCATCACTGGACAGGAGATCTTGCTATTTTCTTCACATGCTGTTTCTTGTGCCCCTGACTTTGTTTGTGTTTGTTCCTCTAACAGAGTTCCCTTTCCCTCTAGTCTAACTGGCCAACTTCTCCAAACCTTTGAGGCTCAGATCAAAAGTCACCTTTTCCACGAAGTTTTTCCTGACTCATCCAATCTCTTCTCTATGTTCTCATAGAACCATGCAATTCCCCCACTGTATTCTGACCTTTTTTTTACATACCCTCCCCCAAAACTGGACTAAAGTGTCTTTGAGTAAAGACCATGGCTTGTTTCTCTACCAGGTAGCACCATCCTAGGCTCAGGGACACACTGAATATTTGTTGATCAATGAATTTCCATGAACTGTGATTTAACCCAAGTTAAATCATTGCTCTCCCACATTGCTCTGTGACCTAAGCAAGACTTTTTGTGTCTCTGAGATTCATACTTTATCTGTAAAACAAAAATTACCATTACAATCCTATAAGAGTAATGTGAAGATTATAAATGAGATTTAGAAAATTATTAACTGCTGGGAGAGTCAAGAAAGAAGAGGTGTTTGAAGTGAAACTGAGGTTTCTAGAAACAACTTGGGTGAATGAAGTTACCATAAACTGAGAGAGGGAATGGCAGACAAAGAATAGTGTAGTAAAGAACTCAACACATAGTAGATGTTCAACTTCCTCCTTGCTATAGAAGGATAGAGAAAATAGCAAGTATGTCCCTTAAATGCCCATTGTCTCATTTCTTTCAGTTACTACTTATTTTCTTTCAATGACCTGGATAGGTACCAATTCATGTGGTTGGGGGCAAAAATCTCTCTATTTGATATCAGGGTCCCTGACAGACTAAAACAAACACATGGAGAGATTTAATCATCTCCTTAAACAGCTCTGAACTTGCTGTCTGGCACCACATCTTGTATATATGCAAACACAGCTGGACAGGCAGGTAGGGAGTGTGTACCCTTGCAAGCCAGCCTGTGCCAACATGGCAACAGGGGACCCCGCACATGACAGGAGGACTAGGAGGCACGCTGCTGAGTAACTCATCTTAGGGCCACAGTTTCTGGCCCTGATACAGTTGGCCCTGCCTCAGAGTTGGGAGTGCTGCCTGGAGAACAATGTGGAAGATAGCAAGAAGCACCAGCGAAGAAAGCCAAGGATCAAATTGGAATGGCCCCATGAGCTAAGCACTGGTGTTCAGAGTGTTCTGGATACTGGATAAAGGAAAAAATGGACACAGCCCAGCTCCCAGGGCCCAGAGATAGGAAGGAAACAGGAAGATCAGACAAGTGCAAGAGCAGAGAGAAGCCATATATAACATAAAGAATCTAGCAAAGAAACAATCTAAACAAAGAACTGGATGGGCTGGAATAACGTGGAGGATGCTTACCTAGAGTTGATGTTAATGCAAAGGTGCCGAATCTTCCACAGCATACATTCTTTGTGAATCAGACAAGTCTTGCCTGAATAGTGATGATTTGAAGCTGATGGACTGAACAGGAGAAATAGCAGCACCTCCACCCATGAGGGCAGGTCCTATACAAACATTAGAATAAGTGGTGCATGTCATTTCCTATTCAGATCTGTTACACACAGGCATCTACAGAACAACTGACATTAGAGGCTGTTGATTCCAACTGCATTACCACTTGGAATAAGCAGCTTGGTTTTCTTGTACCTGGCATCACTGGTCCCAGTCATATCCTGCCTAAGTAAGCAGACTAATTCCTAGGTAAACAGAGAAACTTAAGGCTAAAAGACAGCATATAATTTATCTCTTTTTACAGATAAAACAAAGTTTCTAGAAGGGTTAAATGGCTGCTCAAGCTAATATGACTAGTCTATGATAGAGAAAGAACTGTAATTCATTCTTCTAACAGCTGATAGAAGGTTCTCTCCATTCTACCAAACAGCCAACCACATGTCAAAAGGAATACACTATAGACTGAAATTTAACTTTTGGGGGAAAACTACTCCTTTGTTTAGAAAAAAAAATCATCAAAAGAAACATTTTACCATGTAAACTTAGAGCAGGCACACACTAAAATTCCTGAGGAAGATCTGGGAGCTAGGAGGTAACCCGAATGTTGATACTTCAAATTAAATCTTCGAGTGTCTTATTTAATATTACACATTTAGAGTTATTTATTCTAACCATTTCTCTACATATTTTATTGGAAAATTTTTCTTTTTCTAAATCTAAATTGCAGGAGAAATATACCTAAAAATTACTGCTTGTTTTTGAGAGATGTATCTATGTGTATGTTTTCTTATCCAATGATTTCCTCCCCAAAGTTCAAGTGTGGAGACTGGAGGAATAGAAGTGTAAACTTTTACTTTGAGGTGAAGGATAGAATTGGACTAGATCTGGCACAAACAACCTAGACAAAATTGTTGATGTCAATACTGAATAAGATTGTACTGATGTTTGAGATTATGCAGACAGATACAACCTTGAGGGTGAGTTCAGGTTTCCTTTGAATGTGATGGGTATTTTCAGTAGCAGTCCTCCTAGGGCAAAGTTAATCTTGGGACAAGAAAAATGGAGCTGAAGAAAAAATACCTACATTATCATTTGGAGAATCAGAATCAGTTGGTCTGGAATCAGGAGAGATGGGAAATTCATAGCCCCTGGTACATAGAAGCAGAGCAGCAGCTGCACAGGGCATTAGCCCAGTAAAGGACTATGGAGTTGGGATCATGTCTATAGATTCTAAGGATGGCCAATGTTGGAAGCAGTGAACTGTTATAGTCAAAGTACTAATAAAAGCTTATTAAAAGTTATAGTCTGACCTCAGTTGAGCTGACAGGAATTGGAAATTTAAATGCCATGTTTAAGAAGGAGCCGAGGGAAGAATGGATGTCCCTCTCCCTGAAGCCAGCTTTGAGGTCTTCAGTGGCAGCTGCCTCCAGCTAAAAAGTTAAGACCAGACAGGCAACAACCTGTGTGAGATCATCAGCAACAGGAACAGTAGTAGGGCAGGAAGACCAGTGGACCAAAGAAACTGTAGAAGCACTTGCCCTTATTATTCCAGAGGAGAAATAGTGGTGATGAGCACTCTGATGGAGCTAATTTGGAGCAATTAGGCTAGTCGGAAATTTTACTGGGTATTAAAATTCTCTTGGTTATTAATTAGTTCTGGCTGGCTTAAGAAAAATTTCTTTAAAAAGTGAGAGGAAGGATTTATTGGAAGGATAGTTAGGACATCTCACTCAACAAAAGCAAGGATTGGAAAATAAAAACCTAGAAAGGAAAGTATTCTTAACCATGAGAGTTGATGGAACTTCTATATAAGGTACAGACACTGAGGTGATTTATCTCTGATTTTGAATCAGACCCTGTGTCTTTTTCTTTCAAAAATCCAATTCAAAAAGAAATAATCAGAATGGCTTTAGGGACAATAGAGACCTACCCCTATGTCATTAGAGGAAGGGCATTTTCTCCCTTTCCACACTGCTCAGATCCATGAAAGAACTGCTTCCTTCACAGATCGGTACCTTTATTGCTGTCACCATTTACTCTTGCCCTCTCTCACTTCTCTTCAAGAGGACAATATTAGTTTTGTTTTGTTGCATAACAGATGATCATAAAGTTAGTGACCTAAAACAATGTACATCTGTTATTTTACAAGTTTTTGTTGGTCAGGAAACAGCTTAACTGTGTCCTCTGTTCATGGTCTCACAAGGCATCAGTCAGTGTCAGCCGGGGTGTGTTCTCATCCGAAAGCTCAACTGGGGACCAATCTGTTTCTAAGCTCATTCAAGTTGTTCGAAGAACTCATGTCCTTGTGGCTGTAGGACTGAGGACCTGATGTTTTGCTGATGTCAGCTGGAGGCTGCTCACATTTTGTGGTGGCCATCCCCATCCTTTGCCACAGGCTTCCAACAACATGGTGACTTACTCTCCATCAAGCCAGCAAAGGAAATCTCCCTCTCAGGGGAGAGCCCAATTCATCCTTTAAGAGCTTTTACTTGATGAAACAGACCCATCCTAGATAATCTCTCTTTTGATTAACTACAAATCCACTGTTTTGTAACTATAATTACATCTGCAAAATCCCTTCACCTTTGTCATATTTTATTGTCTAAAAGCAAGTCACAGGTTCTGCTCACTCTTAAGAGGAGGGGATTACATAGGACATGAACCTGAAGGAGTAGGAATCATGGGGCCACCCTAGTGTTTATCTGCCACAAGAACTTATAACCAATGAGATGTAAAGCCAGCAGGCTTTAATCTCTTTTTTGACATGTACACTCTCCTTCTCTCTCATTACTTCTCATTTTTAATCAACTGCCTACACAAAGGCCACAAGCATTCTTATCTTTTCCATGTAGTTAGCTCACCAGGTCAGGCCCACAGTCACTCAATTTCTCTACCTCTGACAAGTAGGAAATTTCAATTTGGAAGGGAAGGAAAGCCCATGTACCAAACCACATGAAGCTTCAGATCCAAATCTTATTTTCCTATACAATTTTATTATTTATAAAACCGGTATATTGATCCTTATTTGATTCTTATGCCCATTTTTTCAATAATTCATAATGCAGAAGATTTAGGATTTATTGGTATTTTGAGGACTAGTGCCAAATTAATAAGAACCATCCTTAGCTAGGCAGCTACCGTAAGACGTACCTCTGCCACACCCTAAAAATTTGGGTGCAGAGGGAACTAAAAACTATTTTCAGTTGCAGATTCCTGAGGCCTATGACACTTTAATACAAAGAAGAGAAAGTTAAAAGTACATCACTTGCCATGGAGGTTGGAAGGGTTCTTCAGAGACCATCTCATTTTCATTTGGAAACTGTATAGCTTTAGCGGAAACAACTGAAGTGTTTGTTAATATACAAAGTCCTTTCTTCCACATCCTGTTAACTGCAAACTCCCTCTACCTCTTCTTAAAAAAGTTAAGGATTAGGATATGTGTAGCTGTGAGCATGCTTTACCACCTACCAACATATCTGCTCTTCTAGGCCCCTGTCTTTGTGATGACTTCAATCCTGGGACAAAAAAAATCTCAGCATATCATAGTTTATCACATTGTCCCACAGTGATAAACAGGTAGATTCAGAGTGGGTTAGTCCTAACTAGAACTCTGCATCTGTTCCACCATTCCCTCAGAGCACATCCTGATGAGGAAGATGAGAATTTACAAGAGCTATCACTTACAAGTGCCTAGAAGCCAAGGCACAGAGAAGGTAACTAACTGTCTCCAAAAACACACAGGAGTCATCAGCCAAATTGAGAGTTACACTTTTTTCTTTGTACTGCCTAACACCACACTGCTCACTTACACAAGGCTGAGGTGAATCAGCCCCTACAAGTCCAGAATCTCCTGGGAAATTAGCTGCCTATGTAAATAAGCTAGGAACCCAGAGGCTCATGGGGGTCAGTTCTGGGGCACCTCAGATAAGGTGGTTAATGACCACGGCAACATGATTTATGACTTAGCACTCAGAAGGAGCTGCTGTCACTACAAGCACTACACCCAGCCCATCTCCCTTCATTTGCATAAGTAATGGTCATGTTATTAACAGCTCATTAGTGACAGGCCCAAGTGACCAGGAAGGCACACTCAGTGGACTGGAGGGAAAGAACCTCTTATATTCCAAAGAAAACCTGACCAGGACTCTTATTCTAGGGCTCGGAAGAGGACCATGTGACCAAGACACAGTGAAAGAGGGTTCTAAAACAGGGGTCCCTGGGCTTTCCTAATGGCAACGTATATTTCTAAAATAAAATAGCGTGCATCATGAAAGTCTTGATATACCCTCGATATGACATGATGAAAACAATACTTTACCTTTTTGGTCTCCCTCCTCAAAACCCAGAACCCCAGTATAATCATGAGCAAAACATCAGACAAATCACATATGAAGGTCATTCTACAAAATGTCTGACCAATCCTCCTCCGAGCTGACAAGGTCATCAAAAACAAAGAAAATTTTAGAAAGGGCCACAGCCAAGAGGAGCTTAAAGAGATACAACAACTACCTGTAATGTAACCCAGATGGGACCCTGGCACAGAATGATATTAAGTAAAAACTAAGAAAATCAAAATAAATTATGGACTTAATAATAATAATTTATCAACCTTGGTCCATTAACTGTAACAAATGTGCCATACTAATGTAAGATGCTAATGACAGAAGTAACTAGGTGTGGGTTATATGAGAACTCTCTGAACCATCTTTTTCTGTAAATCTAAAATTATTCTAAACTAGCTTATCTTTTTAAAGTTTTTATATGTATGTGCCACATCCCAGTGTATGTCACATTACTACACAAACTATTAGTGTAAGTCCTCAATGCCTCAGTAAGGTCTGGAAGCTAGGCACCTTTACCCTAGTTATACAAATGAGATTTAAAGAAATTAAGTAGCTTGTTCAAGATCACATAGCTATCAAATATAAGAAATTAGTTTCAATCTCAGGTCTTCTGACTCGGAGGCCTGTGTCTTTCATTAAAGTGAACATTATCAACTCAGAGAGGAGAGGGATAAAGAAAGAAGATAGTGCAAGTTTCTGGCTAATGACCAGAATGGTTGGCCTTGAGGGCTGTTGATAGGGACAGATAAGAGGTCAAGGTCAAGGTCAGCCAATGGATCATGATCATCCTTGTGGGTCCCCTTGGTCTTATATTACCTCAGCCTTAGACTGAGGAAAAAAAATAAAGGTCCTTCTTTCACTTTTTCATTCATTCCTAAATCTCCTTCACATCCTAGATGTGGGAATATAACTCAGAATTCTTGTGAAGTATTTCTGCCCACGCAAAAAACCAAATGATATGATCTTCCTTTCCACCTTTCTCTCTCTCTCCCCCACCTTTCTCTCTTTTCTTTTCTCCTTTCACTTGACCTCAAAACTTCACCCCACAGAATGTCAGGACAAGCCTTGACCTAAAAAAAAAAAAAAAAAAAATAGCCTAGGCCTACACAAAATTAGTCAATGAGTAATGAGAAAACTAAATCCAGCTCCATGTCTGCCTATGATGCTTTCTTCAGTCTCCCACTGATTTCAAATTCACCTAGAAACAAAGATCAGAGACAAGAAAGAGCTTTCTATAACTCAGATGGGCAAGTTTGGGAAGGTGGAGAGACGCATAATTGATTAGGACCTGCTATTGCCCAGAGGAGAAAATAAAGAAGGGAAAGAGACAAATTTTGCATGGAAAGAGTGTACTGAAGTGCTCTTGATTTTGACCCAAACAAGTTGTTGCCCTTGGGGCAAATCATTTTAATCTCTCTAGGAAGCAGTTTTTTTCTTCTGGAAAATGAGAGATTTGAACTAGGCAATCTCTAAGCTTCCTCTGAACGTGGGCATTCTATACTCTAGTTTACAATCAATGAAAATAATGTCTGGGATTCTCATCAACTGGAAGAGAAACAAATGGAAGTTCAGTCATAGGACAATTCAGAAATTGAATCAGAAATTCACATTGTGCCTGTTTTGGTGACTAGAGAAGTCCCTGGTCACTTCTTTACAAGGAGAGAATGTTCAAATGATCATCTAACTCACTAAGGATTATTCAGCAAACGCCCACTAGTTTTCTCATGCTACAATACATATTGTGTGTGTGGGTTAGAATGGATTAGAGACAAAGGGAGCTTGGAGACATCAAAAACATATAATCAGTTTTTTAATACCTCACAAGCTCCTGTTAGCTCACCCCACAAAATCTAATCCAACAATTAAAAACATGTCAGGTTATCTGGGGCATCCTACATGTAAACATTCCGTAGTGAAGATATACATGTGAGCACACACACAAGACTGTATGAAAATGGATGTTAGTGTGTACCTTCCACCTGGCCTAACCCACCCAATATCTCCATTTGCCTTATCAGGAAAGATCTCCTAGAGGAAGTAGGCTCTGAAGGGATGATAAGATGCCCTCTGAGATGCACTGAGACTCAGTGGGGCTATAGACCTGTGGGAAATCAGAATCAAATGGAGTTTTTATCAGATCTCAGCATCAGGGGGCACATGGTAAGCAGGGGTGTCCTCTGCTAACCTCCACCCTTGCTTTGCTCTGTGCCCTGCCCCATCCAGGCCTTCTTCCCTCTTTCCCACCTTCCCCCATCCTAAAATTCCCTCCCTTTCTAGCCACATACTGCCTTGTCCCCTACTCTCCTAAGGGCAGCAAATGACTCCTATCATTTTTTAAAATGTAATCAACTACATTTGATATAGCAGGTGCTTTTGTGAGGATGGGTTTAAAAAAAAAAACAGGTTGAAAAAGGTGGATAAAATATAAATTAAAAAAGAAGAATGGGTCTGGTTACAATCAATAACCCCAGAATTATTGACTCCTCTTCCCATTACACTGTGATGCCTCTGTAATCTTGCTGGCAGATTCTATAAAGGACGCATCTGTGCAAGATGAGATGTCCATTGTCAAAAGTTATAATTCTCTTCAACACAACTCCCATAACAGCAGCCAGGCAGTTTCTGCAGAGCGAACTGGTGTCTGAGAACCATATGACATCACTCTCTAAAACCCATTTTGTGTCTTTGCCCCGAGGCTGTCTCTGTCCTTAGCAAGTTGGCAGAAAGAAAGGAAGCTGAACTTGGCCCAGCCTAGTGTCCTGAGTTCAGGCATTTCAAGCTTTCCTTTGTCCTTCCAAATACCTTCTTGGAGAGGTACACTGCACTAGTAGAGCTAACGTCCTACTAGAAACAAATGAATGATTCACTCAGGGGAAAAGCTGAAGCTAACCTCCATTTTTTGTACAAATTCTCTACTGGGATTGTTGCTTCCAAGAATGTTTTGGCTGAAGGGCATAGTTTGTAGTTGATTTCCAGAGGTTTCCCCAAGAAAGACAAGGGCAGGTCATAGACTTATATCAGCTAGGAAAAGAAATTGTCTGGGCAAGGCCCCAGGAAGCCAGGCCTCTTGGCAGTAGGGCCCCAGACCTACCAGGAGGAAAATCTCTAGCTGGGAGCCATTGACCCTTGCAACCAGAGCCAGCTCAGGGAAATCTTCTGAGGTCACTGTTTAATACCCATGAGATGATGTGGCCAAATGTGAAGGACACTGGCCTGGGAGCTGTGTGACCTTGACCAAAACCACCTATTTCTGAGCCTTATCTTCCTCATTTGCAGGATAAGAATGTTAGCCTGGACAACTTTGCAGGACCTTTCCAAATTTGTAATGAGTGATTGGCTGTCACTCAGCTCTGGGTTAGGATTGGGTGCTGTAACTTCTGTTACTTCTCAGCCTTTTCCAGCCCATACTAGCTGATTCCTCTCTCCCTAACCCAGGAGGAGCCCCTGTCTCACCAGAGGGAGTTTGGGAGTCTCTCTGCCAAAGGAGGAAAACCAGAAAATCTGGGTGGGCCCTGCCCTCAGGGACACTCTGTCCAAACCAAAAGCATTGCTCTGCTGGTTTTGATTATGAAGATTTACAGCCAGAAGTGAGTTTCCTTGGCAATACTGTCTGCTGCCTTTATGAGCAGCAATTATACAGCATTTGGTATCTGGGTAGGCAACAGGCGAGAGCTGAAATGGTGAAATGCTCTATCACTCCAAGGAGCAAAACACCTTTGGTAATAAATATTGACATTCATTAAGACAAAGCCAGAATTCAATCTGTTCTGGGGAATTCTCTGCATCCGGCCTCAAGAATGACCCTTATTTATAAGATGTCCCTAGGGAATAAGACAGGCTGGTTCACTCTGCTCCCCAAAATACATTTTATTCAACCGACTCATCCTGGGCAAACATGTATCTGACAAGCCAATTTGAAAATGAATTTGGTACATTTTTTGAGTTGATCACTTATTCTGAAAATGAATGCCCATTCCGGTCAGGCTGACAGCTCTCAGGATGAGAGAACTCAGTGCTCCCAGCTCC
Source organism: Rousettus aegyptiacus (assembly GCF_014176215.1). Taxonomy (NCBI): domain Eukaryota; kingdom Metazoa; phylum Chordata; class Mammalia; order Chiroptera; family Pteropodidae; genus Rousettus; species Rousettus aegyptiacus. The sequence continues at coordinate 42,613,213 of NW_023416308.1, forward strand.
CCAGACTCTCACACCTCCTCCCCGACAAAGGAGAAACAGAATTGAGAGAGCCAGCCTTTCCAGCACCCTTTCTCACCAGTGCCCAGCACAACATATTTTCATCCTGTTGACAAAAAGCCAGTGTGCAGTGCCTGTGTCTGAGAGAAGTGAGGCAGTGTGAAAACTAAGAGGGCTCCCTCTGCAATACCCTCTTGGATGGTTTGACTAGACAAGTATCTGATTCCCAGTGCCCAGAGTCATCAGGAGGTGCTAGCAGTATGGGAGAGAGAGCTGGGCAAAGAGTGGAGTTGGGAAGGGGTTTTCTACCACTATTTGACTTCTGGTCTCCCTGAATCTTACTTTCACTATTTCCTCTTGACTTCTGCCAGGTCAAGATGTCACCTTGGCAAATTTCATGGAAAGATATCATGTTAGAGGGATGTGCTCAGAGGAGGTACCCTCTTCCTCTCTTCTTCCAGCTGTGCTTCCTCCACGGCTCACTTTTCCAAGTGCTCAGGGCTTTCAGGTATAGTCCTGGAAGGCTTCATGCAGGAAGAGGACTATGGGAAGGATGTAGGAAATATGTTTTGAAGATATTGAGCTCCTTGTGGCCAAAATCTCATTAAGAGGAACTGGGTCATAGAAGGCCTCGAATGCAAGGCTAAGAAGCCTAGACTCTAAATTTGCTAAGTTGATTAGATTGCTTTTGTTCAGTGGTTTTCAAATTACTTTGAAATCATGAGCCCCTTTGTTCCAATGCACTCTTGTCTAGAATCTCAATGTACAACGCAGAAAAATGTGTAAGCTGTTCCAGTTAAACACAGGTGAAAAGTCCAGAGCTCTACCCTCTTTCCTGACACAGACTCTGGCCCCTCCACTGAATATGGCCCCACTAATATCATAATTAACTGAGATGCTTATTGAGAATGCAGAGTTCTGGAAGCCCTCACTGGATCTACTGGTTCATATTCTCTGGAGGTGGTACCCTGGAATAAGCATTTTTTCCTACTATACTCAAGTTCAGGAAACATGCTCTAGCATTTGGCAGGGCAGAGTGTGAACACAGATGCATGTCTTTGTTTGACTTGCAGGTAAGTCTTCCACTTGGCTTGACTGTATTCCCACCTATCTTGCATCTTTCCATGGCAGGCAATCTGCTTGTTACATGCCATGTGAACACTCCCTAAGAGCACCACTCTCGGCCATTAGTGTGAAAAGTTTCTTCCATTTCCCAGCTCAGCTGTAAGAGAAACATGGTTCAGGAGGTTGAAATCAGAAAACTTTAAGTCAAGGATCTTCAGAGACCTGCTTTCTGCATAACAGGTTGAGGGACCCAGACCCACAAGCTTCTGGGGTCCAGCGTGGACTAGAAACCATTTTCTATAGCACCAAGCTCCAAGTTATCACATCCCCTACAAAGGCACAGCTTCTGCCAGTTCAGTCATATCATTATCCCTGCTTGCCAGATGGGAGTGTGAGGGAAAGCTTCCCTGAGCAATTAAGCGTCTAGCCTAAGGTCACAGAACAAGTCAACACAGGCCCTCATAAAGTGCCAAGTCCTCCTGCGGATTCAGGCAGCAAGCTAGTGGGCAAAACTGCCTTCGGGCTCCTGCTTTATGACACCTTCATCTCGCCTAGCTCAGCAGCCCGGGCTGGCTCTGCCTCTGCTCCCACACACCTCAGCCAACGCATCACTGCCCTGATCTAAGCCTCCCTTGCCACCCAGCCTAAGGCCTCTGGAAATCAGGAGACACCTATCCAGGTAGGGGATGGCTGTCACATAGTGAGCCTGGAAAGGAGGGTTGGGAAGCCTTGGTATTCAACTTTCTCTTGCTTCTCAGCTGACTAATTGGGTCAGTGATGGGAATGTGAGACATATGGCAATGTCTCACTAAGATAACAGAGAAGCTGTAAACCAAGTAGTATAAGGGGTGTAATTGGATCTATGGTTTTGAAGTGACCCCCACAGCCATCACCTAGCACTATTCTTCCTTCCTTTGGGAAACAGCTTCGGCTATGCCAATCATGTGATTCTAACAGGATACTGATCACATCTAGGAGCAGAGACGATGTGCAGCTCAGGTCCAGCCAGTCGTTGCTCCTCATGTCTTTGGGCACAGTAATGGTTCAAGGATGTGAATGGGACCATGTCTGGCCAATTAAGAGTTATTCCCTGGGAATTTTTCCAGTCTGAGTGTTGTTGGGGGAAGCTAGAGATGTAAACCCTCCCTGACACCAATAGAAGGCCTCTCTGAAGAAGGAATTAATGAAGCCAAGCAGAGCCTCGTAGACTGTGAACATGCAGAGAGAAAGCATCCTGATGACATCATCTGAGTCCCTTAATCCATTAGTAGCTTAATTTCTCAGATACATATACCAGTAAATTCCCTTTGTTAAAAAAAAGATAATTCAGATTGTGTTTTCTGTTGCTTGCAACCAAAGAATCCTGATAGAGAGAGAACTACAGGGCCAACTGTGAAACATAAAACAAGCTGTTTAAGTTGGCATTGAACTCAGGGTGTGGGTATGAAGAGAATCTGGCCAGAAGGACAGTAAGCAGCAGGCCTAGAAGAAACTGATTCTGGACTGCATCTGCTCCCATTACTTGGGATGGAATTTTGTGGTCATTGAGGTTTTACCAAAGGCCAACTGCTCTTAAGGCATATGGAATAAGGGGAGGAACTGGTAGATTCAGCCAGGAGCTGGCAGTGAGAAGAGCAGGTGCAATTAGGGTTAAAAAAAAAGAAGAGAAAAAATCTGAAACTATGCATATGGATTAGAACCTCTGGTCTAATCTGGGACCAGATAAATGGAACTGAAACAGCATCCCTGTTGCTCATTGAAACTACTCTCTCCAATGTCAACAGTGAGCTCCCTAAATTTTACGTGAGCTCTTTGCTCTGGTATTGCCCCACCTGTCTGCAGCCTAGAGTACTGTTCTTAGTGCTGCCTTCTTTAAATGCTCCTCTCCCTTGAATTCAAGGCTCTGCCCTACCTTACTCCCCACACTTCTATGATCATTCTTGTTTCTCCTTGGATGAGCTGTTTTTGTTCTCCCAACACTGAAGTTATCAGCACTGCTCAAGATTCTACCTTCCAGTCAAAATTCCTACAGAAGCCCCTCCTGGTGCAGAACTCCTATCCCTGACCATTCTTGGAAGCTCCAGTTTACATTCCTAAGTCATCTTTTACCACATCTAGGCCCTCCTCTGACTTTCTTGGTGCAAAGAGTAGATACACAATTCTCTTGGTAGCTGCAGTTCAAAACTTTAGAGAAACAATAACTCTTTACTTTCTTTTGCCCTGTGTGGCAGGTCATCATGGTTTATAATTTCTTCTTTATTAATATCACAGCATTCTTCCCTTGCTCTTTATTTTTCATTGTTAGTCCCTTAAGGCTTTTATCACCTTGAACCTAAACTTTTGCAACAGCCTCTTCTTTACTCCATTCAAACATTTCTTTCACTAAGCATTTATAGGGTGCCTTTTATGTACTGAACCCTATGCTGCCTTTCTACTCTCTCTCTAATCCATTCTATACACTACACCAAATTAATCTTCCTCAAGTGCTACTTCAGTCACATCATTCTGGGGCCCTAAAGTCTTCAATGGCTCCCCACTGCCTACTGAGTAAGGTTCACACTCATCAGTCTGGCATTCAAAGCCCTCCATAATTTGTCCCCAACCTACTTTTCTGGACTTATCCCCTACTATTTCCTTTACATAACCTTATACAGCAGCCAGTCTGATCTATCTGCTTTTCTGTAAATAAGCATTGTACTTTTCCACTTCTGAGTTTTTGCCTAGTTTATTGTCTCTGCATGGAAGTGCTCCCTGCTTTTCCTGTGTCTGCTCTTACTCATGTCTCAGAGCTCAGCTCAAATGCTACCCACATCTCCTTCTCTTAACATGCCTGCCGGCAGTGACTGCTTCACCACCTAGACTTCTGTAAGTCTTTGTTTTCAGTGTTTGTGGGATACCTAGCACATGATGCCTTGCACTGTGAATGGAGGACCCATGCTTTGGTTCCCCATCATCACAGTTCTTATCAGAAACATTTGTATCAGAATCATAAAGGTGTTTACTAACAATGCAGGCTCTGGAGCCCAATCCTGGGGATTTCCATTGCCAGCAAATATCCTAGTAAGTATCTTGTGTATTAAGGTCTGAGAACAGCTGCCACATGGAGTAAAAGTCCCCTGAGGGCAGGAACCACATCTAGTCTGGCTTCATAACCTAGAAACTCATGTTGAAAGGAAGCTCCACGGGTTTAAGCCCCCGACGTGTGCTTGAATATCCTCTTAACATTCCTACTGAGTTAGAATTTGTTAAAATTTTCTAATAAGAACACATTTGCACATTCATCAGCATTTAGTCTAAAATGACTGTGGAGAACCTGCTTTATTAGGAGACCCTAGCCCAAGGCTTGGAGCAAAATTTTTTCTCTGGTTTTAGTACCCTAAAGATTTGTAGTTTGCATGAGAAATTTAGATTAGCCTTTGTCCCCTGGATACTGAATTTTGTAACTGATCTCATTCCCCTCTTGTGTGGACCATGGAACAGCCTGTGGTGAAATCCATAGTCACCAGTAGCAGGTAGATAGGACTTCACAATGCCCAGAATACATTCCAACCCCACTCATGTTTCCAATGATTCTCCTAGTCTTGTTTTTCTTTTAACTCTTCTAAAACTTATTTTTAGTTTACTTTATCTTGTCGCATTGTTTGCATCTTTGCAAACAGTTTGAAATCCTTTTTGTGAAAAGAAAGGTTATAAATAAAATAAATCCATGAATCTGGGGATGTACAAATCTTCTGATTATTCTTTTGTATTAATTTTATTCTGAGGAGAGAAATTAGCCGGGAAGATGAGTCCTTGGATTGGAAATTCTAATGGAAAGCAGGGCCAGAGAAAATAGATGGAGCAAGAATCTCTGAGGTCATAGTTGTAAAAAATTAGGACTTGTAGAGAAAACATGGATTTAAAAAGGATGATGAAATTTTAGAACAGGAAGGGATGAGAGTGGTTTTAGAGTGTGGTCATAAAAGGCAGAAAGCAAGAAAAAGCTTTTAGAGCAGGAAGAAGTAGTTAAAACAGGGGCAATTTCAGGGAACTAATCATGGGGTCTTTATACCCAGAGAAAGGAAGGTCTAATTCATTGCAGTTCTGAGGCCCCAGTGCAGAAGGACCCCAACTGGGTTCAGATAGCTGTGTGGAGGAATGAACTTAGGGTCCAGAGAGAAAGGCCCAATGATAAAAAAAAAAAACTAAAGAAAAGCCTCTGGGCTTCAAGTAGAGGTTGAAACAAGAGTACAAGAAGGGGAGCCAGTTATAGAAATGATTATACAAGATAGCCCTAAAATGAATACAATAATATAGGTCTGCATACCTACAACTTACTCAAGGCCTTCACAGTGTAGTAATAAATTGACTGACGTTTAAGAACTAAAGATAAAGATATAGGGAGGAAAGCAGTTATAGAGTCTTCAGCAGCACAGACAGTGGCAAACTATCATCTGAGTAGCATAGAAAATGGCTAGGGCAATGGGCTGCATTCCCTCTGATGTTGGTAACAGCTAAACACCTCTGGGCTGCCACAACTCAGGATCATAATGCTTCAAGGGGGCACCCAATAGGCAGGAACTTTGGGGGGCCTTCACAATAGTATTTGATTCCAGTTCAGGAACCAAGTTTCCAAAATATCATCCAACATGAGAAAATAGAAAAGTATTTATTAAGTAACTATTTTTTCATTCAACATTTATTGAATATTTAATGATTACTGAGAACTGTGCTGGGGAACAGAGATATAAATGATACTAACACATCCTTCTTACCCTTAATAAACTCAAAGCCTGGGGAGAAAAACGATATATAAATAAAGTATTATAGTATGTGGTATGATTAATGCTATAGTTGAGGTGTGTGCAAAACGTTGTCATAAAGATAGGATCACAGAGGTTGGAACAACTATCTTCGTCCTGGGGATGTAGAGAAAGGGCACATATTTGACCAGGGTGTTAAAGCATGGGTAGGAGTTCTGTAGACAGAACAGAGGGAACCGCATATGCCAAGGTGCAAAGGCCTTAAGTACAGGGGATGTTTTTGGAATCCTGAGGAGTTTGGGGGTGATTAGAAGAGAGTGTGAACTAGGAGTGGCAAGAGATATGGCCAAGGACTTGAAGCGAGGCTGTGAAGCTTTCTAATGTGATGTCTTAGAAAGTTTGAATTTTGTCTTTCAGGCAGAACAGTAACCTCAGACATGTTAAAGAAAAGTAACCCTTGAGTAATCAACACCAAGGGCTGAGAAACTTCCAGGACCTTGATGTCTCATGGAGGTCCACCCTCAGACTACCATCAAAGTGGCAGGTTTTTGATGCTTCCAGGGAAAGTGGAGAAGCTTAAAGGGTGTAGTGTAGCTAAAAGGTCAGACTGTGGGCACAGGAAAAGCTCTTGGGTAGGCTTCAGAAGCCTTGTTTCACTTGGCCAGGGGCCAGGAATGAGCTGAACCATTTCCTGTTTTTCAAGGCCCAGTGTAGGCCTTCAATCCTAGGGCTCAGTCACTTCCCACAATGTCAAGAGTGGATTTGTGTGCCAGGAAAAAATGAGAGGCTGTATTTCTTTCTTAGAATCAAGTTGTTATTGTTCAAATGCATTATTAATGATCAAGGTTGCAATCATTTATAACACGGTCATCAAAAAAGCAGCTGTTACCATTTATACATAGATCTCTGTGAGTATGTTATGAAGGTAATATTTTACTATGCGTGCTACTTGCTCAGGGGCTGCATGCCTAATGCTTGGCTTGAACAGATCCCCCACTACCTTCTTAGAAGTAATCACTCCTTCCCTCTCTTTACAGAGATGGCCAATACCAGGGAAAGGAAGTGGGAAAAGGAGATGAGAATGGGGAACCAGGAAAAATGAAAGGAGAAGTACAGGCAATATTTCCCCCTCCTTTTTTCTCCCCTGCCTTTCTTTTTCTTTTGAATACAAAATAAATAAAGGTGCAGAAAACCTCAGGAGATTCATAACTTTCCAATTTTTATTTAAAAATAAACCTGTCGGTATGGCTTTCACCACTCCTGTGCATGGAGCACAACTTCCAACCTCATTGACTGATATTTATGTAGAAGAAAGTGAATGCTCTAAAGAGAACAAATAAATCAGGTTAGATTCTACGAAAGGAGTAGAGAATTTGCCGATAAGCAGATTCTGGCAGTCAGCATAGTCCTTTGATGACACCCTTCCCCCAGCCAGCAGACCAAGGTCATGAAGACCCAAGGTGACAGGTACAGAAGAATACAGGAGCCTGTGTGGCCTACTGTCAGCTTGCCCCCCTAATCCAGGCCAGGCCAACCTCCTGAGCCTTTCCTTCACCAATAGGATGGTCTTGGAAATCTACATGGAAGGTATTAGGAGTACGTGCAGAGAACAGCTGTGGACAGACTGTAAGACTTGAGAGGCAGCAGGGAAAATCCTAGAGGAACCCATGGCCCTAGGAGCAAAACAGGGGCTAGAAATGAGAGACTTGCCTGGAGCTTTCACCTGATGAATGAGAAGGGAACCTCTCACCCCTTTCTAGCCAGGAAAAGAGGGTCATCACAGGAAGATCTGAGGCACAACTTGCAAGCTGATGATTGAGATTGTAATGAAACAGTAGTTCATTCAACAAGCAGTTGTGGAGTGCCATGCAGGAGCCAGAGCTATTGTAAGCACTGTCAGAGAACCCACTCATCCGGTCTGAGAGGTCATGGAAAGCTGATGCAAAGAAGCTATGTGAGTTGACTACTGGAGGATAGGTGGGAGGTTAACTTGGCAAAAGGGCAGGGGAAAACAACATTGCAAACACAGCAGCATGTGTAAAAATCTTGAGGCAAGAGGGAGTATGGTTTAAGAAACTGAGGGAAGGTCATGCTGGATCTCAGAAAGTGAGGAGAGAATAGTGTAAAATGAGACCGAGGAAATAGCAGGGCCAGATAGTGTAGGGCCTGGGAAAAGATTTTGGTCTATACTTTAGGAGCAATGGGAAACCAGTGCAGTGTTTTGATCAGGAAGGGAAACATGGCAAAATTTTGAAGAGCTCTCGGACTACAGATTGGAAGGGCCAGCATGTGTGAGGTGAGTTTAGAAGCTATAACCGACAGAAGAATATTGTACTTTGGCCTAGGGTGGTGGCAGAGAATGAAAGAAAAAGAAGAAAATCAAGAAATAATTAGGAAGTCAAATCAGCAGGAACTTGATGATCAATTGGATAAGGGTTGCAGAGAGAAGGGGGCTCCAAAATTTCTAGCCCGTGCAAATGGAAGTACAGCCTTTTTGAACATAAAGAAAGAGAACAAGTGGAAGAGGACAAACTGAGAGTGAAGACAGCAAATTTAATTTTGAAAATGTTGAATTGGAGGCAGCTTTGGGACAGCAAAATGGATATTGCATGTAGAGCTGACCTGGTGGCAGCAAATTCCATTGGAAATACAGCTCTGGAGAGTATAGGTGAGGTCTGGATTGGAGGTACATGAGAGAGCCATTGGCATATGCTGATAATTGAGGTCAATCCCATGGGGAAGGTCACCTTTGGAGAGAATATAGAATAAGAAGAAAAGAGGGCCAAGTCTTGAGGAACTCCAATGTATAGATATCAGATAGCAGAGGAGGATGAGCTTGCAAAGGAAACTGGAAGAAGCCCTCACACAAGACAAAGGAATCTGGGTGAACACAGTATCACAGAGAACAGGGAAGGAGGGCATTTCAACCAGAGAGAGTGGTCAGAAGGGTTGAATATCACTAATACATCAAAGAAACAAAGAGTGAAAAATGTTCCATAGACAGATACGCCAACATCAAGGTCACTGGTGACCCAGGCCATGGCAGTATCTGTCACATGTATTAAGGTGCTAAGGCATGCAAGGCACCCAACATGGTGGATAGCACATAGCCAGGCCTCAATAGATGTTGGCTCTTGTTAAATTCTCCCTTTAAAGTCTATAAATCTAATATTCTCCTATCCTATTGAAGAAAAAAAAAAGAGACACAGGCTAACATTTTAACAGGAGAGCTTTAAGATTAAATCCAAAGAATTTCCTGACAGGAAGGCCTGTAAAACGCCCATAAAGGCTATTAAAGAAGATGATAGAACCCTGGATGAAATGAGGATCGGGACAGATTCCTGTGTCTGGTACTGGTTTGATGCAGCCCTTCCTTGAAGCAGGGGATCAACCTCAATCATCAGAACTGGTCAATTCTGCCCTGGGTGTCCCCTACCCTTCCTTCCCTGCCCCCATGGAGATGAGAGCAAACTTCCTCATTTCAACTGGTTGGGCAACCCAGGTTAACACTGAACAGAGCCACCAGATAAAAACACCCAGAGGACAAGCACCGAAAAATATGCTTGAAAGGCCAGCCGAGTGACCAAGATTACAATGTAATGCCCAGCCTTGGGTCAGTAATGGGGAGATATTAGTCATCTCTTCAGACCTCAGCTCCATTATTTTTGCCAGAAATGTGAGAACAGCTCTCACTAATAACGTGTGGAATCACTTCCAACTATTTGCCTTTCAAGTCAGCCTCCTCAGGTCAGGTGACATATCTCGTTTAACAGGGGGTGCCATTAGAGGGAAGATTTAACGTGCCACTGAAAGCATTTGTAGCGGGAGCTGTGGGTGGGTTCCTTTTTAAGCTTCTGTGGCTGGTAACTTGCATCTCTTCCCTCCGTGCTGTTGGGTTTTGTTATTGAAGCCTTTTTCTTTTCTGAAGGAGGTTGGTCATTAACCCTTCCCTGCCTGGAGCATTCCCTGGTATGGACAGGGCAGGTTGAGAGCTAAATTACAAATTGTTCCTGCTCTTACAACCCATGTAAAGCTCATCAACATACTGGCCCAATTACTCTGGGCATCTTGCCATCCTCATGCACCTGCCCCCCACCCTGCTCAGATAATCTGGGGAATCCTTACACTGATGTCTTGCAGAAATAACTGTAGGTTTTGCAAACAAATCTACTAACCCAGAATTTGTATAACTACCTACAATATGAGTCCTGCCTCTTTCCATGTTTTGAGAGGCCCAGCAGCCATGCCAAAAACAGTAGGAAGAAGAGGCTGAGGTTCTAGAAGAGAAACTTGTCATTTAATGAAAATTTATTTTTTGACTCCTACTTGGTATTTTTTTTCCTAAAGGCTAGGACCCAACCTGAGCTACCTAAATCTTTGCCTCAGAGTAAACTTCCCAACTTCCAGAGTCTTAATCTCTCTGAGCTGCAGGCTCTTCATCAGAAATATAGAGACTGTAATAGACACCTATTAAATAAGTGGCTATAGTTAAAAGCATTGAACACGGAGCTTTGCACATAGGTAGGGCTCCATAAACAGATATCAGTTACATCTCGTTACTTACATGTTACAAGCAATTACAACCAGAGTGCCTAAATAAAAAGAGAATTTATTGGATTGTGCAACTGACAAATCTAGAGCTAAGCCTGGCTTTAAATAGCTCGAGGGTGATTTGAGAAACTGTCAGAACAGCGTTTCTCTCTCACCACCCTTTGGCGAGGCTGCCTCTGTCCTGGTTCCATGTCTTGCAAGACCTGGTGGCAGCAAGATGGCAGAGCTGCTTCAAGATCACATCCTCACAATCCCAAGCTCAACAGAGAAAGAGCTACTCCATAATTCACCTGATTCCTGAGCCAGACACTCATTGAGTGAGTTAGAATAATGGCAAGTTGAGTTGGGTGAGTTGGGTCATCCCTGTACCAACCACTATGCCCTAGGGTTTGGAATGGGATCACCAGTTTAACCCTGAATCTCAAACTTCACCTGGGCAGGAAGAGTGAAAGGGGTAGAGAAACCCATACCTAACTGAAGGCACTGAGGTTTGCATGAAAGATGTTTCCCCAAAAGATATTTCTAGTAGCATTATTGAAAAAAAAAATCATTGGGCAGAGAGGATGTTAAGTGTCCAAATATGAAACTATCCACTGAAAATAATTTCCCATCCTACCCTGTGCATAAGATAAGGGTTATTTCATAGTAATGTATAATAAAAATGTGTAATAAAGGAAAGTTTCATGAAGTCTCCCACAAAACTTTTTGGCAAAGTAACCTATTCTCTATATATTAGTAATATATTGATTATACGCCTTATAGCACTTTTCTCAATCTTCTTTCTATTAGAGTTACTTACTGAGCTCTTGGAGGTCAAAGACTGAGTCTTATTCACTTCCTTATTCCATACTTCATGAAGCACATAAGGGGAAATACTTTGACTTAAAAGGTGCTTCCAGACCCATGCCGGCTCCTTGTGCCCAGCTCAACTCAGTTCATTTTCCTTTCCCTGACCATGTCATCTGCTTGGGGATGGCTGGTAGAGACTAGCAGGCCCGATAAACTCAAAGGCAAGATGTTCTCCCTAAAGTTCCCTTATCTGCTAGAATCTACCTCTATTATATTTCTTCTTATATTGCAGCTCAAATGGTTTTCTTGATTCCCAACCACAGAGATAATCTCTGGGAGCAGGTAGGATATTATCTCTTCATTTTTGTTATCCTTGGTGCCTAGAATGGGATCTGAATCAAAAAATCATCCAATAAAATGGTGTAGTTACCTTAGCTCTCATTCACTATCATCCCCAGATTCTCAAAGAGGAGCCTCATCTGGCAGGACTACAGAAAAAGCAGGTTGCCTTCCAGGTGAGGGGTTAAAGAGCTAGAGGGTTATATGCAAAACATAGAAATAGAGAAAGAACAGCAGGGCTCACTGTTGTTCCTTGTTCTCTGTCAAGCCAAAGCAGACATAGAGATGGTATAGGGAGTCTGACAAGTTTTGGAGGTAGACTGGACTAGTGAGAAAGACAGTAGGGGAGTTGGGCTTGATTCAGGGTGTGGTTAGTACCAGTGGGGTAAGGGGAGGCCAAATAATTCGTGGGGAGCTGGTAGCAGAAAACATAAAAGGCATGTAGATAGTACACCTGTGGCTCTGGATGGTCAGCCCAGCCATAACATGACCCAAATGGCATCAGGAAGCCTAGAGGAACAAGATCGACTCCCTGGATTGGGTTAGAAAAGGGCTAGAGAGGAGGCCAGTACCAGGTAAAACTGGAGCTCTGTGGCTGGAGTGCTAATTAGGAGACTTAAGGAAGAGCTCCGGTGGTAAGAATGGGAGCATATTAGCAATGACTGAGGGAAAGATGTTTACCCCAAATGTACCAGCTTCTGAATTTGTGGGCAGACATCTAAGTACAGCATTGCTCCTACTGGTAAAATGGAGGGGCCGGTACCCTAGCCTAGTTAAGGCAGGCTCAATAACTGGGTGGGGCTAAGCTGGTAGGAAAAGGTGACTGTGCCCTGCAGGTCTGGGGAAGGCAAGACTGATAGACTAGGCCATGTGGGAAAGTTTCTGGCAGACTCTCAGATTGCCTGTGTGTCTGAGGCCAGGTCCTGAGCCATCGCCAGCATCGGCTGACTTCCAGATCCCCCTAGTCAACAAGAAGCAAGAACAGGAGGCTCCAGAGGCTCCAGAGGCTCCCTTGGCTTTGGAGAAAGCTCTGCAAACAAAACTCAGTTTTTAGGGGTTAATCCATAGCCCCAGGAGGAGGCGGTGGGCCTTCTCTGAAGGGCAAAGCCAGTGAGTGGGCTGAGACTAAAGAGAAAGCACGGGGCTGCCGGCCTGAGATTAGTTTGGCAGCAGCTCGAAAGAGCAGCCCCTTCAATGGCCAGTATTGTCTGAGTCCTCAAAAGCTAATGGGGCTGAGCTGCTGGGGCCATGACCCTTGTCTCCCTGGCTGACGGTTTGCTGCTCTGAATCTCATTTCCCCAGCAACCAGGGTGACCAAGGACTCTGCCTCATCTGTGTGCATCATGCCCTTGTATGTTTTCTTGACACCTACTATGTGCACAAATCACACCTCCTCATTCTCCTGCCCCCTGCAATTCTCCACAGTCTCAGGAGGGCATGATCAGTCAGCCTCTGGAAGAGAGATGGTGCTGGGCGTGGGGCGCCCAGCAGGGGACTGGTGAGAGGGGAGGGGAGAACAAGAAAGTGGGGCTCATGTCCTGCCCTTTCTCCCAAGCCCTGGGCCCATGAGTCTGTCTTTACTTGCTCTGAAACTGGAAGAGCATAGAAACTACACTGTACCTATCTGGAAGATCACACACACTCAGATCCAAACTCCCTAGTGAGGAAACTCTGATTGAAAATCACCGTTTTCTAAAGAGCAGGGTTGGGCCCTTGTTGCTTCTGGATTTCTAGAAAGCTAAGAGTCTTTGTTTCCAGACTGGTCTCCATCCCTTCCCTTCTCAGCCACGCCAGCCAGCCGTTTCCCACTGCAACCCCTGTGAAGACTCTCTGAAAACCTCCACGAAGCCTGGAAGCCCTGGGAGGGTGGTGTGACACCGGTCTGGCAGGCTGAGAGGGAGCCCGAGAGCATTGGGCGTGGAGGTACGAGGAGGGGGCTGCCTCTCTTCTGCAGCTGCGTTTGTGGACCTCTCCAGGGAGGGAGAGACTGCTGAACAAAGAAAAGGGAGAAGGAAAGCCAGTTAGAACAGGGATAGAGAAATGTTCTGTTCTTTCCAAATCAGCAGGCAGCTCCGTGGGCTCCTCTAATCCCGGGGTGCAGCTCCTTGGGCAAAAGCCTTGCAACCACTCCCAGGGGCCTGCCTGCGCTGACACTCACCACCTGCGGACTGGGCAGCCAGCTTTCCAGGGTCCAGCTCCTGCTGGTGGGGCAGGCCACTGCTGCTGCCCGTGTGAAGGAGCACTAGGTGGAGAAGCTGCCTCCTATCCTGGCTCCTCGGCCAGAGAAAGAAGAGGAGGAAAAGGAAAAGAAAAACCCCTTCTAGCCCTGCCCTGTAGGTCCTGCACCGCTGCTTTCCCCTTGGTCCTCAGCCCAGTCCAGCCCCACTCCCTCCGTTGGGCCTTCTGGAGCCTCTTTCATCCTGGGGATGGGGAGCCTAGTGAGACCTCAGGCCTTCCCTGGAGGTCTGTGCTCTGCCACACACACACCTAAACCTTCTCTGCAGAGGGGCTAGGAAGCGTTGACAGGAAGGCAGAAGCCTGAAGGGCAGGCAGGAGGAATCTGGAGAAAGGGACAAAGGAATATGAGAGGGAGGATCCCCAGCATACTTCAGGAGTGGGTAGGAGCTTAACCCAAGCCCTCCACACAGGTGTGCCTACCTGTTCCTGGTTCCCAATAAAACTCAGGAGCTCAGAATAGATGGCCAAGCTCCCCTCCTTCACTGGCACCATCCTAGCTTGCTAGTTGGACTCCCAAACCTCTGGCAACCCTGCTGCCTGCCCCCAGGTCCTCCCCGTGGCTGTGGGCAGCCCTCTAATGCCTTCACCAATAAGAACCACCTCTCAAAATTGGAAGGGCTTGCCTTCTCAATGCTCAGAACTCCCAGGATGTGGAGGTCAATAATATTGGGCAGGGGTACTCAGCTACACTCTCTGGACAAGGATGGGCAGATGTTTTCTCAAGACTGTATAGAGCACAGCTTCTAAATAAATGCACTGCTCCCATCTTCCTACTAGATTGTCTGACCTTGGCTCCTCTGAGGAAATAAAGATACCACTGCAATGACCATTAGCCAAGTCTCCCCTGCCTTTGAGGAAGGACCCTAAACAGCCCATCTTTAACTCTAGTATTTTATGCTTGAGATAGGAGTATCCCAGCAGCAATTCTACCCAGAGTACTTATCTGATCACTCCAGTCCACACAGACTCTCCTCTCCACTGAACCTATGCATTTCAAATCTGCTGCACACAATATCACGCTTGCCAAGAGTCTGGCTTTGTTCTTTCAAATGCCTATGTTTGACTCCCCCATGAAGGTAGGGCTATCACAAGCAGTAACTATTACTTTGCTTGTTTTGATTCCCATGGAGCTGAGTTTAGATTATGTAGCATAAGGCCTCATTTCCATGGACTTGGCTAACGGATGGACAGACTTCCAGGGGACACTACCCCATCAGGAGATAAAGGTAGCCTTCCTCTCCTCTTCCCTACAAAGAGGAATTCAAGGTCTTATGTCCTGGAGTTATCTCAAAAATCAGCAGAGTCCAGCTCTCCCCTCATTCCTGTTTGCCTGCAGCCCCCTTAGCCTTCTGGATCCCTGTGGGTTTGGAGAGGCCAATGCTTGTGGCTCTCACCAATATCAATTTGCAGTCGCCAGGATGCAACTTCACCCTATGCTGCGTTCATAAATTAATCTCCTGGGATTAGATTCTGTGTTTTAGTAACACTCCTGAGGCATTGTATTTACACATTAATAATAAAAGAAAAAAGTGAGACAAGTTCTGACAACTTTCAATAACATTCAGAAATAATGTGTGAGGCAAGGAAGTGTCCAAAGTTAATTAAGACCATTTGGTGCTGACGGGGGTGGGGGGTGGTGCCTGCCGTTCTCCGACAGGTGCTATTTCTGAAACCCAATTTCCTTGTCTGTAATGTACCTGATGCCTGCAGAAAAGGAGATGCTGAAATAAACTGAACTAGCAGCATGGGCTCGAACTCTCTCTTGTTTGGTTTTACAGTTCCATGGATACTTCACCAGAATTTGTGGAGAGTCCCTAGAGAAAAGAGCCCTTTGCCCTTCCCCATGGTTAGCAGAAAGTGTGTCCAGACTGTCAACATCTGCTCCATGCAAGTGGGGTCCTGAATTCCAGGAATTAAGGGGTGCCCTATTGCTTAAAGAGGAGCTAGCAGTTTGCCTTTCCACTAAAAGCTGTAAGGGTCTTCCAGACATTTCCCTGACCAGAACTTCATTTGAGAACCTAAAAAAAAACAGCTGTAGGACCAAAAAACAGGGACTCTAGACAAATTCCTTAGATAGGTTATATGGTATAAAACTGGGTTTCCCTGCCCAGAACCTAATATGATTTATTCCACAAATACCTGTATTTTAAGGCACCTGCATATGCTTATGCATTTTTGTATTTTCTTCATTTCCATTTTAGCTTCTCTCAATTTTAGAGTAGTTCCTTTAAAAATGCAAAGCCATTCTCAAAGGAATTTGAAAAGGGAAAGGAGGAATTCTGTTTCTTTCTTGAGCCAAAATGGACCACAGGGTGTTGGGCATGCCAGAAAGAAAAGGGAGAAAATCAGGTGAATGTTTTAGGTACTACACGTGGGCCCCCCAGATTGTATATTCTCAGAGCTCTTTCTTCACATGCCCACAGTGTTTTGTGTTTTGTTTATTTAAGGGACAAATGAATCCCTTGATTTTTATACAGGAAGTAGAAATGAAGTTGGCAGAACCAGGCTCTTCAGCTGCATCCCAAACTGGATCTAATCTTAGCCCATTGCTCTCTATCTTTGATTGAGTCCGTTCATCTAAAAGAGAGAAGACATACGGGCAAATGGAAATGGGAGTTTGAAAGGAAAATGACCATCCACGTTTCCATCGCAGCCTGAGATTTTCAACTGATTATGATTTTCAGTGGGTGACCATGGGTCTTGTTTTCCACTTTGGACCTTTTGCCCTTGGCTCCTACAACAAAGAGCTTCTCAAGGACCAGGCAGATTTTATCTCCCTTTTGAAGCATGATGTTTCGTGGGCAAATATATTTCATAAGGTAAATGAGGGTTGGATGTAGCCAGGTGCTTTCACTGCACCTCTCGTTCCAACCCTGTAACCAGGAAACAACTTCAAAATAAAAAGAAACACCACATGGGCAAAAGCTCTCACAATATAATTGACTTGGTCCCTCAAAATGGCCTCATAGAAATTGACCCTTCTCCCAAGTCTTATGTTCATCATAATTGTATGTCTCTTTGCTCTAGATCAAAGGAAAGTTATCTGACCTTCAGATGAAGGTCAGACTGGGAGATGCTGCTCAATGGCTAAATTACTAGAGAAAGGATTCAGGAAATGCAGGGATGGAGTGTAAAGATAGATTCATCCACTGAACTAAATCAGGAGCCTGTCTGCCCTGATTTGGGGCTGACCTGGGGAGAAAACTAACCAGAAAGAATTTTGCTTTTCTCTGGAGTCAAGGTGGGCAATACCTGGAGTGAACCCAGTTGGAACTGAGAAGGCAGATTTGCATGTGAAGCCAAAGTCCCATGTTGTAACTAAGCTATGCACTTGTAAACTGCCTGGTAGTTTAAACTATACCAGGTAGTTCATTCACTTTAAACAGCTTACAATAAGTGTTAATATTCTCTTATCCACTATGGAGAGAGGCTTCTAGAAAGAATAGAGGCATTGCTACAGATCCAAGGTTGGTATTTAAAGAAATGAGTGTAACACATACATTTATCTCTTGAACAATATATGCATGTGCCATGGTCATGCCCATTTCTTGGGGACCAGAGCGGCTGACAGTGGGGATTCAGAAGTGGAAGTTGACATGTACCCAAGACCTACTGTGAGGTGTGGCCTGGTGAGCACAGGTTTCATGGCCAGGCTCACTACCTGTTCTGCCACCCCTGTCCAACATAGCCAGCTTCCTCAAGCTTCACTTCTTATATATCAGAATAATCATCCCCATAGTACCCTCCATATTCAATTACTCCTCACAAGACCTGAAAGTTTTCCTTGGAATGAAGAAAGACAGGGTTGATCCCACTGAATTCTAGAATCCAGATTTTAGAGGATTTTAAAACTACTTCTATAAAACAGCACTTGAGAACTTATAGATTCTTTTCATCATGTTCAGTAGGATATAGATATTAAATATGAAGTCTTGAGTAATTGTCTGGTTTTGACTCTTGGTTGGAACACTTACTATGTGGCCATGGGCAAATTCCTTAACCTCTCAGCTATGTCAGTTTCCTCATCTATAAAGTGTGGTTAATAACTGAACTCCTAAAAGTATTGTGAGATTATTATGGTGATTAAATTAGTCAATTTATCTAAAATGTTTAGAAGAGTACTAGACATTATTATTAATAAGTTTAGTTTGTCCTGTCAGCTAATAAGTTGCTGGGGTGAATGACTGCTAAAGATTATACTTCTTGACCTTCTCTTTTTGGGACTAAGTGACTTTTTCTTTACGCCTGAAAAATTTATCCCACCCTGGTAAGGAAGAGGAAACACATGTATGCACAAGCACAGATGCACACACATACACACACACACTGTTGCTCCTCCACACAAAATAGATAGAGCTACTACTAGAGCATCCAGCAACTCACCTAAAAGAGAGAGGGAACAGTATTTATCATGATTTATAGGTTTATATTCACAAAGCTCCTGATCATATTACCGTGAGCCCCTGCCATTTCCAGCCCTGCCCATCTATAGATACTAAAGACCATCAACCTGCACTCTAACCTGCCTGGTTCCTGATCCTGTCCTGCCTAAGCCCAGTTGTTTATTAGCAGCTCAAACCCATCTAAAGTTGAGGGGGTGTAACTCATCTTGCTTCCTAAAGCTAGGTACTTAGTAGGGCCAGAACTAAACCTCATGAGATTTGTAAGAGGCCCAGTGAGGTTAACTTTTCCTACCAGTGCTCACCCGGTCTTCTTAGTAAGAAATGCTGGATTATATCCGATTCTGATTTGTATTCTTATCTTCTTCTGGAACTGTCACCTTGCCCGAGACCTCTGTCTGTTTTAGAACCTTCCAACTTATCCGTCCTATACTGCTCCTTTTTCCAAATAAACAAAATTTTACCTTACTACCCAACCCATCCATAGTTCTTGGCCTGGATCATAGCTGAAATGTCCAAAGTGCTGCCACTGCTTGCACCAGGAGAAGCAATGTGCTGCCACCAACCTTACTATGATTACCACCTTCTCTGGAGTGTCTCCACACTGAGCTGAATCTACCAGCTTACCTTTTTTTCTACAGAACTTTAATTTAGACCACAGGATATCTTCACATGAGAGCCACCTTCCCACTGGGGTAGACTCCACCCCAGTTAGCTTCCTTCTCTTTCCCTATTGATCCATGGATTAAGTTGACATGTGCCTTGTGGCCAACACTTCGGGGTTATGACAACTAAAACTAAGATTATACAATTTGTCTGAGCTCACCACTCACTTGATGTTTCCACTAGGATGCCTGCAAGACACATCGAACTCAGTAGTCCAAAACCAAACTCTTCTGCCCAAAATCATACTCCCCCTTCCACTCTGATGCTCCTCTAATCAGTTTTCTACACTGCAATAAGAGTGATCTTTTCAAAATGTAAATCTGTTTATCATACACATACACCCTTAAAACCCTTTATTAGCCTCTCATTTTTCTTAGGATAAAGGCCCGCATCCTTCACAAGGGCTTCAAACTCTGTGTATCTGGCCCTGGCTGCCTTTCCAGCCTTACTTGGTCTCACTCTTCCCCTCCCTTGGTATGCTCCCCCAACCAGGATCATAGCACTCAGGGCACTTTGGAGAGAATTAAGTAAAGGTGCTCCTTTTAGATAGCCTATGTGAAAAGAATGCTTTTTCCTCTGGGCTGATGCAGCTTCTCATTGGGGCTATAGCTCGGCAAGTGGAGCAGGGCTGAGTTTTAGCTCCCTGCACACGTTCCCTCACCTTGGTCCACAGCTCAGGCCTTGTCAGTCATCCTTGCCTTCTTTCAGTTCCCCAAAAATATACTCTGCTATCCTCTACCACTAGGCTGTTGCTCATACCCCTGGCTCTACTTCAGAGGCTTCTGCCCTCTCTTTTCACCCAGCAATCTCCTGCTTATCCCTCAGATCCCAGCTCTGCCACCACCTCCTCAGGGAAGCCTCCCTGATCGCTCCACTTCTCCAACCATTAGGATAAGTTCCTTTGTGATAAGTTCTCATCGGACAGTGCTCCCATTCCTCTTAATATTGATCTCATCTTGTAAGCCTACATTTATTTATATAACTAATGTCTAACTCTCTCATCTTATTAGGAGCTTCATTAAAATAAGGACCATGGCTTTTTTCCTCTCCTCTATGTATCTCCATAACTTAACACAGTGTCAGGCACATAATAGCTGATCATTAAATATTTACGAAGCACCTACTGGATGCAGGCCGCTACACAAGTCGATGGTAGTGTCTGGACTTTATAATTGGAACAACTTAAGCTTCCCAGAGGCGTAATTAAGCATGTCAAAGAGGAAAATATTCTGTTCCACTTAATTATGCATTTTTATTTTAAAATAGAAGTCTTTATTAAAACAACAAAGCATAAATATTAAAGAATGTATTTAAATAACTTGTGCAATTTAGTGCAAGCTTTAAAGGTGCATAAACACTGAAATGTAATCCAATGCCTTTTAAAAGAATTTTCCATTATTAACTCTACTTTATCTAATCATGTCCCTTAACCTAGGTTCAAGAAGGAGTAATTCATTCTGACTTTCTTAGTTTTGTCCCAAAACCTGCTAAGGCTTGTCCAAAACTCCAGCAGGTTTCTGGCCTCCAAGGCTTTAGATCAGATTGTAGTAAAAGCTTTTAGAGGTAGTTTGCATCTTTGCTCCACTGTGGGGGAGCCCCTACAGTTTTAAAAGGAAAGGGTCCTCATCATAAGAGTAAGCACTTTGAACATATGTCACCCCTGCTCTTTGCCTGTTTCAACTCATCTTGGTTCTGCAGAAAATGTCAGATAACTCAAAAATGCAAGAGCATGGCTTTCACACTGAGACCCAGTGATGGTCACTCATCACAGGTATGTTTTCCCCATACTTGGCTTCTGAACCTGTCTTCTCTTCAGGAAGAGAAAGCCTTCATGTGCAACTCTGCTTCTCCATTGCCTAAATTTCTGATCAATAGCTGGATCGAGACACCAGTTAGACACTTCCCTAACAAGTACAGTCCCCAGAACTTAATTCTGCTGCAAACAGAATTGAACTGAGCCCAGAGGGTCATCAGGGAGATAGAGTGGTGCCCTGTGCAGGTGTGGCCACCTGCCCATTGGGGATAAATGGACCATGCCACCCAGGCAGATCTGCTTCTGAGCTTAAACTTTCCTACAATCTTTTCACATGGCTGTATATTTACAGACGCAGGGAGAGAGAAGCCTACGTGGTTGTAAGAGCTGAAAAATAAGAAGTCCACCCATTGATGGGGTTGCAAAGAGGCCATTAATGCTAAGCTTCAGCAGTGGAACACAAAAAACGGCATTAAAGGATTTACTTTTCATGACCATAATTCACAGTTAATGTACATTTGATGTTTAATGTATGAACCAGAGGTGACTTCAAACTTGTGGGCCTTTTCTAAATAGTGTTTTAATCTAAGTTTTTTTTTTTTTTTTAAATAGAGGTTCATACACTCAGTCTGTCAGACAAGAGGAAGGGAAAAAAGGCAAAGCTAGGTGTGAGAATCCAGTGTGGGAGCAGACTTTTGTTCAGTCTTTTATTGAGGTTTTACCTCTAATCTCTCCCTTTTTGATGCAATTTAAGATTAAGGAAATGAAAGGCAAGCCTGACTGTGAATGGTTTTACAAACATGACAGCCCAGGGGCCCTCAGAAGACAGTTTTGTAAGAGGCTTTGGGCTTCAATCCCTAGAAAGGATAGAGATGAGGGGATGGCAGTGCCCCTGTGTGCTCAGGAATGTGGCATCAGGATGGCTAGTCTGTCTGCCGGGGAAACTGACATTCTGGATCCCAATAGGAGGCAATGGTGGTCACAGCACAGCTCACAAGGAGCCAGAATCAGGCTACAGAAACCAAAAGGCATAACTGTTAGAGCAAGAGATGCCATACTCTGGTGGAAAGAGACCAGAGGAATTAAACATTATGGTTGGGGATGTCTATCAGGTGACCTCAGGTGAGGCGTTTCACCTCTCTGGACCGCTTCCCCTCACCTCAACAGCAAGCTCCTTAGGCTAAATTGGCTATTTCGAAGGGACTCCACTGAAGCCGTAGGCACAGGAGCAGCCTTAGGAGCGATGGAAGGCCCAAGTGGAGGGACCCTGACCCTCAGCTTCTCTTCAGCAAGGGAAGCTCCATTTTTATCTCTTTTACAAATGATCGGTCTATGTAAGACTTCTCTTAAAGAAAAATTTCCCAATTAAAGATAAAAAATCATCATCAGTTGATCCCTAAGATGCTTTCCAGCCCAAGGGTAGATATGCAGAAAAGTCATCCAAATGGATGTCCTCAGAAAAATAACTCTCTAAAATGGGCAACGGAAATAGACTAGCACCTGAGAGGGCCTACAGACTGCAAAAGTCACACTGCTAGAAATCACTGTGGGGTGAGGTCGGGATGTCTCCCACCATTCAGTTGATCAAGGGGAGGAAGATGTTCTCCAGCAATGCTAAGCTGCTTCAGAGATTCAAAGTAATCAGGTAAGTGGGGTTTTGTAGTGGAGTACAGTGGAGGGAGATAGAAAAAAGGACAGTAAGGGTGTTTATAAGGAAATTGTTTTGTAGATCTTGGATATGGAGAGAAAGACAGGGAGTGAGGGAATTTAGTGAAGTAGGGAGGGAGGAAGAAAGTCTTTTCTCTTCAATAAACTGTGGGTGGTTTCTAAAATCCTCTTTAGCTGTAACCATTTTGTGTTTTTGATTCTTTCCTATCTCATAAGATGGCTGTACAATGGAGAATTCACTGCAAAAGAAGAAAGACAAGTACAACTAGGCAAGAACAGCAGCTTCCAAAACAGACCATCAACAGAAATCTCAGGGCAAGCATTATTAGAGATCCACTGAATTCATTCTTTGTTCATTTACCCAACACATTTTTGTCAAGTGCCTCCTCCAAGTAGGCATGTGGATTAAGGATTCTGAAAGAGACAAGTATGGACTCTGCCCTCAAAGCTTAGTGAAAAAGTCAGAAGTTGAACAAATGGTTACACATGTGATGCATGTTATAAAAGTGCAGGTCATTCTGGGGGCGTAAACAAGGGTCTCTTGGTCAGGAAGCAGGGAGCCTTCTCCTCGAGAACTTGCTTTGTTCCAAGGTGAACATAAGCAGGTTCAGAGCAACTCCTGCATCAGTGGCACCTCGTGTCCTCATATCCAAAGCTGCTCTTCTATTTATCTCCTCCTGCCAAATTCCAGCTCTGGTTTCTCTACTCATCCAACAAGAAGGGAGAGGTCCAAACACTGGGATGGAGGCACCTTCTGTTCCCTCCCTGTGAAGTTCTCATCAGTTTGTGGAATGTTATGTTTCTCTGTCATCTCATCACAGATCTATTCTTCAGAAGAAATTATGAGGACTTCTAGCAACTGCACTCCCCCCTCACCCTCTTTTTTTGAATTCCATTTCTAAGGTTGCATTAATAATACAATATTTTCTGGAAGAAAAGAGATAGACTTGCTATTGTGTGCAATGCTCATATGTGAGGGGTGTAAAACAAGACTTGATCGAAAGAGGATAACCAGGGTGGTGAGGGCACTTGAAACCATAGCTTATGAAGAGCATAGAATGAAGTACGGGCTTCAGCAGAAGGTGCAGGATGGACACGACCGTTTCAAAGCCTGAGGGACTGTCCCAAGGAAAAGGGCAAATACAAACCTATGCCCAGAAATGAGAACAACAGTAAATGCGCAAAAGTTATAGAGCAGGTTTTTCATCTCATTTTTTTTAAAGAAAGAATTTTACAAAAATGGCTGGCAATGGAGTGGAGGCCTTAGGAGATCAAGGAGGGATGAGTTCTCCATGGGAGAAGTATAGCATTTGCTCAGTGGCCATTTTGCAGGGATATTTTTAAAGGAATATAGAAATAAGGTGTGGAGCTTGGGCCGAGCTCTTTTTTTTTTTTTTTTTCACTTTTAATTATAGTCGACCTATAATATTGTATTAGTTTCAAGTGTGAAACATTGTGATCGGACATTCATATATCATATAAAGTGATTACCACAATTAAGTTTAGTAACTATCTGCCAACATACATATTTATTACGATACTATTGACTATATTATCTATGCTGTACTTTATACCCTCATGACTTATTTTATAACTGGACATTTGTATTTCATAATCCCCTTTCCCTTTTCTGCCCATAACCCCACCAAACTCCCCTCTAGCAACCATTGGCTTGTTCTCTGTATCAATGAGTTTCTGTTTCATTTTGTTTGTTCATGTGTTTTGATCTTTAGATTCTACATATAAGTAAAATCATGTGATACTTGTCTTTGTCCAACATAACATAATACCTTCTAGGTCAAACCACGTTGTCACAAATGGCAAAATTCCATTCTTTTTTATAGATGAGTAATATTGTTTGTATATCCCACATTTTTTTTTTGTCCAATCTTCCATCAGTGGACACTTAGGTTGCTTCCATGTCTTGGTTATTATAAATAATGCTTCACTGAACGTAGGAATGCATATATTTTCTTGAGGTAGTATTTTCCTTTCTTCTGATAAATACTCAGAAGTAGAATTGTTGAGTCATAAGGTGGTTCCATTTCTAATTTTTTGAGGACTCCATATTTTTCCATAGTGGCTGCACCAATTTACAATCCCAACAATGCACAAGGATTCCCTTTTCTCCACTTCCTCATCAACACTTGTTTATTATCTTTTTGATAATAGCCATTCTGACAAGCGTGGGTGATAACTCATTGTGATTTTAATTGCATTTCCCTGATGACTATGTGTTGAGCACCACTTAATGTATCTGTTGGCCATCTGTATGTCTTCTTTGGAGAAATGTCTATTTAGGCCCTCTGCCAATTTTTTTTGATTGGATTATTTGGAGGTTTTTTTTGTTTGTTTGTTTGTTTGTTTGTTTTTAATGTTGAGTTGGCCCAAGCTCTTTAAGACACTGTCCATATTCCATAGTATATGACTTTCTATACAAGTCAAGTCAACTTTCCTTCCTTCCCTATCCTCAGTCTTTACCCCAGACTTTCTACCAAGCTCTCCAGAGGCCCCTTAAAACTGAACAGGAGGGAGACTCCTTCCTGGAGGGACTCAGAGCCTCCCCAAGCTCTGAGCCTCTCTGTTCTCTTCTCCTTAGCACATGCAACATGATGGTACTCAGTCCTTCCCATGTGAGAGCCACCACATCTCTCCCAAGCACACAGGGCCATGTCCCACATTGCACTGTATGACATTGTAATTTATAATACGAAATATATATTTGGTCTTCCATTTCTGGCACAGAACTCCTAAAGCCCTTGGAATTTCTTAAGTGTTGAGAGCAACAATGGTATCTTTTGTTATGTTAATAAGGTTACTTTTGCCTACATTGTGATTAGAAGGCTGGAACTTTCAGTCCCTTCACTCCTTCTCCTTGAGTTCAGTTGCCTATGGCCAATGATGTAATCAATCATGCCTGTGTAATAAAAGCCTCCATAAAAACTCAAAAGGACGGGTCTGAAGAACTTCTAAGTTTGGTGAACATGTGGAGATTTGAGGAAGATTGACACATTCAGAGAGGGCATGGAAGCTTTACACCCCTTCATCATGCTTTGCCCTATGTATCTCTTATTTGACTGTTTCTGAGTCATACCATTTTATACACACACACACACACACACACACACACACACACAAAATAAATGGGCATCCTTTATATATAATATATATAAAATGTATATATGAAATATATATAAAAATATATATAAATATACATGAAATATATATAATGTATATAATATACTAAATATATATGATATATTTTATATATCATATATATATATGATAAATAGGTAATCTAGTAAGTAAAATGTTTGACCTCTGTGAACCTCTCTAGCAAATTAATCAAACCTAAGAAGGACGTTGTTGAAACCTACAATCCACAGCTGGAAGCATAGGCAACAACTTGGCCTTAAAACTTGTGTCTAAAGTGGGGATAGGGAGGTATTCTTATAGGACTGAACTCTTAACCTGTGGAATTTGATGCCGTCTCCAGGTAGACAGCATCAGAACTTAATTCATTGCTTTGTGGTGTGGGGAAACAGCCTCTTCCTACCACCACACACACATTGGAATTGGGTATTAGAACTTTTACACTGTAAATATAAAAAAGAGAAAGGATCATCCACCATCCTCTCAGTAGTTTGCATGGGAATCTGCTTCTTATTTCCTCTCAAACTTCGGTTCTCAAAGTTTTGCCACTAACCTACCTCACCAGCATGTAAGTCCGTCAGCTCTGAGAGCTGATCATCCGTCCAAGACTAAAAAGAACTTGTGTTTCTCACCTATCTGAATGGTCTCCACTTCTATTATTTCAACTGCAGCCTTCTCACATGCTATAGGATATGGTATCTTTAAGCAGCAAACTTTTCATAAAGCAAAATGCATTCAATTCAGGAGAACTAATCCCCAAAATCAAAATCTTCCACATGGGGATGATGGTAAACAGATGCATCTCATTTCAACAAATGAAAGGTCACCCACAGACAGTACAGAGTAATTATTAAATAACTTCCCCCATTTGTTCAGGATCAGTAGCAGCCTCATTACCTGGATCCAAAGACAATATCTCTAAGTCCTGGGCATGTATCCAAAAAGGTCATTAATAACAGGAGAGTCCCCAAATTTGCAGGAAAAGAAAGACTAGCTTTAATTAAGAAAACAAATATTCCAGACTGGTCCTTTACATCAACAGAGTGCATGATAATAACAACACTTTGCATTTCTCAGGTGCCAACTTTTGCAGTCCCTTGACAGTTGCCAGGCTCACCAATCCTTTTCCTCAACAAATGGGATGAGACTTTGTATGTTTTAGGCAGGGTATCCAGCCAACTGGAGGGTGATTTTATTATTGTCATTTCTCATGGCTTCAAATCAGAGGCCAAGGACTGGACACAGTGACCCATTTTCCTGGCTTTTTGCCTCCGACAACTGAACTTTAAGAAGAGCCATTCATGAATCACTTCGTGGCAAAGAACTATGCTTGGTCTCAACCTGGGTTCTTTGGGTCCTGCATTGAGAACAAGCCTATCCTGAAGCTTGATAGTAGGAGGGCACCTTTTCTTCATCAACTGCTTTGAGTTAACGAGGCATCTTTGAACTGCTTCCTCAAGCTGAGCTCCCCTAACTTCTGAGAAGGAGCCCCTCAGCCTCTAAAGAGAGATTCAAATTTGCTAGGAGGAGCTCTGGAACCACAGAAATCTCTTTCCACTTAATTTCCCTGCTTCTCCCCTTCTCTACCAGCCCAGAAGCAGTATTTAGCATAAAGTGAAGCAGTATACAGCATACCAGACTCCAGATAGAGCCAGTGTAAAACCACACCTGCCACTTACCAGCTAGGAGGGCTTAGGCAAAGCTCTAAGCCTCAATTCCTCACCTACAAAATGGTCCAAATAAGGACTCTACTGAGGATGGAAGGAAGTACCTTTAACAATTACATGAGACAATAGGCACAATCAAAATTATCTGGACAAACCATAATGCAATAATTACCCTATTGAGAAAGGTTATTATGAAGATCAAACAAAAAAATACATGTAAAATGCTTATCACAATGCTTGATATATAACGACTTTCGGAAATCATTTCATTATCATCATTACCCCACCTTCCCAAACTCCCAGAATGCCAAAAGGTAAAGAGTGACCCAGATAAATGGAGGAAGTCTTCCATTTCCTTGACTCCATCCACCCCTTCTGGTAGGCCTGTCACCATCCTCACTCCAAACTCAGTGGTGCTGGCAGGATGTTAGTTACTGCATCATTTGAGGTAGCTATCTAACAATGTGCACACCAACTCTCATAAAAGCAGAACTGTTTGGTATCATGGAATGTCCTTAGGAAATGGGCTGACATCCCCAATGGTAAGTCTGAAAGATCATCACACAGCCATCTCAGGGTTATTACAGTGAATGGATCTGATTAATCTAATTAAGCACTAAATGTCCCATTTCTACCTCACTCAGCCCCATGCTCAGGGAGCACCAGACTAGATCCAGGGTGGCCCCCAAATGTGCTTGATAATTAAAACAATTTCTGCCCTGGCTGATTGCTTCCCCCATTACTCTGTCCCATTACTGGAGCTGCAAACAATAAATAATTTAATAACCCAAGTTGAGTAGAATCTGGTTCCAAAACAAAGTGTTTTAATTCTCCAGTGTGCCTGCTTTCAGCATTACTGTAATTCCATTTCCCTTCACTTGACTGGGCCTTTTGCTGCTTTTTAGGCTTCTCGTATTTCTCCCCAAGTTTTCCCCATGGGGCCCTGACAGCTACATTATAGCAGGGCCGAGCAGCCAGCATGACATCACTCACTGCTCAAGTCCAGGCAGCAGAAGCAGAGGCTTGTACTCATTACCCTCATAATTTGCCCTCAGTCTTGATGGCAATGGAAATCTGTCCGTTTGGCTGTAGGCATGGCACCTGGGTCCTCCACTTGCCCCTCCATTCTCTTTCTCTTGCCCTGCCTCCCTGTGATCTCCTTCCAGTCTCTGGCAGCCCTGGCTGTGAGGGAAGGACTGGGAGTCGGGGAAGCATGGGAAGGGGTGGCAGGGGAATAGTCCGTACCTCGTACCCCCTCGACCCTGTGGAGTTGGGTCTGAGTCCTCATCATACGCTCCTCCTGGCTCTGAAGGAAGGATCTCTCTACCCCTGGCTTTTGCTGAAAACTAGAAGACTTCCAACCCTCAGAGAGATTAGAATTGGCTACCTTTCAAAGGAAAGCCAGAACCACAACAATCTCTCACTGTAGCCAAGAAAAATCTTCCTCCCTCCCACCTCCTGCCCCACCGGCAATCCTCAACTCCTTCCCAGCAGCAGCCAGAATATGCTGATATGAGAGTCTGGTGCCCTTGCCTGAAGTCAGGGGGCTGGAGAACAGCAGCTGCAGGGGAGGAGCAGGGGTGGAGGAACCGCACCAATGGAGCTTTCGTTTAAATACAGAGCAGGGAAGCATTGTGCTCCATTGATTACAATTTTTTTTTCTGAATGTTGTGACATTTGCAGGAAGGCTAATTTATTCAAGCATGGAAATCTTTAAAAACTTAATTAAGTTATTTCTGTGATTTTCCATGCCTTATTGTTTCGAGTTCACATTTACTTTCATCCTTGTTAATAAAAAAATAAAAAGTGGGGAGGGGGTGGGGGGAGAAGAAAATGAGAAAATGATCTCCCAAAACCTCCCAGGACTGTTTCTAGATGTTCCATTCTCCTGCAAAAGGCCTCAGAGTACCAGAGCATACAGGGTGAAAAAGAGAGAGGAATGTACTCTCCTATGTCAGGATCCAAGTCAGGGCCCCATCTCCATGAAGAATGGTGCAAGACTAATGCAAAATCCTTGCCTAATCTTCCAGGCATTGTGGCACCTGTAGCAAGTTTAGCTACGTGTACACTTATGATTTTTATAGAAATTACTGGTGATCACATAACATTTGATAACTTTCCTCCAAAGCAAACTTGATACCATCCTGTGTAGGGTATCATGGGTTTGTAGGATGAGGTAGCTAAAGAGGCAAGATTGGAATTCAGATAGCCAGGCCCAATCCTCTAAGAGGCAATGCCCAGAGAGGCAGCTTTCCAGGTGGCTGTGTTGCTTAGAAATAAGAGCTTGGGCCTCATCAAAGGCTTGGCTTTCTTCAACATGGACCCCAAATCCCTACGAATTGGGTTTACTCCTTTCTTTTGCAGAGAGTACAAGGGATGCCCCCATATCCTCACTTAATGATAGATTGCCTAATGGCCCTCCCTGAGTCACTAGTTTGTGAGTGACTAAGATGCTGGGACAAAGGTGGAACAGAGCAAGGAGAACAGTGAGTCAAAAAACACAGAGGTGAGAATCCCATTCGAGGAATAAAGCCCATGCTGGCAGGAAGGATGTGGAGAAGCTATTCTGTAGTAAATACTTCTTTATACAAATACACAGATAATAGGACTCTGTGGTTAAGTTGGTTTCCATGGGGGATAAGTGTCTCGGTGGGTTGACTGGAGGGTGAATAAGAAGGAGGGAGATGCAGGATTTCATGGTAGGACAGGTTTGGCTGGGGCAGCGACATCTCTCATTTGCTAATACAGTAAAGTAGAGCAGGTGGGGTTTAAAGAATGCCTAAATGATAAATGATAGATGATTTGATAAGCAAACTTATTTATAGGGAAGAAAACAATAGTCAAAAGAGGGAAGCAGAAAAGACAGGCTCCAGAGCCTGGCCAAAGGTTTCCCAAGTAGATGAAGAGGCCACAGAGGGGATGGAGATGGAGAGAGAGATGGAGATCTTCCCCAGGAGCAAAGGAAGGCAGCTGGGACCCAGCATGTGTCTAGTGTGCTCATTGCCTTCCTCCCTGGGTTTACCGGCCTGGAACCCTTCCTACCGGTGATCCTGACTCAGAGCATATGGGAACCAGAACACTCTACTGAGTGTCTCCTTGAGTTTCCTTTCCTGATGCTTTAACATTAATCTCGAAACTGCCTCACAGAGGAAATACAGTCCCTGAGGATGTCTCTGGAGTACCTCCCTTTGATTAAAAGAAAACCTTTCCATTGTGCACACACTGCTATGCATCTGCCCCAATCCCTAAATGAATTCTCTGCTTTGTCCAAGACATCAGATGTGTTCCCCTGCTGGGGCCACCACCTCTGTCATCTGTATTCTGATGACATTTGCACATATTATTTTTAAGTCATTAGTCTCTGCCTAATATTGTGAGTCAAGAACTTTAATAAGAGAAATTTATGGCTTGTCTCCTCCAATCAACACAATAATTCATGGTTGTGTTGAGTGTGCTACACTAATGGATATTGCTTTCAACTGGGTGTTGGGTTGTTTTTTTTTTTTTTCTCTGCTCAAATTCATTAGCTAGTTCCGCCTGTTCTATTAACAGGAGCAGCAGCCATTTCTCTCCACACATGCTATCTGCTAACAGTAGGTCTCCAAGTGTGGTCCTTAAGAGGCCTCCAGGTGGTCGGTCTGCCAGCTAATCCAAATGGAAGGTCAAAAAAGTGCCTTTTCTTAAAGTGCAATCTTCAGAGCAGATTTAAATCTATATCAAAAAGGCCCAAAATAAACATTTTTAAAACTGTAAGCACAGTAATGGTTATTCTCTCAGGCAAAACTTTCCCTGGACCATTATAAGGATTTGGTAGAAATGAGTATAAGTGAGATACCTGAAGGCTGGGCCCTTCTCTTCTGCTGCTGAGGTCTGAGATGTTTGAGGAGCCCCGTTTGTTCAGACAATCAAAGCATCAGTCTTAAGTAAAGCAACCAAAATGTCAGGGTTCAGAGACAAATGTCTTTGGCTGTCAGTGCATCCATCTTATTCCAATATTAAGAATAGACAAAGAAATAACATTAAAAATAAAATTAAAAATCAGTCATATCAACTGGTTACATAAAAACAGAAACCTGGAAGGCTGAAGCCATCTGGCCACCTCTGTCCCCTGAGCAGGTTTCTCCTGCTATTGTCAATGCCAACCCAAAGCCTGGGCCCTGTGCTGAATAGCACAGCAGCACTCTGTACACAGTAACTATGGTCACCCAGACCCTGATTCGTCAGAGCTCACCACCTAAGAAAGGGTGGCTCAGAGCATCCCTTGGGGAGCGAAGTGGAAAAGGGCAACATCCACACAAAAGGATCTCTGGGCATGTTAGCCATTGGTTGAATTGCTACCATAGCAACAAGGAAATGGGAGTGGAG
The DNA here is from genome assembly GCF_014176215.1 of Rousettus aegyptiacus. Classification (NCBI taxonomy): domain Eukaryota; kingdom Metazoa; phylum Chordata; class Mammalia; order Chiroptera; family Pteropodidae; genus Rousettus; species Rousettus aegyptiacus. Next base: position 42,644,606 of record NW_023416308.1, read on the forward strand.
ACTACTCCTCAAGTCCACTGGCACCCTAATTCTCTGCAGTGCCCCTTCTGCTAATGTCTCCTTCATACACATATGCTCTTCTACGAGTCAATGGAAACTTACAGTACAATTTCTGGAAGGGACAGTTAGAGCTCTGATATCATCAAGACCATTCATTGACCTTTTAACAGGCTGTTTTGTTTCTGGCTTGGCCTGTGAGCCAGACTTTGCTAGCCTACTATTCCCTCCTCCATGCCCCATCTTGTTCTAGGAATGACTGATGAACGTCCACGATCTCCATCACTGTCCACTTTTACCACTGGGACAAAACTGTTTTTCTTTGTCTTCTTTACCCCTCTGCCCAATACTTGAACATGACTCAAAATTTCCACACCCTCTTGATTTCTCCTCTTCGTTCTTCCAATCTTTCTACACCGGTGCTTCTTAAACTTTTGTGTGCATCAAAATCACCTGAAGGGCTTGTTAAAACACACAACAATGGATTATATGACAGTTTCTGATTCAGAGGGTCAGATATAGGCCTTGAAATTTGCACTTGTAACAAGTGATGATGATGTTGCTGGTCTAGGAATCACACCTTGAGAATCATCATTCTACCTCTATGAGTCTTCTTCCTCTCCAGTCGCCCTGGGGCACAAAGGAAACAAGTGTCTTTCTATAGCAGATATACCTTAGCCTGTGTGTTGCCCCATGACCCATGTTCCCCTCACCCCCTCTGCACAGGATATAGGTGGGCTCACCTTTCCCTTTCCTCTGAATTTGCTGTGGCCCAGCCCCTGCCTTCTCACAATCTCCTGGCCACCTTGAAGCTTCTCTCTCCACCCACACATGTGGCTTTTTGCCTTTTGCTTTTCTCTCACTCCCTATGTTTCTTCGCATCCATCTCTGTCTGCCAGATTCTCACATCCAGGCTTCCTCTGGCATCTATCCATCGTCCTCAAGTATCTAACTGTAAAGATATTTACATTTGTAAAGCCCAGTGTGTTTTTATGATTCCTCCTACTTCAGTCAAACAAGGATTTTCCTCCCAAATCTACTCACAGTTAAACTATGTGGAGGGGGAAGGGTGGACACTGTACTGATTAGAGTAACCCCTCTTGAGGCTGTTTATTCATCAAGAACAAAGAGGGATTTCGGCAGAGACAGATAGCAGACAACCTAGTACCTGTCCCACTCAGGGATAGTTGAGAAAACAAATAGGCTATTTGGTTGAGTCCTATAGATCCTTTCAATTACTTTGAACAAATTAGAAAGCCCCTCCCAGAGGCATTGCCATTGGTATTTATTTGCAATACTCAAGGACCAAGAGAAAAAAATTACATATTCCTTCCCGTAGCATAAGCCCTTGATCCCTGGAAAGCAGAATAGCAGAGTGTAGTGCACTGTGTTCTGGGATTGCCTGTTTTGAATCCCAGTTCTGGCCCTGACTAACAAGATTATGAACAAACACCACACCTCTCTAAGACCTCAGTGTCTCCATCTGCAAAATGGGTGATACATTAGGGTAGTATCCGCAGAACTAAATGAGGTAACATGTCTACACTTAATAATGGTGGCTCATACACAGAAAGACTCAATAAATTCTGCTAACATTATTATCCTCTAAGTGCACCACATATTGCAGACTTGGAATCTGGGTACAGAGACTGAGCAAACACCATGGATGGGTCAATTCTCTCTGAGACTAATCCCACACTGGATTAGCAAACCCTGGGTTTTCTCAGTTAGACAATAGCCATTCCCCATTTTGCCTGGAAGAGTCAATCTCCCAGCACTTAACTTAAAAGCTTTGTTTTTGTGCTTTGCTTTTTGTCTTGTTTTGTTTTTTAAATAGAAAAAAAAAAAACATCCTGTTCTTGTCTGTCCAGTGTTTTTTTCCAGCAAAAGAGCAAGTCAGCATTAAGAATTATCCTTGGTCAGCAAAATATATATTGCACTGGCAGAATTTTGGAAAGTTTGAGGAGGCCCTAATGAGAAGGGAAGTTAGAGGCTGCCTGGGCACAAATTTTCCATGTTTCCCAGAGATTCCTTAGGAATAATTTATTCTCTTTCCTTCTACATCTACTCCATTCCCTGCCACCTATAGAGTCCATCTGTAAGAAAAGCCAGGGGACTCAGAGAAGTCAGATGCTGAAAAAGCAAGTCTCCCAACCATACCTGAGAAACTGATGACCAGAAAGTTTCAGCCCTCCCATGGACACTGGGGCCATTTCTGTGAGGGCCTATCTTGTGTGTGTGTGGCTTTTCACAGCAGGGAAAGTGTAGGTTATCTCACCGATAATCCACCCATCACCAAGGCGCTGTCCAGAAATGTCCTGCCCAGGACTTGGCTCACCAGCCATAGGAAGAATGTGCCAGGAGCCATTGGCTATTTATCACCTTAAGGATACCCACTCTTATCTCTGCCATGTCACCACTAGCAGTTTGTGGTGAACACCTGCCATTTCCTACCAGCCAGAGCAGACAGCCTTCAAAGCCTAGCCTTTCAGACTTCTGGACTGCAAGCCCCTTCCTCTCCTCTCCAACTTCAGAAGCCTGGATATCAAAATGGCATGGGAAGAATACAGGCAGTAGACTAGATAGCACTGATTTAAGATCCAGGCTCTGCCACTCTGATGAATTAGGCAAGTTACTTAATTTCATTGTGCATCACTGTTCTCCTCTGAGATATGGGGATAATGATTTGTATGTCACACAACTATTCTGAGGATTAAACATGTTCCATGAAAGCATTTAGCATGAGTGTATAGTAGGCATTTAATACTCTATTGTGCTTACCCAATAAATTGTGGTTCTTGTGATTATTTAAAATAAATTGTAATATTGATACGTTTATCAATGGAGTTGGAAAAATGTCAAATTAGCAGCCTAGATTCCTTCAGCTAAAACTCACCTAAGTGTGTTTGAAAGCAAGTCCAAAGTTATCCACTGCTGCTCTTGCTCCCCCAGCTAATCTCCAAGTGCATTTGTATTCCTTTTCTGCAGGCGGCCTGTGCATATGGAATACATTTTCTTTGGGTGTCTTGCCATTAACGTTTTCATTTCTGCTTAGCGTCAGGGGCTTTGCACATCGCTGGCCTTCTAGAGCACTAAGCCCGCCTTTATGTAGGCTTGCTTTGTTCTTTCATTTCCTGATTTAGCCAGGAAACATTCCTGAGCAAAAGCTTGGAAAGGAGGGGTTGTGTATAGCAGTTCAACACAATTTGTGTTTTGGGGAAGAATGAATCAAGCCCTGTCTCATTTGCAGGTCCCCTCTTCCCCTTTCTAGCACCTATGGCTGCCTGGGGATCAAATTCAGTGTTCTTTCCTTCCAGGTTTTCTAACTGTCCTCATGTGTGGATTTACTCGACTCTGCCAATAAACACAAAGAATGTAGCTGCAATGTTCAAAGCTCATACTCTCAGTAAGCCGAGCATGACTCTGGAAAGATGACCTTCTACTTAAAAGAATATAATAACTCATAGTGTTGGCAAATGAGCAGTGAAACAAGCACTGTTATAGCCACTGATTAATGAAAGTGCAAACTGCTATAGCATTTCAGGTGCAGGGTGAGAAGGGCAATTAGCCAAGATGTAAAAAGGACCTTTGAAACACTAATTCTACTTCTAAGAAAGTGTCCTAAAAAATCTTCAAAAATGTGGTCAGATATTATTGTAATACAAGATGTTCATTGCAGTAGTGTTTACAATGGTCCAAATTTGCAAACTATCTAAATATTCAACAATAGAGGGTTGATTAACTATGTCCACAGAATTAAATACCATGAAACTATTTTTTAAACATAGAATTAATAGGATGAGAATAGGTTCATGATATAACCTTAAGTGAAAAAAAGATTATAAAAATGCAAACAATATAATTTCAATTTTATTTTAAAATTTATATAGAAAAAAAAACAGATTGTAGTAAAATTTCCTGAAGTAGTAACAGTAATTCTCTTTGGTGGTGGGACTGTGAACAATATCCTACTTTCTTCTGTAGGTTTTCTATATTTCTTATAACAAACGTATTACATAAGAAAAGAATGACAACCATGTAACACAGGTGATATCTCTCTCTACAGGGTCATGACCACAGTAGATAACACAGGCTTGCTCCAGGAACCATCTTCAACCCGGACCTCTTAGGGTGTGGCAGGAGAGATACCGTGTGGTCCTGAATGGCCTGGTTCCAACCCCTGACAACCATATGGCCAAACAAGCCCAAGCCTGGCTGTCTGAGTGGACAGAGTTGGCCTGACCATGATCTCCTGCAGCCCTGTATTTCCTGGGAGACTTTTCTAAGCCTCCACTTAGAAGGCTTTCCTCCTGTCTATTAGGTCACTGCAGATTGATTCATCTCACTTCAGTGTGGTTTACAATTTGCAGTTCTTGACCCTTACATTCTCCCCTGGTGCTGGAGCCATGTTTCTGCAATACCAACAAACCAATGGCAGCAGGCAGTGGATCAGCTGCAAGCCTTGTATCCTTGCAGCCTCCCCAGCAGGCTCCTTGCCCTCTCCCTTCCTTTCTGTCCCAATCTAGCATCCACATACAGAGGCTCTTTCTCTAAGTAGCCCTATGGGGTCCTACCCAAGATATATGAGAAAAGGAAGGGCAGGCTGAGATCCAACCAATGAAAATTTAATTCTATGCAGCAAAGGTCTTTATGTCTGGTCATGCTACAAAACAAGAGGCTCTAATTACAGAATCCAGGAGGTCTTCTGTTTTACCTTTCGATGTGGAGAAGGGAGCCTAACATTTCTGCCCCAGGTTACCATGCCGAGTGACCTCAACAAGCTGAAATACTCTGGGCTTCTAATTTAAGGTGGGGCGTTTGCAGAATAATCCTTTTTACAAACAATATCAGCAGATAAAACCCCTGGAATATAGAAGTTTATCCCTCTGTCCCTTGTTGCCATTCATGAAAAACCTCCAAATTTTGTCCACTCAACTTTCGAGGCCTTTGGCCACCTGGTCCTCCACAACCTTATCTTCCCCGTTTCTCATTTTTCTTCAGTATAGTCTCCTGTTTATAAAATCCACTGTTCCTACTCCCTTCCTCTGACATCTTTTTCAGTTGGTCCTTTCCCCTCCCCTTCCACTGTAAGCATAAGAACAACTAGACACAGAGGGAGGGAGCCTGAATACTAATCCCGGCTTTCCTGATCACTAGCTTAAAACCTCAGATTAGTCATTAACCTCCCTGCACCTCAGTTTCCAGATATAAAAATATATGGGACGAACTAAAAACAAAACACCTTTCCAGTTCTCACATCTATAGCAGTTCTCACAACCAACTCAAAACCCTTTTCTGGGTGAGCCTGGCCCCAAATCCAATGACCACAGGTGCCCTTGACAGTGGTATGCACAGGGTAGAGGGAGTTGTTCTACATTTCCTTCATCAGTTTGCTCAAGGTTTGTTTTTGTTTGTTTTATGTCCAGGTACAAGTACCTTTGGAGCAACGACTGTGTTTCTTCACGACCTCCTTATGCTATGTGCAGAACACAGGAAACAGTCAGGCAAGGTCGTTAGTTCTCTGACTAATGCCTACCCTTCAGGCAGACTTGAAAAGGGACTCATTTAAATTTGGTTTCCCTGCCAGAATTGTCAGGCCTCAGTGGCCTTGGGAAATCACCAAGGAAGAAAATCACCATTTATCCTAAAATCTCTGCAATCTGCACAGGCTGCCACCATCTCCAAACCTCTGCCTGGCCCTTACATGGCAGCATGAATTGCCCTGTCCTAGCCATTCCCAGGATCACGGTCACTTCTGGAGAAGAGTGGGCCTATGCTCCATGCTAGGATGGACCATTCCAGCGATTGCAAGATTCATCAAAACCTAGAGCCTGTTTTGTCCAACACAGTTGAATTGGAAAGGTGCTGACCCAGATGTCAAATGTGGATGTGAGATGCATTATAGTCTGATAGCTGCAAGTGTCTCTCTGTTGTGTGATCCTGAGGAAGTCATTTGACATCTCTGAGTCCCATACTACATTTCCCTGAAGTAAGACATAACACTTACATCGCAGGGTTACCTTGAGACTTAAATGTAATCAATTATGTGAGCATGCTTTTTAAATCATGAATATTTTATGTTCTTTCCATATTGCTTTACTGGTGTTCTAAGTATCTGGCCCCATATTGCCCTTCTTTTCCTTCCATGAAACACCCCCTTTCCTCAAGGACATGGTCTGGTGAGCTACAATCGACAAAGAAGAAACATTTGTCCTGATACACAGAATTGGAACTCACAAAGTATTTTCCCACAGAAATGCTGGCATTTGTGTGTTGGGGACAGAAATGGACATATTTGGTGCTTTAGTTATGTGTGAGTTAAATAAAATTTTAAGGAGTTCTCTGAACACCTCCCTCTTACACTTAGCACTTTTTTTATGAGAGAAAAACATTCTCAATTCATAGTAACTAACTTACAAGCAAATCTTTGGAACCCTGCCCATATGTAAGTAGGGTTTTACCTGTGTTAAATCACCTTCAGATGCAGCCATTCTATGCCAACCTGGTGGGCTAATGATACATTTGCAGATCTCAGCATGTTTATATTACCAACACAGGTGTGGTCTCCTGCCTCCCCTTGCAGGGGAAGAAAAGAATGAAAGAGAAGAAAGCACAGCAACTTCCCTGGTCCTCTCACCCACCCTGCAGTAGGAAAGATTCCTACACAGGACCTTCAGGGTCTGAGAGCTTTTTTCTGGTTAAGGAACATCTGAAAAAGAAAAATACATTTCAACAGTCCCAAGTGAAAGGTAATCTCAGAAAAGATACCTATTTCTCAGCCAGAGACAGAGAAGCAGGCCCTCATCCTAAAGGCAATCTTGAGGAGGAAAGAGAGAGGAGTCAGGAACCCCAAAGCTGGCAGTGGATTACCTAGTAGCTCTCCGTAAAGCCAAGAGTCTTTAGAGAAGGATTTGTACTGCTTCAGAAAACTAGTGGGTTCTCAATTCCACTCCTTGCCAGGGAATGATGCCCAGCAGGCCCTCCAACCCAATTTTATTCTCTCTCAGGGGCTAATACGAAATATGCAACTTGCCTAGTTCTATGCTGTGTCTCCCCAAAATTCATATGCTGAAGTTCTAACTCCCCGGTATGTGACTATATTTGAAGATTTGGGTCTTTAAAGAGATAATAAGGTTAAATGAAGTCATTATGATGGGTGCCCAATCCAATATGACGGAAGTCTTTATAAAAAGAGATTAGGACACAGATAGGCATAGAGAAAAGACCATGTGAAGATACAGGGAGAAGATGGCCACCTACAAGCCAAGGATAGTAGCCTCAGAAGGAACCAATCCTGCAGACACCTCGATCTCGAACGTTTAGCCTTTAGAACTGCTAGAAAATAAATTACTATTGTTTAAGTTACCCAGTGTGGGGTACTTTGTTAGGGTAATCTCTCCATATACACTGCAGAATAACACCAGAGGCAAATCAGGAAGAAAATGAGATGCAAGCACCAGGAGCTTGGCCTCTCAGTTAAGATACTAGCCAGACTTAATAGAGATGGTCAAAACACTTCTAGCTCTGAAATATCAACAGGGCTGCAGAGTTTTCCCCTATCTCATCCTCATGCACAGGCCAGAGGTTCCTGGCTCCTTCTTCCTTTGACCCCAGCAGGGTTGTCCTGATCTCTGGAAACACATAGCACAGCATCTGCCTGCATCACTTTGCTCATGAACCATCCTCAACCCACAGAGGGAGTCATATGCAAGCTAGAGGAATGAGGAAGAGAAGGAAAAAAGATGGCGTCAAGTAAACTCTTGTCAAGGTCTCGCTGTCTGATTTCCTAGACATTCACTGTCATGTCCTGGCTGTGTAGAACAGCTTGGGTTTTTGGAATTTACTCCATGAGACACCTTTCTCCCACTCCTCTTCACCTGCCAGGCAAGTAGGCTCTACTTATTAAGGGCCATGGAGAGCCTGGCTGAAAAGGGAGGGTGTTTGTTTGTTTGATTGAGACTATTTTTAGAGCAGTTTTAGGTTCACAGAAAATTCCTCACAATCATCCTTGCAGGTGGAAAATACAACTCCCTTCTCGAAGATGAGAAAACTGAGGCACAGGCAGGTAAAGGAACTTGCCCACAGTCAGGCAGCTAGTTGGAGGCAGAGCAAGGGCAGAAAGCTAGCTTCATCAGACTCATTCATTTGTACTTCCCACTCTGCCACACTGATGAGAATATATACCTATGAAAGTTCATTTACAATGTGAAATGCTACAGCATGAAAAGTGTTAAAGCTTTTTAATTCTTATTGTTAATAACTGGGAGACATTAAAAGAGAAAGAGATAAATCTCCAACAAACAGAAATCTCATTATATCTGAAACTGAGATCTGATCTCCACCTTAAAATCCTTCTGTGTCTTCATTTTGCCTGCCACAAAATCTAAATTTCTTTGGAGGCTGAACTGCTCCCCTGTGCATGCTGTAATAGCACTCTGCACCTTTCTTTCATAGCACCTAGAATAATTTGAAGTTATATATTTCGGTGATTATTTGATTAATATCTGTCTTTCTGCATGAGGCTGAAGTTCTATGGGTGGCATGTCCATATAATTTATGATATAAACAGAGACACTTTTCAAAGTAAAAGGAGGTGCTAGTAATAATTATCCCAGAACAAAAAGGAAACTGGGACATATGGCTATTCCATGTAGGAAACGGACCAACATTGGTTTGCTCGCTGTTGTAGTTCCAGTACCAATTCCATACTTGGCAACTAGTAGCTGCTCAATAAATAAACGTGTCGATTGATTTAATATGTCTTTCAAAGATTTCTCACAATTTTGTTCCACCGTATCATTCAGACCTTACCTACACGACTTCCTACATACCCCAACCCTTGACATATAGGGGTCTCCCTTTAGCCCATCTTGAACACATCATACACTCTCATGCTTCCAAGCTTTCATGAAATGGCCACCTCTACTCACAATCCCCTCTCCCATACTCCTCCTATCCAAATCCTCCCATCCTTAAAAATCTTCTCAGCTCAGATACTGTCTCTTCTCTGAGGTCTTCCATTTCCCAAATCACTTGACTATACCTCTCTAATGATATACACTCATTTCATCATAGTGATTTGTGTGTCCTTATCCTCACTAGACTCAGTTCTTCCAGGCTGGAGTACAACTTTATTTCATCTCCCCAGGGCCCATCCTGGTGGCAAACACAGAGGAGGCATAAAATAAATATTTGTTAAAAGAGGCAGAAAAGGTGGAGCATCTTCTTGGATGCCAGCAGTCAAGAAAGGTTAAAAAGGAGTGACCTTGCATTCTAAAACAATCATGTTTATTTTGCTGAGACTAGAAAACTGGTCACTTCCTTACATCACACAGTGCCGGGCACATAGCAAGCACAACAATCAATACCATTATTATTGTTGTTGTTGTTGTTGTTGTTGTTATTAACAGTATTAATCATTCATCTTAATGTGTCCCTTCATCCTTGTCCTTCTAGCTCTAATGCCAAGTCTTCACAGTTCCCTCAGTCTCAGTTCCCCAACAGCATTTTTTTTTCTGTTGGAATCAACTTTCTCTACAGCCTTCTGTCAGCCTGGATATATTTGAGGAGCCCTTCCTTGACAGGCAAGGTTTCCTGGCACTTCATCACACCATATTCCTCAAAGCACCTCTGATGCAACGGCTGCTGTTGGCCTTCTTGGATCCTCCATCTTCCCCTCAGCCAGGCTATTTGTATTCTTTAAAGACCTTTAACGTAATGCCTGTGCTAATATTTACATCCCTGCTTAACGAGGCTGGCCTCTGCTGCCCTGGGCATTTCTTAGACTCAAACAGGATGGAATTGCAATCGTTCCAAGCTACTCAGTAGCTATTTCCCACTCGTAGCACAAAGCATGTTGCTAAGAGCTGGAAGTTGCTTAGTGTGCAGACTGCCTGGGGGTTGGGATATGTCCAGTGAAAGATGTGCTGGGTCTAGTCTAGTTGCGTATAACTATGGACTTTGAAAACACACTGTCCTGGGCTTGGAACAGTGCTCAACCACTCATCAGCTATGTGACCAGTCAATAATTTAATCTCTCCAGAGGCTTACTTTTTACGTATATAAAAAAGAAGTAATACTATTTCTTAGAGTCAGTATGAGGATTTAATATAATCATGAAAAGAGTCAGGGATATAGTAATTGCTCAATAAATGGTATCTATTATTTTAAAAAATCAACAAAAATGTATTACATGCCTACTATATATAAGATGTATATGGTGCTAAAATCTTGGATTGGAGCAAGAGAGATAAAATGATGAAGACATAATCACTGCCCTCGATTTCAAAATCAGAATGTAAAGCAAGCCACAATGACAGCCATAAGAGATACAGACGATTGCAGTAGGAGCAGAAAGAAGAAGGTGGCACTGAATGGGGCAAAGTCGAGGTCTGGGCTGGGCCTGAAAGACTGAGAAGAGCCTTAGCTTGCAGCTAGGATGTTGGAAACATTTGCAGAAGCAATTATCTATGTAAAATCTCAGGAGGAGGATGAAGAATAACAATGGCAAAAACCAATATTTTAATTGATTGCTTCCAAGGTAGGCACTGTGCCAAATGGTTTTACATCATCTTATTTAATCTTCTCAACAACCTTGCAGGGTGAGGTAGGTGCTACTATTATTTTCAGTCTATAAGTGACTCTGAATCTCCAAGGTAAAGTGACTTGGTTAGGATTTTAGGACTGATTAGAGGCAGAGCAGGACTTGAAATTCAGGTCTGTCTGACCCCAAAGCAAGAGCCCTTAATCCCACAGTATGTGAGCCGGGTGAGGACATGTGGGAATTGTGCGAAAGATCAGTGTGGCTGAAGTATAGGTAGGTTATACACAAATGTGTGTGTGTGTGTGTGTGTGTGTGTGTGTATGTGTGCACTCTTGCACGTGACAGGCATAAAGTATAGGAAAAATCTGAGAGAAAAGACTTGTAGAAGGCAGGTAGAAAAACTACTGAAGAAGATTCTGGAGTCCAGGCTGAGGGGCTTAAGCTCTTTCTGAGTCCAGCTTTAGTTCTTACTACATGCTCAACCCCAGTAGGCCCCAAAGGTTAATAATAATAGCAATGATTATACTAATAATGATAGTGGGAACAGCCCCAAGAGGAAGGGCAGCGTGCAGGGTGCATACACTGCACTCTACAGGCAGAAAAGGGCTCTGACTCCCATTCTGTGGGCTTCAGGGCAAGGCCTAGGCCTCCAAATTGACTTTGATTTAACATGAGAGCTCAGCAAATCCTGCAAAAGCAAAATACCTGGAGGAATATCTCTCCTTCTCTGGAGTTTTGGCAAACTTATTATCCCAATCAATATCTGAGTAATTACAATCCCCTGTGATCAAAGGGGGGAGGGGTATGTTTCCTTTTCTTTGGCCTCTTTACAGGCCTCTCTTATCTGGAAAAAGATTTCTTAATCTACTTTCCCTAAATGCCCGGAAGGTCTGCATGCCACAGAGGCCCCAGAACTCCCTGACTGCTTTTTACTCTTTAACTGCTACCTGACCCAGCTCAAAGGTAGCACTGGTAGGAATGGGCCTTTCAATTCGGGCTCCCCACAGGGGTAGGAATTGGGACTCTAGGGAACCCAGAAAACCAGAGGAGTGTCCCACTTCCCTCTCCATGTAAGAGGAAGTAGGAGATGATTGGAGAATAAGGCTAAAGAAGACAAGCCAGGCTCTCAACCACTCTTGGAGAGACTCAAATGCCGATAAGGGTAGAGGAAAGGGCTTTGGGAATCAGATGGTTGGAAGTTTTCCCTTCAGTCCATGACAAGGAATCATGAGGCCAAAAGGAATTTTTGTTCATTCATCCCAGATATCCTCTGCCACCACGAACCCTTCACCCATGCACCATCCAGACAAAAAATCATCTGTCTGGCTTATAGGGTCCCACCCCAGGCATGAAAACCAGCTTCCTTTCTCAGCCTGCTGGTGCCTCTTGATAACAAATGTTTTCTTATATGGGTCAGGGTTGGTCTCCATTGATGGTTAGACATAATGCAATAGCACCAAAGGAGGGGCCGCCATGTGGCCAACAGCCCACTTACTAGGGAGAAGGAAGCGGGCAGGGGAGGGAGCCCTCAGGGCCCAGCCTGGCCTGATGCATGATTTAGAGACCAGATCCTCTCTGACTCTCAATGATTTGAGAGTTTTCTGCACTCCCAAAACCTAATTACCCCAAAGATTTCCGTTAAGTCTTCTCAGTTTTGCTTCTAAAGAGGCCCTTCCAAGAATGCCACTGAGTTAGAGTCATTACCCTGCCGACCGCTTGCAGGGCCGTTTATTGTATTTTTATGAGGGGGATGCTGTGCCGCCTAATACATTTCCCAGGAAAGACTGTGTAGAGGGGGCTCCCTGTGCCACAGCTGCTAACTGAGGAGGAGTAAAATCAATGTTGACCGGAATATACACACGTGTCTCCACACAAGGACAGGGGGCAAGGGGCAGCGTGTGCCCAGAGAATGCAAAGAAGTGAAGTCAGGTCATGCACACTTATGAGACAGACAGATTAGCCAGCCGAATACACCCTACCTGGGACATCTTGATAAGCATTCCAGAGGCCATCCTGCCCAGCCCCCTGCCTCCAGGCAGATCTGTTCCAATTTACCCCAGACAGCATGGCTTTCTACATCTCTGAAGCAGTCAATTTCACCATTCCAGTGGTAGACTTTTCTCATGTTTAACAGTCCTCCTCCCATGGAGTATTTTCCTTCTGGAATTAGCAATGTTCTTGACAGAAAGGATTTGGAAATCATACAAAGACTCTCATTTTAGGAACGGAAGTATCCAAGGGTCTCTATTCCTGGAGAAATAGTGCAGACACTCATGACCTAGGAGAAAATCAAACATCCTGCAAACTTCTCCGGCTCAGCTCAGAGCTGAGAGTGTGGCCCTCTGATCAATCCTAGGTCCTAGGTAGGTGCATCAATTTTCATAAGAGAATGACAACTCTATCCTAGGATTGCCAGATTCCAACTATCTGTGTGTTTGTAAGGCATATGGGTCTGTTTCTAACTAGAAACCCAATAGCTGCTCTTCTGGTATTTGGAAGGGAATATGCCATGCAGTGTCCATTAAAAACCCAGCTGAAAGAAAATATATGAAAGATTGCCTGTAGGGTATGCAGTCCATCCATTCTTCTAGAGATATTAACAACTTCCCCAGGATTAAGCCAAGTCAGCAAAAAGTTATCTACTGTACCATTTCTCTCTGGTCCCGTTTTTCTGAGTCGAAGTTTGATCTGTGTTGAAGGATGATGCTACAGGGAGCAACCTAAAGAAGTGAGAAGATGCATTTGCCATTTAGGGTGTTGTTGAGGACATTGTTCATCAGGTCACACAGAGCTGTCTCCAGGATGGCCCCCAGGAAGGCCTTTTCTGGCTCAGCACTAGGAAAGTTGGGTTTCTCCTAAACAATTTTTCCTTTTTTCCTCATGCCCTCTTCCCTTTTTTCTTCCCTCTTTACCTCCCTCCTTCCATGCTCCGTTATTTTCTTCCTTCTTTCTTTCTTTCTCCCCCCTTTTTTGTTCCCTCCCATCTTACAAGCACCGTGAATTGTGAGACTAATTATATTACCTTGCCCAGGTCGGCTGCCAGAAATATAAGATTTTAAATTAGGGCTTACGAGTAGGAGATGTTTAAGGGCTTCACGCTCTGCAGGCCTGTTTTAGCCTCATTCCTGATCCCCTGTGACAGTCCTTCCTGTGTTTTCTACTTTCCTTTTTCATTTGCTCCTACTATTTGTTATCTCACTCTATTTTACATGTCTGTGTAAGCCACCCTAACTCCACTCTGGCACAAGGCAGGTATAAATAAGTAAGTGCATTAATGAATTAATTAATACAGCTCAAACTGTGCTGCACAGACAGATTATATTTACAAAGGAGTACATTTACCAAGCTGCTACTGGAAGGCCTCCCAGACCATATGGGCCTGAGCTAAGAGTCTTAAAAGATGTATGATACAGAGAAGAGGAAAGAAGCAAGGAAGTACTCCCAGTCTAAATTCTGTTTCTTTCACTGTAATCTAAGACTGCATCTTCTCATTCTTCTCTCAGTACCAGTGGAGCCTATCTCCAGTAATTTTATCCAATCTACTATCTCTTCATGAATCTGAAGGCACAGACTAAAAAAATTGAAAAATCAGAGAAGGTAAGCATCTGAAGCAATCTGAGAAATCATCTTATCTGACCCTTCATATTAACATGGAAGAAATGAAGACCTAGAGAGGGCAAGTCTAGCTCCTGGATCAATTGGCCACTTACAGTAAGTTCTGGGTCGAGAATCCAGTACCCCTAACTCCCCACAAGTCTGCACCCTTTGTCATATCCGATGAAACTAAATAATCGCAGTTCCCTTTAGGAAGCCTGAGCTTAATACCTACTTTAGTAAATATATGCTTTGCATACTCACATTTTCCATAAAATGGGGAAGTGGTGGATGGGACTTCCACTTACACAATGTAATCCTTTCAGAGGAACATTAATGGATGCATGACTTCGGACACATGACTTAACCTCACTTCCTCATCTGTAAAATGGAGATGGTGAGACAATTTCCCTCAGGATCTTATGAGGATTCAATCAGAAAATGCACATTAAGAATCTGACAAAGAGTAAGTACACACAAAAATTGTGGTAGTGGTGCTGGTTATTTCCCCATTTTACAAATGCGAAGCGGCATCCCAGGAGAATATAGAAATTTGGCCAAAGGAACATAGCAGAATTCCTAAGCTGCCAGCTCCAAACTAGAGACCATCATTACTGGGAACAAGTGGGGTGTTAACGGGCATGGGAACTTGGATTTCCCATTTCCCATTCACTCCACTCACATCTCCGCCCCATCTCTGGTCTCTTCCTGATCCCACAGCCTTCTTCTGCCTACCAGCTAACTCCTTCTTCATAGATACCATATGGCTAAATATCAATACCAATATCCAAATGTTTAAATCGAAATGGACACTTGAGATAACAACCAAGAAAGACTGCATCATCTCTTTCAGGCTTTTCTACCTGAGGTAACTTATGTGAGATCCTGAATAGGGGCAGGAAGATGGGGACAAAGTGATTTTTCAGAAATCTTTTCAATCTGAGAGCTCCAATGAGTCTATTTTCTTCTGGACCAAACTCAGGCAGCCGAATCTTGTTTTGGTGCCTTGGTAGAAACATGAACATCTGGAGCCCTTGCTGAGTTCATACTTCAAAGCCTTGGAGTTGTGCCTTGCACATCAGCCTGAACCACTCTTTCTTCATCTCCCCCCTGCTCCAGACATGGGCACACAGGAAGGGAAAGGTGAGACCTGGTGAGATGGGTGAACAAAACGAAGGGGATAGTGGCCCCACAAACATTTCTCAGGTGCTATAAAACTGCTGTTTGTTTTACAGTCAGGAAAGGGGAGAGTGGATATTGGCTAATAATAAGGATTCTCATGTTTGCTCCCATTGGCTCCCATTGGCATTCAGAGACCTGAATTACGTTCAGTTCCTCTACCTTACCTATTCACCGCTCACAAGCTCAGCTTTGGTTGATTAGCAGCTCTCTTCAGATGTTTATAACCAAAGGCCCGCCTAGAATTAGCTGAGTTGTCCTGCCCAAGGCCTATAGACACCATGACAAACCAGCTCTCAAGGCTAAATCATGAGTTATATATGAATAGACTAGACTCAGCACATCTTTTACTGGACATAACCCAAGGCCCAGGAAGCATGTGCACTAAGCAACTTCCAGCTCTTAACATGCTTAGTGCTATGAGTGGAAAATAGCTACTGAGTAGCTTGAAATGATTGCAACCTCATTCTGCTTGAGTCTAAGAAATGTACAGGGTGCCAAAGGCCAGCCTAGTTAAGCAGAGATATAAATATCAGCACAGGCATTACATGAAAGGTTTTTAAAGAATACAAACAGCCTGAGAGGAAGATGGAAGATCTAAGAAGGCCAACAGCAGCCATCCCATCTGAGGCCTCAGCCTTACCTCACACCATATATAAAATGTAACCCAAAAGGAACATAGACCTACATGTAAAACCTAAAGCTATAAAACCTTTAGAAGGCAGTATAAAAGAAAACTTTGTGACTTCAGGTAGCACCAAAATTATGACCCATTAAACAAAAAATTAACAAATTGGATTTTATCAGCACTAGATACTTATCTTCAAAAGACACTCTGTAAAGACTTAAAAGAAAAGTCACAGACTAGAAAAAAAAATATTTTCAAACACATACCTAATTTAGAATACATGAAGCATTTTCAAAACTAAACACTCAAAGAGACCGGGCAAGATGGCATAGAGGGTAGAGTCTTTGTACATCTCTTCTTGTGACTACACCAGATATGGAACCACGTAGCAAATAGCAAGCAGAGTCGCCTGGGGTCTGGTTGAACAGAGGCGCTATGACTAGGGAGAAAAATAAGAAATCACCCTGCAATGGTAGGAGGAGACGGAGATGCAAGGCTGACCAGTGACACACAGCTGAGACAGAGGCTAAGCAGCTGCAGGCGGCAGGTGCAGACGTTCTTCTTAAAGGGGCCGCAACCACTACTAGACTTTCACGGTGACGGCCTAGCTCACTCTGAGCTCCAGCACCAGGTTGGCAGCTCAGGGCCACCAGGGACACATAGGGGGACACTGAGTTGTGGGGCTTCAGAGTAGGGGCCAGAGGCGAGGCTTTCTCCCAGGCAGAAGTGCTGGCCATATCCTTTGTTCCTCTGTTGAGCTTTCTCCACTCCCAGCCTGCAGATACAGGTTCTGCCATACCCGAGAGGTCATCAAACTGGATAACAGAGGTCACTCCACCCAGAGAATTCCTTGAAACTCCGCCCCTCCCAACTTGCAACCCTATCCAAGCTACATCCAGTGGTGTCTTTGGTGTGCCCTGTGCCCCCTGGCTGAGCAGCTCCAAGCCCCACACTGGTGGAAACCAGCCTCGGTTTCTGACGTGGCCTCTTGAGGCAACTGTAAGCACAGCACAGGTGTCAACCATCTGCAGATTGCTTGTTGAATTTTACCAGCTGGCCCCAGATGAGCACAGGCTGGGGATAAATTTAGCTTGCAGCTGGACCCTCTCAGGATTGTGCCACAAGACATCTACTACACAAACCCAGGCTACTAAGAATAGGAGACTTAGGAGCGTTGCTTAATACATAGAAACAAACATGGAAAAGCGGCCAAAAAGAGGAGACAAAGAAGAATGTCCCACATGAAAAAATGGAAGAGCTCCAGGAAAAATGGAATCCATCAATCTACCAGATGCTGAGTTCAAAACACTGGTTATAAGGATGCTCAGGGAACTTAAGGAAAGAGTAGATGAACTCCACTCTTAAAGTAGATAAACTCTACTCTTTGTAAAAGTGAGAACTTTAACAAAAAGATAAACAAAAATGAAGATGAAAATTTTGAAAGAGAAGAGTCAGAACTGAAGAATACAATATCTGAGATGAAGAGTATATTAGAGGGAATCAGCAGAGTGGATGAAGCGGAGGATTGAATCACTGATATAGAGAATGGGGTAATGGAGGACACCCAATCAGAACAGCAACAAGAAAAAAGGATCCAAGAAATGAAGATAATTCAAGGAGCTTATGGGACAACATCAAATATAACCATATTTGCATCATAGGGGTACCAAAAAGAGAAGAGAGAGAGAAAGAATTTGAAAATCTATTTGAAGAAATAATGATGGAAAACTTCCCTAACCTGGTAAAGGAAATAGACATACAACCCCAGGAAGCTCAGAGAACCCCAAAAAAGATGAAACAAATTGGCCCATATCAAGACACATCATAATTAAAATGCTAAAGGTTAAAAACAAAGAGAGAATCTTAAAAGCAGCAAGGGGAAAAACAGTTACCTACAAAGGAACTCCCATAAGACTGGCAGCTGATTTTTCAAAGGAAACTTTGCAGGACAGAAGGGATTAGCACAAAATATTCAAAGTGATGAAAACCCAGGATCTACAACCAAGATTACTTTATCCAGCAAAGCTATCATTTAGAAACAAAGAACAGATAAAGAGCTTCCCAGGCCAAAAAAAAAAACTGAAGGAGTTCATCACCACCAAACCAGTATTACAGGAAATGTTGGAGGGACTTCTTAAAGAAGAAGAAAATATATGTATCAAAACTATGAATGAAGAATGGCAATAACTACATATCTATCAGCAAATACTTTAAATATAAAAGAATCAAGTGCTCCAATTAAAAGATAGTATAGCTAAATAGATAAGAAAACAAGACCCTTACATATGCTGCCTACAAGGGACCCACTTCAGATTAAAAGACACACAGAGACTAAAAGGAAGGGAATGAAAAAAGATACTGCGTGATGAACCTAGAGGGCATTGTGCTGAATAGAATAAGTCAGATAAAGAAAGACAAATGCCATATGATTTCACATACACGTGGAATCTAAAGAACAAAATAAACAACAACAAAAATGGAAACAAACAGATACGGAGAATATTTTGAGGCTTACTAGATGGGAAGGGATGTGGGAAGATCAGGGAAAAAGGACAAAGGGATCAAGAAGTACAAATGGATAGTTATAAAATAGTTATGCTGATATAAAGTATAGCATAAGGAATATAATTTATAATGTTATAATAAATATGTAAGGGGCAGAGGAGTACTAGATGTATTGGTCTGAAAACTTTGAATTATATTGATCTCTAATCACTATGCTGTAAAACTGAAACTAATATATTATTGTATGTCAACTATAATTGAAAAAAATCATTGAATTATACACTGCAAATATGATCAAGAAATTGTCTATTTCAATAAAGCTGTAAAAAAATAAAATCACAATAAAAAATAAAATAAAACAAAAAAATCAAACTACCCATTTAAAAATATGAGCAACAGACGTTTCACCAAAAAGATACACAAATGAAAAGCAATCCCATGAAGAGATGTTCAATATTTTCAGTTATTAGAGAAATATAAATTAAAACTATAATGAGATACCACTGAATACTTGTTAGAATGGCTAATATTTTAGATAGATAGATAGATAGATAGATAGATAGATAGATAGATAGATAGACAGACAGATAGATAAATGGGTGGCATACCGAATGCTGGGTTGTATATGGGACAACTGGAGCCCTATCATTGTGGGTAAGAATGAGAAATGGTATAGCCATTTTGGAAAACAAATTTGGCCATTTTTACAAAGTTAAATATAAACTAGTCATACAACCTAGCAACTCCAAAGTATCTACTACATGAAATGAACGTATGTGCACACAAAACTTGCATGTGTTTATAGAAACTTCATGCATAATCACCAAAAACTGGAAACAACCCATGTCCTTCATCTAGTGAATGGATATGTAAAAAATAGTTTATATACAATGAAATCCTACTCAGCAATAAAAAAAAGAATGAAGTACTGACATATACAACAACATGGATGAATCTCAGATTTATTATGCTAAGAGAAGATAGATTCAAAAGGCTATAAACTGTAAAATTATATTTATAAGATATTCTGGGAAAGGCAAACAAAGCAGATCAGTGGTAGAAAAGTAGCTGAATGAAAAGGGGACACAAGGGAATTTTGAAGGACTGATGAAATTGTTCTATATCTTATTGGGTAGCAGTTACCTGAATTTTGAATTTGTCAAAACTTATAAAACTATACACTAAAAACGATTAATTATACCTCAAAGAAGTGTAAATTATACCTCAAAGAAGAATATTGAAAGAGCTCTTTTTTCTTGACAAACATAACCTATAAAATACGTATTAAAAATTACCATTCCCGTTTTACAGAAGACAAAACGGAGATATAAAGAGATGATTAACTTGTTCAAGGTCACAGAGTTAGTAAGGGGCAGCACTGTGATTGAAACCTGGGCTCTAAAGCTCCAGAGTTTATGCTTTTAGCCATCATGCCATACTGCCTCTTACATTTAGGATTTTCCTATATTCTTGATTATATTCTGGTCTACCCATTGGATTTTAACCATCTGGAAGTTACAATCTAAATCATAAGCATCTTCTTGGTATTTCAAATAAATGAGAATTACTCAAATATACTATACTCTTAGAAAACATTCAAACAACAAAAGAGTACAAAGAGTAAAGAATGAAGGGCCCCTTTCAAAATCCCTGCCCCTGCCCATACCCCAACTCTAGAGGTACTCTTGTTGACAGTTGTTGGATAGCCTTCCGTCGTGAAAGTATATACTTACATATGCACATCATGTGCATTTCCATTACCCTGCTCAATCTCCGGTCACAGAGTCATACTTGACTTGGAACCAAAAGCCATAATATGTGCATACTCTTGCTTTGACTCAACAGAAGCTAGGTCATCTCTATGTACCAATTATTTTCATTTCTAGAATACAAATAATAATACCAATTTTTAATAAGGATGGACCCCTTATTACATAGCTTCTGTTCAGTAAGTGCTGTTTAATCCAATATGTAAGCCACTGACTTACATTAGATGGCAGCTAAGACCAGGAACACCACGTCTCCATTCAATCCACCCCACTGGATGAGGGAGACTCAAATTTAGAATTGCCCATATCCAGTGCCTACTTTTTTTTTAAACAATCCTAAAACACAGTGTGGGTCCCTATGTCATTCAAGATGGGACTGTAGGAATTGAAGGGACAGGAAATACTTAGCCTAAAGAAGCAAAGACCCTTCAAGGATGTGAGCATTGGTTTAAAATATCTGAAAAGCTGTCATATAGGAAGAAAAAGCAGATTTGTTCTCCGTTGCTCCAGGGCAGAACTGGAATTAATCTGGATGCAGATTTTGCATGATGGAATAAAATTGCCCAACAACTACTATTAGCCAACAAAGGAGGAGCTGCCCATGAGGCAGTGGGCTTCCCACCATTTTTAGGTAATCAAGCTGAAACAGTGTGATCATTTGTCAGGAAAGCCAAAGAAAAGCCCAGCAAGCAGATGTCAGGATTTCATGCTTCTCTGTACAGAGGTGCACAGCCTCAGAGCATATGTAGGTATATATGAATACTGAAGAAAAAAAAAAAAAACAGTATGCCCCATCTACCTTTTTTGTCTTCCTCATTAGTTAAGGTGTAAATAATGGGGTAAGCAGAATTTCATGTACACAGCAACAAAGGCAATACGTAGAGAGATGGTTTTATAAGCTGGCCCTGCATTTAAGAAGGGGAGCGAAGAAGAGATTGTCCTGCCCTCCAAAAATGCAGACCTATTTGGATCCTAGCTGAGGTCCCTTGGCAGCTGACATGCACGCCCATCTGGCATGCTGGCATAGTGCCCCCAGCAAGGGGAGCTCTGCTTCCTGCTGGTGGGTGTAGGTGCCAGGTGGTTGCATATGCCTACAAAGAGGGTGGGGGGAAGGGGAGTCTGTCCCAAACAGTGCAGGGCATTTGCAATTCCCATGCTCACCCTCTGCCTCAATCAACCTCACTAGGGGCATGGAGGGGCCCTGGAGCTGTAGAGAGTGGGAAAAGAGAATCTAGGCACTGGAGAGGTTGGACTGCCAAATGAACAGGCTTTGCCACATTGAGCATGTTGTGGAGCCAAGACCACCCAAGGAACAACCAAATGGACGCTTGAAAGGAAAGGCCAAGGCACAAACGATACCAACTCAAAGGGCATCACAAAAGGTTTGGGCCCTTGAGAGAGATCAAGGATATTATATGATGCCCTTGCCTCTGTCATTCTCCTCCAAGAATAAGGAAGAAGAACTCTGAGGGAAAAATATCCATGTTTTCCTACATCTTGCCTTGGCGGAGAAGTCCTTTCTTTACTGTTGTCAGAGGGGTGCGTCTGAGCCTGTGGTCATTTATGCCTAGTTGTGTGGAAGTATGCCCACCCAAGTTGGCTGTGTGTGTGTCTGCGTGTGCATGCCCACGTCCATCTGAGGGTTGCAGTAATTGCATATTGCTGATGCTGCAAAAGCACAGAAAGGCTGGGCTGCTAATCCAATCATTCATGCTTCCCTTGTTCCAACTCTTGGATCTGATAGATAAAAATACCCAGGCAAATGACCAGTTTCATGGACTGTTTCCTCTTTTGTCAATACAAGGAATTGGGAGCTGTCATCTTGTCCCTCCTCTCCAGAGAGGGAACTCAAATATTTATGACCAGCTTTTATAACACTAATTGTATTCTAATTGTTTTTCCCCCTCAGCAGCATTGCTTCCCTCACCCCAGTGACGATGGGCAGTTCTCAGGTTTATGAAGAGTGGTTTGTCACACATGAAATTCAGAAGAGATTTTGAACAAGGCTGCCACGTTTCCTGCTTAGTGGTTTTCCTCTGTTCTGAAGCACGGGCTCTGGCTGGATGCCAAAGGCTGCATGTCCACCAGGCCCTGCAGAAAGGATGGGATTGGCTCTCGCCTCCCCCACTCCAAAGATCAGCAAGTCAGGGAAGCATCAGGGACAGCTCCTTGCGCTGGATGTCCTTCAACCGCAGTGCAAATTAAGTCCCTGCCTCAATTTCTCCACCTAGAAAATCTCTCTCCTCTCCCCTCCTCCCAAGCTGCTTCTTGTGTTTTCACTCAACAAAAAGTCCATTGGTGTTTTACTTTTCAGGTCTGAACACTGATTTTCAGATTTTCAGATCAATGAAAGTGCAAGAACGAGAGTGGTGTAATGGGAGGCACATTTGAGTAGGAATCAGGAAAGCCGATATCTCGCCGTTCAATTATTCATTCATTCATTTATACATCAAACATTTATGGGTTCCTACTGTGTGAGAAGTGTTGCCCTACATCCTGGGAATAGAGAGACCAGTGTCTCTTGTTGAGGCCCTGAAACCTTTTACCTCCCAATCCACAGCTGGTTCCTTTATAAAATGGAGAAGGACCAATAGGACACCACGGTCCCCAAGAACAGTGCATTCCAAGATTCGCCTTTACAATATTTCAAAGGAGAGCTTGAGAAACAACTCTGTTTAAGTAAAAAAATAAAATAAAATAAGGTCGGGACTCTTTCTAGTTCATGATCTTGGACAAATAACTTGGACTTTCTAGGTTCCAGACAGGGATAAAAGGAATCTTATATCTCACATTGATTTTGAGGATTAGATAAGGTAGTGTGGATGAGTGCTCTCTGTAAACTACACATAAAACAATCTATGTAAGAAATCACTATTAATAATAATCAGAAAGCCCTAGCTAACTTTTCCAGTCTCCCTACGCAAGGTGAAAAAAAAAAAATTGGACATTAGGAGAAGATGTTGGTGAAGGAGGTCTCTATTGACTGCCCCCTTTTTAAAGGAGGGAGAGAAATCTTCTCTCAAATAAGTCTTGGAGCAACTCCCCTGAGACATGGCTCCAGCTAACCACCACCCTGCAGGTAAGAGACCCAAGCTCAGTCATAACTAAAACAATAAAAGTTAGAGTTTAACTCTGTGGTGAATTTATCCCTGGGAGGAGTCTGGTGAGGTGTGTAACCCTAGCCTTGGGGAGCTAATAAAGTCTACAGAACCCTGGATCTGTTGTCTAATAAGGATCTCGGGGAGCTGGTAGGTGAGCTCCATGGACAATCTAGAGGGACAGTTGTGGGAATGAATAGCTGCTCCATGGAGGATTGTCCCTAAGACCAGAAGGGGATATTCCTGAACCAGGGAAGGCAGAGGTGAGAGAGCAGAAAAACATGATCAAGAGAGAGTGTAGCTGCTCTCAGCCCCATCCCCCGCCCCAGCCTTCCCACTGCTCTTTCATCTAGATGCATTGAACTTTAATTTGTGACCATGGTGGTATGAAAGAAAGGAATTCTTCAAAAGGGTGGAGTTGAAACAGAAAATTAAGGTTTCACAGTGTGTTTTACATAGAAAAGACATCAGATACAAGCAATTCCAAATTCTCCCTTGAAATGTTTGATGATCTGAGCAAGCAAGCGTGTCGACTGGTAGGACTTGGACAGTCTACATGACCTTGGCCAGTCACTTACTTCGTAATTGGTAAACTGGTAGTGACAATAGTAACTGTCCCATGGGGTTAGATGCATCATGTGAGGTAATATTATGTAAAGTCCTTCAAGAAACGGTATGCCTAGGGCAGCAGTCTTCAACCATTTGGGCACTAGGGACAGGACAGGGGTTCCCATGAGAACCTAATGTCTGATGATCTGAGGTGGAGCTGAGGTGGCAATGCTAGAGCAGGGGAACAGCTGCAAATACAGATGAAGCTTCATGTGTTTGCCAGCCGCTCACCTGCTGTGCAGCCCAGTTCCTAACAAGCCATGGACCGGTACCGTCCTGTAGCCCAGGGGTTGGAGACCTCTGGCCTAGAGGAAAGCATATAGGACAGAAGACCTGGATTTAAGACTCTGTGGTTCTATCTGCCTGTGGCCTTATTAAGTCATGTAATTTCTCTGAACTACATTTTCTTTATCTGTGAAAAAAATAGTAATAATGATGCCCACCTCGAAGGGTGGTAAATATCAAGTGAGATCATGAAAGCCCATGATGAGCTGTGAAGTGGATTTCAACATTAGTGATTACTCTTCTGATGAAGAGACCGAGGGCCAGGGAGGTCAACTGACTTGCCAAAGGCTCACAGCTACTGCGGAACCTGAGCCAGATTCAGAATCCAGCCAGGCTCTAATTTCCAGGAGGTCCTTTGTCTACTGCTGCCCTCAAAGAGGGAGCCTGGCTCCCCCAGACAGCCCTAGCTTGCTGTGCAGGCCTGCTGGCAGCCACCCTAACCAAATTGAGGGGGACCGGGTGGGGACTTTTACATTGAGCTGAATGCCGCTGTTTATATTGCCTTCCCTCAGGAGTTAACTAGACTCCTTCTAGCATCAATCAGTTCTATCTGGTTTCCTACTGGAGTAAACACAGGGCCCCTTGGATATTGACTAGAATTTAACAAATATACCCCTTACAACACCAAAACTGGCCACAGAATACAGCATTTACATGCACAGACCACTCCAGCCTGAACTCCCAGCTGGGAATGCCCCGCGACTTCCTCTTGAGCAAGGCTGCAGCAGCTGTGAGCAGACCTCAAGAATCAGTGGGAGTGGTTACAGGTTTTCCTTTTTAATTTTGAGACAGAAATGGTTAATTTGAGCCTCGCTGGGGCAAGGGGAAAATATGTGTTGGTAATGGCTAGAGCTAAGGGGGGGCTGAGCTCCCGCCAGCTCTGGGCCTCGACACTGGTTGGGCCCCCGTCGTGGGTCTCTGTGCACGCCATCCCAAGGACCAGTCTGAGGAGAGATCTCATAGCCCTGCCTCAGGCAGCCACCTGGAGCTGGGACTGAGTCTCCCCCTCTGCAGGGCAGCCTGGACCCTGTCTCTCCCCGCCTGTCTTCCCCACTGCCTCCCCAGCCAAGCCTGCAGTAGTCCTGAGACCCTACCTGCCTGGGCCCCCAGCACAGCCCTGGCCTGCCTTTCAGCTGCTTGCCCCAGGCAGTATCTACTGACCTCAGCTCTGCTGTCCCTGGAGAGGAGAACCCATGGAGCCAGGTTGAGGAGGGCTGAAGGCCAGGGTCAGTCAGGTGAAGGGGGTGGTCTCCACTCTGGACTCCACAGCTTTCATCTGCCCTGCAGGGAAATTCCAGATTAGGCTCTGGGCCTGTGCTGTGACCTCCCCAGCTTTCTGAAACCAATCTTTTTCATTATACCTTTGATTGCTGAAGTGTGTGTGTGTGTGTGTGTGTCCTTCTCAGAATAGCAATAAAATAAATCAGGCAAAAAATCCAGAAGGCCCAGTAACAGTATACTCTGTCTTGAATCTCTGTCTTGACTCATTAACGAAGTTTGGAGAAAGAATTCCTGCTCTCTTTTAGGGAGCAGCACCTTTCAGGTGAAAGTGAATACTCTATCCAAGCAAATACTCCATCCCAGGCCTTCTCATCACATTTAGAGCAGAGATCTAAAACCAAGTTTCTCAGCATTCCTGAGGGCATGCAGGCACCCATGTCCTCTTTCTGAAGAGAGGTACAGCGAGAGGACAAGGAGAGGAAGGGAACACCGACCTCTCTGCCTGTGCCTGGCCCAGCAGGGGTTCCCCTGCGCCTGCCTGAGTTCCATGTCTCCAGGTTCCCCAAAACTAATCCACCCCATAGCTTCCTAAGGAGCCACACAATAGCTTTATTGAGTGGAGCTATAAATTTCAGCAAGGCTGACCCTGGGAGTCAGCAATTACCTTCCGAGGAGGCTCCCTCTGCACTGATGCCTTCAAACACAAGAGGTCTTTCATAACCACTCGGAGCTGGGCTACAGGGTAGGGATGCCCGTGCCATGGCAGGTGCTGAGCATACCCCTTGCCACCGAATGTCCCCACTTCCCCGCCCCCACCCCAAGATGCAGCAGCAGGAGGGCGGGTCACAGGAACAAACACTGCTGCTTTGAAGGAGACTATTTGGATGGCAGCTTCTTTGTTTCCCCTAAGTTTTGGCCTCAGCCCAAAATCAAGGGGAGGATGGGGAAGAATAAATAACTGTATCTTGCAGTCCTTTTTAAAGTTATGACACACAAAGAGAAGTGGAGAAGGGAGGGAAAAGGAAAAAGAAGGGAGGGAGGAAGGGCCTTTACTGGGGGGAAATTGCTACATTTTCTAATAACAAGTAACTAGAAAAACAGCTGAACCTGAAAACGTCAAACTTCAATCAAAGTCACTCAGAGAGGAGTAGGTGGTTTGCAAAGGCTAGGAAATAAGGGGGAAAAAAAGAACAATTGGTCTGGAATTAATCAAGATATTAATATTAGAAAAGGTAGAAGAGCAGACAGGCCGTACCCAGGTTACTGGAGTGTGAAGAGCCCAGAGCGCTGGGCCAGGCTCTGTTCTTGGGCACCCCCAGCCTCTGTCTTTCCCTTTGCATAAGATAAGACCTTGAATGGGAAGAGGTCAGAGAAGTGTTAAAAAAAAAAAACTCCCCTCTCAGCAGCCAGCCACCCTGGCCTCTCTCTCATCCACACCTTTTCTCCACAGTGACAGGTCAGCAGCGTGGGTGGGGACATCTGTCCCCAGGGGCAGGTACCCATGGGGCAGCATTGACTGACAGTTCCAACCTACAAAGGGACTTGTTTGGTGGGAAACAGACACTTGGGCTCCCCATAGCTGTCAAGCCATTCCCTAGCTCTCAACTCATTTAAACTAAAAAACCCAAGTATATTTATTTCCGAGTAGACCTGATACACTCCAGTGCTCCTGCCAACTTGCTTTGCAACTTTGTACACAGCAGATCAATGTGTGCAATTTAGAAACAGAGAAATGAAGACTTCTGTTAGGACCAAGGGGTAGGGTGGAGGCAGGCTGACAAGGGGCTTGGCTCCTGCTCACTGTTCCCCATTCCTTCTTCTTAAAACTCTCACTTTCCCTCTCACCCACCCAGTAGTGCTGATCTCTGAGCCTTTAAAAGGGGAAGGAGGTCTTTGGGGCATGGACCTGGCATTTCTGTTTCATGTGCCTCACCTGTACAACAGGAGCATTAGCATAATTTCATATAAAACCACATCTGTGCATCCTGCCCTGAAGGGCACCACCTAGGGCTCATGTCCCCACACCCACTCCCCCGCCCACCCCAGGAGCTCCCAGTTCTTCAGCAGACATAAGGAAACTTGGGGACAGGTGACAGAATGTTGAACAAATACAGATGCTATTTATCTTCCATCCATTTTCCTGACTATTCTTAAAGGACTTAAAAAAAAAAAAAGTTTAACTCAGTTCTGTTGTGAAGGACGTTGCAGGTTCCTCTGTGCTTAAGAAAGTGATTCTAGCAGGTTGGGGAGGTTTCTTCTCCACATTCCCACCGTCGCCTATGAAGGAGGCAACTCAAGGGGAGAAAATAGACTCAACTTTGCCAGCTGGTGTTACAACAAACCTGAAATTCATTTACATGAGGTTGGCTCGGAAACCCCCTCGACACCAAAGCAAGGCCTTTCACCCACTGTCACACACGCCCTCAGGCTGAACACTGCTCCTTTTCCCACCAACTTGCCCTTGATGTTCATGTTCATCTGAATTTACTAGAGTAGTGACACTAGGGAGAGGGGCATGGTGAATTTCGCTTTGAGCTCCACACCCCTGCTAGGAAGGGCATGAATGCCTAGTAGGGTTTAGACAAAACAAAAAATATTTCGTATCTGCTGAGCGCAGGGCTCTGTTATGTGCTTTTGTGGACCCTGTCACAGCCTCTACCAGCATACCCCTCTCCACCCCCACAGGAACTCCCCAAACCACAGGTGCAAATGGAAGAACTGGCTAGATTAAGGGATTTACCCAAGGTCATACAACATGTGAGTGTTAGGATTCAAAACCAGATTTTCTGACTCCAACGCTAATGCTTTTTCCTTGAAAATGCCATGATGTGGAGGAAGGATGAGCTCAGCTCGGGACCCAGGCAAACCTGGATTTGAATCCTGGGTGAAATCTGGTTCTGACACTTGCTAATGTGTGGCCTTGGACGAGTACCCTTTCTGAATCTCAGTTTCCTCATTTGTAAAATGGAGAACCTAACTCCTACATCGGAGGATGGTTGTGAGGATTACATGGGTTAATGCCTGTAGAATCTGGCACAATGGCAGGCCTGAAGTTTGTACAAGCAGATGTCACTTTCCTTTCTCCTCACTCTTCTCCATTTTATGAGAGAAAAAAAGTGATGTTTTTCATTTTAGCTTGAGATAAATGTACAACTCAATGAATTGTCACCAAATGTACACGTCCATTTGCCCAGAAACCGGACCAAGAAATAATGTGTTTCTACCTCCTGCCCCTCTCAGAGGCCCCCTTTCTGTCCCATAGTCACCAACTCCCTTCAAGGGTAACCACTGCCTTGACTTCTAACATTACAGATCAGTTTTACCTGCTTCAGGCTTTTACATAAATGGAATCATATGGTATGTTCTCTGCTGTGTCTAGTTTTGTTCATTCACCATCAAAACTGTGAGATTTGTCCATGCCGCTGCGTTGGCTAGTTCCTTTTCTCATTTCTATATAGTATTTCAGAGTGTGCATATATTCAATTTAGTAATCCATTCCATTGTTGATAAATATTTGGGCTGTTTCCAGTATTTAGTTTTTATTAAAATGCTGCCATGAACATTCTTGTGTGTGTGTGTGTGTGTGTCTTTCGATAAATATACCTATGCCTTTCTATTAGCTATAAGGTACGTGTACATGTGCACCAGGACATGCTGCCAGACTGTTTTCCAAAATGGTTGTCCCAGTTCACACGCCCACCAGTAGTGTTCAAGAGTCCTAGTTGTTCCACACTTTCATTGATACGTGGTATTGTCTGTCTGTTTTTATTTTAACTATTCCGGTGGAAATGTTGTGATATTTCACTGTGATTTTAATCTATATATCCCTGATTACCAAATGTCTATTGATCACTTGCAGATCTTCTTTTGAGAAAGGCCAATTCAAGTCCTTTGCCCATTTTCTATTGAATTAGCTGCTTTCTTATTGCTCTGTAAGATTCTTTACAAATTCTGGATATGAGTCCTCTTATAGATAAGTTTTGCAAATATCTTCTCCAACTCCGTGGCTTGCCTTTCTGCTTGCTTAGTTATGTTTTTGATCAATTAAAGTGATGAATTTTAATGTAGTTTAGTTAATCAATTTTTCCCCTATGGTTAAGCTTTTCATGTCCTACTGAAGAAATCTTACCTAGCCTCGGTCCTAAAGATATCCCCCTATGTTTTTTCTAAAAGCTTTTATCACTTTACGGTTCTCATTTAGAACTACAACGTATCTGTTTGGTATGAGGTAGGGGTTACAAAAATTTTTTCCAATTAGAATATCCAGTTGACTTAACACCACTTATTGCTAAAGGCCGTCCTTCCCCCCACAATATTGCAGAGCCATCTTTACCAGAAATGAGGCGAATGAATATGTATGGGGGCCTGAGTCTAGACTGTATGTACTTTGTGCAATTGGTCTACATGTCTACCATCTCATCTGTAGAACTCGATCTTAATAATTATAGCTTTATGTAAGTCCCGAAGATACTCCTTAAAAAACCAATGCCAATATCGTCGCAATCCAGGAATTGTGGAAATGGGTGCCCTCTTCCTTGTCTCAGGTAGACTCTGCTGGTGCCAAACTATCTGTCTAGTTAGTTGGATGGGAAGAGGGGAAAGAGTACGAAGAGGAGAAAGATATATTGTGAAAGTTCCATCTTTAGACTAAGAGAGATAGGGGTAAGTTGCCATGTGTCCTTCATGGTAAGAAGAACCCAAAGATGTAAGAAAGTTCATAGAGGTATGGAAAGAGCCTGAGCCCAAGGGTCAGAATCCCTGAGTCCTACTCTCAATCATGTCGCTTACCTCAACAACCTGGTTATTCTGTCTGGGCCTATTTTCCTTCTGTAAAAATAAGGGCTGGAACTAGATATCCTCTAACACCCCTTCTATCTCTGAGAGTCTATCACTGTGATTCAGCCAAGGAAAAGAGTAATTGGTTTAGGAAATGATCCTCCAGTTTATAAAGGTATTTTCTATTAGAAGCAACAGAACACTTTCCTATTTTTATTCATCCCCAAAGCAATATCTATCAGAAGGTGTGGACTCTGCTAAGCTGAACTTCTCTTTTATATTCAGGATGTGGTTGTTAATACTTTCCTCTGAGCTAGGATTTGGTCTAGAGGGAGACATACATAGTTTTGGTGCCAGATAGACATGGATTCAAGTCTTGATTGGACAACTTGCTTACTGTGTGACTCTGGGATAATGGCTCCACTTCTCTCAACCTCAGTAGCTTCATATACAAAATGGCGGCTAAAATATTTACCTTCTTGTGTACTTTTGTCAACCTAGAATTTTTCTCTCAGGACAAGCTACTGTTTATAAACTACGTAGTGTTGCCACAGTATTGAAGCTTCGTCAGGTGTCTTATCACCCCTCACCTATTCAGTTGCTTTACTGTTTTCCATCCCCACCTGCCATGAGCCAGCCAATAAACGTATCAGTAAGTTAATACTTCACCTGGAGCCAACCCAAGGTAATACATCTCTGCTCAGAGATTACCAGGGCTCATTTTCAGTAAATGTTCCCAAATGCCTAAGTCCTAGGGAATGTGGTTATGAGTATTTGTAAGGTCAGAGGAGGAGTATGTCAACACTCAGAGTACGGGGCACAAAATGTGACTCTGTTCACAAAGCATTTAGCATAGTGTCTGGCACATGGCAAACATTCAATAGTGATATCTACTGCTATTTCTATTATTCTTATGACACCGAACATCTGTTCTGTTCTTCATCTTAGGTGGAACGATCCTAAGGTGGCATACATCTTTCCATGGCTAGAATACCCAAAGGATTGAACCTCCTAGGCCAACTTGGTTTTTGGTTTAAATGAAACCATTGCAGGTTATTTCTTGGCTGGCAGTGGAGGAAAGGAACAACAGATGGCTTGGTAGAGAAGACGTCTTCTTCCCCTCTACCCAGGGGCTCTAGGGAGCCCTTCCCTTTCCCCACAGAAAATAAGGTTTTCCTTTAGCCCAGCTCTCCACATCTACACTGTCAAAGGTCCCTGTGACCAGAGAGTGGGCCTCTGGCAACCGGCCCCTTAGCTTCTGCTGGTCAAACAAGGGCTCTTATCTTTCTGCTCAATTACTATGTCCTACAGAGGTGACCACTTGCTGCTGTATGATCTTTCTATGCTAGAATTGCCCCCGAAGCCCAGGCCAGCCACAATGTGAGCCCTCTCAACTGTTTCAGAGAGGCCTTTCCTCTTCTGATTCTTTCCTCCTGTGTGGCTGGAGGGGAGCAGGCTGGGCACACAGGCCCTCAGCAGGATATAATAGCAGATTTGTGCATGCATGCAGTTTCCCAGCACATTTGTTTGATCCGTGTCCAGGTTCTCTTAGACATTTGCTTCTGAGCCGACAGCCAAACATAAAAGCAGTCCCAAGTGGCTGTTTTCAGGTCTTCAACGCTGGTTAGCCGCAGTTGGGAAATCTTCTCCTTCCCGGTGCCCCTAAGTGAATTATCACATGTTATCAAGTCAGAGCTTCGGGGTGGCCAAGCCTAGCTCTGCTGCTCCTCCTCTGATGATCTATCACCCGCCGAGTGGGTTATTAAGTCGTTCTCTGCCTTGGAGTGTGCATCAGTCTGTGGCTCTGCCACCCTTCCAAGGGTGCAGGGCAGAGGGGTTCCTGGAGTTTCTGTCCCTGGATGTTTGAACCTCACACTTGGCACCACTCCATCTGCCTGCTGAGGGATCTTATATCTGATCACCGATCCCACCTCCAGCGCATAGTTACTCCCTCCCTCCACACCTATCCGAGCCATTCCAGGGACAATTTGTTCTACTGTCAGCTCTCCCAGAATACACAGGCCTGGTCTGCCCCACAGTGCTCCTGCTCAGGACGGACCCTCCAGCCTCTCCTTGGTCCTCTCCGACCAGGTCATCCCTGCTGCCCTCAGCCTCCAGGCAGCATGGAGGATTAGATTGCACATGAATAAGCAATATTTGTGCAGCTCTGAAAACCTAGAGTAAATCTCTTGAGCGGCTATAAGGTAGCAGTGCTGTGTTTCCTGTCTCCTATGCCCTCCTCTGGCTCCCCCAGCTCCTATTTCACTTGAAGGCCTTTTTATTTTCTGGGATGTACTTGCAGGTGAGTGACTATATTAAAAACAACACCATCAAAACACAGCATTCAGAGCAGAAAAACAGATCCTTGGGAACAGTCACTGGATTAACGATGAGAGGTACTTGGAGAGTATACCCCCATCCTGCCTCTCCCTCTGCTGGGAGGAAGAGGAAGTTAGTCTTTCGCTTCCCACACAAGTTCCCTGCCCTGCTAAGTCACCGGCCCCACCTGCCTGCGGGAGGGAAAACCTCTCAGAGGTTTTCGGGAGTCACCCACTGTCTGAAGAGACTGCCCTTTGGAAACATCTGGAGAGGTGAGGTACCCCTGAAGTAGGTTGTCTTAATCAGCCTCGGCTGCTATAACAAAATGCCACAGACCCAGCGGCTTAAACAACAGACATTCCTTTCTCCCAGTTGTGGAGACTGGAAAGTCTAAGATCAAGGTGTGAGAAGAGTTAGTTCCTGCTGAAGGCCCACTTCCTAGCTTGCAGAGGGCCACCTTCTCTCCGTGGGCTCACACGGCCTTTCTTTGGTATGTGCACTTGGAGAGTGACATCCTTCCATCTACCCCTTCTTATACAGGCACTAATCCCATCATAAAGGTCACACCCTCATGACTTCACCTAACCCTAATTACCTCCCAAGAGCCCCTCCCCCAAATACTACCGCACTAGAGTCAGGGCTTCAATATATGAAAAGGGGGCACGCAAAAATCAACCGATAACAAAGTGATTGCCACTTTTTACCTAACTCATAATGGATATTCGACACACACTGTAGTCAAATCCTGCCCACCACTCACCAGTGGCGTTCCCTAGGTAAGTTACTCTCTCTCTCTGTGTCCCATTTTCTTGACCCATGAAATGGGAAATTGGATGCTAGTCAGAGATGTTTAGAGCTGTGCCTGAGCCATACTAAATGCCTAAGAAACACAATCAATTTTTACTTTCATTTCATTCTGCCACCTCCACTCCTCACTCAGGCCAAATTCTAACTGTTATGGTAGGTATGGCAAATGAAAATGTTTGTAATAGAGAACATTTATTTTGTTGTCTTCAAGAAGTTCCCACCACCCCTTTCGATGGTCCTTCCTCAGGCCTGGGAAATGCCTGTTTCACTTACTTGTCTCTAGCACGTGATAGGTGCTCAATGAATCTATTTCAAGAGAAGAAAGGGACAGAAAAATGAGGGAACACAGGAAAAAGAAGGGTAAAAGGGAGAAGGAGAGGGGAGGAGAGGTAAGAAAGAAGAAACGATGGAAGAAATTACCACAAACTCAGTCTGTAAATAATTGAGCTCATTATCTATCTCCTCCCCGCCCTGGCCGCAGCACGCTTTCTCCTGATTTCCCTATTTCTATCAATGGTATTATTTTCTATCAACTGAAACTTAAAAGCGCAGGGTGAAATTCAACTCTTCTGCATCAGTCGTTCCCTTTTTACATTCAGCCACAGACTCAGAGTGCCTCTTCATAAGGTTTCTGAGACTTTTTTTTCCTTTTCTAGCTACTCTCACTGTAGTTCATGAATTCATCATCTGTCCTCCCCACAATGTAATCTTCCTACCTCTACTCTGTGTCCTCACAACACTTTCTGCTCCATGCATCCAGATTAATCTTCTTAAAGCACCATCCCCTTTATATTATTTTCTGTTTCAAAAACTGACAATGGTTTCCCTTGCCCGTGGACCTCACACCATCCTGGCGTCATTCTCCACTTCTCTTCTGTCCAGATACCCTCCTGGAGCCAAATTTGTCTTCTCTCTGTTCAGGTCATGTTACATGCATTTACATCATAAAGAATTTCATTTAGATGCTAGACTTGCACCGTCTGAAATGGTAGCCACTAGCCACATGTGGCTATTGAGCACTTGAAATGTGGCTAATGATACCGAGGAAACAAATTTTATTTTATTTTATTTTATTTTATTTTATTTTATTTTATTTTATTTTATTTTATTTTATTTTATTTAAATTAAAAATGTGGAAACAATGTAAAAAAATTTTGCATTAGATCCACCTTTATTGTTTTGATAGAACCGCATTTCACTTTAACCATTGCATCCCATAAGATATTATTATCGTACCATAGTACGTGTGGTGGGAACGTGTTATTTCTAGTATTAAAAACGCGTCACTGATTATGTTGGTGTCAATGTATTGATTTTGTTTGAATGATTCCTTTTTCCTATGCACTGATGTACCATTGTAATGCGGTTATTTAAATATTTTATACAGACAGCATCAATTATACTAATACTCGTTTCTTTTTATTTTTTTAATGTGCCTACTAAAATATGTAAAATATGTATGTGGCTTACATTTCATTTCTATTGGCTTGCTCAGTGTTAGCTCTGGGTCATGACACACTGAAACTTTATAGTAAGGGAGGCATGAAGCGGGCCTCCCTGCAGGTGGTTAAGACAACCTCCAGTTGGAGCTGGTCCTGTCAAGGGGATCTAGAAACTAGCAGCTCTAGGTACACAATGGACCTTCAGTAAACATCGAAGAAGGTGGTAGAGCATGGTGAGTTGGAGGGTAGCCTTGGGAATAAAACTAGCACTGAATTTGAATTCCAACTCTGTCGACTTGATGGATGACTCTGAGGCTCAGTTTTCCCATCTGCTATACTGGAATGTTAATATTATCGAACTCAGAGGGCTGTTGGACGATTACATAAGATAATGCTCTTAGCATGGTACTTACAGATAATGAGTGCTCAATAATTGTTAGTTATTAGGCAATTGGATTTAATGGAGTAGAGGCAAGAGGTGTATAAAATTACTTCTGGAAGCCTGTCGATTCCTCTTTTCTCTGATTCCCAGTCACATGATTGCTATAGAGGATGACCTTCTGACACAGAGATGAGGTTCATTGCAGCAATAAAATCAGCTTATAGGGAAGTATTTTTTACCCATAGACTCAGCACAAAATGCATTCTCGAATGTCCATCAACTAACCACAATGACTTGCCCTTGCAAACCCTGTGATCAGTTCTGAGCTCCATCTCCAGACTCCCTGGGACAGGGTGTGTGGGTAGGGTGGCGTGAGCTCTGTTTCTATGCAGTTACTAGGTCTGCCAAAACATAATATTCAGAACGTCTAGCTCTACCCCCAAAACACACCTCCAGACTCTCTCAAGGTCAACTGAAACTAACCTTAGGCTGGATGTCACCAGAAGTGTG
The DNA here is from genome assembly GCF_014176215.1 of Rousettus aegyptiacus. Classification (NCBI taxonomy): domain Eukaryota; kingdom Metazoa; phylum Chordata; class Mammalia; order Chiroptera; family Pteropodidae; genus Rousettus; species Rousettus aegyptiacus. Next base: position 42,680,270 of record NW_023416308.1, read on the forward strand.
GTATAAGTGTCCAGAGAATTGTCAAGGAAAAAAGCCTCTCTCCTGTATTCCCACCTTACTCTTTTCTGGTCCCTGGCACTACCCAGGCAGGCAGGCCAATGACTTGGAGACCTGCCCTGGGGTCCTGCCAGGCAGGAGAAGAGGAAGCAGTTTCATGGCTTGAGTCACTGGAGCTCAAGTTATCTCCCAGTGCTTCTGAATGAAGAGGAGAAACAACAGTGATTTCAGACAACACTGGAAGAAACGAGAAAGTAGAAACCAGCTCTAAGTTATCTGCAGTGTTCTAGGACCCAAAGCCAAGGAGAGAGCCAGGGAGTCTGATTTGGGACCTAAAGAAGCAGAGAATAGCTCAAAGGGCAAAGGGCCATGACATTTTGGCAAATAAACAGCACAGACACCCATCCTCTAGGCCTACAGCGTCTGTCAGGGTCCCTCCCTACCAGCTCTAATGTGACTCTGAGTAAGTTGAGATCTCAAAAAAGGGTTGCCGAATACCAGTAAGTTCCTCCATTTCTCAAGTCTAGCGCCACAGAGAGCTGTAAAGGGGTCTTAGAGGAGAGAACTGTCAGTACTCTTATGATTGTAAGTGGCTGACTGTTTTCTTAATGAAAAGAAGAAAAGAAGGAATTTCTTAAAAGGATCCTGAGTATTTCCTCTAACCTGAGCTAAGACTGAAAAACCACACCATAGAAAATGCAGAAACCACAATAGACCAGCTGCTTCCATGTGGCAGAATTACTCCAAGTAGCAGAGGTTACTAGTAGCTTAGTCCAACATGCATTCTTCCTTTCCTCCCTAGTGACAGAACCACAGTTTCACTGGGCAGTGATGCTTCCCCCCAAAAAACTACATTTCCCAGCTTTCTTTACAGTTAGACTTGGCCGTGTAACTAAGTTCTAGCCAACGAGATGTAAGCAAAAGATTTAAGGCTTCTAAAAAGGGAGAGACATTTTTTCCCCCTCCTTTTTGTCCTAACTCCCTGGAAAACAAACAAGATCACTAAAGTTTCTGCACCCTAATTAAAACATGAGATGACTTGGAGGCTGGAAACCGCACTGAGGCTGGAAAAGCATAAAAACGGGAGCCTGACCTTGGAGCTCTCTGGCTAGCCCTGTTTTGCCTACCTCTGAATTTCTTTTACTTAAGTATGACATGTATGTCTTTTTATTTAACTTCTGTTTTTTGTTTCGTTTTATCTTGTTGTGGCATGAGGTCAGGGGGAGGACATTTCAGTTAAGTACAGCAAAACCAAATCTTAACTGACATACTACAATTAGGCTGTTTCTTATTTACAGCAACTTTAAGTAAGGAGGGTCTACCTGGCTTTCTCAGTTCTTGCTTTTAAAAGCCTGGGAAAGTTCTCAGAGTGCCCTACTCTGAGTCAGGTACTATCCCTGGACCAAGCAGCTGTGCTCATGGGGGAATGTCCTGAGAAAGGCCAGGAGCTGAACAGAGACAAGATAGCTCCTATGCTGGCCACTGCCTGTGAAGGGAGGGACGGCAGGTCCTAGATGTAAAGAGAAATATGAGCAGACAATGCTCGTGAGTCTATTATAAGGAGGAGTGAGTTTAAATGCCTTAATTTCCCCATTTTCAATACATATCATTGTCATCTGTAATAATATTATTTTATGTTTATATAAGGCTTTACATTTATGTGACAAATTACAACATACAACCCGTTTTCCCAGTTATTACTTCATTGAATTTTCACAAGAATCCTCTACAGTAGTTATATAATATCTCCATTTTTTCCAGAAGAAAAGCGAGACTGAGAGAGGCTAAATAACTTGTTCTAAGTCTCACCATTGGGACAGATCAGAGCTAGATCACATATCAGGGTGCCATTTCTACCATCTCAACTAACGTATTAATTAAGCAGTTGTTGAGCTTCCCTTATAGAGAACTGGATTTGAGATGATATACCTCTCTCCCATGCCTACCTCCACCCCTCAAACAGACACAGCTCTATAGTCATAACACTTAGAATCTAACTGGAAATGGGGGGACGACAGTGGAACTATTGAAAATTACAAAGCAGAAAAGCAACCATAAATTAAATAATGCCTCCAGGAGGGATGGATGTGTGAGGACTGCCTGCCCGTGAAGTTATGAGTGGTCAGGGCCCTCCAGGAAAGTCAGTCATGGAGCTGATGTTAGCCCAGAAACTCTTTGAACCTTGCAGCAAAGCTGTTAGAGCAACAATATCTTTATAGGGACTTCTTTTAAAAGAGCTTTTGATTAGCCTGAAACATTAATGTGATTTATTTTCTCAGCTCTGGTAAATATTTAATTATCAAAAATAATGGTGTCTTTTTTTTTAAATTTTTTTTAGCGTTTTGAATCTAAATCACAGCTAGAATTTTATTAAGGCTCTCTTGGCAGTGACTGGCATCCTAGTGTGGCATCTTTTAACTGACATCCCTATAATTAGAAGAAATTGTCTTTTTATACCACAAATTTGAACTGGCTAATTACTCAATGAATATTTAGCTTCTTACGTAGGCAAATATTATGTGAAGAGAGGAACTTTACTGAATAAGTATTCGACCTAGAAAACTTCCCAGGAGCCATACGTGGCCTGTTGCATTCAAGGTCTTCCCCACTGCCCCTCATCAATGACCCCTCCCCGCCTCCGCCATCTCAGACTCACACAGAGATACACACATACACAAACACACACACTCATACACCACACATTCCAGCATTCTGGGAAAAGCCAATGACATCCTTAGTTGTTGCTGTTCAGATTTTCATATTTTTATTTTTTCAAAATAAAATCATTCAAAAATTTTAAGAATAATATGATAAACACCCTTGTGCCCACCTCCCAGCACAATAAATAAAATGTGGCCAATACAGTGGTGCCCATGTGTTACAGCCTCTCCTTCCCATCCCTCCCTACTGCCCCCTGGTCCCACTCCATTGAACTGGGCCATCTTGGATTTGTGTTTATAGTCATATATATTATTCATAAATAGTACACAGTATGGTTTTGCATAGTTTACAGCTTTTATCAGTGATATCGCAGTGTATATATTCTTCAGAAACAACTTGCTTTTTTAGCTCCATGATGTGTTTGTAGGATCATCCATGTTGATACATGTAGCTCTACTTCATCCATTTTTCTTATTGGAAAGAATTCCACTGAACGAATATACTACAACTTATTCATTCTCCTGACAATGAAAATTTAGGTTGTTTTGTTTTGTTTTCTTCCTTTTTTTCTCTTCTGTTACAAATATTTCCTGTTATATGCCTCTTTATGTGCTTAGTGAGTTTCTCTAGAGTGTGAATGTCGGGTAGAGTTGCTGGATTATAGACAAATGTATCTTCGTCTCTATTAAATATTGCCAAACTTTTGCTGCTTAGTGAACAAGAGATAAACCACTCAAACTGATGTTTTTAACCCTCCTAATCAGTTTTGGCCTGAAGGACTGTGTTGGCATTCCTTTCCAATACTCTCCTGTGGCTCCGGTAACGTTCCAGGAGCCTCATCTGTGTTTCCTTCCTGGAGGATGCTGGTCTTAGTGAGCCAACTATCAAAGGCCCATTCCACAACCAAATGAGAAGACCAAGAAGTCTTACCTGCTTCATTTTCAAGCTGGTCTCCTCTGAGCTCTCAGAGACTTGCAGAAGCAGAGACCATAAACAGCAACTCTGCCCAACACCCATTGCCACCATGAGCATTGGGAAACTGTAACTTGTACCTCTGCTTCCTCCCAAGGTCCGGGAGGCCTCGGGAAACTCAAAAACAGGTCTACTGTCTTAAGGAAAGAGCTGAGAAGTCTTGAGGATTTATGTATCCGGGACTACTTGCATTGTCATAGGAGACTCTCAAAGTGTGAAAAGATTTTTAGATCAAAGGAATGAAGGAATCTTTTTTGAAGGATGCATAAACACTGTGGAAAGTGGAAATGAGGGACGATTTAGGGAGGGCAGGCTGGCCTGGTTCCCCAGGAATCACATTCCATATGAAGCTGCTGAATCAGTTCTTCATCAGACTCTAAAGTGTGGGGAAATAAAGCTCCTGTGCCTGAGAGAGTTGACCTCTGGTCTCATCAAGAGCAGGCTAGGCCAGGCAACCAGGAGGCAATCTGGTGGCCTTGTCACCAGCTCCCCCAACAAGAGTTCTCTTGATCCCTTCTGGGACGACTTGTTCCTTCTCCCACAAACACACTGCCAGGCCCAAGTCTATCAGAGAACCTGGTCAGGCTCCCAGGGCTTTGAGGAGGTGAGTGCCAACCCTGAAGCAGTCTGCCTTCTCTACAATACTGCAGGCCAAGAAGGAAACACCCAGGGTCGACAGCAGCCTAACTCTCAGGGCCTACGCACATGAGGTCTCCACATAGCTTTGCAGCCCTGAGATCTTCCCAAATCTCTACCAGTAGTTCATGGCATCTAACTCTTTATTCTGCAGTTGGAGGGTGGTCTATAGATGGACCTGGTGGCCTCACATGTATTGCCTCTTTGCAAACCTGGTGAGGCCCAGCCACACCCTCCATAGCCGAGTATTTACTTCTGCCCTGAGTTTCTTCCTCATCCTCTGGGGCACAAACTATCTTGACAGGCCCACTGAGGCTCAACACAGAAGCTAGTTCCCAACCCACTTAGCTAATAGGAGAGTTGAAATTTGCCATCCGAGTCTCATCTAAAAAAAGAGGAAAGTGCCAAGATGCTGGGAGTAAAATCCCAAAGGGACAAGGGAAGCCTTATCTCTGCCACCCCACCCTTTGTGCAGACCCCCCACCCACCCCCACTCAGCTCTACAACAATGCCTGAACTAATTTCATCCAATTCTACTTTAAAAAAAGAAAACCCAGGAAATAATTACTTCAGTCAGACATTATTTACTTAAGTAATTCTTTACTCAAACGTCTTTAGGCTTTATTTTACTAATACTACATAATTACGTAATTGTGTAATTAGGAAGAAATTAAATGACAAATGTTTGCTGAGAACAAATGGAAAAAAAAAAATAGATCCTTTATTTTCCTGAGTGCTCTCGGCTCAATGTATTACATCTTCTTCCCTCTCCTCCCAGCTCTTTCCCTGGCATCCCCGCCCCCAGCCTCCTCATAGTAGGAATCTAGCTGGTGGAGTACCTGGACAAGTAGCAGCAGGTGTGGGTACCCTGAGCCTGAGGCAGGAGGCAGATGCCTGTTAGAACTAACCCGTGTATCTGTACACAGCCTGATCTCCCTCCTAGAGGTGGGGGCAGGAGTCAAGCCTCCTCTGGTTTCCCTTTACTGTCTCTAAGCATGGGAGGTCCAGAGAAAAGCAAGTACAGCTGACCCTAAGGATTATCTTCCTGTAATCAAAGGCCAATTCAGCTGATCCTGCAGACGTGGGCCCCAGGGTTGCCAGCTCCCCAGGCAAAAGAAGAATGATGTTCCGCTAGGAGGGGAGGTGGCAGCACATCTGCCTCATCACCTTCAAAGGGACTCAGTACATGCCTTGAAACAGCAACTCAAAAAAGAGGTACGGCATGCGCCCCAGGACTGAGCTGCCCACGGGTGGCGGGGGCATTAGCATGGACTATTGTGTCTCAGCCTTCCCTTACCGCCTTTCCTTCTCCGACCTCAGCAGCTGTGGAAGCCAGTGGAGCTTCCTGCAGGTAAGAAATTCAATCAATCAACCACCCACCCAACACCTATGAAGCGTGTCTTTTGTTAGTTTTGAGGGGGACATAAAGGAGCAGGCAGGCCACTGCTATACTCATTAATACATCAGCTGCTTGGAATTTGGCATGTAGAGCAGTGTTTTTCACAGTAGGAAAAAAGTTTCCTAGGCAAGCCTGTAAAAAAAAAAAAAAAAAAAAAAAAAAAAGCCAATCACTTCTAAATGTCCCCAGCACCCAGTACTACAAGTGAGGAGTTGAAGCTGGGGACTCAGGCTGCAGAGGTTTACTTACTGTCTCTAGCACTTACAAACTGTGCTCCTGGACAAGTTACTAATCTTGCTGTGCCTCTATTTGCTCATCGGGAAACAGAAACGATGCACACCCTATTGGATTGCTGTGGGGATTAAATGAGTCAATGGCAGTAGGCACTCAGAGTAGCACTAAGTGTTTAATATGCAGTAACTGCAGTTGTCAAAGTGGAACTACAAAAGCCAACCCAGATGGAGTGAAGAGCACTGTGGGAAAGCCCCTGCCTCAAAATGCTGGCACTGGTGGCCTCCCCCCACCTCCTCACTCTCACCAGCTCTGAGCTAGCTGATTATGACTCATGAGCTCAGGGCAGAGCCAATAGGGCAAGAGGCTGGAAAAAGATGAGAAAAGTTATAAAGGGGCCTTGGGTCCCAGGGGAAGGAGCAGAGAGCCCTAAGAAGGACTTCCTGCTGACTGAACTCCCAGAGAAACTTCTGTTGGGGGCCTCTCACTTTGGAGGCCAAGGTGAAAAGGACACAGGGCCCCACTCTGACAACCTTGAAGAAAATATTTTCTGAGGCTGTCTAACCCTTTTTTTCCCCAACAACAGAAGGATTAAAGCGACTTCCTCCTATGTCTATTGACTGGAACCATAAGGAAGAGGCAAAGGCCACATATATGCACTAATAGAAGCTCTTGGAGTTTCCATTGAGGTAAAGTACTTTCCACCCAGGTGAAGAAGCCAGGCTTTTGACCATCTCAGGCTAGAGATGAGATTGAAGCAGGGTGAAGGGGGATAATAAATTCAGGCTGGGCACCCTAGCCCTGTGACAACTTCACAGAGAAACTTCCTGCTCCCCAGTCCTCCCTGGAGTAGAGAGAGCATGTGCTGCAGAGTTTCAATCCCAGCTCAGTGACTCGCTAGCTAAATGACCTTGGGTAAGTTGTGCAATGTCTCTGAGCCTCAGTTTCCTCACTTATAAGTCAAGTCTTATAATCATTAAATGATGCTTCTTGAGATTGCTAAAAGGCTTGCATGAAATAATGCATTATAAAGCATTCAGCACAGGGCCCTGGCACATATTAAGAACCTAATAAATGGTCATTCGTTCATTCATTTATTATCATTATTATTTAATGGAACCACTCGTACCCTGCTACCGTAGATCAGGTCTTAGAAGGGATGTCAGGTGTAGGGGCCTAGGGAAGCAGCAAGTTCCAGGCCACTGTAGGCAGCAATGAGGTCTGCAGAGGAGAAGGGAGGCATGACCAGGGAGAAAGGGGATTTTAAGAAATTCTTGCAGAAGATGGGCAAGTTCAGAGGCCCATGTGTGGTCCATGGTAAGCCAGCCAGCCAGGGCTTCTGTGCCCATGCACTGCCCAAATGTAAGAGACAATTAAACCAGGAGATCTCTGTGTAAGACAAACTTCCACATAATCAGAATGAAATTCTAACCCCCTTCTTTCTAGTGTCCTCCATAAAGCTTCTCATTTCTAGGAGCCCCTTTGTGAACTTCAGTTACAATCCAATGGAGTAAGATTCATTCAATCTCTGTCAGAGGCCAGCCTCAGAGAACTGCATTTTTTAAAACTTGCCTGTATTGATACCTGATAACCCTTGTTGCCCATACCTTATCTCCCTACACAGTTTTTTGGGCTCCTGCCCATGGGGCTTGGCCTGAGTGTGTTCCATACGACGCTAACCAGGGCTCCTGTTCTGGCCAAGATCCGAGCCTGCATTTGCCTTAAGGATGGGTTGGGTGTCCTGTCTGTGCTCTCTCAGCCCCTGGCTCCCAGCCTGACCCTTATTTTGCCTTTGCTGCGGCCCCTTGTGGTGGGCCAATTCAGTCCCAGAAGCCATACTTACCTCCTAGCTGAGAGGTTCTTCCACTATACTCTGTGTTCTCATTTCTAGCCAGCAACAGGGTGGAGCAGCAAAAGAGCCCAGGAAGCCAGAGTAAGAACAGACATACCTCTTCTCTAAGTCTACTTCGATGCAATAGACATTTATAGGGTATCTAAAGGGAGGGCTCAGAACCAAATATGTTTGAGTGTAAGTGTGCATATGTATGAATGTGTGTGTGCAGGTGTGTGTTGGAGGGGTCCTCCGATGGGGGAGAAGGAGAGTAATCTTTCTTGGCTTATATTTTCCAAAATAAAAAATTCAGGGCTACTTTGAATGTATATCTATAGAACTCACTGCAGCTAGTCAATACTGACAGACAGGTGAGCTGAGTTTTTCAATCCCCAAGTTTTCTCACAAGTTGGGTCCCCAGAGTCTAGAGGACACCTGACCCCCGACCAGCAGGCTGCTCTGAGTCTTCTCACTAAGCCTTGGCTTTTTCTCTTGTGGATCACTGGCTGAGAGCTAGTAGTAATCAGGATAAGTCTGCAATTCACAAAGTCTTCCTCCTCAGCTAACCTTAACAAGGACAGAGACAGCCAGACACAGCCTGCCCTCACCTCCTCCTCCTCCTCCATGCTGTTTGTTAGCCTCACAGATTATTATTAGAGGCAACACAGAGCTAATCACCTCCCTGGTGGACACCCAGCCTCCCCCTGGCTCCTGCTCCTACATCGTCTGCATTTGACCTGACTTCCCAGGGCTCCCAAGCTGCCTGCTGGCGGCTCCTGGGGAGAAGCAGAGGTGAGCCCACCTGGGTAGGACTGGGGGATCATCTCCCCCAGGAAAGCGACCTGTGCCCTGAGCCCCCAAGGACGGGGCCTAGCGAGGTAGAGGGGTGGAGAGGAGAGGGAAGAGGGGAATGGGTGGGGGGAGGAATTTTGGAGAAGTGCTGTAAGCTAAAGCTGCCTTGGCATTTACTCTACTCTGTTTAAGCCCTTGTTAGTAACATCAGAGAGATACACACAGGGAAAGGAAGGCAGACCAGGTGATGGCGGAGCTCCCCTCCCATAAATCAATGCTGGGTAATGGAGTAGAGTCATTAGCATCACTCTCCTATCCCCTAAAAGACTGCGGAAGAAAAAACAAACTTCAGTTCCAGCAGGAAGAATTTAAGTAGCCCAGAGGAAGGACTTCCTCACTGTAAAGAGGCTTTGCTTCCTTGGATAAATTCTATACATCCTCCTGCAGCGCAGCTAGCCCTTACCAGTTTTTACCTTTACTCTCCTGCTTAAATCCTCTCAGTGGCCTCCCCTTGTGGGAGGAAGTCTAAACACAGGGGCCTGATGTTCAAGCCATTCAGTTCCCGCTTCAGGGTATGCTCTTGACCTATCCAAGCCATACCCTTCTTGCAAAGCCAGTTCAGGCTGCTCCAGCCAAAAGTCCTCCCTCCCTCTCTGGCCTCACATTCACCTGGCATTGAGCCTCGTTCCATATCTTACATATCTCTGAGGCTCCTCACTCCTAAGTGCAGTATCTTGCATAGAGAAGGTACTCAATAGATACTGTGTGCTTAACAAGAGGAACAATATGAGTCCTGGTGTTCTTGTCCTTTGTAGGATGTTATGAAAAGAGTTTTAGAATAACAAGGAAGAAGAGCAAGAAAGGGAATAATCAGTTACAGAGCCGTATTGCCACATTTCTTCCTTTTGACTACCTCATTGGGTAGTCATTAATGTCCCCATTTTATTCATTTGCAAACTGAGGCTTAGAGAGATCCAGGTCCACATAGCCAGTGAGCGGCTGAGCTCTGGGATGTGAACTGAGGTCTAACCCCAGACCCTAAATTCTCTTCACTGTGGGATGTTCCCCTTGGTCAAAACCCCCTTAGATGTGAGGTCCATTTGACCTAGCCTTCTAATAAAGAACTTGCATAGGATTTACAAAAAGGTAAAGCAAGTGGGATATCACATTTCATATCACATCATGTTCCCACCACCCCTTTGGAAGAATCCCACTTCATTTAGTGATTTCTGGGAGTGAAAGATATTCATTAATTCAACAAGTGTTCAATAAATAAACCAAGTGCATACTATATGTCAGGTTCTGTTTTAGATGCCAGGACTATAGCAGATAACAAGACAGATAAAATGCCCTACCCTCTCAACGACAACGAAAAATAACCCAATTAAAAATGGGCAAAGAACTTGAATAGAAATTTCTTCAAAGAGGATATACAAATGGCCAATAAGCACGTGAGAAGATGCTTATCGTTAGGGAAATGCAAATTAAAACCACAATGAGAAATCATTTCACATTCATTAGAATGGATATTATTAAAAACAAACAAACAAAAAAGAGAAGGGAAAAAAAAGAAAAGAAAGGAAGTGTTGCTGAGTACATAGAGAAACTGGAACCTTTGTGCCCTGGTGGTAGGAATGTAAAATGGTGCAGCCCCTATAGAAAACAGGATGGCAGTTTCTCGGAAGTTAAAAATAAAATTACATATGATCCAGCAATACTAGCTCTGCGTACATATCCAAAAGAATCGAAAGCAAGATCTCAAAGAGGGATTTGCACATGTGTGCTCCCAGCAGCACCATTCACAACAGCTCAGAAGTGGAAGCAACCCAAGTGTCCAATCCATCCACAGAAGAATATATAAACAAAATGTGGCACACACGTGTGTGTATGCAAAGGAATATTATTCACTCTTAAAAAGGAAGAAAATTCTGATCCATGTTATAACATGGACGAACCTTAAGGATAGTATGCTAAGTGAAATAAGCTAGTCACAGGAAGTCAAATACCATATAATACTACTTATATGAGGTACCTAGAGTAGTCAGAGAGAGAGAGAAAATAGAGAAAATAAAACGGTGGTTACCAGGGTGAGGAGAGGGGGAAGTAGGGAGTTGTGGTTTAATGGATATGGAGTGTCAATTTTGGACAACAGTGGGAATATATTTAGCACTGCTGAACTGTATTCTTAGAAATGGTTAAGATGGTAAATTTTATGTTATGTGTTTTTTATCACAACTAAAAATAAAAATTAAATAAAAAAGAAACACCCTGCTCTCATGGCACTTATATTCCTGCTCTCTGAAATGCCCACTGGTTTGTGCCCTGTCAGCATCTCCTCCAGGCCCCCTCCCCCTTCCATTGTGAGAGGAGCCAGGGAAGAGGTCAAGTAGCCATCGGGGTTCATTCTCCTGATCTTCACACTACAGCCCGCCACACCTGCACTTCTTCACAGATCTCCTCAAGCGAGGAGGGTCAGGTCAGCTTTTCTCCTAACTGGCGGTCCCTTGCCTCACACTCACTGGTGCCCTCTGGAGGGAAATCGTGATGGTGGTAATAACAGCCCTGAGGGCACAATCGAGTTTCACCCCAAGGAAATCACAGGCTCTGTCCTCTTTCACTCTCTAGACCCTTCAGAGCAAAAAGTTTGTTGTCTTGTCACATATCACCTGAGTGTATGTGAGTGTGTGTGTGTGTGTGCGTGCTCATGCACATGCGTAGGGTGAGGTAGGGTGGTAGAGAAATAAAAGCGGGAGGTGTCCTTCCAGTAGGACCACTAGATTTTGCCAGCTGCCTGCAAGCCACCACACAGCCCAGTCTCTCCCCTGAGAGCCCACCTGGTGCTAATTGTTTGATGTTCTGTGGCAAATACAGCTTCTCCACCAAAGTCCTCTCTGTCCAGATGTTGTCATCAGCCAACCCCATCAGGCCAGGCTGGCCTGGGGTCTGGCTCTCACCTGTCAGTCCTGACATCTTCAGTGGATAATGGAACACAAGGATGTGAGAGGCAGAGCAGGTGCATGCTAATGAGGAGATCAATTTTAATTATGATTTTAATTAAACACCCAATCCAGTAGGAAATATGACAAGAACTAGGTTGGGGCTGTGCAACCTGAAAGAAGGAGGGGCACCGGGGGAAAGAGCCTCCAGGCTGCCTCAGGATTTAAAAGAAGTAAAGGGCAGCACTGTTGGGAAATTGAGAAAAACCTGTGCAACCTGAAATTTGCACATAGTAAGCCTTTTCCTTTAAAGAGCTCTCAGACATCCAGACTCCTGAGAGGAGCTTAGCGACAACACAGATGGGCCCTGCCCCTTCATTCACATGGGGGAGTTAAAGCCCGGAGGTGGCCGTGACTTTCTTCTGTCCCCCATAACATACTGTCCATGCCTCTGATAAAGCACTATCACATTACATAATCATTAGCTCTTCACAGACTCCCTATTAGTTTATATAAAGCGTTTATAAAGTCAGAGAGTTGTTTGGGCGACGCAAGCCCTTCAAGGGCAAGATCACCTCTGCAGAACTCTCTCTGTTCAACTAGCGAGTGGACACTGAAGGGATCACTGTGCTCACGTGGTCCTGGCCCCTCTACTGCACAAGGATTATACATGATAAAGGATCCTCCCTAAACTCCGCACTCCACTCCTGCCCTGGACAATACCTGACACATAGTAGGCATTTGGAGAATTCATGTACAATAAATAATTACATAGAGTTCATTAAATTTAATGAGAAGTCAGGGGCAACACCCAATTAGTCAGTTGTTCTTAGGCCAGGCTATCAGATTCCTCAACACTGCCCTGACGAAAGAAAGCAATGTGCGTGGGTGGTGTGTGTGTGTGTGTGTGTGTGTGTGTGTGTGTGTGCGCGCGCGCGCATGCACGAATAGCTGTGTGTGCTGTGTGCTGTGGATGTGGTGGCATACGATCACAGCTGGTGGGAGGAAGAAACTCGAGGAGGCAAAGAAACTAATTTTGCAGGACTCTTACTAACAGACAATTATAAAATAATGCTATGGCAGAATTGCAAGACAGTCTAGATGAGCACTGTCCAACAGAACTTTTATAATAATGAAGATGTCCTACACCTACACCGTTGATACAGTAGCCACGGGCCCCATGTGGCTACTGAGCACGAAATGTGGCTAGTGTGACTGAGGAGCTGAATTTCTCATTTAATTTTATTTCAATTGATTAAAATTTAAATAGTCATATGTCGCTAGTGCTTATCATATTGGACAGTACAGGTATAGACCACCTAATCAGATTCTCACTTTGTTCAGCAGAGAAGTAGCCCCTGGACATCACCCAAGCTCATACACTGGCCTTCACAGGCAGGCAGCACATTGATATTCAATACTGTTATGGCTTTCTTGCACATAAACAGAGTATTTGTGAAGGGGTTCCACTTTCAGGATTATTATTAAAAGAGTCCCTCTGTATGGCCTAAGGACAACGGTCAAGAAAGAGTTGGAAGCCAAGGCAAGACTTTAGGTAATACACCAGCTACTGCTTTGTCTCTACCACCACCAACAACGGGCAAAGCCCATCTGGTTCTTCCTACCTAGGTAATGGGAGGTCTTTTCAGTCTCTTGGCCTACAGCTAAGGTCTTGTCACTGGCCTGAACAAAGAAGCTGAGATTGGAGATGGTAGCAGAAGTTAATTGGGATTAGATGCTCATGTTCCATGGTTAATGAAAGCACAGATGTTCCACAGCCACTTCTTAAGCCAGACTAGTTTCTAAATATTCTCCCCTCTTTCCTCTCTGCTTTTTCCCCACCCTACCCCTGGCAATTCACCACCCCCAGGAGCTCCAGAGAGGTATTGATTGGGCTGTTTCTCCTTCTTGCATGTATGACTCAATATCAGTTAAACCTTTTCCATAATGAATGAGGTCATTTGTGGGAGGAATGCAGAAAACTCCCAGCCTCACTTTGACACACCCAGTAGCTCTCCTCAATTTTTCCCTCATGACTCCTCTGCTGTCTGTTTCATTTTTCGGATTCCCAATGGAAGAAGCAAAGTCAGGGTACTCACCAGTCACCCCTTATAGTCAGAACACAAAGAATTCCCCTTGTCAAAACACATCTCATGCTCCCAGATTAACAGGGACTGAACATCAGGGAAAAGCATGGGCTACAAAACACCAGAATATTTTTCCAGTCTACCCCAAGGCCCCTCACTGTTAGGGCCATTGAAATCCGAGAACTCTGGTTCTCAGATTCTGGAAGCTAGTTCACCAGGAGCACCTTCTTAGAAAAGATGAGTTTAGAATTCTCTGTTCCTTTTGAGTAAGTAAGGAATTAAGAATGACAGAAACATAAGCAATTTCCATCTGCTGTTCAAAAGCACTTTCCTCCCCATCTCAAATCTGAGCAGGTTCTATATCAGCCTCACCATGGGGTGCAAGCACACTGTCCCCAGACCCCACTCTGATTCATACACTCAGAACCCTCCAAGGAGGACAGAGGCCACCTCGCTGTTAAACCAGCAGTCTTCTTGGGAAGGGAAATAGCCTGCCTGTCGGAGATCTGTTAGCTGAAACAGACAAAAATGTAAGAGACAGCCTGCTGACCTACTGGGGCGCAGGAGGAGTGAGGAGCATGCAGGGCGAGAAGGCAGCTGCATGGTGAGGCAGGCTATGAAGCCATCAGCCATCAGCAAGTGAATGGGCCAGGGATAGATGGGAGGGAGGGTAAACTCGCCAAGCTGGCCCTTCTCATTCTAAGTGGGACCTCAGTTAGAGAAAAAAATCTGTCTTTAAAAGGACTGACAGAGTGTTTTTGCAACTCCCCATCAGCAATTCATTTTGCTCCTTTCTTAAGGAGCTCCATCCAGTGAGCAGCCCAGGACCACTCTCATTGGAGCTAATCCCTCATGCCTTCTTCAATTCGTTTCGACAAAGTCATCGAGCACCCACTCTGTTTTCTTATTTCGCCTGGCCACTGAGGACCTCTTCTTTTGCTAGGATAATGCCAACCACTGCCTATTTCTCTTTAACGGGTTCCACCTCTATATAACAATGGCTCTGGATAGTAAAGGAGGGGAAGGGAGGCAATGGCAGGAGCATGAATGGAAGCAAAGGAGAGGAGTGATGGATACCATGTCTCTTAATTGGTATTCAGATTCTTGTCTAGCTTGGTTTGGTCTCCAGCATTAGCCTGTCTTCTAGAGTGCTACTTTCATTGGATGACCTTCAGATCCCTGAAGGTGAAGGCTTACCTGTGGCAGAACTGGACAGCTCTCCCCAGCTCACTTGCTTCTACTTAATCAACTAGAAATGGTTCCAGGCCCCAAATAAGCTCCAGGTGAGCACGTTGCTACATACTACTAGGGCACTGCATTCAAAGCCAAACAAACCCAAAATACTGTGTTATTTTAAACTGCACACCCACACAGCTCTCCTAGGAGCATCTAGGATGGGAAACCAGCAGAGAGGCAAAGATTTCAGCCTGACAGCCAAGGGGACCCTCATCTTGCCTCCGACTCTGCACAAACATGTTTCTTCTCCTGCCTCAGCATTCCTGCCCATTATCATTCTTTGCTGGCAATTAACAAGCCCTGACCAACATACAAGGACTTTATCAGCACTGATAACATCTTTCTCCATCCCAGGCCTTTCTGCCCAAGGTCACCATGCATCTTTTAGAGTGAGAGTGGTGTGGATGGAACTGCTTCACTCTCAATTTGAAGATGTTGCAACCTAGACTCAGAGCTTACTGAAAATGCTGCCAGTTAGAGAACAAATCCAGGTGGAGCTTCGGTATCCTCATATTTGAGTTTTCTCATATCTACTGACCTTAGGAAATCCATCGATCAATATTTAGTGTGTACTTGTTATGAATGGGGAATCAAGGAAGACTCAGAAATGTATAAGACAAGATGGCTGTCCTCACTTGAAGAAGCATACTTTCTGAGGAGATATATCCAGGGCTACTCAGGTGCCAACTACACAACTTTAAGGACTCCATTCACATGGATCAAAGCATAGTGGCCCTGGGGGTGAGGTCCAAAGTGTGTTATTCACAGCAGGAGGAGGTATATGCCAAGCACTGTAGGAAGGGGTTGGTGACTGTGTGGTGGAGAGGCTTCACCAAAGTTTTGGGGCTTGAGTTTAACTGAGAAAGATGATTTAGATTTAGTTGAAAAGAGATGGGTGCAGAAGACATTAAAATCAAAGCTTCATCGACCCCACACCCACCTCTAACTACCACCCTAACTCTGTATTTATTCCCTTTCCAACCATGCTCCCCCAAAAGGTTCCCCTCACCTACATACTGCCCCAGCTTACCATGGAAATTGCTTTGCTAAGACTACCAGTGACCTCCAGTTTCCTCAATCTCATGCACACTCTTTGGCATTTCCATCCTCTTGAATCTTCAATAGCATCTGACCAGTCTACCCCTCCTTCCTTCTGGAAGCACTTTCTCTTCAGTTCCTGTGATGTCACATTTCCTTGCTTTCCACCTAACTCTCTTGCTGTGATTTTTTTTGCAGCCTCTTCTTTCTTGAGCAAATGTTACTGACTCATTATTTGTACAATTCTAAATACTTTATATTTTAACTGCTTCAATCCTCAAAGCAATCCTATGATATAGATGCT
Organism: Rousettus aegyptiacus; assembly: GCF_014176215.1. Taxonomy (NCBI): domain Eukaryota; kingdom Metazoa; phylum Chordata; class Mammalia; order Chiroptera; family Pteropodidae; genus Rousettus; species Rousettus aegyptiacus. The sequence goes on from NW_023416308.1 coordinate 42,696,390, forward strand.
ATTTTCCACATTTTCCAGATGAGAAAACTAAGACACATAGAGAAGGTTTTCCCCCAATTTACTTTCTTAGAAATCGCGAAGGAATTTGAACAGTTTGGTTCCTAAGCTATGTTGTTAATCACTATGTTATGCTGTCTCTTTACCTGGCTATAATAGTAAGAATAGGATAGAATAGGCTACAATAATAAACAACCCCAAGATCTCAGTAACTTAATATAACAAGAGTAGATTTACATCTCATGTTACCTATCTAAGACACAGCTGCAAGGAATCTGCTCCACACAGTCACTCAAGGACCCAGGCAATTAAAGACCCCACATTGTAGCTGCAGGAAGTAAAGAGAAAGATTGGAAACTCACATATAGCTTTCCCCTGTCATTTCTATTTTTTAACTAAAACTAGTCACATGGCCCTACCTAACCAGAAGGGGGATAAAAAACATTGGGGGGCAACTAGAATGTCTGCTAAGATAACTGTTCATGCAATTGTAAATTTTAAATGTTGATGTTTCTCCAGCTTCGTGTTAGGCCATTATCATTTTTCACTCTCTACTCATCTAATCCTGTCCCTTTAGTACCTTTATACTGAGACTTTCCAAATTTATATCGTCAGCCCAGATTTCGGCCTCATTTCTGAGTTCCAATCTTGTTTATTTAACTGCTAAAGATGTCTTTTTAAAAGAGTTTCTCGAAAGCTTCTTAAATTTAATATATTCAAAACAAAACCCTCGGAGTTCTTCACATCACAATTTCTCTCCTCCCCAACCATTCTCATTTTAATAAATGATACCTCCATGCATTTAGTCATTTTTTTCCCAGAAACCTGAGAATTTTCCCAGTCCCTCCCTTTACTTCTCATTTCCAAATTATCACCAAGTCTGGATGAATCTATCTTCAAAATAATGTTAAACCCACCCCATTTTCACCAGCACTTTACTCTTGTCTAAGCCACCATCATCTCTTGTTCAGACTACTGCCATAGACTTCTCCCTGCTCTCCCTATGTCCTCTCTTACCTCCTTCTAGAACATTCACCACACTATAGCCAGCATGTTCTTTACAAAGTGTAAATCAGATCACGCCACTCAGTTGTTCACATTGCTCTGGGTTATGTCCAAGGTCCTTAAATGGGCCTACAATGCCCCCCAACACACACAATCTAACCTCCGTCTACCTTTCTAGCAACATCTTGTGCCACTCTCCCCCTCGTATACCACTTTTCTGCCTCACAGGCCTTCTCTGGGTTCCTTAAATGTGCCACGCTCTTACCAGACACAAGCCTTTCAACATGCTGCGTCCATTTCTTGGAAGGCTCTTTATCTACAAAGTCCTTTTCATGCATGCATCTCAGCCTAAATCTCACCTCCCAAGAGACCTCCCATAAAACCCCAATGAAATAAGGCACTCCTGGTGTATTATCTCTTCATATCCTGCTCTTTCGCTTTATAGCACTTATTACAATTTGTAATTACATGTCTATTTTGACTTTTTCTTTAACATCTGACTTGCTCAGAAGCTCCATGCTTCGTGACAGCTATGGTTAAGAACATGTTTGTTCACCATTGTATCTCCTGCACACAGTATCTGGCCTATGTCACCAGTCAATAATTGTTAAGTGAATAATCCAATGAAAAAATAACGTCTTGCCCAAGAATATATCTTCAATGATGGGCAGACTCAGCTTGGAACAGAACTAGGTTACTATCTCCTCATCCCCTCACTCCCTGTTTATGTGATTATGGTCGAGTAATGGCGATCTTGTTTCTGAGTTCTCCAAAGAACGTGCAGATCCTGATGGTCTAGAATGGTCTGGCTGAGCCAGGCTTCTGAGAGGATTTGGGTAGTATCCTCTAAGGCTGAACTGCTCTGGGTCACAGACAGACTAGACTCAGCAGGGTTGTGGTCTCTTCAGTCATTTTTAAAAATTGACTATTAATAACTGAACTCAGTCTGGTTGCAAGATCTTTCTCATGCTGACTCTTTCTGTTTTCCAGTGCTGTTGCTACTACAAGCCGTTGCCACAAACATGGTGGCTTAAAACAACATAGATTTACTATTTTATAGTTTAGTGTTCAGAAATCCAAAATGGGTCTCATTGAGCTAAAATCACAATGTCGACAGAGCTGCATTCCTTCTGGAGGCTCGAGGGGAGAATCTATCTCCTTTCCTTTTCCATCTTCTAGAGACCACTTGCATTCCTTCTTCCATCTTCAAAGCCAGCAACATCAGGTCAAGTCCTTCTCACACTGCTTTATCTGTACTTCTTGCTCTTACGCCTCCCTTTTCCACAAGGACTCTTATGATTTCATTGGGCCCATCTAGATAAACCAGGGCAACCTCCCATCTTAAGGTCAATTGATTAGCACCCTTCATTCCATTGTAACCCCTTTGTCATATAACCAAGCATACTGACAGGAGAACTGTTATTCTACCTACTACCAACCTCACCTCCTTCTACCTGTCACCTCAAACTCTACATTATAACCACAAATAACTTGAGACTTAGAGCTGTTAATCTGAAGAGCCAGGGTGGTAGGAATGAGAATCTACAGGAAACCACACAAGTCACCTCTGGAAGTTTCCCCAGCATGCCCTTCCTCTTTTACCTCTTCATACCATAGGTCGCCATGTCACACTCCCAAGTTTCTTGCCTGAAAATGAGGATAAAGGATCCCTGTTTCTCTGGGCCATGGTAAGGATTAAATGTGTTTTTGTACATGCAATGTACATTTATACATTGCTTAGGAAGTCAGGATAGTGGATGAAAAAGAGCTTGTGCTCTGGCTTGTGTAGTCTGTGTTCAAATCTTGATTCCTAACACTTCATACTTGTGTGGTCCCAGCAGAGCATTTAATCTTTGTAAATTCCCTATAAATCTCCATTTCCTCAACTATAAAGGGGGATATCAATAATAGCTATCATACAGGGTTGCTATGAGGATCAAATGAGATAAGTTATGCAAACTGTTTTGGCATAGAGTAATTGCTCCATAAGATTAGGTATTGTGATTATTATAGTAGAATCCCTAATAAATTGTAGCTATTCTTTGTTGTTATGGTGCTTTATTTCATTCCTCTATCTGACAAACTCTTAAATCTCAGCTTAAGTATTACATCTTTGGGAAAGCTTTCCCTTCTCTCCAAGCCAGAGGTAGGTAGTTCTTTCCCCTGTGCATTCCTATAACAGAAGAAACCCACATTTCTATTACAGCAGCAATATAATGGACTGATTTAAGCATCTGTGTACACCCCACCAGCACCAGCAGCACCTCCACCATCCACACAGGAAACAGCTAGTTAAAAGTACGTTTTATGTGCCGTTTATCTATGTATACCTAGTGCCTACTTCAGGGTCTCGGCAATATAATGTTTAAGACATTTCTGTTGATTGAACAGATATAGAATTCTAAGTTACTACTTAGAAATTGCCATAATATAGAATATCGGTTCATTTATTTGTCTAAACATACATATTGTTGCTCTATTGTTTTCCAGTTGGTAAGGTGCACATTCTTTATTCCATAGAAGCAGCATTCCTTGGGGCTCAAGCAAAACTGGACCACAGGAGAGCCGCAGTCAGAAAGTAGACCCCCCCCCCCAAGTCCAGGCCCACTCTCGGCAGCATCCTACGTGTCCCTCTGACCACCACTCCCCACGTGCAGCTGAGGTGCTCGCATTTCTGGCTTCAGCAACAAGGCCCTGCAGAAAAAGCCAACCTCAAGCAGAACAGGGCTGAAAATCATATTTTCATGGGATGTCAACCCTCCTCTCCTACCTTAAATGAAAGGTATTATTTCTGAAAGGAGAATGTCACACACTACCACCAAAATTCTGCTTCCTCGGCAAAACCCCGACAGTTTCTCTGCACAGCTGGCAGCTCTCCACCCAAGGCCGGTGCTGGGAAATTCACCAGGCCCAATGCAAATCATGAGAGCACAAGCTCCTCTGTGATTAAAACAAGGCAAAGCAAACTCAAGAAGCATTCACTATGCAGTACAGGGTTAAGATAGGAAATACGGTCCAAACACCCCATGCCAAGACCCACAGCAGGTCCTAAATCTCCTCAGGAAATTCCCTCATCACTTTGCTTAACACATAAATTTTCCCTAGCTCAGCAACCTCTAGGCCTTTCCTATAACAAATGATATCCTTTTAGCTTCATCTTTGGTACATATAAAAATATACCCTTCTTACCTGCCAACAAGCTATCAGTCCCTCGTCTCTAAGCAATTCATGTTGGAGACCGAGACCTCTTTCTGATTCACCCACACTGAACCTGCCCTAGGATAAAAAGCTTTGTACTGAGCTGGGAGGGTGGAAAAGGTGTCAGGCAGTGACTGGATTCAAATAAATGGGAAACTGTCTATACTTTTTAATGAGTGAGAAGGCGCTAGGGAGAACAGGTCAAAAGCGGCTTTCTGTCCCTTGAGCTTCCTGTTGTGTCAACTTCTGTGTGTGTGGCCCAGGGGCTGATCATGCTCTAAGTCTCTGGGAGTCCCAGAAGTGCTAGCTGCATAGCTAGCTGCCAACTCTATGTATGGACACGTGGCCACTGTGGCCACATTTTCCCAGAACTGGAGGATTTGGCCCTACTCGTCCTCTTCAGCCACTCCCAGAGACTCCTGCTTCCTGACAGAGATGTGAGTCAACTCTGGGCAAAACCAGATCATTAACACAGGTGTTCTATATCTTCTGAGTGCTCTGCAGCTGGACTCAGGTGCTGACCTCTTCCATCCTAGTGCTCTCTGTGTCAAGAATCCAACTATTCTGAGTCCAGGAGGCCAGATGTTTTAGCAAGATAGAGTCAGGTGCACAGGAGGTGACCTGTATGTGGCCTGCAAACTCTCTTGGCAAGGCAGCCCCTATCCAGATGTTCCCCTATGCAGGCACCTGAGCGATAGGATGTGCCATGCCCTTGTGAAAATGGTGTCCCATCTCCTCTGGATAACTCCCTGCTACTACAAGTGTCTTCCTTACGAAGGACTCTCCACTCAGAAATCTCTAGCCTGCTTCTTAGGCGCCTTACTTTACTGCATGACTGGGGCTGTATGCAAACATTTGCTTTGATTTGTAAAATGATCCATATAATTAGGGAAAAGAGTTAAATAAAGGGACTGATTTCAGAGAGCAGGCTCTTAATGACACTAATACCTGACAAAAGGGGTCATTATGATGGGCTAATGGGCCTTGCCTGGCGTTCAGCTCTCTCAGGACACAATCCAACACACTCAATTATCTGCTAATCAGGGCCATTTTGTCAGAGGTTATTGCCCTGAAGTATCAATTATAGGAACATTATTAATACTTTATGGAGAAACCACTTGCATGAAAGTGTTAAACTCGTGGGGGAGCCCTTCACCCTCCCCAACCCACTTGGATCCATAATGTGCTGTCTCTTTTTACCCCCTTTTAATTCCCCAACTAGAGCTTTCCATGACCCATTGGGTCTACTGGGAAGGAGCCAGGGCCATCATGATGTTCCCAATTCTGTCACCTGTAACTGAACTGGCACTCTCAACTCTTAGTGCCAAGAGCTAGTAATAGTGGCTTTATCCAAAGCCAAGGCATTACTGACTCAAGATGCAGGAGGGAAGCTGGGGGCCATGGGGCTGCAGAACAAGAAGTCTTGCGTGCATGCGTGCATGTGTGCGCGCGTGTGTGTATGCGTGCATGTTCTTCTCTCCCTCCCTCTCTCTCTCTCTAATGCAGTCCTTTCAAGGAAATGGAAAAAAATGGATGGACAGGAGACCCTCATTTCAGGACATAGCCTGTCAGGATAGTTTATACTGCCTCTTGGAACCTGCTCCTCCTTCATGCTGGACACATGGATTTTTCACCACTTAAGGAGGTACCATCCAAATCAGAAATTGGAGGGATAGCTCTTAAAAATAGTGTTTTATAGAGGACAAAACAGGAAAAGGACTTTTGAGCCAGATCAATAAGAATTCAAATTTGTCTCACCACTTACCAGCAGTGAGTTCTCGAGCGAGTCACTTAACCTCCCTGAGCTGTGCTTTTCAAATCTCCCAGGAGACTGTGTGGTTTAGAATGCCAGCTGTGCCACTCACTAGTTGTGAAAATTGAGCAAATTATTTCACCCCTCTGAACCTCAGTATTTCACACGTAGGATAGAGATATTTACATCCATGTGCTAGAGCTATGGTAAAGGTTAGCTAAATCTGTTTACATAGCACTAGTGCGGCGCCTGACATATTCCATTCACAGGGTGCATGATGCTTACTTAGCAGCGGGGCCCTGAGGTTGAAATATTTGCTAATAAATAAATAATGAACATGGATGCTCAGTAGAAATAAGTTCTTTCTGCTCCTGTACTCCTGAATAATTAGATCTCTGTCATCAGGGGAAGGGATAACTGATTTTCCAACTAGAAAAGAGAGTAGTAGTAACCCCTTGAAACTCCTTCCAGAGTTCTGGCATCATGGGGAGATGCCTAGCATGATTAAGAGAAGCTGTTTTAGGGAAATGGGTGGTACTCTCCACTTCCATGACCCAGCAGACCTATGCCCGCCCCTCACAATCATGGCTAGCCTGTTTGGCACCCCTCCAGCAGAAAGGGGACTCAGCGTCATGTGGGAATCTCCTTATAAGCAGATTTGGTCTTGTGAGAAAAGAGTAGGAAGAAAGAATGGGGACTTTGCTTTGGCCCTTAATGGTCTCTCTCATCATCTCTGTCAATCTGACTCTGTGGTTTAGAAAAGAGAAATTAAAAACATGATTATGTTCATGCATTCATGAATAGCTGCTGAGGCCCTATTGTGAACTGGGCAGTGTGATCACAGTCCAAAAAAGGGAGGCAAAACCGAGGATAGATCAATTCTACTAGAGATCAATCTATGTTCTAATATAAGTATCTATCTATATATGTCTATAGCTTCCTATGATTCCTGGTCAAGCTAAAGGACTTCCATCTGGGGAAGTGAAGCCTGAAAATAGGAGTGTATAAAAATACTCAAGTGTTAGAATTGTCAAAATTGGTGATCGTCCCCAGCTCAACTGAGTACAAACATCAATGAAATAAATTTTATTCATAACCGTGACATTTTAGGTCAAGACTGTTAACCTGAAAGTAGTTTAAAATGCAGGAACAATCCCTGCAACCTCTTTCTTCGAGGCCAGAGTGCAGTCAAGGCTTTTGTTTGAATTAGAAGAATCTAGCTCAGTGAAGTGAGACAGCCAACACTACATTCTGTATCTGCCGGATGTAGCTAGAAAAGAGGAACAGATGCTTATAAGCAAAAGCCCTTCATATCTTGCTTGGAGAAGCCTGACCCAGGTCTTAGTGGTGAGAAGTGTTGGTTGAAGGACTAAAGGTGCTGAGAATCCACCCTCCTGATCCTTGATCATGATGTATAAATATGCTGTTTGGTGGGTCCCAGTAATTAGCATTTGTGTTAAGCAGTTACGGGGTTAAGTGCTACCAGGGATTTGATCTGGGCTGACAGAGTCTAAGTTGCAGAGTGGGGTGGTTGCCTAGCAACAACACCTGTAGCACATTAAGCAGCCATTCAGCTTTGTCGACTTCTAGCTGGGGCTTCTAGAGCAGAAGATGGGGGTAGAGGAAGGATTAGGGGGCACAGGAGTGGAAAACTGGACAGTGGGTCTCAGAATGGAAGAGAGGGGGGATATCATCTGTCTTTTTGTGAGTGACCTTAGAACAGCTTTATGTCTATTTCCCTCAAGCAGAAGGCAGGTAGTCAGCTCCAGGTGTGAATCCTGAGTAGACATCCTCAGTATGGCTCTTGTCTCTCCCTGAGACTCTCAACCAGCAGCTGAGTGATGTAGGAACTGCCCTCCTCAATACAAGTCCTCTCTCTGATAAAGTGTCTCAGAATTTGATCATCTGGTTAAAGGGTGGGAAAATGAAGGGGAGGAGGTATCTTGTGGTTTTGTTTTCAGATTCAGGAGGAATGGGGGCTCTTTCTACTGACAAGTCTTTAAGGAAGGGACTATAGAGAACAAAAGCAAAGACCTTGACAGGGTAAAATCTTTCTCACCACCTTCTTACACATCTTCCCACTGCTCTTGATCTCACGTACCTTGAGATATAACTGGGAAAAAAAAAAAAGATTTGGAGGAGGGCAGAGAACTTACTAATACTGTTGCTGCTGTCTTTATGGCAATCATGATCTGGCCCCTTAACTTTCCCCGAGATTCCCAAATTGCCTTGAGGGGGTGTAGAGGGACAGAGAGAAGTGTCCCTAATGGAAGGCGGCTATTCAAAATGCAGCACCAGCAATCAGAAGACTGGGGGTCAGCTCTGCTTCTGTCACTTGTAAGCCATCTAGCCTTTGGGTAATACCTGTGCTGAGACTCAATTGTGTCATCTGCAAAATGGGAAGCAATTATATCTGTCCTACTTACATTATGGGGATTAAAGGAGGCAGTTGAAGTAGAAGCAAATCACAAACGCTATAAATCCCCCTACACATATAACGTATTCACTCTACCAAGACTATGCCAATATATCTGCTCTTTTAGACTGGCCTGAACTATTTGCTGTTTGGCCTAAAGCAGAGGAGAGAGGAGCAGCCATGTGGCCATGTTGCTGAGTAACTCAGTGGTAGAATGGTTCTGAGAGGGCCTATTCTACTATTCTAGTTTCACTGGTTCAAATCCAGCCCTAGGCTGACAATTACCCTAATCATTAGGTTTGGAATTCAGAGAGTCTGACTTTCAGAAGACCTTTTGTTTATCTATTACCCACTGAGTTTCTACCATACACTTATGCATGGGGTTAAGAGAGAAACCCTGAGAGGATTGAGAATGTGGCTTACAGTCCCAAATGTACATCTCCCCACCCTCCCCTTCTGAAGATCAAAGTTTCTCCTTCTAGATTATCTTAAAAGGCAGCCCGGTGACCAGGAGTGCATGTTGTTTGCCCTCTGGCTTAGAAATAAGCATCAGTATGACAAGTCATCGCTGAGTGCCCCACTCCTTCCTCATCCCGGCTTCACATCTGAGAAAGTAGCAGGTGTCCCTTTCCACACCACAATTAAAATAGTTCCTCCCCCACCCTTTAAATAACACCACATCTGATTAGGAAAAGAAGAGAGAGAAAGAGAGAGAGAGAATATATGCAGAAACGAGCAGATTTTAAGGCCTACCTAGGCTAATATAGCTATTCGCCAGCCCAGAATGCACCAAGACCTCTGCGTGTTTTGGTGGGCTTTCTGTGTGAGTGGCTCCGGGGTCTGTGAACACCCTGCCACACTCAGGGTGACAGATAGCGTAACTATGTGAGAGCTGCTCACTCAACGGCTTCTCCAATCCCCCCGTTGTGCCGTTATTTTTATGTTCTGGGTTATATTTAACTCAAGTCATAATATTTGGGGGGTTGGAAGCCTGCTGTTTCACCAAGAAAGGCATTTAAATATTCTCAGTTCCAGAGAATTCCAAGGGTTCTGGGAAGAGAGTGAGGCGGTTGCCCCAGATTTGTCTGACACATTGTGGTCACGTGGACTCCATTAGTGGATGACTGAGGCATCGAGCAGGCAGCCTGAAGGAATGTTGTAGGAACATGAAGAGAAGTCTGTGAGTGATGTCAGCAGGAGACTGAAGCCTCTGGGGGTCCCAGGGCAGTCGCCCCACACATCCCCCTAGGGAGGGAAACTCTAATTGGCAATATTGCCTGCCTTGTTACCACCTCACCTCTTGTACCTGGAGTCAGTCTGAGAGGGACACAGAATTAGAAGCCCATGTGAGCTGAGGAAAGGCACAATTCAGCTTATCCCTGATTGAGGCTCTCAGGCGTGATGCCTCTGATAAGAAACCACCCAAAGAGAGCCCCAGAGCCCAATTCAAATACTGGAAGTCAGTGTTTACCCCAAAAGCCCAGGCAGGATTAGCACAGGGCAAAGTACAGATTCCCCATAAAATGTAGAAACATGAATGATACTATTTTTATTTCCTTACAGTACAAAGATATCCTTGAGAATATAGTTAGATTCACCTGTTTCCAGATTTTATGGACACTCTATATGCTTTCAAATTCTGAGTCTCTAAGTTCATTATCTGAAAGTTTTTTCTATCTTACAGTATACAATGAATTTCCCTGGGAGACTCATACTCATTCCTTTTGCACTGCTTCCTCAAGCCATGAAGGGCAGTTTGAGCAGAACCCAAAATACCATGAGGTGGGGACTGTGAGTAGCTGGAGAGTGAAGACGGGTGGGGTTGCCACATGTTTTTTATCACGGTGTTTAGATATAGGCAAGTCTCAAAGCTCCAGGAGAAGAGGAGGAATGTCGGGTCCCAGGCACCAAACCTGTTCCAGTCAGCGCCGATTCCAGTGCCCCCGCCAGCGAGAGCAGCTGGCACGAGACCTGCAAAGTGTTCTGTGAGAACAGGTCCTCCTAACACCTCAAAGGGTCTCCCAGGTGGAGGAGCGCAGGAGTTGGGCACTCAGGGGGCAGAAATTAGGGGGATCTTTGCAATCAGGGGCTGTCCCCAGCCATCGAAGCCACTGTCTCATCTCCAGCCTGAACTAAAGCACTAAAACCAGCATTCGCTTCACATTCATGGGAACTGGCATATGGTATAATTTTTTTTTAAATCTTCCAAGTTCCCTAAGCAGCTTTGACGTGAATATTAATACTAACATAATTTCATGATGATTAGAGAACACAATTAGGGGCTATTAATAATGACACAAATAATGACATTTAAGGCCTCATTTTAATTTGAGTAATATTCTGTCTGGTGGTATTTAAACAGCTCTGTCTAGCACAATTAGTATAGTGCTAGGGTGCAGTCACCGCTCACAGAATCCATCAGTCCCACCTCACCAACCTACCTCCATGGCCAGGGAGATAGACGGAGGACACTGGCCCAAACCTGAGAGACACGCAGAGAGAGCCTTCTGCTCCAGCTGTCCTGGCCATCAGGGATTGGTCCCTCGGACAGAAGGCTTTGTGAATGGATAGCAACAAAAGAATCTAAATTGGAAAGATTGCCGATGGCTGGACTGGGGCCTACTAAGCAGTCAGTTGCTCCCATTCTGAGGTACCACTCCTCCCCAGCAAAGCTGGAGGGACAGTTTAGGTCTCCACATTTCTGGCCTCTCTCAGGTAAATCCCACTTGAACTGCAGAATATGGCTTCGGACAGTCAAAAAAGCCTCTCCAACCCCTCTTCCTCAGTCACATTATTCTACTTCTGTCATAGCATTTAGTACATTGTATTGTAATTATCTGTTTACTTATCCACCTCTCCAGCAGACTACTCACCTGTTGAAGGGTTGGACTATATGTTATTTGCCTTCAAACCCTCAGCTCCCAGGTACATAGTAAGCTCTCAATAAGTGTTTGTTGAATGGCTTAATGACCAAATGACTGAGGGTTCTGCCTTCCATCCATGGAGCACATGTTTGAAGCTGAAATCCTATCAGAGCGTTATAGAGCTCTAAACTGTGCCTTGAGATGTTTCTGATTAACAGCAAATAGTTGGGAGATTGCTGGTTGAGAAGATAGACAGGGAGGATATGCCTGTGAAATCCAAAATTTCAGTTATTAAACAGGAAGAAGTTAGTGTCACTTAGGACTTAACCAGTCGGGTTAACCTTGACCTGTAAATTAACCAGTCGGGGAAAACATATCCTAATTTCATGATATATTTTGGAATGGTGGACTAAATTCTCTATGAAGAAAATTGGTAGACAAGTCTGTACTAGAAGCCAGGTTTTCTCCAAATGTAGGTTTCTATAGCAGAAACAACAAACTCTCCGATAGTGAGGATTTAAAAGGAATAAACAGGAGAAGGAAAGAAAGAAGCGGAAGAGAAATGGGGATGTGGAGGAGGAAGAGGGGGAAGGAGGGAAGGAGAAAGAGAAGAATGTTAGTTAAGCATTTAGTCTGTGCCAGACACTTTAGGTACTTTATACCCCCTATCTTCCCCGCTCCTCACTGTAATAATAAAATATATGTTATTATTTTCATTTCACAAATGGTGAAACTGAAATTTAAAGATGTTAAATTAATGTGCCACGTCACACAGCAGTGTGTGGCTGATCCAGGCTTCAAACCCATCTCTGCCTGACTCCAGATCGTAACCCACTGCAGTAGGACAGGTGACCAAGGAGGATGAGGACCATGAGGCTCAAAAGAGGGCAGGAGGCTAGCTGCCAAGTGAACATGAGAGATGAGGCAGACCCTAGGTGTCCATCTCACCTGATGATCCTGTGAGGTCTGCAGGGGAAAAATAGAAATCCACTGATTAAGAGCCAGAGTAGGAAACCCTAGAGCAGATGCAGGCAAGAGGCTGGCCCTCTGGAACTGGTGGCACCAGACATATCCAAGGACAGGGTTGGCAAGCAGCCGGCTCCGGTGCAGGCCATTGGTGCTTTGACCGAGGCCAGTGATGCTGCAGAGGATGGGGCAGGGTCCGCAAACAGCAGGGGAGGTTAAGTGGAACCTTTCTGGGTAATGGACTCTGTCTGCCCACAGAACTCCCTAGGCAAGCTCTGGCCTGACAGGCTATAGCCTGTCTGGAGTCAGTTGTGCAGAGGCAGAGTACCTAGTTGACAGCAGGTTGGTAATTTTGTTATAAGACACTCCTTTTCACTGTAGGTCCCCTTTTGTCTGAATTCCTTATGTTCAACTCAGGGAACTATCTGAACCTATGTCAATGGTGGCAGGAGCAGCAATGTGGCCAAGAGGCGGGTGGGATCAAATGGAAGAATTAAATGGAGGATGGAGAGCTGGGGGGCTCCAGGCTGAGCAGCCCTACTCACCAGAGGACATCCAGCCTCCCTCCACATCCCTTCCAGGCAATAAGCCAGTGCTACCACCACCCACAATGCATGTGCACACTATCAGACAAGCCTGGGGAGTTTAGAAGGGCACTGGGCCCACATCAAGGGATTCTTGAGGCAACAGGAAACCCTTGAAAGCCTCAAAGCTTATGACTCATCAGTTTTCCCCTCCCAAGGCACACTTGTTTTCTACTACGACCTACCATCCTCCTCTAGTGTTTTCCTCTCCCTCCTAGCTCACACAGCTTGAGCATTCTACTAACTCATCCTTCCCACCCAGCTACCCAAGGCATCAGCAGGACACATTGCCTGCTTTGACAGAGACCCAGGATTCCACACCCTGCCCTTTGGCGAAACAGCTGTAGAGGGCACGTGGCAGGGGACGGGAGCTCGGGAAGGGCTCAGAAGAGATAGGAGCATAGGAGCAGCATGGAGATGGGCTTCCCAAGACCCAGAGGGCACAAAGAAGCAGAGCAGCCATGCAGAATCAAGCCAAGGGCAAGTATTGACTTCCTTCCCCATCTCTTTCAGCTCTGTGGCTGCTTCTCATTCTAGTTTAACATAGTTTTAGACCTGATTTCTCACCTTGCCCCACTCATCTGTGACCTCTCCCCATGCCCCTGAATTCTATGACTGACACTGCTCTCCTCCCAGAGTGATCGCAGAGGACTCCTGAATGCACCCCCACCGCCAATCAGAAGGAGAGTAACAGACTCCACCTCCCCATGCCTCTCACAGCCTCACATTCCATCAGTACTACTGAAGGCAAAGCCCTTAGACTCTCTTACCCAGACTATTACGATAGCCTCCTAACTAATATCAGGGCCTTCTACCTCTCCACTCTTCAACTCCTACTATACACACCATTATTAGAATTAAATTCCCAAAGGATAAAATTTAGGAAGAGCATACTACGTGCCAGGCATTATTCTAAGTGTTCCACATATATTACTTATCTGATCCTTACAACTCCATGAGGTAAATGTTATTTCTCATTCTCATTTTACAGATGAAGGAACTGAATCATAGAGAGATTAAATAATCTGCTGGGGAATGATAGAGCCAGGATTGAGAATCTCCATGTTTACTCCCAAATCAAGTGTAACAATGATCACATTATACTCCTTCTCTCCTTGAAAACTTTTAGGAGTTTCTCACTACCTAACCCACCACAAATCCTAATTCCTCAGCTTCTGTGCCCTTAAAAAAATCTTTTCTAACCCCGCTTCCTATTCCGGGTCATCTCTACCCCAGCATTCCAGCCAAAGGTGCTACCTTTTCTCCTCCAAACACTAAAGCACTGTGTAGCTTTATTCTCAGTGTAACTCCTATCACCCCATTTCTGTCTGCTCATATCCCTCCCTGATCTTTCCCCACCCCAGCCTAAAGCCAGTCCTTGCCCTTTTCGAGCTCCTCTTAGGAAAGCAGATAGTTACAGCAGCAAGAGTATTGGCCCGGAACATGCTGGGCTAACATGTTCACTCTTGTTATTGGCTCTGCCACTTTGAGAAAACAAATTTGCCTCTCTGAGCAACAGTTTCCTTTTCTGGAAAAAGGGGGTGATGATAATACTACTTATTTTCAAGAGCTGTAATGATTAAAAGAAGCAATTTGGGGAAAGTACCTGGCTCCTAACGGACTCTCAATCAAGGTTACATTTCTTCTCCTCAGCTTCCTGCATTCCCAACATGTACCATGTCTCCCTGACATTGTAGCTGTTTGGGTCCTCAGAAAACTGTAAGTTACTTAAGGGCAGGTATTATCTGTCAATCTGTGAATTCCCCTGCATACCTTGCCAAGTATCAGATATTGCTTGTGCTCAATAAATATATGAATAAATGTATGAATCAATTTGAATCCTTGACCAGTGTCAGGAACTTAGAGAGGGGATTCACCTACCAAAGAAGGTAGATTCTGGTGATTTCTGAGTTCCCTTCAATCATGAGAGTCTATAAATTGAACAATCTTCTCCCTAGAGAGAACTTGTGCAAAACACACAATTCTTTCCCTATCTTACACCCATTGCTTCCAATGATATCGGTTTGAGGTCACATTGACTCTTCAAATCTGTTTCTACCCCACTCACATTTTTCTCCTCCAGATGATTTGTTCCAAGGGTCTGGCATTTCCAGTCCACACCAGGAAGCTGAAGTTCTCTGGCAGCCCCAAAGCACGGGTGCCACTGGTGGAAAAGTCAAACTAGCAAATAGAAATGTCACTCAATCATTTCTCAGCGCTTGCCTCTCATTGGCCTTCCCCACTACATATAATGAGAAATTCTCTTTGCCCAAATATTGTTTGAATTTCAAATACACAATTTCCCCAGGGGTGACCAGATGAAAAGAGAAATCTGGTTTGCAACATAAGACCTCTATGCGGAAGTTGCATTGAGTGAACACCGAAACTAAATTTTTATTGAGCTCCTTGAAATGACAGAAGCACATCAAGGCAACCAGGCTCCCTTCCCACTGTGGTATACTTAAATTATTATACGCGAACACCAAGGAAGCACCCCTCAAGGGGTAAGGAAAGAAGAAAAGGATTTTAAACACAGTGGGCAAAATGACAAATCTGCTCATGGTATCTAATGCATTCCTGCAATGTCTCCAGCATGTGCCTTCCTATGTGCCTTTCTCTACAGGTATTGGCTGTCCACAGGTGGGGTTCTTAATCCAGGGAGTGGAGGGAGGTTAAGAGGCCCTAGGGCAATGATTCCCAATCCTGGCTGCATTAGAGTCTCCTAGAGTGTTTAACAACAACAAAAAAGCGCTAATGCCAAGACCCACCCTGGACCAATTAAGTGAGAGTCTCTGTGTGTAAGGCCCAGACCTCTGGAATTTTATAGAAGCTCCCAGATGATTCAAATGTGCAGCCAAGATGAGATGTACAAATAGATTTAGAGGGTGTGAACCCCCAGAAATGGCAAGTAAATTTTTGTATGTGTGAGACTATGTGTGTTTTGCTGGGGTGAGGGTCATAACTTACAGACAATCCTTTAAAATATGTGCAGCTCCAAACAGGTTTTAATAATAGGTCTACAGGTTGGTGTCTCAGGTTCCTTCCACCTGGAAAACGATATACACCTAAGATATTGTCGTTAAGGGTTAGTCACTAATAGACAAACAAAAGACAGGTCACTGGTTCCTTGAGGAATGACCTTGTTCATTAAGATCCCACAGGATAAGAAGCTGTCAATGAGGGGCCCAGAGACACTGATAGTGGGGGAAAGGCCCACTGAAAGACAGAGGGAGGTATTCTTATAGGAAAAAAAATTGGGTACTCGGTACAACTTATTATTTAGTCAGCCTTGCTTGTGACTCAGCTGACAGCTGTGCCCAGCTTGGCCTCTGAATCTGGACATCAGAAGCCAAGTTCATAGAGAGGGGTGAATGCCCAGGACCTCTTATTTTGAGAGCTCCATATTCTGGGCTGATGAAGGCATTCTGTAAAAATGTCCTGAGAACCAGCCTATGTGAGTGTTGGGAGATGGAAGGAAGATGGGTGTATGAGGGTGGGGCCAATAAAAAGAAGGGTCCAATGCCCCAAATAACATCCATAAGACAAAAGGGGCCCCTTGGAGCCTTCAGCACCACCAGAACATGATCCAATAAATCCAGGGGATGGGCGCTTAAGGCTTGTGCAACTATCTAACCCAGCTAGAATGGAGACTGCAGCAAGGAGTGAAAATGCTGTGTGCACCAACTTCCCAGCAGCCCTTCTCCAGGCACTGGAGGCCATTCTGTTAGGAACATCATTTGCCACCCCTCCTCCTGCCCCCCAGGACCTGGTTGGGCCTCAGAGTTTGCACTCCGCCCAGGTATAGCCAGGCCTACTTATACTAGTACTAATACTAGTACAGTTGCCAAAAGGAAGAGGGCTCACCTTAGGGTCTCCCAGCCTCAAGTCAGCTGCCTAAGCACTCAGCCCTTCTCCTGAAAGGACCCCTTCTTCCTCTCTTTTCAGCCCTGCACTCTAATTTATCCACCCCTTTGATAACCAACTCCAAACACATTCAGCCGTTCAGCTGAGGCCCAACCATCAGCGCACAAAGGCCTGTGCTCTCCCAGCTGAATGCAGCACTTCACTCTTGGGGGGATTTCTATAGAAGGCAAAATCCACCAAACAAGCTATTACACTTAAATCAGACAATGCCTGAGGTGACGGCGAGGAGACCAGCGTTAATGACTCAGCTAGCAGTAGGCTTCTCTATTTTGAAGCTCTACCACAGCGTGGGACAGCAACCCGCTGCCCTGCCCGGCCTTAGCCATATACCCCTCCTCCTGCTCCCAGACTACAAAGCTGACCCTCTGTGTCTGCCGGTTCTCTCAGTTCTGAGGGTTGATTCCCCTAGGCCCATGTGGACTGACTCTTGACGCCCTCTTTGCCTAAGAAAAAGAACCGAGAAATTACATTTGGCTTGCCCCCTTCCCTCTCCTTTATTCAAAATTGAGGAAACCATGGTAATTATTGAAAGTCACATAGTCAGCAGGTGGCAGAGCCAGAATGAGAACCTTTCTCTCTGGACTCATTCAATTCATACAAGAACTAATATAAATTAGATGATGCACGTAAGCACTTAGCGTAGTTTCTGGCACATGAAAGCACTCAGTAAATATCAGCTATTGTTATTTGTTATAGTAGTAGTAGCAGCAGCATTTTTATATAAGTCATTCAACTACTCGTGGAGTACCTGTCATGAGCCAGGAAGTCTTCCAGGTGCTGGGCATAAACAGTGAACATGATATGACCCTGCCTTCCTGGAGCTGCCATTCTAATGGAAGATTAAAATTGTTTAATGGGCAATTGTAATACAGAGTAGAAAGGGATAGCATAGGGGAAGTAAAGGATGCTTTAAGAGGCCATGGAAAGAGCACCTAATCTAGACTGTGGGGCTCAGTGAAGAGAAACTGGCGTCTCAGCTGAATGGAAGGATGAGTTAGAGCTATCCAAATGAAGGGAAGTGGGAATGAGGGGGACAGTCTGAGGTAGATAGAGACTTCTAGGAGGAGTTATAATTGAATGTGCAAAGGCAAAGAGGAATGCAAAGGTGAATGAAGGCGAGATGCATTTAAGGAGACAGCAACATGATGGGAAAACTGGCGATCGTGAGGTAAAGATAGAGTAGAAAGTAAATGGTTGTGAGCCGTGAGGGTTGGAGAAATAGGCACAAGTCATGTCATGAATCGCATGTTAAGCCACAGAGAGGGGGCTGCACTGTATCCAGGGGAGTAAGAGAATGAGATCATCTATGGGCATGGCAAAGATCACAGGATGTATTGAGGAAAATGGATTGGAAGGCAGCAAGGTGGACAGTAGGGAGACCAGTCATAGGTCAAGTCTCAGTTTAGCACTTGTTCCATGTTCAATTTCAACACATTAAGTGGTTCTAATCTTGAGTCATCAAATAGGGGCCACCATTAAGAGAACTCACAGAAAGGGGAATAGACCGGATGAAGAGAGCTGTGGCTCCGAGAACAGAGAAATCTAACAGTTGGCCACTTGGATCATTACCCAACAAGCCTAGTACACAGTATAGTAGGAGCAAGTTCTTTTCCATCAACCAGATATCTGACCCTGGGCAACCCTCCATATCCCCATCTGTACAATGAGGGTGTTTACTAAGTAACTGGTTAACTGCCTTGCAGTTCTCCCTGTGGCTCTATTACTTGTAATACATATCATATAGATTTATCCTAAGATGCTTTGCATTTTAATGTTTATAAAAACAAGATGAATGGTTTGCCTTTTATAATAGAGAAAACATAACTCATCAAAATCAAGTGTCTTGCACAATGATCACACACATTCCCTCCTCTTGGTTCTCATCATTAAGTCCAAGACAGGCTTAGCTTTAAGACTTGCCAGAAAAAGCTGGTTCGAAGTAGTGGTCCTGAGCATTCTCCGCCTTTCCTTGCAGCCTGTGTACAGACCCGTGGTCTTTAGGAAACCCTCTTTCCCAGGCCCTTTGCCCTCAAGAGTAAGGTTCTGCAGAGAGCCATGACCAATAGTTCTGGAAGCTGCTACGGGAGAGGCCAAAGCTCTGAGGGTTTCGGGCAGGTGAACAAAAGAAAACCAAAAATTCCGGCTAGGGTAGGATAAAAAAAAAAAAAAAGCCACCTCAGAGCTGTGTGTGGCTGGAAAGTGCTCTCCATCCTGCAGCGTTAGGACGCAAGCAGCATAGCATCCAGAGGTGCCCAGCTGCATGGAACAATTCAAAAATTGCCTTGTTGGACTACAACGTGCCAATTTTTCAAATCTAGAGCCATTTTCACTATTACAGTCTGTGCAGCCTAAGCCGGTAGTATTTTCTTCTGGGAGGGAAAATTGATTCCGAGGTTACCATTAACCCCCATTAGCACAGCACTCCCCATTCTGAAACTATTTTCGGTAACTGAGGAGGTCAGAGGAAGCTATAGAAGCCCATGGTGAGGTTGGTGTCCAACATCACAGGGGTTACTAGCCAAAGTCCATCAGCCCCATGTCTTAGAAGGGCAAGAGAAAGAGCGAGCTGGAGAGCGGCAGGGAAATAGGGAGGATAAAAGGATCTGGGCATGTATTTCCTGGGAATTCCAAGGTTTTGGAAGTTACCTGCACACCTCACTTTATCTGAGTGGATGAGAAACTTGAATGAACTGAATAGCAGGAACTAGAGCTAACACCTGCATAAAGCCTCTTTATTTTGACTTGCAGTCCTCACCTGTGACTGCCCTATCAAGGGCCAGGGCCTAGTAGAGGAGAATTCTCCAGGAGTTGGCTTGGAGGTACCCATCCCACCACCACTCCTGGTACCCAGCTGCTCAGGGCCCAGGTCTTTTGAGATAGCTGGTTTTGTCTGCCATAGGTACCATATATGAAAAATCACTCTAAGCCATTCCAAGCAGTCAAGAGCCGGCAGCCTCGATCGTGGGGTGTGCTGTGATCTCCATTTTCCCAAATATAGAGCAAAAACCCTCCAGCCCAGCAGAGAAGACAGTGCTGACAATGGCTGCTGCAAAACAAGGCAAGGCAACTGTGCGAATAAAGGGGGAACAGCAGGCAACCGAGGAAAGCAGCACATCCACTGATCTCTGAAGCATTATTTTTTTACATGCTGATGACATAGCAGTAGGTACCGGTGTTGGATCCAGCAAGCCTGAGTCTGATTCTCGCTCTGCCACTTGACCTTGGATAAGTTACTTACTCTTTCTGAGCCTCTATTTCATCTCCTAGAACCTAGAAGTAAAAATAACCACCTGGCAAAGTTGATATCAACATTGAACGAGATAACAGGAAAGGAGTGATTATATAATAGTTGTTCAATAAATATATATATGTATATCTGTAAGTATATACCATAAATACACATACAAATATACACACACATATAGTTATAACTATATATATATATGACTATATATATAACTATATATATAACTAAGGAAGCCCACCATGCATTCTAAAATGTCTCTCTTTTGTTCATAGAATGACAGCTTCATTCTTGCAAGAGTTTGTTTCAGGGTCCAAGTATTGTGGCTGCATGGTTTACCAGCTCTGAACTTCAAAAGTTCCTTTCCCCCTATCGCTGCCCCTCTTCCAGTACCATTATTAAGCCACTGCTCTCCAGGGATGCCATCCGCTCACAGGGCTGTCCTCCTGTCCTTCCTGGCATGTCCAGTCTTCCAGAAAAGCATCGCAAGGGAAGGCCTCCTAGGGGCTTAGGGGTATTGTAGAGAGGAAAGCACTCCAACACAGCATGTCTTCCTCCGTTCCACAAAAATTTAGAGCATGTGCCGGGCCCTGTGCTAAGCACTGGGGTTACAAAGTGAGCAAGGTTCAGTCCAGTGCCGGTTTTCTAGGAGTACCAGGGAAGCCAAGGTTCCAGACCCATATGTAGCTCATTACAACCCTACTGGAGCAGGCCAAACACACAGGGGTCAAGTGCTGGAGGCCCAAGGAGGGTGCCCCCCAGGGGTGGGCACAGGCGCAATGGCTGCTTCTGTCCCCTGCAGACCCTAGGAAGTTGACCTCTCTCAGTCATCAGGTGATGTGTCAGGGAAGGGAGGGGAGCGCAAAGGGCTAAGTGCTGACGGGACGTCCCTGTCAACACAATGTTCCGCCTGGCCGGGCCTTCATATATAAAGATATTTAATGAATTAGTTAATTAATGAGAGGAGTTTGATTGATAGATCATATGGCGCTCTCAGCAGGGTGAGTCTGACCCTCCGTATCGCAGCCTTGGCTGCAGTTAGTCCCCCTCATTGGTCGGGAGAGCGCGGTCTCTCCGGCAATTTGCATGCATTTAATGTAGCTCTTTAATAGGATGTAATGTTAGCGAAAGCCAAAAGCGCAGCAGCTGTAACTTAAAAGACAGCCCCATTACTGCAAGCCTTATAATTAGGGTAAGAGGGAGTCTCGGTCTGCCATATGTTAAACTCTTTTGAGGTTAATAGCTCTGTAAGATTTTTGCAATTTAAAAAAATTACACTTGAAGGATGATGACAAGGCTCATCAATGAGGGACCTCTTTACCGGAGGGAAGGGACAGGAGGATCTCATGTCCCCCAAGCCCTATGTCCGGGAGACACGGTGAGGCCTCTCTTCTGCCATAAGTCTTTCCTGTACCCACCAGCTTCCCGACCCCAGCCCCATTAGCGGAAGAATGGTGTCTCAGCGGCGCAGAGTCGAAGTCTGCCCTGCCTGGCCCAGCGCAGCCTCCCGCAGTCCCTCCCCACGCGTCCCCCCGCCCCGCGCCGCTTCCCGGGTCTGGGCATCCCGCCGCCAGCAGGGACGGGCGCCCGGCGCGCCGCGCCACGCGCACCCAGGGCGCGGGAGGAGCGCCGCGTGTGCTTACCTTGCAAAGTCCCAGGCCACTCCAGGGCAATTACGGGTCCCCGCAGGTAACCTGGCACTGATTGCACAGCTGGCCCAAATCAGGGAACACACAGCAGGCTCTGCCCTGGGGGAGGTGAGGAAATCGCCGGGAATTTGCGCAACCCCTCGGTGCCACAGCCCACGGGATTGGAGGGAGAGTGTGGTGACCAGCCCTGGCACTGGGCCCAGGTGGAACTGAGCCCAGCCGGTGGAACTTGGAGAGCTGCCCCTTGCACCCCTGCTGCGACGTAGACCTGGATGGTCTCCATCCCTGTCACCAAGTCCCGCGTGAGACTGCGCCCAGCCTCTGGTATCTTTCCCGAGTATCCCTCCCCAGCAGCCCTAGTACCGAGTTGCTGCGGGCAGTGGGTAGGGAGGGGGTCGTTATAGAGACAGGAGATGGTCCCTGTAGACCTTTGTGGCCTCATCTGGCTGGCTGCCTCCAGAAGTCTGTGCTCGGCTGGGAGCTGAGGAAAGCTGCCCGCTTGGCAGATTCCCTTCCCCAGGAGTCCTGCCACCTGCATTTTTCCCCTCCCCCTTGCTTCTTCTCAGATCGCGTGGGTGTCTGACCAAATTCCTAATGACAGACACTCCAGACAAAACAACAAGGGGGGAGAAAAAAGAAGAAATCCAGCTTATTTTTTTATAGAGCGTTCTTGTTAAAAGGAAATTACAGGAGCGATAAAATTACTGCTAATTGCACGATTATCTGATTATCTCTGGCACCAAAAATACATGAGATACTTTCCCCCTCCTAGAGGCTTAAAGAATTCTCATGGGCATCTCTTAGGGGAAAGACACAGATCTCTCTGGCCAAAACCTGGAAAAGACCAAAGAATATGAAGAAAGGGTGTGTGTGAAAGACGGTAGCAAAGAGAAGATTGAGGGAGGCAAATATAGGTCCACAGAGACAAAAAGCTGAGGATAAGATGGTGAAGAAATGGGGAGGAGGAGAGAGGTAGCAGAAGATAACAAGAATGCATAGTGCAGCGGATTCTGTGTCAGAGCTAACAAGACAAGAGAGGTTAGGTCACTTGTCCAAGATTTTAGGAGCTGGAAGGTTGTTGCCTGGGGCGGGAGTGAGTATGGGCAGGTGTTGGGAGGGGATTGAGGGCTGTTCAAACCCTCTAAGCCCTCACTGCCTTTTGGGGCAGATATTGTAGTGGCTTCTGTGACAGGTAGAAAAAGCCTCATTTGTATTATGAATCTTGATTTGAAATGCTACTTATTGGCAGCTGCTAAAAGTGAACAAAACAGTGACAGCTAACTTTTGTTAGTGCTTTATGGTTTATAAAGCATTTTCCCACCTGCTTTCTCACATAATTTTCTCACTTCCCTGTTCCATTGGAATCCCCATTTTCGAATAAGCTAACCAAGACTCAAAGGATGTAAAGAGCTCCCCAGAGGTCTCACAGGTTGTTATTGGAACACCTAAGGCTTCAGGCCCAGCATCTTCGCACTGTGTCTCCCAGCCTTTCCTGGGGAGCTGAGCCAGGGTTGGAGGGATTTCTCTGCATGAGACTGAAGATGTGAGTAAGGTGCTAAAACTAGGTTTCATTATTTCTTTACACTTATTAATTTTTGTTAAGCCAACCTCTCTTCACTTGAATGCGACCCAGTCATCTGGAGCTGTTTTCCCACGGGAGGAGACTTCACTTGGCACACCAGCCTAAAATGTCACTTTTGAGCCACCAGCATGCCTCAGCTCCTTTATGGGAAAAGGCACTGTCAGGTCCTGGATGAAGAATTTACTTCTTGATTCCCATTCAGGAATTTCTCGTCAACCAATCAGGACAAGAAGTGGGACCCTTCATCTTGTCCCCCATCTTCTCTTCCACAAGAACCTTGGCAGTGCCATGCAGAGTTGACAGCCACTGCAACTTCATGGAGATTCCTCGGCAGTCAAGGCCATTACTCCATAATCACCACATCTCCACCACTCGCTCCCCTACAGAGCACCGATAGCGGCTTCAGAATTATTATCCACAGATCAATTGCAGGACAATTACTGAGACTTGTATGTAGCCGGCAGGGCCTCACTCTGGAGGAGCGTGAGGATGCATAGGTTCCCTTCATTAGGGAAGCCAGCCTCCAAGTGAGACCAAAATAAGGCTGGAGACTCCCACGACTGGGGCCTAGGAGCAGTTCACTGAGGCAGTTTTGAACTGAGGATGAGTAAGAAAAGAAGAGGTAAATTGGCCTAAGGGGTCTCTCAGAGGAAGAGAGATTAAGGTGGGGCTATCCACCCATCCACCAGCTCCCAGAATCCTCTCACCCTCCCCCCCCAACACACACACACAGCCCCCTTGAGAGAAGTTAATGAAAGGTAAACAAACTGACTTTTCCTATCAACTACTCCCTGGATACAAGGTTCAGTGGGCTGAAGGGGTCACTATTCAATGGAGCAAAACATCTCAGGTCAGAGCAGGCAAAGGGCTCAAGCTTAGGGCCTTCTGATAAAGGCTTGCCTGACAGAGGCCTCAGGCTATAGGGAAGCCCCTTCCCCTCAGACCAAGCCCTCAATTTATTCATAGAGTATGGTCCTTGTGATACAGATGCTGAGGTTTAAAGATGAATGGGACTTAACCCTTGTAGGAGTTTAGGCTCTTGTGGGAAAGACAGATACATGTCTGCTAGACATGGAGAATATTGCAAATCTTCAAGTTCAACACCCCAAATTATATAGAAGAAGAAACAAAGGTCAGGAATGGAATGCCTTGAGCAAGATTTCATAGCATGCTTGTGGTAGGGTTACAGCTAGAACCAGATGTGCTATCTCTTCCCACCACCTACTTCTTTTTTTCAGATTAAAATGCTCCTCAATCCTTACTGCCCAACCAAAGTCTGCTGTTTTGTTTAGACCCAGCAGAGGAATTGATAATATTTCAATTATTCAATTTAAAAAGAAACTTCCTCAATGCTATCTGTTCTCAGGCAGGAGAAAGTTGACCAGGACAGGACAAAGGGAGACTAGGGACAGGACAATAGGGGGACAGAAGTCAGGAAGAGGGATGGTGGACCACAGCTGAAGTCCTTCCTGGTCAAATAAGGAAAATGCATTTAGTATCCTATTTTTTTAGTGAGGATGGAGTTGGGTAGTCCTTGCTATTCTTCTGCCATGCCAGACAGTTCCTGCCTCAGGGCCTTTGCACTGGCCATTCTCTCTATCTGGACTTCCTCAGACATCAAATGGACCTTCTCTTTTACCTCCTTTAAGTCTTTGTCCCAAGATCACCATGTCAGTGGAGACCTACCCTGATCTCTCTATTTAAAACTGTAATACCTTCCTCCCAGCGTTTGCCATTCCCCTCACCCTGCTTTCCAGTTCTCCATAGCATTTAACAACTTCTAATTTATTTTATAACTTATTTATCTAACAGGTTTTGTGTGTTTTACTTCTGCCACCACTAGAAAGTGAGTGTCAAGTAGGCATTTTGTGCATTTTGATCACAGTAAAATAGAACGCTGCTTCGCATATAGTAGATGCTCAATAAATAATGGGTAAAGGAATGAATTAATAATGAATTAAGAATTTTCCAATATGAGAGTTGGAGAAGACCTTGAAGATAAACTAATCTCAAACCCTCAATTTGTGGGTGAGGAAAACAGAAACCAAAGAGGGTAAGAGAAGGTTTGATTGAGGACGTGACATTTGAGCCAGAATTTCTTTCTCTTCTTTTTCTTTTTCCTCTTCTTCAACTATTTCACTTTGTGCATTTGTTTATTCATTCATTCATTCACTTATTTATTCAGAAAATGTTTATTGGACACTCACTGTTTACTAAACACTGCAAAAAAATAATATTTAATACATATTGATCACTTCATTGCAGATATATTGCCAAGCACTTTACCTCCATTATCTCATTTTAACAACCCTGTAAGTTTAATACTATTATTATCCTTATTTTACAGATGACAAAATTAAGGTTCAGAGAGGTTAAGTGACCTTCCTAGTCACACGACTAGAAAATGGAAGAAGTGAGATATGTCTGCGTGACTCCAAACTTCTGTGTTGAACCAATACATCATTTTTCCCTTCTCTTCTTTTTTCTTCTTCTACCGTGGGCCAGACCAAATGACCCAACTAACCAAGGTGGCAAGAGAGACAGCCAAAGTCACCCAGAACTGGAGCCCTTTCAAGGCAGCACAATCCTGCTGCTCCAAAAACCCCCACAGCCACCTCTCCCATCCCATCTGCTCTCCTCCAGCCCCACGCTCTAAGCCCTAGATATAGACGCTGGTATGA
Organism: Rousettus aegyptiacus; assembly: GCF_014176215.1. Lineage (NCBI taxonomy): Eukaryota > Metazoa > Chordata > Mammalia > Chiroptera > Pteropodidae > Rousettus > Rousettus aegyptiacus. The sequence continues at coordinate 42,722,253 of NW_023416308.1, forward strand.
TTCACAGCACCAAGATCAGTCCCTGGGAAGGAAAGGGGGCTCATAAAACCTTACGGCAGTTTTATAACGTATTCTTAGCTTTTACAGGCATGCTGGGTGGCCAAGGCTGGCAAACAGCAAAATGTCTTAGGTGGATGGGTGAGCCCCAGGACCCAGAATTGATGAGAGTGACAAGTTTTTGTGTGTGTGTGCAGACAGCACCATCATGAATGGGGAAGGGCGATACAAGAAACAAGCATTTCTTCAGATCTCTACAGTTTAAACAGCACTTTGACATTTAATGCCCACCAGGTAAAGTAGAAATTATTTCAGATTGATAGGTGAGGAGCCCTGCTCAGAGAGGCTGCGCAGAGCAGGGGTGGCAGAGCTGGGCCTTAGACCTCAGCTTTCTTTCTTTAGTACAGATCTGATGCTCTCTTCCTCGGATTGTCTGGCATGGCACCAGCTCTCAAAAACCTCTGCTCCTTCTGCCCACAGAGACGAGTCCCCTCATGAGGTCTCAGTCCAGGCTCTATCACCAGGATATCTCAAAGTAACCTCCAAAAAAGTTTCTGCTACCAACACCCAAGGGCTGAAGATTCTCAGCCTCGTCTGTGCACCTGGACTCCTAGCTTAACTCTTTCACTTCCCTTCTTATACTCTGCAAACCACCCCATTCCATCATTTTCAGGGCATAGCTCAGCACCAGATGAGAGAGTTCAGAGTGATGGCGATGCCTCACAGATATAATCACCTATACCTTCTTATTCATTTGTATCATTCCTGAATTTCTATTTAAAAATAAGCAAAATAGGTCTTGTCATGCCTCTTTTACAGATGAGGAAACAGTTTCAGAGAAGTTGAGCAGTTATTCCCAGGTCACACAGCTGGGGACAGAAAGAGCCAGGATTTGTATCAGTTGTCCAGGTTTCTTTCTCTTAGGAAAGTTGCAGAGAGTCTCAGGTTGCTCCTAAGTGTTCATTCTGGCAATGTTTCAGTGGCTCTACCGCTTCCTTCCCAGCGAAAGCTAGAGCTGACTTTCTTAGCTACTTCGGCCCAAAGTGTCTGGGCAGTTTGGAGCTTGCGGTTTTTCAAGTATATAGCTGGTTGGTTTCCCTTAGTTAGCAAATGCCAACACCAGCCCCCACTGAACGCAGCTAGCACCTCTTACATTTCCTCACATGGGTCCAAGCTAGGAACATAGTTATTCTCTATAGATAGGCCAGGGATCTTGCATCTTTGAGTTACCAAGGACAAGGTTATAATAACTTTGAAAATCATTTTGTCCAGCACCATATCTCCTGAAGTAGCCTACCATCCCATGCAGGAGAAAAACTAGCATGATTTCAATTCCTCTTTCCCTGGAAGCTCCCAGTGAGACTTTTGCGGACTGGGCTCCTTTATAACACCCTATGGAGAACAAGGCCCCCTACTAATCTGGCCCCCTGCTGCCCCTGAAGCCTCATCTCTCCGTGTGCCTTCCCCTCCACCACTCCCAGACCCCAGTCACTAGCACTGCTTGTAACCTCTCAGAGGCCCCATGCTGTTCCCTGTGGACCCCATGCTGCTTCCCCACACCCAGGCTGCTCCCCTACCTAAAATACCCTCCCAGACTTGTTTGCCTGCCAATCACCTACTTATCTGACAGAGTTCAAATGTTGCCTCTTCTGTGACACCTTTCCATATCCACACCCCTGTCTCTCACACCAGAGAAATCAACCACCCCACCTCTATGCAGCCCCCACTGTGCCCTAATTAAAGAACTAGTTCCCTGCCAGGTCCATGAGCACTGGGAGAGCAGGGACACTGTTTGGCTTCTCTAATCATCTACAAAGCTTATCAGAGATCCTGGTAAACTATAGATGTTCCATGTGCGCTTTCCGAATACATAAACATGTAAATGGATGAGCAATTGGCTGCACACATGTGGAAAGAGAAGAAAACTATACCATCATGGAGCTTAAAATGTCACCTGTATGTCCATCGACAGATGAATGGAGAAACAAAATGTGGTCTACACACACAATGGAATATTACTCAGCCTTAAAGAGGATGGAAAATCTGACACATGTTTCAACATGGATAAAACTTGAGAACATTATGCTAAGTGAAATAAGGACAAACACTGTGTGAAGCCACTTGTCTGAGATACTTAGAGTAGTCAAATTCAGAGACAGAAAGTAGAATGGTAGTTACCAGGGACTTGGGGTTGGAGGAAAGTGATCAAGAAGGCTTTCTGGAGGGGATGACAGTAGAAGGGAGTCCTCAGGTATTCCATAAAGGCCTGTGGGGTAGTGTAACAGTCTGCCCCTCCCCCACAACTAAGAAACATGAGTGCTAAATCACTCCATAGCGCTAAGCATGCTTGAGTGGGATTAAGCCCCACCCTAATCCTCCCCTTCCCCTCTATAACCAGTGAAAACTTGCATCTGGCCTCTGCCTCCCCGAATTGTCTGAGAGATAAACATATGCATTCACATTTTTGTTCCTTGATTTGCACAAAAGTACAGCTGTTCATCAACTTGCAGGCTTTGCATTTCTGAAAGTCTGTCTTGCTTTGCAGGCCTCACACCCGTTGGCCCTGGAGAATGCTGGGAAACCAAAGTGACAGCTGCTTCTTCAGCTCAAACCTATGAACTCTTACCAGAACCTCACATATAACCTTTGCAACTGTCTGCAATGGAGGCCGAGGTGCTGGCAATCAACATAGGGAGAACGGGATGAGCATCCTGTCCAGGAGCACCGGGGGAGAGCTGGAATGAAGTCTTTCCTCTCAAGCACAGGCCATGAGGAAGAAAGATGTTTAGGGATGGAACTTTAAATGTGGGCTGCTCATGAAGAATGTTGCATACACAGAGCTCTTGCCAGAAAAATCTGACTCTGAAAATTCAAGTCAGTGTGCTACTGGAAGGCTCATTTATTGAGCACCTTTAATTTGCATGCTCCTGACACCATGCTTCGAGGTGTACTGTAGTGCCTACAATCTAGTAGGGCAGATGCCAAGGACCCAGCTAGCTAATCATAATACAGGGCAGATGCAAAGCATCAAGAGATGCATCTCAAATGCTGTAAGGGGTTCAAAGAGCACACGAGATGTTCAACCTCTGGCAATGTGTCCAGCCAAACCAACTGACAAATGCTAATGGCCTGGGGGCTACTTTTCCAGGAGAGGTGAGAGCAGACTGAATCAGTGGCAGGAGCCATTGTTCTTATGGAATAGAAGATGCTATGGCCATAGATGGACTACTTCTCCCCAGGCAGGCAGCTGGGGCTGCCCCAGGTCTTGGAATGGAAATGAAAGAAGATACTGATATCCCCCAATCACTCTGGAAAACGAAATATAGGCTGGGCAGAAACAAAGTCAGACTTCAGGATCAGATAGGCCTGAGTTGAATCTTGGCTCTTCTGCTTACTAACTGTGTGGCCTTGGGAAAGTTATTTAACCTCTCTGAGCCTTAGGTCTCCATCTGTAATGTGAGGATGACAACCCTTCCATTACAAGATTGTTGTAAAAATGAAATCAAGAGGTATACGGAAATTTAGTACAAACCTGGGATGGAGTGAATACTCAGTCGATAATAGTTGGTATTATTATCAGTGTCACCAGCTAAGATTTAGTTGGGTGTTCCTTTTGAGCCACCGATTGATTTATTCAGTATTTAGGTAGGCCATGAAGAGTCTCAGGGCTGTTGGGAGACTCTTTATTTGTGATGTTGGGACATCGGTGAAGATGTCCTGTGGTCAGATGTTCTTATCAACACTTGATACAGTGTTGTTGTGAGGATTAAATGAGCTACCATATGTAAAGTGCATCTAGCAGTGCCTTGCACAGAGTAAGAGTGTGGTACAGAAGTGAAGAACACAGCCTTTGTGCAAACTCTGGAGTTTGAACCCTAGCGCCACTAGTTTCTAGTGGTGTAACCCTGAGTGAGTACTTTAAGCTCTCTGTGACTTGGTTTTCTCATCTGTGAACTGAAAATTGTAATAATAGTGCTCATTTCATAGAGTCATGGGGATTCAATGAGATAATAGATACATGCGTGTAGAGGAGCCCCTGGCACTCGGTAAGGGCTACGTGAGTGTTTGCTATCATTATTATGAAGTCCAGGCTTTACTATTGCTGTTATTGTGACAAGAGCACTGGATCTGAGTCAGGAAAACCCAGGTTTGAGTTCCCATTCCAACAATAAACGAATACCTAATGGTAGGCAAATGACCTAACCTCTCCGAATCTAAAAACTGGGACAAAAATGTTTATCCCATTTACTTTGATACGTTAATGTGAGAATGAAAGCACTTTATAAACTGTAAAGAATAATAAAGTTATAATAGACAAATGAAAAAATAAAGTGGTAATACAGTGTTAAAGTACTTTTTAATTTATGGAAAAGAGAAAAAATATATATAAACATGCATGCTTGTGCAGAGATGGGAAATTTCTCAAAGGGTAACTAATGGGACCAGGGAGATGAAAGACTGGGCTTGGGGACTTTTACTTGTTTCTTTAAACTCTTCTGTACTATTTGAATAAATTTTTTAAATAAAGCATGTTTTTCTTGCATAACTTAAAACCAAAGCAATATTTTTCTGAACATTTTGGATTATTAGTAGATTGCCTAGAACTTCAGCCATTTTGGATTCTGATCCTGGCTCTAAAGTAGAAATGAATGGGTACCCAGCCACTTTACTCATGACTTCAGTTTTTCCATCTATAAAATAGGGAGGCCATTCCCTTTTCGCCTCCAAGCTGTACAAAATAAAAATAAAGAGAAACACAAAATCTTTTTTGAAACTAATTTATTACCTCAAACCTAAATCCACAACCTTCTTGGACTATCTCAGACACAGGCTGGCTCCCACTCACAGCCTGAGGGAAAGGAATAAAGACTATTGCTTTTGCCCTGAGGCTCTCCGTTGGTATGCACTGTGGGTTTGACCCTGCTTGTAGCCTGAGCCAGCCTGGCTCCTACCCTCCCATCCAGGCTGCCAGAAGAACCTAAGCCATAAACGTAGACCCAGGAGTTCCGGAATCTGGAGTAGAGGACTCTTAAAGGAACAAGCTTCAGAAGACCGATTATAGCACTTCCTGCCTAAAAGAGATGTCTGCGTTGCTCCAAAGGGGAGAAGAGAGGAAGCCAGATCGGAAAGTGACCTAGCCCCCAAACCTCGACACCCCCACCTTTGCCAATCTTCTTCGCTCTCCTGGTTCAGTGCCTCCTTCTCAGAAGCCTCTCCTCCCTCTCCCGGGCAGTGGTTGCTTTATATTCACACCATGTCCTCCTTGCCTGTCTCTATTCAGAAAAGTCCCTTTTTGACCTCTCTGTATCTCTCAGTTGCCTTTGTGGGGGGAGGGAGTGAAGAGAAAGAGAGAGAGATCGTCTCAGCATTTACCCAATTAGTAGTAATTAGAAGGCAAGGCCCGGGTGCTCTCCTCACAGCTGCTACAAAGGACAAGCCGGCTGGAGAGTAGCTGCTAAATTGGCGTTGGACACACTCTGTCTGAGAGAGATCTGACCAGCAACTCCTGCCCTTCAGATCCACGTTTCAGTCCCAATGCAGTGGACATGCTCATCTTTCTCCTCACAGATGTGTCTCCCAGGAGTTATTTCTTGGGTTTGCCCTTGATTCTCAGCCCCCAAAACAAAAGCCATGGGCCATGTCAATGTAGCCCCACTATGGCCCCTAAGCCCTGCTGTAGGCCTGGTTCCCATGGTACCCAAAGCCCCTCCTCCTCACTAGTGCAGCTCTCAGTAATGGGCATGCTGTCTGGGGCAGCCTCTGGTTTGGTTTTAAGTTACCCTTGAAGAACTATGGTCTGGCACAGAGGGTCCTGCAAAGCAAGGCACCTGAGTCCCAGCTCTGTGTTCTTTGCTTGGGTCACAATTTCTCTTCGACTCGCTTCAGCCCAGACAGCAGGTCTAGAACTGCAGTAGATCCTCAAACCTGATGTCATCTCAAGAGGTCAGCACACCTTTCCCTCCTCAGCAGCTGATCTCAGTAGGTGGAGTAGGATCGCGAAGCCATTTTTATTAGGAGCATGTCCTGACCCCAACTTTAGGTGCCAACTGTTTGGTACTGTCCATCTTGTCAGTGCTTATTAATGATCCTGATTAACCTCTGTGGAGATCCATCATCTCTATGCCAGGGAATATACCATTAATTCCCATCTGTGCCGGATTACTTACAGTTAGTGGTTGGTACTTTTCCATGGTCTCACAACACATCTTAATCAGCTGGTGAGTGGGTTTAATTAGCCGAAGTATAGGTTTTATTTTTTTATTCCTATAACTACTTAATCTAATGGAAGTCTATTATCTGTGGCTTTTTCCCCATGAATAATTGTTGCTGTTTTTAATTGATGGTGCATCAGGGGTTGCGGCTACAATATGGCAGCTGGAACACAAAGTCGCCTTTCCCCAGAATGAAGGTTGAGAAAATGAGTTGTCAGTGAGGCATCAGATTTCTTGTTTTCAGAGAGATGTGTGCTCCCATGTGGAAGCTGCTGGTTCCTGCCAACAGAAAGGAAATGTGGTTCTCAGCTGGGCGACCCCTGGGCTTTGCTGCTGCAAAATGCCCTTCAGGAGCCCTGGGGCTGGATCCAAATCAGGGACAGCTGGGAAAGACAGCTATTTGTCAATCCAAACAGATCATAAGCAACCCCAGGGCAGGGACCAGGTCTTTCTCTTGTTCTGCTTCATCCATTTCACAGGCCCTGGGATAGGCTCATGTACCCCTGTGCTCTCCGGATGCATGTGGTGAATTAAACTCAGAGCTGAGACAGTCCAGGAAACCTGGACTCTTGCTGAGCAAGTCATTCATTGTCTTGAATGTGAAGATGAAGCTGAAGCTCTCCCTGCACGAAGTGGGATTTGCTTTCGAATTTGAACAGGGGCTCTCAGCCAGTCTCTAGAAGATTCTAGCTGTTCCCATTTAGAAATAAAATCCTGATCTTTAGTATGATGGATTGCCAAAGTTCCAGTGACCATTTGGGACAGAGTCAGAACTCTAACAACAAAATAGTGTCCCATTTACCCAGACTGTAGGGGAGAGAAACAAAAGGGTAGAATGATACTAATCAAAAGTAGGAATCCATTCATTTTTCTAATAATTCTAGTGCACTTGAGTGTCCTAGAGTTAAGCTGTATCGAGTGGTTGACAGGAGAATCTGGCAGCCAGTTAACAAAGTTCCCAGATGACTCAGAATGGAAGGATTCCAGGGTCTCTGGTCGATCTTCAGAGTACCTTGGACTAGGCAGGACAGGGAGCCCTGTTCATCCCAGAGGAGGTGAGACAGTCACAGGACAGAGAGGAACTATGTCTCGCTCTCCCTCACATGCCCATCCCCCCTCTATCTCTTGCCTCCAGCTCTCTCCAGACCTGTTAGCTCCAGTCAGAGGAAATCTGCATAGCTGGGTTCAAAGACTTATTTTCCCTCCTGCTTGTCTCTTCCTGTTAAATAATGTGACACAGAAAGGAGGCCATGGGAAGCAAAGGTGCTGGGTCTTTCTGGATGAACTGTCTATCCAGGAGAGTCTGAGGTACTGGGGCAAGAGACATGGACTTTCTCTCTCAACCCACAGCAATGGTGGGCTATTGTTGTTGGGTTTATTCCTTCCTTCCCATTTTGCAAAAATATTTGTGCAGAGACTCTGTGCCTGACCCACAGTCAGCAGCAGACAAGGAGCCACGGATTCCTCTTGCAACGTTTTACAGGGTGACGGATCAGATAATGTACACTTAGCGAGTGCACAAATAATGTGAATCAGGGTTGGCATAGTGCAGTGAGGTGTAAAAAAAGCAATTTGAATTGTTCTAGGGAAACGCCAGAGCTGCTCTGACATGCTTGCTTGCGAGAACGCTGCCCTGTGCCCCTCCAGAGGGCTGAGCTCCAGGCTCTGGCCGGAATGGCAACAAGGCTACACAGCACTGCTGACCTGAAGGGATGGGAGAAACTCTGCATCCACACGGAGAGGGGGGAGCACTTTAGCGACAGCATAAAACAGAGCTCCAATTCAGACTGGAAAGGGTGGTTTGACCCACTGATTTGTTGAGACTCTCATCAGAAGGAGAAGGGAAAAGAGAGTGAGAAAGACTAAACTCAGTATCCATGGGTATGGCCACACATAGGTAGGCAAGTTGTCACTGTACATATATTACTTGGGAAGATCTATCCTTAGTCTCTTTGGACTGCCAGAAGTCATCTAATCCATCCCCCTGCCTCCAGACAGAACTGTGCCTCTTCTCCCACACAACAAATGGGTTTCAAATTTGTTTCAAAGGCTCTCCAGCGGAAGATTTCACATCCTCTCTTAGTCACCTGTTCTAGTGTCTCACAACGCCCACCCTCTGGAAGTTCTTCAGCCTAAATCAAATCTTCAGGCAGCCTTCAGCTTACACATTTTCATGAGGCTCTGGCCATGCTTGATACATTGACAGCATGTGAGTTCGTGTGTACCTGAGCAAAGACCTGGCCATAGTACCATGTCCTTGCTTTCCTGGTGAGAAGTAAAAATGTGAGCAAGTAGCTAGCTCATCCCTCAGTTCAGCCCTCCCTCCCTCCCACTGTCCTTTCCAACCCTGGCTACCCAGAACCTGCTTTGTCAGGCTCCTATTGACTGCAAAGCCAGACTACCTGATGACACTCTGCAAGCTGATGGCTGATCCCCCATCTCATACTGTCCCTGTCAGCCTCTGCTCTCAGAGCCCCTTCTCCCACCAAGTTGCTTCCAGGAGGTTTCCTGTCCAGAGCAGGAGACAGGCTGTTTATCACTATGATACCTGCTGGACAGCCTTACCTTGCAAAGCCGCAGTCTCTGCAGTCCTTCTCCAGCCCTCATCATCCTCTTCTAGCTCTCGTGGGAACCAAGGCTATGCATACAGAAGATGGTCAATAAAATAGTTTTGATTCATTTTTCAATAGCAAGCAGACATTGCCAACCTTCTGTACTAAGTTCCTTAGTCAAGCCAAGCCCCAAACCTGAAATTCAGCATCTAGGTGTTTTGCAAGACCTAATCATAGGGGAAAGTGGTAGGAAATCTCTTGATTGTTTCAAATAAAAGCCGATTACATTTGAAACTCCCTCACTGTTTTCTGGTGGTTCAGGAAGCTGAGAGGTTTGGGGATAATAGATAGCCAGGCTGCTGGCTGCCTATCTGCATTACTGACCTCAGAGTGGTCAAGCGGGGAACCCAACACAGATTAAGAACCCAAACAAAAGGGGGATAGGACAGGCCTGGGGACAGGCAGCCTGCTGAGGGACTGGCTAAAACCTCCAGATTTTTTCCCAGGAAATCTGGGGACACATTTCCATGTTGTCTTTGCATAAATTTGTGTGATGATTTGCATACATTTACATTTTTGCCTTCAAAACACCCAAACTCTCAGAATATAAAATAAAATGCAATTAATTAATTAATTGGTATGATGGATGGCAAATACAGCCCTACTAAAAATATAGGATCTAGGAGGGACCCTGATCAAGGCACAGATTTTCTAGCTTGTCCCCCTGAGCCAGGATGGACCTGGAGATATGGTGCAAGTGTTGTGGAGTTGTCTGTCTCCCCACTAACAGCAGGCCCTTGGGGGCAGGCGCTTACAGAACACTTTGATCCCTCTCTCCCTGGGCTCCAGAGCTGGGTTTGTCGCATGTGAGACTACTAATAAGTGTAGAATACATGAACAAATGACTAAGTGAATAAATGACTCCCTTGTAAACTTATGACCAGATGATAGAGTCAGAAGGAACTGACACTCAGAGCTCCTAGGAAACAACGAGAGACGGTTCAGAGGAACCCATGGAGGGAATTTGGAGGAATAATTCTTCACAGGCCTGCTGATAAAGGACATGATTATAGTGAAATACTTTGGAGAGGAGTTCTGAGAGTAAGTCTGGACTGAGTCCAGACCTGTGGGGCTATCCCAGCCCAGTGACAGGGGCTCTGAGACCTGGGCAGGTATGGGCAGAGATCTAGACCATGGCGATGGTCTCTGGCTGTGGAGTCTTCCCTCTGTCTGCCCAAATAATGAGGCCTTATGGTCTTCTGAGCCTGGGAAGAACAAAAGGAGGTTACCTGGCCCATCCTTGCTCTCTGCCTAGCATAGGGCCTTGCACAGAAGATCCTCAACACATTCTTATTAAAGCACCTTCTACTGAAACCCAACAAATATTGATTAATGAATTGATTGACTGATAGATCCTCTGGCCATCTTTCAGAAGTCCTTAAACCTACCCTTAGCCTAAACTTCTCACTCAACAAATACCATTCCTTTATCCTTAGAAACACATCGTTTTTGCAGACCCGAAGAGAGCCTCCATTTTGTGCTAGCACATCTTATACATACAATAGTGATGGTTCTGCAGTTAATTCTTGGAAACAGGTAGTTCTACCTGATATCTAACCTAATTCTACTTAATGCAACAAAAGTCTACACTTTTCATCACAAATTTAGAAAGCATGAAGAATAATTGCTTTTATCTTACTCACATCTCTCATATGTTGATCCACAATGACCTATAGTCAAGAGAATGATTTGGGAGCTAGCTGCCCAGATTAGAATCCTGGCTCCAATCTCCTTACCTGGACAAGTTAATTTTTCATCTCATCTATAAAATGGAGGTAACAATAGTAGTGACTCCACAGGGTTGTCATGAGGATTAAATGAGAAGATATACATAGAGTGTTTAGAACAGTGCTCGACACACAGTGAATACTCCCTGTGGGTTAGCTATTCTTGTTATTTTACAAAGTAATCTCTTGCCCTTCAGGAAAAAAAAGAGAGAGAGAAAACAATAATGTCTGACTGGAAGTGATGAGGAGAAAGGAGAATATCACAGAAGTGAGTCCTCAGAATGCAGAGTAGAAATTTAATAGTTTTCTTCTCACTATGTATCTCTCAAAACAAACTCTGAATCTAATGCCTAAAGAGAAGCAAAATGCTGTTTGGAAAAAGAGGTGAATGGTTCTCAGAAACAGACCCAAGCATCTTTGGTAGGCTGGGATAGGTGGCCTATTCGGGATGCCAGTGGAGCTGGGGATTTGAGGATCAGGCTGCTGTGAGGCCTGGGAGAAAGGCTGCAGAAGAAGCGAGCCCATCCTGAGATCAGCAAGCAGCACATCCTCAGGTTTTGGACACTGGGGAAGATAAATGAGAAAAGCCCTTAGTTAGAGGATCTTGGAAAATACCAGAGGAACACTGATGCAGGCATGATGTCTCCTCTCCTTGCCCTGGCTTTAAATACAGCTTTGAACACATGACCAAGAAAGAAGATTATTTGAAGAAGCAACTGGCTTATTTATAAGTTCCAAGGAAAGCACCAAGTAGGAACTCCAGAGCTTTAAAGTTTTCCCAAATTGATGTAGAAAACATCAAGAGATAGTCAAGACCAGAGTCATTTATCTGGTCGAGTTCCTACTGTAACCCCAGGTACTTTTTTGCTGACTAATTTATTCTTCGCAACGACTCTGAGATGTAAGTATTACTGCTCCCATTTTATAGATGAGAGTAAGACAGTCAGATTTGCTGAAGCTCAAAAGATAGATAAACAGAGGATGTTGGATTAGAGTGCAGGTCTACCCATCTCCATAACCTGTGCTCTTTTTACTACTTTGGAGAAAGAGCACAAACTGGGAAGAAAAAATTAGGGGAGCAGAGGTGTTGAGAAAGGAAGAAGATGAAGGAGCTTGGTGGGGGTTGGGGAGAAGAATAAGCAAGAGCTGGGAAGTTGTGTGCCTATGACATTAAGTAAATAGTATGCAAATGAGATGCAAAACAACATGTAAATGAGTAAGTGGAGTTTTTTTTAGCCAACCACTCAACTTCATTTGGCACAATTGCAGCACAAGGCATACCTGCCCAAAGCTAGAAGCACCCATGCTTCAAGCAGAAATAGAGCCTACTCTAGAGGTGCCCTTTTATCGCTCTTGCTGCTCTTTCTTTTGTCCCTCACCCTTCTTCCCCATCCTAAAACTGAGGCCAATTGCACATGCATTCCTCTCTCCAGACACTCAGAAGACAGCTGGCCTTGACAGCCTCCTAATGGAGTAATCCCTCACCTCTCGATCTATCTCCAGTTATGTTTGCCTTCACTCGGAGTCTTTCTGGTTACCTGGGATCAACAACTGCCATTTTCCAGACCCCACTTGTCAAATGAATCTCCCAGCCCAGTGCCTTCCTTTACCAAATGGCGGCAGAAATTAAAAGTACCCTTTTAAGGGACTGCCTTTGACCTCGACCATGCCCAGCAGCTTCATAAGTTAAGCATGACAGCTGCTTCCCCATCTTGTCTCCAGAGAATTCAGAAGAAATCTTACAAGGTGATCTTATGATGTTCCTGAATTAGGTAGACAGTACAGTAGGTCCGAGAATAACATCATTTCATTAAACTTTTTTATAAAGTTGATGAGATGCCATAGGAACTTAACTCTTGTTTATATCAGCACTTAGCCTATGGTAAAATTGATTTCATTATACATTGTTTCACTTAAAGTCGCAGACTCTATTGGACGATGTTAAGTGAGGACTTAACATAGTTGGTAGCCTCTTCCATTCTTGGAGGTGCCTGAAAAAGAATCTAAGGCTGACCCTGGCTATCCACTCCAATTTTCATTGCTTCCTTTCTATTTGGAAGTCCTTGCCAAGGTCTGTCTTACAGCCTCACTTTTGTAGTGTCAGCCTATTCTCCAACTGTTTTGTCCTTATTGAGACTCTTTGCCCTCTCACCTTTCATTGTAAGAAAGGAATGGGGAATTAGAAAGAATAAGCTCAGCAATACAGAGTCAAGACACTTATTGACAAAATATTGGGTTTTACTTTCTTCCACCTGCTCAGGAACCATAGCTCATGTCCAGGTCTCAGCGCCACTGGCCCATGAGACCTCCTGGCTCTTGGCATGAGCAAATCATGGAACCTGAAGAAGGCAGTGATCTCTTTGCACTACGTTTTTTATGTTTCCAAAAGAGGCTCAGGATAATCATTTCATTTTTAAAGTCAATATCAGAAGAGCCATTTGCAAGATGGACTGTCCATGAGGGAGATGATCAAATGGCAGCGTCTTATTGGCCACAATATTCTTAGGAGTTTAAATAGTCCAGCTTAGAGGCCACCTTCTTTGCAAAGCCTTTCTCTCCCTCTAGGGTTCAGATTCAGATTCCAACCACAAATAGTAAGTGACTATTATGTACCAACCACTGTGTTAGGTGCCTTTATATACATTATCTCTTTAAATTCCACCATTAGAAATGCCTTCAAGATAGGTATTCTTATTTCAATTTAACAGATGAAGAAACTAAAGGTCATGGCTAATTAATAACTCCTCAGTCTCTTTTGGGGTTTTAATAGTTAGGAAGTCCTACCAGATATATTTCTAAAATGCTTTCTTAAGCTTGAACTATCTTCTGTGGCCCAAGGTTAGAGATGGCCGCCAATCCCACTCCTCACCACCACCCCATCCCACCTCACAGAAACCCCACCCCCTCGCCGACCACCACCACCATTCCATCCATGCCTCTGCCCTGGTGGGAGGAAGGCAGCTACCCAGAAAAGGTGAGTGCTATTGGAAAGACCCACAGAATGATCACAGGCCAAGTGACAATTCTTCCCAGCTCTCTGGCTTCGCTCTAAAATGATTCAAAATTCCAACTTCAGACATTCTCTTTTTCTTTTGAAACTGCCATTCATGGCATCTTCAGCAAGGGGGCTGGGGAAGTAGGCTAGAATATTAAGGGACACATGTAGGCTGATGACTGTATTAAACGCTGTAACTCTGGCATCTAAGTGGGCTGCTGTTTTGATAAATAGCATTTTCATCCTGTAAATCCTTCAGTCATTGGACTGATCTAGTGCTGGGTTGAACTGTGTATGAGGTGAATGATAGAGACATAGTTCTGTTCTCTGGGAGCTGAGTCTGACTCTTCTTCAAGGTGGATAACCTTCATCAGTTTAGCCAAACTCCCCTAAGTGCCATGCAACTAGAAAGGAAGAAGTCAAAGATACTAAATTTGAGCAAGGCAGAAAGTGCAAGGTCTCCTCTGGGCCACTAGAAAAATTACCAATTTGCCCTGAACAGTATCCTATACTGATTCTTCTCTATACACGGGGTGGGGGTGGGGTGGGGGGAGGTCACAAGAACTAGAACAGTTTAGGGCACAGAGCAGGCAATGAATATATTAGATGGATGGTGAGATGAATGGATGTTAGATAACTGGATAAATAAAATTAGAACAAGAAACTGTGTGAAGAAAGACTTCTCTAATCCCCTAGAACTCACTATCTACACTTGGGCCAGATGACCTTGTCGTATTGTCTCACCCTCATCCACACTCTGCCTACACCAGTCCCTAGGGAGCTCGGATGTGCCTTTCTCATATCTCTGCTGAAAGGCACTTTAGATACCTCATTCTGCGGGGGAAGCTTCCCTCTAAACCCAGGGACAGCTGGGATTATGTCTGGCCCTGAGTTCTTTAAAAGGAAGCTTTAGACAATGGAGGCCAGGCTCCTGGTAAGCCAAGAAGCTTTGTTAAAAAGACAGCTAGTTAGAGAGTGGACAGTATTTTTAAATACATGAGTGTGCTGAATAATTAAGAAAAAACTTTTATTTTCATGGAAAAATTTCCTCCAAATGCTGCATCAAGCAGGGTGCTAAATTTGCCACAAGCGGTTGTTGGCAAGATAGTGAGGCTGTGTTTCTTCCAGTCCAGGGAAAGGGAATTCTGACCAGACCTCCAGGCTATGGCTCTCAGTTCAAACAGAGTCCACGCTTTCTAATGCAGAACAGTCACTCTGGGCAAAGCAAACAAGGTCTTTCAAAGGTCATTAAGCCATTCCCCTACCTCCATTCTGAACTCACTCATGCTCTTCCCTGTCTAGATTTTCACTGGATCATAAAATTTTAGAGCAACTAGCTCAATCTCCCATTTTACAGAGGAAAACATTGAAGACCAGAGAGGTTAAGAGATTTGCCAAGTCCCGCAGTAAATACATGGCAGAGCTAATTATCTATAATGCTCGATTCTTACCCTTTGCTATCTTCTCTGCCAACCCAAATGCAATTCCTCTTTTAATATCCTCCTCAAGTCTCCCCTCCTCCTCAAATACTCTTTTGAATCCACTATCTAACAAAAATATCTCTCTTTCTCTAAATTCTTAAAATATTTGCTTCTTAGAATACTTACTCTCTATATCGTTCAAGATGTCATTGGCTCCTGCTAGGTGAGATTGTTAGTTAACTATCTTTGTCAATATTTTTTTGATAAACATATCCCAGGGTCTTGGAGGGTGGGAATGCTTTCATATCTCCTTCAGGACATGGCAGACAAGGGCTACTGGATAAATACTTGTTGAAAATGTAGGCCAATGGATAGATGGATGGATGGACTGAATGATGAATCATAGCATTTAATAGGTATTTAATGAATGAGAATAAATACAATGACAAATTAATAAAATTATTCCAAGCAATTTAGTGTCCGTATTTGTTTAAATATGCAATAGCAGCTTACATTACATGCACACACACACACACACATGCGCTTGCACACACGGTGTTTAAGCATAACAGTTCTCAGGCCATTTCACCTCGTATTAATTTAACAGATGATGAAACTGAGGCACAGTGAAAAGAAAAGAAATCAATCACTCTCTCGTGGTCAGGGAAAGACACAGAACGAATTAGAGGCCCAGCTGGAGATACACAGTGCAGTCAACCTTGATGAATTTTTGTTCTTTTAGATAAGGGATGAATTGAAATAACCTAGGACACCTTCCAGTGGGTGCTCTCAGGCCCCAGGGGGGCTGAGAGGAAATAATTCTACCCTTCAGAAAAAGAAAATAACAGATAGTTAATGTTTCTTCTTTTTCATACCCCAAATTACAGGTGTGACTAGTGGGTTATTAATTACAAAATTGTCTTATTAAGCTCTAATGGAGGCATGGGAGTTTTTTTTAATTATCTAAATACTTGTAACAAATTTTAGCATTAAAATTATTCAAGTCAAAATTACTTACCAGTATTGTAGTTCTTGCCCAGACAACACTAGACTTGAAGTCATTGTCCTGATCAGTACCACCCGATAGAGTAATTGGCTGCAATTAACAATGACTTTGTCTTTCCTCTCAGAATCTGTCTTCGGCATTCACGAAACATGCAGATCCTGTTCTCTTTCCCAATAGGGACTCAGGCCTTCGGTAAATCTTGGCCTCCACTTAGAAAGGGACAGGAATGTATTACTATGCATAATGGCATCACAGATTAGAGGGGAACTGCCATCACTTAGTCCGGAGTCCCTCAGAGGGGAGTACAAAAGGTGATTTTAGGTGATACACAGATGAGCCTTAAAGAATATTAATAGTTCTGTTTGTTTTAATATACGTTAGAAAAATATGACATGCACAACAAACCCATGTATCACGTATAGTATGTTTTGAGTGAGGACAAATTTTAAAAGTAAGCCAATCAATAGAAAAATATTTAAATATCTGACAAAACTCATGAAAACAGTACTTGAGTAAATCGAAGTTTGGAAAATACTGATAGCCACACACCCTCATTTTACAGGACCAGAAACCAAAGTTCAGGGTGGCCCCTCTGGTAACAGAATAGTCAGGGAATGCCCAGACCCTATTTCCTTTCCTTTAGACCATGCAGTACTTTCCTTTAGCCCAAGGAAGAACGTAAAACTGGCAAAGTTTCTTTTGTATTTAGGAAGCCACTTTTCAGGATGTCCTTTTCTTTCCCGTGAGCCTTCTCCCATTCTCTCCCCATCCCCCCACCCCCAGGTTCCTGATCCCCTAGTGAGGTAGCTTATGCTCAGGTCATTTCAAACCCATCATCTTCTCCATCACTAGCAACTCATACACCCACCAAAGCACACTTGTCCTGGAGCCCCATTCCTCCATAGCCCCATTTCAGACCTGCTCTACTGGTGATTTAATATGCTTCCCTTTGCTAGTTTCATGTGTCTATTTTTAGAGGTACTTCCTAGGAGCAAGAAAAACATTCTAATGGTAGCATCATGGGACAAGGAGACAGGAAGGCCTCTAATCACCTTTCAAACATCAACTAGAAAATGTTATCTCGACTGGCTAAGGTTTGAGTTCAGGGACCCATACTATGAAAGAGTCGTTCGATTGACACTGCTTTGCAAATAGTTTTCAATGATGGGATCCTACTTTGTGATACTATTCTTTCTTCTCTCTGGCCTGAACTTCACAAAGATTGTATTGATAATTTTGTAAGATTTCTATGCATGTCACTGAGTCCAGTAACATGGGCAACCAGGTCACTGGTTTCCCAGGACCTTCCAGGGAGCCAGAAGAAAGCAAGCACTGCTTGGCCAGCACTAGCCAATAACCAAAAACGGACACTGCTCTGATGACCTGGGGCCTCAGCGTCACTTGCTCCTTTCAGAGTTTGGTTGTCTAGGGTGTTGACATCATGATTACTCCTTCATCACCCAGAGGCCTCTGGCCACTGCTGGCCTCCCTGAGCCCCATGTCTGGGTCTTACAGAGGAAGATGCCCAACTCCCTGCCCACGTAGTTTTCGTGTGTCCCTCCAGAAGATGAAATGAAGCTCTCTGGGACTATGGCTAGATCAGTGTGTTTTAGCTGCTGAGCCAAGTGAAGGCAAGGTTTAGCCTGCCCCTTCCAAGGTCTCAGCTTCCTTGACTATAAAACAAAGGGATTTGATGTCAAGGAAGTCCAAAGTGTCCATCCAGCAGTCCTTGACCTCTCACGAGCACCACGCTCTCGGACATTTTTTCTTGCAGTTTTCTCTCTGTGTCTCATAACCTTCATTCCCTACGAATGATGAAAGATGTCAGGGTTCGCCCTTTAGATACCTTCACAAAAGAGCCCTTCAGAGTTCCTTCTTGGCCTTGACAAAGATTTTAAAGCTGGAGGAGTGACAGAATGTTTTTCTCTTGAAGGCCTAGGTGAGGGGGAGAGAATGAGGAGCACAAAGTAAGACGCGCAAGTTGGGAGAACAGGCTGTGGAGTTAGGCAGACCTGGACTGTAGCCCGATTGTTCCATCGCTGGTCGAGGTGACACGAGTAGGTTACTTAGTCTCTCTATGCCTCAGTTTCCTCATGGGTGAAATAGGGAAGTAACAGCACCTAGGTTACAGGGTGGTTGCGAGCAAAAAATGACCTCAGTTATGTGGCTGGCATGTAGAAGGCACTCAGCAGGTGCCAACTGTTTAGTTTGAACAATTCTTTGCTGAGAACTGAACTGATCCCCTTAAAATCAGTCTGCTTTCATTAATGACTTTCTTCCAAAACCTGGATTTAAATTGTGTATTGAGTTTTATCTCAAACTAAAAGAGAGGAGGGTGAAAGACTGGATTGGGTACAGAACAGCCAAGAATAACAGTCAATGTTGTCGCGGCCCAAATGGCAAGGAACAGAGAGGATCCCCAGAAGTCTGGGTCCTTGGATTCAGAGGTGCTGTTTAAACCTGGAATCCTTATGCCCACCTCTATCTGCCCATCCCTTCTCCTTTCAATCAAATACTTCAAAGAGATGCCTGAAGAGAACTGTGAATTCTCTACTCACTGGTTTTCATGAGAGGAAACCAAAGAATGTTTCTTTTTGAGACTGCGTCTGCTCATCCAAACCAATTTTACTAGCTGGGGGGACCTGAGCTCAACGGAGGCTCAGGGGCGGATGAAACTTGGATGTGAGGCTGCAGAGAGACTGCAGAGCCAACAGAGAAATGAGAGAAGCCCCGGCCTCGCTGGCAGGGGCCAGAAGAGCAGGAGAGGGGAGCAGAGAGGGGAGCAGAGGCATCTAGGCAGAGAGGCAGATAGAAAGGGAGGACGGGGGCTGAGAAAGGCCGAAAGAAAAAAGAGAGATGAAACAGAGCCCAAGAAAGCATTTTATTTTTCTTCTTTAAAGAACAAAAAACAAACACTTTGTTTCAACTGACGGGAAATGTTCGTCTGCCGAAGGCATTATTAGGACGAGAGATAAGGAAGCCACAGAGATAGGAAATAATTATTTTGTATCTGTCTTTATAAATGAAAATGAAGGGCATTAACTTAAATAGGATTTAGATTTTCAGGAACAGACGGGAGTGAATTAGGAAATATTCTGATAACATAGGAAATGTTTATTAAAAGGTCAGGGGGCTCTTGAAACTGACAGTCTTCCCGAGCCAGATAAAAACCCTCTAAGCTACAAAGGAAACTGGGAGGGCCACAGCTACAGGGTCTAGGGACACCACTTGTGTGAGATAACTCAGATCAGGACTGAGGATGGGTGGAAAAGGTGACTGACCCCTTGGCCCCACTTAGCAGTCAGTGACCCAACTCAACAGGTGTGAGTCAGGCAACTATGGTGAGAACAGAGCAGATGAGGGCAGAGGTATCCTGGGCCAGACTCAAGCCCCACGAGGATCACTCATCCTCGCTTCTCCCTCCCCCTAACTCCTAGGAAGTGGGGAGCATGCAGAAACTGTGTGGGAAGGGAGCCTCATCAGTGAGAATGCCAGGCTCATAGCCACTGAGAATCCCCACATTTTCCCGAGATTCACAAACTCACAAAGTCTCCCCACCCACCTATTTGTCTCCCGGTGTGTACCCAGCCTCACCAGATAAAGCTATCTCCAGCATTTCTTTTCTCTTCCCAGGGAGGCAGCTGGAAAGTGGCGGTTAGGAGCCCGGCCTACGGCATCAGGCTGCCTGGGTCTAACTTCTGGCTCCATTTCTTTCTAGCTGTGACCTGGGGTAACTTGTTTAACTTATCTGAACCTCAGCTTTCTTAGCTGTAAAATGGAAATCTAATGATCATATCCCTCTCATAGAGTAGTTGGAACGGCTAAAGGAGGTAATGTAAGAAATCTTTAGAATAGTAAACATAATAAATAATAATATGTAGTTATTGCTACACAATTATTAGAGGCATCCTGGCTTACCTTCAAAACTAAGTAAGTCTTTCTTTACAGCTCAATTTAGTCCCTCCTGCCACCATTTGAGCCTTTCCTGATTGGAAAAAATAGCCATTCATGTCCACCTACATATCTCCCTACCTTAGACCTTGAGCTCTGTCACAGAAAAGGCTCTTTCTCACTCCCTCCTTGCTAACTATTCACTATCTCCTTCAACAGCCCCCAGCAAGGCTGCAAGTGGGAAACTTTGAACAGCTCAAACCAGAATCTAACTAGGTAGAGGTCAAAGGTTCTCACAGGAGAGAGTATGTGGCCCAAATTTAGGAGGGAGGGAAGCCACAACGTCTGTCACCTAATCTCCTGGGAATCTTTGGCAAAGTGAAGCTTGAAAGACATTCTAGTGCTTCCACCTCGACCTCTGAATGAAGACAGTAAGAACCCAGGATGTTTTTTGGAGGCACAAATCCACCCAGGAAACCCCAGGCAGGTGTCTAGGCTTAGCGTTTCCCTGAGGAAATCTGGGGACTGGCTCTTTGGACTTGCTGAAAGCTCTCTGCTGACAGAATCAGATAATCAGCTAATACCCGACCCTGCCTGCCGTGTCCTGAGCCTTGGGACGGATACATAACAATGTCATCAGGCCTGCCTTCTAAGAGCCTTAGCCAGCTTACTGCCTCTTTGACTGAGTCTGCCCTGGGTAATTATTCCAAACTCCTGCCCGTGAGGAGAAGAAGGCTAAGTGTTGTGTCACTGTAATACTCTGGGAAGATTGCTCATTGGCTCCATCGGATACAGCGGCCTCTTCTCAACTCTACATTTAGCTCTCCCGAAGTTCTGTGCTGGCTCTTGGAGACAGTAGCTTATTCCTGCCAATGGGGTAGTTCCCATAGATGCATTCCAAAGAAAATGGGTAAGAGATTGGCTCTGGGGTCCACAGGGATTGGGGAGGCAGTATACGTCTAAAGTGCCTCTGTTTCAGGAATCCCAAAAGAGTCGACTTTTCATAGCCAGTCTTGCAAATAGCTACTGGCCCACTCATTCAGGCCAATGGAAAACTGGTACAAATGCAGTAGCAAAGAGGCCCAGGATATCAACTGCCTCTTATCTAGGGACATTCTGGGGAGGGGAAAGTATTCGATAGGGTAATAAAACAACATTTGAGTTTGTGTGCAAAGCTAGGAGCATGGACTTCTCCTCAATCTGGAATGGGTACCGTGGAATGATAGGGAAGAGTGATATTTATGATAATAATAATGATCTGTTATTGTAGTGGTAAGAGTGGGGGCTCTATAGGTAGCCCTAGGTTGGAACCCCAGCTGTGTCACTCATGGGCTGTGGGCTTCCCTTAATCTCTCTGAGCCTCCTCAATGCCTTCATCTGTAAGCAAGGGGATAATAATGGTGTCAAACTTAGAGGAATCTTTGTGAGGATTAAATGAGTAAGTGCACATAATATAATGGCCAGCACATTATGAATGCTCAATACATTTTAACCTTTCTTAACTGCTCTTATATTAATTCAGCATTATACAGTTTACAAAGCACTTTTACATGTAAAAAGTAATGCAGTTCTCATAGTCAGCATCTCTGTAAGGAAGCCACTATGAGCTCCAAGTTTTAGATATGGACTATCGAAGATCATAGAAGCCTAATGACTTGCTTAAGGTCAATAACTCACATTTTAAAACAGTCAAATAGAGGCCAGTAGCTTGCATAGGATATTGAACATTTGGTTCAGGTATCAAGCGCTTGACACCAAACGAAGATCATTACCCACAGCCTGAAGTGTCTTGTTAAAGGAGTGTGACCGAAGTTTGTTGCTCACTTGGCCTGCAGCTGTACCTGAGCCAGACCAGAACAGGGCCCTGTTTGGGTCATTTGCGGGCTTGGGGGTAGGTCAGTGTCCTAGAGAAAAGTATTTCAAAGCTGGGAAGATTCAGAGCTGTGTTGCAGCTCAGTGGAGAGTATAGGGAAGAGGTGACAATGTGGCACATGAATAATGCACAGAGGGTGCTCAGCTTTAGTTTCAGCAAGATCCAAATGCTCATTTCATCTTTGATTTTCCCTTCGTCTGTGCTATTCCCTGCAGTCACTGCTCCCAGGGACTTCGCTGGAGCCATATGGCCACCCGCTAAATTGGCTGTTCCGGATGGTGAATGGGAAAGAGAGAGGGGGCTGGGGGCAGAGAGAAAAAGAAAGATAAGTTGAGGGGAGGAGATTCAGGAAGATGAAAGAGGGAGATGAGAGAAGGAAGATCTTTCACTGGACTACTCTCACACAGACCGCCACAGACCCCGAGAACTTGGTGAGGTTTTGTTCCAGGAAAACTTTCCTGGTCTTCTCACTGTGCGGCTGTCACATACTGAACTCTCTTCTCCAGAAGAAGTGGGAGTGGTGAAGGGCAGGCCCCTGCCTGAGGGGGCGACCAGAATAGGAGGCCTGTCATAGTTTGCAGGAGAATGAGCGGAGCAACGCAGACCCTCCCAGATGGGGCAGGAGTGGCTCAGCATGACCCAAAGTGGCATAAATATAGACACGGCAGCTTGGGTTTTGGAATGTTATGCTGGCAGCTTCTGTCCCAGCTGCAAATCTGGGGACAAATGAGGACTACAAAACCCACTGTTGGGTTTAGAGAGAAGGCAGGCACCAAGACAGCAAATGTCACCCTCACCACTAGCTGGGCAGTTAAGATTCCCACTAGCCCCAGGAATTCGAGGAGGCTTTTGTAGGGTCAGAGGGTCAGAGGGTCAGAAGGTCAGAGTGGAGGACACAGAAAGACTGTGAGTAGGCAAGTCATTCATTCCTTTGTGGGCGGGGGTCAGGCTCTTCTTGAAAGGCATGTTCTAAATTCAAACCAAGGAAGATGGGCTTTGACGATCACAACTAAAGATATATCCCCTTTTTAAAAGTCAGTAGGTAGACAACTCCAGAATAAACCACCAATCGCTTTGTTTTCTTTGGGGCAGCTAGCCGAAACAACTGCAGCTGATTTTAATGAGACGTAATAATATTCTCTCAGTTCCATGAGCTACAGACTGAGCCCACTGAGGGAATCTGCTAAACCCCCAAAATGATCAAACTTGTCAAAATATGATCATTTTGTTCCTTATTATAAATGAAAAGAAGATATGATTTAAGTGTCATCCTCTGGGCTTGTGAGCCGGATTCCTATAAATCAATCATCCAAAATAAACTCTTTGGAGTGATTTCACCACAAATATGCTGGAAACAATTTCTTTAAACAAAGCATAAAAGTATTACTGTATCTCTCTAACATCAAAATGGCTTTAGACATGCATTATTGGGTTGCTGGGGTGTTTTTTGCTTAAAATATGTTATTTATGGTTTCGCACCTGACAGGCAAAGTCAATGCTGCCTGCTTGCTGGTACCTCCTGCTTGCTTTCATGTAAGTCCCCCACAGTGAAATGGTGGGGAGAGGGGGAGGTGCTAGGGTTAGGGAGAGGTCTAAAGGCCAGGCTGGGGTTCCTGGCCTTTGCATGTGTGACATGTGGCATTTCCAGAGTGGGTCTCATTGTAGTGAAGAGTGATAAACGCAGAGGGTCAAACTGCAGCCTGCTTGGAGAAGCTTCCCGGGTGTGTTACTCACTAGCCATGAGATTTGGGCAATTCTTTTCTTTAGTTCTATATCTTAAAAATGGGACAGTGGTGACAATAGCATCTAACTTAATGAGTTTGTTGTGAGGAGCCAAGAAAGGTTAATATGGTAAAGCACTTAGAATGGTGTCAGCCAAGTGGAAGCACAAGTAAGTTAGCTATTATTATTGTACGTTGTTATTATTAGGAAACCAGGAGCACCTTGTCCCAAGGAAGTGCCATGGAGCAAAGCTGAGCTTATGCTTCTCCACAGGCTCTGTTATGTATCTTAACGTTGTTGTTGTCACTCTACTCTATCCAGAGAAGCAGACTTGCAAAGGACAATGAGTGGCCATACAGTTTTGAACTCTCATGCTGCCTGTATCCTTCAGTGTCAGAAAGAAGACAGCACAGAGAAAGGGGTAAGGTATGCAGAGGTTCTCCGCAAAGTAGAATTCGCCTGCTGAGCCCCATGTCTCACTCCTTCCCACCTCTCTCCACTCACCTGGATAGACATTTCTACCCTGCTACATTTTGTAGTGCTCCAATCTGTCCACGTTTTAACAACCTTGTACCTGAGTCGAGATAGAGTCTGAAAAGTTTAATATCATGTCAAATGAGAGAGCCAATAAAACTTGACATTATTAATATGATGTCAAGGGTTTTTTTCCAACTGCTTAGGGAAAAACATTGTGTCCTATTAAGTATAGCTTCTTGCACTGAGAAATATTAAGTGACTTTTCAATGACTACCAGCTGGAACTATTAGTTTTTCTTCATAAGCGTTGATGCCGTCGTTTCTGAGAGGCCAGTTGAGAACCTTTTATGAAGACGCTGGATGAGCCTGTGCAATCAGAAAAGCTTTTAGGTTTCCCTGGGATCTTTCTTTAAGTAGGGCTGTATATGGAAATGGGGATATGAATTATTAAAACACTTAAATACATTTGGCTGAGTGAACACGAGCTTTCGTACTCCTAGGGTTCATTTTATCCCCAAAGTTTAAGTGGACTCTCAGGACAATTTGGTGTGGACTTAAAAATAAGGCCAGAGCCCCAGAAAGGGGAAAAGTAGGGCCCCTGCCCCTCAGCCTTCAGCGGCCTCTCAGTGGGTACAAGAGCCACTTGTGCTGCATATCCCGCTGTTCCTGCCCCAGTGCGAGAGAGGGGTGTGAGTGCTGACAGCTGTTCCAGCCTCTGCTCACACTGGGCTTCTAGGAAGGCGGTTGTCAGGGAGCTGTAGGGGGCCTCTGTTTCCCTTGGCCTGGGTCCATGGTCGCCTTCCAGCACGTGGCTTTCCATGCCAGATTCCCTGCCCGGGAAGAGGTCAGCCCTTAAAATAAGCTGGCGTGACTCATGTCTGAGTTGGGAGATGCTTCACACAAGTGTTGGCTTTTTAGGAATGTGCAGCTGGAGCAGCTGAAAGGAAAGCTCCAGAGGCTCAGGCCTGGGCTTCCAGAGTCTTTGGACTGCTCAAGCCCAACTAAGCTTATTTTATCTGTTCCCATCTCTAGATTGCTTGGAAACCAGCATTTCTCTTAAGCTTTCCTGTCCACGGAGAAGCAGAGTCTATAATATTTACCCCCGTTTCCCACCCCACCCCTACACCATTTCACTGTTCACCCCATTGTCTCACCACCTTCACGGAAGGATTTGGTGACACCTTCAGTTCCTAGCCATGGCATCTCTTTAGGGAATATACCTGTGTTTTCATTCTTAGGGATCCAGGGTCTGGCTAAGGAGGTGGTTGAAGGCTGGCACTTATTTATGTAAGGCTGGAGTATTTATTGTAGAGTTGTGCTTCTTTCAGGAGATCAAAAGAAAGACATGGACAGCAAACAAAACAGTTCTTATTTATACTCTCCTGATTTCCAATTGGCATGTTTCCCCTTGCCCTTTGCCCCTACCCATCCTGCACCATCTGGGGACACCTGACCCCTGGAACTGGCAGATGGAAGGCAGCTTGCTTCTTAAATTTCACCCAACATTTGGGAGACCCCTGGGGAGAAAGCCCTAGGGATGACCTTCATGTCATCTTGAGCACTCACACCCAAGCAGGGTCTGCCAGTAGAGATAATAAGCAAAATCTCTGTCCATGTGTCCGGCCACGGGCAAAGGAGGATGAATGAGAAATGACGGTAGCAGCTCCTCTCTGTTCCCACTGATCTCAGAACAAGAGAGAAGAAAATTATTATAATTGTGGAAGGACTTGGGCCAAATGCTGGAATGAATCTCCGATATCACAAGACGGTAGCCTTTATGAAGCTGTGGAATCTTTTCAAGTGCAATGGGTCCCTTTGCTCTGAGCTCTTACCTTCACCCCAGCTCCTATCTGACAGTACCTTCCCTAGACCCTTTCTTTTTCTGAGACAAAATCTAAGAGGTTCAAATAGCTGACTTGAGACTCTGAGGCAATAACTCCAAGAAGATAGGAAGGAGGTAAGTGAACCCTGGATAAAGAATGAGCTCTAAACAGGTCTGCAAACCTGGGTTACTGTAGACGCAGTGTGGTACATATTGTACAAAAAAGCAAAAGACTGGAAATAAGAGCCTCCACACAATAGGTCAGGAGCAAATTCAACTCGGCCCACTGGGCTTTGGTTACACCCTCAGTAAAAGGGAAAAAATAAGACCTTCTTGGACCTACATTTGAATTGTTGTTATGATCAAATGAGATAATGGATACAAACAGCTGGGGAAATATGTAAATTACTTTTAAAATATGGAGGATTACTACTCTTATTAGCCCACCTTTCCATTCAGAGGTGACAATGAGGTGTCCTCCAATGCTGGGAAATAGAGACAGATGATAGCGAAGATCCCTTCCAGCTCTAAGAGTATATGGGTATAGTCTCATCTTTCCTCCAATAAATATTACTCAACCCACTCTTCATTTGAGGCAAGGCGAAGAAGCAGAGTATATGAGCTGGCAACTCTCAGTGTACTTAGAATGAAAACTGACCTCAGGGACACACACTACAGCATGGACGTACCTTAAAGACATTATATTAAGTGAATTAAGGTGGTCACAAAAGAGAAATACTGTATGATTCCAGTTACACGAGGTACCTAAAGTAGTCAAATTCATAGAGAGAAAAAGTAGAATAATGGTTTCCAGGGGCTGGGGGAAGGGAGAGTGGGGGTAGTGTTCAGTGGGCACAGAGCTTCTGTTTGGGAAGATGAAAAAGTTCTGGAGATGGATGTTGATGATGACAGCAAAACAACGTGAAAGTACTTGATGCTACTGAGCTTTACACCTAAAATGTAACTTTTATGTTGTGTATATTTTACCACAGCAAAAAAACAAAAATAAATGAAAACTGATATCAGGTCACACAGCTATGAAGTAATAAATTCCAATTCAATCCTAGGACTAAGCTTTAGCCACTAAAATGTACTGTCTCTCCTAGCAAGCTGCCTCAGTACGTCTCTGAGATGGGAAAGCTGTCCTGTTCGATATCCTATTCACGAGGGCAGCAAGGCAGGGCTCAGCATCAGTGTGTGAGTGCCATCAGTACCCCTAGGTACCCAGTGTTGTGCATTCTACAAAATCTGGGTTCTGGGAAGGCTCTAATGCACCATCACAGCTGGGATAGCCTAATACCGTTTTGGGCCCAGCAACTGGAGCCTTTCTCCAAGGCGAATGGAGGGGAATTGTTTTCCACTCCCTCTTGCTACAGCTCAACCTTCTTTCACCTTCCTGCTTTAATGTCTTAATCAAGTGGCAGATGAGAGGAACTGATCCATGCAAAGGACAGAAGGTTCGACAAGATGTGTGGAACCCACTGCTGCTCTCTTCCCCCACCCCAGAGTCACCGCCCCACCAAAGAGAAAGACAGGGGAGACAGAAAAAGAAAGAGAAAAAGGCAAGAGAGATTTTGTACCCTTAAGCCTCCACTGCCGCAGTTCAAAAGACCAATCTTTACTGAAAATAAATTTAAAGGAGAATTTTTGATGTATATTACGGTCTCTGGTGGTAGACAAGAGCGCTGCCGGCAGTGTATGGAGTTATGCAAAGCCAAAGTGGGATTACTTAAAAGTGTCTGTAGTGCTTTGATTAACTGGTGTGTATTTTATTTTTTATATGACACAATCACAGGCCTACACTGATAATATCTTGCTATTATTGTTTGACACTTGAATCTCCCTTTTTCTTACGACTTGGAAGTGAGCTTTGTTCAGTGTAGGGCAAGGGGCAAAGGATCAAGATGATCCCAAAAGGGGTAAGGTAGAGACGTGCCCACCCCAGAATTTTTTTTTCAGTGCAGCGTGTAAAAGCCCTAGGACCTATCAGAGAAAGCTAAAAAATGGGAGATTAGACATGGTGACTCAAGCAGCTAGCCAAGTGCATGTGCTATAAGAGAGCCCAAACTACCTTCTGAAATTCCTTGTGTCTGTCTGGAAAATATTCCCCCATTAATACATCCTCTGGGAATAAGATTCCATGCTGGGTATTAAGCTCCAACCCCACCTATCTATGTTTTGCTTTGAGATGCTAGACTGGATTATGCAAATTACTTTTCTCCTTGGACAGCTGGCTCCTGTTTGGTTCTGCCAATAGGGGGAGCTAGAGGGAGCCTGGAAAGCTGGGGGAGAGGAGGATTCGCTCCTTTCTGCCAGCTGTTTTCTGCCAGTGCCACGCCAGCATAGGTGCCCCTTGCCCAACAGCAGCAGTTATTTCTAGTCTCTGGTTTCATTTGGCACTCCCGGTACCAGCTCCACCGCACGCCCTCAGAGGTCCCAGCACCAGCCAAGTGTCGCTCCCTCGGAAGTCTGAGTCCCAGCTCTGCTGAGCCCCTAAGCTACAATAAACTCCCCAGAGACTAGCAGCAGTGGGTACACCCTTACCTCAGAGCTCCTCCTTCAAGCTCTGTGTGTATCAGCAGCACCAACTCCTTTAAAGTCTAGATCCAGATCTTCTAGGGTCCTTCCTGGGAGCGTCTAGGTTCTGATATCCCCAATCTCTTGTCTTTGTTCATCCAGACCTAGGTAATAACTGCTTGCTTCTGTTGAACCGATCTTCTGTGTAAAATGATTTCTGAAAAAAAAAAACACCTACAGTGGTTCCCATCTTCCGGACTCGACCTCGACAGATATATGATCTTTGAAACAAAATTGTCCTGAGCCTATAGGGCACCATTCTACTCCAACCTTGAGGCAAAGATGATTCAGGCCAGGGCTTGGCAGTGGCTGGGCTGCATTGCTAAGGCTCCCAGCACCCAAGAGAGTCCCATGGAGCCACATCAGAGAATAATTGTGAGGGTGGTAAAAGCACTGACTTCGGTGGCTGGGAGACCTGCAGAACCCTCACCACCTCACCTGGAAGGAAATGAAAGAATGACTGAATCTTTAAGATGAGGCAAGGGAAAAATCCAGTCAGTCCTTTGCTATTGGAGCCCTTTCTGAAAATAAAATGGGCCACTGGGATGTATCTTCTTTGTTTATAGAATGGGCAGAGCAGCTGTTTTCCTGGCTGTTTTTCCCCCCAACTCAATCTCCTGCCATCCTCCAATGGCAATCACAAGGACGAACTCAGAGACATTTTCTTTCTAATTTCTAGAACTCTCTCAAGTGTGACTCTCTCCCCACGCTAGTTCCTCATCTCCCTGCTTTATACCCTCATGAGCCCACCTGCTGCACCATGGGGTCTCATCTGAAGTCAGAGAAGAGAGAATTCTATTGTCGACATCCTCATCCTCATCCACTGATATTTAAAAGCAGGAGCGAATCACTGTACCACCGGGGCATGCATTTGAAGTCATGAACACCACACTCCTCTGTCTGTGACCTTGGCCCTTCTGCCTTTCCAGGTACCCTGGCACCAAGTTGGGGCCCTCAAGGGTCATTTCATTTCAACCATCCCCCTAAGCCAGATTCTCTGTCTAAATTTTATCCAAACATATTGAGGAATCCTCTATTGTTAACACACCACGACTGTAAAATTCCTTTAACACTGAGCTATGCCGTGTTCTTGTTCACTCAGGTAAGATCTTCTTAGCATAGTGAAGTCAGGAGACTGGCCTCTTACTATCTATATGACTTTTGGCAAATTGATTACTCTCTCTGAGTATCAGCATTCTCCTTTGAAAATCTGGGTGAAGACTATTTCACAGGGTTGTTGTAAGGGTCAAATACTATAATATATGTGAAAGCATTTTTTTGCACAGTAAAGTCCTATATTAATGGGAGGTAATATTATTGCAACAGTTGCTGCCCAAGCCACTCACTACGTTATTATTATCTAAGTCCTCCTTCTGGTACTTTAAACTCATTTCTTTTTGCTCTGTCTGGTTGGGTAATGGCTGTAGATTTCTCCCTGGGGCTCCAGCTGCACAGACAGAAGAAGGCTGAGGCAGCCATGTGTCTCCAGTCCTGACTCTCAGCACCCTCTCCAGGGCTCTGGCTTGCCCAGCACCCCAGAGCGTGGATCTGGCTGTCCCTGAGGGGCCATATTTTCAGGCCTATCTAATTCCAACTGTGGAGTCTCTTTAGGCCAGGCTGGCAGGAGCCCAACCAGCATCTGCATGAATCATAACTGCCTGTGGCCCATTATGCAGGTCGGGGTTGCAGCCGGAGGAGGCCAGGACCCTGACCTCAGAGGTCCCTGAATAATTTATTGCCTTTGGCTTCATGGGCTAATTTGGGCCTTTGCCTAGCCCTGGGGAAACAGCCTCATCCACCTTCTTCCCCAAGGGCTGGGTGAATTCCACACTTCATTTTTTACTTCATAGGAATAAATGAGGGGGAGGGAGAAAAAAATTAAGCAACACCATGAACTATGTCTTATACTAAATTCTGCAGTTAAAAAAACAACAGATTGAAGAGGGTACTCCAGCCTTCGAGGAGCTTATAAGGAGAAAATCCTCACCTATGGGAATAATGCTATATCCTTACAATCAGTCCAATCTAGCGCACATGCTAAAAACAGTACTAGGCAGAGGGGCCATTAGATTTGGGGAAGATTAAGGAAGGCAAGAGTAGTCAGTGAATATTTCTTAAAGAATGCCCATTTTTCTTCCTTTTTAAACATGTGCTTTGCAGAAAATTAGAAAATGGGTAAGTGAAAAGAAGAAGGAAAAAATCCATCATAATACTCTACCTGAACATAACCACTGTCTATAGGTCGATACATGCTTTTCTAGACATTTTTGATGCATATATTTATATTCACACAATTATAATAAAAATCAAATTATTCTGGGTATACTATTTTATGATCAATTTTTCACTTAATTTCCTCTTTATGTATATATATATATATATCTTTATTATTTTTAGTGACTAATAGTATTCTATTGTATGAATATAAAAGAGAATGTGTGATTTTTTTACTCGTCCTCTATTACGGACATTCCAGAGATTTCTAGTTTTGTTCTACCTTAAACATTGCTGTAGGGAACATCCTGGCACTCAACTTTTCAAGTACATATGTGATTACTCTTTTAGGATAAATCCCTAGAAATAAAATTACTGAGTCAAAGGATTAGCATATTTCTAAGGCATTTATTATATTCTCAAATTACCCCTTAAACTTTACAGCAAGGTGTACTCAAAACCAACAGAAAGTTTATCAGGTTTTAAATTCAGCTTTGAAGGTAGGGAGAGATGTAGACTGAACAATAGGCATGGAAAGAAATTTGGCATAGGGGAGACAAGTACAAGACATAGAGAGATGAAGTCTAAACAAGTCATTCTTTTATTTGACAAATGTTAATTTAACCCTAACTGGGCACCGTGTCCAGATCTGAGGTGTAAAAACAACAAGACCGTTGAGAAACTTACATGAAAACAAATAAGAAGGAAATGGGTTTGGGTTAAGCAGAGGATCTGTGTTGGGAGAGTGGAAAGTAAAGCAGAAGTACCTACCAGTGATGGGCTTCAAAGACCGGTAGGATGAAGGCCTGGTTCTGACAAACCATGCACTGATGCTTGGAGGGTTAAGAATGAAGCCTTGAGTCACAGATGCCTGGATTGCAATTCTGGTTCAACCATTGTCTAGCCATAGGACCCAACCAGAAGATTTAAACTTTAGAGTCTCATTTCTTCAACTATAATATGGGGGATATAATTCGTACTTTATTTTGCTATGGCAAGGGTAATACAAGCTAAAGCATGTTAAGGGCTTAGCATGAAATAAATGGTCAGTAATCATTAGCCATCATTTTGGGGTTAAAAGGAGGTGGAGAATGTGTTGGTGCAAGAATGAGAAGATGTAATAGTCCCCACATCCTTGGTTTAGTGGCAGGCTGAGTTCTGGTCAATTCACACTCTTAGTACCGACTAAGGGCACTGTTCATGAGGACTTTGTAAGGGTTGGTGCAGAGTGGTCCAGTTGGCTCTTGAGAAGGCAAAAGAGCAAAAAGAAATAAAGCTGAAGAAAAAAATAAGAACTCCCCCCACCTAAGTGGTCTATGAGGTCCTGAGGAGGGGTCACTACCGTTTAACCCCAATACTCCTCATGTCCAACTTTCACAGTGCTGGACAAGCTCTCCAGAAGTTTCTTCAGAGGCTCATCTCAAGTCTCCCATGCAGCAGGGGCCACCAGGCATTTCTGTGAGCCTGTGATCTACCTATTTGTCCAGTGACTACTTGTCAATCTCTCTCAGTGTCACTTCCAATAAACAACTTAGAGAGAGTGACATTCTGATACATCAATTCCATCTGAGATTCCCCTGACAGGTCTCCCAGCTCCTGAATCACTGGGGGGTGATTCATGGCCAGGCATAAGCACTGATGGATCCTTCCTCCCTGGCCGAGCTTCATGTCAGCCTCCTTCTGTCAAAGCAAACTCCAGGCTTCCCCTCAGACCAGACTTGTTTTAACATCTCTTGCCCACTTCCCAAGGAGGAGGGGAATTTGTTTGTGCATCCATCCATCCCTTTATTTAGCAAATATATGTAGGTCAAATCCAGTGTTAGCAGGAGGCGCAGAGTGGAAGGAAGAGAAATGAAGTCAGTGTCACAAGGCCTGGATTCTAGAACTGGATTCCACCAGTTCTCCTGCAGCTCTTAAAAAGTCGCTTAACCTCTTTTAGATGGTGTAACTGCAAACATCACCTCTCCATAGCTAAGAAGACACATTAAACAATCGTGGAATGTTAACCTAAAAGAGGAGATCTTTAAGATCATCAGGTTTAACTGTATTCATATTCATCCATTGAACAAATATTTGTTAAAAGTCCATTATGTGCCAAGCACCAGTTCAGTGCTGGGAATATATCAATGAACAAATAGACAGAAAAAAAATCTGTATTTATGGGGCTTACAGTCTAATGGAAAGAGACAGATAGTAAACAAAATAGATAAGTATAATATGTAGCATATTAGGTAGTTATAAGTGCTAGAGAGAAAAAATAGTGCATTAAAAAAGGAATAGAGAGATTTGGATTTAATTTTAAACAAGGTAGTCAGAAATGACCTCGCAGAATAGTTGATATTTGAAGACTGAAAAGGTGATATTTGAGTGAAGTGAGGGTGTAAGCCATGAGGTTCTCTGGGGAAAGTGTTTTCCAGGCAGAGGAAACAAGTGAAAAGACCATGAGGCAGGAACAGCCTGGTATGTTTCAGGAAATGCAAGTTCATGTGGCTGGAAGAGAGTTAAACGGGAGAGGTGCAGGAGATCAACTCACTTAGCTCCTCATAGGAAAGCACTTGGGATTTTCTCCTGAGGGAGATACTGGAAGGTTCTGAACAGAGGAGTGATATAATCTGATTTATATTTTAATAGGATCATTCTGGTGCTATATTGAGAATAATATCAACAATAACAACCGAAATGTGCTAGGCACCCTTTCAAGTTCTTCAAGCATCTTAATTAATCTTCATAACAACGGTATGAAGTAGTCTATTATTGTGACCATTTCACAGATGAAAAAACAAAGGCACAGAGAAGGTAACTCTCTTCCCAGGTTGTGAGGGTGAGGCCGTTTTAAATGTTTACAGAATTCTACAGTTTCTCCTTGCTCAGAGGGAAGGACTCCTGAGACCTATGGGAGGCGGGGTGTTCGGCCTCCACAGAAGTCTATCCCATGTCTACTGGAGATGGGCGATGACATGGGGTACCACAGCGGCCTCTGTCTTGGGAGGCTGGATAGAGCTGCCGGTGTTTATATGGGTGGTGAGTTGCTATTTAAAATCAGGCTTTGTTTCTGAAAATGAGACAGCTGGGGCTACATTTGGTGGATAAAGACATTTTGTTGAACTTTCAAAATGGGGTATTATTTTCCATTTACACTTATTTCACGGAGAATTGTAAGAAGATGAGATTGTAGACGTGTCTGTGATATGCAATAATGAGTGATAGATCTTTGAAGGTAAAAATATCTCTCGGATATTCTTTTTCTTTTTTTTCTCTCTCTCTCTCTTCACTCTCCCCTCCAGGCCTCAGGTTGGGTGGGTTTAGGTTTTCTTTTGTTTTGTTTTTTTAATATCGAAATGGAGAGTGTCTCTAGTGGGAGTATAGACTGTTCTCTGCTCAATGTTTGTCTTAATAAAGGTTAAAAGAAATGAAATAATATTAAAAAGGCTCTCAGGAGACAGGAGCACCAGAAGTTTTCAACTCCCTGGATTATTGGGGAAAGAGGCAGGATAAGATAGCGGGTCTGGGGAACCCACAGGGCACACTGGGCTGCCGCTCCCACCAGGCCACCCACCCCAAGGCTGAAAACATCAGAGAACAAAGGAATAAGGGAAGACCAAGAGGACTGGAAAAGAGAACGAAGGAAAGAAAGTCAGATTCCAAGAAGACGCGGCTGTCTCTCTCTCTCTCTCTCTCTCTCTACTTTCAAGGCCCCCTTCTCTAGGGGCCAGCACTGCAGAAAGTATTTGTCCCAGAGGACTTAAACTTGACATCTTTCCCTTGTTGCTCTCTACCTCCACTTAATTGCTTTGGAAGGAAACCAAAAAAAGAGAAACTAGAAAAAAGAAAAACATTCAGCTTGATTTTCTTGGATAAGAACTTAGATAACAAATCCATTGTTGTTTATTGAATAAATAAATGAATTAATCATTAGCCTATCAGCCACTATATTAAAGTACCAATACTTGAGTCAAGGAATGAATTAGAGAATCAGAAAATCTGGCATAAACACTCAGATTTCCTAACCTCCTGCTTACAAACACAAACCTCTTCATCTTTGTCTATTAGCAAGTTCGATATCCTAAAAAAATAATAATAACAACAATATAAGTAATTTATCACTATCCAAGGCCAGTACTATGCAAAGCCTGCATCCAGTTATATCCTCATAAAAATGTTGAAAGCCCCCTACCCTCTGTGCATAAGTACTAGGTAGTAGAAACAAAAGTTTTAGAGGAAGAGAAGGAAATGTTTTCCAATATACTGAGTTCGAACCAGACACTGCATACCAGACACTAACACAGCCACAGAGCAGGGTTAAATTTTAGAGTGTTGCAAATTTGAAGGTTTTTTTTCAATTGCGCTTTCCTCCTTAGCATGTTTCAGGTACAACTACCTTCTAACCCAGCAGTCCCCAACCTTTCTGGCACTAGGGACTGGTGCTCCTATGAGAATCTAATGCCTGATGATCTGAGGTGGAGCTGAGGCGGTGATGCTAGCGCTGGGGAGTAGCTGCAAATACAGATGAAACTTCGTTCACCTGCCTCTCACCTACTGCTGTGCAACCTGGTTCCTGATAGGCCGTGGACCAGTGCCAGTCTGCGGTGTGGGGGCTGGGGTCCCCTGTTCTAACCTGCCACTACTGACTGATGTTATGGGGTGTGCCCTTCTTCAGAGTTAGCTCCTCTGGGGATAGGTCTATGTTTTCTCCCTCTTGGTGACTCCCAGCACCTCCAGTGCCCGGCACCATCACAGTCTCCCTCTCTTACAGACAAGGAGACTCACACTCCAAGGGGGAGAGGACTGCTCTGCATGAAATCCCCTCCTTTTCTACAGCACTTCATAAATTCCTACCTCCACGGCCATCCTCACCTAGAGGAGTCAACTGATGTTCCAAAAAACACATCACATCTCAGATTATTTTCTCTTTCTCTTTTCCTAGTACCTTCTCAATGAGTCCTAAATTTTGAAAATACAGTCTCTAGGCCTGACCAGTTTGAAAACTGGAAGGATGGAGCTGGGGGCAAGGGCTGAGGAGGTCTCTGTGAGGTAAGGGGTTGGTCCCTCCCCACTTAGAAAATTAGATGGACAGCAAGCCTGGTGCAGGGGTCCCAAATACCAGTCACCTAAGGAGCACTTGGAGCGCCTGTTTAAAATACAATTAATTTGCTCCACTCCTGAAAACTCACTGACTCCATACATTCATTGTGGGAAATTGTTTTGCATCAGCACCTTGGGTGATTCCTATTCACTGGGTTTGGGAACCCAGTCCTAGAGGAGAACGAACACCAGACGAAACCAGGGAAGTTCACCACTCACCTAGTACATGGATATATGGGGTTGATGGGAAGGAGTCCCCACTTGCTGCTTCCACCCTTCCCAGTGAGTCAGTGAAGACAAACAAAGTCAATGGATCTGAAAATTCACTGGGCTCCCCTGAAGACACTCAGGGGTATTATTGATTCAGATTTGAATGATCAGTCCTGTCATTCAGTCCTTGAAGGAAGGCTGATCTGAAATAGAATCGCACATGCCCAAATGTGACTCCCCACCCCTTGTCTCCCTTTGGCCAGACCACCTGGGACACGTACCTCAGCAACTGACCCTCATTCTGTACTAGCCCTTAATATAAGGCCATGAGAGACATAATTACAGATAATTGAGGCTGCAGCTTCTATATGAAGACATTCTGCCACCCAGGTGGTAATTAAACGCCTCTTCTGCCCTCTGCCCTCCTCCCCCAACCCCCAACCAGCATTTGGTTCAGACCAAACTGGTCCTTTATGTTCATGGTCACAGGCAGACTTTCAGTTCTCCCCAAAACTTTGTCATGGTTGACATTCTTTAATTACTACCACAGCTCAGTTACAGTGATGCCCACTTAACATTCCACATTAGTCCCCATATAACGTTTTTTTGATGTACACTGAAGACAGCAGAAGACCCCACCCAAGGCTAATGACCATCTTACTTCCCCAAGTCTACTATGGAACATTCCAAATGAGATAAACAGCAATGCTCCCCAGTTGGTAAATGTCAACCATCTAGGTTTTCTGCACAGGCTCTGGGTTTTACGTGCCCCATACCATTCTAAGTTGATAAAATAGATAACCCATCTGGTGATGGCCGGCCTTCCTTCTCAGGGTGGGCAAGGGATTATAGCTGTTTTAACGCTTGTAAAGAGCCTTGTGCTCTGAACAAGGGGACAGTTATGTAAGTCCACAGAGCTCTGGCACTGCAGGACAGTGGGCTCCAAGTGGCATCTAATTACAAGGAGGCTAATGGCCACATTTGAAGATACTGTCACAGAACCCAGGTCTCTGCCTGCTGATGTCTCGCCAGCATTTGCACTAAAACGGAAATTAAGAGCGGTGTCATGGCCATTTAGGGCATTAGGAACGGAAGGCGCCCGGGAGCTGCTTCCTGGCCCCTTGCCCACCTTATTAACAAGGTGCAAACAAAGACCTGTGCTGGGAGAGAGAAACAGCTGGGGAAAAGAGAACTTCTCTGCAGGTGGAGATATGAGGAGAGGAAGGGGATGCAGGGGTGCTGTGTCCCAAATCACCTTGGCTGAGAAGGAAATTGGCTTGATAAATGAGGAAAACCAGCACCAACCTCTTCATGAAACTCTAAGGAACATTTTCTAGGCTGTGAATTTTCTCCAGGTTCTGAATTTCCACTCCAACCACCACTACCTCACCCACCCAAACCATACACATGCGGGCAGCTAGGGGCTGGGGAAAGGCATAGGACCACATCAGCATTCTTCAACAGCTACCTCTTTACTACTTGTAACTTGCTCGATTTCTTCAGACTATTGAGTACCTCCCTGCAAGGCTTCACCAGCCTGCCAAGTTCTGCAGCTCTGAATCGGGGAAAATACTGGTCTTGGCCACCATCCAGCCCTGTATACCAGGGCAATTTGCTAAATAAAAACCAGAGTGCCCAAGTACGGGAGGGTGGACTGCGGGCTCACTGTTTTGCTGCTCACCTGCCACCTTCTCCCCCACCCCAGTCCCACATGCACACACTTTATATCCTCTCCTTGGTCACCCTGGCATTTATTTCTGTCCATGGTCCCAGCTAAATGACTGACAAGCTCTTTCTAGAAAACACAATCAGATTTGGGTAACACTGTAAAGAGAACGAACATGCTGCCCCTCTGTCTTTCTCACCCCGACCCCTAAAAGACACTCATGCTTCAGGGGTGCTTTTATCACCCCCAGCCCAAGTCAGGCTGGGTTGGTAGGATCCCAAGGATCTTTAAATTGCCAGCCTGGAGCTTCCATTCAGCGCCCAGCTTTCTCATTTCCTTGCCGACAGCTGCAGCAGAGGTGAACCGGGACGCGGGAAACACCGGCTCCTTTTGGATAGGGAAAAAAAAATTAAAAAGCCCGATTTTTTGTCCTGTCAGGTCTATTTAAGTATTTAATGAGGTGAGATAGTACCAATAAATTTAACATGGCACAATAACTCTGATGATGTGGGCCACAGACTAATAAGCTTCCATCCCAGGGACAGAAGAGTGATCTTGCCTTCGCTAGATCTTATCGGGTTTGATTGCTTTGTTCAGATATTAAAAAGGTTGAGCAAGGACTTTCGGGCACTGCCACAAATCTGTGCGTATCCTCCCGGCCAAGATAGATTGAAGCCAGGCCTCGGAATATAAGGCTGTTTATTTTAATTGACAATTGAGAGGAGTGGAATAGGTGGAAGGTGGAGGATGGGAGTTGGGTGGGAGCCACGGGGGGGCCTTGTGATTAGATAGCTTGTTTGTGCGTGTGTTTTCTTCTTCTCTTCAAAAGCCTTTCGCAAAGCTTCACGATTGAGGGTCTATCCAATTGAATATCTGCTCCTGAGGCTTCAAAGAGTCTCTTCCCCACTTGTCTTGCACAAGGAGACAAGCCATTGACCCCTGCGTCACCAGTGATTTTTGTCCTGGCCTTCCACAGGGTGAGGCCTGCTGCAGACATTTCCCAGCCGCTTGTGTCCAGCCTGGGCTGCTACTCCTATTTGCACAGAGTCTGTCCTCTTCCTTGTCTACAGATTGATGAGGCTGGCACTGAAGCTCTTTGAAACCAGGGACAACATGCTCCACTTCGAATTCTCTCACAGAATATGACAAAGATCAGATCTTCTAAAGTGTGTGAAATGTACACTTTGGGGGTAAGTGCAATCATGTCACATTTGGCATATGAGTGAACATTTTTAAGTTAATGTTTAGATATTTCTATTAATGTATATTATGTGTATTACAAAAATATAATATGTCGCATATCATTATTTTTCAGGATGAGGTGAAAGTAGACCATAAGTTTTAAAAGCGAGTCAAGTTCAGGTAAATTATTTAAAAAATAATGGTACAGGGAGTATCCAAATGAGTAAAGTTTGGGAAACACTGTTTTAACTGATTTACTAATCGAATGGTTAGTTGGTTGGTTGGTGGCTTTGTGATTAATAGATTTTTCCTCATTTTAATACAAAAAATTTCAAATATAGCAGAAATGTTGAAAGAATTATACGGCATGTGCCCACCAC
Organism: Rousettus aegyptiacus; assembly: GCF_014176215.1. NCBI lineage: Eukaryota > Metazoa > Chordata > Mammalia > Chiroptera > Pteropodidae > Rousettus > Rousettus aegyptiacus. The sequence goes on from NW_023416308.1 coordinate 42,761,318, forward strand.
TTAAATGTTATTATATTTGTGTATATACTGTCCATATAGCCTTCTCTCATATCCTCCATCAATCTATCTTATGGTTTTGGATGCATTTCAAAGTAAATTGCAGACATCAGTCCACTTCACCCTTAAACACTTCAGCATGCATATCATTAGAGTTCGATATTTGTTTATGGTTTATTTGGGGAGGAAGTAAAATTTACACACCATGAAATGCACAAATCTTAAGTGTGTCATTCAAGGAGTCTCGATAAATGCATACACCTCTATAATCCAAAACTCTCATTGAAGTACAGAACATGACCATCACCCATAAAGTTTCCTTGTGTCCCTCCTAAGAAGTCCCACTCCCATCGTACAGAAACCACCACTGTTGTGATTTTTTTCACTATATATTAGTTTTTCCTGTTAAGGAAGTTCATGTGTGCATAATAATATAATATGTACCCTTTTTTGTAACGCTACTTTCACAAAATAAGGCAACATATTTTTGAGATTCATCCATGTTGATGCATGTCTCACTAGTTTGTTCCTTTTTTTGTTATTATTGAGTGTATATATCCATGTTCCAGTTGATGGACACCCGGGCTGTCTCCAGGTTGGGGGTTATAATCAATAAAGCTGCTATGAACATTCTTCTACTAGACTCTTTGCAGATATGTGTGTTTTTTTTTTTATTTCTCTTGGATAAATAACGAGGAGTCGTATTGCTGATAAAACATATGTATGTTTAGTTTTAGAAAAAACAACCAGATCTTTCTTCAAAGTGGTTGCACATTGCCCCCAACAATGTATGAGAATTATAGTCATTCCTCATCTTTGCCAACATTTGATGTTTGGGTCTTTTTAATTTTAGTCATTCTGGTGGATGTATACTTGTTTCTCATTGATGAGCATTTTTTTTCATGTGCTTCTTGGCCATTTGTAAACTTTCCTTAGTGAATGAAGTATCTGGTCAAGTCTTTTCCCAATTTTTTGACTATGTTGTCTGGTTTTATTTTTTTTTTTCATTATTGAGTGGTAGTGGTTATTTATGTATCCTGAATCTCTGTTCTTTGTCAGATATATTTTGCAAATATTTTCTTTCAGCTTGCTTATTTATTTTCTTACTCATGTCTTAATCATGTCTTTAGGTGAGCAAAAGTTTTCTATTTCAATAAAGTCTAAGTTATAATTATTATATTTTTAATTTTATGACTATTGCTGTCAGTGTCCTAAGATGTCTTTACCTACTCCAAGTCATGAAGCTTTCCTAGCTTTTCTTCTAAAAGCCTTATAGTTTTAGCTTTTATATTCAGGCTCACAGTCTACCTCAAATTAACTTTTGTATATGGTGTGAGGCAGGGATCAAGGTAAACTATTTTTTCATACAAATAACCAGTTGTTTCAAGAAAAAAATTATTGAAAGTCTTCCCTTTCCTTGTTAGATGGTTTTTGCAAATGACTATATAAATGTAGGTCTGTTTCTAGGCTCTCTTCTGCTCCATTGATTGACAGGTTTTTAAAGAACAAATTGTTAGAATTCTAAAGCTTTAAGAAAACTTAGAGATTCTTTAATGTATTGGTTTGTAAACTTTCTTGGATTACAGACTCCTTTAAGAATCTGATGCGCATTTTGGACCATCTCTAAAGAAATTGCACATAAATATAAATGTTTGCATATAATTTTACAGGAGTCATAAACCCTTAAAACCTCTATCTCAACTGTCATATTTTACAAAAGAGAAAATTGAGGCCCAGAGAAGTGATGCGATTTGTCAAAGTCTACAGAGTTTAGCTAATGACAGAGGCCAGGCTAGAACCTAGGGCCTTTTACTCTGCTATTAAATAAAATGAGTAAGCCATGGTCCTTATATTCAAAAGCTTACATTTTAGTGAAGACATCAGATATGTTTCACAATTAACCATAATAAAGAGCATTTTCATATAAGAACCAAACCAGAAGTATGTGTCACAGGAACATGGAGATTCTGAGTAATTAGGGAAGGATCCTTGGGAAAGGAAGCATTTTAGCTGGACCAAAGAGATGTGGAAGAAAGGGACTTTAGTCTGAGGCATTCCAGGGTGAACAAAAGCTCTAGAGTAGAAAAGACTAAGTTCCTGAAAGCTAAAATCCAGGTCTGTGTAGGTGTGAAGCAAAAGACATTAATTCAAGTATTTTGACGGTCATAATAATACTACTCATATTCCAGCTGATGGCTGAGGAAAACTTCCTGTGGAAGTTTGGTATTTTTTTTTAATACTTTGTCCCTGAGCTATTATGAATTTAAAATTCTGTTTCTGAGTGTATTTAGAAAGGCAGACTAAATCAACCTCCAGGTAAGAAAAGAGAGGAAATGAAGGGAAGGAGTTAAGCAGAAAGGATTCATAACTTGGTGTCAGCAGACCCCAAATCAAAACCTGTTTCCAAAATTTACTAAGTGTGTGATTTTACACAAGTCACATAACCTTTCTAACCTCTCGTTTCCTCAGTTGTAAAATGGGACTGATCACAACACCGACCTCATTGAGTTGTTGTGATGTATCAAAGAAATAAGATATGTGAAAGTACATCGCCCTAGGCAGAAAACTGTGCCCAAGGGAGAGTCATCCTTATTATTAAGAATAGCCTTGGATCTCGGCCCTGGGAACCCAGACTACTGGTGCTGAGCAATGACTCAGGAAGGCGGTGGTGCCAAGGGAAACAATGATGTCCATTCTTAAGGCCAATCCCTGAACACCTTCCTACCCCAAAGGCAAATAATTTGATGGAAATTTCAACTTTAAACACATCAATAAACTTTATCTTTGATGTTTCCCATTTAAAGCTGCTCTCGAAGATTATTTTACCCCATCTTTTATCTTATTAACTCTATCTCTGTGTCTTTGGGAAGTCTTGAGAGACGAGGGGGAAAACACATATTATTATTTCCCCAGACTCTATTTATTCTATCAGTCAGGATAGACTAAGTTAAGCTGCAGTAACTATCTCATGGTCTTACTGACTCATAACAGCGTATTGCTTTGTGAACAGTACAAGAGAATATAGAACAGAACTGGGGACTTTGTTCTGTATCTCCTCACTCCAAGACTAGACTAATAGAGCAGCCACCATTTCAAATATTACTAATGACTGTGATAAAAGAAAAGATAATTTGGAAAGATTTTACATCAATAATAAAATGCTCTGTCCTGGAAGTGGCAATCATGACTTCTACTGACAACTCACTGTCACATGGTCACACAGTCAAACCCAACTCTAAGGAGGCCAAGTAGTGCAATCACACCATATGTTTAGAAGGTAGAGCGAACTGGAAATAAGATATATAACTCATGACTTCCCTCTTCGCTGGGCCTATCATGCGGTTTCATGTTTGGTGGCTTTGTATGTTCTTTTTCTTCTGGTTAGAATGCCATTATCTCTTCCTAAAGAGCGCCTATTCATCTTCTAAGACTCATTCAGGATAAACAAACAAACAGAAACAAGCTCATGGATACAAGAGCATTTTGATGGTTGTCAGATTGGGAAGGGGAAGGGGATTAAGAGGCACAAATTGGTAGTTACAAAATAGTCATGGGGGTGTAGAGTATAATATGAGGAATATAGTCAATAGTATTGTAAAAATATGTATGGCATCAGGTAGGTAGTAGATTTAGCAGGGTGATCACTTCATAAGTTATATAAATGTCTGATCACTGTATCATACACCTGAAATTAATATAATATTGTATGTCAACTATAATTGAAAACAATATAATTATAAAATTTTTTTAAAACAACTCATTCAAATACCTTCCCAACTTGAAGCCACTCCAGGACCCCTTATCGCACTGTATTGCAAGGTTGAATTTATCTGTATATTTTCCTACTACACTGATAAATCCTTTAAAGAAATGAAATGAATGTCTATCAGCTGATTGAATAAATTTTGATATTCCTTGCCCAAGATGGCTGATCCAATTCCTCCACTTATAAATGGCCCTGAATGTCATGGAAAGAGAAAGATAAGTTGTGCCACGCCCTTTCCCAATGCCTGCACCATGACAGTAAACATGTAGCAAGCATTAACTTGTGCCAGGCACAGTTAAGAATGCTATTTATATCATGTAATTGAATCATCACAACAAAATGTAAGGCTTCTTGTGTTAGAGATTATGATAGTATAGCATAGAGAGGTTTGGTGACCTGCCCAAAGTCACATACATAGTAAGTGAGAGAACCAGGCCTAGAGCCCAGGTTTATCAGAAGCTAAAATCTATGTGTTTAACCATTCACAGTGTTGCCTCCACAGGTTACAGAGATAGGTCACTGAAACAGGCCCATCCCTGGGTGACTCAGATTGTTTCACTTTCTGGAAGCACACTGCTAGCAACAAAGACCAAGGAGTCCCTCTGTCCACAGTTCCTAATCAAATTTGTGCAAATGAGAGAACTAGAATACACTAGAAGCAACACCCCAACAGAGTTCCATTTGGTCAGAGCCCGAAGCAAAACCCATCAAGGAAGCTGGTCTGTTCTGATCACGACAAAGGGAAGATTGGTATGAATAGTTCATTAAAGTGGGATTATATAGCCTGAAAAAAAGAAAACTAAGAGTGACTTAAGAGGTGACCAGATGTTCACTAAATCCACTGAGGATAAAGGAGACAGCATTTAAAATTCAGCTTGGGGGATTTCAATTAAGCAGCAAGAAGATTTTCTTAACAGAAAAGAACATTAAATATATTTGACTAATGAAGGGCAACCGAGTCTTTCTTTGAGACTAGGGTCCCTATTCAGTTATTTATTTGTTTATATATTTAGCCACTTAGTCTTTCAGCAGTCATTTATTAACCAGACACTGTTCTAAGTATTGGAAATACAAATATGAGGAAAAATAGTTCTCTGCCCTTGAGTCTCTCTTCCTGGAATCTTTTTCCAAGATGTATATATATCTTGGAAAGATATATAACAACTCATGACACATTAATTCAAATACATTTTTACATTCTCAGGGGGGCCCTGGTTATCAGATTTGGTGTATACTGCTTGGGATGGCAGAGCCTGAATAGAAAGGGAGGAAAATTTTTATGCTTCAGGATTCTATTGGTTTCCTATTGCTACTGTGATAAATTACCACAAACTTAGTGGCTTAAAACAACACATGTTTATTCTCTTACAGTCCCGGAGGTCAGAAGTCTGAAATCAGTTTCACTAGGCTATAGTCAAGGTGTCAGCAGGACTGATATCTTCTGTAGACTCCTGGGGGGAGAATCTTTTTCCTTGACATTTTTAGATTCCAGTGGCCATCAGCATTCCTTGGCTTGTGGTCCCTTCCTCCATGTTCAACTTTCATCATTCCAGTCTTTTTCTTCTGTTATCACATCTCCTGTGTCTGACTCTGACTCCTCCTTGTTTCCCTTTCATTAGGAATGTTGTGATCGCATCTGACCAATTGAGACAATCTCTCTATCTCAAGATTCTTAATTTAACCAAATCTGCAAAATTCCTTTTGCTATATGAGCTAATTTTCACAGGTTCCAGAGATTAGAACTCAGACATATTTGGGGGGCCATTATTTAGCATTCCACGTGGACCGAAAGATTATTACGGCAACTTTCCCTATCTGACAATTGCATTCAGGGTAGGCCCTGACATTCTACATTGCTGAGGACATTACAGACTATGGAAAATGTCTTGGCCAGCTGATTGGTACTGGCAGAGTTACTGGATTTACCCTGTGATATCCCACCCTTTGGGGGAGTTTAGGGACTGTACTGGCTAAAAGCAAGAGAAGGGATAATGAACCTGTCATATCCACTCCAGTTCTATAATGATGGCTAACACTTGCTAAGCATTATTATGTGCCAAGTACCATGCTAAGCACTTTAAATGTATTAACTTTTAAAGTTGTTTATCAAAGTAATCTGTGTACATAGTTTAAAATAATAAATAGTACTGAAAGACTCACTTCAAGCAATAGCAGTCTCCTGACTTACCCGCCTCAGTCCCACAGAGGTAACTTCTCTCAGCTCTTAGTAGTTTCTACTAGCTTTTGCCTCCACTTTTAAATAACATATTTATGCTGCTGTTTCTTGAGTTCTCAGTTTCAGACAGTTTCTACTAAATTCCTATTATTGTAGTTGAGGATTTTGCTTTCTAATACACTGCCACTTTCTTTCTACTCTCTTTCCCCTATCCTTCCAGCTAATTATATCCTGTTTGGGCTTAAATTAATAGTCTGTGCTTATATTGTAATGATTGTGTTAAGTATGGGAGAGGAGAAAATTTCTCCTCTTTTCCTCCAAAGTTCATCTGGCTGGTCTAATAATCAAATGGCATGAGATAGATTAACAAGAGAAAATAACCAAATTTATCACATATGTACATATGGGGATTCCATAAGAATATGAGACCAGAGGATATAGAGCCAGTTAAGGCTTATATGCCATCTTGGGCTAAGGAAAAGGTAGGGGGAGGGTACTGGTTTGAGACATCAAAGGGCAGAAAGGCAATTCATGTGCAGATGTTTGGTAAATAAATGTTGGTTGGGCCATCTTTAACAACTGGACACAGAGAAGACTTTGATCAAATGGGCCTTCCCTGTGTATCATACTACTTCATATCAAACTATAGTTGTCTGTGATAATAGCTCTATCCTGGAGCAGGTCCTCTGCCTAAATTTTTTAAGCAGTTAGGGGGAAGATTAAAGTTTCTTTCTGAGTCATTGTTCTTAAAAATAGCCAGCTTAAAATAACCAATATCCCAAAAAAGGCATGTATTGGAGTGGCAAATTCTGCTCCTCCTCATAAATACTGTTCACTGCTGAGCCTGGTAGTGTATCATAATTATTTATCATTTCTCAGACATTGTTTTTCCTGAAGCTTATAATTGCTTGATTTAAAAAAAAAATCTGTTTTATATGAATCAATTACTTTTTTCCCTCCCCTCCCCAACACAAAGCCTCTAACTGATCGATCACCTAGCAATAATTTCCAAATATTTATGCCCATTAGTTCTCTTCTCCCCATAGTCCTCTGTCCTCCCATTCCAATCTGTACTATCCCCCTGTTGCCCCAAACTTCACTTTTGCCATTTTTCTACACTGAATATCCAAAGGCCCCACAGCAGGTCTCAGACCTCAGATTTGAACTTAAGTTTTTCTACATCAAAACCCCACACCTCAGTTGCCACGGTATATGGCTTCTGTAAGTCAAGCACTCTAAAGAGTGGCTATGAAGTCTGAGCAGGACGTAGTTGCTACACAGTAGTTACTGTTGATGATTACATCGCTTTTGAACTCTACACTTGCACATGCTTTCAAAACAGAGGACACTTCTCAAAGTGTTGGGATTTGCTCTTCACACCTGAAATAGACAGCATACAAACAGAATTTTTTTAACCTCACAGACATTTTCACGTGAGTTTGTTGCCACTTTGGGAATCCTTCTTTCCTACTGTAAGGCTTTGTTCAGGAGCAACATCTGGTGGCTGTGGATTTTTTTTCTTTCTGATTTATTTATTTTCTCTAATTCCCCCCCCCCCCCATAATCTGGGAAGGCTTCCAGTGAGCATACAGTTTGCTCAAACAGAGGGGCGAAGAGCTTCTATCTGAACCATGTACCCCTGTACCCACACACCCCCACACCCAGTACTTTCACATACACACACAGACTTCCTGAGCACTCCATCCCAACCACATGAAGAGGAAAGAAAGGTCTGGTCAACCCATTGGACTGGAATCATCAGGATGAGGAGCACGAGGAGGGGGTAATAAGAGAGAGCTATTATGAGAGGATTTAATGCTGCTCCAGATAGTTTTAAATGCCATTTAGCATCCTCTCTTTAATAGTCTTAACTCCCCCGCAAACATAGACATATACCACGGAAGAGCTAAAATTACAGTCAGATTTTACCGTCCCCCCAGGTAGAACCACAGAGTCCCAAAAGGGCATGAATCCTTTCAGAAGCAAATACCCGCTGCTGCAATTCTACTGGAGGAGTCCTGCACCATACCTCTCTCTCCTCTTTCTCCCTTTCCTTTTTGTTTTTGTTTTTTTTTTTTTTTTTTGCTTTTTTTCTCCCTCCATTTTTTCTCACTCTCTCTTTCTCTTGTTTTTCTCTGGTTTTCCCTCCTTAAAAAAAAAAAGAAAGCAGCCACCCTCTTGTGTATCTGTTTGTGCTCTGTGTGTGGAGCTCAGGGACCTCCCCAGAATAGTTTATTATGGCTTTTCTCTTAAGCTCAACTGCAGTATAGCAAAGGTAATACAATCATGTCTCAGCTCCATATGGTCTTGGAGGCTGACAAGCAGAACAACCTCTGCTTTGTTTGTGTTTTACTTATGGTATTATGTGAGCCACATGGGGCTGCTGTGCTAGGCTCCTCCCGCAGGACAGATCAGAGAAGGAGCCAGGCTCCATGTCGTCTATCCCCACTCCCTTCCACTAACACACGCATGTGCGCACACACGTGCGCACACACACATATGTGAGCACACACTTGCACCGCAACAACTCAGAGCATAGTGGAGATGAAAAGAAAATGATCAAGCTCAGAGAACATTAGGGGGGTGCACAAAAAAAGTAGTGTGGTGGGGAGGGTAGAGGTGAGAAGATTAAAGTAAAGTAAGATTTGTGTGTACATATTTTACTAGACACTATGTCATCCTTATACATCTCTTTGGCATACATATTGTTACACCATTTTCTCTCAGAGGACACTGAGGTCAGTCATCTACTTGGCCTTTTCCCTCTTAACTGATAGACCTGGAAGTAAATCCTTACCCGTTTCTTCCCAAAGTCACTCACAGTCCACTGCGGTGTTTCTGTCTACGGTGGGTGGGTGGGTAAGTGGAGTTCTTAAGAGCTCTTCTTCACACAGAGCCTAGATACTACAGGCAATGACACAGGCTAGATCACCATGGTTCCAAACTTGAAACGGAACATGGTTATGTAAGGTCACAGGAGTTTAGTGTCAGCTTTAGTCACAGGCATAGGACCCTCAGCTCTTGGAGCAAATGAAGTGCTGTATCTTGAAAGCACTTTGAAAATGCTGAGATTTCATCACAGCATACTTACAAGGTGGTGTCAGTTAAAACAATGAGGTTTTACCTAAAAATGCAGAGAGGATGACTTGGTGGAGAAGAGTTAGGAATGAAGTAGAGATGGAACAATGGAAGACCCAAGCCACAACTAATTATTGAGTATCTTCAGGTTTTGGGTACTTTTTAAAAATGTGGTAGACAGATCCACTAACCAAATATCTAAGATTTTTCTGGATAATTCCTATTCTCAAGTCTGTCTTTAACAAAAGAGGACCAATGACAGGTATTGGAAGTTTCACAAGATTTTAGCATTTAAAGCATATAAAATAATAACAATAGCTAATATTTGTTCTGTGCTTTCTATGAACAGATTTTGTTCTAAGTGCAACTTATTCTATGTCTCATCTAATCCTTGAATCCATTCATGATGTAGATGCAGAGGTGTTGAATGAATTCATTCATTAATTTGTTGAATGAATCATCACGCTGTTTTCTAGACTAGAAATCTAATCCACAGAGAAATTTTGTAACATGTCCCATGTCATGCATCTGGTGAGGGACTGAGTGAGAATGTGAACCCAGGCAACCTAACTCTGCTACCTGCCTGCAGATCCCTGCCCCGTACAGCCTGTAATTTGAACTACCTCATTCTACTGCCTCTCCATACAGCTCTTAGACTGACTTTTCTACCCAAAAGCAACACCAAATCCCTCATCAGATCATGTGATCCAATTTCTAATATAGATTATGTAGCCCCAATATGTGCAAAAGGTGGCAAAAAGACCCTGTGTGGCTTCATTTATAAGAGGACCCTACAAAAGTTGAAGAAGCACTAAAGCAATGAGATCTGGTTTCCAAGGAGAAGTGGAGTTTCAGTGGAGGACACTGAGGACAGCCCAGGCTGTGGGCACCGCTACTTAGGGAGACCCAAGGGTGGCTCGTGTTTAGTGTGGGCCTGGAGAAGAGGCTGGTAGGAAACCTCTGTCATGAGAATGGTGCCAGCTTAGCTCAGGCTAAATGTCATGGTCCCAGCCATGAGCAATGACTATCTCCTTCCAACCTCCTTTTTAGGCCTCAGGCCTGAATCACAAAGGGTGATCGATTCCTAGACTCCCATTTATATCTAGAAGTCATAATCAGTTTTAGTTGTAGTAGCTGTAGCCATGGTGCTGGTGATAGTGTTCACAGAGCATGTCTTACATGCTAGTGAGTTTATATACATTTACTCATTAATTCTTCTCATCCCCTTTATGAGAGCGATTTTATGAACCCCATTTTGCAAATGAGGAAACTGATATATTAGAGAGTAAAACCAAGTTTACACAAACAGCCAGCATCTAAATAGGAATAAATAAATGTTATGGGTAGCATTGAAGAAGAAAGACATTTATAAACTCATGCTTGGGGGCTTAATCATGGGAGAAAGTGAAGAGAGAGGGTTCCATTCTTTCCCTTGGAAACAGTGGAGTGTTATGGAATGATATGTATATGAGCAGCTGTATTTTTTAGTGCAAGCTAATTGAACCACCTGATTCTCCTCCACCATCTGTCTTACAGACTCACGATCACTCCCCACCCCAGCAGTCAGTCACTATGGCAGTCTGGAGCCAGAAGTCTCTAATTTCACCAGAGCCAACGAGAGATGGCTTTGCAGTCTATGCACCCACAACAGGGTACCTCTAAAAAAGCCGGTGCCTAGCATTCATTCATTCTAAAAATATGTATTGAGTACCTACTGTGAACCAGGCATGTTTCTAGACATCAGAACAGACTAGTGAACATAGAGGGGGGAGAAAAGCACCCTGCCCTCATGCAGATTATGCTTCACCAAAGAGACTTACAGTGTTTAGAATCATCAGTCCACTCACCTTCCTCAAAGAAACATCAGTCCACCAAAGGGCCCAGAGATAATGACGGACCTTCACTGTGCTGAGCTCCTCAAATGGTACGTGTTGCCACCTCTTCCCAGCACCTGCCCTTTTGTCCCAATAGAGTAAGACAAACAGGAGTACATGTCCAGGTCTCCCTAAGTCAAACTCTGCCCCACCAGAGCCTCCGACTTGGCCCTTTCTCCCGACCCTGCACTCTGAGCTCTTGCTTCTTCATTGGTTTGCATCATAAATGTGTAATGCCAGTCTAAGAAAAGTACCCAGCCCAACCTGCTCTGCCTTGCATCCATAACAACCTTATCAAAGGGTTTTTTTCTGAGCAGAGAGAACAGAGAGCCCTCCAGGTTTTGATTCATAGCAGGTGAAGGCTGGATGTGCTGAAAGCTGATTGAAATCAGCGAGGTCAACAAAATACAGCTGAGAGTGCACAATAATTGGGAGAGAAACATCGCTTCCTTGTTTTTTTTTTTGTGATCCCCTGCACTTTCTACCTCCTGCTTTTAAAGGGAAGTCTTTGTCTTACACAAAGACTTTATTGCATTAGTGTGTATTTTATTTGTATAAACTCTGGGTTTTGCTGGCCCACGATTTCCATTCCCTTTGTCCTGTAGCAGACTAGATATTTCGGGTGGAAGGATAGATAGAGATGGAAGGGAGGGGGCTTTAGACTCTGGATTTTCCTGTCTGGAGGAAACACACACACACACACACACACACACACACACACACACACACCCTTCCTTTTTGTTTCAGGAGAAGAAAGTCTGCTCTCTATCCATAGCCCTTTGATGTTGATAAGAGCACTGCTTATCAAGAATACAGTTCTAACTAATTCAAGGGCAAGTGACTACACTGTATTCAAAGTCTGCATCTGCACATCCTCACACACATTCACAACACTCACACTCTCCCTTTATAGAGATCTTACCTGGCCTGAAAGTTCTCTGAAAGCAGGAGCTTTGTCTTGTTCTGTGCACCCTGAATACTTAGCATAAAGCTCAACACATAGTTGGGAAATCAATAAATGTTCATTGAATGAATGAATGCTAAGTTGAGTCTTAGTGGTGCTACTAAGAGCTTTCTGAGCCTCTGCTATGTAAGTCGACAGAGATCAGTAGGCAGGCTTTAGCCCTCATCAGAAAAAAAGAAAAATGTCATGCGGCCACTGCACACAGGAAAGACTAAAACTGACCCAGAGCCTCGGAGAATACTGGTGAGGAAGCAAGGACTGAAATGGAAAGTGTTGTTCTTCAAACTCTCAGGGCAGACAGCACCTTCCTTCACTGAGTATTGTGTATTCGAAAGTGGTACTAATTTGGAGTCTCATCTAAACTGGCCAGGGATTTTTATCTATTGGATTCCATCCCATCAGAAGGAGCTCTGCTTCCTGCTCTCCAAAGTGTTGACGATTGCTATCTCAGCTCACCCTCTGCCCCCAAAAGCTCACTGTCTATTTTGAGCCCCTCCCTGAGAAGATAAGGCCCCTTAATGCCCAGTCACATGGCTGAACAAGGGAAGGTCTCACCACGATCAACTTACTTGGGAGACTAACAACAGCAAACACCAGAAAGCTGTTTCTTCTTGGATTGAAAACTTTTCCTGCTGGCTTAAAAAGAACCCTGAAGTCACATACTGCTATCCATGTAAGGGAAAAAGAGACTTCTCTGTCACAGCAGAATGCTCACCTCCCCATCTATAAATGTATAAGAGACTAAGTCAAGAAGTTCATATAGTCAGTAACAATATTAACCAAATAAACAGCCAGTTCTGCCATCATCTCTCATGTGGGCCATTGAAAATTCCTCCTTGTAGATTTCTCCCTATGCCTGTCATTCAAACTGCTGCCCCAGTAACCCTCCTGAAAGATAAATCTTACAGATACTAACAAGTGTTGGCAAGGATGTGAAGAAATTGGAACTCTTATACATTACTAGTGGGAATGTAAAATGGTGTAGCTGTTTTAGAAAAGGTTCAAAACGTTAAACATAGACTTACCATATAATCCAACTATTCTCCTAGGTATATACACAAGAAAAATAAAAGCAATAATTTCACTCTAAAACTTGTACATAAATGTTCAAAGTAGCATTGTTCATAGTAGCGAAAGGGTGGAAACAACGCTAACATCTAACAGCCTATTAATGAATGATGAATGGATAAATGAAATGATAGATATAGTGAATAAATAAATAAAATTGATAAATACAATTATTTGGCAACATGGAAGAATCTTGAAAACACTTTGTTAATGAAAGAAACCAGTCACAAAAGTGTGCATGTTATATGAGTCCATTTACATAAAATGTCCAGAATAAACAGAGCCATAAACACTAAAAGTAGATTAGTGGTTGCTTAGGGCTGGGAGGACTGTGGTAGAATGTGGAGGGCCAGGGTAGACGTTAGTCTAAAGGGTACGAGGTTTCTTTGGGGGTGATGAAATGTTCTAAAATCGATTGTGGTTATGGCTGAACAACTCGGTGAGTATACCAAAAAAAAATTGCATTTTACATTTAAATAAATAAATTATATGGTATGTGAATTACATCTCAATGGAATTATTACTGAAATATTGAAGAAAAAAATTTTAATATGCACATTTCCCTACCAAAGACTTCTGCTAGTTTCCCATCATCAGGAAATAAAGCCCAAGCTCCTTGACTCGCCACACACACAAAAAAAGTCCCTTGGCAATTTAATTCTTACCCTATTTTTCAGGTTTATCTTTCACTCCCCTTGACAAGCACCTAAACCCTGAGCCTCAGAGCCTCTCCTGTTCTGGAACACACCATGCCGTGGCTGCCACTGGAACCTAGGCCTTTGCATTTGTGTTATTGCTATCTGAAACACCTGTTCCCTGCTCTCCACCTGACAGATGCTGGTTTATTCTTCAGGATCCAAGATGAGCATCACTTCTTCCTGTGAAGCCTTTCCCAATTTTCCCAGACATAGCTTTTCTCACTTCCGGGTTGCCACAACATTCTGTTTATAGTCTATCCTGGTGCTTATCACATTTTATTTTAATTACTTGTCTATGTAATACCTTCCTCACTAGCCTGGACCATGGATACTTCAAGGACAGAATCTTTGTCTAATTTATCTTCATACCCTTCTCTCTACCCCGCTCCCACAACACAACACTAAACAAGTACAGAGAGAGAGAGAGAGAAAGAGAGAGAGAGAGAGAGAGAGAGAGAGAGATGCACAGTTAGGACTATTTGCAGCTTAGTGTCTGACCCATAAGAAGTAGTTAACAAACATGAGACAAAATATTTAATGTTCCCAAATGTTAAAGGGGGGGAGGGAAGGAAAACAAGAGAAGACAGCAGACTCTGGCACCAGAAGAACTAGGTTTGAATCTTATCCACTACATTCTTACTGGGCAACCTTGGTTAACAATTTTAGTTTTCTCCCTCTCAAAAGATAATGCATAGCTGATTGGTCTGATAATCACATTAAAAACTATAGCGGAGTGGTCACCTTGGGTTAGTCATTAGTGTTAAATGATTTTACATATATTATCTCATCGAGGCCTACAGCAACCCTTTGAAAGGTATTATTGTGCTCTTGTCACCGGTAAGGGAACTCAAGGCATCAGCTCTGTCTCTCTGACTCTCAACACCAAGCCGAAAGTGTCAATCACCTCAACAATTACATGTGTAAACTGATAGTTGCTACTGATTATTTAACTTTCTCCCAACTTTCAGAGGACGCTAGAGGTAAATACTACACTGGGTACTACCCTAAGAACATCTTCGAGTAGGAACTATATTCAGTTCAAAGTGCTCAGCCTTTCAAAATCACTTTACTAACCTAGGGGCTTTCCAGATTTTACCATGAGGCGCATGTACACATGTTAACTTCCATCTACTATTCCCTGCCAGCCAGGTGTCTTGTTTTTAGAACCCAATGCAGATCCAGCCTCCTTTAAGACTTCTTAAATCACACATTTCTGTATCCTTCAAGGCCTTTCCTTCTGAACCACTTATTTTAACCACACATCTCTAAATTTTGCCTTCCACTCATAGAGAAAATTGTCAATTTATACCCCTACTTTCATCTCCTTACTGCCCACTGATTTGGTAACATCCTGCAATACAGATTCTATCTTTACCACTCCATTAGAGCTACATTCTTTGACATTACCTGCAGCCTTACCCCAGTGCCAGGTCAAATACGCTTTTCAGAGCACCATTCCCTGATCTTCTGCTGCATTTGACTTTTGACGGCATTGACTCTGTCCTCCTAGACACTCCCACTTCTCTCCCACAGCCTCCTAAACAGTGTACCTCTCCTTCACTGACCTTCCCCCTCTCCACTCCCTCATTCTTCTCTCTACCTATGCCTGCCTGAGGCTCAGGTATGGCCCTAGGCTCTCCAGCCTTCACACTTTACCTTGAAGTATGACTTCTCCCATATCTCAAGCTACAGCACTGACTTCTTTCTTTAGCTCCAGTCAAGTGTCACCAACTGCCTTCTGGACATTTCTACTTGGATTTCTCACTGTCACTTAGCATTCAGTCTGTCTAGACCCTGTGAGTGCTGCTTTTGTATAATATAAGCTGTAAACATCTTAAGAAACTATAAAGTCCCTCTTCCATTTTCCATGCTCCCCTGCTAACCCAGTCTCTACCAGAATGTCACATGAACTTATTTATTCCACCAAATGTGTCAGGTGAGATGTAAATGGTCACTTTTTCAAGGAGATATCTAAAAGTATATCTATATCTATATAGAAATATCAGGAACTATATTTTTTTACTAGGACACTTTCAACTAACAGTCAACAAATCATCATTTTGTGCCTACTCTGTGCCTGACACTGTGCTAGATGCTTCTTGAGATACAATGATGATTACTACATAAAACCTATCATCAAGCAGATTACAGCATGTACCATTTCAAAAATAGCATAGCATAAAACCAGATTCATCATCTTCTCCCATGGCTGACATCATTTTAATCATCCACGCACAGTTAGGAGGTGTTTGTTTGTTTGTTTGTTTGTTTTTGTTTTTGTTTTTGCCTATTGCTTTTCATCTTCCCTACCTTTGGTACAAATCAGATCAATCCTAAAATTCTGCTCAAATCCTCTTCCTTAGCATCTTATGCCCATTCTCTCCTACTCTTTGCCTCAGTATACACTCTGCAGAGACCTTTCCTCTGCAAGCCTCCCCACAAACTCTTTCCCTTCTTAAGGACCCCTCGGACTTTCCAAATTCATCCTCCTAAGACACCAGTCCCAGGAACTCATTCCCTTGTTTAAATTATCACTACCTACAACACTTTTCACAAAATTATGGAATCTTAAAGTCGGGAAAATCCATATGGGTCATTAAGTCCAAATTTTTACTTGTTTTCTTTTCCTCTACAATACCCCTTCCTCTTGAATTCATCCAGGAATGAGAAACTCATTCCATCCCAAGCAGTTCATTCTCTTGTTATTCTAAATGTTAGAAAATTCTTCTCAAGTTGACTTGACTGTCTTCTATATGATGTCCACCCATTTGTACAAGTCATCTATTTTTGCTTTCTATCATTTCCTCCACCGCTACTCTAGTTCCCTAACAATCCAGAGACTTTCTCTGTCCTCAAACTCAGCTCCTCCCAGTCTCCCTGCCTCCAATAAGCTTCCATCCTCTCTGACTCCATCTACTGGGCAAAGAAAGAAAAAGGGCAGGAAGTGACTGTAAAAAGAACGTGGTCTCTGTAATACCCAAAAAAGAAAGCAAAGTGCTACCAAGCTGCCTCTACCTCTCTCTCTCTCTCTCTCTCTCTCTGTCTCCCTCCCCCCCATCCTCCTGTCCTCTCCTCGCCCTGCCCCGATACTTTGTATATTCCTGTGCAACTCAGTTCAGCTGGATTCAGTTGTCTGTATTCATTCAGTGTATCTGAAGGATGACATGACACATAAACAATACAAATTTTGCATTATGTTTAAATCGTTCACTAATATACCAATCAAATTGGAACAAATTCACCTTTAATTAGAGAAAACTCTTTTAGTCATTTAATATTGCTCGCACACTTACACACACAGTACATTATGAACAAAATTTGAAAATAGACACACAGATTAACACTAGAATAACAAAAAAGTTGATCTGGTGTTTACTGCTTTTACAGTCAAATCTAATCTGCAATACTCTAGACCACCGGATTTCACTGGGAGGAATTAAATTCACCCTCAGGGGACATTTGGCAATGTCTGGAGACATGTTTGGTTATCATAACTGTAGGGAGTGCTATTGGCACCAAGTGGTCAGGAACATTGCTAAACATCCTACAGGAAAATCTCATCTCCAAAACAAAGAATTATCTGGCCCACATTAGAGGAGACTGAGAAATCCTGCCGTAAACCTACTCCTCTATTTTCATTTTCTCCTCCCAACCTGCCCAGATTTGAAATCCTGTGCCAGTGGGACTGGTCAGAATGCTGGGAGGCTGCCAAGGGAACACCCACTCCCAGCCAACCTGGGAGTTTGTGGTGTGATCTCCTATCCATGCCCTGACCCTCGGTGCCCCAGGCAAGACCATTGAGATAATTAGGTCAGAAAAGCAGACAATTGGCTGACTTCCAGCTGCTGTGTCCGGCTGAGTTTCCCCTGGGAGTTGGAGAGAGAGGAAGAGAGAGAGAAGAAAACAAAAGCAGAAAAGATAAACTACAGGGTAGGGAACTGGGGGGAGCCAGGGGTGGTGAAGTCAGGCCAAGGAAATGTGGGTAAGGTTTCATTATTATGGTGAGCCTAAAGATTTCTTACCTTCCATTGGCTAATGATTAAAAACATTTCTCATTATAGCTCAGTAAAACCTTACAGTTTACAGAGTGTTCTGCACTTGTTATCTCATTGAATTCTCACAACAACCCAGTGACGCAGGGAAGGCAATTATGACTGGCCTATTTATCGGAGGGGAAACTGAGTATCAGGGAGACTCCAGATCTCAGAGTAAGCTCAACACTTAGTAGGTCCTTGAAAAATAAAAGAGGGAGAAAAAGAGGAGTAGATGATGACAGAGAAAAGAGAAAAAGAAAAGAGATGAGGGAGTAAATGTCAGGACAAACAGACAGCTTTCCAACATAGTAGATGCTCCGTGAATGCTTGTATATTCTCTTATCTGCTTTTAAGAAGAACTCTGTGTTAGGAAAATGAGAGCATTACTTTAACATTGTGCAATGAGCTCTAGATTAGGAATCTGGCATCCTGGGGGGTACTCCACTTCCACCCTACCTGATTCACCTTACTGGACCAGGCCCCTCCGAGAATGCAGAGATTGGGGTCTATCATCCCTAGGGCTCCTTCCAATTCTTGAATCTGATCTTCTTTTTCAACTTCCCAGGCTGCTCAGCCCCAAGTTAATGGCCACAAGTTCTGGCCATAGCTATAGCAGCTTGGCAAAGACTAGAGGGTTATGTGTGAACAGCACTTGCAACTTCCCAAAGCATTGTCACAGGCACTGGATTTTCATCTTCACCATGACTGTTGGAGGAAGATAGGGCAGGAATAGCAAATCCTCACTTTTTTGGAAGAGACAAGACATAATAACAAAAAGAATATTAGAGAAGAAATCAAGAGATGCTCCCTCTTCTAGGTCAGCTATGCCCTTGTTCTGGGTTCTCCCCAACTTAGAGCACTCCAAGGGCTACTTTGCAATTAGAATAGCATCTGGTCTCTTCACCGGGACCCACGAAGGGCCAGCAAGACCCAGGCTCTGCCTGCCTTTCTGACTTTATCTTCTATCACTCCTTGCTTTCTCACTCACTCCAGCACCACTGGTCCCTTTCAGTTCCTTCAGCAGAACAAACTTACTTTCTCTGTAGAGACGTCACACTTGCTGTCCCCCATCTGAACAGCTCTTTCTCCAAATATTCACACGATGCCTCTTTCCCACCATTTGGTCTCTGATCAAATGTTACCTTCTCAGAGAGCCCTTCCCAACCACTCTGATTAAATGAATACCGACATTCTTGCCTCCCCACCTTTTACTTTCTAGCCTCTCATTTTATATTATTTCTTTATAGATTTAGGAGTGAACACTGCTGAAGTTCCCTTCAACGTGTAGGATCTTTCTTTTAGACAGGGTAATATTACTGGTCTTTCCCCAGCCTTAACTCACATCTCTGCAGTGTGTCTGATCTGATTGTCAAGTTCTGAGAAGTCGCTGAGACCAGGTAGCTCAGCCTCTCCCTCTCTTTGTGGGAATCTGCTTCCCGCAGAGAACATGAACACTGATCTGCTCCGGACCAAGAAGTAGGTTAGTGGTAAAGGTTCTGCCCCTCCAGGGGGAGGCCTATGATTGGCTACCACTTCCTGGGACTGGATGTGCAAGTCTTTCTAATTCCAAGGTACAACACCACGAAGCCCACTCTTGTTGCACTCCTGAGCCATATCCTCCAGCCTAGCTTTGATGAGCCATAAAGCTGGTGTTTGGGTCTCCACTGTCTGACTCATATCTCTCTCTCCAATTCAGAACTCAGGCTGGGAACAGCTATGTCATCAATGGGCTCTACTAAACCACAACATTTACTTCTTCCTGAAATCATCATGTTTATTGGTTGATTCATTTGTTTACAAGTCTCTTGTCTGCCCCTCCCCCTACCACACACACATACTTCTCTCTCCCTACAAACCCCTACAGAAAGTAACTCCTTGACAGCAGGAATCCTATCTTTCTGTCCATATATTCTGTGCCTGTAAGAGTGCTTCGTTCAAGGAGTCAAAAAGTATCTGCTGAATGAATAAAAAAAGACTTCTAGATGCTTCAGCATTGTGTTAGACCCCCGGACCTTTGCACGGCTCTAGGATGGGAAGTCCCATTAATGACTATGACTAAATTTCCAACTTTCTCAGAATAGAAACTCAGAATTGGATTTAAGTTGAGTTTTTTAAAATTTTAGAGTTTTTCTTATAATCCTAAATTGTAAATGAAATTCTTATCTATTAAATATGATTTCCTTAAGGAGGAAAGTGAGACATACCAAGGTTCAAGTATTTACTGAGGATTCCACAACCGGACGGTGGCAAAGCTCTGGATGGCTGCTGCGTTACTCCTCTTCACCTGCAGAAGCAAATTGGGCTCCTGCCATTCCTTCATTAGGAAAACCACTGAATGCCGATTTTCCTAGTCCTTGTCTTTCCCTGGGCCTATGGGTCCCAGCTGAGTTTCAGTTCCATTTAGTATAGGCCCTGAGGACCTTTAATCTGCAGACTCAGACTCTCCTAGGCTCGAAGTAGAAGCTGACTCCAGCATGGGACACGTGAGAGCTCCATCCATACCTGGAGGCATAGTCTGTATTTTGCTGTCTTAAACTCAGTATCTGGTGGGCTTGGGTCCCCTACATGCTCACCGAGCTTCAGTTGGCCCCACTTATTATGGCATAGACAATGCGATGGGCTCCTACCTGGGATTCCCACTAGAGTCTGGGGGTGGAGAATGACCCTGAACCCTTGCATGCTTGGCTGAGCTTCCACCATCTTACCCAGCCATCACCAGCTTTCTCAGCCCTGCATCTGAGCCAATACAGATGGTTCTATGGGAAAGTACAGAAACCTTCATGAAGCAAAACTCTCCCTCCTGACTAATTTGAAGAATCTCTGCAAAGTCCTTTTTTGGATGTCAGGCCTGGCCTGGCACCAGTCTGACTTCACCCATTGGGAGGTAGACCTAAGATAATTATCCCTACTATTTCTCAAGATGAAACCCTTCAAGGCCCACCCAGTCCGCCTACCAGCCTCATTCCCAGGTTTCTCTCCTGCCTGTCCGGCCCTGCACCAGTCTCATGGAGCCTTCCGTGGAGCCACTCCTGGTTAGGGCCAGCTGTCTGAGCAGCCCCTCCCTCAGGGGCGGCATCCTCCTTCCAGGGTTGGCTGGCCATTCTGCAAGAAGGCCCTTTTTCTGAGTATTCCAGCTATCTGCCTCAACTTCTCTCTCCTCCCTCAGGCCCTTCCTGTAAATTTAACATTTGAAACAAATATTGATTTTCTTACTAATGCCCCTTGCCAAACACACACACACACACACACGCACGCACGCACGCACGCACGCATGCACGCACGCATGCACACACACACGTACACAGCCACAGAAAGCAAAAAGCATGGATGGATTTGCTACCACTTCTGGAAATGAATGAGGCGTGAAAAGGGAAAGCACAAAGAAGAAGAAGAAAAAAGATGTGGCTTCTGGGCAAAGTGTGGGAGCTACTATTATTTTTAGTCTTTCCCTGACCCTAGCATTGAGGTAAGAGCTCAGGTGGGGAGGTGAGTGTTAACAGAAGGCTGTTTTTCCATTTACAAAAACTAAAGAGTATTCTAACTTTTTCTTTCACCTTATTACCAGAAATGAGAGGGAAAGACTGAGATCCACTGGGTTCTGTGGCTGTAGGAATCCTAGCCTCATCTTTGGACCAGTCGCCCTCCCCCAATTCCCTTTTCCCTTGGCTAATAAGTAATCCTGAGAAGGTTTGTGCACTTTGCTTATTGTGTTTGGCTCGGAAATACATTCTCTTTATCAACCCCAACCTCAGGCAAATTCTTTCTGATATCCATTTGTATGTCTAAACACATAGAGCAATTGGGTTTAATGTCATTTTCTGGGTAACTGCAGGAAGTGGAAGGTCACTGGGCACAGCAAGAACTTGGCTCCTCTTGGGTATTAGATGCCCAAAGCCTAGACAGTTCCTGCCTCGGGTTCAGCAGCCTTCTTCCAGCCATAGTCACCTAACTAATTCCACACCTTCATCCTGTTCCCCCGCCGAGTCCTGAGTCCACCAAAGACCATGTTCACATTCCACAGAACTTGCATGTAGCAGGGAAATTTATTAACACTTCAGTGGAGC
Organism: Rousettus aegyptiacus; assembly: GCF_014176215.1. Lineage (NCBI taxonomy): Eukaryota > Metazoa > Chordata > Mammalia > Chiroptera > Pteropodidae > Rousettus > Rousettus aegyptiacus. The sequence continues at coordinate 42,783,037 of NW_023416308.1, forward strand.
AGAAGAACTGACTCAGGGATTCCTTATGTCTTGTTTTGTTCTGCAATAGACACAGCACGAGGGCATGAAACGTATCTCCCTCCCTTCTCCTCACCCCTTCGTCCATTTCTTCCCCAGTCTTTTGTGTGCTTCAGGTCTGAGTCGCTTCATTTGGTTAATAACATTTACCACTGTTTCACAGCACCAAAGAGAAATTGCCGGATGCCATTATTTTTGTTAAAACTTAGGGACAATCAAGCAATTAAATAGGAGTCGTCATGTAAAGGAGGAGCTTGGTGGCTTTGCACTACAAGGTTTGAAAAGAAAAGAGCTAGCCACAGAGGAGGTTCTGCCTCTGACCCTGGAGAGGAAGACTGGCTCCCAGGAAGGGAAAGGAGAAGGAAGAGGCCTACAATCTCTAGAGAGGCAGAGACCTGAACACCAAGGAACACAACACCTCTCACGAGGGAGGACTCAGGTGAAAACAGCTGCATGGATGTCTGTGAGGACTGGGCACCCTGGCCAAGGACTTGGAAACTCCATGAAGGCTTCCCATGAATAAGTTAGCACAGACATCATCGGCTCAGCCGTGTGGGCCTGAGCAAGGAGCACGGTACAGCTGAGTGACCCCCACAGACCAAGGATCAGACCGAAGACACTGCGCCTCCACCTTCTGAAACCTAACAAGGCCAACAGTTTTTTGTTTGTTTTGTTTTTACTAAATGTGAGGACGCCTGAAAACATGTTGACATTGGCAACCTTGGAGTCTGTTCTGGATATGTTTTTATCATGTGTTCAGCAGCCCACTGATGGGTGGTGAACAATTTGCCCCCAGAGAACTTAGCAGCTATGATTATCCTCTGGGGACAGGATGGGCTTTCAGCAGCTCATACAGGCTCCCAAAAGCTACTTAAGAATGCCTACAGCAGGGGCCATCAGGCATTTAACTGCATTCTTATTAGTCTGATGGGCCTCATCCAATTATTGGTCCTCTCCCTACTTACTCATGGCTCTATTCTGTTGCTTTCTCTGTTTTGCTATTCTCTGATCCTTGGTTCATTTTGTGTCTATGATCCAACCATGTCCCAATTAGATCTTTGTGTTTTTCCTCTTAGTCCCTGGTTCAACCTACTTTCCTTTGGGATTGAATATATGTTTTTGGTTTTTTCCTGCATTAAATTTTAGCTACTCTTGCTTTCAGCCTTTTGGAGCAAATAGACATGTTCACCCCTCCTCCTCTTGAGGCTTTTGAGCACATCCAGCTGGGCAAGCCTCTTCCCAGTCCTATCGTAGCCATTTACTGACCTCAGTCACTTTCACAGACCCCTAGCTGATGACTCCTTTCCACGCCTGAAACTCTGTCATCATCCCAAATGGTTTTAGTCTTCAAGTGGATGACTCATCTAATAACTTAACGGCAAAGTTTCTTGATTTCTTTTACTTCAACGAATTAATCTCAATTCCAATTAAGTGACCCATTTCCATGGCAACACCCTAGCAGTTATCATTAACTAAAACTGCTTCATTGCCAAACTCTTAATTTCAAAAAGCCTACTCTCCAAAGTTGACTTCTTATCTTTCCATCTGTGACTCCTTTAGAATTGCTCGTCACCCTCCTGAAGACCTCTAGTCTCTTAAACTCTTCTCATCTCTCAACCAGTCTTTCTGACTTTCCTTCCTTTACCTTCAGATTCAACCATGTAATCATTTCTCTAAAAAGAATGGCATTTTTGTGCTAGACCCTTTCTGTATATTAACTACCTTCATCTTTGTCATCAGTTTACAGATGAAGAAAATTGAGTCAAGCAACTTGCCCAAGGCTTCCCATCCAGAGCCAAACATGTAATTTGCAAGTCACAGGGCAACATGAAAATGCAGTGTCCTTGCTTAAAAATCAGGGGGAAAGTGCCCTTAAAAGTACTAATATATGAAGCTTTTCATTTTAAATATATTTTATTACTTATAAAACATAATTCGAGAAATCATCATTCTAAGTCAAGTTAAAATTTTAAATTATTAGCATAAGTTTTTATTGTTCATCTTTATATTGTGCAATGCCAGTCTTAAATGCTAATATAAGAGCATTTAACTCCTGTGCAGAATCACTGGTATTTCATAGCTTGCACATGAATTTGTACTTTGTTCTTACCTGAGCAGTGGAAACACTACACAAAGCCAGCTGTTTTTATTCTACTTCTTGATATGCGCACAGTCCATCGACACTCCTTATCTTCAACTTACTCATGAGGAAGGAAAAACTGAACGAAAAGGGAACTACATGTTGCCCTATCTTTTCCTTTTCCTTTAAATCATGATTTTCATCATAAGTGGTTGGCTAATATAGGAAAGTAATGACAATAAGAAAGGATATGATAGGATTCCTGTTTGCTTGTGTTTCTTAGAAAGCCACTGCTTTCTTTCTGTGTTCAAAGTTCTGGTTGAAAAAAAAAAGTATAGCCCGATTGAGGTTGTCAGTGCCCTACTTACTCAGTTATAGAATTGTTGATATGAAACATGAGCACCAAATTTGGTGGATCCACAATGCTTGAGAGTTCACCAAGACTCAGAGTACAAATTCAGCATGGTATGGAAGCTGCATAGCCTTCTGAATGCCATATGCAAATGAGGCATCAAGGAATGAAGGTCATGCACGTGTGCATGCTTCCTCTGCTCACATGCATGCTCCATTGTTCCATCAGACTTAGATAAAACACAGGTTCAAAGATAAAATTATTAAGAATTTCAAGATTGTTAGCAGAGCTTTTGACAAAATACAGGATCCTTCTGAGGACAGGACCCTGTCCTGGGCACTTGTCACACATCCAGAAAGCCAGCCCTGTTCTTATTTCATAAGCGGTAATATCAGGATTTGAACTCAAAACCTTGCTTCCAGAAAGGAGGTTCTGAACCATTATGACTACACTATTCTCTTGAATTACCTTGCTTTTCTTACTCTGCATTACTTTGGCTTTGTCTTCTTCACCACTGCTTCCATGTCAAAATTGTTGGCAATGATTGCATGACTAGCTGATTAGGACCATCAGGCTACTTGGCCTTCCTTTTATCGGAATCCAGTAAGCTCCCTCTCCTGTTTCCATAGCGGTCTTTCTAAATGATGTTTCAAGCCTTTTCTCTAGATATGAGCCTCCTCATTCCCACTAAATCACAATTTTCTATGTTGATATATTGTCTTCTTAATTATCATGTATTTCTTTCAAGCGATATGTCAGAATTTACTCAGCCATTTACCTATTGCTGTACATTTAAGTTCTTTTTAATTTTTCCTCTAACACTACAACATTGCAATGAATAGCATGGTTTTCTTATTCTTGTGAAATGACTTTGCCTCCAATTTTACAGAAGAAACTAGAATATAAAAGGTACAAATTTTTCCCCAAAATTTACATATATTCTCATCTAAGTTTGCATGTTCTGTCACACATTGGCCTCCCTGAGAAGGAGCTTAACATTCAGGAAGTTTATTAGGGGATGCTCTCAGGAGCAACACCTGTGTGGGGAGGGGAAGCAATCAAGATTGGGGAGAGGGAGAAATTGGGCTGTGGTGCCATCACAATGAGATTTCAGCCAGCCTAGGAGAGAGCTCTGGAGATGGGATGACCCTGAGAATTGTCTAGATTAGAAAGATGGAGCTGGACCTTTCTATCCCGAGTTGACCAGTCATTGGATATCGGATGCTCTAGGAAAAGATGTGGCAATTGAGGCAACCATTTTCAACTGAGGCAGTTCTCAAAAAAGTAAGGAATGTCCAATGGCGGAGTAGGTAAATCCCATAGTCCTTAAAGGAAAATGTGGGCAGCTCGATCCAGAATCCAGGATACCTTTCCTCCTTCCCCAAAGGAAGACGTGATCATCCTCTCAGGACAAACCTCTCCATCAGTCCATGACCAGTCCTTTCACAAATGCTATTTATTTTTTTCTCTTCCATTTTCCTCAAATCTTGTCCAATTAATTATCCCCACTTTTCTTCATCTCTTCCATTTCTTCTCCAAGAACAGCTCCTTTCACTAAGCTTAAAAACATACTCAAGTTTCTTTTCATTAAAAATATCTCATTTTTCAGCTCTGCTTCCCCTAAAGCTACTGTCCTCTCATCTTCCTTTCCATCAAGATCCCTCAAAGAGCAGTCTCCACATGCAATCTCCAATTCCTCACTGCGCATGCACCACCCAGCCCGGAGCCTCTGGCTCCTGCCTCCTAAACTCTCCTGAAACCTCACCCACTAAGGTCTCTCGGACCTGTGCATCTTTATGCCCAATGACTGCTCTTTAGCCTAACTTCTTTGTTGCACAAAACGCAATTGATCACTTATTTCTTTGAGACATCTCTTTTACTTTGATCTTTGTCACAGCACACTACTTGTTCTTATTCTAACATCGTTTCCCCACCATTTCTCATCTGGTGCCCTCACAGACTCCCTTTTATTAACTCTACAAAGGTTGTTTTTATCCAGGACTCAGTTCTTGCTTCTCCCTACCTACTCTTCCTGGTTGATTTCATCTACCCTCACCTACAAGCTAAAGACTCCTAATTCTTTATCTTTAGTACTCATCTCTTCTTAAGCTTCAAATCCATGCCTTTTGTAAAAATAATCTTGTTCACTCAAAACTTCAGATTTTAAATTACTTTTTAAAATTACATGAGTTAATACATGTTTTCTATAGAACATTTGGAAATGCAGGCAAGCAAGAAAAATACAAAATGCAAAAAAAAGAAAAAAAAGAAAAAAAAAAGCCTTTTAGGCTTCTCTGCCAGTCTCATACTTTATGGACTTTTCTGTGTGAAATACTGAATTTAATGTTAAATTCTTGTTTTCAAAAATTTTGATCATACTTTATACATGACTTGGTAATCTTTTTTATTTTTGCCTTTCAAATTAGTAAAAATGATTCTTCAACATCATTTTAGTGGCTGTGCAGCATTCCATGGTACAACTATATCAAAATTCTGTTAAACTTTTCTTCCTATTTATATTATACTTGTTTCAGTATTTTCCACTACAATCAACAACATGGCAACAAGCATCCTTGTGGCTAAATTTCTGGGAGAAAATATACAAACATTCATAAGGCTGTCCATAGGTATAGTCAAATTTCCCTCAAACAAGATTGTACCAATGTATGTTCCCACCAGCAGTGAATGAGAGTACCAGTTTCCCCAAACCCTTGCCAAGAATAGATAGTAGCATTATTTTTAATTTTGCATATCTATTTTTCTTATTATTTCAATCATGTTTATTTTTTCTATATGCTTTTGTCCACTTGTATATCTTTATGTGAAAATTGAATTTTTGTTTTCTTTGTTCATCGTATTCCATAAAGGTGTACTTTCACCTTTCTAAGTACCATTTCTAAGTACCTATAAGATGGCTACAACCAGATTTCCCCAGAAGACTTAAAGGTCAAAATTTCCAAAACCAAACTGATTATCTCTCCCATAAATAGTAGTTACCCCTGTCTTGCCTCTCTCAGCTAACGGGATCACCATCTCCCAATTTAGCCAAGACAGAAGCTTTGGTTATGAACACATTGATTCCCTCTCTTTCTGTCCTAATCCAGTTGCAAAGTTTTGTCCATTTACTCTCAAACAGCCCTCAAGTCTGTCTCATCTTCCCTATTCCCCCTGCCACTATCTCAGGTTGGAGGTAGTCATGACCTCATGTCTTGAGCTCATCACCTCTTGTTCGAATCATTGCAAAAGCCTCCCAGTGATAACCAGTTGCCTCCTTCTCTATTTCATCCTTTATACCAACATAAGAATAATTTTCTTATTCTGATATAGAATAGGATAGAACGAATACAGCAATGCCAATCCCCTACTTTAAATCCTACACGGGTTCCCCGTCACTTTCAGTGTAATGTGATCATTCCTTAGTGTTGCATATGAGGCCCAGTGTGATTCCAAGTTACTGTCCACATTCATCTACATTATTCTAGCCTTTGTACCTGCAGCCAGTCCTACTGAATACTGTTCCCCCAAAATGTCATGCTCTTATACAACTCTATGTCTAATCTTTTTTGCCTGAAGCTTCCTGGTTACCACTTAAGACTTATAGCACATCTTGCCCCTGGAAATCCCTAAGAAATAAGTCAAACACACAAGCTTTGGATCTTTGGCTAGCTGGGAGCTGAGATAAAAAGCTGACCCCTTATAGCTGGAAGCCTGATTCAAAAATTAGCTGAAGGAGTTCTCCTCAGTACAGTATAGTACATAAAAGACAAACTGCCTGGGTTCAAACCCTAGCTCTGCATTTACTGGTTCTGTGATCCAGGGCAAGTTACTTAACCCTTCTGTTTCTTAGTTTCCTCTTCACAATGATAACTCCTTACAATTTTTCATAAATTCACGTGTCGAGCATGTAGAAGAGTTAACCATTATTCAGTGTTACTTAAATAGATGATATACTTGAAAGAACTAATGTTGGTTTCATCTGACTCTATAGGTAATGGTTAATTGGATGAAATGTTATAATGTAGATGCAAGCTCTTTGGGAACTTTAAAGCACTACAGAATTATCCAATATTACTATCACTCAATTTTAAACAGGGTAAATCTCTATGCTTTCAAGTATACATCATGATCTAACTCAAGAATTTTAAAAAGATTTTTAAAAAATTATTTATATTCCATCTCATCTTAAAATGATTTTGAATGGGGCTTAAATTCACCCCCCAAACTTATACAGAAGCAAGATGATGTAGAAGTAAGAGCACTTAAGAATTAGATGTCCTGGGGTAAAAATTCAGGTTCTCTTAAATACAGTGACTTCTCCAAGGCCCAGAGGTATCTGTGAAGCATTGGGCATTGAGAAATGATCATTATCATCATTCGATTAAAAGATAACCATGTCAAGGCACTCTTGGCAGGAGGAAGAAAACAGACATTCAGAGGCAGGAACTAAAGAATGAGTGATATTTAGTTAGTTCAGAAGAACTGGTAGACAATAGACATACTTCTCAGGTAGCCAGAAGCTCAGCCTAAATTCAGATGGCCGCAGATTGAATCTCCAGGCAGAAATCATTTCAAATGCTGCTATTTAGCCCTTGTTCCATTCAACCTTCTATCATAGTTAATTATTTCTGTGTGTGTCTCCTGCATTGAATTGTATCTTCCTTGAAGTTGGTGACCTCATCTTTGTAAACCCAATAACTACACAGTACTGGGCATTCAGAATCAGGTATAAATGGTTGCTGAATGAACGCAAGAAAAAATATCATGTGCCCAGTGGACTCTTAGGCAGGGGCTAAGTCCCAGTTCTCCCTAAATGAACTGAATTGAGAAAAGAACACAGGTTTCTTTCAGAGAGAGGTAACGAGGGACTTGGATGGAGATCCCAAACCTGGAGAAATGTTTCCAGAATCATGGGATTCAGAAAAACTGCCAAACAGGACTCCACGTTGATACATAGATTACTAACCTGCTTGCTGTTTTACACACACAAATCCCCATACAGTTTGTGAAATAGTCATCTCCAAAGGTTGCCAGGCCTCTAGGGGGAAGTTACTGTCAGAACTTCCTAGAAGCTGAGCATGGCTGTAACTATAGTTGGTGTCCTGAGACCTCAGACAACAGCAGACACAGGCAAAGCTGCAGTAATACCTCAGGGCTGGCCTGAGAGAGCTTGGCAGATGCTGAAAAGGGACTCCACTACTGTCCCCCAGCCTGCTCCCGGCACTCCACATTGGTTCTGGCTATACGCACATTATTATGATGGTGACGATTTCAAATCCACTGAGTGAGTTTCAGGTTCCTAGAGTTTCCAAGGAATGTTGGATTTCTGTACATGTGTTCTTTCTTCCAGATATTTCCTTTCCTTTGTTCTCTACTAACCCTGTCCAGCCTAACATTCAGTCTCATAAGAACTGGTCAAAGCGCAGAGGCAATTTCCTAAAAACAACAGAGTGGCTGAAAGTTTCAAAAGCTGTGGATCTCCTGGGATTATAAAGGGCTCCTCTCTCGTCCCTCAGCTGCCCAAGCATTCCTCCCTGCCTGTCCAGCTCTTTAGCCAAAGTCGATCTGGATCCTGGAGGGGGTAACCCCAATCTCAGGAATCTAGAGCATAAGGATTCTCCAGGGGTTTCCCAATGATTTCTAGAAGTTGCATCTGCCCAGAAAGACAAGTGGAGGTAAGACTGGGTGTAGGCTTCTGCGTGTAGAAAGCAGCTGGCCTGGCCTGGGCAGAAGGTCCAAACCCTCCTAATCCAGCTTGTTTTCCTTTCCCTTTTCTTCTTTGTTCCTTTTTAACTTGTGAATGTTTTCTTTCCTGGACCTGGGGAGTGAAAGAAACCCAGCAAACTGTTATTTCCTTCAGTATTGTAGCAACTTGTGCTCAGATTAGCCCCGCTGGTTTTAATCAGAGACATTTGCAATTCCTGAAGCAGCCGGGTCCTTGGAATGCCAACCCCAGATAGCATCTCTGTGGTCTGCCTGGAGTGTGTCGCTGATAGACTGATAGACGGGGGCAGGGAGTGGCCACGGAGGGTGAGCAGGAAGAGGGAGTCACACACAGGGGGCTTTGTTCCCTGGACTCTGCCCTAAAGCAAGTACAATGTGAAATCAAAGAAGAGATAGAAGAGCAAGGCGGCACTGCGTCCCAGTGTGAAGAAAACAGCCTGCTCTGAAGTTATCGAGTCTCAGAATACAATGTAATTTCTTCTCAAGCAGCACTCTGGTAGCCTGACCCACAGGAAAGGCTGTAAGCTGTGCAAACCTGACAGAGGGAGAAGGCACAATGAGCCCGATGTCGCAATTCCAGGCTCTGGACTCAGGGTTCTGTAGGTCCTCATAGCGCCAGTACCTTCATGCTGGGCTTGGACTCAACCTCCAGCCAACTCTTTTCCAAACCCGGTCATTCTTTCCTCTTCTTACCCTACGTTTGAATCCCAGACTCTTTGCCTCTTTAGTTAGGACTATAAAGAGTCCGCAAGGCACAGAGGTGACCTGAGCACCTAAGTTAAAAGAAAATTTCTGCCAAGAATTCCAAAATGCGCAGGGACCATGGAGCACAGGGAAGTATCTGGGCAGTTCTCTGGTCCCAGGAAGCCTCTGCCTAAACCCTCTTTGAGGTATGACTCTCTTTTACTTAAGAAAATCTTCAGAGAAAGTCTTGTCCACATTCTTCTACACTCCACTCCAATATCTACCAACCCCGAGAGAATGTTTCACATTTTAACTTGAGTCCCCTTCCTACCCTCTAGCCCCAGAGGGCAGGAGCCACCTTCATGAATAAGATCTTCCCATGCTGCCCATCCCCCATCCCCACACTTCCCATCACCTTTCACAGAGCCCAGAAATCTGGAGAATTCAGAAGAAACTAGTTACATATGGGTGGGACCAGCAATGCCTATTGTTTTGAAACCCAGACTAGGCTGACAAGAGAGATGTCACTTCCGTTATCTAGGTCATTGTGTCCAAGCTGCCCTGGCCACAGAAGTTGTCTTTCTTTCCCTGCCAAGTCATGAGGGAGAAAACACTCTGCTGGCTGTGTCTTCAGTTTTCTCAGGGTGGACAAAGGGAAGGACTTGAATGACTCCTCCTACTCAGACATGAGACTTGGAAGAAGTGACCAGCTTAGGCTATCTATGACTCATCATGAATTTCAGCAGGAAGAGGGCTGTGGAACTCTTTTTAGGGATAGATAGGGAGAGCGATGCTCATTATCCATTGTCTCCTGCCCCCTGCAAGCTCTCAGTGGGGGAAATGGCTCCAATGTGGGGTGAAGAACCGTAAGGCTGAGCTAACAAGAAACTATAGATTGGCCGTGGGCAGCTCACAATTTTTCTTAATTAACCATGGCATCTTGCCCATCATCGAAATAAATAACAGGTGTCCCCTAAGGACACCACATGAGAGGTGCCATTTATCGCCATTCTGAGAGGAAACTGACAACATGACGGGCAACATAGCAGAAATAATGAAGAAAAATGGTAGCGGGCAAGGAGAGGCTCTATCAGAGGAGCCTTGCAATCAGTCCCCAAAGGGAAGCCCCCCTGTCCGGCACTCCCCTTGGGAGAACAGCACCTTCCAAGCTGGCCTTCTTCTCCTAGCAAGATTTACATCTTCCGTTAGCACTAGGCAGGTGCTGTGTGGTGGCATTTCAGGGTCACCTGCAATCCCTCCTGTCTCACCATGGGTCACTGTGAATGTGGGTCAGAGCCCCTGAAATGCCACTTGGAGAGTTTCATCATTTTAGGTTATTTCAAGTTCAGGCAACTCTAATTTGTCTGTGTGGATGATCTCTGCCAAATGCTGGATTGTAGGCCCTTCTCCTCCTCTAATAGTTGGTTGCTAGATCCATTCTAAAGGTGAAAAGGTAGCCCTCTCCTGCTGAAGGCTTCTTTCAGCACACGTGCTCGGCATCCCAGGCCCTGCTGCCTCATGTGAAATTTCTCTCCAACAGTTATCCCCTTTCCAACCAATATATTAAACTCTCTCTCTTTCTACTCCCCTCAGCACTCAAAAATACCCAAATCTCTTCCATTAAAAACAAAACAACCAACCCAGCTTTCCCTGAAGCTTACATTCCTCTCTAGCCACCACCTGCCACTTTCTCTCTTCTAAGCCAGCTTATCCAAAGCATCCTTACTTCTTGACATTGACTCCATGGCCTACTTCTTGACTTCTGCCCCAAGGCCACTAAAACAGCCTTTTCCAAACTCACCAGTGACATTCTATGAGTAAATCCAATAGTCACTTTTCAGCCTTTATCTTACTTACCATTCCTCCTTCTTGAAATCCTCTTCCCTCTTGGCTTTGAGGAGACCATTCTTCCCAAATTCTATTTCTACTTCTTTAGCTACTTCTTGTCAGACTTCATTGCAGCTCTCTTTCTGCTGCCCACACCATAAATGTTGGGAATCTTCAGGCCTCAGCTCCCACTTCTTCTCATTCCGCATAATCTTCCTAGGCAGACACATGGATTCAATGATTTCACATGTCTTAATTATTCCTCAATCTGAATCTGTAGCCCAGACTTCCCTCTTGAGTTCTGCTCTCATAAACCCAGTCACTTACTGGAAACAGTTCTGTGAATATGCAATAAGCACCTCACTTTCAACACATCCAAAACTGAACTGACCTTTCTATTTCATATTCACATGTATGCATACACATACACACTCAGCCAAACCTCCTGCTCAGGAATGACACCATATCCCACTCTTATTAGGGAACAGTGGAGACAGAGAGCTAGCAGCCACCCAGTTTTTATACTGCTTCACTTCCCTAAGAGCAACTGGACAGACCTTGCTGGCTGGGACCTTGGGGTGGACCCAAAGATTCTAATGTATATATGTCTGCCATTATAAAACTGAGCGAAGGCAAGCACAAGTCTGAGGGTGTCAAAAAGTCAGAGATCAGGTAAGGCCAAAGAGAAGGATACAGCATTGACAATCTACCTACATACAGTAAGACTCTTACAGTGGGCAGAGAGATGTAGAGATATGGAACAAGCTCCAGGAAAAAAGACAAAAAAAAGAATTCTTAGAGCTACTGTTATTGATAAGTTTCAGGGCAGCGGTCCCAGCTGCAAGGGGTTTGGTCATACTCGACAGGGAACCCAGAAGATTATGGAGTGGGAGAAAATTCCAGAGTCAGGCATCAGAGCAGAGTTCCTGGTCTCTGGACTGAATACTAGTAAAAGCACAGAAAATACTCTGACTAGCAGGCTTCTGGGTACCAAGGGATCATCTAACACCAAATCTTGGGGCCCAAATAACAGAGTAGTTCCAATTTCACCGGATGGTTGGACAGAAGCCAGTGCCCCAGTGAAGACTGCCTTAAAAACTAGGGAGACGCAGACTCACCTTCCAAACCCCTTTGGAAGATGGACAGATGGGAGAAAACTAAGAAAGATCACAAGTTAGGTAGACTGACAGCCCATGTGCTATACAATGGTCCATTTGTATGCATTTTGCACTGGGGCGTCTGAGGGTCATTTCTGTGTGGTGAGCTAGCCCTCTCTCTCCTTGGGTACAATTTGGTTTGGTGTTGCATGTTTGGGGAATGAGCAGATCAGAGCGCTTTCTATGGACAGCAACAGTACAGTGTTGTCCGACCAGAAGTTTTGGCCGCAGACTCATTGATGAGCCATAAGGGTCTTTCTAATGTTTCAATTGAGTCTATTGAAAACAACTGCAGGAAAAAATAGCCTTGGTGATGTAATAAATGTGAGAGCTGAAGGGCTAAGTATAGATACAGTGTGGATCTTTATGTGTTGATTGAGGATGTCTTTTGTATGGGGACGAGGCTGCACTCTACTCTCCACATCTGCCTTTTCATGGTAACATGAAGGGGAGTCTGGGGAGTCCTAGGATGAGAAAAACTGAGAACTAAGGAAGAGAAGGGGTACTACTTTCCTTTACACTTACTAAACTACCACTGGATGTTAGGCTACAGAGAAGCTGCTAGAGGAAAAAACTCCGCCCTGAGAGAATTCACAGATTTGAGGAAATGAAAATGTAATTGAAACATTGTAACATTATAATACTATGTGGTATGGCACATGCAGTGGTAGGAGGAGCAATGATAACTGACATGGCCTGAGCACTTATTATCTACCAGGTATTGTATAAAAGACTCTAAACGCATTATATTACCTAAAATTCTTATAAACCCTAAGAGGAAGACACCATTAGTATTCCCATGTTACAGATAAGGAAGTTGAGGCTGCCAAAGGTCAAGGTCAGAGATCACTTAGCTACAGATTAAGTAGCTGAAATTCAAACCCCTTGATATGTGTGCCTAGAGCCTATACAATTAATCCCTCCACCTGCTTCTGCTTCCCTAAGATTTTTTAAAGACAGAGAAGGACAGAAGAGAGAATGATCAACTCTTCCCAAAAAGTTCATGGGTGGCTGCAAAGATGAGATGATCCGATTTGAATCTTGATAAATTAATAGGTGTTTATGGGATAAGAAAGGAGATGAGGGCATTCCAGGGAGAGAGAGGAGCATGTACAAAGCCCATTTGAAGAACTAATAAGTAGTTCTTCAAACATACACACAAACATACACACGTGTTCACACACTACCACACACCTGTACCACAACTCACTTGTGCATGCACACTTGTGCACACATATGCACTCACTCTCGCACACATTTATATGCACAGCCAAACACATGCTTATGCACACATGTGCACACACACTTTACTTGGTCTGTGAGATGTTTGCCTGAGGGATATATTTATTTTCATTCTTCTCTCCTTCACAGTCTTCAACCCCAATGGTCCAATTATGGTGATAATTACTGTTCATTGAGCACCTCTATGCTCCAGGAACTGTACCAGGTTCTCTCTATACACTATCCCTAAAGCTCACAAGAAACCAGCAGGGCAGATATTGTGATCCCATTTTACAGATGTGGTTACAGGGCAGGCTAAGGATCTCCCCTTAGCCTGTGGCAAAATCTCTGAGAGAAATTCGAGTGCTTCATATCCCTTAGGTGATGACTGCCATTACCACAGAAGTCTGGAGTTCCAAGTGATCTTAAAGGATGAGGAAACAGGTGTTGGCCCTGGGTCAATGGATTGGTATCCAGAGGCTCAGAGAATCAGTAACAGACCTGATTCCAGGTCCGTGTCCTTCCCACTGGCCACACAACCTCCCAGCACTTATCGTGCTGCTTAGAAATCTTCGCCATGGGTAATTTTTCTTAGTTAAGTTGCATGAGCAAGCATGTAGGGTTTGAGTACTTTGCATGTATAAATTTGTTTTGTTTCTCCACACATGCTATAGTTCCCAGGAATGCACAACGTGGAGTGAGGGCATGGTAAGATTCCCACCTTAACAGATGGCCTAGTTGTTGCCCAGAGAGATTAGCTGAAGCAAGATGCTTACAATAACGTCTTGAAGACCAGATTCCAGACCTCCTTTGTCCCAGGTCTGGTCCTGCCTGGTTGGTGCTATCTATTTCCTTCATGTTATTTCCTCAAAAGAGCACTTCCTCCCTCCTCCCCACTTTCTGGATTTCACACCTTCGGTCTATATCTTTTCTGAATGGTTGTTTACCTCCTCGTTGTATTCCTTCCTTGATTTTCTCACTCCATACTGAGCAGATTTATGAGCCACAGTTGTCCCCTGGGCTGGGCAGAAAAATAGCAAGGAGACACATTAATAATCCTCTCAGCATTGCCCAGGAAAATACCAGCACAGGAGTGAGACTGTGGCACAGTGGAAGCTGGAAATACCTGCATCCATCTCCTACGTGCGACTACACCGAGCATGAACACGCTCAGCTCATGCCAACACCTGGCATTTGGGGCAGGGAGAAACGATTTGGTATGGCTCTGACCAACTACTCCAACAACTGCTTTCTTTTTATTATTAAGGTAAAATGGAGGAACTGGAGGTGCCAAGTAAGAGTGGAAAGAGGGGAGACTACAAAGATAGTCCCTAGAGAATCTGTACTCCCAAACTTGATATGGATTAAAGTTTCCAGGTAAAAATACCTTTTCTGCATTGCTTCCACATCTGAAGCACAACATACCCAAGGTCATACACATCTTTACACATTCTCTCTCTCCCCCCTCTCCCCGATCTTTCTCTCTCTCCCTCTCATATTTTTGCCATACATATATCTACATGCAAAGCCATGTGTTCCTTGCCTTGGATACTCCTTGACTTCAGCACAGGACCTGCCTGTGTTGGCAGGTATTTTGCTTGAAAAAGAAGAAAGACATTGAAACCTTTGCAGCCCCGGGTCCCTAACACGCAGTCCCAGCTCCTTCTAAAGCCCCGGTGGGCTAGGATGGCTCCTCTCCTTCCTCCTTTTCTAATTATGACAGGCCCCAGGGGACCAGAGCAAAGAGAGGGGAAGGCTGAGTGAGGACTGCAAGTGGGAAAGGAGGACACAGGGAGGGAGAGAGGGTGGCAGCTGAAGCAGACATGTTGTACTGGGAAGAAACGAGTATGTGGCCAGACACAAAGAGTGGCCACACCTCATCTTCCCTGCATCCTCAGGTTGGTGAACACACAGGAATTCCCTGGCTACACTTGCTGTAGGACCAGTGAAATGGGAAAGGGGGAAACCCTTTAGGTCTGAGTTTCAAGAGTAGGCTGGTTCGTCTTAGAATTATAATCAAATTCTGATTGTCCCTCTGTGAAACTCGGAGACACGACAGGTTTTGTCATTATGCGAAGGGAGCCTGAGTTGATAGAAACATGTAATGGCTGATGTAACAGGATACAGGCCTCTTTGCTCCTAGCCCAATGCACACTTCACAGCTCCACCTTCTCAGAGAAAGACTGACTTTCCTTCTATTCCTGGGGTTACAGTATATTAATAATAACCTCTGAACAAGTGAACAAACAGAGATGTACAAAATAATCCCTCACTATTTATTAAATGAATTTGCAGTCATTTGATCTAATTGAACACATTTTTAGCAAGAATTCCACTCTCTGCCAGGTGCTTTGCCGAGTGCTGGGGTGAAAGTTTGGATCAGCCTGGCTTCGTGGAGCTCATGGTCTAACAGAGGATGCTAAGCAAAGGCTGTTTTACGCATGGTCCTAAGGACCTGTTAGGTCAAGGACCATGCGAAGGAGGAAACCTACTCACACATCAGCTGAAAAGAAAAGGGTAGACTGGTGAGAAATTCTCCATGACCTCGACTTCCGTTTTCCTCATCAGCTTTTGGTTAATCCAGTTCCCTAGGCTCCTTCTGCTCCCAAAAACTTAGAATTAAGTGAAAATGTCAGGTCCTCTCCAGACGATAGAATTTCCTCTCCTCCCAGATCTGTTTTGTTGTGATCTTGAAGACTGTCCCGCCAAAGATTTGGAAATAGCCACAATTCCAATTATGTAAAATGTGATTAAAAGAAATGTCATGGCCCTTCACATGCGCCTTTCACTTAATTTTTGCCTTGCAACCCTTGCTTGGGCTGACAAGCATAATAGATCTACTTGATACATCTCGTGCTAAAAAAAAAATGTCTAGTCAAAACCGCTTAGAATCCCTCAAGGCTGGAGTTGGCTAATGATGTCATTACTCCACAGGGCCTGGTGTTATTTTTAGGATGGTCATTTCCTCCCACATTAAGACTCATTAGGATTTTCTTTTCTTTTTTTTTTACTTTTTTTTTTTTTTTACCTCTGTAGTACTCTACCCACACAATAGAGGTCACACATAGAGATGAGGCCTGGTTCAGGCCTCAGGCAGGTCACTCACTCTTCATGGACAGCTGAGTTACAAGTAAGGCCACTTGAAGCTGCAGGAAGGTATTCCTTAA
Organism: Rousettus aegyptiacus; assembly: GCF_014176215.1. Taxonomy (NCBI): domain Eukaryota; kingdom Metazoa; phylum Chordata; class Mammalia; order Chiroptera; family Pteropodidae; genus Rousettus; species Rousettus aegyptiacus. The sequence goes on from NW_023416308.1 coordinate 42,799,264, forward strand.
GGGTGGGAGACCAGACCGAGGTTCAAAGGCTGTCTGGGCTAGGCTTGTATTGATGTAGCCTGCCTGCCGATGTTGAAATGACCACATTTATGCCATCAACAACTTATTTACCTCTTATGTTGTCATACCTCTCAGCTACTGGCCAGTTTAAGACACTTTCATGCCAGCTCAAATCATGCAGCTAAAATAGACTTGCAAATATTCTATCATCCACAGGACAAATTCTCTGGTCTCCTGGGATAAGTAAGTCAACGTCTACTATCCATGCTTTTTCCATGAATTTATTTTACCAGCATAGGCTTTGCAATTAGCTGGCTCTAGATTTAAATCCCAGGGTTGCCATTTACTGGCTGTGTGACCTGGGGCAAGTTTCTTAGTATCTCTGAGCTTTATCCTCCTCATCATTAAAAGAAAAACAATAATACTAACCTCTCAGGACTGTTGTTAGAGAACAAGTAAGAAAATATATGTCAAGCGCTTAGAGTCCCTGGCACAAGGAAAACGTTTATTAAATGCAAATGCTATTATTTCTCATCATCCTTAGTATTATTATAAATCAACAATCTGTAATTTTGAAATCAAAAAAGCTCCGAATATTGCAAGATTTTTCAGAACTCATTTGGCAGCAAAACCTGACCTGAGATTCTTTGTAGACCTCATTTATCCCACTTAGGATGAATATTTGCTGCAGAAATCTGAATGGTTTTTCCTTACAAGTTGCTGCTCGACACTGCTAGGTATATTACATGATATATTGTAACCATACCCTACTACTTTTCTAAAATCTAAAAAATTCTGAATTCTGAAACCTATCTGGCCCCAAGGGAGTTCGATACGAGACTGTGGCCCGTATTCTTCTTTTGAGGCAGAAAAATCTTACAACACAGGACACATGCCACCACTGTTCCTATCTACCTAAAAAAAATTAAGTGTCGATTTTCTTACTGGCTTCAAGACAGTCACCCATCTCCCCCCAAAAATCGCAGAAAGCCCAGGCATAAAAATTGGCCCTTTTCGCCACTTAACAGACCAAATCTGTTACTAAACCTAGATTGTTGATTCTTGGCAAATCTAAACAGAAGGAGTCATATTTTTCTGAAGATTTTATGCTCCCACGTAACTGGCATTTTTGTTCAACAAACACCTACTATGTGCCAAGCTCTTTATCAATGCCCTAAACCTCACAACAAGAACAAAGAAAGAATTATTATCCTTACATTACAGAGTTGTAAACGAGGACATAGAGATGGTAGGAACTCAGGCAAATTTAAATCTGATTTCAAAACCACTGTTTTTTGCTTTATACATTACTTGCTGACTCATAGAACCATGAAAAAGGAACAAAAAGGGAAAGCTTATTTTAAATTTATTTTATTTCCATTGCTTTTATTTTAAGTATATAGCATTATTTCTTTTAAGACTCAGGCTAAAAATAGGGGGTCAATTTTCAAATTTGGGAAATAATGATTTTTACTGCCAGAAAATGACATTGACCTGTATTACTCAGACCTCTCTTTCTTCAATCCTTCTTAAATCTCCTGCAACTTGATTTGGTGGAGTTTTAGGATTGTGGTGGTGGTAGAGGTGGTTTTGGGATTCTTTCGGGGTGGGGGAGGGGGTTTATAGCTGTGTTCCTTGTTTGATCTTATGAGATCCTTTAATCATGAAGGCCAAGAAAGGAGATCTAGTAACCTTGGCCCTGAACCCACTGGTGTTCAGAGTTACCTACCACACTCCTCCAGCACATAGCGTGCTAAGCCAGGCATGAAGCTACATCCATGACAACCACCTTCCCTGGAGCCAAAAGTAAAAATCAAAGGCAGTAAAAAAGATTAAAAAGCAAGTGCCCAAAACCAGAGAGAGCAACTCACCCTCCCTGGTGACTCCCGATGAGACAAAGACCACAGAGTAAAGATGTGTCGCTCAGCCCACAGATTAATCTGCTCTATGCAGAAGTGGTCAGAGTTGTCCTTTCCCCCTTAATAGGCAGCCCAAGAAGCCTCACAATGAATGCTTCAGTCAACAAGATAGCAAGAACCCAGGCTGGCTGGCAGTGCATTGTTTATCGGCTACCTAGGGCTTTGGATTATGAAAAGATGTCTGAAAGAGACTTTGTTATCTCATTGTACTTCTGGAAGTCGCCGCTCAGTTCTGTGAGCAGCACTGCTCCTGTTACAATTTCTGACTTTTGATTTGAGAATGTGATTGTTGTTTAGACTGACAATAGTAGGCTTGAAACCCAAGGGTGACCGCCAGGCCTGTGGTCACCTGCAAAACGGAGGTACAGCTGGGGCTTCTGACAGGCCCTGGTGAATTCCAGGCAGCCTGCCAGGTGGCATGGCTGTCAGTGATCTATGAGGTCACTAAGGTATGAATCAACGTTGGCGGCATCCATGGTTGCATCTGTAATATAGATGGTTCATGTAGCATGTCACAGGCCAATGAGAAAGTGACTTGTCTTGGAGGTTTTTTTTTTTTTTTAATCCCAGTAGCAGGGAAAGCAATCATCCAAGAAATGGAGAGTGTGAAACAGAAAGCCCTATCCAGGTGGGATACTCCCGCAGCTCTGACATGCGGCTCTGAAAGTGGAATAAATTCTGGCATAAATTATAAAGAAACTGATCCTTTTTCTTATCCACCATACATAGCTAAAGCCATTCTCCTGCTCTACTTTCTCAGTAACTGGTCAAAGATAGACTACAAATTTTATCTAGTAAATACATTTTACAGATGCGGAAACTGAAGACCAGAGGAAAAGTGACTTTTCCAAGGTCACAGAATACAATGTGACAAAGTAAGATGGAAACCTTCTCTCCTGATTCCCAGGCTGGTGCTTTTCCTCACTCAGAAACAAAGTCCTTCCAATTTTCTCATCCTGAAAAAGAAACATACATGCAAAGAATGTTGTAACTTAAAATGAAAATCTGCTCTAGAACTCTGGTGATGACCGACAAGTACACAGATATCTTGACACTAACAAAATAAAGTGCTGCAGTGTGAACAAGTGTGATGTTATCAGGCAATTCTCCAAAATACATTTTTATGAGCAAATGAGCACATATGAAATATATATTATGGAATATGGTGTTAATATCATGTTTATTTACTCTTTAGCAACTTGATAATCTTTGCATTATACTTTCTCTATGCCCGAAGATGGTATGATTCTGCAAATCTTGAAGTTGTCTCAGAAATTCAATAATGCAATTGAGGGTTTGTCCCCGCCCTCATTGCCCTTACCCCACCCCCACCACACACACCCACTGAAGGATGACTGCGAAAGACAGGTCTATATTCTTAACAAACTGGTGAACAGTGAAGAATTCCCCTCCTCCACAATTCCTGCCTGGTTGTCATTTTGTTTTGGCATCTTTCCCAAAGCACCTCCTCTTCCTCTCTGTCATTACATATTCACCATTCTAGTCATTCAACTTTTTTAAAGCCTGCACACAGCACTGCTGGGTGCTGAACACCGGAGCAGAAGTCCTTGGGGGCTTCTTGGACTCTGCCTTGAGCAGAAGGAGGGGCCAGCATCCATTTCTAAGGTAAAGCCCTGCATGCCCCCATCGAGGCCTGGCAGTGGTGGCGGCAGCTTCCTCCCAGGACGTCCCTCTCCATGTCTGGCACCGAAAAAGCCAAAGTTAGACTGACAACAACACTAACAAAGATTAATTCCTGTGTCTGATGAGAGTTAATTTCTCTGATTAGAAGACTCTCAAAGATGTGCAGTGACTAAATCCTGACTGGAAATATTCAAATGGCAGAACGATGGGGTGAAGAGGCCCAGTCACACGACAGCGGCTTACCCAAGACCTTCCTGAGACCAGGCCTATTATGAGTCAAACAAATAACTGGGATAAACACACAAGGGCAGGCAGCTCTGGCCCACTAAGCATTTATGTATGTATCTATTTCATGCCATTTATTTATTTATTATTTATTTTTCTTTCCAGAGCTTCTTGGCAGGTCTTGTCTGAAACCATATTCATTCAGAAAGATGAGATGGGAGGTGTGGAGGGCACATCCACCTCGATAAACATCATGTAGTTGGATGGAAACTGATGGCTAACAGGGCTCTGCACTGATCCATCCACCAACCCCCCAGGAATTTGCTTTGGTTCAAGGAGGAGAAAGAAGCTGATGGTCACTGGGGATGATCCACTTCCAGACTGTTGCCTGATGATTCGCAGGCACACACAGGGGCGGCAGGTGAAGGAGGTCATCCATCTAGAAACAGTTGACATTCAGAATGACAGCCTTGCTGAGTTCTGTGGTCAGAGGGAAAGTGGGAGGTGGTTGGCAAGATGTGAACTTAGAAGGCAAACTGACTGGGGCTTGAATTCTGGCTCCGTCATTTACATCCAGGTGAACCTAGACAAGTCATATAACTTCTAAAAGGCTAATACCTCTCCCAGAAGGAAGATCATCCTCTCCATATTAATTCCTTGGGATACACAATTTGTAAAAGAGCCTGGCACCAAGAGCTCCTTTGTCCCCATGCCACTCGCTACCTTTGGGATCTAATGAGAGAAAGGTCTTCTGGCTTCATTCTGGGAGACATGGAAGCTGTGAGATCTGCTACTTATATAGAAATGCAGTGACTTCTGGCTGAGTGAGAAATATGGTCTTCCTACTGACAGGTAATGGGCAGAGGAAGGAGCTATTTTTCCTTATCTCTCACATTATCTCTGCCCTGTCCTTCCCCCTTAGCCCTACCTGTCATTCATTCATCTAAAATCATATATTGAGCACTCATCAACGGCCCGCCCTGAGATAGGAGCTGTGCATGTGTAATGTTCTAACTTCCTTTAGCAGAAGACATTGCCCCATCCCCCCACACAAAGATGTTTATCAGTTCCATAAGCATATACTGAGAGTCTGTTTTGTGCCGGTTCCATACTAGGCCCCCAGAATAAAAAGACAAGATCTCTCCCCCAAGGAGCTCACAGCTTACTGATGGAAAAGAAGCTGGCTTTGGTCTGAAGGCAGTTCATTCCTTGAGGTTCAGTATATGAGTGCTCAGTGCTCCCCTCCTGAACTGGGCTAGTACAGATGTAAAGCTGCAGTCAGCACACTGCTAATGGGGCTTTGAAAGTCTCTGCTTTATTAGGGCATCCAGGAAAGCCGATTTCAGCTGCAAATGCCTTCATTGCCTCCCCAGCAGAAATGGCTAATACCTGCTTTCTGGGACGCGCTCATCAAAAGGAGACTCTCAAAGCCCCATTAGCAGTGTGCTGATGCTGGCTGTATATCCTGTAAGGGCAAAGTCCAGTGAAGTTAAAGGTATACAGCCTATTTGTCAACACCAGAATGAGTCAGAGCTACCCCCACCACCTCCAGTCTTTACTCTCTCCCTCTCACCTGGGGGCCTTAGGGATTACAATATCTCAGCAGGAGACTCTGCAATCCTACAACCCACACACTTCCCCCTCCTTCCTCTGGCTTACCATCCCCCTTCCCTGCCAGTCTCAATGAATTCTACAAGCCCGCAGAAGCCCAAACACCGGCAGAGACCAGTGTGCCAAGGACTTCCCCTCTCTGCCAACATCTGACCACCTATAGAAGTTCTTGAACTCTACTTTCCTGATCACCTTCAGGAGTGATCCAAGTTTTGAGAATCTTGAAGCTGAACCAACCAATTTCTTCCTTGGCACCACCAAGTTGTGGTCACTTGATCTAACTAGGAGCAAAGATGACTGTCACTAGAGAGCCTTCAGACGTAGACAAACCTGAAAGTCCAGGCCTGTACACAAGCTGTGGGACCTTGCTAGTTCACATCTGAAAGGAAGGGCTGCCATCACCATCTGGAGATGAAGATTTTGCCCGAGATTTTCACCAGCCAGCTCTTCCCCGACCCCGGTCTTCATATGACTTGATCTCAACTTCCACAATGACCCAAGCTCATGTGAAAAGGATGCCCAGTACTAAGAAGTATTGGCATTGCCTTCTCTTTGCTCCCTAACCCCCCAGAAAAAGAAACCGCAGGACAGGAATTGAGATTCTCTCTACTTTGTTTATTGTCTCATTATTCAACTGACAAGCAGGGTGATGTGGACCACTAAGGAACAGGAATCATTAGAGAGTCTAGCAACAGATATAATATTTTAACAAAACTGAGCAAGCCCTGCTATACTGTAGGCCTCTGGGAATACAAGGCTGAATAATAAACCTGGTCCCTTACATTAGGACTCATGGTTTAGTGGATAAAGACAGACATAAATAGGAATGATATGTAGCCTGAAACATGCTTTATTAGCCATATGAACAAATTGCTTTGTTTTATTCCTTATCGTATTTGATGTTGCTATGGTATTTATCATTGCTGACCACTATCCCTTTCTTGAAATTCTCTACTTACTTGACATCTGATTTCATTTTCTCCTGGGTCATCTTTACTTCTCAGTCTCCTTTATTGCATCCTCCTAAATGTTAGTACTCCCTAAAACAATCATTTCTTCTCTCTTTGATTCTTATTCTGCAACTTAAGTTCTCCCTGCAAAATATCTTTTGTTTCTAGTCCTTGGCAACATCTACATATCAAAAGCTCTCAAATCTATATCTCCTACCCGGGCTTTTCAGGAGTGACACCTTCAGAACATATATTTGTTGAATAAACATTTTTTAAAATACCATGTACCAATGATATTCTAAGTGCTTTACAAATATTAATTTATTTAATTCTCCTAACAACATAATGAGGTGAGTGTTATTATTTTCTCTGTCTAAGGTGAGGAAACCAAGGTGCAAAGAAGTTAAGAAACTTGTCCAAGATCTTACAGCTAGGCAGCACTGAGGCTGAGTTCCAAATATACGTGGTCTGGCTTCCGAGAGTGCCATACCATTCTACCTCTCCAACTCCGCATATTACAGGTACATGATGCATATTTTGGCCAATACAAACTTGGTTATTGAGAAAAAATTATGGAATGAAATAACTTGAATATGTGTAGAGAAAAAATAACTTGGTTATCTGCTCCCCATCTGCTAGTCCATTTGCATAACCAAACTTTCCACTTTTGTTAATGGCATCATTCATCTCTTCAGTCTCAGAGAAAGTCACTGCCTTACACATCAAAAATGTTCAGTGAAGGCTTCTGAGCTGCACTGAATTGAACATGAAAGGATATCAGAGCGAGAACTTCCACTGGAGAATTGGGAAAGATTTTAGAGAAGAGTTGACATTTGTTGACCAGGGTTTAACACTTTACATAGTGTATTCACATTGTGAGGGGCTAAAAGATCAGGCAATTCCATACTCTCGTTTTACAAATGGTGAAGCTCAGGTAGCTAAGAGGAACCAGCAATGGGAATAAGTCCAGAACCAAAGGTGAGAGGAGCCTCAGCCCCTTAGTTCTCAAAACGTGGTCCACAATCTGGTTAGACCTATGATACTGGAATAATATGGAGGCCTGTTTCCACACACGTGCTCAATCAGAATCTGTATGTTAACAAGACCTCCAGGTGATTTACCACCACGTTGAAGCTGAAACAGTCTATAACTGTTTCTACACTGGTCAAGGGAAACAGATTATATAAGCAAACTCGGAATCATAATTTCATTCTCTCTGGAACCCTTCTAAGTTTTGGTAAATACATCTCTCCTCTGGCCTGCACCTTGCTCCTGACAACCTCATAGAGATTAAGATAAATATAATTGCATGCACACGCAGCTCTCCTATGGAGGAAAGGCTTCATTCTTAGCAGCTCAAAAGAGACACAGCTGTGAATGATGTTGAAGAATGTTAAGCAGATAGTTTTAACAAAGATGCGTGTGTGAGGGTGAGGGTGGCACAGAAGGAAAGAGGATGTTTTTTTACAATCCCAAGCACTTGTAGTTAACAAGGATACTGGGCCTACTACAAGTTGGTCATATGTGCTAGAAAGGAAGTAAAAGAGATATTGTTAGAACAAACTTGCTTTATTAACATAGTCCGGGCTGGAAGGAGGATGGTTTTGGTTAATATCCTAGAAACTGGAAGTTTCGGATGATCTCAGTCTCAGTAATAATGGGTCCTGGGTGGAGATTTGCAGCCATAGCCAATTGTCTGAGGCCCTCAGTGGAAAAGAAGCCAAGGTGTTGAGGCCTGGGTTAACATGGAAGGTGGTTGCCATCAGATAGAAGGGGTAATATGCCCCTTATATAATGGAGGCTGACAAAAATATCAGGAATCAAAGGAAAGTACAAAAGCATAGAATACATAAAATAGGAAGGAAATAGTTAATTCAAACAAAATAAAATTCAGCCACAGCTGCCGTGACTGAGGGCCGTTTAATGGTTGGACATGGGATGAAACCATACAGGAAAAAGCTGCTAATGGAAGAGGGGGACGTATTCCAGGCAGCTCTTCATCCTTAAGTTCCTCTTTTTCTCTCTAAACCCATGGAAGACGATAAAGCCTCTTCTTCAACAGCTGGGAAAGACATCCGCAGATATTTTGTATAGGGATTTTGTTGCAGAAGGCATTCATGGAACAGGTTTACGTTGGAAGAGAATTGCACCTCCTTAAAATCCCTGTATTTGCATGAATATGTGTGGTAGCAAATAGGAGCAGAAATAGCTAAAGTAGAAGAAATACAGACATCTGTATACTCCAGAGTGAACAGTTGGAGGCCAACTGCAATTCTGCAGTTGGCCTATCAGCTTTGCAGCAAGAAAGAGAGAGGTCCAAATTCCACTGGCAGGAGATGCAGAAGGGGACTTGTGTCCGCTGCAGAATAAGAGAATAGGGTTCAGAGAGGATCAGGACAAAGCATCTAGAGGCATCTAGTACAGGACTGAGCCAGCTTTCTAATGGTATACTAGGTAGAGCAGTTAACTACAAATAAATCATATTATTTATTCCACAAAGTAAGTCCTGACCTGATCCTCTATAAAGTTTAAAGAACCCCTTCAAGTATTAACAGCAGATGGATGTGATCTCGGAGAGAGAAGAGCGAGGAGGTAGCACCTCTTAAAGATGATACCTATATGACTGGCCTTTTCTTTCTCTTTCTCTCTGGCACAGGTTTCCAGTCTTCTTTCCTTTTCCCCTACTGCCATCTTCTCTCCTTTTCTTGGCCACTTTCTGACTCTCCTGGCTAGAAAATGAAGCTACAATTTATATTTTATTATTTATTACAGAGAATTTATGTTTCCTGGTCTTGGTTTAGAAAGTGCACAAGTGAAATAGCTTTATTTATTGATGCATTTAAATAGACTAAATTAGCTTGATTTTTATGTTTTATATACCTACCCTTCTTGACCTTTGCCCCCAAAGATGGCTTTTTCTATGCCAAAATGGCATCTACCCAAATCTGGTACTAGACCAGCATTTGCAAAGGATGTTTACAGAGAATAGTGTTGTAGATCCCTTCTAAGCCTGTCCAGTAATCTCAGCCCTTCAGAGGGTAACATGAAACTTCTTATCTAACACAATGAACTGAGGATAGAGCCAGGACATAAAGATAGACAGGTAGCAATCGGAGTGTGTCCACTGATTTTAGGGATATCTCTATTTGAAGGTCACAGAATTCCTACTTGCTCACCTCTTAAATCCTCTACTTTTGTCTGCAGGTGGTGACAGACTCCAAAAAATCTAAAATAGTCATCTTTCAAGGTTAACAAGATGCTGCTTAGAAGCCCCAGCATGACTGTCAATAGCCAATCAAAGGAAGCTGTCAGCAGCTCCCTGAGGAAGGGTTTCAGTTAATGCAGAGAGTCAGGCTGGGGAGGCCACATGTGGGGAAGAACCAGCTGTTTGGCTTCCCTTGTGGGAGCCCAAAACTAAAGGCAAAGAGGATGGGGTTTGCCATTACCCTAAGCAGAACAGACTAGAATGGTCCCAGCGGGACTTCTACAACCAAAGAAAAACTTGCTACAATCTGGGGCTCATTCAATGAAATCCATTGTCTTTTCCCCATGTCAGGGGTTCTCAATTAAATTTCTCCTGAGGTCCTCTTCCTCCCCTAGTGATCTGTTTTTTGCAAGGCTTTTTTTTTTTTTCCCTCAGATACTGCAAGGTTGATTCAAATGAACGCTATTATTCTAGTTTGGGGTCAGATTATTACCATGCCGCTTACTGAACATAAGCCTCAGTTTCCTTATTTGTAAAATAAGAGTATGCAACTACAATAGGGTAACACAATAACTCAGTCGCACGAGAATACTATCAGGACTCCTCCATAATCTTTCTTTTCAAATTTAGTTCCAGAAGAAGGGGAGAAGGGGAGACTACTTGAGGCAGATAACATCACATTAATAGACAGCAGAGAGAGAACCAAACTTCTTTACTCCTTGTACTTCTACCCTATCCACCAAGAATACTAATTTTCAATCTGGGAAGGGAAAATAACCTCAAGTAGGCATAGACCGAAGCCCATGATGGGTGGAGAGACAGTAAAAGAGTGCCCATAAACGAGTTCAAGTCTTCAAGCCTAGATAAATTGTCCAGACAGGTGGGATCAGGGAATTAAAATCTGAAATCTGCAGAAATAGTGAAAAAGAAGAGGTGACAACTGACTGGAGATGAGCGCTTTCATTCCGATTTTCAGAGAGAGGTAAAAGCTGCATTCTGGAAACCATTAGCTGGTGAGCCCCACAAAATTCTAGATTGTACTCCTAAAGAGAATATTGGAAATTTTAGTAAGGAAAACAGGAATCATCAGAAGCTGGCCTGGCTCCATTAACACCAAGTCATTTCAGGGATAGTTAGTTTGATTAATGTCAAGTTGGGAAAGAAAAGTAAGATATTTCTTCAAGTATCTTTTAATAATGATTGTATTTAAAATATTATTCATTCATTCATTCAATCATTCATTTATTCACTTGTAAACCTTCTACTAGATTGCAAGATTCATGAGGGCAGAGATTTTTTTTTTTTGTACGGGGAAGGGAATTGTTCTTTTGTTTAGTGCCGCACCTAAAACAATGTTTGTCACATAAAAGATGAGCAATAAATAATCTTGAGTAAATCAATATATGTGCATAATAAAAAGACTAGGAAGAGATAACAAAAGTTAACTGAAATTATGTCTCAGTGGTTAGGTGTCAGGTGGTTTTCTTATTTATACTAGTTTTTTTCCCTCTATTTTCCATATTCTCTATAACGAGCTTAGATTACTTTTGTAATCACAAAAATAAAATACTACCTTCTTTGAAAAACTTACATGACAAATTAACCTTATTTTATTCTCTTTGGAAGTATTACCAGATGGACCAAACCAGGGAATGTGGATTTCCAAAAAGTGATCTCCCAAATCTCTCATGTTATGGTTTGACCCAGAAGGAGAGTCATGGGCATAGTGATAGCTGAACTGTGTGAATTTGCTGAATGGCTAAACCCAACAGTGTTGATTAAAGGATCAATGCCAATTCCAAGGGAAGTTTCCAGTAGTGTGTTACAGGGGCTGGTCTCATTCAGCATGTTCTTCAAAGGCTTGAATGAAGGCCTTTCCAAGGAAAGCCCTACTTACTTAAGTTATAGACAACAGATAGCTGGAAAACCTAGCTAATAAACTATACAAGATAGAGATTAAAAAAAAAAAAAAAGATCCCAACAGTCTTTAACCATGGGCCAAAACTGCTAAAGTTAAACTTGATGGGTCGTATACTTAGGTTCCCAAAATGTCTATAGCTCAGACTCTGAAAGCGAAAGACCTGCTTAAGGATAGTTTGTGAGGAAAGACCCAAGCAATTTAGCTGGCCTCAAGCTTGTGATGACTCAACATAGTGATGTGGCTGCTCAAAGAGCTGGGTCATATTAACAAAGTTCTCATGTCCAAATTTAAGATTCATTTCAGATTTAACATTTTATGATCTATGACAGCATTTCCCAAAGTGTCTTTTGGAATATTCTATGTTAAATGAGAGCTTAGTAATCATGTATATTTAAGAATCACTTTCGGAGCAGTTGGCTTTCCCTTATGGAGATGCACAGTGCATATTAGCATAGTAGACATTATGAGAAGTCCTGTATTAAAGGTCTTTCTGATTTCTTTTATTAGGAAATTTTGTTTTGTTTTGTTTTTGTGTAACACCTGTTAACAATCAAAGCACTCTTCAGGAAAGACTCATCTACCATTAGCTGTTCTAACCATAAAGTATATCATATATATTTCTGTCCTCAGAAAATAACACAGAGCAGGGCACACCACAGGTACTCAGTACATGCCTGTTGAATGAATGAAAAAGAACATACCAGAATACTGCAGTATCACAAACTCTTCAAATCACATCATATAAAAGGTACACAGGCACCTTTTATATGTTCAAAGGAGAACTAATAGTATGGAAGACTTGAAACCTTAGTTATCTATGAAGGCTTTTGCCTGGAAAATAGAACAGTTGGTCCGAACAAAGCCCTGGTAGGAGGAAGATGGACTAGAGTGAGCCTGCCTGGAATCTGTAAATGAGACAGACCTTCCAGAACAGAGTGGAGCATCACAAGTGATTAGCAAAGTCTCAAGGTTAAACATGGGTAGGGAAGTCCAGTTAAGGGCCTCGGGGTCCTGGAGTATACTTCCGGGCAAGAGACCCCAAAGAGATCATTTAGTGCAATGATTCTCAACTCTGGTTGCACATATTAATAACCCTGCATATATTTTTAAATACCAATATCTGGACCTCTTCCTAGACCTAACAGATCAGAATCTCTGGGAGTTGATCTTGGGCTCAGCAAGGTTGGTTTTAGGGTGAGACAAGCCAGACTCCTAGGACACCAAATGCAAGGACGTAGCTTTCTTAGGGTTCTACAAGTGCCAGGTTGTCTTCTGAGAGTGATGCCTCCTTATATTTTGCACACTAAGAGCCTGGCTTGCTTCACCCTAGTTCTCATCCTGAGTGGTGGTACTCTGTGAAGTTTCTTCCAGGTGATTCTAAGATGTGACGAGTTTTTATCATCACTGATATACTCAATCTCATTCAATTTACAGGATAGGAAACAGGGAACCAGAGGTCATGCAGGAAGTTAATGTCAAAGGCAAGGCTAGAAAGAACCAGGAGAGTCTGGCAACAGGCAAAGAGACAAGGACAAGACAAGCAGAAGCACTTGGAATCAAATACTGGGGACTCGCCTAAAAGAATAGGGGTTTGGCTCTACCTTATGAGAGAAGGCAAGGCCTCAAGGTATTGGTCACAAACAGGGAAATAAGAGAAGACAAGGCTCCAAGGTATTGGTCCTGAACAGGGAAATGAAGCAGAAATCTAAGCATTAAAAAATAAATGTAGTCCCAGTCACAGGAGCTGGACCACAGAGCTGACTAGGTCATCATGCGCAGATGTGACCTAGAGATGGAGCCATGAGGGCAGCACAAAAGCAGCTGTCTGTGATTCAGGGACCCTCCAGGTTCCTTTCTGCAGTTCCAATGCCTGAGCAGATCTCAGCTGGCACAATAATGGCATTCGAATGGAAATTGTATGGAAAGGTAATCTGATTTATGCTAAAGGATTTCAAAAACCAGGACTCGTACTAATAAGAGAAATTACAACTTTGGCTCAATATTAGGCATTTCTACCTATTAAAGATTTTCAATAATGAAGTAAAGCAGTGAGTGTAATCTGACTGGAAGTATTAAGGAATGTTTGTAGAGGGCAGTATGGAGGGCCCACTTTCTATTAAATGACTGTTGTTGCCTTTCAACTCAAAGATTCCAAGTCCCTTGTCTTTAATTTCTTCTTACCTCAAGGGGCCTTCCTGGGATTCCCTCCAAATGTTCTATCTATCAGGTATACAAGATGCTTAGAAAGACCACAGGGCTATTTGCATATAATTAGATTATAAAAGACTGAGGTTTGAATACACTGTACAGTCTATTCACAGATAATTTTCAGGTTAAAATTATATCACTGCTCCCGTTATAGTCATCATCTTTTGATTTCACTCTTTTATTCCTCCTCCTGCTTCTATTTACATTGACCCAGATCAAATCTAATCAAATCAGCCCACATTTGTGGAGTGCTTACTGTGAGCCAGGCTCTATGCTAGACACAAATCCTCACCTCTGAAACGTGACAGAAGAGGTTGAGCCCACCGAATGAGGGTTGAAGGAATAAAGAAAGCCAGGGCCTTGAATAAACTTCATGAGGCCACAAACACTTACTCCCATTTATTTTGCCCACTGTGGAAAATAAGGATGCAGAATGCCCCAGATGCACTCCCTACAGCTCTCACTCCACCTCCCAGAACCAAATCAACACAAGGGTGGATCTAGGGAATTGAAAAGATGTATCCACAGGGTTTCCATGACATAATGTGAAAGAGAAGGTTCTCGCACCAAGAAAGCCAGGCCTTCATTCGTTTCCTGGGTATAGAGTGGGAAACGAGGAGCTGTTCCACAGAGCCTGAAACACTCTTCATGCCCTCCTTGTCTCCCCACACCAGCCTCCCAGTGTCTTTCACCTTGCTTCCAAAGTCCCTTCTTCTGGAAAGCATTCCAGATGCACCAGGTGAAGGTCAGCACTTCATCTTCAAGTTTCCCTTGGTAACATTAATCACGATTGTACCCAGGAACAATTTATGTAATTGTCTTCCCTCTAAACTATAAGCTCCTTGGGAGTAGGGATCTCTAATGAATAAATACATGAATGCCATCAGGCAGGGGAAAAAAAAGTAGAAAGAAAAAGAAGCAGCAGCTAGCTGGAAGGAAGAGAAGCAGGCCAATTGAGGCATTGAACCTGGAGGCTTGGCTGCAACAAACAGGAAACCCAAAGGGCATAGCCTGGGGTCAAGCACAAATCAGTTAAAATGGAGCAAGGGCTTTCGAGTCAAGACTATTAGGACAAGTCTTGCAAATGCTAGATTTCAGTAGCATTCCTTGAGGGGAAGGTTTGGTGCCCCTTCCTGGGTGTGAGACAAGCTTTAGAGAAGAGGGGTCCCACTGGACAACCTTGCATCCAGCACAAGCAAGATAACCTTCTCATGGCAGAACTAACTAACCATCCAATATAAATTAGGCTGCACATGGGTTTATGGGACATCTGTCCTCAGACCATAGGGATTTGAGATCCCTACTTAGCAAAGCTGCCATGTCTCGCTTGCAGCTGCCCTGGCCTTCTGTTGAAATTTTTTTTCCGACTGTCGCTAAAGGGACTCCATTAGTCCCTCTCTCTGTACTATGGCTATCTGATGCCCTGAGTACCTCTTGATTACCCAACTGAGGCATCGGGAAAGCTTAAAAGATGGAAGAAGGATGGTGCTTCCCAAGGGACAGGCAGAGTCGTATCTTAGACCACAGCTGGGCATGGACTGATTAACTGCGCTAGGACAGAAAAGACAGCAGGGGTTCCAAGCTCTAGAATTAAACTCATTTACTCAGGTGGAGCAAGCACCAAGGGGAGAGCAGTCCACCAATCTAGTGGGAAGAACACAGAATTTGACAGATATAGTAACAGGCCACATGAGAGTGACAGCAAGAAATTAACTTTGAGGTTTCTGTGGGAAGCATTTGGGGTCACCTGTTTGGGGGATAGGCACGGAGACACACCTAAAATATAAGTCAAATGTAGGCAGTACACAGAAGTTCCAGGAGGTAGAAAGCCACCCCTGGGGATGTCCATTTGCAGGTAACAAGGTCAAAGAATAAGACGCAGTCCTCAGGAGACTTGGAAACAAGGGCAAGACACTTAAGCAAGGAATGTCCTCAGCCTCTGAGGGCCTGAGCACCAAGAAAATAACCAAGGCAGAGACTTAGAAACAGGGATATGTGTCAGACTGTCCACTTGTCAGAATGAGTCACAAGATTAGGGACAACAAACGAGTAGTCAGGGTGACAACAGCGAATCAACACTGTTGGGCAGCAGCAGCTTGAATTCTTCCAGCCTGAAGTCAGAATTGATCCTGGAGCCTGGGCAGAGTTGAGCCTGCAGATCTGGCAGCCAAGTAGATTCAGCTTAAAGAGGAGAGGGGTGCAAAGTCTGGGCACCAAGTAAGGCCTAACAGACAACATAAATGCAGCCCGGTTCTGTTCCAGCTGTTTCTGATCTCCTGACTTCTTGCTCCTAAGTTCAGAAAGAATGGGAAATGGGCTGACATGGGCTTGGAGAGCAGCTGATGCTTGCTAGGAGTAGGATAGGGGTAAGTGTGTGAACAAGGATTTATTAGGACATCTAGATGTCCTGAGAGGGCAAGAGGCCTTATCAACTGAGAGGATAACCATGATTCAGACTCAGAAGAGGGTCATAAGTCCTCCACCTGCAGCAAGAATCTGGCTTCTCCATGAAAACTGAGAAGGCACCTCTCACCATTTGAAATAGTTTCATATTTGTTTCCTTTCTATGTAGTTGTTTAGCTTCTCTCTTCCTCATTAGAAGATGGCAAGAGTTCTTCCTGTCTTGCCCTCTTCTGTAACCTCAGTGTCTATAAGAGGCTTAATAAGTTTTGTTGAATAAATGAATGATTCCATGAAGGAATCATTGAAGCAACCCATGGTTTTGCAGTCATAATGCAGACTGCATCTCAGGATTCATGAAAGAAAATCTCATTCCATGTTTTCTGGAGCGTCTGGACCTCAACCAGCCCAACGGGTCTGGAAGTGCCTGCCTTGCAATGAATTCACTTCCTTACTCATATTACGCGAGTGTGGCAAAGCCCAAATCAGGATCAGGCTCCATGCCCATGTGTATGCACACTGCCTTCTCCTTTTCAGGTTTCAGTTTGGGCTGTCCAGGTGTGTTTGTGAGAATCTGGAGCAGGTGGGGAGAGAAGCCTGACCAATGGGAAAGACTTTTCATGGGTCTCTATGGTCAATACACACAGCATATGCTAGCATGAAGAATTGTAAGTGAGGGAACCCAGAACAATTCATCATGCCAGGTAACTCTGAGCTAAGGGTGGGAGGTCACTACTTTAAGTGAAATTTTTCAAGGAAAATAAAAATCAAAACAAAAAACAATAACAACAGAACAGAAAATCAGGGTCAGTGATGGAAATCCATTGATTTCTTTTGTAAATTACAAATGGGGTGAAGAGAACCACAGGTAATAGAGATGCTACTGTGAGAACATGGCCCAGCTGTGCTTCACCTAGTCTCCATGTGCCTGCTGTGGTCCAGGCGCTGTATTGGGCACTGAACACATAACAATGAGCAAAGTGGCCTGGTGCTTGGAGATGCAGATGATAAAAAGGCAAACACTAAGAATTATAACAGAGACAATAGAGAGTCCTGTGGGAGCACAGAGAAGGAGCGCCTATATCAAACTCTAGGGGTGGAGCAAGGCCAGTGCAGGCTTCCTCGAAGAAATGACATCCATGCTGAATCTAAATAAGAAAAAGATTCAGCAACCAAAGAGAGAGGGAAGAGAGTTCTAAGAGGAAGGAATTGTGTGCACGATGCTGAGTATAAGTGTGGTTGATTTAGGGAACTGCAGGGTCATCAGCCTGTTTGGAGTGTGTAGGGGAGTATGGTGAGAAATGGGGGGTATGCAGAGGCCAGATCATAAAGGACCATAAATATTAGCTTCAAATTTTAAATTTATCATTTTGTCATTGGTGATGTGGGAATGCAGGAAGGTGGACAGTGCCAACTGAAGTGTTATAAGAAGAACATGTTCTGGAATAATCTCTTTCACTACTGGTTCTCAGAAAAACTTCCTGATAATGTTTTAAGAGAAGGTGTTTTTCCATTTTCATCAAGTTGTTCCTAAATCCTCTTAAATCAGGGACACTGTTTCCCATGTCTACATCCCTGGCATAGTGCCTGGCATATAACAGATACTCAACATACAGATGTCATTCCTTTCATGAGGAGCATAATAAGACTTAAATGGCAGAAAGGATATGTTCACTGCTGTCCTCTCCTTACTAGGAGGGACTGGAGGAAAAGACTATGCCTCTAGGCAATCTGAGGTAAGCAGTAAAAGCCAAAAGGCTCTCCCAGACTGCAGCAGAAACTGCTATATACTTTCTAAATCCCATCTCCTTTTCCTCATAGGCAGGCATTTCCCAGCCTCCCTTGGAGGGAGGTATCACTTCATGACTGAATATTGAAATGTGGGAGAAAGAAATGTTCTCCACTTACAGGTCTGGCCTGTAGATCTTCTCCCCTTTAAACACAATCTCTGTTCTCTTCTTCCGATTGAGCGAAGGGGAGTCTGAAGATCTACAGAGGGGGAGACCACAAAACAAAGGAGACTCAGTCCACGAATGATTACCTAGAAAGCCACTCAACTAGGAACAGCCTCAATAAGGCATAATTTGAGTGAGTAATGAACTTCTGTTGCACTGAGCCTCTGAGGTTTAAATGTTAACCTAATATAGCAGCTAGTCTTACTTATCCTAACTAACATGTAGCTTGCACAGCCTCACCATCACCAACTTCATTCCAAAGGCCCCAGGAAGAGGCTTTACACCAGGCTGAGTCTTATTTTGGATGACAAAAGGCACAGCAACACAGAAAATTTCTCCCTGTGAACAAAGTTCTCTTATTGGAAGAACTCAGATCTTCCTACTTAAGAGGCTTTTAATACCTCTTCTGGAACATTTTGGATTGCTTGTTCTGATGACCAGTTTTGGGATTAAAAATAAAATCTCTAATCAAAATAAGCAACTGACTTTGTCATTTAATTTTGTGTTCTTGCCACACATAAATGTTCATATGTTCACATGGATGTTACATGAAATTGTTCAGTAAAAAGCACCTCAAGATGAAATAATGCAAGAAATAATATGTAGTCAATAAGTTCTGTATAGTGAGAAAAACTTTCCTGGTTATTACTAAAGTGAGGAATTATTCTTTTCTTACTATGCCCACCAAAAAAGTCAGGAACTATAAAACTCCTCCCAGCGCCTCACATTAACTCAGAAGGCATACAAAGCAGATGGAGTGCAGCTATGGTCTATAAAAAGTTAATGTTCTTGAGGTTATAGGTAAAATTATCGAAAATTCATAGAATGAACACACAAGTGGTTCCGTATCGCATGGATCTGTATAGTAGCTATTATAAACGGCAGTAGCTAGAGCTACAGAAATAAAGTTAATGGAGGTTCTGTACTTAAAGGGAACACTAAGAAATTGCTGTCAGAGAAACCGAATTTTTTTTACAATTAGTATAAAAGAAAGCAACCATTCAAAATTAGGCACACTGTTTATAGCAACAGGGGATATAATCGAAGATACAGAACTAAGAAAAATTTTTTTACAAGAATTCAAATAGAAACAGAACTTGCTTGGCTAAAGATTTTTTTTTCTAATTCTCTAGTGAAAAGAGAACTGAAGTTAGAACCATGTTAAATATGATATACTGCTTGAAGTATGTCGACAGTTAACCCCATCAGATATCATTCAAGATAGCTACCTGAACCAATAGGCCTTGGCTAATCATTGAAATCAAGTCTCTTGTGTCCCAAAGTAGGGAGATCAAACCCACAGCACTTGAAAATAATGAAAACCCAATCAGATTTTATACTGTGACTGTATTACACATATTATATGATCAATATCTTAGCAAGTACCTCCAGATCATTAGAGTTCTTCTCCCACAAATAACCTTTGGGGAATTCCAGTTATAAGTTTGAGCAACATATATGATTTGGGCAATAAGATCAGTGAGTGTTACCTAGATTTAGGCAAAGTCATCTCTCAGTTCTTGCTTCCCTTGCCTTGTTCTCTTTTCATTCCCCAACCAGCTCCCCCTTTCAGACTCCCTCTCTAGCCTCCCCATCTTCTCCTCTAGTACAAATCCTTGGCTCTCTTTGCCTAGAGCATCTAGAAAGAATGATTCTGGGCTACCAGTCTGTTATCACACTGAATATGTCCTGCCTTCCCGGCCCAATTGAGTGGGAACACCTTTCTACCACAGAGGACCCTGATCTTTTACTGTAAATGACAACTGTCTAAGATGGCCCCTCTTCCCTTTTCAGCAACTGCTGGGAAAATATTTCTACATCAAAGGGTTCAGTGTGAATATTAGCAGATCAGCTTGGACCCCAGCAGCACTAAGGGAATTTTATGGCTCTCCTAAGAGATAGAAGTTGCTGAGGGGGGAAGAGAAAACAGCAAGGAGAAGGGCAGGAGACAGAAAGTTGAGAGGAGTCCTTATGATAGAACCTTCTAAAAGGAACAGCCTAAGATGAGCTGACTATCTGAGCTGAGAGCAACTCTCCCTCTGGGTTGAAAATTCAGAGGAAACACTGACTTTTCCTTCAGAAAGAGAATGAGTTCAACATTCTATCTCAGGACTTCAAAGCATTCCTTCAACTAATTATCATATAGATATGTATTAATTGGGAGGCTGCAACAACGTCTTAGTACTTGATCTATTAGTAGATTGGAAAGCAACCCTGAAGAGAACATTCAATTGTGTCCATGGTGATTGGGATGGTGGATAAGGGAGATTGGAAGAGGCTAATGCTACTAGCCCTCAGAGCATTAGCAAAACAAAACAAAACAAGACTTATAAGCAGGAGCAGCAATAAGATCATTACTACCACCAATGTGAAAAAATGTACTTATCAACTTTTCACTCACTTCCCCTGCCATACAACCACCTTTTCCAGCTCCTTAAAACTAGATTTCCTAAGTAAATAAGCCAGACACAAAAGGACAAATAGCCTATGATTCCATTTATATAAAATATCTATAACGGATATTCTAGATACAGAAATTCATAAAGACAGAAAGTAGACTAAAGTTTACCAGAGGCTGGGGGGTGAATACTTTATGGTTATAGAGGTTCTGTTAGGGGTAATGAAACATTTTGTAATGGATAGTGGTGATGAACACACATTTTGAATGTAATTAGTACCATTGAATTGTACACATAAATGTTTAAAATGACACATTTTATGTTATCTATATTTTACCATAATTTTAAAAATTAATAATGTAATATATCAAAACCCGTTGAACACTTTAAATGGATAAATTGTATGGTATGAAGAATTATATATCAATAAAGCTGTTTTTAAAAAAAAAAAAAAAACTATGTCTACTAATGTCCCTCACCTGCACATACATTCAAGAATATTTTAGCTTTTTCCTTCCTTTTATTTGCCAGGTTCTCTGGACATTGATGGACAGAATAGACATGGCAGGAATTATTTAAGTAGCTTAAATCTCCTTCTAGCCATCCGATGGTGTTAGATTTGAGTATCCCTTTACATTATTATTCAGGTTTCCTTTCCTAATATCTGAGGTGTATGGCTCCAGCTTTATTTCTGAGCCTTAGCTCACTGGCAGCACCTTATTGTGTTGTAGATGTCTCTGTTTTTCATCTCCACCCTGAGTTCTATTCCATCAGCCTGGCCAATCTCCAATTTTCTTAGAAGTCTCTGCTTCACACTAATAAGTCCCTTTCTAACCACTCAGGGTCACTGGCTCCAACTTAAATTCCACCCTGCTATCTGGGGCCCTGATACTCTGTAGAGAGACCAACTGTCTGTCTGTCCGAATTTCTAAACACCCCCACTCTAGTTCACTTTTACTATATTCTTTTCCTTCTGGACAGGTAACTTCGTAATGTTCCCCACAGCCCCCCGCCCACCACCCTCTCTTCCACCTACCATTATCGGCTTTATATCTGCACTACAACTAAAAAGACCATTATTCAGTTATTCTTGCAAATGTATTGGCTCCCCACCCACATGGCCTAAAGAGTAGGTCCTGATCCCACCTTATCTTCCTTTCCCCACTCTGAGTAATGAGCCACCATGACAGAATCTCAAGATATGACATTTATATCCTGTGCTATATCTGAGACACAAACACAATCCCACCTAGACCAGCAGATCACTTACAAACACAGAAGCATCTATAGATGCTTTCAATCTTTGCTTACCTTAGAATCACCCCTAGGGCTGTTTAAAAATACTGATTCCGGGGAATTCTCCAGTAGACTGACTTCGGGCTTCATCTGCACCATCAGCTCTCCTGGGTTTCCAGCCTCCTCTCCCACACTGCAGATTTTGGATTTGCCAGTCTCCACATGAGCCAATTAAAAATATACACTGATTCCCAGACCATGTCTCCAGAGATTCTGACTTAAATGGTCTAGGATAGGGTCCAGGTATGGGAATATTTTTAAAGTGCCTCTGAGGTAATTCTACTGCATAGAATCATCGTTAAGAACTACAGATCTAAGGACACAAGATAATATAGGGATGTGTCTATTCCTTCATTTGACAAGTATTTGTTAAGTAACTACTACATACCAGCCATAGAATCTAAGATGCAGTGAACTAATCAGTAAACTGTCTTGTTCTCATGAAGTTTCCAGGGGTGGGTGGGGAATGAGAAAAAAATGAAGAAGTATAACTGTATAGCTGAAGACATAGCAAGTATAAAATTCATGAAGTGAATGTTTATAAAATGTACACAAGCCTCAGGAAATCTTGATTAGGGTTTTCAGGACATATGAGTAGATTACTGGCACTGGGGAACAGAGATCAACTGGGATCTCAGTAGCCTTCAGAGTTGGGCATAATGGTGAGAAGTCTCCTTCAGAGAGTCAGAAACTCTTTCCCTATCTCTCTCTGAGCTTTAAACCATTCATAAAAGCAAGGTGGTTGTTGAAAGACAAGCAGCTATGTTTTCATGGAGGAAAGAGCCAATACAGAGCTCTCCTTGGTACAGGGCTTTTAAAAGCAAAACAGGATAAACAGGTTTGCTAGCAGCCTGTGGGAGACAGGTGGGGGAGGGGGAATGCTCTTTCCACTTCCATCTTTCCACAATTGACTCTTTCTCTCACTTCAAGCTGTTAAGAAGGAAACAATATAGAGGGGACAGTTTTTCTCAACTCATTTTCTCTCACCTGAACTCAGCAGGGCTTTGATTGGAGAACCAAGAGAGCCAGACTGACTCAAATCTTGCCAACCCATGTGTGCACCAGTCCATACTGGGATCTGTAACACGAAAACAGGATAGCAGTTAGTAGGTTCACAATCAAACATGGGACCAATGTCTGGCATCACCTTTGCCTTTTTGGGGAAATCCTTACTCTCAGGGAGCTAACATTCTGGTGGGGGAATTGGGTGATAAAGTGCTAAGCAAAAAGAACATAGTATATTTGCAGGGAAGTGGACAGAAAGCTAAATAGGGTACTATTTTAAGTGATATTTTCAAGGAAGTTCTTTCAAAGGAAGCGACATTTAAGAAAAGGCCTGAGTGAAATAAAAGAATAGATTCAGAACTAATAAATGGGAAGATTCTCACCAACATATGGCTCTTCTTTTTACTCATTCAAATTAAAAACTCTGCCCTCCACCAATGAGCCCCAACCCAACTCTTCCCTAGAAACTGCTTTCCAATGGTTCTAAAGTATGAGCCACCTGAATCTGGGCTCTTGCTCCATAGCTTCTTCAACAAATGTATTCATACAAACCATATCTACTGTTATAAAGTCATAACCCCCCAAACTGAGGTCTTCAAAGGTCTCAAAGCCAGCTCTTACCTGTGTCTTACAAACTCCGCTAGAATTCCATTTCCAGGTGCTCAGTTTCATCATATGTCATATGTTATCTGGGGGAGGCTGGTTTCCCTAAGGTGATCATATCCACCAAGTCATCAACCTTGATGCTCACTGCAAGCCCTGTTGGATAGAAATGGGAGAACAATGGGATCTCCAAAGGTGGCCTCCTTCTCTCAGAGTCCAGATAGATGAGGTTGTGGTCTCTTCTGTTACCCACGAATTGATCATTGCAAAGTTCTTCCATGTACTTAGTTTCAGTCTCTTTCATTCTAACATCACCTCTTCTATTGCCTTTGCTTTTGTTGCAGCAACAAGCTAGACAGGGAAATGGAAGGTCTTACCCAGCCAAAATTCACATCCCAACTTCTCTTGCTTCTTCTATTGGTGAGGAATAGACCTGCGTAAGTGCTAGAGGAAAAGCGAAGGGTGAATTGAGGCTCTACCAACCACTCTTCCTGCACTGATGGAGTTCAGGGCCGGTGGGCATGTCACAGACAGAATGATGTAGACAAATTGGATAAAACTCAGGAAAGAGCAACACACCAAAAAAAAAAAAAAGATGATGAAGAGGCTGAAGGGATTGAATGATGAGGAGAGATTAAAAAAACTAAATATGGACAGACTTGCTAAACGCCGATTAAAAGCAGCGATCAGAACTGTCTGCGGGTATCTGAACACCAGCAGGGAAGAGGGGCCGCACTAGCAGGTGTGGGGTCAGGTGGGGGAGAAGTGAGGTGGACTGAGAATAAATGAAGGGAAAGTGTTAGTGGCAAACTGCTGGGCTGTGAAAGAGCCTCTATTAATGGAAGAGGTGGAAGGTGGGGAGGATGGAGGGGTAGTGGGCATAGAAGAGGGGGGCATTTAACATATGAATCTCCCTCTGAAACTTCTAAATGCACCTAATAATGTTAAACACACCTTATGGAGAGAGAGAGAGCATGCCCCAGAAGACTGTAGGCATGTCACAGAGGCCGTGTCCTTATTTGACATCTAAAACCATAACAGTGAGTTCCTGCAGGCCTGAATCCAGAATGGTCAGAGGCCAGGAAGGACAGTACCAGCAGATGAAGCATTGGGACAACACAACGATCAGACCATGTGACTGTCCAGCTGACGCTGATCTCTTATACCCCTTTTTGTTTTAAAAGTAAAATCCTGAACCAGAAACATTCGCCCTTCTGCAAAGAAAGAGGCAGCTGGTCAGCTTGACAGGCGGAAACTGCAGCTTTCTCATTAATGTGCAATCCTAAAATGGTGATGTATGGCTGGTGATAGATCATGTTGGGTTTCCGGAGAGCAGGGAAGGCTAAAGCCGGAGCCTAATTCATGATGCATGAACGCATTGATCTTCCTGGCTCTGAAAATACAGTGTAATGAACCCCCGCTAACACATCATTTTTATTCTACTGCACCTCGCTAATATCTAATGATTTCACCTTCTACTGTGATCAAACATAATTGTATGGGAGTTTCAACTTTGTTCTTTGATACGGGAACATCGCTGCCCAGCACT
Organism: Rousettus aegyptiacus; assembly: GCF_014176215.1. NCBI lineage: Eukaryota > Metazoa > Chordata > Mammalia > Chiroptera > Pteropodidae > Rousettus > Rousettus aegyptiacus. Next base: position 42,824,154 of record NW_023416308.1, read on the forward strand.
GTTTTGCTCTTTACCATTGGTACAGCAAGTCTGAAACTTACACATATAATGATTAAGATCCTACAGATGAGCTATCCTGTGGTCTTTTGAGGAGCCGTGTGTGTGTGTGTGTGTGTGTGTGTGTGTGTGTGTGTGTGTGTAAGCACAAAATGTATCTTATGCTATGTTAAACCAAAAGCTAATGGAAGGTAAAGAAGATACTCACAAGCAGAAGCATCTTCCCAGGGATGGCTATACCCTTCCTACCAACTGCCTCTTGGGAAATGGTAATTACTTAGAATAGAGATTACCTTGTAAATGTTATTGTTTGTGGAATCTCATCCTCTGATTGAAATCACTATAATAATTTGGTTTGAAGTCCATGAAGCTTCCTGCGGGCCTCTTGCCAGCCTGTCCTTGACAGCATCATATCCTATATAAATCTATCTCATGTTTCTTGAACAGAGCTTTCAAGTGCACTGCTCTATTCTCCATTTCTTTTTGGAAAAAAAAATTAATACTAATTTTATATCTCTAGCCATCTGGCCTGAAGGTAGTTGTTTTTTGATGAAGGACCAGACATGTACTGCCTTTCTGTGGATGAGTAGACCTCTCCTTTGTCAAGTGCTGTACTTGGAGGCAGGGTACCAGAATGTGAGACCACTTCTGACACTCACTAGCTGTGTGACCTTGAGTAAATCACTTAACTAGTTCTCCCAAGATAAAAGGAAATTTTAATGGTTTTCCTTGTCTGAGTGCTCACCTTTATCCTGAAAACTTCTTTCTTCCTTATGTCTACAGCATCCGCATTTCTTAGAGATCCCTACTCTTCCCACAGTCAGAGTTGGATGTGAGTAAATGATAACCTCGCAACGTGGATAAAGAGAGAAACCTGCACTTCTGGTGCCTTTTTTTCCCAGTCATGTTTTTAAAAAAGAAGATTGACAAAATAAGAGTGAGTTAAGTTACCCAATTATTTAGATTCTTTAAAAAATCTGTAGAAATATTGAGTTAATGCAAAACTCATTTTTCAAGGTCAGGCTCCTACACAGCTTAATAGGTAAAACTTTAACCTTTGTACTGGCCTCTAATTTTGGCCTGTACTCTGTTCCACAAGGAGCTGGTGGAAGGTTAATATATAAAAAGCTAATATTCCAGAGAAATACAGTCCAGAGCTTGTGATGCAGGTCAGGGTACAGTATCTTACTGCAATCAATATGAACTTAAATGTTTAGATTATCTAAACTTCTACTTGGCACAAAGTCTCTCCAGAGAGACCTTTCTTAGGAACAGAGAAATTACTATTCCAAAGCTTATCGTGGGTCTCGGCACCCATTTGTGTTTCAAGGGAGATGCTTGTGAGAGGAACAAGGGAAGTCCCTTTAGGATTAAGATAAATTGGCTAAAAAGAAATAATCTGTGGGGTACACAGCCTTGACTTTACTTCTAGCCACCACTTACCAGAACAACTTGGCTCAGTTCCTAATTATTGTCTGTTACTCTCTGTCTCTGCAATGGGAGTAATTGTTGAGATGTGCTAACAAGGTGTGTCGAGACCATTGGATAGAAGGCAAATAATATTGTGTATACTCACAGACTTGACTCAGCTAGAAGAGAAAGAGCTTTGAACTTCAGCCACTGCATTGTTCTAATGCTGAAACTGCAGGAGAGTAGAAAATGTCATCTCTTTATTTCCACCTTTGCACTCTCAAACCCCATTAATTCTGTGACCAGAATTGGATTCACATTCTTTATTTTAGTCTTCAATGAGTCACAGACTCATTGGATTAAAACTAGAATCTTTTTCTTATTACTTTGCCAATTTCTTGAGAAACATAAAAAATAGAAAGTGGAAAATAAGTAGATAGACCCCAAGAAGCTTGCAGTCATGGCCAAGAACGAGGACAGTGTTGCAACTTAGATTTGGGTTTGAAGGACGGGAACTATGCTAGCTCCTGCTTTGGTGAGAAACAGAAAGAACAGATCTATAGCAGGATGGATACATATTACACATATTACATATAGATGTTAATTCATAGATTACATTAAAAGCTAAATGATATTATGAGAAAGATCTTTGGTTGGGAGTGAAGCTTAATTATAGGCAATGTCCTGGAGGAAAACAATGTGGGTGGTGTATTTCTGAAGGACTAGGGGAAAATGAAAAAGACAGGCTAGAGACAAAGTCTTAAATAGTAAGGCAAGAGTTTGGATAGACACGAGGCAGAATTTATTGGTCTTGCTCAGAGATCGAAAAGTAGAACAAGCAACTGAAAAAGCCAGAAAATCTCCCTCCACGGAAAATGTGAAAATGTGACACCCTTTCCTGAATGGTTTGGGTGTGCCTACCTAGAGACTTGGTGCTTGACCAGATGACTTGGTGAGATTCCTTACAGTTCTAGAAGTAAATGAAAGCAAGACCTGGTTTAGCACACAGGTCAGTGAATTCCTTTAATAGATTCCCCCTTTCCTATCCATTCATTATTTGGCTTTTTATGGGCACTTTCACTCCATAAGAGTATTAAATATGTTTTTAAAAAGCACTTAAAGTTAATGCAAAACCTGGGGGATGGGGACGAATGTCAAATATATGAGCAACACTCTAAAGGCATGATGTCTCTGCTGAAGGATTTGACCCCAGTAATCTAATTTGCTTTAAATTTGAAATGATCCTTCATTCTCTTATTATAAGACTCCATGTCGTTGGCTCATAAAGATTACAATTCCTTTTCTTCCAATTGTAATAAATCCATTTCGAGCACTCTCTTGACTTCAAATTCGTCACAACAATATGCAGAGGGCAACGCTCCCCTAATGTGCCTCTTGGGGAGGGCGTACTAGTCTCTTCTGCCAGAGGGAGTGATGCAAGACTATAAAGTCAGTTTCTCTTCCTTCCTCTTTCTCTCTCCTACCCCCTAAACCTCACTATAATCTGTGAAAAGAATACTGTGTCTAAATTATAGCTGATTCCTCATTATCCGACAGTAAAAAGGTTAGGCGAGCCAAAAAGCCAGACCGACTGCAGCTTCACATTTTATCTTTCCGCCTGGGAACAGTTCAGTTTCTCAAATCCATTTGAAAACACTTCAGCTCATTCCATCCAATCTAGGGATTTTAACCTTTTTCCTCTTTTCTTTCCCTTATTTTTTTAAAAACTGGCAGCTTAGAATTATAACTGACCAGCCCAAAGCCTGCATATCTGTCTATCTGTCTATTGATCAGTCAAGAGTCTAGTGTCTTACAACAGAACTTGACTTTTGGATAACATTTGATATTGATTCAGAGCTAAATTGGTTGGATCTTTGAAGGACCTGGTTGTACTATCAAGAGTTTGTTGAGTGATAAATCATCATGATAATTACAGTACTTGGTATGAACTTAGTAATTATAAGGCCTCTGTCACTCAAAGATATCGTTTTGCCAACCAGTAACTGTCCTGATATAGATGGGAAACTTGAACTCCAAATTACCACAATTTGTTATATTAATTAACTGAACTGAAAGAAACCAGCCCCTATGGTAGAGTCTGAAGATGGGGGCAAAGGACCAAGAAGGAACACTGGTGCTCTAGAAAAACAATAGTCTAAGCCAGACAACGCGGTTAAGTCTACGGACACAACCATTATTAACAAAGAAGGTTCATCTCAATGACAAACTTCTCTGTCATAAACAGACACAGAAATTATTACAGATACAGAAATATATAGGCAGTAGAGGGATGTGTGCCAGCATACTAGTCAACAAAGATTGTGACCAAAATAATATTAAATACTAAAATATAAAATAGCAACTAAAATAACACGTATGAGAAAACAAACTGTGCTGTTTCTTTCGGGTAAGGGGGAGAAAGGTGAAGACACAGTTAATGTTGGGGGTGGTTGTGGAGGAAAGAGAAGAGAATTAACCCCAGAGTGGTTCTCAATGTTGGTTATACATTGGAAACATCAGAGGAGCCTTTAATACATTGTCCTTCCCAGAGACTCTCAGCCAGGAGATCTGAGGTGGGATCCAGGAAAATCTCCCTCCACCAGATGTCGCGATTTATATACAGGGATGAGGACCACTACACTAGACCATGCATTTCATGAGAGAACAATGCTTCACTCGTCATTATATCTGCAGTAGTCAGCTTAGTGCCTGGCTCATAGTAGGTGCACATAATATTTCTTTTAATGGCTGACCAAATAGCAGACTGACAAATAGAATGAATGAATAAGGATTTATTAAGTGTCTACTAGGTGCAGGCTGTGTCCTAGGAGCCTTATATATAGTATCTCCTGTCATTTAGGCTATTCCCAATGAGGGAGAGGCTATTTCTTTTTCAAAATAAGACTCAGAAAGACTAAGTAATTTGTCCAAGTTCATATACTAGACTAGAAGAAGGAGCCTAATCTGTAGTCAGGTAAGAAAGAGAGGGAAGAGGGCAGGGAAGAGGAGCATAGGAATGGCAATCTGGTTGAGTGGGGTTGGAAGACCTGTCCTGAAATTCTGTTTGCCATGCAACACACTGATTTTACCTGTATGTTTACTTGGGGAATTTGGCAATGGCATGGGTAAGAAAAACTCTGGGAGCTCCCACACCCATCCACCCTGTCCCATTCCCCAGCAAGTCACTGGTCTAGATGAAAGAGTGCGACGGTTCTCAGTTCATCCTTCTAATGTCTCAGAAAGATGAGACGATATCCCAAGGTTCTCTTAACTTCCTTCATTTCTGTCTGCCAGTTAATGCTTAAAATGTAGGTTAATAAAGAAAAAGTTTTGGTTCCCGTAATTAAATATGAGAGACTTAAAATACAGATGCAATCCTATATTGAAACCCATTCACACTAAAGTCGATCTACCAATGGGGGTAAATTATTGACAGCAAGCATCATCTTTTTTTGAAAAGGAAAGGGAAGAAAGAGAACACCTGACATTTGCCACTGAAGTGGAATAAAGATATCTTTGTCTTCACAGATTTGCCTAGGATGAGCCCTATTTACATTCGATTGGGAAGGGACTTATGGAAGCTGTGCTCAGAGGTATTTTTGTCATGGGCAGCTGTGAATACATGCAGCTTTTCTTCAAATGATTTATGAAGGGTTTTTTGTTTTCTTTTAAAATGTGGAATAAAAAAGCTCCATTCCCCAAGGCTTCATTAACAGAGGTACTACCTTCCCCAAAGCCACCTATAGAATCTGCAGTGTGCTGAAATCATCCAAACCGGAATCTGGGCCTTGAAATCAAGAGGCTCAGCTCTGCCCCCAGCAGGTTAGGGCCCTTGAGCAAATCTCTAATTTTTCTACTGTCTGAGATTAGGACTAAAACGAGGGCACCTGTGCCCGTGGACTATTTATCAAATGTCAGTATGTGAGCACTTTTCCCGTATTACCTCCATTAATCCTCACAACACCACCACAAAGTACACACTCATATTTTTTCAATTTTAGAAATGATTCTTAGAGAGCTTAATGTGGGTTCCCCAAAGTGGCACGGCTAGTAATTGGAAGATTGGGTATTTGAACTGAGGTCTGTCTTACATTAGAGTTCACTGTCTTAGGTGCACTAGTTATGATGCTACTTCATGGGGGAAGTTATAAGGATAAAAAAGAAATAATCTGAATGTACATGCGTTGGGCAGTTATATATATATATATTCACATATTTTGTGATATATATAATATGACTTATATAGTGTTATATATGTGATATATAGTGATTATATTGTGAGACATGTATACCCATTAACACTGTCCCACGCAGCCCAGAATGATTATATTATTTAGTTCTAAAATAGGTATATAAATCCACTTCTTGACACCAGTAGTTTTCAAAATGTGACATCCAGATCAGCATCAGCAGCATCTGGGAACTTGTTAGAAATGTAAATTCTAGAGCCCAACCCCAGTGTACTGAATCAGGAACTCCAGAAGCGGGACACAGTAACCAGCGGTATAACAAACAGGTGATCCTAACACATGTTAAAGACTTCGAGCTACTGAGTACTACTGAGTTAACATGACAGAGGGTACATTCTCAGCCAAAGCCTATAAAAGGCACCAGGCTGCAAATGTACTCATCCACTGAGCTCTCTATTGTCCTATGGAGAAACCTATGACTTTTTGTTTTGCCATTTATTTTGTATTCTGGTTTTGAACCTTAATGGCTAAGAAAAATTTGCATATAGTAGTAGTAAATTTAACTTGGGAAAAGAGAATGAATATTATGCTAGGTGTTAAAATAAAGGCTTCACGGAGGATCAAGGTGTATTCAAAGACATGGTCCAAAAACAGAGAATTACAGATGGGTAGATATTTTTTATATTGTGGAGGACATGATAAGCATCACTGCATCCTAGGACAACATTTCTAGGAAGAGTAGCAGAAATAAATTGCTTGAAGGCATGTCATGACACGAAGGGATTTGGAGAAAACTAAAGAACTATTGCAGAGAATTGTCTCCATAAGAATGATGCCAAAGAGGGCACATGCATATGTGTGCAAGTGTGTGTATACAGCAATACTGTTTACTATGTATTTGGAAATTTCACATAAAGTTCAGAATTAAAAATACTTAGGTCCAATTTCCTAACTGGTTCCAGCACTTACTAACAATTATCTTGGGTAAGCTACTTAATATTTCCAACCCATAGTTTCTTTATCTGTAGATAAGGAACTGTGAATAGGAATAGAATCTCCATATTACAGTAAGTATTAAATTTGATACAGCTCTTAGCATAAACCCTGGTGTGTATATGGAAAGTTTTCACTAAATTTTAATTATTATTATTATTAAAAGACATAGTAGCACTATTATAATTGTTTCTTAAACTAGGAAGGCTTCTTGGAAAAGATGAGGTTTTGGTTGAGTCCTCAAGGAAAGAAGTGTGGTACCTAATAGAATCTAATACCAGGTCCCAGAAGTTTCTACCTGAGTTTGTTCATGGCTGATTGTCGTCTTCTGTGTGAGAAAATGTACTTTTTAGTCATCCTTTTCCCCTAATCTATGGAATGCTAAGCATGATCCCTTCTCTCCAGTCCTTTAAAGAGTATTTGACTTACTCAAGTCTTCATCCTTTCTCCCTTTCAAAAGTTTCCTCCTTTGCACTTGATTTTGTTTGCCTCCACTCTTTGACCTCCAGGTTTGCTTGATTCTAATTATTTGGTCAGTAGGGTTAATCTGTCTCCTGGGGCTTTTTTGGCAGTCTTTGGAGTGCTTTTGGTGGCATCTAGGTGAGTCTGCTTCAGTAGGAAGCTATCCTTGGAAAGGTTTGTCTTTTTCCTGAAGGAAAAGCTATGTTGGATTCTACTCACAGCCCTTTTCTACTTGCTTGTTGCCCCTTCCATACAGCTGCTGTGGCTCACTATTTTAGCACTATGCTAAGTCTTATTATAGTACAAAAACTAGCAAATAGCATTGTATACTGCAGGTGCTTAATGAATGCTTGTGACATGCAGATGCTTAATAAATGCTAGTTCATGTAGAAATTTACTTTTTAATAGAAAAAATATGTATAAAGTTCAGTCCCTGAAACTGCAAAAGGATTTGGACAGGAGGTAGTGCAGAGAACAGGGGGTAAAGAAGCAAGAGGAAAGGGACAGAGGGTCTTCCCCACTAATTTTTCTGATATCACAGATGATGATGTAAAGAGGGGACTATCATCTGAGAAGACAAAGCTGAAGTCAGAAAACTCTTGTCCAGAGTTAATCTTACTTGAGGCCTCAAGACCAGCATATAGGTTAGGACTGATCTGACAGCTCCCCATGTATAATACCCTAGAGAAGAACTGTTGCAACAAGGCACACCTCCCAGTCTGGGGAGGGAAGGCAACAGCTCTTCTGTCTTCTGCCAGTGGTGTCTGGGCAGCTGGCATCCCCTCCCACCATGCTGTGTATTTACCCAGCTTCAAAGGCCAGGGCAGTCATCAAAGGGAAGGAGAGGAAAGAGAGACAAAATTAAGTTCCACTCTCCCTACCTCAGCTTCTCTTCTCTATTAGAAAGCAACCTTTGCCAAAATGTTAACTAGCAGTGCACACTGTTATCATTAGATGTGTTTGCAGCAGTAGCCAGAAGAAACTTTTCAATCTGGAGCCGAGATACAACTTCCCCAGGCAGGCAGGGGCTAATAAATTAGAGACTGTTTCATAGGGTAACTCACGGGCCCAAATTCCACAACGAGAAGACAATGGCGTTTTGTTTTGTTTTATGTGTTTTAAACTAAGTCAGGATCTGAGCTCACGTGTTAGATTAGAATGAAACCTATGGAGCACACAGAAGGAAAGAAATCTACACATGTACATGTTTAAGCTGGTTATATTTCACATCAGGCTGGGTTATCCCAACTTGACACAAGAATGATTGCCAATCAAGGGGAAAAAGGGAGCTGAGAAAATATGGCTTGGCTTAAAGAGCGTGAGCTTTTGAAATCAGATAGATCTGTGCAACTTACTTAACCTTTCTGCACAGCAATTTTCTCAGTCATATAATAATAATAATAATAATAATAATAATAATAATAATAATGATAATAATACTTGTCGCAAGAATTAAATGAGATGTCTTACATAGAGTAACTGGCTTATAGTGAACAGTCAATAAACATTACTGTCTGTTTTGGTTTCTAATCACCATAAACATGGTGGCTTAAGATGAGAGAAATTTATTTTTTCACAGTTCTGGAGGCCAAAAGTCCAAAACCAAGGTGGGCCGAAATCAAGGTATTGGCAGAGCTGCTCTGCCTCCAGGAGCTCCAGGGCACAATCTGTTCCTTGCCTCTTTCACCTTCTGGTCCCTTGCTTGTATTTCTTGGTTTTTATTAGCATCACTTCAATCTTCAAGACCAACATCTTTAAATCTCTCTGTGCTCAGACTTCATAGCACCTCATCTGTGCGTATGTCAAATTTCGCTCTGCTTCTCTCTTATACAGATAATTGTGATTGCTTTCAGGACCCACCTGGATAATCTCCCCATTTCAAGATCCTTACCTTAATCACATCTGCAATGACCACTATTCCATATAAGGTGAAGTTCCTTGTGAATGAACATTCAAAAATTCTGGGAATTAGAACCTAGATATTCCAGGAGGGTGTGTGGGGTGGGGTTTGTTAATCAGCCTGCTACAATGTCCTTCAGGCTTTTGAATGGCAGAAGTGAGGAAAGGACAGGAAGGGAGAGGGCGTCTTTTATACGAAGTGATATTATATGCAAATTTCCAGTTCTGATTCTTTTTCCCCAAGTTGGCAACTCAGAATAACAAGGCATCGATATTGGTAGGCATACAATTTGGACGTATTAAGTGTAGCAATGTTTTCTGAAATTTGGTTGTACTTATAGTTAATCATGTTATATAAGATCTTTTCATTTTATTTATATAAGGGACACAAACTGGTTTTCAAAGTAACTGTATCTGCACAGTAAGGAATCATTTAACAGGATTTTAATATATTTGCCTAGCTCTTTCCCTCTCCATATTAATGCTTCTCCTATCCTGCCTCTAGCTGTTAGTTAACATTTCACAGATCTTGCCTCTTTAACTCAATTATAAATTCTTTGAGATAAGATATCATGTCTTGTTCAGCTTTGTATCTTTCTTAGTGTTGAACATTGTATATTGGTCAATAAGTATTTGCTTGAGTGATTAATTTTGAAATACCCAGGAAAGCAATTGTAAAGGAAGATGAAGGCAGATCTATTCAAAATTTGAGCATCATGGAGAGAGATATTAGAAAAAAATATCTTAAACCTTGAGGGAAATATTGATGCTTCTCTCCCTCATTCCGTACTTCTCAGCTCTGATTAAAATTTGTGTACCTTTGTCAAAATGCATTTCAAACTAACCAAAGAAAAACAGCAATAAAGGATTTGAATACAGATTCTATCTGTATTATTTCTTTTATCCAGCGAAGTAGTTTGACAATCTGGATACCCTCAGCAAAAATTCAAATAATGTCCCCTTAACCTTTTTTAGGATCAAAATAAGCCCATCTCAAATTTTCTGCCAGAAAAGACCTCTTTATGATATGCTTATTAGCGGAGAAAGAAAAGGGAGAGCTTCTAAAAAAGAGTACATTATGCAGGTAAGGAAACTGGCACATATCCTGGCACATAGTGTTCTAAAATACTAATTTGCTCCTATTTCCCTTTTGCTTTTTTACCTTAATAAACAAATTCGACAGTCAAAAGAATGAACAACTAACCTTCAGAAAAACAATTCCTTCAAGAGTATAGGGTTTAACTGAAATGTAAAGTGTCTGTAAATGATGTACTTTATGGGGGATCAGAGACCTACAATTACATCCTGTAAGTGCTCTGTAAAAATGACTATTTAGTAGTGAGTAGGGGACTATGGTAATAGTCTTCCTAATGTGACTTTTAGGTTGTTCTCCTGGTGTCCTTTCAGTGATTCTGAGTTTTGCGGCTTTGTGGGAATGCTAGGAAATAAGATTGCTCAGCTGTCCTTAAAGTTAAGTCTCTTCCAGGAAGAAAGTGGGTTTTTTCTTTTTTCTTTTCTTTTCTTTTCTTTTTTCTTTTCTTTTTCTTTTCTTTTCTATTCTTTTCTTTTCTTTCTTTCTTTCTTTCTTTCTTTTTTCTTTGTCTTTCTTTTTTCTGTCTTCTTTCTTTCTTTCTTTCTTTCTTCTTTCTTTCTTTCTTCTTTCTTTCTTTCTTCTTTCTTTCTTTCTTTCTTTCTTTCTTTCTTTCTTTCTTTCTTTCTTTCTTTCTTTCTTTCTTTCGTGTGTGTGTGTGTGTGTGTGTGTGTGTGTGTGTGTGTGTGTTTATTTGTAATGTCTTTCAGAGAAGGAGCGATCTTTTGCAAATGGTAAATATATGAAATTGGCCATTGTAACCTGATTCAGCAAAACAGTTCCATATGGGTGATTTTCGGCCTGCCTCTGAGAAACAGAAATGGGCAGGTTGGAGTCTTCCCAGGCCCCAGGTAGTTGAGTTGAGCTAGTGTTGTGCACTTGATGTTTGTGCATTAGCTGCAGCCCTCTTGCCCTCTGCAAAACAGATCTTTTCTCAATTATTCAAAATAAATAAGTCAATGACATAGTTTAAAAAGGAAGAAGAAGAAAAAAATTAGAACTAACCTCCCCTCTGTTTCCATATGGAAAACATAGTCTACACTTCAGTGATTTTAAAGACAATTTTAGTGAAGGGAGAGAACCCATCTGTATGGCTTGGCAAATTAATTTTGAACATTTGAAGATAAAAGGCTGAGTTCCTAGGAACTGGCTTTAAAAGTCATAATCCATAGCAAGCCAAGGTATTCACTGACTAGGAGGCCCTCTGTTTATTCCAAATACCCCTTTACCATTGGTTTTGAAAGGATATGGCTCTGTATAAAGCATTATCAATTGGAAAAAGATCAGATAAGGAAGGAGTGATGCTACCGGGATGACATGCCTTTAGGTTCTCAATAGTATTTCTTCTGAATCAAAAGATTCTTTTACTAGTACAATCAATGGTGGAGGGGGAAAGGAAGGAAGAGTGACCTTTCTTTCTTTCTTTCTTTCTTTCTTTCTTTCTTTCTTTCTTTCTTTCTTTCTTTCTCCTTCATAACAAAATATATATTGAGTAAAAGCCCCTGGATGAGTCACAATGCAAATCCAGAGGATGGAAGTGATCATTTTGTAAGTTATAAATCAGAAATTCTATTTGCAGTACATGCTGAACATATGTAATTTACCAGCATAATATTATTATCCTGAATATAAGTGTGATGGATGTCTTGTAAGTTTGAGAAGAGGGCACAGAGTAATTTAAATATCAAATATGTTGATTCTGGGTCCTCTTGAATTTTACCCTCCTTAGGAGATCCTTTAGGAGCAGAATGTAGACTCATTGGTGTTGTCTGGAAATGGAGGGCTGAACAAATGACAGGAAAGCCCCTTCTTTGGGCTTGTTTCATGTTCAAAAGGAGCAGAATCAGATGAAGTAAGTTGGTGGCATTTGGTATTAAGATGATCTTGCTTTACAAAGTGCCTCTTCAGGAGACTAATATGCCAGAGACCTTACCAACTTAAGAATTCCTAACCTTTCTTAAGTTTGAATTGACTTCATGAGATTTTCCCTTCCTTCACATTAACAAGCAAAATGTACTCCTCGGGTTGGCTGTATGAACTGAGAAGCCAGGTAATTGACTCTGGTGGGAGGACATGAATGGATGGCATAGCAGAATAAGATCAATCCAAAGTCCCATGGAGTAGCTCTCCAAGAAGAGTAGTAGACTCTAGGGTCCTGATCCTTGATTCCTCTTTCTCATCCTAGTGCAGTAAGCTGCAGCTATACACTTTCCCTATTGACAATGCTATTTCTGGGCCAGAGCTGACACAGACAAGAGGAACACTTTACATGAAAGATAAATAACAATATTATGAATCATAAGGGCTTTTTTTTTTTTTGGTAATTGAAGTCATGAACTTTACTAATTGTCTCCAAAACTATATGTTATTTGCCACTTTTACTAACTGCAATGTAGGAGATTATGCCGGTTCCGTGTATTGGCATCTTGTAAATATATTTAGATTTTTGTGTAAATGAGTTATTCATCTCAGACCAAGCCATATAAATGAAATATATGGAGAGATATTAGTACACTAATGAAAATCTTAGAGAAATAGCTTAACAAGTGACAATGTTGTCAATGAACATGAAAGACTGAAATTATGCCTTGCTTTTCTTCAAAACACAATCTTTAAACAAAATGAACTTCAGTTTTTTACAGTCTGGGGACAGGTAAAAGAAGATATTCAAAGCACCACATGGGGTTCCTGCTAGCTGATAGAAGGGTATCCTGGGAGAGCTGAAATAACTTTTTAAAAAGAAAAAAAAGTCTAAACCTGCAAGAGTAAGATGGTTATTCCTCTTCTGGAACCCTTCGACAAACCCCTACATTTTCAAAGAGTCACATGGGATTTAGCCAGGCATTGACATTAACGTGAGTTGCATTGCTAAACTACATACAGTCCTTTGGAAATTTAGGGTTCGGTATTTGCTCTAAGTCAGACGATGGTTTGATTTAAGTTGACAGAGTTTGAAGAATGAATAAACATGGGCACTTTGGTTCAAAAATACAAAATGTCTAAGCAGTCCATTGGTCATGCAGGGTGAACCAGAAAGAAGAAGAAACAAAAGTAGAATATCCAATTCAAAATGCAGTTGAGGGATCTGAGTGTCATTTAAAACTATAAGGACAAACATGAAAACCTGGACAGAGCCATCATAAGACCCCAAGGATGGGCTTTTGAGACCATTCTCTTAAAAACTTTTCTTGTTCAGGATTGCAAAATAGATATTAAGACAATTTCTATTCAGAACTTGTCCTGTTTACAACCCATTTTACAAAAAGTTATATTACCATTGTCATCTTTTAGCAGCATGAGTGATACAATCTCATATTCATAATATGGCTATTTTATATTTATAGCTTTATGAAAATCTATAGATATCAATATCTATTTTTAATGGATCTTGCTGAAATCCTGCTGCCTGGAAAGTTGTGCTGTACTGCGATGGAATTATCACAAAGCTAGATCTGACAATTATGATATCATATCAGGAAAATATGACTTTTAAAGTATAGGGAAAACTTTTGCAGCATCATGACCAATCATATTTTAGGTTGGAAGTAAAAACTAAGGTCTAGATGTGATAATTAGTTCAGTTACCTCAGTTCCAACAATCCCTCTATGCCACCCAAGGCTGTCTGTCAGTGTCAATGAAATTGAATGTCAAATTGAGAAACTCTAAAGCTATTTCTTTCATATTAGAAAATCACCAGCAAATCACATCTTCCTGCCCTACTGGCAAGATAAGCAAAATTAGCACATATCTTTCTCCTTGTTTTATCAAACTTAATCAAAATGTTTATACTGAGTGTGAGGCTGGTCTCACATTGAACCTCAGAATTTTATCTCTAATGTCAACTTCACAATTTTTGTGAAATGTATTTCTCTGACTTCTTCGTAGCAATTGATGTAGTTAATTACCACCTCTTCCTTGCTTAGTTCTCTTTTTATTCTTTCCCTATTTCCATGTCCCTCCTTCTCAAGCTCCATTTACTCCTTAAATAATTGGTGTTCATTATAGTGGTACTCCTGGCTTGTTTTTAAAAACTTCTTCCATGTACTCTCTCTAGGCGATCACCTCCTTGTTCTGAGCCTCTGCCCAAGTCTATGGCTTCAACTTCCACTTACACGCTCTTGACTCAGCTTAGTTAGTTTTCTGAGTTTTAAACCAGCATTTCAGATGATTTATTGCCTGGCTGAATATTTCATAAACACCACAAAGCCAACTATCCCAAAGTGGAATATTAATCTTCTTCTCACTGCCCATTCCCCACCTCCCCCCCACCACACAAAACAATAAACAATCAAATGAACATGTTCCATACCCCTATACTCGTCTTAGGTGAATGGTACCAATATCTACTCAAAAGCTGAAAGTTATCTCTAGAATTCATTTAAGACTTTTCTACCATGATATCACTGGAACAATCTTGCTAGAATGTAAATCTGACCATGAAATTCCACTGGTTCACTGGGTTCCCATTACATATAATCACTAATTGAAACTTCTTTTTTTAATACAGAATTAATTATTTATTTAAAATTAATTAATTATTTTAATTAAAGAAATGATTTACATTGTCAATCAAGGCATTCCCTGGCCCCTGTGTATATTTTTTTCAGCTTCTTCTCTTGCCACTTGCTGTCTGATAGCCTGTGATCCAGCCATTCTATTTGTCATTCCCCCAAATACAACATGTTTTCTTAAGCTTTTGTGCCTTATAAATGACTTTTCATATAGTCACATCTTCTATTTCTATCCCTGTCTACCTTGTGGAGTCTTGTTAAACTGCCAAGACTCAGCTCGTAAACATTCTCCCGTGTGAAGTTTTTCCTCATACACAGACATTCACACCTGCTTCTTGGGTACAGTTGGGTGCCTCCTTTCTCTGCTCACATAGAGTTGCGTGCACATATTAAAAAACCTTTATCACATGTAATAATTTGGTATATGTTTGTTTTGCTGACTATACTCTGAGTTACCTGACAGTATCTCATTCCTAGATATAGTCTCTCATTCATCTTTGTATTATTCTCAGAACTTAACAGTTCCATTGGGGTGCTCTATAATTTCTTTTTATTGAATATATATTTGGATCAGCCATGTATACTTGGATATATTCTTAGATATCTGATTGGAACAAACTGTGACTAGGATCCCTACAGCAAATTTTCCTTCCATGGGGCTACTCTTTGACCCAGGTTATGTGTTGTTTCTGCAACCTGCTTTAGTGCTCCCTTTTACCATCAACTCTATGATTTTAGAAGAGAAAACCTATAGGTGAAATGTTTAGTTACTCAATTAGGAATATGGATTTAGCTGGCTTTATATCTCATAAAGATTCATAGATTGTTTCCCCCAAAGATGAGTTGCTTAGTCTTAATCTAAGTATAGATGAGCTGTCTACTAGACAGACCAAGAGTCTATCAAGTCCAATATTCTAACATACTACTAATTTCCTTTACTTTATGGAACACTTTCTATAAATAGCTGACATTTATTATAATTTTGACAATGGAAGCTGAGGCTTAGGGATTATTTTAGTCAGCTCGGGATACTATAACAAAATACCATAGAGTGGGTGGTTTAAATAACAAACATTTATTTTCTCACAGTTCTAGAGGCTGGAAGTCTGAGGGTAGGGTGCCAGCAAGGTTGGATTCTGGTGAGAGCCCTCTTCTGGCTTTCAGAAAGCTGCCTTTTAGTTGCTTACTCATATGGCCTTTCTTTAGTGCCTGCATGTAGAGAGAGAGGGCTTTGGTGCCTTTTTCTAAGGCATTAATCCCATCATAGTGGCCTCATCATTATGCCACATCTAAACCTAATTACCTCCCAAAGGTCCCACATTCAAATATCATCATATAGGGATTAGGACTTCAATACATGAATTTGGGGGCGAAATATTCAGTTCATAAACCGATTAAACTGCTTTCCTATGGGTACTCAATCCAGTAGCAGGGCAAATGCTGACTCCAAATACTGTTTTCTTTTCCCTAAAAATTCGTCTTTATTGTTTTCATACTCAACTAATTAGCATTTTAAAAGCAAAATGTTACTAGTTCTCACTGATTATCTCTGATGCATTCCCCAGAACATTAATCTCCCTTTGTTCTTATTTTTCATGTCTGTTTATCCATATTTCTCAGCAGTGTTACTGAAGGCAAACAATATAGGGTTCCTCTTCCTTTCACTCTTTAAAGTTTTCTCAGGAAAGAAAAAAAGAACTGGGCTCTTGGTTCTTCTGGCAACTTTATCCTAACACAAGTAGCACCCAGATTGTAATTCTGATAAGTATTTCAGTTCTTTCTTGAAAAATTAAATTCACAAAACAATTGATTATCAGTTATAAATGGCAAAAACACCATCTGGTTTTCAAAATTGGTTAAATCCATGTAGCAAGGGGGAAAATGTTGGAACTTGCAGTTGGCGAGGAGTTCTAGTCCACAAAACAGAAAATGACGAGCTTTACTATGAGAAAGCCAGAGTAGTCATAACTTGCATTTAGCGGCTGTGGGAATTTGATACGTACTTCACATGTTCCATATGTTAAATCACTTGGCGAGATCTTTAGTGTGAAAGAGCTGGGGGTGGGAGAGGAGTGTGGCTAGTGCATAGGGTAGCGACAGCTTAATCCTAAATTTTCAGCTCTGTTTCTTTCCATGTAGACCCAGTGCTAAAGATGTCCCATGACCTGGGAATTTAGATGTGCAAGTTTCTTTAACTTATGGCACAGGTGGCATTTTTTGGTGAAAATTTCTAAAGCTATTTGCATTCCTCTGGTGAGGTAAGTCATACAGCATTAGCATTTCCTACTGAAATGTCCCATGTTGTTCTTTGCCAACTGGAAATTTGAGTAGGTGTTCATTTGATGTGCCAAGAGAATGAAGGGAGATGAAAACACTCCACATCTTCCAATGTCCCCATACTGTGTTCCTAGTGTGGGAGGACTGGGGCCTAACTAGATTCTCTTGGAGATTCAGCTTCATGAGGAATGCTTTTCCTTAGGAGTAATGCAGTCCTGTTATTTAAAAAAAATGTTTCTGAGCTGCTGGCATATTTTTACCTTATGTTAAAAATGTAGCTATCCTATGGTTATTATTCATGAATTATAATGTGAAATTATTCATTCACTTGACAAATATGTGTTGAGGTACAGTATAGCATAGTGGTTAGTTGCATAAGCTCTGCACCTTAGAACTTTAACCTTGAGCAGTGACTTAATCTTTCTAACTATGTTTAAAAAATATGAAATGGGAGACAAATAGTATGTACCATGAGGATTGTTCTAAGGGTTAAATGAGATGCATGCAAAATACTTAATAAGAACTCAATAAATGCAAAAGTAGTAACAATAATAAATATTAATATTATTATGTGCTAAGCTCTGTGCTAGGGTGGTATTGTTCCTGAAATATAGAACGTTATTTTATTGTTTACTCATCACTTTCAGAATTTATACGGCTCAAATTGTTTATCTTGATTTTGTTGGTACTCTGCTTGGCCTTTGTTCTGATCTAGGTAGCTCTATTTCCAGAGGTGATAAGGATAAGTAGGATGTTGTAGACTGGATGTTATACTGTTGACTATGTGGTGATAGTTTCCTGTTTCATGTAGTGATTTGCCTGCTGGAGCTTTTTCCATTTCTGGAGGACTGCCTGCATTTCTTGCATTGGGGTCTATAATTATGGAGCAGAATATCCAAGGCAGTGAAGACAGGGCAATCTTGAAATTAGTTTATGCATAATGGATAATACAAGGCTGTTTTTAAGTGTAATTCACTTGGTAGGTTGGCAGATCTTGACTTCCTTTTTGATACATAACTTTATTCATTCATTTATTCATTCATTCATGCATTCCTATTTTCTTTTTTAGCTAGATGAGGATAGAGGGCCCAACCAAGTCATTCGGTGCAGCTCCCCTAGACTAAGCTCAGACTTAGCAATTTATATTCAGTACTCTCTTGGTCATTTAGCCACAGATAATTTGTCATGGTTTGTTTTAGTTGTTGTGATATTGATATTTATTATGCAAATTGTATTTCCTACATCTTATTGTTCTGCATTCTATGAATACTTAAATTATTATAAACCTTTACACTTAATATGGCTCGTCCTTCAATTTGATGCTTGAGCAGCAGAGGGTCAGAGCGCACATGATCTTCTAGAGGGGAAGAAAATAAGTAATTAAAAAGCAGACAAACAAGAGAGCCGGCTGCTTGGTTCAAAAGAAAGCAAAGGCAGTTTCAGGGAGGTTGGTGAGCGAATCGAAAGAGAGTCTCTTCAGGTGGGAGACTCTCTCCCAGAGACACGGGAAGCTCAGAGCACCTGTTGGTCCCCAGATGCCTTAGGAGGGGCTGGGGGCGTAGAGGACGGGGAGTGGGTTTGAGCCCTGAAGGAGGAAATTGCAGACCTTATTTAGCAGCCCGCCATCCCTCGTCCCCACACTCCACCCTGAAGCCTTGACAGGTTTTTTGTTGTCGAGTGTGTAATCTTACATGTTTAATGTTATATATGGTCACATATATTAAATACACACATATATTAAAGCCAGGAAGGAAACCTTCAGCAAGCTGGGGAGCCAGAGCCCACCCTCCTTGAGCTAGCTACCTTTCCTGAGAATCTACCACAACGACACCGACTCGAAAATCCCACAGCCCGACTCAGGCTCCTTTCTCCCAACTATGCCGAAGTCTACCGCTAGGTTGTTGAGCAGACGCTCCCGCTCCGCCGGATTTGCAAAACACGCATGCACTTCTCCCAGATTGTTTTGTCAATCCGGGGACCTGCACGCTTCCTTCTCACTCTCGTACAGCCCGTTTCCCAAAGATCTATTCCTTAAGTGCAAGGTGAGTGATGGAAATTTGCAACCTCTGGTTTTCAGGACAGATGTACTCTGTGTACCGGACAGGGGAACCTCCAAGGGAGATTCTCCAGTTGTTGGTCTGATATAGCGACTGCTATAAACATTCCTAGTCAAGGTGTACGGGAAGCTAGACCCGCCCCCTTTGAGCCTGAACCCCCACGCACCAGGGGTCCGGGAAAACACTTTTTCCTAGATCCCAGGAAAGCAAAACGAATTTTAACATAAACATATTTGCATTCGCTCCTCCCCTTGGCCCCGCCCCTAGGTGGCGCGGGCGCGCTGCCGCACGCCAGCGCCACGGCCGGGGTGGGGGAAGGGGCGAGTCCTCGGAGAGCCGGGTTGGGCTTGCGGCGCTATGATTGGTCGGCGTGGACCCCGCCTCCAGTGCATGTCATTAGCATCTCATTAGCTGTCTGCTCGGGCTCGGGAGGAAGCCACCGCCGCCAGTCTGAGGCAGGTGCCCGACATGGCGAGTGCTGTGCTGCCGAGCGGATCCCAGTGTGCGGCGGCGGCGGCAGCGGCGGCGGTGGCGGCGGCGGCGGCGCCTCCCGGGCTCCGACTCCGGCTTCTGCTCTTGCTTCTCTCTGCCGCGGCACTGATCGCCACAGGTAGGTGTGGGCACCGACTCGCTGGCCCCCTAAATCTCCTAAGGCACCCCAGTGGCCGTAGACATGGAGGGGGGAAACGTTTCCATGACAACCTTCCCCCACTTCCTATATCCGAAGCTGAGGGAGTGTGGAGAGGAAACTCAGGGCTGAGATGGAAGGAACTGAGGGGATCGGTAATTCTCTTTTCCCTTGCCCAGATTGGTGTGAATTAGAGCCCTTAGGGATGGCTGCACCCACACCTTTTCTCCCCGGCTTGGCGCGGAGTAGAGTGGAGTGAGAATGGGGGATCTGGGTGCTAGAGAATATGTGTTAGGGAATAAATTGAAGGCACCCTCAGAACTGTTCGGACCCCCACCCCCCCAAACTCGCCGTTGTCCCTGTAAGTTGCAGTTTCTCGCGTCTCCCAGGGCTGCCCATTCACCACCACCTCACCAGCGGGCCCCCCAATTCTTTATCCCCGAAGCCTCCCCATGGCTGACTAGCAGCCGCCTCCAGCGTGATTCCTCACTGGTCCACAGGACATCCCCAGACTTGTCTGGTCGCTCCTGCTCTCCCCGCGCTCTGTCTTTCTCCTCTGTCTCCAGAACTGCGCGCCCTTAGTGCTCCCTTCAGCCGGACCGCGGGCCCTCCGCCCCCTTCGCCTGGCTGCGGGTCTCCTTGGCCCCGCTCCAGGCCGGGAAAGTTCCTCGGGCCCGGCCCCGCGGGGGGCGGTTGCTGTTGCTGCCTCTGCGGGAAGGAGCCGGGAGCCCGTAGCCCGCCTACCCCACGGCGTCCTCTGCTGCGAGTGGGGACACCGGATTTCCAGGCTGCCCATCCTTTCGGCAGTCCGGGGGTGGTGGAGGGAGCGTTCGGGGCCTCTGCGGCCAGGCGGGCACCCTGCGGGCCTCCGGGCGCCACCTGTGTGCAGAGCTGTCTTGGGAATTTGCCCAGGGGCGGCTCTGCGCGCCCGGTGCCTTCCCCGAAGACGCTGAGCAGTCGGCAGGAGCACGCTGTGTGGCTGCCCGTGTGCCCGGCGCGTTGGCACGGTCGGGAAAGAAGAGGGCAGTGTTTGCTTTTGCTAACAAAAGGGAGCCGGAGCTCTTCCCCAGCGGAGAGGCCGGCGGTGCTGCACCCTGCTTCCCGTTCCCGCCACCGCCGAGCTCAGCGGCCGCGCGGCGTCCCCAGCATCCTGGCCGCCTGCAGCGGGCGTCGGGCGGGAAGCCGAAACACGGAGGCATGGGGCCGCGGTGAGGGCGGGGGGAGGTGCAGGAGGGAATGCAGCAGCGCTCGGCGCCTGCAAAGCCCCTCCTTGCAGCTCAGGAGCTGCAGGACCCGCGAGCAACAAGTGGCGGAGGACAGCGAGAGCTCAGCCCCCACCTGCAGAGCCCCCAGCCCGGGCGAGCTCAGTGCTGGGGCCACGGTACCGCTCTCGGGGCGCCTCTCCGCTTGGGCTGTGCCTTTTGTTTACACGCTAGAGGACACACAGTTACGTAAACACCGCAGGAGACACGCTGTAGAAAATGGGGATGTGCGGGGGTGCTAGCTTGGGATTTGGGGAATGCTGGGTTGATTACTTCCCCCCAAAACAGGCTTGGTTTGGGGAACATGCTGGGGACGTATGAGGGTGGGAATCTGGCAGCAGCCTCGGTTCCAGAGCTGAGGATTTTTTCTTTCACGCCACAGTCTGTTTCCGGGTGTTGTTTATGTGTTTTTCCTTTGTGAATTCTTAATTTATGAGTTACGAGATAATTGGGTTCAGCCGAGGCCGGTGTGGTTACAACTTCATTTCGGGTGATGTCTCTGACTGGATGGGTTCAATAAAATGTTTCTGAAAGAGATCCCTCGTGCTGCTGCATTGTAAAAAGCGCCAGTGTCGTGAGCGTGAGTAAAGGCTCGGTAACTGGCGCATAATAGAGGCAACAATAGACTTGTATTGGCTGCAGGGAGGGGAAAAGGCGGGGGTCGGGGAAGGCACTAATCGGGGATATTGCCTTTCTACTAAAAATGGGAGCCGTGCAATGCTGCTTGGCAGCAGAGTAGGATTAGATTATGCCTTCTCTTTCAACCCTGCTCAT
This sequence comes from Rousettus aegyptiacus, assembly GCF_014176215.1. NCBI lineage: Eukaryota > Metazoa > Chordata > Mammalia > Chiroptera > Pteropodidae > Rousettus > Rousettus aegyptiacus. The sequence goes on from NW_023416308.1 coordinate 42,845,705, forward strand.
TGAAGGCATGGAGTAGTAGCAACAATACTATATTTGTAACTATCTCGTGGTAAGAAGTTGCCTTCCCAGCGAGGAATATATGCTGACTTAGAAAGGAGCGGTCTGGAACTCAACCGTGCATGTCAAAGCTACAAGAAAATTCTGTTGCTAGTTACCATGGAAGCAGCTTCTCACTCTTGTGTACATCCCTGTTTGTATGCTGGTTATCAGATTGTGTTCAAATTAGACTGTAATTGGGTTCGATTTGTAGTGAGGGGGTGAGATGATTTTCTTTAAATCTTTTTTCTTCTAATGCGCCCCCCCCCCCCCCCCCCCCCCGCCCGGGCGTTATCAGTGTGAGAAGGGGTCTTGGTCTAGCCCCAGGTCCTATACCACCAGAGTAAATTTCAGGTGGACACTGAGGGACTTTTCTTCCTTAGTCCTAATTTAAGCTTTCTCAGAGGCCTCCAGTTCCCACTCCCAGGGTTAGAGAAACCTGTTGGAGCTGCCTTCTGACTTCATTAGGCTTGTTTCATTTACATCCTCGTTGGGATAGCCATCTAGGGCAATTGTGCATTGGGTTCTGGTTCTGTCTACTGTAACTGAAGCCATTCATCCCCTAGAGAAAATCTTCCAGCCCTCCTGTGATGTTTGGATGAAATTGATGTTAATGAAATGCAGCTAAAATAGGGTTTTCTACGATTACTCCAGTGTAAATCATGCCTGTTACGTTTTAGGTGCATGCATGATGTTTCCCATCCTGAGTGTACCAGTGGTCGTTCATTCTCCTGCCTTTTTCAGCATTTCCAAGGATGGCTGATAGGTGGGGGTTTGTAGTGGTGCTGGGAAGTCTGGGGGCTGAGTTTTACTTGCTGTGGCTTGTTGGGGCTTGAATATCGAGGATAAGGACTTTACAAAAGTACCGCCCTGCTATTGTTTCCTTTCCTTGCATCAAAATGAATAGCCACAGGAGGGACTTGCACTTGTCTGTGATAGCTTTGATAAAATATCCCTCATTAATGCCACTTTATATTTACAGTGTGTCACTGGAGACGCACAAGGCTTCATTTAGTGACTTGTGTGACGAGACAAGCTTGCATTATTTGCCTGGGACATTTTGGAGGAACAAGAGACCCATTGAGCAATCTTTTGAAATGAACAAATACGGAAAAAGGGGGGAATAAAAGAGGAGGCAGTTCTCTGGAACAAAGAGCTTTATTCATATGGATGTTGTACATGCTTTATCCAGTTTTCCCTAATGGCCCTCCTCATAAAGGGGAGTGGGACCTGGAAGAAGCCAACAAGCAGGACACTTTCGCTTCCTCTCTCACTTCCTGACTTCATATCTTTACCCTAGTTGGTCTTCAGTCCCCTGACTGCACATTGCTCCACTCCCTGAAAAACTCCGGAAGGTAATAGGTTCCTGGGTCTAAAAGGGAGATTTTGAAAGCCTTTCTCCTAGCTCTGACTTTCAACAGAAGAAAATACTAGCTACTTGTTGAGATTGATGGTCGTTGGAGGATATATTGGTTGAAGGGAAAGAGATGTCACTTTTCTATGACGTGTCAAGAAGTGGTTGATAACAAATGTCGGATTGGTAAGATATCTTGCAATTATAATATTAGCTTTACTATTTATTTTCAAAGAAATGCTGTAAAAACAAATCTAAAATTTTCATTGTCATTAATGGTGCTCTTGAAGTTTTTAGTTACTTGGGCTCACACTTTGTACATTGTGGCCCCATACATAAGTGAATTATTATTCCTTGCTAATGATTTTCGAGCTTTAAAAAATTGATAATATTGCTGTGAATATAAACTGTCTCATTCTCTGGATTCCTGTATGTAACATTTTAATGTCTAATTAACCACTTAGAATTTACATTTTAAAAATGAATGAGTGAGTGTGTGTGTGTGTGTGTGTGTGTGTGTGTGTGTTATGTGTGTGTTCGTGTGTGTTTTAACAAAAAGGCCCATTTTTATGTGGGCGAATCTCTTAAATTGGGCTAAACTAATCGATGCTATGATTTGAATGGTAATTTACCAGCATATGAAGAAAAGCTATAAGAAATAAATCCAAAGGGCTCAAATGCTGTATCTCTTTCTTGGGAAGAATAGTACTGACCATTAATGCCGGGCATTTTTAACTGAAAATCCAGCGCAGAAAGGAGAAATCACACAGCGACATCTGTTGCAGAATTGAAAATTTGCTGCTTTGAGTTAGAAGCAATTAGTTCCATATAAGCACCTAATGATATCAGTTGCTGTGTATGTGAGTGTATGTTGTGTGTGTATTTGTACTCATACAAATGTGTATATATCCATATGTGTGCATATATATATATACGTATACACACACACGCACACACACACACAAACTCACTCGATACAATATTCATGTTTAAAAGTATTTTAATAGAAAAATGCACCATTTTAGCACCACAGCTTTTTCTTATTATTATCTGTTGAGGAATTAGAGATTCTTATAATCATGGAGTTTTTGAAAGAGGAAAGATATTAGAAATCGTTTGGTGAAATCCTGTTATTTTGCGGTGAGGCAGTAGAAACCAAGTGAGGGAAGGACCTTGCTTACCATTTAACTGAGGCTGAGTTAGCCGTGCATCCTAGATGGGGAACAGGTCTAAGTCCCTTGATGCGCAGCCAGTGAAACTTTGTTTTACTTCTCAGCAGGGATGCCCAGTGAGGAATATGGATCATGAGTGGACGGTATCTTGGCTAGGAATAGTTTGTATTCTGAACACAGCAAGATTAATTGCTCTTCTAGGTAATGAACCCGTGGGTCAGAGGAGTGACCTCTGGGAAGAAAAGACCAGTTCTTGGTAAGGTTGTCTTCAGTGTTGACGAATGATTCTGAAACCTCTGGACTTTATTTGGCAGCCACAACATGACTGTTGTCCAAAGCACCTTCATAGGGCAGAGCTCTGGATTTGTGTAGCTATAATAAGTCAACTGCACGAAAACTAGGTTTTAGAAGGCTCGGCTTTATAGTTTTAAGCTTTTGATTTGCCTTTTCAAGGATTAATATTAACACTAGAACTCATTCCACATAACTAAGGAAAAAAAGGAAGGATCCTGAAGTCAAGAGCAGGAACACATCTTGATTTTCTTACCAGGTACCTGTCCCTTTTCATTAAGCAGTGAAAAAGCTGAATATAATTTGTTCCTTTTTAAAGAAAAAAAGTTATTTTATTTTCTCAAGATGACTTTTTTACATTGATCATACTTCATTTTTTAATTTTACTGTAAAAAATGTTCAAATATACACAAAAGCAGAAAGAATGCCAAAATTAACCCTGTGTATAAATCACCCAGTTCAATAATTATCCACTCATGGTCATTGCATACTCTATATACTTTCTCCCTTTTCCAGATTATTTCAAACAGTCCTATTATTTCTTCTGTAATTTACTTTAGAACAAATCTTTGTATGTAAGATATAGTCCTTCCCTCCAACCCCCGCCGGTAATCAGAGTATCATTAGCTTATCATTAGCTAAATGTACATCTTTCTAAACTAGTATGCGGAAGTTTTGCCTTGCCCTTGCTTTATCGAGGAAGGTAAAGGCTTGTTATAGTGGGTAAAAACTGGGGCAGAAACCATAGAAGCCAGAGTGTGATTACTGCCTGCACCGAGGAGACCTTTTTGTGTGGTTTGGCTTATTTTGAGCAAGGGTTTTTTTTTGGATCGGATAAGATGAGTTTTATTGTCGTGTAAATATGGTTGTGTAAATATGCAGTAATTGTAGCTAATCTGTCAACTGGTGTGCTATGGAAAGCACCCATGGTGAGATTGGCTATTTCCAGTTGTTCTCATAATGAATGTGCTCCATATGAGGACTTCTGTAGGAAAGCCTATTTTAGTTTGATGGCTGTGAGATAGATACCTCATTCATATATTTATCTTTAAATACCTCCAAGGAATATAAATGCCTTTATGTCTTTTGAATATAAAGCTTAAAAGAAAAAAATTCTTTTTCTCATTTCTAACTGGCTTAGTGCTAATTTCAGCCTGTTTTCTGTAGCTGAAGTGATCACAAAATGCCTTCTGCGCTGTGGGAAACCCATACAACAAGCTGTAAGTATTTGGCCCTTATTTTTGTAGGATAGGGGCACAGGGTAGGAAGAGAAAAGATTATTGTTTTTACTTCTCAGTATTTGCCCCATTGATTTAAAATATGAATTTATAATTTTAACTAGAAATGTTGAAATACTTCGTTGTTAATTTCTGAACTTCTTTGTTTTCTCAGAAAATAGGTTGTTTCCATTTTCTAAGTTTCGTGAAATGTGAGGTTTTGTGTTTGCGTATGTGCGTATTTTAAGAAGTTCTTAAATGCATTTAATGTGGACTTTAAATCTGAAGCATTTGTTTGTTTGTTTTTTTTGGTTTTTAGCCAAACAGGCAATTACACATGAGATGGTTTTGAGGGGTTTAAGCAGCCATGGCCAGGTAAAAACCTGCACCCCTCTTCTGAGCTGGCCGCAGCACAAGAAAAGCACAAAGGAATGCCTACCTTCACAGTTTGGGGAGCGCCACCAAAATCGAATAAACAGCCTTTGTTTGGAAACCATCAATGAAGGAAGGAACCCACTGGAATGTTTGTAATTACAAGTGGCACCTCCTTGTTTAAATTTCAGAAGCCACAGTTTCTTTTTCAGAGATTTAAATTGCAGGCTCTAGCCAGCAGCTGCTGTTGTGGTTAATGGGCAGTTTCTCTTTGAAGATCTTCCAGTGCTGGTTCTCAAAAGCTTTGGTGCAGTTGGCCTTGAACTAGGGTTAGAAGAAAGGGAGAGGGAAGTATTTATATACTTGCAAAAATGATGTGTGGCCTTTATCATTACTCAAAAAAGAAACTTGGCTGTAAGGTTGAGAGAAAGTGGGTACTAAGAAAATCTGTTACGACTGACAGATGTCTTGAATCTCTTAAGAGAGTTCTGGGGTGGGGAAATTTTTTTTATTTTAGTAGATGTTTTACTGGAATATAGTCATTTGACCCAACATTTTGATCTAGATATTTCAGAAATGTTAAATAGGCTTGAAATGAAAGTGCTGTGATATATATTTAAATGCTACTCAGTGTTCGAAGTTGATATTCTAGTGACACAGATTTTTGAAAATGCCTGGAATAAGTATCTTGCTCTTGTCAGCCTTCTTTGGTAAGGTAGGCATTCTAATTCCTCTCTAGCTATCCAGTACTAGACTGCTATGTCAAGTTGGAATTAAGTTACGAGGTCCCTGAAGGGGGAGGGGAGGAATCTGCTTAAAAACAAAGAGTTCACCTGCCCCGTATCTCTTATTGTCTGTACCACATCTTCACTTGGCTAGGATTGACCTAAAAGTTAACATGTCAGAAATTGAATCTTTCATATTTTCTGTCATAGGTGTCAACTTTTCTCACAGTCAACATTATTGCATATGACACCATTGTCATCCTGGTCTCTAAGGCCCCTAAATTTGGAATCTTTTTTTCCTTCTTTAGTTTTCACTCTTGGACTGAAATAAAATGGGCTGATTGTTTCTCCACGACATTCTCTGGAAACCTCAACATTCTTCTTCTCCAGACTATGTTTTACTAACAGAAGCTTCCTAGCCAATTCTCTTGACCCAGGCTCTGCTAGTCTGAATATAAATCTACCTACCTCAATTTTAATTCTTTATGGACGGGATCACGACCCCTCCCTTACAGAAAACCTAATCTCAAATTCTTGGCTTCTTGAATGGGATTCAAAATCCATGCTGTTTTGTCTAGGTTGTTCCTTCCTCAATTGCTGTCTCACTCTCTCTCTAATTGCCCTCATTTCTTATTACTTTTCAGCCCAATCCTGATGGGACTGGAAGACTGATGATTCTCCAGTGAAACAGAGGAAGAAAGTGGTTCCACTGATCAGTCAGTCTTCAGCTGGTTGCCTTTGCATAAAACCGCTCTTATATGTGTATATCTTAATTGTTTCACTCTATAAATATAGGACAGCTGATTCTCCTTTACTTGCGAGTAAACATCTTTCCTTTGCACCTTTCAGTTTAACTAACACATGCTTCTTTAAAACATACTCCAACATAGATATTTCTTTTTATGCTTTTCAGATATATACATATATATGTATATGTATATGTGTATGTGTATATATATGTATGTATATATATATGTGTGTGTGTATGTGTGTGTATACATCTGAATCTGTTTCTTTACAGTAAGCCAAAGTATATAGATATTACGGTCATTATTTTAATGAAAATTTTAAACTTTAGAATGCTGAAAGTGCATTCATTGCATCTATTTGGCAGTCCATGTTTGAATAACAGCAAATTACAAGCTGGCAAAGTAAGACTTTTCAGACAAAAAGGTAAGTTCTTTAGGAGTAGGAAGTTTGGAAGAGTCAGGAGCTCTTGACTTGCCATACATGAGATTAGCCCCTCTGAAGATGACCCCCAATAGGCAACCTATACGGAGTGTTCAGTGCTCACGTTTCATATGTCTCATTACTAAGAAGTACCTACCTGGTGAGCCAGAAAGGAAGTGTGCTAAAACTCAGGCCTTTATTAGCCAGAGTTTTCAATAGGTTGGACTTTGGGAGCAGTGCTACCTGTCTAAACACAGTCATCTCCAGCATCATGGTAGAGCACATTTTAGTTGATAACATTGTGGGTGAATTGTCACTGGCTTAAGAGAAAAAAAAAATGAAACATTTATTCTCAGTCTAACTGCTAATCTTGTTATCTTAAGGATCTTCAAAGCCTTTATCTGGTAGTAATTATCTGCTGTAGTTCTTCCCTTACTTTTTTCCTTGTCTGGCATCCTTCCTCTTCAGGTTTAGTTTTTGCTAGTAGAAGGTTATGTATGTAGTATGATAATTCAGTGACATGAAAACTTGATTATTCTGGAGTAAAAAGGTTTTATGAAAAATGTAGTATGTATTTGGCTCTTTGCTGAATATGCCTATGGTAAGCCACGCCACCCAGATCTTACTACAAGTAATCAGCTTGTTTCTCTCTTCTGAATAGGAAAGGAACATTGCTTCATTTCTCTTGCAGAAACACTTAAACAACAAAAACTTCAAAGATAGGGAGAAAAAAACCCAAGTTAATTTAGTACTAAATTACTGCTCAGATAGTTTTATCTCTTAAAAGATTCAAGTAGAGATTAGCTTCAATGACACTGAACTTCACTTTTCCTTGTGCATATCTTATGAGCACACATCCTTGTAAAGAGACCTCTGTTTTCTTTCTTTAGTTTGGTTAGTAATCACCTGAATGTTAGTTGCTGTTCCTTTCCCTTTTTTGAAGCAAATCTCTCTATCTCTCTGCCAGGTTGGCCAATGGAATACCCAGTTTAGGTTATAGAATGTTAAAACCTTGTGCTTTACCTGTGAGTTAGAAATGGAAAAAACAACATACCTTACAGGGTGTTAAAAATAAAATAAGATCATATATATAAACGTACTTGAAAAGAAAGTATTGCATATAGGTATATGTGTGTGTATATATGTACATACCTACACACACGCACACACATCTGGCTTTTATTAAATTAGACAGTGCTTAAAGATGAGGGATATGTCTCTGGCTACTACTAGCACTACTAATCACATTTGTAAGTAAGTCCCTCACATGTTTGAGAATACTGGAAAAATGAATACTGTGCTGAAAAGATTAATTCAGGATGAACTCGACTGTCTCTAAGATAAAGCTAAAGAACGACCTGGAGTTGAATGTTTTTTGGAAGTAAGTGGAATCATCCAGTACCTTAGAGAAACTGACAGTGATTATAATCTCAAATTTCTGGGACTTTTAACACAGAGAGGACTTTATTATTTTATCTAGCCTCCTATATTTTATATACTACATTTAAATAAAGAATTTGTATTTCTGTAGCTAACTGATAAGTCACTTGGTAGAAAAATGAGAATTTAAAAATGATTTTTAAATTGAGCATATGCTTTTATATCAGACACTTTACTTTGTTAGGCGCATTAGCTGTCTTCCAGAAGGTTATAGTCTATTTCCTTTTTCAACTTTTATTTTGAAGAATTTGAAAACCACAGGAAAGTTGAAAGGAAAATACAATGGATGCTTCTGCACTCCTTCCTTAATTTCAACTGTTAACATTCTGCCCATTTGCTTTATCTCTAGCTTTTTAAATAATGTGAACACACATATATGTGTTTTTTTTCTGAACTGCGTGAAAGCAAGTTGCAGGCGTAGTGACATGACACTTTTGTTTATAACTCCTGAGAATAAGGGCACTTACTTACGAAACCTCAGTACCATTATTACATTCAAGAAATTTAACATTGATTCAGTATTATTATCTAATATCTAGTCCATATCGAGATTTCCCTAGTTGTCCCATTAAGTATTCTTTATGTTTCTTTGTGTTTCATTATCTACAGTCCATCAGATCACACATTTGATTTGGTTTTCATGTCTCTTTCTCTCTTAATCTAAAACCATTTCCCTGCTCTCCACCTTTTCTCTTAAGGTTTTTTTTTTTTTTTTTTTTTTTTTTTTTAAAGTGGGGATGTCTGTCATGACATCGATGTTTTGATGAGCCCAGACCTGCTGTTTTATAGACTGTCCCACAGTTTTACAAATTATTAGATTGTTTGATTGTTTCCTTATGGTTTGGTTCAGATTACAAGAACACTGAATAGCTGATGTTGCCACCTTGCCACCCACTTTTAACATCACATCAAAAGGGGCACAATATCACTTTGTCCTATTTTTAGTGATAGTAAGTTTGATCTCTTGGTTAACAATATAAGTTTAGTTGCTTCGTTGAGGTGGATTTATAGGTTTCTTTATGCCCCTTTTAATTAATAAGTAATTTGGGGTGCATTTTGAAAGTGATGATCGTGTTCTCTAACAACATTTTACCTATCATTTTTAGCAACATCGATAAACCTTTTCTGAATCAATTGTTATACCAGTGGTTACAAAACTGTGATTTTTCTAAGTCTGTCATTCCCCAGCATTGGGTGGAAGGTTTCTTTAGGAAAGAACTTGCCTTTCTTCCTCCTCTCCCACTGCCTTAGCAGAAAAATCACAATAGACTCACAGATCACAAAAAATTTCAGTGCGCTATATTTTATTATTGTCATATTTGGTCAGCAGGAATCCCTTTAGTCTGGCTCTGTATCCTTTTGCTATATCTCTGTTAGTTTTAAAGCATTTTCTTATTTTATGTCGCAAGAAGATGTCTAAGCTTACCTTGTATTTTTCATACCCTACATGTGGAATCAGCTATTTCTCCAAGATGTCTTGGTTCCTTTTAGTGAGAAAGTGGTATTTAGACACCAAAGAAGTATGCTCATTGCTATTGACTTGTTTCGGTGGACAGAGCTAGGATATATATAATATAAATATATATTTATTATAAATAAATACCTTTATGTTTTCTTTTTATATAAATTTAAGTTTACCTTTATATTTTTTCTTTATATTATATTTATTTATTTGAATCATATATTGATATCTTTAATTCCAGTCTAACACCCCACGGTTCTTTTTCTCCTTCTCCCATTCCTAATTTGTATCTTTATTCCCCCATGGTGAGAAACTTGTTTCTCAGCCACACTAATGTCTTATAATTAATACAAAATAGTTTGGAATTATTCCACTAAGACCACAAATTTACTTAGTAATGCTCAAGATTTTTTGCCACTTTCTTTTTTAACTATTTGAAATAGATCCCATTGAGGGTAGACAGAGTACTGTGTTCATAGTTTACAAATAACAAGGCTCAAAAATCAGAACTCTATATAGAAGTCTCATTTTCTTCCTATACTTTATAGCCTGGCTCTCATCACCCACTTTCCTCTAGTAGCCATTTTTATTCCTTTCTCATACATCCTTTCTGTTTGCTCTTTTGAAAAAATAATAGGTAGTGTTCTTTTTTTCATACTTTCCACGAGCCATGTTAACATCTTCTTTTACAGTCTTTTAATTTGACAAATCCTTGTTTCTTATATTTTGATGATTCGATTTGTCTCCATTTGGCTTTATTTTACTTGAGAAGCCAATTTCTTTACTGTCTTCTTTTTCATTTATTTCTTCTGGGATAATAGTTTTGTTTGGGTAGTTGGAAGAATTCTTTATCTATTTTTTCATTTAATTCACCAAATTACTTTCAAGAAAATAAGGACTGCTCCTTTTCATATAATGCAGTGTGTGTCTCTTGTGTTTAATAATGATGCCTTATTTTGTTTCTCATCAGTCATGTTTTACTCTTCTCCACATCCATTAAATTGGCAAATCTGTGTTTCAAGACCTTTGCCCCAATTCTACCTCCTCTATTTTTTTTTAATTTTTTTTTTACTGTTAAGTGTACAGTCTTTTGCATCTAAACCTCAGACCATGTTCTAAAACTGTCTATTGGACATTTCAATTTGGATGTCCCACAGTTATCTGAAATAATACTAATGACAAAACAGCAACTATCATTTATTCAGTGTCTTCATCATCTCATTAAATCCCCTATAAGTAGTTACCTCTCTTGTTTCATTTTACAGATGAGGAAGCTGAGAGGATAGGTCCCTTGTCCAATTGGCAGAAATAATAAATGGCAGCACCAGGTCTGTCTTCAAAATCCATAGTTTTAAACACTTAACTATATTTTACTAAAACTCAAGGTGTATGAAACTTAACAACTTTTCTCCCTAAACCACTTTCTATCCTGCATTTACTATACTTAGAAGGGTACTACCATTGACACAATGAGTTAAATAAATCTGGGAGACATCTTAGAATCCCTCTTCCTTCACTATCTTTTACCCTTCTATTACTGAGTCCTGTCTATCTCTTTCAGTAACTCCTGTTTTACCACCACTGTCTTAGTTTACCCTTATGTTAATTTGCAGGTGATGATAAGTAGATTTAAACTGATACAACAGTCCCTTAATTGGTCTTTTTATCTGTTGTTTCATCCTTGTAATGCTTCCTTAACACTGCTTCGAGATGGCTCTTTCTAAAACACACATTAAATTGTCACTTTCTTGCTTAAAATCTATGTGTTTTCTTGGCACCTTAAAGATGAAGCTTGCCACCCTTTCAGCATGGCCTACCATGTCCTTCATCACCTGACTTCTGTCTTCCTTTTAAGCTCATCTCTTGCCAGTTGTACACACCATGTTCTTGCTTTAGAACTTGCTTTACTTTAGGTGCTACACATTGTGATCTTTACCAAAGTAAAGGTGTCTTGGATATGTCATGCTCTCTCAGGCCTCTCTGCTTTTCTATGTTACTGCCTCCTCCTGAAACACCCTTCTCTATATATGGCTGATTCCTACACGTCTTTTGAGATCCAGCTCAAGCACTGATTCCTCAAAGAAACTTCCATGACTTTTCAGGTAGATTAGGTACCTTTTCTTTGTGCCCTTCTTCTCTACTGCTCTATGGGCTTTTCCTGACTTATCTTCTTCCTTCCTATCAAGCATCCTTCTCCTAATTGCCCCAGTGTCCTTCGTTTTTGTCCAACTTGTTTCTACCAATAGAAATGTCCTACCTTCTGGCCTCCCATGTCAGCATGTTTAAATCCTATGCATACATAAAGACCCAAGTCCAGTGTTGCTTTTTCAAATCTTGTTTGTTTTTCATTCAATGCCCATTATAGTTTCTCTAGCCATTCTATGACATTTGACACTTTTTAAATACATGTTGACATGTGTTCATGGGTATATGTCACTTAGCCTTTCTACAGGAAGGACTCTTTCTTACTCATCTTTGCTTCTAAAAGGTAAAGAGCCTGATGTCCCCACATAGTATGTGCTCAATAAATATTTGTTGAAGCAATGAATGAAATAAAAATTAGATACTCATTTCCATTAAATTATTTTTAGCCCTTTCAACATAAATATGAACAGAGAACACAATGATATTAAGTCAGTCTTGAGGACCAGTATAAAAATGAATCTCTCAAGATTGTTTATTCACTTATAACTTTTCTGTTACACAATCTGATTTCCAATATGTATATAGCCTATCTTTTCTCAGTTGTTAGGAATACTGGTAGTTGAGATACAGAATTTGTACTAGGCCTTTGTGTTTATGAATTTAATTTAGTGGTTGTCTCATTATCAGCTTCTAGAACTATAATTCTCATTAGAAGTTGTTTGTTCTCTCATAGTAGATGAAGAGCTGTTAATATGCCTGAGTTTTTTATCGCTGAAGGACTGAGTTTTAGTGCGTTCATATTTGGTTGTTGGGTAATTGTTAGGTTTAGACTACCGGCCCAGATAAGAGAACTTGTTTCCATTTATTTAATCACTTAACATCCCTAGGATGGCTGGACGTTGAGTCATTGCTAAGGCCCTATCGACACTTTACAGTTGAAGCAACAAACCAAGAAACTTATCTCTGAGGCCATCTGCTCCTTTTCACCTGAGTTTTCCTGAGAGTCTTTTCTTGAAACTGAGATTAATTCTCAGGAGAGGCATGGGGAACATAGGGAAGTTTAAACCTCAGGGCAACAGTTTTCCTGTACAGTAATAAAGATATATGTAGAGTCGGTGGCAACAGGATCAAAAAAAGATCACAGTGGTTGGATCAAATATGAGAAAGGGCTTGTTGCTGTGCTGAAGAAAATGAGATGGGTAGGTAAGGCAGTTTGTTTTGTGGGGATGCTTCCACTCTGCATGACTGTATAGTTAGTGCTAAATGAGACTGTGAGTTTAAGCTTATAAAGTTAATCGCCTACTACTGATCTAGTTTTAAATGGAAAGATTTGGTTTTACATGGAACATGGGAGAAATTTTATATGCAAGCAGAGAGAGAGAGAGTTTGCTAGTATTACCTTTTTAATTTAGGAGAAGTGTGGAGTTCATTCTTTTCTGTGCATACAGAGGTGGAACCCACTCTAACCAGAGTTTATTGCTGTAATCTTCTTAAAATGCATTAGTGACACTGATATATCTGTGACCTTGTAAAGATTTTTTTGAGGGGAGGGGGTAGCCAGCCTTTTTTTCTCACTGTCGTAAGTGATGTCTGCTCAATAACTCTAACTTCCTGACAGTACTGGAAGGGGGAGGAGGACCTATCATAACTTGTCTTTTATGGCCTATTTCTAAAGTGTTCCTTTCTATTTCTATCCATCCATTTAGACTTCTCTTTTCCCCACCTAAGGCATGCATCCAGCCTAGACTGTGTTTGGTGCTTTAAATGTTTTGTTGTTTTGAATTATGGGGAATCGTAGCATTTTATCGAAGCTTCTCTTGTAACTGTATAGCTCTATATTGTCTTAGGCCACGTGGCTTGCATTACTTAGGTATCATGTGTGAATTATTGCAATTAGTTGAGGCTTTGAGTGGAATGACATAGTCTCCATGTACCATTTTCCCTTTGTTGTAGACTTTTTTTAAGGCTTGCTTTCTTAAGAAATCCTTCAAACCCTTCCTTTATACCATAAGTCTTGGTAAATATATCTTTATCAGCATGTCTTACTGTCAACTACATGATTTGATAGTGATAGTCAAGAAAAATTGTATCTTTGAAATAGAAATTTTGTCAGTTTGTTAATGTATAGTATATGATTGGTATTCCCTAAGAAAAAGAAGAGTTTAGTTAATCAGTTTCTTCTAGAATTAGATGGGTAATGTTTCAAGCATTCTATTTAAAAACAATTGCTTCTAGGTCCTGTTGGCAGGATTGCTTATTTCATTATCCTGATCATTTGCATGAAAACAAGTTGATGATTCTTTAAATAACCATCCCATTCAGTTTTCTTTTCCTCTTAAAATGTTATCCATCAAATATTATATTCCATTCATACAGTAGCATGAATCAGGCCTAGAAGGTTAGAATTTCAGGCTAAAGTAGTAGTAGAACTTTTCTTCACCTTTTTTAACCAAAAATATCTCACATTTTCATATTAATTTACCTATGATTATATCTCTTTATCTTTGCTTCATAAGGTGAGTGCATACAGAGATATGCTTTAATAGAATATTTTTCAAGATTTTAGGATTTCTTTAAGATGAGGTCATCACGTTGAAGATTTTGACCTGAACTTTTTGTGAACTAAAGGAACAAGAAAAGGATAGACTTAAAATATATATATAATTACTTATAATGGCATAACTGATAAGAGTTAAATTCATTTTATAACATTTATCTGCTGCTCATGTTCCCAGAGCATTCTACCATTTCAACAGGGGAAGATCCACATTTATTTATTGGATCTCCATAGGATCTCCTTTGAAATAAGAGTTTAACTCTTTTAAAAAAGGTTTGAAAACCATGGCTTAAACGGAATGAGTCCTTCAGGTTCAGCACAACAGGGCTGGAGAGAATGAAACCCAGTTTACTGAGTGCACATCAGAACTGAGTCTAAAGCCACAGGCAATAACAAGGAATGTTTAGTTGTCTCATCTTTTCTCTCTTCATATTCTCTTTGAGGTCCCTGATGGTATGATTGTGGCCACAGCAGAGAAGTGGATAAGGAGCTGAGATTTCAGATCACTGTAATCTCTATCTTTTCATCACAGAGATATAAAGGAGGGAGTTAACATGGAGTTGGAGTGTCTAGAAGGCTTTTCATTTAAACAGAATCTTGAGAACATGGGGACGATTTTCACAGAGAAAGAGATAAGAAGAAAGGAATTCTAGGTTGAGAGAGAAGGAAAGCTAAAATGACTAGTGAGAGGTGAGATAGCTGGGTCCAGGTGTGGAAAACTTTTGAATACCAAATTTAGATTTAATTCAGGAAGTCTTTGGAAATTACTGAAGGTATTTTGAACAGTGAAGTAACTAACACCACATCAGTGTTTTAGGAATGTGAATCTGTCAGTGGTTTGTGATTAGATTATAAATGAGATTGGTTAAGGGTATAATAGTTCAAGTAACTAGTTCAGTGGAGGAAGAATGGAGGTAGAGTTGATTGGAATTGGTGGCTGACTGGAGAATGGGGTTTGAGAAAAAATAAAGACTGGACACGAAGGTGTGCTTTGATTTTGAACTTGAGTGGTGTAGGGGAATGTCTATTCCAACAAACAAATAAAAATGTCATATGGTGGGTTTAGTAAGGGAAGACAATGAGCTTGGTTTTGGATATGTTAAACATGACCTACCATTAGAACATAGTGGAAATGTTTAGAAGGTGATTGGAAATGTGGTGCTAGAGTTTGGGAGAGAAGTAGAGAGTAGAGCTAGAGATGAGATATGAAAATTATCCGTAAAGAGTTGATAGCTAGAGTTCTGCATTATGCGTTGATTCAGTTATTTATTTGATACACATGTATTGAAATACCCAGTGTGTGCCAAACATTGTGTTGGGTGCTGGAGATGAGTGTATGAGAGATCCTGAGGGGAGGTGTGTAGAGACAGAACCTTAAGGAAGGCGTGTTTTTAAGGTACAAGATAAGCAACTGTGATGAACACAGAAAGGACTGTCAGAGGACTGGAGATGAATGTTGTGGAAGGAGGTGGGAGGAATAGGTGGAAGATAGGCAGGGTCGAAGTGGGATAGAAGTCCTTTGACTAAAATGCTGAAGAGTCCGGAAGTGGGGAGGATTCTTCTGGAAGTGAATAAACTCTAGAGAAGAGGTTGTATTAGAATGAAATTAAACTTGGGTAACAGGCGGTCATAGAGCTAGGACGTGGCAACACTGCAACCAGGTTCCAGATTTTTGGACTGGAATATACTACAAAGAGTTCAGTTCTCATTGTAGTTTACCAGTACACCAAATTATGCCTTTACCATAGTATAGGAGACTGTGGAGAACCTGTTCAGCCTGCCCATTGTACTTGAAAAGTTTAATTAAGATTCTTGAGGTTGTGGTGTTGAATAAAGAGCAAATGAATGAACCTCCCAACTGTCCTCGTATTTCATGTAATGAATGATGGTTTTGGCAGCCTGAAGCCTGGAGGGAGGATGGATGGGAGCTGTTTTTCTGGAAGTGTGCTTCTTTAATAACTCCTACCAGTGAACAAAAACAAATCCTAGTGTAGCACAGGGAGCACTTTCAGGATGGCAGGAAGAACCTAGATCAATTTACTGGCAACTCCGATTCTTTAGGTAGATTAAGGTTTGCTACCCTTGTTTTCAACACGCTGTGCAACGTCCTGAAAGACTGTGCGTGGTTCCTTAGCGACTATTAGTCAGCAGGGGTTTACGAATTAAATTGATGTGTGGGAGCATTTTGATTTACTGTTGAGTAGTGAGAATGTAGCTCAGGCAGAATATGGCAACCTGCTCAGCGGTAGTCTGCATTTCCTTAACTCTTCCATGTAAAAGATATACTCTTCTGGAATTTTTGCATGTTACCGTTAGGAGATGATTGGCCTTTTTCTAAAGGTAGGATGATCAGAAAGTAGCAGTGGAGATCTGAAATGTAGAGCTGGCTAGTCTAGCATCTTTAGCATCTTTTTGTTAAGCAATGCCTCTCCAGTGATTTTCAATAGAACTTTCTGTGGTGGTGAGAACATTCTATATCTGTCCTGTCCAATATAGTAGCTATTAGCCTCATGTATCTATTGAGCACTTGAAATGTGGCTAGTGCAACTGAGGAGCTGAATTTTTTATTTTTCATTAGTTTAAATTTAAATAGCCACGTAAGGCTGGTAGCTACTGTATTAGGTGGCATGGCTCTAGATTTAAAAGTAAGATGCCAAATTGTTATGCTCATCAATAGTGTTAACTGGTGAGAAATGAAGAGGGATTGGTTTAGAGTATTAGCCTTCATTCCAAATCCAGTAGATTTGTATTGAATCTTGAACTCTGCTTTTGTGTGCATCTAAATTGTGCATTTTCCTCTGCTTTTCTCTTGCTTTTCATGTCGAAAAGCTTCTGGAATATCTTAATTATCCTTTCTTCATTTGAAGAATTATCCGTTTTGGCCTTAGAGGGGTATAGCTCATCTAGTGCACAGATTAATAGCCCTAGCTTTGTCCTTAGAAAGCTAAATCTTGAAGGTTACTATTACATGACTGTACTGCCATATGCCAATTCACATTGTTATCTTTTTTTTTTTTTTGATGCTGAAAGTGAGTGAAATGTGAAAAAAAACATTATTCATTTTAAATAGTTTTGACTGCCAGGTTAATGTGACTCTTAAACAGGGCTTCATGAGGTCTGGCCATAGTAACTGCTTTTAACTTGATTTAAAGTTCTTAAACATTCTGAATTGCTTCACCTAATCTTTTTATACTGAACGTACAATTTTCAGGCTCTTTTTTATTTTCAAATCCATAACTGACAGCTGCTCAACACCTCATTCAAATAGTTTTAAGAGTTTTAGAGAAAAGTTGAGACAGACTGGATTTACTGACATCAGTTGGATTGAGATATTATGGATTTAAAGATGATAGAGAATGAGAAAGAAAAATATGAAATAATTATTGCACATTCACTGCTTGCAATGACAATGATTTGAAGTCTAATAACTAACAAAACTGAGAGGAAACAGAAGGACACCTGAGTTAACTTTCAAAACTTAACATAAGAAATGAATATTCCATTTGAAAACACAATTTTTATGTGTGGACTCATTTGTTTTTTTACACTTTAAACAACATTGGTGCACTGAAACACATATATACCCAAACCTTACAACAAACCTTTTTTGAAATGTATTCCACAGATTCTGTGAGACAGGATCCCTCATTAAGGGATCCTGTGATGTCTAGTGCACAGCAGATATTTTTCAAATGAAATTGACCATTTTATAAGAGAAACAAGATCATAAGGTCTTCTACCTCTACTTCTAATGATAAATGAAACTATGCTGTAACTCATCTCAAGAAGGCTCTGCGCTATGGTGAATACAGAGAAACTTCAGGATGTAGTGTTTGTCTAATAGTTAACATTAATGTGACTGTAAATTTTGTCCTCAACCTTTTAATGACTTTTCAATAAATACTGCATGTATAGCTTTGTATGTGTTTGTGGATATGTGTATCAGCCACTTTGTGCTAGACACTGGTAAGTACTAGATTTATAAAGACAAATTATATAGGATCTCTTCTGTCCATATATTCCCTTGTCTCTATTTTAGATTCTTGCATGGGAGACAGTAAAAAACCAAAACAATGCTATGTGCTAAGAACCATAATAAACATAGTTTGGGAATGTTGCAGAAGCACAGAAGAGGACTGTCTAACACCGTAAGGAGACTTTGAATCAGGAAAGACTTTCAGGAGGTCCCTTGAGTTGGGTCTTGAAAAATAGTTAGGACAGATGGTATTAGGAGACTTTCTAGGTAGAGAGAGAATATATGGACAAGTATGGATGTGTAAAAAGCTTGGGGGATTCTGGGAACTGCAAATAGTTTAGCATGGCTGGAGGGAAAAGCCTTTGTGGGAGCAGGAAAAGGTCAAGCTGGAAAGGGTACAAAGGAGTTGGATCATGAAGGTTGGAGGGGGGTGGAAGTCAGGTCAGCTGTGTGTGTGGAATGGATTGGGAGAATTAGACACCACAGATAGGAGTGTGGTTATAGAAAAGCTGTGGAAGACTAGCTGAGATTGTGAGGGCCTTAACTAAGATACTTGATATGCAGTTTGGGAAGAAATTGGTTTTAAGACCTATTTGAGGGTGGAGTTTCATGACAACATGAGAGAGAAGAGGAGGAGTCTAGGTTAATGATCTAGTTGGAGCTTAGCTACCTTGATGGGTAATAGGTTCACTAATCAAGATAAGACGTTTAGAAGGTGGGGAATGTTGGGGATTAAAATAAGGCATTGAGGTGTTTGTGGCACATTGAGATGGAGATACCCCGCTGCACACTGCAGCACTCGTTGGGGCCATGGTCATGGATGATATCTAAGAATGTATACACTGAGTAAGAAGAGTCGTTTAGGACAGAACTTCAGGGAATATCAACAGATACTGTTAGGTAGAGGAGGATAAACCAGTGAAAGGAATGAAGAAGGAACTGCCAGAAATTTAGAGGAACATGAGGAAAGGCTTTTTGTCTTGAGATCCAAGAAAGAGCCTTCTAAGAAGGGGTGTGAGAAACAATGTCAGATGCTACTGGGAGGTCAGATAAGATAAAAGGCCATTCATGGACATAGCACTTAGGCATTTGTAGGGGACAAGCTGCCTGATAATTTCAGTGCTGGGTGAGTGCAGAAAACAAATAGAGTGGATAGAGCAAATGGTGCAGAATAGGAGGAGGGAATACAGCCAAGTATTTTTAGAGGCTTGGCTGGTAAAGGTAAGGCAAGGAAGATGGAAGTGGATGTAGGGAGATGTAGGACTGAGGGAAATATAATAAGTGTATTTTTTTAAATTAGGGAGATGAGAAGATTTATATATATCAAAAATAAGAGGTAGTATAGAGGGAGGTTGAAGATAAGGAGGGTAGTTTGATGACTGATGGAGCAAGGGTCATGATTAAGCCTATGAGGAGACATTCGCTTGGAGAGGAGGAGACACCATTTTTTTTTTCCCCCTGAGATGGAGGTAAGGGAAAGGGCCTTGAGGACAAGGGTGAAGCTAAATTAGATTGTATACTGGAGGGCTAAGAACCTGTGAGAGGGAAGATCTCTTTGGGAAATCAGGAGCCTATGTTGTACTTGCAGATTGTCCATGGAACTGTGCAGTGGGGAGAGGGTGTTGGGAACAGGGGGAAGAGAAGGAAGGTATTTCAGACCCCTATGGTAACTCAGAAGATTATGGCAGAGGCTGGAAACCCTATGGGAGTGGCCTCAGTCCCCTGGCTGCTGCAGATTGGCCTCCTTGGGCAGCTGACTGCATGCTCCTATTTCCCAGATACATACTCTACTACTGAGGTGTCCTTGATACCTTCTTCCCTTTCAGAGGGAAGGCAGGTCATATTATGGACATTTAGTGCTGAAAGAAATTAGGGATCGTACTAACCTCATCTTATAAATGAGTAAACTGAGACTCTGAAAAGTGAAGTATTTTCAGAGGCTTGTGAAAAGTGAAATATTTTCAGTGACTTAGTCAAGGAAATCCAAAGCCAGGGCTAAGCCCCAGTACTCTTTTCTGTACCCTTGTACCTTCTTGATAAGGATTATGGAATAATACCATTCATTATAAATGCTCTTACTATCCTATTTTGGACACTGGGAATCCTAAACCATTTTCTTTCTCCTCTAACTTGTTTTCCCACTCTGTGCCAGTTTTAAACAGGTACAACAGTATTATAGAATGACAAAAATAAGTAGGCTTATCATTTTTTCCCTACATGGACATGATATTTGATTAGATGAGAGTATTATGAGACTTATAAAAGCATAAAAGTGGTGAGTTGTTTTGAATTTCTAGTCTTATAAGCTATCTAATTTTAAAGATAGGTGGTGGATTTATGCATTCATACATATATTCATTCTAAATTTTATTTATTCCATATTTTGAGAATAACTTCCTACTAGGTGCCAGGCATTGTGATGATGTAGTAGCACAGAATGCCCGTGTCTGTCCGAATGTCTGTTGAGAATTGATTCTCATATTATACTTTCTCCATCTAGAATATCAAGTTTAATATCGATAACTTGTGAATTTCTCTTTGGGATCTGCCATCTATATCCTTAGCCCAGACAAGAACTAAGAAGCAGATAATAGCGTGTCTGTTGGATAAACACAGATTTGGCAGGAGTGATTTAGTGTGGAACGGGGGACCCTTAATTAATTATCATTGTTTATAATACATTTTTTCTCCTTTGTTTCCAAGAATGGGAATAATTCGGCAATATGTTTGATAAATAAAACATAAAAGGTCAGTTATGGTTGCCCTGGTAACTATATTTTTCAGCAAGTATTTTGTTTGCCATGAAATGTGTCCTGGGTGATTTACTGGAAATCAGACTCTGAATGACTTTTTATATTTGAGTTTCTTATGCACTATTTAGGAGTGACAATTTTGTAGGGTTCCTTTTTTTTTATTTTGGTTGGATATTGAAGCTGTATGTGGGATGGGGATCCTTGTGTGTGTGTGTGTGTGTGTTTTTGGAAGACAAACAGGAAACTGTGATTACAGTGAATCTATTTGAGTTAAAGAACTTCCAAATCTAAGGTGGAGTTCTAGAGCATTTGAATGATTTTCAGGATACATAAAATTTCTTAAAACTGGAATATTTTTTCTTTTTTTAATTTTTATTTATTTACTTTTTAAATTGCAGAAATGATTTTAATCCCCCCTCTTCTACCGCCTCCTTCCCCCTCCCCCTTCCCCTCTGGTGAAACTGGAATATTTTTATGTAGAATATAGACAAAGCATATTTTCTAATAAGTGATCAGGAATGTGTTAAAACATACCTTTCGATTTAATTCCTAGGAAATTAATTTTGAGTAGAATAAATTATTCTCAAAAAAGTATTAAAGATGAAAATCAAAATAATTAAGCAATTAAAGCAATTGCTACCTTGAAGATTTTTGGTAGTGTGAATTAAAGTTAAGTGGATAATTAAAAAGAAAAGTTTAGCATATTCCGTGACCCCAAACAAAAACCTACTTAAAGGAATTCAGCTTACTGAAATAATTTAAATATATATACAGAAGGATGTAACTGCTATATTATTTTTAATAGCAAAAATTTGGAAACAACCCAAATGTCCATCAGTAAGAGACTGGTTAAATAAATTATTATGGTCTGCCCATAGAATAGAATGCTTTGTATCCATTAAAAAGAGTGATGTAGATCTACGTCTACTGAAAGGAAAAGATTTTTAAGATTTATATCAGTAGGTGAAAAAAAATCACGTTTCAAAATACTGTAAACTTGGAATGATCCTGTTTTTCTTTAAGAAGTATATTTTATGTATAATTAGTCTATAATGCATATTATAATTAGTATATTCACTTAAAATTTGAAGAATAGACATAAAACTATTAACAGTGGTTATTTCCGGAGAGTGAGATTATGAAGGACTTTTAAGTTACATATTGCTTGAAATTTATATATTGTTCGAAATTTCTATTTCAAATGTGTTACCTTTGGAATTTGAGAAGAAATGGTACAAAGCTTGCTCTTTAAAAGATCTAAAATAATCAGTTGAAATGGATTCTGCATGTAAATACATTAGACTTTGAGGAAACATTTTAGTTACTGTTTGTGTTTGTCTAAATACCTTGGACTTTGAAGAAATGTTTATATTGATGTTTCCTATATCCCTTATACTGACTGATTTTTAACTCTTTCCTAGATATCTATCATGTTTTTTTTTCTTACATTTCGGTTGTTTTACAGCATACCGTTTTCTTTAGATTATCATTTTGCAAGATAATGTTTTATTTCTATTATTTAATTGCAACCAATTATGCTTTTTATTACGAGTTTTTTTTGGTGGCCCAAATACTAGTTGTTTTTTTTTTTTTTAATTTTAAAATTACGTAAGCTCTGTATACCAGGGAATTTAGGAATGGGATTTATGGTCTTCAGGATTTCATCTGGTTATGATTTGCTAGATCCCGATTCTATTGTCCGGAATATATTGGGGGTGTGTGTGTGCGCGTGCGTGTGCACATCTGTGCGCACACGCACACACACGTGTTCCTTCGTTTGTTCGTTCCCAGTGTCTGCCTGGACCCCAACTGAAACAGCAATCTGGAGGAGTCTTATCTAGTACAGTTTGTCTTTTTGGAGAGGAGTCATCAATGCAAATAGGATTAGAAAGCAAGTGCACATGGGCCAGCCGTTTATTGCCGTTTTATGTATAAGCTTAGTTTGTTAGCACACAGTATGGAGCAGAAAAGAATCACTATTTCAGACTCTTGCTGCGAGTGCGCTTGATTGTTTCAGTACAGTGATGCTATCTGAAGGATAAAGCCACATTGTGAGGTAGATCTTAGGTCTTAGTGTTGACATTGTGGATATATTTTATGGATCTGGCAACAATACAAATGTAGGACACAGCCTTATATTTTTTATTTTCTCATTTTCTGCCTTGGTTACATAAACTTTTATAGGTAATTCCTTTTCTTGGAAATAACCATTGGATTCTTGTCCTTGGGAAGAACATGAAAACATACTTTTAAAGAAGTTTTAGATAAGAGATTACTATGCCATGGGTTAAGATTTAAGCTAGTGTTTTTAAAAGTTTTTTTTTTTTTTTTGACCGTGACTCATACAACCATATATGCACAATATATTACTTAATTGTTTGCCTTGATTTTTTTTCAGTATGTTTTCATGTTTTCTTTTTCCTCTCAATCCAAACCTAATCCACTTTATCCTCTCCACCTGAATCTGTTCATTCATTTTTGTATCCTAGCCATATCTTACTCTATCTTTTCCTATCTATTTCTAGTCTATTTCATTTAAACAAAAGATGAGTGGGACCCATTCCATTTATTTTAAGACCCACCATTTGAAGACCATTGCTAGGAAGGATTGCAGATTGTAGTAAATAAAATTGCTAAAATATTATATTCATTTCTTGAGTGTTGTCTGTCTTTTTCTGTTAAATTCACTGTGCTGTTTGTTTGTTAACTTCCAGTTGTGGTGTGGCCCAGAGTTTGTTTGCAAGCATGGTAGGATGCCAAAATGAAGCTAACTCATTTTGAGGTGTATACAGTTGTTGATTTATAAGCTACCGTTTTTCCTAGGGAGTTTTTAACCTGGAAATCTTTATCATTCTGATTCTCTTATCGTGTAAATGTTGAGTAGTCTGAATATTCAATGATGCTAATAAAGTCTGCATTTTCTCAGTGTGGATTATGTACTACAGAGTGTTTAATTCTAGAATTGCTTTCTCCTACCACCCAGCATGCTCCTGGTCCCCTCCTGCTGCCATTTACTGATGCATGCATAGAGAATACAAACCCTTTGTAATATTGAATTAAGCCTCTGGGCCTAAGCCTCCAAGGTGAGGTGAATCTGCCTCTGGGGGGAAAAAAAGGCAAACAAATCACAGTCACCTCAGTATATATACTTAGAAACCACACCATGTGGAAAGGATCTTGGATTATTTAGCCTTGGTCATCTTTATTGATAATTTAGTGTTGCCTTTGTTCCTATATAATCGTATAACTTAATTTTAGCCTTAATTTTTGGATTTATAACTGGAACGTAAGTTCCATTCTTGAGACCCTTGAGAGTATAGACACAGTATGTGTCTCATATTTACTGTAGAAGCCAGCTCTGTGCCAGGACATAATTGATCCTTGATAAAAGTATTCATTTGACTTGAATGTGAATTGCATATTAAATACTATAATAATTTAAACATTTACTGAGTGCTTACTCTGAGCACATATTCATCATCTTATTGAGTTCTCACACCTCTTCTATGATGTCAGTACTCTTTTTCTAGTGATAATTTTGTTTTAGGGTGCTGTTCTGCAAATTTTGACAGATGCACAGAATCCTATAAATACTCTGGTGTGTGACCACCACAAACAGTATGCTGTTTCCTCATTCACCAAACCCCTTTATTCTTTCCTTTTGTACCCTTTAAAATTTTTTTATGGTTTAATTTGTTTTCAGAAAGATGCATTTTAATGACATAATTTGCAAAATACACCTTTAATTTTAAATGTGAATCTAAAATTTTACAATGATACAATGTGAAAATATAAAAGAATTATTGTTTAAAAAAATCACCTTTTAAATCCAGAAAACTCGCCTGTTAAAAAAAAAAAAAAACATCTGCCTTGCTTTTCTTTTCTTTATGCAAGGGATTTAATAAGTTTGCCGACTACAATGAAGAAAAAATTTTAAAAATATTTTTTGACAGTTTTTGAGTTGATACTTGGAGTTCTGTGATTTATTATGATGTTTATCTGCATTTCTTCTCAAGAGCATAGAAGGTCTCCTTCCTTTAGTGTTAACTTTATTCATCTAAGCTTTTTAGTATAAACTTAAAGAATACACTTTAGTCCACCTAACTGTTAATTCATGAAGCTCTGAAACAAGTAGCCACCGATCTGTTCTTCATTCCTTTGTTTCTGTGTCTTTTCCAGAATCGGAGATAAATGGAGTCACATTGGGTGCACTCTTTTGAATATGCTTCTTTTACTTAACATTGCATCTGAAATTCTTCAATGTTATTGCATGTATCAGTCCTTCTATATTGCTGAGCAGTAGTCTATTGTTTGGATGTACCGCAGTTTATCTATTGATCTATTGAAGAACATTTAGGCCGTTTCCAGTTTTTGACAGCCTGAATAATGTGGCAATAAATACTTGTGTACAGGTTTTTTGTGGACATAAATTTTCTTTTCTCTTGGGTATATGCCTAGAAGTAGGATTGCCAGGTCATATAGTAAATTATATGTTTAACTTTTAATGAAACTGCCAAACTAATTTTCAGAGTGACTGTACCATTTTTCATTCCTGCCACAGTGCATGAGAGTTCCATTTGCTCTGCATCCTTGTCAGCACTTAATATTGTCAATGTGTGCATGTGTCTAAGTTCAGTCATTCTGATGGATATGTTTTGGTATCTCACTATAGTTTTATTTTGTATTTTTCTAATGATTACTGTTATTGACCATCTTTCAATGTGCTTATTTTATTGTCTGTATATTTCTTTGGTAAAGTGTCTATGCAGGTATTTTGTCATTTAAAAAAAAAATTTTTTTATTACTGTTGAATTTTCAGAGTATTGGGTATATGTCCTTTGTCAGATGTGTGATTTACATATATTTTCTCACAGTCTATAGCTTGTCTTTTTATTCTTTTAATATAGTTGATCTTTGACCAACATGGATTTGAACTGCACAGGTCCACTTACATGTGGATTTTTTTCAATAAATACATATAGTACTGTAAATGTATTTTCTCTTATGTTTTTCTTAATAATATTTTCTTTTCTCTAGCATACTTTATTATAAGAATACAGTATATAATAAATATACAGAATATGTGTTAATCAGCTATTTATCTTATCAGTGGCTTCTGGTCACAGCAGGCTATTAAGTGTTTGGGGAGTCAGAGAATTTATATGTGGATTTTTGATTGTGTGGGGGGTCATCACCCTTACCCTTGTATTGTTAAAAGGTCAACTGCAGTATCTTTTGCTGAAATTCAATTTAAAATTTTATCTTTTATGCCTTGTGTTTTGATGAGGTAATTAAGAGCTTATTCCCTAACCCAAGGTCATCAAAACTCTCCTATTCTCTTCAAAAAATAGTACAGTTTTACATTTTACATTTAGGTCTGTGATTCACTTTGAGTTAATTTTGTGTAAGGTGGTGGGTATAGATTGAAGTTTATCTTTTTTGCAGATGAATGTTCAGTTAGTTGTTTCAGAACCATTTGTTGAAAAGATCATCCTTTCTCCTTTGAAATGAATTATCTTTGTGCCTTTGTCAAAAATTAATTCGTCATATTTGTGTGGTTCTGTTTTTGGACTCTTTTTCTCTTTAATTGATTAACGTGTCTGTCTTTCTGCCAATTGAAGTTGATCTTTTTTAACCTCCGATTACTGATAAGGAAACTGAATACTGGTCAAATTAAGTACCTGGCTAAAGTAATTCCGCTAGCAAGTGACTGCACCAGTACTCAAACCAGTACTCAAACTCCCTGACTCCAAAACTTATGCTGTGCTGAGAAGTTATGTTGGCATCTATCTTCATCTTCGTTATGTATCTCCTGGCTGAAATTTTTGGTTTTGAGGAAATGTTTGAGCAGTATACCATTGAAAGAGTAGTCATGACAAGTACATCTCTGAATTATCTGAAATGTGAAATCAGAGTTTTTTCCTGATTACTAGGCTATTAATCACCAGTTATCAATGTCTTTAATGAAGTACAACTTTTTTTCTAAATCCATGATAGCTGTATGCATTTTTTCTTTATTTTAAAGGGAGCAGCAGTATATATGTTTCTTATATGGCAAGAAAAGAATGTTTAGGATTTGAGAATGTGAGAACACAGATGGGCTGAGAGTGACTTACATCCCAACAGCTTATGCAAGGAACTTAGTAAGAGGTGAGAGAGTGATACTAATGTGGCAATGAATAATAAATTAGCATTTCAATATTCGCAAACTGGGGAATTTTGAAGAATGTCATATTTAGTTAACTTCTGAGTTTTAAGAACTAAGCCTGTACATTGACAACTTAATAACTAGGTGCACACACACACACACACACACATACACACCTGTATTGTCTTTGAGAATCATTTCTAATGATCAGCCTAGGGACTTAAAAAAATATTTTTTATTGAGGTATAATTTATTGAGGTATAATTGACATGTACCATTCTATTAGTTTCAGATTTTCACATAATGATTTGATATTTGTATACATTGCAAAATGATCACCACACTAAGTCTAGTTAACATCACCATATATAGTTATAAAATTTTTTTATTTTTTTTTCTTGTGTCAAGGACTTTTAAGATGGCATTATTTTTATATAAGCTTTTTTTTTTTTTGGTCTGGGAACCCATTTATTCACTTTCTTCAAAAGATAAAAGACTCCAAAGCCTATTTGCATTCCATTGTTAAGCTTGCTTTGTTCTATGGGCTCTGATATCTACTTAACTATAGAATACAGCTACTAGGATGACCCTTTTTAAAAGTTTATTATTAGTTATTTTTAAATTATAGTTGACAAGCAATATTGTATTAGTTTCAGGTATACAACATAATGTTTATACATTTATCTAACTTACGAAGTAATCACCATGATAAGTCTAGTACTCATCTGGCGCTGTATGTAATTATTACAACATGTTAACTATATTGCCTATTCTGTACTTTACATTCTGTGGCTAATTTTATAACTAGCAATTTTTACTTCTTAATTCCTTCACCTTTTCTTTTTCCACCAGCCTGTTCTCTGCATTTATGAGTTGGTTTCTGTTTTGTATGTTTACTTAATGTTATTATTTTTGATATTCTGCACATAAGTGGAAACATTCAATATGTCTTTGTCCGATTTATTCACTTAGCATAATACCCTGTATATCCATCCTTGTCACAAATTTTTTTTTATGACTGAATAATATTCCACTTGCTCAATTTTTTTTTCAGATAAATATCGTAAGTATCATCGCTGGGTCATATGATAGTTATATTTTTAATTTTTTGAGAAGTCTCCATACTGTTCTCCATAATGGCTGCACCAATTTACAATCCCATCAATAGTAAACTTTTTCTCCACATCCTTGCCAACACTTGTTATTTGTTGACTTTTTGATAATAGCCATTTAGACATCTCATTGTGGTTTTAATTTGCATTTCCTTGATTAGTGATGTTTGAGTATCGTTTCATGTGTCTGTTGGCTATCTGTATGTCCTCTTGAAGAAATGCCTATTTATGTTCCCTATTTTTTAATCACATCATTTGTTTGTTTGTTTGTTTGTTTGATGTTGAGTTGTGTGAGTTCTTTATATATCTTGGGTATTAACCCCTTGTTAGATATATCAATTGCAAATATTTTCCTATTCAGTAGGTTGCCTTTTTGTCAGTGGTTTCCTTCATGGTGCAAAAGCTTTTTAGTTTGATGTAGTTCCATTTCTTTAGTTTTGATTTTGTTGTCTTTGCCCTAGGAGATGTGGGATGGCCTTTTATTACTGGAAACCTACACACAAAACTGAACTCTTTCTCTTTACCCTCACAAATAAGCAACCACTCTCAATTTCCCTTTTATTTTCTGTAAGATAGACTTGATTTTTGGAACCTCGGAATTATTTTTGACCTTGATTTCTCTGGACCTTGTCTGATCCAGTCCATAAAAAATTTGATTGTTTCTACATGCATGCATTGGACCCAGCTCTTCTCACTCCTTAGTGCTTCCCGTGGACTATTGCCCTCTTCCTCCTCCCTCCATTTAGAGCCATCAGCTTAGTTCAGTGGCTTCCACCCCATGCATGCCAAACCAAATCTTTTTTTTTTATTACCAGTGTTCATGATACTTATTCCATCCAGGATGCTTCCCTTCTCCCCCAGGATCTGCAGATTGAAAGAGAGGGCATAACTCGACTGCCATATTATCTTTAAAACTCTAGTGCATATGCTCCCTCCTTTCTCTGATCTCTTGAAATTTGGCATGGTGCCTAGGCCAGTAGCATTAGCATAGTCTGGGATCTTGTTACTGATGCCAGCCCACTCCAGACCTGCGGAATTGGAAACTCAATGGGGAAGGGGAAAGGGCAGCAATCTGTGCTTAATGAGCCCTTCAGGTCATCTTGATGCTTACTTATTTAATAATCAGTGCCCGGGATATTTCCATTTCACGTTCTCAGTCCCAAATACTGAGTTGTCTTATCCTACTTCTTAGCCCACCTCTATTTCTTAGCTTCTGTTAGTTTTCTTAATTTCGAAAACTTAACTTCAATCTTTTTTATAGCTACTTTTAATTTCTCATTTAAAGTATAAAGTTCAAAATTCACTTCCTTAAGAAAAGCTCAGTTTACTCTCTCTGAGTAATAGGTGTTCAGTTCATAATGTGCCAAGTTCTCCTTATTGCTCCATGCTACTATGTAAGTGCTTTGGCTGATTGCTATATGTATATTTTGTCCGTTCATCAGATAAAATGGTTTATTATGTTCCCCCAAACTGGCATTGGATATATTTGATACATTGTTTTTGATATGTCAATTTCACTGGAAGATTTGAGGGAAAAAAATGAAAAATATCAAGACAATACATATATATAACCATGTAGAATGCAAAGTGTGCATGAATTTTCAAGGTCAGTGATATCTGTATTCAGGCAACTTTTGGCTTTGTCTTAAGCCGCCTAAGATATTTTTAATTCCCTCTCCTCTGATATTAGAAGCATATTGATTGAAAAGTCTATGACATTTTAGATGACAAGAGGAAAAAGGGGCATGCACTGTAGACAGTAGGGCCCGTTTTTACTTCTGGGTCCTTCTGTTCTTACAGTGATTGATCCACATATTTGGTCTTAGTTTTCTCATTTGAAAAATTAGGATAACACCGCCTACTTCATGTGATTGTTATATTGCAAGGATTAAGTGAGATTTGGTAGGTAATGTCCTCATACAATACCTGACCTACATTAGGGGCTTTATAAATTGTACCTTTTTTGTTAACTCAAGTAGGACAGGGCAGTTTTAAAAAAATGATTGTTTCACAGAAGCAGTTCTATTCTCTGAATAGTAGGCACTTAGTAAGTGTATTGACTGATATATATGGCATTTACTGGTTCTGTTCTGTGCAGGCGTCCTAATCTGTGCAGGGCTTTGACGTTTCAGTGCTTTACAATCTTTAACGAATGGTAAGAATTATTACTTGACTTTTTGACAAATCTATTGCATTTCTTAAAATTTTTCCATTCAACTTTAGTTTTAATGGATGATATCTTACTTTCTAATAGTATCTGAAAGGTTTTATGGTTTTTCCAGTAGAATAAATTAGGCTAGCTAAATGGGCTTTTTGACACAATGCCCTACCAAGAATCTTGCTTCATTGTCAATAGCTAGTTTAATCAGTATAATTTGAAGACAGCTTCAAACTACACTGGTACTTGGTTCTTTATTTAGTTTTTATTCTTTTCCTAACACATCCTCTTAATGGAACTGTCCAGTGGTCTAACATGGAGGAGGTGAGCAGATGACATGAAGAGTTTAATCATTGCAATAGCATTTCAGATGTTATAGTTTACAAAGTACTTTGCTAGGATACATGCATTGTATACTAGCTCCCAATATCACATGAAGTAGGTATTATTATTATTATTATTATTATTATTATTATATTTGCTGATTTGCTGATTAGAAAACTTATGCTCAGACTTACCAAAGATCACCGAACCAGAAGGTAAAACAAAACCCCTGGAAATTGAGGATAACGTGGTTATGATTAACAGGTCTACTTCACCATGGGTTAATACGTAGAGATAACTTAGTTTCATGCCATCCAAAATCACTGTCTCGTACAATTTAATAATGTGGCACAGGAGTCAGACCAATTAGGACCCAAATTCTGGCTATGCTACTTCCTTTCTGTATGGTCTTGGGCAAGTCATTTAACCTCGCTGAGCCTCATTTTCCTAAGTGGTCAAATAGGGAGAATAATGATACACACCTAAGAATTATTATATTAAAATAAGTTAATAAATATAAAACTATTAGAATACTCCTTGGGACATAGAGTGGTAAGCACTCTATAAGTGTTAGCTATTATTATTATTATTATTATTGTTATTATTAGAGTGGTTGAAGTGTCTTACAAGAAACGTACTTAGATATAACCACAGTTAATAGAAATGGAAATCAGGGCTTCCATGAGTTTTTTTCCGACAGAACTGTTAAATCTTAAGCCATCCTCTAAGTAGGATAGAACACACATACAGTGCATTTTAGGTAGGTATCATGCTCCCATCTGGATTTTCCTATGAACTTAAGTTTATTTACTACACTGGGATAGATGAAAATTTGGAGCACCTCATTTCTGTTTTTAAAAGCTCAAAATTTACATAAACTAGAATAATATGCCTCCCCCACTCCCCTACTGGCAGACCCTTTGCCTTTCTGAAAGAAACACAGCCAGACCACCCACATGGATAGGGGCATACTACACCCCCTAAAGTATAAGGTACATTATCCATTTCCGTGATAACGAAGTTGTTAATTGCTTTCTTTAGAAACTGTAGTTTTTTTGAATTTTCACAAGTGAAAATATGCTATAAGTATTCTATTCATGAAGTTTTATCTGTTCTTCTGGGTTTGGCAAATCACCTGTTCTAAGAGAGGCTTCATTATTGTAGAGAAAGCTCCAAATCTGACTGTCTTCAAGCTTTTTTCTTCCCACATAATGTAGTACTAGGAAAGTAAAAGACTGACATGGTGCTTACACTCTTTCTTCTTTGTAATTTTCTCTGTGTCTTGAATTTTTTTCCAATGAACATATATCTTGTTTTACAAAATGTGGAAAAACTTAAAAAAATAAAAATTCTGGTAAATGTTGGAAATAGGAATTTAAAATTTCTGTGAAACTGCAAATTCTTAACATTTATACTTTGGAATTTATTCTTATAGATATCATATACAAAATGCTTTTGTATTAATTAAGTCTTTTTGTATATGAAAGCCACAAGCTGAGCGTAGCACCTGGTTTGAAGTACTTACAGAAATATATTCACTTTTAATTTATTAATGGCTATAATCAAGATGAAAAGCTTTTCTTAATAATTAATGTCAAGATAAGTGTAAACTTAGGGCAACTTTATGACTTCCCTCACGAGGATGTATAGATATGTGACTGGGTTGGTGATTACAAAAAATTTATTTTCGGTTCCTTTGATTTTTTTCTTTTGTTTGAAAGATCTTTTGTTTCAGCAAACTCTAGTGTGCCCATAAACTCATTTGCTCTTAAAAAGATGAGAATGTTTTCGATTTCTTTTCTCCTTCGAAAAGGTTGTAAGATTGCAATGGTATTGGTTGGTCAACATGGCCTTTGAGGAGAGGCTTGGTGACAAGCTGCCTGTTTTTAGAGTGTGTTTATTTCTTTATGCCTTGGTAATACCTAGCAAAACTCAAAATGGAAATGTCCTAGAAATAGAGCTGCTTCATAGTTAGGGGCCCCCCTCAGCATTTAGGAAACACTTTGTGAAAGTGTTTGTGGGCACCTTTTGTACTGGTTCTGGTGAGTCCATCCATCATTTTGGGATCATGGCTTTTCTAAGGAAAGAGCAGACTTGCACCTTCAAGCCTTTATACCTTCAATCAGTTGGGTCTGCGTATTGAAGTGTATTCCATTCCTTGATTGGCAGCCTTTGTGTTAGGTACCCACTCTGAAGTGTTCCATATCATTTAGAAGGTCGAAGTAGTCATCAGTGACTGAAGCCTAATTTAGATTCTTAAATCGAAATCATTGTTGAAGAATACTGCTCCTCCACTACAGATGTCTTCTTAATATCATGAGTGTGTTCATCAGAGAACAAGCTCTCACCCGGTCTCTCATAATATAAAAGGGTTTTTTAATCCCTCTTAGCAGGTGCTGCTGCAGTTTATTTATAACCAATGCATTAAACTGAAAAATACTGAAAGGGTCCTAAGTGGAAGGCGGCTATTGAAATATTGCTGTATTTAAATTATAGAATTTTGTCAGGCTGATTTGTGGAAAGGATGAGTCAATGTTGGCTGGTAAGTGATGTACTTGTTGGCATCCTGTAAGTTCGGAAGGTGCTTTCTGCAATGTATGTAAGCGAGTTGTGCAAAATCTAGGTCTTGCAATTGAGTTGATTGTTTCCTTGCATATTCATAATCATATTCATATTTAGTTAGCCTTCATGCTCTTTGACATTTCTGATCTTTATGAAGCATGGCATATGCTAGAGCTGTATAGGCCTTCTAGAATTATTACAGCACAAAGATGAGATCCTCATTGAAAGAATTGCTACGAATGTTTGATTTAACTCATTCCTTCCCAGTTCAAGTTTGATCTCTCAGTTTAATATTTACTCAGCATCTTGGTACGAAGACATGCTAAGCATCTGAAATTCTCTTTGATTTATAATTTCACTGCATTTTTCTCTTTCCTGAAAAATCTCACCAGAGACCGAAGTAGTTGGGCTGTATTAATGGATGTTTATGTTGTCCTGTGACAGCTGTTTTGCTAATTTGTTTTTATGGGGCAGTTTATAGTAAATGAATGGCATGCTGAATATTTTACTGAGATTTCAGATTATCTAAAGAATATTTCCCGGTTTACTAATTGGTAGATAATGCTGAGTACATTGATGTTGACATGAGCAAATGGATTTAAAATCATTTGAAGTGAGCTTCATTAAAAGATGCCCTAATCATAGTCAGCAGGAAATGTCAAACTAGTTCTGCCTTCATTCACTCTGGTAGACCGGTAACCCTTGCAGACGTAGGGTGCTGTATAAGTCATTGTGGTTCTGGTTTTAGTGTGGCCCAGGGTAGGGGAAATGATAAAGAGTTTTTCATAGCCCTTTTGGCTATTAAAGTCTTTACCAGAAAGTAAATAACATAAATTATTAATTACTTGCATGGTTAAATGAACGTTGTCTAAAAATCATGGTTGTATTGCTTGAGTCCCATAATGCCTTATGGATTGGGTACATGGAAATCATGTTTGTTGCCCACTCCGCACTGGAAGGCAGTAAGTTACCTGGTACCCATTCTAGGAGAAATCTATTCTAGAATTAACGCTAAAGTGCTCTTCAAGACATCAAGAAAAATCTAGGTAAATGCATTCTAAATTCCCAGGTTAAAACTTACAACACTTTTCATTCCTGTAAAAAATTATACTGTTTCATCAAAATTGACCACTTGGGAACATAAATCTGAGGCTATCAAATGTAGTAAGTAAATACAATGGTGAAGGCCTTTCAGGATTCATATCTCACTTTTCCCCATACCCACTGTGTGATTTGTGCAAGTAACTTAACCTGTCTGATCCCTAATTTTCTTATCTGTGCAATGGGGATAAGAATCTCTTGTGAGGTTGTGGGAATATCCATGTCTGTGTTTATATTTATATTTATAAAATATTTACCTTAGTACAGGGTACTTGGTAAGGGTTCCATCAATAGTAGCTATTGTAACCAAAGTAAATATATTTCCTCTTGTAGATACCCATGGGCTTTATATGCTAAGGTATTAACCAGATATCTTATTTTTACTGATTTTAAGTATTATAGAAACCTTTTCTGTCACTCAGAATATGGCTGCCTAGAACCATGAAAAAGTTTCTGATGAGAGTATAATATTGGATGTGATGAGACTACCCCAAAATTCATGCAATAGGTTATTGGTGAATCTTGCTGAAGTAATCTTATTTTTCTCTTTGAATCTCGTAAGTATGACTTTTCCTTTAAACTCTGACACAGTATGTTGAGGTAATAGTGCTCCCAGGCAGAAATCAAGGGCTCTAATTATTTCACATAATCTGATACAGGAGTTTGTATAATGCAAATGAAATCTAGCTATGAGGCAAACAACCTGTTCTTTTCAGTTTCTTTCTTAGAGTCAGATTTGCCCTGCTAAGTGGTTGTACAGTTTGGATATCTTTTAAAGAGCATTCCTGTGGGTCAGCCTGACATTGTAACATTGTAAGCTCCGTGCTTGATAGACAGGAGTGCCTCCTGGTAATCACTTTAAAGCATGCTATTGGATTAAGAGATTGATAAAGTATGCTGATATTGGCATAGAAAGTTCTGGACCCCACAAGCGACATCCCTAAGTGACCTAAGGTTGTTGGTTCTAAGCGTCTGGCTGTATTGCAGAGGATTTGCCTTGTGTGCTTGAGTAGAAATTGTCCAACTCATTCATTCAGGGCACTGCAGGGCATCTATGAGTTCTTCCCCCTCCCCCACCTTAGTGTATTTCAAAGTGGAAGTGGGGGTGAGAGGGAACAAAATTAAAGTTCTCCCTTGAATGACCTTATTAGCTTTTCACTATTTCCTGTAAACTGTGCTGGAAATGTAATATTCCATGATGACTTTGAGTGGAGGACACAGCCTCTATTGACAACACCAAAAAAAAAAAAAAAAAGGCACACTGGACCGCAGATGTGGTTTGTGGGTTAGTGTGGACTTCCCTCATCAGTGGGGAAACGGGGCTTAAGTCAGGCTTAGAAAATGAGAAATATACTTAAGGGATGTGACTGATGTCTCCAGTGTGCACTATGCTACATAAACCCATTATGTGCTTTAATTTAATGTTCTCTATAAAGATTCAGGACCTGTCAGGAAAAGGAAAGAAACAAGCAATCCATCTTCAGTGAATTGTGAATAGATTTTATATTTTTTAAAATACACATTCACCTACAACATATTTTTCCCTTCATTCGATTTTCTCCAGGTCTGATGCATTCCCTATCTTGCACTACCACTCCCGAGGCTGCTTGTGAATTGTTTTGTTCAGTGAAATAAGACTAATGTGTTAAATATTTAACATTGCTAATTGATTCAATGTAAAGGAAAAGGAAATAGATGCAGAGTGCCTGGCGTTTCTGTCAGCAGACTTGAACAAACAAGACTGCAGAAGTCTGAATTGAAGATGATTCATCTCAGAGCTGTAGGCCTATGGATAATACTGCATTTCTTAAAAGCAATGATGGGACCAAAATTGGGAACAAATTAACTTGCACCTGGGAGCTAGAAAACTGAGTTTTTCTATTGAAAATGTGGCCTTTATTTTTCTTTTTTCCCCTCAATGTTTATTGTTTTCAGGCTTCAGATGTAGATTGGGAGATGACCAAGTAGATGTGGCATTTCAGCGATATCATCTCTTTTGCATGTTGGGAGCATTAAAACACTTACCTGTACTTCACTAAAGCAAGCTGAAATTTGCTGATGATTTTAATTGATGAGTGAGGAAGTAGAAACCCCAGTGGGTCAATGAGAATTTTTCCATTATAAAAACATAACCTTTCAGAGAGTACCCAATGCCAGTGAAATGTCAGGTACCTGGATTTTTACAAAGGAAAGGAAGGCAGATCTGTATTAAGTATGATTCTGAAACATGAGTGTACATATATACCTCATTCTCCTTTGAGGTTGTTTTGTTGGCTGCTGTGTGTAGGTGAAAAATCATTTTTTTTTTTTTTTGAAATCAGAGAAGGTTAATGGCATGTTAAAGAATGACTGAAAACCGGGAAATATAAATATTGTAGCAAATTTTGATCTTGGGAGTTAGTCCCAGCTATTCTCTTTTTCTGGAGAAGAGATGTTATTAAACTGAGACCGGATTGGCCTTGTTGGATAGCCTAGTTTCAGTGGTTGTGGTCAGAAGTGTAGGTGCTGAAAAAATAAGTTTGGTGAGATAGAGCAGTAGACGCCCATGTCGGGGTCCCTCAGGAGATCCACGGATGGCCTTCAGCAGGTCTGTGAACCTCCTGCTTATATGCCGTGTTCTGTGTGCACCTTTCTGGAAGGATTCATGTTTTAAGCAGACTTAAAAGAGTTAAAGAGAACACTCTGGAATAAAGCTAATCCTGCCAGCTATTTTAAATATATGCTTTACCAGATTAACCTGAACTTTGTTTCATGCTATTCATCCCCTTCCCTCCCTGTTACCCTCCCCTTCTGCAAATCATACTGATATCCCCTTGACTTATCTCCCTTCCTTTCTCCCCCTTCTATCCTTTACCCCATTGCCTCTCTTACGTGTGATACCTTTAAAAAAGGATGCTCTAGGTGCTAGCCATATTGACTGATACACAGACTTGAAGGGCCTTCCTTAAATCTTCCTTGCCGCAAAGTCAAGGGAATAGTCTCCCAAGCTCTGCTGGGACAGAATAATTAAATCTTGTTTGGTTATACCCCTTACCTTGTTGATACTCTGATACTTTCCAACGTAATGATCGTTTTCTAACATCCCTTTCTGTCCTCTCCCTCTCCTCCACGTCAAAAATAAATTACTTGTAGAATATTTAATAGGTTCATGGGGCTCTGCTCTGGTCTTATCTGTTTTAATTCCATGTGAGATGAGATGCGGCACTTGTCAGCAGAGGCCGCTGATGATGTCGGTCCACCTTGCTGAGCACAGGTCACGGTGGCCTGCAAACCTAAATTGGGTGGTTCAGCAGAGGGAGCGTCATGCTGTTGAGTGGGAGGACTAACGGATAACCCCGAGGTGCTCACATTTAGCTGCTGGATGTTATGTAGGTGATATGAAAGGCTGTTCCTTTCCTATTTAACTGTTGCCTTCCTCAGCTGTTCTTTAGCCATTGATTTGTCCAGCTGAAGCAGTCTGCTTTCTGAAATGGGTTTCACAGTTTAACTTCTGTCCCCTCTGCTGTACTTTTGAAGGTCACCAAGCACCAGTGGCCCTAAGTTAAATATGATCTTCCTTGCCTGCCGTACAGCATTTGGCACCATTATCTCCTGTTTCCTTTTTTAAAATTCCTCTATTTCTTCTGCAGCATTGCTTCTACCTTTTGTGGTTGACTTTTTTTTGGGGGGGGGGCGGGGGGAGGGGAATTGGCGCTTGTGGTGGCTCGTTTTCCTTCTAGCAGCTAAATGCTTTCCCATTGTTTTGTCTTCTGCCATTTTCTTCTCTTTTTCCATAGTCCCTCTTTGGTGTTCTAGCTTTCATTCATTCCCACAACTTCAAGTGTTGCTTTTCTTTTCTCTCTAGCCTAACCTTTAAAAAAAAATTCCTTAACTGCATTGTCAACTGCCTGCTGTTCTCGCCACCCCTGGAGTCACACTATCCCCTCAAACTCCTCTTGTTTAAAACAGAGCTCATCTCCACCTATCCCCATCTCAGTTCCCAAGCAAATAGACAAATGCACGAGAAGGACAAAACCCCCAGTTTGAAAGGCTGCCTCTGGAACCACCACTGAAAGCAACCACCACCTAAACTGCTTTGCCCTGGTTTATTTCCTTTTCTCTTTTATTGCTCACCATCGTTTTCCTGGGCTGCCCCAGGCCTGAATCTCTGCAGAAATCTTCATCTTCCTTCCATGCAAGTAGTCACCAGGTTCACTTGACCTTTCTAATGAAACGTTTAGTACAGTGGACTTCCCACTGCCATGGCTCAGGGTCAGCTATTTATTTCCTATGGCATTTGTCCCTATAGACCCCATCCATCCCATGTACTGCTGACGGATTTATCTTCCTTAAACACTGTTCTTATCGCTACCGAGCTCCAAAGCTTCAGCGTTTTAAAAGCAAAATTATTTGGCTTGCTGCGCTCACCAACTGCTCCCCTGTGCCAGTCTGTTGTTCTAACTTACTGTCATCTACAGTTTGCAGTTTCTCACCTCTAAGAATTAAAAAGAATATATATTTATCTTCTCCAATATATTGAGATACTAGTCACCCTTTACATTTCTATGTAAATATGAAGCCTTTCCTGATCACTTTGGCTTTATCTGAACTACTGTTCTTATTCTCTATTAGACTTTTAATATTCAGTATTGTTTAGAATTATTTGTGTTTGCATTTTATCACCCTACCAGTGCCACAGAAGTAACAATATATATAAATAATTATTTAAAAAATTTTTGTATGCCACCAAACACAGTACCATTTACATGTTAGAGGTCTAATAAATATTTACTGAATGAACTAATGAACTCCTATGAAGAAATTCTACTTTAGGTTAGCAGTCTAACCCAAAGTTACTAAAGATCTTTTGTCTAATTGTTTTTGGAGCCTTTCTACTTAGCCATGCAAATTAGCATGGGTTCTTAGGCTCAGGACCTGAAATAAATTAATCTATCCTTGAAAGAAACCAATCTGTGGTTGTACAAGGATTTTAGTAAAAGAAAAATGGGAAACAGAGAGAGAGTGATCACTTGTCGATATAAGTGAAATGATTTTCTTTTTCCTTTTTCTGGCACCTGGGCTTTTACCTACGGTAAACCAGGAGAGAACCATGGCAGTATGGTTAAAAGGGCTGAGACAAGGGAGAATAAAATACATGAGAAAAAAAGTGCAGGGTCTGACCATATTAATTATTAATAAATACATTATTATTGTTGCTTTTATTTTTCTGTTTTCACCTTTTATTGTCACTTTAAAAAATGATGGAGAATTTATAGATCTTTGAGGGGAATCACGAAAATCTTGTAAAAGATTAATGCACGATTTTTAGGCCTTCAGATGTATTTTTCTGGCACTTGGTTTACTGGTGGGAAAAGATTTTGTCAAACTTACCAGTAAAGCTGTGTGTTGCTTAGTTGTATTGTTTTGGGCTATTTGTAAAAATTATATTGTGTGACACTTCCAGCACCTGGAAAGCCTGGCTTTTGGGACTGATCTTAAGAGCTGTTTACAGTGTGGCAAACCAATACCCATGGCCAAAGAGAATAGGTTTGCACTGGGAGTCAACTTAAATAAAAAGAGTGGATGTGCGGCTTCTTTAACCCTGTGTGGACTGCTTTTGCTGCAGCATTTGCGGCCAGGGGATAAGACTGATATGCGTAAGAAAGCATGAGCATTGGTGGGAGCTTTCCCTAGAAACAGAATCTTAATCTTCTTTGTGAGCCTACCTGCCAACTGGAGAAAAAAGGTGCCTGGTGTTTAGGTGCTGATTTGCAGGTACCAACTTTGGTCTAAGCAAAGTACAGTTCCAAAATTTAATTCCTATTTTTTGGGAAATCAGTAGAGGGTTTAATAGAAGGTTAAACAAATTACTCATATATACACAGAAACAGTCTGGCCTGAGTATGGAAAGGCCAGGAAGTCTAACTATTATGGTGAAGTACTAGGAGGTAATTTATTTTTAAAACTTATTGAACCCACTGAAGCATAAGTGTGAGGATAAGAGAAACTATATGCACATATGGTCCAGAATTAAATTCTTTATATTTCTGAGATGGTTGCATCCAGTGACTAAGCCATTTTGAATTAACTCTGCATGTGAAAGTCCTCTCAATTTAGTCTCTTCAGGTTCACAAGTGGTGGAAAGACAACTGGTTGATGCTCTCGTTAGACTGGACTTCTGGGGGGGAAATAAGACCCTGCTCATCCTCTCTCCGAGCTGCCTCTCTATCAGGGGAGAAAACTGGGGCAGGAGGAAGGAGATCTCTGTATTTCTTTTCTGAAGAGAAAGGCCGGCCTGATGAAATTTTACTCATAGCTTTTAATTTCTCTTGGGAAAATGTAATTGTGACATTGCATTGTAAGTTTTATGTTTAAAAATTATAGAACTATAACAAGGGAATATACTTTTTTTTTGGTCTTAAAATTATTTGTTAAAGTTAGGCATTTTGTTGGGTGGGGCGAATATTACTGTAGTAGAGAGTAAGCTGCAGGAAAATCTAATCAGAGGAAGACTCTAAAGGAATCAAAATGACTGGAAGACAGAAGTGCATTGTGCAGCAATAACACTCTTTTCCATTCATTATTGCAGTTATAATTATGGAACTCAACATATTTAGTTGGCACAGTGTACTCTTCTCTACTAAATAGATTGCATTGTTCTTGTTTTTTTTTTTTTTTTTAAACTCTTATGCATCGGGAATCCATGCACATGTTGCTTTTTGGCTCTCGAGAGGTTTCTTTGTTTACACGATGAGTGATTAACTAAATTGTGGAGCCTTGCTATGCCTCATTTGCGAAGTGGAAGTAAGAGCGGGTATCTGCTCTGCTCCAACTTTGAAGGGCTTTGATTAATTTTTAAAAATCTATGAGATCTTTGTATGTCTTAACTTAGAAATGGAAATCTCAGTTGAGTGTGATATCTGGGCTAGTCATTTTATCTGATTGCGGACAAACCGTTAAAGGAAATTATGTCTGGTAGGATGTTATTGGTGTGTGTGTGAGATTTTGAGTTTCAGAACTGGTATTCCCGAAGAGAAGTGTCATTACTGAACCCCTATAAAAGAGAACAGTGCTAAATGTTGATGTGGAGAAAAGGGAACGTACAGAGGTCTTGTAGGTGAATACCAGAGAATTTTTTTCTTAATTGCAAGATGCATGGACAAGGGCAGAGTATAACATCGTCATCCTTGTCATCATCTTTAACATCGTCATCATCGTCGTCGTCATCATCATCACCATCATCATCATCATCATCGTAATATTGATTGTTATAACATTTATGAGCATATATTGTCTGCCAAGCGCTCTGCTAAACATTTTATATTCATCATCTCATTGGATTCTTATAACTATTCTAAATGTCTACTATTATCCACATTTTACTGACGAGGAAACTGAGCTTTGGATAGATTACTTCGTTTTCTTGACTGAAGATAATACAGCTGTCAAAGCTGGGCCTTGATCCTAGTTGCCTCTCACTGCCTGTTTTTGCTCTTTGGTGTGGAACATACTGGGAAAGCATAGCTTATTCTTTTAAAGCCTTTATAATTTTAGTCAAATTGTTCCTTACTACATATAAGCATTTATATTTTTGAAAATTAATCAGAGCTTGACGGGTTGGAGAGTCTCTGTGGAGATTTGGAGGGCACTTCAGCTTCTTGCTTCCCCAGCTAAGACTGACCAGGGGAAAGAGGATAGCACATCTGTAACTATTTTCTGTGAGTGCTACAGGTAGTCCTTCTGCTCTTGGGTGCAGAAGGTTTTTAGTTCAATTTCTTGCTGGAATGGATTCTTCACAAATAAGGATAATCCTTCATTTGATGTTTACTCACATGGATTCCTTCTGTATTCTGTACTGTCCACATTGGGCTTTGCAATTTTTATATATTCTTGCCAGAATGCACTTATTCATTAGCTGTTTTTATTAGTGTTACGGTTGAGATGATATTTTCCATTCCAAACTCCATTTTTCTGTGGCTTTTAATTTTACAAAACAATTATCTATCAGGCTGAAAACCTTAGGCTGGTTTTCCTTTTAGAAAGGAGGTTTTTTTTTTTGTGGGGGATGTTTTAAAGTCTGTTCCACTTTTCTTGGCAGCCTAGACATTTGGATTCATGTAAGTGCTCTTTAAATAAAGTTGCAATTGCTTAATTATTTAAATAGATGGGAGCTGAATTATTTAAGGATTTTCTGGCAAGATATAAGGTTCAGATTTTCACTCCTACCCCTCACTCAATTTTCGATCCTGTTTTGTGCTGGCCAACTAAAAATGAATTTCTCAGTTGTGATTTGATATATCTGCAAATTCAGGCATTTATTTTTTTAAGCTCTCATCCAGGCTAAGCCCATGGATTTTAAAAGTCAAGTTTGAAATTTTAGTTTATACTCAAATACTTACTTTGAGTTATATCTCTATGTAACATTATTATAATGAAAACTTGTATTAAATTCAAGTTACTGTGCACCTATAAGGTGAAAGGCAGAGTAGCAGAGTGGAAAGAATAGTTTGGGAATTTGAAAAACCTGGGTTTGGATTCTGAGTCTGGCACTGATGTGCCTCTGTCACCTTTCAAAGTTATTGAACCTTTCTGAGCATCAGTTTCCTTTTCTGTAACCCCTCAGAGTACTGAGGAGGGATTATGGAAGCATATGCCCAAGCCCTATAGTACTTAGTGTTTTAGTAGACACTCAGTGTATAGGAACTATGAAATCTGTGCCAGGCACTATGCCAACATTTAGGAATTCTGAGGTGGATGAGACAGAGGTGCCTGTTTTTACCAAGTTGGTGGCCTAGCAATTGGGAAGCAATTCAAGCAGAGGGAATAGTATGAGCAGAGGTAGGTTTGGAACCATTAAAGTTCTTCAGTTATTTGGCGAACGGTTAAAATTTTAGCATGCCTAATCTTAACATTAATATAATTTGAAATACTAAATTGATATGGCATTTTTGTACTGTATAATACACAGGACATACATTATTTTATTGATCCTTGCAAAAACCCTTTGTGGCAGACAGAAATTACTGTCTCTATGTTAAGCAGGATTTGAGTGATTTACCGAAAATCATACAGATAGTGGAAGATCCAGGATCAAAGTCTAGGTTTTTGCATTTCTTGTCCAGTACTCTTTCTGTTGTATTATTCAACTTGTCGTATGTCTTATCTATATACACAAGTACTAATCTTTTAATGATAATTTGATGAGACTTTAAGAATGTTCTTTTCACTTAAACATTTTTACTCAGACTCATCTGACTTGAGAAAATTATATAAAACCATTGAGGTTATACTTAGCCTCTATATGTACATTACTTGTGACCTTGGAATTAAAAAAAAAAAAAAGCGGTTGTTTCCTTTCTACTGCCAGGGTATTGTAGAGCCAGATTTCATCTCTGGATTTTACTTTTAAGTTCAAGTTCCTTT
This sequence comes from Rousettus aegyptiacus, assembly GCF_014176215.1. NCBI lineage: Eukaryota > Metazoa > Chordata > Mammalia > Chiroptera > Pteropodidae > Rousettus > Rousettus aegyptiacus. The sequence continues at coordinate 42,889,182 of NW_023416308.1, forward strand.
TTATATCAGTATATTTTATAACATCTTACAAAAAGGGCGAATCACTACTAATATACATTCACATTTGCTGAGGATACAATTAATAGCTTGCATCTACTCAGTTTTTACTATTTTTGTCCATTAATGACAATGATACATCTTTAGGGGGAGATGTTTATTTCACTATACTAGATTCAAACATGTTGGATTTTTGTTGAACCTGTTAAGATTATCTTTTGCCATCATTGATTTTTAAAAGTCTTGCACAAACAAGAAACTAACCACCCCACAACCACTTCCGTTCTCTTTGCTCTCTAAGAACCATGCCACTGTGCTGGTTGTAGGATGTACAAGGGGAAAGGCAAAAGCATGGTGCCACTTCCTGGTATTTACTTGAACTCTGGAGTTGCCTTTGGATCCTGCCAGTTATTGGCAGTTCCAAATAAGAATGCATAGCATGCATGCTCTGTCAACTTAATCTTTGAATAAGTTGCTGTGCATGGATAGAAATACTAATGGGCCAGTGACTTGTAAAATGCTTTTCCATGTTGGGCACACAAGTTTAACAAGTTCTTTCCTCTCATAAGAAGAGCATTTCAAAGGACTGTCTTGTTTTGGCTTTGCAGGGAAGATGTTTTTTAAAATATTTTTTTAAAAATTTTCAATTACAGTTGCATTATAATATTATACTAGTTTAAGCAGTATAACAGTGATTATGAAGTGATCACCTTGATAAATCTAGTACCCATCTGACTTATGAAGTGATCACCCGATAAATCTAGTACCCATCTAACACCGCCGTACATGGTTAACACAAGATTACTGACTATGTTTCTTATGCTGTATTTTACATCCCCATAACTATTTGTAACTACCAATTTGTATTTCTCAATTTCTTCCCATTTTCACCCACTCCCCCAACACCACTTCCATCTGACAACAATCGAAATGTTCTCTGTATCTGTGAGTTTGTTTGTTTTGTTTATTTTGTTCTTTGCAGTCCACATATAAGTGAGATCACATGGCCTTTGTCTTTCTCTGCCTGACTTACTCCACTCAGCGCGGTATCCTCTAGGCTTGTCCATGTTGTTGCAGGTGGCAAGATTGCATTATTTTTTATTGCCAAGTAATATTCCATTGTATATATGTACCACCTCTTCTTTATCTATTCATCCATTGAGGGATACCCAGGCTGCTGCCATATCTGGGCTATTGTAAATAATGCTGCAATGAACATATGGATTCACATCTCTCTTTGAAGTAGTGCCAGAGGTGTGTTTACTGGATCCTTCTTTGTCTCTTATTATGGCCTTTGTTTTGAAGTCATTTTGTCTGGTATAGGTATTGCTACCCCAGCTTTTTTGTTGTTGTTGTTTCCATTTTTGTGAAATACCCTTTTCCATCCCTTTCAGTCTGTGTGTGTCTTTCGATTTGAAGTGAGTCTCTTGCAGGCAGCATATGTAAGGGTCTTGTTTTCTTAGGATGCGAATGTTCTAATTCTTGATGTTGTCCCAGAGGCCCTTAAACTATCATCATTTTTTATGATTCTTTTGTCTTGTTGCTGTTCTGATTGCGAGTTTTCTGCTACCTTAACCTCCAAATCACAGATTCAGTCCTGTGCTTCATCCAATCCACTGTTGCTTCCTCCTAAGGTAGTCTTCATTTCAGTTCTTGTATTCTTCACTTCTGACTGGTTCTTTCTTACATTTTCTATCTCCATTTTTTATGTTTTCTATCTCTTTGTGAAAGCTCTCACTGAGTTCATCTACTCTTCCACTAAGTGTGTTGAGCGTCCTTATAACCAGTGTTTCAAACTCTCCACCTGGTGGATCGCCTCCATTTTGTCTAGTTCTTTTTCTGGAGCTTTGTTCTGTTCTCATTTGGGACGTGTTTCCTCTACAGTCAACCTGAGCCAGGTGCTCTAGATGTGTTACTTGTGTGAGTCGTGTGTGACCTTCTATTTTAGCTGAGTCTTGGTTACTGTTTGCGCATCAAGGGGAGGGACTGACCCTGGGGCTGATTGGTTATAAGGATCTGCTGGTGACTGCAGTGGAAGAGCTGCGGTGCAAGGACTGACCAGAGCTATGAAGCAGGATTCACTTTAACAGGTCTCTTGTGGCTGCCCAGCCTGCCTTTCGGATGTGTATTCCTTGGATGTGGTCCTGTGTGGTGCTCTGGCTCAGACCAAAGCCGGCCACCAGGTGTGCAGGCCGGGGCCTCCTGGGAGGCCCTACCACAGGCCAAGATCAGCCACAGTCTATGCCCTGCTGGGGGCCACCTGGAATGAGCCACCAGGCAATCCGCAGATGACTGCCACCCGCTCTGGGCTTGGAGGTGCTTCAAGAGGCCAAGCCACAAACCAAGGCCGGCTACCACTAATGCCAAGCTCGAGGCTGCTCAGAGAGAGGTATGGGGCATGTGGAGACCAGATGCTGCTTGTTTTGGTTTTGTGAACCTTTGAGAGATCTTAGGAAAGTCTGGAACATGAGTTAAGGCAGGCTGTTTGTGTGGAAAAGCCATCGGAAGCGACTTAGGTGGATGTTACAGGTTGGGCGAAGCAGGGCAACCGGTGTTAGTCAGGTTGATGGATAATCTGGTATGGAGGCACCTGTGCCTCCATGTTGGAAGTCGAGAAGGACTCAGCAAAGAAAGAGTGGCTTCTGCCAGCACTTCTGTCTGGGAGAAAGCTGCCCCTCCAGCCCTCACCCTGAAGCAAGACAATTCATTTCTTCCCTATATGTCCCTGTTACCTTTTCAGCTGCTGCCCTATCACTGTAGCTAAGAGCAAGTGAGTCCATCAGTAGTAAATCCATGTGTGGCCCCTTTAAGAGGGATGCCTGGGGCTCCAGCAGCCCTCCGTCTCACTCAGCCACAATCTCCACTGGTTTTTATAGCCCAAACTTGTGGAACCTTCTCTTCTTGGTGCTGGAACACTAGGCTATGGTGCCTGGTGTGTGGCTAGAACTCCTTGCTCCTCCATGGGTGAACCTCCACAGCTGAGATACCTCTCCCAATTTTTAACTGCCACATGAGGATGTGGGACCAGCCCATTCCACATCTTTGACCCTTCTACCAGTCTCAAGTAGGTTTCTTCTGTATTCTTTATTTGTAGGACTTCTTTTCAGCTAGACTTAATGGTTGTTCTGTAATTTAGTTGTAATTTTGATGTGGTCATGAGAAGAGGCAAGCACAGCGTCTCTCTGGCTCGCCATCTTGACCAGAGTCTCTTCGCTCCACCCTATGTTTTTCCATACTGCATTAGAATTTGACAGCCATTCTATTTGACCTGGGAAGTTCAACTACTAAAATTAAGGTCCTTTGTCCTAAGAAAGGGTCTGACAGCTGCATTTCAAAATATAACTTTCAGGCTTCAGTTAAAGATGATGACAAGAATACTAGTCTTATAATGTTCTGGTCTCCAAAGGCCTAGCTTTCTGTCTGTTTTTTTTTTTTCCCCCCTTATATCCAAGTTTGGGTTTAAGACACAGTCACTTCCCCTTATCTTTCTACCTCCAGGCCTCCCACAATTCTGAACTTCATTCATAGTTTTTATTCCTGGTTCTAAACTGTGCTTCTTCTCTAGTAATGTGGTAGGACGAAACCTGCTAAATGCGTCCTTGATGCTGATGTGATCTTTCCAGTTATTGAATGTTTCATTGAATTTTACACTATACTACTTCAAATACAGAAAGCAGCCAATTCATTTTGTTAACTGTTGTTCAGTATAGATAGCCAGCTCCATAACTATACACTTTGATTTGGTACATGAGAAAACGTATTTTTCATTACATCCCTTATCCTCCTAATGACATTTCCAAACAGGATTTTAAGAACTGTGAAGCAGAAATAAAATTATGCTCAAGTTCCAAATTGATCTCATGGAATGGAAAATGGCTATCATTGCCAGTGAGTGTTAGCGGGACTCAAAGCTAGCAAGTTTCTAGTCCAGAAACATTTCTCAAATAATGGTCATCTTTCAGATGTCCCTTAAATTAGCAATGACAACAATTTTTTTGAAAGAATTGAAGAGACTCTGGTGAGATCTGCCTTCCACCCCTAATTCCTTTGTACTGTACCCAGACAGCATCAACTTGGTGTATTTCCTTTCTTTTCAGTAATGATTCAGGGCTAAGATTTCAGTTATCTGGATTTACATGAAAACCTAAAGGATCCATGAAATTGCTTCTGTAATGTACATTCTGTAGTTACTTTTGAATAGTTTTAAGAATAATTTGGAAATAAAAATACCGCTGTAACAAGTTTTATGTCTTCTACGCATATGTGTTAGACCAATTTCTTTCTTCCAGAGAGAGAAGGGAGAGAAATGTCTAAACTTCATAATATACAGCCAATTACGTCCAACTGTCATCTTGGTTGTATTAATTATCCACCTTCCTGAAGTTATCAAGACCTGAGAGAAGCCTAACAGCCACTTATTTCACATTACGGTTGTTCCACTATGAAAAGGGTTGTAATTTATTTCAGGGTCTTTCTGCATTTGCACAGGTATGTACAAAGTCAGCACAAACCCAGAGTCTTACCACTTGTAGCTACTTGGAGATGTCAGTTACTCCTAGCTACAAGGCTCATGTCCCCCCTCTGTCTTATCCTGCATTTGCTAAGGACTCACAGGAAATACAGCACACAAAGGATTCAGATGGTGATTTTCAGCCAAGCCTTAAACTTCAGTGAGCTGAATGAAACAAAAATGTTATCAGATTATTCATACAGCAGCAACTGTTATTATTTATTCAAATGTTCCCTACAGACCACTTATAGTTATAGTCTATTCATTGGCTTCAGCTTAAGACATGAGCAATCCCGACGAAGAGGCTATTCTTGAAGTGATGATGAAACCATGACCCTGAAATGCAGGAGACAATCGTTCTTGCTAATTTAGGCATGAGAGGGGGTTCCTAATTGGGGTGGGCTTCTTTCCCAAGTACATGGAAACAATCAGAGGAGTAAATATGTATAAAAGACTGGTATGTAAATTAAGATTACACTCTGAAAAACATTAAAAGCCAAGAGGATCCTGGGAAGAGGACAAGAGCACATCTAGAGCTAGAATGGAAGAGAAAGGTTCTCCAAATAGCCTCAAAGCGAGAGTGTAGGGCTTGAAGCTAGTTGTGAAGGGTAAGTGATGGAGGGAGAATAAGTCATCCAGTGTTGAACTGTGGCAACTTTCTTAACCATGCTAATTTCTACTTTAACTTTCTTATTTTGAACATTTCTTTTTTTTCTTTCTTTTTTTTGGGGGGGGGGGCGGGGAGAAATCATTCCCAAAGACAAGCTGACGTACCCAAGGTGTAAAGCAGAAACCTCTAGTTTTGATGCTCTCTTGACCTAAGGTTTCCTCTGATTATGTAAACTAGATTTCAATCCCAATCCCCCTGGCTATGAAATCCGTCTGAATTACAGCTCACCAACTGTACTCTAACCTGGAAACTAGAGGTGAAAGTCAAGTGCTTTATCTGTTCAGACAAGTGGCTCCTCTCCAGATCAGGAGTATTTTAATGAAATGAGATTTAAGTGAATTGTTGACATAAGCATTAAATGTTGTCATTTAATATCAACAGTATGTTTGATTTGTACACAGTTATGAAATGTCATTCGGACCAGAGAGTTATATTGAGGTTTACCACATTATAGGAACGGATTTCCAGAGGGAAGTGAACTGATCTGTCTCAAAATAAAATGTGTTTACATTAACACTTGGGGGAAACAGACAACCCTGCAAACATAGATGGAGAGATAAAAATAAGACCAACACAGAACTCATCTTAGAAGAATGTAATAAAATACAAATTCTAGGCATTGTACATATGCAATATTTCACTATATATTGTTCTATTCCTTTTTAAAAAATAAGTACAGAGTGTATATGGAAAAGAAATATTGCTACTGGAAGATATCTATTATACAGTGCTTCAGTCTCCAAAATAATTGAGGGGGGAAGGTAGGAGTGATCAACGTGGAAATAAAAGAAATGATTTTAGCTTCACTTTCTTAAAGCGAAAAATGAAACATATAAGCATCTTACATTTATTTGCATGATAAAATTACATTAGTTAGTAGTTGGATTAATTTTATTTAATTACTTAGATAAAATTGCATTAGTTGTCTAGCTAGTCTACTTGTGATTTAAATGTACTGGTTGCACAGAAAGAGAGGTACTCCTCATGGGGCATGCGCCTTGAACTTTTTCTATCCAAACTGCTTGTGATTTACAACAGAAACATACCTTCTTATCATAAATCCAAGTCAAGGAGATAAGACCTTATGACCATTAGGTAGGGTAATATCCCAGACCCTAAAGCAGCCTAGAAAATGAAATTTAAACACTAATTCCTCAGTCCCAAGAATTAACTGATTGAGCTAAACAAATACTGGCACATTCCAAAATGGATCATCTTATCAGATATAGCCTCCCAGATCTAGAAGGTACTCCACCCACTTTTTTAATATGATGACGTATGGCTTATCATTTTGACATGAAAATAGAGATGGAAGAGAAGTGTCCTTTGCTGGACACTTTAATGGAATGTGTGTGTATGTATGGGAGGGAGTCTTGCCTCTCTCCAAGGATTTAGGATTTGGAAGCAAAATTGACAAAAGTCTCTCCCTTAGAGGGCCTAAGTCTTCCAGGTTCTAAGCAATTAAAGCTGACTCAAAGGAAAATTTGAAAGAAGCCCTCACTGCAAAAAAACAATGCTGTGATGAGCTTTTGTTTACAACAGATCTTAATTCTTTATCCTTCACTCGAGAAAGCTGTAAGGTCTTTGGCACCTGGCTAAAAATAGCAGAAGGAAAGCGGGTGACAAAGATGAATGGCTCCCAGAGACACAATTCAAAGCAGATGAATTTAAGAAAAACTTGAGTAGTATCTACAAAAGATACTTTCCTGCCAGGTAAATCAAGGTGGAAGTAAACTGCTCCTTTTGGAACAAAATCACAATTTGTCAGGAAGACATTTCTCTTTCAGTGTTTCCTGTTCACTTTTGTGTTATAGTTTTAAAAAGATTTTTAAACCCTAAGAAGCTGGTTTTTCCCACAGGGTCAAGGAAAAGCGGTACAGTATAACCTCATAAAAAAAAAAATAGAAAGACACTGCATCATACCATGTTTCGAATTCCTTGAAAGCTGCTAGCAAAATGACAAACCAAACCAAAAAGCACATTAAATTCCAGTAGGAGATGGGACGTAAGGTGCATACCTGATTGAGGGCCAAGATCCATTTGCCTACTGTGAAGGCCCCACCTCCACTTTGTGAAGCTGAGAAGACTACCTTTTCAAGCATTCATTCAGATTAGGCACCACAAAGGAGGGTCAAAGAATACCCCTTTAGGCAAATTTCATCATGAAAACGCACTTGTTAATGGTGCTGAATATTGTATATCTGTCCAACTGTCTATCTTAAGGGACAAGTCTTGTGCTCTGTCTCCCAATATATTAGGATAAAAACATTTTCCAGCCCCTCCCACTTTCTTGCAAGTTGATACATTAAGAAGGGTCACAAAATAAAAATTTGCAAACTTCTTGGAAGTACTGTAGAGGATGTTTCAAACCTTCTCCCACCCCATGGTGGTGAATAGACCTCAAAGGGGAGGGGAAGTCATTCTGGACTTTCTTTTTCAGATTCTTAATATAGAGAATGCTTCATGGATCTCACGAATTACTAGCTTAAGGGCCTTCCATTTTCTCACAATTGGAAAATCAAAACAAACTCAAAAAACTTTATACATGAAACTCTAAAAATCATGAGCAAACCTCACTGAAAAGTTTGATAATTTAATCATTTCTTTCCAAAACTTCATTGCATTTTGAAAATAAAAAAGAAATAGTGTGTGCAGGGACATAGTAGGACTATCTCAAGACTATAAGTACTTCGCAGAAAAAAAAAATGGGATAAAAATAGGAAAATACAGTGTCTGGTGCAAAAATCCCCATATGTACTCTCAATAATGCACTAAGAACTCAAAATGTGAACAAAGCTCTTGGAACATTCAATGACTTTCTCCACTGTGAAAAAGGCTCCAATAGAGTCAAATCTCTTAAGAAAACCATTCAGTATTTCAGGAAAGCCACACAAGTTCTGTGACTAGTGTGGCCAATACTCATACTTGAGTAGCCTCTTCTGTAACTGAAAAAAAACAACAACTTTAAAAAATCTTCCCTGAGCATTTTCTGATCAAGATGGTGGAGCAGGCAAACATTATGCTTGCCTCCTCTCATGACCACATCAAAATTACAACTACACTACAGAACAACCATTAATGAAAACAACCTGAAGTCTAGTTGAACAGAAGTCCTACAACTAAGGACATACCGAAGCAGCCATGTTGAGACTGGTAGGAGGGGCGGAGACATGGAATGGGCTGGTCCCATATCCCTGTGTGGCAGTTAAAAGTTGAGGGCTATCTTGGCTGTGGTGGTCACCCCAGAGGAGCAAGGGTTCCTAGACTCATGTTGGGCTCCCCAGCCGAGGGTTCCAGTGACAAAAAGAGAAGCCCCTACAAAACCTGGATGTGAAAATCAGTGGAGATTGTGGCTGAGTGAGACGAAGAGCTGCGGGAGTCCCAAGCATGCACAGGGACTTACCAGCTGAGTAATCTTCTCACCCTGAGTTCCATGTGCTAGGGCAGCAGCTCAGAAGGCACTAGGGACATATGGGGAGGAACTGAGTTGTCTAGTTTCAGGGAGAGGGCTGGAGAGGCACTTTTGTTCCAGAGAGAAGTGGTAGCAGAGGCTATAGTTCCTTTGTTGAGACCTCTCCCAACCCAGCATGCATACGCAGTCACCATTTCTGATCTGCATGAACCTGGCTAATACTGGTTGCCCTTGGTAGCCGGCCTTGGTTTGTGACTTGGCCTCTTGAAGCACCTCCAAGCCCAGAGCGGGTGGCGGTCATCTGCGGATTGCCTGGTGGCTCATTCCAGGTGGCCCCCAGCAGGGCATAGACTGTGGCTGATCTTGGCCTGTGGTAGGGCCTCCCAGGAGGCCCCGGCCTGCACACCTGGTGGCCGGCTTTGGTCTGAGCCAGAGCACCACACAGGACCACATCCAAGGAATACACATCCGAAAGGCAGGCTGGGCAGCCACAAGAGACCTGTTAAAGTGAATCCTGCTTCATAGCTCTGGTCAGTCCTTGCACCGCAGCTCTTCCACTGCAGTCACCAGCAGATCCTTATAACCAATCAGCCCCAGGGTCAGTCCCTCCCCTTGATGCGCAAACAGTAACCAAGACTCAGCTAAAATAGAAGGTCACACACGACTCACACAAGTAACACATCTAGAGCACCTGGCTCAGGTTGACTGTAGAGGAAACACGTCCCAAATGAGAACAGAACAAAGCTCCAGAAAAAGAACTAGACAAAATGGAGGCGATCCACCAGGTGGAGAGTTTGAAACACTGGTTATAAGGATGCTCAACACACTTAGAGGAAGAGTAGATGAACTCAGTGAGAGCTTTCACAAAGAGATAGAAAACATAAAAAATGGAGATAGAAAATGTAAGAAAGAACCAGTCAGAAGTGAAGAATACAAGAACTGAAATGAAGACTACCTTAGGAGGAAGCAACAGTGGATTGGATGAAGCACAGGACTGAATCTGTGATTTGGAGGTTAAGGTAGCAGAAAACTCGCAATCAGAACAGCAACAAGACAAAAGAATCATAAAAAATGATGATAGTTTAAGGGCCTCTGGGACAACATCAAGAATAAGAACATTCACATCATAGAGATACCAGAAGGAGAAGAGATAGAGCAAAGAATTGTAAACCAAAAGAACAAATAGTGATGTACATATTCCCTAACCTGGTGAAGGAAATAGACATACAAGTCCAAGAAGTGCAGAGCCCCTAACGGATGAACCGAAAGAGGCTTATGCCAAGACACATTGTCACTAAAATGCCAGAGATTAAAGACAAAGAATCTTAAAAGTAGCAAAAGAAAAACAAATAGCTAACTACTTAGGAGTTCCCATAGGACTGTCAGCTGACTTTTCAAAAGAAACTCTGTAGGCCAGAAGGGATTGGCCAGAACTATTCAAAGTGACAAAAAGCAAGAACATACAACCAAGATTATGGTACCCAGCAAAGCTATTATTTAGGATCGAAGGACAAATAAAGAATTTCCCAGAGAAGAAAAAGCTAAAGGAGTTCAACACTACCAAACCGGTATTACAAGAAAAGTTAAGAGGTACTTATTTATGAAGAAAAAAATTTTTTTTAAATGTGAATAATGTCAATAACTATATTATCTATCAACAATTACTTTGAACGTAAATGAATTAAGTGCTGTAGTCAAGAGAAAGGAAGGCTGAATGGATGAGAAAACAAGACCCTTACATATGCTTCCTGCAAGAGATTTACTTCAAATTGAAAGACACACACAGACTGAATTATTTTTGTGAATTTTTTCACAAAAATAGAAACAACAACAACAACAAAAAAGCTGGGGTAGCAATACCTATACCAGACAAAATGACTTCAGAACAAAGGCCATAATAAGAGACAAAGAAGGACCCAGTAAACACACCTCTGGGTATCCAAAAAAACTGAAGGTACTACTTCAAAGAGAGATGTGAATCCATATGTTCATTGTAGCATTATTTATGATAGTCCAGATATGGAGGCAACCTGAGTATCCCTCAATGGATGAATGGATAAAGAAGAGGTGGTACATATATACAATGGAATATTACTTGGCCATAAAAAAAAGAATGAAATCTTGCCACCTGCGACAACATGGATATACCTAGAGGGTATTGTGCTGAGTGCAGTAAGTCAGACAGAGAAAGACAAAGGCCATGTGATCTTACTTATATGTGGATTCTAAAGAACCCAATGAGCAAAACAGAAACAAACTCATAGATATTGAGAACATTTTGACTGTTGTCAGATGGAAGAGGTGTTGGGGGAATGGGTGAAAAAAGTGCAGGGATTGAGAAGTACAAATTGGTACTACAAAAATAGTTATGGGGATGTAAAGTATAGTCAATAACATTGTGATAACCAACTATGTTGTCAGATGAGTACTAGATTTATCGGGGTGATCACTTCATAATTATATGCATGTCTAATGACTATGTTGTACTCAAGCTAATATATTATAACTATAATTGAAAAATAAACAATTATTAAAAATAAGAGTGTCTGAGAAATATAAGAATTCAATAAATATTTGTCGAATAAATAAATTCTTATTACACTGAACTGGCAGTAGGAAAAAATAAACCATAGGGTAAAGTGAAAGGAGCTTTCTTTTCAAAGTTTCTAACAGCTTTTTAAAGTGGTAAGCTATTTCTTAAATGAATGAATTGAATGAATGAGTGAATGAATGAATGAAGTCTTTGACCAGATTTTGTTTGTTATAAAGAGTTCTGGTATAATCTTTTTTCCCTAGTATAAAATGAAGCATAAATTTCAACAAAATGCATACTTAAGGGGTGTGTGTGTGTGTGTGTGTGTGTGTGTGAGAGAGAGAGAGAGAGAGAGAGAGAGAGAGAGAGAGAGAGAGAGAGAGAGGGAGAGAGAGAGACTATAATATATAATGAGTTTGTTAAACTCTGGAATTTTTGTTACTACAAAGTTAAGCCATTTTGAAATATTGCTTTGTTATACATGGCTTAGAGAAATACATATTTTCATATAAAACACCAAGAGCATTAAGTGATGACATTGCTAGGTAATGAACCTTGCCATCTCAAGCACTAGATGGTACTTTTAAGAATGCAAATGTGAAAAACTGACAGTGGAAAATTATAAGAAGCTCACATATTCTTGGATTTTCTCCATCTGAGTTTTAAGTATAGGCTGCTTTTGATTATGGCTTTTCCAGGGGGGAAAACAGGTTTACAGGACTGACCTTAAGTGCAATATGGATAGTAATTCAAAGCCCTGAGGGGACTTAAGAAATAAAGGTAGCTCATTGGTTTTGGCAGGGAAAGGGTTGGCTGGTAAGACCATTGAGCCCCTTAACTGAAAATGCTGACAAGCTGAGCAGCAGGTATGTGTGCTATACCAAGCACAATCATTATTTTTATTGGCAAAATGTATCGTTCACAGTTTTGGGTAGTCTGTCCATTTTGTCAGTAATTTAATCTAGGTCGGAAAAGGCATGGGGTATAACTGCTATTGTTGAGCATCCCTGCAGGCATCTCTGGCAAGTCCATTCCTACTTTTAATGAGGAGGCTTGCTTTATATTGGGGTCCTGCTGTGTCTCGCAGTATCTATTTTGGGGCGTTTTCAAATGGGGGTTAGCTGTTGAAATTGGACAAGGTGCCTGCCTAAAAGATGATGAGACCCCCTGCCCCCACCTTTGCTCTCTGCTCCTTGTTAAATTGATAATTAGGTGAGACTTACAGACAGAAGTAAAAATACAGATGACATCGGATTGTGTCGAAGGTGATAGTATTTTTTTCAGAGGAAGAATAATTCTGAAGGTTGGAAATAAAGAATTTGAAGACAGAAACTTTATACATTTGAAGACTAATACAAATTAATCAGTTATTCTGGGATAGGTAATGTTTCGTGTTTTCTATGATTTTTCAAAACATTGTAGTTTTTAATAAGCTGAAAAATGAGAGGATTAAATGATTACTACTTAAATTTTAAAAAAGTTTCATATACTAATGAATTTAGTTCTTTAGATCATTTTGGGACTATCCTTGTCAAGGAGAAGAAAACATTGTCACATTTTGTCATATTGTCTTTATGTCAACCAAGGAAGCTGAAGAAAGAATCTTCTAAGAATTTTCTAAACTGTGTGCTGAATAAGGGGACAATTAATTATGAGGCAGCCTTTATTTTTTTCTGATCAGATAATTGGCAGAAACTGTAGGGACATTCTTTTCCTAACTTACTCATTACTCCACTTACACTATATAGAGATTTTTGTAGTAGAAATAGGTTCATGTTCTGGTCAAAATAGAACAAAGAAGGGAAAGGATTGCCTTTTAAGAATAGGGATGAGAGAACTCAATCATTTATAGTTATTATGACATGTACTATTTATCGAACATTAACTATATGTCAGGTACTAGTCTAAGAAAATATGTTAATCTGGATCTAATCAGAGAGAAACCACACAGTAATTTAATAGGGAAAGTTCAGTATAGACTCATTCACTGTAACAGTGAACTGGGATGAGGTATTTGCTGGTTAGAAGTAAACAGAACTCTATAAAGAATACAGGAATAGCAGATACAAGCAGCAGCCACCACACTGGGCTGGAGATACAGCACCCAAGAAAGAGCCCCCTTCCTCCTCCTCCATGCTGAGATCCAGATTGTTAGAGTGGATATAGCTGTGAGGGAGAAGTTGCTGTGGTGCTATAGAACTTACTGGAAATCTGCTCTCTAGGATGCTGGGGAAAACTTCATGTGGAAGGTATCTCTTTGGAGGCAGTTTAATACAGTAAAATTACTTGTGGAGGGTGCTGGGGTAAGCTGCAAGCCTCTAGATGCTCCTTGTCTCCTTGCTCTGTAGGACGTGGAAACTGGAGAATCTGTGTGCACCTTCCGAGCTAGGTGCTTGAGGAGCCCTGTTACTTCTGCAGTGTTCCCCCAGCACCCTCTATTGACAAAGCTTAACATCATGCCATTGGGTAAAGGAAAAACATTTAAAGGGCCCAGATCCATTTTCATAGAGCATGCAGAAAGGATAAATTCGAAGTTGAGAGACAATAAACCAGTAACCAATAAGGAAATGCTTTTTTTTTTAATCTTAAAGAGACTAGAATTAAGTATTGTTTATTCATTTATACAAGTGAGGAAATTGATTTAATCTCAGAGAGATTAAATGACTTGTTCAGGGCCATATAGCTAAAAAATGGCAGATGCATATTTGCAGGTTTGTAGTTTTTCTAAGGTCTTGTGCTTTCCACCAGCCTCTTAGAAATAAAAATAATGACAATCCACTCTAGAAACTGACAATTGCACCAAATATCCTTGTCCAGATATTAGACCAGGAATCACTTTAGTTCGTTCCTTCATTTCATTTCTCTCTGGTCCTACAGACAAAGGTAGCTATGTGGATATAACTAACTACCTATTTTGTTGTTACCATAATTCTCAGATTTTGAGACTTAAAGGAATAGGTCGTATCTATTTCAGCGGGGTCCCTGAAGCTTCTCTTTAGCCATGTCTTAGTTGTATCCTTATGAGTTTGAGCTCAGGCTCCATATCTGTTTGACCATTTGACAGCTCCCAGAGACCACTACCTGGGGAATGGGGAGAGAAGATGGTGATGGCTCTTGGCTTTTTATCTGAAATGTTACCTTTTCTCTCCCTTGCCTCTCTCCCCAAGACTGTCTTTCCAGGACATCCTGTTCTAGGTGGTTTCCTGGTTGAGGTTGAATTTTCAGTCGGGCTCTTTTGGAACCTCTGTGGATTTATTAGGCTTCTTATGTTTGCCTCATTTGGGATCATGGATTTATTCTTCAGATTTTTGTAAAAGAAGTGTCATTTTCATACTGATTGACATTATAATTTTTAGGACTACTTTATCTTTTGACTGGGTAAATTACTTAACCTCTATGAGGCTTAGTTCTTTCATCCTATCTTTAATATATAAAGGGAGATGGCCTTTCTAAAGCTCCCCTCATCTTACTAACTCAGTGGCTATTTCTAGCTCAACATCTTTTGGCAGCAGTTCCAAACATGAGCTTTCAGTTGCCTGATACTGTCCCTGGCAAGTAGTTGATGAATTACAAATAAATGGAAGACAGATGATGTGCTACTGAGAATGTGGCTTTGGAGTCAGACCTAGAAAGGTAGACATTCAGCGCCCAAACTTAGCTGTTATGAGGCCTTAGCCAATGTTTCGTTTTTCTGTGTTCTAGCCTTTTACTTTGTATAATGCGAACAGCAGTGCGTGGCTCATTGTATTCATGTGAAGTAAGAGAGAGGATATATGTAAAGCACTTTGTACAGTCCCTGGCGCATAGTAGATGATCTATAAATGGTAGCTATTATTATTACCCATGATACTATAAGCTCCTTGAGGGCAGGGGCCTTGTCTTAGTCATCCTTGAATTGTTTGTAGTGTTTGACATCTAATGGGCACTCAGTAATATCACCATTTTGAATTGAAATGCTTATATCCACTAGGGGAGCCCTTTCCAAACTGAGTCTCTTTATAGATACTTTTCATATGAATAATCACCCTGGAGTTTATCTATTTTATAAGCTTGATTGCACATATTCTTCTTTCTTAAAATAGTACATGTTTATAATTTTATTAAATTTCTTGTTAGTAATTTTCTGTCTGACTACGATTCTTTGATTTTTTTAACCACTATTACATGGCATAATAGTAATAGTAGTAACATTATTAGGGATTCACTATGTGCTACTCATTATTCCACATAATATTCAATTTGCACATACTAATTCCTTTAATACTCACAGTTAGCTCTCTTATAATCTCCATGGTCTGAGTGAGAAACTGAGGCATCATTGACAGGTTAAATGACTTTCCCGGGGGCACATTACCGGTGGGTGAGGGAGCAACCGTCTGGCTTCAGAGCCAGTGCTCTTCACTCCTCCCCTCTAGTACTTGGTTCAACCCTTGTTTTGAAATACTTCATCAGAGGTCACTGATGAAAATCCAATCAAACTCAAATTGGCCTGAGTCTAGAATGAAAGGGAAGGCATGCACTTCAAGTCAGCTTGGCATAAATCTAATTTTAAGTCTCAAATACATTTTTGGGGGATTTCCAAGATCAGGATAAGTGAAAGCCAAACACATGTAACTTTTTATGTTTTAAGGTTAAAACTATCATTGACACTGCGATCTCTCGTAGTCATTATTAGTCCTTTTCTGTGCCTCATACTTAGCCGACCCTCTCCCCTTCACATCCTCACCCTCAATAACACAGCAACAGCAATCAGGACCTTATTTTATTTAGCTCCATGGATTCCCCTCATCCTTATACATAGGATCTAGGATTAATTTCTCCTGCCAGTGTCCCTTATCTGGTTACTGATATTATCTTTGCTATATTTTTAAATATGAGAAAAACAAAGACATATTGATTTTATACTGATAATATAAAATGTCGGTAATTTAATTTCACAATATTGATAAATAGGGAAATGAGACCAATGGCACATTCTCAGATTACATTTTCAAGCCCCCAAACTTGTCATCTGGCCCCTCCTCCCATTCATTTGGACGTGGAAACCCAAGATAGGGAACCTGAACAGAGTGTATGTTCAGATGCCAACAGCTTATTCCATTTCTCACTTTATTTTAGTAACAGCATTATTTTCACTGTTAGGAAAAAGATTGACTTGGTAGACTTTAGGAACCACTTTAGTTAGTGTGGGTAAATGAAAAAATACAAGTGATCAGCTTTCATCGTGACAAATGGAAACTGTCATTTAATTTTTATCCCCAATTATACAGCTCCAGGACCAATTTTTCAGGTGGAATGTTGGAGCCATTAAAAAGAAATAAGTAAACTATACCATATTCCATCATTTTTCTGGCAGCTAACCAATGATCTGTAGCCTTATTACATGTATGTTTTTATAGAGATATTTTTCTCTAAAGTTTGTAGAAGGCTTTATTAACTCTTTACTGATTTCTTCTGGAAAGCATTTTTCCAAATGAATTTTCTCTTTATCATTGAGTATTGGTTGGAATTTATTTTGACTTTAGCTGGCAGCTATACTCATTTTCATCTTTTATATTCTTTGATTACTAGAACTAGATGGAGCAATGTTTCCTTAATTCTAACTGGAGTTATGTTAATGGTCTTAATCTTGGCTATAGATTATGTTCATTTGGATTTCAGAATGATTTATTAGAAATACAGTGTACATATATAAAACTCAACCAACCACCTCTTGTCTCCTACCTTGACATAATATGGAACAAGTTCTGTACTCCCTTCTCTGCTTCTATCTCATTTTGTCCATTCTTCTATGTAGCACTTAATATGTCATGTTATAATTTACCAAGTTTTATGACCATGTTCCCCAGTAATCTGAAATTTTGGGAGTATGGGCATCTTATGATTTGGCTATCTTTTCACTGTATCCACAAATGTAGCAAAATGCTTAGTGCATACTAGATATGCAGAAAATATTTTTAAAAGACCAATTAAACGTTTTTTTGTTTGTTTTTCCTTTTGTTGGGGGATATTTATAACTAAAAAATCTTCAATGTTATTGAAATCTAGTATCTTTTGAGGACATTAAAACCCTTTATAACCATGTGCTTTAATCATTTTTATTCCATCGAGAAAAAATTTGCATGTGGCACATAGTCTTTGAATTTTATAGGTGAGAGAAATTGATCAAAGGTTACTAATGATTTGCCAGATTTTAAGAACTCCAGAGAGAGGTGTCACTGGATTTGGAAGTATTGACTTGGCCTCCAAACCAAAAGAGGTTTGGAAGAAGCCCCAAGTTACCTTGCTGTGGGGCTTTGTGACCAGATTGCACCATCTTCTATAACTTGTATTATCAAAAACAGCAGTGATTTATTTTTGTTACATAAGTAATATATAAAGTGGTGATGGGAGTGATTATTAAAAGACCAGGTTGTTGGCTTTTGGAGAAGCTGGTTAAAGGACGAGGCCTCTACTAGCTGGATCTGTCTACATATGGATATTGCTTTCTTGGTATTCAAATTCTTTCACCTTCATTTACCTAAATAGTAAATCACAGGAGCCTTTGGCTCAGAGCCAGAGAATGTTTGGGTCTATTTGTCTTTAGTATCAGAATAGTTAAATTTAGTTTTCAATAAAAGATGTACTGGAGTGTATTGTGAATGATAAGGCAACATTTTTTTTTTTTCAAATGTATGCCTTGGCATATGGTTAGAGGAGAAATGATGCCTTCTTGTATCTTCTTATAAAACTGTCATTAGCATATGCAAGTAAGCTTATAAACATGCTGATGAAAGGACTCTTTTGGCTTGGAACCTTGTTAAATAAAAGGTGTTAGATCATGTATCTTGTCCTCAGGGGTGCTGGACTAAACAGCTGCACTTATCCTCCTTATTAATGCCTGTACTATCCTGCTTCAGAAGAAGCAAATGGCCTTTTATGAGAGTCACGATAATATGAATTTACTTTCAGACATGCTGTTTATTGAGGATATTAACATCTTAGTCTAGTTGGCAATCAGCAAAAAACATAGCAGTTTGGGACTGTTTTCCCTAATTTCTTTCCCCTGCTACTTACAGGAGGAGTAAACTCAGTGAATTAAGTATACACGATTGCTGATCTGTCATAAATCATTGCTTGTGGTAGGTATATTTTTAAAGCTACATTAGGTCTTCCAATGGGAGGAAGGAAGAACTCTTGGATTTGGCTAATGTACCTGCACTGATGGAGAGATGGTAATATTCAGTCTATTCTCTTGTGTTACAAATGAGAACTTTCCTTGTGGATTTTTTGGGGAGTGTTGGATGTTAGGATTTGGAATTAGTGAGTCCCAGAATTGCAGTGTTGGAAGAGACCTTAGAGATTATACTCGGCAAAAAGCTTTGAAGTAGGCCCTTTCATTTTTAGATAGCCATAATAGATTGATTTTTAAATATGATGATATTAATTATTCTCTGTAACGTCCACCCATTGGTCCCTTACTTTGCTCCCCAGAGTCTAATCCTTGCTCATCACTCTCCATTTAGTGTGACATCCTTGACTGTGCACTGTTTTAAGTTCTCTTATATATCAAATGCTTTTAGCATCTCTATGCCTTTGCCAATGCTGTACCCTCAACCTTCCTTTTCATTCTCATCATTGAATCATTCAGTTCAGAGTTGGTTCCTCTGTACCACTATTCTTCACATTGTTTTTCTACTGCTTTAATGCCGAGGTAGAGTTAGATGGTCTCTTCACTTGTTCACCACACTCCTCTTCTGCCTGCCTCCCCCACCATCCCTTCTTAGCAAATACATACCTCTTATCTGCCTGTACTTTCTATGTACTATATTATAGTTTCCTATTTGTTCACTTATAGTTTCCTATTTGTTCACCTGGCTCCCTGCTGACCTTAATTCGGTGAAGGTAGGGATCAGATCGTAATGCTTAATTGGATTTTGCATTCCTAGTACAATGCCCAGCTCTTATTAATATATTTTACTACACATATATTGTTTCTACCAGTGTAGAGTAGAAGTAACTATCACTTTTCTTTTCTTGTTTTTTTCCTCCCACCTATAGATGTAACTTTTAAGATGTTGGAGTTCATGTTGCTCATTGAATTTAAGATCAGTTGAAATTCTCATGACTGTCAGAGTTGCCTCATCCTAGGGTTTTACATAATACTGGGGCTTGTAAAATAGCAAGCTGGGTCCCGAAGATGGCCTGGAATAACTTTTCATTGATTTCAGACTCTATATTTCTTTTTGACAATGTTAGCCAGCAGCATCCAGGTGGTTGGTGTGAATGAGAGTCAGTATCTCACTCACTTTCTATAAAGTTTGATCATGTTTATAAATTTAATAGCACAATGAGCAATTTTCTCATACAAAAAAAAATCCCTCACCTGCTTTTAATGTCATGATAAAAACTCATGTACAGTTCCCAAGTGGGGGGCTTAATCTTTTCTCCAGTGTTTTTGCAGTTCCATGTAGGAGTTAAAATGACCATTAGAAATCTTGGTAGAAATGAATCCACAATCTAGGTTGTTTTTTTTTTTATTTTTTAATCTCATTTTTTTTTTTTTTTGTCTTAGAGTGTATTCAGTATCTCTGTGAGCCTTATCTGTTTTATATTTGAATGGTCAAACCCTCAAGGCATTGTAGTACGAGTCATTATTTTCATTGGTGTGTTCCATCCTTCCTGGAAGGTACAAAATATCTTACCCTTTTCATATAATGGGAGAAACCCTCAGCCAATGTGTACATGATTTCTGAATCTACAGGGACAATCCTGAAAAGTCAAGGACTTCACTTCCTTGGGGCCTAGTCATTTGTTTTATATTTTTTTTAGAAGAAAAAAAAGACATATACCTATTCCATATTTCTAAGAGCAGTGATTACTAATATCTTGAACTAGACGTACCGATGTTGTACTTTAAGAAAGAAAACCAAAGGATCACTGATTATCCACTGGTTTTTCAGAAGCTCTGAAGGAAAATTTCAAGAACCAGAATGAGCTGGATCACTATTAACATGGTGGCTTCCTGGTCTCCTTGAGACTAGTGCCTCACTGGGAGTAAGTGGTGTTTCCTCTGGATCCCCCTTTGCTGTCTCTATGGAGTCAGTTTATGGATACTTGCATATGAGGAAGAACAGTTCATGTCTCTGAAGTAGTAAAGCATCTTATTGTATTTATTTAATTGGTTCAAGATTTTTCACAGTTGGAGGGTATAATTTCATTCTTTACATTTGATTTATTTTTTATTCAAGGTTTTAGCAAGTAATTATTGAATGCCTGTTTTGTACCAGGTGCCAGGCTAGACATTGGGAGATAATGGTTAACAATACAGATAGAATCCCTGCACTCCAAGAGCTTAGACTCTTGTGAGAATGCAGGCAGTTAAACAAGTGTAGTGTATTATGTGTGGTGAGAGAGCCTCTGCCAGGAGATGGAATGTTTGCTGTTTAATATATTGGTACAGTGATTATATATTCTGAACCAAAACTAAAGTGCAAAAGATTATGGGGAAAAATTATGCCAAATAACTTTTTTTTCTTTTGCTATGGATAGAAATTTTAAAAATGTAGTTTGAACATTAAAATATATGAATTTCTCATTTTTGGGACATGTCAGTGATTTATGAGTACAAAGGGGTAGAATATTTGAAATCAGACCTGCCCTGGCAAATCTAGGATAAATGGCGGCTGTGCTTTCTGGTTTCTGCCACTTGTGGAGCTGAATTTGTGGAGCTGTTGATGCAGGGAACAAATTTTTTAAAAAATTTACTAGCATATAATAAAGGCATAACAGAATTTATTAAAATCTGATTTATTTCAGAAATTCTGAACCCTACTGTAGTGTTTTGATGGGAAAAAATAAACCAGAAAAAAAATGAGCAATTGTTGTGCTTTCAGTGCAGACATTATTAAAAGGCCTTCTGTGCTAGTGGAGCGTTATGGATTCCCTCTCTCAAAACATCGCTTGGCTGTGCTTTATCACTAAAGTTGATCTGACAGTTTCCCATAGATAACTCTGAAATGAGAGTACGTTCATGACTTAGTATAATAATTGTATGCCTTTAATATTGCTGAGCTCAGCATGTGGACATTTTTGCAAAACGTTAAAGATGGTCCTTTTAAGCTGTAGTCTGTCAACATACCATATTCTTTGAGGCCTCAAATAGAAATATGCAGTGTTTCAGTGTATTAATCTACACAAATCAGTGATCCAGAGGCCAATAAGGGCAGAACAAGAAAGCAAAGATGTTTGAAGTCATGAAGAGTTGCTAAAAGAGAGCAGCTATCTGGTCTATCTTTTTCCTGCAGTCAAGACTATGCCTAAACTATCCAAGATGGACATCTGTCTAGGTTCTTTTTAAAATATGATGGCACCAAACCTTTGAGAACATGGCCTTCCTATGTCTGTAATATCTTGCCTTCTACCTCATTTTTTTCTCTAACCTTTGGCCAGTTTCTCTTTGGTGGTAATGAACACCCAGTTGGCCTTTCATTATAAAATCATGTTACTGGGAGTCCATTGCTGGAAGTAGTGCTGGGGGCTCATAGATTGCAAAGGGTAAAGTTTTGTAATGGCTTGCCATGGCAGCTAGAAGACCCACTGATGACTCACTGTACCTCTTTCAGAGTGGGCACTCTGATGATAATGCTTCACCTTTAATACTGCTTGACAGGATTTAACCACACATGCAACAAATCAATGCGGTCTAGAGCACAGATGCACTGGATCTATATCATATGTCTTCTTTTGACTGATGCAGGCAGAAGAAACCATCAGATAGCTTCTTGGTTAATATAGCTTTGTTCTGAAAAGGAGGCAATGATATATTTAGGGGTGCATATGGCCAAAGCCTGAAATGAGGAGGGTATTTACCATTGTGAAGAACGAATAGTCAATATTCAGCTAAACTATGCTACAAAAAAAGCTTAGTTCTTTGGAAAAAATCATGTTATATTAAAGTTCTCTAATAGTTTATTAGTGTCATTGAAAAATATAGCCCACTAAAAATCCTAGATGATCATTTTGATGAAAGCTGTGTCTTTTCTGAGTGATACTTAACCTATAGATTTCTTAGAGTTGTGAAAATAAATCAGAAATGAATCCAATGGTTTGTTTCTCTTCTTTTTTTTAACTCCTCCCAAACCACTATGAACAGTTCTAATTTGTTTCATCGTTTCCTTACACTGCCTGTAGAACATCTGTTGGAAAATAATGCTAGTCCTGTCAGTTTCCAGAATCAGCAAACCGAAGTGTGTGCTCAAGGTAGATGTCAGCATTATCCTGCTGCTGCCACCAGGCTACTTAAAGACAAAATTAATCCTGAACTGGTAAAATTCACTTTAAGAAAAACGTCTGGACACCTCTGTTTAGGAATAGGAAGCTCTTCCCCAAATGGACCAAAGTAGAACATCAGCAATGATGTTATTTTAGACCAAAGGCACAAATACAGGATGATTATTGCCTGTTATTTAGTGGATGCTTCTTTGTTCTCAGACTAGGTTATACTGTTTTGCTGGAAGCTCACAACAGATCAGTAGTAATTTTGTTATAGGCCAGATGTCAAAACAGAAATGTGCTCTCAAATCCCACTGACTTTTTATGACAACTAATATGTTAAAATATATTTGCACAGCAATCAGGCATTTCATGAGATTCCCGTAGTTCTGTTTTTGTTCATGTGGAGCCTTAAAGCTATGTGTTATTAGTTGAGAGTCTCCTGTTTTTTTTTTTTTTCTTTCACCATTACATATTTCTTTTGATCAAGGGTAGAAAAACCTCCTCAAACTCTCTCCTTTTCTCCACCCTGGTAATGAGTTGGATGTAATGTCTACACTGTAACTTCTGGTTACAGATATCATTTTTCTGGTAATAAATTAAATCTGTGGCAGGAAATGATTCCTAAGGAAAGAAGGTCAGCAGGAAGTTCTTTTTTTTAGTCTCTATAATCTAACTTTGAAGTTTTAATTTTGGTTTGATTAGGATTTGGGAGTTAAGATGAAAGGGAATTGCAAGTTGTTGACTTGACTTTTGCTTTGGTATATTCCTGTTTCTCTCTTCAGCTAGTTTTCTGTGGAACTGCTGGTTATCTATCAGCTTTTGGATAGAATTAGGACAGCATTCCAAGTCAAGTCAAGAAATAGTCAGATTAAATCAGATAGCAACAACTGGCAGATTTTGGCAGATGCAGGTTGGCAATATAATTTAAAATGGTGTTAGTTACTTAAGTCTAGAGAGAATTTGGCCTTGCTCTTGTCTACTGGAGCCTAGCATTCTTCTCATCCCTGCAAAACAAAAGAAAAAAACAAAAAAGGAAAAGCCTTTTCTTCTCAGATCATGAAGGGATTGAACAAGCTAAGAATTATGTGTTCTGTAATCTGATAGAGTTTTCCATTCCACCTCTGGGACAGGTTTTGCATTTGTTACCATTACCCTATCTTTTGGCGTAGAAATATCTCCAGGTGGGCAGAAACATTGCATCCAGGGATATACATTCTTTTAGAACTTATTATTTGACCAGATTTTGTTGTATATTAGTAGATATAATTCTTAGTGCTGCTCAGAAGATTTTTTCCAATGGATGTTGTACTCACGAGAAGAATTACTTGGATTCTATTGTCCTTTCATATCTTTATTGACAATGCTAT
Source organism: Rousettus aegyptiacus (assembly GCF_014176215.1). Taxonomy (NCBI): domain Eukaryota; kingdom Metazoa; phylum Chordata; class Mammalia; order Chiroptera; family Pteropodidae; genus Rousettus; species Rousettus aegyptiacus. The sequence continues at coordinate 42,912,927 of NW_023416308.1, forward strand.
TAAGAGTATTGAAGCTGCTAGGGATAAAGTAAAGAGAACAAAGTTCAAATCAGACTCAGATACCTTCTGTAGCAGCTCTTCACTTTACTGACTAACCATGGAAAGAGAGCCTTTTTCAGCAAAAATCAAGTACACTATTACTGCACTCTTAAGCTCTACTTTAGAAGCAGGATGAGATCGTATGATGCGTCAGTTAGTCCCTCCATTTCAGAAACTTACAAGCACGTTGTTATAGATGGAGGCACTCACTGCTCATACTGAAAGGGCACAGGGGAAGATGGATTTGCATGTATCTGTCTTCATTCTTTTGGTTCTGATAAGTACATACATAAATTGCCAAATCATGGGACAGAGAAGCTAAGTGGTTCATTGAGAATTAAGTTCAAGACTTGGACTTGTGGGGCAGAGCTAATCGATTATATGTTGTCATTGTTATCACCTCAGCTGTATTTAATTTCAAAAGAATCAAAGCATTTGACAAAGGAATTTAAGATACAGAGCAGAGAGTCAAGAAGAGAATGCCAGTGGGGTTTCCCCCATATAGAAAACTAAAATTCAATAAATGAGTGGCAGTTGAGAGCAAAGACCCGAAGAACCCCACGAAGGTAAATCATGTTTCCAGGAACACTTTTGGATAAAGCTCTAATGATAGTTACCCAAAGTAAAAGCTGTAGACGATTTTAGAATTGGGAAAGAAAGAACAACATGGGGACCATCTTGCCCCTTTGTACCATATGCTGCATATAAAGTGGGCATTCCTTTGTATGAGGAATATATATATATATATATATATATATATATATATATATATTTTTTTTTTTTTTTTTCTAATTTATTTTAATCGGGTGGAGTGGGTTGGTGAATAAGATGATCAGTACGTAGTTACCTTTGTCAAGTTCAGAGCCCCTTTCACTGTAGTATAGGTTAGTAAAATCTGTTACAGAGAATCTGTAGATACTCAAATAGTACCATGTGAGATTTTCCAGAGGGTTTTGTAGGTTTCTTAAACATTCACTGTCATGTACTAAACTTTTTTTTAAACCAGAAAACATTGATTCAGACCAGGAATTGGCAACGTATTTCTGTAAAGGGTCAAATAGTAAATATTTTTAGGCCTTGTGGACCACACGATTTCAGTCACAACTACTCCACTTAGCTGTTGTAATATGAAAACAGCTATAGGAACCACATAAGCTAAAGAGTGTGGCTGTGTTCCAATAAAACTTTATTTTGAATAATGAAAATTTGAATTTTGTATTGTTTTCATGTGTCATGAAATGTTATTCTTTTGATTTTTTTTCAACTGTTTAATAATGTATAAACTTTCTTTACTCTTTGAATTGGTCACCGGCTGTAGTTTGCTAACCCTTTGCTGTTTATGCTTTCCAACCCATGTTATTAGTTAATTTTGCATCCTTTCTATATTCTAATTGTAATTGGTAGCAACTATGTAAGAAAGTGAAAGGTTTATAATAATCCTCAGAGAACTGACACTCTAATCAGAACTTAATTTTTCAGAAAAACTCCTTTTTTAAGGGGTGTAGTCCATCCCATTTTAGTTGGGGCTGGGATAGGAATTTGGTGTCTTAAAGAATGGGAAGGGAGAAGTGAAAACCAGCCAAAAAGGACAGTAGTAACGGAGCCCTTGTTGGGCATCGATACTGCGGTGAGTGCTATATACAGATAATCTCAATTCACACAAGATTTCTGTTAGGGAAACACTATTCTCACCCTCATTGTATAGCCAAGGAAACCAGGCTAGGAGTGTTAAGAACTTTTTGAAAGTGACAGTAAATGGCAGAGCCTGAATTCCAACCCAGGCTCTGAGGCTAGGTAGGTCCTCTTGACTAGGGAAACTCAAATCACTAGGTTGATTTAGAGCACTTAGCTGGATGCCTTGTATATGGTAGGTTCTGTCTATACACATTATTGATTTATCTCTGGTGAAGGGTAAGGGAGAGGTGATGAGGAAGTAATAAAGGCATTAAGAACTGAAGAATATGATACCTTTGTCAGAGGCTCAGTTGAAACTTGCAGTCAAATATATCTTGTCAAGCCAGACCATGTTTTTGGAAACCAAAGAGGAATTAAAAAAAAAAAAAGTTCAGAGAAATCCATGTATTTAAAAATGTGGCAAATCATAGACATGGAGAACTAGTGTGAAGTGCTTTACTACTGAGTTCATGAACTTGCATTTGATAGCTAGAGTGTCATGTTTTAGAAAGCTGGAGGAAATTTTTTGACTCATTGCCAGTCATTTACTTAAACTTAAAGATCTTAGCATTAAAATTACTTATTTGAAGTGCTGGCAGACTAATAAATTCAGGGGGCTATTTTAAACATTGTCAATCTAAAATGTAATCCTATTAAAATAACTCAGTATTTTCTGAGGGGAGAATTCGCTTGTCCTCCCATCCACAGCTCAAAAAAGAACAACATAAAAGGCATTCTAGAATGTCTTCTGAACATCATTGAAGCAACTGACGTGTTTGCACAGTGTAAGTTTCATTGGCAAAGAATTTCCTTGGCCACACCCCTTTAAAAGGCAAACTCTCCAACATAATGACAGGTTTATTCCAATAATGGGAAATGGGGATTCTATTTGGAATGATGCCTATAGGCCCTGGGAACCTTTTTGGTTTGTTAATTTGTGCTCATTTCTCTGTGATTGAAAATCCTGTGTAACTTGAAACGTTTGCGTTTTCTTCCTTCTGTTCATTTCTTTGGCTCCTTTTTATCCAGCAGCTTGGGTTACCTTGAATTAAATTGGTTTATGGCATGCCGTTTTCGGTAAAACTCTGCAAAAGAAATGGTCACATAACTCAGAAAGGTTTGCCCTTGGAGTGATTTAGTCATGCTGGATGATAGCTGAGGAGGCTTATTGACTTTGAGCTCCCTTTGGAACCAGATTCAGAAAGCTGTGCACTTCTGTGGCACCTGTGAGACACTCACTTGAATAGAGCTACTGAGAAAAGCATTTCAGTTATTGGCATTTTTCCTAATGTATTTTGTATGTGTCTATACCACAGGGAGAAGTGTGTGGTTATTGTTGAAATATTATCTACATGGCTTTGCAGAAGAAGAAAAGCCACTGTACAACAGTCAAGAGATATGTGTCACAGTGTTGCAGTGTTTTGGGGTCTGTACATCTGTCCCCCTAAAAAAGATAGATGGCTACATTATTTGGATACTCCTGTTGGCCTTAAAATCCTGTTAAAGAGGTGTTGAACTTGACAACTTGGAGGTTGTTAACCAAGATTTAGAATGTTATTTATTTACTCTTTTTGTTTACCTGGTTTTGACCAGGAAGCTAGGCCTTGACCATTTAAGAAACTGTACTGTGGGAATCTAAGATAACAAATCAAACTCTAGAAGTGTATAGGAGTTAATTCTTTTTTCTTTGTGAACAGATAGACTCCTGTGTAAATACAAAATTTGAATGGACAGATTTTGGTTTGTCATTTGTGAGTTGGGCATGTTGCATTTGTGTAAAGGGAGCAGTTTTAAGTAGGTGGATGTGTAACACCCTGAGGCTGTGAGGGCCGCCTTATTCATTTCAACAAATCCCTTCTCATATAACAACCTTGCAGGAAGTTTGGATAATTGATTCTTCAGAGCAATACAAATATTGGAATTCTTAATCATTCTGAGATGGTCAGAGCTACTGCTTTTATATTCTAAAAACATCTGTTTACTATTCTCAAACATTCATTAGACAATTATTGATCGACTCTCTACCATGTGCTAGGCTCTAGGCTAGATACAGAGGATGCCAAGAGGGAAAAAGGCAGAATCTCTGACCTCACAGTCCACTGAGGAAGGCAGATTCCAAATAGAGAATTGTAATGCATGCATAAATTAACTCAAGGTGTTTTTATTTAATTAGTTTTTACTTAATGTGTTAGGTGCCAGGGTGGGAGGTTAAGGGGACAGTGGTGAGCAAAAGCAGACTTGACCTCTGTCCTTGTGTTCCTTATAGTCAAGGAGCAACTATTAGATATATTTAATATAATTATTGATTAACCAGACAATCACACAAAAGTACAGTTGTAAAGCAGCACAAGTGTCATGGAGGAGAAATCTATAGTGGAATTAAATCACATATTAAGAGAATTTGATCTGGATTGGATCGCCAGGGAGGTCTTCACTGAAGAAATGATGATTGAACTGTGATCTGAAGGGTCAGTGTAAGTTACCCAGGCTATAAAGGGTAGGAAGAGCTTTCCTGAAGGAACCAGGTGCATTGAAAGAATTCAAAGAAGGCCATTGTGGCTGGAGTCAGCCAAGGCAGAGAGGATAGTGGAGAGGTGGGGACATCTGGGCTCCTCGGGGCCCTGCCGACTGTGGGAAGGATGGGGGCTTTATTCTAGGAGGTGTGAGAAGACTTTGAGGCATTTTAAGTAGGTAATGAGGGGTAACATGATCCTAAGTTGGTTTCTAGAAAAGATGATTATGACTACAATATTGGAGGGGTCTGATGCAAATAGGTACAGATAATTCAGGAGGCTCTTGCCTAGACTAGAGGTGTCAGTGGCTTATATTAGGGTAGTGGTGTGGGAAGTGTGAAGAGAGGTGGGTTGAGTTGAGTAGAATTTAGGGGGTCAAACCTGCAAGCTTGGTGATGGATCGAATATGGGCTGTGAGAAGAAAGGTGGTTGAAGGATGCTATAGTCATACGCCATTTATTGATTTGTTATACTGACAAATAATATGAAATAAACCTTACTTCAAGATTAAACTTTGTCTATATTTTATAGTAGTTAATCTGTTTTTCAGTTTTCTGTATTTTTTCTATTGTTGAGAAAGGAAATTGCAGTTCTTACCCCTCCTTTTCATATAAGTAAGGTACTAGAAGTACTGTTATGACTCCAGAAAGATATGCAAAAAGAAGCAGACCCAAGCCAGAAGGTAGTATCAAAGTAAAATATTTCCAGCATTGTCAGCAAAATGGAAAGATAACATTAGAAACAAACAGTGCTGCCTCCTACCTTCCCTGTCGATTTTAATTCAGAAAACTTAAGTGATTTTTCTGATTTCAAAAAGTGAGTTAAAATACTAGGGAGTCTTTTATTCTTCATAAACTGAAGTTGGAGTAATTTATTTTATCTGGAGGAGAGTATTAAATTAGCTGTCAACTCTGCTACACAGGTGGATGGTGACTTTCAAATGAAATGACCAAATCTCTAGACCTGAGGCATTCATTTTAATCTTTGCTTTCCATTGAAATAGGCAAAACATGAAATGTTGAGATAATAGTACTAAAATTCCTAGTAATTGCTTTCGTTAGCTCAACTCATGTTTACTCATATTAATTACCGAAACTTGATAACCTCTTTGTTTTCTACTTAGCATGGCTCTGAATGCCTCGGACAGAGCTATAAATCAGGTAGGCTGCTCTCACTAAAGGCACATTCCTTTGCTTTTATGTTGGCACTTTAAGGCTAATTCTCTTGTTTTAATAAGTTTATAATTCAAGAAGATGTGATTTAATGTTGATGAAATTTATTTTTGAAACACATTATAGGAAGAAAACTTTTCAAAGTGAAAAATGAAAATTTGAGGTAAATCTTAAGTGAACAAAGACTGTCAGGGTCTTTAAACACCCAACTTTAGAGATCTTCATGCGATAGGTATGCATGTGCACCATCTCTCCATTTAGAGCTTGAGATTGATGACTAAGTGAAGAGGTTCGGAAATGTGGGATCTCTGGAGTCCTTTGAATAAGATTGGAATTAAAGACATCAACTTATAGTTTTCAATTCTCTTTCTGCATTTGTTTTACATTACCTTCTTTTCATAATAACTTTTCATTCATGGTATTCCTTACAATTTATTTTTCCAAAGGTGACCATGATACACACACACACACACACACACACACACACACACACACACACACATACATATATATGTATATATTTAATTCGAATTATAGATTTGTAGAGTTTGGAGAAATCCTGAATTCATTTTTTTCAACCTGCAGATACATAAGTTTCTTTAGCCTCTCACTCATTCATTTCATTCATACCTCCATCCCCTCAGAATACTGAGTGCCAGACACTGCTCTAGGAATTGGGCACTGAGTAGGGAACAAGCCACACTAAGTTCTTTCCTTCATGGACATCTTTATTTTGCATATTACTAATACCAAAATCACATTTTTTTTTTTAGTTACCTCATGGCACTGTTAACTCAGTGGAGCTCAGTAGGGAAACTTAATGCATGCTGTGTGGTGGAAATTGTTCCATAATATAATATACAGTTCTCTGCCTTTTACAAAATATAGTATATAGAATCCCATTTTGTGTAAATGACTTGGGATCTTTTAGAATACTAATTAACATATTTTGCTTCAAAGTTGTTCATATAAATGAGTTGTTTTGTCCATTCCACACTCAAATAGATTGCTATGCTTTTTGATTTCTCAATAATTTTTTAAAATAGTTTTTCTTGTCTCTTCTTTTGTACTCATCCTTTTTCAGTTTTCAAAAATTTGTTTTGATTCTGATGTAAGCTGGAAAACAAAATAACTAAGATTAGTAGAAGTGTATGAAAAATATGTCAATGAAGTAAATGGTGAAGGCTCATTGTCTTACATTTAATATTGTTAAGTGTCCTCCATGACTTAAGTAAGACTGTGCCATTTGAGTGACTTAGATGTCCCCTGTGGAGCTCTGACACTCCCCTCTGACACTCTAGAGAGTTGGGCTTACTGGATACCTGGCCTCATAGATGAGAAATTACTAAGACTGTCTTGTTTAATACTTGTGTTTATGAAATCTTTTGAGGCAATAAACTTAATTATAACTAGTATAATGTTTTATAATTTTATCCTTTCTGAGTTTTTGCACACACACACACACAATACTAGCTTTTATTTTTTCTCCACAGCTAAGCCTTGATGAGTGAAGTCTTTAAACTGACTTCTACATTCTGTCAGTTGTATATTAAGAATTATAACAAAGCAAGGACTAGTGAAAATAAGAATTGAGGAGCTTCTAGACAATTGCAAAGCTTCTAGACTGGATACTAGATTACATGAACACACATATTGATTTGGGGAATAAGAGCTATATATAGTTCAGATTCAAGCTATGACAGATGGGGGTTCACTAGCAACAAATTTGATGACTTCTAGGCACAATTCCAAACTCTTAAAAAAATTCACCAGATGCAAAGACTCTTGCCATTCTTAATGGATTCATTTTTATATAAATGAGTCTCATTTATATATTTTCTTCCATGGCCAATTATCCTGAAGGCATTATAAGAATTATTATTTTATTATTATTTTTTAATTTAACTGATGTATTGCCATGTGAATATAGGGTAGTTATATTGTTCAAGTTGGCTCTTTTCTAAAGGAACCTATAAATATCTAGATAATTTAAATGTCTAGATATTTTAAACTTACATAAAGTCACAACCCACTGAGAACTGTTTCTTTTCCTGAATACTTGTACCCTTGTCTTGGAATGGTTTTCAAAATTAACTCTTTCAAAGGAGATAGAACAAGCTTATCTACTAGTCCTTTGATAGAATTTTGAAAACTCTAACTTATTTCCTTTAGTTCTTGACATTATTCCCTTTAATTATTTTCCAGTTTATTATAAATACCTTTTTTCTTTAATTTATAATTAGCAAAGTAATACATGAAATATATTTCCCTTTAAAAATATGTTTAATAAGGCTGAATTCCTGATGGTGACCCTCAATCTATCTTAGCTTAGTTAACTTCTGTTTGCTTCTGTACTTTTTCAATTGTCTGTCTGTCTGTCTGTCTATCTACCTATCTATCATCTATCTAATCTATCATTTATCTATTTATCTAAACATAAAATGCATAGAAAATCTGTAGGTTAGCATACATGGTATTATACTGTATTTATCATTCTGCAGCTTGCGTTCTTCACTAGTACTGTCCTAGAAGCTGTCGTTATATGCAGGTTTTCTTCTATTTTGTGCTACCTTATATTCCATAGCACATGTGTACTTCTGTTTATTTAGCCATTCCCTTCTTGATAGATGCCTGGGCTGTAAACCGGGGGACCCCAACCCCCAGGGCATGGACTGGTGTTCAGAGCTGGGCAGCACGGCAGGTTGTGAGTGGCGGGTGAGTGAGTAAGTGAAGCTTTATCTGTATTTGTATCCTCTTCCCCAGCACTAGCATCACCGCCTCAACTCCACCTCTGATCGTCAAGCATTAAATTCTCATAAGAGCACTGGTCCCTGGCACCAAAAAGGTTGGAGACTGCTGCTGTAAACCATACTTCAATAAAAATTCTTGTATGTGTCTCCATTTGCACATGAGCAAGAGTTAATTTAGAATACACACCAAGAAATAGCATTGTTGGACCATAGAACATGCACATATTAAATTTTAATTGCTATGTTCTACATCTGGCTCTGATCATTTTAAACTTTGTCAGTGACTTAGGCGATATGTTTTTTTAATAGAGCGAACCAAGCGATGTGCTTACATGGAACAGAAATAAAGATGATTTCATTATGCCCTCTTACATTTCCATGCCCTTCCAAACCACAGTTTTCATGAGTTTCAGAACACATTAGTGAAGTTTATTAACATACATGACTCAGCAGTGTTTTCCCAGCTCTTGCCTTATCCATCGAATTTCTCTTCCTTCTTCGTCTTAGTCTGTCCCTGTGAATGGAAGTGATTCAGTCCTGACATTCCAACTAAAATAATCCAATTTTTAACATGAACTAAAATATAAAATAAACCAAACTATCTTGGCTGTGGAGGGAACCGGAAGGAGCAGAGGGAAGGAAAGGAAGGTGAGTGAAGAAAAGAATTTCATGGATGAAACCAAACCTTGTGCAGCAGAGCCCACAAAGACCTTGTCCTACTTGGCATAGAGTAAAGGGGTGATTCTCCTACTAGATGCTTCCATACCAGTTACATCTAGAGAAGACCTTGAGGTAAAACCCTTTGAACTCCTGCTTCTTAGAAAACAGGGGTAAAGATAGGAAGGGAAAGTGTTGCTAGCAAGCTAAGATTTAAGCTGGGGTGTGAAGCTGCCGTGTGACCCGCACCTCCCCCTGCCTGTGAAGAGAGAAGGCAGCCATACTTTCCATGACACTGAAACTATAGAAAAACTAAAGTGTGCGTCAAAAAGAGGCCAAGGGTCAGAATCTGGTCACATGTTTTGGTATGACTCCTGATCGTGATTAGTTTGCTTTGATTTTATATCATATGTGAGAGACTGACCATTCGGCCTAGTTGACAAGTTGAGGTAATAAACATTTTCTAGCATCCATTAATCACATAGGATAAAATATTCCTGAAGCTCAAAAGAAAATTTGTGTTTGGGAGATGCCTGGTACTGCTTGCTCAGATCTGTTTTCTTTTTAAAATGTCAGTGTTTGTTGCCTTTCCTGCAGGTAGCCCTCCTGCCTCCTTGTCGCCTGAGTCCTTCAGTATCTTAGGTCGGGCTGCATCTGTTCCCGCAGAGCTTTCCCTTTCTCCAGCAGAAAGCTGGTTTGTTTGGCTGACAGATGGGGTTCCCGCTTTGGCCTAGATGCGCCTAGTTAAAGGGTTTCTGTTTGAAGCCCGCAGGTGAAACCCAACTCCACACAGACCCCTGCTTACAAAGTTCCCTTTATGCTCACGTAAAGCAGTAAGGAAGTTTTTAATTGACATTGTCTACTGTTAAGAGGGCATAGTGTGGACATCTTTCAAGAGGGTTTACTTTGTCTATGCAGTGTCAAGCTGTCAGTTCACTGGGTAATTCAGTGGGTTTGTTTTGGGGGAAGAGAGGAACGCATTGTAGTGTATCTTGTGCAATCTCTGCACATCAGAATCCTCTTAGAAACAACAATCCCCCAAACCTATGTCGCAATTTAAACCAGAGCTTAAACTGTTTGAGTGATAGGTATGGTTAGAATAACAGTATTTAATGCCCAAAGCACATCAAATTTGGGTGAAGAGGATGCATTCTGCATAATGCCTAGAGATGTCTCGTTATGGTGTGGTTACCTAGCAACAAGTGGAAACTGTATGAAAATGAGGTGCTTATCTGTTGTTGAAGTGGGTGCAATGAAACTTATTAGGCTAGCCTGTTTTGCTTGGCATGCTATTAAAATCACAGCTAATGTGGAAAGGACTGGAGCCTGTTCCCATTTGATACAGAAGCAGTGTTAAATGCAGCTACTGTAAAATGCCAATACTTCGGTCAGGAAAATAGAAACTTGAAAAGCCTCTTTAAACACCCAACATTGAGATGTTAGAATTTGATTTATATTATCAAAGATTTATTAATAAGAAAAGAGCAAACAGAATCTCTAGGGTAACTTAAGAAGCCGCTGATTATTTAGATTTCTAAAAAAATTCAGAGAGCCATTTATATTTTTCGTCTATAATAGCTTACTATAGCTCTCTTTCTCCTAGCCAAATTGTATTTAACTGTCGGCTGAGTTTATCGATGAATTCTAACCACAGCCTTCTTAAGTTTGTTTAATTTACATCACTGTCACAATTCTTAAAGGGTCTATTTTTATTTAATCACTATAAAACAAGCCACATTTTTTTATACAATACATATCATTATCTTTAGTGTATCATTGAACTTTGTTGGTCTGTGTTTTAGAAAAGTATGTTGTATTACAGGCCTGTCCTACCACTTTTTTTGTATGTACTTCAGGTAGCTTCTTATTGAAATTTATTCACGTATATTTTTTAAAAAACTAAACTGAGAATGCCTACTAAAATATCTTTTTCTGGGTAGTCTGTGTGTGATCCTAACATGATAAGGCACTGGTTCTCCCAGGGATGAAGAAAAGTTCAGGTACTTCCTGTGCTCATCAAACACCTGTGATGACGCACAGAAATCTGGCATACAGGATCGAGCTCTGTTAGTTGTATTCTGACATTACTTCTGGGGCTTTGGAATATGTTTATGTGTAGCAGATGGAGCTATTAGTTAAGCTGTGCTATCTTGAAGAATTGCTTTCCCAGGTAATCAGCTCTGCTCATTTAGGATGTCATTTCCCCACCTCGATATGTCAGCTCAAGAAGCAGGAATGATTAATCGCTGCTACTGGACAGTGCACTAGAATAACTCAGTAAGGGGCACAATCCCCTGGTGCTCCCATGCATCAGGGAGTTTGGGAATGCTCTGATGCAAAGCAAACAAGATGGGAATGATGACCAGGATGCTTCCTGAAGTTTACCTGTCAGTGTGTAGAGTTGCTGTGGCAACCTGAAGATTTGCAATTCAGAGGAAGAGTAGAGCGAGACAAAACCTTAAGTCATGGCTGTCATTACAGTGGAATGGGTGCCACCAACACCTGGCAACCTCTATTACTTCAACTTGTTTCTTTTCACGCTTGGAGGAATAAAATGCATAAAAGATTAATATGCATAGTAAACCTTTTGGTAAAATATGTATGTGTTCTGCATTTCAGATGAGCAAAAACTTCAAGTTCCCTTGCACTTAAATAAATATTAGTTAATAACGTTCAAAGTGAGCTTGCCATAATACTCTTGAAAGAATAAGAACTATGATGCATGGATAAAGAACATACCACGCTCTCTTTCTAATTAAAAAGACGGGATAGATTGCTGTCTATTTTAAAAATTGTTGTCCCTCCTGGAAATGCTCATAATGTTAATCTCAGTTATATGCTCTCCCTCCCTTTGGTTGCCCCTCTTCTTGCTGCATAGCAACAAAAAAACAAAGTTCTGGGTTTTGTTAGGTCTAAAGGGAAGTGCTTTGCCTCCTCGTTAAGTGTTAGGTATTTTAAGTTTATCCAGGTGCAAGTACAATCCATAGAGATGAGTGTAAAAGCATATTATTGAGGATTTTCTTTATAGGAAAAAAATCCACTGAAGTTTCTAAATATGGTCACATCATTTATATATATTCTGTAATTTTACCATTTAATGGAAATGTAGGATTCCCAGCATCAAACTAATGTTAACAGTTGTCTTCCTTAGGGATTTCCTTGAATGTTGGAGGTGGATGATGACATAAATTAAAACGTATTTAAGTTTTAGTTGTCACTACAGATTAGCCTTTTTTCCCCTGTATTAAAAATGCACAAATATATGAAAAAAACTTGCAGCATTTTCTACATCTGTATTTTAGTGTGTTTAGTAACTGTTTTCATTTTTTCTGTGTAAGAAATTTTTTTTCCAAGTACATGTTTTGAAACCAGTTAAACTGAACTTTGGAATTTTCTGGGGTATAGAGTCTTTTGAAAATCTGTTTTTGAATGTCAGAAAACTGTATAGTTGCAATAAAACCATAGCAGTCAGTTTCCTAATAGGCGTATTAAGTCTAGAATTAAATCTAAAGGGCTAATGTGTTAAAAACACATTGAATATTTAATAATAAAGATCAGCCCATAGTTTTCCTCTCGTCTTTTCGAAGGGCAAAGTGAACTACCAGTGCTGTTCTAAGCAGTTGCACTTGTTAAAGGTCTATTCATTTTCAGCCAGTATCTGGAAATCTGGGTTACAGCTAAGAGGAAGAGAAAACAAATAGATGTGTGCAGCTTCTACATCTGACTTGATAGCTTAGATGCCATGCTGTCCCTGTTGAGATGGGAGAGCTGTGTGATTGGCATGTCGCAGCTCAGCACTGCATTGGGCATTTCTTCAGACTAGCACAGTGTGGTAATTGGAGATCAACTTGAAGATGGAGACTTTTATTTTTGTGGTTTTCTGGGGAGTTATAATGCCTGCCTACTTTTCCTTTTAATCTGATATTTGAGGGCTACAGCTTCAGGTCAAACAAGCATATTTACATCTGATTTTTACAGTATTTTCAGTAACTTGAATATCATGTTTAAAAAGAAAAGTACCCTGAATAGTCCCCTTTTAGAAAACAGTCTGACCAAGAGCAGCGTTTTCCAACATTTGGTGAATTGGAGAGGAAGCACCGACATCTATAATTTGTAACCCAGTTAAAGTTGTTTACCTTGCCTGGACACACTGAAGACAAGGGGAAAACTGCTTATTTTAAGTTAAACTGTGTAATTTTACTTGTATGCTCAGATGTTCTTTCATTTATTTTCTGGGAAACTAATACAGTAGCATGATTTTAAAGTTAATTGCCAGATTCCAGTAAGGATTCCCATGAATGGGCTGGGAGAATACCCTGAGGGCATAAGCCTGTGCGTGGATGTGTGACAGAGTGCTAATTTGGAGTTTGCATAATCATCGTACAGAAATATTTAAGATGGGGATCTATCAAGTCTTATCTGTAGAGACATGATCCCTTTTGTATCTGGCAGGCCTCACGCAACAAATTTTTTCTTTTAAATGATCTCTGAAGCTGTCAAGTTCATTTGAGTGAACGGTGCTTGAGGGAAACATGTAAAATTTTCTCTGGCAATGGTATGCTGCTGATGACATATTTTTAGAATTAGCTTTTCCTCTCCCCCACCCTTCTAGAAACTGAACTTTTATTTAAGCTCCCTGCTGTTAACATTGGAAAGAAAGTTTCCTGTGCCAATGTTTGCCCAAATGGAAGAAAATGTTTGCATTTTGTATGCAGTGTTCATAAACTTGATGAGTCTAACAGTTTGGCACCGCTGGTGAGCACGTCTGCTTCAAGTTCTGAAGGGCAGGCAGAAAGAGTGAACTGAAAAAGTGCAGCTACTATAAAGAGGTGTGGCTGAGGCAGTCCTGGAGGTTGGAGTACAGGAATTCAGAATTCTCCTTTATTAGTGCTTTGAAGGTCAGTACTTGGAACAGAGATCTCCAGTTTTATCAAGTAGTTGTAAGCAAAAGAATCATTTCTTCCCATATTCATTTGGTTCAAGTTAACTGAAACCCTGGGTTGATTTGATTTCTCTGAATAGTATTGTTGTAGTAAAGCCATTTCACCCTCTCTTTACAGGCATTTGGTTTAATTGTGAATGAAGATCTTGCCAAACTTTGGCAGGGTGCATTATGGACTTTAAACCCTTTAGTCTAGAAGCCGGTGCCACCATAGTAAGAATCTGTAATGTGTTGCAAACACACTGTAAAAAGTCATTGCAGTTTGAATTAAAATAAGATAAAATACAATTTTTTATTTTATTTTATTTTATATTATGGAATTCAAGGAACAATGAATTAAAAAAATCCCTACACAGTGAGTTATTTGCATAGAAAATGTACCATCCGATGTTAAAGAGTATGAAAGAGTATGATAGGGAATTAACTGATAAGTATATGGCAAATGACCTAGACAAGGATCCAAGCAAGAATGATTTGTTCCAAGAACCTGTGTAAGGCAATTTGGGAAAATACACTTTTCTTTGGCCCCCATCCTACAGCAGCATTGAATCAGGTAAATGAAACAGCTTTGGCTTTGCTCACCATCAGTAAGCCAAGAAGAACATGGCATGGGTCATTAAGATTTACAGCTCAAATGTAAATAATTCAGGACCCACAAACAATAATTTAAAAAATCAACTGTGGCACTGCTTGGAATCAGGTTATCTGGGCATCTTTTAAGGGGGGGTGGTGACCTCATCCATTTTGGCTAGAGACCTGTCCATCTGGGAACAGATGGTTGTAAGAGATGGTTCTAAGAGCTTTTTAATGACCTTTCCTAATGCTGGTGAATAGGTCTTTGGACACCATCATAACCAATGGATGAGGAGGGTGGAAACAGCAGGATAGTGGCAGCTGAGGAATTAAATGTCCTGAATTTGTTAGACATCTGCAGAAACATGCAATTTGTTGGGCAGGAAATTGTAAGCAAAACAGACTGAGTCAATTATCAATACACCTGTGACACCCCAGGATGCCAGCTCTAGTAGTATGATGGCAACTTTCGGTGTCCAGACCCCCTGGAACAACCTGTTGAATATTCCAAAGGCGTGCCAGGGATGGCAAATGCTTCCTTTGCTCATGGGACCAGAGCCTGGCTGACAGCATTCAATCAGCTGAGGAGCAGGGGGGTCAAGTTCTCTGCTATTGCTTATCTTCTTAGTTACGTGGTGGACCTGTGTGGCTGTGACTTTCTTTGTTAAATTACACCCATTTTTCTAAATTCTAAGTCAGTGGTGCTTAACCAATGGTGTGTTTCAGAGGAGTTTAAAGAGCTTAAAATGTATTCCTACTTAAGGGTTTCTCCCTGGAGAGTCTAATTCAGTAGTTGTGGTATGGGACCCTAGACATTTGCATTTTTTTAAGTTCCCTAGGTGTTTCTGACATATACACCTGGTTGAGAAATATTCTAGTGAGTGCCTCAAGGTAACACTGGAGAATGTAATAGGATTTAGACCATGTCGTGGGAGGTCTCAAACTGAATTGATGGGTCAAGGAATCAACTCATTATGCATATAAATATTAGGGGCGTGGGCACAATTGAGATGAAAGTGGCTAAGGACAAAAATGTGTTCCTCGACTAATCTCTGTAGAAGAGCCAAGTAACTGACTTTGGGTTTGGACAGAAGCCACTTCCTTGACTCTAGCATCTGTTCCCAGTTCCCGATCTTCCCATTTAAGGTATATCCTGTCATTGTGTTCACCCAGTTTAACTAATCAGATTACTGAATCTCAGGGGCTCTTTTTCAGGTTCATGGTCAAAGATTTCTTAATTCTCTAGAGGATTCAGATAATTTCCTACTTTAAAAGACCAGATGGGTATTGGCTTTATGAACCTGGAAACATAGCTTTCATTAACTGGGTGACTTTTGCAAACTGGAAATCTCTAATGATTGTAATTTGTAATATTTATTATGAGTAGTTTGGGTTTTAAAAATTCAAAAGGCATATGTCTGGTTATGGTGTATTTTTAAAGGCAGAGGAGGGGCATCAGTGGGAGTCACCAGCATTCTTTTACCTTCTACTGAGATTAGGGAAAGGGGGGAAAAGGCAGAAATGTTTAAACTTACTTGAGTGCTTCAGAGTGTTTATGAGGAATTAAACACTTCTTTGAGAAAGAAGAGTGAGTAGGAGATCGAAACAATGGGCAGTCTATGAGCAAAGAAGCAAACGGAAATTATTTAGGCACTGGAGAAAAGCAAAAGGTGTGTAAATGTGACAGTAAAAGGATGGAATGAAAGGGGAAGAGAATTCTAAATTATGAAAACTTCAAAGGGGTCTGTCTGGGAAGTATAATATGCCGTCAGCAGCAGACCATAGCAGAATTAGAGACCCATTTTGCTTTGTGTTAATACTTTTACATTTTGCTCCTTGCTCTTGTCTCTTGCCTTCAAAAGAACCTTCATTGTGCATTTGTTTGTAGCACCCAGTTAACTGTGCAATCTCCTTTTCTTCCCTTCTATAATATTTGTATTCTAAATTATAATTTAATGGATTCCTGAATCTTTTATCTTTAGTAGATTATGATGTTGTATAGTTTATGTAAATATTTGTCTTGAGGTGCCTTAAGTACTTGCTCCTGTAAAATCTCACATTTGAATTGTTTTCTTGCAGTCACTCTGTTTAAATTAAGCCCTAATCTCTTCAATCCTATTGTCAAGGCCTCACTCTTGGCTTGGGTTTAATGGAGATAGAATTTGATTGGTTGCTTAATGTGGTATGTTTAATTTAATTTTTCAGGTAGTGATAAACATTGGAGTTTGGGCTATAGGTTCTTTGACATATTAATATGTATAAACCCTGATCTCAATATTGAGCAACTTAAAGTGTTGCCCTGAATATAGTTTGCAGTAGGATTTTTAAAAAGTGTATAATATGGAATAATATTTCTGGTGGAGATTCTGCTGTGGATTTTAGCTAAAGCGTATCCTTAATGGTTCCTGCTTTCCTGAGGCTAATAGAATTTTTTGGAAGCCTGGAAGTATAGTAGTTTGATATTTATCTCTCAGTTCTCATGTACTATAGGATTTTTCTAAATGTAGCCATCTTGACTGTAAATAGATCAAATGAAGCAGTAGACTAGTGGACTGTCCATTCTTGTTAAGGCTAATAATATAAACCACTTGAGTGTTCCACCTTCCTTATACCCTTGGGCTATATTATTAAAGAAGTTTCATTTTCTTCTGTGCATTATCAAAATACACAGAGCATAACCATCGAGCCACAAGTGACCTTTGCATTCAAGGATAGCTAAGCAAATGTTTTTCTCCTAGTGTCTTCATAAAATCTTACTTTGTTGAAGAAAGGCTTTTTCATATGTGAAGGGTAGGAGAAAAGAGAGCAATTTTTTCATGTCAAGTTGAATTCCTTTACTACTCATCAATATTGCTTCTACTGAATAAGGCATTAAAGAGTCAGAGCAGTACTATAATTTGAGGTAGATAAGTATAAATGCAGTATCTTTTCACTACAGGTGTCCTCTGCATTATGTAGACTTGATATGTTAAAAATCTGAGTTATGTCTATCGGGGTGATGTAGTTACTCTAGCACAGTGAAGTATTACTTCACCACAAGTTTCCTATAAACAGTGAGCTCCCTTAGTCATGTATTGCATGATTCAATTAAAAGTGTTTTGATTTGCATTTAACTTTGCAGAATTGACTGTCAAGGTGATATAACAGTTTAATGAGCTACTGGGGGAAATTGTGTAGTCTCCAGGCAGACAGTTTTCAAGTGAGTTGAAATCTGTTTTCCCTGGATGGTTAAAGAAGGACGTGTATTGGACCACATTTCCCCTTAAAGGTTTCCTCCTCTCCTGTGTTTCTTAAACATACCTGCAAGTGATGTATTGAATTACTTTAAAATCTGTTTATATTTAATAAAGGTCTTAAAAACCACTCAATGCACTGAAACTGCTTTTGCTAAATTATTTTAGAAACTTCCCCCTTTTCCTCTCTACTGTCAATTGCAATTGAATGCCCTGTGACTGATAAGTTTCAGTCTAAACACTAATTAGTGAATTAGTTTGAAAAAGCCAGAATTTTATATAGCACATTTTCTAATTTTTTTTCCCGTTACTAGCTTATCGCATCTTGTTGCATGACTGAATAGTTAGACTATGAGTATAAAATCTATCCGTTTTGTTGTGTGTGTGCCTATAATCCTTGCAATTAACCAGCATGGAGGGGGTCAGTGGCTTATGGTCTCTGACAGAAGACCCAAAAATTTAGTACTGTGGCTATGTGTCAAATCTGAAAATAAACCATCTAGGTTTGTATAGGGCAGACTACTAGGATACCAGAACAGCAGATGAATTTAAATAGTGTGGTGTGCTTTATCTGTGGTTGTTGGTTCTAACCGTCTCTGCTGCTTAAATACTGATAAGGAGAGTCTACAAGAATACTAGATGTGATATGTGCTACTTGAGTTTACTGTTACCCAGCAGATTTATTCCTTCCATGTTTACAATCTGAGCAGTTCACCTCATATCAGGGTTTAGTGGTTCTGATGGGCAAAAATAGAAATATATTGTTTCATATTTTTTCACTCTGGAGATTTAATACAGGAAAGCAGCAGACAATTGGCCAGAGATGCACAGCTTTGAATATGATTCCTGATTTTTACAAAAATGTGTCTTTGATTATCTCTTCATAAACACGTGACCTGGAGCTGAAATTTTCTGTCACTGTCTTCAGTGGAGTTGTATATTAATGGTTTGACTTGGCATTATCAGCAGAAGAGCTATGCCACTACAGTATTTAAACCACATGCCAGACATGGCAGGTGGCATTGTGGATAATGATGAACTGAAGGTCTTCACAAGCCCCGAGTTGCTTTATCACCATTGTTCGTGTTTAGGGGACTCCTTTTGCAGGGACACAAAAGGAACAGGGTGAACCAAATGCGGTGAGGTGGATGTATGGTCTTTCAACCCAGAGATCACCCTGCTTTGTCTTACTTTCTCACAGCTTCTTCTAGGAAGCCTACCCTGATTATCCTAATTGAAACCAAACTGTTTCTCAGAATTTCCATTGTTTCTTGTTTTTTACAACTCTAATGTCCTATTACTTATTGGCCATGCATGCTAATTTTGTTCACATATGTCTTCTCTTATAACCTTTGAAAGCTCACAAAACAAGTAGACTTTTAAAAGGAGATATCTTGTCTTAGTTTTTAGCTGTTTCTCACAGCATCTAACATAGGCAACCAGTTGCCAATCCATATATAATATATGTTTGGTGGAATAAACTATCAGCTCATGAAAATGGAGGTAGAGTATAAGAATAACCATCATTTGGTTAGCCATTTCCCGATTCAAAATTGCTCTCACATGTGCTACTTCATTTCCTCTTCATAACAGCACCATGAAGGAGGGAATATTTCATTTTCCAGGTGTGAAAACTGTCTAAGGTTAAGAGATTATCCAAATGCACTGCACTACTGTGCATTTCAATTGGGATTTGAAGCTAGTTTTTCAGACTTGTTAGACCACTCTGCCACAAGATATGCTAGTTCTCTTCCTCATCTAAGTCTAAAGTAGTGGTTCCTTTTAAAATATAGATTGTGCACAGGAGACCGTCTTTATCAGAGAATAAATGATAACTAGAAACGGTCACTGAAGTGGATTCACTTGAAGCAGGTACCAGAATTTCATAGTAAGTAGAAGGAGATTTGATTGAACTTTATTGTGGAGAGTGAAACTAAAAATTAGGAATATTATTTTATCATATATTTAACAATATTTAAAATATAATTGCAACTCTGTAATTCCTAGAATGAGCAGAGAATTAAGTGTTGATTGTTTTTGCGGCACAAATTTTCTGATAAAGTTGGGTGACAGAATGTCCTTACCTTCATTTTAGTGCTTAGCATGTCTTCATCCTTGTAGAGTTTCCCTCTTGGTTGCTGTTTGGTCCAACTTTGCCAGATACTTATTGGTTAGTGATTTTGCTTATGCTTCAAGCAGACTTTGTCATTGCTGTCATTGATTTCATGAAATTCTGCATCTTTGATAACAGTTGCAATTTTATGCTGCAGTTTGTTTTTGTATAAGCAGTATAGAATTTTCCAGAGACCTATAAAGAGTTATAATTCTATAGATAGAGATAGACTTTAGTGTTATTTGGGTGTGGATTAATTTTATAAGTGGTTGATGTGTTATTTTAATGCTATGATGACTTTGCCTTCTAACTAACGATGGGGCTCAAGTGATAAATACTATGATAAGTAGGACTCCTCGAACTAATAAAAATATATGATTGTATATCATAAAAATGTTCTTCTTTACATAGTAGAAGTGTTGGCTTTCTTTTTTATTCCCTAATCACATACTTTCATGAAAATAGAAGTCTATCAGGCTAAATATAATTGAGGTCACACACACAAAAATAAGCAAATTGTTCTAGAAAAGAACTTCATTTTAATGCAGCATTACTTAATGGATTAACAATGATATGCTCTGTGTGTGTATATAGTATTTACATAAAGGACTAGTGTAGTATCATGAGACTGATGATAGATATCAGCTTGAGATTAATCTTAGTCTAGCAATTAAGAATAAATTCTGGAGCCCTACTTCTGGGATCCTGTCCCACCTCTGCCATTTACTAGCTGTTGAAATCATGTTCAAGTTATGTAATCTCACTGCGCAGCACTTTCTCTATCTTGATAAGGTTGAAACATACGGTACTTTTCTCATAGAGCTCTTTCAAGAATTGAATGGGTTAATATTTGCAAAGTGTCTAGAATAGTGCCTGGCAGATAGTAAGTACTCAATGAATGTTAGTACTTGTGATTGATCATTATTTCAGATTATTATTAAAATTATAGCATTTTTTCAGAAGGCGGAAACCTGAAGAAATCTGGTTTAAGGTGGCCTAAGAATGCTACATCTATCTTTTGTTTCTTTGTCCACAAAGTAATAATCTAATAAATATTTGTTGAAAGAAGAATGTAAATTTACTGTTGAATGATATATGAGAGTTCATTATACTTTTGAGCAAACATGCTTAGATCTTCTAAGCATTTAAATATATAAATTTTGCGTATGCACATCCTCTCTTACCTCTCATGTCGCAATTCTCACCCCTACCTCTCCATGGGTAAATAAACCATGCATTTCTTTAGATTTTTACCAAGAAACCTTAAAGTGACTAATTTAATGGCTGAATGATATCGATTTTAATTTCTTTTCTAATGTGTAAACAAAGTGGAAGTTCAGTGAGAATTTACCTTGCAGTTGATTACTTGCTTTGGGGTTTTAGGAGTAGGGTGACAGATGAACAGTAATTGAGATGTGAATAAAATTTTGGAAACGATAAATGATATCATTTCTTGTGGAAAATATTGCATTCTTCCATTCTGGTGCATGCCTACTTATAAGTTATTTTTAATGGTTAAGGGCTCTTGCTGCTTGTAAAATGCCCATAGTTTTGGATTGGCTAACGATATGTTAATGGTAAATGATGTCGCAGAAGTAGGGACCTCACTAACTGGCCATCGGGTTACCCTAAATGACAGACTTAGTACAAGACGAATTTCAGTATTGACTTTGCTTCTCTGAGAGAGAATGACTTACAGGAGGGCTTTGTCACCAATGTGCTGACTACGTCACTGTTCCTCAACTTTAGAATCAGTTGGAACACTATTGTTCTTCCTCGTTTAGATATATAATTATGAATTACTTTCGAAATGCAGAGTCGGTATAATTTTTTTAAATACCTAAATTTGCTTCATAAAGCTGTTTATAAAAGCAGATGCGGTATTCATTTTTAACATTGCTTAGGTCCATTTCATAGTGTTGTTTATGTGCTTTCTTAAAACAACTTGATTTATTTGAGTAAAAAAAAAAAAGACATTCATATCACTAAAAGTGAAACTAGAATATTTCCAAGCTTTACATTTAAAATATCTCGAAGTCTGTCACTTAGGGTTTTGTAAAAATTTTTTAGTCTGGTAAGGACATGCTTCATAAAAATCCAACAACAATTTGAATGAGGAAACTTAATTACCATCTTAGCTTATTGGAGTTCAAAGCATTTGCTACGTCTCAATTGACTCTGTTTTTATCAAACTCTGGTTCTATTTGGAGAGACGAAATTTTAGCAAATTAGGAAGTTCTAGTTTGCCAGTGAGGTGTATAAAATAACAGGCAACAAATGATCACTGATGATTAAATTTGATTTTGTGAAATTCTTATAAAATAGGATAACCACTAACTTTCACTTTCTTTGACCACAAGGAATTACACAGTTTCTTAATCATTTATTTTAAGGGTGAAATTAAGTCAGAGACTGTATGGGGTCACCAATGGGTAGGCTTATTTTGCTGTTTAAATACCACATGGGAGACTGGAATGAGGCTGTCTTAATTTTTTACCATATTCTACTTTTTATTAAGGTTAAAAATGTAAGCATTTCATATGATGTCACAACTAAATATAGTAATGAAATTTTATCTGAAGTCAGGAACATTATCCAAATCTGATTTGACGTGTGTAGGACACTGTACATTCATTGAGTGGTACAGATTGTGTTAAATGGGCCTGAAATAATGTTCGGGAAAGAGAATCACTTTCTATTTTTCTTGACACAAACAGTTTGTCACAGATATGCACTCCTATCCCTATCTTGTTAGTGTAGTCGTTATATTTTTCATTGCAAGTTTTATACAAACACTCTAGTTTTCCTTGATTAGGTTTACATGAATGCATTGCAATTATAGACTAGGTGTTATTAATATGTGCGATTAAACATGTAATTAATATGTGTAATTACGTAGTGAGAGGTATGGCAGAGCAGGGCTCTCTGCTGATTTATTGTATAGGTGTTGCATGCACAAAGAAATAGTTAGGATTTTATGCTTACCATTTTCTCCCACTGTAAATCTGCAGTGGTTTGTCATCAGGGTATATGCTTTTCATGTGAGAGCAGGAGACGTGTTTTTATGGTCAGGGGAACAACTGGCTTATGGTTGTCTCTTACTGTGGCTATATCAGATATTCTACCCAGCACCCACAGAAGAAAGGTTTGATGTGGTGTCATGGTCTTGAGCATGTGGACAGGACAATGTGCTAGCCACACTCAGGAATGCGTAGATTTTATATTTTGATTTTGTTTCAATTGATTAATTAATAATTAAATATTTAAGCTCCATGTTAAACTCAGCTTTTAAGTGTTATTTTCTTCCATCTCTTATATGTTTGGTTACTTTCCCTCTTAGCTAAATTACCCCCTTTTAAACATCTAAGAGCACCTTTCTGCTTTAATTACTCCCATCTGTGCCCATCATATCCTCGCCCACATCATTGTCGTTGCGCATTTTTTAAAGCTCTGTAAACAGGCATAATGTACTCTCGGCTTCCTTTTCAGCATTTATTCTGTTGCTCTTTTCCTCCCTTCCCCCTTCTTGACTGTGTTTCTTGTTCTTAGAGAGGAATTCTGAATTAAACTATGCCAAGAAAAGAAAAATGGCAAAGAGACAGCATTATAAAGGACTAAAGGGGAATAGAAGCAAGTGAGAGTAAGCTTTCAGGATATGGGGAAGTACCAAGGGTAACAGGCTGCTTCTGGGGCCTACCCTTTTCTCAGCTGATGGTGCTGGACATAGACGTTATCAGAGAGAAGCTAAGTTGCAGAGCTCCTATGAGGCGTGAGATGGCAATGGAAGGCATACTTATGCAAGGCATGGTTAATGAGCAAAGTGGCCCTGGTCATAGTTGATAGGAGTATGCTCAAGAGCTTGTGTGGCATGTCGTTTCCAGTATTTTGTTGGTTCGAACATGGGGGACGGCCCAAGGGCCCAATAGCTACGAGCATATAATTTTGATTTGAGTGCTTAAGTAGGTATGATTTTTTTCAGGAAAGAATGAGCATTAAAGGTTGACTTGGATTCGTATTCGGCATGTTTCCAAGGGGGACCTGGGAACAGATGTGTTGTCTGCTCTGAATGCATTGGGACCCATCCATGTTTTGCTTACAGACCCCCTTCTGTCTGGTGCACTCTGCCCTCTAAAAGCTTCCTGAATTGCTTTGTAAACAAGGCAGCTACTACAGCTGCAACTGTTGGATTTGGACTTTCGCCAGCTTGAAATTTATCCCTGCCCTAATGCTATATATCTGGGAGCAGGCGAAATGGATTTTTTTTAAGCACATGGAAGCATTCCCTGAGGAAGATTGTGTGGAAACTAAAGGAACTCAGATTCCTTAAAACTGCATGCATTTTCAGTAGATATATGTTGACTTTTCTTCTTGGCCACCCAGTCAGATTTCAGCACTTTTCATTCACTTTTCTTTCCCCAGTTCCCAGTTCCTTAGCTGGGCTACTGCTTCGTTAAAAACCCATCATTCCAATGCCCTTGATGTTGGTGAACGCTTGGGTTCAAGAGCGATTGCTTTGTCCCCTTGAGTGAATGAAGATTGTTTTTTCGTGATTGCTTTCTTTGGATGCCAATATTTAACAATTAAAGAAGAGAAAGACAAGACAAAACAAAACAAAAAGAAAATCCAGAAAACAAAAAAGGGATAAAGCGGAGAATACAATTTCTTAAGACATCTTGTTTGGGGATTAGCCCTACCTGGCTGTTGCTTCAGTGACTGTGTGCTGCATGGATTTCAGGATTTCACATTTCATTTGTACACAGAGAGGTGTTGCGACATCCTCTTTGAGGGCCCGAATGCCAGTATTCTTGCAAAAATTGAAGTTTGGTTTTGCTTTATTATATTCTTGGCTTGTTGATGAGTTTTCCATTTAAGCCTCTTTCTTTGTCCTCCCTTATCTAGCTTTTGAAGTCTTCTGCACAGGTGGACTCTTTTATGCCTCCTCCCTAGATCAGGATTTAAAAAATGTTCGTTGCTCATCTCCTCATATACGTTATAACTGCCTGGGCTTCTTTTTTGACCTCTTTGAACTGCTGATGTGTGACACTGCATCTAGAGTTAGTATTTGACAGTCTGCTTGCTTTTGGTTTGTTTCATATGACTGGATATTAAAACTAAAATCTATTTCATTTCAGTAGCAGCAGAAAGCACAAAATCTTGACTTTCCTGCCAGTTTTTCCTGCCAGTATTTTTGAAACAATATCAAAATGTAACTTTTCTGTTGGAATATGTGTTTTTTTTCTGGCCAGCACCTCCCTCTGCCCCTAGCTTCTGTGTGATGAAACAATGGTGATGCCTTTTATCTCAGGAGTTTGATTATTTAGGAGCCCTTCCATAGTAGAGCAATGTCTTAACTAATTTTCTTGGAGTACAGTTGATGCTGAAAATGTGCTTTAGAAAGAAGTATTAGAACTTTTGTGATGTAATATAGCATAGTAAAAGGAGGATTCAGTGAGATTTCCCAGGAATAGATGGGAGCATATCCTCACATGTCGTGGGATTTTAGATCACTGACCAGCGCAGTTGTGAACTTCCCCACTGCTTTTGGCCGTTCCTCATGTTAGGAGAGTGCTGGCCTGCATAGCAGGATAGAAATCCAGG
Source organism: Rousettus aegyptiacus (assembly GCF_014176215.1). Taxonomy (NCBI): domain Eukaryota; kingdom Metazoa; phylum Chordata; class Mammalia; order Chiroptera; family Pteropodidae; genus Rousettus; species Rousettus aegyptiacus. The sequence goes on from NW_023416308.1 coordinate 42,938,191, forward strand.
CCTTCATTGATTTATTCCTTTTGGTTTCAGTCCCAGATCTTGAGCTGTGGAGGGATTGCAACTGATCAGGGACAGCCAACTAGCTGTAGTATAAATAAATGAGCTATTGTGCTGGGGGAAAAAATTGTTGTTTGAGGAACTAAAATTGACACTTTTTTTTTAGACAGAGGAAAGTTAATACATTGGACTGTTTTTGTTGTTGTTGTTTTGTTTTTTGTTTTTGTTTTGTTTTGTTTTGTTTTTAAAAGATGGACCTCATTGCTTTACTCTTATCCCCGATGTTCACATGTAAAAATAATGAACAGTGTGGCTTTTGTTTATGCTCTTGCCAATACCAACATTTGCCACCTCCTTCGAAAAGTTTTTTCATAGGACCCTGTTTGACTGAAAATTTGCTTAGGGCTGAAAGTTGTCATTCAGTTTCTGAGCTCACAGGTAAGTTATGTCCCCCAGCCCTTTAGAACAAGGAGAACACGTTTGAGAAATTTGATAATTAAGGGTCTTATTTGCTATTAAAATGTTTATTGTTATTCAATATACAAACATTAAAACTCTGGCTTTAGATGACAACCTGTCATTTTTCAAAGTTAATCATGAAATAAAAGTCGTTCTCTTGGTGTGTTTTTTAAACATTCCTAATGTCGATCATCAGATTGTTGTTTGTATATCTAGTCATTTCAGCAGCCCTTAATGAACACGAATGCTCCAGCCTTTCTTCACCGGGATACTGCCGGCCCACGTGCCGTACCTGTGCTTGGTTCTTTTTCTTTTTCGTCGTGACGGATTCGCATTGAACTATCTAGTGGTTCAGCTTGAAAGACCCTGACCTTGTTGTTAACATTATTAACCAGAAGTGCTCACAGTCTTAGAAAAGTGCAGTAAATAGGTGAATTGGGACTTTTTAGCCTTTACCCAAACCTTTGTAGCGCTTCTTATGCTAGAGTGTTGTTGACTTTGCAGGTGGTAAGTCATTACAGTTCCTGGTGAAATTCAGTAACAGTAACATATCACACTGAGTGTGATATAGGAAACTGCATCTCGCGCGCACATGTGTGTGTGTTTGTGTGTGTGTGTGTATGCACATATATGATCCTAGATTATTACATTTTTATTATGCTTCCTTAACTGTGGGGTAGTTCACAGTTATATATTACTTTTCAACATACAAATTACACAGTAATGTATAACCTGACATTTATTATGGAAATTGCAGTTTTATTTAGTTATTTCATCTTCATTAAAGGCATCGTAGATGATCTGATTTTTTAAAAATTAAGCCTCTTTAAAACATCTTAACATCCTAAATATATTCTGAGGTCTAGCATGTTCCAGAGGGATTTGGTTTCATTTTTTCTGAATAGAAATCCTTAAGGGAGCAACTGAATATATGAATAATGAAGGAGGAAGTATTTGGGTATTTTTAGGAAATAAATAGAACATGGGGTCTAAAGATATCTTGCATGTTTTTATACCTATATAAAAATCAAGAAAAAAAGAAATACCTTACTGAAAAGAAATGTAAAAACCCCTCAAAGTTAAGCAGAATCAAATTGAAGAGTCATATTTTATTATACATGTTCTTTCTGAAATTATGTTTTGCATTTATAGAAGAGCTTACAGAAAATAATATACACAGGAAATAAGTAACCACACCTAGCTTTGTCATGCCTTGTCCCACTTTAATACTTTGCCCTGTGTGCAAGCCCTCTATACACTGGTCTCTCCCTCACTTTATTCCCTGTCCTCCTCCTCAGGGTTAAATTGTTATTTTGCATTTAGTGTTTATTATTCCCATATCTTTTTTAGTTGTTTTCCTGCAAACATGTATCCATATGTAGTATGCAGTATTTTTGCATGTTTTAAATAAAGTATTAAATATAATGATATACTTTCGAGCTGCCATATTCTGAAATTTGCTTTTCATCTTCACCCTTTGTGAGATTTATTCATTTTGATGCTTGTAGCACTACTTTATTCTCACTGCTGTCTATTACTCCATTTTGTGAATTATTTATTTAATCACCTTTTGAGGAGCTTCTAGGTCTTTTCTAGTTTTTGACTTTTACTCCCAGTGCTACGATGTACATTCTTACACGCATCTCCCTGTATGTGTCTTTCGCTTTCGAACACCTGTAGGAATTTCTCTAGGGTACTATACCAGAGGTGGAGTCACTTTGGATATACCTTATTGTCCTTCACAAGTCTGTCCCTCGCTAATGTGGCTGTGCTCCCTGATGCTGTCACAGGCACTGTGAGCGAGCTCCCGTTGTTTCCCGTATTCTCCATCAGACCATGTTATCTGGTATGGCCAGATGATAACATTTTTGTCAATTCGATGGCAGTGAAAAGATATTTCCTTGGTTTAATTTGAATTTATCCGATCATGAGATTGAGCTTAATTTCATATTTATTGGCCATTTGGATTTTCTCTTCTGTCATTTGCCTTTGTCTGTTTTTCTATTGGATTGTTTTGTCTTTCTGTCATGTAGAAATTCTTTATATTCTGAATACTAATCCTTTGTTGGTTATATGCATTTCAAGTGTATTGCTTGCTTTTTTACTTTTGTTCATACAGGTTATTTTGTACAGAACTTTTTAATTTTAATGTGTGCAATCTCAAAGTTGTGAAAATGCTTTCTCTCTCTCTTCTCTCTACCCGCACCCCATTCTCTCTCTTCCTCCTTTCCCTCCTTCTTCCTCCCTTCCTCCCTCTCCTGAAAATTTTAGAATTTTGTTTTTTATTTTTGTGTTTGGCATGAAGCAAGGATCTAATTTTAGTTTTTTCCATGTGTATATCTATATCAGTTCTGCTTTTTAAAAATTTTTCAAATGCTTAAACGTTTTTTTGAAAACAATTTTAACTGAAAAATTTTAGACTTAAAAAAATTGCAAAAATAACACAAAAAATTCCATAGACCTTTTATCCAGGTTCCATAAATGTTTATGTCCACCACAGTAGGTTAAGGTGCTATCTGCCACATTTCTCCACAGTTAAATTTTTGTTTTTCTTTTGGCAGTTTTAGCATCTATTCTTGCTTCTGGTGTTCGCCAAGTGATTTTCTGTTTCCATCTTTCTTTATACATTTATTTTTTTGGAATGCTATAGCACCATTTATTAGGGCCCATTTTTCCCCTTTTTTGACTTATCCTTTTCCGTTTATACTGATTTATAAATCTACATCTTTGCTAGAATCTGCCAAGTCCCCTTCTTTAGGGGTTTGTACCATTTTACCTTCTCACTAACAATACACAAAGGTGCCATTTCCCTAGCCTCACAGAGCATGTTGTCAAACTTCTGGATTTTCGCCAACATGATCAGTGAAAAATAAATGCATGTCTCTTATTAGGAGTAACGTTGAGCATCTGTTCATATGTTTTGGGCCATTTTCACTTATTATTCAGTATATTCTATTCATATCTTTTGCCATGTTTTTCTTTGGGGATGTTGGTTTTTCTTTTAGATTTTGTAACTCTTTGTATGTGAGGGATATCCCTTTGTGATAAGTTGCAAGTATTTTTTAAGTGTGTTATTGGTCTTTTAACTGATAGCATTTTTTGTTATGTAAAATATTTCCATTTTAAAGTAAATTTTATGTAAACAAATTTATTAATCTTTTATTTCTGGATCAGCCTTTTCTCACTCTCAGTTTATAATGGAATTCACTGGTTTTCTTTCAATAATTGTGTAATTTTATTTTTGATCCATTTGGAGTGTATTCTGTTATATAATGTGAGATATGGATGCAATTTAACTTTTTTGCGTATAATGCGAGATACAGATGCAATTTAATTTTTTTTCCCAGTGGTTATCCATTTGTCCAGACTGGATATTAAAAAGTTCATCTTTTACTCCATTGATTTGAGATGTTACCTTATCGTATATTAACTTCCCATGTATACTTGGGTCAGTTTCTGAGCTTTTTGTTTCGTTTCATTTTCCTGTTTGTTTATCTATGCAGCAACTACATTACTTATAAAAGCTCACTGTCTGTTAATGCTGGCCCCATCCCCCCATCCCCACCCTCCAACATACAGCGTAGATGCACACACACATATAAATCACATAAAGCACAATATTTCTTTTCCAGGTTTTCCTGGTAATTAATTTCTTATTTGTTTCGATGTTTTTAATTTATTTAAATTTTGAATTTTGTAACCAACAAAATTTAGATAATTGTCAGCTCTTTGCTCTTTCTAGAAACTTTGGTTACAACCTAGTCTTGACCAAATTTTTTGTTGATGTGTCAGAATGTGCCTTTTCTGTTTGCTGTGTGCAAAATTCACTCGTATTTTTAGGAATTTAAATTTTATGTGGGATTCTGAAGCAATTTGAATCATTTTTAAGATTCAGGAATATCCTATAGTCTAGTCTCGTATCAGATGTGTATCATATAAGGTCAATGGGTAGACTGCAGGAGGACTGTGAACCCACTGAAGCTATATGAAAGATGTCTGCATGTAATTTTCTGGAGAAGACTCATCAAACATCAGTTTGATATGTTCGAACTTTTCAAAAAAAAAAATAAAGACTGTTTTAGGTTAAGATGGGCAAAAGGCTGGAATTTAAATACTCAGTAACAAAGAATGTGAGGTGGCCTTGAGAAATTAAGAGCTATGAAGAAATAGCTCTTATGCTGTTGTGCTCAAGACACTTGATTATAAAATGGAAGTACATTTGAATATTTTTGTGGATAAAGTTTCTAAGAGGTAAATGCCTGCATTACAATAATGGTCTTCTTTCTTCTTTCTTTTAGGTAAGTGAAAATCTTATGCTTGGATACATCGACTTCAGAATGGATGGATGCTTGAGGCTCTATCCCTCATCTCTGACGCTGTGGTAGGGACTTGTGGTTGACATGTGTGCTCTGGCCTGGTAGGAGGAAGGGGATTGCATTGACAAAAGATACTAGACTAGAGTCCTGTAAATTTTTTGCTCTTACTTGTTATACATGTTTTGCTAAGAACTCTTTTATATGTGTCATCTCTGAGATTACGTAGAAGAATAAAAAGATGGGGTTCCTGCTTTCAAGAAGTTAATAGTTGGATAGCTTTCTCCCTTGATTTCTTCATTTCTTAAGTGGGTATAATAATACCTACTTTATCAGATTGTTAGGAGGATTAAGTCAGGAAATTCAGTGCTTATCAGACTGTTCCAATATGTAGATTTCCCCTCCCCTCTTCATTTCTTTTCAACTCAAGCTTTATCCAGAACAAAACAGCAAGGTCTAAAGAGCAAGAATATAGAGGTCAGCTCTCCTCCTCTTGTCTGAAGTGTTTTTGGCTGAGATTCAGGAAATCTTGGAGACCAGGCGCCAAAGATTTTGTGAAGGAATCTGTAGTGGGTCTCAGAAGGCACTTTCCAAAGCAGCAAACATCCCCTTGAACTTCACAGTCACATTAGAAAAGCTGAGTTAAGTGTGGCTTAGGTATTGGTTCAGAACTGGCCTTAGTTGAATCCTTGTGAATATGTTAGAACATTATGTTGGGAAAATATCCCTTTGTTTAATCTAAAATGGAATTCAAACAAATGACTAAAGAATGTAAGCTGAGGTCTTTTGATCTCATATGATTCTTTAAATAATTGTCATATTGTTGTGTTAAAAATTATCTAGCTATTTAGCTTATAAACATAAGAGCAATATTCATTGAGAAGGGGAAGTATACACAGACTGGCTTGAAAAGTGGAAGAGAACAGTGCCTGAGTTGGAAAGACATAAATCAGAAAAGGCAGAGGGAAATGCAGGCATGGACAGTTTAGTTTGTACAGCTCAGATGACCCTTACCCATTGCTAAAGGCCAAACTAGAAATGTCCTTCTCTAAAGAGAGCCTGGGGCCAAAGGAGACTACAGCTCATCGCACATTCAGAGATTAAAATATCTCCAAATTAGTGCCAGTGAATCATTTTAAATTATTTTAAAAGATCTTTATATTTTAATCAGAGCCTATTCAAGACCAGTTAATTTGGGTGGCATGTTCTAAAATTATTTTCCTCCAATGATGTGTTGTGCCATTGCCTTAGAATGTGGAAACCTCATGGAAGGAGGGAGATGTTGGGAAGTCTGAAAGTACCAAGGAGCTGACAATCTTAGTTAAATGTTTATTGAATTAAGAGTAGATTAAGATTTTGTTCTTGCCACATGATTTAGGTGGAACAATGTTAGGATTGCTACTCTCATTAAGAGAGCAGGTGATTCCACAGATGTTGAAGGTCTGGCAATGTGTTCATATTCCCAAATATTCAGGGAAGACGATGCTATGGCATTACTCTAGTACATGCTTTTATTTTGGATGTAGTCTTTTGTTTAGAAAAATAATACTTTAGAAGTCTTTGATAATCTCTAAATGTGTACCTCCTCCATTTTGCTAATCTTTCCTGCAATTAGTGAAATTCTGTGTCTTATTAAGAAAAGTTATGACTGCATGGAACACTTTTTTACTCATCATAGTAAACATCATAGAGTATAATGTTTTTTATTGTCACTTTAGAAGAAAGAATACAGGGCTACATGGATCAGATGTTGGTCCCAGTTAGTCTTGTATGCCTTGCACTTAGCTGTCCCATTTTGCTTCTGTGTGGAGACTTCTTTTTTATTGTGGCAACATTTTTCTGTCATCTGGAAGTTGTCCCTTTTGTACCTAGCTAAGGTAGAGGAGCTGTAATATTTAGTATTTCCATTCTCTTCTCTTAAAATTGTTGGCTCAAGGTACTGGTATCTGTCATGAGATGTTGAGTATCATCTATTAGTTGCCAATCTTCTGCAACTAATAGAAAGAATTAAAATAGGAGCAGAAGAGATGGACAGGATGAGTTTTTAAATTATAGCACTGAGTAGCAACTGCTAGTCAAGAATTTTTTGGCAGTTTGTTAGAATCTCATTTTAAAGCAGTAACACACTCAGAGTTGTATTCAAACACTGAGATAAATGCATCAACCTAAATTCATGGTTTTGTTTTTTACTATGTAGCTGCTAATTATTGAACATAACGAGGCTTATTCATAATTTCTTTTCTCCTGCTTGATAGCCATAATCCTGTATTTGTGCTGCTGTCATTCCCATGGTAACAGACTAATGTCTGAAGCATAAGATTATTAAATACAGAGCAGTACATTAAAATAATACTAAGGTTCTGACTTACAGAGAGACTTTCACACTGGGGCAAACTTCAAAAAGGAGAACACTTATACAGAAAGCAATTTACTTGGCCAGCAATGTTTAGTATTCCCATAGCTATTATGGAAGAGATTTGTTTGAATTATAGCCTCTTCCTTCCCAGCCCATCATCTCCTTTGGCTTTGCAGCCAAGTCTTAATCTGGTGTTTATGATGTCAGTTTGTTGCCATGGGAGTTATTCTGTCACAGATGCATCATGACTTCACGGCAGGATAGAGGCAGAAGAAAATTTAAGATGAAACAGAACAACTCTAAAGTTAATCTCTAGCATATCTGTTCTGCAAAGAAGTATTCCCTTCACCTTTATGTGCTATTAAAAAAAAGTTAGTTAAGTGATCCTTTGTTGAAAGTTCGCCCATTATAAATGTCGTCAAAATCACCAAAATGCCAAAAGCCAGCTCTAACGAAAAAATGTTATACAGCTTGACCTTAGGTCTTTGAGAGTGGTCAGGATTTATGTTTTTAATCCTATGCGACAGTAACAAAGCCAGCCATGTTTGTAGCACATAAATTGATACACCAATTTTCCTGGGGTTCTTCTAAGAGAATGTCTTCTATCTTAAATCTAATGTGGTCACAATCACAAGGACATGCTTTTTGCCTTACGCCCCATGCTACCACTGCCCCTGCCATTAGCAAATATGTCTTCGCTATTCACGGAGCTCTGTAGAAGTGCTGTCAAACTCAGAGGTGTCTTTGAAGCCAAATTTTGTAGTGCTTGTAAGCATGTTAGCATTATGGTGCCTCCGGGGCCCCTTCATCATCTGCTATCTGGGACATTCTCCCATTTGGATGGCATAAAAATAATCTATACTCTTTCCTGGGGATGAAAGATTTCTGCAGATTTAAGCTAAGTTCACAGGTGGTGCTCTGCACGCGTGATCTCTGTGAATGTCATGAACAAATAGTACAAACAGAATACATGTACTTACAACCATTTTTCTTTTTTTTTTTTTGGTTAAAGATATGGGGGATATAGGAGCTGGTGGGGAAGAAAATGTTATGTAAAGAGCAAAATCTTTTGGACCATGTATTAATAATATGTACAATCAGAACGTTAATGCAATGAGTCTTTTTTTAAAAAATGTTTTACAAGGTTTAGGATTGTCTTCTTTGCATCCTTTTCCAGTTTTGAACTTAATAGAGGGTTTTAATGTTCTTTCACTTATTAGAAGAAAACTATGGTAGGCGAGGCAAGCAGGTTTACTTCTTCAGACACCTCTAATTGCTGCCAATTTGTCACTAGAAAGCTGTGGTAGTCAACTTAGAATCTGCATAGCCTTGTTTTGAGTTTGTAATAAGACCCGCTCCCTTCTGTTCTCTAACCCAAATCAGCATCCACAACAGAATAATACTGTGTGGTATAAACCCAAGTCAGCATAATATGCCATGTACCTTAATAATGATTTTTTCAGCATTTTGTTAAGCTAGCTTCAGTAACAGCAGTGAGTATATGTGTACATGATTTTCTTTAAAAATCAGATATTGATTAATGCATTGGTTCAATGATTTTTCCTTTTCTTTCTCTCTCCCCCCAATCCCCACCCGAGATGACATCTATGATAAATCTTAAAAGAAGTAGAGGTTTCAATACTTTGAGTCAGTGGTCCCAAACCTGTGGAGCTTTGAAAACCCTGATGCCTAATTTCATTCCCTGGAAACTGTGGCCTAATTGTTTGGGGGTGTGGTCTGGGCTTTGGACTTTCTAAAAGAACTGTGGATGATTCTAATATACAGAAAGTTCTGGCAGCCTTCTGCTTTACATGCAGTAAAACAGGGGTCTCCAACCCTCAGGCCAGTAAGGGACATGGGCAGATTAGGAACTGGGCCACAGAGCAGGAAGTGAGCAGCAGGCTTGTGAGTGAAGCTTCACTCCCCAGCGCTAGCATCCCTGCCTCAGCTCCACCTCAGATCATCTGGCATTAGATTCTCATAGGAGCACAGGTCCCTGGTGCCAGAAAGGTTAGAGATTGCTGTAGTAAAGGCTGAAAATTCAGATATAAAGGGCAAGTTTCAGTATCACGGATGTTCTTGATTTTTGAAATCTACTTGGTCTCTCTCTATTTTATGCTGAATCTGTCCCGTACGGTACTCTCTCGCTTCCTCTTTCTTAAACACACATCATTAAACTGATCCAAAAGTTCTGACTCATTCTTTTTTTCTCGTTCTTCTGGAATGAGAACAATTGATGAGCTCTAATTACCTCTGATATTTTCTTTGACATGTTACTTTTGTCTTAAAAAAAAAAAAAGACTCCCAAATTTTAGAAGATTTTGAATTAAGACTGAAACAACAAAAAAATTAGGTAGTAGGGGAAAGAACAGAGTTCCTGTTTTAGAAACTTGATTAGCAGTGGAAATTGAACTTTAGTTTTTGATATTGGGTTTCATGCTATATACCATCGTGCTCAGCCTGCATGCAAATTGTTTTCCTGAAGCTCTTTATAAATGAGGTGACATTAAAAAATAGTTTAATCATGTTTTCGTTTTTTTTTTTTCAATCTGTAACGCTAGTGGAGAAGAGGAAAAGTAGATTTCTTCATCTCATAAAACAAAGTACCTTTGCAATAAAGTTCTGACTAAACCTTAACCCAGTATTTTTTCATTTATCTTGGTTATTGCTTTTCACATGTCTTGTGGTTCTTGTAAACATGATTTTCCCTCTGGATCTAGATTCAAAGCAAAGGTTATAAAGGAAAGTGTTGCTATCCGAGCATCTTGCTTCTGATGTTTAGCCTTAAGAAATATATTTGATCTTAAAAGAAAAGAAATAGATTTGCTTGAATTTTCTTACCTTTCCTTCATATTCTCTTTTACACTGTATCTATGCATAGCCCTAAAACTCGGTTTAGATAGAGATCTGATGTAATTTCATGAAGCAGTGCTGTCAGATGACTGCAAAGGATGTTCATATTTCTGTTGACAGTCTTGTAGATATTGGAAGAGCACGTGCAGATGTTAACGTCTGTAGATCTGTATCTGTAAGGACAACCATCATCTTCTTTTTAAACATTTGAATTTACTCTAAGTCTAAATGATTACTCTGCTTGTACAGATTATTAAAAAGGACTTTCATAAGAGCTTGGGTAGTTTCTTCTTCTGACCATCCACAAAGATAGAGATGTTTTTATAAATTCAGGCTTTTCCTAGCAAATGATTTATCATTGTGATCAGTGACTCTATATTTGTTTGATTTATTTGGAAGTCTATTATCAATAATTTTAGTTTATATTCATGGCGAAGGGACAGTGCTAATGCAATACATGCTTTTTATTTTCTCTCTCTTTTTTTTTTTTCAGGTTTGTTCCTCTTTCATAGCAATGTGAGTTAGGAAATAAAACTTGTAAGTGTTCTTGTTTAAAAATTCCCTGTCGAATTTGATATTGAATTTTGAAAGAAGGATCCTAACAATATAATTTTGGAATGAAAGGACCCTATAGAGGTCATTCAGGGTTGTGGTTTATTATTTGCTGTGTTTTTATTTAAAGGTGATTAAGGGTGTTCTGTTTCTTAAAAATGGTACTTCTGTGTTTTCCTGGTACTGCTAACATTTGCTCTTTTCTTCTGGAACTTTGTTCTTCTTGCTAATAATAACTCAAAAGCATATTTTGTCTCAACTCTTCTGTGAAATCTTTCATTACTTTTTTTGTTATACAAGTAGAACATGTTTATTTTAATGAATAAAAAAATTGATAAAAGTATAGTTTAGAAAATAAAATTCAGCTATAATCCTATTACTCATAGATAATACTCATAATAATATCATCTGCCTTCCTTTCATATTGCCCTGCATGGATCTGTACAGACTTTGCTTGCTTTTATTTATTTAACATTGTATTATTTGTCTTTATAAAATTATTCAAGCATACAGTTTAAGGACTGTAATAATAATTGATTTAGTGGTTGTACCATAATTGACTGAACTGTTTCCCCATTGTTAATTCTCTAGATTGTTTCCGGAATTCACTATTGTAAATAGTGCTTTAATGAACATCTTTGTATTTGATTTCTGTCTATAACTTAGAGTATTTCTTTGGAATAAGGTTTCACAATTAAAATTGCTGGATCAGATGTAGGGACATTTTTTAGTTCTAAATTCTTATTTCCAAAAACTGTCTAGAATGGTGATTTTAATGTCATTCCTACTGGTCGGGAATGACCATTTTACTGCACAGTGATATGTCAGGGACTCTTTGTTTGAAATTCTTTGCTGTCAACTCTACTTTAATAAATAATAATTTTAAAAATATCTGCTAATTACTCAGAGGAAAAATATCATTTTAGTGTTCATTTCATATTGGTGAGTTTATTTTTCTCTAAATGTTTATTAAGTACTTGCTGTTCTGTTTAGGTTCTTTACTTATTTCTGAATCAATGTTTAAGAATGTATGTATGTGGTCTTTAATCATTTGTAAGTAGGCTTTCCATAATAAAGATAATAACCCTTTATCTGTTCTATTATAACTCTTTAAAGATTCCCCACCTAATTTTTGCCTTTTCTGCTTGAATAAGAAGAGCTTCAAGAAATCATTTAGCTTAATGAATAATTCATTCATTTAACAGACATTTATTGAATGTCTATTGTGTGACAGGCACCGGGGCATATTAGTAAACTAAACAGTCAAATATCCCACCCTCTGTAGAACTTATATTTGGATAGGGCTGGGGAGAGGGATAGGAGTGAGAATTAAACAATTAACATACAAAATGAACAAGTTCTCTAGTGTTTTTAGGGTAAGAACAACTGTGGACAAAATAGAGCAGGCTGAGAGGGACTGAGTGCTAGGGAATGGTGCAGTTTTAAATGGGATGGTTGGGATTGGGCATAAGGAGAATATGACATTAGGGCGAGATTTGGATTTACTGTTTTTACTTTTGTAGAAATATTTGTTCTTAGTAGCGATATTGTCACTGTGGGCCAACTATTTTTAATAATCAGGTTTAATTCTGATTTGTTAAAATGAGTACAATTAGACATAGAATTTATGCAGATTCTCTCTCTTTCTCTCTCTCTCTCTCTCTCTCTCTCTCTCTCTCTCTCTCTCTCTCTCTCTCTCTCTCTCTCTCTCTCTCTCTCTCTCTTTCTCTCTCTCAAAGGATAGACAACAGGCAACAGGAATGGAATCACCTTGGTCCAGAACCTTCCATTTATGTTCCCGGAGGGTTTGGAAGTAATTCTTCCTGCCTGAATACATCAGTAAGAACTCTGCTTTTGGTCAGCCCCGCCAGCTATAGCATCAGTAAGATGTCTTTTTGGCCCCTGTGTCAGAATGCACACAGCTCTGAAGAAGTTTTGTAAATGTGAATTGAAGGAGGAGAGGCAAGAGGTAAAACTGGAGTGGTATTTATTTACCACTGGATAGAAATAATTTAATCTATCCTGTATTTAAGTCCTCGTGTTTAGTTTTGTTTCAGGAGAAAACAAGAGAACGATAATAGGAGTGAGCTTTCACTTTTTATTATTTATGTGTTGAAATTTCAGAGATTTACCCTCCTACCTCCCATCTTTCTCATTTTCTTTTTTGCCTTCTTTTTCTATTTTTATTTCTACGCCTTCATTTTCCTGCTTAATTTAGTATGTGATAGCGTGATAGCATTGCTGGGTGTTATTTTTCTCTGGCATAACCATTGCAGTTGCTTTTTAGAGCTGTGTTCCAAGGCCATTCATATTTTAGAATGGAACTATGTTGTTTTGTTATTTATCACTCGAGTCTGAAAGACATCGTGACCATCTTGCTGATAAAGAACATGAATGCAAGGAAGAAGAAATAGTGGTAAACAGCCCTGAGAATTGTGTTGCTTTGAAAAGGAACATGAGATCACAGAGAAGTTCTTTATTTTTATTCATTCAAATTGATGAATTCTTTAACTTGTATGTCTAATTGTATTCATTTTTTATAGTTTAGTGCAGATAGGTTATAAGATTCTAGAAGCTAATACACATTGATTTCTTTCACAAGTTTGGAGACAATCCTTGATTCATAAAACATGACAGGAACTTTGGGTAATTGTCAATTGTATGACTATTTTTCTTCTTTGAATTCCTATTGGCAATCATTAAGTAGATTCCATTTGAAATTTGAATGACAAATTAGTGTACTCTTATGAATGTGCCTCACATAAATTTTAAATGAAGTGTTTGATTTTTTCATCCAGATCAAGTTGGCAAAAGAATTTTAATTATTTCATTGACTGAGTTAGGAGTTTCGGGTGAAGTTCAAGATTACTCAAAACCAGGCTACAGTAAGAAATAAATATAATCAAGTGCTTTCAAGTGTAAATCTTAAATGGAAACTGAGCTATAATAATTGTTTAATTAAAAAACTTTCCCTTTTGTTTTGTTATACACAGATCTCCTAGGAACCCCCCCCCCCCCCACTTTTAAAAAAAATAGCCTGACGTTTTCATAGTGACTGTGGGAGCCTCACTTGCTATATAAAATGAATGGTAGTACTGTTTCATTTCTACTTTCAACCTTTCAGTTAACCAAACAGTTTTCCCTACTCTCCCCCTCTCTCCCTTCCTGTTCCTCCCTCTTTTGCTCCTGATGTCTCTCCCACCTAGTCTCTCTCTCCTTCCCCACTCCCTTCTCTCTCTCTCTCAGTGAATAATACCACAGTGAACTCTATGCAGAGACAGGTTCTGTGGACAGAATTATTGACTTGACCAATTGCATTGTAGAATACCAGTTACTTACTAGAACTGAATTAAAGAATTATAGCTCGTGTGTATGCTCCTGAGCATCAGAGCGGGAAGGGTAAGAAATGGGACTGTTGGGCTCAGCAAGTTACAGTACCGTGACAGTGAAGCCACCATTATGCTTCATTCTTGTTAGTGTTATCTTTTCTTTTTCCCTTCTTTGAGGTGGGGTGAGGTGGGGTGCAGTGGGATAATGTAAAGTGATCTCATCATTTGATGGTTCATAATAAGCAGAAAAGAGGCACCTGTAGCTCATGAATGTGTGGATTAACAAGTGTAAATAACTTCTACTAAAGAATGTCTCCTAGCTTGACTTCCTGTTTTTTTATTTTAACAATGTCCCATCTTTGGGACTAGAAGAAGCTCAAATTAGATTTGTAGAGCTGAACGTCAACAGTATCATTTACTTTATACAGTAGGTGTCCCTGAAGAACTTAAGTAAATTAAACTTACTTCTATAAATTATTCTAAAAATAAAATTTATTTTTATGATAATGTTATTATGTAAGCATTGTATATTTGAAATGTGCAGAAAGCAGAAGGGAAAGAAATCATATATAAGCCATCTCAGGAGACGTGACCAGTTTTGGCATATTCACGGATTTCTTTCTACCCTTTTTTCTATAATTTTTTCCTCTTTTTATCTTTCTGCTTTACCTACATGTGATCATACTGTATATATCATCTTTACTCCTGTTGTCACTTAATATCATGTCATGTGTTTCCAATTGTTGGTATAAACTTTTGTATGTATATTTAAAGGCTGCCTAGTGTTCTTTGGAATTTACGTAGCTTAATTTTATTAACCATTAGCCCAGTTTTAAAAAACACATTTGATATTTTTAAATTTTTTGCCTTTATATACAATGCTGTGGCAGCCATCTTTGTGCATAACACTTTCTCCATATTTTTCTCCACATTTAAGTGATATTAACAGAAATAAGGTTATGAAATTAGAAACACTGCCATATGTCATTTTAAATTCACTGGGTTGTATGGGGAGAGGTGGTTGGTCTTTTTTTTTTTTTTTTTTTTTTTTACTTTTTTTGGGGAATAGTTTAAAATTTACTGAAAAGTTGCAGTGATGGTACAAAGAACACCACATTCCCATTAAAGAGATTTACTTTTACTGACATTTTGCTCCATATGCTTTATCATTTGTGTGTATGAACACTTTTTCCATGGTGTGATCTTTCACATCTTTATACATTTTTTTCCTGCCCCTTTTGAGAGTAAATTGCATACATCATGTCTCTTTGCCTCCAGATACTTCAGAATGTGTTTCCAAAGAATAACAACATGTCTTGTGTAACTGTAGTGCAATTATAACTTTTGGAAATTTAACATTGACATAATGCTTTAATATGTCTGTATTTCAGTTCGGTCAATTGATCTAATGGTATTTTTATATCATTTTTTCCCTTGTAGTACAACATTCATCACATATTACATTTAGTTATTATGTCTCCCTTAATGGGGGATCAGTTTTTCAGGCTGTTTGTCTTTTATGACTGGACATTTAAACAAATATAGCCCTCCTCCTCCATTTTTTTTAAAAAAGCTCCTCATTTGGGGTCATCTGATGTTTTCTCATGATGAGGCTAAGGCTATGTATACTCAGCTGGAATAAATACTTAAGTCATGTCCTTATGTATATTATATCCAGAGGTACCCAGTGTCATTCAGTGGTGATGTTAATTGTGATTATCTGGTAGCTGTGTTCTTTTTTCTTCACCAAGTGGTGAATGAATTTTTTCTTATAACTAATAAGCAGTTTTTGGGGATACACTTTCAGTTATACAAATATCTATTCTTCTTTAAAAATTCCTCCAATTTAACTTCTATTGACAATTCTTGCTTGAACCAGTCTTTTGTATGAGTTTCCAGCTAATAGCATCAACATTTACCAGTCAGTAGTCAACATTCTCCTATAAAGAACTCTCCTTCTCATCCATCGTCCATCTATCCATCCATCCATTATCTATCTATCTATCTATCTATCTATCTATCTATCTATCTATCTATCTATCATCTGTCTGTCTAATCTTTTATCATTTGTGTTGCCTCAAAACTCTTTTTAGTGGTTTATTCCTTATTTTCTTAAACATATTATGTTCAAATTCTCTCAGATTTAATCAGTGGGCGCTCCCTCAGCTTGTCTCCTATGTTCTTGTGACGTGCTCCCCTGTGTTTTGAGAACTATTTTTTCTGACATAGATGTTCTGGGCTGATCTTGTACCTTCCCTGCTGTAGCCCTGCAATTGTTCCTTTACTTTGTTCTCCTAACTTTTTTTCCTAGACATGCATACTTATACTTCTTAGGAATTCAGAGGGAACAATAAGCCACTCTTGATTCTTGTAGCCAACCTAGGGTTTTTATATGGTAGGAAATAAGAAAGGTTTGGTCCACAAATGGGGTAAGTGCCACAGACTTCACAACATATCCCTTTTTAGCTTCTTTGTCAGTGTATCTTGTTGACCAAGTTCCCTAATTTCATACACTGTTTGACTACCTTTTTGGCTTTTTTCTCTCTCTGAATTTGTGGTAAGCTTTTAGGCGAGAAATTTCACTGGTTTTCACTCTTCTAGTTGAACTTTGAAGAGTGGTGGGCATATCAAGCATGTACATTTTCAAGAGTTAAGCTCCTGATGAAAAGCTTTTTATAAATACAAGAATGCTTAAAATATATTTAATATAAAAGGCTGACATATACTTCAACTCCACATGGGATATAAATGTGTTCCTCCCTCTTTGGGTGTGTGGGTCCTAGGCCTGGTGGGTCCCAAGTCTGGCTGTGATCCAGGCTCATGGCTAGAAACAGGACCCCGGATTTAGAATGTTACATTAGTGTAATAGGGTGCTGGTGCCTAAAATATGTAAACATACTTCAGCTTATTGCATCACACATGTGTGGCTGAATGCCACTATTGTACTCTGCTATGTGTGGAGCCATGTGGTCCCCTGGAGAGCAAAAGGGGAGCACAAGAAGTGCCTGCAGTACTGCACTCCCCACAATAGAACTGCACTTCTAGAAACAGAAGTGCGCTCCGCATAATAAAGTTGGTGTCTGCCGTTTCATTCTCATGTCGGCCTCTTATGCATTCTTCCAACTGGGCATCTCACCATCAGACCTTCCCTTCTCATTCAGCTCAATCAGCACTGACAGGGTCATTGTGAAACTTAGCTTTCTTTTTTAAATGTTTGGAATTTGTGGACTTCTCTTATGAGATATTCTTATATCCTCCTCTTGTTCAAAATTACAGTTGGGGATTTCTGAATGATGGGCTCGCAACAGGTAAACCTGAATGACTTAGTCAACTACCAGGCTGCTTCAGGTGAAATGGTGTTCCTGGACAGATCTTGATTTGTAGAAGGAAGGGCACAGCAAACTTGGCAATTTCTCCTTTCATCCCTGCAGGTAGTTTTGTTAGAGATAACCCATGTAACCTTAATATCTCGATGTTCTTATGTAGGAAAAATCCCATGCACAAAAAGAAATAAAATAGCTTGTACACCCAGAGACACTTTAGAATTTGTGTCCAAAGGGCTGTCATTAAGATTCATTTGCATTTTTATACTAGGCAGTTGTGACTCTGGTAAGTCAAAGAGAGTAGAAATGGATATGAAAGGAGGCTGTCTTTGTGCAGCCTGTTAACTGTTCTGAGAGGCCTGTTTGAATGTTGAAGTGAGGGCTTTAATCTACTTGTATTTGGGAAGGATATTCTGATGAACAGATTGTGAGGTCTCCTTGATTAGGTTAGCCACTAGTCCAATATGTGCCTAAATGAGGTGGGTTTTTTCTCTTTACTCCTTCGAATTTTCCTAGCTATAAGCAGTTAATTTGGCTTTATATTAGATAGGACTCACACACATTCAAAGACAAACTGAAAATAAAAACAATTATTTTGAATGAACATATAATAGAATAATTGAGATAATCGTCAAAATTATGTCCCCTACTGGAGTCAGATTAATGGCACTGCAATGGCTAGATGGAGGCATTTCTTCATACATAGGCTGTTTCAACTATAAGAGAAATTAATAGGTGGAGACCTGTATTAAAAGTACTCATATTAGAAAAACTTTAGAGTATCTTGAGCATTTTACTCAGGAGCAGCAAATCTGTTTCTACAATTTTATATTTTTTAACATGTCATGTTATTGAGCCTTTTTTTTTCTACATACGTTTGACTTGTTCTTTTGAATTGTAATTGAAAACTTATGTTTTTTAAAAAAAAACATTTAAAAATAAATATATGGTGTTCAACTAGGTGGTAGAAACTGAAATGAGTATGAATGTATGTTTTCTGTAAGGTTCTGAAAGCAATAATAGGATCTCTTTAAGCTCTACTGTATAGGAAGGCTAGTGATCCATCAAAAACACAGTCGTGGATTTAGGTCTTCTATTTAGATTAGGAATGTTAAGAAAGATGGATGGTAAATGTCTTTTAGCTGCATTGTCCCCAAAACATGAAATGAAATCTAAAGACTCTCAAAGAAGGTTTCAATTACACTAGCAAATGACTTGAACAAGGATTGGGTAAGGGGAGGTCACGGGCCAATGGAATGCCAGTTGTGGATTTATATTGTTTAAAATGAAAACATTATTTCCATTAACCCCTTTCCACTAACACCTCCACCAGAGTTATTTTCAGGTTGTACATTTGTAGGTGTTAGTCATACTTGATAGAAATAACCTTATCGCTAGTGTAAATTGCACAGCCTGTCCATGGGTGTATTTTTTTTCCCTGTCCAATGCAAAATTCAAGTTTCATTTGGCTCATCCTTTAGAGAGATACTGGCATCCCTGTGTTCTCCAGATTTGATTTTAAAATATAGCACTGAGCTACCTGGTTGCAAAGAAGTATTTATAAATGTTTTAATTAAAAACAGAGGAATGGACCATGTTGTGGTTTCCCATGGTAACAGCTAATCGGCTGTCAAATCACACCATGCGCTTTAATTTGGGGAGGGAAAATTCCAGGTTTTGCAGTGACTCTCAGTAGATTTTTCCCTCATCTGTTGGTGTGGGTTTAAGTGTGGTGTTTGCCCTCTCATTGCAAATGGAGCAAAGAGTTGGTAAGCAGAAGACGAAGCATCCTTTTAATGAGTCGGCTGTAGTATATGCTCAGGACAGACACTTTAAAAGAGCACCATTAATTTGAATAAAACAGGAGAAGGTAGGTACTTTGTACGTCCATAAAGCACTGAAGGGGATAAATCAAATTATCTGTTCAGTATTTAATGGCCATAAAGTTAAAAATTTTAAAGGCAGTACCTCCGAGACTTCTTAGTCAATTCTGTCCATATTATTTTTGACATTCAAAAGTCAAGGTAGAATAGCCATATTGACAGCAGTACTCATCACACTGGTTTGATGATTTAGTGGGAATGACCCTGGGATTTGTGTTTCTCTACACAGATGATGATCAGTTGCGTTTTTTTCTTTTCTTTTTCTTTTTTTTTAGGAACTCTTGTAGAATCCTTGGGGTCTACCGAGCTTCCAACTTGCTTTTTTTTTTTTCCCCCAGTTCCTTACTCTTGGCTCTTGGTATGAAAGATAATTAAGGATAATTGACTAAAAAAAAAAAAAAAACTCGGAAGCCAAAGAACCAGATATTTGGATTAAAATATTGCTTTTAAAGAAAACAGGATTTTATTTGATACATTTCAAAAAATTCCTAAGAAACTCTATTCAGTCTAAAATCTATTTTTACAGATTTTTTTTACATAGTTCCTAGTTCCTCAAAGCAAATTATAAAGAAAAATGATCATTTATTAATTTCACCACTTCTATTCATTATTTTCTACATCTGTACTTAGCCATTGATGCAGGTGGGCATTGCTCTAACTGTGGTTCAGAGGCAGCTGAATCATAAAGCTTCTGAGAAAATCGATACACTAGTGACAGTTGGAATGAATGTCAATATGACACAGTGATTTTGTGATATGGCAAAGCTTTATTCTTTTTGCCTGTTAGCTAATACAGAATCCTAATTACTCATTAACATGCTCTCACCTTGTGTGGTCCAAACTTGTATGGTCCAAACTGTAGGAACATATCTTGTAGTTTAGAGAATGTCACTGCTAGTTATCTTTTTACTTATTCTGTTTTATATATTTATTTTTGCATGGAATATTCCCCTTTCATACATCTCTGCTGTGGAACTCTATGTTCCCTGGGCATTAGATCCTTTTCAGTGTATCTTCAGTTGCCTGTCGCTTTTTATTTTTTTATTAAAAAAAAAATTTTTTTTTTAAACCAATACTCTGTATAGATAAATTTTGACATGATGGAGGTTTACTATTAAAATGCTATAGAAGCATCATGCTGGAAGACAACTTAAAGAGAGATTAAAAAAGCAAAAGTTAATATATTGTATGAATTATGAGATGATAATAAGACATTTGTTTTGTTTTGTTTTGTTTTCAAGATACATAAGAGTTTCAAGAAGGTCCTGCATGTTATGAGTGCTTTTAAGGAGTTTGAGGTTTTCCTTGGAAATACATATAAAGTCCCTTTCTTTTTCTATCTTATTTTACTACCCATTTTCCTTGAAGGACAATTAATTTGTTTTACTCTATTTTCAAATGCTAATTCAGCTTGTTCCCGTCCCGTACATGGTCTCTAAGGATGATACTTGCTGAAATCTAAGACCATTTAGTGTTTTTGGATCTTATAGTTTTAAGTAGATTGTTCCTTGTTTTGCTCTAAGTACCTTGAGAGATTTAGCTGTTAAACCAGCAGAAACCTTTGTTTTCTTACTTTCCTATAAAGAAAATAAAAGTGAGAAAATAATAATTTTATGGATAATTCAAAGAGAAGATTTAACATGCAAATCCCTAACATGCTACTACTTACTATACAAGGACTTCCAATCAGCTTATGTTACAACTCAGCATGACAATTGTTAAACTCATTTATTTTTAAAGAGCATTTATATGTGAAACATGTTAAAGGAGCAAAGAAGACAGGGACTTTTAACACCATTCTTCTTGAATGTGATTTTGAGCTTGAAATATGTGGTGTATTTCATTTGTTTGTTTACTTATAACTACATAGCCCTTAGATTTTAAACTTTTTGAGGCTAGAAACCCTTTCTTATGTATCTATATTCCTAAAAGATAGTTTCTTTCTTGTATGATTTTTTTTTTGCCATTATCTTTATATTGCTAATATTATTATTTACATTATATTTCCCTTTAAGTTGATTTAGTTTTTTACCTATCTTATCCAAATTGGTATTTACCATGAAACCACAGGTTTGTTAAGCTGTATTTTTTTTAATATATAAAATTTTAAATATTAAAAAATTAAGTTTTATTTATATACCATTTAAAATTATTTCATTTGTCACACTTGAGAAATGGTGCCCTGCACATTCTCAAATTTAGTGAATATTGTTTAATTGTGTAGGGCAAGGAATGGATTTATTATGTACTTAGCATGTTAAATACAATGTTCAAGAGTTTACATGTATGTTTTCTCATTTAATCCTTTAACAATTCAATGAGGAACATGTCCCCATTTTATAAATAAGAAAACTGAGGTTCAGAAAGGTTAAGTGACATTCCCAAGGTCGAAGAGCTTAGTAAAGATTAGATTTGAGATACGAACCCAGGTTCATCAGATTCCAAAGTTGTGCTGTTTTTGCTAAATGTTGCCGACTCCTAATAATTAATGAATTAACCTTGCGATCATGTGATGGTCTGCTTTCTCACTTTTACTCCCTGTGGTTGAGTTTCTTCTGAATGGTATTTATACTTTGCGATTTTCCTCTGATTTGCATTTTGCATGATCTTGAAAGTTGTTCTCACCTTCTGTTTTGAGCTTGTGTCAAAGGGAAACTCTCAAGACTTCTGAGAAGTAAATGGTGATTTCTGATTTTTTTACAAGTGTCACCACTGAAGAGCTTAAAACAAATATTAATCTCCATATTTAAGTTAAAGCTAGTCTCTGTGTCTAAATAATATTATTCTTAGGAGATAAAGTTTAGACATGACCTGATTCAATTCACTGTCCTTGTCCAAAACGAATGCTTGAATCCCCATTTCAGCATGCATATGTGATCGTCTGACATTTGCTTGATAACCTACAATTATAGAGTCTCACTATCTACTCTGTTACTAAAAAAAATGAAAGAGCGCTTAGGCAACTGTAGTCCTTCAAGACTAATTTCCTAATACATAAAAGTTGCAAGATAGCCTAATGCTTGCTTCTTCTATTTATTTATTTTGGTATTAGAGAAAAGAAAAAAGTTTTAAAATTATTATTTGCCTTTTGATACATTCAGAAAACATTTCATATTTTCCCTTAAATCATTTGGTTCTCATTTCAAATAATCATTAGGGTTTCATTTTCATTCAGCTGGATGGCAGTCATAGCCAGAAATTGTTTAATGGGATTACTTACATTGATGGATGGTTTAATATTTTGAAGATAGCACACAGTAGCACTTTTAAGAGCATAATCAGGACCGGCATGTGAGGGATGTGAATTAGCTTGAGTTTGACATCAGTGCCAGTGTAAATGCAGTTTTGTGGAACTTTTCTTCAGGTGCTCACTGAGCATTTTATACATCTTCTCCCCTCCCCCAAATTGTACTTTTCTTGGTTTCCTGTCTGACTTATTTACCATACTCACTTTGTCTTCTAAATTATGGGAAATGGGGAAATAGAGGAACGGCATATCTTTCTTTCTGAGCATAAAGTCTGGTTTTGAACGGGATGGGGCTACTGAGCCCTAGGAATCAGTGTCTTTTGGGGGTTGGAATGACTGCAAATGGGTTGTTTTCCACCCACTGACTTGGCCTATATCTGTTGATTTTATCATACTGTAGGGGGAGTGAAAAGGCTGCTGTTTTATTATTCTTCTGTAAAATTAATTGGTGCCTAAATCAAATATTAAATATACTGTATTTTATATCAAGATGATTGATGTAGTTTCAGTGTGGAATATCTTCTGTGTGTTTATGTTAATAAACTTATAAAATCTGAAAATTGCAATGAGCCAGAATGAATTTTTTTTTTTTTATTTCAAACAGTAAACTTGATCAGATTGGTAGTGACCATAGTTCCCCCCAATGACTCAACCAAGCAGATAATTCAACAAGCCCACACAGGGTTATGCCCATTTCAAGAAACTTATCCCCACTCATTCCCTACTCAATGCAGAAAATTTTATATTTTTTGAAGCCAAAAATCTAGTACATCATTTTGTCAGAGAATATTTTGAGCTTCTGTGTTTTGCCTCTCCCCCCCCCCCCCAAAAAAATGTGTGAAATGTTGGTATGAAGAAAACCGGGGTATTTTTGGTCTCATTCTAAAATGTAACTTCACGGTCCCCATGCAGAACTGAATTTCTTTCTAATGTGCTGTTTTCTTCAACCTAACCTTTCTGTAGGGAGGAGTAATAAGTTTATTGTCAGTATGTGGATATTTTAATTGAAGATAAACGAGTTTTCTTTTTAAACGTCTTCAATATTACATATCTTCAGTTTTATTATCTTAATTTCAGTAGATTGGCAAAGCCAGATAAGCTTAACAACACTAACCTGATTCAGCATTCATTACCGCTGCTAAATCAAATAAGACCTGGCTAATAGAAACATGGCTTGTGCAGCCATTCTTCAATTTAATTAAATATCGTACATTGTATTGCACTTATATGTATATACCAGAGACAGAACTTTATAATCAATTTGGAAACTCATGCTGTACCCTCTAGCTGGAGATATTTAGCATTTATTGTGATATATCTTCTTTTGGAGGAAGGCTTTAAATTATTAAATATCAGGATTGCTTGAAGGAATGGAGATGGGTCTGACTCACTTGACATGCTAGCAAGGTTAGGTCCCATTTCATTCTCACAGAGGTTGGCAAATTTTTTTTGTAAAGGGCAAGATAGTAAATATGTTAGGCTTCATGGGCCATACGGTGTCTTTCACAACCACAGCATTCTGCTGCTACAGTGTGAAAGCTGCCACAGACAATATGTAAACGAATGAGCATGGCCGTGTTCCAATAAAACTTTATTTATGGACACTGAATTGTGAATTTTGTATAATTTTCTTGACGCGTGATACATTATTCTTTAAAATATTCTTTTCAACAATTTAAAAATATAAAAATGATTTTCAGTTTATGGAGATAAAAAAGCAGACAATGAGCTCGATTTGGTTTGTGAGCCTCATTGTACAGGGTCCCATTTCTTACTATATTTCTGTTTGATTATTTAAATAATGATGTATTTATGTACTTACCTTTCTCTTAGGTTGTTTGCTCTGTATCTTCGCTTGCTCAGTTGTCCATAAGTGAAAACTGTGAGTGGGAATGACTTTTCCCTCTAATTCCTTTACCTGCCAGTCTCTGCTCAATAGTTAGGGCAAAGGGGAATCAGGTGTTCAGCCTCCAATGAGAGTCATTTCTGTTATCAGTTAGTAGTTGCTATTTAATTCTCAAGGTGCAGACAATGCAGCAGAATTGACTTACCTCATTTTCACATTCTGGGAGATGACCTGTTAGTCTGGAGGGTGCTGTCAGGTTTCTGGCGTTACTTTCCCTGCGTGGCCATTAACAACGGTGGAGTGCATAAATCGATTCCAGGTCTGAGCTGTAAGTTGTTAGCCTTGCAAACTTGGTGGTCAGACTTGCTGTCAGTGTTTGTAGTGATGGAAATAGCCTGAGCTCGGCTTCATTACTGCACCCTAACTGTCTAATACTTGTGTAACTGAGGTTTTAGGTTGTGTTGCTGAGAGGATTCTTGTTCCAGAAATTTGCTGCCAGTCATATTCAAATTTTTATAAGACAATGAATCATTCAAACTTAAGGTTGGCATTGGCTTTTTAAAACGGTTTTCAAGAAAGACTGGATTAATTTATAAGATCCAGCTTTTGAGAAATTCCTATCTCTTATGGTGAAAGTTCAGTTTGCTAATAAATCAGTGAGTACTCTGTCATCTGACATTATGGATGTTTATCTCTTTATAAATATAGAATTAGTCATTTCAGCTTGCTATTGGCATTTATTTGCAGGAGTGGACATACTGTTGCCTTTCTATAACATATCTTCCCGATTCATTCTGGGGGAAAAAAAATGTGAGACTACGAGTTTCTCACCTGAATCGTGTAACTTAAGGATAGATTGAGGCATGTGAGTTCTTATTGTTGCCCATTGTGAATGATGACTCTTGGCTTTGGTGATTATAACCAGCTCGTTTCTAGAATTATTTATTAAATTAGAAATTTAACTAGCTGTTCCCTTTGTAAGTTTAGCTAAGTCCTAATCAGATTGCCTTGTGGTTTCCTGCAAATATTTTTAGTACTTATTTTGCATCATCCTGGAAGAAAATTTAACAAAAAGATGAATGCTTGCTCCAACTCCTGGCATTTTTATTTACTTATTACTTTTTTTGTTCTGTGGTCTCTCTCTATAAGGTGATGGGAACACATCAAACCTCTCGAAAAATGACTTGAGAATAATTCCAAGTATTGGAGTGCTTGCTTTCTTCCCAACGACTGTGGGCAGTTTTTTAGGTGATGCACAAAGTTCTGTAGGTCAGCTTGAAATCATAACGCTTGCAAGGAAAAAAAAAATTAAAATTGACTTCAAAGGACAACTCTGACACGGTCAATTAATAATTAAAACAGTTTTTTAATGAGCTATGCAATTACCTGTATGTCCCTGGAGACGATGGTTTATGGTATTATTGCAGTGCCCTTTCTTTAGTCATGGCGCATGACATTTGTAATTTAAAGCCAGCTAGACATTAAAGTGACAGAACTTTCATTAACCTTGTCTAAAGTTTGCTGATGACAAATGACTTATAAAACATGCTATTGTCAAAATATACCACATATTTAAGTACCTTCAAAGTCCTATGGGCTCTGAGAGGCTGTGGAGCCTCAGAGAGAAACCAGGGCCGCCAGTGTCCTCAGGAATTACTTGATGGGGTCCCTAGTGATTGGCACTATTTCTTCATACTCAGGTAAGTGTTGCTTGCTTCAGACGAAAGTAATGGGTTTTTCATGGCTCTTTGGTTCAAGTGGGTTTCCCATGGGTTTTTGTACCACATGACTTGATTCTCTCAACCAGTGGTTTATGACTATTGAATAATTTTTTCTAAATCTTCCTTGGCTTGTAAACTTTCAAGTCTGAGAGAAGTTTTATATTTTCTGCCTGAAACCGTTACAACAGTTATGTTTTGATTTTAGCTTTTCTGGTATCTCGCTTTTAAATTCTTAGCCATCCACTTGTGCTATGCCACGCCATATCCCTCTTTATTTTTTATGTTTATCCCTCTTATTTGAAATATAGAGTTCTCTCTCTCTCTTTTTTTTTTTTTTTTTTTTTTTTTTTAGAACCAGTGTTGGAGCATCTTCTCTATTTTGTAATTTTCTTCATATATCTTTTAGAGGAATATTTTAAAAGTACTAAAGAAGATCTTACAGAGGGATATCCTTTTACAATCATAATGGTAACAAATATGTAGTAATTAACTTTTACTGAGCAGATATTGTATGCCAGGCACTGAGTTAAGAGTTCTATCTTATTTAATCTTAATAGTAACCAGCAGTGATAGTACTACTACTACACTTACAAATGTGGAAACTAAGGCACAAAAAGATTAAGCACTTGCTTACTGCCACAAGACTTTTAGGGGAGCAAAGATTTCTGAGTGCCTGATACCAAAGGTCTTGCTTGCAATTATTTACCAACATGGCCTCTTAACTCATTTTGTTTTTTTTTAAAATAAATTCCATGTTTATTTGCTAGGCTTTTATTTTTGTATAGTACCGTAATTTCATGTCATAGTGTAAAACATACCAATAAATGTAATGGGCTAGTATGTCTGCAAAAAAGAATTTAATATTATAAGCAAAAGTTGAGTATATTTATGTGAAAGAATAGTCAAAAGAATTTATAACCACCTTTAAACTCAAATAACAGTACAGTATGGAATTACAATACTTCATAAGTATTTGCTATTATTATTATTATTAGCATCTTCTCTGCATTTAATATATCCTGTTTCTGTTGTGAGTCTGTGTCTTATGATTAGTTCCCATAAGATTAAAGGCTATAATACAGCATTCACAACACACTTTTTGCTTTTGATCATTGTCTATAAACACTATGTAAGTATTATACATTACAAAATATTAAATACTCCCTATTTCCATTCTATCAAATACATTTCCTATGTATTTAAATACTAGGGTAGATTTCTGCATACTAATCTCAACCATTTTTTGGTTGAGTATAATATCAGAAAGTTGGCATAAAATATAATTGTACAGGTCAGTAATTATCACAGAATAAATACCAGCATAACCATCATGTCAAGAAATAGAATTTTGCCAATACCCCAGAAGTTTCCCTTGTGTCCTCTCAAAATTGGTAAGACAGACTTGAACTTGAAAACCATAGTTTTGTATTTTTCATTTGCTTTTGATATTTTTTAACTTCTTGTTGTGGAAAATGTTAGGTATACAAAAGCAGAGGGAATAGGCTATTGGTCCTTCAGGTTTCTATCACTCAATTTTAACAATTATTAACTCGTGGTCAATGTTATTGTATCTGTAATCTCATCTATCTAGGCTGCTGCCCCTCCCATCATTTTAAATTGTGGACATTATATCATCTCATTTATAAAGGTTTCAGTATATAACTCTAAAATACAGAATTTTTTTAAAAAGATAAGCACAATACTATTTTTATACCTAAATGAACAGTAATTTCTTTGTATCAACAATATTCTGTCAGTATTCAAATTCTATAATTGTCTTATCTTATTATTACTTTTTACAAAAATGTTTTTTTTGACTCAAGCGAAATAAATTCCATTTATTACAACTGGATGATAAATATGTCAAGTCTCTTTAACCTATGTCTTTTCTCTCCATCCCTCTTTTTTTCTTTAAGTTTATTTGTTGAAGAAACTGGACAGTTTTTTCTATAGAGTTTTCCACAATTTGATTTTGCTTCTTTTATAGCCTCATGATGTTGTTTAACATGTTTGTTTATCTTGATTTTCTGTAAATCACACCAGAAGTATATCTGATGCAAGTTTGATTTTCTTTTTTGGGGGGGATGGGTATATGAAGGGCAAGAACATTGCGTAGGTAGGTGTATAACATCTGTACCTTTTTGTATGTGTGTGATGTTAGTGATTTGAAAGTCACTGCCCATATTTATTCTTTCAATAGGTGCTGCAAGATGGTGATAATCTTTATTCTGTCATTACTTCTTTATAAAGAGAAACTTTCATCGTTTCAGCTGCAATACATATATGAAAGGCAAGAGAAATGATTGATTCTTTACTTTTATTTACTGATTGTCTAAATAATTAGTAGGTTCTCTAGCATCCTTCAAAGGTAATCATGGGAGTTTTGTTTTGTTTTAGTATTTTAAGAGTAGCTTTAAACGTTCTTATGCTTCAATCCATTACTATTATTCTAATAATGCTTAACTATTCTGCTTTCCCAGTAGGAGCCTCTTCGTCTTGGTTCCTAAGACCTTTTATCTTGTTCCCGGAATCTTCATTAGCATCCTTCTTCCTCTTAATAATAAGATAGTCCTAGTTTATTTATAAGGTTTTTATTTTATTTTATTTTTATTTTATTATTTTATTTTAGACACTTGGAATCAGCTTTTTCTTGTAGGAGCTCGTTCCTTTAATTGGATGGTGTTATTTAGAAACTATAATCTGGTGACTAGGGGTTACTTATTGCTTTGGGATAGACCATTGTTTTTAGATCTTTTTAAGTATAGAGTCATGTGTCTTTATGTTGACATAAGGATAAAATGCATAATGACTTCAGCTTGACCCTTCCGATTCAAATTCAGGGGTACATAGTTTTTATTTCACGCAATGCCTTTACTTAAATCATGCATTTGTATCTTCATTCGCTTATACCAAACATCCTGCTTCCTAATGATACCAATATTGGAGGTTCTCCGACTGGGATACATCAGGCATATGCTGTTACAGTATCTGGTAGGGAAGGGTTGGCATCCGCATTTTTGTAAATTCCACTGGTGATTCTGATGTTCACCAAAATATGAAAACCATTGATCTATTTTATGAACCATTTAAAGCTATAGATATTTAAACTGTGCCTCACATTTTCTTCTAAGAAATTCCCCTTTTCATTCTTAATTGACCATATTCTTGATGAGCCACCTACGTACCATCTGAATTCTTTTTTCTTGTTTAACTCACTGCTTTACACATGTAGTAGAAAAGACTGCAGTTATTTAACTCCTCTGAAAGCTAGGCTGCAGTTACCTTTGACCATTTAGAATGCTAAAATACAGGTGAACCTCACAACTAAGGCTCTGCCTGAGGCCAGTGGGAGAATCCTCTCTATTTTGAGCAGAATGCCTGGTTTTGGAGTAGATTTGCTTAAGGGCAATTCTGTATTTGATAAAATATCAGAGCAATTTATGTCCTTGTACCCTTGTTCCTTTTCTTTCCTCTTATGCAGAAATGTTAATTGACAATCAAAGGAGTAGCAAGTGCATACCTGAATTCACAGGCCTTTGGGGGCCATCTTTAATCCTTCTGTGGATTCAGGGCTGGTTTGGGTTATGCCTTCTTTCATCCATGCTCACCAGAGAGTGTCAGTGTTTTCCTTGTTCTTGTTTCTGTAGTTAGAGTTCTGAAATCTGACTCTGTCTGGCCATTTTATTGCTTCTTTCTTAAAACAGACTATATAGGTCTGTGTGGGTCTATCTAACTTTTAATTGATTTAATATTGATAATTGGAGGAAGAAGAGTTAGGTCTTCTGTAAATGAATTTTAAAAATCTAACCGCATTGTGATAAACCTTTAACTTCATGTAATATCAACTTAGCTTTGTTTTGTGTTTTTAAATTTACAGACTTTACTATTTTAATATTCTTGGGAAGGAGGTGAAGTGACCACTGTTCTCACTTTAGGGTACAAAATGAAACTTCAGAGCAAGCTCTCTGATTTAAATCACATGTATTATAAGTGCTAGAACAAATGATTACGTCTGATTCCTGATACTCTTTCTATTATAAAACACAACTCTTAACAAAAGAATTTAAAGTAGCTTCCAGTATTACAACACAAGTAAAATAATTTTAGGAGAGGTCAAAAACCAATTAGAAGGAGAGAGTGAGAATCCTGCCCAGTGCTTGGAATGAAATTATTTTTAGGTTTTTGGCACTAAATTCAGTTTGGAACTTTCTGATTGTTAGCCAAGACATAAAGGGAAAACTTTGGCTCATATTATCCTTATCTGATTAAAAAAAGCTCATGAAATCACATGGAACGCAGACATTTCCCTGGCACTGAATTCTGTGAAGAATACATTGGATGATATTGCTAAGGGATATTTGTAACAATGAATTAGACCTTCACCGAAGATTTTGTAAAAGATATAAAAATAAATTCAAAGAAACCGTTTTCATACTCTTCTTAACCAATGTCATGTGAATTCACTGGCAGTTTTACACTTGAGATATCTCAAACACTAAATACAGTGTTTATGGGAAGCATTTACACTAGGTGTTAGTGTTAGTGTGATATATCTTTTTCCATCTTGTTACTCTTAACCTATTTGTGTCTTTATATTTAAAGTGCTTTTCGTGTAGTAAGTATGTAGTTGGGCTTTATTTTTGTTTTTGTTTTAAATTCTATCCGACAATTTTAATTTGGGTATTTAGAACATTTATTTTTGATGTGGTTATTGACATTGTTAGGGTGATTCATCTTGCTATTTATTTTTTATTTCTCCTATCTGTTCTTTATTATCTTTTTCTTCTTTTTCTGCCTTTTATTGTGTTGAGTGCTTTTTATGTTTCTAATTTAGCTCTTATGTTGGCTTATTGGCTGTAATTCTTTAAATGGTATTTTTTATGGTTGTTTTAGGGTTTAGTATACATCTTTAACTTGTCGAAGTCTATCCACAAGTGATACTATACCACTTATGTGTAGTATAAGAACCTTTCATCTTACTTTTATTTTCCTCTTGCAACCTATGTGCTACTTTTGTCATATATTTTATTTTTCCATTATGCTTATAAACTTTACAACACATTATTACTTTTGTTTAAAGGGTCAATTAGCTTTTTAAAATAAGCAATTTAAATAAATATTTAAAGATATCTTTTAAATAATAAAAGAACATTCTTATACATTTATCCATGTCGTTCTCATTTTTGGTATACTTTTCTCTGTGGACTCATATCAGATGGATTATCTGATATGATTTTCCCTTTGCTTGACAATTTTTCTTAGCATTTCTTATAACGCATACCTATTTATGACGAATATTTTTAGCTTTTGTTTTTGGAAGAGAATTTAATTTCAGTGGATATTTAATTGTAAGTTGACAATTTTTTTTTACATGCTTCAAAGATGCTATTGCATTGTCTTTTCACTTGCATCATTCCTGATGAGAAATCTGATGTTATCCTATTCTTTTTTTTGTATGTACATGATGTGTCATTTGTCCCTGCCTCTTTTTAAGGTTTTCTCTTTATCACTGATTTTGAACAATTTTAGAATGGCATGATTGGATGTAGTTTTTTTTTTTTTTTGTAGTTGGAGTTTATTACACTTCTTACATACGTGGTTGTCCCACAGCTTAATGATTATTTTTGTTTTATTTTTAATTCTTCTTGTTTTTTTGTTTTTGTTTTTGTTTTTGTCTTTGTTTCATTTGGGGTAGTTCCTATTGTTTTGTCAAAGAAACAAATCTTCTGAAATGTCTAATCTGCTGTTAATATTATCTAGTGGTTTTTTTTCCTTTTTTCTTTTTTCCTTTTTCTTTTTTCTTTTTTCTTTTTCTTTCTTTTATTTCATTTCACGCATTGAAGTCTACCTGTAGAGGTTCCATTTGGGCTTTTTAAAAAATGTCTTCCCTGTCTCTATTTTGAACACCTGGAATATGGTTATGTTGTATATTTTAATGTCTTTGTTAATTCTGTCATTTATGTCAGCCTGGGTTGGTTTCAATTGATTAATTTTTCTTCTCAATATAGGTCTTATTTTCCTGCTTCTTTATATGGCTGCTAATCTTTGATTAAATGATAGACATTATGAATTATTTTTTATTTGATGCTGCATATTTTTGTATGTACTTTTGACTTTGTTCTAGTATGCAGCTATGTTACTTGGAAATAGTTTGATCATTTCGGTTCTGCTTTTAAGATTTATTAGGTTCATCTGGAGCAGTGTTTAGTCTGGGGCTGATTGTTCCCACTACTGAGTACTCTGTCTAATGATTAGAAATTATGAGATTTTCATTCTGTCCAGTGAGAACAAGTGCTATTCCCAGCCCAGAATATCTTGCACACTGTTCCCTCTCATGTTTCAGATAGTGTTTTTTTTTCTTTTTGTCTCCCCAGCTCCAGGTCAGTGCTCTGCTGAATACTTGTGAGGGACCCTTTGCAGATCTTTGGGGTTCCTATAAACTCGAACTGTCTTGGTCTTTGGGCTCCATCCCAGTGCCCTCTCCCTAGGTTGTGTCCTGGATATTCTCTAGAAAGTAAGCTACAGGGAGTAGTAAGTTTCATTTAATTTGCTTCCTGTCTCTCAGGAATTATGGTCCTTGTTGCCTCATGTTCAGTGTTTTGAAAACCATCATTTCTTTCATTATGTCTTTGTTGTTGTTTTAGGTAGGAAGGTAAATATTTATTTTTTATTTATTTTTTATAAATAAATATTTGTTATATTTATTCATATTTGCCAGAAGCTTAAATCTTAAATGTAAAACTTAAATGTAAGTTTTAAATCGCTACTAATTAATGCTGAATTCTTTGATAGCTGGGTTGTGATGACATTAAGTACTCACTGTGGATGCTTCTGACTCTTCCTTCAGAGATGAATATAAAGAAATCAGAGTGGCCAACTACAAAGCTGAAGTTGGGGGTGTAGCTGTATTAGTCAGCTTGGGGTGCTGTAACAAAATAACATAGACTGGGTGGCTTAAAGAACAGAAATTTATTTCTCATAGTTCTAGAGGCTAACAAGTCTAAGATCAGGTGCCAGCAAAGTAGATTTCTTTGTGAGAGCTTCGGGTGACATCTTGCTGTGTGTTCACACTACCTCTTTGTGCATCGAGAGAGAGAGAGAGAGAGAGAGAGAGAGAGAGAGAGAGAGAGAGAGAGAGGAGGAGCGAGAGAGAAGGAGCGAGAGAGAAGGAGCAAGTTCGCAAGTTCTCTGGTGCCTTTTCTCATAGAGGCACTAATTCCATCACCAGAAACCCACTTTTATCACCTCATCTAACCCTAGTTACCTCCCAAAGACCCTATCTTTAAATACAATCACATTGGGGGAGTTGGGGCTTTAATATACGAATTTCGTGAGGATACAAACATTGAGTTCATAACAGCAGCCATAAGTGAACCCAAATCTTTTCTGTATAACTCGTGCAGTTTGTAATTAAGGTCCCTGTACCATACATCTTCTATGATATTTTTCTCACTGCTCTAGGAAGTTCTGTGGCAATATAAGGAACACTTTACCCATAATAGACTAGAAACCATACTTGTACTTTTCTGGTGAGAGAATTTATATAATTCTTTTTAAAGTACCAAGAACTTATTCAGTTCTACTAGATTAAAGAGAGCAAAATTATCTGCTTAAATCAAGAGCAACTTGGAGGAAGAGATCAGGGCTGTGCAGCCTGTTTGGAGATCTGCATTTATAAGGAGATGGCTTCAGCGAGGATAAGTCATATCTTAACATCTTAGTCTTAAATGACAGATTTGTTGCAAAGAAAATGGAAGTGGATGGAATCAGTGCCATGTCTTTGTGGCAGCATTTCAGAATAATGTGTTGTAGCTCGATTTCTGCTTGTGCTTCTCCCTTCTTTTAATATTAGAGTCAGAAGCCTAATCAGACACAGTACTGTTTTTTCTTCCTAATCAATGCTTGTGGACAGGGGAAATCTGTAAGGATAGTAATGAAATAAAAAATATTCTATGAATGGGGTGGTTGAATTTTATATTAGTTGTTAATGTTGTATGCAAATATATTTATTTTGTTACGAAGATTCCAGGATGTCAATATGCCCTCAGATTTGTTCAGAATTTTATGTGGCATCAGAATTTTGTGTCTTAATTTACTCGGTAACTCGTTAGCTGTCTTTTCCTTGAACATCTGAGAGAGATTTTTTTTCCCCAATTTTCAAAATAATTGAAAAATAAAATTGTGACTATGATTTGCTAACTAATGCATCTTCTGTCAGGCTTCTGGTAGCAAATACGATTATAAAATCTTACATGTTGAGTTTATATTACTTGTTCTGTAAGTACTCATTGAATCCTAGGACAATTTAAAAATAAAAAAAGGTTTTGCAGATTTGCCCAAGGGTTACAAAGAAAGTGCCATAGGAAATAAATGCATGGATTGTGGAAATTGTCTTTCTTTTAGTTGCTGCTTTACGGTGAGACCAGGTTTGTGGTGTTTGAGTCTCTTTACATAGGACAGCCTAACCAAGCTCCTTACGGTGTTTCCATGATGTCCTTATTAAGGAAGAGGGGCTTCTCTTCTTATGATTTATCTAAAAAATTATTATTGTTTGCCAAAAATCACAACACAAAATAAAAAACAAACACAAAACATGTTTTATTCACTCTGGGGAATGAATAAATATAGCCCTGGGGAGCTATAAGAAGGACTGACACACCACTTGCCACTGTCAAATGGAGTAGTCACTAGGCACCTGCAGCAATTCTAATTTAAATTAAAAATTCAGTTACTCAGTCACAGTAGCTACATTATAGGTACTCAGTAGCCACATGTGTTTATTGGTCACCATGTTGGACAGCGCAAATGAGAACATTTCTGTCACACCAGAAAGTTCTACTGGATGGCATTGGACTAGAGGTTATTTTACAGATTTAATTCAAAATATGGTTGCTGTAGTGGTGTTTTTAATCTTAGAATTACAGTAACTAAGGGACAGACAGTGAGACACAAACAAAAACATGCGACAAGGAAGATTACTGTGGGCCGTTGATGTGTTTTTGTCACTGTTTATGCTCCTAATATTTAGAACTGTTTTTTTTCCCCTAAAATATTATCTCTCAAAAAAAGTCATTTTATATATGTGTGTGTGTGTCTGTGTGTGTGTGTGTGTTCTTATAAAAGATCTCATATAGATCAATCTCTCAGTTACATTTTGAACATCAAAATGGCCTTCATGAATGTTTGCTTTTGATGCTTAAAGCAATGATTTGACAGAGTCAGATTAAAAAAGAAGGGATAGAAATTACAGAATTAGTGATTTTGGTATGATCTCTCAATTACAATAATGGTGGCTGTTATTGTAAACAAACCTTTTAAAAAACAGGTAAAATAATGTTGCAAGTGTTTGCTAAAGGAGATCACAATTATGTGCCTGCAAGATGTGTGAAAAACTGTCCTATTTAGCGAATTGGTATTTGTAATTGTGTCATATGTGGCAATTGTGTCATACATGAATTTTAAAAAGTGCTGTGTCTCAAACAACCTTCAGGGAAAGATGATTCGCTTAGGAAAGTATCCCTAAAAAACCTGCTGTAGTGATAATGAAAACACTTTCGTGCCTGAGGAGTTCTTAATGAAATGTGAGAAGAAAGAAAACAAAATTTTTTTGTAAGTTAAATATGCTCCATAATATTCCATGTGATTTGGAACATGTACATGTAACTAAATGAAGGAAATACGCTTAGACATTTAGCTATCTCAATCTCAGTCCTAAAGGTTAATATAGTGAAACGTAAAAAACAAAACAAAACAAAAAAAACCCTTCTCTTTTGAGGGTATTGTCTCATATGGGAAGTGGGAGATTTTATATTTAGGATTCACTTAAATTTGGATATATAAAATGTCTACTTCTAGAGATGATCTTACTTTTTTTTCCCAAAGAAACCCTTAGCATTTGCAGAAAAGGAATGACTTCAATTTTTTAAAGCAATGAAAGTAAAATCACAAAACAGCTGAATAATCCCCTTAAAATAATGTTAAAAAATATAAAATTTATGCTTATATTAATGTGCTAAAAGTGCACAGAAAAATAAAAACCTCGAATGAAACAAAATGCTAATAGTGGTTAACTCTGGGCAGTCAGATTCCTGTGATCTCTCTTTGCTCCTTTATTCTTTTCTTTTTCATTTTCTGTGATGAATATGCACTAGTTTTATAATTAGAATAAAAAGAAAAGTTATCATTAAAACAGAACATATTAAAGAGAACTCTTGATTTGATTTATAGGTCCATACTTTGTACCTTAAGTAAAGGGACAGAGCTTCTTTGAACAAAGACTAGTTCTGTGTGGGCACTGGAGGCTTTTCTAAGAGTAAATGCATCATCTAGCCAACACCTCTTGTTTGTTTTCATCTTTAACAGTTTTCAGAATGTCGTGCAAAAAATAAGTCTTACAAAATAAGTCTTATGTAAATTATGAAGATTTCGTTTATCATATATGAATAACATTGCATGGCCCATCCAAGGTCTGAAATATCCCAAATACCAGCTGTCAGGATGCATGGTACTCAGAGGAAGGATTGTCCACATGTCAAATAGTTTAAAAGCATTCAGCTCTTTTCAGACCATTTCACATTAATTCCTGGTGAAATAATTTAGAATGATTACTTTGGAAGTGAAAGTAATTTAGGCCTCCTTTTTCTTTTGTCATTGACTTAATATGACCTTGAGTAAGTCAGATTATATGCTTCTAGTTCCCTCTGTATCACTCCTCATTTGACACCTTAAGGAAGCTTTTTTGGGGGAAATTATTTTGACCTATTTGGAAGAATTGCATGTTCTAAGAAATTTTAAGTCAAAAATTTTCTTGGAATGCTATTTCTCTTCTTTTTCTACTCTAGCTCCACTTGTTACGTTATCCAGATTCAGTAACAAAATGACTTACTTCTTGCATGTTGTTGTGAAGAGTGGAGGAAAAGAGGATGAGAAACTGGCTGTATTTAGAATGGGACTTTTGCTAAGACGTGAACTCCTAGGTACTAGAAGACTAACCTTCTTTACCATTTTACAAAATGCGGTACAGATGACCTGCATGTAAAATGTAGTCTCTGTTGCTTTGGACATCACTTGACACTAAAAAGCTATGCATTTTGTATTTTTGCATGTCGGAATCTTAGCCAGAGGAATTAAAAATAAATATTTAAGTAGGTTCCTGACTTTTCCTATCAAGGAGGCACTGAGACAGGCAATATGCTTAGCAAGTCTTTTTGTTCGCCTGTTTTTGTGCCGCAGAGAAATGTGATGTTTGCCTCTGATGATTCCAAATGCGCATGCATTATATGATCAGAGCAGAGTATAGAATAAGTGCTATCTGTGGAGGGCTGTGTGATAACATGTGACTCTGGTGACAGAAATAAATGTGCCTTGGCAAAAAGGAGCCATTAATCTGGATGAAAATATTGCCACACAGTGTGTGGATTAATCCTGGCACTTTCATGGCAGCAGCCCTCTTATATAAACCTACTCTCTGTTCTCACAAATGCCAGGTCAGTAAATAGCTGTGCACACATTAACTGTGACTCTTGTGGGGCACTTGGGTAAAATCTCCCCTTGTTTTCAAGAATGAGTTTCTAAATGTTTTGGTCCTGAAAATCGATTTTTAGTTTAAACAGGATTAGCAGTGTGGGCATTTTAGCCTTTTGGGTTTGATATTTCAAAAATAATTTTTTTTTATTATTTTGCTGCATTCAGGACACCTGAGCTAATAATATATGAGGCGATTAAAAAGTTAATAGAAGTCTTCTTGTCTAGTTTGCTCGATGCTAGGAGCTAGCTAATCAAAAAATTTCTAACAGATTATAAATACATTCATTTATGTACGCATATATTTTCTTTTTTTAAAAATTTGCCAGTATTAGATGTTAGGTCAAGACATTTTCTTTTCAAGTTGGAATTTCCTATTGTCTTTCTTGTATAAAGCATACCCACAATTCAATTTCTATGATTTCCAATCCATGTCTATTTACATTGGAGTAGTAACTTAAAGAAATTGTGAATCCATCTCAGTGCAGAATCCTTCTAGACTTTTACTGAATTTCACCTTGAAATTTTTAAGTTATCTAACCTACATCTGGCTCAATGATAATTTTTAAATGACTCATCTTTATGATGTTCTTTCAAATGTTCTGCTTAATTTTGATAGAAGTGATGAATCACTTTCTTTTTACACTCAGAGTTCATTGATGTACATGGTATCATTTGTTTATATACTGTTTAATTATACTTTGAAATTCCATTAACATACCTAACTGGAATAAACAAACAGATTTGGAAACAAACCCAAGGAACTCATGTTAAATATGTGACTTAACTGGTGGGACTAGTCATGCATGGTCGTACTAGAGAAGCCCACATATATGACTGACTGTTCAGAATACCCTGAACATCATCAGTTAGCATGTTTTACAGAGGGATTGGAGGTTATCGCTTAATCAAGCCTGTCCGGTTTTTCTATAAACATTTATAAATAGCTGCAGTTAAAAACTGATAGAGAATTTAATCTTTACTGTTGTTTTCCTTTCTCTTTTTCAAATTAAAAGCAGAGTATGGTTAAGTAAATATAATGAAACTTGTTAAATGAGATACATGTCAACATTGATATTACAAGGCTGAATTAGGTATTTTACTACTTTGAGTATTTATTGTGTATGTAGTAAATTAATTGATTGATTTGTGATGCTGTTCAAAATTTTCAAAAGTAAAGAGCAGTATGCTCCCTAATGTGAAAGAGAATTGGAGAAGTGAAATTGTCAGTGACTTAAGTATAGTACTGACGGTGACAGGATTCTAGCAGCATCACAGATGCCCATACACTATGTCAGAAGAATATTACCAGAGTGAATATGGCCCCTACCACTCAAGTTAAGTAAAAGGCTTTTTCTTTTCCTCCTGCTGCTTTCTCCTACTTCTTGTCCTCTGCCTCCTTCTTCTCTGCTCCCTGCCCTCTCCATTCCTCTTACTTTATGTTTGATTCCACTATAGAAAATGCATGAAGGACTTTTTAAACAGTGACATTTATGATGGTGATAGATGTGTGCTTCTACCAGACCAAGTCCAGGTGTTGCTATTGGGAATACAAAGAAGGAGTTGAGTTCAGCAAATGTTTACTTAAAAAGAAAAAGGAGGGAAAGAAAGATACAAGAGAATGTTAATTGGGAGGGATTCAAGTACCTGAGACACAATGATGGATGTAAACGTAAATGTTAGGACACTTTCGAAAGGAAAACTTGGTCGAGAAGAGTTTATAGAAGCAAATATTTCAGGAACTGTTGATTTCGAGACTGACACACTCATTGCCAGAATAAGAATGGACATATCTTAAATTTCACCTAGAAGGATTACAGATATGTTCAAAATTATACAAAGAAGCAATCCCAAGATCATCTGATTCAAGCCCCAGTGAAAACAGTAGAATAGTCTAAGAATCTTAGCCTTTCTCATTACGGAACAAAGTACATTCTTTAGCCGTTCCTAGTTGAACTGATGCAATGATCAGTGGACCTTGAATTTAAGGAAACAAATTTCTGTTTATCTTAAACCTCCTGTATTGTGCTTTGTATGCATTCATCTTATTCTTTTCATTATTCTTAACTTAGTCATCCAGATTGTTGCTTAAAAAGGAAAATTACCCTAAAACAGACTTGGCAAATAAACAAATCTATCACTGTCCAGGGTTTCTGAATCCTTTTTCACACAGCCCTTATAAGAAGAGAAGGAACTGTTTTCTTTAATATTGAAAAGTCATTACCTGGAGCACTCCTAATCAACCTTGGTCCACAAGTTGAATGATTCAGTAGAATTTAGAGGGTTCTGACATTCAGAGAACAGCAGCCAACTGTCAAAAAACGGTAGGAGATGGCAATAATGACCTCCATTTAAGGTCACTGGTGCTTGAACGCATGCGGTATTTTGGCGCTAGCTATGCCATATCCTGCTGATCATGGAACTGGTGCCAGTTTTACTGTGTGGGGCCAAAAGAACTTTGAGTGTAGTGACAAGAGGCAAAAGAGCTTGAGCTCTAGGCTTTGTGTGATTGATTCATAAGGGAAGATTTATCTGGACTGGGCATGTCTGTCTGATTTTTCTGTCAGTAGGGACTTGACGAAATCAGTGAATGAGGCAAACGTTAAGTTCTGATCCTTTAACAGATAATGACAGCTTTACTCTGTTTCTGTCTCCTAGCACCCAGTAGGTCCTTGATTGTTGAAAGAAATATCAGCTGAACTACATTTTCTGACTGAGAAACATGATGTAGATGTCTAATAATATTAATCTGTTGGATTTGCAAAAGTGATGATGTTACTTGAACACATTTAAACAATGATAAGTATTTCCCTTGGGGTTATAAACATAAAAATGCTTAGTGACCTCCTAACTTTATTGATGTCTATTTGTGAAGAATGATTAAATAGTATCCTTGCCTCTTTTACGTTGTTTTAATCATTCATTGTTAAATAGAGGTTTAAGCCATCTATCTCTGCCAAGATCTGCATAGATATGGAAGACTGTATTATAGAAACACTTAAAAAAACAGCACTCTAATAATCTGTTTATACTATTATTCTCCAGGCATTTTCCTAAAACAGCTTTAAGTAAATTTCCTACCAACTAAACTACAAATTTATCTGTTAATTAAAACTATTTTTGTTGACTAGGTCTCAGTGCTCTAGGGGCCTGTGGGAATTTTACTTAGCAATCTTTTCTCTTGAAGATAAGATAGAAAACAGGAAACCTAGTTAGGTTTAAAAGGAAAAAAATACAAAACTGTCCGTTTTCTGATATCAAGGTACATTCCTTTGAGAAGCAACATTCCAAATGGCTAATCTAGTTAATTCTTAGTGGTACAAGATAGGGCAAAGGGGATTGACCTTGTTTTGGCACTTGATTTCATTTTATTTTATATCAAGTGCTTTTTAAGCAATTCTGCCTCATCACTATTCCATAGGAGTAGGCGTCATTAACCTCAGTGAAGAGTTTATTACAAGCCATTGTTAGAACTTGTTTTTGAATAATGTTACTCCATTATTTAAATGAGACAAACTACCTATATCCAAAGTGAATCAACAGAGTTTAAAATTGTTCAGAATATGGAAAGATAAGATTTGGGTGTGTGATTTGGGGCAGGGTTGCTTGTGTGAGTGTGCATATGTGGGTATGACTATACATGTCCCTGTACACATACACTATATGAAGATACAGTATGAATTTTCCTTGAAATAAATTGGGTTCATAAAATTGCTTCTTTCCCAATCAGATGCAAAATATGGCAAAGATCCATAAGCAATCATAAATAATGGCTGTATATGCCATTTGGGTCAACTTCAACAAGACATGGGTTACTCAATATATTCCAAGGCGGCAGTGCTGGATCTACTCTGGAACTTTTTAAATGTTTCAAGTGAGAGCTGGGTAGTCGCAGGTGGAACTGAGTTATGCATTCTGACTTCCTTGATGGGCCATAGGTCACCTACAACAATGACTACTACTTCATTATAATCCTACCGAGTTCTTTCTGGCAAGGGAAGTACCAGGTACCCAGCTTTGCATGTCTGGAAACCCGTCAAGAAGCTCTACTATTAAAAGGATTATTTGTTAATGAGGTTGCAAGAGACAAGTACTGGATATTGATGGTGATTTAATGTTGTATGCTGAATGGATGGTGTTTTACGTACCTAACAGTGCTTTTTTGTTTTCCATTTCTTTAGCAAATTTGCCTCCTTGCCCCCTACTTTGTAGTGGAATTTGAGATTCAAGAAGTCGGGCATTCTCAATTACATAAAGACATTATAGCATTTTAGAGATTTTTAGTCAGAATATAAATTATAGGTTAAAACGTAGTTTGAGTACTTGAATGCCAAGTACAATTGTACTCAGTAAATATTAGTGATCTCCACGAGGACCATAGATGTATCAAGGCCACTTCATCTTACTGTTGAATTAAAATCTTAAAATAATAAATTCTTGTTGGATCTTATGTATGGGCTACAGGAGCCCAGTAAGACTTTAAAGTCAGAGCACCTTTGGAAAGGGCTCAAGGTCACAGTCACCACTCTGTCTTTGAAAATGTGTAAATTACCTCCCAGACACATTTATTTTGCCTTAAGAATGCAACTGTGTTCTGTCTAGGGGTTCTGCTGACAGCACCACCGCACAAGTATAGTTCCCTTTCTGTGCATCAGCACAATCGTAGATTGCAATGCTGCTTGTGGCCTTTAGGATTTAGTCATGGAATGTAAGGAATTTTCAACAGGAAATGTATCCGGCTTTGAAATATTTTCATCTGCTGCAGTCGCTTAACCTGCATGCCTTTTTGGTGTCAGCATTTAATTCTAGGATTTCATCTGGAATGTGTGTGTATATGGTTTTCTATCTCTAGTTACCCATTCGATGCTGTTCATGTGCAATCCCTGTTACCATTAATAATCACGTAAGCAGTGCTAGCAGATTTTGGCAAATGCTCCATTTCATCTGTACCTGAGAACATAAAACTTTTATCAGCAATGTAATTTAATTTCACTGTACGTTTTTGGCGAGAATGCAGCCACGAAGTCAGTAAAAAGTGCAAGTTGTTTTTGGGTGGCTCATTTGTGTTGTATTGTACTTACATGACTTAGCTGCTTTTTGAGTCTTCAATAATACATACAATATCAACGTCACCTTTAAGATAAGTGATTTAAGCAAAAGTCAAAATAGTAAGTATATTATTTTATTACCAAAAAAGGCTTATTTTTGCCCTCTATATAATTAATGTTTTCAGCTGGTTGCCAATAGAATTTGACATAGCAGAGTCTGGTGCATAGTAGGTGCACAATAAATGGGTGTAGCTGTTATTGCGGTTGTTATTGAAGGCTCAGAAATGAGTGAAGGACACCTAGGAGTTGAAATCTCAAGGCTATTGTGAGGATATTTGAGGAACATTGGGTGAAGCTGGCATAATGTCACATTTTAGTGTATACCTTATTATTTTCAAGAGTCTCAAACTTAGCCCCAGTAGGAGACAAATTGCATTTGGAGTAGTTCAGAGCCAATGTGAGTGTGTTTTCATGTGGCATTTTCTTATATTTAAAGACGTTTAGAACATTCAATAAAGATTGAGTCAGGACCATCTTATCTTGCTCATCTTTAAAAATGCCTTGTTCAGTGCTAGACACATAATAGACACTCAGTAAATATTTATTGGCCAACTAGCTCAGGGCTGAATATATAGGAGATGTGCGGTTTTGTGGAATGACTGATCGAAAATGTAGGATTCACTGTAATCAAGGAAGGGGACCCATTCTCTAAGGAGGTTTGTAATGTGACTATGTGATATCTTTGCCTTTGGCTGGTCTTCCACCAAGGA
This sequence comes from Rousettus aegyptiacus, assembly GCF_014176215.1. Lineage (NCBI taxonomy): Eukaryota > Metazoa > Chordata > Mammalia > Chiroptera > Pteropodidae > Rousettus > Rousettus aegyptiacus. The sequence continues at coordinate 42,981,411 of NW_023416308.1, forward strand.
TGTTACTGTCTGTGCTCTATTGAGGTACCTACTGTGTACTTGGCAACCATTGTTACTTGGTGATTGAGATAAATCATCTTATCTTGGTATATTAAATGAGTTTGAAATGTGAGAAATTTAGTAATGAAATGAGAGTTTTTGAAGAAATTTGGTGTTGAAATGAAAGAAAATTTTTAATCCAATTTTTGTATCCTGAAATTACCCAATAATCTGGTAAAGGGAATTGCTTCCTTGCCATCTGCACTGGTTCTCCACCAGAAGCGCGCTCCTGTGAGCAGTGTGCTTAACCACTCAGCTGGAAAATTGTCAGTTTTCATAGGAACAGTATTTTAGGTCCTAGAACATCTATGGAGCATTTTCTCAAAAAATCTCACCATTTTCTGACAAACCACACAGATGTGCCTTTCACTTTTGTAGAACCTTTTTTTAAAAAAATAGTAGTGCATATATGTGTACAAAGCTTTCCAGAGAGGCTGGTTTGCTGATCGATTCAGGATTACTCATCTTGATTTTGTTTGCTTGATATCAGGAGCACAAACCATTTATCTTTCTGTTCTAACAATAAAATAGTGATCTGTGTGAAATAATCAATGGGCATGTAAAGCATTTGACTAATAGGAAATAATATTTGGCACATTGCATTTGGGAGGCAAACTCATAGAAAAGTGGTTAATTCTAGATTTATTCATGCTCCTCAGAGTTTATAGGAGTGTTTAGTGGGAAGGATGAATTTTGAAGCAAAAGTTACAGATTTGTGTATGGTAGACTAAATGAGATGATCCTATTGTCCAATGGGCTTTTAAATTATTGATGTAACACAAATGAATCTCAGAATAAATACTCTGAGTAAAATAAGCCAGATTAAAAAAAAAGGCACATACTGTATGATTCCTTTTATATAAAATTATAGAAAATACAAAATAAGCTACAGTGAGAAAAAGTGGATCTGTGACTGCTTGAGCGGTGGTGGTGGGTGGAGGCACAAGAAGGAGGGATTACATACAGATCGGTACAAGGAAGTTTTGGGGGTAGTGGTGGGTATGTTTATTATCTTGATTGTGGTGATAGTTTCACAGCTGTATACATGTCGGATCTTACTAAACTGTAACTTCATATATGTGGAGTTTATTGTGTGTTAATTATACCTCAGTTAAGCTATTAGAAAAAAATATAATTTTTATGGCACTTGCCACTTTCTAATCAGCTAATCACTTGTTTAGCATCTGTCTCTTACACTACACTGTAACTTCCAAGAAAACAGGCTGTTTTTTTTTTTTAATCTGTGTTCTCATTGCCTAACCTGTGAGAGAGGTATCTACTAAGTACTCATTTCATTATGATGTCTGAATAAATAGCCATGTTATTTAGCTAAGCCGCAGACAGCTATCATTTACTGAGCACTTCCAATGTACTATGCTGAAAATACATTACTTTATTAATCTTCATGACATGTTTCTTATTATCCCCATTTTATAGAAAAGAAAACAGCTTAGAACAGTGAAGAAACATGCCCTAGACCACTGGCTATTAAGTGGAGAGAAAATGAAAATCAAGGCTGTCTGATTTAAAGTTTGTGATAACCTTGCACTTGAGCCCTTTGACATTTCTTGTTACTTTATGTGGATTTTTATGAAGCTGTGACAGGGAAATTTGAAAGACTATAAGACTCAGTCCCTAGCACCTCATATTCAACACAGTAGGAACTCAGTAAACATTTAAAAATGAATGAATGAATGAACCTAGTGCTGTAAGGTCTTCTTACAGGAAAATCTTTTTCCTTTTGTTTATTTTCCCAGTAATAATAGAGCAAAGTAGTCATCTTACACAGCGCTTTGTTTGTATTGCCTGAAACCCTAATGCCATGCAGGATAGGGCATGCGGAAGAAAACACCTTTGGGGGAGGGAACGTAGGTTTCTGCCAGCAGATCCAGCCAGACTCCTGAAGGGTCTCAGGAACACTTCTTCTCCATTGTCACATTTGAGGTTTTATGCCAGGAGAGGGAGGGAAACTGCATATATGTAAATTTCTTCACCGTTGTATTATTTGATAGGTTCCTGTAAAAGGTAGTTGATTTTTGTAGGCCAACATTAAAATTCCAAAAAGGGATTATAAAAGTGTTTACATAGTAATATTATAACAGCGTTGGAATATTCATTCCCCCCCTTTTGGTTGTAATACCAATGTGTAAGAATTGTAGAATACAAAGAATGGTTACATTTCTGAAAATATATTCTTTACTTAAGGTAATTGCATTTTAAAAATAAAGCAGTTATAACATCAGTTTATCTCCAGTTTTGTGTGTTTAATGGTAGTGCATTAAACTTACAAACACTGCCAAAATTTTTTGAGTTTAGCTTAAAAGTAGTAGTTTCCAAACAGTGGTGTTCTCATATACTGCTAGTTAGAGGTCACATTGAGATTTATACAGACTATTTTCCCTGTAACTGCTCTTTAAAACAAACAAACAAACAAACAAACAAACAAACCAGGAATGCTTTATTAGGCCCATTAAAAACAATCCCTTGTAGGAAAGTGGAATATACCACTGATTTCATTAGATTCATCGTTCATTAATATTCTCTAATTTCTTTGTTTATTCATTCAAAACTATCAAGGCTACACTTTGTGCCAGGGTCTGTGTTAGGTGAAGGACGTAAATGGGGAATGTGCATAAATGTTTTCTGCTTTAGTGGAGGGAATTCGTCTTTTCTGTCTGTGGTTTTGCTTTTGGAGATTTTAGAAGTATCAGAATTGTTAATACTTTTATACAGGCATACTGTGGAGACATTGCGAGTTTGGTTCCAGACTACTGGAATAAAGTGAATATTGCAATAAAGCAAGTCATACAAATTTTTTGGTTTCCGAGTGCATATAAAAGTTATGCTTATACTACACTGTAGTCTATTAAGTGTACAATAGCAATGTCTAAAAAAACAATGTACATACCTTAATTGAAAAATAGACTATTGCTAAAAAATGGTAACCATCATTTAAACCTTCAGCGAGTTGTAATCTTTTTGCTGGTAGATGGTCTTAACCTTCAGTTGGAAAAAAAATGCAATTATCTGTGAAACACAATAAAACGGAGCACAGTAAAATGAAGTATACTTGTATTTACTTGTCAGCTCTGCCAAAATCACAGGTTATTTAGGTCACGCTACTTGACCTTACTGCCCTCGTTTTTTATTTTATGAAAAGGGCACAGTAACAGCTTTTCCCATGTGAATTATATAACAAATAATGTACTTCGGGAAGAGAGTCATAAAAATGCATAAAGTATAAGAGAATAATTCAGTGATCAGCCCACTTTCTCTGTTTGTGCATATTGAATGTGTGTGTGTGTGTGTGTGTGTGTATGTGTGTGTGTGTGTGTGTGAGAGAGAGAGAGAGAGAGAGAGAGAGAGAGAGAGAGAGAGAGAGAGAGAGAGAGAGAGAGAGTTCACAGTTGAACTGTATTTAGTTTTTGATTTCTAGGTAATTTGCCTGCCTATAACTTAATTTCTCTTGAGATGACTTTTGAATTATTTTCTTATCTTTGTGTTCTGGATTGAAAATGCTCAAAGTTTTTGGTTTTGGAATTTGATAATTTCGATTAGTATAATTCTATCAAATTAAACTTCTCCAAGATGTACAGGAGTGTTTTTGTTTCAGAGGAAAGGAAATGGGCACAGACAGGATTTCTTTCAATTGGCATAGGTGGATACATTAGAGATGTTTAGGGAAATCCTTTCTGCAGTGTATTGGTGGAGAATAAAATGAATGCATAATATCTTATAATTAAGTTAATGATCTCTAATTTGTGGAGAGTCCTTTTTAATGATATCAAGGAACACCGGAGACTGTGGTGGTTACCCTTTGTTTCGATTTTATTTGAAAACTCCTAGTTATTATAGTCCTGTAGTTTCTAGGGAAATTCCTTATGTACATAAACTTGCTTTTTCTCATGACCTCCCTATAGCTATTTAGGGTTTTATTTATACCGTAATTGTCATGCCACTTGCAAATCCCTTCAAGTCAAAGGCTATGTCACATTGAAGTTTGTGTCCCCAGCAGTTTGATCAGGGCCTGCTACACAGTCAGCCTTAGAAATTGTTGGCTCATTTAACAGAAGGGTCCATCACCAAGGCTCAGAAACCTAGTGTTGACTAGTGTTGACTCTCTGCCTCAACCCTGCTTCATCCAGGTGATTTGCAAGTCTTGAGAATCAGGGTTGTGTGAGTAGGAAAGAGTTTGCTTGGTCCCTGACTGCAGCTAGATCCAAGCTTGCATATCTCTTACCAGCTGTGTGACCTTGGGTAAGTTACACATTCTCTGTGCCTTAGATTCTTATTTTGAAAGCGTGAATAATCGTGCTTAATTTATAGAATTGTGAAGACTAATTAAAATAATGACTAGCATAATGATTGGCACATAGTGAGTCCTCAGTAAATGATAGTTTCCCTTTATCTTTTTATCAGCTACTTTTTAAAATCCTTCTTTGTACTACATTATCGTAATAATCTCAACTGTTTTTCCTGATTTTTTTTTTTTGTCTCTTCTGCTTCTAGGTCAGTTGATTCAAAGCGCTACCAGATTAAATATTTATTAACTATTTACTTACTATCTGCTAGATACTAGGCAGATAGTAAATAACTGTAAAACAAACCAACAAAGAACCTATCACTGCTTTGAACTTAGAAATTTACTTAGGTTGGTAATCAGTCTGTCTGACCATAACCTAGCTTTCTAGCCTTCTCTTACACCACTTCCCTTCACATACTTTACATTCCTTATAAATTGATACTCTGTACTTCCTAGTTAGGAATTGGGATGAGGTATCCAAGGACCTAGGAAGGCTCAAACCCTGTCCTGCTAATCACCTCTCCCACTTCACTACCCTTTCTTCCCAGTATAAGAAATTACAGGATGGGAATCGAAGTAACCAGCACTCGAGACTGATGTAGGGCTCTGATAGAAGCTGGATTAGGTAATGGATTCAAACTCAAACCCAAGCTATGCCTCCTCTGTCTGTTCCAAATCTTTTTTTAATTGAGGTAAAATTGATTTATCAAATTATGTAAGTTTCAGGTGTACAACATTACCTATCATTCACATCTGTATGAACTGCAAAGTGATCACCACTAAAAGTCTATTGATGCCATTAACTCATTTTACCCACCCTCTTGTACCACCACTGTGTTCTCTTTATCAGTTTGTTTTTGTTTTGTTTTTCTTTAGATTCCACATATGAGTGAAATCATTCTATCTTTCTCGGTCTGACGTATTTCACTTACATAATACCCTTTAGGTCTATCCATGCTAGGCAAACTTGGCAAGATTTTATTTTTTATGGCTGAGCCCGTGTGTGTGTGTGTGTGTGTGTGTGTGTGTGTGTTACATTTTCTTTATCCATCAATGGACTCTTAGATTGGTTCCATATGAACTCGGAGGTGCATATATCTTTTCAAATTATTGATCTTGTATTGTTAGGATAAATACCCACAGGTAAGATTGCTGGATCATGTGGTAGTTTCTTTCTTAATTTTTTGAGGATTCTCCGTACTGTTTTCCATAGTGGCTTCACCAATTTACCTTCTCACTAGCAGTGTATTGAAGATTCCCTTTTCTCCACATCCTATCTAACACTTGTAATTTCTTGTCTTTTTGATAATAGCCATTCTAACGGGTATGAGAGGATATCTTATTGTGGTTCTGATTTATATTTTTCTAATAATTAGTGATTTGAACATCTTCACATGCCTTTTGGCTCTCTGTATGTCTTCTTTGAGAATCTATCCAGATCCTCTGCTCATTCTCTTTCTTTCTTTCTTTCTTTTTTTTTTTAAGACTAGGCAAACTTGCTTGACTCACAAATTGCAAGAACCTTGTCAATTTACAATCCCTTATTTTTTAATTTTTTACACCCACAGCACCTGGTCTTCCTAGGTATTTTCCCATCCAAGTACTAACAAGGCCCAACCCTGCTTAGCTTCCAAGATCAGGTGGGATCGAGCTTGTTCAGGGTGGTATGGCCATAGACCTTCTTCTCATTCTTAAATCGGGTTGTTTTTTGTTGTTGAGTTGTATGAGCGAGCTCTTTATACATTTTTGGATATTGACCTCTTTTCATATATATGATTTACAAATATTTTCTCCCATTCAGTAAGTTGCCTTTTTGTTTTGATGGTGGTTTCTATTGCTGTGCAAAAGTTTAGTTTGATGTAGGCCCATTTGTTTATTTTTGCTTTTGTTTCCCTTGCCCTTGAGTCATATCCACAAAAACATTGCTAAGACTAATGTCAAGGAGCTTACTACCTGTGTTTTTTTCTTCTGGGAATTTTATGGTTTCAGGTTTTATGTTCAAGATTTAATCCATTTTGAGTTAAATTTTATGTGTGGTATAATATAATGCTCTAGTTTCATTCTTTTGCATGTGGCTGTTCACTTTTCTTAACAGCATTTATTGAAGAGACTGTTCTTTCTCCATTGTATGTTCTTGGTGCCTTTGTAGTAAATTAATTGTCCATATATGTATGGGCTTATTTCTGGCCTCTCAATTCTGTTCCATTGATCTCTATGTCTATTTTTAAGCCAGTACCATACTGTTTGGATTACTATAACTTTGTAGTATACTTTGAAATCAGGGAGTGTGATACCTCCATCTTTGTTCTTTTCTCTCAAGATTGCTTTAACTATTTGGGATCTTTCGTGGCCCTTTACACTTTTAGAAAAATTTTCTTCTAGTTCTGCGAAAAGTGCAACTACAATTTTGGTAGAGATTGCATTGAATATTCAGATTGCTTTCGGTGGTATGGACATTTTAACAATGTTTATTCTCTTGTAATCACAAGCAGAGAATATCTTTCCTTTTGTGTCTTCAATTTCTTTCATAATATCTTACAGTTTTCAATGTACTAGTCTTTTACCTCACTTGTTAGATTTATTCCTAGATATTTTATTCTTTTTGATGAAATTATATATGGGATAGTTTTATTAATTTCTCTTTCTGATAGTTCATTATCAGTGTGTAGAAACAGTATAGATTTCTGTGCCTTGATTTCGTACCCTGAAACTTTGCTGAATTCATTTGTTACTTCTAATAGTTTTCGGTGGAATCTAAATGCTTTCTTCATCCAGTTATCATGTCACCTGCAAATAGTGACAGTTTTACTTCTTCCTTTCCAATTTGGATGTGTGTGTGTGTGTGTGTGTGTGTGTGTGTGTGTGTGTGTAATTGCTGTGGCTAGAATTTCTAATATTATGTTGAATAAAAATAGCAAGGGTGGGCATTTTTGTCTTTCCTGATCTTAGAGAAAAAGGTTTCAGCTCTTCACTATTATGATGTTAGCTGTGGGTTTGTCCTATATGGCCTTTATTATGTTGAGGTACCTTCCCTCTGTATATACTTTGTTGATAGTTTTTATCATAAATGGATGTTGAATTTTGTCAAATGTTTTTTTCCACATCTGTTGAGATGATCGTATGATTTTTATCCTTCATTTTGTTAATTTGGATTGATTTGTGGGTGTTGAACCTGTTCCAGATCCTAATCTTGGACTCGTATTGCCTTTTGGCCACTGAAGAAACTGAGAATTGAGAAGGAACAGATAGAGGTTATGAGAGCAAGTCTGTTTCTGCTTACTACAAGAAGCCAGGAAGCAAGAAGTTCAAGAGAGTGCTAAAAAGTGGTGCTGAACTTTTAACTCAGTGATCCTGTCCCTTTGTAGCCCTCAATGCCATAGATTCTGTGCTGTTATGATAGGTTAAAAAATCCTTCTTTCTTGAAGAGGAGTTGGGTGATAGCTAGGCAGGCAGTGGGCAAATGTAAATGGCACAGAAAATGTGATAAAAGTTCCATTCTTCCTATACCTGAGATGATAATCAATAATGTTTGTGATATTCCCTTGACTTAAAATTTTCTCTTGCTCATATGCCCTTAAGAATGCCTTCCCAATTTATGCTTTATTCCTTTCCTAATCAGCCCGAAGCCATTCTTAAGTTATTTGTATAACTTATGACAAATGTAACTTACAATTTTCATTATCATTTTTCTTTTAGTTAGTTCAGTAAATGTCTTTTCAATGCCTACTGCCTGTGAAGTACTGTACTTAGCCCTGAAAGTATACAGTATAAGGCTAGATTTTCAGTCCTTGAAAAAGTTAAGATCTACAAACATAAACAGAACACTATAAGGAATTTGTTATTTCCAAAATAAAAAATAAAGTGAGTGATGAGGCTAGAACTATTATCCTGACCAAGTTATTGTGGCCATGGTGTACCATGCTAAGGAACTTGGATTTTATCAATAAGAGTAACAACCTGCTAAAGGATTTCAACCAGAATATTGCCCAGGTCAGACTTGAATTTTAAGAAGATCAGTCTGGGAGTTTTGTGGATTTAAAGATGACTATATTGGAGGAAGAAAGACCAGGACAGAGACTATTATCCTAAATGAAATGGGGCCATACTGGAGCCGCGATAGTAAAGACCAAATATATAGAATGGCCTGAGAAACAGAAAGAAGACAAAGTCAGCATAACTGGAAGGTGACTTTCAGTTTTTAGCTCGTTTGTTTCAGTCAGTGCTGCAGATAAAGGAAATGTGGAACAGGTTTGTGATGGAAAACTATAAAATTTTATCATGTCTTCTTACTTGGATTGTAAGTTTCTTGAGGATAAGGTCCCAGCATTTGCCCATTGGTCTGTTCAACATTTATCGGGTACATACTATGTGTCAAATGGTGGACCAAAAATGTTGTGTAGATGATGTGTGAGAATATGTTTTTATTGTATTATATCTGTTTATCCTCACCATAACCTATATAGTAGATGTCCAGTAGTAGTTGTTAAATGAATTATGTGAAAGGTTCCTTTAAGATTGTTTGAGAAATATGACTTAGAAGAAGACTATTTGCTATTTTCTCCATCCTCCCTGACCTCCTACCCCACATACTTACAGGGACAAGATGAGGTTTTACTCATATGGTACATTGAGTAGTTATTGAACTTTGACTTGTGAACTCATAGAAAACTGCAAAGAATTGATTTCACAAAGGGTGATATATGTTAACAGATCTTACATTCTATTAGCTGAGCAAATTGTCTGTGTTATAGAATTAAACTTAAGTAAAAATAGCAACAGGTGGTTATTTACATTTAAGTTTAAGTTAAATTAAACCTTCAGTACAACAGTTGCATTGGTTACATTCCAAATGTTCAGTAGCTACCTGTGGCCCGGTGTTTCTGTATTGGACAGCACAGGTATAGACATTTCCATCATCACAGAAAGTTCTGTTGAACAGTACTGTTACAGATAGTGTTGGTAGACAGTGCAGACTCTTGAGCTAGACCGCCCGGCCTTGACTCTGCCTGTGTTGGGTATTAGTTGAATGAAACTTACTTCTGTCTTAACACAGCTGCAAGATGAGGATAATAATAATGCCTATTTCATAGGGTTGTTGTGAGGATTAAACTAGTTAATTTGTGTAAGATACTTAGAAGAGTGCCCAGCACTGAACAGATACTACAAGTTTGCTGCCGTCACCACCATCATCGCCATCATCATTTTCTTTTTATTGAGAAACATACGTTCCTTAATATGGAAGAGAAAGGCATTTACTTTGCTCACTCTCTAATATTTTTTCCTGGAGACAAGCTTTTAGGTGGCTTCAAGAAAAAAAATGTTTTCCCTATTTTAGCCAACACCCTACATAGCCTGCGACAGTTAAGTAAAAATGTCAGTTTAAATGTGTTAGAGGCTGCTCTGGAAGACTATTCCATATAAATCATTCATTCGTTCATTCATTCAACAAGTGTGCAGGGATTGCTTCTTAAGTGCAGAGCACTCTGTTTGCATGAGCTGGGACTAAGGAGCATCATTCAGTGCTGAAAAGCCCTGTCCCAAAGGGATGGCTGGCTGCTCTACCTTTGTGTAAAGCCAGGGCAGGCTTTTCTTCACAGATTTGTTGTGAGTCTGTCAGCTGAGATGTTGCACTGAATTTCCTACAGATTTATACTCTTTTGGATATTTTGTTATGGTAACGTGGGGTCTTTTCAGTTGTATTTATTATATTCTTTTTTGGACTCTTCAGGCAGTGGCATTTTATCACTGCACATGTACAATTTGTTATTGGTGTTATTGGGAATTGCTGATGTAAAGCATTCTATGACTTTTGGGAATATTAATAAGCCTCTTAAAGCACTTGTTCAATTAGATTCCCTGACCTGCTGTCCAGAGGTTGAGCTATCATTATCCGACAAAGCTTTATATAGTTTAAGTGGTGGTGGGAACAACCATTGTTTTTCTCCTCATCTTTGTTTTGCCTATTTCACTGGCTGTTTCCCTGGAAGAAGTAGCAGAACAGGACACCCCATTCTGGAGCTCCAGGGGAATTTTGATGCCCTAGAAAATGAGAAAGAAAGAGCCAGTTAGGTTTTATATTACGATTGTGTCTTCTTTTTATTTAAGAAATATTTGCTGTATCCAAAGGTTTGAAAGATTAAGAATTTGTTTTACTTATGTGGAGAATTGCTTCTTTCTGCCTCAAGCATCAAGGTTAGACTACCTTATTTTATTTGCATAAAGTTTGAAGTGTTTTCTTTTAAGTCTTATAGGAGTGAATTCCAAGACTAATTGTCACTGATTTCAGTCGTAATGATGGTGTGCCTTTAGATCAGCTTGCCGAGGATAGGACAAACATTCTTTTTTAATGACACCAAATACTGTCTTTTTGGATTCCCAGGGACCGTGAAATACTTGGGTTTCATACCTCGTTCTATCGCCACCAACCTGTTGTGAAATTCTGTTGTCATATTTGTAGTTTCCTTTTCAGATAATAGATCATCTGATTTAGAGCATGAAGGTACGTCCTTAGTAAATTTCTACCCTAGAAAGATACTGAAGAAGAAGGAGAATAGCCAAATACCATAGACCAGACAAGCTGGCAGGAAATTGCAAACATGGTGGAATTTCCAGTGCTTTCCATTTTTTGAAGTCATGGATAATTTAAAAAGTACTCGCTTTTACTTTTGTTTGTTTCTTGGCTTGCAACCACGTCTATCTGCCAACCTTTCTAAAATGTCATGATGTAATTATTTTAACAGGCACTGTATGCTCCTTTATTTGGGGGATATTAACCTTTCTAAACAAAAGGAATGTTAATATACACTGGAGACACAACTAATGGGATTTCATTTTTCTTGTTAGGCAAGAAGCTTGATTTTTTTTTAACTTCTCGTAAAAGAATGCAGCGAGTAAAATAATTGCCTTAAGCTAATCCATGATAGCGATTTTAAACGTGACTTTCCAGATCACTTTTATATGGCTTAGAAAGAATAATGTGATTTTCTTGTTTTTGTTTGCTTTTAGCTAAACAGTGTTGAAGGATGATATAAATTCAATGAATTCGAAACAAAGCAAATGCTAATTGCTAATGTGCTGAGTTCTTTTAAGGCATGAAATATAGTGTTTAATTCATAAGCATTTGTTTAATTTTATGTAGACTTAGTTAATTTTTTGAAAGTTTGTATAGGACAAACTCAGAATAAATTAGCTAGCTAGCCATTTTCTTAATCACTGTGTTAGTCCCATTTGATGATTAAATATATATCACATGAATGTGTTGTCCTTTTAATAAAAAGATAGGAACACAGGCTCTCAGACAATAAGGCAGAACACTTCTAGGATTTTTATTGGGTCCTTTCTCTCTCCCTGGTTCTCTCCTTTCTCCCCCTTTTATGTCTTTCTTCCCTCCCTTTCATGGTAAGTATCCACTGAACCACAGTCTCATGTACTTCATGAGTCACTCTTTGACCTATATAGCATGCATTTGCAATGTACCGGATAGTGTTAGAGATAAAGTTAAGGCAGTGAAACAGATGAAAATTCGTCCATGTGGGGGTCAAGCCCATACTTTGGCCTTGTTTCAAGGGCTCTCAGTTACTGAACTGCCCAGTCCCATAGTTCTATAGACATGTACCCTCTGAATGAAATACGCATCATTAATCTCTTTGCTGATAGGGAAACCTAGAACAACGGGGTGAGGAGGAGAAGGAAGAGAATGCTCTTGGAATGAACTGTGATCATCTTCTCTTCCAAGCCCTTGAACAGCTTTCCCTTTAAGCAACAAAGATGGCAAGTTTTTGCTATTTTGGATTAGTGAGACAGTATGAAATGGTTTCCTTTTCCTTCCAGGCAAAAATACCAACAGAATCTGCCTTCAGAGTGAAAGTGCTAATTTCATTTGGTGACTTTCAGACTTGAAATATGGGCTCAAATAGGAATTGTGCATTAGTCAGCTGAGGCAGTCGAGGTTATTTTTACAATGCTAATTATTATTTCATGACAGTGATTTACTTTATGTTGTCTGCTGTTTACACCCCCAAACTAACCATTGTTTTGGGAACAGAATTGGGTGGGTTGTCATGCTCTTTTTCAAAGACAAATGTTACTATTTTATGGATGTAAATACTTTACTACAATAAAGAAGAGAGCCTTATTGAAGAGGATCTTGCATATGAAATGTAATCTAGATAAATATTCAAAACTAATAGGTTTATATTTTAGTCTTGATTTTTAAAGTCTATTTTTTTCTGACACCCTAATCGCCTTGCTTTATCTGCATTAAACTTAATCTATTTTACTAGGATGCAGCTAAATTTTTGTTACTCACATTGAACTTAGGAAGGAAGCAACACATATAGTTAACAAATAAATACAAAATGAAATTTAATATAACCCCTTGATGCGTAAAGGAAGATGAGTGGAAGACAGAGTTGATTGCATGTCTGGAAGCATATCTGCCTGATTTATGCTCTAATTTTAGTACTGAGTTTCCTTTGTAATAGTAAAATGTCACATTAGCATGTCCCTTTTAATAATCTTATATGCTACCAGTGACAGTAAATACATGCACTGAGTTTAGCTCAGGGTTTCTCAAACTTCAAAGGCTCGTGACCCTTTCTGATGTAGTTAAATTGCTCAGATGACCCTCCTGTCATATATTTTTAATTGTAAAGCACTTGAAATTAATCATGTTTTATTTCTTTTTAAATAAGCACCTCAAGAGCAGTGGCGAGCAGTTTTGCTCACGGCACTTATCCACTCTTAAAGAAAATTAAAGACTGAAAGGGCCCCGAGTCTCAGCGGCAGCAAAGCCATCAACAGGGGAAACAGAGCTGTGTGTGACACTTCTCCACACAACCTCTTGCCTGCGCACTTAGTGAAAACTGGCATCGGTGAATATAACAGAGTGAATGCATTTTGAATTATTACCACAAATTTTCAAGTGGTCTAACCCAGGATTTCAAGCACCTCAGTGAAGGCTGGGGTTTTCTATAATTTGCATGGTAACTGAGTGCCTTTAATTTAAACTATACTGAGCTAATCTTTAGGAGAATTGGAACTTGCCTCTGAACTAATTATGATTTACAGAAATTGATAATTTGTCTTCTGCATGTGTCTGCAGGAAGAAATTACTATTAAATTTGATTAACAAATGACAGATTTCAGCCCAGTAATTTACCATCTTTATTAGCAAACTTAGAAAACTTCTAATAGTAATTTTTTCACTCATGTCTATCCTAGCTAAGTTTATCTAGAAATAACTGATATGTGTGGGGTAAGTATGACCTACTTCACCTTTAACAAATAAATCTTGGTGTGGTTTGGCTTTTCAATCCTCAAGCACAGCCTAAGCACTCAAACTGATTTCCCAAGATACTTGGAACTTAATAATATGTAATTAACTTCCAAAAATGAATGCTCTGTTCTTTTGAATACATTCCCAAAGAATTCCTTCAAAATATATAAAACTGTAGAAGAGGAAGCAGAGCATTACGTTAACCTTATTTTTCTTGCACCACTTTGCCAAATGTTTTTCTTTTTTAACCCATTTTCCATTTGCTGAGAGAATTCTTGCAGCTTGTGGCTGCAGCATCGACTCCAAGATAACTCATGGATTACAATCCTAAACTAACTCCAAAGTTTGCCATGAAATATCTCGCTTTTATTATTATTTTTGCATGGCTTTAGTATATCGATAGTGTTTGGAAACAAATGACATTCTATTTATAATGTTCTGTTTTTAGTAGTTCGATCACTGAAAATGTCAAATCCTAGAAAACCTAGCAATCCTATGCATGATGTTAAATGAACGTTGGCTATGAGCTGCACATTTTTATTCTAAACGGGAAAAGGGTTAAACAGGTTGTAGCTATGTGTAATGGACAATACCTTTGGTGAAAGCTGAGTTATAATATATGATTGACATAATGAATGATTCCGAAACCTACTTTGGATGTACATAACTTAGATACTGTAGCGGAAAGTGAGGTCATTATACTTCCTTTACATGAGTAACGTGTGGTTTTTATTGTACATGTTTTTATATAGTTGAAAAAAATAATCTGTTGTACTCAGCAGCCTAACAGACTGATCAAGTGGTTAAAAATGCCCTTTCATATTTTCCTGTCAGGAGAATCTTATCTTCTTGCATGTCAAAGAGGGAAGTTGAACTATTAGCCTTTTAAAGACCGGGAGGTAAAGTTTAATTTTATAATGACATGAAATAAATGTTCTATTATCTAAGTAATAGTTCACCAGAAAAGTCTGAAATGGCCTCCTTTCTCAAGGATACAGCTTGTGTGTGATGCTAATATTAAAATGGACCTGCCAAATTGAGTGATAGGAGGTGCTAATAACTCCGAGAGGGGAGATGAAAGCAACATATTGCGCACACCTGCTCTCGGCTTTATGTCAGTCTCATTTAAGTTATTGAATGGGTGAGTATAATAGTGAAGGAGGGGACTGAGACGTATACCAGGAAGAAGGGTGGGGGGCGGGCAGCCAGTGCCCTGCAACAGTATAAGTCAGCTAGGTGGCCTTTGCTTAGGAAGCTGGCTGTTACTGGGTTCGATCCTTGACCTTTGACTTGAGAATGCAAAAGAAGTATAGATTATTAATAGCAGTCTATCCTGGGCAGTCGTATGTCAGTGAGGATTGTTGTATTCACCTGAACTCCACCTTAGTTTGTTGGTGTTGCATTGAAGATGTATGTTCATATACTCATTCTGTTTAGGTACTCTAGATTTCGTTCTAGCCCTTTGACTTCTTAAATAAACCAATAGATGTTCTTTTCTGACAATGTATGATATTATTATTTTGTTTAAAGCAGGGCTATGCATACTCTGGTCAGGTAGAAGGAATTACTTCAGGCAGTTTGCTAGCAGTTGTTGCTCGTAATGGTCACTATTATAAACTGGAAAGGTTTAACAGCAAACGAAACAAAAACTAGGAGCTGAATTTGGGGGCAGACCCTCATAAGGTGTGGTGAGTTTGAGGGGACTCCGAGGCCTAGTCCATATCCCTTTGGCCCAATCTAGGTCTCTCCCTGACAGCTCCTATTCATCCCAGAGGAGCCAGGGAAAAGTCGGATTCCAAAAAGAATGCTGGTCGGCTCTCCCATACTCACTCGAACAAAAAAGAAGCTTCGTGAAATATTTTTCAACAACAGATTCCTAAAATTATTTAGAGTCGATTTTGTAATATTTATGAATTTAACTCCTGTAGGTTAATCTAATTCTGTTTTTGTTTATCTACATATTGACGTTCATTCACAGTTCCTGGGCACATACCTTAAGAATACAAGTTGAGCCATGTATGTAGTATGTAGGATTAAAAAGCTGTCAGGGATTATGCTAAACCACATGTGGATATTTGAAAGTGGACTGTGTCTGCCCTGCCCCTATCCAGCCTGCAAAGTGAGTATCTCTGGGAAGAGAAACTTTTTAAGATAATAGGATTCAGATTAGCAGAGGAGTCCATCAGAGGTTGTCTGATTTCAGTGGTGGTGATGATCAGCAGATAACTTACTGAATGGTTAGGCATAATGAGGGATAAAAAGAAAGGACATCTGGAAAACCTAAGGACATCTGGAAAACCTAAAGAAGATGATTTCAGCTAATGTTTTCGGAGAAACAGTTTGATGCATGTCCATTTTCCCTTTTTAATTTAGAATTTTAAAAAATAAAATTTAAATGCAAAGAAAAAAAATTGAAGAAATGCTTGAACATCTGTGAGGTGTAAAGCAAAAGGGTTCTTGGTTCCTGGTAGGGTAAAGGAGTACCGTGGTTAAGCTCTGATAAATGGCACCCCTGCCACTGGCCTCTATCAACAGAAAGTGCTTCTTGGAAATCAACAATAAAACAAGCAGGATGTAAACATCAGCAACTTAAGTACTTGCCAGCTCAGTTGTTAGGAATGGAGGTAAAGCTAAAGATTAAAGACAGCTTGACAAAATCCTACACACCATCCAGCTGGGCTTTACACATTATGAGATGTGGTAGGACAGAATGAGGGTGTTTAAAAAAATTATTGCTATTATGCAGCTGGAGGGCAATGGGCTGAGTTGGGAATATGCCAGGAGAACTTGTGCTGCTTGTGTAGATAAACTTGCAGGACTTCAGCTTTCAACTCCATCCAGTCCTTTCTGTCAGATTCTCTTAACCTTGTCCTGTCCCTCTCAGAGTACTGACATTTTCAGAGCAGAAGAAAAAATCATGTTAAATTTATGTATGAGGAGGGGGATGTATGTCTGTATAGCTGGACTCTGGTTTTAGGTGTTCAGGCTCTTCTGATTAGTTCTGTCTTTGGTTTGTTTTGTAGTCTCAGAAGAGCTTACAAACCAGTGCTGGTTAGGAGTCTGTCTGATTTAGATTCTCATGTTCTCTGGTCAGCTTGGTGGTGGTCAGTTCTTGGTGGTGTTTCTGTAGAAGAGCCTCAGCCCGCTTGGGTTGCCGAAGGAGAGTCCTGAGTGGTACACTGCTGCTGGACCATCTAGGCCTGTTTCAACCCAGACAGTGCTGTTTTTGTCAGTTAAATTTGTCGAGATTTTGACTAAAATTTCGTTTGCTGAAAGAATTTTAAAACATAAATATTTGAAAAGCTCCAATGTTAGAGGATTGTACAAGACAGGCCTGGAAAGGAAGATTTGGACCAAATTGTAGTGGATCTCAAACATCTGACAAAGGAGAATATGTTATGATTTTACCGGTAGCCAGGTAACAGGGCACCATTGAGGATGACTGACTGAGCTGGAGACAGACGATGTAAGGGATGGCCTGGAGAGAGGCTTGTATCAGGGAGATACAAGTGGGTGGTGGGCTATTGTAGTAGGTAGTCCCGTCGTGGTATGATAAACAGTTTGTGTTAGAGGGGCAGGAGTAATCATGGTTAACAATATGTAGACCAGGGATGAGAGCTGAGTTTTATCTTATATTCCAAAATCAGTGTGTGGCAATGGCTTCCTGGAGTGCTGTGATTAGAAGGATTATATAGTTATGTCTCGCTTTAATGGGGGGAGTTCTATGATCATTTAGTGACGTCTGTCATGGGTAAAAGAATAGGGGAGTAGCACCTCCTCTGTGCATAAGTTGTCCCTGGTAGACATAATCACAATGTAGGAGAAGAATTAAGAATTAGTGACAAACTGAATGTGGAGAATCAGGATCTTGGGTGAATAAATGATGACTGATATTTAACCCTGACTGACCTGACTTAGAAGAGTGCCAGTTAAAGGAGAAATAGCTAATAAACAGAGATATGATATTGAAGTTTGGGATTGAGATCCATGCCAGAGTTTTAATGACTTGATTCGCACAAGTGTAGTAGTTAATTTTGCTCTTGCAATTTGGTGGGGGGTGGGGAAACAGAAGAGGACTGGGGGTAAATTAGTGGCTATCACCTTGAGTTGACATATTGATGTTGGCACCAAACTCTGAATGTGGACAACTTTACCTCTTGAGTCACATTGCCAGAAGGAGATTAAGAATTTGGCATAATAAGCATTTGGAAGTATATTTAGGGTACCCTATCTGAAAACATTAAATTTTATCAAAACTCCATTGGAGCTATTTGTTTATTTTAAACTCTTACTTAAACTCTACCTTGATTATTAATTGGCAGATTTTAGTGTTGACTCAAGCTTTGTCTCTTTCTCTGCTATTTTGAGATTATATAGAATATCGATGCTAAGAAGAAACTCAATCTGGACTTCCGTTATACAAGAAAACACAGGGACTCAGAGTGGCTAGGATTTTGCCTAACAACACAGAGATAACAAGTGGTATATTTGGGTCTGAGATTCAGGTTGCAATTTTCCTTGTAAGTGCTTTTTCTGTTATTCTGTGCTATCATTTTTATAATATATATGATACAGATGTGCACTTTATGTACAAGATAAGGATAAATAATGTGCATAATCTGATGAAATAATTTGGAGAAATAGATACTGGCAGTCCCCAGCTTTTTGCCCTTTTATTTGCTGTTTCTTTCATATATTCAAATTTCATATATTCAAAAATATACTTAAATCCGTTTTTGAATATTTAGGTCATTTCCAGTCGTTTGTTCTTATAAGAAGGAAAAGGCAATGTAAGTAAGTTAGCCTGACTGCCTAGATTTAAATCCAGAGTTTATCACTTCTTGCCTATGAGATCTTTGGTTCGTTTCTTAGCCTTTGTACCCCGGTTTCCTTATTGGTCAATGAGGATGATAATGGTGCTTATTACTTCATAAGATTGCTGTGAGAGTTAAGTAGGAAGGATATGGAAAATACCTAAAACAATCTTTGGTACATGGCAAACTATGTATAATAAGAGCATAGACTTTGGAGTTGGTCCTTTTGGGTTTAAATTCTAGCTCCATCTTTTACTAGTTGTTCGACCTTGGACAATTATATTAAATTCTCTGAGCTTAGGCAATATCTGCCTTATAGGACAGCCATGAGAACTAAGTGAGGTAATACAGATAAAGTGCTTTCACGGTGCTTGAATTAAAATAAGGACACAGTACATGATAATTGTTTTCATTATTACCATCATAATCATTATACTTATGAATAATGCTGTAATGAACATCCATACATGTAAACCTTTGTATGTCTTTGTGAATGTTTCCTTAGGGTAAATTCTTAGACATGAAATTGCTGTGCTCTTCCTAACTTTCCAAAATGTCTTTAATTTTTAAAAGGGCTCTTATAAAGCTTCGTATACTTAAAAAATGACAAACTTGTATTGAGCACATAGTAGGCACAATTTGCCAATCTAGGCATAGTAGGTTATACAAGAATGAATAGTTCCTTATTTGTAATGACTTTATAATCTAATGTGAGAATTAAGAGATGAAACTAAATAACTATGATGAAGTATGCAACATGATGCCTGTCTTTGAAAAGGGACAAAGTACTGTGGAAACACATTAATTGGAAGGATTAATTTTGGCTCAGGGAAATCAGGAGAGGCTTCACCAAAGAGATGACATTGGATATTGATGATGTGTAGTATTTTGATAGATGGAGATAGGGAAGGTTATTACTGGCATAGCAAGACCTGCCCTATGGCTCTTTCTGTCTTCGGGGCCTGAGGGCTTAAGCACTAGCCACCGGCTTCGGAGACAGACTGGTAAGGAGCTTATCTCCTCTCCACTCCCTGTTTTCCTCCTAGATTCTCTTTATCTTCCCTCCATCTGCTTCAGGGCATAGACAATTTTTAGGTTTTCTAGTTTCTCTTAGAAACACGATACTACATCAGGTATTACTTAAGACTGACTCAGGCCAGAGTACACATGCAACTCTTTAGTTCATCAGATTGAAATTCAGCGTCTAGGTTCTCTATGATTACTTTAATCTGATGTCTTTGAAGAAAAAATCTCTTGTTATAGTGTGATGACAAGGCTTTGCAAGTATAGGTATTTTAATATAGTCATAATTCTTAAGGTAAGTTAAAGCCTTTTGAGTTGTTACTTATTTTTCAGTGACAGTTATGACAAATGGCTGGCATAATTTATTTTTGCTCTGTAGATGGGCATAACTGGAGATCTTATATATTAGGTATGCATTTTTTTATGAATTCATAAAATGTAAGCCTAGAACATTGGATTAGATGTTAAAGCATTTATGTTGACAAGCAAGAAGTAAATTGTACTCTGATCCAGTTTGTATAATAATGTGCAACCCAATTCACCAAGCTTATATTGGTAATTTTGTATTGCTGTGAGACTTAAGTTACATATATAAGAGTTGACAGTCATTTCAGCATGTGTTAGACTTGAACTCCAGAAGGTAAAGGAGAAGTCGTGCTACTTAATTTTTGTTCAAAAAACAGTCAAAAACAATTGGAAAAGTATTCTTATGTAATTCTCTGCCACACACTTATAAATACACAGTCTACCTAAATCTAACGTTAGCCAATGTTGTGAGCTACTTAGGTTGCTTGTTTCCTTAAAGCTTTCATGTGACAAATTTATAATTTTATATGTTATTTCTAGGTCAACAGTTAGATTAATGTTTTATCTCCTCAGCAAAAGCACAGTGCTTCTTTGTAAACTTTGTTATCTTACTCAAACTGAAAATTGCAAAACAAAGAATTTTCTAGCTCTCGCATTCCTTGGTGAAGAGCTTTGTTTATTAGAGGTTATCTTGTATTTTGTTTTATATTCTACTTACAACTTAACTAAATTTTCTGCAGGTGGAATGAATATGCTTTTTGAGGCTTTCAAATTTTATTAATTAAAGCTAGTTAGCTGTCATCACTGATCTTTTACTAACATTTAAAATTTTTTTGCTTTGTTATATCCCAGCAGGAGGCCACTTAAATTGATCAGAATATAAACCTGTCCTGCTCACTAAGATATACTTAGTGACTGGCCACAGAAAAATACTCAAGAAATACTTGTCGAATGAGTAAACTGATTATATCTCTGAGCTAGAAGGGTATAAATCTAAAAAAAAAAAAAAAGTAGTTTAGAATATGCAGATTTCTCTATTAGTCTGAGAGCTGTTAACTTTGGACATTTCTTCTATTTGAGCTAGTATGAATTTAATTTTTTTGAAGTATGATATGTCGTCACTTCTTAAGTAGGAATAGGAACTCAGTGTTGTTTTTTGAAATATAGTACATTTTAGAGACTTCATTTAGAGATTCCAGTACTTCCATTTGTTGGAGTGAAATTTTATTTTGTTTTGTGACACTCAGAATATTGGAAATTTGGTTTTAAATATATCCTGTTTTACTACATGTATTACAATCTGACTTTTTTTCTTTTTGAAACCCCACTCTAAAACTCTAATACATTTCAGTATCTATATAAGCCTCATCATTAAAAATTTGTTTTAGTGTAGCCAATTCTACCTGTTTGTCAGAGAGTTCCTAGAAAGAAAATGTCATAAAAGGGATTGTCATAAAGGGTTTTGCATCTCTTCATAGGAACGATGGAGCTTGCATTTGTGACCAAGAATGAAATTAAGATGATCATAGACCTGACGCGAATAGCATAAAAGCAAAAATGCAGCCATAAATCTATGCATTATTTAATTTTTATTTTTATTTAATAAACATTTTAGATATATTAGATATGAATATTAAGTAGTCACCATGATCAAAAGAATTTTTCAGTTATTTAGGGAGAAAGATATGATTAGAGTGGACTTGAGAACAACTGTGTAAGAAGTCAGCCAGTGTTCAGCATGCACACTGCAACACTGGTTTTATGGCACCTGGCTTAAGTTGGAATCCCATCCTTAAAACTTGGATGCCCCGATTTGGGATGGCAGAGTAGGCTTGGTAAATAGACTGATTTTAAATTTGATCCCGGTTAGTTTGGTAGTCGTATTAGAAATACAGATAAAATTTAGGATACTTAACGGGATCATTATTTCTCCTCTACTTCTTTTTAACCTAAAATATGAATCTCAGTTGGACTTAAGAGGTAACATATTTAAGAAGGTTCAATGCCAGAGCTTTATAAAAGCTTTGAAGCACTTGTGTTACAGATTGAAAGGAAATTCTATCTCTTAGTTGATGTTAAGAGGCTTGCCAAAATGAAAGTTGCCCAATGGTAATTAACTTTGGATCTAATGTTCTTTCCTTCATTTCCTGTGTTCTGATATTAGATAACTGCTTATATGGCCATATATCATTGAATAATTGGAAAATGTTAAAAATTAAAATTAAATTCTGAATGAAGTAAAATTAGTGAAGAGACAAAAGGCAAGAGCAGCTTTTATGAAGCAGGTATGACAAAAGTTCCATGAAATCATGATTAGATTTGTTTGCTTTTTTAATCACAAGATCTTTAGCTGGTTTAAAAAAAAAAAAAGCTGGAACAAACCTCTTTAGCACAGAAGGTTACAGGATCTTATGTATAGCACTTGTCATCTCCTTCCCTGTTTTTATCACTTTTAATGCAGGAAAGGTTGAAGAATCAAGATTTAGAGAGAAAGAAAAGAGAGATCTAATGGCCCAGTATTTAAGGAGAGTTGAGCCGTGGCATAGACCAAAGTAGGGATGCTGGGACGAATTGTGGTAGCAGGCAGACAGTGATTCCTGTATTGTGTAGTTCTTGTGTGTAAACATCTGCCATTGGTTACTGGGTAGCCTTCAATAGGCTTAAGTGATTATGATATTTAAAAAGCATGTTGGGTTCAAGGATTTATAATATTCTTTAAAAAGACAGTAAATTCATAGTTAAATAGAGCACACTAGTGTGTGTCTAGATTTTGGTAGTTCTTTGAATCTTTCTCCAAATGGTAATTTCTCTCAAATTTGAGACATAAATACTAGGTAATTTAGTGATAGGCAAATATGTAAACAGTTTAAGTGAATTTATTGCATCCCAGGTCTACTACTTACTTACTAGCTGTTATAACCTTTGGCAGTTACTTAAATTTTTCTGTGACCTAATTTTCTCTTATAAAGTGCAGTTAATAATGGTTCCTATTTCACAGGGTTTTTGTGAGTACTGAGTTAACATATGTCAAGTGCTTAAAATAGTGTCTAGCTAATAGCAACACTGTACATGTGTTATCTGTGATGATGCTTGTGGTGGTGATGATGCGGATATACTCATCCTCCTCCTCCTCCTCTTCCTCTGCCCTCAGCATTTGTAGAAGTGTGAACTTTCTCCTAATTCAGTCATTCACCACTTCAGAAGAACCAATATTTTAGACCAGTATTTTAGAGCACAAGGTATTATAGTCCACTCAGAACCAATCAACTTTGTGCTTAGGTTATTTCCAACCCAGTCTCTTGGAAGCAAAACTTAAAAAAATTCAACCTCAATTTAGTAATGGCCATTGTTTTTAACTGGTTATCTCAGAGGTGATTTATTAGTAAAAGCACCAGTACGATCCTTAAGAAATGGATTTTTGATAAATCATCACAGCTCCATGAATATTAATTCAACAACATTTGTGGGCCTCTAGTTTTTACATTATTATGATAGAAATTGTGGGCAATTCAAAGAGGGCAGAGAAAATTACAGCTTAGTCACAAAGATAGAACAAATGCATATGAAAAGTTAAGTAGCCTTAACAAACAGTTGAATAGCCAAGGGAGGTTCAAGTAAGTAGAGACAGAATACCTACCTCCAGTTTTGGGGGAAGACTTTATAGAAGTATAAAAGGCAGAATCTCAGTAGACAGAAGAAGGAGGTGCAGGTTGAATGGTAGAGGAAGGCTATCTTTGGTGTATTCAAAAAAAAAAAAACAATCGTGAGCAATGTAGCTTTACTGGAAGAGAGAGTTTATGCTGAGGAAGACAAAACAGCAAAGTCGGTAAACTAGGAAGATATACAATTACAAGGAAAGAATGAAATCTGTGTTAACTGTGAGATTTAATGTCTTCAACACATCAAATTAACACATGCATTAAAGTGATTCTACCAGCTAAATCTCAATGGGAAACTAAGTAACTGGAGAACATCAAGGATCTAGTTGCTTGGTGTATATCAGAACCCCTGTAAAGAGGAACTCGATCAAGCTTAGACTTGGTTTTAAACTCATCTACTTACTAATTGTATTAGTGGACAAGTTAATTAATTCTCTGAACCTCAATTGCTTCATCTGGAAATTGGTAGTAATATTAATATGATTGCTGCACTTTTGAAATATATGAGGATTAAATGATTAAATTATATGTAAAGCTCTTACGAATTCAAATATATAGTAATTAATAATGGTAACTAATGACAGCAGCACGGAATGTCAGATAGAATTACTTTGATTTTACTTTTTCCCCATATTGAGATGCCATGTAAAATGTTAACTATTTAATGTTCTACTTCTTTAAGAAAAGGTTGAAAATATACTCCTATACTTATTTCTTACCTTACTACTGTGAAATGATAATGCTTCCAATTATAGTGGTGCGAGCTAGTAATCCTATTAAGATGACTAAATTGTGAATGTACACATAAGGGAAGGATTTAAATCTGGTGTTTACTGAGTTCATAATTTAATCCAAATAAATATATGTTGAAATTTTTAAGGATAGCAATCAAAAGTGTAGGATAATTGAAGAGTTAACAAGATAATTAAATAAGGATTCCCCTAAGTCAAGTGTTTTAGTAATAGAGATTTTTCTGTACTGGGAATTCTTCTTTTCCCCAGAGTTGTCACTCAGTTTTATTTTTAAATGCTGACATAAATCCATTTTAGTTTTCTATTCAGTGTCATATAGTGGAAAGAACACAGACTGAACAAAGCCCCACGTTAAATTTCCTCTGTGCCATTTTCTGGCTTGTGTGGAGTAAATAATTTCATATTATAGAGCCTCACTTTCTATAAAATGGGGACTTTTCTATAAAAAATAATGTCCCTGATGTGGCAGGAAAAATTATTAAATTTGTTAAATGTAGACCTGAGGACATGTCTTTTAATAATCTGCGTGATGAAAAAGAAGCACACATAAAGTACTTCTGCTATAATATACCACAGTATGATGATTGTCTCAGGGAAAAGTACTTGTGAGATTGAGTTACAGGCTAAACTAGTTGAATGTTTCATGAAACACCATTTTTTTCTTGACAGAATGATTAACAAACTGTGGTTATTCAGACTTGGATATTACATGGACATTTTCTCAAAAATAAAGTGAGCCTGGAGCCTATAGTTTAAGAGAAACAAGGGACAGTGTTTGTTGTTAATGATAAAATTATTTCAAATAAAACTAAGAATCTTAGAAAACTTGTATTCTCCACTGTGAACTTGACAGCTTCCTAATACGCCAAGACTTTTGATGAGATTGGTGATGATACTAATGAATATAATTTTAAAAAGTATAATAGTGAAGGGTGTCAACATTTGGAAGATCCACGTAACTCAGTGACTATTTTCCAAAAGATCAATGCGTGATATTTTAAAAAACCAGGCAAAAAAAAAAAAAAAAAAGGGTAAAAGATTCATTCAAAGTACAGAACAGACCGATAGATTTTAATGTAGCAGACTATGAAAGTTTTTTGAGAATGGTTTTCAATTCCACATTCTAATTTAGGATTAAGGAACTACCACCACTTGTTGAGTTTTGGTATAGTATCAAAGAAGAATATCTGTAATTATATGAAAAGACCATTACAATACTTTCCCTTTCTAACTACATACCTGCATATGTGTCTGAATTTTCTTCATATACTTTAACCAAAAAAACATATCACAACACATTGAAGAAGTAGATATAAGACTCCATGTATCCTCTGCTAAGCTAGACCCTAAAGAGATTTGCAGAAAAAGTCTCACTAATGTTTTTGCTTTGGAAATGTAGTTACATTTACAAAAATATGCTATTTATGTTAACATATAATGGATTTTATTATTTAAAGTGGATTAATAAAAGTAATTAAAAATATTTTTAACTTCTAATATAGTAAAAATAAACAGATATAATCTAAATAAACAGAAGTTTTTTGGGGTCCTCAATAATTCTTAACAGTTTTAAAGGGTTCTGACATGAAGTTTGAAAACTGCACTTCTAAAATAATAAATTAAGACTTATGATTTTTATGGTTTACTAATGCATGATATTGCCATCTCGTGACAAAATAGGGAAATGCAGGTATTCTTGAAAAGCTCATCTTTAAGGCCCTTGGAATGATTAAGAATGGCTGTTTTGTGGAAATTTATCAAGAGAAAAGAAAGACATAAGTTTGTATTTCCAAAGGATATATCTTAAGATATATGTGCCAAAAAAATATATTAATTTTCAGAAGGCAAGCAAGGAACAGTTAATTTTTAAAGACTAACATTGGTTTTAGGCCAACCTTATGGTGAGAACACAGTTCTTACGTTCAATACACATATATCATAGTACACAGAGCCCCTTCCTTATATGTGATGTTAGGCTACGGAATGTGTATTTACTGTTCGAAATACTGACAAACGTTTATGGTGGTATTTTCCTTTGTTGGCGTATCATTATCACCTGTGATGGGCTTGAGAATCAACCATATGTCATTAACACAAGCTTTGATCATATTTTTCTGAAGAAGAATGTGATCAATTTTTTATGTTGAGGATTTCAGGCCCACGCTATGGTGAAGAATTTGGTTTTTTGTCCCTTAGATACTTTATCCCAGCAGTTCTGTGTCATCTGTCCTGTACAAACATGCAGAGTAAGCATTGTTCCTTGCCTTCTAGTTTTTTGAGAACTAAAATATACAGCGTAAATATGCATAAACATGTGGAAGAACATATAGACAAATAGAACCTAAGCCAAATTGTGAAAGATGCAGCTGCAAGAACCAGGCTCGTGAATAATGAACAGTTATGCTATGGAATAGCTTCAGTGTGCCTGTTTTTGCATCGATGAGCTATGTGAAAAGGAAGGAACTTCGCTTAATTTTCATTCAGTCAGAGGAGGACTCACTGGCCAGTTTTTTTGACTGAATTCAGCTGATTGTTTTCAAAATAACCTGTTCTATTCAGACAGTTGTGTGTGTAGGGACAGCTGTGCTCAGATGAAATGACTATGAGCCCTACACTCTAACTACTGTACCAGTTTTCTGCCTGTGTGCCCCGTGACCCTGCTGATGAATATTTTAGACATCTGCATGAATAATCAGACTGCCCACAGGAGAGCCACTTGCTTGTTTGTGAGACTAGAAATGCAATCGAGATGATGCTGACTCTAATTCTGTGTACCAATGTGAAAATAATAAAACCTAAGTAAATCCTTAGTCTGGATTGTTTTTGAGGTGCTCAAAAACTGGGTGCCAAATTTTACATGAGGAGATATGTGTTTGTGTTTTTGAGAGAACTTCAGAGCTTTTGTCAGACTCTCCAAAGGGACTGGGACCCATAAAATTAGCTAAGAACCACTGGATAATGTTTTGTAGTTTTCAAAGTGCTGCTTCATACACTTTTATTTGATTCTCCCAATATTTCTGAGGGAAACACGGCAGGTATTTTCTCTTTCTCTCTCTCTTCTAAAGAAGAGCATAACTGGGAGTTTAAGTGGTTTTGAGTTTCATCCTGTAGGCACAAGGAGCCATTGAAGGTTTTAAGTGAGAACGAGATCTGATCAGATTCTTGTTTAGAGACTTCCCTGGTGATCATGTAGAGGATATTTCAGAGAAGTGGAAAGCTAGTTAGGAGGCCACATAAAGGATCAGATGAGAAGAGATGGTCGACTCTAAGTTTCTGACAGTCAGATTGGAAAAGAGCCAATGGATTTGCAAAAGAGTTGAAATCCTTTAGATTTATTTATCAGTTGGTGTTGGAGGCAGGGGAAAGATAAAGGGGGGAAAAGATGTTTTTGAAAATGATTTTCTGGCTTGGTTGACTAAGGAAATAGAAGCAGGGGCAAGTAGGAAGATAAACTTAGTGATTTTGAAGAACTTATAGGACATCCAGAGAGAAAGTCTAGTAAGCAGTTTGAAGTGCTGGTCTGGGACCGGTGAGGTGAGTTCGACATTGCTTAGAGTGTGTGGGGTGAGAAGTGAAGAGTGCTAGGGATGGAACAGTGAGAAAATGTCAGGCAGTGTTCAGCTGGCTGGAATGATGGTTTTAGGGAAGCCTAGGGAAATCCAAGCATGGTCTTTGAAAAAATCTCTATTCCTGAGTAGAGAAGTAGGATTAACTATTTCTTGACTCTCTTTATTTACTATCAGATTACTCTGTTATGTTTGAATGACCTTAAATTCATGAAATTTACATAAATCAGGTACCACCACTCTAACCGCCTTCAAGTCAGTGGGGCACATCAAGCCAAGGATGTGTTGAGGGTCCAGTTTTATAATCTCTCTAATCTTCCCCATTCTTCATATGGAAATTGCCACTTTAAAAAATATATGTAAATATCATATTAATCCAGCTTTAAATACCTTCCTGCTACCTGTGCCTCACCTCACTTAATTTTGGAGCTTCAGGATAATTTCACAAGATTCAATGCAGCATCCTCCTTAAGTAATAGCATTCCTTTTGATTACTTTGCTAATAATACCCAGATCTCATAGTTTTCCTCCCTCAACTAAAATGGCCTTCATCTTCATTTCACTTCAACTGTGAACACACATGCCACGCCTAATAGATCTGCTCCACTTGCAATATTTCAAACTCTATTAGTCTCCTTTTTGAAATAGCCTTCTAACTTTTATCTGCCCCGTCTCCCCCCTTTTCTCCTGAGCCTGCAGTTTTTTCTCCTGCCCATTCCTTGTTCACATCATTTATTCTGTCCTTGTTTCCCAGTGCAGGCAGATGAGCGAGAGGAGGCTATCTACTCCCTTCCAATATCCTGCTTCCATACCTAGCTCTGAAATAATCAGATGGTTCCCTAGTGATTGAGTTTGCCCTATAGATTTTCTCACATAGTTTCCTTTGATAATTCCCAACCCAAGGTCTTTCCCTATTATCCTTTTTCCTCCCACTACTTTCATTTAGGCACCTGGGCGTTATTTGAGAACCTCACAAAAACTGGGGCAGTGTTGAAATTTTAAAAAATTAGTCAACTACCTAACCCCTTTTACACATACACCTAGAGAGAAGGGAACCTTAGAACTGGATGATGAAAAAAAGATCTGAATTTCATTTTAGTTTCATTTTATTGTTTCAGCTGGCTTTGCCCGTGTACTTGTGTGTATATATATATATATATTCACACATAATGCAAAAAATATATATATATATTCACACATAATACAAAATTGATTATATATATATAAAATCAATTGATAGCTCAGAAATTTGGGGACTTCTTAACTCTGTATGTTTTTATTTAAAAATCCGCCTTTGTACCACATTTTCTTTTCTGTACTGGTATATAGACTGGATAAAGATCTTGATAAGAATTTCCCCCAGATACTTACCCTTTGTGAGTTAGAAACTAGACTGTGCAAATGCTTTTTTTTTCCTTCTAAGCTGTGAGTGATACTTATTTATTTTATATTTTGTCAGTTGGTTCCATGGTTCATGAATTCTTTATTATAGTAGGAGTCCTCATCAGTGGGATGGAGAATCATTGAAATTGTAAGTTTTGGACATGAGTTGGAATAACCTGAACACTGTGCTTACCTTTTGAGTCTTTAATTTAATTTAAAATTAAATGAGTTTTGTGATCGCAAGCTTCACAGATATGTATGTGTGCAGGGCTTGGATGGAAATGTGTGTCTAGGGTATGTGTTGGAGGGGGGCTCTTTTGTTTAGTTGGATAGGCTAGGAAATCTTGGCCTAAAAACATTCATTGTTTAGAATGCATAAATAACTGAACCTAATAGTAGTGAGAAGTTGCATTTGAAATTGAACCACTGACTTCTAAGAAAACAGTGCTTTGAACGATATCTTCCTTATTTCCTTTAAAATATCCATGGAATTGTCTGAAGAGGAAGCAAATCCCCAGAAGCAACCACAAGGAGTATCAGAAATTGAGCCCGATCTAATTTTTGGAAGGAATTTTTTTTTTTTTATTCCTTTCACCTGTGGGTGAAACACCCTTCTTCAGCAACCTCCATCTCCTCTTCTCCTTCCTTATGCAACCCCTCTACCCCAAGTATTTGGAATCCTGCACTTCTTGTACTGACTTGTTTTCCCTTTTGTTCATCTTTGTGCTGTTAATTGCTTCAGTTGATTTGGTAAATAGCTTCTACCTGCTCCTTCTCTGACTTACTCAGCTTTTTTTGTGGAGTGCAGGGGAAGAATTAGATAGAGACTGCTCTCACTGAACAGATTCTTGGCTCCCACCCAGGTTCTGTGCTTGACCTTAGAAGAAGTCAAGCACCAGGATTTGTACCTGCCACCAATCATTCTTTGCCCTACCCCCACCCCACTTTTTGTCACTGGTGTGGGTCTTGTTTGTTTCCTCCCCTAGTAAGCCCCGGAAGGTCTGGGAAGGAAGACAGGTTGGTGGTGAATTCCTTCTCCTTGAATCTCCAGCACTGCTCAGTTCCTAGCCACATGGTAAGCATTCAAGAGATTTGTCAGTTCATTAACGAAGCTGGATTATTGTTAAGGGCTTTAAAGCAGTCCTCAGAGTGGTAAATGTTGAAGACCAAGGTTGACAAACTAAGTTCAAGAATGTAAAAAAGAAACAGAGATGAATAATTAAAACAAAAATCAACAGCTTCAAAGCAAACTTATAGGAATCTACAGTAAAATCTTTCTGAAACAGATTTGCTTTATGAAATAAGAAACTGCTAGAAAAGCTCTGCTTTGTAACCTCAATGAGATACATAAAGAGATTCCTCCAATAATTGAGAATTTAAAAGAACAAAGTGAAATGAAAACTCTATAATAAATAAAATCAATAATTATTGAAAATAATAAAAAGCAGACTTAGAAAACCCAGCCAGCAATAGAGGATAAACTTCAGGAAAATGTTGGAATGCAACAGAGGCCTAGAAAGACACAACCTCGAAACCAGAGATTATTGAGGAAGAGCATAACAATTGGATCAACGGTGATAATTATTGCAGGGACATTTTTCATATCAATGCAGAAAACAGAATCAAACAGACACCATAATCCCATCCAACTA
Source organism: Rousettus aegyptiacus (assembly GCF_014176215.1). Classification (NCBI taxonomy): domain Eukaryota; kingdom Metazoa; phylum Chordata; class Mammalia; order Chiroptera; family Pteropodidae; genus Rousettus; species Rousettus aegyptiacus. The sequence continues at coordinate 43,012,185 of NW_023416308.1, forward strand.
CAGAAAACTAGAATAATTTCACATTCCTTTCCTTTTCTTTAATCTGCAGGCTCAGATTTCTATCTCATTTTCAAAGAGAGATTGAATTTGGAAATATAAATATACTACATATACTTCCAAATAATATATAATTAATTTAAATCTTGAACACTCCTTTAAGTAACTTCTGAGATTTAGGCAGACAACAGAATTTAGCACTTAAGACATAATCTTGTTGCAAAAGCATATGATCCACCTGTTATGGCACATAGTAGGCACTAAGGAAATATTTGTTGAAGAAATGAATGAAGTTGTATATAAATTAACTATCTATACTTGGAAAATGTAATTTCATCTACAAACAACTTTATAAGTAATTTCACTGTTTCTCCCTTGTATGAGAGAAAAATAAAAAATTTACCCTGAAATCTGGACAAAACATCTGTCATGATGTAAAACATGGAAGAAATGTTGAGATTAGCATGCAGTAATGAACATTTTGGTAACTGCTGGGGAAGGCAGAAATCAAAACTTAAATAAGTCCTAATTTTTAGGCTCTCAAAAGGTTAATTCAGATTGTTTTGGATGTCATCATATCAGAAAGATTTGGCCAATCTGGTTGAAAATCAGAGGTCAACAGAAGTGATTATGTAGCTAGAAAAATCAACTCTTAAAGCATATCTTAGTATATAATTTGGTAAAAGAATTTGAATCTTTCTAAGCCCAGGGAAACAGAATGATAATTTAGAATGATTTGGAGAGCTGTGGAGCTGATGGCATAAAATTGAGTAGGAAAAATACTTATTGAGTGTAAGACAGTTCTTAATGGACAAATTAAAGAACCATATAGCATCCAAGGAAAGCAGTAAAGATGTTTTGATACAATCTGACACCCCAAAGAATGAAAATAGCTATTGTTTATTGAGTACTTACTGTGTCTGGCATTCCGTATGCATCGTTTCATTCAATCTCCTCAGTAATCTATGAACTAGGTACTAACATCTTCATATTACAAATGAGGATTTTGAGGCTTGGCCATATGTCTGTTGAGAAGTCACACTGTATTTTGTTTGAACTCAGGCTGCAAAGCCCAATCTCAATTGCTATCTGCTTTTATCCACTCTTGCCTTCCAGACCAGGCAGTTGGGTATGAACAGGTATGCTGTGCAGAGATTTGGCAGAGTAAACCAGCTGTTCTTCCATATATTAAATAGGTGATCCCGACAAACCATTTTTAATTAAATGATAATAATATCTTATGTATTCCAATCAAAGGTGTACTTTTGTTTAGGCTTCTGGATGAATGAACCCTTGTGGAAACAAGATTTACATTTGAGAAGGCTTTCTTAATGCAAATGTAAAATAAATAGGTATTAAACTCCCAGACCCAATAGAGTGAGCAGTATCCAGCAAATATCAAGCGCTTCAGGAGGTTTTAATGCCTAAGCTGGCTACATAGTAGAGTGTAAGGGGCTGGAGAGAGAAACCTGAGCTGGAATTTGTGTTCTATCTTTCATTTGCTTATAACCTCAAAAACATCATCTAACTTCTCTGAGAATAACAATACCGCTCTCCTCGCAGGGTTGAAAATTTTATATGGTGATGCATATGTAAAGATAGCGTCCATGTATGCAAATAAGATGTATGTAAAGGGGGTATGTAGATAAGATAGCGTGTGTATAAAATAGTATGTATGTATATGTGTAAAATGCCTAGCTCAGTGCCCTGAGAATAATAGCTATTCAATTAATAGTGGCTGGCATTATTATTATTCATTATTCAGATGCAATCTTCAAGTAAATACTTTAGAAAGTACAGTCAAGTAGTACTGTAAGGTGGTTAGTTTTAATAAAGATTTCAGTTTTGTGCATTCCTCTCAGCTGATGTATTTAATAATAAAATTTCACCCTCTTTGTACCCTTTTCACAATTTGGGAGTTTACAGAAGGCTTTGGTGTTTTAAAGGCAGTAGTTTCTTCGCTGAAAACATAGCTTAAGACAAATTCAATGGGTGCTGAGCTCTAATATGTTAGCAGACAGAAGCATGCTTTTAATATTCATCATCTTTAAGTGCTACCAACTGACATTCAGTACTAAATGTGCAGATATGGGTGCTGAGCAAAACAGAGCTAGAAAGGGGACTTGCTAATTCGTATTCTAGATGGAAATCTTAAATTAGTTTCCAAGATTTTTAAATGGATTTTTAAATGCTGGGCACATAGGAGATTGAGTTCATATTAATATTTATAAGATTTGAGAAGATATTTAGTGAAATATTTGTATAATTTAATTTTGGTCATAATCAAGTAGGAAACCATAACAAGAAGGACATTGCATTTTAGTTCGATGACTGTTTTGTGGCTCTTGGTTAGTAATACCCTTCTAGAAAAGCCCCAAACAATATATATATTCTTGAAAAGCCCTTCTTTATTAGAACTCAGAATTCTGGTCAGAGGTTATTTGTGTATAAATTCCTTGGGTTGGATTGTTTTATGTTAATTCATTTACATTAATTAATTTAGAAATCAGTATTGATAATGATTTTTTAAACACATTCATTGGCAGTTCTGCAGGACTCTAATCTAGCTTGCTTTAACATTCTTATACGGAACAGCTCCGTTGGTTCACAGAAAACCTGCTTCCTGTAGTTTTGCTTAGGGCTAATTGAGTTTAATGTAGTTTTGTGTGCAGAAGGTATTGACTTGTGCATAGTATTTAATTTGTGTAAATATGTGTATATGTAATGTTTTGCCCCTCTGAGTTTTATTTTAAATGTAACCCTTGAAACTGGGATAATAGAAATTCTTAGCTTAGGCCTGCTAGCAATTGCAGGTGCCAACGGTTTAAACTGCTGTAGAAATACAATTATGAGCAGCCAAGAGCAAATCTTGTTTTAAGGTCCATGTGTAATGAATGCCTGTTACTATCATAGAATACAATTAAAAAGAGGTTTACCTCTCCCAAGCTGTGATTGGTTCTTTCTGATGGAAGTGTGGAGTCCCATGAGTAGACTGTGTATTCAGCTCTCAGTGATTTAGACACCAGTGAGCCTGGCATACTGCAGGCTTGGATAAATTCAGGGCAGTTATAGTCAGGCAGAGATGGGAAAAGACTGAAAGATTAATGAGAGAGCTTAAAACAAAGCTCCAAAAATGAGAGCAATGCACTGCTCGGTCTTATGTAATTGTGCCGAATGGAAGTCAGTCTTGGCTGCTGCTGTTTTAAAATTTTAGGAGGTTGGCAGGGAATGTTTGTTTGTTATAAAAATCAGATCTAGAGAATAATAGTGAAAACCTGGGACAAAATATCTAATTCTCGCTTGCCTGGATATGTCCTCAGAGACACATGCCTCTCTTCATGCTCCTTTTATTCCAACTTGACCAACCCTCCTGTCTCCCTGCTGCCTCCCACTGCTTCTATTTGGCAAGGACCCTTATTAAGGACTCTTTGAGATCTGATCCACAGCTGCCTTTTACAGCAGGACTACCAGGAGATGTGTGTCTGAGATGTGTTTCTGGAGGTTGATACCTTTTACCTCAAGGCCTGAAAGACTGGGAGCAATTAGGGGTGTGAGAGCCCTCTGAGAAGGTAATCCAAGTTATTGCTGGTTACCTGTGGCTCTGGGTACCAGAAACAGGGTTACTTCTGGCTGATGGTTGTAACTAACAGTTTTGTAACATTTTTTCCTACAGATCTTAAGGGATCATAGTGGCTTTAAAATGCTGTTTTACCTTTGAAAATCTTTTTAATAAATGCTATAATGAACCTTCCATTTATGTGATGGACACAGTTGAACCGTGCAGGGAAGCTGGTCATATTGTCAATGTGAGGCTGGGCACTTAGAGGGGGAAAAAGCAGCTCGTAAATAACATGATGTAGGTGAATAACTCTTGAAATTTAAAGCTTGCCAGTATTAGTGAAGAAAAGCTGCCTTGAAAGAGAAACTGCCAACTCACAAGCAAATTCTTTAGAGCTTCTTCATTATAAGACACTCGCCAGCCCACCAGCCGTTTAACTTTGCTTTCTGTTCCTCTTCAAGGAGTTTGGCGCCACCTACAGGAAGCAGGAAGCACAGAAACCAATTCAGCCTCTCCATAGCACCTGGGTCCTCCCATTGGTCACTCCTCATCTTTAGTTTTTATAAATTTGATCATTTGTTCATCATATAGTATTTATCAAGCTTCTTCTTGGCCATAGAATACTGCTAAGCTCTGTAGAAAAAAGGTTGCATCCGTACTAGCTGTTTGGCAGGAGATTCCTCACCCTTAATTGCTTTTTTAAGGTCTCTGTTTCTGCTGTCATGCACCTTTTCCACGGCCACACCAACAAGAGAGAACAGAGTTATGGATTGGGCGCCCAGAGTATATCACATGTAAAGGTACTGCTGACTGCTCGACAGTTGTGCCTTGTTTCTCATAGAAAATGTAGCACCCAAATCATCATGTTTATCGTGGATATTGTTTATTTGTTTTTATTTGTCTTATTCGGAGAGAAATGTTACAGATTTTAAAACCTACACAGCAAAGAAAGTTTTAAGGATACATGGCTCAGTTCAGAGAAGTGTAAAGAGAAATTCATGGTTATCTTTATGGGTGCAGTAAGAAGAATCAGAATTATTTTCATTTGTCAGTATCTCATAACTATATCACTGAATTAAGTTCATTGTTTCAGACTAGAATGATTTGGCTTGAAAGGCGTTAAGAACTATGTAGGGCTTTTTTCTTTGTTGTGTGAACAGACTGTAGCTCTTTTTTTCCCCAAGAACATCTCTAATCCAGACCTTCTCTAACCTAGCTGCATTCCACTGGGTTCTGTGCGTGGTGTTCCTCTCTTCTGTTCTGGAACACCATCTCACATATCCCGGACCAAATCCACTGTGGCCCAGATTGGATTGATACCATTATTTATTTTCTTTTTCAAATCTCTTCCCTTAAAAGAGCAACAGAGCCCACCATCATATAACTAGCCCTCCTTCAGTGGGTCTGCATTTTGTTTTGTTTTCTCCCTCCCCTTCCTCTCTCTTCTTATAGGCTAATGGCCCCATAATTGATTCACTTACTTAAGAAATACCTCTTATCTTCAAAACCTCTCCACTGCTGAAGTCCAAATCAGTCAAGTCCTATTGCTTTACCTCTACATTTCTTGAATTTCCTTGTTCTGAAGCTGAATTTCTGCTTCATTCTTTTTACCATCATTTCATTCTCTTGAATTTTCTATATCATCCACTTCCAAGTCGCTATCTTCTTAAGAAATTCTTACTAGTTGATTTTCAGTAGATTTGGGAAATGGGCTACTGGCAAGAAAGAACTAAGTAGTCAAGTGAAATTTACCTACCCTCCCACCTTTATTCCCATTAAATTATGCTGTAGAATTTCAAGACTTCTCTATGTTTGGATATTTGTGTTAACATGTTCATTTAAACGTCAAAAGGAACATAAGGATAAGAAAATATATTAGTGGTTTGATGGGAAATGTCACACATTGGTACTGGAAGATTACAAATATAATACTTAATATATTTCTACCAAATGGTTGATAAAAGTTGCTCAAAATATATATGCATCTCTCCAAAGGAGAAATGTAAATGTCCAATAAGTGCATGAAAAAATGCCTAACATTATTAGTCACTAAAGAAATGCAAATCAAAATTAAAATGAGATATTATTTCATATCCACTAGGGTGACTAACATTAAAAATAGACAATAATAAGCGTTGACAAGGATGTAAGGATGTAGAGAAATTGGAATCTTCATACATTGCTGGTGGTAATGTAAAATAGTATAGCTAATTTGGAAAACAGCGTGGTTGTTCCTCAAAAAGTTAAATATAGCGTTACCATATAATCCAGCAATTATCTTCTTAGATCTGTGCCCGAGAGAATTAAAGCGTATGTCCACACAAAAGCATGAACATGAATGTTTATAGCAGCATTATTCATGATAACCAAAATACGGAAACAACCCAAATGTCCAAGGACAGATGAACGAAAAAGCAAAATAGTACATTCATACAATGGAATATTATTCAGCAATAAAAATGAATGAGGTATTGATACATGCTGTAGCATGGATGAACCTCGATATGCTAAGTGAAGGAAGTCCAAAGGCCACATTTTATTTAATTCCATTTATATGAAATGTCCAGAATAGGCAAAGCTGTAGAGACAGAAAGTAGATTAGTAGTATACTACAGGCTAGGGAAAGAAGACAAGAGTGGCAGCTAATGGGTATAAAATTATTTTTTGAATGAAGACAATGTTCTGAAATTAGATAGTAATGTTAGTTGTAGATCTCTGAATATAATAAAAACCATTGGATTGTACACTTTGAGTGAATTGTATGATATATGATTTATATCTCAATAAATCTTATACATTCATGTATCAATGTTTGTGTCCATACTATGTGTGTGTGTATATATGTGTGTATGTACATATATGTAATTAGCAGCATTACATACTTAGAGTCTGCATCTGATTCAACTTTATATCTTCCAAAATACTAAACACAATGCCTTATATAAGTAATTCCTTGAAAAATAGTTGAAGAATGAATGAATGAATGAGTGAATGAGACAACAAATAAATGCACGAGTGTTCTTAAAATGTGTGGAAGAATTTTTTCAGCATGTGCTATAGGAGAGAGGTAAAGAACAATGACCAGGAATTGAATACTGTTCACTCAGGCTGACAGTTCAGCTGTCCTGTCATTGCTCTGATATCAGACCAATAGAACCATGTTACGCTTTGACGTCTGCTAAAAGGTGTGTTTCTTTTTTCTTTTGAGTGATACCTTGGCAAATTATACTTTAGCAACTGTTTGTTATGTGGATGATGCGTGATGCTAATACTCTGTTGTGACCTTTATTTTTATGAGCTGTGAGAATTAAGAACCTACCAGTTTTAGTTTAATTAAGCAGTAAGACACAGCAGATGGTGCATTTGTGGGTGATGATTGCATTCTTCTGGTTCCCTCAAGCAGTGCTCTAACCCTATGGATTGCTTTGCCTAGAGAGTGTCGCATCACTGTTGCAAAATTACTAGGAAGACAAGCACATGGTATTAATGTGGTCAGAAAATCTTATAGGGACGATTGATAGCAAGACTTGAGTGCCTCAGGAGGTTCTGTTGGAACTAGAAAGTAGGCATTAGGAAGAGGAATTCATTACGTTGTATGGTTGTAGTTTACTGCCTATCGCTATTCTCTAATATTTGCAAGTAAAGCATATGAAGATTTTTATTACCCTGGTATTCTTTTGTGTAATCTGGGTCAAACATTAAGAATGCATTGGAATATGATTTGCATGTTTTAAAGTACTCAGAAAAGAATAGGTAAATGGAGGAGCACTGAATTTATGGCAAGTTGTTTTATTATGTTTGCTTTTAGTCACTACGGAGAGCCTAGAGAGTGTCCTGCAATATACATTTTTCCCCAAGTGCTATATGCTTACCGCAAGCGTATTTACTCCAGAGGATGTTAAAAAACATACATAAGCAGAGAGAATATGGAATCAATCCAGTGCTTCTCACTGATCACACAGCTCTTCAGGGAGAAAACCAAATTGTTAAGCTGAATTATTTTCTTTCATTGTGAAGGGAGAGACCATCTAGCTCAGATTCTTTTCCCTTTACTGTCTTTGAAAAACTGAATTACTTGAAAGCTGGCATAAAACTTGTAATTACACAATATTTTAGATCCTAAGATAATAAGCCTCAATTTTTCTCATTAATGCAATATATGAAATCATCAGAATGAAGTACATTCACTTACTGGCTATAATGTTGTTCAAAGTATGAGCTATGTGGATATTTTAAAGTATAGCTATCGTTGCTTTAGATAGAGGATTTCCATTTGTCTCATTTCTTTGCTACAAAGACTAGATTTGGAATTATAGTTAAATCATGAACTTCAAAAATAATATTTTAACAAAGAGGATATAATTTCTCTCTGGGAAAACCCACATTTTATATTGATCTTTTTCTAAATTATTTAAAGAAACTATTTCCTCTGATTTTTAAGGTGTTGTCACCACAAAACCTGTAACTACATCATCCTACAAAATGTTCTTTTTGGAAACCTTTTATAATTAATTAAATGAAGCATTTCTTTTCTGGATTCCTACCAACTGCAATGCACTCAGGCATTGAAGATATAAAACTGAAGGTGTAAAGACTTATTTTGCAATTCTTATAGTAATAAAAGAACCTTTTAGTTAATACTCACCAGTGTGTATTATAGGGGAAATATCTATAAACATCTCACTGCACAGGAAATCTAACATGTAACTAATTTTGGCCTACAAATTATTAATGATTTTGACAGGAGAAATTGCAAATTATTTTTATATGGAAATATACTTTATTGCAAAATCATTGGTATTTCATTTCTTTACAGAACAAGGTTTTCATCTAATTAAAATTTAGAAAAGAAGGAACTAGATTATTTTCTATTTGCTCAGTATATAGGTAACTTTTCAATTCTTTTGTAGCTCTGTTTAATAATAATAATAATAATAATAATAATAATAAAAATTTTAACGGACCCCAAAATGAGACCTCAACAGGAAGATAAAATTATGCCTAAGAATTTTAGAGATGTTAGAATTATTTATTTTAGTTCTCTAAAATCGGTAATGTGTTAATTATCATCCAGGTTGTTTATTTAATGATAATACTTCCTTTTTACAATGATGCTAAATATTTTGTATTATTTTTGTGTTAAAGGAAATAAGGAAGTCTGTCGAGATGTGCATACACCAGTAACTGACAGTCTGCACCTGCAGCCTCATTCTCTCCTGAGTAGTCTAGCCTTTTCGTTAAGACTATAGGATTTAGAATAACAAAGACTTGCCTTCAAATCCTGACTGTGCTACTTACTAAACTGTGTGACTGTATCATTTAAAAATTTACTTTCCCTCTAAGAGGAACTCCCTAGATAATGGCTTAAATCCTAGTTTGTCACCTAAAAGAAGTCTAGAGATAGATAAGCTATGACCTCCACCCAGTCTTCAGGACTCATCTTCCTCCTGTCTTTCTGTTTCACCATCCGCAGTTGGTGACTTTTATGTTAGAGGTCATCTCCTAGTCCAAGATGACTGTTGGAGCTTTAGCTAGAGCAGCTGCCTCTTAGGCAGCAGCAAAGACCAAGAAGAACTCCTCCAGGCAGAACCAGTTTTGTTGCCAATCTACACAACACTGCTTCTTTACAGCAGTTACCTAGTTGTAAAGGAGATAGGAAATGTTATCTTTACTACCACAGCTAAAAAAGAAGGATTCTGTTTCCAAGGAGAAGAATGGATATTTGCTAAGCAACTGGCGTTCTCAGCCATAGTGACCTAGGGCAATTGAATATCATTGAGCCTCAGCTTCCTTGTCTCTAAAAATGGTTGTAAAGGGATCTAATTAACAGATCCTATTGTTTTGAATTTCAAGTAAGTTACAATATACCTAATGATTTAGCACAGTGCCTGGCATATAATAAGTAAGCAATAAATGTTAATTATTATTCTTTCTACTTCCTTAATATCTATAGGTTAATTCCCTACATATACTTAAAACCTAAAATGTTCAAGTTTGTTACATCTTTATTGCATTCTCTAGCTCACCACTTACCTATTCTTACAATCTAGAAACCTCAGAGCGATCTCTGTATAACAGTCACCAAGTGTAATCCTATTGGCAAAATTCGCTCATGAATTTCTCAACCTTCTCCTTTCCATGTACATTGCCACTATCTGAATTCAGGCTGTCTCCATCCCTTGCTTTCCACAGGACTTCCCCATCTCCCAGATAACATTCACACTCTTTAGAATGATATTCAGGTCTCTACATAATCTGACTGCAGTATTAACAGCTTTATCTTGATTCAGCCACACCTCCCGAGTCTCTCCAGATCACACTTCTTTTTTCTTCACTGAAAATTCACTACTCTCCAAATAGGGAATTGTGACTCTAGTTTGATCTTCAGGATAAATATTGAATAATTCTCAAGTTGAAACACTTGAGGAAACTAAATAGAGATGCATAGATGCATTTCAGTTTGTAACTTTGAATACCAAGGTGTGATTTCTGGAAACCCCTTTATGATTTTGTTTATGAGGCCAACGGATAGATAAGTATGTCAGCAGCACTCCTTATCAAAGGTAGGTGTCTAAGTGTATAAATAGGAAAGAACAAAGGGCTGTTGAGTGAAAGGAATGGGTGGGGAGAAGTTGATGTCTCTAATGGATGGATTAGTGTGTTCAGCAATTCTCAAGATATAGGTTAAGATCTCGAAACTCATTATTTTTACTTTGCTCGACAATAACATTAGTTTAGCTACTTAATGTGAATGTTATGCATTTTTCTTTCAAATTAAAATAAAGAAGTAGAGATGGTTAGCTTTATTGGTGTGTGTGTGTGTGTGTGTGTGTGTGTGTGTGTGTGTGTGTGTGTGTAATGCGTAACCGAGTGTATAATATAATTTCGAAGCCCTTAGATGCAATATTTTGAAACTAAGTTTGTAGTACAATTAAAACATATCTTTGGTCATAGATTACTTGGCCTTTTGCCATTTTCATAGGCAATGTCCTACTTAAATCGCCTGGATTGGCTGAGAAAAATAATTGCTGCTATGAAATAATTTTGCAATTACCGCTGTAATTAAGGGCAGTTTGTTAATGAAAGTGCTTGGTGAATAATGACTGCAGGGCACTCCATCTTGCAGCTTCATGCCAGATGATTGGCTCATGTGGTGGAGGCAGTTAGGGAATTAGTGACACAGCTGTCATGGTTACAGGATGGATGTAAATATCCTTTGCAGTTGATGATGAAGAACAGTCATTAGCCTCCTGCCCCTTGGGAACTGGTCAGAAGAACAAAAATAAACTTAACACATGATGATAAAAGCCATTCCTTATGTCTCCTTTTCTTCAGTTTGAACAATTAACATTCTAATAGGAACTGCAGAGAGCATGTGGATGAGCCCTCTCCACTTTACAGGCATGTTAGTGTGATAAATGTTCCTCCTGGTAGGGCATTGGTTGTTCACAGTTTATAACCGCTCTTATTAGCTTATGGGCCAGTTAAAAACAGCTCTTTAGAGACCCATGGGCCCCATTTAAATTTTTCTTGTTCATCTCCAGGTGTTGCTATTCAATTCGACCCTTTGAAGAGTGCCCATGGATGGATTTTTCATGCTTTCTGCATGGCTGAAGGGGCAATTGAAGATCAGTTTTCCGTGGTTAGGTTTATTTGCCTGTGTAAAATATATATTGTTATGAAGATGACCTGGATGCTTCTCTGATCTTGCTTCATAGTTTGAAAAAGTCATTGTTGAAGGTTGAAGATCCATTTTTTTCTTCTTAAAATAAGACATCTGAGGTGCTGCTTCATATTTATATTCATTCCACTTCCTTGGTGTTTTGATGTTGTTTTTCATTGTAAATTTGCTTAAGCAATCTTTTGTAGAGTAATTTCATAACATGCATACACTGTGGTTTTACATTGAGATGCTCGTGATCTGCAACTCATTAACTTTTGCTGACTGGAAAGTCAGTATAGCATGTGGCGTTTTCTCTCACTTTATCTTGCTATATAGTCAATTTTTATTTCTTGTAAAAGATACTAGTAGAACACTTCCACAGAACTTAAGCATGGTTTCTCTTGATAACCCAGTGTGCTAAATCTTTTTAGAGCCCTAAGCATAGATCACTGGAATTTGTGTCATTACATCACTGTCGACCAGATATCTTTGCTAAAAGAAAATAACAGTTTTCTGGGGGTTTGCGCAAAATACTGTTTATGCAACACTACATTTAAGGATGAGTTTATTGCTTCACGTGTCTGGGTAAAATTTCCTGTATTTGCTTATTGCTGCTTTTGATGCCTGTGAATCCTCTTGGCTTTTGCAAGAGAAGGTGCCAAGTAGAAGGGATCAGCATTCTGCCTCAGAGCTATCACACACTGTGGCCCAAACCTCTGCCTCTTCCTTTTCCTTTCTCTGGCTGTCACAGAGAGAATGAAAAATGTCACCAAGCTTAGGTGTGAAAGAGAGCCTTGTTCTGACATTGAAATGCTCCCTTGGCTACTGAGTTACTTGCTCCTCCAAGATGAACCCCTTTTCTCATTTTCCATAGATAAGTCACTGTGATTTTTCTAGCTAACTTAATTGTGATCAGACATTCTAGGATATAAGTTAGCTTGCTTGTCCCAATGGTAGGGGTAGGTCCCTAAAAGCCAGATAACTTGAAACGCACACACACGCGCACACACACACACACACACAGAATTTTAGTTCAATAAATGACAACTTCCCTTTGAAAGATGGTTATTCTCAGTCATGGCCGCGGCTGGCACATTTATTTGGGTTCTAGTCAGATGTGACTTTCTAAGTATTCTCTTCACAGAATATCTTAAGTGCAGGAGGAAACAGGTATAGAAACTTGTGCCATACTGTATCTCAGTCTAATGAAAATTGCACTGTATTATTACTTACTCTGTTTTTAGCTATAGTATGGGCTTTTGTGGTAGGTCAAGATAACTAAAACAGGAAAGGAGAAATCAATTGTCTTTAATTGGTGTTGCTACAGGAAAAGGGGACTGGGAGCCTTTTTCTTCTTCAGGAAAGATGTGACACACTACAGTATTTAGATATTCAGTGTGTGTTCCTGTTTCTGTTTTATTTGATAGCGTTTTGATTATACACACACACACACACGATTTTTTTTTTTTAGCAAAACATATGAGACTGGAGTTTAATTGAATTTCCAAGCCAACTCTGCGAGAGCACCCTTCATAATGTATATGTAAAGGTGCACTGCAGATTCTTAGGCGAAGTGGCCGTGTGAATTTAACAATCGGCAGGAGGGTGAGGGGAACACTTTCTGAGTTTGGATAAGTATTTGAAATTCCTAAGTAAAATAGAATCTGGTCTCATGCAGTTTTCTGGGCTAGTTTGAGCAAGAGTTATAGTCTAACTTTTTCACATAACAGACCTTACAAGGGTTCCCTCAGTGTCCCAGGACAAGTCAAAAACTTTATAGTTCTCCACAGTGAAAATGGACCATGTCCCATCCTGTCATGTTGCCATCCTTTCTATCAAAGCAACACTAATTATAAAAATTGAACATAAATTGGTACTGTTTAATAGGTTTGGGTTTAATTTTGCCTCAGTGGGAAGACATTCGATTAAAAGAATCCTTTTTTTCCCCTCCTCCTCCCCTCCTTTTTCTTTTAGTAGAATAGTTAGTAAAGGCGTAGGAAATTGATTTTAGTGTCACAAAGGACATTTCCGACAGGAATGTACTTTGAAATGATTCAAGGCATCTGTTTCTCTTGCATATGCCCAGCACTGCTGAGAGCTGTACCTAAATTAAACTGTTTAACGTGTCAGCTCTGAATCAGATCACAATTTACATCCCAGTTGCTTGGTTGGAATTTTTAACATTTCATGAACTTCCTCCTCTAATTTACTAAACAAGTTCTCACTCAAAGTGACCATTTGTTCTAGATGCCAATATGTCATGGTCAAAATTGATTTAGCTTTAGAGTTATTGTTTTTGTATGGTCACTTTGCCTATGAAACGAAATCCTATTTGCAATCTGTATTTCTACTGGCAGGGTTTGTGGATGATTGCTTAGTGGGTGTTTTGCTACTGTTCGTCTTTCCCTGGTGCTATGTCTAGCATACAGGCTGGCTCCAGGAATTCTATTGCTCATAGTTCCCAAGCACAGAAATTTCATACAGTCTCTTTACTAACATATCCATGGCATCCCACATAGTACCTGGAAGGCACTTAAAATCAATATTTCATAAATGAATGGGAAGTGATCACTTTCTACAGGATTATACTCTATAGTCTTAGATTCTTGACTTTGAGGAATCTCTGTCTACCCTGCTCATGTTTCTTAGAAATTAGTAAGGCTTAGTTGTATCAATCATAGTGAGGCATGTCCTTTGGAGTTGAAGAGCAGCGGCAATTATTTTGTGTGTATGAACTTTTTACATTAGTTTTTACCAGAGATGAGGAGGAAAGGTGACTTATGTTGATGCATAATCAGGACCTGAGCTCATTAACTTTATTACTTAGTGATTCCCAACCATTCTTTTCTCCCCCAGTGTTCACTCACTCACCCTTGCACAGTATTTACCAGTGAGCTTTGATGAGAGAAGCCTGAAGAGAATGGCTTCTACTCCTGCCCTTCTCTAGGCTTACAAGTTTACAGCTGAGGGTGGTGGTGGTGTTTATACAGGGTATCCTGAGGCAGTGGTGCTCCAGTGGACTCACTTAGTTGACCTTGAAGATTAACTGGTCAGTCATGATGAGTCAGTTGAGATCATTATCCATTACATCGTTATCAGTACTCTTGCATCTCTATTAGCAGTTTTCTAGGACTGTATTAGTGAGGGAAGAACGCTTCAAATTTGCGGTGACTTGAATATTTTGAAATGTTATTTATTTTACTTAATGATATAGGGTATATGTCCCAGGTCTGTGGATAGGTTGGCTTCCACTTGGTGACCTAGGCTAATGATGGCTCTGCCATTGTCTACATGTAGCTGCTGAAATTATTCTGGTCATACCAGTTCAGCCTCCTGGAATGGGGAAAGAGGAAGTGCAGGAGGAGCAGCTGGCTTTTTAGGTACCAGACTAGAAATGGTACAGGTCACTTTTGCTCACATCGGAAAGAACTCAGCCACCTGGCCCACCTAGCTGCAGGCAATGCTGGGAAGTTCAGAGTAGCAGGCCAGATTTGTGCCAGGCCACATGGAAGATGGGGGAAAAATGAGTGGACTCTTGGACCTTGGGCTTTTCCTACCCAATTATCTGTCTGTCAGCTTTGTTTAGCAAAGTCCCACAGTTGATCTTAGACTTAAAAAATAGCTAATGCGACCTACAATGATAATTCTCTCTGTTAGTATCTTGGGGTCCAGGTTATTTGTAAAGATGATTGTAATAACTGGCAGAGCCTTTAACTCACTTCCTCCTAGTTATCAAGGGCTGAGTACTTCACACACATATATTTTTACACTTTGAAACCACAATGTAAATCTCTCTAACAAATAGATGCTATTTTATAACATTTGAGTGTTTGCTTCATTCCACTTTTTTTGTTCCTGGGAAGCATGGTAAAATAGGGACGTTTTGATAGATTTATAATTCCTTCTTCTTCATTTGGGAAGACATAGTATGTACTGTTGGTACGCTAATCGTTATTTGGGAAAACCCAGAAGGCATAATCATTATTGTCTGCAAATATTATTGTATACTATATACAGATGGTAACTGCCTAATGTAAAATTAGGTTTCCATTAGGATCTTTGTTCAGATATAGTTTTGGGGTTGACATGAGAAATTGTTGCCAATATCATTGCTTTTGGCTTTTCTAGTATATTTTCTGCAAGGATCTAAAACAAATTTTCCCTGCCTTGATTAGATTTTAGAGACAATGTCTGATTTTCTCCTCACATTGTTTAGAGAAAGTATATGCCCAACCATCTCCTGATGCTTTAGGATGAAATATCTTTTCCTTCTAAAAAAGACTTTTGAGATTTTAAACCTCTGTTGAGATTGGCTTTCATCTCCTCTTCTACTTTACCACAAACAAAGGATTGTCATAATTCTTGCTGTGCAATATAAGTTATTTTTCAGATAGGATTTAGATGACAGTCATCTGACTTTTTAAGTTATAGCACAAGCAAACAATTTTGGTTTTGTGTGAACATGAAATAACTTTGAATTTTGTTTTATCTTTGGTGAGGGAGGGACAAGAATATCAGGCATATTCTAAGCCAGGGTCAATATTATTTTATGTAGGAAGGTGGTTTCATTTTAAATATACTATTTTTTATAGAGCTTGTTTTAGTATTGGTGCTACTGTGCACAGTGGAAGTAGATATTTTTTGGAATGTTTTCTGAGTATGATTCACTACAAGCTCATAGTCCTGTGATTTCAGCTATATTGAAGCTACTATTAATGGATTAGTATCTTTCAGCTGCATTTTTATATAGCACCCTACCCTCCAGTGATCAACACATGAGATTCAGTGTGGAACTGCTTGCTGAAGGTGATGGGGAGAAAGCACACCTATCTAGTGGTGATATTAATGTTGTCAATGTGCTTAACGTCTAAGGCATGTTAAACCGAGGTTTTCCAAATATAGAGTTCCTGAAATTTAAATGAAGTAGCATTGGGGCAAGAAACAAGGTTTTTGTTTTTTTTTTTTTCTTTTTCTGATAGTTAACCAATGACCATCTTACTTGGTCACTTATTATAGCATCTCATATGACTGTCACTGCACTGTCACAACATTCTATAAATTTTTGTTTACATTTCTGTCTTTCATACTAGACTGTGAGCTTCTTGCAGGAAGAGGACGTGTTCCGTTCAAGTTTGCATGGCACATCTACTCAATAAATGCTTGATGAATGAATTAATGGAGGAATAAATATCTTAAAAGAGGAAAATCTTATCCCTATGCCAGTAGATGGTAACTAATCTAAAAATCTTTCCTCAAAGTATGGAAAAACTGGTATTTATTTTTCCTGTACATAGGGAATCTTTTTGTTACCCTTCTCTGCCTACCTGATTATTTCATTTTTTTTCCCCTCAAAAATCAAGAAAAAATACACAGTAGCTGTGTTGGATGAAAATGGTAAAATTTTCTTCATGTCATAAAAGCAAAAACTTTTCATGAGAAAATGGGGGGATATTCTCCTACTTCCTGCCTGTCCTCACCCACAAACTCCTTGCTACCTTAAGCCTATTTACCTGTCTGTGAGGCTGAAACGATAACTGGACTACCTCATCATGCTGCTGAGGACTGAATGAGAGGTGTTACACTAGTGGCTCACAGGTAGTAAGGTCCCAACAAGCATTAGTCATGAAGATAATGATGAGTATTATGCTTTGTTCTTTTCCTCAGCAGTCTTCCTTGATTAAATATTTAAAATTTCTGTTATTTGTTGTTGTCGTTGTTTTACTACAATATGCTCTTAAATGGAACTGTTTTCACAAAAATCAGCAAGTGGCATCCTCCATCACTGTGAATAGTGAAAGGAAAGGCTTAGGGAAAGTTAAGTATAGTGAGCTCTCTACAGTCATGAAAAACAGAATAATAAGATCATCTTTTCCCCTGCGTTATGGAGATGTCATATCATGAATTGGTTGAACTATGTAAAGTGGCACTTGTTTGTTTTTCCAGCGTATAATGCATGTAACTAATAGAATCCCTTGCTATCAGATGGTTTCAAAAGCTTGCTCAAAGCATGGTGAAATGATAAGATGCCACAGATTTTTTTATTACCTACAAATAGTCCTCTTCTTTTTCTTTCATTTTAGACAGTGGATTTAGAGGTCAGAAACAGAAACATGTTTAAGGAATCCCCCACTACACACACACCTGCCTTTGAAGATAATGTTTTTTATTCTTTCTAGGATCTAGTGGTGTGGTACAGAACTACCTCACTTATCTGGAGGTCATGTATTAGATAACGTCAGCTATCTAGAACACAGCTGAGGAGTAGAGAGTAAGTGGGAAATGCCTCTGGAACTGCCATCAAAAATGTCATACAGTATTTGCATTAAAATTTATGTGGATTACTCAAGGAACATCCTCCCCCTACATTTCACCAAGACCAAGTTTTTATTAATTTTACAATCCTTATAGAGCCTTTTACAAAATCTTATCTTAGTTATCTTTTTTCCAGTCCCCATACATTGGAGCCAGAAGATTTGAGGTTTGAGAGGTACAGTGTAGAGGGATGTCGTAGATATAAGTAGCCTTTAGTAGCATGACAAGTCCATTGATAACAGTGAACGAGACGTCAGTGTGACCTGAATCATCAATGAAAGTGAAGCTATCTTTATTTTACTTTGTTTAAGATGGTAGGTACTATATAAACTTTTAGAACATTGTCATCGATATAATTTAAGTAAGAAACTGTATAAAGAGCTTCAAAATAATTTAAGATAAATTAGGAATTTTCTCTTTTCTCTGGCATTTTCTGCTAGATATGAAGTTCTTGGAATATAAATCTTGGCCTTTTGTTTTTGAATGAGTTTCCTCTTTTGCCTTTTCCCATTGTGCATGTAGGATTCTCCTCTACCTTGTTTTTCCCCTTAAAGGAATTTAAAATAAATGTTTACGCATAGTAGAGAAACTTAAGTGATCTTGAAGATTGAACTTACCAAAGTTTGTTTTTTTTTAGTTTTAAACATCCCACCTTGAATTAACCCTCTCACCCCAAATACTAAACAGTGCCAACAGCCACAGAAAAACAACTGTTATCAGTATCTACTTCCCCCTCTGTAACTACATTTATAAGCTGGAGGCTAGGGATTACTCTCCAGAGTATCACCATAGTGTAGCATGATGCCATGCACACAGAGAATGCTCAGTAATCCTCAAAGCATCAGTTGTTTGAGGTAGTTACTATTTTTATTCCCATTTGATAGATGCAATTTTTTATTCCTGTTTACAGATGAGGATGTGACAGTTCACAGAAGTTGAGTGGCTTGCCTCTAATCACACTGCCAGACAGAGCAGGGGGCTGTAGTCCACGTTGCCAGCTCTATATTAGCTGCCAAGTCTCACTGCCTAACTTCACAAGAAACTTGGTATTCCTGGATTTTTGCCATTTGAATTCTCCATAACTTGTAAGAACTGACCTCCCGTTTCCTAACTGACCAAAAGTAAGAAGACAAAAAGGACTGACTGAAATCCATTGTTAAACTTCTCTGGTCGATCAAATTGATATAACCACCTAGCTCAAAGCAATTGAACTTTTTTAAAAGCACTGATAGTTCATGACCCTCCCTCCCCACACCAACCACCACCACGATTCACTTCTTCTATTATTTTCTTTTTTACTTTGACAGAATCCTTGGATTGTATGTTGAAAAGCCCATGGGTTAAAGCTAATCTGTATGTTTAAAATTATGCATTGACAATTCTTCTTTTGGTTTTCCTTTTTTTCACATTTTTAGAGGGTTAACAACTTTAAAAGAAATGACATGTTCCTTTAACCCAAAAACATTTTATTTAAATTTAATCAGTGGTTTGGAACAAGAATAAACAACTTTCACTTAAATGTTCCCATGTCTTAGAAGAATGAATGGATAGTGATAGATTTATAACTTATGTAAAAATAAAGAAGATAAAAGAAAATTGAAACTCAAAGTTATTGGTTTCAGGAGAGCATTTCTGATTTAATTCTAAATTTTGAATAAGATTATGTCTTGCTTAAATGTTTCTTGCCAGGTCGTGGAAGCAAATCTCTACCTTTTGTGTAACATGTAGCTTATTAATTCAGGGCTTATTGTCTATGCAGATAATTTAAAGTGAAGAGAGGTAAATCATAATTCGTATTTATATCTAGTACAGTGCCCGTAAATATTTGTTGACTAAATAAATAGAAGAATGAATGAGTCAATTTCATTCAGAAGTGAAAGATTGATGTATTAGCATGTATACTATGTGTAATAGTTATATTACACATTTCATGAAAGTTAATGCTTAAAGAAATAGCGCAGACTACAAAAAAGTTTTTGGTGTCACTGATAGCTGTGCCTCACTACAAGCAAACCAGATGTGAAAAGTGAATAGGTTACTTTCTTAAAGAATTCACTCTAACATTCCGATTTTCCATAGGAGCCACAAAGGTCAGCTTTGTGCTAAATGGAAGTTATCTTTCATGGTCTTCATTTAAGTGCTCTCCAATATATTTAGTGACTGAAAACATGTAAAATTAATCGTGGTTACAGTTTCAATGTATATGCGTGCATCTGCTGCTGTCTCTGACTTACCTCTTTTTATATCTGAACTTAAACCATGGATTTCCCAAAAATTACTTCTAGAAAATATGTTAGGTTTCTTGAGCCGATCGTAGCATGCTTTGCTTCAGAGTATTGGAATCTTCTGTTGTGGTGTTTAAAATTTTCCCTGTTGAGGACAAAAACCTTCTCCTAGGTAAAAACAAACACATGTATACTTTATGTCTTTTACAGTAATCATTTTAGAAGGCTATACAGACTTACTTCATTGAAGCTGCCATTGAGCAAAAATTTTTTTCTACTTCTCTTTATGAATTTTATTTGGATTATATGAATAGTCTTAGCAATAGTAGATCTTCATCCTTTGGGGTTATTTGATCTGTTTGGAACCAGCCCACAGTCATTTGGAATCACGTTATTAAGGTAGACATTATAGTCATGGCTTAAAAAAAGGGAAAGCCTCAGTGTAATTATAAAATACTAGGACGTAAGTGTGACACATTGATGGTCATGGAAGGTAAAGGAAAATGGAATAATTCAAATAGTGTGGGGGCCTTTCCAGGCAACTATTTTGAAGGATAATACACCTTGAAAAATTTAAATCTATAAGGTCTAGTAATTTTTCTTGAACCTTTTAACCTCATTAATTAAAGTCTCACCATATGCAGAGTTCAAGGTTGATACACAACACTTGGACAGGAAGGACTGGGGTACTTTAAGTTGGTCCTAAAGGAGTATTGGATGAGCTTGTAATTGGACCTCAGCATATTTTTTTGAGCTTAAATAGATGAAAATCCATTTTTAAATGTTCTTCTGACCTTACTCTTTTGTGTTTATATTTTTTGCCTTCTTGTCTTATTGAAAACAGAATAACTGCTTTTTTGGCCTTCCTATGGATGGAAGGATGGGCCGTTTGAGGAACGTATTTTCTGATTTGCAGAATTTGGTGGGATATTTTACCCTTTCAAGTTGCTTTTCGCAAAGGGACATTATGTTGTCAAACAATTACTTAAGCTCTAGTTATCATACATGCTTGCTTCTGCATGAAGTTTTTACCAAGCAAACACGACCAACAAATACTTGTAATGGGTTGGAGGCGTATCTATAACAAATATCTCTGCAGTGTGGGAAATTAAATTTGCCCTCGAGTATGGAAATCTAGATTAACAGAAATGAAAGCATTGAAAATGTGTTATAAATAATCTTATAATGAGCTTTTGATTGGCCTGAAATACTTTAACTGTTTTAATGCAACAGCATGACATCTGACTCTGTATCACTCACTTACTCGCCCACTCACTCACTCCTGGTTGCTATTCCGCATGAAGTATTGATGGTCAGCTTAAATGCTTCTCATTTTAAAAAGTGAAGCATAAGTAATTAAACAGTGCATCCAAGAGTTGGATATCAGGTTTTTACTGAGGCCCAATAATGAATAAAAAGTGCATTAACCAAATTAAAACATGTGCACGTCTATGTATTGGCTATTGATGTGCCTTTGTGAATTTCATTACCGTATAATGGAGTCTTGTTTAACCAAAGAGCTTCCCAGAAATTTCCCTTGTATTAGTGTTTCGTTTACTTCTAAACTGGTTAGAGAAGATAATACTATGACAGTTCATCTTGCTTACTACTTTATGTAAAATAATCCTAATTCTCAATGACTCATAAATCTAGAAAACATAAAAAGGCCTTTTCTCTCAAACTGTTCAGTGCACAAGTAAACGTTTTCTTGGATCCTGTTCTGTATCAGTGACTGGGAATTTTTTAAACAGTGTACTGTTAAAGTGAATGGATGACTATTAATCTTAGTTGTTGACGTATATGTATGCATGTGTGTATGTGTGTTTGTATATGTCTCACACAGATATACCTTAAATAAAGTTTTGAGGTTAAATGATGCTTATTGCTGAAAGTGGCTCGATGCTTAAAAAATGTATTGGATTTGTATGTAATCGAAATTAAATATTACACTGCCTGAAAGTTTCCATTGTATACTTTTATTTTACTTGTAACAGAATTTGATATCCTGAAATGAATGACCAGTCTGTTTCCAGTTCTAACATGAGTCACTAAAAAACCATTGAGAGCACCCTTGGTGCTTCACCTCTTTGAATGCTTTAGAATTGGGCTGTTGCCCATCCAAATAAAATCTGAAGTCAAGATGCCAGTTTCCTATTAGCTGCAAAAAATACAAAAGGGAGTGAGCTAGTGATGGTGGAGGGAACTAGATTTTAATAGAACTTTAAAGAATCCTTCTTCCATTGTGGCTAGCCACTGCTCTGTTTATCCTTTATCTCATTGTGCTGTGACTCTCCAAGCTAGAGAGGAGAGAAAAGATTGAGAATCAAAGTGTGGATAAGAAGCGGAGACCAAAAGAACAAAAAAGCAAAAACTGACTAGAGGAAGCAGAGGACTGCAAATACAGAAAATGAGAGGAACTTCAAAGACAAAATTGGATGGATACATGTTGAAACCAGTAAGAGAGGAAAGTTCTTTCTGATAATGCAAACTGGATTGAGGTCTGTATACATAATCAGAGACTTGTCTCTGGAAGGTACCCATAATCTGCTGGCCCGTCTGGGGATTTGGTGGCAGGTGAGGCTAGAATCTAATTTTTTTTTTCTATCTGGACATCATCTCCATTAAGCACTTGTCAAGCAGTGACTTGAGGGCTCCACCAAGTGATTTGGGTTCCAGTGTATTTCTCAGTAGTCAGTTTCTCACTTAGCTGAATGTGTATTCATTTCACCAGCTGAGCGTCTGTCTCCTCTATAAATTTGTTTTTTGCATTGTGAGACAGTCTATGCCATCTTCAACTGTAGTGCCAACTAACAGGAGTAGTCATTCCTTTATTCTACATTTCTAATCAGAGATGGTAGGTTGATAGTTTTTTCCCCGTTGTTCACGTAATTATTGTGCACAGCTATAAACATAGAAAGGCAATAATCACATATTACCAGGTAAATTGACTACTCCAAAGACAAGGACGAAAACTGACTCAAAGGAAAAAAAACGGACAAAAACTTAATAAAGTGAAGCTTGTCATTTGTTTTGTTTTTCTTATTTGAGTTGTGAATTTAAATATATTTGTTTGTTATCCATTTTAATATTTATCTTTGTATGTAACAAGGTTTTATCTTAGACAGTTTTAATTCTTTGTATGTCTGTATACCTGTTTGAAGTATGATATCCAATCAGATTATTTCTTTGATAATTCTAAGATGAAATGCATAGGTGGTAGATGTGTCATTTTTAGCACAATGTCTCTATTTAAGTTTTCTTTGATGCCAGGAAGTTTGGACATAAGCTGTTTATTATGCCATGGTTATATCTCTTCCTAAAGAAAACCACATTGAATTAACTTTTGCTTAGTGTATTTCTATCAAAGCATTTGATCCTTGTTTCTGCAAGATAATCCTAAGAACTTTTTATTTTGAGAATAGAAAACCATGATGGATTTAATTCATAAAGGGAAGCTGCTGCAAGGAATGTAAATGTAAGCGCTTGATAAGGTAGGATTTCCTAGTTGCTATGGCAACCTTTGGGTCATGAGCCTGAGAAAATATAAAGTAAGTCCTGAAGCTGTGAAGATGATTATAAAATTTAACTGTCATTCTTCATTTAGAGTTGATGGCAAACATTATTTACTTAAGTTTATCTCAAGGCAAGCGAGGATCTGTTTTTAAAAATCAGACTCAGATCACAAATGAATCCATGTTGTACATGTCTAACATTATAAAGCACATGCAGCATTTATTATTCTAACCAGACTATTTGTACATAATATCCCTATAGATTTGGTCACCTTCCTATGGAAGCCAACAGTTTTTGTCTCTTGAATTCTTAATGAAAACTGTAAAAAGCAGCTGTATACATTGAGTCATTTTGCAAAAATATGTGTGCTTTCCATGCCAAAAAGAAGGCCTAGGGGATTGTGTAAGAAGGAGGCCTTTGTGCCTTCTTTTCAGGTTCAAGTATAAATAAACGGTTTAGGGTGGACAAATGCCAGGAAGGGATATTAATACAGTTGTATATTTTTAAACTATAGCACAACCTGGAGATTAAAGATGGGTTAGAATCTCTTTCATTAATGCTTCCTCCCACCCTGCCAGGGAGTGGTAGTGATGAAATCCACTTCTACTGTGGAAGAAAGAATACAAGGTGTCAAATTCCTAAATCAAAATAAGATACTTAACTGTGCACTATGACAGGGTATCAGTTTTTCTTGCTTTATCTTTTACAGAATGCTGCTTAATTTGCACTAATAACCTATGAGACCCATTGCAAATTATCCAGTCTTGCAAATTAGTGAGTATGTGAACAAACACTATAAAACTATCAGATACCACATCAAACAAAATGTAGTTTATTGCAGAAAGAAAAATAGAGTTGCATATTGAGAGGGAACACATTTTTACAACCAGATAAGTGCTTTCCTGTCGTCTGCTTGCCCATCGGGAGCATCAACACATTATATGGTCTATGGCAGCCAATGGCTTACTGGCTCTTGAGCAAAAACATCATTTTTTAAAATGAAGGCATAGAAAATCTCAGTGATTACATGCATACTGATGTCTGGTATTGAATTTTTTTCCCGTATTCTTTGCCTCCTTAAGAAAAGAATTCCTCTTTCTAACTTTGTGTGCCGAACCTTTACGTTAAAAAGGAGAACAGAATTTAAGGTTATTGGAAATAAAATGTATACTTGGGTAGCTTTTCTGTACCCATTTGAGTCCTAACCTGTGGGATTATTCATTCCTTCTTTTTTGGAATATTAGGCAGAGTCCAGCCCACACACCCAGCAGCATACAGTGTGCTCATCAAAGCGCTTTTCTCAGTTGGTTTGTTTTCATGTCTAGCAGCAGAAATAGCTGCTCTTTTTCTTTTCTTTTTTCTTCTGGCATCTTGTAATTGCAACTGGTAATGTGTCTTCTTTCTAACCTGGGAGTGGCACAGAAACAGCGCCATTCTTCCACTCGCACACAGCTCCTGGCCAGAACCTAGGGACGAGCTGGCGCAGCCCCATTTTCCTTTTCATGACTCCATCCCCCTTCCTCATCAGACCTCACCTGGGTCTACCAGTTTCCCCTTTTATTTTTGCCCCCCTGGTTACATGTATTCCACCTGGTTTGCTAATAACTACAGCAGTAGCCTCTAGCAGCAACGACATCAGTAATGAGCATTTTTAAATGCTTATTATGTGCTAGGCACCATGATAAGCTCTGTGTTTATTTGTGTTTACTGAACACTTTGCCCAATGCAATTTATATGCATACATATATTTTTTAATTTCATTTTTAAATTATCATGCAGTAAAATTTCCATTTTTTCCTTTTTATGCACAGTTCTATAAATTTTAACAAATTTATATGTGTTATCAAGATATAGAAAAACTCCATCACACCAAAAATTTGCTATTTAATCCTTATAATGTTACAGGGCGTGTACTTTTATCGCTCTTTTTGTTAATTTAATTTAATTTTTTTCATGAGGAAAGCGAGACTCGGAGAAATTAAGTAACTTAGTGAAGGTTGTACACCTAATAAACAGTGAAACCAGGATTGGACTAGGTCCAGAGCTCAAGCTTTATTCTGTATTTCCACTCACACAAAGTAGTGTGGAGCTGTATTAGCAGAATAGTATGAAGGTGTACATATGAGTTTTAAATAATATAATGTGATGTTGCATCTTGTAAAGGATCACAAATATTTTTATGTGATACACTCTCAAAAGACCTTAGTAGAGCAGGGGGGTTTTGTTTGTTTGTTTATGTCTTTGTTTTGACTTCAGGTAAGACTGCTAAGAGGAGTGAATCGAATATCTTCTTGGTTCAGCTAGAAACCATTAGTGCTTTTTGGACTAAACTTCACAACACTCATGTCTCATTACTGTCATGTTTATTTCCCCCCTAGGCTGTGTCATACCGCTACACATAGGAACTAAAGCTGGGCTTTTTCATTAGCCTTGGTCAGCTCACTATCCTCTCTCTTTTCAAAAATAAAATCCATTTCAGTAGTTGTGGGCTCTTCTGTGAGGGTGTCAGCTTTAGGAATAATAACCAGAATCTTTCTTCCATGCTTTCACTCTAATGTGCTGATGCTCAAATCATCCTAAATATCAATACAAAATTTCGCTTTAGACTAGGGATTCTTCCGCCATCATTCAGTTTAAATCCCCTGAAGTACAAGAGAAACTATGAGCGATAAAGGAAGTGTTAGGAGTTCTATCTGGAGAAAAGAAAGGGGGAATGGGTAAAATGCTCTGTCCAGAGAAAGTCTAGGGCTTCATTAGATGGTCAGAGAAGCTCCCCTCCCAAAACTTTCCCAGTCTAGAGTGCCACCTTAAATTGAGCTTGACGAGCATAAATGTGATTTTATGACCAGAGCCTACGTGCATGTTTAATAGTTTTAAATAACGTATTCACCTCTTCAGGGTGGCCATAATCAACGACCATCATGGAGAAACTATGAGGAAGCAGCCCTACATAGTCTCGGTTTCTTTTTCTCTTTTCTTCTCATAGTTTTGCTTCTAATCTAATCGGACCTAGGCTGTTAAAGTATATTGCGAATAAAAGATATGAGCATTCTCTTTGTACAGGTTTAGGAATATTACTCCTGAAAATTTTGTTTGAAGAGTTCTTCTTCGGGACAGATTTTGGGTAGTACCTGCTTTGTGTGACATACTTATACGTGCTTAAGAAATAAGATCTACTTTGTATTGGAATAAAATAAGGAAGGAAGCCAGATATCAGTATGAAATTGTATTTTTGGATTCTTTGATCCCTTAATTTGATCCTTCTCAAAGCAGCATCTTAGACCTTCCCTCCTGTTAGAAAAGACATTTCTGTCTAAAGACAGATGACAGGTCCATTTTTAAAGTGAGGATGTGAGTATTAAAAGCCTAAAAGCCAGGAAAAGAGTTTCTTTCTTCTATTTGTAACACCATTTGGAATGAAGAGGGTAGGAATTATTGCCATAATTTAGCTGAGGGAGCCCCCTGAAAATTCTTATCTTACAGCAACTTGTCCCTGGGAAAGTTATTCATGATTATCATTGAACAGTTAATGGTATTGTGAGTTTAATATATCTACTTGGGTAGTTTTTTAAAATTTTCATTATTTTACTTCCCTATTTGTAGCCTAATTTAGACTGGAGCAACTGAAAAATCTGTTGTATTTGCCTTTAATAATACATTTAGAGTAGCTAATCTGAAATCAGTTTTCAATCAGAAAGGAATATTGGATGCCTTTATGGAAAGATTACTGCAAGCTAAGTTTTCTTTCCTTTTTTTCTGATGTAGATTCCTTCTGTACATTTTGTTAATGTTTCAACATTGAATCAAACAGTGTATTTATTTCATTTTTAAACATTGCAAATTTAAGGCGGAGGCCTCTGCTTCTGTCTTCAAATGAATGAGAGTACCATTTTAAGGGAAAATGGTGGCTAAAGTGTCAGTGCTCTGTATCACCTCTATCAAAGAGACTGATTACAATGTTGATGGTGATTTTCAGGGCCATCTCCGTCGTGCTTCTGCTTCTTAAGAATGTATAATGCAGTCCAACCTTAAGACAAATAGGTCAAACTGAAAAACTCTGCAGGAATATAAGAATGAATTCCAAAATAATAAAGCAGTCCAACTTTGAGCTTCTATATACTGTATAAATATCTCCTAACTTAGAGGAAATACCTTTTAAATGGCTCTTCCGTGGTGATACATATTGGTATCTAGGCTTGCCATTCTCACTCATTTTCAGCCATTGTTTCTAGAATTCATTAAGAGTTACTGATGCTTATTTTTTTCCAGGTGATCGAAGGGGTGGGGGAGCACGTACACATTGTTCACCAATTATTGCTGCTAATGAACTCTGGAAAAAATATGTTCTCCTGTGGGACAGGAAAAATATTTTTAAGAATATCCCATCTGCAGATAAAGTAAGTGGCCAATCCTGGACCTGTCGAAGATAAAAATTAATGCAGTGTTCAACTGTATTAAATCCCATAATTGGGCATAAGGGAGAGAGCGCCTTTGTCTTACTGCGCCCATTTAGCACTGCAATAGCTGTGGACTTCACGGACAGTCAAGCCTACGCTTTCATGTTCCTTCCAGTTCTAAATTGAAAATATTTTTTTGAAAAGAGCTATGACAAAAGCAATTTGAGTTAGTGATATCTTGAAAGAGAACCCAATTTAGGATTACCTTTACGGTTTGGTCATTGTTACCTACAGTAGTCAGATGTCATGGTGATCTTCTTAATATTAGTATTCTGAGAGTGTCTGACCCGACAATGTTCAGGTAACATCACAGATTGGAACATAATATTGAAATTTCAACTGGTGCTGCAAAGGGCTGCTCACAGAAATCTAGTGCAAAGAGAACCACTGTAACTGAGAGAGAGTACGGCCGTTCTCATTTGGCTTGTGCTCTGTGAATATTTCTGTATTTAGCCAAAGCCACGTGATACTGACCGGCTAATTAAAGTGTGCTGAGAATGGGCTTTGTAACTAACATGTAGAGAAGGAAATGGGAAAACACTGGTGTCTTAGCTGATTTTTCTGACCTGTAACTTAAGATGTATCTCTCTCTCCATTTACTCGTCAAAGGTCCACCATGCTGGTATAGGGCAATTAGATCTTTTAGAGTTGTTCCATTACTGTCGTAACAGGATCAATAATTCATGAACATATAGAGCTAAAGTCTTTTACAAGATGAACTGAAGACTCCAAAAGGAAAAATTGTTGTTAAAGAGGACCACCTGTCTCTGAAAGCGTGATTTACTGGGGCATTCATCTCTGCCCCAAGCCATAAAAATAGGTCTAGTGACTGGATCTCTTCCTTTTTCTCTCTGCCTTCTTCCCTTCCCTTCTCCTTCTCCTCTTCCTCCCCGTCGCCCCAAATCTAGAGCCAGAATCAGTCAGTGGACTCTGAAAAAAATGATGCTATCATGAGTCAGGTAACTTCTTCTAAACAGAGGAATGCAATATACTGGCATCTTAATCATACTCCTAAAATCCCTCCCAGACAAATAACACATGTCACAATTGTCTGTGTGGCAGATGATGAACCTAAGACAAGATGAATTGATATGCCTAACACAGAAGGGTGTCAATAATAGTGCTGAGACTTGTGCTCAAGTCTCGACTATTTGGATTATTCACAGCAACTGTTATTCCCCAGAGAATCCCTAATTACCATCTACATAAGATGGTGTGCGATCAGGGAATCTACTCTCATTTTCAACTATGTAGAAATGAAATGAGAAGCCACCATTACTTGCAAGGGACCACACAGTGCATTCCAGAAGCAAATATGAATGACATTTGGCTTCGCCATTTTGACTGGTCCACAATAATGCAGCTCTCCATTCTTCTAAGTAATCAAGAGTTCATTATTCTTAAGCCCCGGTGTCCTTCCTGCCTACTGATTCATGATTTACCTTTCACTTTCCAAATTTATTATCCTATAGTTTGGCTTCTAAATCCATTTTGGTGCTTACAGTTTATGTCATGTTCTTGGCCATTGGGGTGTGTTGGATTAGTTAGGCTATTCTATTGAAAATATATATATATATATATATATACACACACACACACACACACATACATATACATATACATATATATACACACACACATATATATATATATGTATATTAGTTTGATCTCAGCAGAGTAATGGATGCTGAAATATTTCAGAAAGATGTAGTTTGTAAAAATTCATGAACTGCATGCTCTGCCTATGTCAGAAGCACAACATGTATGATTTTATTTGTGGCTTAATCAACAGGAAAAAATGCCAAGTAGCTTTGACTAGCTGGCAGTGGATCTGTTTGTGTTTGCCTTATTTTATTCTAGAAGACACCTGCTGGAGATGAGAGCCGGCAGAAACACCAAGGAGGTATCCAGGGCTTCATTATAGCAGTATCTCTAATGATCAAAGAAGGCTTTTTATACAGTCTTGTTCCTGATCATGCAGCTGAACATCTGTCTACCTGTCTGTCCACCTTTTAATTGCATCGTCCAGGTCTCTCTGATCCTAGATGGTTCTGTCACTACAGCTCTGCCTTCTACCATTCTGATCATTGTTAACACAAAATTTTCTGCAAAGAAAACCAGTAAAACTGAGAGCTTTCTAATAAACTTGAAGTAAACTGTTTTATGAGAAGTTAATTTGCTATTGCATATCCAGTGAAGCCCTTGTGCTAATGTCTGCCTCAAAGCCAAATACTGTATATATAGCAAGGAAGAGAGTGTACTTTAGGAATACTTGAAGCATTACATTTATTGGATACAAAAGGAGCTTATTCTTCCTAGACATTGCAATCTGCTAAGTACTGATTTTTTAAAAATTAGCAGTATGAAGTTAGGAATTTAATTCACTAATTTATTCATTAGTTTATTTGTCAAATATTTGTTAAGACAAACACATTGTCTGTAGGACCCTATGTGATTCAAAAGTGAGATTCTGTTCCCATTTGGAAAAGAGATGAAATATATATAGATTAATTATAAGAGAAACATATAATAATTTTGATATGAAAATACTTAGAAAATGGCATGCTTCGGTGTAGGAAAACTTACTTCGGTCAATCAAAAATGGCTTGATGAAAGGAGGAATGCTTAAAGTGGGCTTTGACAAATGGGAAAGATTTATGACATGTTAGAATATAATAGTTGAAGGTATTCTAAATAGAAGGACCAGCATGAGATAAAGCAAAAATCAGGAAACCCCAAGTCTTGTTGAGAGAATGGTGTGTTGTGGGATACTTTGAAACCTGGGGAGAAAAAAAACATGAGAAATAACTCTGGAAAAGTGAATTGTAGGAGATCCTTTAGAGATTTCTGTATTATGTTAGGAACTTTGGATTTTCTTCAGTAGAAAACAAGAAATCACTGAAGACATTTAAGAAGGGGAAACAATAGAAGTATGTATGGATTGCAGAAGGGAATATGGATTGCAGAGTGGAGAAACTGAAGACTGGGAGATCACAGTAGTCTAGCCAAGGGGTAGTGAGAACTTTAACCAGGGCATACACAGTGGAGAATAGCCATGAAGACCTCTAGGATGTAGAATGTACAAAGTCAGAGCAATTGATGGCAGATTAGAAGCCTCAAAATGACTGGGGAGGATGCCCTTAACAATGATGGGCCAGGAAGAGGGGCAGCTGGATGGATCAATGTGATAGATTTTGTTGTGGGCTTGTCGAACACTCATTGATCCAGGGGGAAATATCTAGGAGTCTATCGTCAGTAGGAACACTGGAGTGGATGAAGTGTGTTAAAATGTTGGAGAGAGATTTGGGAGTCTTCTACATGCAATCAATAGTTGAATTGATAGGTAATTTGTGATAAAAAAAATGAGTCTAAGTTAATTGTATTTATTAAGTAAGAAGCATTTGTATCTCATTGAGCTGATAAAATTCTATGCAGGAGTTAGGAGCTTTGTCACAAGTACCTTTTGAAAGTTTTACAGTTGCTCCTCTGTCCACTTTATTACTATAAGAACCCTCAGAGGAATAACCACATTTCGTGGGCACAAAGAAGAGGAATGATGGCAGGGGAACGAAAACCAGAAAAGGTAGCCAGGGTAATGGGGACTCCCGAAGCTGAAGGCAGGGAGGATTTTAAGGTGGGAGTGGCACATCTGGAAGAGATTGACGTAGATAAAAACAGACCGTTAAATGTAATGCCTAAGAGGAAGTTGTTTCAAGAGACTAGCTTCCATAGTTTGCAATAAAATTGTAGGACCTGAGTGAAGGACTGTTTAGTGAGGAAGTGGAAGCAATGAGTATAGACAACACTAATGGAGGGAAGGCTGGATTTCTCTGGGGTAGAAGCAAAGGTAGCTCAGATTCCCTGTGAGGAGCCCAGAGGCTGCATCTGAAGAGGCAGCTGGCTTTGATTTTGTTCCTTGCCAATTAGTCATATGAGCGCTGTCCTGGTTATTACCTGTACTGCTAAGATTTACTTACTTCTTTCCATTCGAACTCCATACCGAGACTATGGGAGACATCGAAAGCCATGGCCATTTCTTAATACTTGGATCTTTTATTCATGCTTGTGAAAGGACTCAAGAGGTACTATCTTGATTTTCTTATTTACCTCTCAATTATAGAGTCTGATCTGAATGATTATTTATGAAGAATAACTGTCCTGATGGTGTTGAAGAAAGGTTTACTTTTTGTTCCGTTCTATGCCTGAAATTAGGACTTAAATTAGAGTATGTTGATTACTAATTGAAATCTGCATAATCCTGGGCTGTTTCTTAGTTTAAGCAGAATAATAATGGAGGTAATCATAGCCAATAATAATAAATATTATTGATGATGAGACAGAAACTACTATAGTTGTGTCATTCAACAGTACTGACTCCAGGGTAGTACAGAATAACATTTGTTTGGCTCAAATTAATGGTTTTGGATTTGCTGAGACTGTCAGAAACTTTAATTTTTGTTGTTCATGTGGAGTGGAATAAGGCATAAGAATCCCTGAGATCTTTAAAGAATTTTGTGAAGTCTCTGTCACACAGAACAGTTAAATTTAATCTTTTAGCCATAAAGAAGTCATTGAATTTTTTTTTTTTTTTTGCTTATTTCTCTTTCTTAATGTTATTTCTTTTCAGTAGTTTAAATGACAGCTAATTGTGCTACAGCATTTGGTAAATGTCATGTATCCCACTTTGCAAAAAGCAGTGAAGTAGTGTAAACATGTAGCTTCTTTTTTCAAAAGATCTATGCAGTAATTATCCTGAAGGCTATTACAATATGCAAATAGCAAGGGGGTCCTTGTCTCCAAAATTAGAATATCAATATTGATTCAACATGTGCAAAAAGAAAGCAATGTCTGTGACCAAATTTTTAATATTTTTTTGGAAGAGTAGAAATGATATTGGGTGTCCCGATTTGATCAGGGTTTGAGTTCTAGCTACCCCATTGAGTGATCTTTCACACATCATTGGCCGAACTGCTGCCCTATGTCATTCTCTCTCTCTACAAATGGACATTCAATGTCTGTCCTGCCTAGCACCCAGGTTCTTGGGAGGATCAAATGTGATAATGTACTCAGTACACCATAATGTGCTATACAAGTGTAGGTTATTATTATTTCAGAAGAAACTTTGTCATCTCTGAATTATTAATTATTACTAATTTAAAATGTATTAAGCATCTGATTTGTTCTGGCTTCCACAGAGAATTTAAATTGGCCTTTGATAGGAATGTGATGTAGTTTCACTCTTTCATGTTAGGGAAATTGAGGCATGTAGAAATCAAATTGACTGCTTTTTGTTTTCAATTTAAATCCTTTTCCCTTGCATATTATTAATGAACCTAATACACTTAGTATAAATTAAATTCAGATTGCCTGAAATTACTGCATGAAGCTACAAAAAAAAGACTTCTGAAAATTAAATGATACAGTCTTGCAGTTGCCTGCTGTTTTAATGTAAACAGGACTGCCTACATTCCATTTAATACTTCCATCTTGGTGTGTCTGTATGCATTTGGAGTCCTTTGACTTTAGACTTGAACAATGTTGTCAGTGACTGTTCAGAAATAACTGTTTTTGCCATCACACCAGGTCACTGACCCCTCCAGCTGTTGTTGCAGTGGGTGGTAAGAAAATGAAGATAAGCCCCTAGTCATCATTGCTCTTACACGTGAAATCCTGTTCCCAGTATGTTTTCCATCGGTTCTCAATATACAGATTACTCCCTAATGTCACTCAGAGGCCTATATTCTCATAAATGCCAAAGAAAGGCAGCTCTGTAGTCTCTTAGAATTCTTCTCCCAGCTGAATTTGTCAGGCCAAATTTGGAAGAGCAACATGCAATTAAATATTCATTTTTAATTTTTTTATTCACTCACTGCTCTAAATGACAGGTTTTATAAGATTTCTCTGACTCTCTAGTACTATATACTAAACTATTTATAATTATTTCTTTTCAGGCCCAGGTGATTGTGAGAGAGATTTGGCTGGACGTTTTGGCTAAGTAATGCTAATTTATAGGTTCTCTTAGTGGAATGTTATGGAAGTGTGTAATGATAATATCAAAACTGCATTTAATTCCTGAAGAGGAAGGAAGGATAGCACATGAGAGACAGAAATCTGCTGTTCTCTTTGTAAGTGAAAGGTCATGCTACTGAGCGCTGCAGGGTGGATTGGTGAGAAATGAGCTCCCGTTTGCTAGGAATTAGAATGAGTCTATCTGATTTTCCTTCACTTGTGACCTTTAGAGATGCAGCTTTTAGATTGATAAGCAGGTGGATGCTTTTAGTAACCCAATGCAGAATTTGTTTCATATAAAAAGACTATCTTTCAGACACTGAAGATATTGCTTCCACAAAGGGTTTTTTTCCTACAAAGCCTCTGGAGAAAGAAATTCAACGATTATATCTTATCTGTCACACAAAGAGAAAATTCGGAATTACTGTATGTTCAATTAGAACATTTTTTTTTTCCTCTCAAAGCTTTAATCATTTTCTGGAACACACATCCTTCAGTTAAGAATCTCTAGGAAGGTTTGACAGTGGACACTCCTCAGGGCTCTCCCCTCTGGATCTTCCAGCTCCACTCACAGAACCTCCTCCACGCAGATAAAAGAGCTTCCTAGGTTGCCATAGTGATACTTTCATGTTGGGCCCTGCGCTATCTTGAAGGCAATCAGATGAGAACAAGGAGTGGGGAGCAATATAGTTAATGTCAGGCGGCTGAAGGTGATCTGTGCTATTATATTTGGAGATGTTTAGGTTTGCTGAAGACAGGATGCCAGTCATTGTGAACCCTCAACCTACTGTGGGCCCAATTTGATGTTTGGATATTTAAATATAGAATTTTTTTATGATGTGTTATAATTTTTTAGAATGTTTTTATGATAAGCTCTAAACAGTTCTTACTTTGTATTTTTAAAGGTTGAGGTAGCTTACTTTCCATGGCCAACAAACAAATTTCTCTAATTCTCTGCTTGTGTTCAGTTTGTAATTACATCATCCATCTTATTTGTTCTAATTCTTTTCTTTTAGTTTTCTTATCCCTTCAGCCATCAACAGCTCAAGCCCATCAGCGTCTGTTTTATTTTGTCAAATGCTGGTGTTTTATTGGGCTTCTGTTTCTCATTTGATATTCCTAACCTGATAAAAAAAAAATTCTTCATAAAGCACCCCCGATCAAATATATCAGGACTTGTTTTTCTTCCTGTGTACAGGTTTTAATTTCCTACTGAAAATCACAAATGAGGTTAAAAAATTCATTCCTCCTGCACAGTATGCCTGCCTTTTGAAATGTTTTAGGGCAAGACAGGGAGTTAGCTAAGTGACTTCCATCCTGTCAGACTTAATGCAGTAGTCTAGAGCAAGAACGATCAACTCAGTAGAGTCAGCTTTCTCATAATAGGAATTCTTCTCTAATTTAAAAATATTCTGTTTAAAAAAAAAAAAAGCAGTAGTACTTTGTCGAGTCCACACAGAAAAATATTCTCATTGGAAAGAAATATCTCAGAACTTTAGTGCTGCCATGTGGAGAAAATGCTGGCATATCCATAGTGAGTATAGCTGGGCCTCTGCAAACTCTGGCTTCACCTTGCCATCCCTCCCTCCATCTGTTCATGCATGCACGTGTAACACACAAACACTCACTGAGAACCTCCCAGACACTGTTCCAGGCTGTGAGCATGACCAGCAAGGACCCAGCCCTCATGGAACTTTGTGTTCAAGTCACTTTTGACCTGTCTGAAGGAGAGGACACCATAATAGGAGGCTCTAGCCTTCCACCATGCATCACAGAAGCCACTTAGCCCCATATGGCTATTTGAATTTAAGCCAAGCAAAATTAAATACAATTAAAAATTCAGTTTCTCAGTCACTCTTGCCACACTTGAAGTACTCAATAGCCTCATAAATACAATAAATACAGTGGCCACTCTATTGGACAGTGCAGATATAGAACATTTTCATTATCACAGAAGGGTCTGTTATACAGCACTGTTTTGGAACTTCCCCCATTCTTAAAGGTAAACAGTTATTAAAGAGGCAGATATATAAATAAATATCGCTCTTGTCTTTCATCTCCAGAAATATTATTTAAGCTTCCTGGGAGTCCTCAATTCTTCCTGAGAATAGTCAGCCTGAAAAGCCATTTTTAAGCAAAATTAATTGTTGTTCATCCAAAGCTGGTGGTAGTGTTAGGTAAACAGGTAGAGGACAGAGAGGGAGGAAGGCAAAAGGGATCGGGGCTGCCTCTAGGCCTCCTGAGTCATCTACCTACCTTTGGAGTGGAATTAGTGTGGTCAAGATGGGGACGCTGACTGCCTATCCAAGTTTTTATTCATCCATTCCATAAGCATTTCTTAGGCATTGAGGAGCCATTGCAATGAAGTAAATAACACCTTTTTATCTCTAGTGGAAGGAGACAAGTGACAGGGCAGAGCAGCATGATGCGTGCCATGATACAGAAATGCATGAGAGTCTCAGGGAACGAGGGAGACATTGTACCTGACTTCCAGGGGAAGTGGGGAGGAGGGGAGAGAAGTAGGGGAGGGTACATCAGGGAGGGATCACAAGTTGTGCCCGAATGTAGTTTTTGGTTTTTATTTTGTCTTTAATATGCTCTTTTTTTGGAATAAACTAGTTTAAACATTCAGATTATGTAGAAATGGCTTGATAATTGTCAGTTATATAAAATAAACAGTCATGAAATCCTTCAATTTGCAAAACCTTGTAGTTCCTTTGAAGTATTTGATATAAAATATAATTTTTCTCCTGGTATTCTAGAAGGAAATTATTGTTTTAGTTGGTTCTAAGTGTAAGTTCCTGGAAGATGAGTTGTCCTCTCATCTTTTACTCCTGGCCATGCTGGCTTCCTTGCTGTTTCTGGAATACACCAAAAGCACATTCTCCCTGTAAGGCTCTTGCTTTATTGCTCCCATTACCTAGAACTAAAACATGCTTCCTCCCAGATATCCATTTGATTCTCTCCCACATAACCTCCAGGTTCTACTCAAATGTCAC
Organism: Rousettus aegyptiacus; assembly: GCF_014176215.1. Classification (NCBI taxonomy): domain Eukaryota; kingdom Metazoa; phylum Chordata; class Mammalia; order Chiroptera; family Pteropodidae; genus Rousettus; species Rousettus aegyptiacus. Next base: position 43,048,919 of record NW_023416308.1, read on the forward strand.
TTCATCACACAGGCCTTGCTGACCACCCTCTCACACACGGTACTTTCCAACTCCCCTCAACCTGCTGTATTTTTCAAAGCACTGATCATCACATGACATATTATGTATTATTGTCTCTCGATGACCTGACTCCCATACTTAGACTGTACGCTCCACAAAGTTAGAGACCTGAACTATGGACTAGTTCACCTTTATGTGCTCAACACCTACAAGAGTACTGGCATAGAGTAGGTCACAATAAATATATGTTGAGTGAAAAAAATCTATCTTGATATGTTACAGATCCCAAAAGGAATGGTTAGATTAACCATTCTTCCAATTTCCTTTATTCCTTCTATAAATAATTAAGATTTGTGTTTTATAGTAATTCATAATTCAGTAATTCTTGTAGCCAAATCTTAAAGGCCACTGCCACTTTCACTGCACCAAATAATCATTTGGCAAAGCTGATGCTCTGTGCTGTCCGTCAGACACCCAGATGACTCTAGTGTAGCATTGTTCAAGCAGAATGTGTTGAACTGTGTTTGAACACTTCTCTCTGTCATGTCTGTGTGGCCAGATCATGAAAACCTCAAAGGGCCACCCTGTTTTTCTGACTTAAACAGGGCATCTGGGTTTGCCTTCCCTCCATCATACTTTTCAACAAAATAACAGCAGCTAATAATAAAGCAGTCTCTATGAAGGCACGTGTTAGTCCTATCCCCAAGAACCTTGCCACCAGTGCTGTAATTGTCAATGTAGAAATGTGTGAAGAACTTTTGTGCAAGGTATACAAGCCCCTTTCCTTGCATAGCATGTCTTTCTTAATCAAGAGAACACAGTGTCTCTTTGGAAACTTGGCCCTAAATCTAAACAGGAGAGAAAGGAAAGGCAGTGTTTCAAACAAGAAAGGGTTAGGATAAGGGGTCAGGAGAGAACTACTTCTCATTTATTGATTTTGCGAAATTATTTGAAGAATGATTCAGCATTTTAGGGTATAAAAATAACAGCTTTGAGTCGCTTTTCAATTAGGCGAATATACTTTTGCTGAAAGGTTCTGTTGTTCTTGAAATGCACTTTCCTTCTGTTCTTTCAGAGCCTCTTTAATCAGTAGTGATGTGACAGGAGGTACGGCAACCTTCTTGACACCCCCTGCTTCTTCCCTTCCCTCTCTCTTTTGTGAGGCTGAGTCGCCAGGAAAACTGATTGGTAAAAGTGTTCCTTAATTGGGGAGAAAGGTAGTTCTATGAAGCTAGGAGCTATCCAGAACATAACAAATTGATCAGAATGTATGTTTTACCCCAGCTGGGTTTTGTTTCGACTAGAAATTCTAAGCAGCCAAGGATTAAGTTTGAAACAGGCATTTATCTTTACATTAAAATATTATCAAGGTTTAATTTTTTTGTATTCTTAGAGTATGGTAATGAGAATTTTGTTTCATTATTGTGCCCATCGTCAGGTCACTGCATTTAAATCCTTCTAAAATGCATATAGTAATGAGTTTTGTATGTAAGCTGAATGCCCTGGGCTTTAACAAAAGGACTAATAGCTGTTTAGTGGCCTAAGGAAAATGAAACTCCCTTTGAATTCCTTTTTTTTTTTAATAAAACTTATTTGTTTTAGAAGTGTGTATATGTGAATATGGCAGGTGGAGAAAGAGAATTATATTACTCATTGTTGGGTATTTATTACAGTGGGTGATACATGTTTGCCCTACCTGCAAAATAAACCAGTGGGCATAGATTTTTTTAAGCTTGCTAATTTTTAGACAACATTAGTTGCACACATCTAAAATTCCACTTCGTTTAGAAGAACCGAAGACCTAAGACCTTGTCATGCTTATTGTCTGTGCTTCTGTGGCTTTAGAGTGCGCATGGTTGCAGTGAACCACGTGAGGGGATGTATGTGGTCATTAACTTGACTATGGTAATCATTTCACAATGTACGTATAATAAGTACTCACAGTGCACACTTCTTTAAGAAATCAAATGTACAACCTAAGTATAGTAGTTCTCCCTTATCGGCTGTTTCGCTTTACGTGGCTTCCGTTAGCTATAGTCAACTACAGTCCAAAAATATTAAGTGGAAAATTTCAGAAATAAACAATTCTTGAGTTTTAAATTGCACACCATTCTGAGTAGCATGATGAAATCTCGAACCCAGTTCCATCCCTCCCAGGACATGAATCATCCCTTTGTCTAGTGTATCCTCTGTGTAAATGCTCCCCACCTATCTGGGTTGTTAGATTAACTGTAGCAGTATCACAGCACTTGTGTTCAAATCACCCTTATTTTATTTAATAATGGCCCTCAAGCACAAGAGTAGTGATACTGGCAATTTGGATATGCCAAAGGGAAATGCTTCCTTTAACTGAAAAGGTGAAAGTTCTCCACTTAATAAGGAAAGAAAAAATCATGTTGAAGTTGCTTAGATCGACGGTAAGCATGATAGTTTTGCTATCACACCTCAAACTGCAAAAGTTATGGCCATCGTGCATGATAAGTGTTTAGTTAAGATGAAAAAGGTGTTAAGGTTGTGGGTGGAAGACTTGAAACAGAAAACGCTTTGCGATTGACAGCAACATGTCACGTCAGAAAGCAATGAGCCTATACGAAGACTTTAGCAAGGCATCCTCTGAAACAAGTGCCACCAAGCCATTTACTGCAAGTAAGGGATGGTTACACAGATTCAAAAATAGGTTTGGACTTTAAAAAAAATGTAAAAATTACTGGAGAGGCTGTGTCTGCTGATTAAAAAGCTGCCACCACATTTCCGGCAGAGTTAAAGTTGAATAGCGTTCAATACTATTTGCGGATTCAGGCAAATAGACCCTCACTGGGGGTCTTGGAATGTATCCCTTGCAGATAAGGAGGGGACTACTCTATATGCAATTTGTGTTCATCAGGCCGGGGTGAGGTGGAGGAGGGGGAATTATTTCATTTTCTCCTCACAACAACTATATCTGATAATTTTATAGATGAAAAAGTATTGAGGCTGAGAAGTTAATGTCACCCAGTAAAAGTAAATATTGAACGCCAAGGTTTCAGGCTCTAGGCTAGACTGTGGGAATTACTGGGGAATAAGAGCCAGCCTCTGTTCCACAGGAAGGAAGTAACTAGAAAGCTGCAGTGGCGAGAGGTGAAGGTTCATGGAGAGGTCATGAACTCTGAGCTCAGCCACAACAACTTACATGCTCTTGGACAAATTATTTAATTTCTCTGCTTTATCATCTATTAAAATGAGGCTAGAATATTACTGCTTTGTTTTATGATGAAACAAATGATGTGAAAACACCTAAGAGTCATTCGATGACTGTTAACTTTTCTTCATATTTCTAGTTAATGTCTAGTGCTTTCCCTTATTATACCATTTTGAATCACAGACTCTATACCTATAAACCTCTATCAAAGGTTCCAGGCTTCAACATTAACTAGCTGTGCCTCAGTGTCTTCATTTGTAAAAGGAGGATAAGAGTACGACCTCAGTGGGTTTTTTGTTGAGGATATATGAGTTAATGCATCTGAAGTACACACTTCCTATCACAGAATAAGTGTTCAACAAATGTTAGATGCTATGAGCTATAACGTTAGCCTTTTCCCTTTAAATTATAAATTGCATTCACAAGTCTTTTCACTGTGAATGCATCTATTAAAACATTTTAGTAAGTTCTAAGGTGTTTGATCTGATTTTAAACTTGAGCCTTTGGACTATATAAATCAGGGGTTGGCACTTGGGTTTCTGATTCCTTGGCATTGACTGATCAACATTTGGTTCATTGGTGAGCATTTAAGAGCCACCAGTGAGAGCATAAGAAATGAGCAATCCTTCATACTGTCAGGAAGCATTGAGATTGAGCTGTCAGGGGCCGAGGGGGAACGCTTCATCGCATTGAGCCATGGAACCAGTTGTATTCTTTGTCTTCCATGGCATTCTTGGATGGAGTCCATTTAGCTAGGAAGTAAAGACTTTGGTCAGTTCATTTAATAGGAACAAAGTTAGAAAATCTTGTGTTAACCACTTAGACGTAATGAAAATAGGAGAACGCTAATTAAAGAGTTAAATGCCTTTTTAAAAAAAGTCAAGAAAATACTAAGGCACAAAGTAATACATAACCTTTCACATTAATATGCAGCCTAAACATACCTTTAAAGCATTGGAAAAATTTTTTTCTTTTTCTTTTTCTTCCTTTTTTTTTTTTTAAATTCATCACAGTGACTATATTGATTAGATGCTGGGGTGTAGTGGTGTTAGGGAAAAAATGGGAAAGGAGAAACTGGACATTTGGAATTGTGGTTTGTGACAGACTCCAGGCTTACACTAATCTGCTTTATTCTTCTTTGAAGACTATCTTCCTCTATGTTTTTCTTTTTCTTTAAACAAACCTTGTCTGACTGACTCTAACCTTTAAATAATTGGTAAACTAGAGCAGGGAAACTGACATTAAAATCTATTGAAGAGAATGAAGGGAGGGAGCATTACTCCAGTAAGGGACTGGCCAGCCTGCGGTCCCCCTATCTTGTGCCGGGAATGGGAGCGATTTCTTCTGGCAGTGGGTAAATCTGCTATAGTAGTATCTAAATAATTCACACATATTTCTGTTAACATATTAATAAATCATCTCAAGGTCATGAAATAACTGACCCATTTCTAGGAGCAGAAAGTTTTAAATTACAAGTGCTGTCTGTCCAGCCGTGGCCTGCCTGTGTAATTCTCTTCCTATGCACAGCAGACACCTTCTGTGGACTTAAGCCTCCACGCTGGTTCCTGCTCGTCTCCGTGCATGCAATGCCTCTTTCGGCCTCTATAATTATGTCATCTTTTAGGAGCTAGTCCAAGATCCAACCCCCTTAAGAGCTCTTTCTCTCTCTACCTCTCTGGATTGTATTCAGTTCCAGAAATGTTTATTGAGTGCCAGGCCCTGGAGAGCCTGTACTGAACAAGGTGAGTATGGCCTCTGCTCTCACAGACCTTAGAGAGTGGCAGGCAAGGTTGGGCATTTACAGCAGCATGGTGGGTGCTGCAACAGGGGTTACTGGGTGTTATGGGAGCTCAGAAGGGGTGCCTTGCCCAGTCTTCTTCCCAGATCCTCACCTTGACCTGAATTGTCTAGAGCAGTGGTCCCCAACCTTTTTGGTGCAAGGGACTGGTGCTCTCATGAGAATATAATCCCCGGTGATAATCTGAGGTGGAGCTGAGGCAGTAATGGGGAGCAGCTGTAAATACAGAGGACGCTTCACTTGCTACCCCTGCCACTCACCTCCTGCTTTGTGGTCTGGTTCCTATCGGGCGACAGACTGACCAGTCTGCAGCCCAGAGGTTGAGGACCCCTGGTCTAGAGTGACTATACGAGCTTCCAGGGAAATTGGCATTTAATTTTATGCTACCTTGCATTGTTCTCTTTGTTGTCTGTTATCTCCTTAGCTAAATGATAACTACATTGTGGATAATGAACTTTTTTACTTTTATTTTATTTTATTTCATTTTATTTTATTTTAATTTTTTTATGCTGCTTTTCAAACTATAAGGTCTTGCACCACACTCAATGGATTGTAAATACCCAGTAAACACTTACTGATTTACTTAAAAACTCTTCCCATCCCCCCTCCTTTTTTGGCTTCCCCTTGCTGTATTTTTTCAGAGGCCTCCTTCTAAAATTTGAAAATGGCTAGCTTCTGAACCTTTTTTGCTTATGGGTGGTGAACTCCAGCTGATGATAGCTGGTGTCTTCTGGCACTCGGTTCCTAGGCAGCAACATGTCTTCTTTCTATCACCACATCATTTCTTCCTCAGCACCCATCAATTTAATTATTCTTCAGGCTCTCCAGGCACAGATTTACCATCACCTCTTTTGCATAGCCTCTAAAATACTTTCCTCTTTCTGGGACTATTTTCCTAATGAGGGTGGAGTATAATTTAGAGGCTTAATTTTAGAAAACTATATGAAACAGCAGACCCATAAAATGTTATGATTCACGACCACTTGTTTTGTTTTCATAATGCAACCTGAACTAAAAAGCCATTCATCAAAGCTATAAAAGCTGTTCATGACTGTCTTTAGTATATCGTGTGGAGTATAATTCAGCCCACAGAGAGGCAGGAGATAGATTCATGGGGCCCTTTGCCTTGGTGTATGTTTAAGGCCAGTAATTTCTAAGCTCTGTGGAAGACCCTATTTTACTATAAACCCTGGATTCTTTCCTAACCCCACTTAGATTTTCTTTCCATTTCATTATCAATGTATCTTCATTTATAGCTCCTTCTTTCCCCTGTAAATAATTGCCAAGACCCTAACTGTCCCCTGATCCACAGCCTCTCTGCCACTTTCACCTGTTGAGGAAATTGGCATATGAAAATGCATTAGCTAGAAATCCAAAATGCAGCCTCCATGGAGTGTCACCTTGGTCATCTGTCAGCTGTAACAATCCCTAGGAGAACCGTTGGTCCCCCCTTCACAACTCCCCAGAGGCCAAATAATCAAAATTACCCAGAAAAGAATGAGAACAAAGCCCAGGGCATTCTGGGCTATATTTTTCTAGTGTTATAATAGAAACTCAGTAGTGATCGCTGTCTATAGTGTCTTCAATAAAACTTAAGATACCTCTTGTTTTGTGATTCGGATTTGAATGCCTTGTCTGACTCTTTATATTTCTTCATGGTCATGTGTATAAGTCATCATACTTTAAAAAGTGCATATGAGATAATATCCTGGAAATTAAGGGCTTGGGCCATAGTGTAGACAAAACTGGTTTTGAGTCCCAGCCTGGGCACCTGTTTGGTCATGCTTACCCTGTTTCCTCATCTACAAAATGAGGTTAATCACTAGACTGATCCCATAGGATTACTGTGAGGACAGCTCAAGATAATCCATGTAAAAGATCACCATAGTACTTGACATGCAATAATCAGCAATACTGTTTTTTCATTTCTTACTTTTATTTATTTATTTTCAATTCTTACTTTTATTAAGAACCTACCAAAAAATAATGATTAGATGATGAGGACCTAGAAAGAACTTACTGAATCCAGATAAGCCAAACAGTTCCAATAGATCTCCCAAGACGGATGGCTTGTGTGTCTTTGTTACATATTGTACTTTGTAAAGCCAGTTCAGTGTGTGTTGTAAATACAAGTACACCTTAAAAATGAACCAGTTATGTAGCTTCGTAATTAAATGTCAATGACGTGGTGTTTTGTCTCTTTCTTCAGTTAGCTATTAAATACGGTATTATGCCTTTTAACTTACTTTTTTGCACATCCAATATTTAGCTGAACAGTAAATTCTTTTTTGTATTAGAAAATAAGCTCTTTTTCATTGAAAACCGCTGTAGTTATAGATAGCTCATGTATTTCCACTTAAGGTGTACCTTGTACTGCATATTTGCCCTGGATCTGAAGATCCATCTTTTTTAGCAGACTCATTTTAAACTTTCATAGAACTAAATGATTTCCTTGAAGAACAAGTTTCATTATTTGGCAGATGAAATTGGCAGTGGCCGTTCAGAATCTTAAGCTGGATAACAATGATTTTCAAAAGCCCAACAACTTTGAAATAAGTTTATATATAATATACAATAGGAAATTGGGGGGAAAAAAAGGAGAGTTTTTAAAAAATATTTTTGTCCCCCTTTTTAAAAATCCATTTCCCTCAGGAGGTAAAAGTATCATTTATCTTGGAGTTCTCTTTAAGCTCAAGTCTTGAGGGCAATAATTCCCTAGAGCCAAACTCTCGATGTTGTCTGAATTAATACCTTCATTTATTATGATTTATTTTTATTAGGAGTTCTTGGCCCTTCCCTATAGTTCAAAAGAGCCTGCCTCCTATGCTCTGGAGAAGTTCATTAGGTCTTTTCAGAATGGCTTAGCATAAACTGTGGTCAAGGGTCTTCTATGACTCGGGCCTTTAAGAAAGCTCAAGCAAAAAGGCACGGCCCGGTTCTTTCTTTGCCTTTTTTCACATGACGCAAAAACAGATTCTGCCTTGTACTTGTGTGGGTTCCCCAATCTATTGGGAATCTAATCCATTTATAGCTAAACATTAGGTCAAGGCCAAAGGGGCCATGGCCCTCACAATTGTCATTAGTGAGCTCTTATTTCTATTCCACTGAGAAGCTGAAATTGACAAACTGTCTGGGGAGATGTGCGGCTCTTTGCTGCCTGTTTTTGAGCAGGATGCATTAAGGATAAGTTACTTGTCATGGCAGAATTCTTCATTAATCACTGAGAGACCACACTCCTAGGTAAATCAGTAAACCTGATGATAAAGCCACATCTTGATAGAAAATGTACCTTTTTGATGTCCTCCTGTCTGCTGGCCTGGTCAGCAGTGTTACTGCATACCCAGAGCACGCTGCCTTATTTCATTCTGATGATGGCAATATACTGTGGATCTGTGAAGATCTGAGCCATAACTGCTACATGAGGCCTGCTTTGATTTGTACACAATATGAATAACTGTCTATATATTAGGCATGCTGTAATTTTTTCATCTTCTGTGCCTATAGGGACTATATTACCTTATCAGGGTAAAGTTCATTCTGTAGGACTGATAATTAATCCCCTGTTCCTTTTCTTTTTCTGCTTTCTTATGTGGTGGCTACGTATATATAAATTCAGGATTTTTCATCACAATGCCAAATAAAGCAATTTAGAGATGCAAGCAATAAAAAGCTTATTTTTAAAAGCCCTCTAGAAAGAAAACTGCTCAGATTCCATTTTAGTGAAAAAAGGCATTCCATTTTGTAGCCACATTTATATCTACCACCTAAACCGAGTGCTGGAAGAGTGGGACAACTGGCTTGCAAGCGACGAGTCTCTGGTCTCAGGTGTCCCAGAAAAGGTGGTCTGTGTGTTTGAGATTGTCCCACTACCACTGCGTGCCCTGCACACACCACACTGTCTGTGCTCCTTTTCTTGCTTGATAACTTTTTAAACACAAATAATATAGTCCGTAGAGGTTATTAACTCAAGATTCACATCCTTAACTGAAAAGCAAATGTCTTACTAATTGAGGATTGTGTTTAACTGGATTAAACTCAGTGGCTTGATGTTAACATGCAGGGCAGCCAAATCTGTTGTCCTTTTATGAGAAGGGGCTTAGCTTTGCACAGCCGTGTAGTATGCAAGTCACGCGCTCGTTCTAGGGTACTGGCTTGCCGTAATTTCATTTGGGGACGGGGGAGCGTTGCAGCATGATGTGCTGAGTAGGAGCTAAATATTACACATGTTAGAAGGAGTGTTGTTCTAATTAAACTGAATTTGGTGCCCATGGCAAAATATGTGTTTAATATGTTGGGGTTTGTGTAAAAATTTACATGTATTTTTGTAAATGGGATTTTCCCCCATCATCCTTGCTTAAGATCTTTAGTTTTAGATATCGTTTACTAAAGAGGAATTATTTCATTACTGATACTTGACAGAGAGTTGTGACATTTACCCTGGCCCTTAAGTGTTTCTCTTCTTTGGGAGAATAGGGAAGAATTCATTCTTCTATACGTTGGAAAACAGAAGAGCAAAATTCTTTCTGCATTATCTAATAACAAATCCCTGGGCTCTTAACTGTTTTTCATTTAAAAAAGGAAAAGCAATTTTTGCATAAAGTAAATCTTGGATATTCAAGAGAGAGTCATAGCTGAGCACGGGATTTTCGCCCTCTTCTTAGCCTGACACTTTATTGTTAGGTGGGCTCTGTGAAATACGTGATTTGTCTGATTTGTCTAATTTCACTTGCCAGTTCATTGGTTGCATTGACTATATCCAAACTTCATGTTTTTTCAACCATGGAATATCAATTTAATTATAAAATTAATGATTAGAAATAAATGCTAATGTGTCTAGTTTTCTGATCTGTGGGTTGTTAAAGTGTTTGCCCATAAAAGGCTTAGTAGGAGTTGGATTTGGAAGGGTTGACATTCTTAGAGACCATCTTGCCCAATCCTGTAGATTTGTTCACTTTTCAATGACCTCTGAAGGTCAGATTCAGCTGTCATCTTGATTTCGATGATACTCAAATCTGCATCTTTTTTTATACTTGAACTCACTTCAGAAATGTAATGCTACACATCATTCAACTATTTGAATGCATCACCGATTTTTCCCTGCCCGCATCCTCCAGGCGTCCTGTCTTCACTGATGAGTCCTACCTAGCCCTCCAGACTCACTCTTGGCATTTACCATCATTCCTTCTACTCTTCTCCCACACTTCCATTTAGAGATCGGCTGGGCTGTGTGAACCCTCCTTTGTAATTCTAGGATGTGATCTTTCTTATTTCTGACTGCTGCTCCTCCCACCCTGGTTCAGACTGGCATTGGCTTGCCTGCCAATGCTCCAATAACCCCTTAGCTAGTCTTTTCACTTTTGTGGTCCCCCTATTTCCCACCCTCATCACACATACAAAATTCAATCCACCTTATAAACCTCTGTAGAATTCTTCTTGAAATATAGAGTAATGCGTGATACCTCTTTACTACATTCCCTTCACACTCACAGACTTTTAACCACCTTCAGTCACTTTTCAATAGCTAGGGGTTAAAATGTATATTTCTTCCTCTGACATTGAGAGCCCTCCATAGTAATCACAAAGTAAGTTCCTCCTTCCATCTTAACTCTATACCTTTCTAAAACATTCACGGAGCCTTTATTACATCCTCTCCATCCTAGTTATATTAAGACCTGTCTTATCTACCCTATTAAATCCTGAGTTTCTAGAGGACAAGTTTTTTTTCTTAAACTTGATTATATTTACCACATATAATTATAATAAATTGTAAACAATAATAATTATAGCTAACATTTACTAAGCAGTTACCATGTGCTAGTCACTGTTCTAAATACTTTATGTATTTTTTCTCATTTTAGCTTATGAAGCCTGTATTATTATTTACAATTATAACAGTGCATATGGAATTCAGAGAGGCAAAAAGGGTCACTTCTGTGCAGTGTATTCAGGCAAGCCTTCACGGCAATCCACAGGGCACAGTACGGAGGGAATTTATTGTAAAGATGGGCAGCCATGAAAAAGGGGGATGAGAATGTGATTGGGGAAAGGTAAGAATTGAAGGGTAGGTAGAGAGGTACATGAGCACCCTGTGTATGTTATTAGGGATGAAAGAAATGGATAGTGGAAATGAATGTTGTATAATAGCCAGCAATAGGGAAAGGAGTTCCATAGAGCTTAGTGCCCGCCCGTACCACTCACTCTGTATTTAGCACGAGTGGCTTTATATTCTTCTCTTTTTTGTTTATATATCCTGTCTCTACAACTAGAAGGGGAATATAGTGTATTCATTCATTCATTCATTCATTCATTTATTGTAGTTTCAACATTTAGTCTATAGTAAAGGTACAATCAATGACATTCGATGTTGACTATGGCACAAAACAATAAAATATCACAACAGTCAGTTGTCCTTCCCTCAACAGAAGCTTTTTTCTGTAAACCAGGAATGATGGTAGTATGTAAAACCACTTGGAGCAAGGACATTGTAAAGTATATAAGGGCTTCTCAGTTTCCCATTTTTACCAGTTTGACTCTGATAATTATATTGCTTTAATCTTTGTCATCAGAAGGGATGCAGTGAGGGTGATTATAGCTAGCATTCCTGCTAGTTAAGTTCTGCTTCAATCTTGACATTAAGTGGAATAGTCACCAAAATTCCAGTGGCCCGTGGAACCATTGTTGTTGTTGTCCTTATTAGTGATGGTGTTCTACATATTCTGTGTTATTACATTGAAGAAGAAAGCATACCTTATCTTTAGCATACATTTCAGGGCCCAGTGTATTTTGTCAGGCCATGCTTTCATCAAGTCTCTGTAACAATATTAGAGCTGGTGGCTGACCGTGAGCTTTCAGGGTGTCTATAATAATACTAATAGGTAAAACAAAACAAAACTTTGACATAGCAAGAGATATGTCTCCAGCCGACTTTGTGGTGGGTATGGTTTTGCTGGTCAGCAATATATTCTTGTCTACTCAAGCTGGCTCTTGGCTACCAACTGTGAGATGCTCCTTTGCTGACAGCCCCCCTTCCCCCCTCCCAAACATTCTGTACTTTGCCCTCAGGCTCACAATTTACTGGATGCAATCTTGTTGAGAAAATGTGGTCTTTATTAGTGTTTGACATAGATCGACTTTTCTTTGTCCGCTTCTGCAGAGCCAGTAGGATACTTAGTGCAGGGAAGAAACAGGGGACAGATGACAGCGAAGACAGGAGAATGGGAGTTTTTAGGTGCTCAGAATCAGAATGCTGTCTCAGTATAGAGATGATTTGAGGGTAGGAATAGCTCATTTGCACCCACTGAGCTTTTTGCAGTATTCCAATCAACGACTAATTATCAAAGAAATAGTCTTGTCAATAAAAACAAGCTAGTTTCTAGACACATGGAAAATAAAGACATTTATATGTTAAAGACATTTCTTGCCCTCCAGATGTTTATGATGTAATGAGAACATAGCACTAATGTATGTGTTGATATCCTCCAAATCGTTGTGGATTTTTGTGACTTAATATATAATATTTTATTTTTCATTGTGAGGATGTATGCACATATTCTTGTGTATATTTCTCTATTGGTCTCCACTTAGCTTTGTCTGTTGACTTGGCTCTGTTTTATTGGTCTAATGTATTCTACACAGAGATCGTGAGTGGTATGCTGCAGCTACTTTCCCTTCTCCCATATGCTATCTCTTTACCAAATGCCCACGCATGTGACTTTTTTCTGTCCTAATCCTGGTGGTGCCTATTGTTTTAAACAGTTCCTCGAGTTATAGGTGCTACTGAGTAGCTTTTTAAGCACAAATACAAATGCTTTGTGAGTAGAAATTAGATGCCAGAGAGTCTGCAAAAAAATAGAATTCATAGTCATTTAAAACTGTAGAAATGCGAAATTAATAAATACTAGCATAAGCATTAAATATTCACTGCCTGCTACTTCTGAAATGGTACAACAGCATCATTTTTTAATGATGGGTAATGATAAAACACATTAACTTTAAATAACCTGTTTTTTCCTTCCCTCTTTCTGAAGCTACGGTTTGGCAAGCTTGAAATTAAATACAAGTAAAGGTAATAACTAAGCTTCTGCTAACCTTAGTCATGGAATAGATACTTTTCTGTATTTTCTGGATGTTCTGTGGCTATTTAAAAAGACTGGTAAATTGAAAATTGGTGCTAATGGAATCAGCTTAAATTTAAAGAAAAAATGCATTTCTGTTAGTGGGCAAAAAAGAAATGTAGAACATTAAAGATCAAATGCACCATTATCTTCTAATGCATTCTTATTTATCTCCTTATTAAGGCTCACTGAGTCCCCTTAAAATAATTAAAACGAACCTTTAACTAAAATATATTTTTAATCCTTTCCCTCCAACTCCCTCTAAAATTCCTTTAAAAACACCTTTATTTTTAGTTATGCCTCACTTTTTATTTAATAAGTTACTTGCAAAATACAAGAGTAGGCTTAAGCAGCAAGCAATTATACCATTCTTGAGTTCATATGTCTCTTTGCAATCAATGAACTATATTTACCTTTTTTCATTAATCTTATATGGCACACAAATTTAATTAACAGAGATTTTTCTCTCCATCTTATAGATGGGAAGGAAACCCTAAAGCATCTGTTTCCTAAGGTTATGTCGTAAAGCAATTTAAGAGCTTATAAGCTCTAAGATACAGAAGCGCAGGGTGTTGTGGGGTCCAAAAAGGCATCCTGAACCTGCGAGGGAGGGCGGAGTCAGATCAGGCCTCATGAAGGCAATGGTATCTGGGCTGGGATGTGAAAAATGGGTTGGAATTACCTAGGCAGCGAAGGGCTGAGAAGGATGTGGGAGAGAGAGGAGGTAGCTTTAGAGGCACGGAGAAAGAAAATTGTATCCCCACAACTATGATAAAGCTGAAAAGGGGCAGCATGATGCTGTTGATGGACCCGATCCTGGGCCATGATGCTAAGTGGGAGAGGATTTTTGTGAAACTGAAAGAACAGGGTTTTTCCAAGGGCATTTCGGTAATTCTCTGCCCCTTGAGCTGGTGAAGAGAATGGTGGATGACCATTTAGAGTGGTCGAAATCTTGATTGAAGGGGGAAAAATACCTCGGTTACCATTGATGAAAAGGACCATGGTGGGAGGGCATGGTTCTGAGTCAAATTAGTGGGAAGGGGGTTTGTAGAGGAACCAGGGCACATGGGAAGGATCAAGACAGGGACAAAAGGAGAATGCTTGTGGTGAAAAAAGCTCAGATCAGGGAGAAGACACAAGATCTGCACTCCTTTTGCAGTTGCTGGGTTTCTAGGAAGCTATTCTACCCAAGAAATACTGGTATTTATAGATATCTGAAGCATCTATCCTGTAAGGGAAGGTATAATGAAGTTATTAACAGCATGAGGACTATATAAATCAAAATATTTTCTTATGGATCAACTTTTTTTATTATATGTTGAAGAGCTAGTTATTATTCCTTCTGCCTTTTGTTGCTGCTGACCACTCCCCCAGTGTTTAGGCACCGAGTGACAAAGGGCAGGAGTGGCACTGACAGAAACATTGCCAGTGGCATTATTACCCTGGACCATTGTCAAGATTTTATATTAACAAGTTGTGTGAAACTGAAATGGGGACAGAGAAAGAAGTAGACTTTTTTAAGCCCAGCCATTTTGTTTTTCAGGGGACAAATCTCCCTGGGCGATAACTATCAGATTGATGGGGATAGTGAAATGGCACTCAGAAAGGAGAACTGTTAACACAGTGTGCTAGCAGAGCCTGGTGCTCGTGCTTAAGCACCTGTGCCATTCCGTGATTCAGAGCAAGAAATAGGAAACAAACCCCTGTTGTCTAAAGGGAACCTAGCAGCAATAGTCCCTGGGTTTCCATTTGAACAGAACTCCATTAAGAGATTACTAACTAAGAAGCACTAAGGTTTGTGGTTGAATAAGCAATTGAAATCAAACCCTAAAGCTCATCTAGATGAATTCACACGTTTCTCTACCTGCAGAAATTGGCTGGAATTACACACTAAACCTTATGTTGATGTTTAGAAGCATCAGGTAGGGGATATAATTTTCAGGGAGGAAAATAGACCTCAAAATCCCACCGAAATGTATTGTGGTTGGAGGACTTTCTGGAGAGAACGGAATTTCTATTAAATGGGTATGAAGAGCACCACTTTAGTATGCCTGTGTGTATTTTCCTGTAACACTTCTTTGTCATATATTTTCAAAGATGGCATTGAATTTGTCACTAGCTATAGCCATCTCATTTTTTCTCTAGGCAGTGTTTTGATAAAAGTTGATGAGTTTATAACTGTAAAACCAAATGACATTTATAGTGTGATACACACTTTACCCATTGCATAATTATATCTAATGTCTTTGCATGTAGAAAGGCATTTACCGTTTACTTTTGTGTAAAATGACAATTTAAACCCCCAGGCCTAAATTTTTTTACACAAAGATAAAGACTTAATTAAAAGCCAAACACAATTTATTTTTGTATCTGGCATTTAAGGTACCTAGTCTTTGGTTAAACATGTGATAGAAATCATGATGCTTCTAGTAACAAAGATCAGTGGGTTGCATTTTTTTCCCCTCTGTCTTTGAAACACTGGTGAACTCATTTAATTATCAAGCTGATACCTGGTATGACTTCGTTTCTCGTTTCTAGTTGAAAGAGCTATTTTGAAATTTAGCACAGAATTGAATAATGTGTTCAGTTAACGAGGAATATTTAAGTGATGTTTCTAATTTTAATGTGATAGCAAAATGATAACCTACCACAGGGGTGTAGACATACTTTTTTAGACAACAATGATGCTTCAAGTTTGTTGGTTATGGTCAAGCAAAGTTTTCTTTTCTTTTTTAATTTTTATGGTTTTTCTTATTCTGACATCTAGCTTAGAGTCGCCATTCAAACCTTTTAGAGTGAAAGCAGGTGACTTCACAGAGCAAAACAGTTCTGTTCTTTAGCCTTCATGTCGGAAATATGGCTTTTAGTATCTTTCTAGATCTCTACTATGTGTTCATGAGTAGACAACGGAGAAGTTTTCTAGGAACCAGTCCTGGTGTCGTAGTGCTTTATCTTTCTGGCACTGTATTGGTCTGAGCACCTGACACAAAGGCTTCTGCCCTGCTCACCAATGAGCAGAAGTTGAAGTTGTTCTCTCTACCTTTCTATCATATAAACTTTGTGATGGTGCTTTCTTTCTTTAGGAAATAAAAGAGGATCAGTATAGGTCTCTTCTCACGGGTTTGGTCATGGGCATATTTTTGTTTTGTGTTTCCATACTTCTGAAAAGCAATTACTGAGTTATTGGTGAATATCATAAAATCTGTCCTCAGATTGCTAATGTTGGCTCCTATTGAAAACTTAAGCTTCGTGGAATGCTGAAGAGTTATTTATTTATTTTTTTTGAGGTTAAACTCATAATGATCAATTTGTTGTGTGAGTTCTATTTAATTCTAAGTGATTTTTAACTTAATTTGTGTTCAATTTTTCTCTTGCATAGTAAGACATGAGCGTCAGCTTATAAGCACCTGGACAGATCTGAAACCCAAGTAAATTGTTTGAAAATAAGCAAAAAAAAAAAAAAATCTGTTTATATTGAGCGTGCTCAAAAAACTCATTTCTGAGCTTGGATACAATAGTTGAAGAAATGCTATAGCTGAACGTAATCCTTTGGCTAGGAGGCTTAATATAAATGTGAAATGCAATGACTGCAATTAAAATGCAGGGGTGAGACTCTAGCTTGTGTCTCAGGTCAGGATTTTAATAACATCTTTGAACTGCTTTCTTTTGGCTTTAACAAAATCATAGAGCAATAGTATTTGCAAGTTTCTAAAAAAAACCTTTAATAGAAGAAGTGATGTTAAGCCAACATTTAAAATCTTCCAGAGAGCCTTCAGAGTTTATTGGAAGAAGTAACGGAGCATTTTCTGTGCAAGAGTGGTTTAGGAAGAACCATTTTCATGCTTTTAGTCTGGGACAGGTGGTGTAGATTAATGTTGAGTACATACAAAATCTATTGAGACTAATTAAAGATGCATATCCACATGGAATACCACATCTCAGTGGATCTTTGGCAGTCAACCCAACCAGCACATATAGTGTTTATACCAAGCATTTTTCAAATTTAGCCAAGAATGATATTAATGAAAGTTTTGAAAACTGTCTTGAAAATCCTTAGTCTCTTTGTATGGAAGAGTCTCTCACAAGTCTCCATCTCCAAGAAGTACGTCTTACAATAGAAAAGATTATGACCTGTGTTCACCTATAATGGATACAAATGTACAAGAACATGTAGAGAAGTAGTTGACTACACCTAGCCTGAAATCTTATACGCAGATCTTCAGTATAACCTTCTGGGAGAGCATCCATTTTCCAACCTGATACTTAGCCCAGTGAAGATGAAGCTGTACTAAGAACCTGTCTCTGGTGTTTTATCCAAGACAGTGAATTAACACATCAGTTCCTAAGGCTCTTTCCCTCATCCAGGTTGGCTTAATACCCTTTTGTGACTTGATTGTTTCTCACACATGCTAATGAATAGTTCACTTTGACACTGTAGACAAACACAATCTGCTGATTGTGTTGTGTTCAGATGTTTTTCATACCTGCTAATGAATAAACTCCCAGTGCTGCTTCACAGACAGCTGAAGTAAGCAGTTGACTAGAGGTGGATCCCCAAAATGATATGTTAACTGAGAAAAATGGGAGTATTTTGTTTTAATTCAAGGATCAGAGTAAAGAGGTTTATATTTTAAATAAAGGAATTTTATAACCTTAGTACTCCATACTGAAGTTTTTATTGAGGTAGGGGTGAGCATAGGAAATACATACAGGCAGATAAGAGTGCCTATTTATCAGTTGGCAAAATAGGTATCAACATTTGTCCATGAAGCTTTCTTTTAAATAAACATTGAACTGGAGCTTTGCTGGGCTGCCAGCTACCCAGTCAGTAATGGGTTTCAAAAAAGCTACCCTTTCCATTCTCTTTAAGATTTAAAACAATAAAGCAAATCCTGTAGACGCAGCAAGAATAAGAAGGAAATGTTTGGCAGAAAAGTGGGGGGGCGGGGCAGGTCAGAATGTATGGCAAAGAGATTAATATTTATAGACATCAGCATTGGTCTCTTACCAACATTTATAACTTCAATGGTGGCAGATTGAAGGCTGAATCAACATTTTTTCCCCCTCTGTAAAATAATAAATATGGCAAAGTAGCTCTCAGAACTGCCTTTATCTTAGGGATAAATCAGGACAGTTTGTGTTGCAGGAGAGACTTAAAACTTATAAATATGTTGCCCTTTAGGCTACTATTCATCAAAGTGCCTGATATGAAATCTAGACTAAAGGCATTTGTTACTGTGTGTCTGCTTATTCTCTTTTAGAAGGATAAATTGGAAAGAGCTCTGTCATTTTGGTCATACTGGCCTGCTGTGCTACTTAAATGCATGTCCCTTTTGGGATGTATTTGAGAAGGAAATAGTGGGAGTTGGCTGCTGCACACTTTTACACAAATTCTTTTCGTTGCTTAAACCTTCCTTGCAGAAGGCATAATTTCCAGCAGGAAAAATACAGCACATAACTGTTTGACAAATGACCTATTTTGGTGCAGTCAAATTTCTTTCTAAGATACTAGAGCAGAGAAGTTGTTCCTTAAAATCCTCATAAAATCCAGAGGGAAATAACTTTCCTTCTTGGGGCTCCTATCCAAATATGTACAAATGGGCATGGCTAAAGATACTCCCACTTTGTAAGAGGGGAAGCATGCTGGGCTGGTGACAGATGCTTTAAGTCACATGACTTGATAGGTATTTTTTGTGTAAGAAATCTCACACTACTTTGCAATTCAGAATCTGAATCATTTGGCTTCTGTGATTTGGAGTCAGAGTAGAGGCTCCAGCTCTGCCCTCTACTCCCCTCGGTGCCTTTAGAAGTTGAATCGCATATGGTGTGTGGAATCACCTGCCGTTTGGAGGCCTCCACAGAGTATGTACTAAGCAGTTTTCCTTTTTTAATGTGTAGTACAGCTCCTCGTTTTCAAGAATAACTAATTGGGAACATAAACCTCACTTTGTCCTTGAATGGTTTGCAATTTAGGAGACCTGAATAGCATAGGGAGGGCTTATGAAGAGGGCACTTGCAGCATGCTGCCGTTTGGTCATTTGCCCAGTTGGCTTGGGTACTCTGCTGGGACAGAGTTGCCTTGGGAAGAAATGACAGGCTCTCCCAGGTCTGGGGTGGTTTTAGATGGCGTTTGGGGGGAATTTAGAAGTTGGGGTTCTGACCACATGGGGTCTCTATCCTGCCATATCACCTTTCACAGAAGTAAAGTGTAGGCCACTGGGTTGGTCTGGGCTCGCTTGAATGTCAGCATTTCAAAGGTTCTGAATTAGCAAACTGAAGTTGCACCGTGCTGCGTTCACATATGAGGATAGTTATTCTTGGGACTCCCGTCTAGAAGCCATATTAAGCTAAAGAAATACTTTGAACTAGGGACTCCAGTCCCTGTCCGACGCCAACCACTTTTACCTCCTGCTGGTCAGTGCAGCCAACCAGAACAAGGCAGTGTTGTGATGTCAAGTTCTACCTGTGCGAAGGACTGAAAAGTGCGGCTCTGCAGTCTCGCTTGTTCTGTCGAGGTGGTGGCAGTTTGACTTGCCAAGTCAAATTTCTTGTATTCTGTGTGACTCAGAATGCCCAACCTTATCTCCGATAACTGACTCTAAAGAGGGGCTCGGGGCCGGGAGAGCACGGGCTTTCTCTTTATCAGATGCCTTTAAAGCCGCTTCACAGCACATTTCTGTGATTGCTAACGCCATTATGAAGATTGACAGTTTCATCAGGAAAGCAAAGAGGAAAATCTGCAGACAATAAATGGAGGCAGTGCTAGGCCCTGCTCTGGTTACCCTCAGCAGCGCTTCCAGGGTACTGAGCTGGGGACTGGAAGACCTCTCCTCCTAGGAGACCTGTCACTATTCACTGAGCATGGGCCCCAAGGTCTTTTGTGTCCCCTTTCCTGTACTAACAGGTAACTCTGTGACTCACTGAGGAGAGAGCTCAGGCGGGCTTTAAAGAAAAGACTTGTTAATTGTTGTGTGGTAAGGATTTTTTTTTTCTTTGCCTGAAAAGGATGTTTCTAGAATAAGTCTCCAGCATTTTCCTGCAAATTTTCCACCCTCACCCCAAGCTGAAATGCATATCCCTAAATCTGAAAATATTTTAGTACAGTGGCCAAATAAGACAAGCCCAAGTGTAAAACTCAAGAATGTCTTCTAAGGAGGCAACTGTCTCTGAATGTTAGCAGTTATCTGCAGCTAATAACTCAAGGCACCAGCCTCTTATCCCAAGCCAGCTGCATCACAAATGTGTGGGCTGTTGGCTGCGAGGCCAGTGGTGTGAATGATTCAATGCAAACCCATCAACACTACTGGAAAAACAATTCTTAGTAAAGACTTACTGAAGATGATTCAGTGAAATCATCAGCAGAAGGGAGCAGCTGTGTGAAACCACCACTTCTCCGAGTTTGGTATGTGTTAATGATATATTCTCAGAAGTAAATAATCCTTTTGCTAACAAGACAATCCTTACTCAGGTTTGTCCCCTTGGGGTTTGAATTTCAGCCTAGTGACCATGTCGTACATATGATTCCAACCTCCAAGGGGGCTGCTTCTAAATCTTACTTCTTTTGAAAGCATCCTTCTCAAAGGTTAAACTTTCACCCAGCTCCGTTGCCTTCTAATCATCATATTCTTTAAAGGAAGCAAAGGGGTTAATTGGTTTCTCCAGTAAGGAGACTTTTGCCGAAGAAAGCAATTTTAGGTTAGTTTGTGTAGCAGCCAGGGAAATGTACTGAAAGGGGTGGAACGTGTTTCTGCTGTGCAGATAACCTACATACTGCTTTAGAAATGTGTGATTTCCAGCGTGTGCTAAAATAAGAAGTGGTTGTTTGATTTATCTCCCACAATGGTATGGCATTCTCTTCTTAAGTGGCATTTCATTCGCAAGCCAGGCACTGTAAATTTGAACTGAATATGTAAGTAAATATCCCTCAAGGAGATAGCATACTGGCTGGCCTCGTCTGAGACTACACTGCTAAAAATGAAGCTCTTGGCTTTTGGAAAAGGCTCAGCACCTAAAGGCATTAGCTTCCAAAAATGGAGCATGGTATATTAGCCAGCCAAACAAGCTAAAGGGTAGACTGAGCTATAGTGATGGAGAATCACCTACAGACAAAGTAATATTGGGGTTATATCTCCTACATTCACCCTCACGCACTTACTTCTAAGCAATCCATCGGAACTTTGCTTTGAACTATCTCGTTTGGGCACAGTGCCTCAGTGCACGGCAGCTTGGTACACTATAGCTTTTACTGTATCGTCTTTGCATGCCAGGGACAAAAACAATGACAATGTTTTATCAAGTCCTAACAGGATTGTCTCTGCATAATTGCTAAACTAAAAGGCTGTCGATCCACTGATGTGGAATAGGCAAGTTTAAAGAATGGAGAAAACCCATAATCACAGAGTAACTTGTATTCTGATTTATTATTTATCACATCATGGTTAAAACAATTTTCTACAGTTTTGTGTATTTTTAATATTATTTTGACATTGAATTTTCACCTAATGCAAAGGCAGGTTTCAGAAACTCTTTAAACATTTATATATTCAGGTAGTTAAGGGGGAAAATCCCTTTTTTTATTAAGATACAGAATGCATGTTTATCAAAATTCATCTCAGATTCCACTTAGAAATATAGATATCGTATGTTTGAAAGAGCTTACTGAACTACAAAGAATGACAGATTACTGACAGAACAAAGTTTTGAATGATGAAAGAACCCAGGACGTGCCTTTACTCCTGTGGCTATAAATTTGTAGTGGAAAAAAGAGTGTAATTCATTGGTTCGCACAGAGCAGGCATGGAGTTAGTAAATAGAGAAGGTAACACACAGTGTATGACTTGGTTTGCTTCACGAGGAAGGGATCTAATTCACTCCATGGCCCAGCCCTACGTGGTTGATGGGATGTGAGCCCACTGCCCTGACTGGGTTTTCACTGGCTGAAGAAATGCAGACATCAAGGTGACTCTCATCTCATAGGGATCATTAGCAGGAGGACATAGGCAGAGCGGAATAGCACAGTAAGCCCTATACATAGTCCCAGTTGAGAACTAGAAAAATTGGGAGTTGAAGATGTTAGTTATGGTTGTGTTGCCTTTTGCTGCTATGAGCAGCATCTATCAAAGCCACTCTAAGGATTAGTTACCCAATATTAAGGCATAGCTGACTAATTCATGTTTATCTTAAGTACAGTAACTAATTCAATGAAATAGCTAGTGCACTCCAGGCCCTCTGCAAGTCCTACTGACTCAGAGCACACTGAATATTGGTGGGTAGAGGCTGCCCATCTACATCTGACTATCTCATCTCTTACCACAGTGCTTCTTTCTCAAACTTTAGGAGACTTCAGAATCACCGGGAAGCTTGTTTAAACAGAATCCTGAGCCCCACCTCTAGAGTTGTTGATCTGTAGGTCTGGAGTGGGGGCCTGAAAGTTTGCGTTTCTAACAGACTTTCCTTGTGATGTGAGACTGTGGTCCAGGAAGCACAATTTTAGGCACCAGTGTCCTACTAGTTGAAGTATAGTCTTACCAAGAATCAACTTCATTGGTTCGTAAAACACCTCAAAAAGCTTGGACTTTACACCAAGAGATTATAAATGGATGTACAGCTATATGTTTTAAGTTAAAATAAATGTTTACAGCATGCACTTTTGTATGGTTCCCCATTATAAGTCGCTTTTTTAATTGACTCTATGAACTGCCAGTTACAAATACATCTAAAAAGTCAACCTGTACTGTAGGAGAGCGTTTGCGCTTATTGCAGAGGTAGGTATATTCAATGGTCAAGATGAGGAAATCTTTTCCACGATTTTATGAAGGCATGAGGGTTGAGGCATGTAAGGATCTAAGATACATACAGGAAAACATCTTCCTTATGGATAGAAATAGTGCTAAGTGTCAGCTATGAGAAGTGATAAAAATGCAGGAGCTTCAAAAAATACAACAGAAATGCACCAGTCAAGATGTCAGTCAGGTTTGGTGTGGGCCATTTTATGTTTAAGACACCAGAGGCCCAGGAAGGTTAAAAGTCAGGCACTCACTATTCTAGACATTGAAGAAGCCATGACAAAACATGCGGGTTCCTTCCCATTGGAGGTGAGACTCACTTTTTATTTTAGTTAGGAAAAGAGGAAAGTTCAGTGTTGATATTGAATTCCTAAAAACAGGAGGAGATTAGAATTTCTTTGTTTTAAAAACTGGCACAACATTGTTCTCCAGATATAAGCATGGTACTCAGGGGAGGAGGAGTGGGAAGGTAGAGTGCAACCTAGTAAGTATACTTTGTTTCACGTTTAAACGCAGTCTAATGAGTGCATTAATTTTTTCTTAATGCTGGCTGACTTTTCATTACTAGCATAATAGCTTTCATGTATTCGTTTCCCTACAAAGGGATGGAGAAACACAACCATTTGCTTACCTCCATGCCATTCCTCTTTGGTAACTGAGGTCACCCTACTTCAAGCTTATCCTCATTTATTTATTTATTTTTTTAAGTGTGGAAATGAGAATAGAAAGAGAAATCATCATCATCATTATGTAATAGCTAGTATTTATTAAACTCTTATAATGTCAGGCCCTAGCTATATGCATCATTTTATTGAATCTTCACATCAGTCTTCTGCTTTGATTCCTGATACGTTTCCATTTCTGTAGGTGACAGAATGGAGGCTTAGGTTAAATGACTTATTCAAGGTCACAAAGCTTATACAGGAGGAAAAAGAATTTGAGCCTTGCTCCATCTGACTTCCACGATCATTACCACAAATATCCTTATACAGGCACTTTTACTGTGTTCATGGAAAAACCAGGTCTTTTACACCTGAATGTGGTCTTGAAATAGGGTACACCTGTCCTTGGTCAGGACACTAGATGACAGAAATGGAAGTGACTATTTTAGAACTGAATGTGCCAACTATTAGCCCATAGAAAGAAGCCATTTTTGAATGTTTGTTTTTTCTAATTGTGTGTTAAGTAAAGTGATTGGACAAACAATCCTCCCCCGCCTGCTAATCTGCTATAAATCAACCTTCAGATGTTAATAAAACAAGTCAAGACTGACAAAGGAAGTTCCATTTGTATTTTAAACTCCCAATTCATCAGGGTCTCCTCCTTTAGATCTTCTGTGAGAGTGTCCTTGGTCTTAATGTAGCTGGAAGATAAAACGCAGATAAAAGAGCCATTGTCTCAGAAGAGCATTAATAAAAAATGAATGTTGATCCTAATTGAGTAGTATTTAAACATACAGGGTGGAGGCAGTAGTCTGTAGGGAGCCTCTGAGACTGTTAGAATTCGACTCTCTAGCTCATCTTCCTCTCATTACAGTGCCCTCACCACCCAGCTGCCTCACATGAATATAAACTGTCAAACTGGAATTAGAAAAGTTATAGATAGATAGATAGATAGATAGATAGATAGACAGACAGATAGATAGACAGACAGACAGACAGACAGACATATACGATAGCAGATTCCAAGATCTTTTGCTATTGTTGTTCTGATTTTGAAACAATGTACTGTTCCTCTGTCTTTTTCTAAAATCTTTCTCTAAGATGTTGTTCATTTTCTGTTATACTCTTTTCATTTTTTGCCTGTTTCCATTGGTTCCCGATAACTTAGTTTTACATTCTTCCTAATTCTGTTATGCTGAAGGTAAGAGAAAGAGCTCCCAATGGCGAAAAGTGGAACAATCTATAAACAATAGTATTAATAATGATAATATTGGATTATAAACCAAAGAATAAAAGAAACATCCATGAGTCCATACAACTATAAATAACTGAATAAATAAATAGGAGAAAAAGGAAAGCTCTTCTATACAGAAGAATATCAATTAAAGAAGTGAAATAAAAAAATCACCACTTGAACACCCCATAGTAGTAATTGCTAAAGGTGAGATCCACCAATGAATGCTAAAATTAATGAGCAAAGATTTAAGGAGAAAACAGGATAGTTGCTAGCCTTACAGTATCTCCCCCAAAATATGTATTAATTGCTTTGGTGGTTTTAACATATACACATACCCACAGATTTTTCGGTAATTCTCCCTCTAGGAGGTGGAGCAGAATTCCTCTCTTCATGAGTGTAAGCTGAACTTCAGTGACTCCGATTCTAAGGAATGAAATGCAAAAGTAGTAATTTCCCAGTGGAGACACCTGGCATACAACACCTTACCCAAGCGATCAAGGTTAACAACACCAGTAGAAGATGCTGACATCACATATCCCCTGATATGATGTGAGAAGGGTGCATCACCTCCGTTGTAGCCTTCCCCCAAATCTGTCGTCTCAATCTAACCCCGAGAAAACGTCAAATTTAAACTGAAGGACCAATTTAGCTGACCAGTACTCTTCAAACTGTTGAGGTGATGCAGTACTGTTATACAATGTGAATTTCTTAGGTTTGATAATTGCACCATGATTAAGATGTTTACATTGGGGGAAGCTGGGTGAGGATTTCATGAGAACACTGTTTTTGCAACTTTTCTGTAAGTTTTAAAGCATTTCAAAATAAAACATTTAAAAAGGGGTATAAGAAAGCTTAGATAAAGAACCCGTGGAATTAATCCTCTTTTTTTCCCATTCATTTATTCACTCATTTATTTATTCATCCATTCAACAAATATTCGTTGCCAGACACTGCATGGAATGCCAAGGACGTAGTGGTGGAGAAGATGAACACGTGCTCTTCCTTTGCTCAGGCTGGCGTACAGGGCCTGGTTCAGAGGAAATGTCTGTCGCCACCAGCTTTTATTAGTATCACAGCCTAGCGGGGCATGTGGAGGTTTAGACAAGGGCTGAAAGAGGACAAGTAGGGTGCTTATGAGAGCACATAGGAGAGGCACTCAACCCAGTTGTGAGAGACTGTACGGGTTCCTTGCTCTCCCTTTGTAACTCACACCAGTGAACCCCTTGCTCAATCTTTCATTTAAAGCGTTTTTAGTGTTTCTAGTAGGAATGACATATTTTGAAGTTAATTTCCTCCTCTTGGATTCTAAATGCCTCAAAAGTAAGAACAGTGTTACAAGTTTTTGTGTATGTGCTTCAGATCCTAGGAAATGCTATAGAGTTTTGATATGGGATAAAAGTTCTCAAATTATTCTGGGTTGAAATCTTTATTATTTTGAGTATTATTTAGCAATAAAAATATGTAACATTAAAGCGTATAGGTGCTGCTGTGATTTTTTTTTTAATTAACCAGTAAAACTAGATTGGTGTGCCTGACATTTTTGATGTTAAAAAGATGTTTTCAAAATATGCTGAAATCAAAACAAATATTTATGCAAAAGGATTTTCATTGCAGCATTTTTTAGAATAATAAAATTTAAAAACAGCTTCGATATATAATAAGAGTGAATGGCTAAATGATTTCTGATTTACTCGTGTGGTGTACCATATACATTAATCAAGAATGTTATGTGTGTGTGCACACACACACTACTGTACATGGAAAGGAAAAGGACTACACTAAAATAATAGTTATTATTTCGAAATTGAGGGATTTTCTTATTTATACTTTTTTGTTTTACTTTTTCTTCCTATGTATAACTTTTATAATTAGAATATAAGTTAAAATGGTGAGAAAAGTATTCTTAAAAGTGGTGGTGTAGAGGTGTCCCAGGACTCCTCATGCAGTGCCTGAATCGCAGATGCCTTCAGGAAAATGAGAATCCTTCTAGAGTTCAGAAAAGCGGGCCTAAGTATTCTTGTGTAGCTTAAATAATAATTTGATATTGCTTCATTTTATGCACCATTTCTCAGTATGCTTTTAAATAATATCTTTGATGGCTTTGTGTAGAAAAAAAGTGTTCGTAATAGATATACTCATGGTTCCTCTCTCCCCTCCTGGCTTATAAGTCAAGTGTTGAAAAAAGAAAAGGTTCTTGGCCTGTGTAGCAAGTGGGTGAATTCTACATTGCACAATCCAGAAAGGTACTGATAGTCACATTAAAAGCATTTGGAAGTCTTAATCTCATAATTGATTACAACATGGTAAATAAGCACATCCCCTTATCTATCAGTGTCGGCCGTTCTCATGTATCCATTTGACCTATTGTCAGCAACTGTAACCATCGTTATTCTGAAAACTTAGGTCTGACCTAGGCCACTCAGGCCATCAGGCACAAATCTAAGGGCCCATTGGCCATATTGGGAGCTTTCTGACATGGTACATTTGGATGACAAACCATGGAATGGAACAGCTCTTAGAATGCTGAGCCCCAGCAGCTCGGGCTGACTCTGTGTGCATAGATGATTCGAGGCTGTCCTGAGACCAAGCCAGAGAGGTGAGTCTATGAACATTCAAACAAGAGGGTAAAGACGAGCCATCATCTTGACGATGGATCAGACAATGAAAAAGCAAGTTAGTTGACTAAGGCACCAGAGCTCAAGATAGGAGTGAGCAAATGGGAGGCTGGAACCAAAGTGAAATGAGGTGGGAAGGCATGGAGCCAGAAGTGGGAGAGGGAGGTAACGATGCAGAAGAGTTCAAGAAACCTGTGGATGATGGCAGGATTTCCACTTGTAGTGTTGGAGGGACCATTCCTTTAGCTCCACTTGGGCTGTACTCAGATTTAAAGGGGCAGATTTCTAACAGGGATGTGGGGACCCTAGGACTACTTTTTCTCTGTAAATAAATCAAATTAGAAAGTTGACTTGCCTACTCTTTTTTTAAAAAAAAAAGCTTCCTAGGGGAAGGGAGTGGGGAGGGAGATGGGGTAAAGGGGGTCAAATAAAAGGGGGAGGGGGAGGGTGAAGTGGGTAAAGGAGATCAAATATATGGTAGCTGGAGGAAACTGGACTTTGTGTGGTAAACACACAATAGAATATACAGTTGTTAAATTAAAATGTACACCTGAAAATTATATAATTGTATTGACCGATGTTACCCCAATAAACTTAATTTAAAAAAAAAAAAAAAGCTTTCTAGGGCATCTAGAGCATAACCATCATTTGGTTTTCTTTATGTATTGAGCTACAAACATCTAACACATTAAAAAGACTGTGCTTTATTTCCTCAAAAACTGGGACTTTATCTATTGAGAGGAGGATGGAGAAAACGAAAAGTTTAAGTGAACCTACCATGTCCCCTTAGATTTATTTAGCCTTTGCCTCCAAAGAATTCAAATATGTTATTGATCTTGGTAACACATTACAATGAAAGTAGAGTTTTAGACTCTTGGCCTCAGCTCTCAGTGTCCATGACAAGGGTCACCAGAGATGGTTTTGGACACAGGGCCTAGTTCTGAGCACCACTATATTATGTGGCCATAATCTGAAACAGATAGTGGAGCTCCAAAGCCGAGTTCTAGAGTAGGTTGGTGAACAAAACTGGTGGCACGGGGCATCTCGGAGTTCTCTCTTTGACCTGTTCACAGGCCTTTCATTGAGCCTTGTTTACCATGCTTTCTTGTGGTTTGTGACAGATAAGAACTGTATTGATTCCTAGCATCTGCTGGCAGTAACCTTTGAAAGGGCAGGTGATGCATCACCACAGAATTTTATCTATCAATATAGGAGTAATAGAAAGACAGGGATGACATCTAATCACAACACTGCTGGCAGATCATAAATCTGAGCTGATACAGTACTAGTAATGGGCAGTAGAAAAGGGACACGGATTAGCATTCAGATAAAGTCAGGGGGACACTTAGATGGAAAGGATGAGATTTGGCCATGAGAAAAGTCCCAATGGGGATGGTCACCCTTACAGAGACCCAGAGAAGTTAAGAATCTTGCCCAGGTTTATATAGCTATGAAGTGGTAGAGCCTCTGTGTGAACGTTGGTTTCCT
Source organism: Rousettus aegyptiacus (assembly GCF_014176215.1). NCBI lineage: Eukaryota > Metazoa > Chordata > Mammalia > Chiroptera > Pteropodidae > Rousettus > Rousettus aegyptiacus. The sequence continues at coordinate 43,077,796 of NW_023416308.1, forward strand.
CATCTATAAAATAGACATGGTGAAGGATTCATTGAGAGTATGTATTCCAGTTCTCAGAGTGTGGTCCGCAGATCAGCAATAGCAGCACCACCTGACGACTTAATAGAAATGCAAATGCTTGGGTTCCACCCCAGACCTGCCCAGTTAGAAACTAGGGCCCAGCAAACAAACCCTCCAGGTGATTCTGATGCATGCCAAAAAAAGCTGAGAACCACAGATGTGTACAAAACTACCAACACAGTGCCTGGCATAGAGCTGGTGTTCAAAGAAACAACATTTCTTTGAACTCCTCTCAATAGATAGAGTCCCAGTTTTGGTGTTATTATTAATATTATTTAGCCTTACCAGTTATATTAATAATTTATTCTGCTTACGACCTCTACAATCTTCATACCCTCATGCTTTTTTTGATTCATGGGTGAATTAGTGGTAAAATGAAACATGACAGATGAACATTGTGGTAGATAAACAATGTCATAATTCTGGATTTGTAATTCCTGCTCTTCTAACTTACCAGGCTAGAAGATGCCAGCATTCTAAAGGTTAATATTCTAATGTTTGCTTGGGCCATAGTAGTGCTTTTGAGATGTGGGGAAGCTTCCAGCCTGGACAGTGAATAGTGCTACAATTTAATAACATAAATGGAGTCTGTCTGATTCTGCAAAGACACGGCCTTCCTTAGGGCCCAGGATATATATTCCCTTCTGCAGTTACACTCACAGTATTTTTAATCATTTCATGTTTTTATTATATCCCAAGTACAAGGTGCTACAAAGAGTCCCTGGTGTTGGCAGTCACTCAAAAATTGACAAATCTAAAATGTGAATAGAACAGCAAGCAGCCCATTAGGGGTTTTCTTTTTTCTTTCTCTTTACTTAAAAAAAAAAAAAATTAAAACTTTTTAAAAAGAAAAACTACCTTGTAATGTTGAGAGGGTTGGTTTGGTTTTGGCATCTTATACATGAAAAGTAGTAGTAATAAAGTCCCCCGATTGTTGGTCTTTTTTTCTGCAGAAATTATGGCTGTGCACAACTGTGGGGGTTTAACTGTGTTTCCATGAAGTACGTAATTCACACTCTAAATGTGACAAGCATGACTGCCCATAAACCTAACGACTTTTTTAAGAGACCAAAATTCAGAACATTATTCTCTCTGAAACTGCACTTCAGTAACCCAGCAGAAAACCATTCAGAGATCTGCTCCCGCTGCAGTAAAAGCATCTGGGCGCACCAGTGGTAAAAATGCGGAGAGCTTTCATACGTGAACACATTTGTCAGAGAAATGAAGTGCAAACCAATTGCAATTGCCATATGTTAAGGAACAGGAAAAACAGAAACTAGAACATAGCATTGACCATTTTGCTGCTCCACCCTTTTTTCCCCCACCAAAAAATAAATAGATAGATAGATAGATAGATAGATAGATAGATAGATAGATAGATAGATAGATAATATTAAAGTTTTATTGGGAAGCTGGTACAGGGACTGAAATTCTAGGTATGTAAAGTTTCAGAGTGATGGGCTAGAACCTCTCCAGGCTGAGGTTGTTACTCTTGGTGAAACCTTTGCTTCTTTGCTTTCAAGGTAAGTGTATTTCCTCTTGTGAGCAGCTGCTAAGGATGCTGTTAGCCTGCATCTGAATAGCAAGGCACATTCACTCCATCTAGCAGCCGAAAACAAGGCCTGCGGTCCAGGCTGATCCATGGATGCTCATTAAGAGGCCATGTAAAAGAGAAACTGTCGTTTATACCTTTTCTTCCCCTGAGCATTGTAGGAGGCTCTTTCCGTGCTTGCTTCTTTTTGCCTCCAGCTTAAGACTCTTATTATTTCTCTTAAACTACTGTTTATGTCATTACCTATATTTTTGCAGCAAATTTTATCTACTGGACACGGAGTGAAAAGGCCTGCTGTAATGGGTAGTACAGTTTTTATTTTCTCTTCCCTTCAAATCATATAGTTGAATTTCATCACTTTCATAACACCTCAGCAGCTTCTTTTCCCCTTTCATTTTGGGCCACTTGCTTCATTTCCCCATTTGTTCTTTTTTCTTTGCTGTCTCAGTGCACGTGAGTACAAAACATGTAGTAACGGTAAAACCAGAGAAGCAAAAATTAACCAGGGTACAGCGTGTGAACTGACAAATTCAGTAAGTGAGAGCGCCTTGGCTAGAGTAGTCATTTTTGCAGCTGAATGCAGAGTAATCTAATGCTTTGATCGCAGTCAGCTAGCTGCTTTGGGAGAGGGTATTTCATTTATGTAATGGTTCTATGAAACTTAAGGAAGAATGCTAGATTCTAATCCCTATTAACTTTATGAATAACTTGTATCAATTTTTCTTCATGCAAACCTGAATTTTTAAAAATCTCTTTTTAAACAAGAAGTTGCCGAAGCCATATTTCTCCCTGCAGACCGACCTCACTTGGCGTTAGGGGTTCGTGATCGTTCTCCCAAGACTCATTGTTTCACCAGTTTCCCTGAAACAAGTTGTCTAGAAATATACCTCTTGCTAAGATCTTCCTAGGTTAAGCCATCAGTCTCATGTTTATGTTCGAGGAAGCTTTTAGAATTACTGTACTCTAGGCCAGAGTGCCTCAACTGTAATGTGCATATGAATGATCTGAGTCCCCTGTTAAAATGCAGATTCTGACTCAGTAGGTCTGGTATGACTCTTAAGATTCTGCATTCTTAATACTTTCCCAGGGATTTTTCAAAACTGCTGGTTGACCACTCAAAATAGCAAGGCTCTAGTGGGGGTAGAGGTGGGTGAGACATCAGGTTTCCTAATTCTATTTTTGGTACAAGTGAGTACTATAAAAATCCATCTCAGTAGTGAACAACAGAAGTGGTGGGAATGTGCGTGCAATGTGCCTTCTAACTCTTTTTTTAAAGGTAGCTCTCCGCTGGTCTAAGAAGCCCACTAAACATTAACAGTTTAGTAGAGACAACTAAGGAACACGTTAGGCCTCCTTTACAGAATTGAAAAACCAACTGATGCCAAAGCCCGTGTTCCTAGACTCAAAGTGTTCTCAACTCCTCACTCATTCCTCCCAACGTGAGCTCTGCTTTCTCCTCTCCATGTTCCCTTACCTGACTCTTATCAGCCGTGATTACTCTGTGGCAGAAGTCTCTTAACTAATCTTCTTGGCTCCAGCCATTTTCCTATTTCCAGTCTTCCCTCCCTCTCCACATAGACATTATCTTTCAAAACACAGGCGTGATCATATCACTCCCTGGATTAAAATCACTTAATGGCTCCCTATTAATTACAAGATAAAGTGCAAATTCCCTAGGCTGGCATACAGTGTCCTTCAATATCTGGACCTCACGACCTTTCCATAAAGCGTTCCTTTCTGTCACTCTTCAGAGCATGTTGTGCTCTTTCCTTGTTCTAAACATGCCATGATTCTTCTTTCAAATGCTTCCTCTTCCCCCCTCTAGAATCTGCACCCCCATCCCGACTGAGTTGTCCCTCTTCCAGGTTCCCAAAGCAGATTAGTGACTTCTAAGTCCTATCATGTTGTGTTGTCATTGTGTGTACATTTGTCTGTCTCTCTCACAACCTTAGGGACCTCTTGAAGCAGGGCCATTTTCTACATTGAGCACCATAGGCACAATACAAGGGCCTTTCTCTTTTCAAGAGTCCTGTGAAAATGAGCCATGGAAGAGAAAATGTATTGGCTTTATAATAAAATATACAATTGGAATTAATAATTTCAAAAGCGAAATTATAAAAATCCTTTGAAATTTTAAATTCAAAATTATATTTAATGTGGGATATGGATACAACTTAATATGTTTTGATGTTAATAGACTTGTTATCTCCAAAAATGAGAGTGCCTAGAGCCTAATAAGGTCTTAAAACAGCCCTTTATTTAGTAATTTTATTCAACAAGCATTTATTAACACTTGCTTTATAAGCCGACACTGTACTATGCTTTGAGAATAAAAGATGAAGAAGTAGACTGTTCTCAGGGAGCAAAAATAATTATAATAATATTAATGAGTATTTTGGGGGCTCTCATGCAGTATGGATACACTGATTATCCCATTTGGTTTGCAAAATATCCTAGTGAGAGAGGTATTTTTATACCTATTTTACATGTGAGAAACCTGAGGCTTAGCTTAAGTAACTTTTCCAAGGTCTAGCTAATAACTGGTAGTGCCAACATTTGAACCCAGATCAAAATCGAGAGAAGGAAACAACCCTATAAACGAAAGATCATACAACTATCCGTGTAATGAGTGCCGAGACTAAAACAAGTAAACACACTGTGAGCCAGAAACCTAAAAACCTGGGGAGTCATGAGAGCTTCATAGAGAAAGTGAATGACTTTGAGCTGGACTCTGCAAGGTGAGTAGGAATTCCACCAAGGGCAGTTTTCCTGCTTTTATAAATAGATTAGTAATAGAGGGTTTGAACCATTAATAACAACGTAAGAAGTTAATGTCAGTAACAAGCTAATGTCAGTCACCAATTTCTTATTGATGTGCTTCCTGCATTCAAACGTAGATTTTTACCTAAGAATATCTATTAGTGTCAAAGTATAATTGTCAAACTAGACCAAATCGTATTAATTATATTTTGTCTGTGCGCTTACTTTTCTTTTGTCCAGTGTCACATGAAGGAGGAAAAGGATACCTCTTCGTGCCACAGAAACATATTACTTGGTGAAGGTTAGGTTTCTAGAGACTTCAGACATCCTAGACACATCCAGGAACACACTAGTAAGCTGGAAAAACCTCAACCCCAGTAGCTTTCTCAAAGCTCTTACACTTAATAGTAAAGGAGGGGATTTTCTGTGAAAAGTGATGGCCAGCATTGGAGGGAAGCAACAGGAGAAACATACAAGCCTCACAAGGCTGAGATTGTTTTAGAGAAGGACCAAACATTCCTACATATTGTCTTAACTCATGGAATCCTCCCAGTATGGGAGTATAGGACAAAATGGGGAAGTCAGCAAGCTTTGTGGAAATTATTTTGTTTCATTTTATTTTAATTTTAGTCTTTAGAGAAAGATTCAGTCATATGGGAAGCTCATTTTTGTGGAATGTCATATTCCCTCCAGATGCTAGCTAGGTATCTGAGGTGTTGACTATTGCAGTTTTCCAGTGAGGGCGATGTATACGTTATTAACCTAACACAGGTGACCCTTCACATCCTTAGAACATGCAGCTTGTTCTTGGAACTAATTGCAGTCCTATATTTAAAGGAGGGCCATCAAAAATAAGTCATGTTTTTAATGCTATAGATTGAACCTAATTTCAAATGACCAGTCCCCTGCCTATATCTGCTATTCGCCTTATACTTTTCATACTTAGAGTGGTTTTAGTTTACAGTTTAACATGAGCAATGAAGGTGTTTCAGTTTACTCTGTGTATTTCAGTTAGCCTTGGAATAAAAAGAATACTAGCTAAAGATCTGAAATGGGAAAAAAAAAATCCAGCAGATTATGGAAGATAAGATCCTAGTGATAGGAAAGAGGCTGCTTGGAGATAGTGATGATGCTGATAAAGAAGCTGGAGGAAGAGAAGGTTATATCCTGTTTTTAGCATTTTGGGACTTAAAAAATACTGTCGCACACATTTCCTCACTTTATTCTCATAATAAACCCCAAAGAAGTGCCATTTGCCCTTTTCAAAATATAAAAACAGATTCAGGTTTTCAGTTTTCCTAGTTTTACCACCGGTAAGCTCAGAACTGTGGCACAAATTCCTGTTCTCCGAGTCTGATGTTCTCATTCCTCCTTAGATACCCTCTTGCAAGTGAAAAATAAGGCACCAAGTAATGTCCTTATGACAGATCTCTAACTTTAATGATAATTCATGAGCAACCCACACTCAGACAATACTAATCAAGTTATTTTTATAGTGGCACAAATATGTATAGTTATGGTGCATATCTGACTGACATGATAGGCTTTGTACTGGAGACCTGGCAATTATGAAAGTAGAATCTGGAATCTCCTTTGGCCACTCTCCACAGGCATCCCTTCATCAAACTCTGGCTTAAAAAGAGCTTTCTAACTCATGTGTTTCTTCTCAGGCTCAGCTGGGGCCAGCAACTCAAGAGCCAGAGGTTAAAAAAACTACCAGTTGCTTTATGAATGACGGATGATAGAGAGAATAACTTACCAAATAAGGGCCTTAGTCATGGAACCCAATTTTCCAGCTAAGAAATTGTCATTTCATATAATAGTCCAAAGCTACTTGCCTTCCTGGTAGGAGATGTAAGTAAGTTGAATGTCGCAGCATTATTCAGCATGATGATTATCATGGATTTACAGCTGTTTCTTGAACAAACCATATTACACACACTTGGAATACTCTCTAGCATAAGAACATGAAACATTTCTCCTCATTTCCCTATTTTCTGTTTCTGTATAGTAATGTCTGTATAGTTGAAGCTGACATTCACTCGGAGTCCATATCTGATAAGTTCCAACTAATATCCTTACTTGCTTGTCCTATCGGCTCTAAGCTTTAAATTTGGAAGGTTTTCAATGGCTCTTGTTGGCAGGAAAGTGAACGAGGAGAGGCAGAGAGAGACTGCTGTTACAGCCGAATTTCAGTCACATAGATTGTCAATACTAATGAATGCCCTTGAAGCAGATACTGTAAATGCCTGAACTTGGAGTTGAGCAGCCTTTTGAGTCCGGATCATTCTGCAGAATAGACATCTTTTCTCTGAATACTAAAGGCCCAGCCAATATTTAGGCTCTGGTTATAGAGCGAGTTTTAGCGGTGTTGCAAATTAAACATCCTGTTGCTGGTAGGCTTCAAATATTATTATATGCCGAGAGTATTACTTAAGTTTTACTTCTAAATCATGTAAATGAAATATAGTAGATTCTTCCATTAGTTCCCCTTCATTCTTTTAGCATTATAAAGCCTCATTAATATAATTGTATACTACACGTAGTATACAATACATAGTATAATATAGTATATTATTGCAGTATAATATAGTATAATAACATATAATATAATATAATGTAGTATAATAAATCTCAGTTTCCTCAACTATATAATGGATATTCTGGTAAAATATTGCTGTGAAGATTAAATAAGATAACCTAAAAAAAGACAAAGCATAGCTCCTGGCACGGAGAAAACATTTTGAAAATATGTTAGCAATTGTTATGCAGATGATTAAAATAATGCTCCCCTCAAAAACAGAATTTTTTTGATAGTAAAAAAAAATAATAATAATAAATACTTTGGAAAGAATTTGTTTCTCTTGCCTCCAGATGTGGTAAAAAAGCTGTCACTTCCCTTTTCTTCCTTGTGTGCAATAATTATTATTACATGTTATAGCCTTGTGATTTTAAATATCCTATAGTGTTAGTCTTTTAACACCCTGGAGGCAGTGCAAAAGGAAAAAAATCAGCTTTTAGTGAGTCAAAACAAAAAGTGGCCCAAGTTTAATCATAATACCTCTTATCAAAGGGAAAATGATATTAAATTGAGGGCTTAAAAGCAGGGCTTAAAAATGGGGTATAGAGACGTGCCATATTCATTGAGACTTAAAGTTGGGGTTGTAAGGAAATTCTATTTAAAAAAATGTAGAGGAGCCGTTAGTAACAGCAAGTATTGTAAACAGTCTGCGTCTCTAACATGCTGTGACTGAGGGGTATCGAAAACTATTTAATTGATAGTGACCACAGTAGAGTAGGTGGCCATCTCCAAAGTTGAAATCCTAAATTCTTCTTTTCATTTAGTTAGAAAAAGGCAACATTATATTTTCTTACAGAGTGAGAGCTCACCAGAGGCAGCAGCAGTGTATATAATAAATGATTTGGGGTAAAAGAAAAATCCAGATTCCCTTAAGTCTTAATAGGAATAATAGAACCTAATATTTGTAACTAACTTTGTGATTTTCAAATATTTTCTTTTCTTTTTTTTTAGTTTTAAGCATGTAAACTTTTGTTTTAGTTATTAATAGTTTCCATTTGGAAAATGTAGATAGCTCGATATATGTAAATTAAAATTGTGGATTCCCATTATCCCAGGCTTAAGCTAACTGGGACCCATGACCACACTGGATGGTGTGAGTCAAGTCTGAGATTTGTTAGAGTCCAGCTTCTAGCTACACAATTCATCTCTTTCAGAATATGACTTTCTTCCCAGGGAGCCCATGCTCAGACAGCAGAAATTTATGCAACTAGTTTTCACTCTGAAAAGTTGTCATTTAATATATCCCAGAGAGCATAGTATCCTATTTATCAGTTCATTAGCAAAGTAGCTGATACAGAATATCAACAGTTGGCCTTCAGCACATTTCATCTAAAAGAATCAATATATTTTGAAATGCTGGAACCACCACCCAGCTTTGAATTGCTACCGACACAGCTCCATCTAAAACTGTTCTATTCTTCCTGTGCCATGAATGAGCATCACAGAATCAAACCATTGAGAAGAAACTACTTTCTTTGCCAACACAATTGGTTTTGTAAGAAGCCTCTGTCTTCAAATTGTTCTCCAAAGTCCAAGGCGACTGATTGTGGTTCTTTCTTAATTAATATTTTTTAAGAGTCCCTTTTCTCCTAAGAATATCTAAGCAGATTTAACAGGCTTAAAATGACTCTTCCACAAGGTGATTTCAGTGCCATCTCACAAGCAAATAAAACAGTGACTTTTCTACTTTGGAAGCTCTATTTTTCCTCTCTCTTTTAATTCTCACAAAACCTGTCCACTGGAGGGAGTTTTTCTTCAAGGTTAGGCTATCTTCTCTCCAAAAAAAAAAGATGCTATCTTTGATGAACAAAAAGGCCATGAAACCTGTCCAGCTATGAAAAGGAGTGAGTGGAAAATAAAGTCTGGGATTTTCACCTTTTAGTGTGAAGAGCAAAAGGATTCCGTGATTATTATTATCTTTTATGGTTTATTTTTATATTACTGTTTCTTTTATTGCCCTTTGCTTCTTTGATGAGTGAATTTTAATGGAAAAGCTAATTCAGATCTTATGTTTAGTGGATGGGTATCACTCCCCACAAACATCCTCTAGAAGGGATTGCACCTCTAAATTTTATGGGATCAGGCAGCTCACAACTTAAGCATCATAATTGCTTTGCCCCTTTAGTACTGTGGACTGTGATTAAAAAGTCCATTGAGCTCAGACTTTTTTAAAAGGAAAGGCTAATGTGAGTTTAAAATTGAAAATAGTATAGGCATAGATGCTATAGCAAGTTTTGTCACAGTCTTCCTTGAAAAGAACTTTCACACGTCTAATCAATGTTTCTTTTCACAAAAGAGAAACTCATCCTATATGTAAATACAAGTTGGACCGTGCTTGACCTCAGTTCTTCAGTCTTAATGTTGAAGAACAATAGACACAAAGATAAAAACAGCTTGACGCTTATTTTAAAGTTAAGACTCAGGTCACCTTTGGCTTGGCATGGTATAAGAAATCATTCTCTTGAGAGAAAAGAAGAAATAACTTCTTGTAAATGAAATAGTGTAAAAAGATTTCAGGGAAACAAGAGAAACCTTACATAATTCTTTATAATAACTTTTGTCATGTTTTTAAACCTGACTACTTTCCAGTTTATAACTTGACAGTAGAATTAACAAAAATCTATTCACTACGTAAGTTTCATTAGCCATAGATCCACCAAGAACTAGGTTTGGGAACTGTGAAGATGAAATCTGGCTGTGCTATTTCTTAACTATCTCTTTCAAAAGGAGCTTCCAAATATAAGGAATGTCATAAGACATGAGATTTGCAGAACTGGACCTTTGTAAAGTTGATGTGGTTGATGTTTAGACAGACCCTGACCTGAATGCATAGTGGTGAGCCACCACTGTAAACATCAGTATTCTCGGCTGTTCCCCCTTCATGTGTATTTTGGAGTTAAAGGTGAAATTCCATCTTTAACCCCCTTGTGGTTGTCTGAACAGTGATTAATGAACTAGATGTGATTCCCTGCAGACCTTTCAAAGGGTGGATGAAGGATGGAATTTCAGCTTTTTTTTTTTAAACCAGGCCTTTTGCTTAATACAGCCTTTAAAATTAATGTCCTTTTTTGAATGCCAAGAAAACAAAGGGAATTTCTCAAAAGCGTGTGCATCTTGACACAATAGGCCTTAATTGGTGTCAAGAAGATGTTAGGATGAATGGGAAAATGCCCATTTAGCTGATAAGACTGAAAAGTGGAGCCTTGTTATGAGCTGTCATCTCAACGTGTATTTAAACTATAGCAAAACTGAAACATATTTGCCATATAGATCATAATGACTCCAAAGGAGCCATTATACTCTATTATGTAATTACATAATCAAAGCATGCATAGTAATCAGCTTTTGGAATTCAGTGCTAATCAAACATACCTATAGTATGTGTTTAAGCTAAAATAGAGAACGTTAATTTGCCATTAGTCAACTAAACAAGAATGTGTATACAGAATATTCATGAATAGTTTAATGTTGTGTCAGATGATATTTTTTGTTTTGTATTCAGGGGAAATCAACAATTTTAATTGAAGAAAAAACCAGCACTGAGGAAGATTACTCTTTAACTTACCATTCAAAAATTTGCCTCACCTTCTATTGATTATAAAAGGAGATTAGATTAAATTCAATATTTTTTCCTCCCTAAGCTCAAATAACAGAACAGTAGTTATATCACAAGAGACTCTTCTGAGATCTTGACCATCTCCATGCCATAGGATACAGTGTTAACAAATACTACTTGTGAAACAAAGCTTTAAAAAAGCACACACACACACACACACACACACACACAAAACCTAGAATATATTGCTTTTTTTAGTTAGAAACAAATCAATAAATGTTATTAGAAATAGCCAAAAATAGAAATACCTTGATGACCCATTAGGAGATATAATCTCTACTCTTGACTGTGTCTCACACTTGCCATGTGATTTTAGATGTATCTCCTCTCTGGATTCCATAAAGCAGGGGTCCCAAGGCCCCGGGCTGTAGACCAGTACCTGTCAATGGCCTGTTAGAAACAGGGACCACACAGCAGGAGGTGATCAGCAGGCAAGCAAACGAAGCTTGATCTATATTTGCAGCTGCTCCCCAGCTCTAGCATCACCGCCTCAGCTCCACTTCAGAGCATTAGATGTTAGATTCTCATAGGAGCACCAGTACCTGGTGCTGCAAAGGTTGGGGACCACTGCCATAAAGGTTTCATGAAAAAGAAGGTGGCACAATGAAATATTTCGGTCAGTGTCACATACTCTTGCCCACTCAGTTATTTGTTGAGTTGGTTTAGTTTATTTTAACTGTAAGCTTGTGAGCTATATGGTTCACATTCATTATTTTGACCATTAAATAGACAGACACTCCTTGGAGCAGACAATCAACATATTCAACTTTACTGCTTAGGACAGCAAAACATGGATGAGGATCTAGAAGGCTAATAGAAGCTTTGTAAACAGTAGACAGATTTAATGCTTTTGATTTTAAATAAATAATCAAGTATTCATAAAGGTTGAAGTATTGCCTCTCTTTGAAATAAAGAGTTGTATTTATGTTGAAGAGGTCTCACCCTTAACTTTAACCCACAGTTGATGGACTCTTCATTTTGGACACTGGTTCTCACTGTCTCTCGTCTGCACATTGGATGACTAAAAATGTTACTGTAATATTTAAATGGGACTAAATTCTTTCATCAAAAGCTTTCATGGCTTGAACTTCAAATAATTTATTTTCAAATTACTTTTACTTTAATTCTTATTAATTCAAATAGGTTTCCGATTTGATATAAAACTCTGTAAATGCAAGGAACAGTTTAATGAATTGAAAGATAGGATTGAATCTTTTAAAGGAAATGTACAAAATATGCTGACAATAATTGCTTAGATAGAAATCAAATCTTAATGGCTTTGTTAATGATTTGTAGTGAACACTGTGTTTACATTCACTTGAGGGAGCGAATGCAGTTAGAAAAATTTTTCCCTCTGGGTTTTAACAGAATCTAAATTTTTTTTTCTTCTCCTGAAATGTATTCAATTCTAGTGCTAGCTCTCAGAAATGTTAGCGAGAATTATATAATACCTCTGTTGGTGATGGTTTTATTGGGTGGTTCTTTCAAGTTGGTGATATGGGATCCAACAGAAATGAGACTGGGGAAAAAGCCATTTGAAGCTCGAAGACACAGAGGGCTCACATACTAATAGAAAAGGTTTTCAAAAACATGCAAGTTTTTTGACTCTTTATAAAGTCTAAATTTGGATACCTCTTAGAGGGAAAGGATTAATAATCTCAAGCCTTTAATTAGTGTAAAATTCCAAGAACTATGGTGGCTTTTGTAAATTAATGACCACACTGATCATTGGCAGGATGATTTTTTTTTTTTTGGACAATCTGTATTTTTAGTTTGACTTTTGCCTATTTAGACAACCTGACAGTGCTGATTTAATGTTAGGTTCAGTCTTCCATATAGCAGAGGAAAAAAAAGAGAGAGAGAGAGAAAGAAAAGGTTTCCCTAATATGATTTTGCTACTGGAGGAGTAGGTTGGGGGACTTTATTTGCTCTTTCTCTGGGCAGGTTGTCTTCACAGGTAAGAGTCATTGGTGCTCCTCAGTGTCAGTAAGAGTTTACATAGTTGCCATAGTATAAACCGAATTCTGTTCTAACTATGACTTGCCCTTTTATTATAGACTTGACTGGAGAGACTCTCCTGGTGTAAATGAAGTGCTTTATTTATTAACAGCTGGGCAGTGGGGGTGAGAACTCTCGGTGCTGGCAAATGCCCACCATGCACTGGCAATAAAGGCATTCTCTAGGGGCAAAGTGTGCTGAGTGCTAAAAGAAGGAAGCAGTAGTAAACAAGGTGTTTTACATTCAGGACAGTTCCTCTCTCATCTTGAAGCATGTAATTGTGTTCCGGATAAATTATGGAAATAAAAAAAATCAGAAGTTGCTCACAGGGAAACAACCTTCTTTAAAGACAAGTAAATATTCCAAGGCAGAGCCAGTGGAACGTTGGCAACAAATACTGTTGTTGGCTGGTTAAAAAGTATAAACTGTATGGACTGGATAAGCTGATAGAACTGGATTCAAACACCAGCTCGGCCACTTAGCTGGATTACATCAGACAACTTATTTAGATTTCTCTGTGTCTCAGTTTCTTAGTCTATAAATATAAAGTGGAGATATTGAAAACTCCAAGTTTGAGAGGGAAAAGTATGCAAAGCAACCAGCACAGTGCCTACCCCTGGGTAAATGTTCCCTTTCCTACTTCCTGGTGTATGAGAGCACAATTTCTCATTTTGGCTTCTTGCCTTAAGAGTTGGCCTATCACCCCTTTCAGGTGGCCATATTGTTGAATGAATAGATTACAGTCAATGCTGGTATTTTGTGTAATGTCATTTAAATAAAGTTTATAATAAAATGTTTCAGGAAAGACTCTATGAGTAAAGCCAATTGAAGAATGAATTAATAGGGGATTTATGAGCCAGTTGCATCCCCACCCCCATTCCAGCCCTAACCAACTCAGCTGAAATGGTCTTCACTAATCATCAAAATAGATTTTATCTTTTTTAAGGTAATATGTTTTCTCTTCCTTATTATGAATGTGCCCTAGCAACTGCTAGTTTACTTTGAGAGATTTTCCTGTGGGGGAATGGGCCTCTCCAATGCCAGAGTTTTATTTTTAGAAATTGTGGGGCAAATAGGAAAGTCATAGGGAATACAGTTGCTGGTATAAATTAAAATCCAGTTGATTGTGTCTCCCAGAACTCACCCATATATACCAATTAGCAGTCAAAAATGTCTATACATGTCAGACATTGTTCCACCCTTAAAATAAATTACCTTGCTGTTAACAGCCTTCTTTAATGGCCATGGTATAGTGTACCTACTTGCTTTCTTTGCCCCAGAACATGTGCTATTTCTGCCTTGACAATGTATCTGCTAATTAAGTTTTAGAAAATTGGAAAGATTTTTTAAATGGATTATTTAAGAAAGGAACCAAAGTTACCTGTTTGTACCCTTCTGCTACACATCAAATAGTGTTCTGTAACAACCTAATAATTGTCATGATATCTGTTTCAAGGGGAAATTTATCAAGTCACAGTGCACCCTTCTGTTTGGAAGAAATATTTGAGGATGTGAGCAGAAATTATTTTTACATAACGGCTTCAGGCAGTTAAGAGTACTGACATACATATCATATTTTCATCACTGTTAATTCACTTCCTTTGCCTTGAATAAATAGGTCATTATTATTCCATTTCAGCCATCTTATAGAGCCATGAAATATGGAGCTCTGTTTAATATAACTACCGTCCAGCTGACCCATATAATTTATCGATGATTTTTACAGAGTGAGACATCCTTGGGCCATTACCATCAGCCAAGGCACTTAGATATCTTTCAGCAAAATATTTCATTATTACTTATAATTTTTTAGCATTAGTATTATAACCATATTAACATATCTAAGAATTGTCATTTTATGAGATACTGTGTTTTCAGGTGGCATTAGAGATTTCAAAAAACTAATACAACAATGGTGATGAATCACCACAGATTGGCAGAGCACAGCATGTGCCAAAGCCTAGGAAGGGCAAAAACTCGCAGATGGCAAAAAATTTTACCTGAATGGTTTATTCCATAATAATACATTATACCAATGTGGTCTTATGTTACTTAATTTTAACTGATAATTAAGAACATTTAGACTTTTTTAAAAACAAAGGGAAAAAAAACCCTCTTATTCTGTTTTATTACCTTTATTGCTTAAAACACAAAAAACATAGTCAATTCCTCTCTAATCTCATCTCCTGTGCAAATGTTTTATAGCCTTAATATGAATATAGCATGCTACTCAGAATATACTGGAATTCCAAGTAAAGACTAAAAGTATATAGTTATTTCTACAGGAAGTTTTCTAGTAGAGCATAATTTGAATTGCAACTGGCTTTAAGTTACAATAGCTGCAAGACAGTAGTATCTATAAGGCCATGGATTATGTCGCCAGGATTAAGGCCAGTCATCTAGTAGCCTTTCTCTATGTTCCTTTTATAAACAGAAGGTTCTTATTTGTGCTGCTGATAAACTTCTTTTAGATAGAAGAAATCTCCCCCACCACCCAGTAGACCCCATTTGATATTCTGGTCTCCTCAAGGCAAGTCCCATGACTCGAGACAGTTACAGCATTTGAATTGTGCGATTTAATTTTTCCTTCATTTTCTTACTAGATTGGGTTACCCTGAGGAAATAAGGTTATTGTCCTTTCTGTGCATACTTTTGCCAGGCCAGCAAAACCACCTTGAAAAGCTTGCTTGATTGGCAGGAATTCCCTTTTCCTTGTTCTTTTCTCAAATCTGGGAATAAACTGCTCCCTCCAGCTGGGTTCTGAATTCTGTGTTTGTCACAGTAATCCACTGAGGAAAAAATAAGCATCCCTTCATTTTTTCCTGATCGCTCTCTTTGTTGTTATTCTGTAACACTATTCAGCCCACTGAGTGTTCACTGCCGCATCAAGCCAGGGCAGATTTACCCTTTCACTCACTACAAGCCCTGTGGGCTCGCGTTCTCACACCCAGGTTAATTCTGTGGATTAGAGATCTCACGGTTGGGTTTCATTTTGGTTTATTTCAAACACCAGGCAGTTTTGTTTATCTGTGGCTCTAATAATTTCTTCCTTATCCCTCTAGTTTCCTCTTTTCTAATCCTCTAACAGAGGTTAGTCTATTTCTAGGTGGATTTGGCTGAAAGCCATTTTAGACACCTCTTCTCACGTTTCCTCACTATGTCTTGCCAAAAAGGATCCTTCAGCAGAAATATGATAGCAGGTGAAATCCTCCATTGACTCTAATTGCATCTCTATTTATGCTGTCTAATTTTTTTTTTTAGAATAGTATTTATCTTTGACCTTTGTTTCTTAATGTGACAGAGCTTTTTAGGGAGTGAATAAGCCACGCCGAGTTGATATATAATTACACAGAGAGCACCTTGAGATAAGAGACAATGAGCTTTCCTTCTTATATCCACACTACTCCTAACACATAATAGTTGCTGAATAAATGTTTGGATCTGACATCTAAAGAAATGATGGTGATGACAACAGCAGCTACCATTTATTCAGTTTTATGAGAAGCTAGACGCAGTGCTAAATGCTTGTATTTATCTTTCTTAATCCTCCCAACAGCTCTGTGAGGTAGCTTTTAATTACTATCCCCATTTCGTAGAGGAGAAACTGCCCCAAGTTCTTTAAAAGATTTACCTGAGATCATACAGCTGAAAAGTAACGTCTGCCTCCCTCTTCCTGGTTGACCATTATACCTATTGACCGTACTACACTTATGTTCTATAAATGGGGATTAGATTTCAGTTTCCACCCACATTGCAGCTTCTTAAAGGCTAGAACAAAGTCATATTCTTTCATATCTCCTGCTATGCCTGATATGGAATTGGACATTTTATAATTACTTCATCTTTTCCTTTTGAATTGAAAACTCTTCTCTCTTCCTACTTGTGCTGTGGAACAATTAGGACATATGTGAGGGGCCCTGGCCATTGTCATTAAGGTTAAAAGCAACAGATAAAGCAGATCTGGAGATAAGCCCTATTATATCAGTGGATCTAAAGCCTTGACTTCTGATGTGTTCTGGAAGAGGTTTTCTAAATGGTTAAAAGGTGGTAATCTGCAGAAAAGTACATAGTTCAGTATTGCTGGGAACTTTGGGTGAGTCAAGAAGGTGTGAGTATCTGAGAGCAGAGTAAGAAACTGAACTGTAAACCTTCCAGGATTTGATCGAGATTCCAAAGGGTCATAGGTAGGTCCTCACTCCCACACAATAAATAACTGAACTGTCTATCCATGGTTTCGCTTTCTGTGGCATCAGTTACCCACAGTCAGCTGTAGTCAGAAAATATGAAATAGAAGATTCCAGAAGTAAACAAATCATAACTTTTAATTTGTGATCGATTTTGATTAGCATGATGAAATCTCAAGTCGTCCTGCTCCGTACCACCTGCAACGTGAATCATTCCTGTATCCAGCGTGTCCACATTACCCATATACACTCCCTGCCCATTAGTCACTTAGCAGCCATCTGGATTATCAGTCTGACTGTTGAAGTCACCCTTATTTTATTTAATAATGACCCTAAAGCACAAGAGTGGCATAGTGATGCTGGTACTTCGGATATGTTAAAGAGAGGCTGTAAAGTAATTTCTTTAAGTGAAAAAGTGAAAGTTTTTGACTTAATAAGGAATGAAAAAATCATGCTGGATGCTAAGATCTATGACATGAATGAATCTTCTGTCTATGAAATTGTGAAGAAGAAATACATGCTAGTTTTGCTGTTGCACTTCAGACTGCAAAAGTTACAGCCACAGTGTATGATAAGTTCTTAGTTAACATGGAAAAGACATTAACTTTGTGAGTGGAAGACTTGAACAGAAGACGTGTTCTGATCAACAGCAACATGTCGCGCCAGAAAGCACTGAGCCTATACAAAGACTTCAGCAAGGGATCCCCTGAAAGCAGTAACACCAAGCCATTTACTGCAATGAGGGAGGTTATACAGATTCAGGACTAGGTTTGGATTGGGAAATATAAAAATTATGAGTGCGAGAAAGAGGGGGAACATTTTCACATAGCTTTTATTACAGTACAGCTGACCCTTGAATAACACAGGATTGAACTGAGCGGGTCTAGTTATATGTGGGTTTTTTAAAAAAAAAAATGTACTGTAAATGTATTTTCTCTCATAATTTTCTTAATAACATTTTCTTTTCTCTAGCTTACTTTATTATAAGAAGACAGTATATAATACATATAACATACAAAATATGGGTTAATAGTCAGATTATATGCTCAGTAAGTTCCAGTCAACAATAGACTATTAGTAGTTAAGTTTTGTGGGGATTCAAATGTTATACTTGGACTTTCCAAGTATAAAATGGCAGGTGGGGTGTTATTCAAGAGTAAACTGCATCTTGTTGTAATTGTTCTATTATGTTATTGTTTAATCTCTTACTATGACCAGTTTATAAATTAAACTTTATTATAGGTATGTATGTATGTATAGGTGTGTATGTATGCGTGTGTATATATAGGGTTCAGTATGTGTATAAGTAGAGTTCAGTACTATCCTCAGTTTCAGGCATCCACAAGGTGTCTTGGAGCATATCTTCCATGGATAAGGGGGAACCACTGTACATTAGGAATGCTGACATCCACTGACAAGACAAGGTTGTTTACTGGTCCATCCGACCAACTTCTATTAAGTGGCCCCTTTTCTGTGAGGTGACCAAATAGCTTAGCAAAAGGGCGTGTGAGCTGAGGCTGAGTATATGTATCTCTGCTGCTCCATTCGTGACAGCTGCAGCTCCTCATAAAAGCCTCTGACCTTTCCATAACTCTCCAATACACTACTCAACTAGTATAAAATACTGGAGGCTGGAATGTTGGCATCACAACTTTTGAGAGCACATTGATTCCAGGCTTAGTCATATTTTGTGCCCGGATGTATCTCGAATTAACAGAGTCATTTTGTGATCTATGGAGAAAGGTATGCAAGCCATACTAAATGCTGTTACTGGTGTCCATTTTCTACATACACATTTTCTCATTTTAATTGATCTCATTAACCAAATTTTAACTAATGGAAATTTTTTTCTGACCTTTTTTCCTTTTGTTTAAAGGTGATGGACAGAATTTGTTTACGAAAGACGTGACAGTTATCGAAGGAGAAGTTGCAACCATCAGCTGCCAAGTCAATAAGAGTGACGACTCTGTGATTCAACTACTGAATCCCAACAGGCAGACCATTTATTTCAGGGACTTCAGGCGTAAGTTTCTATCTCTATAGTATTCAATGGCAACTTTTTTTTCCCCTACATGTTGTCTTGATAAAGAGATTGCCAAGGCCTCTTTTTTTTTTTTAATTTTAATGTTAGGTGCTTAATTCTTCAGAGGGAAGAAGAGACATGCAATCATAATCTTCCTACTTAATAGAAACCTTGAATGGTGCCTTTTAAAAGTAAGGCGGTCTTACTTTGCAATAGAAATTGATTGTAGTAATTCAAGGTGAATTGCAATTGAGTCCCAAATACTTAGCTGACACAAACAACTCAAATAGAGTAAGGCAAGGAAAATATAGCATTCTGAAAGGTAATCTGTTTGGTTTGAAGACTGACGTTTCCAAGGCAATCTGTGCCTATAAAGACAGAACCAAATCTGTCACCATCACACCTCTGAGATGTGGAGGTGTTCATGTACTAAAATCTTTTCAAATGTAATATCACAAAAGCCAATTATCAAAACTTAATTGTATATCATAGTAATCGTTCACATGGGTGTCAGGGCTTGGCAAAAACAAGAATCAGATCTTTCCAAAAATTATTTGAGAACCTTGGTGCCTATCCAAAACAGGTGTTGAGCATGTCTCTTCTTGCCTGCCTGTCCTCTTTTTCACCTCAGTATATTTATGACCTGTGGAAAGTTGATAAATCTAAAGAATATTTAAAAGGATGAAGGAAGGTAAAAGGAGAAAAGCCAGCTTTCTATTCTTCGAGTAATTTTTTTTGTCATTGTATAATAATCTACCTTTTGCAAAAATTAATGTAAAGACTTATAAAGTAAATATTTGATATAAATAAACAAGTCCATATATATTACTTTTGTGGTGACTCCGATTTCCTACTTTATGCCCATTCAGCTTCATACTGTAGCGCTAACTGTAGTTAGGAACCTGTAGGAAAGTTTAAGGCCTCTCTGGGCCCTCGGGCGCATACTTGTAGCAGCTCCACCTCAAATCATATCAAATACCAGGATGCATCCAAGTTAAATTGGATGGTTTTCTATAAAGTTTTTTTAATGATTTTCATTTTGACTTGAAATTACAAATGATATTTTGGTTTTCTGTTATAATTTAGCACCACTGTTTTAAGGCCTTGGATTTTTAGACAATTGAAAAGCCTGTAGGTCCTACGCCCTGACTTTCTGGTGCCCAAAGGAAACTCATGGCCCACCCTGTCCTTCTGTTTTCATTTTACCTATCTCCAATAGAAAATCCAAAACCTTTGGGAATAAGTGCTGAAAACTGACAGCACTTCAAAATGTGGCAGGGTATGTGTGCATGCACACATGTGTGAACGTACTCACACATGCACCACATGTATGGATTTCCTTTTGGACACGGTTATTTGTCTACATGCAGTTATTATAGAAACCCAAAATAATAATTCAGGAAGTACAAAGGGTACTTCCCCAACAGGTGCAGGAAGACTTAATCAGAGTTTCCACTCTGTTATCTGCCTTTCTAGTCACCTGACATTTTCCTCACCAAGGTAAGGAAAACAGACAGTCCGTTGTCTTTCTCACAGTCACGAACTCTGTGTTTTGTTTCTCAGCTTTGAAGGACAGCAGGTTTCAGTTGCTGAATTTTTCTAGCAGTGAACTCAGAGTGTCGTTGACAAATGTCTCAATTTCTGATGAAGGGAGATATTTTTGCCAGCTCTACACTGATCCTCCACAGGAAAGTTACACCACAATCACAGTGCTGGGTAAGAAATGCATGGGGGCTTGTCCTGGGGAACAGAGTGGGGTGCTTACTCTCAGACGGCTTCCAGCAGCAAGGGAAAGGTTAATGGTAAATTTTACTGTTCGAATTTATTTTAGAAAGAATCACCACCCATATTGCTGAATTTTTAAAATGGCTTATTTTACCAAACACTAAGGGATGGCAATCAGCAGTCTTTATAGATTCCACCTGCTCTTGGGTTTCAAGTCTCAAGCTTCAGAAGCAAAGATCAAGAGAATTTAGAACCCTCAAATGAATCACTCACCATGTGAAATGTCATTGCTTCTAAGCACTAGGATTTTTTTTCCCTTCTGTCAGGAAAGGAGGAGACGGGCTACCACAACTATACCCCGTGGCAGAGCTGTTATGAAATTCACTTAACGATTTTCCTCCTGAGTTACATCTCGTTTAATATTGTTGATCTTCTTTTCTTTCACTTTACTTATTGCCTTGTTTATTGCTTATACTCTAGATTATGCTGTACAAATCATATCCCATGAACACATACTTTGCCACAAATTGCAACGATTGGACCTAAAAGACTTAAGAGCTTCTAGGGAGAGAAGGCTAATAATAAACAGAGACTGTTGACAGGCTGCTGGGGACACCTCTAGTGAGCTGAGTGTCTTCATTTATGATAGCCAGGATATAACTTTCAGCAAAATCTCAGTAGTCAGATTTCCATGTGTATATTTCTGGATACCAGATATCCCTCTGTGGAAGGTGGTCTGAATTAGACCCCTTTTGGACAAACTTATACTCCAGCGTATAACACCAGCTGACTAGGATTGCTGAAATGGAGTTTTAAAAGATGTACACTACAGCGTGAGGCAAGATCTCTGATTTACACCTTCAGGAAGATGATGAATCAAAGTCTATTTGAGGCAGCAGACTGCAGCTTTTCTGTGTAATGATATGAAGATTAAAGAGGAAAGATAAATATGAAGGACGATTTTTTTGGTATGTGTGGACATATATGTATTTATGGATATACACATTGAGCTACTGCCTCATTACTTTATTTAAACACAGCTGTCAAAGGGAAATTTTTCTTTTTATTCATTAAATGAAAACATATCCCTAATGCTTACATATATGTTCTTGAGAAGAAGAATACTGATTTTAGAGAGTCATGTTTCAAATCTGGCCATACAGTTTTTAATGTAGTCTGTGTTTCATGATGGACAGCTTTCGAGTATACCTGTCTGTCTCCAATTTTGGCCTTAATCCATATTAGACCAGTAGAAATAGTAAACGTGAAGGTTTTGCTGGGATGACTATTTTGGTATTTTGCAAATGTACCAAGATCTTAAGCATATATTTGTAGTTTTCTGCATAGAAGAATTTGAAAACGTCTTTTGCTTGTTGGAGTAAGTTATTAGTTGCATAGACTTCAACTTGACCATCCACCCACTGGTTGACCCACCATTGTTTTTGGCTTTTCCACAAAAGTGAAAGCAATAAAATGGAATTTACTTGTGACATTTAAAATTTTCAGAATGTTGCACTACATACACCTTTAAGTATGAATATCTTTTTTTTCAAAAAAAGAGATGATAATCAGAGGTTAATCATTTTGCCCAGTTACAAAGCACAGTGAGAATCAAGAATCACAGACATTGAAACAGAACTCAGTATTCTGTCTCATAACCATTGTGTCTTCTAGCCTACGTTATTTTCAATTAAGCCTTGAAAGCTGCCGTTTCAAGATTTCTTTCCCTGGAGGTGTATAGCTTTTGTTTTCAGGACTATATCTGGCCATTGGCAAACAGTTAACTGCCTGTCAGTGTCCAGTATCTGGTACATTTGTTCTCAGACCCACTGGATTGGGCCAGTTTGACTGGATACACCGCCAGCACTAGGAGTCAGCATGCCAGGCATTATTATACCTGTAATCCTATTGGAGTTCTGATTATTCTGGAAGTAATACACTCCTGCTTATATTGCATAGAAGCATTGACTTAAATACACTTAAACATAATACTAGTAGGTGCTGTTTTTGCAGATATTTTGCATTCATTTAACATTCTTTCTATTGAATTTACAATTTCTTGATAGAGTAAAATTGTTGTCATCAGTGTTTGAGTCTTTCATGTTCCAAAATCTGACAGTTTCCACTGATACTCATATATTCAAACCTTTCTCATAAGGTGTAGAATTTTTAGATACTATAGTGAATGAAGAATGATATATTAGCATCTTCGTGTCTATCTATGGTTCTCTGAAAAGGACTCTATCTGTACCTACACAGCTGTCAGCCTTCTTGATAGGCTGAAGATGCTAATTTTAGTGCATGTCTATTAGTTGTTTGAAACATTCAGCAAAAATTTCAGCATAATTATAAGACATAGAGATAGGTATTTGTTAGTTATTATTATGTTTATTATCTTACCCATGTAAAAAGTGAAAACTCTCCTATGATATTTTGCATGCATTTGGGTGCCTGTTAGGATATTTATTCCCACCTTCTACCTGTGATGTTTCTTTCTCCAGATCATAGTGTAGAACTCTCTTTATACTGCTATTCATCAGAGGAGATGAACAAGAGAGAGAATACATTGCTTTAAGATTAATATAGTTACCGATAATAGTAGCTAATATTATTACAGTCCTGTCCTTCTAAGATTAGTGTTCACTCTTAAGATTCCAGGAACAGGAGAAACTAATTATTTTAAAGGGTCTTAGAGTAAGATTTCACATACCGATCAGCTTTAAGACTCCTCTTTTGTTGTAATTAAGGTGACTCATCTTGATATTGCTGATTTTTTTTAAATACCGTAGGCGTAATGTTTATAATTAGCACTCTTATAGATTCGAAGTTAGCTAAGAGAAGCCTTGACATTTCTTTGCTATTTTCTAGTATTTTCTTCTATGTGATTTTCATTCAGGTTTTCATCTATATGCACCTCCTTAGCTATATCTAGTTATTTTCATTAATGGCTACAGGCAGTTTTTACTAAATGTGTCTGTTTAGTGGACCATGTATAAGTGTATTCTCTGGTTAGTAACAGTTTTAATTCATTTTTTAATAATGGTTCTTTATACTTTACTACCTCTTTTGTAGTAGAGTAGACATATTAAAGTTAAAAGGAAGATAGGGTAGAATTAATAGACCAAAATAAACTAAAAATTTCTTGTCAAATCTCCTTTCTTCAGAAAGGAAGAATCACCTCATTTATATTTTTTAAAACTTTTTTGCTCTTAAAAAAAAGAGAGAGAGAGAGAAGTCAACTTCATACTTGATATCAATAAACCACTAGGACTCATATTATCAAATTTTATTTTATATTTGTAAACCAACTAACTCCTACTAACCTTCATTATTTCTTCTAATCTTAGCAAAGATCAGAATAGTAATCACAGTTTTGGGAAAAAATATCTACGGACTTGGAAAAAAATCATTCTACTACTTCTCAAGATGTATTGTTCTTCTCAACAATAAATTGTTCTTCTCGACAATAAATAAGTCCCTTATTTTTCTACATTGGTCGTAATTTCCATCACCTCTGAGGTTTTCCACATGTTTATCTTAGCCATAGAGTTAAAGATGACCCTAGATCTTTAAGAAGATAACCAGAGGAGGTAGCACTGTTACAGGAATCACTCTGAAGGGTTAGGGAACTTTAGAGTACAGGTGACCCTCAAACAACACGGGGGTTAGAGGTGCCAATCCTCCATGCAGTCGAAAATCCACACATAACTTTTCACTCCCCCAAAACTTTACTAATAGAGCCTATTGTTGACAGGAAGCCTCGCCAATAGCACACTTGATTAACACATTTTATATATGTATTATATACTGCATTCTTACAATAAAGTAAGCTAGAAGAAAGAAAACATTATTAAGAAAATCATAAGAAAGAAAATATACATTTACAGTATTTATTTTTTTAAAATCGCATGTAAGTAGATCTGCACAGTTCAAATCTGTGATGTTCACGGGTCAACTATTTATCTTTTGCAAAAGAAGTGGACTTAACATGGATAAAACCAAACAATAGGTAATCCAGATAAGGACCTATCTGCTGCCAGTCATTCTGTCAGCCTCTGGAGTCTAACAGGCATTTGTAAATTTTCCTCTGGATTTATTTCTACCCACCCCTTTCCATTTCCTTACTTTGAACCAGCAGACATTATTGACAATGTGAAAAGAACATGCCATCATCATCTTTATGACCATCTCCATCTTGTGGAGAGAATAAATACTTCCTCCACTATGAAATACTGCTGAAGATGAATAGCTAGTGGAGGTAATAAAGAAAGCTACGATATCTCCAAGTTCAACATGAAAAAGAAGAGAATGAAGGAAAAATACTCAGGAATACACAGAAAGCAAGTGTCTGACAAAGACTATGAGACTAAATGCCATTGAGACTTGACAGTGATACATGCTGGAACCTTTTAACAACTCTTGGATCTCTTCCCATCAAAAAGATTCCCAAAGTGACTTTCAAGGAGTCTTTCCTAGATTTATGTATGCAAACTGGAATCTGATCTGTCCTGTTCTGTATTATTATCCAGGAAAGTGAGCTTTGCATATTTTAGTAGCCGCAGCTATTTGCTCTTTGTCATATCTTAAGGGAGCCCCCCCCCCGCTTCCTTGTAGCCCATACTCAATTTGAGTTTCCTTAAATTGAGTAGTACCCCATCAATTACACTTCTCAGTTACATTTCCCATTGGGAATCATCACATGTGTCAACATCAGAAATTTTTTTCATCACTTTATTTTTATTTTTGCCTGCACCTTGAAAGGAATTATTATTGTTCCACTTTCATTCCTATATTTGTGGGGAAGACATTCCAAGGAGTTTTTACTCCTTGGTTGTTTCCTTTTTATCACCTCTTATTCTGTTCCTCACAGCTCGCCAAGGTCTTCTTACTTTCTTTAGACTTGAACAGTCTTTCCCTCTAACATTTGCTTGAACAATAGCATTTTTTCCCCAATGTTTCTGTTATACTGCACTCAGAATTCAGTAGTATTTGTTGGTCCTAAACATCTAGTATCTCTGTGTATTTCCTACTAACTAATTACATGTTGATGAAAATCTATAATCTATCTGATTGTCATCTAGCAAGGATAAACTGCATTAAGGAAATAGCTAGCCAAAGTCGTTTCATTTACTTTTGTCACTGCCTTCCTGTGTCTCCTAAAATGCTGGCAGATGTGCAACTCCAAATTGGATATTAGAGTATCTCTCTTTACGTTTATTTTTCCTTAAAATGTAACTAGGGTAGTTCTTTCCTATGTTTAACTACTCATTTGGGCCATATCACTTTAGCAACACATCCAATTGAGCAAATGTGTTATTTTCCTCTTTCACGGTGATCAAAGAAGAGGCCTGCTTTTGCTCTAATAGTTACACCTTTTACCACCACACACTCTTGCTGAGAAACATATGCAACAAATCATTTTACTTTTACTTTTCCGTCATTCTCGGTATGGATTTTCACCTGCTTTAATTCAGTATAAAAGTCTTCCTGTGGGCAGAATTTTCACATTGGACTAGAACAGTTGGAAATCCCAAATACGTGCTTTAATCCTATAATTTACTGAAGCAGTATCAGAGATTTATTATTCAACTTGATCATCAGGATGGCATGTTTATACATATTTAATTTCTTGTTTCTCTTCTGAGTTGAGAAACTTATTAATCACAAGTCTCAGAACTGTCTTTGCTTATTCATGGTGGTCAGGGCACATATACTTAGATTCACTCTGCTGAATTCAATATTCTTACTGATTTTTATTTCAAGAAGCTCAGTCTTGATGTGAGGTTGCACCTTATATGAAGTTTCACTGTCAACTCAGTTTCATAAAAGATAGCATGCTTTCTTCATCATCACCATCATCGTATATACTCTTGATTTGATATCCAGTATTTTAGCCCAAAAATATTTTATTCTGTTTTATTACATATATGTTTAATATGCTTAGAGAAGAGTGGTTTTAGTTCTGATGCATAAATCTACTTTTACGCATTTAATAGTCTTTTTTACCTTTGCTATCTAAAATCTGGAGCCTTAGATTTCAAAATATGGAAAGTTACTGCAAATTAACTGGCATTTCTTATATTACTGCATCTTCATAGCCAAAGTATTTTATTACTACACCATCCATTGGAGGTAATGATTGTATTCTGGATCTCTATGAATAATTTTAATTGAATGGAACTAGTTCTGAGGCACAACTTTTCTGTGTGTGTTTATGGTGAGTGATTCTTTTAAGGAACTCCAAGTTTTTTATCTTTGCTGGTTGACTTTGGAATCTTTCATGTGAAGATTGAAGTCTAAGGGTTGAGTTTAAGGAGAAATATTTCTTTCAGAGACTTCCAGGCAAGGATGATAAATACAATAGTGTGCACTCTTTTGTATCTCCTTTCTGGTCAATTTTGTAGAAACTGATTTTTAACTAGTCTAATATCTATATTGTTAAAACTTGATCACTTATAACTTAGGAGTGGGGGCTGGTCACTTTATAAGATACCTTTCAGACCAAAATTCCTAACTGAGTGGTTTTACATAATTCACTTTATTTGATGATGACTTTGTATGTCTTCTTTTCTCCCTTCGGTGGCAGTTTATTTATTTTAAATTCCCATCAGGAATGTCCATTATTTGTCTCCTGTTTTGATAGCAGTGGTACTAGGTTCTAGTAAATAGGAAAACATATCTAGAAATAGATTCTGTGTTTAAAAAGCATACATGTTTAATTTGTAGTCCCACCGCGTAATCTGATGATCGATATCCAGAAAGACACTGCAGTGGAAGGCGAGGAGATTGAAGTCAACTGCACTGCCATGGCCAGCAAACCAGCCACCACTATTCGATGGTTCAAAGGGAACAAGGAGCTAAAAGGTAAAATACACCTTGCCCTGTACTGAAGTAGTTAGTCCGCACTCGATTCCAGCAGGGGTGTGCCTTGGTGGAAAAGAAAGACAAATGTAATGCATGCCCCCAAGACAAAAGTATTCATTTAGATATGGTTTATCATCAGTTGCTAATGTGTCTGAAGCCAAAGCATAACAACAACTTTTTGTTCTAATTCATTTCTTCATTCTGTGGTTTGAGGGTTTATGGTGTTAACTTGTTGCTCGATTTCTACTCTTTTGACCAGGAAGAACTGCCTTTATTAGGTGTCCCCCGAGCTCAGTCTGTCTACATTGTACCTTCACTTCTCATTGCTTTTACCCTGTGACACAGGGTGGGACAGAACTCGAAATTTGCATGTTACCCATTTTTTAAATTATATCACAGTCTTAACCATGGTGAATTTCAAGTCATTCTAACATCGGTTGCACTATCAACTATTGTGACAATGTGCTTCCCTACAATGGTATCGTGCAAAGCAGAGCAAGAATTTTATCTTAATTGTAAATTTGTAGATACCACCTTTCTTGTGAAACCTGTAATTCAGTTGCCACTTCACCAGCTCATTCTTTTGGAAAGTTTATGATTTTATGATGGCAGCATAGGCAACTCCTGTAACTCTGCTCCCATCTTCTCTCCGTCAGTGCGAGGGCATTCGAGGTTTTGATTCCTGGATCCTCAACTATCTGCTGCTTTAGCCATTGCATGGGCTAAAGGATGTAGCCTATCCTCTCTTTGGTCCTTTTTGTCATTTAACCTAAGTTCTCATGAGTGTCAGCATTCCGATCCTTTCCTTTTCAAAAGGTGTCCTTGCAAGTAGTACCCAGCACAAAGGACTCAGGCTGAACTGCTCTGGTCATTTGAGAGATATGCTAGCTCTGTGCCTGAATTTCATCTAAAATGGGTTTATTAATATTACATACAGTATGCGATTCTTACGAAGATGAAACGAATGAATGTTTGTATAGCATTTGGCTATATCTAGGCTAAGGTGAGTTTTCTGTGTGTGGTTGTTAAATAAAAAAAGAATTCCAGGAAGAAAAGTATAAGTCTTTTTAGAAAGGGGATATAAAAAAATCTATATCTAGAAACATATAAATCTATATATAACTTATATAACTATATATAGCTTAAATTTCAAAAAGCTTACTCTTTTTTAATCTCCTATTTCCTAGGTATGGTTTTGGAAGGAAGGAGTTTCTCATTTCCCCTCTGGTTTTCTAAGTGAATTGAGCCATTAAATGTGTACCGATAAGTACAAAACATTAAAAGAAAGTTAATGGTGCGTCGTGTCCCAGGAAATGCTGAGTTCAGGAAAGGGGCTGCCTTGGCCTATTCATCCTAGCCGGAAGCCTCCTCCCTCCTTTTCTGGGTGTTCTTGGATGTGTCTCCCATCTGGCCTGCAGCCTATAGCTTACTTTGCTCTACCCACTGCCATTGCTTTTTTTTGTGGTCTTCCAAAAATCTCAGAGTTTAAACATTTCAATTACAATTTCAATTATGTAAATCCACTTTGTTACTTTCCCTCTTAATTATTGCTGATGGGGGTGGGTGAAGGGGGTTGTTTACATCTCTACTCCTGATTGAATTACTTAGGGGATTTGGATGATGTCCTGGAATTTTTAAACTGAATGACAGCCTAGTAAACTTTTCAAGTACAGATGGTTCTAGGGGTGAAAAGCATTTCTCTTTTCCTCTTCCTGAATGCCTTGAGCAGTCGGACGTCAAAATGGTTCAATTTTCAGCTGCCTTTTGTGGGAAATTTTAAGATAGAAGAAACATATTTAAGTGAAAATGGTGTATATATTATGTGGGGTTGAAGTATATCTTAAATACTATCCTGCAAGATCGAAAAGTAGGAACTCATCATTTGCGCAGTCTTCTCTCCACAGATTACCTATCCCAAGTGACTTCCACCATCTTTGTTAAAAAAGTAATGTGAAAAGCAGAGTGATAGACATTTACTCAACTTTGGTTTCTTGGTTTATTTCATGTCCCCCAGGCAAATCGGAGGTGGAGGAATGGTCAGACATGTACACTGTGACCAGTCAGCTAATGCTGAAGGTGCACAAGGAGGACGATGGGGTCCCAGTGATCTGTCAGGTGGAGCACCCTGCTGTCACTGGAAACTTGCAGACCCAGCGGTATCTAGAAGTACAGTGTGAGTACCTGTCTTAGGACATTCAGCTACTATGCCAAAATATCACAGATCAAGTAGCTTATAAACAACAGAAATGGATTTCTTACAGTTCTGGAGGCTTGAAAGTCTAAGGTCCAGGCACCAGCATTGTCATGTTCTAGTGAAAGCTCCCTTCCTGGTACATATCTGGTGCCTTTTTGCTGTGTCTTTACTTGGTGGGAGGAGCTAGAGATCTCTTTGGAATCTCCTTTATAAAGTCACCAATCCCATTCTTGAAAGCGCTACTGTCCTGACCTAAGCACCTCCCAAAGGCCCACCTTCTAATTCAGATTTCAACATAGGAATTTTGGGGGAGAGACACACATTCAAACCAAACCAGTACCCAAATATTTTGTTCTGAGGACATAGAGTAGTAGTTGCTTAAAAATACTTCAGAAGCCATTTATTGAATATATATGTTTTTATATGAAATAGAGTTTTTATCTTGTTGTCTTCATAGAAAAATAAGCAAAGGATTATTTTACTGAAATGCTGCCATATTACAAAGTGCCAATGAGGATTTTGAAAACACTAGATTTAACCTAAATATAAAACTTTAAAATGATTCCAATCTGCTCTACCATATGACTTAATTAATTTTATGAATATTGACTGTAATCATTTCTATGTCGACCTTAAAATCTAGGGCAACCTCCCCCACTTTGTTAACCCTACACAAGTATTGATTTTTTATAGAAGAGATTTTTATTCCCATTCCACATCAGCATTTTGTTTTAAATTACGCATTCTCTTCCATTTTAGCTTAAATTATAGCAGAGAGTTTAAAAGTGGAATCTTTGGGATCAGTGCCACAGTCTTGATGGCTTTATCAATAAAAGCTGGTGAGTGGGGTTATCTCCTCACTGTGCCCTATGGACTAAAAAATGTTCTTCTCATCTCTAGGTTCTCCTACTTGTCAAAAAAAAAAAAGTAGCTGTTTTCTGCACAAAACCATCCTTGCACCAAGGTTGTGGCTGAGCAGCCACTTCTCACTTTTTATCAAAAGGCTCGCATAATGTGACTGCTGAAAAATTCCAGAGGATATTTTAATGTGCTTGATGAAAATGTTGCAAGGGGTTGGTTGGATGGCAATGATTACGTATCTGATAAAGGAAAAGAATTACCTTCTATGAAATCTATTATTTCCTAGGGCTGCCATAACAGATTACCACAAACTTGGTGGCTTAAAACGACCCAGTTCTCACAGTTCTGGGGTACAGAAGTCTAAAATCAATGTGATGGCAGAGCCAATTTCTCTCTAAAGACTCTAGGAGGCATCCTGGTGGCTCCAGGCATTTCTTGGTTTATAGCCACGTCATTCCAATCTCTGTCTCCATCTTAACATGGCCCTCTCCTTTTCTCTCTGTGTCTCTTCTAAGGACTCTTGTCATTGAGTTTAGGCCCCACCCAGATAATCTGGAATGTTCTTATTTCAAGATCCTTGATGTATTTCCATCTGCCAAGACCCCTCTTTTGAATAAGGCCACAATCACAGGTTCTAGGGGATAGGAAGTGAGCATATCTTTTAGGGACCACAATTAAATCTACTAAAGTCTTTATCATGTGTTTAAATTGAGCAAAACAGGATAGGGAGAGTTATAAAAAGTTGCGTCTGAGAGACCTTCATCCCATTCCAACCTTTTCCTACTCTTTGAGCTTGGCTCAATTTAACATTACATAATGCAGGTTTTTCTTTGTAATCCATTTCATCTACTTCATTATGAAGCTTCATTATGGATATCATGCTTATAATTTTCACATCGCTAAAATTATTGTGGTGTAATGTCCCTATAATGGGAAAACATAAATGATCAGATATTATCTAAATTGGCAGATAGTAGATTTCTTTTGACTTTGTTAATATGTAATTCATTTAAGCAAACTTAATATCCATTAACTTCCCTTGTAGGGGCCCATTAACTTTAATAATACATTAGCTCTTTTGTGAGACCTGAGTAGATATTCACCCAGTTCTTACCCCTAAACTCTTTTACTAGCTTCCTAGAGTATCTTCTAAATAGAATATAGCCCCACCTACCTACAAAATTACACTCACTTCCAAATGTAAAATATTTCAAGTACTACACCTCCTACCCTTTGGAAGACTTGATAATGATCTTTAGAAGCCTTCTCTTCCATATTCTGTATATTCAAGTGAGATTTGTCCCTCTAAGAAAAGGAATAAAGTACCAAATTTGAATCTATTTTACTTCAATCTTACAAAGCACTGCTAGCCCTTAACCGCAGGAAAATGACTCTAAAATGCCTTCCAAAAATGAAGACACATCTGTTGATCATTTTTAACTCTAACATGGCATCTTTTTATGGGAGAGTCTGTTCTTTTATCCAACATAAGCCATACAAACATTATATCCTTGATACTCCCAGTTTTTAGAATGTATGTAAGGAAAAAAAGTCTTTTTGCATATAAGAAGGTTAAAAAACACAAAGCATTATATTAATCCGATGAAATTTAGAATCTAGTTTACCATCTTAAGACACTGTGCTCAAGAAAATCACCTGATGGTTCACTGCCCTCCAGTCCTGGAGCACTACTGAGAACTTTGCAGTCAGCCAGGAATTCCTTAAGTACCTTCTTCAAACACAATTGGAATTCTCTACATCATTACCTATCAGCTTTATTCTTCTTGAACACCAGCAGCTAAGCAATAAAAAAAAAAAAAACCTCATGCTTCAGATGCCTAAGGCACTCGGTCACTGGGAGCCAAAATTTTATCAGTCATTGGCCAGTGGTTCAACTTCATTCTTCCCCTAGGAGTCCTCTCGCAGCAGATAAGAGATACTTTGATGCTTGGGATTCAGTAGCCAATCTCCATGGATGTTGAATTATTTTGGATACCCTGTGAGGAGTGACATTAGACCCTTATTTATTAATTGGCTCAAATCCTTGGAGTCAGCAGTTCTTAGTCTTTTGGGGATCATTGACCTGGAAAAGCCTAACAAAATCACATAATCACCACATTTTGCTTATAATTTACAAAGTCTATTGACCCTACCAAGTTTTCCTAACTTCGGTTATTTGAGAGGCACTTTCAGAAGTTTTACCATATTCATGGGTTATCTCTGTTCTTATTTAGAATTTATCTTTAAATTACTTTATACTTTAGCCTACCCAAGACCTATGTAAAAATACCTATAAAAATAAAGGTTTTATTTGCTATGTATATTATATATAATAAACATTAAAATAAATGCACAACTTATTTTTAAATGTATTATTTTTGCCACCTCAAAAAGATTTCTTATCAGCGATAAATACTAACTTAATCACCAGGAAATACTGAGTTCATGGACCTTAGATTAAGAATTGCTCTTCTCTAGGCAAATAATATTACCTTGGGGACAAATCTAATATGATAAGATTAGTATTAAGTACATTCACTGGGTTCAGCCTGGCCCGTTTTGTCACATGAAGGTGTATGGAGACTTCTCTCTGCCTCATCTAAGAAGAACAGATGTTAGGCAGAATACGAACAGGATTAAATAACACAAAATAGAGTTGAATTCTATGTAAATGATGTCTTCTTTAAAAAATCCTATTTTTAAAAAAGGAAATTAAATAATGAAAACCTACATTGTATGCTATTAAATAAATATCTTACTGTCAGCTTAACAAGAAAAGAAGGAGGGATAAAATGGGTGCAGTGCTACTGTATTGCATAGATGACAAGGCTTGAGCTACAACCTGGAATTGCTTTTGTCTTGTGGATTTAAGTCCTAATTAATTGAACACAGAATTTTGCAGTGTTTGTTTGTTAGGACCCTTATTTCTGTGTACCAAGAGAAATTGTTGTGTCCAATTATGTGAAAAATCAGCCAGATGTGTATGCTGTCATACTTTTCGTAATCCTTAAGTTTTTGGTGAGTACAGATATTAATTGTGTAGTATGCGTTGACATGATTAACATCAATGTAATTTATCATCTGGAGATTTTTGAACATAAATAAATGAGTTGTTTTGTTAGCAAGGTGTTGACCCCTTCAGAATTAGTGAATTAAAGTTCCCCCTCCCCCCATTTTTATTATAAATATGAAAGGCACTACAATCAGCCAAGTGTTCAGTTATTTGATTTTCTGGGGCATTAGCTGCTCTTGTTTGTGACATTTCCCTGTTGGGTGCTCGTTTGCAAGCTCATTAATAAGGTTTTCTCACAGGAACGTTGCTGGGAATGATGAACATACAGTAGGGCTCTTGGTTTTCTAGCTTTCATTCTCAGGCTCGGCAAGGATACAGCAGCAGCACACAGTTACATCTTTAAAACAAACAAACAAAAAAATTATGCTTGCAAACTTGAATTCAAAGCTCTCTCGCCTTAGCTGTTAGTCAGAGAACAGTTTTGCTTTGGAATCTTCTGAGCAATATGACCCTCAATTCTTTCTGTGCATTTTTTACTTTCGAACGTCTGGGTACATAGTGTTGCTTGAATTTACAACGTGGTTGATTATAGCAGAGCGCGATGCAATTGTAGTCCGGTTAGTAGAGCTTCAGATCTGATGGAATGTACTCTTGTCAAATAAAAGCCTGTTTAAATGAGAACAGTTCACTGTGCATTGAAAGAAAACTGTCTAAATAGCATCAAGGTGGCAACACATAGCGACATAAGCTTGGAATTCAAAGAAAAGCTGTGACCCTCAGTGTGGAATTCAGATTACTGTGCAAAGCGGGGAGAGCCTTACTCTGGACTGAGGTGAATCTGAAGCTCTCGAATTACTGTTGTGTGGCTCTTGCTTTTTTCCTCCATCGTAGCCATGCTTTTAAAATGTTTTTTGTAGAACTCCTGATTTTTCAAGGGGTGTGTGTGTGTGTGTGTGTGTGTGTGTGTGTAAAAAAAGAAAGAAAAGAAAAAAATTAAGAGATAAGGAAGCATGAAAAATAAAGATTCTAGAAATGGGTGTTTGAATGCCTTCCCTGCTCTGATTATTATCTGACAGTTAATCATGTACATGGGCATCATTTTCAAAATGAGTTTTATTGACTCGATGTAGTCAGGTATTTTGTAAATCCATATTCCTGTTCATCCAAGGTCCAGAGAAGGCTAGAATTCTTCTTTCATTCCCTCAATTGGTGGAAAATTGGGCATCGAGGAGATGATCAAAACCTGTTGTTTATCTGTGCCAAAATAAATGTTTCTCTGGTATCGATAGTGCCCTGCAGCGAAGGAGGGAGAAAAACCTGGAAATTGGAAAATCTTTCCTTTTTGGAGTGGAGGATAAGATGCAGTTTCCAAGAGCAGTTTCTATATCCCATCCACTCCCCCATTAATTCTCTTCTTAGGATGTAGTTTTCAAAGTGTAATAGCTGGCTTTTTTCTCTCTGATCTCCAGTCTCTCTCTCTCTCTCTCTCTCTCTCTCTCTCTCTCTCTAACAGAATATGCTCTTTCCCACACTCCCTTTCATTTTTTTAAAGCAATTAATTGCATCCCAGGGAAGTTATTTTAGTATTTATTATTCCTCATGAGAAATAAGGCATTGAGACCCCCTGATTCAAACTAATGTTTTAACCTGTCATTTTTGTGTGTGTGGTAACACAGTGGGAGTTGTGAGTCCAAGCTCCTGATATGATTAACTCTATAGGTTGTTAGTGATGCATTCTGCAGAGCCAGAAGGAGCAGGAAGCTGAGTAACCAATATTCGAAATACAAAGAGTAAATGTTTGGCCAAATACATTGTGAGCAAGACTTGAATGACTCCTAAGGAAGAGAGCCTTTGCCTCTTAGAAAGAGGCCTCTTACTGTCTTCCTGTTTTTCATTGTCTAACCTGGTGTGCTTGTGAAAGATGTGTCTCTGTGGTTGTGGACATTTAATACTTGCATAGTGAAACTAGTCTTCTCATGTGTACTCCTAACTTAATGGATTTTAACTCAAGGTCAAATTATGATTCTGTGAAAGGTTAAGTGATTTTGAAGCTGGCATCTAAAAGTCTAAAGAGAATGGTCACACAACATCCTTTATGATTTCCCTTAAGATGCCAACTTGAGATATACCAGAAATGCTAAATAAATGTGTGGTGAAATGGAAGTATGTAAATCAGAACATCTGAACTGAACTTTACAATTTAGGAGCTGGATTGACCTTCCAAGAGAAAAATACAATTATATTTTGTGATGAGGGCCGTTAATGTAATTAAACAAGGAGGCCGGTAGACCGAGGTGTCTTCTCTAAGGCCTTGGCACTCTATGTAAGCGAACCAAAACCAAAGTCAGTGCCCTCCACGAAAATGAAACTAACAGTCAACTGGGTGTTCCCAGATGAGGTAACTGCTTAAGCTATAAGCAACCAAATCATTTCATTTCTTGACTTCTGCATTTTCTTCATAAAAACCTTTCCCTTAGGAGCACTTTGAGTTTGAACCGCCCTATTCGTGCATGCTTGAATAAACTCTTGAAAATTGTGATGTGCCTAGTTTATAACTGGACTAAGATAGATTCATGGTCTGATTTTTTTTTAATCAGCAGAAGTAGTAGAAATCCATGCCCCAACATTTCTCTACTTTATAATTCATTCATTCATTCATTTGGCAAATATATATTGAATGCCTACATGCAAGACACTGGTACTGTTCTAGCCACCAGGGATACAAAAAAGCAAAACCTTTTCTTTTTACAGAGTTAACATTTTTATGCAAAGAATCTTTTTTTAATAGATAATAAATGTTTTTATTAGCCACAAATTTGGGACTGCTTTACAGATTTGAAATGTTGGGTTTCGTGCCAAAAAATGTATTGTTATCCACAGACCATCAGTGAGTAACAAAAACAGAGTCACCGGTTATGCTCCTTTGATCATACTATGGGAAAAAATGTCTTTTGTGTTTAAAATAGTAGTTGCATTCAGAGCATATCTTCTAGGAGAAACCACAATAGTTTAATCATATGTCTTAGAGAGTTTAGTGGAAATTCATCCTGAATTTATAAAACTAGCAGCTTCCTCCAGCCACAGGTGTCCACACCCCATGCTCTGCTGGAGCTGCCTGCAGCCGCGGCCTGCTGCCAGCTGTTAGGACAGGCATTGACCATAAAGAAGATGGAACAGAGTTGCAGCCACGGGGTCATGGCCATGCGCTCACCCAGCCTGGCCCTACTCTGCGCCCTGGCCGTTGCCAGAGGACAGCCCTGAGTGGGCCATGGCTGCCCAGAAAATCTTGCTATGAGTATTTTCTTGCTCAGAGTTCATTTCAAATTTTGAAAGAGTTCTCCAAGACAGGGAAGAACATTTTGTGAGTGTGTACCCCATTTAAAAAGCACTGGAAACATAACTTTATGCCTCAACATCACAAAACAAAATTTGATTCTGTTGGGTAAACAGTAATTTCAATATCTATAAAACCACTTGCAAATTGTAACAAGAGAAAATTGCATTCTACTGTGGTAATGTGGCACATGCTCTTTGATTCCACATCAGTCCCACCAGATTCGACTCATCCCTCATAATAGCTCAGTCCTCCTCCAGAAGTGCAGTTGAAGTGCTCCGATTCGTACAACAGATGTAACAGCGGGAGGTCCTTCACCTTGCAAACAAACAAATGGCAGTAAAAATTATTCATGAATGTATTATGACAATAGAAAGAAAACCTTCTGCAAGGTGTTCTCTTTAACTCCTCTGAGAGCGTAGTGTGACTCTGTGCTCTAACCAGTCCCAATTACTCTCCTTCGGTACAGAGCTGTCCTCTCCCCAACAATTTCAGCAGCCATTCGTAGGGGTCGAGTCTTGCTTTGAGCAGAAATAGCCCCTAATACTCACCAGATCTCAAGTTAATCTTTGCATTGTCACACTTCTCCAAACAGCAGTAATCCTCCGTGATTGACAAAGACTCTTCAGTCAGTGCTTCCCCACCTGAATGCACAGGCACTGACTCAAACCCTCCCCTAGCCATGCTGATACGTCCGGACCCTTGAGTTCTTGGTACACTGCTCTTGAGTTCTCCCTGGTCGGCCGTTAAACGCTTAGCACAGGCTCCATGGGCATCCAGTCCCACTCTAACTGACATTTCAGAATATTGGACAAAATCTAAGTGAGGGACATGAAGAGCTTGAATTCCAAATAACAATTGTAGGAGCATATTTATACTCAAGCCCTTGGGCCTGGTTGCAGTCAGCCTGTCAAAGAACATTTGACGCCCACAGACCTGATTTAGATTTCTCAGGAAGAGCGGGAAAATGTCCAGAGCCCTCAGATAGAGGGCGTGCTGGAATATCAGAGAGGCCTTTTCACTGGCCTCGGCTCCGCTCCTCTCCGGGACATGAGGAGGATGACATCCCAGGCAAAAGGAAACTGCAGAGTACCTTTTTTTTTTTTTTTTAATAAAAAAAATTTCAGAGACCTGATAACATTAATGTTGTAATCTAGAGAGGAGACCATGAGTTTTCATTTACATAGGAAAGTGAAATACAGGTTATAGAGTCTTGAGTTTCGTCTTCTGAAAAGATCATAGAGTGTGGTGCAAGGTCAGACTGGCATGAAATCAATTGTAATCTGCCAGCAAGCCATTCTAACCTCTTTAAGAGTTTTCTTTTAATGTATATTTTTTCCCTTTATAGAGAAAGCAAAGTACATTTCAAGAAAGTCTCATCAAATCAGAATGTCTTTCTAATATTAGTTTTTTAATTGGTTGCTACCGTAGTGTGACCTAAAGCCTCCTGGTGTTTAACCCTCTGTGCAACTTTGACTAATGAATGAATTTTGTCTGCTGTAGCAGTCTTGCTAAATGTCTTTTATAGGTTTAAAAAGAAAAATTTACAGCATATTATGAAAACCTCAGATTCCTTGACCTAATCGATTGGCTGTTGGTGATGCCATCTCTTTAACTGTAATGTTCTGTAAGTGCACAGACCTGACTATTTTTCTGATTTTTATATAGCAGTTCCATTTTATAATGACATTAAGCCATTCTGAGCACTACATTTCTGGACAGTTATTGCACTTGGGTAGAAAGTGTCATCTGGCTTTTAGCCTTGTGCCTTACAACACCAACTGAGGCGTAAAATGATCAGCCAGAAAATGTACTGGGCCTTACCTCATTACTTAAAAATAAATCTTGTAGTCTGGTTCTGTTTCAGAAAAGATTTGGTGGGTTATAACATTTGATTTATGAACATAATTAAAAAATAAATGATGAGCTCTGGGCTATTCAGTCAGCCATCAGGATTATTCAGTATTTTGACATACCTATATTGTAGTCAGGATCTTAACTATGAAACATTAACATCTCTGCGTTTTAGAGGTGCCGGTGGAATCCCAGGGTTTCTAGTGCACCTGGTAAAGAATATTTAAAAGTTCCTCTTTCTGGGCAAAGGACAGGGAGTGAGATTTGTCTATAAGTTTCTTTCAACCAGGGAGGAATCAGGACACACAGACCTTCTGTTTGGTTCCTATCTTTCCCACAGTCAGATATGCCTAAATACTACATGTGTCAACAGAAGAGGGCATTTTTCTGTATAATATAAGCAAGATTAATGTTTACTTTCACCCAGCTATTAAGGTAACTCTGGCAGCTGTACTCTTAAGTAGATGGTAGATGTTTCTCCAGAAACCTAAAGAGTAAACTAGGAAAACCACTTATCAAAATCAAAGGTGCATTTTCTATAGCTTAGTATATGATTTTTTTGTTGTTATTAACATAAGTTTCAGGTATAGGAGATCCTTAGCTTCTTCTCCCTAATTTGTATAATTGACAACAGGTAAACAGCCATAATAACATAAAAAAGCATTTAACTAAAACAAACTCAGTGGTACTGAAAAGGCAGAGTGGATTAGATTTTCAACACCCTCTTTATTATTAATGGAAGTTGAGCATGTAAAACCCTTAGTGCACTGTGCTGAAAAATATACCATCTCTGTTTGCTTGTAAATTACACGGGGGGGGGGGGGACAGAAAGCCTTTTACATAGGCCAACAAGCATTCTGCTTCTCCTTAATTAATGGGCTGAAGTCAGCAATGCATAGAAAATGTAGCCCTTCCATGAATCAGAGATTAACCTATAAGCAAATGTTACATTTCAGCTCAAATTTTGGGCTTCAAATTTATCCTTACCAAGAATGGTTCATGGATAAGAATGATAGAGGTTCCCTAACCAGGAATTTCGTAAATGATGCTGTTTCTGAGTATGAACTTATGGTTTCTTATTGGCTGTGTTGTTTTTTGTTGTTGTTGTTGTTGTTGTTGTTGTTGTTGTTTGTATAATGTGTTTGTTTTTGATAAGTTTAACCAACTATGTATGTGTGTGCATTATAGCCCTAAAAGTAATAGACCCACATATGTCACCCAGTGGTTGTATTTAGCCTAAGATACAGTCTGTAGCTCTCAGAGGCAAGTGCCCAGGAGCTCTTGTTTCTACCCAGCAGTCAGTGCTCTTTCAAGGTCATCCTGTTCTTCCTGTATTTTTGTCTGTCTTTAATGACTACCTTCCCAGCCCAGTTATCAGTATCTGGAACCCTCTATGTCATTTTGCTCTTAAGTGTTTCCTTTGCCAGCAAGTCTAAGAATAGAACCCTGTTACTCAGAAGGGTCAGCTGGAGCTTCAGGCCTGTTAACTTATGTTTTCTGGCAAGGGACTTAGCTTCTCAGAAAGCATGACCAACTTACTGTATGCAGTGCACACGGGTATACAAGAAGGCGTTCTCAAAAGGTTTTGAATGCCACATGATTTTCAGAAACAGAAGAGAAAGATCCATGATAGGAACAAAGAATACCAAAATGAGTCTGGAAAGCAGCCATCCCTAGAGAGAACTCCCTTGTGCAACTTACTTACCTGGGTCCAAGTTGAGATGAGTTGAGCCCTGCCATATCTGTTTTCTCCCTTATTCCATAGGATGAATGTTAATGAACTAACCACTGCTTGTGAAAGGCTAAGAGGCTGTTGTTTAGGTGGTGTGATTGTCTGAGAAAGGAAAGTTATGGAAATTGTTTTGACCTTTCAGCCAACTGATGTCTTGCCCTCTCACATTTAGTACTCTTGGGTAAATTTCCCAAAACATACATTTACAGAGCCACAGAATTAAATGAGAAAACTGACTTAGGGATTAATAGCTTGTTAGTTCAGAATAGGAAAAAAATACCTCCCAGTTTCATCCAAGTTTTGTTTGTAAATGTATTTGTGTGTGTATTTAATTCCAATCTCTTCCACTTCCCTCCCTACTTCCTATACCTCCCATCATTCGTCTCTCATACCCATACCCCCCACAGACTCAGTATTTAAGTATCTGGTGGAAGTAAGAATACCTCTATCATCTACCTAAGTACTTACTTCGCTGCATTAGAAAGCTATCCGTGATTTTAATAATGGATTGCTATTGGTAAATGTGGTTTTGAATCAAGAACACTTCCCAACATATATTTCGTGGGGCTGTCTCATTAGGTTTCTCTCTTCTTCACTCTTGATACCAGTGTTCTCATCCCTAAAATGGATTATTCGCCACCAATTACTGTTCCCACCGTAGTAGGCCCTCAGTAGATTGTCAGTTTCCTTCTTATATATTTACATTTAGAAGTCAAAGAGTTTAATTAGGGGCCACCAAAACGTCCCACTTCTTTATTTTTAAAGCCATTTGAATAGAATTCAGAAGTTTTGCCTTTCTCCTTTGAAAGCAAGAACATGGAAGAAGCAAATTTATTAATATGCAGCGTCACAACATATTGTCACATAGTAATATGTGATATATGATAAAATGTATCAATTCCAAGCACCACAAATATCTGTGGCTTCACCTCAGCATGAAGGCAAATGAGTTTCCTTTAGCTTGAGTGAGTTTGGAGATAAACTTCAATGTAACAAAATGTATTTCACAGGAAATGTTTGATGTGGCGCAGTTGGCTTATGAATCTCTTATCTATTCGCAGTTCACTCCTTAGAGTTATTAGTCAATTTAATTTGAGCAAATGCCAGGATTACTAACTAATTAGAAGGATGTTACTGACGGCATAAGGATGGAGAGAGAGAATGCCGGTAGTATGGGGTTTGTGGCAGCATACAAGTCTGATTTTACCTGACGATATCGTTTGCTAAACATGATACTTTTGTTGTTGTCATACAGATAAGCCTCAAGTGCATATTCAGATGACTTACCCTCTGCAAGGCCTAACCCGAGAAGGGGACGCGCTTGAGTTAACATGTGAAGCCATCGGGAAACCCCAGTAAGTTCCGAAGGCCAAGGTTGACAGAAGGTCATGCGCAGTGAATGTCACAACACAGAGATATGCATTCACGACTCATTGGCCTGTCACCTGTCTCTTGCTGTAAAGGATGGAAAATTTTTCAGGAAATAAAATAATATTCAATGAAAAGGGAAATAAATAACCATGGTTCTTAATGGTGAGGGTAGGGGGGAGGGGAATGAAATGCCAGCCAAGATCGAAAACTTAGCTAATTCTATTTTATTATCATCAACATAGTTGTCAGAACGATTTTCTCTCACCCCAAAACAATCCTGATAAATTTTTAGCGTACCCACAATCTAATGACATGTCTGCTACTTTCTGTGGTAATGTGTAAGCGGCTAGAAAGATGGTCTTTGGACATATACTAAGCTGCTGTGTTTAGTGCCAACTGTAGGCACATGAATTTGCCCCACCTGTAATTGTGCTTCTCCTTCCTTCAAAGAAAAGTGACTCCTAGAAATGTCTTTGTTCGGAAGAAATGGTTCAGGACCTTTTCTCAAGGAATGTATGTATGCATGCAGGAAAAGAACCAACGAACACATTTTTTTTTTTTTGAAAAGTGTAAAGAAGCTGCTTCACCCCTGCTGAATGAATGAAAGTGAATTAGAGAAACTGTAGCTATCATCATTAACACAACAAAAACAACAACAAAAGCCATGCGACGATACCATTTTAGATATTATTCAGTTTAGTTTGAGGAGATGGAGGGAATCTTTGATCTTTTTAGTAGAATGAAGACTGGTTTTAACTATTTCTTTTGGAAAGAACAACCCAAAGAATCATAAAATGGTATAACAGGTCAATGTTGGGATTAGCTCTCAAACTGTTAGTG
The DNA here is from genome assembly GCF_014176215.1 of Rousettus aegyptiacus. Taxonomy (NCBI): domain Eukaryota; kingdom Metazoa; phylum Chordata; class Mammalia; order Chiroptera; family Pteropodidae; genus Rousettus; species Rousettus aegyptiacus. The sequence continues at coordinate 43,120,358 of NW_023416308.1, forward strand.
CTCCCCAACAAAAAAGAAAACAGCATTGAGCTCCCTCTGCTGTCCCTGTGGTATGATTTTTGTTCCTCTCAGAGTTCTGCTTACCAGCATCATGATCACAGTTTTTTCATGTAAGGAACTCAGAGTGTCTTAACAAAGCTTCCCCAAAAGCTTTGCCGAGAACTCTCTTCATTGCACCTAAGCAGGGTTCTATGACAAGAGAGACCTGAGAGCCCAAGGGAGTCTGGCCGCTGCCGGCGCTCTCTTCTCACTTCAGCCCTCCCTGTTTGGTGTTTACCTCTCCCTGGACTAGAATTTGCTTCTCTGTGTACTAACCAGTTGGAGCTTTAAAGATGACCTTTAGGAAGTAGGAGGTGGTCTTGGTCTGTTATGTTTTTCCTCTGGTGTTCCAAAGTTATTTGGTTTTAAACGCTTCAAGCTTTGGCAGAGTGGTCTTTTTTCTCTTTGAAAGATGCAAAAGACTCAGATCTTTCTTTTCCAAAACTGCATCATGCCCCACCAGCAGCTTACTTTAGCAGCTTACCTTACCTCCAAAACAATCCAGTAGAGAAAAAAAAAGTTCTCACGGGCCTCTTGCCACTTGCAATACCTATCTTCAGCCACATTAACCGCATTTACAGAATATGACTTGCTAACCTGTATTTTGTTTCTCTATTTTTCTCCTGAAGAAGGTACTGTGTTCAATCAGATGTGCCACGGGGACAGTAGTTACACATTTTCTTCGGGACATTTGTGCCAGAGAGGGTATTCGTTTGTTCCTCTCAAATAGGAACGAGTATATGGTTGTATAAGCACGCACGCGTCGCTCTGCTGCCATCCCTTCTAGCATATTACCTATTTATTTTCTCAAGAAATTGCATACAATAAAAATGGTAATTTAACTTGCCATTAAATGTTGTGAATATTCTCAGCACTTACCCCCACTGATTGTTTCAGCTGTCAAACAGCAGGACGTTAGGTCTGATTGCCAGGCAGACCCATTTGCCATTGCCTGCAAGCAGGACATATGCAGTACTAATTTTTAAATAATTCACTAGGTCGTGATGACAAACCCATGTGTAATTAAAGAAAAATTGTAACTTCACATCCCATTTGAAAACCGGAATGCTGCTTGAGAGGGCTAACTTGCGGATCCGTTCATCATTATGCACGGGTCTTCTGTCACGTCACTCTCCTAGAGGTAGCGATAGAAACTGAAAGGAAGTTAGCTCTGCGCTTGAATCTGTGTTTCCCTTCCTCTAAAGTGAAAGTTTTCAGGCACAATGCTAGATGTGGCCTCGATTTCACAGGAGGTTGGGGGAGCCACTTTGAAGATCGGAAGTTTTAAAGTCAGTACGTTTGAAAGATACTTTACGTGTGTGCAATTTTGGCTCCGGAGCATCTTGTAAGATTTTCTTTTTCCTAATGGATACAAATGCGGTACTTAAATCACTAAAACAAATTCGTCCCTGATGAGCAAGTGCCATAGGACCTGAGGAATTCATGTGGAGATGCACTCTGCAGTGATTAACTGGGGAGCATCTCCCTTAAGCTGTGGGGCCTGCAGGTGCACATACGACAGATAGAGGTAATGGTGTGTGAGCCTTGGAGAGAGCCTATAAAGGAAGGCATTTTGCCAAGAAACATGTAGATGAGGTGGGCTGGGGCAGTGGCATCTTGGTTTGGAAGAGGGCAGGAAATGGGTAGGAGTTAAAGACAGAAGAAGTGACTATCTTTCAGAATGAGAAGAGATGTTTTTTTCAAACAGCAGAGGCCAATAGAAAGGATTATGCAGATGTAAAAGTCCGTTCCTTTTTTATAAAACTCGAACTTCATTTAAATATCACAAGTGTCTTCTAAGCAAGTGTCTTGGTATGTTAGTAACCATCAGATTAATGCATGTATCACTAGCCAAGAATTGGATTTTTTTCCCCTAATTAATGAGATGATTAACAATGGGTGAGTTCTGTCCTGTCTGAACTGGTGTGAAACCACACAGCAGGGCATAAAAATAGGGCACGTCGGTTTATTTGCTAATTTGTTGAAGATGAGTTGGAAATAATGAGACTCCTGCTTGTGGTCTGTTGAAAGTTTTTAAACACCTGATAATACTTTAAAAAAAAAAATTAACATTCCAAACAGATTTTTGGAGACATCGCAGTTGTAATTCTGTGTACTTAAAATATCTCCAGTAGGTCCTCTTTAATTGTGTCACCCTGCCTGTGATTCATTTAATGTGTGGGCGAGAAGTTTGATGCGGACATCTTAATGGGAAATAATAATGTAACCTGTCTGTTTCCCTTTCCTCTGCAGGCCTGTGATGGTAACTTGGGTGAGAGTCGATGATGAAATGCCTCAACATGCCGTACTGTCCGGGCCCAACCTGTTCATCAATAACCTGAACAAAACAGATAATGGTACATACCGCTGTGAAGCTTCAAACATAGTGGGCAAAGCTCATTCGGATTATATGCTGTATGTATACGGTACGTGAGAAGATAAAACACCTTCTGTTAGACTCATTTACGTATAACTGCCACTTACAGTTCAACTCCCAAAGCTTTTGGTCAAGTCGAAAACCAAAACCCCATTTGTTTCCTTCAAGAACTTAAAGAAGCCTGGCCTGGGGTGGACGCCAATGTCTCCACGAGGCGGGCAGTGACTTTTCTTCACTCCCTCTATTCATGTGGATTTCCCACTAGATCACGGTCTCTGGTCGTGCTGAGTAAGAAAGCTGTGTCCTCGGGCACGAGCTGTGGAGGTTACATTAGAAATAATGACTGCAAAATTCAGCCTTACCAATTAATGGCTTTTCATCTCAGAAAGTTTATTCCCAGTGGTATTCTCCTATGATACCTGGTCGAGCCTTTCTCCTGCTTTGATGAGCAGAGCTATCCTATTTTCAGCATGAAGCTATTACCTTACAGAAGATATTGCAAGCCAGTAAATACTTGGAAAACATAGACAGTCCTTGGTAGTTGCATGAATGACCGACCTATAGCTACTGCTTTAGACACAATTTTTTTTTAATTTGTCTATTTTCTTAATATCTTTTTTACAGGATTGTTAAAACATATTATGAGTTTCATTCTCTAGTTAACAAATACTTTTTGAGCATCTGCCATGTGCCAGGCATTTTAAACTTGTTTCCCATTTATATCTTATCGTCAGTTTTGTGCATGGTGAATATTCTCTGTTTAGGTGAAAAGTGTACTGCCTCTCTAGTCTTATGATGACAAATTGAGTATCTCCTGTTCAGTTGAATTCTCTTGGTTAGCTTTATACCAGGAAAAATAGTCATGAACTGACATGACACAGAATGAGTAGCCATAGACATGAAAATTTCAGTGTCTTATAAAATATATGAATACGTGAGTTCATTTCCTTCTTTGCATTAGCAGTGTATATAATCCCAGTGTAAGTGTATGTGAATATACACATAGACGCACATAGACATACATGTGGAATATTTACACTATAATGTCTTAGAAGCTGGCCGCTTTCCTTATGAAGAAAATAGAAATACAAGAATTTTTGATGAAATAGAAGCATGCTTTACACCACATCTACAGTGGATATTAATGTATAATTCGTAGCCTATACCTGAGGGGTTTATTTCCTTAACATGATGCAAAATTAAAGGATCATATGTAATCACCTTATTTGTAGACTTATAAAGTATGTTTTCTTTGCTCACTACCCAAGTTGTCTGTGGTTTACATATTATATCGTTAATTTTCCACAGTAGCTAAAGAGATTAAAGTGAAGGGAATGGCTCTCCTGAGAAGGCATGGGGGGTTCCTCATGCTCCATTTTAAGTCGACAATCCACAGAGCTACCTCTCTTCCTCAGACTAGTCACAGTCTGCTGATAGAGGAGGATGGAAAGGTAAATCCCTCCCATCCACTTCTATGTCCCTCCTCCCATCTGCTCTCTGTATATCAGGGTTTGAACCTCATGCGAGTCCCTACATTGCCATTACCCAGGTTTACAGACTTTCATTCAGCTCATTTTATAAACGGCAGGTTAGAACAAGCAGTGACAAATTTCTACCAGTCTATTATATGCTTCCTTGATTCTGAAGACTAAAGTATCTAGAAAAACAATGTTGATTTATTTTTGTACCTACTGTTCCTACATCTCAAGATGAGAAACATTTTGTGGATTTGATGGACAGCTATAGTTGAATAATTTTGGACACTAGCTATGGCTAGGACTTATTGAGTGCTCACTTCGTCCACGCCCTACGATGACTGTTTTACATGCATGATCACCTCTGATCTCCACAATAACATGAGGTAAGCACTGTCATCATCCCATTTTCCAGATGATAAAATGAAGCTTAGAAAGGTCACATAACTTAACACAGTTTACAAGGTTGCTAAATCGGAGCCACGATGCTTTGATTCCAAAGTCCAAAGTAAAATTTATATCTTTCTCTGTAGTTGCTTTTACTCTGTTTTCCAATACTACACTTCCCTCCAATGTAAGACTGCTCTTTTGGAATTAAGTTACGGGGCCAGAGAGCACTATTTGAAAGCCAAGAAGCAGAGACCTAGCTGCTTAGGCAAATACCTCTACACACACCTATCTCCCCAACTCTAGATGATGCCCTTGTCCTTAACTAGGGATTTGCTAGCTCTTTCCTTCTTTCCGCCCTAAATCTGTGCTCCTAGCAGGGCTTGGCATGGCAGGCTAGCGTACTAACCTAAGGTGTTGCTGGTCTCTTAACAGAATACTCTAGCAAATTGAAAAGGTGGTAAATAGATTTTCTTTTACTGTACTACTACAGTGACTTTCAATGTACTTTATGAACTAAGAGTTAACATGTCTTTACCATGTTTAATTTTTAGTGCCTGAGCCCCCATTTGTTTTGTTCTTTTAGCTTCTATGTGTTAAACCCAGCTCATTAGCTCCCACTGTGTATTTTTTTAATAGTGGTCTTATATTGTTCTTATTGCTAGAAATGATCTAAGCATTAAGGTTTTACCTGTTAACAGAATCTAATTCATTTAGGTCACTTGAGCCAGATATGAAGGACAACAGTCGCCCCAGCAGTAATGAAAATAATTCTAAATGTGTGATTTTTCACATAATGTAAGGAAGTGGTGACCTTTTTTTCTGAAGTCTCTTCCCTCATTAGTCTGGTCCAGTCTTTGTTCATAATCATATTTTCAAGTCACCTTCAGGTCCTCTTTGATTGTATTGTGGACATCACATATTTTGTGCCAAACTTTTAAAGACAAGAACAGAAATAGCATTATAGTATATCAGGGGAAGTCTTCAAGGTACACGTTTCTTTTCAGTGATAAATATTGTAATTGAACCAAAACAGAAAAACCACATTAGCCATTCACATGCTGGGCAGGTACTTCTCTGGGTACCATTGAGTTAGGTACTGGAGAGAGCAGGAAGTCTTCAGTGCTTGGCTCAAGGGGCAGTGCACCTGACTCATCTGTATCTACGGCTACACCTGCAGCAGGGTACAGGTACATCGACATGATCTGCCAGGTCACAAAATGCTTCCCCACCTATGGCCTCCATAAGAAAGTGTCCAAGGAGCAAGACTGAACACACTGCCTATTCTTCTAAAAAAGTAGAGAAGAATGTTTGTTTGGTTTGTTTTTAGCAATTCCTTCTGGATGCAAGTGAGGCTGCTTTAAACAGTAGTTTAAACTGCTTGTGTCCTCATCTTAAATGAAATGAACAATGTCTCCTGTAAAACAGAAAAGTTTGCTGTTTCTTCACTATCAACAATTTGTTGATTCTTCACTATCATATTTGTACATTTGTGTATGTGTGACAGAAGTCCATGAGGAGCATTAAAACCTCGGGTTATTGATCAGTAGTAAGAATCATTTTAAGCAGACCTCATAACCAAGAACCAAGATAATGTTTTCATAAACTTTCAGGAAGTTGTATCAAACCCAGTAAAGGTGCAGTATATAATTAAAGTTTTGATGTATTAATTAGACAATCTGAGAGCTCACTTGGAGATAAAAGGACACCAGATGTGTCGGGGAGAAAAAAAAATTGATGTGCTTTAGATAAAATTTAAAATCAAAAGCCTTCAAATCATCTTATGCTCTATTATAGCAGAATGATCGCTTAGTTCAAAGTCTTGCTGACAATTTAACACATTCAGTTTGATCATTTGGGCTTAGAATTTTTTTTTCTCTTTCATATTTGCCCTTCCCTTTTCCCCAAAATAATTTCTGAAACGATAGAAGAATATACAGTTATCAAGCATCTGACAATGTATTCCCTTTGGGATTCCTGGCTTTGAGGGTCAAGCCTCATTTATGCTCAGTTCTCTTGTTTACAAGATGGAAAACGTTCTATCAGTTTTATCATTGTTGTGCACTTAGGTCAAGCTTTTAACATAAGCAAAGGCAACTAACTTATTAATATTGATAAGTTGTAAATTTTTAGTGACTTTAAATAAAATCTCAGTAAAATCTCTCATGCCTGGAACTTGATATTTAGTGGTGACATTCTCTCTTCTTTATTTAGAAGTATGGAAGTAGTTTTACTTCCTGATGGGATGTACAGGTGGAGAATGATGAAGTTAACAGTCGTAGAGAGCAAGGGAGCAGGAACACACTCATCTTTGGCCGATAGGAGCCCTTTAGATAGAGTGGCGCCATCTCCTCCTTCCTCCCATCTGTAAAAGTAGAAAATGAAATGAAAACCTTCACACCCTCTTGGGTGTTGAGTTGGTCTAACCTCACTTTTGAAATCAAATTGATGTGGGAGGTGTCAGATGTTTTGTTCTTTTTTTCCTCCCTTCTCTACTTCAACTCTCCTCATCCCTAGTTTACTTCATTAATACAAATCTCTTCTTTTCTTAGCTCTTCCAACTAAGACTTTGGGATATAATTAGAAGACATAAGTCTTTGGGGAAAAACTTGCTTTTAAAGGGGGAAATCATCGAACATCTCAATGTCCTCATGCTTTTGTTTTGTCATTACTGATCATTGTTGTGTTCAGCATTGTGGGTTTGATTTTCCTTTTTTTTTTTTTATCCAGATCCCCCCACAACTATCCCTCCTCCCACAACAACCACCACCACCACCACCACCACCACCACCATCCTTACCATCATCACAGGTATGGTACCTTCATTACCATTGGAAATACCCTGAATGTATATTGTCTTTCTGGTATGTATAAAAAGAAGCCTAAAAGTTCCCTTTAAATCCTTGGGATTTAATTGTTCCTTTATTTTGGAACTTCAGAGACATTAGATACTATATTCTTAGGTTGAATCTTAAAGACCTCAGAAAATCTTTTAACATCCAGGCATTTAACAGTAGATCAGATATTTTGCTGCTTACCCATAAGAGAGAATTCTTTTTTTAAGCATCACAATTCAAAGCAAGAGGCTAGGGAAAAGGCAGCCTTGCTCTTAAAGGACACGATGATAGCTTATGCTTAGCCGTGGTTGATGAAACGGTAAGTATTATGGCTTTGGATCTTCTCCTTGTCTCAATTTCATCTTAATCCATGTGAAGGAAAATACACACCCTTTAACATGCCCATATGGGCCATGTTCCTGAGTACGTTGTCATCCTTCCTGCCCCAGAGAGTACTGCTGATGGCATTACTGCCTGTCTGCGTTCCCTGGGTGGTCATAGGAGATCAGAGGGAGTCACCGTCTTTTCCGTGCTGAGTACCCATGTACGCCTCGCCGCCCTCAGTTAGATGTTGGGAGAGGCAGCCACAGAGGTTATAACTCAATGGCTTTGTCTCTTTGGATTATATGAAACGTATTCAAAATGAGATTTACTATCTCGTGTTTTCTGACTGTCACTGAGGTAGGAGGTATGCCATCCATCCCCTTCCTGGTCTCCAGTGGCTCTCACATCACTTGATGTTGCTTGTCTGGAAAACTTGGGAGTGTCCTGTGCCTGACAAGATAGCAAGGGTTATGGCCACATCATGTCAACTAGATATGGAGGATTCCTTTTGGTAAAGCCTTCCCCACCCACCGTTTCCAGGTAGCTGCCACAGAAACATGTACAAGAAATTATTCTGAGGGAAAAAAAAAAAACTCTTTGAAAAATAACTTTTCTAGTTCATTCTGTCATTGGATGAGACTGCAAGGTCTCTCGGAGCCACACGTCCTGTATACATTCCTATCACTTGACTTCCTTAACAACGCTGAACATTTTACTCATCATTCTTCACGTGTAAGTCCTCTTTACCACCCTAGATACGGCAACCATTCTTTACATTGACTTTCTGGGGATATTTTCAATTTTCACAGGAGACAGTGAGATAGATATGATGAAAATTCAAAGTAGTCAATGAAAGAGGAGGCCTCATTTGTTTATGAAATATAACAAAAGATTGTCTGATCTTAGCTTTCTTCACCTTTCTAACCATACAGTGGAACAAAGAGAACTTTAAATAAGCCACTAGTAAGGATTTTTCTGATTGTTGTTTATAAAAGCATCAGTGCCTTAAATTAAAATCTTCTGAAAATCCATCAATTGTTTTGTGTCTCACTCTAAACTCATCTCCATGGAGGCTACTTCCTAAATTTTTGTCTGTGCGTATTTCTGTTTCAGTTTTTTGTTAGTCCCTTCTGCTTCGTAAGTAAACTCTGTCAGTATAGTGAATAGATTCCTCCCACTTTCTGGATCATTGATAAGCACAGTGAAGATGCTCCTTCCTAACTCTGATTTCCAGAGCAACCATGCTATCAACTTTCCATCCTACGAACTAGGCTATTTACCTTTTATTATTCCTTACCTCTGATCCAGGTCGTACACCAGTTTAGGCTTGAGCTCTTGTTACCAGGCTTTCGTAAAGCTTCCTGTGAGCTGCCCTTTGGATGTTAGTGTAAATTACATCACTCCATTCTCCACTCCCCTGCATATGTGAACCGTTTAAGAACACCCTGTGGTAGTCTGTATTTTCTTTGTAGAAGTTGCCCAGAGATGAGCAGGCCTTTATTACCTCTCATTGTGGAAGGTTTCATATATAGCTACCCAGGTTTACAATTTAAAGCAGCTGAGGCCTTACTCTGTACGAACACATTTCTCTTTCATATGGAAAATCACTTTTCTTTTGTGGCTGGCCTCTCACTAGCTTAGATTTGGTTTTTGTTGTTGTTGTTGTTGTTTTTGTTTTTTAAGACCTTTCTTGGCACTCCGTGAACTCCTCCCCCCTCACAATCAATCTCAGCAATTGGAAGGAGACATTTCTGTACCCAGCATTTAATCCTTTACTCCACACTACAGCTAACCTTATGTCCTCACACAGCTACAACTCACTGTTATCACAGTTCCTACTGCGGAGACTCCACTTACGAGGAAATTTTAAAAACAAACAATGCTATATTTCTCTGTCCACATCGGAGCTACATTTAACAGGGCCTCGTCCTGGCTTCTCTCTTTCCTCTCCTGGCCCCTCGGTTCAGGGTAGTGTAAGATGATCTCATGCATGCACGTTAGTTAGCCTTCTGATGTTAGCAATTGAATCGTCTCTACACACAAAATGCATTTGTGATAATGAATTCCCAGATTCTCACTGGCACACCCAAGAGTAGTTAAACTAAAATTGCCACTGAAACAACGTTGTAGAATTCGTTGCCTTAATGGATGTGATCTTACAGGCTTACTGCGACTTAACAAGCAGTCTTATATTTATTTATCTTGCCCAGAAAGTACACTTGTGCAATTTAACATTTGCTCCTTTCTTCAAACAGATTAAAGGTTATGGAGCTGGATGATTCTGTGTCCCATTTTAAAGGTCCAGGCTATCCCCTAGATTTAGATCGGTTCCTAAAAAATCTTCCAGACTGAATCTTGACAAATGGATAGCTAAATTAATTTCCACTCTTCTTCTCTCTTGCACTGTTTGGTATATTATAGCCACCATTAGCCTTAAAAGCTTCAACAGCTAAATCTAATGACAGTTACGTAAAGCCTGAGCTTACAAAAAAAAGAAGAAGCCCACAGTCATCTATTTCTTCTTTCCCAGTCGAATGCAATAACTGAAACCCGTTCCCCAGGTCAGAGTTTCATTATAAGAAAATGCACAAATACAATAGAAAAAAGATTTTTAAATTCAAAAGGTCAGAGTTGATTTCAGATTTCTTGAAAGGAAGTGCTCCCTTGTTATCTTTTATCTTCTGTAACCAACATAGTAGACTTGTTCCCCTTGTCAGGAAGGCAGACCATCATTGAGTTCCCAGGCACCAAGCTCCCTCAAAAGAGGTTAAAGCTTCATCCTGAAGACCCTTGAAAGAGAGGAAGCATAAGCCAAGTCTGACTTGAGGTTGCCCACTCAGAATCACAGACATGATGGATGGGCTGAACAGGGTGTCCCTGCCTTCCTTCCATCCTACATGGAGCGGGTCTCCTGCATGTGGAGGATAGCTTCATCTACGGAAGAATTTTTGCAGGTTCTAGAGTAGCGAAAGGAATATTTGGTTTTAGTTTGCCACATCACTATTGTTGTGGCTTTACAACCACATTAGGCCTTTAATGTCATTAGATTCTCTTTCCAAATCACACACACACACACACACACACACACACACACACACACACACACACACACGAGGGACAGAGTTGGGATAGGAGCCATGCAGAGTCTCAATGTTATTTTACCTAAGATTTTTTGGTGTCTGCCCTTTTTCATGTTGATTTATATTCTGATGATATATTTCTGTTCCAACTATTGCTATTCGCAAACTCCCATGCTTTTCTTTTTTTTAATCATGTCAAGTTGTCCGTGTGGTGTCATTCATGAAAATATATGCTGTTTTATAGAAGAGCAAACTGCATCATTTAAATTGTCCCTGTAGACCTCTGTTAAAATACAAAGACGGCTAGCCATGACTCGCTTAAGAATCTTTCATGCAGATTCCTCTCAGAAACCAAAATCAAAGAACCTACTGCCATCGCTGGGGCGGGAGTGTCTGTTTTGTTTTGTTTTGTTTTGAACTTTCTTCGAAGTTAATTGACTTTGTGTATTATGTGTACATAGAATTACCTGTTTCTCTGTTTGGTGATAACTTTCACCCCTGTCTGCAAGTGTGATCAAGCTTTTCCTTTGACCATCTTAGGAAAGTATTTTGTGTTTCTCTCCCTGGTTAATACAGATATTGTATTCTTTCTGTTTGATTGCATCCTGAGTTAGATCCATGCTGAGGAGTACCACAGAAAGCACTTAGCACTCAGTCTACACACCCTTAGCAGCTTAAATACGAAATTCAGGCCAGGGGGAGTTCAACCTTTAGGTCACACTCTACATGTGACTGTCATAAATTAAATAATTAAAATCACCTTAGAATAAGAAATGAATAGCTATAGGGCCAAATTCAGAAACACATTTAAAAATCCTTTTATAAGAGTGAAGTAGGTCATTTCTAAATGAGTTTTTCTCTTTTTTAAAGTATATACCCAATTAAATATTTTGTGTTTCTTAGAAAAGAAAATGGCAAGGTTTTTCTTTTTGGTATCTAAGGACTCAAAACTCCAGGATACCTTGGAGAGAGTGAGTCCCACCCTCAGGCTCACATTATTATTTTGGCTTTCATAGTCTAATATCATAAGCTTTTGCATGTGTGTAGTGCGGATCAGATCACATAAAGAAGGTGAGCACAGCCTTTATTGTTCCGTAATATTTGTAGAACATGCCAAATTGGAGAAACTCAACACCATGGCATGTTTTCAGTTTTTCACATACAGAGGAAAGAAGTATACCTGAGTTTAAGACTGACTCTCTAACGTGATCATCTAAATTGCAGTAGAAAGCTTTCCTCCACGTAGAGCTATCTGCTCTCCAGGGTCTTGGCTACCGATTCCTTCTGCTCTGCGTTGTCGATGTTTACATGGTGTAAGGGGTATATGCTTTTAAGGATGTATTCAATAAAAATCAAGTACGCATAATATATATAGGACCGTGCTGGTGCCTATGGAGCCATAAAATTCCTTTAACCCTTTAAAATATGATTATATTTTACGTGTACATTGGACCTCAATAACAGGATATGATACAATCGGTTAGGGCTGACTCAGTGGCACAGGCAGAAGGTGAGGAGACATCACAGGAGAAGTAGAATTTGGTCCGTGCCATTAAGGAATGGATGAAATCTGAATACGAAAGGGTGACATAAGTACCTCCCTTGACTTTTGGGGCCTCATGGATGAACCCTTTCTCTCTATAATTACCCTAAATAAGATCTTGAGTTTCCTTCCCCTAAAGCAGTGGTTCTCAACCAGAAGCAGTTTTACCAACCACTCCCACCAGGGCCTTCCACCACATACCCGCAGGGACATTTGGCAATGTGTGGAGACATTTTTGGTTGTCACAACGTGGGGTACTACTAGCATCTAATGGATAGAGGCCAGGGATACCACTAAATATCCTATAATGCACAGGACAGACCCCACGACAAAGAATTGCCTAACCCAAAGTGATGAGATTGAGAAAACCCTGCCCTAAAGGGAACCAGACTTGGATTTTCTGAGACCTCGGTGGCAGTATCATTCTGGCAAAGAAAAAAATCTTTTTTTGTAATGACTTTGGGAAATGAGAAGTCAGAGACAGCAAGCAAGATTGGCCAGGGGGAAGAAAAGAAAAGAAGGAAAGTGTGGCATTTTAGAAATTAAGCATGAAGCCCTAACTCTACTTCAAGCATCTATCTTCAGTGTGTATGTTTGGTGTGTGTCTATGTTCCAGGCATATATTAAGCCACTGTTGATAGGAAATTCACATCTTTCATCCTAGAATGTTTACTAAATTGCATTTTCTCTAGAGTTGGCACCTACTCCATTAAGACCAATTTCATTCATCATTTATTGAATACATATTGAGTGTTACTGATATGCCAGTATGCCTGGTGACAAAAACATTATTAGTACATTAGTCAATACTTATGAGCAGCCTTTTAGGTAATGAGCTACCTTTACATAAGTTTTGCCCCAAAAGTGCATTACCATTTTTTTCATACTGTCTTAAGTAGGTACATTTTTATTTTGCTGATAATTATAAACCTATTACAAATAGCATAATAGCCAACCAGTTTTGACCCATATTGATTTATGAGAGAAGGGAAGAAATTAGAATACTACAGTGATGAAGGTTTGCCAGGTTCTGCATTAAAAAAAAAAAGAAAGAAAGAAAGAAAAGAGAAGAAAAGAAAATAAGAGAAGGAACACAAGTTAGATTTTTTCCTAATCGTAACTTCCATACGTAATGCTCCTTGTTTTCGAATAGTCCAAGAGATAAAGACTTGACATGTTTCCATTCGAAAGATTTATCAACAGTGCTAAAAGTGGTATTACAAACACAGGTTTCTCAGGATTAGAAAGTGAGAGTTGGAGCTCTCTTGGTAGTGAGAGATAAAAGAGCTGGCAGGAAGGACCCAGCCCTCCAGTGGCTGCCATGGGACAAATACCAGCTTCTCAAGCCGCTTCCCTCTCCCCACCATCACCCTCCTTGCAACATCATCTTCTTTTCCTCCCCTCCCTGTGCCTTGCCCCTTCCCGTCCCTCCTTCTACCAGCATTCACACACTACATGATATAGGAATTGTTTTCCTTGTTCAATGAAACCACTGTACAGATTCCTATTATTTTCAGAACATCTGGTTTTCAAATGAAAAGGTCTCAGGGGCATAGCAGCACTAGTGAACAATTCTGAAGAAGCTTTTAACAAAATTTTCAATTGCTTAACCAAAAAAAAAAAAAAAATCACTTCCCTTTCTGCTGTTCAGCGACACACACAGTCTCTTCACTCAAAGGGGAGATGACAGTAAGAAGTAAGAGAGATTTATTATAGCTCTCCTGTTTAGGCCTGTTCCCATCCACTTTTCCCATCCCTGAGAAATAGGAGGTTAAGTAAAGCATAACATGGATGAAAAGAAAAGTAACCAGGAAACCAATATAAAATAAATTTCAAAGTTTAATTTTCCAGCACATATTTTTGCCTTCAATAGATTTCAAATAAGTCTAAATTAAATAAATGAATGAATGAATGAACGAATGAATAAATAAGGAAAAAAACTATATTTAATATATATTGGCCAACATAACACAAGTATGAAAATAAAATTGTCAGGGGAATTCCTTGCCTGCCCTAGCATCTAGATTTAAAGCATCTCCATAACAGAAACTGAAGGAGAATTCAATTAAGAAAACCCATTGGCTCCTTATTGACTGTAGTTAAGAAAATAAACTGAGGAAAGATGTATTAAAATATGTCTGGACTGCTTAGTATGCTTTCGTTTAAGCTTGTGACAATCAAAATGGGAGAATTTAAATTCTTTACAATTAAGCTCTTCTTTTGAGCAGATTGAGTTCTCTGGGTTATTACACTGTGCATTTTTTAATGTACACCCTACTCACTCACACCCCAAAATGCAGTCTTGCAGTGAATCTGCACGTTGTAGCGCAGGAACACCACAGAGCAATTGGAGAAGAAAAAATATTTAAGGTTGTGAATTTAATTTTGTTCTAGGATTTTCATTTTCATTTATGGCACCCGTTGTGTTTGAGACCACGGACTAATTTATGGATTAGTTTTAAACCCCCAGTCTGTCACACTCAATGAACAATTCTAAGTTGGAGAGAATCCATATGAAAGGATTAGAATGTGCCACAGTGGAGCTTACACATGACTGTTTCAACTAAATATGGCCCAGCTGCCTCTGAGGCAGTGACATTTTTTTCTACTTGGTAAATGGTTAGTGTCTCTAATCTCACACATTGTCAGGGCCTTTTCATTTTGTCAGTATCATATACCACAACATGAAATATAGGTGATGTTTAATTTATTCAAGATACGGTCCCATTAACTGTTTGTGTGGATGAGAGACTAAAAAAAGAAAAGTCAATATTTAGTGAAAAGTGCATCTTTCAAATAGCAGTGCCCAGCCCACCCTTGGACACCTCATTTGATTATACTCATAAAAGAGATAGAGAGTGACCTTTGAGAACTTACATGCTTACTGGGTTTCCAAGAACATGGGATTGCTTGGTGTTGACCATATAAAGTAAATGTACAATAAATTTGCCCTTGTTGTAATTAAAATTAAAATAGAGACAATAGCTTGGCAAAGCCTTTTTAATTTCTAACCCTACTCCACCTAAGTCCAGCTCAACTTTCTGTGACCTCTTTTCCTCATAGGCCTAGCTCAAAGGTGATTCTTTAAAGACAGCAACAAAATGAAATTTCAAAAAGCTTTTGTTAGGGCAATTAGGCACTCTCATTTTTCAAGCTAATTACAGCATTTATGACATACTGGAAATTCACTATTTGCATTTTGCCTGTTGTACACTTAGAATGTTATCAAACAATCTAGAGTGACCCCACAAGTCACAGGCACAAGCTCGTGCATCTCCCCAGTCTTGTGATTAAGATGCCCTTAAAATCTCTGCTCCACAGAGCCGCGCCCACCTCAGAGCCAGGGTGTCTGCGGTTTCTGCATGAAGTCATAATGCAGTTATGGAAGAGAATTAGATCCTGTCACAGTGCTCTCCTGCGGGGAGCACAAAGTCACTTCTGAAGATTTTTTTTTTTTAATTCTTTACTTGAAATAGCCTCTGTTCAGATAGCACACCAGATGCTCTTAGAGAAATGGAATCAGCGGAGTCCCAACTCCCCGGATATGCCTCAGCTAAACTGCTGTAGTCTCCTGCTCCATGGCTGGCCACGGTTTTGCCATTACCAGCTGCAGTAACTGTGTCGTTTGACTTGAACCTGTGTTTGCCTCTAACTGTTTTAGAATGTGTTTTTTCCTTCTCAGCATCCCTTTCTCCTCCCCTTTTGGGTGCAATTGATGGATTTCCCATCCCAAAAATGGGAAAGCAAGCTGCACTGTGAACTTTCCTTTATTTATTTTCTAGTACCCACATAGAAGCTGATGTCTAGCTTCACTTAGCTTAATTTCATCATAAAGCCAACATTACGTTGTGATGTAGGAAGACGGTAAATTGGGGAGTCACTGGTTATTGCTAAGAAATTATTTTTAAAGACTCTAACCCTTAGGTTTTTCTCCACCCCCTTTCTTTCATTTTATACTAATGATTTACCTGGTGGGAAAAAAGGCATATTAGAAATGCTACTAAAAAAAATAATGAGCCAAAGTGTTTATTGCTTTTTTTGTTTGGGAAAAGAGCCAGTGCCTAGCCATAAAAATGTACTAATATGCATATAAGTGTTTCTATACAAATGTGCATTTGATTTTGCCCTTCAAATTGAAAGCACCTCAAACTAACACTTGACTTGGATGTTTCAAGTAAGGAGATATGTCAACTACGTCATGAGAATCTGGTGTAGAGATGTTTCGACTGTACGATTTTCAGTATTGTTTTTTTTTTTTTACTGCTATTTTATGCATACAGACTTGACTTGTAAGTATCATGTTCTTATATGGTATATTTTATGCTTTTCTTTCCTTCATCTATTCTTCAGAAACCCACTTAAAAATTATATTAAGTAACAGTGGCCTCTCAGACTTCTGGTTAATTCTGGCTCCTTGGAAGGGCTAAATTTTTTATTGTATAGGATCCTAAGGAAAGCATGCCAACTGAAGAAAAACACCAGTGTGAATTCACGGGTCATATTTATAAATCGGAAGCACCAGGCTCATTTGAAAAAAAAAAAAAGTTATGTTCATCATTCTAGTGCATTTAAACATTGCCTGTATTGAGTCCGAAAGTCTTTTGAAGCCTCCAGAACTCATGAAAATAACTACCAGCTAAGTAGCTGCATTATAAAAAAGGACCAGTATCTACTTATGGTTTTCATCCAGAATCCCAGTCCAGCTAGAGATTGACCAGCTCATGTGTCAGTGTCTACTTCTTTCTGGCCAGAAGGGGAATGTGGGAGGAAACATATTTGAGAGGTGTAGAACTGAAAATTAAAACGTGGACAGATAGGCTGACACGAATGAAGTTGGCTAGAATAGTGGTGTTAAAATGACTCTGGAAAAAGAATGCCGTTGTTCATTTTGTTAGGTATTTATCCCACTTCCCCTCTAGCCAAAAAGAAAGAGAAAATTTCTTGAGCCCCTTGAAGAATTACCTGTGATGAGGTACCAGTATGGCAGGCTTAGTTTTGAAGCCTGGTAAAAGGAGAAAACTAGAACAGCATCAGGACTAGAAGAGGAAAGAGACAGACCACATTTTCTAGCACAGCACAGGCATTTGGCAGGGCTATCTCTAATGCAGCCATGAAGGCAGGACTCCTGGCAGCTCGTGGCAGTGAACTTGGTTCTGAATTGTGAGCACAAGGATGACTAGAGACTTTAATTTTTGAAATATCACATGATTAGAAGTGTCATTTGGCAAATTATGTGGACTTGGGTATTTCCATGACAGACTTCTGCTTTTAGATTGTAACATAGTAAGATCTGCAGAGTGGAGAATGGATTAGTGGGGTATGTGTGTGTGTACAGAAACTAATCTGAAAACCTTTAACATGTTCATTCCCATGGCCTCCCAGTTAATTGAACTTTCCAGCTGAACTCTACTGAAATAGCACACTGGATAGAAAACTTGAACCCATATATTCATCTCCAAGCATCTGAGCATAAGCCATAAAATCATCCGAAAGTGCAGTTGATTCAGTGAAGCCTAATTGGCAGTCATGACGCCCGAGTGCCCAGGTGGGTTGGGTTCAAACAAAGGCAATGTTTGAATGTATGAATCCGTTGTTTAGCCAGCCTTTTGACTGAGCTTTTCTGTCACAGTCCTGAGCCTTGATGCGTTAAGAGCCACCTACCAGTCACTGAGTTTTCACTGGCATTTCTGTCATTTTGCATGTTTCCCTGACTATTGACTAGCAAGTAGATGTGTCCTGGCAAGACCCGCAGAACCAAAGAATTTACTGTTTTCCTCACTGGCTCGCAGCTTTGAGCTGAAGGCATGTCTTAAAACAGTGCAACTCACTTCAAATGCTTTTGGCTTTTCATTTATTATTGCTTGTCACGCGATGTTCTTTGAAAGCTTGCTCATATATTATCTGTTCCATTTTTTTCCATTTTCCCTTTTTTTGCATGCCGTTCCTCCTGTTTCTTCCCTTCCTCCAATCCTCTGTTCCTGTCTGTAGACACAACGGCGACGACAGAACCAGCAGTTCACGGTTGGTATCACATTACTGTTTATCTACTTTCTCAGCACTGCTGAGAGGCAAGGCAAGCCTGGGAAAAAGAGAAATGTAGTCTTCAAGGGCAATCGTGTTTCAAGTAGACTGATCTCATAAATATACTGTAATTTTTAAAGGCTTGAAAGATGTCGAGTCTTGTCATTTCTGTTGTGAGTTCAGTAGCCAATGGTTGCAGTCTGAGGTGCAGCCTCCTCCTCACTGACTGGCAGGAATGGCAGGAGTTTCAGTGGCACATAGTCCTTATTTAGGTAACCCCACCAGACACCGAAAAACAGGGGACTTCAAAAAAACTAATATTTGCCTAAAAATCATAGCATCTGAATTAAAGGGCCGATGGCTTTCTTCGTTTATAGACTAGGCTCCTAGGTACATGTTGAAGTGGAGTCATTTGTGTCACTTAGTAACTGAGACTAGAGGACAGGTCAGAGCAGAAGATTCCTGTTTAAATTCATGAGGTAGTGATGAGGAAGATTATTGCTCTTTTAATTATGTCCCCAGTTATGTTTACCTCCACAACCTCATTTCTGGTTCACCCTTAATCTCTGTGTGCATAAAAGTTTATGCTAACATTTGGCAGGAAACATCTCCAAACCAAGAATATTTTAACAGCATTAGCTGGGACTTTAAAAAAATTCTCTTGTGTCATTGGTATCTTGTAGGAAAAATACTAAAATCTTAGTTAAGATTTTAACCAAAAGGTGAGGAAGCATCAGGAAATCCTTTCCCCAATTCCACCACTGACTTATTTACTAGGGTGGAATAAGTCTATTAACTTCTTAGGTTTCTCCAGTCGAAAAATTAGAATTGTGTCTCATCTGTGTACTACGTTATTAGCTCAAATCTAACCAGGCTGATGTTGTGCTTACAGATAGATATGTTCATTAAAAAATCGGCTGAATTTTAATAATTGAATCCAAGGGAATTATTTGGTAAAGATCTTACTTAGATGACTTTGCATGTTGTGGAGGGTTGAAATCTATTATTTAAACTGGTCCCCAAAGCGGTCCCCAACCTTTTTGGCATCAGGGACAGGGCCTCCTAGGAGAATCTGATGCCTGACCATCTGAGGTGGAGCTGAGGCTATGATGCTAGTGCAGGGGAGCGGCCGCAAATAGAGATGAAGCTTTGGTCACCTGCCCACCGCTCACTCCTGCTATGTGGCCCAGTTCCTAACAGGCCACAGATTGGGGACCCCTGATTTAAATGATTACAGGTGATCACCCAACCCCGTACCATTCATTCAACTTTTAGAGCAACATCTCTCGCTAGCATGGACCTGCTTCCTTAAATAGACCTACATTTAAGGACTCATCCGTTGAAAATCTCTAAGGAAAACCTGCCCTTTGTAAGCTGACTTTGAAGGTCAGGCCTTGGTGCTTGGCGGATCACCCCCATATTTGGACTTGCTGATCAGGAATTTTGAGGAAGCAATATAGCCCTTCCACCCCACTCCTACCTCACACTGCCATTTGTGCAAAGGAAAAAGTTCATAAAACAAGCTAAAGGGCCAAATACACCGACAATCATGAAATATCAATTAGGTATAAAACTTCTACTTTCTAAGGTAATGCCCCATAGTGCTTGCTACATCTCAGACATTGCACTCCATTAAGCTTAGTTATTTGTAGGTTTCATCATTAATTGAGCACTTCCTGACTTTTATCGATTATTCTCAGAGCGTTAAGGCTATTTTAATGTAGTTCAAGAGATTTTGTTCTCTTCTTTTTAAGATGCTTTGTTCCGAGCTTCCTATAATTAACTCCAGGGTCAAATGTAACCATAAGATTCCCAAATTCTTTGAAGATCTTTGAAGAAATATTGATTACGTATCTCCTAAGACTCCAGAGTTCTATTTTCTAGGTCCCTTCAGTAAAATCCATGTACTTAACATAATTCTAATGGATGTAGGCCTTGGAGTTGGGTGGGGCGTTCAAAGTAGGAAATATGTCCCATGACCTGAAAAAATGAGAAGTTTACTCAGGGCCAGTCCTGATTTTAGGGCACTGTTTTCGATCGGGTCTTTCTCTGGAGAGAGAGAAAGTGAAGGTGATCTCTTTGTTTGGTGTAATAAAGAGACACTTGGAATAGGACTTTATAGCATTCCTCTGGCAAGAAACCGATGTCTGTGTGCTGTGAGCAGCAGCCACTGTCTTATTAGTTCCGGGACAGTGTTCAAGCCAGCAATACCTCAGTAGGATGTTATTGACTGGCATTACCTAACAAATGTACCTAGAGCCAAGAGATTTGCGGAGGAAAAAAGAATAAATAAATTACACACACACACACACACACACACACACACACACATATCAAAATAATACATATCATCATAATATGTTTTCAACCATATATATGATTCTTTAATAGCAGGAGAGAAGTGATAACCCAGGTTGATCCCTATGTAGTGCTTTTATAAATATATTCTCCAACTTGCCTAAAATCCTTGTAACATGCCCAAAGAGGGGTCCCACCACTATTTTGAACAGCATACTCTCCAGCCCACAGCAAAAAGCTTTAATGAAGCCAAAGTAATATCTAGAATTTTACTGGACAGAGGGGAAAAAGTCTTCCAGATCAGTTATTGGGGTAGAAACAGTAATAGGAATATGGTGGAAAGTACAAAGCAGGGACCAGATTTCCAAATAGATGAACATACAGGACTGATTTTATTTGAGTGAATTATGGTTAAAACCCAACTTCTTTGGTGCAGCAACCACTTGACTTAGATCCATTTAAGAATAATCTTGAGATGCTCATGATAGGGATCTGGGCCTAAAATGTGGGAAAATGTGGTTTGATAACTTGGCAACTTAAATGACAAGACATATTAGGTCAGTCAGTTGTGACCAATTTACTGGTCTTAAAAGTTTTTATACTGGATTTCCTTCCATATTTCTCTTTCATAAAAAAAAAGGAAAAATAATAATTTTACAAAAAACTTTCCCTTTGAAGACTCATTAAAGTATTTTATTCATGCTTGTGTTGCTAGAGTATGTATGAAGTATACCAGTTGTTTATGTATGTTGACCATTTGTTCTTACCAATATCTGACCGGAATAATAATAAGCATGTATTGGAAGGTTAGAAGTGCATGGGCATGATTCAAAATCAAATGGATTTTCTCCAAAAAGAAACCAAACAATAATCAGCCACAATGTGTTTCTAAGGATCTAATTGATAGTAAAGATAAATGTGAGTGTAAGAGTGGAATTTTTAGATCAGGGTGACCGAAGGGGTCTTTTTTGAGTAAGGATCTTGAGCATTTGTATTTTTGGAGCTCATCCTTAAGGCCTGGACAGGAAGAATCCTGTGTTATGTGTGCATGTTGAGCAATGCAAAACACACTCTGCCAAATCCTGATACACCTGGTCTGAACTTCATGGCAGAAATGCATGAGTGACTTAAAGCACGGATGGTATAGTTGTTATTATGGTTATTGATGTGTGGGTGCGCGTGATGGTTTTTGTTTGTTCAGATGTGAGTGCTTCTCTGTTAAGCGTCTTGTGCCTTGTTCTTTTTCCACTCTGTGTGTCCCCTCCCATCCCACCCGCCTCCCCCATGTGAGGTTTTGGGTGACAGACAGCATGTCCATGTTCTGGAATAGTGCTTGTGCTTTTGCTGCACTGCAGTCAGCTGGCTTCCTCTGGGTTTGAGGTCTCTCTGTCTCTCTGTCTCTCTCTCTGTCTCTCTGTCTCTCTCTGTCTCTCTCTGTCTCTCTCTCTCTCTCTCTCCTATTTTAATATTTTCAGATCTACCTGTCCTTTTACCTTCCACCTCTTGTTATATTAGATGCTGATGATCTCATGAATTCAGAGCTCCCAAATGAGTTTTAATATAGTTTTTAGTTCAGTATATAATTGTGGTAAGACTCAAACTGGGAACCCCTCTAGGATAATTTTTCACTTTCACTTTCGGTTTCAAAATGTTTGGCTTGTGCTAGGTACATGTTCATACCCTAGTCCGGTGCCTTTAGGTAACTACCTCAATAGATGTCTCTTTCCCTGACTTATTTTATAAGTAGTGCAAGCCATGCTAGAATTTTAAAAGCACATGAAATTCTTATCTAACTTTCTATTCAATTGTGGGGAAATTCTGAAGCCCATTTTAAAGAAAAATAGCCAGCAGTGCGCATTATTACAACCTCTATGTCCACCATCTGTGTATGTACCTTTATGCACATCTCTCTGTATGAGTACACAACAATGGCATTCAAAGGCTGTCATTCAGTCAAGGCACTCTGCAGACATTGTATGTTCTGCTCAAGAACAAAGCTAAAGAGGTTTATGAATGGCTGCAGGACCTGAAGATTGCATTTCAGCCTTGATATGCAGTTTGGAAACAATGTGCTACTGTTTAACGGCGTGAACCAAATTTCTGCTAATGGGAAGAAGGGAAAAACTCTCCACAAAAGCTGACAAAGCAGGAAGAACAGGATGACTGAGCTTTTAGATTAAAACTACCGGGGGCGTCTGAAATCTCTATGACTGGTGATGGAAGTAACAGTTTTCATAATACGGCCAAGTGATCAGATGTATGCCGTTTAGGTAAGAGAGAGACCATCGCCTATCTTTTCTTAATGGGAAGGGTACTAGGACCAGTGGGTTTAAGTTTTTGTTTCCTAGAGGTTTTGTTGAATCATTCTCTTTTGAAATTCTCTTAAGAAAAAAGAAACTCTGATGAACCAAAGAACATTCAAATTCTACTTGACCTTGACCTTGAATTTATTTAAATGAATCTAGGATTTTATACTGTTTCTAATTTTTGAAGTTTTTCTTAACTGGTTTAAAATCATGTCACTTTTAGAAGATAGCAATTTCTGTTTCTAAGGAAGAATAACAACTGCAGAAGCACTATTCGAGGAGGCTCAGGCTATGTGTAGAACATTATAGCACCATGAAGAAGCAAAATACACAGCTCCACAGAAGAGACCATTGTAGCGTATATATTAAATTATCATGTTTGCATCTTAGGACTTTATTAATTGCTCTTGAGATTCCCATATGGTCATTTGTTTAGCAAACTTTCATTTGTTTAGCAAAGTTTAAAGAATTTGGTTGAGTACATTTTAATCAGAAGTGATGAAAGAGCTTTAATGGATGATATGAAAGTTTAAAGAAAAAAAACAAGTGGCTTCCCACTTATTGTTAAATTGAAAAAATTCCTTTCGAAGATTATTCTCTGCTTCATAAAATGCATCTTTGTCTTCTTTGAGAAATTGAGAGGTGTATAATTTTTAACGTGGAGGAAAACTACGTAAATCAAAGCAATTTTAGGAGGTAAATTTTGCATGTCATCACTTGTACACTCAGTGCTTCAGTAAACTCTTCCTAATTATATTTATTCAGCAATGATCCAACTATAGTGGAGCACTATGGATTTATAAAATACAATAGTAGTGCAAATACTAACGCCACTAACCCAAATGGCTTCCTACTTTCAGATGTAATCTGAGCAGTAGATTCCAGATGATTTGGTATATTTTAAAGTTTATGCCATTAAAAATGACAGTTTCATCTTTAATGAGGTGTATATCAACTGTCTGTTGCTTTTTAATGGGAAACTTTGCATATCAATGATATTTCATAAACATATTTGTCTTTATTTTTTAAAATTAGCTTTCTAACGCCCTCTCCAAGGAAACAAGCATTGAGCAGTAAAGCTGCCTACTTGAAACATCCTTGTTTAATATGGTTCAGTGAGCGCCAAGCACGTATGTAGAATGCTTTGATATTCATTGGGCCACGTAAAAGTGAGGGATTAGCCTTCTGAGAACTGCAAATTCATAATTAACTACAGAGAAGTATTTTATGTTGCCCATTTATAACAATTATTCAAATAATTGTATTCATCTGTCTTTATACAATGGATAGAACCAATTAGAAATAGGAACACTTTGAACCAATCAGATTTCAGAAAAAAAATGTATAGCAGCCCTACTCAGTTACCTGTATAAATTTATTGCATCACTCACTGCTTTCCCTTTAGTTACCTAAATCCATAGTCTGAGAACATCCATGGACTTGAAATCCTCCTGTTTTTAATTGACACCAACCCTTGAATGAATATTGGCACCCAGGGGTCTTGATGGAAATTTTTCAAGAGCTGATGATGTGACTACTCCTTTATAAAACAACTTACAAAATCCAAGCTTTTACTGACCATTTCTACATGAGCATTTCTATTAATTTGGGTTTTTTTTTTTCAATAGTGCGATTGGTTTGACATTACTTGTTTCCAGAGCATTTGTTTTGGTTGCTTTTATGCTCTAGTTAATAGTTCATTGAGTGTTACTTGCAAATCATTAATTCAGCAGATATGTACAGCACATATACTTTGTGCCTGGCTATAAGAAAAGGAAAGAGCTGAAAAAATAAATAAGACATTCCTCTCTCTTCAAGGACCTTGCAGTTTAATAGGTCCACAAACATCGTCAAAAGTGACAAATCCCATTAGAGAAGTATCAGCAAATTGTGTGATTTAGAGAACCAGGAGCAATCAGACAGGACTTCAAGAAGAACGGGGAAGAACAGTAAAGTCCTCCTTGACCGTCCAACTTTTTGTGTTGGTTAGTAAACTCCATTAAAAGATCAGCCTGCAAATAAAGCATGAGGAAGTGGAAGCCATTTCCTAATTGAGCCCCTCAACTGTTTATCTACTTTCCTCTTCACCTCTTTTAATTCAAATCAGAGCTTAGCTGAGAGCCATCACAGCTGGCCAACATTGGCGGTGACTGGAATATAGGCACGTCAAGCCCCCATTTGATTACCTCCTGACCTAACTGCTTTTTCAGCTTTGAGGGTTTTGTTCTTCAGGAATTCCTCTGATTTGTTACATTTTTCTTTTTTAAAAAAAATCATTTTGCAAATCAGATTTCCTGATGAAGGCATAACCTGCAATCTGCAGTTAGCAGATGCTATACCATTTTGAAACAAGTGATCCAAGAGCATCATAAATTGATCATGAACTATATTTGTCAGTATTGGCAAAGGATTTCAATTTACAGTTAAATGTGAAATAAAACTTACATACATTGGTATGTAACATCTAAATATATTTGTGTTTAAGAGATATATCAGAGCATCAACAGCTAACAATCAGGCTTTATTTTTCTTTTTTGCATGCTGTTATGAGTGATTTTAAACATTCACCTTCATGTTTCATGTGCTTTGAAAGTGGAGACTGAGGAATCTTTCTGCCTCGATTGTGTATCAGTAACAAAATTAAATGATTGGAGAAATGTACTTACATATTAATACATTTGAGCTATCCAAAAAAGAGAGCGATAGCAAGAGATTTGGCTCATGTTTTTAAGAAATTCATCCTCAGTTCTTAAGTGTTTTGTTTATGTCCCTTGAGGAATGGAAAGAAAAACGATTTGTTTTTACTTGTAAGGCCTTACTCAGTTGCCCAATTCCGCAGAAGAACTGGACAGTGAGGACCTCGCAGGTAAGGGCTAGTCATTAGGTAAGGCGCTGCAGTGTCCAACCTGTGGGTGCTCTGTCCACTTCTATGAAATGGCCATTTGGTTTGTCGAGCAATCAATTAACAATTGTGGATTTTGAGACTAAAGAAAAATAAATTTTTATTAACAATTTCTTCCTCCCACCCACCTCTCTTCCCTGTAGTAGCGGCATGTGTATTTCAAATTGGGGCTCGTACTATTAATGCAGTGGAGGTCAGGTCGTCTTCGGGATTGTACTAAAATGAACTTTTATGTTCTAGATACACAAAGGTTCAAGAGAAATTTCGTTGCATTAAAAAGCAGTTTAAGGATGTTGGATTATGAGACAAGATCTTTAAGAAAAAACTCATGTTGACCATTTACCTCTGTAAAGTAGACTAGAAAAGCCATGTCATAATAATCTTAGAAGCAGGGGGTAAGGAGGGGCAAAAAGGAGGGAGAGGGCAATTGTTTTGTCACACACCATGGTGTAAACTAATTATCCACCTCAGACCTTTTTCACAGCCCACTGAGCTCTTGCAAAAGTAGGTTTCATGCTTGATTCCAGAATTTAGGTGTTACTAATCCAGAATAAGAAGCATATCCTAAAGAGGGAGGGGATTTGAAACGGTCAGAGCTGAACAATTATATGAGCTCCCATGATGTTGTAGGACTTCACTGTCAACCAGTTACAGCTTCTTAAACGTTTTGATTAGTCACTTAATAAGTCAGTAAGGAATGCCCCCTCCTCGTCACCGTGTTGAGAAACCAAGGTATAGGAAGGACTGTAGGCGCTTACTCCAGTCCGTTGGAAGGAAGGAGGTTCCATGGTACCCCTTCTTGAAGATATTTCACTACAGCTCTCTTGAATAGTTGGTTGTTGAGGTGCAGTATTAACTACAGGTCTTACCCAGTGAAAGAGTAAGATAGTACTACCCAGTCTTTCCAGTGCAGTAGCTTTATTGCCTACCGTGTGCTTCTGCCAAACCTCAGGGATGCCTTTAGTTTTCTGTTAATGCAGCATGTCCCAGTTCAAGCTTAGCTGTTGGGTTTTCGCACAGAGTGAAAGCTCCGGGAGGCCCTATTGGTTTTATTCACTGCTGTCCTATAGTAAGCACTCAATTGATGCTTAGATTAATAAATGAATTCCAAATCCCAATAAATTTACATAAATAAATAGAAGATTAGAAATTAGCCAGCCCATCAAGAAAGTGTTTCATTTTTGCCTCTTTTTTGTGGTATATTTGGAGAAGTTCCAAAAACATTAGCCCAATTTTCTTTAAAAATAAGAGTAGATAAGTCCTCCCTGCGTAGAATGCAGTGCCAGGCATAAGTAGTCTCTACTCAGTTCTGATCCTGACCCAAAATAAACTGCTCTCTGACACAGTGGCCTGGGCAATTGGATCTTCTCAAGGATCCTAAGAAAAGACAGAGTTCTCATTGACCCTGATCCTTCTTGGCATATTAGCCAGGCAAGGATCACTCAGATTTGCATAATTTTTCTCCTCTTTAGGAAAATGGGACAAAATCAGCCATCCGCCCCTTCCCCCCAGCATCATCAATTAAGAAATACTCTCAGCTCTGCACCAAGTCAGATATGGCCTTGCTGCAGTTCCATCAATTACCCACAAGTCAGGAGCAATAAACTTAACAACTGTTTGTGTTCATCATAATTCGGTTAAATTAATAACTACATTGTCTCCCACCCCCACTCCCTCCAGGAACGGGGCAGTCATATATTGCTCAGGAACCATAAGTCATGTAGAACACTGATGATCTATCAGGCTGGGGCCAGGCTGCCTTTGCATCTGGTTTGATGAACTAATCAAAAACTGATTAGCACCTTTGTTCAAAGGGGATGCTGATTAATCAATTACTATTGATTGTGAGCTTGACTTCCCTCGGCAGCAAAGAGACATCTGAAAGGGAAAAAAAAACAACCAATAAAAATTGAGCAGCTGTCATAGTGTTTAAATTTATTAAAACAAAATACGTTATTTTTTATGAAGCTGTCTTGAAATGGGTCACTGAAGGGGAGCATATTGATTGAGAAAGGATGAACTTCTCAAATTTCTGTAGCCTAGAGACTGAATTCAATTATAATACAAGACAAACAGGTTAACACCCGTCTTAAACAGTCCATCAATAAATTAGAGTAGGTGTTGCACATTTAATGCTAAACTGTGGTAATGAATAATATTACCATTCATTCCCCGCTCCCATCTGGGTGGAAATTTCATCCTTTCCTTATTATGGATAAATGTTATATTCCGCATTTCCTTCAGAATAATGATAGTCTGTCTTCTACTCGCCCCCATTTCCCCCACCTCCCCCACATCCCCCACTTGCCACTGCTTCCTCGGCTAATGACAATTTCATAAGCAACATATGGTGCTCTATCCTCACCCAGCAAAGCAAGTTGCCCAGCTGATCCTCCTCTTTAATCTGCATTAAAAAATTATGCTTGTGTGTAGTTCAGTGACTTAATTATTGGCAGACCTGGGGAGCTTATCTAGTTTGACTTTGAACCCTTTCATTTACTTTTTGGGTGTTAACTTTATTGATGATGGATCCACAAGAGTTTTGAATTATTTTATCAATTACATCTGCTGTTTTTAGTGACAGCTGGTGGTTATTGCCACCCATGTGGAATAGAATAGCTTTAAGCATATTTATCCTTCTATTTTATTTTAAAACTTTTTAAAATTGTCTCCAACTGCCTCAGCAATGAAAGGGCCTTGGGGACTGTTTAGTGGAGTTCGGCGGTAAATATACCGTGTGCCAGGGAATGGCCCTCCAGCACAATCAAAGCAATCCATCAGTCTTCTGTTTTTGAATCAAAGGCACGGACAAGAAATTCCAGAGCTGTCATGCTTCCCCAAAATGTATTTTCAACTCTTGCCCTACAAACAAGAAAGCGATCTGGAAAAATCCTACAACGTCTCCCTCATAATCCACAGGAAAGTATGGGTGAGGGCAAATTCTAAATGGCTTTGATAATCCATGCCAGGTGTTAAGGAGGAATCCAGGTGAGCCAACTATAGTTCCCTAAATGGATTACAAAGGAAACATAGGCTCGAAATCTAGCCTGAATTTAGATAACAGAAGCACTTCAGGGTCTTTGGATCCAGATGATCCATTCTGGGGTGGGATATATGACCATCTGGCTATCGTGTCCTCAGTCTGCATGAGGAACTGTCAGTAGACATAGCACTTTGAAGGACTCTTAACTAGCTTCCACCTAACATGTGGCCCAGATTTGGAAAATAGTCTATTTCTTTGAGGGGAGACAGTAATAATGATGATGATAAAACAACAAAAACCAGGTGTGCTGTGTAGGGCCATTCAGGGTATGGCCCACAAATGTAAAGTGTGGTATTTAACTCATATTTATGTAGTATTTATAGCTTAGAAAGACTTTTTGCACATATTAATGATCTTATTTGATCTTCATTCACTCAGCACAGTTGTTTGAGTTCCTCCTACGGGCTGGGCTCTGGAATGGACACCAGGGATGAGCAGTGAACAAGACCAACTGGGAGCTGGAGCCGCCCTGGTGTTCCAGGCCGGGCCCCTGCTCTTGGGTAGTTACGTTCTAGTGGAGGAGACAGGCTCAAAACACAAGATAATGTCAGACAGGCATAAATGCTGGGAACAAAACAGAACTGGGTTAAGTGAGAGTGAGTGACTAGGGCTGGGAAGAGGTGGAGGCTGGTTTAGAAAAGCTCTCCAGGGAAGCCATTGGGACAGGAAGACCAATGGATGAGAATGAGCCGGCCCTGGGAAGGTTTTTGTGAGATTGTTAAGGAATGTTGTTAGTCTCCATTTACAAATGAGGAAACGGGGGTGCTAGAGGCTAAATGATTTATTCGAGAGACAGCCAGAATTTGAACATTTGGGTCTTCCTGCCTCTATGGGAGATAGAGACTCTGATTTAAAGTAGTTATTTTCCCCCTGTGAAATCTGTACTTCCTTTGCTCTGGGGTCTTGGGACTCCTTTTCCGCTTGGACCCTTTCCAGTGCAGCCTGTGCACGCCGGGAATGAGGAAGGGCAGTCTGGCTCTCTGCAGCCTGTCAGGCGTAGCCACGTGCTCGCCGACCTGGATAGATCTCTTCCAGCATTAAATCAAGCTCTTTCCCTTTCAGAGAAGACCTTAAATTCTTCTCAAATGTTTTCAGTTCCATTGTCCCCCTGACTGTCCTAAATTATGGGATGAGTTTCCCACTGAGATGGTTCTAAATGCCATGAGAAAGTAAGTGTTGGGTTGCAGAAGGTTAAACCTGAAGATTCTCTTATTTAAAAATTTTATTTAGTACAAGACAGTAGACTGACAAATCCATGCCAGCTTGTCTGTGACTTTCTCATGATGTGACTGAACTTCATTGTATTGCTGATCTTCCCATAATCCAACATGCTACTGTTTATCCCATGGGGAGGAAGGAGACCTCAAGTAGGAAGTTTTCCTCCAAATTAAAAAGTTGGCAAGCCACAAGGCAAAATGTGAATTCCAGTTCTACAGATTGGACACTGCTTTGGGGTGACTTCACCATATTCATTATTTCATCTTCACACCCCCCAAATGCCTGAGGTCCACTGAAGCATCTTTCTCCAGAGAGAGATTCTAGTGGGAAATGTGTGCTTGGAAATAGTTTACAACCCTGTCCTCTTATCGGGTGTATATGCCTTTAAGGAAAACTCTAGTACTATTCTTAGTGCCTTCCTGGTGCTTAAAATGGAAAAGACATCACATTTCTAAGCCCTGATTATTATGAGACAGAGGACTCCTGAGGATGTCTTTTGGTCTCTCTGGTAATGCTAAATGTCTAGGGAAGATTTCATCCTGTTGCAACAAGTCATTTCCACTGTTGGTTAAATTAACTAAATGAAGTTACTTGGGAAGGGAGAAAAATCAACATTAAAAAAAAAAAACCAACAACAACACTTGCTCATATATTTAGCTGACAAGTATTTCATAGCCTGATACTCAAGATGGTACACCTGAACATAATTTGGACTAGGTGGCCTTCAGCTGCCAGGCCCATAGCCTTGAGCACACACGGGTAGGCCATCAGTCACATTGTGCCAGTCTGCATAAATGGAGAGAGCTTGGTGACTTCAACTCAGCAACTATTTATGGGGCACCTCACTACCTGAGAACAAATGCTGAGTGTGCAATACAACCCTTACCCCCCAACGAGCTGATAAGTATTTGCTTGAGTCGGTGATCAGAACTGAAATGAAGTTCTCCTTGGGCTTTAATATAACATTTAAATTTGGCAAACACAGAATACCTATGATATGCCAAGCCCTGAGCCAGGGAGACACTTTCATAGTCAGCAGCACATTGACCTCCCAAAACGACCCTGTGAAATGTGTGATTGTGCTCGATGGCTTAGAGTAGCAGAGTGAAGATCTGCTTGAAGTCACAGAGGACAGTGGTGAAGCCCAGCGTCTACCCCAGATCTGATGGCGAGTCCAGTGGACTCTGCAGGAGATGAGATCCTAACTCTTCCTGCAACTCATGTTCAGGCCTATTTCTGTAGGATTAGGTAGGCAGTAACAGCCTAAGAGAGCCCCGAGTCCTCATCACTGAGCAGTGACAATGTACAGCCAAAGCCTGTGTGCAGTACTTCTAATTCAAATGAACGCACACTGAACTCCGGGTGGCACGATGATGATGATGACTGCAGTTTTTCTTCGAGCAGCTTAACATAGTTCCTTTGAAATGTTAGTGTAGCTGCAGTTACATTGCTAGAATGAAATGCAGCTGAAGGGTAGCACTAGATGCCTGGGATGCTGTATAGGAGTCTTCGTGATTTTCTTGCCTTACATTATTCCTTCCCTTCCAGTTTCTAAGAAGACAGAAAAGAAAGGTTATGCTGCATAGAGGCTAGTGTACTCCAATATATATTAACATCTTAATGGGAAAGCTGTGCATGTACTGTATACATTTACTACTCTCTGACAAGAGGGAATTAAATGTCAGAAGGATTTGTAGCATCTATAATTGAATTGGTGCTGAGAAAAGCAAATCTTAAAGAAGAATAACATATTAGGATTAGCAAATAATGTGGCGTTTTGTCAGCGCATGCCATTCAGTTTGTTCCCCTTCAGTAATAAAGTTGTGCTTTTTAAAATGCACACTTATTTTTGTTGCCATGACGGGAGCTACAATAGGTGGTAAGAATGAGTAGCGACATTATTCAGATGGTGCCGGGCTTTTTGGTTTGTTTTGCTTTGTCTTCGAGGTCAGATTTTGTTTTCGCCTCAGATTTGGAAAATCCACTGTCAGGCTTTTTCGTTCTTCCTAGCAAGAAGTTGCAAATGACATCATGGTCATTAAGCTTCTTGTGAGATAGACTAATCCCTACAGCCCTACGCAGCTGGAGACAGCATTTCCATTATAAGCTCCGACCCTAAGAGTTTTAATTAAACTGGCATGTCCAGCAAGACTTCAGCCCAGGAAAAAGACAAGACCCAAACCAAGCTACAGAACTGTTGCAGAAACTTTTCTTCAGTCATCCACAGATGAGCAAATTACTGATGGTAGAACATCTGTATTGTCCAATACACGAAGTAGAACTGATATTAGAGCCCCCCCATGTTACTCATTTTTAAATTGGGACCTAAGGTCATTTATAACCTTTGAAAAGAATAGATATGAGCATTTAAGGTGAGTGTCTGGCTCTCCTCAAGTCTTTAAATGAGCCGGGGATGTTTTGAAATGTGAAGGAAGGCCAGCTCGGGGTGGTCATGCCCTGTGCCATCTATTTTACTGTATATGTATCGCACTTCAGCTCCTCAGAGGTAGAAAACTTGGTGACCCTTTGACAAAAAGGTCGCCCTCAGACCATGCGACCTGGCTGCAAGATGGGCAGGCTGTAGTTGCAGAGAGCATTCTGCTCAGTGACTTCCTGCCAGAGTCCCTATTTGCCAGGAGCTGGTCTAGGATGTACTGGCTCTCCATGGATCCCTGCTTTTGGCAGCAGAGCCTTCTAGGCTTATCACAGATCCATGATTAAGGCATTCACCGGGCAGTTTATGTTACGCGTTCCATGCCAGGTGGTAAAGTAGCCATAGAAACTGGGATTTGTTGCAGAGCCCTCTTTTAACACAGGCAGCGCAACTGGAGGGCTGCATTAAGGATGATTCTGGCAAGTAATCTGAGGAGTGAAAGCAAGTAGAGAAAGAGGAGTCCCCTAGGGGGAGGGCGAGACTGACATTCCACTAGCCATCACTTTTCTTGTCAGGCCCTAGGGAACTACTACCTTTAAGAACTCCCCCTCTACAGCACCCAGGAGGAATGGATCAAGCCAGGTCGCCTGATCTATGGTAAAGAAATCCAAGCAGTTTGGGGCATCACTCTTGGGAGTTTCTTTGAAATATTTTTGTCCTTGCATTTTCTAAGATGCTAACGCGAACCCAGGAGGTTGAAGCTGTGACCCATGCTATAGTAGCCAACTTAATATTCTGCAAGCAGCTTGAAAGCACTTACCTAGAGCCAAGTTGTTCCAGCTTTTTGCCAAAAGGGATGCTAACTCACGAATACTAAACAGTTCATGATTGATCTGTCCTTAAAGAGACTCGTGTCACACTCAGAGCCATAGACACGACTGCAGGATGGGACAGTACAGGCAAGAAGGATCGTGCCATAAGTATGAGTTGTCATGAACACTTCCAGCATTTGCAAAGTGCACCTAAAACTCAGACTCATGGAATGACTAGGCCTGAGTTACCTGAGGTCACATGTGAAATGACTCGGATGGAATTCTTCAATGCAGTCGGAAGGTGTCGCCCAAACATGCTTGGTTCCTTAAGGCTGGAATAACTTTTATGCCATAGGCATACACCAACCAGACATATGGCTTTGCTCTTCAGGATGATGGGGCAAATTTTAGTCCCAGAAATAGGAACACTCTTATACCTGTTGCTAAATGTGAGGAACAATTGTAGTCTGTTAGAAAACAAGAGAACATTACCTTCTAAACCTTGGAGATGTCCATTTGCTTCAGGATCAGGCATGTTTACCTTTCAGTGTTGAAGCTGGTGGCAGTTGTAGAGTCACTCCTTGGTGTCCTTCTCTGCCCTATTTAACAAAGGAGCCAGAAATCTGGAGATGTCCCCAGGAAAACCAGAGAAGTTCATGGGACATGAGTGAAAGGATCTGCACCCCAACAGGAGCAGGATCTTTGGTTGATGGCAGAAGTCATAGACATTCCCAAGTTTTTCACTTAAAAGTAATTTTTCAGGGAACCGGCTAGAGCTCTTGCTTTGTGACCGGAACAGGAAAGGCCAAGCAGCTAACGGCCTTTGTCTGAGTCACGCTCCTTTCGGTGGTTGGTATTTCCTTCAGGTTCCAGCTTTCTTTCTGCTCCAGCAGCCCAATGCCTCTTTGAGTAACAGCTCATGCTGATCCTTCATACCATGACTGAGGCACCATGACTGAGGCAGCTGCAGGCACTTATCTAGTAATAGGTAACCAGCTTTCACCCTGTTCCACCCACCACCTTGGGCCAATAAATAGCCCTGTGAAAACTCTCCCAAACCCCATCCTGCACATGGAAACAAAAGGAAGGAGTGAGAAGAGTCCAGAAATAGCACTGCTCTTCATAGGAGATGCCAAACCATGACAGGCGCTGGCGAACCACCGCAGCTCTATCAATACCTCCAGCAGTAAACCCGGGGGTGGGGTGGGGGTGGGAAGAGGCGGAGAGGAGCTTGCAACCTGCAATGTTCCCTGTAAATTAAACATCACTTACCTTCTGTGTCCATCTGCAGTAATTGAAGGCAGGAAACATGTCTCGGTGATTAACTGGTGGTAGTAAACTTTCTGATCAAAGTGAGTACAGAAGGTAGCTGGAGAGGTTACCCTTGTAAATAAGTATTTAAAGTATGTAGGGGAAAATAACTAGAATCCAGGCATTTAATGTGGGCAAAGTGCAAGGGGAAAAAATGGCACTGAGCATCTGTAGCTATGAAGTTCATGGGGAGCAAAGATCAAATGAATGGTTTGAGCTAGAGAAATTAATCCCACAGATACTGCCCTGTAAGGTTTTTTGTTTGTTTGTGTTTCTTTATCAGAGTTTCTCTTCTCTCTCTCTCTCTCTCTCTTTCTCTCTCTCTCTCTCTCTCTCTCTCTCTCTCTCTCTCTCTCTCACTCACACACACACACACACACACACACACACACACACAGGCTTCTAGAATGTTCCTGTGCCTAGGCATGGAGGAGGCAGTCTTAACGGGACACGAGAGATCTTTCTCCAAAGGGGTTAGGCCTCTGCCTGGGACAGCTTCTCAAAGCTTCTCTCTACTCTCAGTCTTTCCAGGACTGGACCTGTCTTTACCTCTTGCCTCTTACACCTCAATGGCTAACGTCGCTTTGTTTTCCTCACCCGATTCTAAGACATGGAGATAGTTGAAAGACCTTTATTTTTCAATAGGTCTGAAGCTCATGGCAATTGGAGATTAGTTCATTCTATTCTGACAAGACCCCTCATTTTGACAGCTCCCTGGAAACACAACCTGCTGGCTTTTCTGTTACTTTTGTCTCCTTGTGAGCAATTTTGAATCAGTGCAGTTGGGGTGAGAGTCTCCAGTGTGTAAAACACTATCCTCCAGCACATACCCCATGTCCAGGGGCACCCCAAGGGGACTGTTCCCCTTCGACAAGCTCTTTTGTCTCTTAAAGGAATAAAAAGTTTCCATGGCTGAGTTCTGCTTGTTGAAATGACTTTCAAGACATTGAGGCTGTTGCATCTGCAATAGGCACCACTTTCGGCCGAGCAGGGAGATTCCTCTCCGCCACGTTTCAAGTCGAGCTTATTAGACATGTTGCTGGAGGGGCTCGCACATCACGGAGTGGGCTAATTGGCTGCAGTGCACTCTGCCTCCAACCCATCTCCATTCTCCAATTAAACTCCCATCATCCTGTTGTCCTGGGCGACCTGCTGCTGCATATGATTTGGCATTTCTGTTTGGGTTTGGATTTGGGTTGGGTTTTTTTTGTTTTTTTTTTTTTGGTAGTCCTTTCAACGGTAACTTAATGAAACACTTTAAATACTTCATTTTTTAAAATTAAACTCTCTCAATTAAAGCTCTTTCCATGGACCCCTCAGTCACGAGCTGTTTCCCCACATCCTTCAGTAGTTAATCTCAGAGCAGAATTGGAAATATCGATAGAAAGTGTAAATCACGCCCTCCTGCTGAAAGCGTTGTATCAGGTTTCGGCTCAAAAGAGCACCATTACCTTTAGCTGTCACGGATCTGTACACTTGATCGATAAACTTCAAATATTATTAGAGGTGGAGGCTTCAGAGATTTGCTCTGTTCTTTGGAGAGAGACAGAGATAAATCTTTCTTAAAAATTGACTTGAATTTGCACTCTCAGTCTTCCTGGTGAAATGCATTTCTCTTAGGCGTCCAGCAACTGCAAGGGGGACAGATTTATAGGCCATGTGCTTCTTGTACTGAAAGATTTAAATGGTAAATCCTTCACATATGACTTCACAAATCATGTAAAGTTAAAAGATTTTTACCGTTTCTGTTGCTGCTGTGCTTAAATTGTAAGGTACAGCTAGTAAATCATTTTAATGGAGGTGTCGTACTTGACTCAATAAAAAAAAAAAAAAAAAGACAATTGTTTAGCTTCCACTCCAAAATGTTAATGTATTAATCAACGGGAGAATAATTGTTTTTTACTACATTATAAATCCCGGGTGCCATTAGGATTTCAGCAAGGGGTGATGTAGCCACGGTCCTAAATTAAAATTGTTTACACTGCCATACATCCATTCCACATCACCATAGCTCATTCTGGGTTCATTTTGGAGTGTTCCCCAGCCAAACATGTCATTCCTCAGTCGGAAGAAGACATCCTGAGGGAGTGATGCTTATAAAGGAAAATTAATTGCATTGTAAAGTGTTAAATAAATAAAAGAAAAATCGTCAGTGGCGATGGACAATCATTCCTTGCTGTCTTTTTTGAAATAGGTTTTTAGGTTTTAGATTGAGGCTTACTCCCTCATACATCCTAAATGTAGCAAGCATGTCACTTGTCTTTAGTCTCATAATCCTTGCTTTATCTCTAGGCAGCTGTGGCTTTGGAGCTCCTTACTTTTCCTATGCATATGCCTAGCAGGGAGTAAGTCTCTGGGCATCTATAGAAATAAGTCACTGGGCATCTTGCCTCCCCTCCACAGTTCCTGTTACTGCCTGAAGGTACCATTCCGAGCGCCCTTAAATAGTTAGGTCATCGTCCTTAATAGGATCTGCAACTGGATACACATAGAGTGAATACTAAGACCAGTCAGAATGGGATGGACCCTATTTCTTCCCTCCCTGTTCCCTAAGCTTGTTCCACATGCATTAGTGCTCCTATGCTGCTTATAATGAAATTGCCTTGTGGGGAGCAAGGATCAATTCTGCACTGGACAGGTCAGTCCGTTCCCTCGGTGTAATTCGATCCATCTCTAGATTGTTCTCTCTGACTCCTCCATTAAAAAAGAAGGTGCCCTCTGACCCTGGAAGCAGTGTCGCCAGGGCTTCTGGTGTCTCATAACGAGCTCTACATCCCTACTCCTCTTCTGATCTCAACAGATTCTCGAGCAGGTGAAGAAGGCTCAATAAGGGCAGTGGATCATGCCGTGATTGGCGGCGTCGTGGCCGTGGTGGTGTTCGCCATGCTGTGCTTGCTCATCATTCTGGGGCGCTATTTTGCCAGACATAAAGGTAAGCTTTGGCAGGCAGGAGGCCTCGTGTCACCACGGCCCCTGCATTCGGGGACTTTACAAGGTTGTCTTTGATAGGCAATTTATGGTTTATGTGGCCGCATAGTCTCTTTGATTCCTGAAACTGGGAGAGGGAAAAAAAAATTTTAGCAGCTGCTGATTAGAACTCTGAGAGTTGATGAGTAGCACTCCTTGATTTGGATTTTCTCTAAATATGAAGCTTTATAGAGTCGTTTTTCTACAATCCATAATTGGGGCTAGAATAAAAATTACAAAGTAGAGGCTGGTGTGCAAGGTGTGGCGTGAACCCCAAAACGATAAACATGGAAAGAGCCCACCCGTAACCTACTGCTTTCCGTGAAGCAGGTGAACTAGCTCTGCTCCCTGGCCCCAAACTCCAGGTAAGCTGGTCACAGCGGCTGGAACACTTCCTTGGTTTGATGTGCCTTAAAAGCCACATAAATATGTATTTTTAAAATTATCAGTGCAATTGATTTAAATTGCCATTAATCACACACTTATCAACTGTGCGATCTGGATGGGCAATCATCTTTTCCAATGCTTCTCCTCTCTGCCCCATGCTGCTCTGATCCTCTTCTCCCCTCTGGGTAATTTATTCTTCCTTTTCTTTGTCGGCCCTTGTCTTTCTCAGTTGTTTTTCTCAAGCGCTGTGCAGCGAGCTTGCGGGGCTTCCTATAGTATGAACTCTAGGTGTTTGCATACTGCTCAACTGTAGCACTGGGTTTGGGGGTAGTCCCTTGAGCACAGCAGTGGAAGTCCAAGGTACTTGACAACCTCCTTTGAGATCTGAAGTAACAGTCTCAAGCGTAAAACCGTTTGGGGACCCTCAGCGCTATGCGTACTTCACCCTCTGCCCACATCCAGGAGACAGTCTGTTTGGCAGAGAACTCCCAGCCTCTCAGGGGTGAGCGTGACAGAGCCAGGAAGGTAAGGCCAGAGAACAGGGCAGAAGCCTGTGCTGCCGCTGTGGAGAGCCAAGGGAAGTGGGGAGATGTGTCACTCTACAGAGAAAAGAGGGTTACTGGAGGGAAACTTTAAACAGCTTCTGCCTTCTCAGGTTTGTCACTCTGAATACACAACAAATGCATCATGCTCTTTTTACATAAGTCTTCAAAAATACAATATGTGAGAGGAGGGTTATTGGATTATGATAGGCAGTGTAAGCTCTACCTATATATCCTACCGAGGTGCAGTCCTTGTCTTTCTTTCTGTAAACTGTTAGGACTTGGTGATAAGAGCGTCACCAATTTTGTACCCTTCTGTCTATTGTCATTATAAAGTGGCTGTGCCAATTAGCAAATCCATGAATCTGGGTCCGACCAGAGTTACACTATGAGAGGGAAACACTTGTTGCTTAAGATAGATCCCCATCCTCGATTACAGCTGTCATAATGTCAGATCTTTTCTCCACCTGGAACCCCACTCTGACATGGAAGGCAAAAGAAAATCGAACATACCTGTACATACAAGTTTGAGCACATTCTCACTTACGTATGGATAGGCAATAATGATTTGTGAAGACAGGAGATAAGGGTACAAATGATACGAGATGACAACAGAGCATCATCAGGGCCCTAATTCATTTATTGGCTAATTGCTCCTTCTTGCTTTGGTCTTTAACCATGTATGTGCACACATCTGGTCATTGGTCCTGGG
The DNA here is from genome assembly GCF_014176215.1 of Rousettus aegyptiacus. NCBI lineage: Eukaryota > Metazoa > Chordata > Mammalia > Chiroptera > Pteropodidae > Rousettus > Rousettus aegyptiacus. The sequence goes on from NW_023416308.1 coordinate 43,159,313, forward strand.
TGTTTACTGTTTATATGTTAGTCAGCAGCTCTCCAGCTTTCTGCATTTTTAGCTCCCACTCACGTCTTCCTCTGCTGACATCCTCTGGTCATAATCACTGCTCTAATGTCTCATTTGCTGAATTATATCGCAGCGGTTCAGTTGGAGTGGTGCCTTTGGAACCCCCGGATCCCCATTTGTCTCACCCACCTCGCTCTCTTCTTCCAATTGTTTTTTCCCCTCTGCTGCCTGCACACCACTTCGGCTGATGATGGCTATAAAGCAAGTTGCCATCTCTGTACCACTTTACACAGAGGCCATCAGACAGTCACGGTGCTTTACCCCTTCATCTTTCAGGTACATACTTCACTCATGAAGCCAAAGGAGCCGATGACGCAGCAGACGCAGACACAGCTATAATCAATGCAGAAGGAGGACAGAACAACTCCGAAGAAAAGAAAGAGTACTTCATCTAGATCAGCCTTTTTGTTTCAATGAGGTGTCCAACTGGCCCTATTTAGATGATAAAGAGACAGTGATATTGGAACTTGCGAGAAATTCGTGTGTTTTTTTATGAATGGGTGGAAAGGTGCGAGACTGGGGAGGCTTGGGATTTGCTGTGTAAAAAAAAAAAAAATGTTCTTTGAAAAGTACACTCTGCTGTTTGACACCTCTTTTTTGTTTGTTTGATTTTCGAATTTTTATTTCTTCCTACCAAGTCAAACTTGGATGCTTGGATTTAGTTTGGATAGATTGCAGAAAATTCTGTGCCTTGTTTTTGTTTGTTGTGTTCCTTTTTATTCCCCCTTTTGTGCGCATTTGTTTTTTCCCAAAAATTTTTGGATTTTTTCCAAAATCTCTCATTTTGGAATTTGCCTGCTGGGATTCCTTAGAATCTTTTCTCCCTTATTTTGCGATTATTTTTACTTTTCTGTTTATTATTGAAGTAACTACTTTCTGTTCAAAATTCAGTTTCATAAAAGGAGAACCAGCACAGTTTAGATTTCATAGTTCAGAATTTAGTGTATCCATAATGCATTCTTCTCTGTTGTCGTAAAGATTTGGGTGAACAAACAATGAGAACTCTTTGCTGCTGCCCATGTTTCCAATACTTAGAGCAGTGAAGACTAGAAACTTAGACTGTGATTCAGAAAATGTTCTGTTTGCTGTGGAACTACATTACTGTACAGGGTTATCTGCAAGTGAGGTGTGTCACAATGAGATTGAATCTGTGTTTAATTCTGTATCTGTAGTCGGCTCAGTATAGATACCCCACACTGTCCAGAAAGCTTTGGGGTGGAAGGCGGCCTCCTTTCTCAATGCCCTAAACAGACCTGACAGTGAGGGCTATTCCTTTTATATAAGTGGACAAATTTGAGTTGCCACAGGAGGGGAAGTAGGGAGGGGGGAAAGATAGTTCTGCTCTGGTTATTTCTGTTCCAAATGATTCCATCCACCTTTCCCAATCGGCCTTACTTCTCACTAATTTGTAGGAAAAAGCAAGTCCGTGCGGTGCGCGAATGACTGAATGGGACAGGGTTTTTTTTTTCCCTTTGTGCTTAGTTAGGAAGGCAGTAGGATGTGGCCTGCATGTACTGTATATTACAGATATTTGTCATGCTGGGATTTCCAACTCGAATCCGTGTGAACCTTTCATTCCTTCAGATTTGGCTTGACAAAGGCAGGAGGTACAAAAGAAGGGCCAGTATTGTTCTCACACTGGTCTGCTGTCGATCTCAGTTCTCAAAAGGTCAGAGCAGAGGTGGAAAAACAGCATGTAGGGGTTTTCAGTTACTTAATCAAAACTCAAATGTGAGTGTTTTTATCTTTTTACCTTTCATACACTAGCCTTGGCCTCTTTCCTCAGCCTTAAGAACCATCTGCCAAAAAATTACAGATCCTCGCATGATGGCAGCCATAGTACATAGTTACTAAAATAAGTTACCTTGAACATATCTTAGATGGGGAGCCTTGGGAGAAGGTAGAGGAGTCAACTTACCATTTACATTTTTTTTAAAGAAATGTGGGGATTTTCACTGAAACGTCTAGGAAATCTAGAAGTAGTCCTGAAGGACAAAACTAAAAACTTACCTTGTGTTTTGGTAAGGCTCCAGACTCCAGACTCCAGTCCCTATGGAAAGATGGCATCAAAAAAGATAGATCTATCTATATATATATATATATAAATATATATTATATAACATTTTCAGTGAGTAATTTTGGATTTTGCAAGGTGCATTTTTACTATTGTTACATTATGTGGAAAACTTACGCTGATTTATTTAAGAGGAAAAAAGTGTCAACTCTTTGTTATTTGAAAGTGTGTTTATTTTTCTTGTCTTTATTTTAACCTTTAATAGAACCGTTGCAATATGGGGGCCTTTTGGGAACGGACTGGTATGTAAAAGAAAATCCATATCGAGCAGCATTTTGTTTTCCCCTCTCCTATCCCTAGGCACTTAACCAAGACAAAAAGCCACAACGAACATCCCTTTTTCTCAATGGATTTTATAACGTGCAGCTCTATTCCGAGCTTTTAGCACCCATTCTTACCATAGTATATACATATCAAAGGGTGAGAACCATTTAGCATGTTGTTGAAAGGTTTTTTTCAGTTGTGCTTTTTAGGAAAATAAAAAAAACAAAAAACCTACCATCGCTCACAGAATTGGCATCTCATTTTTGGGACCTCCCATCTTTCTGTTTTGAAAAGTGTACAGTAGTGCAGTGTTCCTAATGTAACTTTTATGGCTTACAATGTTGACATGTCTCAGGTTCATGTGTTTCGATTGGTGTTTTCCGTCTCAGGTAGATTGCAAAGTGTAGGCCCCACACATTGGAAAAAAAATAATAAAACAAAGCAAAAACAGGAATTTATGAATTTTAGTTGTATATTGGTTTATGTATTTTTTTCTTAAGTATACAGTGCACTGTTTGAAATGTATTGTTGAGTATTACTTTGTACAGGTTGATCACTTTTTTGAGTGAAGAAAGAACAAACTTGTTTTTTGTGTTTTTTAAAGGAATATAAAATAATGAAGGATGTACAATTGATGCCAAATAAGCTTGTTCTTTAGTCACACCTACGTCTTATTTTTCCCTTTAGGCCAGTTCTGTTTTTTGAGGTGTACATGAACAATGTTACGGTGTAAGAAGCTCCATATCCACATGTTACCATTCACATTTTGTATTGGTTCATGTATACCATTTTTACAAAAAAGAAAAAGAAAAAAAGAAGTACTATAAAATATCTGTCTTCTTAATAAAAAAAAATTAATGTTACAAAGTGATCCTTTAATCTCATTATGGACTTTGTACTGGACACCTCGGCGCGAGAGAAGAGATGGGCCCCGGCCCGGCTTCCTCCTCAGGCCCCGCCCACGGAGCTCCGCCCTCAGGCCGTGAGCACAGAGCACAAGGCAGTGTGCATGACAAGAAGTGCTGCCGGCTGGGTTTCTTTGATCCAGTTTCTCTCTCTTCCTCCACTCATCCTTCCTTTCCTTGTTCTCTTCTTCTCCCCCCTCAGGGGCCAGGTGGCCCAGGTGCTTTGGCAGCGTGGACTCAGCGCTCTGTGCAGGTGTGCGCGATGCAGCCGCGAGCCAGCCGGGGACAGGCCCCTGCCGTGGATTCGGCTCCCGCCTCCCTCCCCTTCCCCCTCTTTTCACGCACCACCCTCACCAACTCTCCTGTGTTGGCTGCTCCACCTGTCTCTTACTTTGGGATTTCGTGTCTTAACAGTTCATTCCGCCCTCTTCATTTCAAGTTCTCTCTCCTTTAAAAGAAGACGCCCTGCGGATGACTGACTTGGACTCCTACGGAAGATTTTTGCCACTTCCTGTTCAGGCTGCTGGGACTCGATCTGTCCTCATCCTCCTTGCCTTGCAGGCCAACTTAGCAATGACTGCCCTTCCTGGTGACTGATCTTACAAATGTGCAGATAATATTTGAGCAGCTCCAAAGTGCCCTTTCCCCACCACTCACCCGGCTGTAGTTGAGTTTCCCCTCTTCTCTCTTGGGCAGGGAAAGGGGAAAGCTCAGCAGCGGGAGAAAAGGTAAGCTCCAGAAAAGCCAAAGGCCATGTGTCGCATTTCAGTCTCTTTCATCCTGGCCTGGTCTCTTGCCTGTCTCTATAAAAATCAGTTGATGAGATGCACAGTTGTTGAGTACTGTATAGCCAGCATTGTGAGAAAGACAGAGAAGTGTAAAGTCCCTGGAGGCTAACCAGGGCATCAGTTTCATCCACATGAAAACATGAAATGGTCCTGAGGGGTGTGAGGATGGGGCTCCACCCAACAAGTTGAAGGAGCCCACACAGTGCTGTGGCAATTTCTTGGAGAAGGGAAATCCATGAAGAGTGGGCAGTCAGCTTTCTGGAGGAACTGGGACCCCAGCTGAATCTCAGAGGATGATTAAGTGGACAAGGAATGTGAGTCACAGATATTGATGGCAGTAAGCCCAGCCAGCCCTCTGACTTGTAAGTAAAGAATAAAGCGAAATCGGATGTCTGGAGGGAGGGGGATCAGTCTTATGGCTGTTCTCAAAGTCCAGGAAGAGGTGTCAGGATTTCAGGGGCCTCTCCCAGCCTCCGCTAGAGGGCAGGGAGCAGCGGGCAACTCCGGTTGATCATAGCTGTGTGAAAAGTCTGCTGTAGGTGCTAGAGGGTAGAGATCAAAAGCATGCTAAGGGAGGCTGCCAGGGTTCCAGTTTCTGCTCCACCACTTACTAGCTGTGAAACCTCAGGCATGTGGACACGTCACACCCTCCTAAAGCTTGCCGTAGAATGTTTAATGACCCCTTTCCTCACCCTTCGTTAGTATAGTTAATCCAGGCCACATGGCACACAGTATGTTTATTGTCCCCAACTCTCTCCGCTTGTCTGAAACATGAGGTGCCAGTTTTGGCCATGACCTACAGAAAAGGGAACCAAGAAGTTCGTTGAACTGAGGCAGATGTGAAGTGGCGACTGGCTGCTCGTTTGCCTTGGTGTTCCACAGGGTATGCAAGTGAGAAAGTGCCGGAAGCAGTCCAAGGCGCAAGAGTTGATAAGTTGCCTGGGCCTTCATTTGGTATGGAAGGGGAAATGGACTTCATTTCCTCTGGAGAGTTTTCCAATGTTTGCCCTGCTTGCATTCTCCAAATACATCAACTGGAACCCTGAGGTGATATGCGGATGTTAATTGGTGCAATCTTTCACTGTCCTCTGTCTACTTGAAATGTAATTCTTGTACTGCTGTGGACTTACTCCATGGAGAAATGTCCCTTTGATTCTGTCATCCAGAACCTTAAAGCAACCATGCAGTAACCATGCTACCGGTAGAAAGACTCTGCCTAAGCAAAGGCATTTTTTTATCATTATAAAATTCTGCCCAAGACTAATCATACCTTTTTGCCAGAATGCCAAGTATATAGCCCTTAGTCATGAATAAATGGCAGCCAAATTCCTTCAGAGTGAAATTTGGCACCACAGCCACACATGTATTGTTTGGAGCTATTTCCAAAGGAAGCACTTGGATGTCCCATCCCTGTACAGGAGAGGGAAAGGGGGACTCTGGGCGATCATCTAAATGACCTTTAGGAACCAATATGTTAAAGTCAGTGGTAGACACATAGTAGACACTGAGCAAGTAGTTTAAAGGTAGGCTAATCAAGCACCTGGTTGCCTGAGTCCCACTTTGTACTTAGTATCTCAAACCTCAACATTTGTAAGTCTGTCCTCAACACAGGAAGCTTTCGGGTGGCCTTGAAGAAATCAGCCAGCCAGCCCTGGGTTAAGTGCTATTAGTCCCATCATCCTCAAGGACCTGCCAAGACAGAGTATATGTTCTTCCCTGCAGGGAATGACATTTTTGGTAGTGGCTAAGCAAAACCTCACCATTGCTGGCATATATTGTGAGGGGTCTTCAGAATGAGGTATGGTATGTTAGAAAAAAAGTCAAACCACATTCCTTGTCTTATCTGTACTCATCTCAAAATTGTGAAATGCGTTCCTGATAGGAGCCACAGTATTTAATGCACCCATACCATCCCCCACATTACACATGCCAAAAAGGGTGCTGGGCACAAGGATAATGTGAGCACCCTAAAACTGACACTTGAAAGCAAGACTCTTCTGTTTTCAAGTCTTCCAATCCTCAAGTTCTAGGGCAATTTTGTACACAGGAAATGATATTTGTTTCGATTTTTATGTTTCCATTTTCATTCCAAAGAGAACGTAAAATGTCTACTGCCCCTGGCGGTCAGTACCGGGAAATGCAACTCAGGCCTTAAACATATTTAAATATGGAATTAATTCCAAGGAACCCGACTTAAAGCCCGCAGCTGCTTCTGTCTCCCTCATGCACACCCACCCTTAACTCCCATTTAACTACCTCCTGATCCTTTGAGGTGTTAAGCTATGGGGCGGTGATTGGTGATTTCGAAAGTGAAGACCACTACTGAGGGTTGAATCAACACGTACGCTGGGCCCAGGACTTCGCCAGCTGCCCTCCAGACGTGCACTGGCTCACAGTCACACTGCAGACGTGGTCGCCTTAAATCTCCCTTAAGTGCTATCTTCTCAGGTTAATTAATCACCAGGCTTAAACTTGCTGTTACCAGCAGGAAGTCCATCCTGAAGTCAGCAATGTTACGATTGCATCTTCTAATACTGTTTATCCTGCATTAGTGTTTACTTAGGGGGAAAATTGATCCGTAATTGATATTTCAGTCTTCCAGAGCTGGTGTTGGAAGAGCCTAATGCAAGCCTTTAATAGCAAGCAAATATTTAAATCCCTTAATGGTTGCTGCATATTGAAATGTGTGACGTTATTACTCTTTTTGGTTTGTTTTCTCTGTAGTTGTGTATTTCATCGTTTAAACTTGCATCGGATGCTGGCAGGCTCCAGTCTAGCTAATCCACAAAAGCTGTTTGCCCAAACACAGCAGACCTGATTAAAAAGTATTGCTATGGAAGGAAGTCTTCACACTAATCAGTCTTTGTTAGCTAGTGACGAAATTACTATCCATCTCTCTCTCTCTCTCTCTCTTTCTCTCCCTCTCTCTAGGCCTGTTTTCTCTAACCTCCTCTCCCAGAATAAAGTGATGGGGGCAGCTATAGTGTTGCAATTAGGAGCATGAATCTTTTATCGTTTGGACAAGGAAGGGAAAATGCCATTACTGTCAACTGAAATGTCCTACTTGGGTTTTTTGCTCCTACTTCCCTGCCAAAGCCCATTGCTGCTGCTGAAAGTGTGTAACATTCACAGCTGTTCTTGATGGCTTGATTCTTAACACAGCCAGAAATGTAGCCCGGGAGATGCTTAAGACAGTTTATGGAAAATAATAGATTTCCTTGCAGAGACACCAATGCATCGAGAAGGCGTTGAGTCACGTTAGATCCAGCCAAGATCACCAGTTTTCTCCCTTTCTGGCTTCAGTTACAAAGGCTATTGCTTTAAAAAAAAAAAAAATGCAGGCCCTCTTGAATCCTCTGTTTTCCTGGTTGGTTTCTATCAGCACCCACAAGTCTCTGGCTATGACGGCCATTATCTCACCACTCACCTCCAGCAGCTGGGAGATTGACAAGAAGCGGTGCCTACAGAAGTGGAAAGAAAAGGATGCTGCAGAGTGGAGAAGAAGCACTCCTGGGAGAGCCAGCCAACGGGACCTGAGACTAGGTCCACCAGCCCAGGGGCTCCAGAGACAGAGTGGCTGTGCTGAAGGCCACCACTATCATCCTAGCACAAGGGTGGGGTCCTCCCCTAAGTGGCATCCCCGTGCGGTCATCAGGAATGGCGAGCAGCAGTGTGGTTAGTTCCGCTCGCTGCAGCTACACAGCCTGTCACCGTGCCGCCTCAGCCCCAGCCCTTAGTTAAGAACCTCTGAGAATGACACCCCTTTGGCGAGCCAAGAGGGAGTAGCTTCTCAGTCACAAATGTTTGGGAGGCTGCAAGGATGAAAGAGTAAACAGTGCATCACAAGGTTGCCGCTTTCAGACTGTTTCTGCAAAAGCGTGTCCAAAGCCATGTGTTTCTTCACCCCAGAGTGCCTCCCCAGTCATGCCAGGAAGGGCGGTAGAGGGCACGGCCGGCAGGCGCGGCCAGATCTCTCTCCGTTCTACTCTAGTCGCAGCCGCGAACACCCTGAGTCGAGTTGCTGCTTCTCCCCCACTGTTTTCATTCTCAGCTTCTCCTAAATGGAAACCATTAATCATACTAAATTGCGCAATGATTTTGTGATAGGGAGAATGCTGATGGCAAAAATCATTCTCCTTTGTTGTGCCAGGCAGGCAAAAGGCAGAAGTATTAGCGCGTTGCCCTGCCCGGCTCCTTACTAATGCTGACCATGTGTTTGCCCACGCAGCTGCCTCTATGCACACGGCTTATTTTAGCGCCAGTCTAAGGCATTCCAACTGTTGATGGAAAACGAGGCGCCCAGCCACCTCTTATTTTAAGGACTTCCAGTAAGACTTGTAGCTCTGGGCACTCCCTAAAGTCTTTCCCATTTCAAGGGCCCAGATCAGGGGGAAGGTTGCCGTGGGACTCGTGGAAAACCTGAGCTACTCTCAGATGGGGTGAGCTGGTGGGGGAAGCTATGCCCCCCACCTACTTCTGCCAGCTGGATTTCAGAAGAAGCCAGGTGTGGGTACCAAGGAGGCTTTTTGCCTTTCAGAATTTGATGCCTGCTTCGCTTTCGACAAGCCTCTTTGTAAGCCACCCCTTCTGAATTAGAATCATTTTCCAAAAGCTCTTAAGCTATGATTAATGCCAGGGCTGTTTTTAACAATCATCCTGCCAGTCTTAAGCTGTAGTCATTTTCAATAATTTGGAGTGCTCGAAGGCAAGCCAGGAGTTTGTTGACAACAAAACCCATAAGAGCACAGCCAGGCAGCCACAAAAGATGGAAAAGCACAGGGACCATTTGGGCTGAGCTGGCTTTCTGCTCCCAGAGTTTCACCACTAAAAGTTTGATTGAACACTCACAATGCATTAAGGATCCAACTGTGAACATGGCTCGGCGAGAGGGCTGCCAGCCTGGCTTTTGTGTGAACAAATGAGCAGCGTGTTTGGAGGGCTCCTGGTTTATTTATGGATATGTGTGGTTCATTCATGCCGTCCCCAACCAGAGAGCCCTCGTTTGTCTTCCCATTGCCAGCATCAAAGACCGGGAAAGAAATGCAGTCGCTTTGCTCTGAGGCTGTTCACTTCCCACGAATGCTGAGCAAGTCCAAGGCTAAGATTTGGGACTCCAGCTCCATGGATGGCCCCAGCCATCTCTGCAGCCATGTGTATTAAACTAGCATTCTCTTTTTAATCTTGGCAATGTCATGCTAGAGTATCCATCTGTTTGAAAGCCCAATCCGAAGCTGTGGCTTAAAATGTCCATGATCACAGATTTACTTAGGCTCAGCTTCGCACGGTACTTACTTCTGGCTCATCACTTCCCTTGGTAGGAAAGGGTCAACTCTGGGTGACAGGAGTTTAACCCAATGAATTTCGTATGATTTCTAGGTATCTGTGTCTCAATCCAGCCCTGCCACCGCACTAGCGGTTACGTAGGTTACATTGACAGCCAGGGAGAATACAGGTGTCTGGGTATAGCTTGGAGCTCTCATTAGCTAACTTCCAATAAACTTCCTTCAACCCTGAATCACAACAGGAGCCCCAGTCTTGTGTTCAGGCCTTAGATGTATCGGTCATATTCCCTCTCTCGGTCCCTATTGACTTCACACCCTTTCCTTCTGAGGCTGCGTGGATAAATTTCTAGTGTTTGGTCTCTGGGTAATGTTTCTGTCTTGGCCAGAAGTGCCCCAAATGACACTCATAACATCTCTATGCTACTCACCTCTTAAAGACTTTTGCTGGGTTCTCCTGGCAGCTTTTCAAGGGCCTCGTTGGGACACCACCCCTCCAGCATGGCACCTGCCTTACTTAGGATCACACAGCGTTGGGGAAATGAAAAGTTTCCTCAGACCTGCTCCTGCCCTTATATTCCCATTCTCAGCATCGCCAGCCATTCCAGGTTCTTCTCCCTTCCTCATGTCCCATATCTAGCTGGTGCCTGTCTCCTGCCTGCTGCCTGCTAAATGCTTCTCCAACTTGACCCAACCTCATCATTGTCATCTCCCTTGCCTAGTCCAGGCCCTTTTCTTTCAACCACAGAGATGTAACAGCCTGTCCTCTGGCTCCCCGTGCCTCTGCGCCATCGTCAGGCCTGAACCCTGGTGAACGGGGTCCCTCCCCTGCTTGGAAACTATTGTGGGAACTGTGACGGCAGAACAAACTTAAACCCTCACAATCTGCTATCGACTCAGTCTCACTTGGTGGCGCTCCATCACGCAGACCCCCTGCCCCACATCCCTCAAGTTCCATTTCATTGTCATCCACGCCTCTGTGCCTTCGAACATTCCAGAAGCGTCCTTCTCCCTTAGGTGACTTGGCTGTGCTTTCCCAACCCCTCACGCTTTCCTCAATTTGTGTCCTTATCACATATCTGAACTGTGTGTTTACCTCTCTGTCTCCCTCAATAAAACAGTAAATTCATTGAGAGTAGAGACTGTATCTGATCCAGCTCTGACTCTCTGAAGCCAAGCAGGGTATCTGGGCCTGTGCCCAGTAAATTATTGAATAATAAGAGAGAGATTTTTTTTTTTCATCTGTGGTTAGATTAGTCTTTCATCTGTCTGTCTCTTTCCTGAAAAGATCCTGGTAAGCTCGCTTTCTTCTTTCAAACCAGCAATTCTATAGTTTCCAGAACTCCCTCTGTCTGCTCTGTTAAATTTCTTTTTCGGTTTGGTTTTGATTCCGTTTCTTGCTGTCCTGATCAACATCGTTTTTCCCCATCTCTCCTTCCTTCTCTCTCTCTGGATTGTTTTGTCTATTGAGGTCAATGCGGACAGTGCCTGTGTCCTATAAATATTTCAAGGGCCTGAGAACTTATTGGAGACCCGGAAAGAAAGAAATACAGAGAAGAAAACTATATAAGCAAAATTATTGAACGTTCAATTAAATATCTATAAAACCATAACATTGTCAACCAGCAAACTGCGATCAGACAAAACTGGTAAATAACCACGTATAAATTGTATTAGAGGTGAGATTTTTAATGTATGTGACATAGTGCAGAATAGAGTCTTTGTCAAAAGAGGTCCTAGAGCCCACAAAGGTTTTAAAACAGTGCCACTACTCCTTTATTTTCCTTTCCTCTTTCTCTTTCACCCTTTTGCAATCTCTCCCCACCCCTCCGGATGTTGCACCCCAACCGGGAACACTCAGACCAGGTTTAGGAGGGAACCAACCCAGGAGAGGCCCAGGTGGGCAGAGTACTGACTGTTACGTGAGTCATCAAGCCCTCCTGGAAGACTGCCCCTCGGCAAGAATCTGATGAACACACCCAGGGCTCAGGGCGGAAAGCCGAGCTGCCCCAAATATGCACAGGACACTGTAAACTTTCATTAGCGATTGATTCTCCTGGTTTCAGCACTGGCAGTCTGTAGCGAGCTCTGACCTGCACGCCGAGCTTCCAATCTGTGCAGCAAATTGTCGGCGTGGACTCTCTGGGCTTCGGAGGACAGGTGACTGTCCTGCCCTGCTGCTGTCTTCCGCTCTGGGTTTTTTGTTTTGGTTCACGTGGGAGGGGGTTAGGCCGGTGATGATGAGTTCTAACTTCAGGAGCCAGCATTCATGAGTGCTGTTTCCAGCTGGGCCTTTGATTCAGCCCCGTGACCTTGGGCAAATCACTTCCTCCCTGGGCCCTGCTCTCCATTTATAAAGGGCCTCTATCCCAAATTGTTGAGTTATTTGTTTGTGAGGTACCTTGACATCTCAGGTCCAAGACATGGTAGAGAGCAAAAGTACTTCCGCTGTTATATTGCATTTAAAACCCCAAATAAAATGTGTTGCCAGCTCTTGAGTTGACAATTTAAAAGCTGTAATAATTGATGACTAATTTCACTGTTGGATTTATGGTATCCTTGCCATGATGACATCGTCCAATTTTTGCCCTTTTTCATTAAAAAATAAATAAAGGCTCTTTTGTGAAGAACAGATTTCATTTAGTAAATAATTTTGACTTGTGTAATTACTTCTGTGACTTTTCTTTAACATCTTGGAAAAAAGCCTTACCCCCCACCACAGTTTTCCATCTTGGTGATCCATAAAGTATTTGTGCAATTAGGAAGAAGTGGCTGTGGCTGGAGCATCGCGTTTCTCTATATTTTAAGTCGGGCATCTGACTTTGGCTCCCTGCTTGCTGGAGTGGGTGAGCTAGCCTGTTATTAAAAAAAAACAATTATGCTGTTAAAAAATCAGGAGCTCCACAAGTGAAGAGCATCGATTGGCGAGAGCTGGTCAGTTATCACCAGAAGGTCCTGACAACACACTAATAGGTTTTTCTGAAGATCCAATCAAATTTTCTAGGCAGAGGCTTGAGGTGTTCCACATGGGATAATGCTTGTCCTGGCCAGTATTGATTTCAGTGTGGCTCTCTCCTCTTTTACCTCTCACTGGCTCACACTCTTCTGCTGCCACTTTTTTTTTTTTTTTTTTTATAATAAAGACTTGAGCGTTTTATTCCATGTTAACAGTTTGATGGGGGAGGGGGCGCCTCCAAAGACGCGTCTGCCCTTGCCGAGGCTTCTCAGCACTATCTCCTTTGTTACTCTGTCCTTAAAGTCAGATGCAGCCTCTCTGCTTCCTGCTCTGCTTCTCCCTGACCTTGTGGGTTTTATTCTCATAGCTGCTTTTAGCCCAGCCAGCAGCCCCTCTTAGAAGAGACTCAGTTAGAAAGCCTGCTGGGAAGGAGAGATGAAGCAGCTTCAAGTCACAGAGGTTTCTCGTCTCTCGGAAAAGTGAATTCTCTGGGCAAGGAGAGGGTGTTGGTCTGTAGGTGTGTGAGTGTGTGTGAATATATGAGTGTGTGTGTGTGTGTGTGTGTGTGTGTGTGTGTGTGTGTGTTTCAGGAGGAAGGCAAGGGTACCAGACACAGTTGTACAGATTGTTCACTTCACATCAAGGGGGTGTGTGGGGATGAGGATCCAGCTTACCCTCTGCCAGTTAACCTTGGTGTCCTGATGCCTAGTTGCATCTTCTTGGAGGAAGGCATGTCATCTTTCCAATTCACACAAAGATGTCTGGCCCATTGGTGGCCTAGAGAGAGGCAGTGGAAAGCCAGAGCCTCCAGAATCCAGACTAGCTCTGTTCCTGAGCGCTGCTCCGTCTGGGCCCTGGCAACTTCTGTGAACACCCCCAGAGAGCCATGTTAGCACTCTCTTACACTTCTCTCAGCCAGTCCACGATCATTAATAGTCCAAGTACTCAAGATCCGCAGGAAGACTTTGGATCTAATGAATTGGCAAATAGCCCAACCTCTTCTGCTAATTCCTCTCACCCAGGACCCTCCCTGTGGCCTGGGCAATGGGCACCTTGCAGATCTTAGCTTGAACCAGCTCTCTTGCTCCTCGTTATTATCAGCCAACTAGGGTTCAAATCCCAACTTGTTCGCTTAATAAAAGTTCACTTTAGGCAAGTCTCTGAGCTTGTTTTTTCACCCTTAGAATACTGACCAGGTTAAGGGGATCATGCAGGCAAAAATGCCATGCTGCTACACAAATTTTAATTATAGGTTGTTGTCAAACTTCAAGGTTTCAGGAGCTCCCTGGGGCTTCTAGGACCCTGCCGTTAGCCCCGAAACAGATTCACACCACTTAGCACTCAGTTATGATCTGACGCTTTTTCCTCTCCTGTCTCAGGTGTGTGTTTTGTCTCCCTATCAGGCTGTTAGTGTCTTGGGCAGCAGGGTCGCATCTTAGCATGTGTGCCCATTCCTCCATTCCCCAGAGCCCTGCACTATGTGGAACACACAGCGGCTACCCAGTAACGCCCTGACATTCCTGGGCATTTGTTGTTACACAATTTTTAGTCTGTAGTACTTCCCACCTAGGAAAAGACTTAAATGGAATCTATAGCTTTGGTTTAGTTCATCTAATCATAGGATATAGAATGTCAGGTCTGCAGAGCACCTCAAAGCTCGTCCAGTCTAACCCCTCATTTTACACACTTCGATAGCAGGCAGCCTCACAAAGAAGAGCTAGGTACCAGCCGCGAGGTGAGGTATTATGTTACTGATCCCCACCTCCCCCAGCCAAGACACCTGAGCTAAGTTAAAGCGGAATATGCTCCTCACCACTCACTCATCAGGCTGCACACTGCAGGATAGCAGATCTCAAACTGTGACCTTACAACATGGTATCGCCTGGAGCTTATTAAAAATGCAGATTTCAGGTCCCACCCCTATATACCGAATCTGAATCTCTGAAGGTGGGGCCTAGCAATCTGTATGTCAGGGAGCCCCTCAGGTTATTCTGATGCCTGCTCTAGAGAAAAGGGCGCTCGCTTAAAGACAGCAAACCTGCATTTGAATCCAGGCATTACTAGTGAGCATTAGTGTCTTTGTGAAGCAGGAAACAGAGCTCACCTCACCTGGCTTTTGTGCTCACTAGCCAAGATGACATACCTGGCACATAGTAGGCACTTAAGAAGTGTTTGCTGAATTTGAATTGCCACTCATCTTGGGTGAGTGGCTGAATGGCTGATTGCAAGCTGATTGGAGGACATGCAACTTTCATCACCTTCATCAGGAAAAAATCTATTAAGTGCCTAAATGCATGATACCCTGTCCTCTACATACTGAGAGAAAAAAAAAAAGCATTCTATAAACCTGGGAAGATGACAAGGTAGAGGGCAAAGGGCAAAGGTTTTGAAATTGGGAAGATCGTGGTCCAAAGCCGAGCAACACCAATGTTTGATCACTATGTGATCTTGATCGAATTGCACTGACACACTCATTCATTACACAGATATTTGTGGGCAGAGGGGCTCCTACTATATGTCAAGCAAGATGGCAGGCATGGAGAACACTCCAAGGAACAAGTTTGATAAGGTTTCTGTAGCAGATCAAATATCCCGCTTGTTCTATATGCCTCAGCCCCCTAGCAGTAGGGCAGAAGGGGTGTGCTTAAACATGATCCTCCAGTCTCTGTGTTCCCTTGCTGTAGACGCTAAGAAACTTGGGTGTTCAAGATGGTGCAACCACAAGGTGCTGAAGCCTTCACTGTCCTTGATCCCTGAATGACCAGGTGGAACAGAGGCCCTTGCTGACTCATATGGGACATGTAGTATGAGAGAGGAATATGAGATTTGGGATTTACATTTCCCTTGCAGAACCCAGTCTCTTCTGACTAGTACAGACCCTGCCTATGAGTCTCATGTTTAGTCAGGCCAACACCCCCGCCTCCCTCCACACACACACAGTTGAGTATTTAGTTATAATTGTAAGAGATGCCATGAAGGAGACATAGAGGTTTCTATTAAAGCATATATTAGTGGGGCCTTATCAAGTCAGGAGGGGGTCCCAGGAAGACTTCTCTGGAGAAACAGAAATTGAGACCCAAGGAGTAAATAGGAATTATTTCAGCAGAAAGGGAGGAAAAGGTCAAGCCCAGATAGAAGAAACAACATATGCAAAGGCCTTGAAGCAGGAGCGTGTGTGGTATGGACAAAGGACAGGTCAACAAGGTAGGAGAACCAAGAGTGAGTGTGGGGTGAACATGAACTTGTGCTAGAACCAGATTATGGAGGATTTTGTAGGCCATGTCAACGATTTGGGATTTTACCCTAAAACAAATGGTAAACTGAAAGTTTTAAACAAGGTAACAACAGGAAATCTACTTTTTTAAATGCTAGGAGCCTCACCTTCTTCGTCTGTACAATGGGCAAAATGATATATATACTTCAAAGACCCAGGAAAAATGGAATGAAATAACCTCTGTAAAACATGGTGCCAGGCACACAGTTAACACTTCTAAGGATCCAGCCCCATCTCTTTGGTTCCCTCCTGCTTAGAGTTTACATCTAACACAAGTACTCTGCTATGTTCTTTGTGCGAGATGCTCAGATCTGCAAGAAGAGATCCCAATCACCTTTGCAATAAAATAATAGCTAGTTTTTACTGAGCGGCTACTACATTACAGGTACTGTTTTAAGTATGGATTCACTACCACTCTCTGGGATAGATGCTATTATTATTGTACCCATTTCACAGATGGAAAAAGCTGGATGCAGAGCAGTTGAACTACTTGCTCAGGCCCCCATAACTGGTTAATAACAGGGTAGGACTCACTCTGAGACTCTAGCTCTGGGATCTTCACTCTTAACCACTATGCTTCACTGCCTATTTGAAAAAAAATGGGATTTTGAGGTAACAAGGTAATCAGAGGGAGCAGGTATGGCCAGGCCCAAAAGGGTGAATGGAAGAGATGTGCTCAGCCTCTGATGCTGAGCAGACTGCTTGCGAGAACAGTGGGTGCATCCTTCCATGGTGTAGACTGTCTGCCCCTGCAAGGCAGAGGCAGAACCTCACAGCCGACTCAGGCATCGCTGGGACCCCAACACCACCCTGGCCTAGGGAGTGAAGCTCATTCTTTGTCACCTCCATCGCCCTCTGCATGCCTCTTCTGGAGATAATCCTGGCCGGCAGAGCCCCACAGCACACAGGTCTCTGTTCGGCGGGACACTTGGAGTCACACGGTGGCATTAGCGGGGCATCTCCCCTGCCGGGAGGACACCAGCAAGCCTGGGGTGGGTCCATGGGAATGCACCTGAGGCATATGGTGCCAGCTTGTGGAAGGCTGGCCTCGCTGGGCTTTGAGGCAAGCAAGCAGGATGGCTGCCCTGCTCCTGCCACTCTGCAGTCAACCAGAAAGTCAGAAAATGTGCTCGGCAACCAGTGAAGCAGATGGCTGAGAATATCATGTGTATACAATATTTATGAAATGTGAGCTGAGCAGAGCAGCGGCTGAGACTCCTGTCCCAGGCAGAGTAATTCAGCCCTGTATGACGAACCACACTGTAATTGGGATAGTTCCAATTTACTAACCATTTGCAAAAGATTACATACCTCTCACGTATTATCCTCTCCTAATCTTGCTTTAATGAACACTACTCTATCTGGATGTATAATTTCAGGGTGGGAGAAAAAAACAATTTCTAGCCTAGAAGGCAAAGCTGTAGCTAATACATTAACATCCAAATTAGGGAGAGGGAGCATAATTGTGAGATCTATAGCTCAAGTACATTAAAGCCTCCCTCCCCTCGCACGTGAAAGACAGGTGCAGAGGGAGGCGGTTCCTGTTACAGCCGGGCACTTGGACAGGGACTTGAGGACTTTCTCTCCAAGACGGCAGCCTTACCTGAAACCATTCGCTTCACCTGAATTGGGATCCCACAGAAATGTGTTTCCCAGCTGCCCCTCGCGGCTGGAAACAGGCTGTTCTTGTGTTACAGCGGAAGCGAGTCAGACAAGTAGAAGAACTTCCGAGGAGTCGTGATTGTTGGCAAGCATGCCTTCCCTAAAATCCTAATGCTAGGAGGAATCCTTGGGAGTGAATTAATGAACCAATCTCTGCCTCAGTTTCTTTCATCACCTGTAAAATAGGAGTGAGTGGGACAATAATGCTGCCTAATTGAGGCCTTTATTCAATAATTTTTATTCAGACCTGCTAGGTACCTGGAGCTCTTCTAGGTGCTGGGGAGACAGAAGCTAAAAAAAAAAAAAAAAAAAAAAAAAAACCTTCCTGCTTTCATGAAGCTTACATTTTCATGGGGCAGGAAAAATAGATGCTTAGTATGGTATATAATAGGACAAGGACAGGCCGCCTGCACCTAGAGGACGCATGACAAGCTGCTTGTTCTCTTTCGCGTCCCTTTCCTGTCCCTGGGGATGGCCCAGCACTGAGGCACCCTCACTTCTCCACTGGCTCCCTTTGTGAGGAGTGGTTTGCATTTGGAGTTTGAGACATCTCAGACTCACGGGGCCAGCCCAACTTCTGCTCCAAATGAGGGTTGCAGGGAGCAGAGACCCAGCACCAATGCTCTCTCCTGCCCAGAGCTCTGTCCCTGGCCGATGGAGGTAAGAAACCCCCTTCTGCCACCCACCTATTCACTATGGCACTTTGTGAAAGGTGCAAGGGACCCGAAAAGGAGGTCAGAGAACACACCAGTGCGAGACAACACTTGCGATTCTGGACACATCCTTCTAGAATTCCTTCTCTGGTTCCCAACTGCAATGCAGAGCGGGACTGCAGGGGAGAGGCGCTTCACTGTGCTTGTCCTATTCCTTATGATTCACTGAGTCCCGTGAGGGCGGGCAAAGCTGAGGATAGGAGCATGAGGAACAGCCAAGGCCCGGCTAGCTGTCAGGGCCAGAACCTCTGCCTGCATGCGCTGAGAAGAGACGCTCCCACCACCGCTTCGGTGGCTGCAGCTCTGTGTCCAAGGTCAGGACCATCCTGGGACAGAGGCTCTGAGGGGCAGTGTGGGTCCCAGATATGAAGTCTCTAATGTCCCTCCCCCTCCTAATCCCTGGCCCTAGAAAAGTGGGTCGACCAAGGCCCTGGGACCCATCCATTTGGAGCTCTCTCTTAGCACCCCTTCTCAAACCCCCCACCTGTCCTCCCTCCTGCTCCCGCTTAATTGCCTCTGTGAACTAAGACATCTGTTCACAGATCTTGTCAATCAGCCCAGTCCACCTGCGTGCATGTGTGTGTGCATGCGCACATGCACACACGCATGCGTGCGCACGCGCGCACACACACACACACACACACACACACACACACACACATACACACTCTTTCCCGCATCCCGACCCTTTGCTTGCTCTCTAATCTCTACTCTCTCTCTTAAACAAACATGCACTGACACCTGGTCAGCAAGGAGTAGTCCAACTCACATGCCAAGAAAGGCTCTATGAAATTAACAGCTACTGAAGCCCACGCTGGGAGGAAGGGGACATAGCTGGAGGCAGGGGCTCTAGCTCCTCTCCATCCTCCACTCTCTCAGCCACCTCAGGGAGCCAAGGGCTTCTGGTGCCAGTGTCTTCATGGCCACCCTGAAGAAATTTGGACTTGGTGAAAAAAAATTGCCTCCTTTCTCCCCAGCAAGGAGTTTTTGTATTAATCAGCATGAAGCATGCGCTGGGTCCCCTTCCAGACCTCATACCCTGCCTGGTAATTCAACACTGGCCTCTCCCCAGTCTCTTAATAGCTGGCTCTTCTTTCGTCCTCGTGTGTGTGTGTGTGTGTGTGTGTGTGTGTGTGTGTGTGTGTTTCCGTGCGCCTGACAAGCAAGCACATCAAGGGGGAGAGCAGAAAAGAGTTTAGGCTAAATTAACAAATAAAATAAGAGAAGAAGGAAGGAAGGGAGGGAGGGAAGGAAGGAGTCAGGGATGGGGGGAGGGAGGGTGTTCGGTCCCCAGTGCAGTGTGTACTAAGCGACTGCATAAGTGCTTGACTGCGTGACCCCACTGGGGTCTTCTCGGAGGCGACTGTTGATGTAAGACAACCAACCACCCCAGTTTGCCTGGGATTAAGGAGGTTCCGGAGACAATGGACTTTTTCAGTGCCCAATCCTGGACCAGTTGGTGGTCCTTGTCCACCAAGTTCTGTCTCCCTGCAGCCTGTGCTTTAGAGCAAGTCTTTGCCTAAGCAAGACTGGGTTTTGACCGCCTGGACAGAGCCTGTGGGTAGACCTCTGGTTTTTGGGTGATGGGAAGGGATCACATTAGAAAAAGACCTCTTCTTCCTTTCTCCTGCTCTGTGTTCGCAATGCTTCCTCCACTATCTTTTCATAGTAGTGGTTTCTAAAGTAGCGGTAGTGGAGGTGACATAATGGCCACTATCAGTTAACAATTACGTAATGTTAATGATCTGGCAGGCACAGTTCCAAACACTTCAGGTGTACTAACTCATTTAACCTTCCTAACTACCCTTGGAGGTAGGCATTATCTTGTGGCCAGTTACAGACGAGGAAACTGAGGATTAAAGAAGTCACACATGCCCAAGGACACAAAGCCAGGAGTTGGTGCCCTGTGCAGTCTGTCGCTAATTGCACCTACAGCCTCGTCCCTGCGCCCTTGGTTTTGGGATCCCATTCAGCACTAGTTCTTATGGAAATTAGTGGATTGAGAGAAGGAAGGCAGCTTGGCGTTTTTCTCTGAAAGCCACATGATCCGGGAGTGCTTCTCCTGTCTCACAGTGGCAGGGTGAGGGCTTGAGTCCTCGGGGCCTCTGAGGCACTGAAAGCTCCTAGGGCCATTTGTGGGGTTCTGGGGCTTCCCAGCCACCCCTCCCAGTCCTCCCAGAGCTGATAGCCCCTCTCTCTCTTCCAGGACTTAATGACCTGCTCCCCCATACTGTCAGGCATCACGTGGCCTTGCGGCAGCAATGCCAAGCCCAAAAAAGAAGCAAAAGGAATATTTGATCACAGGTGGCTGCTGTCAGCCTGCAGTCTCTGAAGTCCTGGGCCTGGTACTTCCTGCCTGCTGGGGGTCCTGCAAGGCCCCTCCTTCACGTGTACAGCCCAGCCCAGGACCCTGCAGTCAGCTCTGCGAAGTGAGTACGCAGGATGTGCCTCCCAGATGTCACCCCTTCCTTTAACAGAGCACTGAGGAGCTGGTCCCCACCCAGGGCTGTGCGGAAATGCCCTCAGAGCCCTTGCTGCCCACTTTCCCTGCTGGCCTATCCAGCAAGAGAGGCATGTACCTTGGAAGAGGTATGACTTTTGAAACCAGCCAGATTTCGGTTCAGGTTCAACTCCCACGTGCAGCTGGTGGTGACCTTGGCAAAGCCACTAAACTTCTGTGTGCTTATTTTAGGGATCAAACACCCACCTGCTAGGTCTGAATGAAGGCTTAAATGAAGCCGTATATCTGGAGTGCCTGGGTAGGTGTCCAGGCTGTAGAAGGAACTTGATAAATAGTAGATATAACTAAGATGGGTCAGAAAACTCAGAGGGCAGTGGGGGCCAACCACCCCCAACTCAGAGGAGGCACATACCGTCTATCCCAGACTAATTTGTACTGCTGTGATTCTTTCAAGTTCTAGAAAAAAAAAGGAAATTTTGAAACTTCCTGTTGTATCCAATTTCATATTTTAACAACTCCCCTCTGTGATAATTCTTCTTTTTTTTTTAAGGTATAACCTGACTCCCTAAAGCTGTGATTCAAGTTAATTTTTCGTCTCCTTTTTTAAAAAAGACCGAGAATCAGCTAGTCTTCTTCTGATATTTCTTCAGGAGCATAATGAGTTTCCCCTTCCAGGCTGTGAAGGCTCCAACAGTAGTGCTCGCTTGCTTCTGCTCCCCCTTCCGAGGTGCAGCCATGCGTCCAGCTGGACACTTGCTTCACCGGGACTCACACAGGCGAGTCTGTGGCAGGCTCAGGGACTCAGGGCCCAGACCCTCTGATTCCCTGAATCTGGTTCCCGTAATCCCAAATGCTTTGCCATCTCTGAATTCTCTGCAGTCTAGAACTGTCTTCTTTTATTTCCTTGGATTTAATGAAGGGGGGGGATGAAATGGAGAAAAAAAGGACTTCCCAAGAAGCCTGAACATGTCCGGGTTCAGGAAAGAGACGAGCCACCGCGGCAGTTGCGGGGGTGGGGCGGGGTGCAGAAGCGCTTGGACTAGCAAGGGTGCCGAGGGACGGTGGCGCAACGGGCCTGCATCCCGGGGCCTCCCTCCTGCGTGTATGTATGTAGGCTTTGGCTGAGCTTCTCAACCACTTGCTGTCCCATAATCAGCACCATTATCACTGCGTAATTTTCCCTTCTCTCGGCAATGCGGCCTGCCCTGAAGAAGGACCGATGTTTCTGAGACTGCGAGAATGGGGACGTGGCCTTGATTGCAAATGAAAAATTAAGCCCGCGTGTCTCGTATTCGCGCGGCGTGACTGTGCGACCGCCGCTGCGCGTCTTCTCCCACCCGGCCGCCTGAGGGGTGGCAATGATCTGTCTACCTTTTCTTTGGTTCGCCTCTCTTTCAGCAAATCTATAATGCATTTAATCTCCGAAAGCCACTGCGCTTGGCTTTAAATGCCTAATTTGCTGTCGAGAGCTCCCGCAATTCTCTCTCCACCTTCGTTGAACTTGAGGCTTTTGTTTGTCCAATCGGCTGGGCTCCCCTTGGGGAGGAGAGCCAGAAATTGTGCCTTTGATCCCCATCTGGAGACAGGAGAGAAAACAGCCTGAGAGGGGAGGCTGAGGGCTAACTCCCCCTGCACACCCAGCCTGGGAGCACCCCCTCACCCGCCCACCCCAGTCTGCCCCCTTTTCATACCAACCGATACATTGCCTGCACTGCAGGGACAGCAAGGAACCAGCTCCTTCCTTAAGTAACTCGCAGGCTGTTGGCGGGAGACAAACCCATAAACGAATCATTACCACACAATGGAATAAATGTCTTAATAGAGGTGTGTACAAGGTGCTGGGAGGGAACAGGGAAGGAAGTGACTCATGTTCTCTTGGAAAGCCAAGAGAGCTACAGTTTCCTCAGGGTAAGAAGTCCGTTTGCCTGGCATCTAGACAGGGCACTCCCAGGATGGCATGTGCCAAGAGGGTGACCCGTTTGGGAGATTGCCAGGAGCTGAGTGATAATGAAGCTATGCTGGGGAAAGCACTGGGGCGGTGGGAACCGAGGAAGAAAGGAGGGCCCCAAATTCTGGGATTAAGATCTCATTCTGCGACAGTGGAGAAACAATGGAGGTGTCATACGAGAATATACATACATAGATAGAATCCTACTATAGAGATAAATATGTAGAGATACACATGTATATGTATACACACACACGTATGTACACATATATTTTAAAGTACATATTTGTATAGGTATACACCCATTTATATAATTTAATTTATATATTGTATTTGTTTGCTACGGCTGCCATGACAAAGTGTCACAGATTAGGTAGCTTAAACAACAGAAATTTATTTATGCACAGTCGCAGAAGCTTCAAGTCCAAGATCAAGGTGTCTGCAGAGTTGATTATTTCTGAAACCTGTCTCCTTGGTTTGCAGGTAGCTGCCTTCTCCTGCATATTCATATGGTTGTCCCTCTGTATGTCTATGTCCGAGTCTCTCTTCTCCTAAGGACATCAGTCATACTGGACCAGGATCCACCCATATGACCTCATTTTACTGTAATGACCAATTTAAAGGCCTTGTCTCCAAATTCAGTCTCATTCTGTGGAAGTTAGGACTTCAATTTATAAATTGGGGGAGGATAGAATTCAACCCATAATACATATGAATTTACGTTTGTAAATTTATCTGTTTACAATTACCTTCCAGTAGTGTTTCCTAGTCCGTGGCTCTCCGAGCCGTGGCTTGGTGGGAGAGGACAGCGCTACGGGAGAAGTGCTGGCCCTCCCCAAGGAAGGGGACGGGCTACTTCTCACAACCAACTCTTGCGCTTTCATACTCTTTAGCCCATTGTCCCAGTGGCGCCAGAAGCGGCCTCGATCATCAGGAAAATCCCAGACACCCACTCAGTTCAGAGGAGCAGTGATCCCCAGAAATGTCAGGTGGATTCTAATCTTTGCTAGAATGGAGACTTCGCCTTGGAAGTGGCCCACTTGCACCAGGATGGAGGCTGAAGCCAGAAAATTGGGCTTCTTGGCTTCTTTAGTTCTGCATTTTCTTTTATTTATTTTCATTATTTTCATTTACTGAGGACTCTTTTTAGATGCAAGTGACAGACCACAGACTCATATAGGCTTCAAATGAAGAGAGAATTTTATTGGCATATGGAACCTAAAATTCCAGAGGGCAGATGTAGGTTTTTAGGAATGGTTGGATACAGGGTAAGCGACGTCTCCATCCGCCAACCCGGCTCTCTGTGTTCACTCCTTTCTCAGGCAGGGCTTAGGTGGTGTCAAGGTAACCGGCCTCAGCTCTAAGCCACATACTGCCAGGGCCAAGTCTAGTGTCACGAGGAGAGAAAATAGTTCTCAACAGGCTCATTAAAAAAAAAAAAAATTTTAAACATCTTTTGTTTCAGTGGATCTGTATAAGTCATAGGAACATCTCCAAAACTGTCACCGTAGCCAGGAAAATGATTGACCTTTCCAGGGTTACGCAACAGCCTCAGCCCCCACTCCATGGAGCCAACTACATCCAAAACAGCAGTAGAAGCGATTCCCTGGAAAGAAATTGGAGTTCTTTTCTCCCGAAGAAGGCTCAATGGCTGCTGGTTTATAGAAGCAAAAGACACCCACCATAGACTCTGGGAGAAGAGGCTTGTGAAACAAAAGCATAGCAAGAGATTATGTATAAGGCCACCCTGGTTGCACGTTTCAACGATACTCCTGGTTGAATAGTAGCAGTGAATTTAATGATTTTACAAGTTTCCTGCCTCTCGCCTAAACTAATTTTATTTCTGTGAAGTGAGTTATTGTTTCTAAGAGAAAGAAATAAATACTTTTTTAATTAGTTAAAAAATATATATAGCATGGTGGTTAAAGTAAGACCGAGAGCTCTGGAGTCCCCACTCTGCCACTTGACAGCCATTTGATATAGAGCAAGTTACTTAACCTCTCTGAACTCCTTTACTATCTGCTCACTAAGGTTAATAAAAGCTTCTTCTCACTGAGCATTAAATGAGATGATGTGTACAAAGCACTTAGCATGCAGGGCTGGCTCAGTAAACATTAGCTGTTATTTTTAAGAGAGAGGCTATCAAGAAATCGGACTCACTGTGTTGGAACGGAAAGGATGTTTAGCATAACCACAACATATTTCAGTTGAGAAAGCTGAAGCAAAGAGGTTAAGCAACCACTGCAAGGTCACACTGCCCACTAGACACAGAGGTGGACTCGAGTCTTGGGCTCTAAATTCCCAGTGGAACCAGCTGCTCCACACTGTAGCCAGTCTCCTACACCAGTCCAGGACAAAGACCCCATGCCCAGGACATTGGAGTTCAGCAGCCTGGAGTCTCTGTGAGCCTCTGCCTGGGAGGGTTGCTGAGTCTTTGCCTTTGCAGAGATTCTTGTTTGGTGAAGGGAGAACCCTCATGCCTGAGATCCAGAGGCCTGGCTTGTGAGTGTGTGTGTGAGTGTGTGTGTCTGCACACGCACAAGCCCATGCACACTTATGTGTGTGTGCACTGGGCCTTAACTTCCCAAGGGAGCAGCCATGATCAGGAGCAAAGCTCACTCTCAACCACTCTCCTCCTTACTACCCGAGAGGCATCACTTCGCCAGAGGCAGCTGTATGCCTCCCATGGTTTCAGGCCCCAAATAGATGAGTTGAGAACCTTGTTAAGTGGCACAGATTCTCACAAGAGGCTACTCTCCTCTGAACAAGGCAAGAGCTGAATGCTTCTATGATTCTTGTTCTCTTGAGAGAGAACAGAGGATCTTACTCTTGTTGCTTAGGGGTAAATGCCGAACCCCAACCCTGATAAACCAGGGGCCCCTCCTGCCTGCAGAGCACTTTTGCCCTGAGTCCTACTCAGTGAATGCCTGCACAAGTGTTTGGCGAAAACACAGCATTCAGAGTCAGATCTCATCCTGCCTCATCCTGACCTGTCATGTGTCCAGAGCAAGTCGCTTATCCTTTCTGAACCCGTTTTCTCACCTGTGAGATGCAGACAGGCAAGTTGCCCTATAGATGCTACTGTCTTAGTCTATCTGAGCTGTTATAACAAAATACCATAGACTGGGTGGCTTATAAACAATATAAGTTTATTCCTGACAGTCCTAGAGGCTGGAAGTCCAAGACCAAGGTGCTGGCAGATTTGGTGTGGTCAGGGCTCACTTTCTGGTTCATAGATCAGCCTTTTTGCTGAATTCTCCCATGGCAGAAGGGGTGCGAGAGCTGTGTGGGGCCTGTTTTATAAGGGCATCAGTTCCACTTATGAGGGCTCCACCTTTGTGATCTACATACTTCTGCCAGGTTAAACAGGGGTTTAACAGGGGTGAGGGGCTTCAGGACTGCACTGGGCCCAAAGTTTGCTACCAGTAAGGGGCCTGGGCGTGTTCCAGAAAGAGACAGTCATGGACAGGTGACTAAGTGCCCCAAAGGGATGGGAGACCAGCAGGTGCCAGTGTCCTGCTGCAGCCCCTGTGTCCGATCCCCGTCCCCTACCACACACGTGCACCTTCCCCCAGCAATGCCAGCTGTAGCTAGATGTCACGCTGGAAAGCATCGAGAAGGCTAATCAAGATGTCATGGTATCTCCACCTTAACCAAGTGTTGCCCCCGAGAAGGAGGCACTAGGGCAGCAGACGCAGCAGCAGCGGGGAGTTCTTAAGGAGAGAAGGCCTTCGAATCCTGTCATACGGGCCACTGGTTCTCAAACCTGCCTGCACTTCACAATCTTTTGGGGACTGTTGCAAAAAAGAACACACAGATCCATGGGTCCTACCAGGCTCCTCTGAACCAAGATATCTGAAGGTAGTCCCTAGGAATCTAAAGCTCCCCAAATGACTTTGGTGCACAGCAAGGTTGGAAATCCCTAACGGGGTGATTGCCAACTTGTAAAGCCGGTCATCACGAGCAGCCCCTTTTTCTCCTGAGTGTCCCAGCCCTTAGCTACAAACCTTCCCTCCCAGAACCCTGTGTCATTTGCGTCTGAAATCTTCTTCTAAGATTTATGTGGCTCCTGGCAGACTGGGCTGCCAAGTCCCTGGAAAGACTGGCCTGGGTGGTGGCAGCTCCCCACCCCCCATTGGACAGCTGGAGCAGGCCGTGTTCCTGGAGCAGGCGTGCCTGCTGGGGCCGAGGCCGGGACTCCTGCCTGCAGATGCCCAAGCTTACCCAGGGAGGCTGGAGAGACCTGGATGCGCCTGGTTCTCAGGAATTTAGACAGCTGTCCCTGGACAGCCACCAAGACTCTGCCTTCCAGACGGAGATGGAGTACTGAGCATGTGGCAGTGGTGCGAATGCCACAGGTAAGTAACTTGGTCTTCCCGGTGTTTTCTGCCAAACTGGCATCTGTCACCTTATAATATTGTCATCTTCCATTTAGGTTTCTGCTTTGTGATTCTGTTTTAAATTTAAAAAAATAAATAAATAAGGCAATGGAAGCACTCTGTGGCAAGACTCCAAGCTTCTCTTAATTGCAAATTCCCTTAAGTACCTCTTCCCTGGAGCTACAGGCCCGTTTGCTAGTCACAGTCAGGATGGCTTCAGCCTGGCAGGATTTTAATAGGCACGCGGTAATTTTCAGCCTCTTCGAACTTTCCCTTTTGTTCATCCGCAAATCCTGGCATGTCCTCATCCAGTGCAAGGGATCTCGAATTATCAGAATGAGCCCAGCCTTTTGTTCATCTGCATATTAAAGGGAAAGACAGAGAAAGGTGGAAGAAAAAGGCAAGCGAGCTGAGAGCGAGAGAGAGGGAAGAGGAAGGAGGGAGGGGAAAAGTGGGATTGAGATTGAATGCTGCAGTATTAGCATCCACAGTAGGGCTGGTATTGCAGCAGTAGGGCTGTAAATTGGTCCTCGAGGCAGCCACTCCCCCTTGCTCTGGCCTCACAGACCTCCTTGTGAAGAGTACACATTAAGGGGTTTAACCCGGCATAGGGGGTGGGGGGCTTCAGGACTGCGCTGTGCCTTAAGGCATTTGTTCTATTTGGCTGGAAAATAACAGGAGTAGTTTTGCTTTTTCTCCTGGGAGAGATGGGAAGAAGAGTGGGGGGAAAAAAATGAATGTGGGAATCAGTAGGCAGCATCCTAATGTGGCAGGTCAGTAATGTTTGTGTGACTGTTTCTGCCTTTGTGAAATGGACCTCATCATACTTGTAGTAAGAGTGCTTGGAAGCAATGCAAGTGTATCATCAAAGACCTCAGACTGCCATTAGAACCATGAGACTTCACCCTAAAAGAGTCCAGCTTGGAGCGGATCAGTCATCCAGGTGAACAGAGCTAGCCCTAGATGTCACCTGTTTCTGCCTCTAGCCAGGAGAGGTGGTATCGGAGAAGGAGAGGCAGCCATGAGAAATGAAAGCCCATGGAGAATTAATATGAGAAATTGCTGGACTGATGCAAAATACACTTGCTAAATTGCCCTGGTGCTCGGGGAAACGGTGCACAGCGGTGCGGAGGGAGTGATGTCCAGAAGATGGGAATGATTCTGGACACTTGGTTCTTCCCTGACTCTATAGACCCTCTCTGCTATAATTGTCAGGCCAGTGATTTGGCTCGTAGGAGCCCTGCAGAACCATCCGGTATGAAAGATCAGGCTCTTGGCTCTCAGGAGTTACCAGGCAGCAGTGAACCTGCTGAACTTGCTGAGAGGCGTGGCCCGGTGCTGCAGGTGGAGCCCAAGAGAATCAGGGAGCTCTCGTCCCTAGTGCTGCACCCAGAGCTACCACCAGCTGGTAGGTATCCTTGGGCAGGTCCCACAACCTCATTAGGCCCCCCAAAATGGAAATAACAACACCCACTCCTTGTGGGATGCAATGCAAAATGGACAGGAGACTGCTGATTTGCAGAGAAAATGAGGTTATTTTCATTACAGATCACACTGACCTTTTGTGTCTGTCTGCCTCATGAGACAAGGAGTGGGCTTCCTGAGGACAAGGGCCGCCCTGTTCATCTTTGAATGGTCTGTGGCCGGCACAGACTGTGGCACCAAGCAAGTACCCAGCCAATATTTGTTGACCTAGACTAAATTGTTTATCAGGATGAAGGTGATTGTTACCACCCCTGGGCCTACGCCCTGCCTGCCCACCTTAGGTTCACTCTAAATCTCAAAGGTTGAAACATACTTGTGGTTACCCTCTTTGCCCTTTGTGCTGGGCACCCCTTTTCTCTATACTACATCTATGGAGAGAGCGGCACCCTTGAGGAAGATGGGGCTGGAGGCTTGGGCTGTGTCTGGGCAGCCACGGTGGTCATTGTAGGTTGTGTTCTACGCGGGCAGCACCCCCTGGCGTTGTGCAGCTGGTTTCTGGTGGAGCAGAGGAGGCAGGCAAACTATGGTGAGAGGCTGTCTCACAAAAGCCTTTGAGCTTCTAGTCCTGCCACCTGGTGACTACATAGACCAGAGAATTAGAGCCCTGGAGGCCGGCATTGCTGTTGCTTGAAGAAGAGGATGAAGAGAGCTGATCCCCCATTTTGCAGCCACATACATTTAGGGCTCAGTTTCTATGGCTCAACTCAAGTTGGAAGCTCCGCCTAAAACTCGGTGATGCTTAATCTATCTCCCCAGTCCCCTAAGGCTGTCTACAAATCATCCCTGTTAGAAAAGAGAATGGAATTGGGAGCCAGACACAACTGGGACCTCTGCTTTGAAACTGCATACTCGCAACCTCGCTGAGTCCCAGGTGCCTAATCTGTAAAAATGGGGTCACTAGTCCCCACAGCCAGGGTTGTGAGGAATCAATGAACTAGATAAAGAATCTGCACAGTGCCCCAGGCCATCGTAAGAGCTTAGTCCACACGCTTCCCTTTTCCTCTCTGCCGCACACCTCGAGGTCATGACACCCCACAGCTCAGGCTCCTTTCTGTGAATTATGGATAGCAATGCCCATCTCACAGGGCTGCCAGGAGGGGTAAGTGAGACACGGGTGTTAAGTGCCCAGCACATTGCCAGACCCATTGTAGGCAAGAGGCAGACTGGGGTACCCTCTCCCCTCGTATTCCAGCTCCCCACTTGTTCCTTTCCAACTGAAGCATCCTTTGATCCTAGAGAAGAAATTTGGGTTATGTGGGTTCTGGATATGCAACCAAGCCGCACAAATTTCTGACCAGAAACCATATCTGCCCGAGGCTCAAGGAACACTGGCTCCATCTGCTGACTTTTGGCTCCAAACCTCACTCCTGGTTCTGTGGTGGCAATGCCTGACCTTGCTCTTACCCAGTACCTCCCTCTTTTGGGGCCTTGGAGCCCCATCCCCGCCAATAATCCTGGCTCTTGGCTGCCCCACACCAAGGGCAGATGGTGTTGAGTAATGGGGCTTCTCCCTCGGTTGGATGGGCCAGCATCGGCAGAGCTGACTTCAGCATCACCATCATGCTGGCATGTGGCTTTTGGAGTTTAGCACATGCCCTTCTTCACTGTCTGGGTGGGGGAGGGGAGGAAAGCAGAGGTAACTGGAATTTTTCCTGAAGCGGAGGTATTTGTGGGCAGATTATATTCTGAGCCTCCAACTTCTCTGCCATTGAACTTCCCCGAAGACATCTCTCTTTGTTTGCCTGTATTTCACTCTGTCGGTGTCTTCCATTTGCTTTTATATATTCATTCGAAATGACTCCTCTAATATTTAATCTTTATCAGAACCTGGAAGCCTGGTATTTATTTTGCAGGTCAGCTGCTCATCTATTTTCCCTGAGGCCTCTGGCAGGAGGCTGGAGAGCCTGATGCCCCCGGGGGGTGCTGCCATCAACATTCGTCCTGGTGACAGGAGGACAAATCAAAGCCTGCAGGCTACCAGTGAGAAGATAAATCTGGCAAAAGGCTAATGAGTAAACTGCGGCTGCAACAAAAGAGGACCCGCGACAGTCTCCAAGCCTCTGGTGGCAGGGAGCGCGTCCCCTTCTGAGGGCTGCAGTGAGGGGGCCATGGTTGGGCAAGAGTCGGGTTTTTCTGGAGTGAGGTGGCTGGGCGCCGGAGTGAAACTTCTGGGCAGTGGCAAAGAGCAGTGAGGAAGGAGATCCCTACTTCTCAACGCCTACAGCTTTTATGTCCCATGGGTGAGAAGCCCGGGAGTGTACTTGCACTGCAGCATGAAGGATTTGGGGTAGACGTGAAAAAATGTTTAAGAGTACCAGAAACCTATGGGAAGTTGTGGAATAACTTTCCCTTATAGGTTCAGGGATGGCTTAGAATGCACACTCATACGTCTAGGCAGGGGAACAGTCATCTATTTCATTTCCAAATACATATTGAACACCTATTTTACATGGGGCACCGCACCAGCCTCTTAGAATATAAAGGTAGCGTCTGATTGCAGGAAATTTACAAGGGGTTACCAGAGGACCAGGATGGCAAATAGACGTCTGTGTCCCAGTCAATTCCATTTTGATTGGAATTGTATGATTTGTGTGATTTGGAAGTGGCTGCTTGGAGGCTCATATTAAGAAAAATTGGAAAGCTTCGTCTAGGTTTGGGGAAAAAAAGAGTGTAGAAATTGTTTAGCGATGCCTGCGCTGGTGCAGCATGGCTAATGCTATCTGCCCGGGAAATGGAGCGTGTTGAATTCAGCGAAGATGTTCCCAGCAGCTACCATGTGCCCGGGCCTGTGCTAGTAGCTTGGGGGGAGCGGGGGGGGGGGGCGGGAGCGGAAGGGAGGTGTGTGTAACTCTTTAAGCACAATCTAGTCTAGTTGGGGAAACAGTGATGAAACACTGTGATTATCATTTGTCTAAAATTCTCAGAGAGGGGAGTTTGAATTCACAGAAAGGAGAGAAAAGGGTTCTGGAGATCCAGGGAAGCTTTCTGGGGCTGTGAGGAAGAAGAGAAAGAAGCCCAGCACGGGACAGCTGAGCCCACCTGGAACATCAGTATTCCGCCATCGAAAACTGTTCGTGAAGAGCAGGTGAGAAAGGAGGGACCAAGGAGGACGGTAAGGCCCAAGTGAGTCAGTTTGTTCCTTTTTCCTTTTAACTTTTTCTGCCCCCTTCTCAAAGAAGCCTCTTATGCAGAGGGGGGCCACTCAGCAGCGGTTCCCAGCCTGCCTGGGCTGGTGCATTTCAAAGCGCTGCCTGGGTCCAGAAGCTGTTCCTGCGGAAGCAGCGTTGACCCCGCTCTTGCAGGCATGTGATGAATATTTCATGGCCCAGATGTAATCCTGTCCACAATTTTCTCTCCTTTCCCTTGCCAGCACCCCTCTCCTCACGGTCCTCCACCTCTACCCCAGCCTCAGTCCGCAGCGGTTCCCAAGTCAGGGAAATCAGTCAAAACATTTATCAGGAATCGGTATGAACCAGCCAAGCGCTATGAAGAGCTAATCTGTGCAGAGCTAATAAGAATGAACAAAGTCACCACAGACTTCGCCATGGGCATCGCTGATAAGGATTTGTCAGAAGAATTGCAGGTAAAATCTGAACAGCTCTGGGAAGTGGAATGCAAATGCCTTGCTTCCCATCGCTCTACTGGTGCCCACTGGGAGCAGACTGGAGCCTTCAGCGCAGAGTCAGAAACTCACCCAGGAGTAGGGCAGGCAGGGAGGACAGCTGAGACGTGGGGTTGTGCAGAAATATGGAACGAACTCAGCCAAGCCAGTCCGAGCATGCATGTATAGATGGGGAGCAGCGTGGGTAGGGAATAAAGGTTGGGGAAAAAGGAGGAAGCAGGCTAGGAAGAGCTTCCTTTCTCCATTCCTTAGCAGAGGGGACTTGGTATATAGGCTAAGGATGCAGGATGTGCTGAAATTAGATATAGAAAATAAGATCCCAAATACCTAGAAGCTGCTGAAGACAGGAAGAGGGTTTTGCAATCTCCTACCTGGAAACCCAAGCCGTAGTGTGTCAAAGGCTGTGGAGTCAGACAGACATGGGTATGAATCCCAATTCTAGTGCTTTCTAGCTGTTGAGCCCTTGAGGAAGTTGCTTAACTTCCCTGAGCCTTAGTTTTCTCATCTGTATAACTAGTATCACCTACTTCATAGGACCGCTTGTGAGGATTAAATAAGGTGCTGTCCATCTTGGCACATCACCATGCCTGGCACAGAATAAGGCCCCAGAAGCATTAGCTGTTATTCTGCTATTAGTTTTAAGGGCAGTTTTGCCTAAAAACAACATGTAGCTTAATGGCGTAACTCAGGTGTCAGCAAACTTTTTCTGTAAAGGACCAGAGAGTAAATATTTTAGACTGTCAGGCCAACAATCTTAGTTGCAATTACTGAACTCTTCTTTTATAGCACTAAAGTAGCCATAGATGGAAAGAGCGTGGCTGTGACCCAATAGAGCTTTATTTATAAGAACAAGCCGGCTAGATTTGGTCTGTGGGCTGTAGTTTCCCAACCCTGGTGTAATTGGTCTACCAACTGTTTCAGCAAGCATATTTTACAGGGACTTCAAAGGGAAACCAAGGGTCAGGCTGCCTTTGAACCAATGGGCTTCTTGTAGAGGCTGGAGGTAGCTGGAGGGGCAGGGGAGACCCCACAGTTAGCAGAGATTGTGCTATAAGGTGTGGGAGGGGGCACATTCGAATAGATCTCTCCGAAGATTTCCCTATAAATGAGACATTACTGCCCTGACTGCATTATATGTTTCCCCTCTATGCATCTTCACTGCAAAGTTTATTGTGCGGCTGATACATTTTTACTGCATCTCCTAAAAGTAGACACATTTTCATCTTTTTCTTGAAATACATATCGTTAAATCTCTCTACCAATTCCTTCTGGCTTATTGGACTTGGAAGCAAGCTGTGAAGAATGATTTGTTTTTAGGCCACAAAGCCACCCCAAGATAGGCCTCTGTCACACCCCTACAGCCTCAGGGGAGAGTGGAGGTAGGGAGGGTGGGAGACTTTGGTGTGGGGTGTAAATGAGGTTTTTGAATAACATTGGTTTCCTATTCCCTCACATGTTTTAAAATCTGATAGTTTTCTCAAGTGCTGAACTTGCCACTCTCCCAAGGCAATAATATCATCTTGCATTTGTGTGGAGCTTTACAGCTTAGAAAATGTTTTCAGTATATATATTACCTCTCAGTCTTCACCACTGCTTTGTGAAGAAGTTGGCATATCTGGGAGAAAACCATTTCTGGACCACAGACGGGATAACAGAGGCTCAGGGAGGCTGCCCTAGGATGCTAGAACACTAGTTCAAGATCAGAAGAGATAGTGAGGGGTGGTGCAGTAAGTGAAGAGTACCCCCAAAGATAGCAAGTCCTAATCTCAAAAGCCAGTGGATGTTTCCTTATTCGGAAAAAGGGTCTTTGCACATGTGATTAACTTAAGGATTTTGAGATGGGGTGATTACCTTGAATTTTCCCAGGTGGGCCCTAAATGCAATCATGTGTTCTTGTAAGAGAGAGTCTGAGGAAGATTTCATGCACACACACGTGCACACACACACAAGAGAACCCAACATAAAGACAGAGCAGAGGGAGAGTTGAAAATGCTGGCCTTGAAGACGGGAGTGATGTGGCCATAAGCCAAGGAGCCCCGGCACCCACCAGGGGCCAGACGAGGCAAGGCACAGGTTCTCCCCTGGAACGTCTGGAGGGGATGTAGCCCTGCTGACACCCTGATTTCAGCCTAGGGAAACTGATTTCAAACTTCAGGACTCCAGAACAATGAGAGAATATATTTCTGTTGTTTTAGGCCACCTACTTGGTAGTACTTTGTTATAGAAACAACGGCCACAGAAAACGAATACGGTGGTGAGGCAGGAGCTGAGAAGCCAGCCATGTCTGTGGAGAGTCAGGCTCAAGTCTCTCCACTCCAGCCCAGTCATGCCTTCCATCAGCCCGGGGAAGAGCCCCTCACTCAGAAAAAGGGTCAGGTTGGTGAGGCTGACGCTGAGCTCAGCCAAATAGTCGAAATTAACTGTGACTTCACTATGATGTTTGGAACTGTGGGCTTAGCAGGGAGTTGGAAGCTATGGTCCATGCCCTTAAGATGCTCACAGGCCAGCTAGGGAACCAATATGCATAGGCATGAAACAATTAGCAAATGGAACAGAATAGTGCTTGATGAAGTGCTGGCCTGTGCAATATGCACCTTAATTCCTGAATTTGTTGAGCTTCTAGCACAGGCTGGAAAATGCCCTGAAAATTCTCTGCAGACGGTCCCCGAAAAGGATCTAACAGGGCACAAACCGTGTGTTCCCCAAGGGACTCTGAGACCCTTTGTTTTAAGCATGCTATTGGTGTGAAAGCACTCTGTAATGCAGGCACTTCCCTCCTGTCGTCGTGAGAATGAAAGCGGCCATGTCCGGGCAGGACCAATGACTAAGTGCCAGAAGCCCAGGATCCCTGGCCCGGACTTTATCCAATAGAGGCGATGGGGAGCATGACATTAGATATGATCTTGAAGAGGAGGTAGGAGAAATAAAGGGAAGAGTGAAAATAAGTTAAAACAGAACTCATTTCTTGTATCTAATAGAGTTTTTCTTTTTCCGTGTTTTTTTTCTTCTGAAACAGCATTTGGCATATGTAATAAGACAGCATCTGAAGCCACTCTGAGCAGTTGGAACCTAACTGGAGGAATGAGGTAGAGGCTCAGCTTCATTCGAGTTTTCCCCAGA
Organism: Rousettus aegyptiacus; assembly: GCF_014176215.1. Taxonomy (NCBI): domain Eukaryota; kingdom Metazoa; phylum Chordata; class Mammalia; order Chiroptera; family Pteropodidae; genus Rousettus; species Rousettus aegyptiacus. The sequence continues at coordinate 43,194,303 of NW_023416308.1, forward strand.
GCCAGCAGCCTTCCCAATGTCCTAAGGAGGGACTCAGTCTCACCCAGCTGAGGGCCACCCTGATGTCCACCCTGATGACAGCCCAGCTGGGAGAGCCCAACCCCACAACCCACATCCAGGAAGGTGGGCATAACTTTAGTTGAACCTAAAATATAAATATCCTAATTGGCATCTTATTAGCACAAGCAGAAAAGCCCATTGTTATGAAAGGGAAATCTCTCAGTCCCCCACCAATTAATCTTTGGCTACCCGAGGCTCGTGCTTACCATATCAATGGGGGCCGGGGGCCCTGGAGAGAGCTGGAGAAGAGGGAACTGTGACAGTGGCAGATGCCATACTGCTGCAGAATGTCTGAGCTGGAGAACCCCACCCTCCTGTAGCCCATGCTCTGGCCACCCTCTCAGGAAGTGTCCCCATAGTGGAGGCAGGAGAAGGCTCGGGGAGAAGAAAGAGAGCCTGCCCGTGGGCCATCCTGCAGGCCCACTGAGGGAGACTGCTGTGCAGGAGAGGACCCAGGCACAGAGGACGGCAGTGGACGTCGTTGCTGCTTTCTCCTTCTGGGGGTGAGGGGCTCTGCAGCATCCCACTGTCCTGCTGGCGGTTTGGGGATCCCCCACTGTTTGAGTCTCAGTATGGGCGGAGCATGCTCTCCTCTAAACGGATGGAAAATTCCAGCAGGAATTTGAAGCAGGGCTGGCACAGGCTGGGACGAGGCCAATCTGGCCCTCTCACCCTTGGCTGAACTCCCACTCCCCCACCTCCCAGGAGGCAGGTCAAGCACAAAGAGCAAGAGAGACTCGTTTCTGGTGTCTGTGGCAGGGGCCGCAGATCCCAGCAGTAGGTGCTGGCGGAGCTGGTGGTGCCAGCTGAGGAGGGCAGGAGTGCCCTCAGGTTCAAGTTCTGTGACCCGATTGTATTGGTGCTCCTGGCCACAAAGTGTAGATTCCCTTCACCTATTTTCCAAGGCTGGTTTTCCAATGACCTTCCTGATAACTGGAAACTACAGAACAGATTTTAAATAAATTCATTTTCTGCTTAAATCTGTTAGAGTGAGTTCTATTACTTGGAACTAACACATTTGACTCTAACAATACATTTCACAGACAGAAGAGGAGGCAAGGAAGGAAATTCAGATTTCTGGTGAGACTGGCATGGGCTAGGCTCAGGAATTCTTCCATCTGATCCTCACGAAACCCATCAAATACCTAATGCATTATTTCCTTCACTTTACAGTAGAGAAAGCTGTGGGTTCAGAGAGTTGGCTCGTTGGTGAGAGGCAGAGCTGGGTTTGAAGCCAGGCTGCTGTGCTTCACATCCAGTTTTGAGCCATGCTACACTGCTCACAGTGCCCTGGCTAAACAGAGAAGGTTTCATCCTTCTGGAACACCTCCCTCTCTGTCTGGATCATCCCCATGCATCTTACAAGCTTTGACATTTACCTTTTCCTTGGGGAGTACTCCAAGATGCCACACCTCAGGCCAGATGTTATGCCCTTCCTCTCTGCTCCCACAGTTTGCTTGGCAGAAGTCTTTTCCTAGCACTGATCCTGCTCTTCTGTAATGCCAGATACCCATCTTCTTTTCCAGAGACTGTAAGAAGCCAAGAATGAGGCCTTTGTCTCATCGGGCTTTCCAACTTTAGCATCTAACACAATGCCTCATACTTCTTTTGGAGCTCAATATGTGTTTATCGAGTTAAATTAATAATGATCCAGGTCTGGGCAGTACAGATAAAACTGAATATCTAAATTACGCACTACAAAAGGTGCCATCTGATCCAATAGTGGGAATCCTCTTCTTATTTAAATGATAGAACCCAGGGACAGAAATCATCAGGGTCTGTACAGACCTCTGTCTTGATTGGGCTAAAAAGGTTCAAGAACAAATTCAAGGCTTGGGGTCTTATATATGCTTCCTTTGGCCTTGGGGATGCTCATCAGCGAAGACTCGTTGAGGGGCCAAGGCAGTGATGGTGGCTGCACCTGCTCCTGCCTCCACCCTGCCCAGTCATCGGCCTTGTACTGGGTTCAGACGCTTGCCTGTACTTGATGGAAAATGACGGTAGTGTACTCCACATCTCCAGTTTTCTACTGGTACCTTCTTAGAATGCCCTAGATCTATAAATTTTTCTGGAATAGTGGTTTTAAGAAAAGACACCAGGAGAAAGGTAAGCAGCCTGAGGGATTGTGAAGAGTTGGGGTGCTTCCCACTCTCTCAGTCTGGCTCGCAACTCCCATGTTAACGAATCGCTGATGGCAAGAGACTTCTTCTGCGTAGGTGGTGCTGCCACAGCCACTTGCCTCCTGGAGGCCACATTTGTATTCAGAACAACTCTGATCAGGTGAGCACTCCATAAACATGACCCCAAAGACCATTCCCGACCACCTGTGCTTCATCGAGAGGTAGTCTTGGGAGGCAGCTCTTGTCTGAAAGAACTTCCCTCTATTTCATTATAAAACTATACTTTCTGTGGCCCAAGGTCCCCACCTGCCTGGAGCTCAGCTGACTGAGGGGGGAGAAGACTGTCCTTGGATTGTTCTCATCACTAAATAATTTCTAGCCAGCTACGCGGGAGCCTCAGAACCATGCGAAGTGTTGTCTGGAGAAATCTTGCCCAGATATAACATTGAGACAACATTTAAAACCTCATTTAAGTGAACACAAAGAGAGGGCTCCTGGGTAAAAGAGACTTAATTAATCTCGTTTCTGTGTAGATACTTTTAATTAAATGTAACTCCACATTTTTTCCAAGTAGATTGGAAGGGTCGGGCAGTCTTGCTACTTGGTGGGGCTGAGTTGAGGGAAGCCAGCAGGTGGGCTCAGCAATCAGAGATGCTGGGAAGTATACCACCAGTTCAGGGCTGGGAACCTGGGACGTGGCCCTGCCTCCTCCCTCTCTCCAGCTCCCCAGCCAGAGGTGCTTGAAAGCATAGACCTGCCTTCTCACTCATCTCCTGGATGCCTTCTTCTCCCTTTACCTCACAACCTCTCTTCTAGTTCAGGCCCTTGACATCTCTCTCCTAGATTATGGTAACAGTCATATAATTGTTTCCCTGTCCCCAATCTCAATCCCTTTCAGTCAGTTCTAATTCATTCGGCTAAAAGACTCTTCCTTAAACTACTATCTTTGTAATGTTACTCCCTTGCCAATTACTCAAAATAAGTTCAATTTCTTCTGATTCAATGCAGGCCCTTTCTTCCTTCTGGCATGGACAGAGAACGGTATCTCAGGAGACTGGTCAAGCTTAGGAGTGGCTGTGGTGATTGGAGAAGAGATTGAGATGTGGTGGATCCTCGAAGACGTCTCCTGGTGGAGAAATGGACCAGAGTCAGGCAGGTCAAACAAATCAATCTGAAGAGTCTGGGGATAGCTAGGAAATTTGGATCTGAGGCAATGGAAACTGAGGAGACTAGAAAAAAGGCAGAGTTCCAATTGCAGGTGAAACATAGAGAAATTCCATGAGCTCATGAAAGGTTAGCCACAGGGAATTTTTATAGGGAATCTGTTGCCTTGGGCAGAGGAGGGACCAATATAGTATAGACATAGATAGAATTACACCATAGCTGTAGTAAAGATTGGTTGCTCACACATACCAATGCTTCTCCTCTCAGTCCTGGCACACAATCAAACTACATTTTCTAAGCTCCCTGACTCCTTTGCAGATAAATGGAGTCATTACACTGAGTTTTGGCCAATGAAATGCAGGTGAAAAGATGCATCCACTTTCAGACTCAGACTCTAAAATCTCCTAAAAGGTCTTCTACACTGTCTCTTTTGCTCAACACCTGGCTGGATAAAGTGGATCCAGGGGAGGGTTCTAAGGCTTTAGAGGAAGACCAAGACATTAGATAGATGGATCCTGAGAAGCTGAATGACTGTGAGGAGCACAGCCTCCCTTTCCAACTCTGCTTACATTTCAGATTGTGATGTGGTTGAGAAATAATATGCACTATTCAAGCCCCTGAGATTTGAGAATTGTTTGAGATAGCAGTTAACCTCCTCTGACTAATACAGTAGGTGTATTGTGACATTGAGGGGTGTCTAGGAGAAAAAGAAGGAGGTAGACCGGGACCGCATTCAGCCTGTACAGTAGAGCCTGTGAAGATTGTGTCACAAAAGTAGGGCCACCTCTCGGCTCAGTCTGTATTTCTTGGCCCTTCTTCTCTGTTCCTCTGTAATACTGAGGAGGTCCCCAATGACCAGGAGAAGAAACCTGGGGCAGTCCCTGCCTTGATGGGAGATGGTTGGAGTATTGTATTAGTCAGATTTCCGCTGTGATATCCTTGCAACAACTACAGGTTTACAATGACAAACAATTGCATTTCTCACTCGCAGGTCTGTTTGTGATGAGGGTGGTGGTGGCTCTGCTTCCAGATGAGGACTGTGTTCAAATCTGCCTCGCGTGTCTCCAGTTCAGGGACTGGCAGCTTCGTGGCAGACTGCAGAATCACAGGCAACCAAGCCAAACTATCCAAGCACAGTTAAGCTCCTGCCCATGGCACATCCACCAACATTCCATGAATCAAAGCAAGTCACAATCCAGGGTCCATAGGCTGGAGATATTTATGCTGCAGACTATGAGCCATGGCAGAGCACGAAAGGAAGAACTGTGGACAAATCATATAATGTACCACGAGCACCATCATAAATAAGGCAGTGACCTGCCTAAAATCCAATGTCCCTGGGCCTATAGGACTGTGACCACAGACCTTTGAGTTTCTTAAAGTCTTCAGATGTATGAACTTGTAAGGATGTTACGTCCTGCCCACCTCGCTCATGTCCCAGAGACTTAAATTGAGGTCCGGACAGAAATGACTTTCCAAAGGTCCTTGGTTACTTAGAAACTATGGCTTTTGACTCCAATTTCCCTCCCCATGACCCAAAACACTCGTCAATCCATGATCTGTGAGAGGCTATTGTCTTCAAGCCAGGAAAACCAGTGGTGTGTGCTCTTCCCAGCAGAGAGTCTAGGAGAAGATGGTTTCTGGGAGAAGAAGAGTTCTCTGTAGAAGGACAGTGGAGAGCAGAGAGGAGCTTGAGAGAAGACTCAAGTATATTTCTCTGTGCACATCTAAAAGCTCTTAGATCAGACTGCTCAGGGCCTGATAATTTTTCCATTAAGAGGAAATAATTTTCTGGGTCTGTTTTGGTTGTATTTATCTGCAGTTGACAGCATCAGCTGCCGCAGCCGTGACATACCGCCCGTCCCCCAGACCAGGCATGCGCTTGTGGGGGAAGGAAAGAGGCAGAGGTCTCAGCATCTCTCGGCCTGAATGAAGGGACCAGGCAGCTACAACATGACCCCAGTATCCATCTCATATGACCCACTGTGACCCCGGGTACCTCCCACTCCATTTTCTTCCCTAAAAAAGAAATGTAAACAATAACCCAACCAAGAAACCAACCGCTCTGCTATCTCCACCCCACCCCCCACCTCCTGCCTATCGCTTCTTCTAAGCCAGCTTGACAATAACCATTCATCACGAAAAAGAAAACAAAGTACGGAGAAACAAAAACCAATCTAAGGCCGCAAATTGACGTCAAACTTTGAAAAATGGACTATGAGATGGTTGTGCGGTGAGCTCTTTCTGCTTTCTAGAGCAGGTGGGGCTGGGCACCTTCTGTCACAAATCTTTGTGGCCCCAAGTTCAACTTGGAGGTGACTACAGTCCAGGGAGCAGATTTGACTTCCAGAGGTGACATTGGGATAAGGAGAGGTGGAAAAGTCCTACGGGAATAGTGGTGAAGGAGAGCCACCTCTTGTGCTGGGAGTATGCACGGTTTGAGTGGGCCAGGGCCGGGAGAGGGCGATGCTGGCTCCAAGTCATCCTTCCAGATTCTGTTCCCCGTGGAGCTGGAGTGTGAGATCCTGCCATATCTAGTTTCAAGAGAGGTTGAAGAAAGAAGAAATCACAGATTTTGGTACCTTGCACTTGTGTGTATAAAGGGCTTTATCAACTTCAAAGCATTTCCATAGGCATGATTCACTCCAAGCGAGGCTGGAATGAAAGCAGAGCTGGAAGTGAGGTGCGAAGATATTCTATGACTCACCCAGAGTCACACAACTTGTTAAGTGATAGGGTTGGACTTGAACCTAGGGCTTTCTGGCTCCAGAGCTAACGATCTTTCTTTTTGGACACTTTGAACTGGCAGAATTGTGAAGCATCATCGACAATATCACTAAATGCCTATATTTTTCAGAGGGGAGAGCGCGAGACCAGAGAGGAGAGCTGACTCAGCCGAGGTTCCACAGTCAGTTGGCCAGGGCTCTGGGTCCAGCGCCGGCGGTTCCTAATTCCCAACCAGGCGGAAGTGCCATGCCTGCAGATTCCCCGTGAAGACCAGGAATCCTACGGTGGGATTCCCCGGGGAAGTGGCTGGGACGCTATTAGTGAAGGCTAGATGGGACGGTTGGCTCCTGGGCTTTGTCTAGGGACATGGTACCAGTTTGTCTCTGGAAAAGTCTGAGGCAGCCATAGGATGATGGAAATCTGGGAGGAATTGCGATCGGCCCCCAGTTAATAATGTGTGAAAAGGAGTCATTCTGTCTTCTCAGGAAACAACTTTCTCTCCTCCTTTCTCCTCTTAGAGTCACATACCTACTCTCCAAGCTGGTCACTCAGCAACCTTGGCTTGTCTTCAGATGCTAAGGACTCCCTTAGGCCCTGGCCCAGGTCTGATTTCATCAAAGAGCACTGGATACAAGGGGCACCTCCCACTGTTCTCTGCCCACCGGCAGGCTTCCTTCTCTCATGATCCATTTCCTTAGGGCCTGCACTCTGCAAGAGTATCCTGCTTATCTGACAGGCTCAGTGAAGGCAGACTGCCCAGGTTCAAATCCAGGTTCCACCACACATTAGCCTTATATTCCTAGGCAAGTTAATTAACTTCTCTTAGCTTCAGTTTTCTTATCTGAGAAATGAGGATAATAATACTTATGTCATAGGGTTACTGGGAGTTTTAAATGAATTTATGTAAAGAACTTAGCACAATGCCTGAAGCATAATAAACATTCAATAAGTGTTAGTTATTTTTAGTTTTAAACCTATTCATGCTCCTGTCTTGATGGAGGCTAATGACTCACTCCAAAGCTAAAATAGATGTGTTTTTAAAGAGATCTAATTGAGGAAATGTTATACCAGAAGAGTATGGAGATTTTAGTCCTAAGTAACTTCTCTGAGGGTGACCTCCTTTGAGTGTTGGGGTCTTCCAGCTAAGCACCTCAGAGCACATTTCAGGCTCCAGGCGCGAACCATAAGTTAGACAAGACCTTCATTTGAACTAGAATTCACACCCCTCAGCCGAAGCATAGAGCAAGAGGTTTCAGAACCATAACTAGATGACGAAGGGGACACAGGTGGGGAGTAAAGTGGGAAAGGACAGCAGGACCCTGTGGCCTGCTGTCCTTTTCCATCTCAGGAGGGCAGGTAGGACATATGTGGGCTTTGCAATCTGATGACCAGGATTCCAGGACCCTCTCTGCCTCCATTAATGATGTGCTTTTGGAGATGGTATTTAATAAAGTATTCTTTTTTCTTTGTATAGCTTTTGCTTGAAGTCAAATAATTTTAGATTTGGTACATCTAAACTCTAATACTTATGAACTTTTGAGGCCTTGTTCTTGCCAGAGCTATGGCTATAGGGAGCAGAGATCCCTAGAAGGTTACTTAAGGGTGCCTGAACAGGAGAAATTGTTGAAGAAACAGACATCTCATAGGTCCGAGGGCAGGGGCTGCAGAGCTGCAAGGCTGCATGGGAAATAGTGGTGAATGTGGTTTCAGGTCCGTAGTACCTCTTAGAAACTGCTTCTCTGTCTCTCTTGGGCAGCCTGGTTTTTCTCTCTCTCAGCATTTTGGCCTTTCTCTGTGCATCTGTTCTGTTCTCTCTCCATTCAGTCAGCGTACACTGCTTACTCTTCATATCTACTAATAATTTCAACTTATTTGTGCCTATGGCCTCCTCAGCCCTGTCTTTGCAGACTTTCTGCTGTACCACCCGCTAGCGCCAATGGCAGTTTTCCTCTCAATGTCTTTGCTCAAACCCCAGAAAGAACCTGATCTTTTTCAACCTCTCAGGCCATAAATCACTATGGATCAGTTTCTCTTAGGTCCTGTGTCCACCATTTATCCAGTCATCTGAGGCTGGAAGAATGGAGTTCTGTGCTGCTTTGGCAATGGGGGTCTGTGCTGGGGTAGTTTCCCTTATAATGGGCTGTAGATGGGTTGGGAGGTAATCAGCAACCCTAGGACAAGTAGGCAAGTCACAGTGTCTCAACAACAAACTCTCCAGATTCCTTATCTGGAAAGCAGATTATTATGTAGATTAAATGAATCAGTCAGTGAAAGTGTCTACCATAGATCTCACCCCTCCTCTCCCTCCCCACAGCCACTTTTTTTATGTACCCCTTTACCATGTATCCCTTGGACTAATCCAAAAGTTCCCCAACTGGATTCTTGGCTCCCAACTTTGCCCCTCTCCCCATTGAATCAGATCCATTTTCCACAGAATTGCCATAGTGAGCTTTCTAAATGCAAATTCGAAGAGCTGCAAGATCAAGTGATGGTGAGGATGTGATGAAACAGGTATCTTATATTTTACTGATGGGACTGTAATATTGCTATAATTTTAATGATTAGCAATCTAGCAATACCTATTAAAATTAAAAATACCATAACTTTTGATTTGTGCATTCCCACTTTTGGCACTCTATTCCATAGAAATAAAAGCACCCATATGTAATCCTTACCCATATGGGTAAGACTATTTACCATTGCATTATTTTTAGGTGTCAACATAATTAAATAAATTTATTTAAATAACCTGAATATTCAACGGTAAGTGGTTGAATAAATTTTACTACATTCATGCATGGGAAAATTATACACATTTTTAAAATGAGTTAGTTCCACATCTATTGACTAGAAGGTATATCACCATATGAGATAAGCAGCTTGCTTAGTAAAGGGTACGATGTATTTTTGAAAAAACAATTAGTGCAAACAGTGGCATATTTATGTGTGTATATGTTCATATTTGCTTGATGAGCATGGAAACAAGTATGGAAAATTGCTAGGTGTGGAACAGTGTGTTTTAGCCTTCATAAGCATTAGAATCACCAAAAGAAGTTGTAGCAGATTGCATTTCTTTCCTTTTTTTTCCCTATTCTTTTTTATTAAGAGACAACTGACATATAACATTATATTAGTTTTAGGTATACAACATAATGGTTCGATATATGTATATATTACAAAATGATCGCCACAATTAGTCTAGTTAACCGTCATCACCACATACAATCACGATTTTTTTCTTGTGATGAGGACTTTTATAATCTACTCTCTTAGTAACTTTCAAATATATAATACAGTATGATTAGCTATAATCAGATGGCATTTCTAAAAACCCCCAATAGATGCTAATGCTTTTGTTTCAGAAACATATTTTGAGAACCACTGATGCAGAGTAGTAGAAATGGAGTGGGAGAAGTTATACAAGTTTTCTTTCCATAACTTTACATTCCTTCACCAGTTTTAGTACCCTGTGAAACTGTTTTCAATTTTGAACAGGAATATAGTAAAAGATGGGAAAGATTCTAAAAAAAGAAAGGAAATCTGCTTAGCCCACATCGCCCCCTTTCTAACATCCTTAGTGGCTCCTGTTGCACACAGGATAAAGTTCAAACTCATCAGCGTGGAGTCAAGGCCTTTTGGGGTTGGGCTCCTGCCTTTGACCTCTTCGTCTCCCTTTTGTCTGGCAGTGCTCAGCCAATCTCCCCTGTAGCTGTGCAGAGCTGCAGGCCACTCCCAAGTACGCTCAGTTTCACACAGTCTGGCTTTGCTTATGTAGCTGCCTCTGTGAGCTCCTCAAAGGCAGGGGCTGACTCGCTTGTCTTGGATTCTCAACACTAAGTGCAGTTCTATGTAAATATAGTAGGTGCTCAATAAATTTTGTTGAATAGGAAGACGAATGAATGAACAGTAGGCATCCAAAGAGAGATGCTGAATTTGAACCGCCTATGCAGAGTTAACCCTGCCCTGTCAAGCATTTTCTCCTAGGGGGTGGGCTCTTCCTATGGTTCCCAGGTGCCTGTGCATCACGGAAATGCAAATAACCCAATCCCTGGCAGAATGGGCAGGTGCATGTTGAGGAGTCTGTGCTCCAGACACACCTGCTTCTCCTCAAAGCTCTTCAGCCCCTCCTCAATATTCCTGAACCCACTCAGTCTAAGTGGGTAATGGCATAGGGAGGTTGAAGGGTTCAGGGAGGTCCCTGTGATTTAACAGGGGGCTGCATCATTATGCTAATTTCCCTTTGGAGCAAGAGAATTTTTATGAATGAATGGGTGCCGATGACGGTGGGTGTGTGGGCATGTGCATACTCATCTATAATTAATGACAAAACCTCATTTGTGTGGTACTTTACAGTTTGTAAAGTGTTTCACATCCATTATCCCATTAAGTCCCCATGAAACTCTATGATTTGTACAAAGCAAGTATTGTCATTTCCATTTTTCTGATGAGGAAAATAAGGCGTTGAGAGTTTAAGTGACTTGCTCAGGATTGCACTTTGCGGATGCCCACCAAGATACAGAACAATGGCGTCACCTGGCCCTGTTTCTGGATGCTGAGCATGGACAGGAGCCTTCAGGGACCCACTCAATTCAAAAGGTCCTCCTTCCTGAGACCAAATCACCCCTCCCGAGGACGGTACCGCTCCAGCATCCTCATGTCTTATTAGTCAGCTCATCACTCATCAGACAGCTTTTGAATTCTGTGGTAAAATAGGAAATATATATTTGCTCTTTGACTTTGGTTCCTGACAAAGAGCCTCTAAGTCCTTTGGAATTTCCTGGGTGATAAGAGTGTATTTTTGTATGCTAATGAGATGACTGGTAGTAGGGAGCACCTAGATAGCTTCAGGATGGGGACTGGTCACTGGAAAGACCAAGCCATGCTTAGAAGCTTGGGACTTTCAACAACAACAGCAGCAATAATAATTATTTTAAATAATATAGTCAAGAGAGCATGCTCACAGAAAAGGTGCCTCATTAACTGGGTCTCACTGGGTCCAACTGAGCCTCAGAGGCCCCAGGAGCTCATTCAGATGTTTGGAGATGTGCATCAGGATGTCTGAGTTGACCAGTTCAGCCTATTTTTGTTTGAGGATTAGTATCTGATGTGTGGGCCAGTCCTCCACAGGGCCAAGAGCATATGAGAACAGGAAGAGCCTCTGAGAAGAGGGCCAGCCCCCTGAGGGCACTGGGACAACTAGTGGGGGAGCATGGGGGATATGCTTGAAGGATAGGGTGCAGAGTAACGCAATCAGGGGGAAAGTGCAGGACGCAACCCAGCAGCCGCTATTCGAGCAGAGGCTGAGTGGGCTTTAGCTGGGAGATGCTGCCCCCTTCAGGGCTGGAGGAGTGGACTCACTATAAATGTACCACCCCTGTGTCTACTCTTCAGTCTTTCAAACTCTGACACTTTCTTTTTCATATCTATGCTACTATCTGCTATGGTCTGAATATATCCCCAGAAAATTCGTACATTGAATCTTAACCCCCAAGTTGATGGTATCAAGAGACAGAGCCTCTGGAAAGTGAATAAATCATGAGGATGGAGCCCTCATGAATGAAATTAATGCCCTTATAAAAAGGGCCTGAGAAATCTCCCTGGACCTTTTCACCATGTGAGGATACAGCAAAAAGGTATCATTTATGAACCAAGAGGAGGGCCCTCGAATCTGCTGTCACCTTGATCTTGGACTTCCCAGTCTCCAGAACTGTGAGAAATAAATTTCTGTTGTTTATAAACCACCCAAGTTATAGCATTTCATTATAGCAGCCCTAACGTACTAAGACACTATTATTCTTCTTTCTCTTTCAGTTGCTGGCTCTTTAGAAGGGGCAATAGAAAAAGCAAGGGTTTCGAAGCCAGGTTAGACCCTGCCTTCCCTCTTTACTAGCTGTATGATCTTAGACTAGTCCCTTAGCTTCTCTGGGCCTCATTTTCCCCTTCAGTGAAATGCGGACGATGATAATAGTATCAAACTCATAAGTTTATTGTGAGGACTAAATGGATTAATGCCTCAGGTTTGGCACATGGAAGCTACACGAGGAATTTGAGTTCTTTTCTCCATTGAACATGATTTTTTTTCCCTCTTCCCTCTGACCAGATATCAGAACTGCCGCCCACCAACAGAATCCCTAAGGAGTGCACCTGTGTCAATGTGTATTTTTCCTTTCTTTTAAAAACGTGTAGAGAACTAAATATAAATAGGAGCAGCCGCCTCCCTGGTGAAGAAGTTTGTTTGTGGTGCAGGGATGAGGCCACTTAAAGGACAAGAGGAGAATTGGTGACGGAAGTCAGGAGAGCAGAAGGAATAAGCTCCCAAGGCAGCCATATCGACTCCCTCCTGTGCCATCAATGCCCATCCAAGAGATCATTCTAGAGCCTTCAGAATCCAATTGGACTCCCCTTTCCCCCTTCTTCCAGATTCAATTTATTGTTCTTTCTACAAATATTTTTTTTAGTGCCTACTATGTGTAAGACATTATTCTATGTCCTTCGCTTCTACTTCAAACACATCCCTTCTATGATCTTGCCTGAAGTTGGACCTTCACTAATTGAATGTCTACAACACAAGCCAGGACCATTGTGTTGGGTAGCTGATAAGATTCTCTCAGTTAATCCTCTCACCACAACCACAAAGGAAGTATTATCCAGTATTCCCATTTTACACGCAGAGGTCCTGGAGATCAGTGAGGCTGAAGGACCCGCCCCGTGTCCTATTGTTAGTGCGTGTGGGGAGCCAGAATTCAAATCAGGTCATCTGTCACCTAAGGCTCCACACTGGCTTGTCCCTTGCTAGGACTATTGCAGTGGCATCCCCATGCTTCCCTACCCCAAGCCATCCTCCAGGCTACCATCGAAATGACTTTTCTAATATTCCAACAGCCTGGTTGGCCTTTCCAAGACCTTGCATGCTTTCCTCGCACATCTTTCCAGCCTCATTTTCTGGTGCTTCCCTCCCAGCACACAGCTGGAGCCACCACTCTCCATTCAGGCTGTGTGTTTCCATACTTCAATGCCTTGCACATGCAGTTTTTATTCCCTTCTCTAAAGAGCAAATGAAAACTCACCTCCTCCATGAAGCCTCCCCCAGCTCTCCAGGAAGATCCAATAGTTCTACCCTGCATTCCCACACCACTTGCCTCAAGTCTCTGCTATGGAGCCCAGCCTACAGTGTATCACAGTTTTTTAAAATCCCTGGCTGAGTCTTATTTATACTTGTATTCCCAGTGTCTTGTACAGTCAGTAGATGGCACATGAAAATGTTCTAGATGCTTTTGTTGAGCTGAGTTAAAGTCAAACTGTCAGAGACACACCCCACCCCCAAACACTTCTCACCTGAGTCCGCTTTCCGGGCACTATGCTTTGCAAGAGCCCTGCCCAGCTGTTCCGTCTCAAAACCACTCCTGGGTCTTGTTCCTTCAAGAGCTTTTGACAGAAGAGAGTCAAGTCAACCCCAAAGTGTTGGCACCATTATCGCCTAACTCCATGGCTGTATTGGGTCTCTGACCTCTCAGAGTCCCTGTGGCACTGCCACTCCCCATCCCTCCAGCACCTCATCACCACTATAAGAAGCAAGCGGAGAATGTAGACTGACTCTCAGGAATTGTCCAGATGGGTTAATGCTGGCCATGTGTGGGTGGAGTAATGAGCACCATCCTATAGTAGGAAGGAAGTCACAAGGCACAGGATCATTCAGAGAGCAGGGCTTTGTGCCTTCTCTAGGAGGGCTGCGGGCCTTCTCTGGGACTCTGGGGTGAGAAGAAGAGCCTTAAACTCATCTGGTCCTCCTGGACTGGTGTGAGGACAGGGAGCTCACATTCACTGCATGCCTCTCCTGACCTTATAAACCCCATTATCACTAACTGTCACAAACCCTAAGGGTGGTTGTATTAACCTCACCTCGCTGAAGAGGTAACTGAGCTCGGGCTGTACATGTCCACAGTCCCCAGAGAGCAAGCTGGTGATGTGGGATTTCAGTCCCTCTCTGAGGAAAGGCCTAAAGCAGAAGAATCTCTTGGATATCTGAAATTATTTGACCTGCGATAGTGACAGCTGTTGGGATCACTGAGTCTAGCTAATCCTGGTACAGGAAACCCTGATAGTTTCACGCAGCCCTCTCAACGCTTTGCTTTGTAGTCACACTATTCCTAGCTGGCTGCCCATTGAGTGCAGCCTGCTTTTGCCAGAAAACAAAGACATACCGAACCCTGACCAATTTCTCCTTCTGCTCTTCCACCTCCTGCCCCCAGCTTCTTTCCAGCGTCGACAGAGTGCTGACAGAGACTCTCCCTTGCCCAAACTTTAGTCAGGCTCCTCTGAGCCCTCTTCTCTACTAGGCTGTGACCTTCGGCTTCTGAGTCCATCCTCGCAAAGTCCAGTTTTAACAAGGATCCCGCTAAGCCAGTTTAGAAAGAACCCCACCGCACACACACGTACACATGCCCTGCTTGATATCTGGTCATCCATTTCTGCCTTCAGCAACAATCTCCCTACCCCTGATGTCTCCTCTTGGTAATTTTCCATCCTCCGACCTCCTCACTCTGCTCCTTGGCTATAAATCTTCACTTGTCCTTGCTGGATTTGGTGTTGAGCCTCATCTCTGTCTTCTATCACGATAGTGCTGAATAAAGCCTTCCCCACCGTTTTAACAAGTGTCAGAATACTTTTTCTTTAACACTGCCCCCACACGCTGAGCTTGAGTAGAGACAGAGAGAAGCAAAAGGAAGTGAGTCATCTCACACCTTCCCACTCCTGTCCGTCTTTGGTCCTGACTGGCACAGTGAGTGGGAGCTGCTGCAGGAGTCAGGGTGGGGCCCGAGCCTCAGGACCCCAGAATCCAGTGGGCAGAACAAGAATAAGCTGGCCCTGAAGATCAGGCTGCCTCAGGGTGGTGTCTCCCTAGTAACTGGAGCTACCAGTCTGTGTAGTGAGTCTGGATTTTCCCACACATGCTAGTGAACAAAGAATGTCATGCTATTCTATTTACTTTTTAAAGTAAATGAAATCTGATATTGATTGGGGTCCCATACCACCAGATTGGCAGAGACTCTTCCCAGGCCTTTTTCTCTTGGGCCAGGGTGTGCACAGAACAAGCACTGGAGAGGCCTTTGGTCCTTGATCCCTGCTGGTCCCGGCTGGTCCTCACTGACATAAACTATTTCTAGGCCAATATGGACCTGAAGCGTGGCTGCTTCTGCTGCTTTCCTACCAGATTTGGGAATAAGAAGGCACTCATGCTAAGGCCCCTTGGATGCACCAACAAGATATTCCCTCTAAGGGCCTCTGCCCTGACTAGCCTTGGAAATCTCTCCTTTCTCCTGGATTTACTTAGTCCTCTTCCTACCTTCTCTGGAAAGCTTGGCATAATCCATCCAAGAAGCCACGAATGTAAGTTGTCTTCCTACAACGTGTTTCAGGAAATGGTTGGCTTCTTGAAGAGGGAGAGAAAATGACTTTCAGAACAAAACACAAATTAACATCTCAATAAATCACCTTGCCTGAGCTTCTCTTCACCAGGAGGACATGAAGGGGTGTTCACATTGCCAGGTTCAGAGGAGCAGGAGGGGGATTGCAAGGAGTGGGCCTTGGAACAGGGTGAAGGGTTTTAATAAAAGGTGGAGTTTTCATAAAAGGAAGAGCATTACCTGTATTTTTCTTTCCCAGTGTCCCGAACCACCAACTGGGAAGAGGAACAGGCTGGTATACCTTCCCCTGAGAGCTTGGCTGAGGTTTAAGGAGGCAGTGTGCTTGTTTATAGCATTTGAAATGAGGAAAGGGTTCAGAGGGAAGGGTGGAAGATAATAAAACTCCTGCTGAAAATACTGGCTGGGGGCCAAGTAAAGGATTCTGTCCCCTACCCTCCCTAACCCCCCCCCCCCACCCTCCGCTTATCTTGGGATCTGTGTGTGCACTGGGGGCCTTTCTGCAGGGTAGTGAGTTCTGCAATGACCTCTTGGCAGTGTCCATTCCTCCATGTGTGCATGCATGCGTGTGTGGTGTGTGGTGTGTGGTGTGTGTGTGTGTGTGCATGAGTGCACACATGCACGTGTGTGAGATCTTGGGCTATGCAGGGTGCCAAGGGACCTGGGGGAGTGGCTGTGTGCCCACCCACCTTGAACACACTATGCTAATGAATGAGGCATTACAATGCCATTCCCCCAGGGCCCGGAGCTCAGATCACATCTCCATTAATACACTCCTGGAGTGCATTGTGATTGGCATCGCTACAATAAACAGTAAATGAGTGAATAATAATTGGCCATCTATTTGAAAGTGTTGCTGAGGTTGCCATGACAATCACACCTTTTATTAAGCTTTATTAAGCTGCAGCTGCAGGGAGTGAGGTGGTGGGAGCCCAGCCTCCTAAGGCACCCTGCAGAGGGTCTGACCTGCTTAGTGACCTTTCCCAGGAGCTCTCAAGGTACAGAGGCCAGATGTGTGTGTGTGTGTGTGTGTGTGGGTGGGTGGGTGGGTGGGGGTGGGGGAGTTGCCTTTTTTTTGTTGTTTTTGTTTTTGTTTTTTTTTACCATTCACCTTCTCTGGGGCATTTGGGAGGAGTCATTTAAACCACAACTGGAAAAGAAAAGGATTTCCTCTGTTGGTTCCCTTCCTCAAACACTTGGGGAACGGGAATGGAAGACAATGTTGTTGTTTTATTTTTCCCATGAGCATTTTCTCCCCTGACCAATTGTAGAAATTTAAATTAGAGAAATTCTGAAAAATACAATTCATTTTAGGGGCAAAATTTATATTCATTTTATTTTAGAATGATGACTAAAATCTTTCAGATAAGGTGCTATTATCCTGTCTTTATTATTCCTCTCCCTCTCCACCCTCCACCAATGAATTCTACATCTTTTATGCAAGGAAAAGATTTTAATGTGAAACTACCTAGAATATCAGATCATTGTAATTCCTGTCCACCAGGAACAAGTAGTGCACTACCATTCTCACATGCAAGAGTATAAGACACATTACCATTTCTGTACATGTGAGGGAGAGAGAGAGAGAAAGAGAGAGAGAGAGAAGAGATTTAGGAACTTTGTTCTGTTTGTAGGTCGTGCCCTTTAGAACCCCAATCTCAGTGTCTGTGGATATGTTCCAAGGTGGCAAAGGATTAAGTGAAGGACCATGGAGAAAGGCAGGAACATTCCTTCATTTCTGCAGTTTTAAAACAAGTAGCTTATCGTTACACCTGCTCAGAATCATTGGCCTTCTGCAGAATGAGAAGTCAGACTCGAAAATGTTCACAGTCAAATCAGGGAAACATTAACTTAAAATATTTTTCCTACAAAAAGTATATGTTATATAGTCTGTAGTTTATTTCAAAACACTTCAATACAGTATAGAGTGTGAGTAGAGTTGCCAAATTTAACAAATAAAAATACAGAACACAGTTAAGTGTGAATTTCAGATAAATATCAAATAGTTTCTTAGTATGTTCCAAATATTATATATATTTTCTCTGGCAACTCTATGAGATACCTTTTGATTCAAATTCTAGGAGGCGCTTGGTTAACATGCGAAGAATCCTAATTGGCAATACGATTGTCCTTCTGGATCTGTGGCGGTTACTTCCAGGACCCCCGTGGACACCTAAATCCACTAGGCTCAACTCCCTTAGTAAAATGGTGCAGTATTTTGCATATAACCTAGGCACATTCTCCCATAAACTTTAAATCATCTCTACATTACTCGTAATACCTAACACGATGCAAATGAAATGTAAATAGTTGTTTTGCTGTGTTGTTTAGGCATAATGACAGAAGAAAAAGTTTGTCCCTGCTCAGCCAAGATGCAACTATCACAGACCTAACTACACAGCATACGTAAGCAAAAACGTGGCATTTTTCCCCCCAAGTATTTTAGATCCACAGTTAGTTGAGTGTATGGATGTGCAGCCCACGGAGATGAAGGCCGACTGTTTGTAGCCCAGGGCTGGTTGGTGAACATCTGAAAGACTCCAGACAGAAGCCACACTCTGGCAGCCGCTGCAAGACTTAGCTATTTTTATCTCTATCAACCCAGAGGCTTTGCTAATGAGCGTAATGGATGTTGGAAATGTTTTTCTTTGGTCAAACAAGTAGAATTTAAGAAGTATGTATTGACCAGGGGTATACGTGAGGTTTCCCTGACCTGTATGGGAAAGGTATATACATTTCCTGAGGCCCGTGGTAACATATGCTCTTTGGGATGGCACCCTAAGATTTTAAATCAGTTCTATTTGTAGACACCAAACAGAGAATTTCAGGGCCCGACTCCTCCTAACCCACCACAGGAATGTTGCCACATCTTCATGCAATATGCTGTCACATGCCTCAAAGGTCAGAAGGCTGGGACTTCACTGAGTTTATTGGTTATGCTATTTGTTTGAGGCCAGCTGGCTAATAAATATTTGTATGCACAAGAGAATTCAGACTGAAACTTGTTTTTATTGTCATATACCACCTGGGAATGAGAGCATGCCCTCAACTATCTGCAGAAAGAATAAAATTGGTTTAGGTTGGTTTGTAACAGAAGAGAATCTTGCGGTAACCAAGGCAAATCTTTGGTTCTCAGAAGTGTGTGAATAATAGCTAGGGAATTTGGAAGAAGCAAGAAGTGCCGAAAGGACTAGCTGAACGAATAAAATGGATTTCTTGGGGGGCAAAAATTATATGCAGGGGATCTTTTCTATTCTTGTTTTAAAATTAACATTTTAACCATTTTAAGTGTGTAAGTCAGTGGCATTAAGCCATTCACGATGTTGTGCCAACCACCACCACTATGCATAGTCTACTTTCTATTTCTATGAATTTGTCTATTCTAGGTGCCTTATACAAATGGACTCATACAAAGTTTGCTCTTGTCTGGTTTATTCCATTTAGCATAATGTTTTCAAATTTCATATGTGCTATAACATGTATTAGAATTTCATTCCTTTTTAAGGCTGAATGATATTCCACTGTATGTAGAGACCACATTTTGTCAATCCATTCATCTGTTGAGGGACGATTGGTCAGAGAATCTTTTCCAACAGCAAGTGAGCATGGGGTTTGGGGTCAGAAGGCAATTCTGAGCTCTGCCATTCCTGTGTGACCTTGAGCAAGCCACTTAGCTTCTCTGAGTTCTATTTTTCTTGTCTTTAAATGTACGTGCCTTCCTTTTTCTACTTAGATTTTTGTTGTGAAAATGAAATACAATAATATATGTAAAGAAGCCTTATAAAGTAAAGGGCTATGTCATGTGTTATTGTGATTTTTGTCCCTATTATGGGCACTAGAAGACACCAAAAACAAAACCTTTTTCCACTTCATTCTAATGCTGGTGATTTTGTCTGTTCTCAATGTTTTGCCTGTTTCTCAAACACCATTGAATACAAATACCTTGAGGCTTCGTATCTTGTAGCTCAATTTATTACAAAAATTTGAAATATTTAAAGGTAAATTCAATTAGTAAAAATGTAATCACTGCCTGAATAAACTATACTTTAAATTTTAATATGCCAAAGAGGATCTTTTTATGAGCAGAACAAGCTCTATGTTATACATTTTTAATGCTCCTAAAGTTACAAAGTGACATGCAATCTATAAAAGACACACAAAAAAATATCATGTTCAATTTCACATTCCTCAGTCAGAGCAAATGAACTCATATTATTCAATGGCTTCTACAGTTTCAGACATTTTGCATGTTTAATCACTCCCATTTTTTTCTAGGTTAGCTAGTACAAATTAGCAAATTAGAAGAAAGGAACTACTACGGGTTACACCCCAGAGTTCAAAGGGGAAGAGAAGAGAAGACATTTGCGAAGAAGCTGCACTTGGACACCAAGTCACTACCCTGCAGCAACACGAGTGGATTGGCCTCTGCTAACAGGTGGCTCCCAGCTGGGCCCGGTCTTGGGCTAGTCCTGGATTTGGGTTCTTGTAAACAGTTACCTCCATCAGAGATCAGGTGCTCAGCTCTGTGGGATGCAGCGGGATTGGAAGAATGGACGGAGCAGGTGGGATGGGGTCAGGTCTGGTCTTCAAAGAAGCCGGGAGACTCTGCAGCAACCTCTATTTTCCAGCCAATACCCAGGCCTCGGGCACTTGCTGGCAGCCTTGAACCTGTGCCAGAAGGAGAGGAAAAGGCAAAGAGGAAAGAAAAGATGAAGTGCATGTTCACAAAGCAGCCTCACCTTAGCCCATCTACACTGTCTAATTTTCTGCTGGGCTTCCAGCTCACGGGAGACGTGAGGCCTCAAGTTGGCTAAGTTCTCTCACCTGTGGTTTCCCAGACACTTGGAAGGCCAGTAATTACCCAGTAATTACCCCGTTTATTGCCTCATTACCGGTGACCACCTTTTGGCAAGCATTTCCCTGGGAAGGTCTCTTCCCAGCATAGGTTTCTCAGCACTGGGAAGGGAGCAGGCAGGCCTGCTGGGCCCTGCTGCTGCAGCCACACTGAATTGTGCTCCCTCATCCCATACCGCCTCGTCCCACCCCAGCTTGCCACCCTCTTGGCCTTGCACCAAGCCCTCCTTGCCTGCTGGCACTAATGATTAGCTGGCTCGGGTGTGTCACACTAGAACCGCTTCCTCCCGTTTAACATCAGCCCATCTCACCCCTCCCATCTCCATCACAATGGTAAAGGTCCCACCAGGAGTCTCCTTAGCGTCTAGTTCCCCCCTGGACCTTCCCTGATGCCCCCAACTCCTGCACACACACTGTGGCTTCAGGTGTTTGGTTCAAAGGGCCCATCTGGGGTCCTTTAGGCACTTCATCATACAGCTTCACATTCTCACTCAGGGACCTGCAGGAGCAAGTTTGAACACATCTCCCCCTCTGGTGAGCAGCACTTAGGATCTCACGGAGTAGGAGTGGGGGTGGTTAGGCTGGGAGGAGCTCGTAGCTTCTAAGCAAGTGACATCTAATATGGAATTGGTCCTAGGAGAATGAAGCTGAAAAAGAGAACTTGTGATTATTTATTTATTTATTTCAGGAATACAAATGAATAAATCTTTTTGTGGGGTGGGGTGGGGATTTGGCATGAGTTTATGACCAATAGCTTGGAGAGACCTTGAGGATCATCTAGTCCGTGTCCTTTTACAAGGGAAAGAACATGCCTGGAGCATAATGTCAACGCAGGCGCACCAGATCGTCACCTCATCACCAGAACCGCGGCCCGTCACTCCAGTGCAGAGCTGCGCCCTCTGTGGGCAGGCCTCTTACTGTGCGCATGCCAGTCAGCTGTCTGAGTGCTGGTCCCTGCTTTCCCTGCCATAACAAGTTTTGGCCACCCTCATTCCAAGGTCATCTTGTCTGTTTAATTGTAGCTTGGGGAGAGTCCTGAAGCTATCCTCCCACCACGAGCTTGGGACCTCACATAATGGCTGAAATGTCTTTTTTTAGAGGTCTCCATGATTCCCTCCTTCTTCAGCTTTTTTTCTCACTGTTGTGCCTGGGGTTCCAAAGGATTCCTATTCTCTCAAAATTCCCTTGGCCTGGCAGAACATCCCACAGTTCACCTCCCCAAAAAGCATAGCATGTTTTCCACACTGCCAGAAAGACCACTCTTGCCTACTAAGATACTCCTTATACTCAGCCTGAGATAATTTAGGCCAGACCCGCTCCTAACAGCAGTATCAAAACCAGAAGGGGCCATGGGGCAGAGGTGCAGGCTCCTATTTGCACATACTCTGCTCTCAAGCGCAAGGTGGGACCTGTGCTTGATCTTCTTGGCTGCAACTTTGTCTCTATAGCAGCCCTCGTTGCTAAGTTACCACAGCCCCTTGCACGCAGCCTTTATTGCTGAGGAAGGGGAGATGCACAGATGGCTTCAGACTCTTGTGGGAGTGGTGCTCAGGCCTCATGCCAGCAACCTGTGTTTAGGAAGAGGACTTTATCCCATCCATCCATCCATCCATCCATCCATCCATCCATCTAACAAACATTTGTTAAACACTGCCCACACCCAAGCTCCATGCCAGGCAGTGAGAACACAGGAGTGAGCCTGCCATCCCAGTCCCATCTGGTAGCCCACTGCACTCTGTTAGCTAAGTTCCAGCTCTCCAGCTCCCTAAGGCAACAACATGGGACACTATATACCAGTCACTGTTCTAAGAGCTTAACACATATCTACTGATTTGATCCTACAGCTATCCCGTGAGGTAATGGTTCCTTAGTATCCTCATTTTACTAAGGAAGCTGAGGCACAGAGAGGGTGCCAACAATTCGCTCACCAACAGCTAGTACATGGCGGAGCCAGGATTAAAATCTGTGTATCTGATTCCCAAGTATGTCCTTTTAATCATAAATTCTACTGTGGAGATTATAGTCTTTATCCAGAGCAATAGAAATTAATAGAGGATTTTAATCTGGAGGTTAACATAATCGGAAGTTTAAAAAAAAATTAGTCTTACTATTATATGGAAAGTAATTTGGATCAGCCCAAGAGTGGATGAAGATGGGCCCATAGCAGGTTTCTGCGGGGGTCCCTGTGAGAGACGATGTAGTAACAATTGTGGAGGGAGTGGGGCTGGGAAGAATTGGACCAATAGAAAAACCATGTAAATGCTTATGGACTCGGGTTAAATTTCTTATTTTCCAGTGTCTGTTTTCAGCTATGCCACTTTTCTGCCCCTTGGCACCTTGGACAAAGTCTTCAATTTTATGGTCACCTTTGGTATTGAAAAAACACAGTTCGGTCAAATATACATTTCAAATCCCAAATCAGACTCAAATTTCATCTACTCCTTTTTTTCCAACCCTGACCAGGCTTTGGATTTGGAGCAGAAATGATGTATAGTCTTGTCTTTCATATTCTTCCCACTTCAGTACCTGTCGTAGCATGGAGGCAGTGAGACTGGTCTGGTTACGAGGTAGATCTCCTCCTCCTCCTCCTCCTCCTCCTCCTCCTTATCTGAGTCTATTCCACCTGTGTTAAGGCTGGCGGGGGACATGAGCCACTGTGAGACCACAAGATGCCTTGCTGAGAGTAGTTCCTTACCCACAGAATGCACTCATAAATCTGTGCAGCATAAATGAATGAACAAGTATATCTAAAAGTGAATAAATAAATTCATGATCCTATTGGTAATGTCTGCTCTAAAATAGAAGCTCACAGAGGGCAGGTACTCTGTGTGTGTGTGTGTGTGTGTGTGTGTGTGTGTGTGTGTGTGTGTGTGTGTGTAGGTAGATAGACAGACAGACAGATCCTTTTCTTTGGGCTTTCAACATTCAGTATCCGGCATAATAGTAGACTTTTAAGTGATATTTGATAGTGATAATTCTGGCTTTCAGTGCTCCATGGTCCAACCTGCTTCTACAATTGTAACTCCCCTGCACAATTGTTCTGCCTCAGTAAAACTCATTACTCTCTAGTACGTTTGGTATCTTTTTTGATGTTGCCTGTGTATGGGGGCCGAAGTGAGGGATCTTCCAAGGATCTGTAGATAAGGGGACTAGGATTGTCTGCTGAGAATTAAACTTTAAGATCTGTATAGAGCAGAGATATGCAAAGTCACCTTCAGGAGACAGAATGGTTCCCTGGGTGGCAAAACTTGACAGTAACCTGATTGAATGTATTAACACACCTACAGGAAGCATGTGTTAATCAGAAGTGACACTGCTCAGCCATAATGCATAAAGAAAAGAGAGTCACCAAGGCAATGATCACACAAAGGAGACGGAGTTTGGCCCAACAGACTTGCAGCATTCTGGCCAGCCCCTTTATGCTGATGCGAGTGGGCCTTGTGGCCATTATATTTCATATATTTTCATCTCGACTGGTCACACCATCCCTGTCGAGGTGATGGACACATCAATTCTTCTTAGTGTGATGCCACTATACTTTAAATTTATCTAACTCTCTTTTGTTTTTATTGCTTAGGTGATGCTTCACATGTGTGCTGTGCAGTAAGAATGCAACGAACACGAGCTGTTGTTAGTGTTGTGATTATGAGTTGACTTTCTACATAAGGAGAGGATGTATTAGTCAGATAAACAGAACTAATCTGTCTTGGGACAATATAATTCTTGATAAAAAAAATAATGAAAAGGGAGTTCCAAGTTTATATATGTTAAATGTTAATATTAGTTATCCTCTAAAATATGACTCTTTTCTTGGTGGGCTAACAAAATCAAATGCTTCAGCCTGTGAGATTGACAACCAAACTTTGGGTGGAGTGAATTCTTGAGGGGAATGAATGTCACCCTGGGATGCTCCTTGGAGACTGCCAGCTTGGAGCGAAACAAGTCTGTGCCCTGGCCCTGGCCACCTCAGCTTCTTAGTCCATCTAAAATCTACCCTTTCTAGAAGGCTCAGCTTTGCCACTCCCACCAGTGAAGCAGACGATGTCTGCTCCCTCATCTAAATTCTTTAGCATCTGCCCTCTGCACCTCATGAAGCTCAATGCATGTGGGAGGAAGTAAACTATGGGAGTTAAACTTATGGGTATATGAGTTATGAGCCCTGCAGTTGAACTAGCTGTGTAATCTTGGACAAACAACTTAATCTCTCTGTGCTTTAGTTCTTCAGTTTTCTTCTCTGTGAAATAGGTATAGAAATTGTGTTGACCTCATAGGTATCACAAAGCTATGTGAACTAATGCATGTAACGCCCTTGGCACCAGGCCTGTTACATAGTAAGTGCTCAATAAATGTGTCATTGTTGTGTTTGTTCCTTTTTTTTCTAAGCACATATCCTGTCTCTGCAACTTATTGGTGAGTTCCTCACGGTAGAGACTGTGTCTATGAGCTTCAATTCCTCTACTTATAAAGTGGAAATAATAATAACCATTTGCCATAGGTTTATTTGGAGAATAAATTAATGTGATAAAGAGCCCGGTTGGTACCTATACATATTAGGAGTTCAATAAC
The DNA here is from genome assembly GCF_014176215.1 of Rousettus aegyptiacus. NCBI lineage: Eukaryota > Metazoa > Chordata > Mammalia > Chiroptera > Pteropodidae > Rousettus > Rousettus aegyptiacus. The sequence continues at coordinate 43,219,216 of NW_023416308.1, forward strand.
TCCTTTTCGTTGTTACTATTATTGAGTATTATTATACTTATTCGTAGGCCCTCTACTTGGCACAGGCCTTGAACATAGCTGGCTGAGATGCATATGTGCTTGTGCGGTGCTGACAGAAGTCCTTTCACACAATGATGGAATGATGCAGCTACCCTTTCTGAGGTGGTTAGAGCTAATGCGCACGGGCTAATGATTTGATTCCTGTGAACTTTGAAACCGGCTGTGTGGGAAATGGTGCATGGGCCACGTACTTGGACATCGCTGTGCCTTTACATATCCCTGTGCCATCTGAGATGCCCTCCCGTATTCATCCTCTAAGACCCAATCACATATTATTGTCTTTGCCCTTTCTGACTTTCTCCCTTCATCGCACATACCTTTACCTCTAATTGTTCTAGCTTTTCATGCACGTATGATATGGCATGAATCAGACCTTATCATTCATTTACATACATATGCACATGTACATACACATACTATATACAGCTATACATCTGTAATAATGAGCAGAGACTGTGCCTTGTTCATAATTTAGTCTTCAGCATCTAACAGCTGGTCAGTTGATACAAGAGGCTAAAATGGCTATAATGCTTGGTGGTGCATGTGCCCCGAGCTCCCTTTCCAATGCTGGGGTTGGGGGTGGCTCCGACCCACCTGTACTCTTGCTCTAAGTCTCTGCTATGACCAGTAGACCGCCTGGGAATAAGTGTATAACTTTGGAGCAAAGAGAGACCATTTTCGCACAGAGCTCTGCAGAGAGCAGACACATGGCAGCTCTACTACTACACATGTGTGCAGGGTGGCAAGGACCCACACAGCTGGGACAGCAGGAACAGACGTGGTCTGGGACCAATTATCACTGCAGATTGCCTCTGGGAGATGAAGCTCCCTGTCCTTTTCCCTAGAAACCCTGGAGAAGACACGGGACGCTGTTTCTGTCTTTTCCTTTAATCTTGGCTGGGGGGAAGGTGAGCATGGCCTTGATCTCCCGGACCCTCTGGTTCGCAGATGTTGTGAGTAATCAGGGACAAGATGGAGATTTAAGACTATTGGGAGAACCATGCATTTAAGAATCTTAAGGAGAGGATCATTACTGATAAATAAACAAAGGCACTGTTCTAACACAGAATTTGTGTTTTTCCCTCAAGGGCCCCAGGAAATCAGCAATCAGCCCACGCAGCTCCGAACAGCCAGGCAACCCCTCCTGACCTCAGATTACTGCTAATGACAGGAGCTGGAGACCAGCTCCACACATGAGGGAGGGGAGTTTGACCCCCTGAGGTTAGGGATGTGCTTCATCTTTTGGGATTTTCCACAATAGATTTATTTTTAGCAAGAAGAGATTTAAAATCCCAGGCACGCAGTACAATTGTTTGTTTAAAGTAAGTTGCTTCTCAGGAGAGAGTTGCGGGGGTTTGAAAATTGCCCTCTTTGGCCAGAGGAGCTAATGTTACTTTTGCAGAAGTTGCCAAGAGTTCCGATCTCAGCCTCTGGGGACCCCTCTGAAAGACGAGGATACTCTGCTCCTATGAGTCCCTCAGCCACTCATTGCCCCTTTCTACACTGAGACAGGCCAGGGCCTTGTTTCCCAGAATGTTCTGTGGATCAACAGTGCCAGAAGTTGTGGCTCCAGGAGAAAATACTAGGCAATCATTCCCTCCAGTCAAACCGACTCCTGTATTTTCTCAAATTTGCTGGGGATGCTCCTGTCTCAGGGCCTGGGCACTTGCTCTTCCTTTGGTTGGTGATATGATCTCCCTCCCTGGGTGTGGCTAACTCCTCCTTCATCTGCAACTCTTTACTCACAATTACCTTTTCAGTGAAGTCTTCACAGAATACATTTCTATGCCCTTTCTCTGCTTTAATTTTTTTTTTTTAGCTCTTATCATTAACTTTAAGAAATTATGTCACTTTTTTTCCTCTATCAATTAGGATCACTGGGTTTCATCCTAAGGGTTACCATGGTAGGGGAAAATAAACGTGGCAAATTGTCCATTGGCTCTTAAAGTTTCCACGGAAAGTGACACACATCACTTGGGCTCATACTTCACTGGACCAAACAAGTCCATGGCTACATCTAACTTCAAAAGGAAGTTAAAATCATGCAGGGCTAACTTGTGCCTACATGGAGAACTGGACTGTCGGCAGCACTCATGATGACCACACTTGTTTAATAGCCTTCAGTGGTTTTCCCCAGTTCGTAGAATAAAGTCCAAATTCCTTTACAGAACTTAAAAATCTCTACATGATCCAGCTCCTGCTTACTTGTCTCAGATTCACATGTCGGCTTATCAGTCATGTCTTCCAGGAAGCCATCCCTGATCCCTCTGTGTAGGTTCAAGATCCTTCATTCCATGTGCTTCCATAAACCTAGAATGTCTTAGCATATTACCATTTACTTGACTGTGTCTCCCACTACAAGTTTTTCCAGTGATGCATCGGTTAGCTTTAAAGTCAATTCAATTGCTCATGACCAGTATTTTAAAAAGTGAAACAGAACTTAATAGGATACATAATAGCATATCATATGTAGTAAGGGTTAATAATGTTCTGTGAAACCTTTGTTTCAGTATACGTGAGTGTGGATTGGTTTTATGTGTTGAGTTGACTTGTAAAATGAATTTCTTAATCGGGTTTGTGGTCAAAAATGTTTGGAGCCACAACCCTACCACAACTGTGAATTCCATGAGGGCCTAGGACCATGTCTGTTTCATTTATTCTGAACCACCAGTACCAAGCACAGTGTCTTTCATAAAGTAAGCCTTCAAAAAATGTTAAAAATGAATTTATGAATGAATTCTGAGTGACCAGAGCTACCAGGTACTTTAATGAGAAGCAGTGTGGATGGCTTAGGCCAACATTCCCCAACCTTTTTGGCACCAGCGACCTGTGCTTCTGTGAGAATCTAATGCCTGGTGATCTGAGGTGGAGCTGAGACAGTGATGCCAGCTCTGGGAAGCGGCTGCAAATACAGATGAAGCTTCGCTAGCTTGCCTACCACTCACCTCCTGCTGTGCAGCCGGTCCAGTTCCTAATAGGCCAAAGATCAGTACCGGTCCACAGCCTGGGGGTCGGGGACCCCCGGCTTAGGCTGATCGTTTTTCAGTCTAATTTTCCCTGATGAAAAGAGGGCATTTTAGATTTCCAGTGCCCTCGCATTTTCTGAGCTGGGCTGAGTGGACATGGGGCAGCACTCTGCTGACCTCAGCAGCCCTCCTGGCCCAGCATGAAATCCTAGATGAGCTATTTCTTTTAATCAAAGCCCTCTTGGCCTCCTTCTTAAATCCTGTACCACCCTAATGTATAGGGGCAGTAGGATGCTAGTCTGTTCACCAAAGTTACTATCAGGAGTCAGAAAAATATGAATTCAAATCCCATTTTATCACATTATGGTCGTATGACTATAGGTGAGGTACCTCTCTGAGCCTAAGTTTCTCCTCTGTAAAATAGAGGTAATATTATCTTCTTTTCAGAGGTGATGTGTAAGGATTAGAAAGAATGTTTATTATTCATGTCTGGCAATGTAGGCATTCAATAAGTCGTGTTTATTTCTTATCATTATTATTATCCCACTGACTTTTTAAAGTACTTGAAATTCTTCTATTAGTAACTCGCTCGTTTAAGGCATTGTTTACAACAAAAATGTTCTAGGTTCTTCAAAAGGGGTAAAAATCTGAAGTCATTATTGACATTTTTAGTATCTTCTATCATTTTTGTAGTATGACTATATCTATAGGACAAATATCTTTAGTGTCTTTTAGTATCTTTACAGCATGAATAACTATAGTCTATCTCTTTTCAGCGTGAGGTCAGCTGAGATCTGGCTTTGACAGGAAGGAAGGCAGAGAGATAGAGAAAAAAAAGCCAGGGGTGAAAGAGGAATGTTGCCACAGGATGTGGGGGTGTCTAGAATAAAATATTTTGTCCTTCACAATGATCTTCTTCTATTGCAAGAGACTAGTGGGGAGGACGCTACATCTCTGAGTCTCAGTTTCCCATTGAATAAATATACCTTTTAGCATGGTCAATGACCAATTTTCAGGGATGAGCACAAAATAAAAATGTGGGGCTTCTGTTGAAAAAGGAAGGGAAAAGCTTTTCCTTTCTTTCTCTGGATGTGTTGTGGTGTTTTTTATATTTGCTATTGTGTGCTCGCTCAGGCTCATGAAACTTATGGACAAGTACAAGCCTGCACAGACACCTGGGCACAGCGCTGTGGAGCACACTTGCTGGGCACCTGTGCTGTCAGAGGAGTGGGCTGTTGAGAGCCTGTCCTGGGGAGGTAGGAGGTGGGAGTCAGGACCACAAGCAAGCTGAAGTTCCAAGCCCCAATGCAGTCTCCATGGTCTCATTGTACTTTACTTATGAAACCCAAGTTCAAAGATAAAATTATTAAGACAACTACAGAGTACTAAACCCCAGGCATGGGGCTTCCTTCTGAGCATTGGTTCCATGTGGTCACATGTCTGTCCATGAAGCCAGTTCTGCTTTTAGCGATTCTAAGTGCTTCTTCCTCTGGCTTTTTTCTTCCTCTGACCTCCTACAAACCTTCCATCTTCATCTCAGACACCTCGGGCCGTGGGCAGGTTCCACAGGGGCTGACACTGCCGCTGCCCCTTGCCTCTACCCAGTTATCCCTAAGGGGTCACTGTGAGGGGACTGCTAGGCGGGACTGTCTTTTTCCACTTGTGCGGGCTCATTGTGGGTGCAGCTGGGAACCAGGGCCTAAAGAGAGAAGAATGTTCTCCCTCCCCATGTGTCTGCAACTCCTGCTCCCAGTTCTTGTCAAGAGGTCTCCCAGAGTGAAAAACGACAATTTGTGCACGTTATTGATCACCTTACCCTTTCACGGGAAAATGGTTGTAACCTTTCTGTCCTGGCAGCAGCAGAACCCTCCCTCTGACTTGGCTGGAAGTGACTTGGAGGTTTAGAATGCCAGCCAGGGCTGGGGGAATGTTTGCACATGGTGGGCCTGGCTGCCCGCTGCTTTTCTTGCTTTCTATTTCCATCAGGAAAGGAAAAGCTCTTTGAGAGAGCAGAGCAGGTTGGATTACAGGATTCAGGGTGCAGAGACCTCAGACAGAAACTTGATCCACTGCCGTAAGAAAGCACACATAGAAGACGCCGGAGGAAGCAGTCTCAAAGCTTGCGATCAGGAGTTCCCAAACCTGGGTCCAACCCTGTCTCATTTTCAAACTGTGACATTGAGACTCTGTTTTCTCACCTGCAGAATGTGTATAAAAATAATTCCTGCTTTGTACCATTGATGTGAGGAGCAAATGAGCTAATGTGCAAAGAAAGTGTTTCTCAAGAAGCTATAAAAATGTTTGCTGGCTTCATGGGAGGTGATACAGAAAGAGAACATAATTCATGATTGCAACACTGGCTTTGAGTATTCCAGCAGCATGGGTACTATACTATTTTTAAGTGCAAAAGTACTAGTATTTTTCTTGGTGAAAAATACTGTCATTTTTATAATAGTAAAATAATAGGATTTAACTATTATAATTTATATAATCCTATACTATTGCATGCCAGGAAAATGTTTATATAATATAAATAAAAGTTAAAGTAGATTATTATTATATTCTAATAAATACTAAATACTATTATTTCAAAAGTTTAAAAAATGTGAAATCTGAATTACATCCTGAGACATCCTGGGAGGGATTTGCTGCATTAAAACTTCTAATCAAAAAAGTATGATTTGGAAAGAATTGTGACTATATCCTCCTTCCTTTTAAAACCTTCCAAAGCATCTTATTTTCATTTTTATTCCCATTTCTTAGTTTCACTAATAAAGATGGGCATTATGGTTTATATTTATTAATGATTCTATTTTCTCCAAAGCCAGTTTGGATTTCTCTCTGCTGCCAGAGGTTCCTGAAGAAGTGTTCTTAGAATCAGGGTATTAGGGGGGAGATGGGACGGGGGTGAAGGAGAAGGAGGAGGAGGAGTGCAGGGGTGTGGAGAAGAAGTGGGAACGGGTTCCCTCCTTTCTTTTCTAATCTGACGACGTCCCTGTCCCCCACACTCCTGAGTCAGATCCTCCCTTTCCTTCCCTTTGATCCGCTGGATCTACATGAACCCTCTTAGGACAAAGGACCCTCATTCCTAGAAGTGGTTCTCTTTCAGTTGGCGCAACATCCGAGGATGAAGAATTGCAATTCACTTTCTCATTGTTATAAAATTCCAGTATTCGATATTAGAAGGATTAAAGGTGCTATTTTACTTCGACATTGCCCACTATGGATAAAACATGGAAACTTCATGTCAAACAACTCTGCCATTTTTGTGACCTTAGCAAATCACATCCTCATGCTGAGCCTCAGTTTCCTTATCTCTAAAGTGGGAGTTAAGACGTGATCATCCAGAAGTATTTTGCATGGCACCTGGCGCATGGGAGGAACTCAGTGAAGATGGACTCCCATTCTTAAATATTATTAGACTTCACTGTGCCACCTTAGCCCTGAGAATCATCTAATTAGATGAATCCTGTTCCTCCCCCACTTTTACTCCCAAACAATGTTTAATCACTCAATCTAACACCTCAGTTACACAATATTTGTGGCAACGACTGTGGCAGTGAATTAAATTCTCTGATTAACTGAGTGTTACTGAGAAAATCCCTTTGTCTTCACCTGTGCAGTCACACATCTTTGTAAAATAGAGCGAAATCTATTTTCCCGCCTTAGCGAGTAGAGCTAGAAACAAAATAGGCTAGCTCTTTGATGACTCAGTGCCCCTCTCAAAACACTGCACGCTCTTGAATAGAAAGGGTACCAGATTCCAAACTGAGCATATTCTGGCCTTGAAGATGGATTCCAGAATATAACCTCCACTCAGTCATTAGCTTGCCAGTTTCCTCTGTTGTGAGAAAATTGAGAATTAAAAGGTCTATGAGTCTGCGGTGGGAGGGAATGGGAGAGGAGTGTGCAAGCTGAATTCATAAACAAATTAAGGATTTCTGGTTCATGGGGGTTAGTTTTGGCTATTTGAGAAATTCCTTTAGTTTAAGGGTCTTTGAGATGTCTGTCTGTGGCAGCTCTGTCTGGGTTCCTACAGCCGGGCCAGCCTCTGGGAAGTGCAGTGCCAACCCGAAGCCCAGTTTGCTGGGGACAGAGAGAGCAGAAAAGACTGTGGGCTCCAGAAGGTCCCTTCGATGCACGTATTCCAACAACCAGAAATTCACTTGGCATGATTGCACTTGTGCTGACTATGGTCATGCCACCCTGACTGCGCCTCATCTTGAAGCTAAGCAGGGTTGGGCTTGGTTAGTTCTTGGATGGGAGACCACCTAGGAAGACCAGGTGCCTTAGGTCTTTAAAAAAAAAAAATGGCAGTTGTGCCGCTGTTCCACGTGTGTAGCTGTTTCATTTCTTCCCTCAGGACAATCCCCATTTTATAGGTGAAGAATGGAAGATTTAGAAATATTAAACAACTTGTCCGAGGTGACCCAGCTGGAGTTGGGCTGATTTTGGGGTGTGTGAACTCTAAAGCATTTTGGTCTTCAAGGCTGTATCTCTTTTTTTAGTTTGCAAATATGTAAAGTTTAAATATGTTTGGATCATCCACAGCTTAGTAAGATCCTTTTAAAAGCAATAAGTTTTGTCTTAACATCTAAGTGATATCAACGAGACAGACTGGGGTGCGTGTGTGTGTGCGTGTGTGTGTGTGCATGTGCGTGTGCGTGTGCGTGCGTGTGTGCATGTGCATGTGCGTGCGTGCGTGCGTGTGTGTGTGTGTGTTGTGGAGGGGAGGGGGGGAGATGCAGGGCAGGCCTCAGAGAGGGGCTAGCCTGAGGATAAAACAGAGGAGGAGAGTCGCCCCAGCATCACCACACAATAGGTAATCCCTTTTGATCCCTAGACCTGATAACTCAGATTTTATTTATTCCCTTTTTACAGATGACAAAACCGTGTGGCTCAGAGAGATTGAGTAATTTGCCTAAGGTCATAGAGCTGGGAAACAGCAAGGCCAGGCTGAGCTTTTAGCCTCTCAAGCCTGCACTTTCCCACTCCACTTTGCTGCCTTCTAGGGACTGGATACCCAAAGCGGGTGGAGATGGAGCCAGTCAAGTTTCAGTTTTCATTTCCAAGGTCTTGGCGGTCATGGAATAGCCCATGGTTCCCACAGATATTACAAAAACATACTGGGCGTGTGGATGAGGAAGCTTATTAGGGACAGGTGTGGTATAACGGAAGCAACAAAAGCAGCGGCAGCAAAGCACAACCACCATGTGCAAACTTCAGTCTCAGAGGCAGTCACCTTGAAGAAGCTTAGAGGTCATGTTTGCATTCCGTAGCATTTCCTGAGCTGAGAGGCAGGGCTGGACCTCCCCAGAACATACTGTGGTCCCAGCAGTGGCACAAGAACCTGGAGGTGGGCTCTGAGCCCCCTGCGGTTCCCAAAGTGCTCGGTACGGACCCTGGGCAGGCTGTGGTCCTGGGTCAGGGTGGCACAACCTTCCAACATGCTCCATCCCAGAGCCTCTCAGTAGCAAACTTTGGGGGGCACCCACAGTACCAGATACTGACTGTCCCAAGATGAGTGACTGCAGTTACACAGATGTCTGTGAAGTGCCTTTGAGGTGCTGGGCTCTGTCTTGTCCTTACATATGTTATTTCACTTTCACAACTCTAGGGGTAATAAGAGGTCCATTTTCTAGATGGGGAAACTCAGGCTTAGGGAAGGTAACTTACCGAAGGGCACACAGCTCATGAGTTAGGTAGGTGCAGAACTTGAACCCAGATCTTTGAGATTCCTCAGTCCAGCCTCTTGCAAAAAGCACTCCCGGTTCCCACTTTCTGACTTAGGTGACCATGTTGTTTGGTTATATCAGAATCACCTGGGGGCTTAAAGTTCCTATCGTGGGGCCCATGCTGGAGATATTGTGTAAGTGGTTTTGGAGTGGGTTCCCTGAACCCATGGTTTTAACAATCTCCTTGACTTGATCTCACATGGAAGAGCAAATACCCCCCCAAACACCCAACTCACTACCATGCCTTCTGGCTGGCAACCCACCCTTTCCACCCAGACCACTGGGCAAATCCCCTGGGTAAAGGTAAATTTCTAACTCTGCCTTCTGTTCCTTTTCTCTGGTCCTCACCCTACGAGTTTCTTCCCTTTGGAACAGCAGTACCCAGTTATTTAATCAAACACTAATGTGTTGCTATGAGGTATTTTATAGATGTGGTCAACATCTACCATCAGCTGACTTTGGGTAAAAGAAATTACCCTGGATAATGTGGGTGGGCCTCATTCAATCAGTTGAAGGCATTAAAAGCAAAAACAGAGGTTTCCCCCAATGAAGAAATTCTGCCTCAAGACTATAGCAATAGCTGTTGCCTGGGTTTTTCCAGTCTGCTGGCCTGCCCTATAGGGTTCAGATTTACCATCCCCCTCAATTTCATGGACCAATAACTTAGAATAAATATTTTTATTTTGTGTGTATGTATGATCTTACTGGTTTTGTTTCTGTGGAGAGGCCTGACTGATACAGCACGCCTTCTGACCTTTTGGTTCATTGCTCTCCTCTCTCCCTCCCGCCTGTTCTCCTCCTTTCCTCCCTTCTTCCCCTCTTTCTTCCTTCTAGCCTTTCTTTCCTCTTCCCTTCCCTCCCTTTTTCCCATGATCCAACAATGTCTGTTGCATGTCAGACACTGCTGAAACAATCAATAAGTAAAATGTTTTCCTCTCAAGGAGCTCACAGTTTACCAGTTATACATAAAATCAACGAGAGACTTATAATTTATAAATAACTCACTTACCCTCTCTCCTTTAAATCCTAACATAACCATTTGAGTTTAAAAGTACAACCATTATTCTCCTACTAGACATGAGAAGGTGCAGAGATATCTTGTGATCCTCCCAGATTGCAGACGATTCAAGGGGAGACCCCTTTCTCTTACCCCCCCCCCCATGTCCTCATCTCTCCCCCACCCCATCCCCGCTTTCCTCTGAGCTGTGCTCCCACCCCAGTCTCATGGTTGGAATTCACTGCTCCTTCCCCTGCATTCCCATTGGTACTTGTTTATGTTTCTCTTTTGAAACATTATATCATATCTCGCATTTCAGTTACTTGTTTACATAAATTTTCCTCTCTGTATTGTGAGTTTCTCAGGGGCAAGATACAATGCTTTTATTCAGCAAACATTTATTCAGCACTTACAATGATATGGGCACATTTTTCCTTCACAGTGATTCAGAGTACTGATTGTGGATTCAGATAGCTGGGTGAGATGGTTTCCTCAATGAGTGACCTTGGGCAGCTATTCAACCTTGCTGTGCCTAACCTCCTTCATCTGTAAGATGGGGGCATAACAATATCTACCCCTTAGGGTTGCTTTGAAGAATAAATGATTTCACTTACATTAAGTGTTTTGAATGGTGACAGGCACTCAAAACTATTAGCTATCGATAATAATTATTATTATTCTCAGTATCTCAGCAAAAAGTAAATATTTGCTAAGGAAATGTCTAAATGAATAGATGTAGGATTCATATAACCTTGAAATCATCCCATGTAATGTCTGCTTAAAGCTGGAGTACTCAAGTCAGCAGTGAAGCAAAATACATTTTTAGCAGACTTGGGTCCTAATTCCAATCCAGCTCTGCAGCAAACTGGACCAATGCCTTTGGATATGTCATTTAAGCTTTTTACTCCTCTGGTGCCTAATTTGCAAATAACTCTATTTGCAATAGATTGTCTAAAAGCCTTACCTCTGTCCTCATGTCTGCCTGCCGTTGGTGTCAAGTGGACATGAGGGACCCTGCTTGCAGGTATGATCCAGAGCCTACAGGACAGATCGGAAGGAGGAGGACGCTCCTAGCTCTGGACTCACTGGCTGTGGTTATTAGCAGTGAGGATCCTGATACCAGATTTATAAAGTCAGCATTTGCTGACTGGTCTATTGTGATCGGCTCAAAATAGCCTTCCGCCTCCGTGCAGGGTATCAGGCCTTCTCCTAGTACCCAGTAACTTCGTACTCAAAACATCAGCCCGCTATTGTGTAACTCCAATGACAGCAGGTTCTTGCTACAAATCCTGAAAGCTGTCTCTTGGATACCCTTAACGTATTCATAACATTGGTATTTATGTATTTATCTCTGAAAACCATAACCTTGGAAAAAGCATTTAGGGGAAAGAAGGCTGTAGTGATTAAAGAAAGCTCTGTTCATTTGAACAACATTAAATACAACTGGCATAATGACAACTGTGAGATCTGATAGAATATAGAGAAGGCTGCAAATAAAGGGCTTGTATTTTTCCCTGATGTAACATAATGGTCACATTTTTCTTTCACAATGGTTTTGCCGAGATAAAGAACAAATTATACTGATTTGATTGCTACTTAGAAATACTTAAAATTGAAAAAGACAGCAGGTGGGCCTGGTTAGAAAGGATGGTTATTTTAGCATAACAGATGCATGCATAAAACATCTCCCAGCCAATTTTTTAATCATAAGAACCCCCAAACTTTTTCTCTACTACTTTTCCTTGGGGTGTGAGAAAGTGAGAGAATTAAGGAGGGGCCGCTTGAGGGAACCCTCTGGACTCAAAGAGCCAAGCAGCCCCAGAGAAGCCTGTGGCAGAAGGCTGGTCTGAAGTGGAGGTAAATCCAACAGACGGGGAGGCAGGCAGGGTTGGACCCACGGACACCAGGAACTCAGGAGTCGGGGGCCTGGCACACAGGGTTCTAAATCACATGAAGTCACGCGCTGCCCTTTTAAATTTCGAATTTCCGATTGCCGAGAAAGGGATGTGTTTGGCTTCCCAGGCTTTCTTTCATTACCGGTCACCTTTTCATTGGATCTCTCTAGGTCTCAGTGTTACCCAAGTTCTGGGATGGCAGAAACCAAGGACTCCTCCAAACTATCCTTTCTGGCTTCCAGTTTTTCTGCTTCCAAGGAACATGAGTTGGAGATTGTAAAACAAAGATGTGCTCATGTGCCACTCCAAATGATGACTCGTGGGCCTGCAGCCTTGCTCCCAGCTCCTCGTCTACATCCCCGTCTTCTCTGCTGGAAGGTGCATGGGCCATTGACTCTCTCAGCTATCTGTTAAAAATGAAAGAACAACTTTATTCCAGGTGAGTAAATCCTGGAGTTAGGATGATAGAAAATAATACAGGTCTTCAAATGGCTGGTGTATGGCAAAGTTTCTAAACTTAGCTTCATCTCGTTAACACAAAGCCTCAGATCTTCGCCCACGCTCTCTTTACTCTCAACCAGACAGATTATCTCTTTCAGATTTGGAGGCCTGAGTATTTATGTAAAGGCTGGAGCATTTCTGGCAGGAACCAGGTAAAACTCCCAAGCTCAGGATGAAACTAGCTCTCCCCAAAGCGCCCCCATTCTCCCGGTAGATTGCTTTGTCCTTGGTTTCCCAAAGTTGAAAATCCATCCAAATTTGTTCCTTTTTCTGATCATTTGGCTTCAGTCACCTACTGTAAAGTACTCACACAGGTCAAATCCTCTCTAGTTTCCTCCTTAGACTTTTTTAAAAAGTTTTATCATAGAATAGTTTTAGATCAACAGAAAAATCGGAAGATAGTACAGTTCCCACATACCCCACCCAATTCCCCTCATCAGTAATATCTTACATAAGTACGATACATCTGTCATAATTAACAAACCAGTACTGGTAGCTTATTATTAACTAAAGTGTACTTTTATTCAGATTTCTTTACTTTTCCTCAACGTCCTTTTCTGTTCCAGAACCCCACTGAGGATACCATATTACCCATAGTCGTCATGTCTATTTACACTCCTCTTGGCTATAACAATTCTTAGACTTCCCTTATATTTGATGACCTTGATAGTTTTCAAGAGTCCTTGCCGAGTATTTTGCAGAACGTCCCTCGGTTATGACGTATTTGATGTTTTGCTCATGATTTGACTGGGCTTATGCATTCCTGGGAGGAAGACCACAAAGGTAAAGTGCTGCTTTCACCCCAACGTATCAAGGGTACATGCTATCACCACGACTCATCACTGTTGATGTTGACCTTAAACTCTCGGCTCCGTTTGTTAGGTTCCTCTGCTGTGAAGTATTCTTTTTTTCCATACTGTATAGTCTTTGAAAGGAAGTCACTATTTGCTGCACACACGAAAGGAGTGAGATGTTCTGCTCATCCTCTCACTGAGGGCAGAGTAGCTACATAAACTATTTGGAATTCTTCTGTCCAGGAGATTTGTCTCTTTTCCTTTATTAATTAACTAATATCAGTATGGATGCAGGGATATATATTTTATATTTTGGGTTATAATAAAATATTACATATTTATTCTGTGCAATGTTTTTTCAGCTTTGGCCAGTGAGAGCTCTTTTGGGTTGGCTCCCTTTGACCTGCTCATTCTTTTATGTTTTGACCATGTCCTTACTTTTCTAGTACTAAAAGTGCTCTGGGCTTATTTTATATATTTTCCGCCCCAGCCATAGAATCAGCCATTTCTTTAAGAAGCCTTGATTTTTTTTATTGGCGAATGGTATTAAAAATCAAGGTCTAGGTGCTAGGTGTTCCTTAGACTTTTTAAAAACTCAGCTCTTCAGGTTTCTTTTTGTCTTATAGAAATATCCTCTCTTTACTCATTCCCAGTGGCCTGACATCACAACCCAATATTTTCCAACATCCTTGAATAAACTAAACATACATGAAATAACCCTGATCTACAGCAAACAAAGTGATAAGGACCACCTCTGTGAACCTGTTTTCGAGGAAGTGGTATAGTATCAATATTATTAACCTCACAGACTGTTCTGTGCCTTTAGCTCTAAAATTTCTACATACTGAAAAGGTGATTATAGGCTTCAAGTGGACAGGAAGAAATTGTCTGAATATAAGGAATGTCCTATGCAAAACAGGCCACTAAGAAAAAAAAAGGGGTATCTTTTTATTTGCAAGGGCCAAAGACTAACCCCATGAAGTCTGAGTCAGGGGCAGCCATGCTTTAATAAAATATGTCCCGGGGCAGTTTCTCAGCTGGACCCATCTGCTGTCATTTGGATACTTTTATGGCTGATGAGACTTTCTGCTTTCCATGGCCATGCCTTTATCCTTCATGCCCTCTCTGTTAAGTCTTCTCTAGTACTGATCATGCTCACATATGTGGTTGGAGTGCAAAAGCTACTAGCACAATCAGATAAAAGAGGAGAAGAATCCTTGAGGGTTATTGGGGTCAATGTCACATTCAGTGTGTGAGTCTCCATTAGTGGTTGCCATCCCATTTAATGGTTGCCCAGCTCAGGGTGAACTCCTCCTGGGTCAGGGAGATCATTACCTATCCAGGATACCTTTTACAACTTTGGGCAACTATAACCATTAGCAAAATTATAATTGCCCCCAAATATGTTTCTAGGTAGCTTTCTCTTATTGGTGCTACTTCTATGTCTCACCAAAGACCCACTCAAAATAAGTTAACTCCCTCTTCCACTTAGCAACCCTTCATATATTCAAAAATAGTTTTTCTTTCCTTTTTTCTTAAATCTAATTCTATATCATGAACGTTTTCCCATATCTTTGAATATTCTTTGAAAACATGATCTTTAAAGGCTTCATAATATTTCATTATAGTTACACACTATATTTAACCATTCTCTTATTGTTGGTACTGCAGTGGTTTCCGATTTTTGGTTATTATGTATAATATGCAGTGAACATCACACAAATCTTTGTCTGTATTTCAATTATTTCCTTAGGGTAGATTATTAAAACTGGAATTACTGAGTCAAAGGGTAACTGTTAGATTGCATTTTTGATAGAGAGTAGAGTCTTGCTATTACATGAAGAGATCTGGATATCTGTGGTGTGAATCTAGAATGCTGAGATGAAGTTTTCAGATAGTTTCTGGAAGATGAGGATCCTTGGTTATTACTAAAATATGGTATAGGGTAGGTCACTCTGTCTTTGAAGAAATAGCTTCAAAGACAACCCTCAAACCAGAAGTGTGTGCTGTCCTGTGTTGACATAAAAGTGAATGACTGATGTTTAGAGAAAAATTTTAAAGTCACATTTTGGATGAGGGCAAATAAATCTGCAGGTGAGATCGCTGTCAAGTTAAAAGTAGCACATGCAGATGGAGTAATGCCAGAAGCAAGTCTGTGTAAAGGCGCCCACATTTTGAACACCAAAGTCAAGCTGTCCACAGTGAAACAGGGAGCAGCTGTCCAATGGCCCAGTGGAGATATTGAAAAGGTCAGAGATTTCACACATTTAGATACAAGGATGGCTGAAGAGTTAAAATTAGATAAAAGGACAGATTCATTCCGGAGTGAAATCTGAACAAGAACAAAGTTCTTATACAACTTTTGCTGTGCGTTTTGACTGATAAGGAGAAACAATGAAGTCTTGGCAATTACTCTGATTTTTTTTTTAAGAAGATAGATAAAACAGCACATTTTGAAATAAAATAGTAACTTGGGATTGTGGGAGTTATTAAGAAGAGCCTAGACATTAGCACCAGAAGCAGCAAGGGTTAATTTCATTCTCTTCCACAATGAGCTAAGTAACCCTGGATAAATTAATTAACCTTTCAAGTTTCAGTTTTCTCTAGAAAATGGAAGTCATGCTTCTTATCTCATGGGCCTGCTGTGAGGGTTACGTAAGATTAGATGCAAATAATAGTATGGTACCTGTCATATAGTAGGTGCTCACTTAATACTTGTTGTTGTTGCCATTTCTACTGTGAGCGGGAAGCTAAGAACCCTAGAATGCCATGAAGAATTTCTGTATCTCCTAGACCATAGAAAGTATGCTCCAAGACCAGAAGTAAAGACAATGTTGCTGTATTTCATGGCATCAATAACATTATCCACATAGAATTCATTCCAGAAGATCAAACACCCAGTCAGGCTTGTAATGTAGAAATTCTGAAGCTTTTGAGAGAGTTCGTCCTAAAAGGAGTAAACTGTGACCCTTTGCTCTGACAAGACTCTCAGGTAGAGGACAGGGAAGAACTAATGTTTCTTATGTGCCATCGGTATAGCTAATTTTGTACCAAAGCCTTTGCATACATCATCTCATTACACTTTTAGAAAAATGCCGTTAGATAGGTATTTGTATCTTTATTTTATAGATACAGAAAGTGACAGAACCATGATCTGAACTCAAAGCCTGTGCTCACTGCTCAAACATGCCAACTCTGGGAGCAGACTTATATGATCCTGGGCAATCACATACTCTTTCTGAGTCTCAGGATTTTTATTGTTAGAAAGTATATTAAAAAAAAAAAAAGTTACCAAAAAAAAAAGTGGTTACTGGCCAAAATGTGATTTTAAACCCACCTTAGTTACCCACTTTATTTATTATGATTATCTCCAAAAGACTTCAGCTCTTTGTAAATCTCAAATTCACACTTCCAAGAATAAAGAATAGACCCATGACAGGCATATATGTAACATTAATTTCCCGGGCCACATCAGCACAGAGGGAAGGGTATAGATTGCTATAAAAAATTACCGATGTTTCTTCTCAGCCCTCACAGCTCTTCTTGCTCTTCCCTTCTGTTCCCTGCTGTAACCTGCAGGTACTGAGTCACGGTGTTCTCCTGGAGACCGTTAGAAGCTTCTTTTAAATATGAAGGGGCCAGTCTCCATACTCCCCAGCCTCTTGGCACCTGCAGTTGCCATCAGTGTGGCTTCTGATCAGGTGGCCCTTCATCTTATTGTGGGGGTCTTGTACCTCTCCAAAAGTATGTCATTTCTACTTCCTCTGTGGTTCCCTGGACAGTCATCAACTCCAACAGAAGAGTAGCACCCCTTCCCCAGCTCCCCAACAACTCCCAGGACTAATGGTTCTCTCCGTTCTAAAACTTTCAGAATCTGTACACAGCTCCTTTAAGAATGAGAGAAAGAGAGAAAGGAGCCAGTGTGGCCTGAGAGGCCTCAGCTGGACCATCTCAGTCCACAGCCTCTGACTGAGTTTCATTCACTCTGCCTATGCAGTCTGCCTCTCAGTCTGAGGATTCCCTAACATCAGACCCACCTTGGGATTCTGGCCTTTTCCATGAGCTCATCCTTGGTCTTTGTTGACTTGCCCTGCTCTAACCCCAGACACAGGCAGGTGTCCACCCTCGTCCACCTTTCATGCAGGCCTGATTAGGACAACTATCACCCCCAGACACCTCTACCCCAGGCCTGGCTCTACTCTGTGCCCTGCTTCTCTCTGAGCCAGTGCTTCTTAATAGGTCTTTCGTGTGCCTTCTTCTTTCATATTTTATGGCCCTTCTTCCCTGAATTTGGCACCAAGTCCCTCTGGAACTATGCTGGGAGATAATACAAATGTCATTGTTAAGGGCAACAACCGACTGTCTCTCTTTTCCAGTGATGTACCAGTGTCTGTGGATTGAATTCTCCACTGGGAGAAGTCAACGGAGGTCACCGCCAAGAGATTAGAGTTCAGTCTTTGTCTGCCTTCTTGACAGACCCAAGGTCTCACACTTCTGATGAGAACTGTTGAAGCCTTATAAGAAAGACACACCCTGGTGGTTCAAGCCAGCATACCCAGATTCCTCTGGAGACCAGCGGGAAGCCCCTTTCTGGGAATGTTTGTAATTTCTTAAAATGGGTTAGTTTATTCCAGGAAAGATGTTTTTAAAAATGCTGGAGCAATGGCAACCCTGGTGGAAAGAGCGAAGACACAGAATTTGGAGTTAGCTGATCTAAGCTGGGATGGGCAGGACCAATTCCTCATTTTCCATATGAACTTGTGCAAGTCACCAAAACTCCCTGAGCCTTCACTTCTTCATTTAGGAAATGAAGATGAAAAGATGGTGCTGGTTTGAAGATCAAATAAAATAATGAATGTGAAAGTGTATTGTGAAATGCCAGGTGCTTTTTAATGTTAACCATTAATAGTAATGTGTATTATTATTAGCCTATGATTCCACAGGATACTTTAGCAAAAAAGAACAGAAACTCTGTCTCCAACTGGCTTAACAACAGGAAAATTTATTATCTCTTATAACAAGAGATTCAAAGGTAAGATCAGGCTTCGGGGTTGGTGGGCTCCTGGTCTCTGGGGTGTCTTTAGGAGCCCAGGTTCTTTTTGTCTTCCTGTTATGCCATTCTGGGTACCAGCTTTATCTTCAGGCTGGGTTAAAATGGCTCTGCAGATTCAGGCATTCCCTGCAGATACAGCACTACTCTGAGGAAGGAGAGAGACTGTCTCTCCCTGTAGCTCTCTCGTGGGAGAGAGAGGAAGCTTTTTCCAAACCCACCAGCAGGCTTCCTCTCACATCTTATTCTATAGGAATTGGTTCCTATGTCCATTTCTAGGACAAAGGCAGGGGACCCTTGGATAAACCAGGCCCATGGTTTTGAGGAAGGGATAGTATTGGACCACGTTGGGACTCTAACAGAAAGAAAGAAAGGGTGATGGATGCTTTGTAGGCAACAACAGTATTTGTGACAGAGACTGTGTTATTGCCACTATTATCATTAGACTGTAAGCTTTGAAGGTAGGGATGACTTCTGTGTGGCCTGTTAGATCTCCTGTGTCTTTCACAGTACCTGGCACATTGTAGATGCTCTATAAATATTTGTTGAATGAAATAAATGACAGGCAATAAGAGATTTGATGGGGACACCACCATTTACATGAATGCACCTTACTATGTAATAGGCACCTCTTGCTGAGTGCCAGGGCTGTGTTTCTCTTGCTCTCGTGCTCCTGGCACCAAATACAATGTGTTTCACATAATAAGGCCCCATAAAAATGTGTTAAGTCAATGGACAGCACATATTTTACAGAAGAAATTATTATTTAATAATAATAGCAGATCCTTACACAGTGGAGCTCTATTTCAGATTTTGGGATAAGTAAGCACTTTATACAAATTAATTCCTTTAATTTTCATAACAACCCTGTGGGCTAGGTATTATAGTTATCCCTATTTTACAGCTAAGAAAACTGAGGCACAGAGGCCTTAACTAACTCACCCTGGGCCACATAGGTGGTTAGTGGGTGGGGCTGGGATTTGAATGAGCTTGCTTGGCTCTAAGTACCTGCTCTTGACGCGGTGCCCAGCAAGACTTCTTCAGCCTGGTATTCTGGCTTTGTCCCTAGCAGTCTTCTGTCTACTGAAGAGGGGACAGCCCATCTGGTAAGAGGGCTCAGCTGCCTCTCCACTGCCCCCAACCCTAGCCGTGACTGTCCTTGGTGCCTGACTGTTGGAAGAGCGGATAGACCACCTCTGGAGGGCCTCTCCCTTGGTGCATGGAGGAGACAATGCGGGTGGAGGGAGGGTATAGGACAGGTTTGAATCCTTCTTGTGACAACCCTTCTTCTGATCACAGACTCAAGTCACTCCCACATCCGCCTCCCTGCCCCCAGGAGCCGTGGTCCTCTGTAAGAGTGCACTCGTTTTGCTGTGGAAGCGGCCATACTTCATTGTTTATCAGCAAGTACCCAATTCAGGCCATCCTCCTGCTTATCAGGAAGGTGGACTATTTATGGGGCTGTTGCTCTTCATAGCTAGAAGGAAATCAGGCTGCGTTAGCAGTGGCATTGCTGCGGCCTGGGCTGACTTGTTTGCTCATTTGCAGGGCCTGGTGCCTTGTATGAGTCTCTCTCAGGAAGATCCCACCTCTGCACTGGTAGCTCTGCTCCCCTCAGGTTGCTGAGGGGGAACTAGCCCCCTCATTAGCTTCTGGCTGCATATTCCTGACTTGATCACAGTGTCAAAAAGGGTATCGATGAAATAATACTATAATAATATTAATAACAACTATTTATTGAGCATTTATTATGTGCCAGAGACTGTTCTCCTACTCTAAGCACTTTGCATATATTATATCTTTTACTCCTCAAAACAAGAAGTTTCTTTTGTCCTGACTATGCAGATGAGGAAACTGAGGCACAGAGAAGTTTGGCTTCAAGCTCAAGTGCACCCAGCCACCCTCACAGCCATTGCCGGTGCTCTCTGAGCCCTTACTGTGAGCCAGAACCTCTTCTCAGGGCTTCACGTGTACTGCCTTGTTTACCCCTCCCAGCAGCCCTCGAAGATAGGAACTATTGTGATCCACGGAAAGCAAGACAGAGAGAGGTTTAGTAACTTACCCAAGATCACACAGCAGCAAAGTGAGCTGGCATCCAAATCCAGGCAGAGTCCTTTGCCACCTATCTCTGAGCATCTTATCCCCTTTTGCAAGACTTAAGATGACTTGTCAGGAGAAGCAGTGCAATTGAGCTTTTTTCTTGCATTCACTCCTTTCTCTCTTCCTCCTTCCAGTTCTTTCCTTTGGGAAGTTCTTCCTCAGGTCCAACAGGATTCTCTCACAGAACAAGGATGGAAAGAAAGGGCTTGGCACTGTGTTTTCTGAGCCTGTGTTTCACAGAGCCTAAGATCCCTGTGGCTAGAAGGGGCCTCCTGAGGTCCCTGTGCCTATCTTCTGGCCCCCAGGCAAGACCGCTCCAACAAGCCTTGCTGTCTTGATGATACCTTTTCTCCTGATTGTTTCCAGGGAGAGAGGAAGTATCCTCTGTGAAGATACAAAGGGCTGAGCTGGACCAGAGGTCAGAGAGACTTTGCTCCAAGAGTGGCCTGTATGCCTGGAAAGGCAGGTGACAAAAGGACCTCCCTCAGCAGGGCCTCTTTGGAGAGCACCAGCCAAAACAGCCCACTGCCTCTGTCAACCCCGCCCCCATCTTCTGATGCCAAATTCAGAAAACAGCCTGAAAACAATTTGTCCAGCCTGTGAGTAATGTCTAGTAACTAAATGCTAATTAATTTGCTATTGCGTTTGAGTTAATTTATGGCGTGTTTTCTTCTACAAGTAAATTTTAATTAAGAAGACGAAAACAAATGACAAAGTAATTTCCAAAAAATTAATTTTCAGTAAACAAGCCATTGTTTTTCCTTATTTTGATAATAAAATTTAGAATGATGCCTCCCTAGCCTTCCACCCTCTCACCCCTCCCCACTATAAATAAAAAGTTTGAGCTTAAGCCAGGTTTTGGGAGGTGGGCAAATTAGCAGTTAGGTGAGGCTGAAAAGAACTGGGGAGAGAGCCTGAGAGAAATCGAGCAACAGGCTTCAAAGAAATGCAACAATTGATACCTCTCTGGTGTTCATTGTGTATGATTTTCATCCAACTCTGCACCTTTTAGGAGCCGGGAGGGAAAAAGTTAATCTGTACCAGCTTCCGGTAGAAATACTAAATGGGAAAGCAAGAGGTGGAGGCGTTATATTATTATATTCTAATTAATCAAATTGCATAACCAAATAAGAAGAAAAGAAGAAAGGAAGTAATAAAGCATCTACTTTGCATGACTTTGCCAAGCGCCGGGCTGGGGAATTTAAAATACCTTCTCAGCTCATTTGTCAGTTCTCAGAAGAAGAAAATTACTATTGGCTCCCATATTACAGATGACAAAACCGAGGGCCCAAAGCCACATGACCAATAAATCAGATTCGCAACCTGCTCTGCAGCCTCTAAGCTTCCCATGTCATCGTGCTGTCTCTTCAATTACATGTGTAACTAAATGATTTTTTGAAATCATTTTGCAAGGCTGTGCTGAGTCTCCTGCCCAGAGTTCAGTGTTGCTGCTGCTCTACGTCGAGCTTGATTGAGAGTCGGGAATTGGGGTGACGGTGGTGGGCACCTGCAGCTGGAGAGATAAGATCTAGAGAGAGCCATCCAAGGGCCACCTCCCGGGGAGGCCTTGGGAGAGCAGAGTAGCTGAGTAAAACGCAGGGCCCAGGGGACAGACTGAGCAGGAATGCAGAGAGGTGAGTTCCTCCCTTACAGTCTCAGTTGCCTCACCCCCAGAGCCCCATCTTCCCCTCCTTCCTGAATCAATGCTGCATTGGACATGACCGAGTTGAGTTCCCTCACTCTAAGGAATGAAAGCATCAAATCCAGTCCAGGGGCAGCTGAACAGAGGTGAGGGGTGCCAGCCTGGGAAGCAGAGCCCTTGCCACGGTCACCCAAGGAAGAAGCTACCCTTAGGGTCGCCATTTCTCAAGAATCCTGCTTGTCCTGCTGCAGTCACCGGGGGCTCCTATGAAAGTATGGATTTGTCTGGGTTTCTCTATTTAATCCCAAATCTGTCAGGCCTTGTTAAATGTGATGGGACCTGAAAGGTCTGGTGTTAAGCAAATACTCGGTGACCAGAGTCTTTGATGAGAATCAAATGGAAGCTTAATCCTGAGGTAATGGCTTTCCCCATAATCCCAGGCGGCTGGGGATAAGTGAAGGGGAGATGGAAGCCAGGAGTTGCCTGAAGCAGAGCTGAGAGTGAGTGGGAACGGGAAAGAAAAAGGAGAGTTTGGCTGTCCCCCTTCAGCTGAGGGTCCCAGATAACTCCAGCGTCTCACCCCTCTGAGGTACGGGCCATCAAAATGGCTAGTCACTTTGGGAACACATTCTGCCAGCACGGGGGTGAGGGGAGGAGAGGACAATCCTTTTGGTCTTTGTTTATGCAGATGGCTTTCGGTAAAGAAGAAAAACCGAGGGGAGGCCAGGAATGAGGTGATAACAAGCCACTTTAGGATTTTCAGGTGGGCCGGCCTTGGGTTTCCTTCTGCTTCAGAATGGGTCCTGAGAGGCAGAATTGTCCAAACACGGGTTTGGCTAGGGCTGGCTGAGAGCCCCTCTGCCTTCCCTCTGCACCCTGGAGGTCAGGCTCTGCAGCTGGCAGATAGGAAGTGAAACAAGGAATCTGATCGCACAAGGCTAGGTTGTGCAGGGTCAGTGTGGCTGCACCTCTAGTCTTTCTGTTAGCCAAGGATCAGGGTGCCCTGGGCTTGGTGCAGTGGGGTGGGGAACGCTGGAGGCATGGGCTGCGGACAGTGAGACAGAGAGCGCAGGGCAGTGACCGCACGAACAGGGCTGATCACGCCGCTTCTGTTGCTCTCTGGAGAGGCTGCTGTGTGCCTCGTCAAGGTACCTGATTAAACATTCATGGGGAAAAAATAAATAAAATAAACATTTTGCAAAGAAATGCTTAAGCAATCAGGCGCTGCAGGGGGTGGGCCGCCGCAGCGTTATAACCACAGCCCGGGGTAATCGGCATTTAATGTCACCAGTACCTCCTGGGTTCCGCACTGAGGGGTGATGCCGCTGCTTCCCTCCCCAGAGGCCCCAGCCCACCTGGGGAGGCTGGGATCTCCCACACATTTACACTCAGCTGTTTGTTCTTTTCTCTTTCTCGTCCTCACTTGCTTTTATCAACTATAATCTGTGCGGAAGGGAGTAGCCCACAGGAGGGAGAGCTGTGCCAAGCGACAGGTCATGCTCTCCTGCAAGGTGTGTACTTCCAGAAGCCCACTTGGGGTTCGATATGGAGGTGCAGTACTGCCTGATCCTTCCTTTGGTCACTGAGCAAAATATTATGGAACTACAGGAAAATGTGTGTGTGTGTGTGTGTGTGTGAGTGTGTGTGTGTGTGTGTGTGTGTGTTCTGCCTTCTCAGAACTGGCAAGTTCCCAGAGGGGCATTAATAAGGAAACAGAAAATAGAGATGATGCTGCCGATTACCATGCACCAGACACTGTTTCAGATGTATTAGTGCGTAATCTCATTTAATTTTCATAACAATATATGAGAAAGATGCTGTGAGTCCATTTTACATATGAGAACAGTCAGGCGCTGACAAGTTAAGTTAACTTGCCCAAAGTTATACAGAGCAGGGATTTGAACAGATACTTGACTCCAGGCTTGCCTTTCACCCTAGCTGCCCCTGGGTAACTAACGATAGGAAAAAAAGATTTAGGTGGTCAGAGGAAGCCTTGCAGAGGAGGTGGTATCTTAGCTGGGTCCTCAGAGACACTGAGCTCGTCCAGCTCAATAGCAAAGGGGAAGTTCACTCTCAGTGCAACGCACAGAATTTAAATCCCAGGCACCCTCTAGTGCCCAGGTGAGGTTGTCCCAGGGCTTACTTCCTCTCCTAAGCCTGTTGCCCACAGAAATAAATGCTCAGTGACAGCAGCCAGAGGCTCCTCTTTCTGTGGGTGCTGCAGGGGCTGCTTGGGCAGCTGCCCTGTCACTGCCACAGCCATCATGGGCGGAGGGATGCTGACACCCGGACCACTGTACAGATGTTGGAATAACATGTCCAGTAAAGGAGAGATTCGAATATTTGCATCCTTAGCCTTTCTCTCACACTGGGCTCCCCTGAAGTGTGGGGAAAGATCCATCTCTCTGGCAGCAAAGCAAGCTCTTCAGACGAGAAGAATTTTCTTTGGAAATTAAAGTAATTCATTGTGCATCTGTAGTCAAATGCATACCCATATCCTCTTATTAAGGTGATCTCTCTTTTAATTGGCTTTCTCCCTAGCTAATTACCTGTCAGATATAAAAGGCTACTCATTGCACGGAGGCATTTATCCATAAGGGCATGGGCAAGGCCAGGACCACAGCACTGAGGGCAAACCATCATCCAAGTGAAGGCCATGGGGCCAGGTGGGGTCCTGAAGTGGACTCTAGGAAGTGGTCACCTTGGGTAGACCAGGAGATAATGGAGCAAGGGGAGCAGCAATCCAAAGATGCTCATTCATTTCCTCATCCCTCCATCCAGCAAACCTTTCTCAAACACCCTTTCTGAGCCAGCTTCTTTGCCAGGAGCTGTGTTTATCACAAATCAGGGCAGCAGCTGCCTGAGGTTCTTACCTGAGCTGGCAGAAAGAAGGTGGGAAATCTGAAGGCCTCAGATCTCCAGCTTCCAAGGAAGAGCTGAACTTTTCTAGTCATCACTGACTGTTCCTTTACGGTCCATGCAGGGCACTGAGAAATGAATCGCTCTGGTGGAGACCATGGGCGTAGATTCTTACAGCCCAAAGAGACTCTGAGTTTAACCTCTTGATTGTGCAGAGGGAAAAGAAGCCCATAGAGGGGGAATAAACTGCTGAGGGCACATGGCAAAGCTGAGACTTGAACCCTGCTCTGGATGCCAACTGCATAGCTGTCATAAATGCTGCCCCACTGGTCATGAGACTGAGCTGGCCAGGAAAGGGTGGATTCTCTTCAGGGCAGTGCTCTCTCAGCTCTCTGTTTTGCATTAAGAAATGTTTTCTTTAGAAAGTGGGAATCCTGGAGTAGAGTAGGGCTTGCTGGGGACTTCACTTTCTGTATCTATCTAGCAGAGTCCATTGAGAGAGACAGGCCCTTTGGAGGTAAGTGAAGAGTGTTGCCCTGCTGTCAGGGAGGATGAGGGCTGAGCTGTTGATCGATGACTTCTGGTGGTGACATCTGGTGAGGCAGGTAGCAGGAGCCGGGCCCTTGGAGTTACATGAGGTGAATTCTTTCTGTCTGGATCACAAAGGAGCAGGTGTGTGTATGTGTGTGTGCCATGTGTGCGTGTGCATGTGCATTAGAGAAGGGGACACTGCCCTGGAGACAGGGGCAGTGATTTGTAGCTTCTCTGCAAGGAGTGATATAGGTTCTGTAAGGACTTCTCATCCTTTCCTGGCATTTGGTACCAGCTCCTATCCTTGGAGCTTTGTTCCCAGGCTATCGTCCCTTCTATCTCCTGGGGTGAATGTACAAGAGCTCTCAGAGGTGCTTTCCATTGAACATTTCAGGGTGCAGTGGAAAGTGCATGGATGAGTTCAAACCTTGCTTTGCCTCTTACTAGTCGTGTGACCTTGAGCTGGTTACTTAATCTGTCTGAGCCCTGGAATTTTCATTTGTGTGATGGGACTATTGTGAGTGATCACATGACACAGAACATACTAAATGCTTATCCCCTGTTCCTAAGCTAATTCTGTAGCCCTCTCAACAAAGGCTCCATATGACTGTTTTCAAATGAAGTGAGGCAATTGGTAAACAATATTTTGTTAACTCGGAATAGTCATTCGCAAGTTGGTAGTAGCATTAGCAGTATGACAAAAAAGGATGATTCCACAGATGATGGGTCTTTGTTAAGCACAAACCCTGCACGGTGCAGGGTAGAGAGGATGCACAGTCTTAGTGTTAGATCCTGAGTAAGAAACTGTTTCCACTTTGGGATGAAGAATCTGAGCAACCAGAATCCTTGGCTCCTGCCCCACCCCAAATGGGCTTTTGGGACACTAGGGATACTCACAACTCAAGGATGGCGGAAAGAATGCAGTGGTTTTACTAGCTGCGAAACCTTAGGAAAGTTACTTAACACTCTATGCCTTTGTTTCCTCCTTTGTAAAACAGGAACAACAAAATATCTATATCACAGGTGTGAATTAAATGGGTTAATGCATGCGAGGCATTGGAACACGCCATGCACACAGTAGATACTCAAGAAATGTTAACAGCTATTATTATTTGGCTATGGTATCAGATAGAACTAAATTTAATTAGATATGGTGCTTTGGGTTGTTGCTTAATCTTTCCGAGCTTCAGTTTCTCAGCTACCGAATGAAGATAATAGTACATACCAAAGAGTTATGCGGCTGTTAGGAGGGTTAAATGAGATCAGGTACGTGAAGTACATAGCACAACATTTGGAACATAGAATAAAACACTTTGTTCTATTAAGTTACATTGTGTGGTCCCTGCACTGCCACTGAGACCTTCTCCACGGCTTGTGTTCCCACTGCTTCCTGGTGCCCCTTCACTCCAGCACAGTGGCGCATGCCCTCCAGAATGGGGCCAGTGAAATATCCAGAACCTGCGAATCTCTCGTTCTCATTTGTAAGTCTGCTTTAAGTGACACCACTGCCTTATGGGTATGGAGGGAGCTCTTCATATTTTTCAAAGTGATCTCATGTCTTTAATCTTAGCTGGTCCTCTATAAGATACGGTATATGTTATTAATCTTATTTTATAGATAAGGAAACAGGCTCATAGAGGTTAAGTGATTAAGTGATTTATCTAGTCATTCAACAAGTTAACTTCATGCTCAGGTCCAAAATTCATGGTTCTGCAAGAATAATGAACTTTTATTTATTGCTGCATAGCTAAGAAAGACTGCCTCGTACACTATCTCATCTGATTGTCACGACGAAGTTAAAGGGCCAGGTATTATTATTATCCCCATTTCACAGACCCAGAAAGGTTAAGGGACATGTTCAGAACTGCCCAACAAAGAAATGATGAAGTGAGCCTTAAAGCCATGTTTCCTGACTTCAAGTTCTATGTTCTTTCCTTGTGGCTTTTTTTTTTTCAGTTCTCCCTTCAAAAGCCAGCTTACCTTAAAACAACAACAACAACAAAAAACAAAACAAAACAAAAACAAAAAAAAATGCAAATAAATACATCAACTAACCAGGGGCAAAAGCTACCCTTTGACTGGCAGGCAGCACCGTAACTTTTTAACAACAGCAAGGAGCAAGGTACACAATGGAAAGCGTGGAACTCTCCCAGCCAGCTTTCTACTGAAGGGTATAATTAGAGAGCTGACAGGCTGTACATGCGATGCCGTTAATGGGTCCACCTGTGAGAGGACCTGGCATGCACAGGTAATTTGGACAGAGTGGAGCACTCAAGGGAGATCTGGGCTTCAGGTGCCCAGCCTGACCCTCTGGGCCAGAAGCCTCCCCAGGAAGAGGAGTAAGAGCCCCGCCTGGACCCTGCCAGTGACACATTGCTATTTGCCATGGTGCTCGCTGCACATTATGCTAAAAGTGTGACAGATTTTTAGAGGCAGTCTGGGCGGGAACCATGGAAACAGCTTAGGGAAGAGGAGAAGCTGATTGCTGTTGTCGTGTTAGTGTGAGAAGGGTGAGCTGGAGGGATGTGCTCTTCCTCCTCCACTGTCCTTGGCCATTGCTCCTGGTCCTGACCTCTTGGCTGGCTATAAGTATCATAGCTCCTGAGGACACAGCTGAACTGGGAAAGGGAAGTAGGAGGCAGTGTAGGGCCAAGACGAATTGTGCTGGTCTTCAAGCCTTTTCCTCTGGGCTTTCTCACAGGCCCCAGTCACAATAATAAGCTCCACTGTGCTGAATCCTCACCATGTGCCAGGCATGGTGTGGGGTGCTTCCCCTACTTC
Organism: Rousettus aegyptiacus; assembly: GCF_014176215.1. NCBI lineage: Eukaryota > Metazoa > Chordata > Mammalia > Chiroptera > Pteropodidae > Rousettus > Rousettus aegyptiacus. Next base: position 43,247,127 of record NW_023416308.1, read on the forward strand.
ATTTCCAACCTTCTCAACAACCCTGCAAGATGATATCATCACCATCGTTGTGTGAGGAGGAATCCGGGGGCTGGCCGAGAGACTAAGTGACTTGCCCTAAGTCACACAGCTACTAACAGATGAAGAATCGAGATCTAGAACAGTCTGACTCCAAAGGTTGTGCTCCATCTATTATACCACTCTCACCTGCAAGATAACAGCATCCCTCTATAAGCATTTACAAGCCAAGTTGTCCAACAAATCATTCAGGAGGGAAAAGAATCAGTAAACTCCCCTTCGATTTGTATGAGGTCACAGGGACTTTCCACAGTGGTGGTTCTGCTTTCAGAGAAGGATCAAGATGTAATTGTAGCACTTTCTGCCAGTAGGGCTGCTCTTCGGTCCAGACAGAAGGGGCTGGTGCTCTATGCCATAAGGTCTCTTTCTCTCTATGGCCCTCACTAGCTCCTCTCTTTTCCCATGCCTTAGTTATGGCCATCACCATGGTTCCCATACTCTTGAGCAGAGTGTCCATTTTCCTTTCCGGTCAAGAGGAGGGAAATGGGGCTTGGTGTGTGGGTCTGGAGAGCAGCCCTGGTCAAATAGGGGAGTGGCCATTGGATAGAGAGGCTGACAGTTTAGCCTCCACAGCAGTACCTGACTTGAACAATGACTGCTGGAGACCATCCTGGGAGGGCAGCACCCAGTTCTGCAATGTCATGACAGGTGCTTTCAGTGCCCAGAAATCTCTCGCCCTGAGTTCTGTTTTTGAGTGACTGAAATCAGAGACTTACACCAAGATTTGAAGCTTCTTGGGCTGGAGCACTTTGTTCAGGAAGCTAATTGAAAGGACAACATGGAAAAAGCTAGGGAGTTGTGCTGACACTGGAGATTTGGACTTACAGAGTTCGATGCAGAAAGTGGGGTGGAGGAGGTCAAAGAGAGAATATCCTAGGGTGGAGGGAGGGGCAGAGACTTTCAGGAAGGTGTTCTCTGGTGGGCCTGGGGAGCCTGTGCCGTGGATTTCATGAGACAGTGGATGGAGGACCACAGCTGTCTAGAGGAGACACTTTTATCCTCCTCTTGGAGCCAAGTTAAAAAAATTCATAAATATCCCTCCCCCTCCCCTTTTTTTTTGGTAAATTCAAGTTGAAAAAAATATTCCACAACAGTTAAGGTGGATAAGATATCAGCATAGTGTGTTGTGACTATCTAATTTTTATGTGGAGTATTCGCTTCTCTCCATTATGGAAAACATGTCCTCCTGTTCTTGGCAGAGACTTCGTCCGTGTTTGTGATCTCCTTCCTCTGTAAACCTGGCCCCGTGTCATCACTCCCACCTTGCTCTACCTTGTAACTTCAATTCCTACCTGGCCACTGCTTCTACCCCTCAATCTTTAGACAAGCCTTTCCCCTACTCAGGCCCTCCCTAAATCCCGCATTCCCTTCTGCTCCATACCATCTCTTTCCTTTCACCATACATTCCTTGAAAAAGTGATCACCATTTGTCATCCTGGTTTGTATTTCATTAGCTCTCCAGCCCATGAAAATGAGTTTCTGTTCCTACAGTTCATGTATGCTTTAGTTGCTCAATACTTATTGAGCATCTACAGTGTGTCACAAACACACCAGGCGTTGGAAATACAGCCAAGAGGTTTCTATCTTTAGGACCTTATTCCCATCTAGTAGGACAGGAAGACATCAATACAGATGACATAAATAAATGCCGGATGACAATGGTGAAAATTGTTAAGAAGGTCTGAGATACGGTAATATAAGAGCAAACAATAGGCAGATCTGACCTTGTTATTAGACCAGTGACAGTGTCCAGTTGCCGCCTAATTACCAAATGCAAGAAATGCTTTCCAGTTGTGTGATGACTATAAAATTGCCCTTGAGAAAGACTTCAAGGAGTGCTCTGAGGGACAGCAGAAGAGCCATAGCAGAATGGTACACCTGAAGCCAAAGAACACCTTCCTTTCTTCCTGTGACTGGCCACCAGCTATTCTTTTTTAGGAAAATTAAAATTGGACCTCTTTCGTGTGAAGGGTTCCCAAATCACTTCACTCCCGTTTTACCTAACCTGCTCTATACTCTGTGCTGAAAAGCACTATACACATGCTCTAACTTTCAGAATATTGGGCTCAGCTATATTTTTCATGCCTGCATTACCTTCTCCTCCAAGAAATAGGAGGAGCAGGATATGACTTCATTCACCTTTTTGTGCTTCACCACCTCCACCCCCCACTATCCCATGCATACACCTAGGCTTGCATTGTAGAAGAGAGGGAAAAAATGGTTAGATAGATGGAGGGATGGATGGATGGATGGATGGATGGATGGATGGATGGATGGATGGATGGGTGGTTGGATGGCGGGATGGGTAGATGTGTGAATAGATGCCTCTGAAGACATATGCCCTTATTCTGGAGAGTCAGTGAAGTGTCATTAAAGGAACAGTAGCACAAAAACTCAGAAGATCTGGGTTTGGGTCTGGCTGGATCACTGAGTTGTGTCATTGTTTGCAATTTTCTTTACATCTTTGTGCTGTTTTCCAACGGGTGAAATGAGAAAAGTTGATGATTTGATTTCTAAGGCTCCTCCACACTCTAAATTTCTATTTATTCTCTATCTCATCAAGAGAGATAAGACCTTCTCTTGGGTAGAAACAATGTTTTCTGTCAGATCAACACATCTTTGCTGGCTGCCCAATGTGAGCCAGCAACTGCTTGCTGGTGCACAGTTCTACAAAGATAAGAAGAGGATGCGCTCCTTGCCTTCAAAGAAATTACTGATTAGTGGGAGAGATAAGTTTGGGCACCTCTCCAGGTCAGGAGTGGTGAAAAGGAACCATTGCTTTCAAGGTCTCTTCTGTTCTCAGAAGCCAAGATAAATACTGTCTTGACCCTATATCCATGGCTATCCCATTTTCTTAAGAAGAGATTTGGCTTCTTCCAGCTCAGTGCCTCTGTACAGAAGGTTCTGCTCTGTTTGGGAGATGTTTCTAACCTCCAAGGACCTGCCCTGGTTGCTAAGACTATAATCTAAACTGACAACAGACTTTCTGTTTTTTAAAAAAGGTCCTATCATTTTCATTCTTTCCTCCCAGCTTCCCTCATCACTCCCTCCCTTGGCTTCATCAACCCTTGTGCCAAGTTGAAAGTGAGTCTTATTAAGTGGTGCTGTGTCATAAACTATTGAGTTGTGCCAGCTGGAAATGGAACGTGATTAAGTATATAAGGATCGCCAGCCTTGCCTGTCACAACATTGTACAACAGAAGTCTTGGCAATATGCAAGCATCTCTTCTTTCTTCCCTTATTGGTGAGCAGTGACCCACCTCTCATCATGTAGGTTCTGCTGCTGGGTCTGTACTCAAGTCGGCTAAGTGTGGAAGAAGGAGTGGGTGGGGGAGTGTCATGGAAAGTTGTTGGCAGAGGTGACACTTTGAGGGTTAGAATAAAATCAGGAATAGGCATACCTGGTTAGCTACATTGGCATAATAACTGCTTTTTTATAGGAAAGGTGTCTCTTGAGGTCTATTAGAGTTCAGATGGACCCATGGCTGTAAGTGCTTCTTTGTTTGTCCTTCCCCCTGCCAAAAAAAAAAAAAATTTTATCAAACTTGAAAGAATGGAAGATATTTGGATGGTGTGCTCCTAAGAGAGCCCTGGTGTCAGGTGCAGTTGCCGAAGGTGAGTGCTAGCATCCTCAGTCAGCCCACTCTCCCATTCACCTCTTATGCTTTGATTTTGAGTTAGGGACTTTTGACCCACAGCAAAGGGTCACTTGTGCCTGTGAATCTGGGAACCATGGCTGTCTGTCTGTAACCTTGAGCAGTGGTTGTAGTACCTATGAGGCCCAAATTCCCTCTGGAATCATAGAAACCTCATTTCCAAAATGCCTGCTGGATATCTCTGCTACAGATTCGTTCTTGAATTCTCCCTTGTCTTTATTGCTCACATTCAATCAACACCAAGTGCGATAGAGTCTGCTGTCTAAATACCTCTTAAATCAATCACCTCCTGATCACCTCTGCAACCACAGCCTTAGCTCAGAACTTCGTGGTTTCTTCCCGGCATTACTGCCCCTCATGCCATCCCATCCCCCTTAATCCACCACATTGCGTCCAGAGCTGTCTTTCTCAGATGTAACTGATCATGTCACTGTCCTGCTGAAAACCTTCAGTGGCTCTCCATCTTCTTCAGTGTGTTGTCCAAGGACCTTCACAATTTGCCTTCAGTCAGTCTTTCTGGGCTCATCTTCTCCCTTCCTGTCCTATACTCTAGACATGCTGAACTACTTACCATTCTCTGACAGGCCTTTTCATTCACATCGTTGTGTCTTTTGTGTACCCTCCATCCTCTACCTGCCTCCCTCTGGCTGCCTGGTTAATACTTAACCCACGCTCGGCCAAGACTAAATTCTCCCTTCTTCATGAAGCCTCTCCCGTGTGCCCCAGGGAGTCAGAGCATCATCTTTCTCCTTGCTTCTGTAACACATTGCTCCCATCTCAATCATTTATTATATTGATTTATAATTACTTGTACACATACAGTTCTCCCTCACTAAAGAGCTCCTTGGTGCTGGAATTAAACTCCTAGCACGATGCTTGGCATAGACTGTAGGTGTCCAACAAATGATATTGAATAAATGTAAGATGTTTGCAAGATGAGAGGGGAGGATGTGTAGGTCTGGGAGCTCAGAGGAGATGGGGAGAGTACAGCTTTTCTGTCCTCACAATGTCCCCAGTGGTCATTGTCACTGAATTTCAGAGATTCTCCTAGTGTAAAATACTTGTTCCTGTTTTCTTTTTATGTGCATACATTTATAAGTCACATTAAATCTTTTGTCTGACTATGAGTTTCTATTTCTGCTTTGGGTAACATCATCACTGTAACGAATAGGTGACTGGATCCTCTGCAAAGTGGTTCTGCACCTTCTCCCTGGTGCCTTCCCTCTCACAAATTTCTGACATTCCTTATCTCTGTTCCATTTTGTAGAGGTCTGTTCATGTCCAGCGTGCTGGGATTTGAGGTATGAGTGAATCTAGGTTTGAAAATATGATCAGAGAGCAGAGATTCCGTCCAGTTCCCTATCAGCCACCAGTTGTGGGAGGCTACTGTTTTTTAGTTGCTGGAACAGAAAGAGAAAAATCTACGTGTGGTTCATGAAAGCAGGAGTTCACCCCCAACTGCCCTTGGGAATATGGCATGTAGCTGGCTTTTATTTGGCCTGCAATGTTTTGTCCAATTCCAATATACGGCTTTATGTGTTTAGCTTGTGTACAAAGTTTACTTTCACAAATGGCTGATATTCTGTCTAGAGGGACTATTGAGTCCTGGCTAGAGTCTGTGAGCAGAGTGTAATATAATTCTTGTTTTATTAACCATAATAACCAGAAGTCTCCAACCACAAATATATCTGCATAGAGGTTTCTCTGAATTTCCAATTATTTTAACATTCAACATAAACTGGACAGAAAATTCATTTCAATGCAGTTGAGCTTTTTATTCTCTCTAAGCTAAGTGTAGGTCATCTGCTATGTGACCTGCAAGTCTAGGGGATTTTTCTGGACTTCTCTCTGCTACCAGGAGTCGTCTCCTGAGCCATGTGGATTGAATAGGTTTGGAGGAGCTATTTTCCACTTACCTCCCACCTTCCCCGGGAAACCAACACCCTCAGCATCCAACTTTGACCCTGTGAAAGCTGACAAAGTATCTGAGAGATTTACTGTCTACCCCCAAATGTAGATCTGTTAGGCCAAGTGGTTGCTGGTTCTTTAAAAATTTTGTTGTTGTTGTTGTTTTTCTGTCTATCCCTTTAATGGGTGATAAAATTGATTAACTCTCAGGCTGCAGATGACTTCAGAATATTAGTTGGGATGATATTGATTTTTTTTTCTCTTTATGAAGCTTTTCTCTAAAGTAAGCACCTGACGACTTTAAGTTACAAACTTTGAGTTAAATTATGAACCTTTTAGCTTTGCATTAGAAGTGGTATCTGAAACCTGATTTGCTAGATCAAACCACATTAGTTGTGTTATGTTATTTTCTAAAAACACATTTCAGAGAAATAACTCCAATCTGTGTTGCATTTTATAGAGCAAAATAATTGAATGGCGGCTGTTTGTAATTTTAGCAATCTCTTAACCTTAATCATATTTAATGGCTTTTCTCTTCAGGCTAACAGGAGAGAGAAAAAAAGGTTCCAGCTCCATTATATAACGGCGCTACAGTAATGCACCCCGGTCCTTGGCAGCACTGTAAATTCTTCCTTTCTGAATTGTTGGTTCGGGACAATCATTCAGCAGGGAATTACTTTCTCATCTATGAAATAAATGAGATGTTAAACTAGTTTTCTGCTTCCTGTGGTACAAATGTATCAGTGTGCAGCCCCGTGCAGCGAGAAAACAAATGCCCAGGGCCGCGGACGATGACGGCCCTGTAGCTTGAGAGGGCTCAGGGCTCTGGGAACAGCGGGTGGGAGTGTGGCCCCGGGGAAGGCAGAAGGGAGTGGAATGAAATGTAAAGGAGAGAGAGGGAGAGTCTCCCAAGGTGCTGCAGGTGCAAACCCCTGGATGCGGCAGAGCAGAGGAGGGAAGAACTCACAAATGCGGGTGGAAGAGGGGGTGCCTCGGTCCCCAGGCTTCTCTGTGCTGCTGTCTCCTTCTCATGGAGACAAAAAGAATCGATTCGTTGCAGGTGTTACTCCTTGGGATATCTTCTTGAGAGCTTAAGACGCGCTTCTGCCAGGATCTCATTGGCTTTTACAGCCTGCCTGAGACATTGGAAAAAACGGGGAAGGAGTCTTCCCATTTTAGAAATGGGGAAGTTGAGAACCCAGGACAGGGAGATGATAAAGGCCATGCAGTTGGGGTAAATTGGATTAAAACTCAAGTCTCCTAAGGGAGTGTAGTCTGGAGATCCAAGGCCCCTGGTTACAGGTGGGGGCATGCTGCTGCTCCTGCAGAGACAGGGATGCCCAAGCCCTGCAGCCTGGGCACTAGAAATGCTGTCTCCTCCCCTGGCACTGGGTCTTCCTCCTCACAAGGGCCATTCTCAGTGGCCTCAGTTCTAAGCTTGTAAGACCCAATGGGATGTGATTTACTTACAGGATCCTTGTCAGATGTGCTTCTGCAGTACTTCTTCGCTTGTCCTGTCAGATGCTGCAGATTTCTTATTTTTCAGATAACCTGTCGGTCCTCTTTTGGGGAGGGAGGGAGTGGAAGATTGAGTTGTGCTTCCTGTGCATCTCATCTGCCACAGGGTGGGAGGCCTTTTGAAATTATAGCAAGAAGTATTTTTTTCTGAGCAGTTATTAAGAGCCTTAAGATGTGCCAGGCACTACAAGTATATTATCTTAGTTGATCCATATAGTAAACCCATGAGGTATTTTTCATGTGCCCATTTTATAGGTGAAGATACTGAGACTAAGAAAGTATGATTACCTAGCCAAAATTTACACCTAAAGTGATACAGTTGGAATTCAAATCTACTTCACTATGCTTCAGCATCATTTTCTTTGAGAAAACTTTGTCTGCCTTGCCAACTAGCTGGGATCCTTGTCACAGCCCCTTCTGCTACTCCTTAGTTACTCAATTATTTCTGTAATAATATCTATGTTTTCCCATTAATTATAGGCTCCAGGAGGGCAAGAACCATGTCTTTCTTGGTTATACCCTTGGCAAGTCTTCAATAAATGTTAAATGAATACACTGTACTGCCAGAGAAGCCTATTAGCTCCCAGGCCAGCCTGTAGAGAATGGGTCTTAGTGGAGAGGAAGATCCACTTCTTTGTCTGCTCATGGGTATTCTGGTGCCCAACAGGCTGTGTGCCCCCACTCTTTTCCAAATCAAGGTCCTCGGGTATTCAGAAACCCGTGTCTTGGACCAAGGAGGCAGCTGGTGTCTCGTTCTCAAGCTTAGTTTAGCCTAAGACCCAGCTCTGCTGAGAGAACTGCCTTCAGATTGCCAAGGCTTTGTGTGTCGTTACTAATTAGAAAATTGCCTTTGGAATTGAAATATGTTTCACAGATGAATTTACTGAACTCCTCGCCGAGGTGTGATTCTCTCATGCTTGTTGTGAGACAATCCCACTCTGAGGCAGCATATGGAGATATCAACATCTCTGCAAATTACAAAATCATCAGCGCTCAAAAATACTCCCAGTGTCTTGGGTGCCTGCAAGTAGTTGGGCTGACCACGGGGAAAGGTCTGGGGTCTGGGTCTGCCCACAGGAAGGGGCAGCAGCTGGCTCCCACCGGTCAGTTTAGCACCCTCTGCTGCGATTTCTCTGCTTCTGGCCCAGAGCTTGGAGAGAGGCCTAGAGATAAATCTAGGTGCGTGGTCTTTGGCTCACTCCTATGCCGAGAGCTGAGTTGAAAATAAATGCAAACCTTCACTGGTGTTTATTTAAAATAGTACCATTCTCCCCATTAACTGGAATAATATTTTTGGCGTTATCAGAGAATAATCCTTAACAAGCCTAATGTACCTCACATTTTTGATGCCATTTTTAAAAACCAGTAATTGGGAAAACGTAGGGTAGATGGGCCAAGAGGTCTCACTGACTCATGCTCGGAGAGAATCTGAGCTGTTTGCCCGTGGTGCAAACCCTGGGGAAAGTATAAGTTCAGATGATCTTTGTGGATGCAGAGTTCTCATCTGTGAAGAAAGCATAGGTACAACAAAGGCCCACATAACATCACTACTACTCATACCGGTATTATTACTATTACAATTGCTACATATATCATCTTAGTTAATCTCCACAACAGTTCCTAATCTAAAGGGAAGAAAACGATGTCAGAGAGGGTTCAAGTAATTACCCCAGATGACAGAGCTAGATGTGGCTGAACCAGGTTTCAAACTTAGATCATACAGACCCCAAAGCCCATGTTCTTTCCATGGTGTGCAAGACCTTAGGGAACAGTGTGCAGTGAGAAAGCGTGATGAGAAGGCTGGGGAGAGGGTGGTGGATTCGAGCAGTGGCCTTTCACAGCTCTGAGACCCCTGACCATGGCTACACAGTTCTTTCTCAGCCTTTCCATCCACTCCTGGCATACTTCCTGGCCCAGTCCCCTCAATAAATGTTTGAGTGATGAATATATGTTGTAACAAAGTGGGTTAACATAAATACTGTCTTCAGAGGCCTCTGCATGGGCAGGTGAGAGTAAGCGTAGGTGCTGAGCAAGATATCCAAGCTCACTGCTCCCTGGAAACCCAGGAATCAGGTTTCTGAGACTTCTTGTGGTGGCTTGTGGAGGAACAGAGGAACTCCATACTGAGACTGCAAGATAGCTTTCTCTCTCTTCCCTTCCCTGCCTTTACCCACCACCCCTCAGAAACCCTTGAGGGTTTTGCCTCATACCTGGCATTAACCAAGGACATAAGGCAGGAAGGTGATGCCCCAGTGACATCCCCCCCAGCATTTCCTTGGTTCCAGGGGACACTTCCCTAAGGCAGGTGCCATGGTCCCCACTGTGGGCCCTGAACAGGGAGGGCTTCTGCAGTACCCTGGGCTCACCTGCATCCCCAAGCCCAGTTCTGATTGGGCCTGCCCCATCCCCACCCCCCACAACCTGCTGGGCATGACAGGGTGTCAGAGGCTTTGTCAAAGAGATAGCTGCCGTTTCTCTAGCCGTCTTCATCACTGGGGCCTCCTAAAGCATTAAAATTGCATTTGTCTCATCATCTGGGAACGTTGCTCATGTGTGGGTCCAGAGCTTCTTTCTGACATCAAAAGGAAAATATTAAAGAAAGCAATCATCTCCCTCCTCCCTATCAAAAGTACAAATAACTTCGTTATCTGGTGAGCGTAATGGCCCGACTTCCCCATCCCCCTGCCTAACGAGCTCTTTCTTAGCTGCCTCACCACGATCCTAATTGTTTTTAAATGTCTGTGCTAACCGCTTCATACAGAGAGCATCAATCTGCATGTGGGTAACTCAGAACCACGCTGCCGCTTAGGATGACACATTTTTGCAGTAATTAAAAACATGCTTAAGAAGACTCAACCCCTCTGCTTCTAAGACTTGGTTGGCAAGGGTGAGGGCCAGGCCGAGTTTCCAGTCCGTTCTGGCCTAGTGGGTTGGCAGCCAAGCCCACACCCTCCCCGGGAGATAGAAGCCAGCCTGCCTGCCTGCTCAGTTGCTCAGGGCAGCTCTCCGTAGAGTGTTGCTTCTGAAAATAGTCTGTAAGTCCCTCTGGGGGAGGAACGGTCTTCTGTGCAGTTGAGATTCCTTCTCCAGCCCCCGATGCCTCACGTGAGGGCTCTGTGCAGGGGCAGCACTCAACTCTCATGGACGGCCTAACAGCTTTAAGTCAAGCTGCTTATTATCTGCCATTGATAAGCTAACCTAACCGCGTATAAAGCCAGGCCTGTGCATTTGAAACTGGGCAGCAGGCGGAAGGAAAATCTGGGATGTATGAATAATTTCAGTGTTTCCTTTTGGTTCTTTGAGTTCCTGGAATCCTGGGAGAGGAAAGAAGTGGCTCTTGACATGTTTTCTGTAAGCAGATGGTTGTGTTGCTGTACTCCTGAGGGGATCCAGCATCTGCAGGACAGAAGCATGAGAAAGCATGTCAGGTGGGACAGACTGGAAAACATGGATGAGGCCGGTAACTACGGTAAGATCTGAGACTGCTTTCTGTATCTATGTGAGTTTTTGCCAAGATGTCTGGGAAATCAATACAGTCATGTGCTGTATAATGACATTTCTGTCAATGATGGACTACATGTATGATGGTGGTCCCATAAGATTATGACGGAGCTGAAAAATTCCTATCGCTTAGTGATGTTGTAGCTGTCATAACATCATGAAATGAAGATTGCAAAATGGTCGAGATGGCAAACAACTTTAGCCTGGGGTGGCTGAGGCTAACATTGAGGAGTTCCTAGAGGTGGTTCCTGAGGAATTGACTAACGAGGACTTGTTGGACCTGGAACAAAAATACATAGCTAAAGAATAGACAAGAGAAAAAGAAACTGCAGTGGAAGACAAAAAAGAACCCCCAAGAAATTTCACAGTGAAAGTTTAGCAGAAGCTTTTGCAAACCTCGATGAGCTCCTTAAAATATTTGAACACATGGACCCCAGTGCCGAAAGGTTTTTATTAATAGAGAGGAATGCTCATGGTGCATTATCTGCTTACAAGCAAATCTCTGATAAAAAAAAAAAAAAGAAACAAACAAACAAAAAACAAACCAAGCAAACCACCGTGGACATATTTTTGAAAAGAATGGCTTCTCCGCAGGAAAAGCCTCAGGCAGGTCCTTCAGGGTGTATTCCAGAAGAAGGCATTGGTATCGGGGATGACAGCTCCCTGTGTGTTATCGTCCCTGAAGACCTGCAGTGGGACAGGATGTGGAGGTGGAAGATGGTGATATTGATGATCCTGACTCTGTGTAGGCCCAGGCTGGTGTGTGTGTTCGTGTCTTAGTTTTTAACAAAAAAAAAAGTTTCAAAAGTAAAAAGAAATAAAATATTTTAAAAGTAGAAAAAAGCTTATAGAATTAGGATATAAGGAAATAAAATATTTCGTGCAGCTGTATAATGTGTTGGTGTTTTAAGCTAAGTGTTACTATAAAAGATGAAAAGTTAAAAAATTAAAAAGTTTATAAAGTAGGAAAATTACAGTAAACCGAGATTAATTTATTATTGAAGAAAGAGAATAGTTTTAAATAAGTTTTCGTTAATTTAGTGCAGCCTAAGTGTACAGTGACATCCCAGGCCTTCACGTTCACCTGCCACTCATTCACTGACTCACCCAGAGCCAATCCTGGTCCTGCAAGCTCCACGTACGCTAGGTGCCCATAGGTGTTCTATTTTTTTTTTTAATCTTTTATACCCTATTTTTACTGTTCCTTTTCTACATTGAGATAAGTTTAGACACACAAATACTTACCATTGTGTTAAATTGCCTACAGTATTCCGTAACAGTAACATGCTGTCCAGGCTGGTAGTCTAAGAGCAGTAGGCTGTACCATGAGCCTAAGCATGTGATAGACTGTACCATCTAGGTTTGTGTAAGTGCACTCTGTGGTGTTCACACAACGACACCATCGCCTAATGCATTTCTCAGAACATATCTACATCATTAGGTGACACATGACTGTAAAAGCTCTACTGGAAGAGAAAGGAGTGGGAGAGCAGAAACGTTATAAAGTTCTTGAAGGTTTAGGACATGCAGAAATGTGCCGAGGATGAAGCAGGGGTCAGATATTGGATAGTGGACATGATTATAAATCCTCAAAACAGAGAACCAGGGAGGGGCCAAGAGCATCTTCATCCATGGACATTCTAGTCCCCTTGGGCTGGGCTGGGCTGGAATTGGCTGAGGCTGGCGGGCAGTTAAGAACTCCAGCTAAAGGGTCTCATACTTCTGGCTAGGAAGAGCCAGAACAGCCTCCGGAGCAGACAGTGTCCAGTAAAGGAGCAGTTGGTGTCTGCCATATCCTGCTGCTCCCACTAAGAGCAAGGTCCCTGACATGCTGTAGGGCCTGTGAGCTGACCCCAACATCAGCTCCCACCCCACCAAGCTGCTCCTGGCTCCAGCTGTTGCAGCATCTGCTGAGGCCGGGCTAATGGAAATCAGGATCTGCTTGGGGGACTTCCTTTCTCTCCGGACTCCAGGCTCAGGAAATTCCTCCTACCCACAACTATACACCCTCCCCTCTCCCCCACCAGATAGAAAGGGTGTGTGTGTGCGTGAATGCGGGCATGTGCATGCATTCAGAAAAACATAGATAAGTTCTTACAAATACATTTAGCCTGCCATAGCCTAATTTCTCATGGAATTAAGTTATACACCAGCTTCCAAAATAAATAAATAAATAAATAAATAAAAAAAATAAAATAAAATTGAAACTTGGTCCTTATTTAAACTTAAGCTGCATGAAAATGGTGCATCCCCCAGGTCTCGAGCAACCTATAAACACATAAATAAATGATATATGAAATAGAATCCACAGAGAGTAGAGCTCTAGAGTCTATCCACTGCCGGAAGGATTTCTGCTCTGATGCCCCCTCTGTCTGCACAGGGAGGTGAAGCTAAGGCAGAGAGATGCAAATTCTGAGACTCCCCACCCATTTCCCTTTAACCAGCTCATTATGCATTAACCTGTAAGACAATATGTTTTAAAGAGAACCACATTCATCACCCCAGAAAAGTCATATTAACATAATTTCTGGGAAAGAACAATGGGGGAGAAATGTTAGTCATTGTTGATGGAACAGGTAAGTTTCAGTAGCATGAGCTGTTGAATATTCATACGATATTGTTTTTGACATTTAAGAACTCAATTATCCGATGACTAATCAGTCTTTTACAGTATGTTATTTTTGTGACTAGAACTGAAATACTGATAAGCCCCAAGAGAGCACTGTGCTCAGATAGATTTATTAGTATTTTTCGACCCTGGCTTTCTCTGGCATGCATGTCCAGGGGAATTTAGTACCTGTGACAATGAGGGGCCGAGGGCCTGGCTGGAGTCAGCGGGTGCGTAGAGACCAGATGCTGTGCTGATTGATTTTGCTCTGGTGATTTTTTCTGCTAGTGAGGGGCAACCAGGGTTGTGATGTGCCCAAAGCTCTGGGCTCAGAACCAGTTCAGGTCTCTCTGGCTGTCACAGTCATTGTAGGTCAGAAGTGTGAGTGCCTGTCCAGCCTTTACCCATCCCGACCCTTGGGCATTCAGCTATTTGTGTAGCAAGACAGTTTGGTGCTGTAACACTTGAAGGAAGCCTGTTTTGAAAAGTGCCAGTGATAACTTTCTCCAGAACCTAGGTCCCTGTGGTGAATTAAAATTTGCTACCAATTCTCTTCTGCTCCTCCCATTGAGAAGTGTAGTCTAATTCTCTTCCTCTTGAGTCTGGGCTGGCTTTAGTGATTTTCTTGATCAATAGAATGCAGAAGAAATGACAATCTGAAACTTTCCAGACTAGGTCAAAAGAAAACTTGTAGGTTTTTTAGAACAGTTGTTCTTGGAAGCTGGCTACCATGTAATGAGGGAGTCTGAGTCACTCCAGCCAAGAGGGCCACATGGAGAAAAATCCAGACCCCTGGATGACAGCCCTATTTGAGTTCCCAAAGTGACAGCCTTCTTAGAATGGAATCCTCCAGTCAGTCTATCCTTGTGAAAACCACAGAGAACAGAGACCAGCCATTCCCACAGAGTCCTGCCCAGATTGTAGACTTTTGAGCAAAATTAATCATTGTTTTTGTTTTAAATCTCTATGTTTTGAAATGGGTTGTTATGTACCAATAGATGACCAGGACTGTTCCCAACCAGTCAACAACAACTGTTCAATGAATTTGGAACCAGAAAGCCAGGTTCTTATCCTAGCTGAGCTGCTAGGTAGCTCTACGACTCTGACCAAACAGTTATTCTAAGGAACCCTGACATAATGGAAAGAGCTATGCTTCAGGGTCAAAGAATTCTAAGTTCAAATCCTCTTCTGGCACTAACTCATATTACTTAAGACAACCCATTTAGCCTTTCCACTCTTTGTTTTCTTGCTTGTTAAGTGGGGACAGTAATTCTCACTTGCACTGTTATTTCAACAACTGCCACAGGGTAATGCCTAGAGTTTGGTAGCCCCTGTGTCCTCATTTGTAAAGTGAAGATATTGGGGTTGGGAGGTGGGCAGCAGCACGAGTACTCGAACTCTGGAATTGGCTAATCTGGTTCCCAACTGAGGCTGCTGTCAGCCCATAAGGCACCTTTGTCTGAAGAAGAGTAAGGGGGTGCAGCCTGTTGAGGAATGGCACGGCAAGCAGACTGTATGTACCTTCCCCAGGTGGATGCAGCACCCCCATACCAGGCTCATCTCTGTGAGCAGAGCACAGGCTGAATTCCAGCCCCTCAGCTGAGTGCCTTTGGCCAGTGGACAGCCTAGTCTTGACCAAAGCAGGCTTTCTTTGTAACTTGGTAACTAACTTTAAATTAGTATTTTATACTCTAACTTTCCATATCAGTGGAATGGGTAAAGCAATACTCATCTGTCCTATGGAGCTTCTGTGAATGAATTAAATGAGCAAACACGTAAAATGCATAGCAGGGTGCCTGGCACAAAGTGGGTACATAATGTCAGTTTGTTTCCCCTTCCCTCACAAAATAATATTGGAGACATTTTTTCCTTCAAAATTCCTGCCTACCCCAGGAGTGGGTGAAGGAAGAGATGAGTTGACAGCAACACCTGCTGCAGAAGGGCTGGGGGAGGTAGTGGAGAGAAGGAGTAGCAATTTACTGGAATGATCTGCTCCATGGGTTTTGGGAAACTCCATATTCTAATATTCTACAGTTCTAGGACCAGGTAATCTTGAACCTCAACAGCACCAATTATTGTCCATTATTAGCATCACTTTGACAGTCAGGGCTGGGTCCTGGCTCTCTAAGCAAGGTCAAGAATTCATGTACAGGTAGAGTCAGGTGGTCAAAGGTCAGTGCCTTCCTCAGGGCCCTCACATTCCTTGTGCATTTCTTTATTGTCACCCTTATCTAGTTTTATACAAGTGTCTGCTGCATTACCCCAGACCATGACATCTCTGGGGGTAGTGCCTATGTCTTTTCATCTTCGGGGTCCCATCAACTAGTAGGATGCCTGGCACATTGTGGGGCTCAGCAAATGTTTCTTTCATGAACGAAGGAACATAAAAACAAAGGAACTAGCAATTATTAGACAACATAAATATGCAAAGAATGGTATCTAAGTTGTCCACTGACTCTTGACCACATCTCTGTGTGTGGGAAAATAGAAAAGAGAATAACATTTGCCAAACCTGATCTATGCACCTGGTATTCTGCTAGGGACTTTCTGTACATAATTTAATCTTTTAAACAATTTTGCAAATACTATTATACCCATTTTTGAGATAGAGATAAGGAAGCTGAGCAAAAAATGAAGCAACTTACCCAGATCTACATAACTTATGGGTAGTATAGTTGAGATTTTAGATTTTTCTGACTGTGAAGTCCTTGGACTTTCTACTATACCATACACTTTATTTAGGAGCGAGTCAGAGACTGAGTGTTCCAGAGGTGGGGACACAAGAACTTGTGTTCGAAGATTGAGAGAGACTAGGAGTTCAGGGAAGAGACAGGTAAGACATTCATTATTTATTGAGACCTACTTTGTGCCAGATAATATTCTAATATCTTAGTCACATGGGACATGTCGATGAATACAGTGGACAAAAATCTGCTCTTCTTGAGTTCATAATCTATGGAGTGGTGTCATCCGAGAACAGAGCTGAATTTCAGGTTCCAGGTGGCTATTTAATCTCCTGGCCGACAATCTGTAGGGGTTTGCAGGGCAGAATTGGAGGTGGCAGGCTACAGACATGCAGGGGAGTGCTGCTGGGACACTTAAGGACAATCATCACCTCTGAATTATCAGAGAGGAAACATGGCTTCTGGAACTACTCCTCAATGGATAAGACAATACCCCGTGACTTGACATCTAGAGTGTAAATAGCTGACACTGAGAGAAACGTAGGCGTGCTAGTCCTCCCCTGTTTACAGTTAAGATTACTCTTTTGAGGTTGGAGCAGAATAGAGCCTGCTGATAGTCTTCAGCAGATTTAAGGAACCAGGCAAGTTATTGTATTTCAGAAGCTTCCAGAACATGAGACCACTCCACAGCTTAAGGGTAGCCATTAGCAGCCACAGTCATCATACCCAGGCATTTGGATCGTCTGCCCACTTATCATCCCTAACTCGAGTGACTGTAAGCTCCTTGGAATGCAAGCAGTAGATTCTTTCTCTCTGGGACCAGGCTGAGGGTCTTTGCTTTAGAATCTAGAACAAGCAAACTGTCCAGAAGTATAACCCTAGATTATCTGCGTGAATCTAGGTTATCTTCCCAGTCTCTCTTGGGCATAGGTAATGTAAAATAATGGACAATCTAAAAACCATTTACATTTGGCCTTGGGTTGCATTATATAATTTTTTCCCTGCAGATTTACTTTCATAATGATATTTGACTTGGGATGATATTAAAATTTTTCAGCTTTTCCCAAGCATGCATCAGGTGGGGAGTGGGCAGGAGGAAATAGAAATCAAGCGCCCAGAGATGCTGGGAGGGAGTGGCAACTGAGCCTGGATTTGTAGCAGATGATCCCTGTTGCTGACTGTGCCCAATTCAGAGGTGTAGGCATTTCTCTAGAGGTCTTGCTGAGGTCAATATTTGATCCTTCAGATTCAGATTCAACAAGACTTATTGATGTGTCAGACACTGTGATAAGCACTTTAACATCTCTATTTCATTTAATCTACCCAATGGCTTAATAATGTACATATTATTACCCCCAAATTACAAAAGAGGAAATTGGATTTATGCTTCCAAGTTACATAGCTAACAAATCACGGAGCTGAGGTTCGACCCCAGGTTTTCTTGTTTAAAAGCCCACTGCTCTTTCCACATCTGGCTCATATGTGCAACACCATCTATTCAACCAGTGTTTAGTGAATGCCTCATGTGTCACCAGAGATATAGAGATGAATAAGGCTTTGCTTCAGGATGTTGGGTGAGGCACCAAAGCTTTTCCCTCTTCTAAAATTCAGATGAAAGTAAGATGAATGCCATGAATTAATCACAGAGAATTTTAAACAAGTCCCTCAGTGGCTTATATTCAGAGGTTATATCTGCTTTGGGGAAGGGAAGTGGAAACTGGTGTAGGTGGCTGACAAATTCAGGTATGTCCTTGTGTCTTGTCATCATTGTTCAGGCAAGTGCAGATCCTGTTGCCTCTCTACCCCGAATAATTCAAACTGGCCCCGTGTCTATTTTTTATTTATAGATCCCAGAACAGGCTATTTCTTTCCCTCCATCAAGGTAGCGGAGAAGACAAATAGAAGAGGTTGGACGATACTCTCTGGCCTTCCTCGTAATGGCCAAACTGCTTTTCATTTTGCTCTGGAATCTATCCCACCAGCCCTGCTGACTTCATTATCGTCCTTATAGCACAGAGAGTGGAGGGAGGGAGCCGACACTCGGCAGCCCAAGAATGGCTAATATCTCTCTCTAGGGCACCTTCTACTTTCTGAAGAGAAACAAGTGGCAGTTTGGGTCTCTCTGTTGAAGCCACTCTGTCTTGGATAAAATTTCCTGGGGCTGTGGAAGTCAACAGCGACAGTAGCATTTACAGTAACTGCCAAGCTTAATAGCATCTTGTGATGAAGTTTTACTGTAAACAGCAGAGAGGGCGGAGGGCAGTGTGCAGGGACTCGCTCATCGTGGCAGTATTGAGTGCTTTGTCCCCACTCAGAAATAACACTTCTCATGTGTTCTTCTTTACTAGCTCTTTAAATTGTTCCATGTGTGAGAGTCCTGGGATTAATACCAAAGTCACCTGCTGAGTTTATTGTGCTTCTCACTATTCTTCTTTTCTTATCTTTTTTTCTTTCCTTTTTTTTTTTTTTTTTTTTGAGTGGAGTTGGGGAAGAGAAGGAAGAACTTGTGAAGGCCTTTTATGGTAAGCTGGCCTTGGCCACAGAGAATGCATTCCAAAATGCTCTCATTCTCCTTCTGAGCATGCCCGTATTTTCTTCTGCTTTGAGTCTCTTGAAGTTTCTGGTAGAAGGAATGTCAATGGCTGCTGGAGACAAAACCAATCCAGGTCTAAATCTTAAGTTTTCAGGGGCACCTGAGACACCCAAAGGCCTTCCCTTCTGGACTGTTCCATCAATCAAAGAGTCACCCAGAAATGTCTAAGAAGCCCTGTCAGCCAGCCTTGGCCATTGCATAGTGCTTCGGCTGCTGGAATGGGCATATGGGTTCTCAGGAAAGGAGGAGAGAGCTGGGCTGCAAGCAGCTGACCACCCAGGATCATTCTCAGGGCTGCCAGCTGCTGGGCATTGTCTTTTTCCAGAGCCCTGCTGAAGTGGGAGGATGGAGAGGGCAGGCCTGTCACTCAGTTCTCCACAATGCAGCTTGCATTTGGATAGTGACTGTGTTCTGTGGGTTCTCTGTGTGCACTCCACCACCCCCTGCCCCCACCTCATTTGTCTAATACTATCGGAAGGAGAGAGGCAAGGGCATTCCCTCCCTGTTGGCACTGGACCAGGACCCAGCAGGCAGGGATGGTGGTGAGAAGGTGCAACAGTGACTCATTCAGCATTCTCGCCTGTCCTCCCACCAGCTACTGTTTGTGCTACTGGAGTCTGAGTGGTGCAGGAAAGCTGGGGAAGTGGGTTTCTGTGTGTGCAAGCGGCTACAGAAGCAAGTAGCAGGTCACCACATTGCCAGCTGACCATACCTATGAGTCAGCCACAAGGGTAAGAGTCAGAGTACAGGGTGGAATCTCAGGGCATGACTGCCGGACATCACTCATATAGAGAAGAAACATAAGAGCCAGATGATGATGATGACGATGACAATGATGATATGATAAAAGCAATTTTATATCTCTGAGGCATTTTTCTTTCCTACCTCTTCTTTATCTTTACTTCTTTTCAAACTCTTGCCATACTTGGAACATGAGAAGCATCGATCTTCATTATTTACACTTGGAGAAATCAGACCCAAGGTCATACTGTACACTAGTGGTAGGGCCAATAAGATAATGAGAAACATGAATGCCTACTCTGTGCTGTTATTTAATTTTACTTTTACTATGACTGTGATAATGGTACAATTTTCATCCCATTTGACAGATGAAGATCCTTGGGAATGGTGAGGAAAATTAACTTTCTCATAGGCCCAGCTCATCAGTTCAAAACTCATGTCCTTAACTACTAGTCACACTGCCCTCAAATCAAGTGTGCAACATTTCTGCCCTTGACGCTAATTTAGAACAAGTCAGCTTCTTCTCCAGTAAGACACCAAGGTGCACAGGAGCAGAAAGGGTAAGCAGGTGTATTAGTTTTCTTGGGCTGCTATTAAGAATACCACAGACTTGATGACTTAAACAACAGAAATTCCACCCCCCGTCCCCCGCCCCCCACCTCTGCCACAGTTCTGGAAACTAGAAGTCCAAGCACAAGGTGTGGACAGGGCTGCTCTCTGGCGAGGACTCTCTCGTTGGTTGACAGAGGGCTACCTTATCACTGTGTCCTCTCATCCCCTTTCCCTATGCACCGACCCACCCCCCAATATCTCTTCCTCTTCTTATATCTCTTCCATCTTCATGATCTAATTTAACCTTCATTACTTCCCTAAAGGCCTTATCTGTATTCAGCCATATTGGAAGTTAGGGCTTCAACATATGGATGGGGAAGGGAACAATTTCATTCTATAACAGTAGGGAGTGAAGAATTTGACTCCCGAAAGTAGTTGAAAATACACAGGGGAAATAACGGAGAACCCACAAAACAAAGGTAGAACCGAGTCTCCTTCTCTGAAGGGAACCATCACTGTATCAGGGCAGGACCTTCTTCAATGAACCTGACTCTTCCAGGGGACTGAAGCCAGCGTGACTGTGGGGCAGGCCTATCCAAAGAGGACAGCGTGAGCCCTATGTTTCATTCTATTCTCTTGCTCTGTTGGGTACCAGAGATTTACCCCAGGGCTTGCCTGGAGCCCGTGACTGGTGAGCCCTACAGGATGGACACCCGGCAGAGAGCTAGTAAAGAGTGGTGTGTGTCCCCTGGCACTAGCTAAAGCTTCACTTAGACACTCATAACCTTTCACTAGTGACGAGGACTTTCCTTTTGAAAAGGGAGGGAAGTAGACCTGGAAGGCGGATTAGGACAATGCTATAAGCAGTCTCTCTTGAGATACCTGCTGACCCTTTTGACCAAGGGTGCCAAAACGAGGGCCACTGTGCTTTCACCAGGTGCTTTGTCCTGGGGAAGATCTCCTGGGAGAGATGCTGCTGGTGTGTCTTATTTAAGGAGAAGCCTCCAGCAAGTCTCCCTTGGCCTATTTGCCAGTGGGCTTCCTGGGCACCTTTGTGAAAGGGTATAGAGATGTTCATGCTCCAGTCACCGGCTGTGGGCCCAAGAGGGGACAGGGGCAAGCCCAGCTCAAGTGGTACATGTCCTTTCTGGAGCTGCCCTGCGTGTGCCCCAGCTGCAGAGCCAGCTTTCTGCAGAACAACCAGACCCCACATTCTACTCCCTTCTCTCTTTCCTTCCCACCTTGTTCTGATTCTTTCCAGGAGCAGAAGACATGAAGCCCAAATAAAAATGTATCTTTTTTTTTTTTTTTTTTTTTTTTGGTGGGGAAGTGGCTTCCTGGGCCAGGAAAGAGGTCAAAGCTGCTGGCTAAAGTGAGGTTTGGGATTATCTGTGAATTTCAAACACCCATGTTCTTGCCTGAGGCTAAGTGAGGCAGGTTTGTTCATGCTTTTGCATTTTCCATGTGACAATTCTTCCCCAGGACAATTACTTACCCCCGTCTGCATGGCTGGAGGAAAAGTTGTCTGAAGAGAAAGCTGTGCCTGCCAGACTCGGAACATTCCCTGTTGGTTGGTTTTAATCTATAGTAGAAAACCTCCACATTATTCTGCCATCCTGGGATGTGACAGGTATTAATAACCCTATTAGCTGCAATCCCATCCGGCGCTATTTACACAGGCCGCGTCTACGTCGCAGCAGCCACTCGGTTACAAGGGACTGTGGACGTTCAAAGCTAACGAGACTCTGGCTTCTGTTTTTCTCCTCTGAGCCCAGGGTGTTGACAAATTAGATTTTCGGAAGGAGATTCCCCATCCCTGTGTGCCGACGCTGCATATGGACCCACGCCAAATGTCTCTCAGCAGTTCTGAGGTGATTTCATAAATTTGAGGAAGGCGTTGTACCTGTTTTCCTGCTGCTTCCTCTGCCTGGAGGGCTTCACTCACCCCAACCTCCCTTTCTCTGCATCTGTAAAGCCTTTCCAGCCTTCAAGATTTGCTTCAAAGTCACCTCTTCCTTGAAATCTCCCCTGAGACCCTCAGCTAAAAGTAAACTTCTCCCCTGAACACTGGCAGCCCTTAATCTGTAGCTCACTGATGATGCTAACCACCCTCTGCTCCGTGTTCTGCGTAGTTGTCTTACCTCTCTCTTCTCCCCGGCATCTGCACCCTGTTTTACCTGTAGAATGTGGCTGACCCCTGCCTGCTGGGTGAAGGAAGCTGGCCAGCACCGTGAGGAGTCAACCCTGGAGAGGTGCAGAGCCTGCTCAGCACTGTGACAGCCTGCTGAAATTAGGGACTGTGACTGTGGGGATTGTCAGTAGAACCCTTTATCCACCTGTGCAAGGGACAGAAGAAAAGGCATAGGATGGGGCTGACCAGGGAAGGAGATCAACACAGAAAGAGCTTTAGAAGGGCAAGGCTATGAGAGCCTAAAGTGTTCACAAGAAGAAGGCTAAATAGCAGAGCCTGAATTTCAGACTATGAGGAGGCCAAGGAAAGCTAGGAAGAGGCTTTTAGACTGGGAAGACTGGGAGAATGGGAAAGAGAGAGGGAGGAATGCACGGCATTGAATTTTAAAGGGATTGCCACTACCCCACGTGGTACCTTTGTGTGAGTTAGAAAACAGAGTCTTTTACTCAGGGTGACACAGCTCCAGGCCAGGCTGCACAGCAGAGTGCAGGCTTGATTTTAGCCCCCACTCATCTTCCTCTCTATATTAGTTAGCTACTGCCGCAAAATCCTGTGTAACGAACCACCTCAAAGCATAATGGTATAAAATAGCAATCTTATATTCTTATGAATCTGATGGTCGATTGAAGGTTGGCTGAGTTCAGTTGGGCAGTTCTTCTGGTCTCTGGAGGCTTATTCACATAGCTTGGGTGGCCAAGGAAGGGTAGGTTCACTAAGAAGGGCACAGCTGGGACAGTTCTTCTCTGTTCCATATGTCCCTCATCCCCCTCCCAGGACTGACAGGTTAATCTGTATCTGGTCTTCTCGTGACAATCACTGAGTGTAGAAAGCAGACTCAAGTGCTTTTGAAGCCCTTGGCCATTATGTTGGCTAACCAGCCAGAGCAGGTCACATGGCCAAATCCAAAGTCATAGAGCAAGGAATTTTAATTTGCCTCTCTGGTGAGAGAAACAGTAGAATGACAAGGGGAAGGGTGAAGAATTAGGACCATTAATGCATGAAGGCACTGCGTGTAGGACACAACACGCCTGACCATGTGTTGTAGCCCCACGGGCACAGAAGTTCTTTCTGAGCCCTGAATTTCCTGGCCCAACTTGAATCTGCATCCCATTCTGCGTCTGCCTCGAACGTATGACCTTCACTTCAGGTGTGATGCATACTTGGTCTTGTCGTCTGTTTTTTTTGGTCTCTTTAGACTGGTATCTTACCCTTCTCTCAAGGCAAATCATATTTTGACTGCTTTAGGTTGTACCCCAACCTCTTTCAACCCTGGCAAACATTCCTCTCGTGTGTCAAGGTGTTGCCAGGACATAAGGTGGTCCAAGAGTGTGTTCAGGAGGAGTTAGGAACTACAATAGGGGAAAATGATAAGGAATTGAAAAAAAGAAAGTATTTTCTAGAAGTCACAGATTTGACGACCTAGTCCATTCCTTCAGTCTGATACCCACAGATATTTGAACTGACTTACAAAGGTCACTTTGGATCCCTCTCCAAAATACTTCTTGGCTGTATGTCTCATGAGTCCAGACACATGATGTCTAGAAGTTCTCCCCAATGTCCATTGTCTTTGAAATCTATTCTGATTTTGCTCAGCATTATTGCTGTTTTTGTTGGTCAGATCTTTTTTATGTTTAAACTAACCAGTTTTCCTTTTATCCTGAAAGACACAGTCGCTCTGTGTGTGTGTGTGTGTAAGGGGTGGGGAGAGATTGAGAGAGAGAGAGAGACATCCCCATTAAGGCAGAGACCCATTCTTTCTACAAATGCTTCTATTGTGAAGCAAAAAATCCAAACATTTAATCCTTGAATCCTAGACCCACTTTATGGCAGACCCTTATTTTGTGCACTTACCTTCTCTCAACACACACAATTCCTTCTTGATGGAAACACTTGCATGTTTTCTCAGTGGACACTTTGAGGAATGAAGCCCTTCATGCTGCTTTTTGGGTTATTACACTGTCACATTTTACCACTTTGCAGAAAGAACATATTAAGCAAAATAGAGTTCTCAAGAGCAGGGACTGCTATTGTTAGAGAAACAATACTCGGGAAATAATTCCCCCCAATTTCGTCTTCATCTTTTCTCTGCCGTGCAAAGAGAGGAACAATTTATTAACAGGAGGCAGAAAATGTTACTACTGCTTATGAGCAATGGAAGTTTATGAAGTCCACAATATATGTAGTTTCAGTGGCTGAGAAGGCAAGAGACTTTGGGAGCTGGAAAAAAAAAATGAATTCCCAATAAGGGAAGGTTGCTAAGGAAAAAAAATAAAAAGACAACCCTCATTTGAATTTCACAAAGGTTTTAAAAATTGTGGCAGTGGTGCCTTCCTGTTTGTATTGCAGACCCTTATTGTTTCAAGGGCTGTCAGATGGTGGAAGAAGGAGGTTTGAGTAAGAGAAGGGGAAAGGCTTGTGATTCTATGCCCAAGCCAAATACCACCTTGTGCTCATAAGCCAGGCTGACCCATCACATCTCAAGTGATGTTTATAGTAAATAGCTTAGAATCCACTGCCTTCACTGTTGCCCTTACTTCCTTGGATAGTCTGCTGCCTTTGGTTTTGCCTCATTTCCAAGTTCAAACTTGTCTTTAGACTTAGTGACTGATTTTGATTTCCTAATTTGGCAGTTACCACTGTGCTCTGAACGTGGATTGTGCTTACACCCTGCCTCATTATGCGTTCAGCTTCTTTGGATCACACTCCATTTAACAAACTCTGAGTTTAGGGTCCTTTTCTTGGCTGTGGCTCAAGTGGGCAGCTGTTGGCATGATTTGCCCCAGCCCCATACTAGGGGATGACAACTGCTTGGCCAATATATGTAGGTGAAGTGACTTCCAATAAGCCCAATAAGTAAAAGTGACTTTCATCGTAGACTGTAGAAAACTCTCAAGTTGAAAGCAAACTATGTCATGCATGTAAATTTTAGGAAATAATACAAATTCCTAAAGCTGTGTAGCGTTTTCTGAGTTAAACACTTCCTTGAATCAACACTGGAATCATCTCATTAAAGCTAAACCAGCCCCATGGGAGGTCCCTTGATGCTAATTTCAGTCATACTGGAGATTCTGGGCTAGAAGAGACCTAGAAAAGGCACACCTGGAGTCTGCCTATAGCCGAGGCTCAAAAATGCAGGCTGGTATAAATGCAGCCCAGTCAGGAAAGCATGTAGGCAGGAGCTTTACCCAGCTCCATAGGAGGGGCCCGTGTGACTCTATTAATGAAGCAAAAGATATTGGAATCCAATTGTTGATGGATCATCACACACCGGGAAAACTCTCAGCTGCATTGACTGGGCGAGCAGGGGGTATCATTTTGAACTTCTGGAGTTAATGAACTATGGCCTGAAATTTACAACCTGGTCCTGAGTGTTATGGATTTAACTCCAGAACACAACTCCGGGAAGCTGGCACACTCCTCTGGCCTCCGTGCAGACCAGAGGCCCTCCAGGATTTGGCTTCTGTATTCTCCTGCTTCTCTGCAGCCCATTACAGGTAGCTCCAGAGGCCTGCTGCTTCACATGGGCCTCCTTGGTGCTTGTGGGGGAGACAGTTGCTTTTTAACCCTGTTGCAACAGTTGTTGCACAGGACAGATAATGAAAAAAATGAACTCAAGTTATAATCCTACTTGTTTTGGGTGACATGAAAGAATTTAGAAAATCAATTAGTTCCTCTGTAGGGTAGGTGGGGAATGGTATTCTCTCAAGCTCCTAATTTAGAACACATCATTTTTTTTTTTCATCTAGGCATGTTCATTTATTCGTGAATTCAGCCCACAAAGAGATTTTGAGTTCTGTGAGGGAAAAAGAAATTAGAGTTTATGAAGTTTACCAGTTATATGCACATATACCCAAATTGTACCTATTCTAAATAAATAAATAAATAAATAAATAAATAACGCTCATAATCTCATAATATGTAACTAGGAGAGGGATAGATTTTCTATACATAAAAACAGTGCATATATAGTGACCAATAAATGTATTGTATATTAAAATAATTAGCAAGATATAACAATCCTTCCCTTGGAAAATAATATTTCATGTAAAATGTCATAGTAAAGACTTTGGTTTCTATGTGTAAAATAAGAAGTTATAGTTTGACCTTTTTTCTTTTCCATTTGCTTTCACTATTTAACATCCAGGGGAGTCAATAATTGCTGCCTCCTCTTCCTAATTTGCTGTTCCTCCTTGGCTTATTTTGGCCTTGACTGCCTTCCTACCTCGTTACTACATTTGCCCTTTTGAGAGGAATCGGTACTTTTTTGCATGCCAAATCCAGTGGAGAGTTGTACCTGTTCCCTCTCTTGGTAGTGTTCAACATTATTGCTCGCATCTACTTTTTAAAGGTTTCTTGTCCTTGGTTTTTATAATAATACACTATCTTGAGTCTTGTCTAAACTTGCTGGCCATTTCTTGGACTCATTTATTGATTCTTTTATTTACCCCATAACTGTTGATGCAAAAAAAAAAAAAAATCTAATATTTAGACCTCAATTTCTCTTAGCATTCTAGCTTTTTTTCTCTCTATTCTGTTTTCTCACTTTTAAAGCTTCAATGCCATTTGTAAATGAATTACTGCTAATTCTATATATGACCTTCCTCCAAGGGTCTAGATTTATTCATTTGGCAAACATTATTGAACACCTAATAAATATCAGGCACTTCTCTAGGTACCATAATAGAGCAGTGAATAAAACACATAACACTTACTTATGGGGAAACTTTTATTCTAATTGGGGAGACAGATATTAACAAAATTAATAGTAGCTAACACATGCAGAGTGATTACTTTATATCAGGCATTGTTCTAGATGCTTTATATATGTTAACTCATTTAATTGTCACAACGATCCCATTTTAAAAATAGGCACAGAAAGGCTAAGTAACTTGCACAAGATCACACAGCTACTGACGATGGAGCTGAGACTCAGCCCAGGTAATTTGGATCTAGAGGCTGTGCTCTTGATCAGTAAGCTATACGGCATCTCCATATAGTATGTTACATGGTGCTAAGAGCTATTTAGAGAAAAAGCAAGGGAGAAGGATGGGATGTGTGTGTGTGTGTGTACACATATGCATGTAGGTCACAATTTTAGATTGGGTGGTCAGGGAAGGACCTATGACATTCTGAGGTTTAAAAGAAGTGAGGGACAGCCTTGAAGAATCTGGGGAAGATGGAAGTGAAAAAGGGCTGGAGGTGAACACATGTCTACCTTTCTCAAGAAAGGACAGTGAGGTGAGTGGCAGAGAAGGAGAGGGGGTCAAAGAGGACCTGTGAGGCAGGTCATTTAGGGACTGTATAAAGAGTGTCTGGAAATGGTGCCTTCATCATTTTGGAGGATAACTGAAGAGGTCCACCTGGTGTGGGGTAAAAATTTTGGCTTCTACTATGAGTGAAATGAGAAGCTGACTTAGTTTTGGCAGGATCACTCATGGAAAACAGACTGTGGGGTATCTAGGGACAGGAAAGATAGAGTCAGTTAGGAAGCAACTGTAGTATTCCAGGTGCCTTAGAGTTGGGTGACAGTAATAAAGGGGTGGGGAATGACAGCAGTGAAGATTGACTTCTGGGTCTATATTGAAGGTAGAGACAAAAGATTTCCTGATGGGTTAAATGTGGGCTGTAAGGGGAGTTAAAGATAATTTTAATTTTTTTTTTTTTGGCCTGAGTAACTGGAAGAGAGAAGTTGCCATTACCTGAAATGAGGAAGATTATAGGAAGATTTGCGATGGTAATTTAGGGGTTAAGTTTTGGACATGTTTGAGGTGTCTATTAGCTATAGAAGTGGGGGTTACGTGTATATGGTTGGATATATAAGCTTGGAGTTCAGGAAAGAGTCATGGCCCAGAGATATAAATTATTATCAACACACATACACGTAAATGTTCTATGTACACCTGGAAGAATATCCCGATCTCCTTCCTTCCTCTCCTCACCTTCCCTACCATTTGAATGTTTATTAATTACCAGGCTCTGTCTCTCTCAAGTGTAGTGTTTTTCATGCTTCGACTCACTTGATCCTCACAGCAACCCTGTGAGGTAGGAACCATTATATACTCCCATTTTATAGATGAGGAAACTGAAGCACACCTCCTGTTGACTACTATTTGACATCCAAAAAGAAAGTTAGATAGCTTACAATAAAATACATGGGTAGAAAAATGTATAAAGCTAAGATATTTAAGGTCAGATAATCAAGGGGGGTATAATTGAACCAGAATATTTAGACTAAGTATAACAAGTCTTCTAAAGAAAAAACATAGCCTTGAGCTTCTTATAAGCAGAAATAAAACAGGAAACAGCATGAACATCAGTTTATCAGGAGGGATGAATTTCTCTTAAGTACTTGGTTATTTAGTTTTTAAAATAATTTCTCCTGAGGGAGTAAAATATACTCTTGGAGAGATTCTTAGGAGGCAAATAAGTTATAGAAAAGATCTGAATTTGTTGTATTACTTTCCTTTTTTGTTCTTCACCATGTTAATCAGTAATCATTTATTAAGCGATTATGTATGTAAGACACTGTGAGAAATACAAAGATGTATCGATCACAGTTTTGGCCTTCAAGTACCTTATGATCTAATTTAAGGATGAAGCATAAGCACCAGAAATGACCAAAAATGAAGCAACAGCAACACATAATAGACAAAGGGATGTTGTCATTGAAATAATTTTATTCTGCTACTTAAGAGACCTGAATTGTAAAGCCAGACTTTTAGGCTTCAAATCCAGGCACGCCAACCTGCCAGTGCCAGTTTTTTCATCTAAAATATAGGGATGATAGCAATAGAATCTGCTTCAAAGTTTTGTTGTGGGAATCACGTGGGTTTACAATATTAGTAAAGTGCATAGTATGATGCCTAGCACATGGTAAGCATGACAGAAATATTTGCTGTGGTTGTTAAAGTACGGGGCAAAACACATCATTAGGAGAGTACTTACATCATTTGGAGGAGAGATCCGGTCACCATGAGTCATTCAGGAATGCATCCAGGTGGCCATGAGATTTGAATTAGATCCTGAAGCCTTCTATGGGTAGATATGGGCATGCTCTAAAACTTTATTATTGATTGATATCACCAGGGTCTCCACTTTCATCACCAAGGTGGCCATCACCCAACTTTACCAGCTACATCTTCTGATAGCAGCTTCTGGAATGTGGTGGGGTATGGAAGTGACTTTGTTAAATGTAGCTCAGTTAAAGGAGGCACCATATTAGATCTGAATCATTTTGCAGAGACCTGGGGTATCTGGAGTTCACCAAATGACAATAGGAGAAGAGTTAGTTACTTCTTCTGAACCAGCTCCAATCCAATCCTTTTTATGCCTAGACTACAGACAACAGAGAGATTCTCTGTGCAAGTAATTGTGTGCTGATGGTAGTTGCTCAGAGCACCAAAGTCCCAGTCCCACTATTTCCAGGTCCTGGCTTCTCAGGCCTTCACTATAAGAGGGTCCCTGCCATTTATCATGGAGGTCCTCGGCCTCTGGACTCAGTAGGACCAAGAGCCATGTCATCATCTGAAAAGCAGAGCCATGGTCACACTGAACCAATTAGTTTGTTCAGACTCAGAGCGGGCCTTCAGGAGGCAAAGGTGAGAAGGGAGTGCTGTAGTGTGAGGTGGACTAAAACAGAATAGGGGAGTAAGACCGAGGTAAGGAGGGAAGAGAGTAAGTGGTTTGTGGGGGCAAGGGAGCCCAAGATAACATTTTCTAGAATCCCTGAACATTACTGAGGAAGTAATTTTTGCTTTTTCTCATAAAATGAACTTGAAAAGCTGTATGAAATTTGACTGGAAACGCTGTCTTTGTCATTTTAGAGGTTAGCTGATGAAGTTCACCTGGTGTGGAGCGGTGGTCCTGCCAAGTAGCCAACGTGTCTTTTCCCATGCTTTAAATGCTCACAGTGCACAGGCTGTCATGGTGGCGGGCCTTGCACTCAGGGATGCCCTACTCAGTTCGGATTCTCTGGAGCAGAAATCTTTTCTGTGGCTCATTGGAGACAGCTGCTCAGGCGGGTCTAGGAAATGGGAAACATACGGGCAGCAGCAACAGACGGAGGTGTTTTCCTGCACAGAAGACCTTCTGGAGCCTATGGCTGCAGCTGCAAACACAATTAGGAGCTAACATGGCCTTGCAAATAAGTGCTGAGGACACATCAGACTTCCAAAGAGCCAGGACATCCTAACACTATAGGAATCACAAAAGGAAGCCCAAAAAGGCAAGTGGGATTTATCAACTCTTTTTTTCTGGAATAATTTTACCTTCTAGGGGATTATTCTCCTTTCCCCATCCCAGGTGTACATTATACACTTGGGGCTGGGGCAGGGAAATGAAGACTGTGATGAGGTTTAACTTGATGGGCTGTGGAGGGAACAATTTTGGGTCCTACCCTACTGCCCACTTGTATAAAGCTTCCACTTAAGTAGTCTGGATTGAAAGCTGGGGATTGGAGCTCAGTGGGAAAACCAGGCCAGGGTATTTTGTGAATTAGGGTAGAATGGTCTGGCAGGATGGGAAGGTAAAAACACATAAACCCAAGGCCTCAAGAAGAGAGTGAGAATGAATACCAACATGGAGTTCAAAGGTCAGGGTAAGAATCGCAGCACGGAATGAAGGCAAGAGTCAAGAGCCAGACGGAGGCAGCACCCGGACAAGGTTCATCAGGGAAGAACAAAGGGGGTGCCTGTGGCTGACTCTACTCCTGGAATTTGGAACGTGGGTGTGGGTTGGCTTAAAGGTGTAGTCGTGGGCCGGTTGTTGACACCAGCCAGATTAAAATGTACATGCGATGCCTTGATGGGTCACATCTGACCACTAAGAATCAAGGGTGTCGGAGCCTGGCCAGCTCCTGGCAGCCCCCTCCCACCCTCCATCTGTGCTGAGAGTCAATACCAGTTTTAATTTTATTCATGGGGCTTGTACTTGTTCCATGCTGCATCTCCTCAATGAATACTAATGGAACTCCAGATTGTTTTAAGTGAAGATCTGAGCAAGACACCTCCTTTCATCTTGTCAAGAGCTGTCATTTCCGACAGAGGTTTTTGGAGTTTCCTTTCTAACAGATTCAATGCGAACTCCCCTCTACACAGAGCTGCGTATGTATTGCTGGCACTGGGCAATTGCAAAGCAGTCCACATGGAAAAGAAATCATCCTTGGCCTCCTGCCCCATCGTGGTCACTGTCAACAGAGAATTCTCCTGTAGGAGGACAGAAGGAATGAAGAAGAAAGCAGGCAGGGAAGCAGTTCAGAGGGCATTTCTTAGAAGGTGGTGGAAGCCGGGTTCTCTTTCTTTTTCAAGGCTGTTTTGATCATCTTAAATGTCATTTCCATTATTTCCATAGCCATGAGGCTTTTAAGATTTATAAGAATGGCTTCATGACCCTTTGAACTGCTTCTTTAATTCTCATTTTTTCTTGTTCCACTCCATTTTGCATACAAGTGCTATACATACATATTTGCTATGCAATTTTTTTTTAATCACAATTCTGCCCTCCTCAAAAGCCTTTAGTGGCTCTGATGGCATCTCAGGTAATGTTCTCTGACTGACCCTCTAATCCCCCTCTCTTGCTCCCCCAACATTTCAATCCCATCCATCACTTCTGCTTGCCCTTTCCTTGCTCAGCTGCTGAAGGCCAGCTTCTTGCATCCTCAGTCTGACATGCTTCCTAAACCACTGAGAAACAGGCCTGCAGGTAATGAATTTGCTGTTGCACCAATAAACACATTCTGGATTTGTCCTTTACCTTGAGTACACAAGGCCTGGGCTATCACCACCCTAGTGGCTTTCTCCCCCAACCCAACCATGTGTACTTAACTTCATTGTCCTCAAACCACAGATGGCTTAGAAAGACTGGAACTTAAAGTAAATATAAATTTGTATTGACATAGAGTATCTCTCAAAACCTGCTTCTAATTTTATGGGAGGTAGTAGAGTGCAATACTTAAGAACTAGAGACAAGTAGTTTAACATTAGTGCTCAGAATTCTTCATCATCTTGGGCTAGTTATTTAACTCAATTCTCATTTCCTCATCTAAGTTTGTGATGTTTAACCAAGATAACAGATATGAAATATTATCACGAAGTGAGACACACTGTTAAGTATTGAACAAATGTTAGCTATTATTACAGTATTTCTCAATTAATGTTGATTGAGGCAATAAATAAAATTGGCAAGGCTTAATGTATGCATAGATAGGTAATTTATTGTGATTTGACAGTTCGTTTCCTTCTTCAGATACCCCACTCCAAGCAAAAATCATGTAAACCCCGCAAAACAGCATTTTTTTTTTTCTGGCAGACAATTATGCCAGAAGTGTTGTTTTAGGTAAAGGCTCTGCCTCTCAGGCATCCTGCTGCCTGCTGGAGGGCCCTGATCGGTCCAGTAGGAGACACACTTCCCTTGCTCACTGGTGATGGTGGGGAGGGAGGTATAACATCTGTTGAGGCCCAGCTCTCTTGGGGCTAGCCAGCTGCCCCTGCAGCAGAGGCAATGTTCTGCTGTAATGGTCTACAACATATGGCTCCCGGGAGTCTCTGGCAGGGGAGCAGGCCAGGGTTGAATGAGCTGAGAACACTCAAGGGCAAGGCTTGTGTCTGCTGGCCCAAGCGGCCCATCTGTGAGGCTGGCCAGAGGGCAGGACGCAGGTTTCATGCAGCCTATCCTAAGGAAGGCTCTTCCTTTGCTTAAAAAAAAAAAATGAACAGAACAAAACAAAAGAAAACACCTCACAGAATGATACAAACCTAAACTCTAGGTATAGGATGGGCATGTTTTTACTGGTGGCTTTGCTGTTGCATTTGGCTGTGAGGAGATGGTTCTGGGTTCTGAGGACCAGTCTCTCTGCAGAAGCCCTTTGCCACCACTCTAAGACCCAGAATGTTTTGTTCAGGGTTGAAAGTTCTCTTCTGGACTCTGGAGAACTTCGATCCTCAACTTCCTATCATCATGGAGCTCTTTGGCTTTCCCCCCCTTCTCTGTCTCCTGTTCCAATTCAGTTAGATAAGGGGCTGCTCCAGATTAACTGTTAATTTGATACTTCTTCAAAATGGCATTTCCCCCTCCACACACACATATTGTATCTTTTTGTCTAATTTCTCAAATAATACATGAG
Organism: Rousettus aegyptiacus; assembly: GCF_014176215.1. Lineage (NCBI taxonomy): Eukaryota > Metazoa > Chordata > Mammalia > Chiroptera > Pteropodidae > Rousettus > Rousettus aegyptiacus. The sequence continues at coordinate 43,280,255 of NW_023416308.1, forward strand.
TGCATTTTCATTAAGATAGAAACAATATAGAAGTAAATGGAGCAAAACATGAGAGTACTTGCCCTCCTCCCCTCATCTCAGTCCCTTCTCCAGAGGTACCTTGGTTACCACAAGTAATGACTGTGCTTTGGCATACGAACCTCCTCTCCCTCCATTTACATCCATATGTCTATACATGCATATATTGTGAGCTTTATTTGTGTTTAATTTAGTATTTAGTTTCATCAAAAGTTTTATATGCATATAGTTTACAGAATCAGCTATTCCTCCAGGTTTATTATGAGAAACTGAAGTCCTCCCCTCTCTCCACCCCTGTTTTGCTCTCTTTCCAGAAACAACTCATCTCTAGTCTCTTAGCTGATTCTTTGGGTATTTATCCTTATATTGCTAAGTACAATTTTTATATAACTATTCTTTTAAAAAAATAAATTTATTTAAATTAGTTTCAAGTATATAGTACATAGGTTCGATATCTATATAGTTTGTAAAACAATCACCTCAATTGCTCCCTCTCTCCCCTGGCCCTCCACTTAGCCAACAAATTAATGCTAACTGCATTCCCTGTTTCGTGCTCCCCATCCTTGTGTCCAACTATCAACTACTAATTTGCACTTCTTTAATCCTTCACCCCATTTATAACTATCCTTAAGTGTTTCGTTTCAGGCATAATCTCTTGAAATGAGGATTTGGTTGTCTTTTCCCCTGGTTCCCACTGCACACTCGCATCAATGTTTTGGTTTTCATTATTATGACTATTCTAAGTCCTGTGATATATTATGCCTACTCTTCATCTTCCACCGTGTTGTTCCTGGAATTAATAATTGTCTTGCTTATTTATTTTCCCTTGTTATTGTCAATAATTCAACCTCAAATACTTCCTCAGTTGCATAGATTTCCTTTCAATATGTTCAACTCTGTTAGTTATTTTGTCAGTTTCATCTTCTTAAAATCTCTCTGAAGCCTTCTGGCCTAACCTGGTGTGTACTTGTCAATCTTCAGGCCTGTTCCACAGCTACCATCTTGGGCTTTTCTTTCCCATCATCTTGAAAATGCCCTGTGGTTCTCTTTTATATATGATTACATGTTTTTCGAACCCCATGTATTCCTATTATTTGATTTATTCCTTGTTTTTTAGGGTGCGCATTCTTCAGTTGCTTCTTGAAAAAAGATACATAGAATTAATACATCATTCATTCATTCATTTATTCAATTTCATTGAACACTTGCTAAGAATTCTAAGAAAAAATATTTTTTAGGCGTGGGGCATAGGTATTTGAGCTCATCAATTAACAAAATCCAAGATCCCTGCATTTGAGGACCTTACATTCTAGTAGGGAAAGTCTGATTTAAAAAAAAAAAAACATAATGAATAAGTAAATTAAATAGTATTTTAGGAAGTGGCAAGTGCCACCAAGAAAGAAAAAGTGGAGAAGAATGAGGGGATCAGAAAGTCCTGCCTCTAACATCTGTGGAGCCTGAAGTAAGAGTTTAATTGAGAACCCATTTAATTGAAATCACATTTGACTTACATCTAGACCTACACATACATAAATTTAAGAGCAATATGGATGGTTTCATATTGCAAAATATTCTTCAGCTGCCATGTGCAACTGCTGTAGATAGCTTTTGAATTTGTGAGTACCTTGGAAACATAAGTTCGAATTCAAAGAAAAGTAAGAAAATGGATGTACAGCATCACTGGAAAATGTTACTTTCTTATATAAGAATCTATTGCATTCACATCATCTGGGAGAAAAGATTTCATAAATTGATTAATTTGCTCTTCCTTAAGTGTTTCTGCTGCTCAGATCCTCCCTGCACTCCAAAGCAGTGTCCTCTTTGATGTTGGCAGTGGTCCAATCCATAAACCTTCATACATTCAGACACAGTTTTCTTTTATTTCAAGGACACAGGGAAAGAGATTGAGAGATGCATTTTTGGGGGGCCTGAATGGTGTCAGTCACAATAGTGGATATTTACAGTGATAGTGCTAGACCAGCTCGGAGGGTCAGATTCCAACTAATGAAGATATTCATATATTTTTAATGATGTGTGTGTTCATCAGAGGCTCTCTTGCTTAGATCTCAGAGGTGCATTGGGATCAGGAGTGCCAGTTGAAGTAAGTCAAGGTAGCCTTGTTGAGAAGCTGACATGTGAGAACAGTCTTAAGGAGGTGCAGTGGTTAGCCATAATATTGTTTTTAGAAAGAATATTTCATACAGAGGGAATAATTAGTACAAAGCCCTTAAGGCACGTTTAAATGTTTTAGTGTAAATTCACATTTAATTGATAGTTTGGGTAAAATTCTAGGAGGAAGATTTTTAATTTATTTTATTTTTTTTATTTATGTTTATTTATATATTTATTATTCATTTCTTTTTTTTAAGTTTATTGGGGTAACATTGGTTAATATGGTTATATAATTTTCAGGTGTTTATTATAATTTGACATCTATGTATTCTACTGTGTGATTACCATGCAGAGTCCAGTTTCCTTCAGCTACCATGTATTTGATCCCCTTTACCCACTTCACCTTCCCCCAACACCCTTATATTTGACCCCTTTTACCCTGTCTCCCTCTTCCTTCCTCCCCCACCCTCTGCCTTCTGGTAACCACTAGTCCATTGCTCATGTTCCTGAGTCTCTGTTTGTCTTACTCATTTGTTACTTTTAGGTTTATATCTCACATATAAGTGATATCATGTGATTTTCTACTTTTCCAGTCTGGCTTATTTCACTTAGCATGATTATCTCAAGGTCCATCCAGGTTGTCGCAAATGGCAGTATTTCATCTCTTCTTATGGCTGAGTAATATTCCATTATATATATGTATCACAACTTCTTTAGCCAATTATCTATTGTAGGACATTTTAGTTGCTTCCATGTCCTGGCCACTGTGAATAGGGCTACTGTGAACATCAGTGTGCAAATATCTTTTTGGATATGGGTTTTCAAGTCTTTGGGGTAAATACCTATAAAAGGATTACTGGATCATATGGTAGATCAATTCTTACTTTTTTGAGGAAACTCCACACTGTTTTCCACAGCGGCTATACCAATTTTCAGTCCCACCAGTAGTGTATGAGGGTTCCTTTTTCTCCGCATCCTCTTCAACATTTGTTATTACTTGTTCTGTTGATTATAGCTATTCTAACGGGTTTGAGATGGTATCTTATTGTGGTTTTGATTTGCATTCCCCTAATAACTAGCAATATTGAGCATCTTTTCATATGTTTGTTGGCCATTTGTAAGTCCTCTAGGGAGAAGTGTCTGTTCAGATCCTCCGCCCATTTTTTGATTGGATCATTTGATTTTTGTTGCAGTTGTTATTGAGTTGTATGAGTTCTTTGTATATTTTGGATATTAGGCCCTTATTGGAGGCATGGCTTGTAAATATATTTTCCCATTCAGTTGTTTGCCTCTTTACCTTGTTGATGATTTCTTTTGCTGAGCAGACACTTCTTAGTTTGTTGTAGTCCCATTCATTTATTTTTGCTTTTACTTCCCTTCCCTTTGAGGTCAAATTCATAAAGTCCTCTTTAAGTCCAAGGTCCTTGAGTTTAGTTCCTATGTTTTCTTCTTTGCATTTTTATTCCAGTCTTATATTCAGGTCTTAATCCATTTTGAGTTAATTTTGGTGTGTAGTGATAGACAACAGTCTAGTTTAATTCTTTTGCAGGTGGCCTTCCAATTTTCCCAGCACTATTTATTGAAGAGGCTTTTCTTTCTCCACTGTATGTTTTTGGCTTCTTCGTCAAAAATTATTTGCCCATATAAATATGGGTTTACCTCTGGACTCTCGATTCTGTTCCACTGGTCCATGTTTCTGTTTTTCTGCCAATACCATGCCGTTTTGATTACTGTTGCTTTGTAGTATAATTTGAAGTCAGCCTCATTCTTTTTTCTCAGGATGGCTTTGGCAATTTGGGGTGTTTTGTGCTTCCATACAAATCTGATGATTTTTCTGTTCCATTTCTTTAAAAAATGCTGATGGGGTTTTGATAGGGATTGCATTAAATCTGTATAATGCTTTAGGTAATCTCATTTTAACTATGTTGATTCTTCCAATCCAAGAACATGGAATACCTTTCCATTTCTTTGTATCTTCTTCAATTTCTTTGAATAGGGTCTTATAGTTTTTATTATATAGGTCCTTGACATGTTTTGTTAAATTAATTCCTAAGTATTTTATTCTTTTTATTATAATTGCAAAAGGAATTATTTTTTTCTACTTTTTCTGATGCTTTGTTATTAGAGTACAAGAATGCTATGGATTTTTGAACGTTGATTTTGTATCCAGAGACTTTACCGTATTTGCTTATTGTTTCTAGTAGTGTTCTTGTGGAGTCTTTAGGTTTTTCTACATAGAGAATCATGTCATCCTCAAATAGTGACAATTTGACTTCTTCATTTCCTATTTGGATGCCTTTTGTATCTTTGTCTTGCCTGATTGCACTCATTAGGGCCTCCAATGTTATAATGAATAATGGTGGCGATAGTGGACAACCTTGCCTGTTCCTGATCTTAAAGGGAAGGTGTTTAGTTTTGCACTATTAAGTATAACGTTAGCTGAGGGTTTGTCATATATGGCCTTTATTATGTTAAGGTACTTTCCTTCTATACCGATTTTCTTAAGTGTTTTGATCATGAATGGATGTATCTTGTCAAAGGCTTTTTCTGCACTTATTGATATGATCATACGATTCTTCTTTTTTAATTTATGTGGTTTATCACATTAATCTATTTGCATATGTTGAACCATCCCTGTGCCTCTAGGATGAAGCCCACTTGATTGTGGTGTATAATCTTTTAAATATGTTGCTGTATTCGGTTCGCTAGTACTTATTTAGGATTTTTACATTTGTATTCATGAGAGATATTGGTCTGTAGTTTTCTTTTTTTGTGTTATCTTTACCAGGTTTCAGAGTAATATTGGTCTCATAAAATAAGTTGGAAAGTAGTGCCTCCTCTTCAATTTTTTGGAAGAGTTTTAGGAGAATAGGTATTAAATCTTCTTTGAATGTTTGGTAGAATTCACTGGTGAAGCCATCTGGTTCTGGACTTTTCCTGTTTGGTAGGCTTTGATGAATGTTTCAATTTCCATACTGCTGATTGGTCTATTTAGATTTTCCAGATCTTCTTGATTCAGTCTAGGAATATTCTATTTTTCTAAGTACCAGTCAATTTCTTCTTGGTTATTAAATTTGTCATAATATACTTTTTCAAAGTCTTCTTGCATGATCCTCTGTATTTCTTCTATGTCAGTCATAATTTCCCCTCTTTCATCCCTGATTTTGTTTATTTGTGTCCTTTCTCTTTTTTCTTTAGTGAGTCTAGCCAGGGGTTTGTCAATTTTATTAACCTTCTCAAAGAACCAGCTCCTTGTTGTATTTATTTTTTCTATTGTTTTTTGTTTGTTTGTTTTCAATTTAATTTATTTCTGCTCTAATTTTGATGATTTCTTTCCTTCTGCTGATTTTAGGCTTCATTTGTTCTTCCTACTCTAGTTTTTTTAAGATGAAGCATTAGGTCGTTTATTTGGGATTGTTTTCGTTTTTGGAGATAGGTTTGTAATGATATGGACTTTTCTTATGACCGCTTTTGCCATGTCCCAAAAGTTTTAATATGTTGTACTATCATTATCATTTGTTGCTATGTATGTCTTGATCTCTCTTTTTATTTCTTCTCTGACTCAATTATTCTTCAGTAGTATATTGTTTAATCTCCATGTATTTGTGGTTCTTCCCGATTTCTTTTTGCATTTAATCTCTAATTTCAAAGCATTATGATCAGAGAATATGATTGTTATGATTTCAACCTTCTTCTATTTGTTGAGGCTATTTCTGTGTCCCAGTATATGGTCAATTCTTGATCAGACACTTAATTCTTTTTCATTTGAAGTACTTGTTAATAGATATATAGTTACTGCCATTCTTTCTTCATATTTTTGCTATATATTTCTCCTTCTCCTTCTCCTTCTCCTTCTCCTTCTCCTTCTCCTCCTTCTCCTCCTCCTCCTCCTCCTCCTCCTCCTCCTCCTTCTTCTTCTTCTTCTTCTTCTTCTCCCTCCAACATTTCCTATAATGCTGGCTTGGTGATGATGAAGTCTTTTAACTTTTTCTTTTCTGGGAAGCTCTTTATCTGTTCTTCGATACTAAACAATAGCTTTGCTAGACAAAATAATCTTGGTTATAGATCCTAGGTTTTCAGCACTTTGAATATTTTGCGACAAACTCTTCTGCAAAATTTCTTTTGAGAAATCAGCTGCAGGTCTTATGGGAGCTCCTTTGTAAGTAACTAACTGCTTTTTTTCTTGCTGCTTTTAAGATTTTCTCTTTGTATTTAACCTTTGGCATTTTAATTATGATATGTCTTGGTGTGAGCCGCTTTGGGTTCATCTTTTTTGGGATTCTCTGAGCTTCCTGGAGTTGTATGTCTATTTCTTTCATCAGGCTGGGGAAGTTTTCCATCATTATTTTTTAAAATAGGTTTTCAACTTCTGGCTCTTCTTCTCTTTCGGGTATCCGTGTGATGCAAATGCTGTTACATTTGCTGTTATCCCATAGGGTCCTTATATTATCATTATTTTGGTTTTTTTTTTTCTTGTTACCATTCTGATTGGGTGTCCTCTGCTATCTCATCATCTATGTCAGTGATTTGATCTTCTGCTCCCTCCACTCTGATGATTCTCTCTAATATACTCTTCATCTCAGATATTGTATTCTTCATTTCTGACTTTTATAATTTCACCTCCAGTTTTATGTTTTTATCTCTTTATTGAAGTGCTCACTGAGTTCATCTACTCTTCCCCTAAGTTCCTTGAACATCCTTATAACCAGTGTTTTGAACTCTGCATCTGGTAGATTGCTTGTCCATTTTGGTGAATTCTTTTCCTGAAGCAGTGTTTTGTTTTTTCATATGGGAGATGCTTCTTTGTTTCCCCATTTTGGCTGCCTCCCTGTGTCTGTTTTTTATGTATTAGGCAGGGCTCCTGAGTCTCCTGGTCTTGGTGGAGTGGCTTTATGTAGTAGGTGTGCTGCGGGGCCCCTTGGCACAGACCTGGGAAGGGTCTAGCACAGGCCAAGTTCAGCCTCAGTCTGTGCACCTTCAGAGCCACCTGATAATAGTTACCAAGCAATCCACACATGGTTGCCACCTGTGCTGGACTTGTAGGTGCCTTGAGGGATCAAGTCCAAAACTGAGGCTGGCTGCAACTAGTGCAGGGTTTGGGGCTGCTCAGCAAAGAGGTACAAGGCACACCAAGGCCAGATGCTGCTTCTTTCAGTTTTGTGAACCTTTGAGAAATTTTATGAGAGTTCACATCAGTTGCCAAGACAGCCAGTTTGTATGGAATAAAATTACTGGAAGTGGCTTGGGTGGACCCACAAGTTGGGAGAGGAAGAGAGAGTCCTGGGCAGAGCAACCTTTCTTATTCAGGTTGGTGGTGCCTGTGTCTGCAGGCTGGGAGGGTGTAGGGCTCAACAAAGGAACAATGGCTTCTGCCTCCACCTTTGTCTGGGAGCAAATCACCCCTCTAGCCATCACCCTGAAGCCCCATAGCTCAACGCCTCCCTGTATATCCCTGGCACCCCTCGAGCCACTGCCCCAGCACTGGAGCTCAGAGTAAGCAAGTGTGTCAGTGAATAATGCTGGGTATGGGCCCTTTAAGAGGAAGGTCTTCACTTGCCACAGCTCTCCATCTCACTCAGCCACAAACCTCCACTGGTTTTCACAGGCAGAGGCAGTGGGGACTTCTCTTCCCAACACTGGAACCCTAGCCTGAGAAGCCCAGTGTGTAGCCGGGACACTCTTCTCCTCAGGATGGGAGGTGGCTTTGTAGCCAAAGTAGGCCAACTGATTCTCAATTGCCACTTGTGATTGTGGGACCGGGCCATTTTGTGTCTCCACCCTGCCTACTGTTTTGAGGTGACCTGTTGTTATTTGAGGTGACCTAGTTGTAGGGCTTCTGTTCAGCCAGACCTCTGATGACTCCACATACTGGTTGCTCTATAATTTTTTTTATAATTTTGGTGTGTTTGCTAGAGGGGGTGTGTACAGCCTTTACCTTCTACACCATCTTGAATCTCTCTGAGAATTTTAATGAGAGTTTTTTTATTTGTCGTCTTGAATCATTTCTGTTTTCTCTGTTACTTTTCTTTCTTTGTTCTTTTGAGCTTTGCCTTTTACATTAAATGTTTTTGCAGGTGCTCATGATCCTTCGTCACATTAAGTCTGGGGCATTTAAAAGCTTATGTGGTGGAAGTTGTCAGCTGTGACTCGCCTGTTGTGTGATCTGTCTGGCTGTCACATTAGGAAACTCCCATCTTTAAGTCTCTTCTTTGGATTGGTCACATCAGTATAGACTCTTCTAATTCCCTGTGCCTGGCTGCTAGTTTAATGGAAGTCAAGTGGGGAAAAAGGGTTGGAGGTCTGTTCTCAATAGTTTGACATAAACTTTTACTTAAGCTCTCTGGGTTTAGTATGGTACTCTTCCCCTCAACATTTCTGTTTTATGCTTTCTGGAGAATAAACCTCCAGTTTATGGGGAAGGGACTGACTCACGGTTACTAAGAATATAAAAAAGATTCTTTCTTAACAAACTTCTAGCCAGTCCTCTTTTTAAGACACTTTGGCCCTTACTTCTAAAATACCTTGTGTTGCCAATTTCTGTGCCTTTTGGAGGCTCTGCAGTGTAAATTGAGTTGCTTTTGACTTTCTTCACTACAGGTTCAGGCTTCCGCATTCTCCCAACTGCTGAGTCAGGTATGACCTGCCCATCTATTTTTTAGCTTTCAAAATTTTGTTGTTGTAGTTTCCTCTCCAGTACTCTTTGTCCTTGTGGGTTCATTCCAAAACTAAAATAAATCTGGAATCTGGACGAGAGCAGAGCTAAATGCATACATCAAATCCCCTATCTTGAACTGGAAGTTCCAAATAATAGTCTTTAAATTTGTTCAATGTTTATGTAGTAGAAATATGAGGAAATTAAATTTTTTATTAAAATTATAATTTACTTATTGCTCAAAATAACATAACATTTAATCTTCTTTTTACTTGTACAGTTTTATCATCATTCCTGCCACTCAGCTACTCAGTTATTTACCGTAGAAGTAATTTACATGGTTATAGTTACAAATTATGTTAAAATAGATTTAAATTTCCCATTTTCACTCATTTACAAGTCTTTTATTTCTAATTTCTGTGTATTTTCTTCGTGTTTATTTTGAAAAATGTCAAGCCTATAGAAAGATTGAATAATAAAGTGAACATCAACATATCCGCACTTGAATTTATCAGTTGTTAATATTTTGCCACATTTGTGCTTTTATCTCTCTCTCTCTCTCTCTCTCACTCTTGCTTTAGCTCCATGTCTTTTACTCTAAGAACATATAATTTTATTTCTCAATCATTTGAAAGTAAGTTGCAGACATTCTGACATTTCATCTCTAAACTGTCAGCATGATTCTTCAAAGACTATTTTCCTACATAACAACACTATTATTACACCCAAAAGATTTAATGTAAATACAACAATACTAGTTAATGTATAGCCCATTTTCAACATTTCCTAATTGATTCAAATATTTTCTTTAATGCTGTTTCCTCTCTCCCCCATTCTGAAATCCAATCAAAGATCAGGTACTACATTTGGTTATCATTTATCTTTAGTTTAGCAAGAATACTACATAGTCGATGTGGTGTCTTTCTCATACATCACATAAGGAGGTCTATAACATCAGGTAGTTAGTTCCATTATTAGTGTTGCTAAATTTGGTCCCTTGGATAATGTGGTATATTACAAATCTCTCTATAAAGGTAGCTCATTATCACATCCCTAAAGTTCTACAAGTGATCAAGGACTTTGATTGTACATTGTTCTTTTTTGGAATAGTTATTCCAAATACTATGAGATGCATTGTTACTGGACATCCCTTGCTTGCCCGAAAGCCTCCCAGCTTCTCACTAAGAAGGGCTGTTCTCACTGGAGTCCACACAGGGGAGGGGAATAATGTTGCTTTTTTTAAAAAATTATGTAATCAAATTTTTTAAAAATCTTCTCCTTAGTAGTGTTTTGTTTTATTTTGAATGGTCGGTTATCATGCCCTCCCTTTGTGTCCCTCAACTTGAGAAGCGTGAAGGCTTTTGCCTCCCTGGGACTGTGTTGAGATGTGGAGGCAGCGAGGGCTTAGGTGTGCACTAACTTGAGAATATGCTGTTCTTATCTTTGAGTTTACGCCTTAAAGAAAAAAAGATAAATAAAGATAGCCCATTATCTTTATATTTATAGTTAATAAGTAAACTGGGTTGTGGGGTGGGAAGGTGAGAGATGGGCGATATTTTGTAGCCTTGTAAATATACTATTCCTCAATAATCTTTAACCCAATGGTTTTAGCCTGTCGATGATCATTACTTGAAGCAATTATTATACTGATGACTCCAAAATGATGGTTTTTCTAATTCTCATTCTTTCTGCCTTTATTAGATGGCAATTTCCCATAAAGAACATTTTTCTTTCACCTTCCTTCCCCCTTCTGTCTTTCTTTGAGTATCACTATGAATTCATGGATTTTTAAATTCCTGTGTATTATAGCTTATTACCTTCACCAGTAATTTTGATGCTCAAATCGTCTGACATTTTTCTAATCAGAGCCTTTTCAAGCCAGCTCCTATGTCCTTTGGTTATTATCACCTTTGGTCTTTGAGTCTCCCTTGTTTTCTGGCATGGAAAATGTTCTAAGCTCACTTTATTTTTCTACCTCAGATATGGAATCAGTCATTTCTTTAAGGAGACTTAGTTTCTTTTAGTGAAGACTGGTATTTAGAAATCAAGTACCAGACACTAAGTTTAATTATATGCCTCCTTTTGTGTAAGAAAGGAGAATTAAGAATGTTTCATGTGTGCATGTGTGTTTGCTTATTTTGCAAAAAAGAAGCTCAATAAGGATAAATCAGAAACAAATGGGAATGATTACCTATGGGCAGTGGGTGGGAACGAAGCGGAGGAATAGGAATGCCAATGAAGTTTCTCAGAGGATATCATTTAATATGCTGGGTGTCATTTCCTATAGGGCATCTCAGTATACTGAGCTAGAAAACATATTACAAAATCATGGATTATATTGATACCTCTAATTGAAATTAAACATCACCCATCTTCATCATATTTGATTCTCCCCTTTCCTCAGTGAGAAATCTATTCCCCAAAACATTGCTGAATTTATTTATTTACACACTTACTATACACAATAAAGAGTTTCAGAATTATTATACCAATACTGCCTTTAACTACAAACTTATGAAATAAAGTTTAAATTTTTTTGCCTTTTAAAAAAATCTTAGAATATATGCCACAATGTATATATAACCAGAGCAACTCCAAAAATTCTTTTTCTTTGTATGGTTATGTTACTGCTTTATACTACTCTGTAGTACTATACTGTGAGAGGATAAGTCATAGTTTATTCAGTCTTTTATGGCATTTAGGTATCTTTCAATATTTTGTTAGGTTCATTTATTTCTGTTTGCATTCACTTTTATGCTTTGCTTTTTTTCATCCCTTTTTGATGTAATTTTACCTTTGAATATGCAAAAGGATTACATGGCTTAATAGTCCAAACAGTATAAAAGTTATATTTAGAGAAGTCTTACTCCCTCCCCTTTTCCACTCACCCATTATAGATCATGATTTTTTTTCTATTTTGCCTTTACCAAGTTTCCTTTTGCAAAACTAAGCCCTTCTTTCACACACACACACACACACACACACACACACACACACACACACACAGAGAAAACCGTATTCTAATTTATCTATAAACAGTTTATAATGTAATATACTAAAATATATAAATAATATGTATAACTCTTTGGTACTTTTTTAAGTCAAAATTTTTTAATAAAAAATTTAACAATGTATCTAGAAATCAGTCTACATCAGTTAGTAGAAATCTTCCCCATTTTTCGTTGCTGATATATAGTGCTACACAGTGAGAAGATAAATCATTATTTATTTATCTAGCTTTTTATGGCTCAGCATTTATGTTGCTTCCAGTATTTTGCTACTACAAATAATGCTCATGAATGACAGTGTGCATATGTTTTTTTACGTTTGTGGAGGTGTACCTTCAGCTCCTTTCTCTCTTTCTTCTCCTTCTGGTATTCTCACCTTACATATGCTGTACCTTTTGTAATTGTCCTATAGTTCTTTGATATCCTGTTCATTTCTTAAAATTCTTTTTCATTGTTTTTCAGTTTGGGAAGTTTCTAGTGAGATATCCTCAAGTTCTCTGATTCTTTCCTCAGGTGTATCCCATTTACTGATGAGCCCACCAAAAGCATTCTTCATTTTTATCACTGTGTTTTTGATTTCTAGCATTTCCTTTTGATTTTTTCTGCATGTTGTCATCTCTTTGCTTACACTCCCTATCTTTTCTTGCATGTGGTCCACTTTTTCCTTTAGAGTACTTAGCATATTAATCAGTTATTTTAAATTTCTGGTTTGATAATTCCAAAATCTCTGCCATATCAGAATCTGGTTATAACGTTTTCTCTGCTTCTTCAGACCGTGTGTTTTGCCTTTTTTTCTATAAAATTGGATGTGCTGTATCAAGTAAAAGGTAGTGAGATAAATAGGCTGTGAGTGTGAGGTTTTATGTTTATCAGGCTAAAAGTTAGGCCGTGTTTACTATGTGTTGTAGCTATAGGTGTCAGAGGCTAAACTTTCCTCTGGTGTCATTTTTTGTCTCCTAGTGGTCTTTTGGTTTCCTAGAGAATTCTTCTTAAATAAAGTCTGAGACTTGTAGTTCTTTCCATTATACTTCTTTGATATTATATAAGAACCTTTTTGATGTGAGGTGGTGGCAACGGGGTAGGGGGAATGTTCTATAATCCTATGATTAGGTCTCAGTCTTTTAGTGAGCTTGTGTCTAAGGCTGTGACCTTCACAAGTCAGCTTATTTCCCCCCTTTTAGGTGAGAAAGAAAGGCTAGAGGAGTCTAGACTTGGGTATTTCTCTTCCCTCATGTCAATTAGGCTCTGGTAAAATATTTTTTCTTGAGGGCAGGTCTTTGTTAAGAGAAAGAGAAAACTCTGGGTTTATTTTGAGATGAATAATTTTCCCCTTCCTTTCTGGAAATACAAGGGATATTTTTTTTCAGATCTTTACTCAGAAACTGTGAGCCTCTTGGAGGTAAAACTCACATAGGTGTGAAGCCCATTATGGAAGGCCTCAAGGATTTTTGTGTCAAGCTAGTGCATATTTGGTCTCGAGCAATTAGCCAATTACTTTTATTTCCCCACTGATTTCCTCCCAGTTGCCAGCTCCAGTGGCATTTTTTCTCTCAGTAGGCTGTGGTTCTCTGTATTTGTCCATCCAGTTTTCAGAGCAGTTTCTCCTTTGTCTTCAATTATCTGATGACCCTAAGAATTGTTTATTTTCAGTTTCTTCAGCTTTTTTTCTTGTTGTGAGGGTGAAAGTGATGACTTCTAAGCTTTTTACATGTCAGACCAGAAACTAGAAGTTCATGGAAATTTTGGAAGTATATCTCCCACCACCCCATTTTATTGAGACATAATTGACATATAATTGCTACATAATGACATATATGTCATATATGATATATAGTTGACATTGTATTAATTTAAGGTGTACAGCATAATGATTTGACATATGTATATATTGAGAAACAATTATCACAATAAGTTTAGCTAACATTCATCACTTTACATAGTATATCTCAAGAATAAAATCCTAAAAGTGATATTAAAGAGTCAAAGGGTTAAGATAGATGCAATTTTGTTTGATATTGCCAGATTCCCCTACATTGAATTATACTGTTTTGTACTTCCACCAGCAGTGTGTGAGATTGTTGGTTTCTCAACAGCCTTGCTAACAGAATGTTGTCAAGCTTTTGAATTCTTGGCAATCTAACGGTGAGAAATGATGTCTCAATATAGTTTTATTTTGCATGTCTCTGATTGTGAGTGAAGTTGAGTATTTTTCTATGTTTAAAGGACATTCGTATATCTTTACCTATGTATGAACTGTCTATTCATGCATTTTTCCCTATCTCCCACTTTTTATGAAAATAGTGTTTTGGTATTTTCCTCGCAATTAACTATTTTATATATGAGGGAGATTAGCCCTTTATCCATATTTTGCAATTGTTTTTACTGGTTTATAATTTGTTTATTTTTATCTTTAATTTTGGTCATGTAAATTTTATTCATATGTATATGATTGAGTTTACCTTTATTTTTTCTGGATTCTGAATTATAGTTTAGAAAGAATTTCTCCACATGTAGGTTATAAAAGAATTCACCCATATTTCCTTTTAGTACTTAGTTTAAATTTAGACCTTTGATCCATTTAGAGTTTATTTTGGTATCGGATCTGAGGAATGAATCCAATATTATTTTCTTCCAATGAATACTAAGTTGTCTCATTATCATTTATTAAAAATTTGTTTTTTTTGCCTCAGCCCTTTAAATGCAATCTTTTTCAAATACTACATTTATAGATATACTTGGATTTGTTTCTTGATTTTTCATACATTTCCACTGGTCTATCTACTTGTGCTCCATTTCCAAAATGTTTGAATTATAGTGGTTTTGTAATATGTTTCAATTTCTGGTATGGCTAGCCTCCCCTCACTTCTCTTTTTCTTTCAGGGTTTTTTTACCCTAGTTATTCTTACATTTACATATATTATATAGCATATGTAATATATAAATATGTAATATAATATATATTATATATTTGATATGAGCAAGTTGGAAACAATTTATCTAGTTCTAGAAAATAAAATTAAGTGATATTTTTATGGGGATCATATTAATGTGGGAAAACTGGCATTTTTAAGCTGTTGAGTCATTAAATCTGTATTTGTTTCCTATTGCTGCTGTAACAAATTACCAAAAACTCAGTGGCTTTAAACAATATACTTTGGACTTCTTATGATGGCATAGTAGGTAGACACTGTGGTCACCTCCTCTGGCAATCACATCAAAATTACAACTAAACTACAGAACAGCCACCATTGAGAGTTGCTTGAAGTCTGTCTAAACAGAAGTCCTACAACTAGGGACAGACATAAGAGGCCACCGTGAGACTAGAAGAAAGGGCAAAGATGTGAAACGGGCTAGTCCCACACCTGCATGAATTGAGAAGAGTAGATGAACTCAGTGAGAAATTTAACAAAAAAATAAAAAACATAAAAATGGAGGCAGAAACATAAAAAAGAACCAGTCACAAATGAAGAATACAAACACTGAAATGAAGAATGCATTAGAGGAAATCAACAGTAGATTACAAGAAGCAGAAGAATGAGCAGCAATTTAGAAGATAAAGTAGTAGAAAATACCCAATGAGAACAGCAACAAGAACAAAGAATCCAAAAACATGTGGATAGTTTAAGGGGCCTCTAAAACAATATCAAGTGCGCCAACATTCTCATTATAGGGGTACCAGGAGGAGAAGAGAGGGAACAAGAAATTGAAAACCTGTTTGAGAAAATAATGATAGAAAACTTCTCTAATCTGGCAAAGGAAATAGACATACAGGCCCAGGAAGCTCAGAAAGTCCCAAACAAGATAAACCCAAAGAGGCCCACACCAAGACACATCATAACTAAAATGCTGAAGAGTAAAGCTAAAAAGGGAATCTTAAAAGCAGCCTGAGAAAAGCAGTTAGTAACCTACAAGATGATTCTCATAAGACTGTCAGCTGATTTCTCAACAGAAACTTTACAGGCCAGAAGGGATTGGCAGGAAATTCAAGGTGATGAAAAGCAAGGATCCAAGATTACTCTACTTAGCAAAGTATCATTTAGAATTGAAGGACGGATAAAGAGCTTCTCAGATAAGAAAAAGCTAAAGGGGTTTATTACCACCAAACCAATATTACAAGAAATGTTAGAGAGTTATTTAAGAAGAAGGAGAAAAATAAATATCAAAAATATGAATAATAAAATGGCAATAACTACATATCTATTAATAATTACTTCAGATGAAAAAGGATTAAATGCTCCAACCAAAAGACAGGTGACTGCATGGATACAAAAACAAAACCCTTGCATATGCTACCTACCAGAGACTCAATTAAAATTGAGGGACACACATAGACTGAAAGTGAAGGTGTAGGAAAAGATATTTCATGAAAATGAAAAAACAATCTGGGATAGCAATACTTATACCAGAAAAAAAATTGGCCTTAAAACAAAGGCTAATCCCACTTTTGGGTATATATATCCAAAGAAACTCAAAATACTACTTTGAAGGGACAGGCACAGCCATATGTTTTTTGCAGTATTATATACAATAACCAAGATATGGAGGAAATCTTAGTGTCTATCAATGGACAAATGAATAAAGAAGAGGTGGTACCTATATATAATAGAATATCACTCAGCCATAAAATTTTTTTTTAAAAGAATGAAATCTTGCCATCTGCAACAATGTAGATAGACCTAGAGGGTACTATGCTGAGTGTAGTAAATCAGACAGAGAAAGACAAATGACATGATTTCAGTTACATATGGAATCTAAGGAATAAAATAAACAAACTAAACAGGAACAAATTATAGATACAAATAACATTTTGATGGTTGACAAATGGGAGGGGTATTGGGGGTCTTGGTGAAAGAGGTGAGATTAAGAAGTACAAATTGGTAGTTACAAAATAGTCATGGGGATATAAAGTATAGCCTAATGAATAGAGTCAATAATACTGTAATGACTATGTATGGTGTTAGATGGGTACTAGATTTATTGGGTTGATCACTTTATAAGTTATTGAAATGTCTAATCATTTTGTTGTACAAATAAAAATAATATCTTGTATACCAATACTAATTTAAAAAACAAAAATTATTTTAAAATAAAGTAAAAAACAAACAAAAAACATATATTTATGGTCTTACAATTCTGTAAGTCAGAAGTTCAAAATAAGTCTCACTAGGCTAAAATGAAGGTGTCAACATGGCTATGTTGATTTCTGGGTATTAAGAGAAAATTTGTTTCCTTGTCTTTTCCATCTTCCTTGGTTTGTGGCTTCTCTCTTCTCCAAACTCAGTATGGCATCTTCAAATCTCTCTCTCTCTTATTCTCTGCACCACCCACCCCACCCCGCTTTTGTGGTCATACTGCCTTCTCTAACTCTGACCCTCCTGCTCCCTCCAATAAGGACACGTGTGATTATATTGGATTCAAACAGATAATCAGGATAATATACCCATCTCTATATCCTTAATGTAATCATAGCTGCAAAGTCCCTTTTGCCATATAAGGTAACGTATTCAAAGGCTATGAGATTAAGGACGTGGACGCCTTTGAGGGACCATTATTCTGTCTACCATACTATCCAAGAAAAAACAATGTCTTTTCATTTTTCAAATTTATTTTTGTGATTTCAGAACCAAATAAGTTTTCTCTATATAGAGTTTACACATTTGCGTTAAGCCTAATTCCTAATTTTTTTCATTTTTTAAAATTGAGAATTCTTCATCATTATATATTTGAATTGATTATTGAGTGGATATATAAAAGTTACTGGTTTGCATGGTAATTTAATATTCTGTTATCTTACTTAGACATTTTATTGTTTGTATTGATTGTGCTTTGACATATACTCTCAGGTATATTATCACATCAGTAGAGATACACTTCTTTTCTAATTCACGGGTTTCTAAAGGTTTTTTCTTGTCTGATCCCATTGGCTAATGCCTTCAATACATAATGGACAACCTTGCCTTGATCCTGAGTTTAAAGAGAATGCCTCTAATATTTCTATTAGAATTTTATCTAAGCATTTGCAAAATCTTTAAAGAAAATCATATTTATTTTCTATTTGCTTCTATTAATATGGTAAATTACACAGCTTTCTTCATTTCAATCTATTCTTGCCTTACTGGAATAAATCCAATTTGGTCTTGTTTTATTTTCTTTCTTTATTTTTAACATGATCTTTAATTCTGTTTGCTAACATTTTATTTATGATTTTTTTACATCAAATTTATAAATGACATTGATTTGTAATTTGGGGAGAGTGCTATTTTTACCAGGTTTTGGTCAAAATGTTATATTTGCTTTACAAAAAGAATTTTGGTATGTCTTAGCCCATTCAGGTTGCTATAACAAAATACCAAGATGAAGGTGCTGGCAGATTTGATGCCCAGCGAAGGCCTGCTTCTCAGTTCATAGATGACCATCTTTTTGTTGTGTCCTCACATGGCAAAAAAGGGATAATGGAGCTCTTTGGGGTCTCTTTCATTGAGGGCTCCATTCTCATGACCTAAGCACCTCCCAAAGGCCCTACCTTCAAATATTATCTCCTTGAGCGTTAGAATTTCAACATGAATTTTGGGGGTGGGGAGACACAAACATTCAGCCTAGAGCAGATGTTTCTTCTTTTTCAGTGCTCTACAACAATTTAAGTACCATTCAGATATTACAATCTTTGGAGTCTTAGTAGAGTTTACTTGTGAAATCATCTGGACCTGATGTTTCTTTTCTGGTATATTTTGGTGATGACTTTATTTCTTTTATGGGAATTGATTTGATTAAGCTTTTTATGCCCACTGAGGTCAAATTGGTAATTGCATTGTTCTATAAATTTATCCATTTCATGTAGCTTTTCAGTTTATTTGCATAGTTATGCTAAGTAGTCTCTTATTTTACTTCCTCTGTCTCAATGGTTATTGTCACATTTTAATCATTAATTTTTACATTTGTGTTTTAATCCTTTTTATTGATTAGATTAGATAGTGTTTTCCTGTAACAATGACTTTTTTTTAAGCAAGAAGTATTTTTCATTTATTTATTATTTCTACTGTTTTCTATTTTCTGGTTTTATCATTACTATTTCCTTTCTCTTGCACTATTTTTAATTCATTATTCTTTTTTTTATCATTTGAGTTGGAAAGTGTATTCATTAATTTTTAGTCTTAATTAAAATAAAACTTTTAATTGAACTATAACATATGAAGTAGACAAACTTATGACTTTATTTTAAAAATGAATAAACCCTGATGACTACCACCTAGATCAAGTTACTAGCATTCTGTGTGTTATCTCTTGTCAGTATTTCTCCAATTCTGCTTCTATCACTATAAATTACTTGTGTCTCCTTTTGAAACTTATGTAAATGGACTGATATAGTATGTACTCTTTTATATCTGGCATTTTTCTCAAAATTTATGTCTTGGAGATGACTGCATGTAGCTATTTATTATAACCGTATTATATTCCTTTTCATAAATATACTATTCTTTATTTAGATATTCTATAGTTGATGTTTGTGTTGCTTTCATTTTCTAACTAAAATTGCTATGAATGCACTTGTTCATGTCTATACCTGCACGTATACATACATTTCTGTTGGATACATACATATCAGGAACCCAGTTGCTAGATCATAGACTATGCAATTATTCAGGTTTGGTAGATACTGCTTACATAGTTTTTCAAAGTAGTTGTACCAATTTACAAACCCATCTTCTATGTACACAATTTCAATTTACTCTTTATTCTTATCAACACTTGGTACTGTTTTAAATTTTTTGTTATTCAAATATATGCATACAGGTAGCTAATTATTGTTGAACATCTCTTCATATACTACTTATCATTTGGCTATCCTCTTTTGTAATGTGTCTGTTAAGCCTTTTGCTCATGAAAAGAAAATAGGTTGTATGTCTTTTTCTTGTTGATTTAATGTTTTTCTTTATGTGATTTTTTCTTTTTTAATAATTTTGTGCTTTTTAAGAAAACTTGTTTTATTTGCCCTAGTATTCACCTTTCTACTAATAATTTCTAATGCTTGAAGTCCCCTTTTTTCCTTACATGGGTTACTACTACTGGGTTTGTAAGACTTCTTTGTCTCCTACTCAGTATCTATATGTCAATCAATGAGTTTATTCTACTGATTTTAGTTGTTTTATTTCTACTTTGTCAAAACCTATATCATTTACATATTACTCTTCCACTCTTGTCTTCACCATTGTTTTAGCTTTAGTTCTACAGGCTAATGAATGTTCACTACTCACCATTAGTCCTCTTGCCCAAGGATCTCTAGTTACCTCTTGGTTGGATGAAGGGTGTCCTTGAGGAGACTTCTCACAAGGCATATACATACAATATTCCTTACTTCTTGTAGACTTAAAGTAGTATCCCTAATACTATGAATTATAAATATCTTAGATTTGATTGTTATAGGTTCCTTTTTCCCAGGTACATGTTCTTGAGCATTATTTTTTTCTTTTCAAGTATTTCTTTTTCTCCATTTTCTCTTTCCTCTCCTTCCGGCAGTCCATTTACATATATGAGACTGTTGAGATTGTTCCACTGATCTTGAATGTCCTCTTCTGTTTTTTTCTTTTCCTTCTCTCTCTCTCTCTCTCTCTCTCTCTCTCTCTCTCTCTCTCTCTCTCTCTCTCTCTCTTTCTTTTTCCGTTGTCCTTATATTTCAGTTTGGATAGTTTCTTTTTATTTGCATTCTAGTTCACCAATCCTTTCCTTCTTTATGTCCATTCTGCCATTAAGCCCATCTAATGACCCCTTCATTTTTTATATTTTCATTTTTAGCATTTTTCTTGCATTCCATTTTATAGTTTCCATGTTTATACTAAATTATTCCAACTCTTTATTCT
The DNA here is from genome assembly GCF_014176215.1 of Rousettus aegyptiacus. NCBI lineage: Eukaryota > Metazoa > Chordata > Mammalia > Chiroptera > Pteropodidae > Rousettus > Rousettus aegyptiacus. Next base: position 43,300,900 of record NW_023416308.1, read on the forward strand.
TCTTGTACATTTTTTTACACAAGATTTTTAAACATTTTTATCATAGCTATTTTAAAGTGCTTCTCTGTCCTTTGGGTCATCTCTGGGTCTGCTTCTATGAGCATTTCCTCTCTTGACCAGGGTATCATTTTATTCTTTTTTATTTTTGTGAGATTTTTTTCTGGACATTTTTTAAAAATAAAAGTAAGAGCTAACACAAATAATATTTGTCTTCAGAGTAGGGCATGCCCTTTCTTATGTCAGGCTACTAGATCTGTAGTTAAATCAGGTTTGGGTTTTGTGTGGTTTAGTTTGATTCAATTCATCACTGACTTTAAATATTTTGATAATTAAATTATGACATTTTCTCTAATAGTGCTTGATATCTGAGAACTAATACATGCTTTCTGAATTCTGCAAAATCTCTCCCTGATTTACAGCTCAATTGCCTGTCTCTTGGGTCTTTGAGGAGTTCTCTTTGCTCATGAGTTCGTCTTCCTTCTTTCTGAACCCAGGGATATCTTTTTCAGTTCTGTTGCTCTACCCCTGGGTCTTCTTAGAACAGCATCCCTCCTCTTCACGAAGACCTGGGATGAATAAAGGGATTACTTGCAGAATTTCTGCCTCTTGCCAGTCTTTGGTAGATTAAAGCTAAGAAGTGTCTTGGAGTATTTCTTTGACTTTTATTCTCCATTCCAATCTCCCTTAGTTTAAATTCTAGAGTACTCGAATTACTGGTCATTTCAGTTTTTCTTGCCTAGAGCCTGTGAACTTAGAGTGCTTCTGTTGCATTTAGCTCAGCTCTCCTATTCTATCCCTCCCTCCTGATTTCAAATATTATACACCTTCCATTTGGTAGTAGTCCCACCTGTCTCATTCATAGTGGATCTCTCTCAGCTCTCTTTTGCCTTTTCCTTTTGGTATACTATTTCCAAACATTTTGTGAGGACCCATGGGATTTTGGGGGATATGTGGGAGGCTAGTTCTGTGACTATGGATTCTGATTTATTATATCAGCCCACGAATGGCCTTAACAAGTTCTTTAGAGCTTCCTTCAAAGTTCTTCTTACCTCACTATGGTAAATTTCTCCTTCTCCTACAGTTTTGCCATGGATAAGAGTAGTGTAAGTCCTTTCTCTAATATAAGGAGCTTCTAGCTTATTGAAATTTGTTTTATTTGGATTACTCTGTGTTTTTCTCTGACAAATTTTTATAATCTATAATTTTGTAAGTTACCTGGTTTCTTTTAATGGTTAGGCTGAGAGTGATTCTCTTGCATAATTCTATATCCAAATGGGAAGCGAAATAAAAATATTCAATACTTTTGGTTCTAGTTTTGTTTTTTTAAATTTGTTTTTAAATATGTAGGACCCAAACATTCTTAGGAGACATGTTAAAGTATTTTAAATTTAGATAAAACATAGATTCCAGAATGTAAACACATCTATTTTTATCTAATTTTAAAATCATCTAAAACCAAATTTTAAAATGATTTTAAAGACATAAAACAATGCATAATCCCCCCCCCCCACACACACACACATAAGAATAAAATAGAGAGTTGGAGGTATTCTATTAGCTAAAAAAAACTCTAGAAATTCCTGAAAGATGGAAAGCTAGAGAAAAAGTGAAGGGGGAAAGATAAAGTTGAGAAAATCCATCCAAGTAACTATAGTTGGGAAGGGAGTATGTCTGCCATTTAATTCACCCAGAGTCTTCAGACTCAGACTATGGAAGCAGTGGGAATTATAGCTTGAAACAGAGTTGAGGAATATATATGGAATAATTGACATACTTGATCTCATTCCTTCCTTTGCCTTCACCCTCCCCAAAGAGAATACTATATCAGGTACTTAAGTCTCAGTCTAAAAAAAAAAAAATTACAGGATTTTTTTTTCCCTAAAGAACTATCTGGAAAGAAGTAGGAGACTGGTGTGGTATTGGCACTCTGGAGCAAAGCCCTCCATTTTTAAGTTCCTAAAGATAAGGTTCAATCAGTATCCTTAAGAAGAAGGCTGCCAGCACAATATGCCCACCCCACATACTTCCAGTGTTCATATTGCCACATTTTAAATATGAATGTGAAACTAAGTAGTCTGGTAATGTATTGCTGCCCAAGGAACCGCTTCAAAATTCAGTGGCTTAAAATAACAATTTCTATATTAATAAAATTTATTAATATTTTAAAAATAACAATATCATGTATTAGTGATCTCTCGTTGTCTTCTAGGTTGTTTAGTTTACCTTGTGGTTCTCACTTGGAATCTCTCTGTAGTTACAGTCAGATGGCAGTTGGGTCTGTAGTCATCTGAGGCTCCAATGAGCTGGATATCCAAGATGGCGTCTTACTCACATGTCTAGTGCTTTGTTTCTCTCTTTCTCTCCATGTGGCTTTGTCTTCTCTCAGCATGGCAGTCTTGGAGTCATCACACTTATTACATGAAGGCTGGTTTCCAAGAGAAAGAGCAGAAGATGTTGAGCCGAAGAGTACCTGGAACTAGCACCCTGCATCTGCCTTATTCTTTTGGTCAAAGCAATCACAGGGTCTTCCCAGATTCAAGAGGGTGAAGACAGACTTCACTTCTCGATGGAGGAGTGGGTTTCATTATAGAAAATCATGTGGGATGTAAGATATTATTGTGCCCATCTTTGGAAAATATAATCTATAATATTAATTATTATGAGCTCTTGGGGGAAATCTGCAACTCAAGAAAAATCAAGATAAATAAATAGAGAAATAAAGATCTTGGATACAATTAAGATTATTCCTAAAGAAGAGTTTCTAAAAAACAAAGCAAAACCAAGCTTTAAAAATTGTTAATATTGCTCAAATAAAGTCAAGATAATATCATATCATTAGAAAAAGGAATTAGGTGCTGTGAAAAAGGAATGGTCAGAAATCAGAAAATAAGAAACAAATTCAGAAACACAAAAAGTGAATACTGAAATTAAAACAAAAAAGAAAAAAGATTCCCCAGAACCTGTTGAATTAGGAAACTTCCTCAATGATCTCCTCACTACCATATCCTCTCCAAATTTGTATCCATGTAAAATCAGGCTAACATAGATATCGGCAGCAAAGAGCCCTGAGGAAAAGCAGGGAAAAGTCACCAAAGGGCACCGGGCAGCCTTTAAGGACTCAATAAAAGGGTAAAGGGCATTCTAGCACCTTGAACTTGCTAGCAACAGAGAAGGCAGATTTTGGCTGACTATGAAATGTATACTTTTGGGGGCATATACTGGAGGCACCACCACATTTTCCCTTTTGACATTCTAGCTGGATATTACTCAGCTGTTGGTTAAGAGTGTATTAGTTTCCTGAAGCTTCCACCTCATATCTCCACAGAATTGGTGGTTTAAAACAACAAACTATTTTTTCACATTTATGGAGGCCAGACGAGAGAAATCAAATGCCGACAGGGTCTCACTCCCTCTAGAGGCTCTAGAGGAGAATCCTTCCTTGTCTCTCCAATTTCCGGTGGCTCCAGGCATTCCTTTACGTACCTACAGCTGCCTCACTCCAATCTCTGCCTTCATCTTCACATGATCTTCTCTGTGTCTTCTCTCCTTGTGTCTGAGTCCTATCTCCCCCTGCTTTCTCTGATAAGGACATTTGTCATTGGATTTAGGACCCACTTGGATAATCCTGGATGATTTCTTCACCTTAAGATCCTCAGCTTAATTACATCTGCAAAGACCTTTTTTCCAAATAAGGTCATATACAATCTTTTAATGTATAAGGTAATATTCGCAGGTTCCAGTGATTAGGACATGAACACATCTTTTTGGTGTTGCCACTGAACTCATTACAGAGAAGTTCCTTGAAGCGTGGGAACTGAGATGTTCACACCAATTCCTTACACCATTCCTGCTGACTATGTCCTGCTGGGTTAATTTGATTAACTGCCTGGGCATCCTGCTTGCAATCTTGTGCCTACATGTCTGAGCTCTCCTTAGAATTCAGAGTACCAGGGAGGGCAATCTAGTGAAGAATTTAGATGTTCCGGGTTGGGCCAGAGGGCAAAATTGTGACATCACAAAATGGGTAGCCCTCTCTAACTGACTATTCCCTCCTCATTATGCCAGCGCAAGATTGCTAAAGTTTGATTCCCAAGGTACTTCTTAGCAGGCTGAATCTGAGATGAGAATTACTCTACTTTGCAAAGAGGATTAATGTTTCATAACAAAAGGTAATTTATTCACTTGTATGCAAAAGAGGTGGTAGTGATGGCATGTATTAAGCATGCTTATTTTTGTCTATTGTATCATATGTTTAATTCCTATAAAAACACCAGTAGCTCTATTGAGTACTTTTTGAAGAACTTGACCACTTCCAGAATAAATTAGGTTGTGTTAATTAAATACACTTGACTTTGATGAAACTGAAACCTGATAGGCTTTCAAGGAAATGAGGCTTAGCAAGCTTTAGTGAATTTTAATAGATAGTGGTTAGGATTAAATACAAGACCAGGCAGCCTGGTTTTCAGTGATTGGAGTGGCGTGACAACACCAGTCACTTCTGCCAATCTGGTGGAGAGGTTTCCCTCTTAAGGGCTCATAGGGTTAAACAGATAGTATGTCTATAGTACCCTAAAATTCTGTCTATGATCCTAGACAAGAAATGTTGATTCTCCCATATTACGGATTGCTAAATATGTTACAGATGAAAGAATCAGATTTTTAATTATCATAACAGGATCAGTATAAAGCTAACAATGTGAGATGAAACAGAACATTGAAAGCCATAAAGTCTTCAATTCAGAAAGTTAATGGTGCAATTGTAGGATTGGGGATACATAGTTTTATAGTAATTCTTGAGAAAACCAAGGATTCAGAATAATCACAATCTCAAATTTAGCCAAAATATTGACCTTGTTTTGTGTTGTATTAATAGAAGAATTTGTGTCCAGAGTGTGGGTCAGTCACTGATAGGAGTAAATTGGGTTCACCTTGCTTATTAAGTCTATACACTTCAGGATGATCACAGACAACTAAAAAACACCCCAAGTAGAGTGGCCTGGAGGGTCCTGGAAACCATGGCATATTAGGAATAGTTGAAAGAATTGGAGTATTTTTCCTGGAAAAGAGTGAACGTAGTTTAGGAAGGACATAATATTTATTTTCGATTATCTTAAGAAGTGCCATGGGGAACAAAGATTAAATGTATATTCTCTTACTCCAGAGATCAGATTAAGAAGTTACAGAGTATCCTCAGATCTTTTTTTTTTAAGCAGATAAGAGAAACCAGCTTGAATTAGTTTAGGCAAAAAGGGGAATATATTATCTCATACAATGATGGCATCAGGAATGCCTGCACCTAAACCCCTAAAAGACTTTCTTACTCTAGTTACCATTTCTACTTCTTTCTCTGTCATCTTCATTCTTTCTAATCACAAAAAGCATTTTCCTTGAGGACATGTCCACCAGCACCTACTATGCTTCTGTTATTTGAGATTGACTATATAGAGAAAGGAAGTTTTTCTCCTAGCTCTTGTGTGAAAAAAAATTCCAAGGAAGAGCTCTGGTTGTCCTGGCTAAGACCCCATGTCCATCACCTGAGGGGTCACTGTGGTTGGGGCTGACACAGTGGGTTAGCTAGATCCAGAGTCCACTTTCTTTGGGCTCATGTAAGAAAATAGTCACCCACATTTAGGCCCTGGGTCATAGGAGAAGGGGAATGCAGTTGACCAAAAGACAGAAGAGAAGGGTACTAGGACCCAAAGCACTAATTCTCCCCTACACAGAGAAACTGGTTTATGTAAGATATAGGGAAGACTATTTTAAGAGTTAGAAGTTTCCAGGTATTCCGCCCAGGGCAGTCTTTAAAGTAACCATTCATGATCCTATAAAAGAGCATAGCAACAGAGCACCAGGGACCCCAAGGAAAGGGTACTCTGCCATACGTTGTCCATTTGTCTGCCCATTTTGTCTATTAATATTGCTCATCCTCTTGAACCTCACATTTCATCTGTCCCCATTAGAGCCAAGAGCCTCTAGACTGTGATTCTGCCTCAGTGTTCTGGTAACATTCACAGTTTACCTTGTTCAGTAGTTTTTCTGGTGAGAACCCATCACTAGTCCCTGACCTCACTCTCCTTAAACTCATCAGCACCCCTGCAACTCTGCCATTCTCTCCTCTCTAGTACTTTGCCCTTGAACTCTAGCTGCCTTGGCCTGTCCAGACTCTAAACTCAGACCCCTCAACTCAAAGTCCTCTGAGTTCCCCCTCTCTGTGCTATGGCCTTACATCTCTCTTCAGGCAGGGCTTGAGCAATCCTAGGGCTCACCTTGTTTGTTTCTCATTTCTTAGGGATCACTGTTCTTCCTTGTCTGATGTCTGTTGTCTTAAAAATTGTTGTTACATATAATTTGTTGTTTTTGAAATTTGTTTCAGGTGGGAGGGTCAATCCAATCCTTGTTACTTTGTCTTAGCCAAAAGTAAAATCCCAAAACCAAAGGTTTACTACACTTACAAATACTGTTGAAACGTGGTGTATTTTTCCTCAGTCTTCTCCACTCCTAGGTTTCTTGAGCTCTCTATTAAGTCAGAAGAAACTGGAATTTGTTTTGCATTTGGCAGAAGCCACAGGATTGTATTTTCTCCAAATAGAAGAAAGTTTCCTTTTCTCAGACTGTTTCTTTTATCTTGCTTCTTACTCTTGCTTCTCTTACTCTAGACCAGTGCTTTTCTCTAGACCAGTGCTTTTAAATGAACAGTGTTTACATGTATTCATTACGTACTTCAATCATAATAACTTTAGCTCAAAGATGAACTATAAATTGTTTTCTTTAAAAAGCCTAGAGTTATAAGATGTCAGTTTTTATCAGAATAAGAATAACGTGTTATAAAGGCTCACGCAGTTGAGAAAGTTGTTATTTACTGTGAAAATACTAATTGTGAGGACCAATGTTCCTCTAACGGCAAAGAAAAGGTGACAGTAGCAATGGGAGGGAACATGGAGAGAGGAACTGTGTTCTCTCTTACATTCTTCCCTTCCTCCCTTACTCCATATGTACTTGGACAAAGCTGGGCTAAAACTTTTTCTTAAATATGACCAATACTTCAATCTATAAGGTAATTATATTAAAATTGACAATACACTGTTAATTACTTACCTTATAATAATAGCAATTTCTTAAAGGCATCTAATAAACTAAATTTTTAAACAACTTTCAATAATTTAAACAATACTTCAAATCAGGGGTTTGCTTTCTGTGTAGATAAGAATCATTTGTAATTAGCATATCAATTATTTGTATGTAAATCACTATTCCTAAAGCAACAGTGAATGGTTCATTAACTTAAATAGTTTCATCATAAATTTGTTTAAACCTCCTTGTAACTTTTTAAAATAGCACTTATAAAAATAAATTCCAGTTTAGGCCACTGATGAGTTATCATAAATTTTAAGTGAGTAAGGTCCAAATTAATGAGGCTTTACTATAAATTCATCCAGGGGTATAGTAGACCTACTGTCCCAAGAGAGAGCAGATGTGTGGTTGACAGGAGTGCCCCTGAGAAATTATATTTATTGAGGGCTTACATGTGCCAGGCACTTAGCTAAGTGCTTTACATGCATGATCTCATTTAATGCTTCCAACAACATAATGATTTAGGTGATGCTACCTATTTCAGACAATAGCACAAAGGCTCAAAATGGTTTGCTAATCTAACCAAGATACACTTGTAAGAAGTAACCAAACAGAGATTTAAGCTCATATCTGCTTACTGTCAAAGTTCCTGTTCTTCACCACAGGGCATATGGCATGTCTGGGGATACCTGGGGATACCCTGCATGATTTTCTGCATGTGTCAACAGTGCTTTCTGCTTTTCTCCCTTCTTCCACTTCTTAGCAGCCCTCCCAGACTCCCTATTCATCCCTCAGCCTTCTGGGTCTTCGTCTCTTGGGGCTCATTCATGCCTATTGCCAAAAATGGAGTCTAAATCAGCTGATGTTACTGGCTGTCGAAGGCCATGGAAAGTGTTATGTCTTTTGTGAAAATGGCAGTTAAAGTTCCAAATAACAGCAGTGGAGGATATTGGAGACGGTTTGAAAAGGAGTTTTGTTGGCTGATTTATAACCAACTTTTGAAATGAAATTTAATAAATCTAGGAAGATATATGAGCCTTTCAGGACTTGTTATATGAATTGTTTGTAACTGATTTTTTTTCCCAGAGAGCCTCATATCAATTTCTCTTATATATTTCATGTATTCTTGGAAAATGAGCTCTAAGAATCAGAGTTCCTGACTAGCTGCCTTTGTCTCTTGTTTCTGAACAAATACTGATTGTTACGTGTTAGGCAGGATTCCCTCTTTTAGAATGTGATGGTGCTCAAGAGACTTGGTCTCTGGCCCACCTGTCTTCTCGACCTTGATGTGTAACTCTGGGCAGGTCATATGCTTCTTTAACACATAAATGTAATCTGCTGTCCTCTCCCCCATCCCACCCACCTCCAACCCTTATCAATATCTTCAGAAGTAGAGAGGATGAACCTCTGGCTTCATATAATCAATAGTATCTCACAAAATCTGGCCTCAGTCATTTATTCATTCACTTGACAGATGTTTATTGAGTGACTGCTAAATGCCAGGCACTATCATAGATTCTGGGAATATAGTGGTTAAAATGACAAGCAAGGGTCCTGCCTTCATAAAGCTTATAGTACAGTAGGGAAAGAAACATGTAAACAAGTTAGTAAAATAATTTCAATTAGCAAAAGATGCCATCAAGAAAACAAGAAGAGAGTACAGAGAAATGGGGTAAATGGGTGGGCATGATTTTAAATGGAATGGGCAGGAAAAGTCTCTTAAACTTCCTACTGGAAAAAAAAAAACATGAGACATAGAGGTGTCTACTGCAAAGTCTTGTGGTAGAAATCAATTGACACCAAAAGAAGGATATTGTGGCTAGAATATAGTAAAAAAAAAAAAAAAAAAAAAAAAATGGTCCATTTTATGTAGGCTCTTGTACACTACCATTAAGATTTTGATTGTATTCTAAATTTAGTGGGTACATTAGACAGTGTTTTAAAGAGTACTCTGGCTTCCTGGTGAAGAAAGGAATGTCAAAGAGGCTGTTTAAAATTTCCACAGTCAGAGCTGCTCTTCATTGATTTGAATGGGATTTTAATTCCTCTATTGCAATTCCAGTATCCTTAGAATTCTCCCCCACTCCGCCTGTTTTCTTCTTGGCACATATCCTTATTTAATCCTCTCACCAAGCTTGCTCTTTCCCAGCAGCTTTCTGGTCCTGTTTCAAGGAGACCGTGTCCTTACATCCCAATGAAAACGGCTTGTATCCTTTGGGATGCTTTGGGTTGCAAATACTATAAAATCAGCTTACGTTGTAACAAAGCAGTTCAGGAACATTTTGAACAGAGCTGGGCTCCAGGTCTCAGTGCTTTTCTTGTTCTGCACTCCACAGACACTCATGATTTAGGTAAGGGATGAGAGTTGCTGGAATTAGGGTAAATAGGAGCCATGGCAGGAACTGGTCAGATTCAGGAAATGTTTTGGAGTTATTGCTGATAGGCCTTACTGATGTGTGAGGTGTGAGGGAGGTGAGGAAAGAGAATAATTACTTGCGATTCTCCGTAAAAATACCTAGGTATTTAACGGATATAGAGACAAATGAAACCTTTCAAAATGATACAGAAAAGTAAAACCTAGACCAAATCTTTAAAAACTCCAGGTTATTCTCTTCTTTTCCTTTCTAGCCATACTCAGATTTTTGTTTAGGCAAAAATCCCTTCCCCAAACTGACATCGTCTTCACCTCCAGGGGTGCAGTGTTTCTGTCTCTATATCAGAGTGATTATTTTGAGACCTAAGCCAGTCAGTGCATGCATTTCGTTGGTCACAATGATTGGTTCAAAGGAGGCCAATCGGAGTGAAGCTCAGGATTTCTTTTTTCTTTCAGTTATTGTAGGTAGTGGTGCTCTTTCTCTGTGTGGATGCATGGGATGAGGTGTGCAGCTCTGGTAGCTTCTGGCAGCCATCTTGGAAAGCCAGCCCGATGAAGGATTGACATGTGGAGGGGGGCCGAACAAGAAAAGCACTGAGACCTGGAGCCCAGCTCTGTTCAAAATGTTCCTGAACTGCTTTGTTACAACGTAAGCTGATTTTATAGTATTTGCAACCCAAAGCATCCCAAAGGATACAAGCCGTTTTCATTGGGATGTAAGGACACGGTCTCCTTGAAACAGGACCAGAAAGCTGCTGGGAAAGAGCAAGCTTGGTGAGAGGATTAAATAAGGATATGTGCCAAGAAGAAAACAGGCGGAGTGGGGGAGAATTCTAAGGATACTGGAATTGCAATAGAGGAATTAAAATCTCATTCGAAGTAATGAAGAGCAGGTCTGACTTTGTGGAAAATTAAAACAGTAATGCTTATAAAATTTTTAGAAAATACTTCTTTATTGCAAAGAGAGCTTAAAGAGTATAGTATAAATATGGAAGACAGAGAACAGAGCTCTGCAGCTTTCCTCAGCGTAAAATCAACATCAAGTATAACAGAAGCAATGAACAAAGCAGAATTTAAGAAAACTTTCCAGAAATGAAGAACAATCTAAATATGCAGATCACAAGGGCTCACTCTGCTCCAGAAAATGAAAATGAGAAGTGTGCCATGTTGCTGCCATAAGCAGACCAGCAGGGGGAAAAAAACTCTGACAAAACAAGTTACTGCCAAGGAACAAAAATTCTGGTGACCTTTGACTTCTCAGCAACACTAAATACTAAAATTAATAGAGAATTTCAGTTTGGGTTTCCTGAATGGAAAATGTTGCTGAGTCAAAAATTATATACCCTGCCTGTTGTTCATGTTCTCAGATGTTAAGATCTTGTAAATTATTCAAAGTGAGGGCAATAATAAGTGACTTATATAGAAATCCAATACCATGTAGAGTTATTTTGACTCTTGAAAGATATAACCCATATAAAACATTTAGAAGAATCTTGCATATCTATAGGCTCAGAAAATATTAGCTGTTATTATCATTGATAATGATAATGATATCTTTATGGGGAAAAAACTACTTACTTCATTTGATTAAGATGAAACAAAAGTGTGAATTCAAGAATAAGGAATTCTTTATAGAAAAGAACCTTAGAAGCATCAAAACTATTTAAACATATAATTAAAATCTGTATCTTAACTCGAATCCATGAGGAAAATTAAAATTATTAATTTTTATAATTATTTCAGAATTATATAAACTTATTTCAATTTTTCAAAAAGTCTTCAGCAATAGAATGTTTTTCTGAAGTAAAGGTTCTCAAACCAGGGGCTTTTACCAGTGGATACTTTCGACTTTCATGAAACACATAACCTTTGTGCTTATAAACTGTCCCAGACGTTGAAATAGATCGATAGCTCTACCCAATTCAGTTTATGAAGCTGCTGAGGGACAACTGTCATAGTGTGTGTGGTGGTGTCTTTAGGCTTTATGGGTAGAAATTGAATTGCTGGACCAGATTTTTGTCAACATAAGTTGTCTGCCAACCACTAACTTTATCTCCTTAAAGTAAAAATGAATGACCACATATTTGATAATGATTTTCTTTTTTCCTTCTTTTTATTTATAGCTAATTGCTTTAGGATATCTGTAACTTCTCAAATTCCTTCAAGAGAAAACTCACATCCAGGTTTATGTGAATTTTAAATAAGGTGGGGTCTTCAAACGGCATTGTCAATCTTGGCACATAAGATAGGATTACGTGTGACTTTTTCTGGTGAGAGAGTGCATGGTGTTGAAAGGACACTATAGAAGCTACTGAACTGTTTATGCTTCAAAATCATTGTTAGTTTTCTCTTTTCTGAGTCCAACTTGGCCTCAGTGTTTGCCCAACTTTCATGGCATAGCAAATGCCTCATGATCAATAAAATTTCCTAAGACGCATTCAGATAATTCTTACTATTGTTCTATTATAGTGCAGTATATCGAGGGCTAATTCTGCTCGAGGAGTGGATCCTGGTTGTCACAACAGCCTAACAGTGATGAAGAGAGTAAAAATGGGAGTAACACATGCTGACTTCTAAAGAATGACCCTGTGTTGTATCTAGACTTACCAAGTGATATTCCTAGTTCCTTCCTTTCTTCAGCACAATAAACTGCAGTCATTGAGATAGCCTGAAATCATTTTTGAAAACTGAAAGAGCCTAACAAATGCCAAAGATTACTCCCTGCAAGTTTAATGCCCTGCCCTATAGAGGGGTCTCATCAATAACAATAGAATTAGTATTGGAAAAATATGTTCTTACAGTATCTTCAATATAAAGTATTAACATTTTAAGTATTATGTCATTTTTAACAAACTAAACTTGGTAATTTGTTTTTGTTTTTATTTTTTTCTATTAAAATATTGAAAAAAATTAATGTTCATAAAATAAGACTAACATCAGTGAACCCGCAATCCAGAATTTTAAAATGCTAACATTTTGTATTTTTTTGCTATAAATTTTTTAATAAAATAAATAGAATGATAATCTCCTTTCCATTTTCACCCTCCCTTTCAGAGAAAATGTCTATCATGAATTTTCTCTATATTGTTCCAGTTCTTGTTTTCATATTTTTTCTACTTAAAAGTGTGTCTATAAAAAAATAAATATAGTATTACTTTGAGTTTTTAACATCTGTTTAAGTATTTCATAGTCTATGTATCTATTTTATGCTTTTTAGGTATTTTCATGTTGATCCACATAGATATAGCTCATTTTTTTTAACTATTGTATTGTATTCCATTGTATGTGGCTGGCTATACCACAATTTATTCATTTCTCTATTGATCAAAATTTTGATACTTTTTTCCTAACTTTTTATAGCTGTTATAAAAACTGTTTCGATGACATCCTTCTATGTGCGTGATAGTGTCTTTAAGGTTTATGTATAGAAAATCAGTTGCTGGAAATAGGGTCTGTACTTTTCAGTTTTATCAGCAGCAGTAATATCAATAGTTGTCCCTGTATCTGGCTTTTCTGCATCTCTGTCTCTGACGGCTTCTGTTTACTTGAGGCTTCTACAGTAGTTCATCCTTATCTTTGGAGAATAAGTTCCAAGACCCCTAGTGAATGCCTGAAACCATGGATAGTACTAAATCCTATATATACTATGTGTTTTCTTATATACACGTACCTTTTCACTTAAAGGCAGTACTTTATGGCTTCTATTTGGCAAATCTGAACTACCAGCATCAGTACTCTTGCGTTTTGGGGCCATCATTAAGTAGAATAAGGGTTACTTGAACATGAGCACTGCAATACTGCGATAGTTGATCTGATCACCGAGATGGCTACTAATTAGTTGTAAAGATATGAATAAGCAATTTGGAGGAAAAAACCCTAAAGATTAATAAGTATGTGAGGAGATGCTAAAATTAATGATCAAAGAAATGTAAATTAAAACATCAATGACACATTACATTATACCTATTAAATTGGCAAAATGAGGATAATGTCAAGAGTTGGTGGGAAGGTGTGGCTATAAGTCTTTGTACATAGCTAGTCGGCCATAGAGTGGTGCAGCCATTCTGAAAAGCAGTCTGGACTAGGCAATTGCACACAAGCGAATTCTGTGTTCAGCAATACCACTCATGGAATATATCCAAGATAGATTCCTACACAGATACATAAGACAAGTGAAGATATCTATTGCAATGCTACTTGTGGTGGGAAGTTGAAGGCAGTCTGGGTGTCTGATAATGGAAGTGTGAGCAGATATGTTGGGTAGGTGTACCATGCAATATTTAAAAGCAGCAAGTTGGATATATTAATGGATAGATCCTAAAAACAGAGCTGAGTGAAAAAAAAGAAAAGAAAAAAGATAATATACAAAGCAATATACACTTTACATGAGACAAAATACAAAAGATAATAAATAGAATAGTCTGCTGACTGTGAGATTGGAACTGTAATGAGAGTGAGTAATGAAATAAAGGGAGGTTAATTTTTAAAAATATATCATAGCAGAGAGGCCTTGTACAGCATATAGTATGATGATACATTCAGGACTATGATTAAATCAACTCTCTACACCTAAAGTATCTTTTTAAAAAATAGCAAGGGGAGTAGCCTAGCAGGATCATGTGATAATAGCAAGATGACCTATGTGGAATAGAATTTTACTTCTGGCAAGACAATGTGAGGAAATCTGAGGACCTGTCACCCAACAAAAATGATGAAAACTATTTTTAAGAAATCATTTAAAGTTTCTGGAAATGGTCCTGAGGGCACATAGCAAATGAAGAAACATTTATATATATAAAAAAAATCTATTGAAATTCTGTAAGAAAAGTGAGTCTTGGGTTTTAACCAAGACCCACTCCCTCCTCCCAGACCAGTGAGACAGAAACTACTCTGAACTAGTGTAGACAAAAACACAGGGCTCCTTCCCCACCAGCTCCTAGTCAGAGGGCTACTTTCTCTTGAGAGCCTGGCACTAGCATTTCTCATTCTGCCCCTGGCTATCTGTTGCTGAGACTGAGTTCTGTCTACATGGTTCTTACTTTAAAGAATAAAAGGAATAAAGAATGTTCTTGATGCCTCTATTATCAGGCAGTGTTCTAGGTGCTAGGGATAAGCATGAGGGTAGGGGGCATTGTCCTGGTATTTGTGCAGTTAAACAAAGAAATAAATACATAAATAATATAATAACAGACAGTGAGAAATGCTATAAAGACATTAAAACAATATAAGGGATAAAAAATGACAGAGGGGCCATGGGGCGCTATTTTGGGTAGGATGGTCAGGGAAAGACTTGGACAAAGTGCTTTTGGATTAGACACCTACAGGAAGTGAAGGAGGGAAATGTGAGTAGCTGGGGCAAGAACATTTTAGGCATCAAAAGCAGCCCGTGCAAAGGCTCTAAAGCAGGAGCATGCTTGACAAGGTGAGAGGACCAGCAAGGATGCAGTGTGGCTGCAGCAGAGTGAGAGTTGGGCAGAGTAGTCACTGGTGAGGTCGGAGAGGGAGCCAGGAAACAGATTAGTTATGGTGCCCTTGCAGTTGTCCCAGAAAGGGATATTGATGGCTTGGATAAGTAATGGAGAAAAGAAAGTAATTAGTGTCTGGCCTTGTTCTTAAGATAGAGTTGATAGGATTTTCTGACAGTTTAGATGGGGAGTCAACAATAGAGTCAAGAATGAAAAAGAGAGAAAAAGAAGTCAAAAATGACTCCAAGGATTTTTGGCCTGGGCAGCTAGGTGAATGGAGAAACCATTCGTTAGGATGGTCCTGCTTCAAGGAATAGTACTCAGTGTTGATATGGACATGCCCATCTGAGGCTAGCCTGATTTTTCCTCCTTACATGAGTCTAACATTTTCAAGAATGTGATTTTCACTGTGTTAAGTTTGTAATGCTTATTAGTTATTCAGAATAGTTGAATATACTACAGCCATGGCACCCTGAACAAGCCCGATCCCATTTGATCTTGGAAGCTAAGCAGGGTTGGGCCTGGTTAGTACTTGGATGGGAGAGCACATAGGAAGACCAATTGTTGTAGAAGTAAAAAAAAAATAATAATTGATTGTAAGCTGACAAGGTCCTTGCAATCCGTGAGGTCAACCAAGGGCTGCCTTGCCTAATTAAAAAAAAATTTTTTTTAATAAAAAGAATAGTTGGATATATAGATCCTGAGTTCAGAAAAGAGGTCAGTCTTATAGATATTAAATAATAAGTGATCAGTATACAGAATATAACTGAAGGCATGGGACCGGATGAGATTAGAAGAGATCTATGGCCTGATCCCAAGGGCATATGGTCACTTAGAGGTCAAGGAAATGAGGAAGAACCAGCAAAGAGACTGAGAAGGAGCAGCCTGTCAAGCAGGCAGGAATTAAGGGTGGTGTCCCCCAGACAAAGTGAAGATAATGTCTGAAGCTGGAGGTGCTGAATACTTCTTAGATGTCAGGTGGCATGTGGACTGAGAATTGACACTTGGATTTGGGAAGGTAGAGGTTGTGAACACCTAAGAGGATTTTCATGATATTGTGGAAATGAAAGCCTGGAGGAATTATGCTCAAGAAAGAAAGGGAGGAGAGGAGAGTTTAAAAAATAGACATCTATTAAGGGTTTTATTATAAAGCAATGGACAAAAATGACTGGAGACTAATATGAAGTCAGTAAACTTCTGAATTTTTTGAGTATGAGAGAAAGTGAAGAACTTTTTAAATCATTTGGAGTGGTCCTTTAAAATGAGAAATAATGATGCACAAGAGGGGAGGCTAACTGCGGGAACAAAATCCTTGAGTAGGCAATAGAGGTGGGCTCCACTGCATGAGTGGATCCTTTGTCAAGAATAGACGGCAGAGGATGTACACACAGATGCAAATAGTTGACAAGTTTGGTGGTGGGTGGATGTTGAATTCTGTTTTCATCGTGTCTATTTTCTCAGTAAAATAAGAAATGAAGTCATCAGTTGAGAGTAAAGAGTAGAAAGGGAGTTTGGGAGGTTTAAGGAGAGAGTGTGTATTGATTAAGATTTTATTCTTTTATAAGTAATGGGCACACAAAATAACAGTGGCCTAAATATGTTAGAAATTTAGAAGTAGGCTATCCAACACTGATGGGGAAGCTCTGCTTTGTGAAGTTCTGGGGTCCAAGTTTCTTTCCAAGTTTCCACCCCACTATTCCTGGGCCAGGCCCTCATTCTCATGGTCTGTCACATCCATGTTCCAAGCAGCAGATGAAGAAGAGTAAAGGGATAAACTGGTTGGGTGTCTTCAGACTTTTAAAGAAAGTTTTCCAGAGTTATCACATGAAAATTCCACTGGGGGCAAAATTTGACCATAGGCTCATTCCTAGCTGCAAGGAAACTGGGAAAACTAGAAATTTTATTACTACGGAGGGAGTACAGATGTGATGGGATGGATACTTGCCATGATGTGAAATAATAAACTGGGAGAGTAGGTGAAAAATTAAGACAGTGTAGTAAAATATTTGAGTAGCCACAAGTTCCAGAGGGTATGCGGAAGGGTCTTGTGGGTCTGCAGAGGTGGGAGACTGAGTAGCACATGCACTAACATGTTTTCACATAGGGATATGATCAGAGTAGGAAGTGTTATAAGAGCTGAAGATTGGTCTTCAGGGGAAGATGTATCATAAGTTCTACATGTGGCCTCCTCTGGGAATTGGCCTCCCTGGCAATGTCATCACCACAGGGGTGGGGTGTCTTACCAAGGACAGACAGAGTTCTAGGGCCTTCCTTTAACTCTTCTGAGGGCCATGTCACAGCCACAGGAGGGCTATTCGACAGTGAGCAGGCCTAGCTCTGGATGTGCTCCTGAGAGAGTTCAGGGGTGGCCTTGCAGCAGGGAGGCGGTCAAACCAGGATAAACCTCCCTGGGATTATCTCAGTAGATGCTAAATGAAAACACA
This sequence comes from Rousettus aegyptiacus, assembly GCF_014176215.1. Lineage (NCBI taxonomy): Eukaryota > Metazoa > Chordata > Mammalia > Chiroptera > Pteropodidae > Rousettus > Rousettus aegyptiacus. Next base: position 43,318,254 of record NW_023416308.1, read on the forward strand.
TGTGACCAAATGCAATACCTGCTCTTGACTTAAATTCAATAGAAAGCCAAGGTACTTCCTTCACATAAAATGAAAACTTTATAAAAGCATTTTTGTTAAAATCAGTATTAAGGAAGCCCACTATTACCACAGTTATTATTGCTATTTTGGAAATGATGTACATGTTGAAAAAAAAAACACGTTGAAAAGGAAGTTGCAAAATCACTATTTTTAGCTATGAGTGTAATTCTGGGAAAACTAAGAGAAGCACTTAAAAACTAGTAACTAAAAAAAGAGTTTAGCAAAATGACAGGTTAAAAAAGTTTAAAATGTAAAAAGTCAATAACTGTCTTTTATATTATCAATAATCAGTTAAAAATATAATGGAAGACAAAATTCCATTTGTATAACAACAAAGACAGTAAAATGTCCATGAATAAATATGGCAAGAGATGTGTAGGGCCTATATGAAGAGAAACTTGAAACTCTAATGAGATTTATTAAATAAAAGTTGGATAAGTAGGAACATATAGTGATCTTTCGTAAACATTAATTTTATAATTATATCAGTCTTCCCAAATTTACAGTATATGTTCCTTTTCCCAATCAAAACACAGACAGAAATTTTAGGAGGAACTTGACAAAATAATGTGAAGTTCCTCTAGAAAGAAGCTATGTGAAATATCTAGGAAAATTGTGAAGAAGTTTATGAATAGAGAGTTAAATAGTAAAATACTCTCAGAAATTAAAATATATTATGAAGCTAAATGTTTTGGAGTTAAAATAGGAATGGAAATATATAGAGTCCAGAAATAAACCCCAATAAATTATGGGAATTTAGAATATGCCAAAGGCGGCATATCGATTAAGTGGTCATAGATTATTAATAAAAAATAGGACTGAAGCCACTGGCTAGTCATCTGGGAGGAAAACCCAGAGCTCTAGCTGCTGTCTACCTGTATGCCTACAGACGAGTGGCCTGACTCAGTGTTCTTTAGCCAAAGGAAAAATTAACAGTAAAGGAATTGGATTAGTTTCTGACCTTTCAACATGGAGAGATTTTATATTGACATCTGAAATTGAAGTAGGGTGCTCAAGAATGTCTCTGTGAAAAGGTGATTTCTGAGTTGAGACAGGAAAACATACAGGAAGTGCAGAGACCTTGAGATAGGCACAGATCTGATGGTTCAGGAGGAGAAGGCGGTCCAAGTGGCTGGAGCAGAGTGAGAGAGAGGCAGAGGGGTGTGGGAGCTTACAGATCTGACAGGCAGGTCAGCCAGATCATGTAGGGGCTGTAGCCACGGCGAAGAATTTGGACTTTATTAAGGCAATGAGGAGACATTGGTGGGCTTTAAGCTGCCGTTAGTGGGATGATCTGATCTGATCTGTATTTTTGAAAAGATAACTCTAAAATAGTTAAGATGGTAAATTTTATGTTATATGTATTTTACTAAAACTTTACAAATATGCTAATGAAAAAAAGATTATTGTTCTGTTACAAGAGCCAGTCACTTAAACTAAATATTACACTACTCCTTTAAGGGACATTTTACTTTCAAGTTCACCACCATGACCTCAACCCCACCCAGTCATTTTTATTCAGATATGTAACGTTTTTCTGTCCCATATATACAGTCTACCTGTACATTTGTGTTTGCAACTTTTGTCCTACAACAAAATCAATTCCAGGAGGATATACAATTCAAATATAAAAAATACGAACAGAAGAAAACATGGGACAATATTTTAATTTGAAATTCGGAAATGTCTTTCTAAGTATGACAATGATCCAACAACAGAAAATATTATTTGGTACCACTATAAATGCTGTAGAAACCCCGTAAAGAAAGAATAAAGAAAAACCAGAGGCAATTTAACCTAAGAGTTGGAAATTCACTTGGGGTTTCGATAAGACTAAAAATACCTAATAGGTATTATTTATTGATCATGTACCAGGCACTGTGCCAGGCACTGTGGAAAGTACTTTGTAAACATCACCTTGTTTATTCTCACAATAGTATACTCACGGACAAGCCTTTTTTTCCCCTATAGATAAGGTAACTAGAGCCCAGAGTGGTTAAGTTACTTGTCCAAAGTCACACAGCTGGTAAATGGAAGAATTAAAACTTGATCACTTGCTTTAAGCTGGATATCTTCTGTTTGCTCACTCAGATCTTCTCCATACCCTTCTCTACCTTGCTTTGTACCCTGGAGGATCAGATTTAGGAATTTCATTTATGAGCTCCCCTGCCCTTGGCTTCCTGTTGTATTTTGCCAACAAGAGGCTCTGGCAGATGACAGGTGGAGAATGAGGTTAGGATATTTATCTCCCTACCTCCCTCCCCACTGGGTTGCCTTGAGCTGGCCATGAGACTCTTCTGGAAGCCACAATACTGGTCATTCCCTTTTTCAAATCTCTCTCTAGTGTCCCTTCTCTGGCCCTTCGGTTCTAAGAGTGATAATGGCTTCCCGCTGCCTCTGGCCCTGCTCTTCCCATCCCATACTGGTTTCCCTAAAGCTGCCCACACTTATAGATAGTCCCTATACTGAATTCCCCACCAGTACCTTGTTTTCAGTGTGCCTTGTTTCCTGCAGGGACCCTGTCTAATCCAGATTTGATACAGAGGCCTAGGCTTTTTCTTAGCAAGAGTCGCACTTGAGCAGAGGGGTGGAAATGAGTCAGAGGGCAGTGAATGGTCTGATGGAGGGGGTCTTGGTGGGCAAAAAGCAGTAGAAAGAGCTGTAAAGATATTCTGGGATCAAATAGAAGAGTGTCAATTGCAAAACTGAGAAGTTCCAAGATTTTCCCAGCTTTCTAATGACTCAAACCAGCACTTCATTGGCAAATATGGCAGAATCTCGAGGGCCACCTTGGCGTGTGGTGGGGGATGAATCACGCACGTATGTGTTTTGAGGTGGGGTGGAGTGGGGGATAGAGGGCATAGCTGGAATTGGAGAGGATGGGAGTAGTAAATGTTTCCAATAACTCCAGTTTGACATATACCCTTTTCTTCTTATTCATTCCCAGACAACTCAGCAGGGTCTTTCACACTCCTGCCCCAGACTTGTGCAACCTTTTCTCATTGGTTGTAGCATTTCAGAAAACCTCCGTTCAAGATCGATGTCTTCATAACCTTCCTGGAGTCCTTGTGCTACTGCTCTGTGTCATGAACCATCAATGACGTATTACCCCAGTCCCATCGAACAGGACCTGAAGGACACTCCTGACCGTGGGCAGGCACTGGAACCACTCCCGCTTGCCAGACACTGGGGCTGTGGGCAAGAGGAAGTGAGAATGAGGCACGGCAAGCAGGCAAAACAGCTTTTTGGGTGACAGAACCCCGCAGCTTTGGATTAGACAGCTACAGTAAGGTCTCACTGAAATGCTTAAACCTGCCTGCCGTTTCTACATATCTCTCTGGTGTTAATTTAATAGTTATTGCAGTCACAACAACAGTCACGAGAGTAATTTCAGTTTATTGAATCAGGTACTTACGTTGAATTGGAACGTAAATACATTTTCTAGTTTCATCTTCTCGGCAGAAATGGAAGGTCAATCTTCTATCCCCATATTACAGGTAAAGAAACTTGAATGTGGGATAGACCAGAGATTCAAACATGCTCTGAATCCAAAGCCTGAGCTCTTCCTACTATGCCTTCATAGCCACAAAAGTGAACATCAAATTTTAGAGAGATCTATTTTACATCTTTTCTGCAATGGCTTCCACTGGCCCTGAGGGTTCAGAGGCTCTGCCCCTCCATCTGCCCCGCCCCCGCCGCTGCCACCTGGGAAAAGACTAGGTTTAGCTCTGTATTAGTTTCCTAGGACTCTTGTAATAAAGTACCACAGACCATGGTTTCTGTAGTTTAAACCGCAGAAATTTGTAGTCTTATAGTTCTGGAGGCTAGAAGTCTAAGATCAAGGTGCCCCCTCTGAAGGTATCAGGGGAGGATGTGTTCTAGGCCTCTCTCCTAGCTTTTGGTAGTTTCTTGACTTGTGGCAACATGATTCCAGTCTTCACATGGTGCCGTCCTAGTGTGCATGTCTCTGTGTCCAAGTTTCATGTAAGGACCTTACAAAAAAAATAAATAAGGACCCCAGTCATATTGGATTAAGGTCCACCCTAATGAACTCATGTTAACTTGATAATCTGCAAAGACTTTATCTCCACATAAAGTCATACTGACAGGTAGTAGGGGTTAAGACTTCAACACGCTTTTGGCAGACACAATCCAACACATAACAGGCTGCCTTACACATGTGGAGGCTGTCCTGCCTACTGTGCTCTGTGAGCTCCTGGCCAAGGCACTCAGGCATCTGTTAGGTCACCAAAAGGAGGACAGGAACATGGGGGTGTGTGCAGGGGTCTAGAGGGGACCTTCTTTTGGGGATGAGGATAGGGAATGAGGAACAGGGAGGAAAATCAGCAAATCCATCTGCCCTTTGCTGCCCTTGAGGAGCATAAGAGGCTTTAGGGCCTCGCTAACTCCTCAGCATCTCCATTTAATGAAATGAGGGCTTGCAGCTGCCGCTCATCGTAGCACACCGATTGCTATTAGCGATAGCACCTCACAAGCACTGTACCTATTGTCCCGGCTCACCGAACGCCAGACAGCCCTCCCGCGGGGGACTCTCTCAGCGAAGTGGGCCTGGCTCCACCAGCAGGATCAGTATCTCTTCCTGCCTGAGAGCCCGGAGCCACTCAATATCCCAGAAGATAAGAGATCAATTCCAGCACACCAGAGAAGAAACCGATCAGTCGAGGAAGCAGGGCCCACTTGGAGATTAGCAGATCTGGGAGGGAAAATTAATAGTAGCTAATTCAGTCACACTTAAAGTCCTCCCAGTAAAAGGTTTTATCCAGATTGAATAAAGTAGGATCTGTGCATTTGCTGGTGACTTGAAAACTCTTGATGAAATTTTGTGCAGTTGTTGATCATTCAGTACCTCTGATCCTGTTGGTAATTATTGTTAGAGTTCCATTTGATAACAACACTGGATAAGGTGGGAAGCATCATATTTAAATACAAATGATGGATTCAAGTATACATACCACTTACTCCCCCTTCACTAGTCATTCAACAAATAGGTAATAAGCAATTATTATGTACCATGCATTGCGGTGGGCCAGTATGGAGTCACAGCTACGAATACATTACGATTTCTTGGCCCTCACATTCTCTTGGTCCAGAAAACAGACATAACTGTTAACGATGAAACCATCCCTCAGAGTGTTAAGTACTCTAGTAGATTTTTGACAAATGTGCTTTGGGAAACATAGAAGAGGGACATTTAATTCAGGGAGGGAATTGAGATGCTGGTTGGAAAAGGAGTCACACAGGGTGTGATGTTTGGGCTACATTTTGAAGGATGAATAGAATTTTCCAGAAAGACACAACTTGTTTTTGATTTCCCTTTTACAGTGAAGAACCAGCTATGTCAGGTTACTTTTCCAAGGATAAAGGTAAATGGCAGAGGCGTACTTGAACCCTACCGCCTGACTTCAGAGGCAACTCTCCTTCTATGATTCCTTTCTTTCCACTTCCAGCCTCTTTAAGTCTGAGAATTGGGGAAACTGGAGACAGAAGCATCCAGCGAAGGTTTTGCCCCAAAGCAGCTGCAGTGCCTAACGCCCAGTGATGCCAAGGGAGGCTGCCCACTCAGGATGCCTGCAGGCCCTGGGCACCATCCGCAGCCCTCTGGTACATGGTGGTGATGAGCAGCCTTCCTCCTGGCACAGACCCGGCTGCATTTCTTTCTGTAACAACTGAACTGATTAGAAAGAAACTTCGACTTGATTAGTGATTATTGTCTGAGTGCAGCCGCGACTCTAAGCCTGCTCATTCTGGGGAGGGAGGGATGCTTTGAAAAAAAAACACTAGCAGGCTTCTTGTTGCCTGAGCAAAATGCAGGCTTGTCTCAGCCCCTCCCCACATCTGGTCTTTCTCCAAGTTGATTCTGAACTGATGTTGGCCTTTTTCTGGAGAGGGCTGGGTAGGCAGGACAGGGTGGAATCCTTTCCTACATCACCCCTCCATGCAGAGAGGCCCTGAAAGCACGGCATCTGGAAATCTGGCCAACCTTTTCCTGTGCCTGTCTCCTGAGTCCAGCCACAGAAGCCAGACCTTAACCTGCGCTAAGCCTCCAGCATCAGATATCTGCTCAGACTCACCTGGGTTCAACCACGTATCCATGGGACCTTGCTTGACTTCTCTGTGCCTCAGCTTCCTCCTCTTTAAAATAAGAATGATAGTCCCTACCTTATAAGGTTATTGACAGACCCAAATGAGATAGTCAACAATGCTGTATGTTTATTGGTATTATTGCTGTTATCATTGGTATTGTTGTTGTGAATTATGGAAATCCCAACTTGGCTTCTTTGGATCTAAGGGAAAATCTCCTTGGGCAAACTTCTCATATCTCTGGATTTGAGTTCCCTCTTTGGTAAGAAAGAGGGATTTTTGTGAAGATTAAATGAGATAGTGACTGTGAAATGTTCTACACAGGCCAGATGTAGACAGAGCAGAGCCTCCATGTGCATTAGATGGACCTGAGATTGAGTTTTGTTGGACACAGTTACTCAGCCCAAACCCAGGCCAAAGGATCCCGGGACCAGGGTCCTGGAGTGGCAGTGAACTGTGGAGTTTTTAACAAACTGGGATGTGTGCTCTCTATCCTGGGGAAGGTAAACCAAAGGGACAGGAATACAAACCTTCCGACTTAAGGATCTTTAAAGCCCTGCAGATGAGCTGAAGGAAAGTGCTGAAGGAAAGCAGACGTTAGCAGGATGAGAAAGGGTTGATGGGGGGCTTAGAAGTGGAGGATTAGAAGAAACATGGAAAGGGCAATCCTCTGGCAGATGAGGGAGGAGAAAGTGAACATTTATCGAGTGCCTACCAGTCAGATGTGTGTTAGGGGCTTCTCATCCATTGCCTCATCAAATCTCTCAACGAGTCTTCGAAGAGGCAGCACGAGCCCAATGTGACAAAAAAGAACCCAGGGCTCAGAGAGGTTCTGAAACAGCTCAAATTCACACAGTCAGGAGCACGGAGATGGGATTCAGTCTTCCCCCCAAAATGGTGTTCTTGCCACTGTACTGGGCTGTGTTTTCCATTTTAGTGCAGTTCTAATTGATCTCCCATCTTTCAGGCCTTGGATCTGTTGGGCCTGTGCTCATCTGAAGAATCTGGCCGCACCGTGGCGTCCCGCCACCCTTGCTTGTGTCAACACCTGTTCTTCTAGTGCTCAGCAGTGTCTGGCACTGAGTAGGTGCTCACTAAATACACCCTTGCTACACAGGGACAATATAAACTCTGAGAAAGGGGCACCTGTCACGCTTTTCAGCAAAAACAGGTGGTGTCCCTGCTTAGCTCCGTTGTACATACTTCGGGGATGAGCTGACCCTGACACGATGCCACTGAGTCATTTCTCAAGTTGTGGCAGACACCAGGTCTCCATCTCCTGCCCCTCCCACACACTCTATCATCTCTCTTTCTCTCTTTTCTACTTCTTTCATTCTCTTGACCTCTGTCTCTTGCCCACATGGTTCACTTTCTCTTCTTTCAACTCTTACTGTTTCTTTTAGCCTCATTCCCTTTTCCTTTACTTCTTCTCTGTTCTAGTCCTGTCTCCAGCAGCCATGGGCATGACCCAGGTTTTAGGGAACTCACTTTTGCTCCAGAACAAAAGCAGAGAGTCAACTTGGCCATAAATATCTTGTCAGGCTGGCCTGCAAACCAGGGAGGGAGAAAAAGTATGGGACGGGGTATTCCTCAGCCCAGCTGTACCCTTGCCTTATGATCTTAGGCAAGGCATTCAAACTCTGAGTCTTATTTTCATTTTTGTTCCATCTTTTCATAGCACTATAGTGAGAGTCAAATAAGACCGAAGCAGACCCTGTGATGTGAGCAAGAGAGCATTTTAGAGTCATGATAGCTTTAAGTTCTGGCTCTGCCATGTGACTAGCCTTGTCCCCAGTTCCCCTATCGACAAAAATAAATATCTTACAGGGTTGCAGTGAGGAGTCAGTGTGGTGACTATGAGAAAGTACCTTACAAATGCTAAAGCTCTGGTCTCAGTTGCAGTTTTATGAAGAGAACCTCAAACTGTCCTCCATCAGTGGCTTCTTCCTTTGGGAAAAGGATGGCCACTTTCCCAAGGCTGCCTGTGAAGGTGCCCTTCCTCTCCTGCCCTTCCCATGGGACTCGGTCCTACTTCCTCCCGCCAACCACCTTCTCTGCCAGCTTGGCCATCTCTCCCTGGGGGAGCCCCACTGAGCAGGCCCCGTGTCCCAGAGTCGAGAGTCTGGCCATGTTGGGTTTGTCCGCCAGCCCCTGGCAGCCAGGCCGCTGATTTATCTCCCGATGCACTCTATGCCATCTGTTTTTATATTGCTTTCAGCACAAGATAAGTGGCTCCCATACAGCGCTGAGCTTCAGAGATTGCAAAGTTCATGAGTTTGCAGAATTTATGATAAGGCAGAGAATTGTCTTAGTGCATCATTCATGTGCGCAAGGTCCAGAACGAGATGCTGCTGCTTCCAGATGTTTCCTTCTTCCCTCCCATCCCCTTCTCAGGAGGTGGGATGGCCAGCCAGCATCCCCGTCACTCGTGCCTGAACCATGTGAGTGTGCAGTTCCTCACTAGCTTCAGCAGTGACACAGTAGGGAGCACTTCTCTACAGAAAAGAGCGGGAGGAGGGAAAAAGATACGAGGTGGCTGATCACCATGTTCTGTGTCCTCCAAAAGTGGTTGGCTGACAACTGAAGTGTTGGATGATAGTGAAAACTATTGTCCAGTGTTTTATTTCTCCTTGAATTTTGTTTGGTAAAATATTTCACCATCTTGAGTTGCTATGTATCATAAGTTCTACATATGCATTAAAAAGACCACGAATGATTGTCTAAAATAGAGGTCCCCTACTTTTATTCTCTATTTTTTCTATGTCAGGCACAGAAAGTTTTTGGTCAGTGGATACAATACAAAGAACACTGAGGAATGTGTGAGGTGTCTTAGGCTCTGCAGAAGAGGAGGCCTGCGTTTCAGGTGGAGGAAGGCTTTGAGCATATGGCTTTGGGGATAACTGGTTGAAGTAGGAGCCAGTCAGGTAGAGAGGGTGGAGAGGAACATCCTTAGCAAGAGAAATGGCAGGTGCCAGGTCCCAGAGGCAGTAGAGCATGGAGCTGGTTCTGGAACTCCATGATTCCATGGTGGTTGAGTGTGGCCAGAGTGAAAAGGCCTGTTACAAGTGTGCAAAGTGAGATGGAGAAGATGCAAAGTTCAATAGCTTCCACAGGACCTCGTGTGCCATGCTAAGCATTTTACATTCCTTCCACGGTGAGCCGCTAGAGCTGCTTACTTCTTTATTTAAAGTAAGCTACCATTCATTGATTTAGTGCTTCCTGTGTGCTAGGTATTGAAATGCACTTTACATATATTATTCCCATATCTCACAACAACTCTGTTGTGAGATGGATCTTATTATGCCCATTTTATAGAGGAGAAAGTAAAGATTAAACCACTTGATTAAGATTATACAAGTGGTAGGGCTTGTATTTTTATTTGGGTCTTTCTGACACTAAAACATTTCATCACTATTCTATGATACCTCCTAGCTGTGTCAATCTACCCCTTCAAGAGCATTAGCATCCTAATGTCATAACTCAGGATTAGGCGGGCATGACCTATAAATCAGAGAAAGACTGGAGAGGTCATAGCCTGGAAATTTTAGGATCGAATAAGCATGGGGTTCAGAATGGCATGCTCATTTAGCTGGCCACAGCTTGGTAAGCAGCTAGCATGGTAACACCATGTGGTGTTTGTAACCTCCGACAAATAAGCAAGAGGGTTTTGGGAGTCCTCTTCTAAGATCCTATGTGGGCCGTGAATAAAGTTATGTTCTGAAGCATAAACCTAATGTGCATACTTATCTTCCTGGCCCACCTGACCCACTGTGTATCATTCACTTGTCTCTCTTGAAAGTCCAGACTTCTGCTCATGCCAAAGACCTATAGGTCCTCAACTGGTCTTCTTGGCTCAAAGCAGGCTGCACTTTTCTCTGGGCTTTTCCTCTCGACTATAGCTTTCCCCTTAGTCTCAGCACTTGGATAATGTTCTGATATGTGTACCTGGCTCTCAAAGGTCTTCTACTCATGTGCACCAATTTGGGCCACCCTCACACAGCTTGCCTTTTCATTATAGGTGGAACAAGATACAGTCAAGTGGCAGGCTGTGACCACGTAAGTGAAACGACAAGTCCTGGGCCCAGAAGAAGAAGGTAGTAAGAGGCATATAACCAGAAGAGGCATTTGTGGATGGGGCCAGAGTTAGAGTCCACTTCTAAGACTGAGGCCCCATATCTGGGTCTGATGGAACAAGTGTGCTCTACCTCACTGCCTAGTAACAGGGGTCCCTGGCAAGGGTAGAGATGGAGTGCAGAGGCTGAGATGAGACTCCAAGGGAGAATCTAAGTCATCGAGGACTGAAAATCCTAAGATCAGTACTAATGAATCCCTGTTTTCTTTGAGTTTCATGGAATTTTGAGCTACTGAATTCTGGAGATATTAGCCATGGTCCATAGGGGAAAAGATAAGATACATGTCAGGCATGGCCCAGGTTGCAAATATTGGAGTGCGAGATTTCTATGTGCTAGAAATATAGACACTCAACAAATCCTGTCAGAGTTAAACAAGTAGGGCCCCAATAATGGTGACTCATTTGAGCAAAAGCCTTAAGAGTGTGTCTGTGTGGTAGAAGAGAAGTAGGGAGAGGGACAACTCTGGTGACACAGAAGTCTGGGGAAAAAGAAGTGAACCGATGCTTTTTGAGCACTTGGGCTAGCCCCTGCAAACCTTTTCTTGCCCAATCCTAATTCAACGCCATGGGGATAGGTGTTAGCATCCCTCTCACAGGTGAGGAAAAGGCTCAGCAATATTAGAGGAATCAGGCAAGGTAATGCAAATTGTAAGAGGCAGAGTCATGGTTTGAATTCAGGTTAAAAGTCTGAGATTCACACTTTTAACCACTCTTTGTGGCTTCTGAGTGTCTCAGCTAGTCTCAGTTGCAACATTGAGGCCAGCTTTACCGTTAATTAAAATTTCCCAGAGGTATTTACATTTTAAGGTTGAGCTCTTGAAACAAGAAAAACCATCATAACTCAAATAGCAAAAGTTTGACTTCCTTAGATCTGTTCTCCAACATGGTGGCTATGAGCAACACGTGGCTCTTGAATATTTGAAATGTGGTTAGTCTGAATTGAGTTACACTCCAATGTAAAGTACAAGCTAAATGTTGAATGGTTACAATAAAGAATAATGTAAAATATCCTATTAATTTTTTATATTAATTAAATATTGAAATGATAAAATTTTGGATATATTGGGTTAAATAAAATATCTTACTGAAATTAATTTTATATGTTCGATTTTTCCTTTATTCCTGTGACTACCAGAAAAATGTTATGACATATGTGGTTTGCGTTTGAGGTTTGCATTATATTTCTCTTAGATATACAATCCTAGATAACAATGTGCCAACATTTTTTATGTCTTTCATTCAAAACATGTATGTTAATGGTGACTACCTTTATTGAAAATTTATTGTTCCAGGAGTCTGCATAGTCAACATACATTGTTATACACACATAAATAATATAGAAATATTATTTCCTCATTTTATAGATGAAGAAGACGAGAACCAGGTTAACTAAATCCAAGATCCATTGACTAGTAATAGACAGCCCAGCACATGGTTATAGGTGTGTGCTCTGGGCCAGTTGGTCTGGATTCAAATCTCACTTCTTCCACTTATTAGTTGGTGAAGTTGGGCACAATACTTAACCTTTCTGTGTCTTATTTTCCTGTTCTGCACTTGAAGATTTAAAAAAAAACAGAACTTACCTAGGCTAGTTAGAAGAATTCAGTAACTTCCTACATGTTAAGCACTTTCAATAGTGCCTGACTCACAAAAATAAATGATGGTTAGCTATTTTTGTCCTCAAGTGACAAGGGCTAAGATCTAAACCTGCTTTACCCAATACTCTTTTCAGAAGATGGCTTATGAAACATCTTTTGTGTGTTAGGTACATTACTTTGATGCTATGGGGTATGTAATATTAATAAGAAACAAATTCTCAAGAATTACAGTCTTGTACAAGAGATAAGAAATGTACATAAAAACTACAATACAGAATAGAAAGAGGTAAATGGTGACCAAAAAATGATGACATGAGGACATAGAGATTAAGCTCCAATTAGGTCAAAGTCACTTTGACTTGGAGGCAACCAGAGGATATTTCTTGGAGGAGGTGATGTTTGTCAGGACCTTAAAAATGGGTGGTGTAATGTTGAGCAAAGATGAGAGTTAGGACATCGTGGCTAAAGAAAACAGTAATAGCAAAAGTACAAACATGAAGAAGTGAAGGCACCTTGGAGAATGGTTAGGAATTTCCTTCTGCTGGAGCATGAATTTGTGGCAAGTGGTATGAGAGACTGTGCTGAACCATCAGGTTGGGGCTGCTCACAGAGGGCCGTGAATACCAGGCTAAAGAGTTTGTTTATCAACGACCAGTTGTCATGGCTGCTGCATGTGGCTTGGCTTTGGTACTCTGAACAAGCATGCTCAGATAGGGGAACAAGTGGAGGCTGAATCCTTCCCTCTGCCTCTCCATCAAGCCACACACACATCCTTCACTGGTAGTAGGAGGATCCTTTTTTTCTAATTTACGAAGAGGCATCTGAGCCCTATCAGCTTTGTCGTCAAATTGTCCCTTTACCAGACTTGCTGATCACTGATACCCCACAGTGTCACCTTCCGCATCCTTAGCTGCTGCAGCAGTTAGCTGAAAGGCTTCTCCCCTGACCCACTCATGTAGAGAAACTCCCCAGGAACTGGTGTTCTCCCTCCCTCCTGTAAATATAAATGATGGCTCTGTCCCCAGCTGCTCAGGATCATTTCCATATAGGCTGGGATACTGAGGAGTCCCAGGATGTCTCAGGGTCATTGCAGGAGTTGCTGTAGAGTCACCTCCCTGAAGCCCTGGCTTGTATTTATTCAAGTAAAATTGCCCAATGCCAGTGTGTCTCATGATCCCAACACTGGCTCTGCCCCCATGGGGCCAGAAGGAAAAATGGCACCTCTGCTGTCATCTCCCAGGGAGCTTGGCTCTCTCAAATTGAGTTACTCACTGCTCCTAACTTTGCCGTCATCATTTCCTTCTGCAGCCTATTAAAACTCTATCCCTGACTAATGTAGCTGAACACACTGCTCCCACTCTCTTCTTCTGCCAGCAGCATCTGTACAAAAAAATCAGCTTTGTCAGGCAGGCTTCTCTTTCCCTCTCACTCCCTTTCCTCTCCCTCCCAAGAGTTCACCCAGTCATTGTCTTCCCCAAATATTCCAGAAATCTCCCTCTGCCCTTGAGCCGTCCTTAGCCCGGATTCCAGGGCTCTGGGGCAGGCTGCAAGTCTCTCGGCCTGGCAGGTGGTGAAGTCTTCACCCAGCTGCCATCTTCACCAGCCCATATGGGCAAACAATATGCTTTCTATAGAAGCCTTTGTAGGTCCCACCCAGCAGAGCATACCCACTTTCCAAACCTGCCTGACAGAGTTTACGTGTACGATAGGAACAAATCAGACAGTTTGTTGACATGTTCAACATGTGTGGTTTGGCACTGATTCAAGTTGAATGTGTTTGGGTGTGTGTTAAGTATGTTTTCAATTTTCAGCCTTGATTTCATACCTGTACATGTCAAACACACACATGCATTGATATTATAAGGCCATATAAATAAAAGCCACAAAATTTCAAAGCAAGCAGGCAGCAGGCAGGAGTCTTTGTAGATACTATCTCTTCTATCTATTGCCTAATTTCTTTTGTTTTCATGGAATTCTGGGCTACTGAATTCTGGGGGTGTTGGCCATAGTCCATGGGAAAAAGATAAATACATGCCAGGCATGGCCCAGATTAAATGGGATGGATATTTTGCAAATATCAGAAAGTGAAAAAATGAAAATTTTGCTTCTGTCTTAAGAGTATTTTCTGGGTTTTGTTTTGTTTTGTTTTTAATATGTTTCATCTAAGGACAAAGGCTCACTAATGCCTACGGGAAATAAGAACAAGCAAATTTGTCAATTAGAATACTGTTTGTGCTTCTGTTGCCCAGGTCAATCATTTTACTAATTAGTTAATTCATTCATTCGTTAATTTATTCACTTATTCATTTGACATCAATTTTTTAAAATAACATTTTTTTCTGATTATAATAGTAATGCATATTCATTTCAGAAATGTGAAAAATCCACTAAAGTACAAAGACAAAATTAAAATCATCTTTTGTCTCTCAATCCAAAGCTGTTGGCTAATATTTTGGTGCATTTTTCTTCATAAAGGTATCCTAGACGTGGCCACACCCCTCAGGCACCCTCGCTTCTTGACCCTGAGCCAGAGTTAGCGCTCCTTTCAGAGTAAATCTACCTCACAAAATAGAGGAAAACAATGAAGATTTTGCCAAAGTTTTCAGGGAAAGGCAAAGGAGAAGGATACAATACATACTGCACAGCTAAATTTAATTTAAAAATCTCTCTTAGACCTCTGAGTTCTCTGCTATGCCCCTAACTCCGATCAACTGCCAGCTGCCTCAACTCCTTGCCTATCCTTAGTCCTGCCACAGAGAGCTTGTACTGTTCCCGGCCCCAGTCTCTCTTCTCTCCACGTCTTCACATGTATGTCTCTTCTATGTAGACAAAGGATCCCCATCTTTGCAAAAAAAGTGTGTTTTTTCCTTATAACAGATCATTTTTTCTGACTCATTCAGATACATAGGTATATATATGTGCACACACCTTTATATAGGAATTTTGTTAAAATGAGATTTTATTGCATCTTGTAGTTTTTTAACTGTTTTTTCTTCTGCATTATATATTTTATAGACCCTTACAATCAAATGTTTTTTGACAGTATGGTTTTTTATAGTTGTGTAACATTTCATTATATGATGTACTATAATGTTTTTGACTAATACGCTATTATTGGATATTTTGGTTGTTAATAACTTTTGCTATTATATATAGGACTATGATAAACATCTTATATATCTCCAATTATTTTCTTTGTAAACATCTCCAACTATTTTCCTAGGATAAATTTCTAAATTTGGAATTTCAAGGTCAAATTGAATGAGCATTTTGAAATTTGGTATAACTTTGCCTCCCGAAAAGTGTCAACATGAAACGTCTATTAAGCACTTTCTGGGTACCAGGCACTATGCCCACTGCCAGAGATTCAAAAATATCTAAGATATTCTCTGTTATTGAAGAGCTTGTAGTTAAGCATTTGCTTTAACTAAATGGTATGCCCCTGCTCCATCTCTAAATCATCTATTTGAACTTGCACTTAATGACATGATTGAGAAGCTAATGGAACTAATCCTAAATTTATTTTTTAAATGTCTATCACATACAATAAACTTTCTGATTCTTGAAGCAAACTCAAAATTTCTGTATACAATATTTGCCAGTTTATAATACTTGCAGGAATACAAAATGCTTCTAATTTTACCCCAAAATTATATATTTTGAAGAAAAAGGTAAATATTTCTTATTTATGGATTAAAATTATTTAACTTTATCTTAAAGAGGTAAGTGCTGTGTGTGTGTGTGTGTGTGTGTTACATACTGAAATCTTGTATGAAATTTTACATTTTAGCTCTGCAGAATTAGGCTAACAGAATATGAAATTTGTGTCTTTGCTAGGATATTTTCTGTTGCCTTACTTCATCACTGGCATCAGCTATTGTTTCTAAGTACATTTTCTGTTTAGATCATATATAAGCACTTCTAAGCAATAAATCTGAATTATACATGTCATGGTAGCTTTTATTTTTACCACTAAATATTTGCAAGAATTTCACCCTCTTGCTAGTGTTGGTTATGGGATTGACTTTTGCCAATGAAATATATCAGTGACATTAGCTACTTTCAAACAAGCTTTAAGAGCCATCACTTGGTTCTGCCATCTCTCCTTTCTTCTTCTAGACTAACGTGTTCCTGATAGGATGTGCTGTTTCAGCCTGGTCAGGGGACAGAGATGACACACATCTACTCATATAAATAAGAAATAAACCTCTGCTGTGATTCTGGGATCATTGTTACCACAGCATAATGTAGCTTAAGAGGACTGTCATACATGCTAATGCTTAAGATGCCATGTCATATATGTAACGAATATGACATGATTGTTGTTCTTTATTTAATTCAATCCATTAATTTACACCTGCAGCATGTGGCTTTTCATTCGAAGTATTGGTACATTGGATTGAGTAGAATTTTTGGACTATATTTTTGGAGGGTGAGGGAGGGGAAACGCATTTTACAAACCAGCTGATTAACTGTTTTGTTACAAGTACTGATATATAAAATTTCCAGCTGTGATCTCTAGCATCAGGTGATTACCTAAGTTGACTTCAAGTTAAAATGCAAGAATATATTTCAATTTCAATTTAATCAACCACACACAAAAATTAAAATCTACCAAATTTCTATCTATGTCATTCCCTCCCCATCTGTTTGTGAGCTTTGTGTGACGTCTTCTACAAATATCTCAAGCAAGGCTAGTTGTGCTTACCTCTGCATCTCCATACTATTTAACCCTGCCTCTCACAGAAGAAATAACTCTTATTTATAATTATGAGTTTATATTCTACTGAGTGACTCATCTCTTAAGAGCAAGGACTGTGTCTTATCCAACCCTTCATAAATATTAAAGATTCATTCATTTTTCCAAGCATTCATTCATTCAACAAATATTTATTGAGCAATAACTATGTGCCAGTCCGGAAATTTAGTGATTAACAAAACAGATATGATAACTGCCCTCATGGAGAAGACAGGCAATAAACAAGCAAAAAAAAAAGTTCAGATAGTGCTTAAATACTGTGAAAGACAGGTAAAAGGTGAAGTAATAAAAGATAATGATGGCTTAGTGGATACAACCCGGCTAGAAATGTCAGTAAATCTAGGAGAAAGTACAATTCATGCAGAGACCTGAAGAAACCACCTGGGGGAAAAGTACCTCAACCAGAAGAAAAAGGGGAACATAAAGTCTTCAGGGCTCGAAAGAGCTTGGCTTATTCATTATTGAGAAATGTAAAGAAATTGAATTATTACAGATAGACATGAAGAAAACTTGGGAGAGACAATGAACTCTTACAGAACATAATAAGAAATTTATTATTTTTTCTAAGAAAAATGGGAGGCCACTGATGAGTTTTAAGTAGAAGAATAACATGATCCTGTTTGTGTTTTTAAAATTTGTTCTTACTCAGGATAGAGGTGAGTTTACGGGGAAGCAAGAATAGAGTAAAAAGCCATTAAGTAGGCAACTAAAATTGTCCTTGGGAAATGTGCTTATAGCTGAGATCATGGGGGTGGCTGTGAAAGTGGGAAGACAAGGATGGATTTTGGATACATTTCAGAACAAGAAATTATGAAAGTTGCTAATAGGATGAGCTATGTGGGCGATGGAGAAGGAGGTATTAAGGTGATGTCCATGTTTTGGGCTGAAGTAAATGTGTAATTGGAGGTGCTATTTACTAATTTTACTAATATGGTTCGATTGGAAAAGGAAAAGTCTTAAGGCGGAGAGGGGGTAAGAATCCTACTTTGTATATAATATGTTTGAAGTGCCTATGAGATAGGTAAACGGAGGAGAAGTGGAGTAGGCAGTAGCATATACGAGTCATAGCTGAGAGGAGAGCTTTGGGCTGAGATATAAATTTTGGAGTCTTCAGGATATAAATGTTATTTAAAGCCATGGGACTACATGGGATGACCTGGAAGAGAGACTCGGTAAATGTTTACTGAACGAATCAATGGCCAAATGAATCAATGGATGCCAAGACCAGGGCGGAGGCTGGTGGTTCCCTAACTGAATACAGCGATGCCAGAGGAGAAGCGGGCTTAGCAGTGGCGATGGAGGGGGAGGTGAGTATGGTTGGATTCGTGAGTCACAAGTGCCTCCTCCTCAGTTAGAGATTTGCAGGAAATGCTCACAAATGTGTTTGTGTGACCTTTGGGGAGAATGACAGCTAAAGAAAAACATGTAAGCCTTATCAGCCTCTTGGGAGACTGAACTGTTGGAATGGATAAGATGACTAGGAAGACCATGTAGAGTGGGAGAGGAAGGATACTAATGGAAAGGTGGTGTCCACATGTTCAAATGGGTAGAGGAGAAGGGACCCTTTAGGAAGGAATGCTTGGAGATGGGGCAGAGGAGTAGCGATGACAACACAGATGAGTCAGAAAGAACTCTGTCAACAGTGTCAGCGCCTACAGAGAACGAGAGTAAAGTCATTGGATTTGCAGAGAGTCTCAAGTAGTGGCGGGAGCAACTCACTGACCACTGATTGAGAGGTGGGCTCCTGGAGAGGATGCCTTATTTTCTCAAGAGGCTTACTAGAGATGGGAAAAGATCGTTTGAGGGGAAGGTGGTCTGAGAAAAGACAAAGAGGTCACTAACATTTGTTGATTGAGAATATATATTGCAGGGAGAACATAATAATTGCATTACCAGCTGGTACTAGATTGTCTCCTAGGGAGAGGACTGGCTTTGTTTAGGAAAATACTTTGACAAGATATTTTGGATTTGAAAGATGAGATTCCAAGCATAGTATAGGAATATACAGCCAAATAAGAAAATAACCAAACTCTTCTGTGTAAGGCATGAACAGGAATATGGGGACTGAGATGAGCAGAATGAGAGAAGGAAGACGATAAAAGAGAAAAGGAGGGAACGGGGAGACAAGACAGCAGGAGGCTGGAATGTGCAGAGCTATCGCAATCAGTTAAGTTTGTTTGGCACACCACTCTTGGTTCCCTTACTTCTCCGTGAAGGCCTGATGCACGCACAGTTTGATAACAAGAGTATTTGACGAGAATGAAAGAATCAGGGTGGTGTCCAATGTTAGCTTGTGTGGAGTGGAAAGGGGTTAATTTTCTTTAGATAACTAAATGTGTTCCAAACTGAACAAATTCAGAGGTAACCAGAAGCATAAAAGCCTTTCCCCAAAATTTTGGAAAAACTGGGTTTTCTCTGACAGGTGGGTTTAGGGTTATGGGCCAATTTCATTCAAATCTCAGAGGACAAGACTAACTCTAATTCACATCAGAGTTTATGCATACTCTGGGCAAGACACAGTATGCCAAAGACCTTAATAGTTATCTTATTTATTTTTCAGAATGACATTAAAAGTTAACAAGAGAGTATTAACTTCTATTTTCAGATGGGCAAAATGTGACTCAGAAAGGTTAAGTGAATTGTCCAAGATCACACAGCTTGCATTAGTAAAGAAATAATTTTAACTCAGATATCTCTGAATCTGATATGCTTTTCATTTCACCAAACTGACTCCACTTGTAGACTGGGCCGAGGGCCGAGGGGAGGGGTAAAAAGACTTGAAACATGAATAGGTTGAACAAAAGAAGCCAGGATTGAAGGAAGGGTCTGGAGGAGGAGCGAGGGGGGAGTAAGGGAATAGGTGAGGGAAAGGAGAGGAGAGGAGAAGAGAGGAGAGGAGAGGAGAGGAGAGGAGAGGAGAGGAGAGGAGAGGAGAGGAGAGGAGAGGAGAGGAGAGGAGAGGAGAGGAGAGAGAGAGAAAGAGACGAGGTATTTGATGAAGTGAAGTGATTTTCCTAAGCCTTTTCTACCCCTACCTTCCTTCCATCTGCTCGGGAGATTCTGAGCCTGGAACCATGCTGCTGGGCAAAAAATGAGAGCAATTAGTGGCCTCTCCCTCCCCTGTTTAATTTTGGATGCCTAACCCCTTTACAGAGTAGTTACTTTCTATTTGGCTGAGCAGATATGAGCAATGTTAATTCTATAATTGGGCCTACCACCCTGGGTGCTTGATAAGCATTAGGTGCCAAACAACATTGTTCTAACTGAAATAGCCTCTCCTTAAAGCTATCGTTGCCCATGTGTAGGCCTTTAGGCCTTTACATGCTTCAAATAAGCTTAAACTGCGCACTTAGTATTTCACAGCAGGAACCCGGGCTCCTTTAAAACTTTGTGTTTTTTGCCAAGGATTACTCTAGGTTATGCTCTGGCTTATTTATACTAAATGATGATTCCCCTGTGCTCAGACATGAAAACAAGGTCTCAATTCATAAATCTGCTGTGTCTTGGTCTTCGCTACAGTTTTTAGGCCCTTAGCGATCATTCAGGCTAAGTTTGCATTGTTTGTGTCTGGAAAACAGCAACGCAGAGTGCCAGACAGAACTTTGGGCTCTAAGTTGAAAAACCTGGCTGGTAGTCCAAATTCCACTAAAGAGCTAGTCAAGATATTTGCTTTCTTTAGACCTCAGTTTTTTCATACACAGAGTAAGAACTTTGGGCTAGATTAGGAAAAACAAACATTCCACTTCCCACTTCTGAGCACATGGCAGACATGAAGTTGATTTGATCTCTTGCCTCCTGGTCATTCTAATGGCAGTGCTCTAGGCAGCAATTATCAGTAGATTGGATTTAACATCAGGAGCTGACATCACTTTTTCCCATGCAGAGAAGAAATGACCGTCCTAATGATTGGGGTTGTACAGGCCTCAAGGAAGGGCTGCATCAAACCTGTCCTAGACACAGAGGAATCTGTCTGGATGGTCATTTCCCTTTCCAACTCTCTGTTGGAAATTTCTTTGAGTTTAATCCCCAGAATGCTCCCATTAAAATGTTAGTTTGTGTCTCCATTTTCTTTCTTTGGTAGGATAGAAGAATACTAAATTTTATAATTTAGGATAGGAAATGACCTTGGTGATCACCAACTGATTTCTATTAACAAGAGCCAACATTTATTGAGGGCTGACTATGTGTCAGTCACTGCGTCCACTGCTTTACATACCTTAGCTCTCTTAATATACATGACAGAGTCAGCCAGGGCTGGGTCACCAGTGACCTTAGTGTTGATGTATCTAATGGATTCTACTCTGCTGGCAACCTCCCACAATGGGTCTACTGTCTTTGCCTCTATACCTGAGTTGTTGAGAATCCTAGGGAGAAAATTCTATAACCAAGTGGCAAACTGATCTCAGTAGTGCGGCTGGCCAATTATGTTGTCACCGGGAATCTCTCACTCCTTCCCCACCCAACCTCACCTCTCATCTCCTCCTCTTCTCAAATTTCCTCCCAGTCGTCTTCTTTCACATTCTAAGCAGATGTTTTCATCCATTACTTCATTTTAAAAGATAAAAAAATTAAAGTGACAGAACATTGTCTCTTGTCCTCACCATTTGGATCTATGCACCACTTCCCTGATCTGTTTCTACCATCAGAGTGGAAATTAAACCCAAGGGGTGGGAAAAAAAAAAAAAAAAAAAACAACTCAGCTCACTACATACCACACCTTGATCTCATCCTCTTCCATCAACCTGGGACCTCATTTCTTTGTTGTTCTCTCTCCTCCATCACCAGCTTTTTTTCTACTTTTTCCTTCTCTTCATCCTGTAAAGAGATTCAGATTTCTCAAATCCTGAACAACTCTTCCTTGATGCTGGGCCTTGTGCATTTTTCTTTTCCTATCTAAACAAGTTGCTTAGAAGATTAATCTACTCTGCCTGTTTTTAAAACTCACATTTACTCCATTCATTAGGACCTGGCTTGCTTCCCTGCCTTCTCCTCCTCCATGACCTCACTGAACTGTTCTGTCAAAGATCACTGGGGGACCACATATTATTAAACCAGGGAACATTTTTCAGTCCTTATTTTTCTGGACTTCTCTGTATCATTAGATATAATCCTCTTTCTTTGAAACTCTTCTGTTCCCTTACTTTTTAATGGTTCCACTTTTTTTTCTGGACTCTTTATCTCTTAGATATTTTTTCCATGGATGACTTTCTAGCTTCCCTTTTCTGCCTGCTCTTTAAATGTGGGTGTTCTGTAGGCCTCCTCCTCCTCCCACACAGTCTGCCCTCCCTGGGTAATCTCATCACCTCCCATGGTTTTAACTACCAACTTTATGTGGATGATGCTCCAACTTTGACTTCTTAGCTCAGCTTCTGATTCATTCATCCATATGACTTCTGCTCATCTCTATTTGGATATCTCACAACACTTCAGAATCAGCAAGTCTAAAGTTTCAAGGAATCTCTCACGTGTCCCTTGACTTTTGGAGCCTCAGGCCTACTTGCCTCCAGTATTTTCTAGATGGTTAATGGCACGTCCACCCACTCTGTCCATACATCTGGAAATCCTAATTTCTTCTTCTAATACTGTTCAAGTTTTTAACTAAAACATTTCTCACATCTGACTCTTCATTCTTATTCCTAACCCCATTTAGACACTCACATTCTTTCATCTGGAACTTACAACCTTCCTAATTAGTCACCTTACCTCCAAGTTATCACCCTCAAATCTCTTTCTAAATCTGAGGCATCTATTCTGTACATTAAAATGCAAATCTGACTGTCTCTTTCTTGCTTGTACGCATATACAATGGTATATTACTCGGCCATAATAAAAGGTGAAATACTGCCTTTGTGACAACATGGACGGATCTTGAGATTATCATGCAAAGTGAAATAAGTCAGACAGAAAAAAATGAGAACCGTGTGATTTCACTCATATGTGGGATGTAAAACTGAAAGTGACAGACGTGACAAAGACTCATGGACATAGACAGTGGATTAGTGGTTACCAGAGAGAATAGGGGAAAGTAGGAGATAGATGGGGGTAAAGGGGGCCAAATATTTGGTGACAGAAGAAAATTTAACTTTGGGCACTGAACACAATGTGATATACATATGACGCATTATTGAATTGTACACTTGAAACCTATGTGATTTTATTAACCAATGTCACACCAATAGTTTTAATTAAAAAAAATCCTTCCATGAATATAATTGCTTATAAGATAAAGAACAATTGCCTAACTGTGGCTGGCAGGAGAACACAGAGGTTAAGAGGGTAGATACTGGAGCCCCACTCTTTTTCCGGGATTAAATTCCAACTGCATCACCTGTGACTTTGGGGAAATTCTTTAAGTGTGGCTTAGTTGTATTTTATGTAAAATGGGGAAATTTTAGATTAATTGTTAAGATTAAATGCAATAATTCATACAAAGTGCTTTATACTATGCCACCTATTCGTGGTAGTAGTGCCATTATGACTACTGCCTTTACTGTTTTTATGTCTTCGTTCATGCAGATTTCTCTAGAATATCATCATCCGCCCCATCCTCTACTCCCAATATTTTTTCTCTCTCTCTTTCTCTATCTCTCTCTCATACACACAATCAACTAACTTAGAGCTTAGCCCTCAGCACCCCCTGACCATCACCAAGCCTGCTTCAAACCTGAAAACTGGCCGAGAAGCACTTCTGTGCATTCTCATTGTACCCTGTGCTTAACTGTAGCACAGCATTATCGTTCAGTAATCAATTCATCAGTTTATTTGTGTCATCCGTTGGACTGTGAGTAACCAGAGGTAAGAAAGTAGCACAGTTCCTAGTATAGAAAAGCTGTCCAACAAATGTCATTAAATAAATGAATAAATAAATGTGTCTGTACTTCCTCAATATTGAGGAAGCTCATTCCTTTCTCTGCATTCCCTCCTGATGTAGGACCCTGTTTCTTTCATTATCCCCCAGGCCTCAACTCTAGTTAACTAATTGACAGTCTCGTCTCTTTTGACATAGCTGGAGGATAAAGAGTGGCAGCCAAGGATACTCCTCTTTCTCTATACCTCTTAGGTCCTCTATAGCCTTTTCTGAGACAACTCAAATGTTTTCCCATGAATAAGGGGTTCTTAACTCTAAGTACAAGTTAGATAGTGATGGGTTACCTAATATTCCAAAGAAGAACAGGTTCAGGGCTAGACAAAAAAAAATATAAATGGCCCTTTGAAATGTTTTCTTTGTTACTAATCATTCAAAGACATTAACCTATCCCTGTCACTCCAGTCAATCCTCTTCTCTCTTCATTAAATGTACAAGGCCAGCATCCAAATAAGAACCGGTCTTTGGTTTTACAAGAAAAGGGCACATTCAGAGGCTGAGAGAAGCTAATCATTTTTGATTAGTTAGTTTCAGACTTCACTGAGTTTTGTTGGGTCTAGATTATCTGAGTCTTTATTAAGGAAGCTGGAATTGGCAGCAACTACAGGGGCAGTAACATTTGTGTGAGAACACATTTAAACAGCAGTAGTCCCATGTGCATGTAGGTTTGTTCGTGGTTGCCCGTGCATGTGTGTGGCCTGTTGTGCCTCTGGGTGGGAGAAGCAGCATGGGCATGTGACATCTCCCGAGGGAGCTGAAATTTGTCAAGGAGTGGGTCCTCACAGAAGACCAGGAGCAGCGTCTCAGTCTCTACTCTTCAATTCTATCCCACCCCCTGAAAGGCTTGCCTGCCTAGAGGTAATTTTATTTAATCTTGGCAATCTTCTGGGATACACTTTAGTAAACAAGGATCAAGCCACTCACAACCTTAATTAGGCTACACATAAATAATGGATTGCTGGATTAGCTGAGAACATACAGGAGGGATGTGAGAGCAATAAAACCAACTTTCCTTAAGTGGTCCCTTCCTTCAAGGAGCTCCAGTTTCTCCAGGCAGATGCCTGTGTCAGGCGCCGTGGAGACATTTCAGCAGTCCATTTCTCATTCATTTATTCATTCCTTTGTTTAT
Organism: Rousettus aegyptiacus; assembly: GCF_014176215.1. Taxonomy (NCBI): domain Eukaryota; kingdom Metazoa; phylum Chordata; class Mammalia; order Chiroptera; family Pteropodidae; genus Rousettus; species Rousettus aegyptiacus. The sequence continues at coordinate 43,342,899 of NW_023416308.1, forward strand.
TCATTTACTTATAATGCATTTATTCATTGCACAAATTCTTACTAACCCCTTCTGAAAATAAGACATGATGCTAGATACTGGTGGGAGGTGGGGGGAGGCAAAGGTGAAACCAACCAGAATTTTTTTCTCAATTGCTCAGTTACAAGGTGGGCTTATAACTATAAGTGAAAATTGATGAAAGGGTTTCCTGGTAGAGTGCAGTGGCAGGTTGTCTTTTTCAAAGATAATCACCACAAAATCCTTGACATTTCTCCCATCCAGTGGTGAAAAATATGAATCTGACAGTCTATTGAACTTGGGTAGAACTTTGTGGTTGCCTTCCCCAACAGAGTGCAATAGAAGTGATACTATGTTACATACCAGGCGAGGTAAGAAAGGCCATGCACCTTGCTCTGTTGGTATGCTGGCTCTTGAAACCCCACCACCATGTTGTGAGGAAACCCAAACCAACCCAGGCCACATGGCTCCAGCTGAGGTCCAGATTGACAGCAAGCATTAAACACTAGACATAGGAGTTAAGGTGCCTTCTTCAGGTGATCCCTGCCTCAACTATTGAGTCACTGTAGTCTTTGAGCCTTCCCAGCTGAGGCCCAAGACATTGTGAAGCAGACAAACCATCTCTGCTCTGCCCTTCTACATTAGTAACTCACAGAACCTGTGAACTTAATAAAATTATTGTTCCAAGTTGCCAAGTTAGGGGATCATTTGTTACACAACAACAGTGACTGCAACAAGCACCTTATGAGAAAACTCGGAGTCTAAGTCTTTGGTTTCTCCTACTTAATGATCAATAGTTCGCAAGTCCAATCAAGTCTATATATTTTTAAAAAACTCCTTTGTATTTGTTCTCTTCATTTCTGTCAATGTTGTTCTTCTTAGCCAATGCTACCTCTTTCTGGCTCTTCCTGCATCCAGCCTCATTTTCCCCACTGCATCCTTTCTAATGCTCACATCTGAGCATTGCCCTGCTTGGCCTTCATGTCATGCCTCTCAACTTGGAGAAGAACACCATGAGGAACCTGGCAGTGTGTTGGGGGTAAGAGAAACCACAGGATGAACATAGCAAGTCCTTATTTTACTCACTAAGAAGTAATTGCAAATATTTTTGTTATATAAATATAGAAAAATTACAGCATAAAACTGAAATCGATAAGAATTTTAAAGATAAAAACCAAGACTTAAAGAACATTTCTCTTAAAGCAAGAACTTCCTAAAATCACTAGTGGTATGATTCTATTCATTCCCCTCTGCCATTTGCAATATGCCTGTGGGAAAAGTTGGAGGAGCCGCCTTTAACTTTATAATAGCAATGGAGTGAGATGAAGCTCACACTCTCTAGCAGAGTGTCCAAGGCCTGCCACACTCCTAACCCACAATTTCAGTCTGGCTCCTTACTGGTAAGCCTCCTACACAACACCATCTGGTGAATGACCATGGCACATGAACAGGTATCTTCTTGGAAGAAGGAAACTTGCAAGAGGAGCCCACTTAAGGAAAATATCTATCACTCTAGTTCAGCAAATTATTATTTTTTTTGTAGTTCTAAGCCTGCCATACTGTTTTTGCTTTTATGTTTTTGTGCACACTGCTTTCTACCCCTGGTGACACTTTGCTTATGTCCTTTTCCTCATTCATTCATCAGTATGCAGTTCAAATGCCTCCTTGAAACTTTTCCTGACACCCTTGTGGAATTAACTGCTCCCCTTTCTGGGCTCCCATAGCACTTTGTTCATATAATATTTAACATGTGGTATTACGATGTGCTATAAAAATGGTCATCTTAGCCATGAGACTGAGTCCCTCAAAGACAGTAATAAAATCTTAATATTTTTTCCAAAACTACCCACTCCACTCCTTGCTGCCCACCTGACTTACTGTCTCTTAAACAGTTGGATCTCAATTGTTATTTGTCGAAGCAAGTTACTCTATTTACTTTTATTTGTATTTATATGAAGAAATACTGCCAAAGAGGTTGGCCCTCAGGCCAAGCATGCCCCATCTCTACCCTGCCCCCTCATCTTAATGGACTTACAAATTCTTAAAAGAGGGGGTCCTTCACAGACTCTAGACTTTACTTTTCTCTTAGTCAGGACATTCTTCGAGTATAACCCAGATCCTTCTCATTGTAATGTAATAGAACTGTGGAATGGTGCACAGCCAGCTGCTTTCTTTGTCGAGTGAGAAACAGCTTCTGTCTCTCCAAAAGCCCTCAGGTGGGCCACGTGGGCAGGGCTGTGTGAGAAGCGGATTGAGAACACACTCTCCTTCAGGTCTCTCTCAGCCACGCAAGAGCTCTCGCATTGCTGGTCCTAATGTCTGATATTCTACCATTAGAGATTCATTTCTTGACACTGAAAGTTTTAAACTTGAAGAGTTCTCTGTTAAAATTCAGATACTCTTAGGACAGGGGAGAAGCTGAGTCTTTTTTAAACTACCACCTTGGCAAAAATTCAATGATAGCTGGGCTGAGACCAGCAGCCCTTAAAGAACTGGGACAAAAGGTAGAAGTGATTCTGTTGAAAGGAAAGAAATATGTTATGTTCACCAAATTGTGTCAGTGCATCAAAAGTCCTGTGCTTGCATTGTGTACATTCCAGGCTGGCTGCTATGCAACATAATGGGGGGTAATTCAGGGCTTAGAGCACTGCCTGGAGATTGGAAGCTTCTACTCAGAGGAAATAAAGGGAATGATGATGGGTTTGATTCTCTTGTATAATGTCCTCTTTTTCCTGGAAAATGGAGGGTTCCCTCTCTCAGGATTCTAGATCTGAGAAAACATGACAAGGAGATTGAAAAGATGTCTTTTGTCTTTGTGGGAAATAAGATCTTTTCGTAAAATTGCAAAAATTGGCAAATACCATATTTCAGCTTCAGGGGGCAGAGAAAAACAACTGGAGAAGGGAACAGAGGGTTGCATTAATTTAAAGATGATTTTCCACTCCAGCTGCTCATCTTATTAGTTTTTAAAATTGCTTTAATATCTATATGTTTCGTTAAGAGAAACCCCACACATGGTTGGAACTCTTAGAACCAGATGGTTCCTTTGGAGATCAACTGATTTAACCCTCACTCAGAGAGGTGAAGTGAAGTATCCCATATCACCTAGAAAGTTTCTGCCCAGACCGGCACAGCACCCACCTGCATCTCCCAGCTCACTCTCCTGGGTTCCACTGAAAAGGTGCTGGGCTTACTCTGGTCTTCCCTCTGTTGGAGCTGAGACACAAGTGGCTTCCTGTTCTCTTGGTGGAAGGGTGATCCTTCAACCAGGAATCGTGATGTGCCGAAGCATGGGGACACTGAGAGGCTGAAGTTTCGTAGCCATTTTTGGCTGCTTTTACATAGTAGACCCAGTTAGACCTTGCCTACCCTGGACCTCTGTTCCTGGGGATTGGCAAAGAGCTATCAATAGTCACTCTCTAGGGCAGTCAGAACATGGTCTGTATGCAACAAGCCTTGGAAGGCAGCTCCCAGCTTATGGGCACCCCGGCCTCTGTGACATAGTATTGGGGGCAGTCCTTGTCCCTGGCTTCCCACTGCCTAGAATCAAGTCTGCTGCTCTGCCCACAAAGGAGCCTGTGAGAAGATTCTCCCTCCCCCTTCCCAGTCTCAATGTGATTCAGGGGCTGGGCTGAGTCACATATAATTCTTTTGGTGGTGGCAGTTCACCCTGGTTCAGCAACCCATGTGGTTGGGATCGATCAGTGGGTGTCCCTCTCCTAATGATGCGAGCTGTGAGAAGTTGAGCTGTTTACACAAGGTCACTTTATTAACAGGGAAATCGCTCGTATGATAAATGAGCATTCTGATACTGCTGTCCTCTCTCTCTCTCTCTCCTTCAAGAGCTTTTCAGAGCCACAGCTTTTGTGTCTTCAGCCGCCATCCCTTTGGTACCAGAGACTCAGCCTTCTTTTCGAGCCCAATCAATTAAGGCCAATGCCCCAGAAAAGGGGAGGGTGATTATGAGCCTCTTCATAAAGCCTCCTCCAATTTGAGCTTGGCAATGGCTCCCAGAGAACTATATCCTTTTTATGGACAGGATTTCAGATCAATGATGGTCATTTCTTGAATTTGCATAGCACTTCACAGTTTATAAAGATTTTTCTCATTCTTTACGATAAACTATTTTGTTGGTTCTTTCTGAGTGATGAGCTCACAAAAATTATCATTGTTTTTATTCCCATTTTAGAAATGAGAAAATTGGAACTCAGGTACAGGGTTAAAATTAAAGACTTATTGAATCTTTTGACTAAAAATCTAGGAGCATGAGATTGGAGCCAGAAAAGTCTAGGTTTAAACCTTGGCTGCTCATGTACTGAGCAAGTGACCTTGGAGAGTTATTTTTGTTTTATCTTGTTTTTAATAATAGACTTTATTTTTAGAGCAGTTTTATGTTTACAGAAAAATTGAGCAGAAAGTGGAGAGTTTCCACATACCCCTCACCCCACCACATATGCACAGCTTTCCCTATTAATAACATCTTATATTAGTGTGGTATACTTATTAAAATTGATGAATAAATATTGATACATTATTACTAATTTCATAGTTTACATTAGATCCACTCCTGTGTTATACATCTTGTGGGTTTAAACAAATTTATAATGTCATATATCCAACATTACAGTATCATACAGAATAGTTTAACTGCCCTAAAAATCTCTTATGTACCACCCATTCCTCCCTTCCTCCTTTGGCAACCCATGGCAATCACAGATCATTTTATCATCTCTATAGTCGATAATTGGAAGGATGAAGTATGCAGTCTTTTCATATTGGCTTCTTTCACTTAGCGGTATGCATTTAAATTTCCTCCATGTCTTTTTGTGGCTCGATAGCTCATTTCTTTTCATCGCTGAACAATATTCCACTGTCTGGATGTACCACAGGAGAGTTATTTTTTTAAGTCTTCGTTTTTTTAACTGTAAAAGAGGAATAATAAGGTTGTTTCATCTCTCCACCACAGGGTTGTTGTAGGAAAGAAATGAACTACGAGGGAGTATCACACATAGTGCCTGACAAGTGACACATGTTGTTGTTACTTCTGCTACTGTCACACTGCTGAACGCTGGCGCCCAGGACTGGTGGGTGCTACTGTGGAGACTTGTTTAGGGTTGAGAGGAGGAGGGTTCACACAGAATAGAGAGAGTGAGACCAGGGTCTGGGCTCAGGCTCTGGGGCCAACACCAACTTAGGTAAGCCCAGGTCACTTTAACTCTAGATCTCCTCCTAATGATCAGGAAAAAAAGTGTAAACCTAGGTGATTATGAGTGCCTCTCAAAAGACTTTTGTCAAGACAGCATGTCTGCTTAGGGCCTCTACTATGGCTGGAACCCCATAGTCTTGAATGTCCTTGGGATCCTTTTCTGATTTCTCCAGGAAAAGAAAGACTAGCCTTGTCACTTGAGAAGGAATCAACAGGTAGGTCAGGGTCAGTCTCAACAGTGTACTTTCCAGGAAATGGAATAACCAGAGGTTTTCTGAGAAGAAGGGCGATTGGCAAAAATGTAAATGTTTACTTGACCTGCTTGGCCTGAAAGAGCCCAGAGACCCCACAGACCCACTGAATGTCTGAACCAAAGGCTACTGACTACTGAGGTAGGTAAGAGAGGAAAGCCATAGGCCTAGGCAACCTAGTAGTGTGAGCAGAGGGACATGTTTTCTCATACTGATTCTCCTGTCTTGCTTTCTTCCTACTGCTATCATAAGATTCAAATGAGATGTTTAGAAAAATGCTTCATAAACAAAAACCAAGTAAAAGTATTTTCTAAATGTCTATTAGGCATACTTAACAATCTTAGACAAATTAACTTCTCAAGCCTCAGTTTCCTCATCTGTGAAATGAGATGCAATAGCACCAAGTTCACAGGGTTGCTATGAGAGTTGATGGCATAATCCACTGTGGTAGTCTAGTGCTGGATGTGTGTGTTTACATATGGGTGTGTAGTTCTGTAGATATATGTGATTACATGTATGTGTGTATATGTGTGTAGTTATATGTATGTACACACATACATAGTTGTATATGTGTGTATACATATGTATGTGTAAGTACATGTGTGTAGATGTGTATATAAACATATGTGCAGAAATATATGTGCATGTATTTATGTGTGTGGTTTTATATGTATGTGTGTACACATATACTTGTGTATAGTTCTCTGTGTGTTTATAAGTATATGTGTGTATACATGTGTGTATATATGTATATGACTCACACATATATAGTAAGCACACAATTAATGCCCATCATGATTTGATTATTACTTTAACCTCAGTTAAAATGCTCTAAAATCTGTTTGCCTTGTTATTATGATCATTCCCATTTTATGGATGAGAAGACTAACACTTGAAGAGGATAACATGCTCAAGAATACCTGGCTAGTAAGAGAAAGAGTTCGAGTTTGAACACATGCTTTTTTGTACCCCATCCCAATTCTGATGCTTTTCCCACCAAACCTCTAACTGTGAAGTGCAATGCACATGTAAGGTTGTATTTCTGTTGGAAAAATACCATATAGCAGGTTTATTCAGTCCTCCCATCCTTATAGGTGAAGAATAGTGAAGCTGTGGTAATAATGGTGAGAGAAATGGGTCCAGTCAAGCCAATTCCAGTTGGAGCTCTGCTTTTGTGCCTGGGAGAACATATGTGTAAATGCAGGCAAGGGTCCACATCAGTATCGAGGGAGGAAAGTCACATTGGTTAGGAAAGAGAATGACTTAAGAGGAGCTGCCGAGACACTGGAACTCAACCTAGTGTTGATGTATGATAACCAGGGCATCGTACTGAAAGGTATAAAATAATACAAAAAGTTATTTTTTCAGCCAATATGCTGACACAGCACCATTTGGGGTTCCTAACTGAAAATGATATATGAATTATCTCAACCTAAAGTTGGAAATATAAATTATAGAATATTTCTTTCACTGTTTTATTTGGGCTGTAAAGTGACACTTTATTATTTCTCCCTCCTGGGCTTCATTTAATGAATCGGGATTTGAAAGTGAAATATTTATTATATTGCAGAGGAGAGATTACATCGGACTTTAGAAAGGAAGGAGGAAGGGTTATGGAAATCAGGCGGCATCTTGAAAATTGATCTCTTTCTTGTTTAGGAGAAATGGCTGATGTGGGTGTTTTTCCTGAGTTGTGAGAGGCTTACTGAACAGGACCCTCCAGCATGGTGAACACAAAGGCACGAGCTGCTGCATCAGGGACCCAGAACCCCAGCTGGCTCTCACCTGTAACGCCCCCATCATCCGACTGAGAACATCCAGTGAAGGAGAGATGACACTTGATTATGATGCTTTCCTGGGTTGCATGGGAAGATGGAATATTATGAGCCATTTTATTAAATCAGGCTGTGGTGGAGGGAAGAGAGAGAAGGAGGTAGAAACAGAGGGAGAAAATGCCTTCATCTCCTTTGGTTATCAGATGTCGTGTAATGGCGATCGATTATTTAAACCATAGGGCAGTTACTGAGACTCAGCACTGGCTTAATGGATATATTTCTTCTACCAGCTTCCAAATCAGTCCTGATGGATGATTATGTAAGTTTACTATGTCATATAACTGCTCAGAGCCAGGCAACCAACTTGTCTCACTATTTATAGTGAGATCAATTGTTCCTAGGATGCTAGAGGATTTCTGGTGTTTCCACTACACATTTTGGGAGAAGAAATTGGTTAAAGTTTGGACTCACATTGTAAGACAGGGTTACCAAGCAGCTACACCACATTCTATGTGACTATGACCATAGCTCAGAGATAAGAATCTACACAAAAATTCAGTGTTTACTCCTCATTAATTCATTCACCTATTCTTTAGTCCATAAATAGTTATGAGAACTTCTGTGCACCATGCACTGTGTTAAGCACAATGGAAGGGAAAGAAATAATATATAGCTACTGTGCTCAGTGACCTATGGACTAGTGGGAAAGACAAGTTATACCATATGGGTGTGTGAGAATAGAGTATTGGCACAAAAAGGAGATGATTGACTTTGCTCGAATGGAGAGGGTGCGGGGAAGGCTTCAAGTCCTCCACAAGTTGATTTATAGACAAATATGTATTGCATGGATTCCTTCATCATTAACGAGGGGCTCATATTTAAAAGCAAGAGAAGGGCACTCTGGAGCATGTGCACAGAGCTATAAACAAGACGGCTGGAACGTATTGGAGACAGGATGGCAAACTCTCAGAGTGAGGACTTTGTTATGGATTTCTATTTTGTGGGAGCACATTCTCTATTTCCACGATGAATTCTCTTTTCCTACCACACTAGCCATCTGATTGTGATTATTCTGAATCATGTATTGTCTCCCATTACTGCAAATAGGAATTTACTCCTTGGTCTCCCACCTTATTCAAGCTGTACACATTCAAAAGGCTGGCAGACATGGATGGAAATGGACACTTTTCTCTCCAGCTCAAGAAATATGGTGGGAAGGATAAGTCCCACTGTCCCCATCCCCATACTTCTCTTGCCTCCAGCACTTTGTCCCCGGTCATTCATCACCCATTCTCTGGTGTGGTGGCATTCACTGATAGGTCTCCATATAAGCTGCTTGTGGGGCTAGGGGATGGGCACTTCTCTCCAGAAGCCAAGAGCTGTAAGCATTTTAGCCCAAGTAGCCTGAGGCTGCTTTGCAAGCAGGAGGTGTTTGAGATGGGTTTGACTGGTGCTCTGAGCCTGGGAGGCTGGAAGGGCTGTACTCCATTTGTCAGGGCAGTGTTTTTGCCATTAGCATAGGGAAGGACCATGTGTTTTGGGAGGCTGGTGCACCAGTGAAATGGCAGCAGCCCATGATGGGGTCAGTAGTAAGGGGACCTTCAGTAGGGACCCTGCAGCTATCCAATATTAGCAATTCAGACGGGACTGGTAATAACTTTGAGCTCTCCCTTGACAGCCAGCTCCTGGGAGCTACAAGTTAAGCAAAGGCACCTGCCAATCGTAAAATTCCCTACGTTTTCTGAACAATGATGATGGCAACAGCAGCCTAGATGAGGAGGCCATGGCATTTCTTCCTGACAGGGATGGCATAACCCAATGATTGCAATTCATCTCAGCTCCTTGTCATGGCAGAGCATGCATAACATTCATAGAGACAGAGCTGAATGGGGACTTAGACACAACTCAGTCCAACATCTTCATTCTATGCGTGCAGATACTGTGAGTTGAGGAAGGTTACAGAGCTCCCAAGTTCAAGCTTGAACCCTGGTTTCCTGACCCCCCTTCTGTCCTTTCACTGCATCTTTGAATGTTCATAAGGGGAAGGTAGTGCTGAGGAAATTAATTGAAATAGACAAAGAAAATAGCAACGAGTTCACAGTGCATCTAATAATATCTAGTGCTCAATTTATAAATTGTTTCCAAATTTGCTAAGTTTTAAAAAGAAGATTCCTAGTCACTTATTGTATTTATCACTATGTTTTACTTATAGTGAAGTGAATTTTTCTCCCTTAGCACATACAAATTTATGTTGCAGTTGGTAAGATTAAAGAAAATAATATCTAGGTGCTGGAACTTAACTACCAATGAAAGCAGAAGCTGGATCCACCTTGACTGGGGCTGAATTTGGCAGAGACTATCTGGAAGCAAGGAGAAAGTAAGGTGATGACCACTAGGTGTCTCTTTCAGTCCTAGGGTAAGATCATGTCAAGCACCTGTCGACACCCACCCAGGGTTTATTGAGGTGGGCATGTTCAGAAGCTGTGGGTTCCCAGAATCAATGGGTCTTGCAGAAAGCAAAGGTATGAAGAAAGACCTCTATATTAATAAGAAAACACCACAAATGGAAAAGAAAGAATGTCTTCCGATTTGGGTAGGTGGGGCATGTGTGTGGTTGCAGGGAAGGATGCAAAATGGCTTCGCAGAGTGGTAAAGAAGGTGATCTTTCCTTCCCACTGTCTCCTCCCCAACCACGCCAACCTCCTTCCAGTTTCATCCCCTCTAGAAAGTAATCAGAGTCCCTCTCCTGTCATGAACTTAGATGTGTGGCTCCGTGTTAATAAAATTGAATTTTTAAAAACAAACACTCCAGAACCTTTAAACACAAAAGGATGTGTCTCTGCTTCCCTTCATTATCTTGAGAGGCTCTGTCTACCCTCTTTCCAATATGAGGGCTGCCATTGCTCTTGCCATCTTTGGAACATTTCTAGGGATCTTCAGTGTGGTCACATGAGTCTTTTCATTGTGTGTAAATCTTCATTTTTAACTTTGGGATTCAGTCAAGGTCATGCAGAGCCACATCTGAGATCAAAGAGGGAGACTTGCCAGGGGTTGGGGTGGTTTTGATTACAAACCAAGTGTGGTATATGTAATGAGACTGTCTCTTTGCTAGTCTTTGTTTGTCAACTTGTCTTTGTTTTCTGTAATGGGAACATGCTTAACCATGACCTGCCCCACCCCAGATGTAATTGGCAGCCATCGTTTGACTCTAAACAGCAACAACTGCCGTGAGAACACGATCCTTGTAATATTAGCTCTCGGTGGAAGAGGACTAGCATTCCCTCTTCTTCATCATCTTTAAACCGTTAGCAGGGAAAGAGCACTAAGGAATCTTTAAAAGCCAGTTCTGTTACTTTTTAGCTGGGAACTTGAGCATGTCATGTGACCAACACGAATTTTGATTTTCTAAACTATAAAAAGTAAATAAAAGTTTTTACCTTGAAAGCTTACTGTGAGGATTAAATGAACAGATGCGAGAAAGTGTTTACTGCATAGTAGATGTTTACCAAATGTTCGTATTTTATTTTAAATAAGTAGCAGCTGGGGGTGTTTTCTTTCTAGTCTCTCTTTTTCTCTATTCTATTTCCCTTTCTAGTCCTGCCCTTTTACTTCTCTTGATAGTCATTGCCACACTGTGTGATATCTCCTGCCATCTCTCTCTTTCACAAAGAAGCTGTTGGGAGGTGGAAGAGGTGGAGTGTAGGGTAATGAAAGGGAATTAATAAATAGAGAGTGTTGCTCGTAGCTCCATACCCAGCTTAAAAATGGCTCTAGACCTCAGATCATAAATCCCACTGAGCTGAAAATACCCTCACAAGCCACTAGGCTCTGTGAGGCTGGGCCTTAGCTGACAAGAGGGCTAAGGTCCTCTCTTTCACTCTCCATGCTAAGTGCTGGAGATGCAATGGTGAACAAGCCACAGTCCTGCCCTGAGAGGACTCAATGTTCGCTAGTCTCTGAAAATTATTGCTGAAGAAGGAGAAGGTATCATGAGAGCCATTAAGCTAGCCCCAGGTAATCCCTACCTCCAGGAATTCATATGTTGTGTAAGCTCCTCCCTTGACTGCAGATTTGGCCTAGAGACATCTTTATAGTAACTAAAATACAGCAAAAGTGGTGGGATGTCACTTCTGGGATTAGGGTACCAGTAAACTGTGACTCTAAGAGTAGCTCTCTGGCAGGTTTTGTGTTGTTCCTCGGAGAGGCTCATGTGGTAAGGCGTCTAGGAAGGACCCTGGCCAACAGCCAGTTAGGAGCTGAGGCTTTCCGTCAGCCTGCAGGGAAATGAACCTTGCCAATAACCTTGTGAACAAATTTGGAAGCAGATCCTCTTCCAGTTGGGCCTTGAGATGAGACAGCAGACCCAGCCAATGCTGTAACCACAGCCTTTTAGAAGGCCTGAGGCAGCAGCACCCACCTAAACTGTGCCTGATGCCTGACTCTTGGAAACTGGGAACTAATAAATGTTTGTTGTTTTAAGCACTAAGTTTTGAGATAATTTGTTATACAACAGTATATATTGAGATATAGTTGTGCAAATTAAGGTGTGCAGTATTTGATATATGTATATCGTGAAACGAGAATGACCAGATCCCAATCATTGGTTGGGTCACCATTGTACTGCCAGGACCAGGTACACAGGAGATACTCAGTAAGTATTTGATTTACTGCCAAATAAAACACAGGACACCAGGTCAAAGCTGAATTTTGGATTGAAGAGTAATAATCTTTAGGATAAGTATAACCCAACTAGTGCATGGGAGATACACTAAAAATTTATTTGTTTGCTATGCCAGGCTGGGAGCAGGGCGGCACAGACCCAGAAGAGACAGACAGCAGGTGTGCACAGTAAGGTTCGTTAACACATTTATCACCTCACAATTACATTGTGTGTGTATGTCTGTGGTGATGAAAACTTTTAAGAGCTACAGTCTTAGCAACTTTCAAAGATATAATACAGTATTACTAACTATAGTCACCATGTTGTACCTTATCTCCCTAAGAAAATTCATGCATGTATTTAAGGAGAATGTCTAGGCCCCTAAAAAGGAAGGTGGGAAATCTTCCGATGGAGCTGCCTCCACAGTTGTTGTTTTTAACTTTGAGGCCTATGCACTCAAGCAGTGGAGCTGCTGGTTTGCTGGTTCTTATAAGTTCTCCTGGTCTAATTCTTCAGGAGAGGCACCTTCTTCCTCTCGTCAGCCTTTAGCCCAAGTCCACCTCTACATACCCCACTTCCTACTTCTGAGCTTCCCTTGCCCCATCTCAGTCTTCTCAGTTTCTACAGCCTCAGCTTGCAACTGAGGAAGAGGCAATTTTATCTAGGTTCCCAGGAACTAGGGGGACCTCAACAATCAGACTCTCTGAATCTGAAATGCCCTGGTCTTTGTTAGGTCCTCAACATCGCTGAATACAACATTACATCTCAAGCAGCAGAGACCCCACTGAGCCTGATTTATTACCTCGTGCTTGTTGCCTGGCAATGAAATGTAAGCCTGCCAGACCACAGGGTAGGAGCCTGGGAGAGCTCTCTTTGTTCCTGCCATTCCTCACCTGAGGACAGAAATCCAGAGTTCCAGCGTCATCTGCCTGTGCATTTATACCAGAGGCTGATTTATCCCTATTCAAGAATATTTTTCTTTAGTCACTGCTGCCCTCATAGCTGGTCAAGGTGGCTTCCTACCCAGCTCTCACAAGCTTCCCTCACAAACCTCCAAAAGCATAATTACTCTCATCATCTCAGCTTGCCCCATCACCATATTTCCATCCCATGCTGGTTTATGCATGTCCCATGAGCATACACACGTATGTACATGTACACACATGCACACATATCCACACACGCGCGCGCACACACACGCACACACACACACACACACTCCCAGCCCCCATCTTTGCAATATCAAGACTCTGTCTTCTTCAAAAATGAAATCTGTTATCCACTCCAATAATCATCCCGCCACCACCCCTCCCCCCAAGACGATTAGAATCTGTGAGCATTATTTAAAGTGCTGCCTGGTTTCCATTTTGAAAAGCTGTTTTCCCCTCTCCTTTTCATGCCCAATCCCCAATGTAGGCTCAATGCAGGAGCAGCTCAGCAGGGCCAAGAGAGGTCAGCTCTCATTAATACAGATCCCATTTATTTAAAAATAGCAATATTATGCCACTTTCAAATAGCCTGAGTGAGCTCACCCATTAAAGGATTGTGCGTTGCTGACTTCGGACCTATTGTGAAGGTTTAATATTTCTCAGCACAGTGACATACGGCACATAACCCATGGAGCAGCGCTATTGGTTTGGCTGTTATGAAGCGAGGAGTAGGAAAATAATTGAAGAGAACATTTTATAGCCCAACACAGAGGAAGGAAGAGAGCTGGTACTTGGAAAATGTTGTGAAGGTCTCCTAAAGCTAAGGGTGGGGACTGAGGCACAGATGGAGTGTTTACGTCAATAATGCTTATGTAGTTATCCAGGGACTAGGTGGGTAGATGGATGGATATTCCATCATCAGGTCCCTAGTCACACTGCTGTCATTTTCCAGAATCAATGTTCCTAATGTGGCTAGAGGGCTGGACTTTCACGTTTCCACCGAGAGCTCAGAAAATGGCCAATTTATGTGATGCTTGGAATAAAATCATATTTGAGGATTTGGGAATGAATTTGGGGGTGATGGGACAATTGCTAAGGAAGCACAAACAATATCTTTGGAATTATGACATGTTTCAGTTCCGATCTTGATTCCACCTCTCACTATGTGACCCAGAGTAAATTCTTAGCTTCTAGAACCTCAGTTTTCTAAATCATTACAAAGTTTAATGACAAAAGCTACATTTGAGGTTGTGACGAGGGTTGAACATATGATGATCCTCAGTTAATCTTGGTTTCTTCTTTCTTGTATCTCTATTCACCTTTATTACCTTTTTCCTTCTCCCCTTTCTGTCCTTCCTCCTAACATACAGTACTGTCTTCTCCATCACTATGTTCCCTGCTAAGCTTTGGGCCCAGCCTGGGGTATGGTCTGTCATATGTGCACCTTGTCCATGAAAACGATTCCATATTATCCCCATTCCTCCCAGTCCTAGCCATCATCCTCAGCTTCATTCTCTTTCTGCAGTCTTGGCCCTCCTGAGATTGCTTTATTTATCTGTGCTCTTCCCAAAGAGACCAGGCAAGTGATTCTCAGAAAAAAAAATTGTGATTCAAAGGCCCAGTGTTTTGAGGTGTAGATGTTGAGGCTCTGAATGAACCAGGCTAGATGCAGCTCTAATGTCACCAAATTTTTTATGGCCTTGTCCCAAGGCTCTGAGTCCTATTGTGTGTGGCTCATATCTGGGCATCTTCCTCTAGGCAGGCTGGTTAGATTCTCCCAGATGGAGGAGTGAACGTGGCATGTGTGCACCTGGACCTCTGGGAGCCCTTGACTGAATGTGGTCCTATCCCCTGCATCTTACACAGTTCAGGTTTGTAAGTGATCAGCCTCTCTGTTTGGGCTTGCCACCCATGGAATCTGCCTGCTCTAACCTGAGAGGTGGGACGTTTTAACAAGCATTAATGAGAAAATGGGGACAAATTCCTCCACCCAACGGTCTCCATCCTCTCTCACATCCTGTGCCCTACTTGTTTTTTTGTTTTCAAATTTTCCTTTCTCCACTGACCCAGTGCTCCTCCTGTGGGTAACCACCTTCCTCTTCCTTCATTCTCTAGTTGTTTCTTAAAACAAAATAAAAAAAAATGTTTTTCCAAATCAAAGGTAGCACAAGCTGCACCTTCTGTTTTGTTGGTCTTTTGAAAAAGATGTCCTTTGATTTTGTCTTCCTTCAACTAATGGGAGCGTCTCGCCCTTTGCCACAGGTTCTGAGAACAAGGGGCTCAACCCAGCTCCACAGACATTTAATTAGACTGTGTGTGTGTGTTGGGGGGGGGAGGTGATGAGGGCCCAGTGAGGAGTGGGAGAGCTAGTTTGTTTCTCCTGCAGCTACAGAGCAAAAGCTGCTTCTTGAGCTGAGAACACACAATGGGGGCTCCCACGAGATGACAGAGAAGTTCCAGGTTTCCTGCCTGTAGGAAGTGGGGTACAGAGTGAAGGTGGGGAGGGGGCCCAGCTACGCTACTCTCCCCTTCCCCAAATCTTGCTGAATGGAATATTCTTTCCCTCAGGAAAGTCTGTTTAAACATATGGGATCTTCCAGAAATGAACCATACTTAACAGAATTACAATGACCTTGAAAGGTCAGCCAATGCAGCCTTTACATGGCAGGATAGTGAGTCTTGGGGCTAGTCTTAACATCAATGCTTGAGGATGAAAAGCAACAGAACTCTAGTTCTTAGAGCACATTTAATTTAGGTACCTTCTTTATTAGTGGGTATACATGATTCAGAAGGTTTATTTAACCTTTTATTCTTCCTTTCTTTTCTTCCATTTTTCTTTCTTCTATTTAAATTCCCACTCAAAAGCCTAAAATAGCAAAATATGGAGGATGCAAAGTAGGGGATTATATTCAAACTTATTGTCGGGTTACCATTTTTATTCTTTTTTTTCTCCTCCCTTAAGCCCTGTGTCAGAGAATAAGCGGACCTATAAATGAGATACAGCTCATTCATGAATTGCTTGTGTATTACTCGAAAACACGTTTTCCCATCAAAAATGATTGATGATTTGGTTCCCATGCTGGCCCACAGATGTCCATTTAACCTAACAGTGACCTTGAAATATGAGTCTCCTCAAATTTCCTGAGCAGTCCAAGAGCAGAATCCTCAGCAGCCTAAACACAGATCCTCAAGCTGAACTTTTGAGACCCTATGAGCCCT
Source organism: Rousettus aegyptiacus (assembly GCF_014176215.1). Classification (NCBI taxonomy): domain Eukaryota; kingdom Metazoa; phylum Chordata; class Mammalia; order Chiroptera; family Pteropodidae; genus Rousettus; species Rousettus aegyptiacus. The sequence continues at coordinate 43,358,936 of NW_023416308.1, forward strand.
GAGTGCCTGGCTCGGCCTAACGCCCTCTGAGGTGGTACTGAGGGTGATGGGGCAATCGCTGAGGAGCCATTCACATTAGCTTTAGAATTAAGACAGACTTCAGTCTGATTGTGATTACAGAAACTCTGAGGGAGACAGGACTAGGGGATAGGCTGACATTAGACTTCCACATTACTCAAAGGCAGGGTTCACCAGTGGAAAGTGTACCAGGCTGGGTGTTGGAAAACATGGTTCGAAGCCCTGGCTTAACCACTTTTTGCTTTTACTTTATTGAGTGAGTCATTTAGCATCTCTGGGCCTCATTTTCCTTAATGAGAATACAGAAAAACATGAAAAAGCACACATAAAGAGATATACGAGCTTTTCTAGAAATAAACATAAGTCTATAAATATATTCAGATGAAACCAGGAGTGTTGGAAGAATGTGATTAGAACTGAGTTGTGGTGGCCTGGAAAGACTATAAAGAGGGAAGGAGAAATAATATTTATTGAATACTTACTATGAATCATGTACCATCTTGGGTGGTTTTCACAGATAGAGCAAGTCGGAAAAAAATATTATTTTAATATATCACATCAGCATCCCTCTGAAGAAAAAAAAATTGTCTTTCTTTATAAAAATATCTTTGATAAGCCATTTTGTGTATGGAGGATGAGGTATTGAGGGCATCTTTTAGAAAGAGGCACGGACACAAAGAGAAAGCCAAACGGCTCTGCATAAGAAATGAATAGCATTTCTGGTTCAAAACGGCAGACTGAGGCACATAAATTAACCTCCAGTCTCTACAGAGACCCCATTAAAATAATGCTAAAGGAATATAAAAGTGAATAAACCCATTATAATAAAGAGAATAGGAAGTGAGGTCAGAATTACCAGCAGATGAGAGATTTCAACAAACCCCTGGAAAATGAAAACTAGATGAAAGTGAGCTAATAAATGAAATAGAGTAAGGAGCCCAGCAGAGCAGCTGAAGCCTGTCTTCCTGGAAAAACTAAGAGTCTCTTAGGCTCAAGTCAAGAGGTGTGGGAAGGGAGCAGGGCTGACACAGAAGAAGTGTTTTTACAGCCCTCTCCTCTCAACACAGGGGTCCCATCTTACAAAAAATAGGCAATCCAGGGCTTCTAGAGTGTGCACTGGAGCTCCACAAGCCTCTTCATTCTGGCTCAACCTTTTAGATAACTTTTTGACCTGCATCCTAAAGCAAAGCCTGCTGCTGAAAGCTCCGTCCTAGTCTCCTTCTCACTCAAGGAAGCCCATCAGAGAAAGAGACTTACATACACAATAGCTACTTGGATAGTCAACTGGGTCCTCATTTTTAAATCCTAATGTATGACCACAGATTACCAGATATACCAGAAAATCATCAGAGTGAAATATAAAGTCTTAGGTAAAAAAAAACAAAAAAACAAAACAAAACAAAAAAAAAAAAACAGAACAACTGACCAGGAGAAAATACAATTAACTCAAAGAGCAGGAGATAACTTTCTAAATGCTAACTAATAACTACAGAGAACTTCAAGACAATATTGTATCCACCATTACCACCATCATCATCATCTCCATTATCATCATCATTATCATCATCATCATCATCATCACTGCCATCACCCTAACTAATACTTCCTTAGCACTTCTCTGGGACAGAAGTTTCAAGCACTTTACATGCATGAACTCATTTAATATCATAGGAGGTACCTGTTACAACCATCTCCATGTTAGAGATGAGGAAACCGGGCACAGAGATATTAAGTGATTTGCCCAAGTCACACGACCAGTAAGCAGCAGAGCTGACATCTGAACTCAAAAGTTTTGATTTGAGTTTGTGCTTTTAACCACTACAATAAACTTTCTCTCATTAAAAATAAAATAACAAAATAAAATGAATTGAAATTTAAAAAAACAAACAAACAAGAGAATGAAAAAGTTCTTGTGGAAATGTGTGATTGACAAAATAAAAAATATTTGTAGAAGAGCTAAAAGATAAGGCCAAAGATACCTCCCAGAGTATAGAGTGGAGGGAGGGAGAGAGAAAGGAAAGATCAAAGAAATTATCCAAGAATATTTCCCAGGGCAACACCTAGACGCACACTGATGATGCTGAAAACAACAATAGTAAAGAGAAAAAAAATCATGCAACCACACTGACTGGCCTCTCTCTAAAATGACCGCCACCAGCTTCCAGTGGGACCCTGAGATGACTCTACACCCTGCTACATTTTCCTAGTTCTTTCACTCTCCCACTCATCTTGGCCATTATTTTTCATCATTTCCTCTCTTCTCAATTATCCACAAACTACTCCCATACCCTCTCTCAAATGAAAATGAAAGTAACAAAAGAAAACCTGCCCATGTGCCCATATCTACCTACCTACCTGCATCTGTGTCCGAATACTCTGCCTCCTAACCTATAAATACTGTACACTCAGTTGTCTGTACTTATACCTAAAACCAGCACATTATTATTGTCTAGATTCCATCTTCTTTTCCAATATTTCTCACCATTCTCCATTATTAATTCTTCCCTCTTTTGCTCATCATTCCCATCTGCATAAGAACACTTTACCCTCATGCTCCTCCAGCTGTGACTTCTATTTTCCTCTTTATAAAAAATAAAAAATTTCCTTGAAAGAATTGTTATACTCTTTCCTTACAATTTATGTCCTCCTATTTTTTTCTCTCTATGTCCTCCTATTTTTTTCTCTAACTCTCTTTAATAAGGCCCCCACTCCTCAAAACTAATATTCTCAAAGTCACTCTTCATTCATATGTTAAAAAACAATTTGGTGTTCAATTCTTCATCCTGAACCCGTTTGACACATAGTAGCATTTTGATACAGTTGATCACTAAAACACTTTATTTGTTTGGTTTCCAGTCATATAAGTTTTGTTTTTTACCTTCTTCACTGGCCATTTCTTAGTCTCCTTCCCTGGATTCTCTTTGTCTCCCTGATCTCTAAATTCTGGCCTTTTTGGAGTAATCCAGGCCCAAGTCTTGAATGCCTTCTATCTTCCCCTTACACTGACTCCTCTAGTGGTCCTCAGACTATCAGTCCCATTTCTTTTAATGCCATTTGTTCATGAACACTCCCAAATTCAACTTTTAGCCTGAACCACTCCCCTAAATTCCAGACTCGTATAGTCAACTTCTTATTCAACAACATAACTCTTTGTCTAGTAGGGATTTCAAATTTAATAATGTACAAAACAACAAAAGAAATAATGATCTTTCCTCCACCACACAAAACCTGCTCCTTCCACATTCTTCCCCACATCAGTAAATGCCAATGTCAAGCTTTCAATTCACATGCAGTCGTCCAAGAAAAAATAGAACAAAACAAACTTTGGTATCATCTTTCATTTCTCTCATGCCCATAACCAATCCATCAGCAAATTTTGATGTATATGTCTACAAAGTATCCAGAATCTCACCATTTCTCTCCAGTTCTACTGCTGCCATTCTGGTTCAAGCTTACATCATCTTTAACCTGAATTACTGTAATAATCTTTATTTTCTACTTTGTCTTTGTCCTACTACTGTCTAATCTTTACAGAGATGCCAGAGTGGACTTCTTAAAGCATTATGTATTTCAGACTATGTTATTCCTCTCTTCCAAATCTTCCCATTTCACTGGGGCTAAAAGCCAAAATCTTTATATTGGTTTAGAAGTCCTTTTACAATCAGATTTCTCAGCCTGCTTTCCAGTTACTGAACCTCTACTTTAAAATGATTTTGCTACTCAGTGCCTTTCCCATCTCTGTACTTCCTCTCTGTAATGATCTTGCCCCCAGATAATTCAATAACTTACTCCTCTATCTCCTATAGGCCTTTGTTCAAATATGACTTTCTCAGTAATGATGTTATAATTTTCACTTTCAACCATAAAACAAGTTTTAAAGAAGAAAAAAAAGAGAAAAAAAAAACACCTCAATTATATTTACATAGATACACACCATTTCTGTTACTCTTCATTATTCCCAATGTTCCAGATCTTCTGGTATTATTTCCCTTCTGTCTAAGGTCTTTCTTTAGCAACTTTTTTTGAGCAGGTCTGTTAGCAATGAATTTTCTTGATTTTCCTTTTCTATAAAACAATTTCACTTTCATTCTTGAAGGATATTTTCACTGGACATAGAATTGTAGGTTGGCAGTTTTTTTCTCTCAGACTTAAAAATGTTATTCTACTTCTTTCAGGCCTTCATGGTTTCTGATGACAAATTTGTGGTTATTGGAATTATCACAGTTGGAATTGTTCTATAAATTGTGTGTTTTAATTCCTGGCCGCTTTAAATTTTTTGCTTGTTTTTGTCTTTAGTTTTTATCAGTTTGATTATGATGTCTGTGAAAGTGGATTTTCTTGGGATTGTTCTGTTGGGGGTTAGCTGACCTTATTTAATCTATAGGTTTAAATTTTTTGCCCAGTTAGAGAAGTTTTCAAAAATTATTTCTTTAAATATTTTTTCGGTGCTGTATAATTTTTCTCTTTTTTTTCTTTTGGGATTCTGATGACATAAATATTTAAACTTTTGTTATTGTCCCACAGGTAACTTAGGCTCTGTTTATTTTTCTCCCCAATATTATTTCTCCCTGTTGTTCAATATAAATAATTTCTAATGATCTATTTGCAAATTCACTGACTCTTCTGCCATTTTCATTCCACTATTGAGTTTACCCAGTGACTTTAAAATTTTTATTATGATTTTTAGTTTCTAAAATTTCCACTTGATTCTTTATATTTTATATTTCTTTGCCAATACATCTCTTTTAAGAGTGTTATTCTTTATTTCTAGGAATATTTTAATAATATTCTTCAAAGCCTTTGTAAGATAATTCCAACATCTGTGTTATCTTGGCTTTGATGCCTGTCAATTAATGATCTTTTTCCGTAGGAGTTGAGATTTTCCTCATTTGTCATATGCTAAATAATTTGGGTTGTATCCTGGGCATTTTGAATACAATGTTCTGAGCTTCCAGGTCCTGTTTAAATCCTAAAAAGAATGTTAATATTTTTGTTTTATCTGGCATTTAACCCAGCAGAGGCTCTGCACCATCTAGAATATTTTGTTCCAGCTGCAGCAACAGGGAAGAGAGATCAGTAAATCTCACTGGGTTTTCACTATCTCAATATGAAAATGACTCATAAGAGTTCTCACATTTCACAGGCTAAAACTAGTCATAGTTCTCTCTCCATTCATGGTAAGGAAGATAGAAAATGTAGGACAGCAAATGGAATATTCGGTGGGCATTACTGCTCACCATCACTGTTCACTGACATTCAAATTTTAGAATAACTTATGTGAGAGTTTATAAACTGGTCACCTGGAGCAAACATAAACTGCAGATGAGCTTGGTTTAAATACAGAGAATTTTTTAAAAGCTCACATGTATTTAAGTTGAACACATTGTTTTTAGTTCACTACAATCCTCAGTGGTCCCCCTGCTGTGACTCTGGGCCCAGCTGCTTCATGTACATGGCCAATCCAGTCCCTGAAGGCACTTGTGAGCCTTACATCATAATGCAAGGCAAACCTGAGAAGGCACAGTACAGTGTAAATGATATCAGTATAGATAATGAGAACGTAGAGGTGTAGCTGACAGAAGTGGAATGTGGAAAGGTAGAAGCAGATGGAACAATAGGTGTGCTCATATAGCTTTTTAATAGACCAGGAAGGCAAGAAATACTACTGATATAGATGAAGTAAGACATATATACTTATATATATTATTTTAAATGATAAATGTAATTAATAGAACTAAAATATAAGTATAAAGTTGAAAGAAAATAGGAAAGGACATTGAATGCAGTAAGAACATAAATCTTTATATTTTATAGTGGTAATCAATAGATGATATCTGCAGTCAATAAATACAGAAACAATCATAAATAAACCATTTAGTGTCAGGAGAAAACCACTAGGAGCCCTTGAAACAGAAATGGTTTAAAGTGGTTTCCTTTGGGGACTAGGGTTCTGGGTGGGGAGGGGTAAGAGAGGAGACTATTGACTTCATTATGAAAATGTCTGCACTACTTGATTTTATTTTAAAAAATATTCATTTATTGCTCTGATTATAATATGTCAAAATTATTTTTAAAAAGAAATAAAAAAGAATTTGGGTATGAGAGAGAGCAGGAAAGATTTGAGAAGAGGAGGAGAGAAAAGATACAAATGACGTGGTAGGAAGCTGGAATCCATGAAAAAATAAAAGGTGAGATGTGCTTCATTGAGTGGCTTAAAGCCTTTAAGGATACAGAACCTAATATTCAATGTTGGTAGGTTGTTTATATTTTTGGAATATAAACCCTTGTCATCACCCCAAACCATCTAAACATCTGCTACATACACAAACTGACCTACATGTTTAGGTAGGAGGGAAACTAGAGGAAGAAACTGAATACGAAGTACAGGGCACTGACAAGTAGAGAGAATGGCAGTGAAATAGGAATGGCATAGAGTCAAAGAAAGAATTCAGAGACTGAAGGAGTCATGAAGATTTAAGCTCTCTGACATTCACAGGAATCTTGGGAGAACATTAGTTTCCTGTGGAATGTGAGATAGGAAGCTTGTCAATTTTATTTAAAGTCAGAGGACAGAGTGACCTTAGGTAACATCTGGAGTATTTAAGTTATCTTATTTAATCCTCAAAGCAACTTTATGAGTTATTTATTCATTAATTCAACAAACATTTATTAAATATTTACATATAATACTGTTCGGTAAGTCTTTATCACTATTCTCAAGACATTTATAGTCTAATGAGGGAGATACTACAGTATAAGGTGATAAATGCATGTGCTAGTCCCATGGAAAACATGGAGAAGGAGCAACTAAACTACCCTGGGGATGGGAGAGGGTAGAAATCTATACAAGAAGGTGACTCAAGATAAATTTTTAAAAATAAAAAGAGTTTGCTTAGTAAATAAAAAGGGGTAGCCCTGGCTGGGAGGCGACTTAGACAATTTGAACAAAGCACTCCAAAGTGTTGGAGACCCTCAGACATGGGATTTAGGGAAAGAGCCCCAATGGGTGGTACTGATATTAAGCTAAGTTTATCTTGAAAACTGTTGAGGGCAATTGAAGGATTTTAAGCAGGGCCATGATATGATCTGGTTTGAAGAGATACCTCAGCATATCTTTTCTATTCTTGGGCTTTACTGTCCTGGGGCTTCTTCAGTGCCACAGGGATGGAGACTGCATGGGCTGAATTGCATGAGCTTCTTCTCACTAAGGCTGATATAGCTGTTGCTACTACTATCAGGAACAGAAACAGAGGCTGAGATCTCAGTGAGGTGCCATACGCTAAAGAAGCGAATTGACCACTTGTGGCAAGTGGATTACATTGGACCCCTTCTGCCCTAGAAGAAGTGATTTGTTCTTTTTGGAACTGATGCCTACTCCAAATATGAGTTTGTCTTTTATTACCTGAAGCACCTTTGCCAACACCACTTTCTGAGTGCTAGGGAACTACAGATTTGTGACACAACACCTTACATCATGTCATCTCAGACCAAGGGAGCCATTTTATGGCAAAGAAGGTGTGAGAATGGGCTTGTGACAATGGGACCCGCTGATATTACCATATACCACAATACCTTGAAGCAGCAAGCAGAGAATGATGTCAGCGAGTCGTCCACTGCAGTTGGGGTTGAAATAACATGTGAGGTAAGGGGATATGACACAGAAGCAACTGATCCCATGGTCTTCTTTAAGATAAAAAAAATCTCGATAACTAAAAAATAACTTACTTTTGAAAAAAAATTTTTAATATTCATGTGAACACATTGCTAGATGCTAGAAAGGTCTTTGGGAGTGAGAGGTGCTGATGAAGATGCCAGGCTGGGCACAGGGTGTAGTTAGTGGATGGCTTATGATTCTGGTTTGGATAGTTATTAAGCATCAAGGATTGCAGCTAGAAAAGCCTTTGGAAGAATATGTGAGAACATGGCAAGATGCTAGTCTTGCTTGCTGCTCTGGGATTGCTCCTGCTTCTTGGTTTAACATCAGAGACTGTCAGAGGTAGATGGGACTATAGGGACATCAAATCTAATCCTCATTCTACAGATGAGGAATTTAGGCCTGCAATTCAAAAGGGCAGCCCAAGGCCACCCAAGCAGTTACTGGCAGAGTTGGAGTACAACACCATGGTTTACGGTTGATGTTGGGAATCTTAAGCAAAGTTTCTTGGTAGATCCCCTTACATCATTCAATTAGAATATAAGCCACTGCTCGGTAAAAGCCTGGCCTGCCTTCCTTTCTCATCAATCTATCCTAGTGCCCAAAGGGAATCTTCTGACTAGATTGTGCATTTGCTATGTATCTATTGCTTATACTTCTCTTATAAAAACTGCTTAACGTGATTTTTATTTTTGCTCTTTGCATGCTGTGAAGTTATAAAATTATTTTTTCTCCTGCCTTCTGCCTTTTAAAAAAAAATCATAGAAGTTAACCTATTTATCTTTATCAGATAGATTAATCTATTCATCTACCCACTCACCTATTTATCTATCATCTGTCTATCTATCTATCTATCTATCTATCTATCTATCTATCTATCATGTATATGTTGAATATTTGTCAAAGAAAGAGTATGGCTTAGGCAGAGGGACCCCTCAATGACCTGGAATAAGCAAATGTTCTCTAAAGAGAAAGGCCTGCTCAGAGATGTGTTCTGTTCCTCGGCTGTTGAAACAAAGCAAGGTGTAAGAAATGAGAGTTCTTCTACCACCACTTGTCTTTCTAGGCAGAGCCACTCCCCTTATGCTGTGGGGAGACTCCTTTCTCCCAGCTCCTTTATCATGTGATGACTAGAACCTAGTTCAATACATTTTCATTCTAATTTTGTCTAGTCTAAACTGATGGAGAAGGAGTCAAGTGACTATAGAGATAAAGGACATGGGGATACAAGAAGCAGGAATGATTTTTGGTGGTTTTTGAAAGAAGCAAAATATCAGGAGAGATATAGTAAAAATAGCTAGCAAACCAATGGGCAACTCTGCTTCTGCAGACACATCTGACCTCATATCCAGTTTGGGTATGTTGTATAGGAACCCACTGCATCTTGAACTTCCCTTTTGTAATAATTATAATCCTGATAATTTATCTGTTCAAGATCAGTATAGTTTCAGCTTCACACAGCACTCAAAATATATCATGTCGACTGCCTGCCTGATTGATTCATTGATTGACTGATCGATTGAATGAATGAATGAATGACTCCATGATTCAAGGGCCAGATTTTAGCCTAAGACTCTTCTCTTCCTTCCTCCCCATCCTCACTCTCAGAAATAGTGAAGAACTCATCTTTGGGTGGGAAGTTTCAGGAAGATATAATTCAGCCAGCACTGGCAGCCTGTCATCGACCCAGTTCCCCTCCTCTCTGGTTCCTCCCAACTTTCCCTCCTGCTTTCTTCTTTCCTCTCTCCTCCCTCCAGAGGCCCCAGACTCAAACTGCTGGGAAGTCTCTTCAAACAGGATTGAAATTGCTTTAAATATTAGAGGATTAAGGGAAGACAAACAGACCTGGGGAAGGTCTGTGTTTGGGGATTAGGATTAGATCTCCTCTGCTGTCCAAGCATTAGCAGAGGCCATGCTGCCTGCCTTTAGCTCTGTCCTCTGGAGCCCAGGCAGCTCAGGGTTAGGCCTCCAGGGCAACCCACATCCTTGGGCAGATCTCCCTGCAAAGCTGCATATTGAGAACTTTCACATTAAGCTTCAGCTATACAGCCTCTGCTGCTTCTTACCCTTTGTCCTAATCTTCAGGCAACTACCACCAACTGAGTTAGCCTGAAATAAACCTTATTTTCCACGTGGTCTATAATCTAAGCTGGAGAAACCCATTGACCATATATGAGCTAGGTACTCTGTTCTGAATTAGGTATAGGTAATGGAGGAAAGAAAATCCCCATGGCCAGGAAATAAACGGTAAAACACAATATAAGACAGGAGTGTGGGGTATATGCACTCATGTCTGTTTACTTAAATAAACAGTCAAGTGCATTATGACTTACATCCTGGCTAAAGCCCTCCACTGGTCATATTTGAATGTTTATCAAAGTAGATTTTATTACTAATTAGAGTCTTAGAATCCTAGAGTTTGAACAGACCATAGAGGCGACCTCTGCTATAGCATTTGGTGGGTTCTGTTACCTCCTGGGCGTCAGGGAGCAACATGGTCCATTTCATGGCTGTCCAGTCTGAAATGTTAGAAGACTTTCATATTGGAAGTGTGCCTCTTCAGCAGTAGATATCTTGGTCTTGATTCTACTCCTACAACTCTCTCTCTATACACACACACACACACACACATACACACACACACACACACACACACACACGTCTCAACTTGGAATTTGAAGTGCATTGGGAAGAATTTTGTAAATAGGACACAAAAAGAATTAATCATAAATTAAAAGATTGCTCCACTGACTACACTAAAGTTATGAATATGCACATCCAAAGATCCCATTAAGATGTAGAATGTAAGCCACATACTAAGGTGTTGATGCACTTACATCTGAAAAAGGACTCCAAGTCCCAACATATCAGGAATTCCTCTAAACAATGAGAAAAAAAAAAAACTTGATGAAAAAATAGGCAAAAGACTGGACTAGTCCTACGAATGACCAATAATGATGCAAAAAGTGCACAACCTCATTAATAACCAGGTGAAAGCAAATTAAAACCACATAGCAATGTTGCCACATACTCAGTATATTGGCAAGAAGTATATACAAATATATGACAATATTAAGTCTTCAAGAAGATGAAGTGCGGAGTTAAATTCATTGATAGTGGGACAGTAAATTGGAATGAGTTTGGAACAGTGTTTAGTGACTTTCATCTAACTTAAAGATATCCAAACTCTATGACCCAAATATTCCCCCTTCTAGTCATATACCCATGTGTGCACATACATACCAGGACACACAAATGAGGCTGTTCATAGTGGCATTGTCAGTTTAATGGCCTCAGACCGGAAACAGCTCAGATATTCACTAACATTAGGTTAAATTAACAAATTATGGTATATTATACAAGGGGAATAAAACACACTAACCAAAATTAACAAAACATAATTATAAGCAACAACATGGATAAGTCTTAAACCACAATGTTGAGCAAAAACAAAGTGAGTACACAATACATCTCCACTGATACAGTTAAAAACAGACAAAAATATTATTTGGTTCACATATTTAGGTGATAAACTATAAACAAAGTTTAAATCAACTGATTGCCATAGGAGATAGAACTGTGAGGATTGTGATCACTGAGGCAAGAAGCAGGGTGTGGCTGGGAAGAGACAAGGAGTGGAGAAAGGTGGCTGGCACTATTACTATCTTTATCTGGGTGGTAGTCACATGATTTATTTTTACAATGGGTTAACTTACACATTTATTTTTCATGTTTTTCTGCATATATGTTTTTTAAATTCTTCAGAATTTCTTTAAAAAGATTTAAAAAGATCATTCTAATCTTGACAGCTATCATGTCCACTTAAACTTTCTTTTCCAAGCCAAACATCATCTTCAACAAATGATTTTTAAAGCTTTTGCCCCTATCAAGACCTATTATTTATATCTAGCTAGCTAACTGGTCATCTATCTACCTATTTATCTATCGATTATCTATCTATCTATCTATCTATCTATCATCATCTGTCTATTTAAGCAATGACTGCTACCTTCATTTGGGCCAATGAGGACAGATGCCATCAAAAAAACCAAAATAACCATTAAATAATAAACAAGCCAATGAATGCACAAACCAATAGTATGAGAACAGAAGTGTCTATGCACTTGTAATTTCTCAGTTTTTTATCCTTGATGTTAATTAGTCCATTGACAAACATTAGTTGGTGTAAGCTGCAAACAGGTGCCAACATCGGCAAAATCAACTGCAGAGATTCAGGCTGCAGAAAGAGCCTGCTGGGGACTGGAGAAAGACTGCCATCTCATCATCGTACCAGATGTGGCCATTGTCTTCCTCAGAGGCTCCGCTTAGCAGCCTGGGGGAGTGAGATCTAGCTCCCTAACTCTCCTTGCTGAAGAGCCTGATTGGGCTGTGGGGCAGACCTCCAGTCTCAACGCAACAGGCACCTCCAGAGACTTCTCAGCCAGGCCAGATTTAGGGGGTGACTAATCATTCAGATTCCTCCGGGAAGGGATAAAGCTTATGGGGAAGTGAGGTGCTGCTTGGTCACTTGAAAATGCTAGTTAGCAAGCCCTGTCTGGCCACCTCAAGCCTTAGGATTGGATTGCCTGAATAGTGAGAGGAATGCAAAATGCAAAGGTGGGGCTCAATAGCTGACAGCCCCTGGGAGTGGAAGCTGAAATGCAATTCTCCCATCACCCACCATCATTTAGGCACTAGAGACAGAGACAACTGTGTTTAGTTAATCAAAACATCTGTCTACCTGAAACTTTGTTCCATGTCTTTCTTTACCGTTATTACTATACCAAACTATCCAGTTTTCATCCTGCATGTAGCCCTCCTGGGGCTAGGGCTTACTAGTGAGAGTAATTTGTCCTGCTCTTGGGGTAGGGTAGGGGGTGGGAGGTTAGGGAGTGACTAAGCCCCTCGACATTGGCTTAGGGCCCCACTGAGGCGCTGCCTTCTGAATCACAATGAATGAATTGTAAATGGCTCTAGACAGATCAGGAAATTTAATTCTGCTTTTCAGTGAAACATATAGAGCTTGTTGATGCATATTTTCAGTTGAGGAGGTGCATCTTGAGTGGGAAAAATAAAGTATCTTCTGGGATTACAGCACCTTCTTAAATTTTTTTCTAAAACAGTGCAATAAGTACCAGCATGGAGATTCAAATTAAGGCCCCCCAAACATTGAGCAACCTTGTTCTTCCAGGCTGTGTACTACACCTTCTTCTCCTCCCTCTGCCCTCTTCCCTCCCCCCCACCCCACCCTGAAAAAAGGTGCTTTTGGAGATGAGCATATGTGTCATATACCAACATAGGAGTTCTTGGGAAATACTTGTAAAGTAAAGTGGGGTGGGGTAGGTGTCTACCTGTACCATTGGGGCTGGGAGTCTGTGCTGCGTGACAGGGCACTCAATAAACCAGGAGCTCAGAAATCACCATTACAGGCTATATTCACTTATTCAACCAGTGTAGACTACTATGGGCCAAGAGCTGTATCTGAATTCTTCAGACTTTATTAGTTTTGCTACCTCCTGATAATTTTCAAATTTTCTTCTCATAGATGTGAAATTTTTAGAGAGGAAAAGGGTCTAATAAACTCACTTATCCCTTTCATCCATTTTACTAAGAGTTAGCAGGGAAATGTACTTTGCCTTGCATTACTAAACTAGTACTTAGCCAATTAGGACTTGAACCCAGATCTCTTGACTCCAATTTTGCATTCTTTCTGTCACACACGATTGAGAAGGCATCTTTGTGCATCCTTGGAAATGCATAATTAAAAAATTCAAGCATTTGGCAGAAAGAGGCACCCAGACAGATGAAATGATTTGCCCAAGGTCACTCAGAAAAGTAGGGCAGAAGATTGAAGCTTTAATCAATGGACTTCCAGTCCAAACCTATTTCTATTCAGCCTGTGGTTTTCTTGGACTGAACATTTTCTTTTGTTCCCTTTTTCAATGTCTCCTTTTTGGATTTTGCCATAACCTTCTCTTCTCACACGGAAGGTTCCAAATCACAAGATGGAAATAACCACCCATCCAGTAGAAGGACACTCTCATCTCCCCATTCACCCACCTGGGGGCTCCTGGCATCATGGCCAGGACAAACGTCTGCTTTGGAGATGGGATCTGGAGATGAGGAATAATAATAAATTGAGAGTTGAACAGGATTGAGCATTGCACACACCTCCCCATCTGCTCTTGTACAGGCTGCTGGATTTGCTTGAGATTAGGTCTCTGTTTCTGATCTGACAACAGATGCCCGAGCCATAAATAACTATGTGTTTTTCCCTTGAACTTTCGCTGCCATCTCCTGATGTCTTGTGTCACATTGCATTCTGGGGAGAGGTGCAGTGGAGCATGCCGCCACCTCCTACTCTTCACACTGTCCCTCTTCTCTGAGCGCTGCCACCCCAGTGACGTCTTATGGTGGGCACTGCAAGCATGGGTGGGAGTTCCTGTGGAAGCCAGCGATTAGGGACCCCGGAGTCCCAGCCCCCCTCTCTATTCACTCAGCTCAACACTGGCTTCTCTCAGCGAGACTGAAATTGTTGTTTTGTTTGCATGGGTAGGGGTCATCTGTGTGAGGTCATGGCAAAGCCAGATTTCTGACTCGGAGTTTGGCAGCAATGATTGAGGTGAAAGAAAACTTCGCAGGTAGCCAAGCCAGCCCTGGAACCCCCAGGGCAACAGATGCCCTAGTGTGGCATTGAGCCTCCTGTCCCCTAGGAGTGACACTAATATGTAAGGAAGTATCTTCTCCAGCCCTGCAGGGCAACACTAAATGATTTAATTTTCCATACTTGGTGGTGTGACATACATCTTCCCTGCTCCCACCTCCCTTACTTTTCTTTCTCTAACTGTATTTGATTTACTCAGTACAGATCAGAACGAAACATTCTATAATCAACGAAACCTGAAGCTTAGCTCTTTTAGCTTGTATTAGTGACGGATGAAAAACTGATAGCCAAATAACAAGTTCAGATGTTGGCAAAGGTCCAAATTAGGACCTATTCCATATTCTGCTGCTCCAACTCCATGCTATACATCTTTCCTTCTTTCCCTTTCTCCTTCCTCTCCCTTGACCTCCTTTTCTCTCACTATCCTCTCAATCTCATGACATATCTCTCAATTTCTCTCCCAATCTCCCAATTGTTCTTGTCTTTTTCCTTCTTAATCAGCTTCTCTGCCCTCTGCCATCTGTCTATATTCCTCTCTTTTCTATCTTGGCTTGTCATTCATTCTCTCACGCGCGCACGCGCTCTCTCTCTCTCTCTCTCTCTCTCTCTCTCGCTCTCGCTCTCTCTCTCTCCTATTTCCTTTATACTGTGTTCTCATTTCCTGAGTCTCCTGAGGTTCTTTCAGGAAATGTTCATGAGTTAGCCACGCCCATGCCATGCCATGTCATCACCCGGCTACCTCCCTAATTTAGGTGACAAGAAAGTCTAAGTAAAAGGACACTTGGTCCATTGTTCTCCCAGCTGCTGGGCTTCCGGCAGTTCCCCAAGTGGTGGTTTCAACAGAAGATCAGTGATTCTCCTGGGGCAGACCAGGCTGAGCCTCTTTTTCCTTCACTATTCTAGCCATTGACTCTCTGTACCATTTTATGGGGTCATACTCTCCATCTTTCTCCTCCTGGTTTTCTCCCTCTAGTCTCTAGTCTTTCTCTTCCTCTCTGGCTGTTAACCTTACTGTGGCTCCTCCTTTGTTCATCTCCATTTCCCCAGTGCTTTTTCTGTCTCTTTCTCTTTGTTGTCTCATGACCCAACTCTCTCCCATTATTTCCTCCCTTTTTTTCTTTCTTATTATTTTTTCTCATACTGTCCAAATCTTCCCCTATCCTCTCCCATAGTTCAGTTCTCTCTTGCCCTTGAAGAAACTTCAGCCTCTCCTTTTGTAGAGTAAGCAATATTTTTTTTACTATTGCGGCCTTGACTCTTTTCTTGGTCTTTCCACAGTACTGAGTCTCTGCTCTGGGTGTGGTATCTACGTTCTCTTGTGCAAAGCAACTGGGACTCTCTATCCATCTCTGTAAGCCTAGGTGCTCCTGAGCAAATTGAGTAGAACATGCCATTTAATAAACAAGATGAAAAACCAGAACCAACAATCTAGAAGACAGCAATGAAAGAAACTGTTGTGAAAGTTTTGGAGATTAATTAGTGTTGAGCAGAGGAGACTAACGGGGGACAGAGTAAAGTCTGCAAGTAGATGAATGGACTATAGAGTGAGGCATACACAGCTGTTTTTCATCTCCACTATGTACAGAAAAATAAAGAATGACAGATGAGCTGAAGCCATGACGCTCTGGCTAGGAGATCCATGAGCAGCAAAAAAACATCATCCATGGAGGCTGAGGAGCTGCTGTAAAATAGTTTTGAAGAAGGATCAGCATATCCTGACAGAGTGGTTTTAGTGCTGTCCATCCCTGTGGCAGATGATGAAAAAGGCAACCTCCAGTTCCCTTTGTACTTTTTGCTCAGGCTGTTTGCTTCCTCCTCAGCCACAACATTTCAGACTCTAAATTTGTGACTGCAGATGCCTCATTAGCCCCTGTAAATAGCGTTGTAGCCTTGCTACGTGAGCCATTACAGGCATGATTCATCATTCCAGTGCACTGACTTGACACAACCCACTCCTGCCTTGATGCCATTTCCTCCTGAGATGCCTCCCTCTCTCCCTTCTCCAACTCCAGGGTATCGGCCACATCCTCATTCTCATAGTTTTCCCTGAGACCTGGCCAGATGATTTGGAAGTCCTTGAGTACTTGGGGTTCTCAGGCCTGTGTCCCACTTGCTCAAGTCAGAAAAGTAGCCCAACTCCACCTCCTCCTTGGACAGTTCCTACCTCCCTTCTCTGTGTTGCTTCAGCATCATCTGAGCAGTGAGCATGATACAAAGCAAGGCAGTGCAGCTGGCCAGCCAAGACCATTCTGTGTTCCTAAGCTTTGAGACAGAGTCGTCAAGGTCTAAAGACTGCCAAAGGGCATCTTATTGAGTGAAACATGCATTTTTAATAAACTATATTTGACTTCCATAATGGGCAAGTTATTAAGTCGTTTGACAGCCAATGGCATGAGGAAATGAAAGAATACCTTAAAAGTAGACATTTCTTGGCAGATAAGGGAGAAATTCAGTGAGCTGGAGGCAATAGAAAAAGAAATGCAAATAAAGATATGATGCTTTTACCTATCTGCATATAGCGAAGAAGCCATTAATATAATAGTGAATAGTGGGATTTTTATCACTACTTGACTTGAACGTCTTGAAAAACTGGCTCAGCCTTGAAGGTATCAGTCTTTGCAGCTCTGGACAAAGCCCCAGTCCTTTGTCTCTGTGTTGAGAAATGAATTTGTTTTTTGATGTGTTTTCTCTTTGCCTCCCACTTTCTGCATCCTTCTGAAATGAGCTACGAGTTGGTTTTCCATTGCCACCTTATTTGGAATTATTAAGGATAATGATAAGGAGCCAATGGTTTTTTCTCACCCAGAGGCACACTATTGAATTGATAAATGCAGATCTAGACAGGCAACCTCACTGTCCACTGCTCAGGTGATCAAGTAAATTCTCTAACCAGGGAAGGGGGAAAAGCCCACCTTGAGGCATTTAAGAAGACAGACGAGTGAGAACAGTATATAGCCCTTAATAGCAGAGTTTTTAATATCAAGTCAGTGCTAGCATGACCTTGAGAAGCCCAGGATGTGTGCCCTGGATATTTGAGATTGTTCAGAAGCTCCATTCATGGATGTCTCCTTTGTGTTATTCTGCCAGCACTATCCCGGGGATTGTAGAGAAACCAGTGTTTGTAGACTTTAGAACTATGTTATGGAGAGATTGCTGAGGGTGAGAGATGGGGTGGACAGCCAACTCATCTTATTGCCTTAAAGCTCCTTCCTTATCCATGATCCTGTGAGGCTCACAGATTTCCTCTTGCCTTAACAGTTGCATTGATGTGCATAGTCAAAAGTCTTCTACTGAGCACTTTGGAGTCTGAGCAACTCCATCACCTTCTGCCCTAAGTGAACCCAGCACTTCCCTGATAATTTTGTTTCCCCCTGAAATCTGTTCAATGGATTTTTCTTTGCACCTACTTGTCTCTTGGGGCTGGGATAGATGCTTTCCTTGGTTCTCAGTGCTGTGTCCAGAGTTGTTTCTCCTCCTCCCTAAAACCACCCAACATTTTGAAGTCATAAGATCATACCTCCTTGACCCACTCAATGTTATTTCTTAAATGCCTAATAAGAATCTCCCAAATAAAACTTTTCTTTCACTAACTCTACCCCAAAATCTGTTTCTCCTATAAGTCTTCAGATCTCAGTAAATGACACCATTATTCACTCAGTTCTTTTTACTTAAAACCATGTAGTTCTCCTTGATTTTTATTTTTCTCTTATTCTCTACATCCAATTTTAAAATAAATCTTGTTGGCTCTTTCATCAAAATTTTTTCTGTAACAACTTGTCACCACATTCTATACTACCTTTCAAGTCCAAGACACCACCATCTCTTGCTCAGTTCATTACACCAGTCTCCTAATCAGTCTCCTTCCTTACCTCTTTTCCATTAATCTGAACAAAGCAGCCAGCATGACACTATGAAGCTGTACATTATGGCATGTTTCTCCTCTGCTCAATTCTCTCCAAAGGCATCTCGTCCCCAACTAACACAAAACTCAAAGTCCATACACATCCTAAAAGACCTAAATGATCTTGTCCTGGTGATCTCATTAACAACCATCTTCCCCTTGCTCATACTACTCCAGCCACATTTCCTTCCTTTCTGTTCATCAGCCATACCAAGAATACTCTAAACATCCACCTCTGTGGCCTGGGACACCTTTCTACCAGGCATTCACATTCCCTCCTTCCTTATTCAATTCTCTTCTCTGCTCTAATATCACCTCTTCGGAGAGGCACTTCTGACCTTACAACCTGCCTAACATTCTGAATATCTTTCTAATATCCTCTGTTTTTCTTCATAAGAATATGTGACAATATATTAATATCTTTACTTGTTTAATTATTTATTGTCTATCTCTCTCACCAGGCTGTAAAGTCTATAAGGGCAAGGGTTTGTTTTGTTTTCACATTATTGTATTCCTAGCTCTCAGATCAGGCATGTGGTTTGTATTTAAGAAATATCTGTTGAATGAACAGAAGAATGATGGGAAGCACTAGCTGTAGGCCACAAGAAAGGTAGGAGAAAATTTGTGTACAGTTCCAAATATTAATGTCAGAGAGAGAAAGGGAGAGAAAAACATTCATTCTGGGGGCTCCCAGAGAGGGATCAATTCAAACAACAACTCCTTTCCAAGCATAGAAAAGAGATAAGGTAATATGGGACTCTGCAAAAAATAAGAGTGATAACTGAGATGGCGATAAGAATACACCTCTGCCACTCAAGGGCCACATTTACTCTGCAAAAGTAAGTGAGAATGGCTCTTCTCCCACCAGAAATTTCACTGTCCTAGTCATTTGCTTTACAGATAATGGCAGGAGAGGCTTAACTCTTCAAAAGATTTTTTATCTCTACTATAATTTCTACTATAATTTTTACTATAATTTTTATCTCTACTGTAATTTCTCTGACAGAAGGACAGTGAACACATGCATTTGGTAGAGGGAGGGGGTCCATAGTGGGCATAGAGACCCTTCTCCATTTTATGAACTGCTATTAATTACTGATTCTTCAAGAACATCTTTAAATACCATTTACTTTTCCTAATTGTCTCTGGAAGAATCATTTATCTTTTGTACACACCTTTGAAATAGTGCTTTCCTATTGGGCGATTGGTTGCTGTTTACATATCCACTTCCTCTGCTTGCTTGTGTAGGTGACGGCCACATCTTATTCATCTTCGCATACTGCACTGATGGTATTCAGTCAACACTGGCTGCCTTAGTGCCAGCTCTATTTAACCAGCCCATGGAGTTAAAATAAGGGGCTCTTCTCTCTCTCTCTCTTTTCCCCTCCTTTTCACTCTGGTGTCTCTGTAGGTAGGACTTAAAAGGCTGGTTATAATGCAGAATTGCTTCTTTGTTAGCAACCTAAAGCTTGCATTTGTTGCTGCCTGTCTATGTAAAGCCCATTTACACCTGTTACCCTGTGTTTGAACACAACAAAGCTTTTGCTGAAAAGAATAACCCCTGTCTTTTTGACATCCACCTCACCACCTCCACCTTCAGAATGTCAGCCTGTAACTTGCCTCTCAGTTTGTTGAACACTGTCTATCCAAGCTACTCAGCAAGGATCCAGGACCTTCTGTGATCTTTCCAGATGGCCTGCTGAGGGGGCTTAAAAAAAAAAAAAAAAAAAAAGAGGTTGAGACAATAGTTTATTCCAATGTTCCCTTACCCATGGAAGTAAGTGCTCAATACTAAGCTCTCCAAATAAACTTATTTAATAAGGAAAACATCAAAGGAGGACATTGGAGCATAGGTTCCTGTTTGCTCTAATTCCCTACTCTTAGTCTTAAGGCAAGATACTATTCCTGGGTGTCCTTTCTTGGCATGGACATGACTGCAACAGATATGACTGTCAAGGGAGCAATGGAGAGTGCTGGTTGCTACAGGACATCATGTAAACAAGTACGGAATGTGTTGGAGCAGCTCCATGTTGTGATACGGTTCAGTCTTCTAACGTTTTCCATTTCTTCCTATAACAACTTGAGTTCACCTTCACTAAGATTGTTACCTCAAAATTGGAGCTTACTTATCATTGACTTATTCACACACACGTTAGAAACAGAGGCCAACTCGTTTAGTGAAAATTATTTAAGTAACACAAGAAGTTAAGTAATTTTTGGACTGAAGACTAGTTACTGAAATGCTAATGCTAATGAAAATTTGGCCACCATCTTCCTTTTCTCATGTCCCAATAACTACAAACAGAAGTTTGAAAACTCTACTTCCAACCCCACCTCCTGCTCTACCTGCCACCATTCTTCCATCTACAAAAGACTGTGCAAACAAACAAACAAACAAACAAAAAATGCTCTTTTTCAAAAACATGACTTTACATGTGTAGTTAACCGAACCCAGACGTTCCTTCCTCTTCCTCTACCCGTATGCAACTTCCTCAACTGGATTGTTCTGTGAATTCAGAGACCATGTTACCCCTTTCTCCACTTCCAGGAACTTGTGTTATGTATTTGGAGTTAACCATTATGGTTCATAGTGGATTCCTCCTTACCTCCTAGGTATATCTAGTAAGAACACGAGGGTATCTTCTCCACTGACATCAAGTTCTACATATATTGCTTCTTTCTCCCACCATATTCTCAAGGTAAACACCAAGGAGTGCGGGTATAGCTTTATTCGCTTCAGATCTCCACAGCACATCTCGTCTATTGCTCTAGTGCAGCGGTCCCCAACCTTTTTGGCACCAGGGACTGGTGCTCTTATGAGAATCTAATGCTTGATCATCTAAGGTGGAACTGATGTGGTGATGCTAGCTCTGGGGAAAGGCTGCAAACACAGATGGAGCTTCACTTGCCCGCCTTCCCCTTACCTCCTGCTGTGTGGCCTGGATCCTCACAGGCCATGAACCAGTACCAGTTCAGAACCCGGAGTTTAGAGACCCCAGTGTAATGACTCCTCATTATATTCATTACAATTAGTAACAAGAATACTGAGTTTACTATGCATAGGCATCGTATCATGGGCTTTACATGTCTCATCTCACTTATCCTTGCAACAACACTAAAAGGAGGGCCTACTTCTCATGAGACCATAAGATTTCCAGGGCAAAGGCCAGAATACAACTTCACATCTCCCCTGGGACATAAAAAACATTCAATAAATTATGACAAGGAGATTTTAAAAGGAATCATCAAACTAACCAGTGCTTAGCCATAGTAGGAAAAGGCAGCAGCATTTAAAGATAATTAAGCTTTAGGTCCAGGCTTCCAAGTCCTAGGGAAAGAGGAGGGATAGAGATGATAGGCTGGGTGTGTGTGTGTGTGTGTGTGTGTGTGTGCGCGCGCGCGTGTGCGTGTGTGCATGTGTGTGTGTTTGCACGTGTGTATACATGTGCACACTTAGACTCACATGTAAGGAGCTGGAGAAGGAACTACAGGAAATCTAATCGGGTCCAAGATCTTACTTCTGAAATTGTACGTGAAGCAAGGATCAGTTCTATGAAGTTGTAAAGACTTGTTTATCAAGGAAGGTTGTGATAATCTAGGCCTGAGTAACAACCAGCTTGGTAAGTGGCAAAGCTTAGTCTTCCATTTCACAGACGAGGATGTGGAGGCTCAGAATGACTTCAGACTGGTTACAGTGCTGGGGAGTGGGAGACCAAGGCCAGCATACCTATTTTTTGGAATGTGGTCCTTATATGCTTTCCTTTAACAGTGATCACTTCCTTGGCTGGTGAAATAATCAGAAACTGGTAACTTGACTTGGGGATGGCAGGCTCCAGAGGGGGCTGAGCTCATCTCATTCTTTCCTGTTCAATGGGGCTGCTATACATCGACCAGTTAAAGGTCTCTGACATGGTTATTTATGACAGGTTAAATAAATTGGGATTTACTGTGTTTGTAGGAACTTTGATCCTGTGTCCTCTGTATGAGTGTTGACATCTATTTGTGAGGGTTTTGTTTGTTTGTTTGTTTGTTTGTTTGTTTTTAAAAAGGCATTCTCTCCAAAGAGTATGGGATATTTTAATACTCCAGGTATATGTTTGTTTTTGTATAATTGAAAAGTCTGTTCCTTAGTTTTTTAATATGTAAAATGGGGATAATAATACCTGCAGTGGGTATTTCTTAGAACAGTAATAAGCATCTAGTGTAGTAATACATGGAAAATACTGTGTAAGCATGAAATGCTATACGAAACATAGCTGGTATGAATTAATTGGATTTAGAGGAGTGATTTTGCAACTTGAGCTCAAAAATCACCTTTTGATGACAAAAATAAAAATTAAATTAAAATAATGTCTGCAAAGTTTCACAGATCTTGTCACCTGATTTTTCAGGGCGGTGGGATACAGGTAACTATGATGCTTAGTCAGGGCCTGAGGTGCTGGATCAACTCTTCACTAGTTGTCGACAAGAACATGTGTAAGAAGAATGGATGTTGTGTAGATCTTGGCAGTCTCACTGTGTCTTGAGTGGATGAGCAAAATAAAGAGGGATATAAGTTGGTGTTATTTGTCAATGGCCTTATAGATAGATTTACAGCTTCAATATCATATTGCCTCCCTTCCTTAACAACCCATTCCTGGTCACTACTAGTAATAAAGTAGGTTAAATAATAATTTTCTCACTCTTACAGCATAATTTGTTTCTCACTTTTGATGAACAGCAGGCAATTCTTTCAGATACTGATCTAAGATTAATATGAGATCTTTAGCTTACCATCACCTTACACAGACTGTGAGCCTCTTGGTTTGAGCAAACCAGATCTCATTGTGGAGTCTGTCCTCTTCCCTATATGTTCCCATGCCATCAGTCCATTGTGCTTGTTGTCCTGAGTTTTTGGGGAAGCATGTAGATTCTCTCTTTACCATCTTCCCCTTCTCCAGAGAAGCCTTACTCTCTCCCCTCCTTCCAGCCAGAAATGCTGCATTTATCTCAATGTCATTTCTTCGAGATGTGAGCTGGAACAAATCTGGAGCAGCTGCTTCGTTTCTAAGTGTCCTTTAGGGACCCCCTCAGCAGACACTTTGCAGAGTATAATGATGACATTCTAACGAGCATTAATGTACATGTTGTCATTTTTCTATATTTACTCTTCCCACAGGAGGCATAGCTTTGAGATGGGAACATAAAATCCAGGGAGACAGGGAAAAAGTTTTTTGGGCAAACCTCACTGCCATCCCACTGGATAAGGAGAGAAAAAGCTTAGAGGGTGGGGGTTGGGATGATGGAACATTCTAGAAGTCAAGAGGATGAGAAGGGGAAGCAAGAGTAGAGAGAAGCCTGGGAGAAATAGGAGGCAGGAATTTGGGAGGAGATAAAGATTTCAAAATTGATTTAGGACTCAAGACTATCTTTCCAGGTCAACAATATTATGAACATTTTCTTCAGTTAATGACCCTGACCGCAGTGTACTGCATTCACTCATTCATCCATCCACTTGACAGGTACTGACTGAAATCTTCCTACATGGCAGACATTGTGCAAGGCACCAAGAGTACAAAGGTATATAAGAAGGACGAAGACCTCTCTTAAATTAATTCTCCAGTGGTGGATATGTGAGGCTTGGATAGGATTACATTACATTATACCACTGACTGCCCTCAACAACCTCATGAGGTAAGTGCTATTTAACTCATTTCACAGATGAGGGGGGCACCTCAAAAAGTTAAGTAAATTCTCACAGATTTTAGTGGATGCATAGCCACATGAAGATTTCAATGTCCAATGTTCAAATATCTCTCACCTTCATAATTTTGCAGGAAATGTGGGACTAAATTGTTCTGTGGATCCTGAAGCCCTAGGGGCTCTTTTAGGAACTGTCAGCCAAACTGCAATGAGTAGCAGAGGGCAGGGGTCTCTTTTTGCTTGGGACTGGTCTGGGTTACCTATCACCTGAGGTTGGAGACAGGTATATAGGAAGCCCCACTGGCTATTCCCAGCCTGACTTTTCTTCCGATTTTCCCTCTGAGTGGGTTCTGCAAATATCTCATAGTATGTTTTCACTAATTAATGAATTGACTCATGATTAATTATACATTATATATTTTTTAGCTGTTTGCAAAGCTTCCATATTCATTATAATTGTAATGACTCTATGAGGTCATCAGGGGAAGAGCTATTACCCCAGTGGACAGATCAGAAAATATGTTCTCAGAGATGTCAACTTACCCGAAATCAGCCAGCCAGGAAGCAGCAACGCCAGAATTCCAGCTCCAGGTATCCCGACCCAAGTCCTCTGTTCTTCTCAAAGCCTCACAGCTTCCATGGACCATGAAAGCTGAACAGAGTTATAGAGATCCCCATCCTCGTTTTATAGTTGGGGACCCTGGAGAGGTTTAATTACTAGCCCAAGGTCACCAGCTGGCTCATACCAATATTTTTTTCTCAAATCAGAGCCACCTCACATTGAACTTGGATAAGCCTGTGCACTCTGGTCTCTGCCCCTAAGAAACAAATTATAATAAGCATTAAACCCTTGAAAATCATTTCAAGGTCAGACACAAGCAAATGTGTGAGTGGGTGGTGTAGATCCTAGGGGAAGAAAGAAAAGCCAAAGCAGAATCTCTGTGGAGTGATAGTCCCCGAGCTGTAAGGGAAGCTGGACCTTGACAAGGGCATGGAGAGAGGGGGGTTCCTTGAACAAGCAAAAGGGAAGATCCCTTACTTTTCCTAAGATGAAGGATAAGGTCAAACTTTGTCCTCTCCTGCCCATAGATTTTATCTGGATGGATTGTATCAAATAAATAATGTATCAGAATATTCCTCCCCTGTTACATTAGCCCCATCAGAGCGAGAGCACAGCTTGGGTGTGTGATAAGTGGTAATAAATGGCGGTGCTTGTCGGTGGAAATTTTTCTGGCAAATTTCCGAACCAGATTAAAAAGTAAATTAGATTTCTTCTGAAGAGTTATTTTCAAGGGTTTTTATCCACTGACGTGTGTATGCAAGATTGCAGCTTTGCCAAGGGGGAGAGAACAAAGCTGAAAAAATAATAAAATAAAATAAAATAAAAATCAGCACGCAATTATCTGTCTGAACAAGGCTATCGTTGGGAAGGCGCCTAATCAAAGATGTCTCAAATTTGCTTAAAATACAATGTGCAATATAAAATGTATTTATAATGTGCCTCCTATGCTCCAATAAAATTGTTACCAGGACCAGACAATTGCAAGAGACAAGGGTTGTAAAATGGAATGGATAAAATCAAATCAGTTATTAATAATAGCTGAATAAAATATAGCATTGAGGGAGTAGTGTACTGTTGTATTGGTTTTTTCTTGATTTGACCTAGTCTCTTAAGTCACGTGTGTGTCAAATGCTGATGACCCTTTCCTCTTCATCCACTCTGTCCTGAGCATGCCCTCCTCTTCTCTCTTCTTGCCCTATTCCAATTGCCTATTGACTGGTTTTCCTGCCTCCTTTGTTGCCAACCCCTTCTGGGCCACCTTCCATACTCATAGGTCTGAGTGATCTCTTATTAAGGAAACCCGACTATGCTAACCCCCTTTTTCAAAATCTTTTGAAACTTCTCATTGTCTATAAAATAGAGTCTAAACTCGGACAGCCATGGAAGAGCTTTTGTTATCTGAGTCCAACTGGCTTTTCAGCCTCATTTTATGCCCTTACATTCTATGTTTTCAGAAAAACAGGGAACAATACAAACTTTTCTAGGTCTCCTATTGCTCCCAAATACTCTGTAAATAATTAGTGAATAACTGGGTAGAGGGGTGTAGTCTCTAGGGGGTGATTCAAGAAAGAGGTAGGAGTTAGGGCAGATTTAAGGATAATCTTGGCATCTTGAAACTAAGGAATTACAATGGCCATCTTCCATTACTAGGCAAGCCAATGTTTTCATTTAAAAGGGTATACTTTTTCTTAAAAGCTACTGGTAAAGGGTCAATCAGAGAGTTCTGGTCAAGATGGCAGAAGAGATAAATGTGGTGCTTGCCTCCTCTCACAGCTGCATCGAATTACAATTAAAATACGGACAACAGTCATTGAAAATTGCCTGAGGTCTAGCTGAACAGCAGTCCTACAACTGAAAACATACAGACAAGGCCACTTCCAGACTGGTAGGAGGGGTGGAGATGTGGAACAAGCTGGTCCCACACCTGCAAGTAGCAGTTGAAAATTGGGATGGAAATCTAAGCTATGGAATTCCCCCCCCCCCCAGAGGAGCAAGGGGTCCCAACTCAGGGTTCCAGTGCCAGGAAGAGAAATCCCCTCTAAATATGGATGTAAAAATCAGCAAAGATTGTGGCTGAATGAGGCGTAGATCTACAGGATGCCTAGGCGCTCCTCTTATAGGGCCTGTGCACAGACTTACCTGCTGATGAACTCATGTGCTCTGAGCTCCTGTGCAAAGGCAGCAACTCAAAAGGTGCCAGAGACATACAGGAAGGAGCTGAATTGTCTGGCTTTAGGGTGAGGGCTGAAGGGGTAGTTTTCTCCAAGACAGAAGTACTGGCAGAAGCCATTGTTTCTTTGTTAAGCCTTCCCCTGCCCAGCATGCAGATGCAGGTGGCTACCATACCTGAGTCTCCATCACCTGGCTAACACTGGTGTTCCAGCTTTGGCAATTCCCTGAGACCCTGCCCCACCCAACTTGCAGGCCCACCCAAACTGCTCCCAGTGGCTTTTTCATAAAAATGGCCTGTCTGGGCCCATGCTGCAGATTTTCCTAAAATCTCTCAAAGGTTCACAAAATCTGAACAAGCAGCATCTGGCTTCAGCATGTTGTACCTTTTGCTGAACATCCCTAGGCCCAGCACTAGTGGTAGCCAGCCTGAGATCATGGCTTGGCCTCTCAAGGCACCTCCAGGGCCAGCATGGTTGATGGCCATCTCTGGATTGCTTGGTGGCTCTTGAGGCCCCCGGGCCAGAACACCTAGTAGCTGGCTTTAGACTGAGCCAGAATACCATTCAGGATTGCATCTGAAGAGGACACACCAAAAGGGCAGACTAGTCAGGCATCAGAGCACTGCTAAAGTGAATCCTGCTCTATAGGGTCAGCCCCTCACCAGCTGGTCTTCACAACCAATCAGTTCAGGTCAGTCCCTCCCACTGATGTAAACCAGCAACCAAGACTTAACTACAACAGGAGGGCACACACAACCCATATGAAGGAAACTCTTGGAGGGAGCCCTTGGCTCAGGGGATCACAGAGACTGCCACTGGGCCCCACAGAACACCTACTGTATAAGGCCACCTACAGTATTCAACCAGGAAACATAGCAGCCCTATATAATACATAGAAAAAAAACACAAGGAGGCAGCCAAAATGGGGAGACAAATAAATATGTCTCACATGAAAGAATAGAGCAGAGCTCCAGAAAAAAACACCTCAACAAAATGAACACAAGCAATCTAACAAATGCAGAGTTTAAATCACTGGTGATAAGGATGCTCAATGAACTGAGGGGAAGAGTAGATGAACTTAGTGAGAATTTTAACAAAGAGAAAACATAAAAATTGAGACAGAAAACTTAAAAAAAGAACCAGTCAGAAATGAAGAATCCAATAACTGAAATGAAGAATACCCTAGGAGGAATCAACAGTAGATTAGATGATGCAGAGGATCAAATCAGTGACTTAGAAGATAAGGTAGCAGAACACACCCAACCAGAACAGCAACAAGAAAAAAGAATTTAAAAAAATGAAAATAGTTTAAGGAGCCTCTGGGACATGAAGCATACTAATATTCATATCATAGGGGTGCCGGAAGAAGGAGAGAGAGAGCATGAAACTGAAAACCTATTTCAAGAAATAATGACAGAAAACTTTCCTTAACTGGGGAAGGAAATAGACAGACAACTCCAGGAAGCTCAGAGTCCAAAGCAAGGTGAACCCAAAGAGGCTCACACCAAGACACATCAGAATTAAAATGCGAAAGATTAAAGATAAAGAGAGAATCTTAAAAGCAACAAGAGAAAAGCAATTACTTACAAGGGAGCTCTCATAAGACTATTGGCTGAATTCTCAACAGAAACTTTGCAGTCCAGAAGGGATTAGCAGGAAATATTTAAAGAGATGAAAAACAAGGCCCCACAAAGTTACTCTACCCAACAAAGCTACCATTTAGAATTGAAGGACAAATAAAGAGCTTCCCAGACAAGAAAAAGCTAAAGGAGTTCATCACCACCAAACCAGTACTACAAGAAATGTTAGAGGGACTTGTTAAAGGAGGAAAAGAAGGAAGAGGAGGAGGAGAAGGAGAAGAAGAAGGAAGAGAAGGAGGAGGAGGAGAAGGAGGAGGAGGAGCAGGAGGAGGAGGAGGAGGAGGAGGAGGAGGAGGAGGAGGAGGAGGAGGAGGAAGAGGAAGAAGACGAAGACGAAGAAGACGAAGAAGACGAAGAAGAAGAAGAAGACGAAGAAGAAGAAGAAGAAGAAGAAGAAGAAGAAGAAGAAGAAGAAGAAGAAGAAGAAGAAGAAGAAGAAGAAGAAGAAGAAATAAAAAATATGAATAATAAGATGGTAATAACTACATATCTATCAAAAGTTACTTTAGATGTAAATAGATTAAATGCTCCAATCAAAAGATAGGGCATGGATAAGAAGAGAAGGCTCTCATATATGCAGACTACAAGAGACTCAATTCAGATCAAAAGATACACACAGACTGAAAGTAGAGATGAAAAAAGAGAGTTTATGAAAATGTAAACAAAAATACATAAATAAAGCTGGTGTAGCCATATTTATGCCAGACAAAATAACTTCGGGTGTTTATCTGAAGAAACCTAAAACTCTGCTTCAAGGGGTCATATATGTCCATATGTTCATCACATAAGTATTTACAATAGTTACGACATGGAGACTGCCTGGGTGTCCATCCGTGAATGAATGGATAAAGAAGAGATGGTACATATATACAAAGGAATATTACTCAGCCATAAATAAAAAATAAACTCTTACCGTCTGCAACAACAGGAATGGACCTAGATGGTATGGTACTCAGTAGAGTAAGTCAGACAAAGATAGGCAAATGTCGTATTTCACACACATGTGGAATCTAAAGAAGAAAATAAACACACAAAATAGAAACAAACTCATAAATACAGAGAACATTTTGATTGTTGTCAGATGGGAAGAGGGTTAGGGAAGCGGATGAGAAAAGGAGAAAGGATTAAGAAGTTACAAATTGGCAGTTATAAAATAGTTATGGGGATGTAAAGTACAGCATAAGGAATATAGTCAATAATATTTAATAACTGTGGTGTCAGATGGGTACTAGATTTATTAGGGTGATCACTTCATCAGTTATATATATATATGTCTAATCACTATGTTGTACACTTAAACTAATACAATATTGTATACCAACTATAATAAAAAATTAAAAATTTGTTTTAAAAAGCATGAAAATAAAATAGAGAGAGTTATTCGAATTAAAAATAAAGGGGCGGGGGGAGACCAATCAACTAGGGTCACTCTACATAACTACCTAATAAAGCAGTATATTTGTGAATTTCCAGTTTCCATTAGGGGTTATTATTCTCTCTGCATTTGAGGTTATTCAAGACTTATTTTTCTTTCTTTTTTTTCTTGTTACCACTCATTTATTGGTCATTTCAGTGTTTAGAAGCACAAGCAAAAGAGTTGAAATTCATTATATTTCCAATGAAGAAAGGTTTGGGGTAGATGGTGAAGGTTTTGGCTCTAAGCTAAAATGAGCCCCATGAGTTTAAACTCTCCAGTCTCCTCTCCAATAGATCCCACTACCTCTGCTAGAAGAAAAAGAAAAAAAGTTGTCTCTATTTGTCTTCCAGAAAGATGGGAAACTCTGTAGAACATTTCTAATTTTTCCCTGCCCTCTCTGCACACAAATCACTCACCTCTCCCTCCCACTACAACCTTACAGATAGATTGCAGTTAAGAAAAAATCCTTTAAGAAAATATCTCAACCCCTGACCAAATAAGTGAATGCTTTTCCTTCATCTTAAAAGATTTTTTTTAAAAGAGACACCAGGGTGTTGTGGCATTATGTGTGAAGATGAAGACTGGCAAAAAAGAGGGCATCAGGGAGAAGATGGAAGGTACTAGGGGTAAATCATGCAAATTGAGTGGGTTTTGGAATTAACTTAAGAGCCACTTGTTTTAGTCCAGCCCCCAGCAGCCTCCCTTGGGAAGCTGAGAGATGAAGGTGCAAAGAGGCCTCCAGGCATTTCTTTCTCTAATGATATTTACTTTGACCTCAAGTAGTGTAGATCCCTGTTATACCCACACTCAGAAAGCCAATCTGATTGCTCTGCATGGGGTGAGTACTGCATGAAGAAGATGGTCCAGCCCTCATCACAGAACAGCAAGAGCCAGGTGAGCCCTGCCCCCAGAGCACTTGCTGGATAATTTCCATTGAAATGGACCCATGACCCAGGAGTGAGAGAAAGACCAACTGGGTCCAGTTAAATCCAAGTAGGTCTTCAGTCTGCCCTACACAGATTCCAGCCAATAGTTTTCCGGTGGGGACTATCCATACAAATCTAGTTGGAGTAGTGCGGACCCAACCCCGGTGCCTTGTGAGGATTCAGGAACGGAAAACAGCAGACCCCAGCGGCCAGGGAGTGGGTGCTGAGGAATTCCCAGAGATTTCTCTGGAACCCATTTCCTCCATCCCCTTTCAATCACCACCCTGCTTCTTTATCTACTCTTTCTTCTCTTTTATTCACCTTGGTTTACAATACCTCTTTGTATGTTTTCTTTCCTTTCTTCCTTTCCCTTCCCCTTCTCTTCCCTAATGGCATTCTCTTCTCCCCTCACCCCTTTTCTATTCTTTCCCTCTTCTTCTTCCTTCCTTGGCCTCCTTTATCCTCTTGTCTTCACCCTTTCCTTCTACCCTTCCCCCTCTTATCATTCCATAAAAAGTCCTTCAACTCAGAAGTCACCCTAAGGGTAAAGACATGAAGAAGCAATACTTGATGTCTTTGTGACAGGTCAGTATGTCTGTAACTATGTGGAGGAAGATCAAGAACTGATCCCACCCCATTGTATGGAGCTCGTGCTTAGGCTGAGGAACGCGGATTTTCTTATGTAGGTCATGAGACTCTTGGAAGGTGTTCAAGACGAGACAGGACAAGATGGCCTTCCCCCCTCTTTACTTAACATCTTCCATGTTCTCCTTCCTTCTCTTTCTCTCTTCCACCTCTTCTTTCACTGTCCTCCCCTCATCTCCACCACTACTCACCCAGCTGTGCTCTGCCCCAGCCGATTTTACCCTGGACTTGGGGTCATTCAAGTGTACAGGCAGAACATACCTGTCTCTCTCTGCCCCCAGTCTCTTTTGTCCTTCTTGGTGACTTGTTCGTGCCTCCTTTCCTTGTTCTCCCCTTTCCCTGTCAGTCTTGTTTTGCTTTGGGCTGAACAGAAGCCCACAGTCTCCTGCATAGCCTGGGACACAGAGCAGAGCCAGGGTGGGCCTCCCTGGAACTTATCAGACTATTAGACCAGCTGATTACCTAGAACTGATCTTTCTGTCTGGTGACCTTAGTCTTTAAAGTTTAAAAGGCATCTTAGAGATAGCACTCCTCTTCCTATTAATAATAATACCAGCACTAATACTAATAAAATATTTAGACTAATACCAAATACTGAGTAAACCTTGTTACTGTCTTTCAGTTTAAAAATATCCTATTCACTTGCAATACCTCTTTCAAAATGCACAACAGAGCTGATAAATGTCCACGGAACACCTATACTGTACTAGATATTGTGTTAAGTGCTTCACGTATATGCTGTCTCATTTAATGCTCACAAGGATCTCATGAGAAATATATTTATTATTTTTACTTTACACATGAGCAAACTGAGGCTCAGAGAAGTCAAGTAACCTAACCAAGGCTACACAGAGAGTAAAGGAAGAGCTTGGCTTTAACTCAAGCTCCTGACTTTAAGTCTAGGACTATATCTAACACACATACAATAATGGGTATTTTCACTATCCACATTACACCAACGACAGATACTACATTTTTAGAAGTGAAAGTCAAACTCCAATTCTCCCATGATACAGAGAAATAAAGTGGGCCCAAGTTGCTTTTTGATGGGAGTATACAGCTAACACTCAAACACAACGTCTCACAAAACAGTGTGGTGGCTTTTTTCTTTACTGGTTGCATGGCCTTCTGCTCCTCCTCTGACCACCCTGTCATCCCAAATCAGTGTCAAGGGACAGACAGACCTGAGGGTGAGAGTCTAGGTCACTGGGGCAGTGTAGTGGGGACGGGGCCTTTGGGCCCATCTGTCACTGTGACAACCCCATACGTCTCCTGATCAGAAAGCTCTCAGCTACCCCAGAGCAGCTCATTATTCCTCCCGATGTTGTTGCCTGAGGAGCCACAGCCCAGCCTCTCTCATGCTGGTGACTGACGACGTGGTAGAACGGCAGCGTCCAAGTGCAGCCCCCAGCTTCCCAAAGCACTTCAGCACTGGGGGAGGCAGGCTGTGGGCTGACTGGTCATTGTTCTGAGGGTGGCATTGATCCATCCTGTGCAGATGCAGCTGGAGGGGCAGGCTGCCTGCCTGGCCTGCTTGTTAGTCGAACTCAGAAAACTCAGCTTGCGAGTATTTCCACACGCATGAGTAAAGATAGCATCATGCATAGGAAGAACCAGCACAGATCGGGCACAATTCTGGGCTTGGATCTGCTCTACTAGGTGCTGGAGGGGATTCAGAGTGGACTAAGACACATCCTGCCCTTCGGAAGCTTACAGTTGATGTGAGAGATGGGGAAGGAGATGTGTGTTTGATGGGGGTAGGGGGGAAGTACACTACTGTAGCCATGATTCAAAGCTTTGTTTACATGAGAATTAGAAAAAATAAGAGAGTGTTTATTAAAGAAAGGTCCAATGTTTTTATGACACAGTGATATAGGCGGAGAATATGGGAGACAGTGTGTTATAGTCAAAAACACAGGTTCTGATGTTAGACCTGGCTATGTGACCTTTCTGAACTTCATTTTCCTCATCTGTTGAGTAGAGATGATAGCAGCACCTATCTCAAAGGGTTTTTGGGAAGGCAAAACAAGGCAAGGCAAACCAAGGACTTGACCCCGTTCCTGGCACATTTTAAGGCTTCGAGAGTGACCCCTAGCTACCACGGATATTGGGATAAAGTTGCTGCTTCACGTTTCAGCTCTGTTCTTATTCATATGTCACCTTAGACAAGTGGCATATTTTTGCAGGGTCTTATATGTAAGACTGGATAAGTGTGTTTACCTAAAGAGGTTATCATAAGTACTATACAAGACAAACTGTAAATTGCTTGGCACACAGTAGGAGCTCAATAAATAATAGTAGTTACCATTAGATGTCAGCAGAAGTAAGAATTGGATTAACATCAGTCTTGATGGGAAATAAAACCCTGTTGGATCTGAATGTCCTTCTGGAAATTTTCTTTTGACTTACTCATGGTGATTTTTTAAATCAAAACAAAATGTCTTACTTAAAGGCAAATGATTAGTTCTGCTAATAGAAAGGTAAAAAAAAGGCTCTTAATTGATGACCTTTCTATTGTTCTTCCGTCCTGAGATACTGGCGGGAGTTACACATTGCCAGAAAGCTGAATGTGCTCCCTGCAAAGCTTCCTTTCTCCTCTTTCTGAACAGACCTGCTCGTGCAGCTCGAGTTGGGGGAGGGAGTGCGGGGTGGGAAAACTCTGTCCTGCATCATGCCTTTAAGGTATAAGTAGCTGACAACCCTTTAATCTTGCCAGAGGTATTTGCAAATTTAAACTAGGACGTTATTATTCCCACTTCCTCTTTCCTCTCCCTTAATCCATTCTTCATACTAGAGTCAGAGATCTTTTAGAAACACAAGCCTCATCATTTCTCTTTCCTGCTTAAAACATTTTAATGACTTCCCATTGCTCTTAGGATAATACCCAAATTCCTTATCAAGGTTTACAGGGCTCTCAATTATGACGCCTGCCTAGCCCTGCAGCGCCTTCTCCTCCACTCCACCCCCAACCCATCTCGTCTCCCACCTCACTCGTTGTTTCTTTTCCTGGAATATCCCAGGATCTTTCCAACTTCCAGAGTTTGAACATACAGTTTCCTCTGACCAGAATGTTTTCCACTTATCTAACCTCTAATTAACTTTCAAATGGCAATGTTACATGTTCTTTAGGAGGACCTTCCCCGATTCCCTAAACTGGCTTTTTGCTCCTATACCAACAGTAAGGGCCAGCTATTCCCCCAGCTCTGAGACTATAAAAATGTGTAAACAGCATCTCTCTTGAGAAGCTTAACAGTCAAAGTGGTAGCTTGAGAGTAAGATGACGTCAGTACAACCCTTTTTGTATCCACGCCCTTGCAATGTGTCTTTGCAGCTATTCCTAACAAAAGGTAGAGTCTGAGCTAGCCCTGCTTTGGCTAACAGAATGCAGCAGAAGCGACGATGTGCCATTTCCAAGTCCAGGCCTCGGGAACCTTTGTACATGTCTACTAGTTCTCTAGAAACTCTGCCAAGTTGCATAAGAAAAAGTCTAGATCACCTGCAGAAAGTTAGAGACCATGTTGCCCAGTCACCCCTCGTGCCCTAGTTAACGTCCATCTAACCCCAGAAGCAGAGCTGCCTATCAGACCAGCATCTGCTGGTAGACACATGAATGGACTCAGCCAAGACTGTAAGAATCACCTAGCTGAGCTCAAGCCACAGAATCATGAATTAAATAAATGGTTGCTATTTCAAGCCAAAGAGTTTTGCATTAGTCTGTTAAACAGCATAAATTAACTAATACAGGCCTTTTGTAGGATAAAATAAATATATGCATGAGCAGGAAAGCAACAATACAGGTAGTGTGTGCTATGTCTGTTCATGTGTGGATAGATAGATGTGAGAGTACAGAGGAATGAAAGGTCACTGAGGACTAGAGTTATTCAGAGGAGACGATTAATTCAGGTACATTATTATTATTTCCTCAAGCAGACTGTAAGCTTTCTGAGAATATGGAATATGTCTTTAAATTATGTTGTACTTTCTGCAATGCCTAGCACATTTAAGCTACGGCATTCAATTCAAAAGTCCCTGATGGGTGATTTAAAACAAGGCTAAAAACTATATCTATCTTGCTCACTTTTATGTTCTCAGAATCTGCACAGTGCCTGGAATATAGGATGCACTCAGTAAATACTTATGATGAATAAATAAGTGACCGACTTCATAAATAAAGAGTATTTATGGGTGTCTTTCCAGGTGACCCCAGGCAGTGTTTAGAGGTCTGAAAGGTTAGGATCCAAGGGCAGAAACCTGGATGGCGGTAGGACAAACCGCCGTACCCAAATCCTTTCTATCGTTTGTAATTCAAAGCACAATAGATGGCACGTTTGTCTGTTCTCTTTCTTCTCTTTTGGCTTCTCACCATCTTTTTCCCTTCTATTTTTTCTTCTCTTTCAATTCTCTGTTTTCCTGTCCTTCTGATCCTTTCTAAGTTAGCATTTTTAGTGTGTAGTCATGATGAAGTACAAGGTCACAGCTCTGTGTTAGAAGAGACTCTGGGTGTGGGGGTGGCAGATGCAGGGTCTCCGTGGCAGATGCAGTGTGAATAGGCTCTGCACACTCAATTCCCTTTCCCCATCCCCTCTCTATAAAACCAAATAAGGGAGAGCGTGGGGATAAAATGAAAAGGAAAGTGTATATATACGCAGTCTATGCCCGACTTCGTCTGGGCTGTTCTTCCAGATCTGAAATTGCCACCTGAAAGCAGTCTTCTTGCTATGCCGTGTGCACCTGCACCCTTCTAGCATCTTGATAACTACATCCCTTCTCTGATGGCAGGGAGCAAACCTCTGGGTCAGAATGCAGTGACTTTTGAAGGTAACTATACGAGTCTACACTCTAGACATCCGCCCTTTACATGCATGTGCAGTTTGAAAATGTCCTCTTCACCTCGGCTCTGTTTCAGCTCTCCCTATCAAGACCACTCCCTCTTATTCAGATCAGCCTATGCCTGTTTCTTAAAACTTTCCTTTGTTTGTCTCCCCTGAACCAAGGGGCTCTGTGTATGCTACTCATTTGCTATTTCCCATACAATAAATAATCTCATGATATTTCTTGTTTCAAGCATCACCATAACTAATGGGCCTAGAAAGAAAGGAATCGTCTTTCTTTGCATTGCTCCCAGAACTAAGAACAACCCTAAACATATTGTAGGAGCTCAAAAATCATTTGCTGAGTGAGTGTATGAGTGCATGTCCCTCTGGGAATGGCTAG
This sequence comes from Rousettus aegyptiacus, assembly GCF_014176215.1. NCBI lineage: Eukaryota > Metazoa > Chordata > Mammalia > Chiroptera > Pteropodidae > Rousettus > Rousettus aegyptiacus. The sequence goes on from NW_023416308.1 coordinate 43,395,430, forward strand.
TTTACTTTGAAAGCTCTGTATCTTTAAAAATGTTACTTTTTAATAAGTACTTACTATGTTCCAGACACCGAGCTAAGCACTTTTCATGGTCTATGTAATTTAATCCTCATGACACCACTGTGAGGTGGGTACTATTATTATCTCCACAGCTAGTAGGAAGGGGCACAGACATTGAATTCCAGCTCGCATTCCCCAAATTAAAGATTATTTTGTTAAAGAAATGGCATGAAAGTTGTAGCAACAATTGGGCCACCCCAATTTGAGAAACAGCAAAAGATGCAGTGTGTCTTCTTCATAAAGATAAATGGAATATATTTCAAGTGAAAATATTTTCCTTCACAATGGCTCTGAGCATATCAGGCCATTTGGTTACTAGCTATCTGCAATTATTATGTGCATTCATTTTGTTTACCCCCAAAGACTATAATAATTATTATATAATAATAGCTACCACTTATTATCATGTGTCAGACATTATGTTAAGCACTTTATATTCAGTATTTCACTTAATTTGCTCAAAAGCCCTGAACATTGATATTATTATCCCTCTCTTATAGATGGGAAACAGGATGGGGGGTTTAAGCAACTTCTCAGAGTCACACAGTCAATGAGTGGAAAGCTTCTATTGGAACCCCAGTCTCTTCTACCCAAAATGTGTCCTCTTACATACTAAACCATTGGATTTCAAATTTCAGTGTAACAAGGATCTCCTGGGGAGCATTTACATTAAACACACATTCCCGAAACCCATTTTCAGAGATTCTCTAATAGCTATGCAATGGTATCTAAGAATCTACCATTTTAAGGACTGTTTATGTGAATCTGTTGCATCTTGGACATGGTGTACTGCACTCTAACACCTTCCCTGCCCCCTGTAAGTAGCTGGAAGCAAAGTCTTCTATAGGCTGTTCCTGCATATTTGGTTTCATCATGCTGGCCATGAGAGATGCTGGCAGAGCTCCAGATGAAGTGTTCATGAGCGTGCCTTTAGCCTGCCATCACAATCAGGATTTGAAAAGCCCATGGCTTTGTCTTAGTAACGAATTCTGCCCTTAATGCTCCTTTTCTCCCCTGTTTTGGGCGGCCTGGCTGGAAGCCTTAAAAACCCTTTTATCCTTCTCTCTTAAGGTGTGGCCTGATCTAAATATCTGGCTCCATGCCTCCTTCTCCCTGGATCTCGTGCTGCCCCTCTCTCCACCTCTCTGAAGCTGCTACCCAAGCAAAAGGCATTCTTAACCTTAAGAGCCATAAAGCAAGCACATAGCTCTTCCCAGCATCTTACCTTCTTCCTTGAAAGAACTGCTCCCCGGTTCCAAGTTTTAATGGGGTATTTACATGGTGGTCCTATAGTTTCCTTTCGTTCTTCACCAGAAACTCAAAGGTTATTTGCAAGAGTTCTATATGTATCTATCCTTTGGTTAATTTGGTCAATTAAAGCAAGAGTATTGCTGCCTTTCTTGCCCCAAGGGACACCGTCATCGAATTTTGGGAAAGTCCTGCCTGCGCCATTACCCGGCTGCTTTTCCCATCCTTGTCTGTATATCCTCTGGGGACCTATGAGATGGGTGGTTCCTTCCCTCAAGGGGCTTTATGAATGTCTCTTTTAATACCAATGTGACACCTAGAGATGTGATGTTGAGCAACACAGATTTGCTATGCAGTGCAGAGTGTGGCACGACTTCCTGTGAATAACAGGTTCAGGTGTGATGTTCAGTGTGAAGTCAAGCTGGCACCAAATAAGGAGCACGCGTTTACTGGAATGTGTGAGACCCCTGCCCCTCTAGAGAGAGCAGTCTTAATAACAAACAATTCTACTTCAGTTGTGAGCCTTGCAATGGCTTTGAACATTTGTATAGAGATAGCAAGACATGTTTATACTACAGTGATGACTACAAAATAGTTTTTGGTGACTGGTTTGGTGTTCTTTTGAGTCCCTTAATTTCTTAAAATGTACCTGTGCCCTCCCTAAACTTCTACATTAGAACATGAAAGCTCTTCCAGTCTCAGGCACATCAGGAGTCGCCTGCTTCAGTGCAGACCTGGCTAGGTCCAAGAACCACATCATATACAATAAGTCCCAAAAATGGCACAGGAATGACATCAAGAAACCCCAAGCATGAAGATATGAATATTTTAAGGACGAGGACCCCAAGTTCCTGAAGAATATGTGCTTTGCCAAGAAGCACAACAAGAGAGGCCTGAGGAAGATGCAGGCCAACAACGCCAAAGTCATGAGTGCATGTGCGGAGGCTATAGAGTCTCTCATAAAGCCCAAAGAGGTCCAACCCAAGGTCCCAAATGGCAGAAGCTGCAAGGTCAGTCGACTTGCCTGGGTTGTTCAACCTAATCTTGGGGAATGCACTGGTGCCCGCATGGCTGAGGGTTTCAGGCTCTGCCAGCCAAAGTCCAAGGCCAAGGCTCAAATCAAGGCCCAGGTTGCAGCTGCAGCTCCACCTTCAGTTCAGGCTCAGGCTCAGGCTCCAGCTTCCAAGGGTGCCTAGGCCCCCACAAAGGCTTCAGAGTAGAGAGGTCTCTGTCTGCTCGTGTGAGGGTAGAAGAACTGGTGTGACCCCTGGGCTACTATCTGCACAGAGCTGGTATCCTCCTGTGCTACTTGTACAAATAAACCTGAGGCAAGATCTGCCAAAAAAAAAAAATGGAGTACTATCAGACTAGATACATAATTCATTCATAGGCATGTATTCATTTATTTATCTATTCATTTAGAAATATCTAATTGACCTGTGTGATGTAAAAGGCACTGTGCTAGAAACTAAGGGGAAGTATTTGAGTAAAACAGACTTTCTCCCCTTAATGAACTTGAAATCTGGTAGAAAAGACAGAGAGGTTATAATGCAATGTGTTAAGTGCTATTTAAAACATGCACAGTGTACTATGACAGTCCAGAGGAGAGGTGCTCAATCCAAAGGCAAGGTGGGGTGGGAGAGGGAAGAGATCAGGGCAAGTAGTTTCTAGAAGGGATACTGGAAATGAGTATTCAGAGACTAAGGGTATTTGCCACGAAGGAGGAAAGATGAAATAGGAGGCAGAAAGAGAAAGAATTAATGGCTTAATCTTCTCCAGTTGTCAGTCAAGCCTTGCCAGTTGTCCAGGTTTTACCACCTGTCAACTAAAACTTAATTGGGAGAAATCTCTCATCAAGAGGTTAATTGTGACACAGATTCCCATATCCAGGGGAAAAAAAATCCATCACCTGTGCAGCCTGTTTCTTTTTTGGCATCTGGAATAGTCCTGTCTGTTAGCAAAAGGTAGATATTTGCAATAGAGTTATTTCCAGTCCCTAGGTTCTTCCTGAGCTTCTTATCTTTCCTGAATATTCACACTCTATATTTAAAACCTCTTGGCATTCTCTTGCAACTGGACTGAGAATGTCTTCTTAGATTTATATTTCTCTGGAACCCATACTCCAAATTGGAGCTGTTCTCAAGAACACCTTATTTCTTGTGATCAGGATAGAATTCTCAACCCAGGAAACTGGAAATTCACTGAGCAAAATTTATGACCTTGCACACTCTACAGTTGCAGCCTCCTATTTTTCCTGTATTTCTCCAAGGCCTTTCTCTCATTCCCAACACTTTGACCACTGTTCTAACCCCTACTTTGGGATTTTCTAAACCTGTAGTTTTACCCAGTATCCCCTTCCCCTTCTCTCTCCTATCTAGCCTCTCTCCTCTTTCCCACCCTAACCTCGATTCTCAGATGATGTGTGGCCATATGTCCATTAACTTTTGAGATGCCATAGGAAAGGGGTCAGGCTGTCTGGTGTCTGAAGAAAGTGTGAGGAGAGACAGTTTCTAGATGACTCCAAACTCAGCATGAGTTTAATTCTATATATACTCTTAAAGAGTGAAAATGTAAATAAATTAACAAAGTGTTCAGCAGGAAGTAGATAGATCGAAGTACCAAAGAATTATGTGGGAATATATGCAAAACATACCCAAGCCTAGGATCTTCTATATCAGGGGTCTCCAATTCCAGGGCCACGGATGGGTTCTGGTCAGTGGCCTGTTAGGAACAAGGCCACACAGCGAGAAATGAGTGGTGGGCGAGCAAGTGAAGCTTCATCTATATTTGCAGCCGCTCCCCAGCAGTAGCATCACCATCTCAGCTCCACCTCAGATCATCAGGCATCGGATTCTCATAGGAGCACTGGTCCCTGGTGCCAAAAAGGATGGGGACCGCTGTGATAGAGCCACACAGTTAAGACCTTTTATTTGATCTCTGGGGATAATGGCAGGGGATTTTTGTCCTGGGTGTTTATTGCAGGCAGCTCTTGTCTTTGTTGGTCATTATTACGTAAAAGCCACTAGAGTTCGCAAGGAACTGAGGTCCAGAATCTAAGAGAAGGCCCATGTGAAATCTTGCAGAGCAGCCAGAGGCAGCTTAAGCAGTGATACTCTGGCTCGCATGAGAGAGAGGCTTTTCAAACAGAGCAAGGACCATATGCAGAGGCAGGTGCCACTGAAAAATGAAGTTAAGTCCAGTCTAAGTTGTTTGTGACCTATGGCATCCTTGAAAATTAGAAAGAGAGTGAGCATTTTCAGAGGCCACAAATATTGTCGACAATCTCAAACTGTAAGTACTTATAAGCAGGACATGCTGGGTCGTCAAAGTTAGGGTGTTGTCTATGGAGGAGCACGGACAATGCAGTCACACAGACAAGTGCTCCCATCTACCTTCTGTACTTACCAGCTGTGAAAACGCAGACTAATTACTTAAGTCCTCTGAACCACAGTTTCCTCAAATGAAAATGAGATCATAAAGCCTACCTTACAGGGCTGTGATGATATTACATGTGAGGCCCTAAGAACAGTACTGGGCAGGCCTGGGCATCCACTAGCACCTATTCTGGTGTTATAGGGCAGAGCCAGGCAAAACATCAGAACAAGGCAAACACAGGAGAAGCTGGGAATTGACTTGAATTTTACCTTGATTTCAACACATTTATTAAGTAACCACTATGCATTGGACCTGTGTTAGTGCCAGGAACAGAAAAACCAGGACGGCATGGGTGCTTTCTCGAGAAGCTCTCAGTGGGAGAGAAAGGCACAGGAATAGAAGGGCAATGCCTTGTGGTAAGTGCTGCGAGAGAGGTGTGCACAGCATGCTTGGGAGCATGGGAACTGGGGAGGGGGGTCAGAGAAGGCCCCTCGAAGAAGGTAAAAACTGACCTCTGCTGGAACCCCTAGGGAACAGCTGTGAGTGACCTATCACCACATTCAAAGGTCTTAGGTAGGCAGAATAGTGAGCAGACTAAGCCAAGCGTGTTAGGGTGGAGATGACCCAGTCTTAAAGCTCCAGGAAAGAATGTCATATGCCTCAAGGCAGCTCACACGATTAAGACCCCAATCATTTGCATCTACTTCACACTCACCTTGTCTGTCATTGACAGACCATTGGCAGCCCTTTCCATTGAGATAAATCCAGTATGAGAGGGTAATTAAATTGACTAATTTCTCAGCCAAGGGAGCTCTCCCAGCTCCAATTTCCCTATGGTCTTTGCATTCAAATTGCTTTAGAAGTGAGAGTTAGAGGGAACTTGGACTTAAGGGAAGGGAGTGGAACGAAGGATGGACACAAGTCAGAGAGGGGGCTGGAGTAGCATACACCGAACGCAGCTCAGAATCAGCAATTACCTTTCCCTCCCACCCCCACCTTTATCAGTCCATCTATGAATTAATTTATTAAACAGCTTTAATACATTTTCTCACTTAAATGTTAACAAACACGCATGAGTCATCATGTTGATTCCCTGGAAAACCTAAGGAGTGACCTTGGTCAGTTCATTTCTCCGTTTCTGTGTCTCAGTTTCTTCACCTTTAAGATAAGGAATTTGGGTAACAACAATCTCTCTGTTTAGGTTTGTACGAATTTGGGTTTTAGAGAGCTACAGTTCCCAGGGGAACACAGATCCCAAAGAAGGGAATAGAAAGGGGAGAAAAGAAAGAACTTTTAGTGCTGGGCAATTTGGCCACTACAGGAGCCACTGAGCAACACTGCATTGCACCAAGGTGCCCCGTGTATTTGGGGCAGCCCTGGGGAGAGGGAGCTATTTCCCAGGATTACATACAGAGTGCTTCAACTGGACTCATCCTTGGTGTAAGCTATACTAACCCTTCTTACATGTGTGTCCCCAGCATCTGGCACCATGTTTGGCACACGGTTTTTAGTTAATTAATGTTCATTCAGCTATCTGAACTGAATCCTCAAACCTCCAGGGGGCCAGGGGAAAAGAGACATTGAATGAGGACAGAAGATAACCCAGTCCTGCCCCTGGATTTTTTTACAAATAACTAATCTTGTCCATTATGGTTGATTCTTAGTAGTTTTCCTCTCAGAGGTTAAATATATTTCCAGTTCTGCAGACACCTACTTTCCTCCTATATAATGAGAACCTTTCCTCTTGGCTTGGGGAGGTCTTTCCCCCTCCTATACTACCCTCTGCCTTCTTTATGACAGTGGCAGAGTAAAAAAGGGAATTCACACAGTGAGTCAGCTTGTTAGCATTTACCTTCAGCTATTTTCATGCTTCCTAAGTTCAAGCAGGCCAGGCTCCAGAGTTTTGGGAACTGTTGAGTGGTTGACAAATCTATTTAGAAGGTAAGATACAAAAGTCAGCATGAGTCATTCTCTCCAAGGAGGCTGGTCTTGACCATCTGCTCATGGGAAGGAGAAATGCTAGAGTAAAAATCTCCTGCTCCACCTCCAAAAGAGAAAACATTTAGCCAAAGCTCTTCATTGAAGTACTTGAATTCAGAAGGCCTTAACTGCACCAAGATGACAACTCTGTCCTGATAGCAGTGATGACCAGGGAACCCTCGTATCTGGAAAGTCCATAACCTCTATTACACTGAGGTAGCTTTTGGTAAATTTTACATAAAATATATGTCAGACTATATTCTTGAAAGAGAATCATGGGAGTAAGAAGAGCATGGAATTTGTAGACATAAAGTTATTATCTAGCTCTATTACTTCTTAACTCTGAGTCTCTTATCTGTTAAATGGAAATAATTGTATCTACCTTAAAGTTATTGTGAAGATTAAGGAGAATAATTACTTATTAATTCAACCGATATTTATTAAGTATCATACTTATTAATCAGGATAAATAACTCCTATGCCTCAAGAAGTAAGCCCTTAAAGCTCAGTGAGGCAATGTAACAAAAGTCTAAAGAGTTTGCTGTAGGCTGGTGGGGGTCATCCTCCATCCAGTGATTCAGGGATCCAGGCTTTCTCCATCTAACACCTCTCTCACCACATACTGGCCAATATTGCTGTGACATGGGAAGAAAAAGATGGTGAGGTAAACTGTCTCTTTCATACCTTGAACCAAAGGTGACACATCACTTGTACTAACGTTCCTATTTGCCAAAACTTGGTTATATGCTTCCAATTTAGCTCTAAGGAAGGCTGAAAAATGTTTCTCTATTTTAGTCCAGGAAGAAGAAGCTATGTGGAGGGCAAATAGTGTTGTCTCTGCCATAGCATCTAGTGTGTATTGAGAACTATACCACATGATGGGGGCACAGAGAAGAGCAAAGCCCCTGTCCTCAAAGTTAACATAGGCCAGAAAAGAACTTGAATATGTCAGCTCTTAGGATGATCCAGTACCACTTTAGTTTTGTATTTACATTAATGCAACCCAATCCTGCATTCAATTAATTCTGTAATTTTGCCACTATTTTCTGTTATTGACAATTATTTAGATCCTAAATATTCTGTATTTTTTAAATTTTATTTTATACCTATCAGTTTCCTGTGAGTCATTCCCATCTCCTTCCATAGATGGTAAATCCCTAAGACTAGATTTATGTCTCAGTCACCTGTTAGTCCCCATGTAACCTAATGCACTACCTCGATAGGTAAGCCCCTAAAGCTCAGTGACCCAATGCTGAGACTTTGTTGTTGTCTGGTCAGGGCATCCAGCAGAAAGACTGAAGAGTTCGTTGTCGTCTGGTCAGAGCATCCAGCAGAAAACCCTTTCCCTAGGTATTTTTTAATTTAAGTTTACATTTGTATCTTTTTGTTTTTTCCTTTCAATAATATTTCTCTTCTCCCTCTCCTCATGGCTTCGCCGAGGCTCCATCTTCCACATGCAGATTGCCACAGGCTTAAAGAGGAGACACCCCGTTTCTCAATCCTGCTCCTCCTCTGACATCTTAGGCTGTAGTGTAACCAAGGTAGAACAGAGAAGAAAAATAACCATCTTTTCTTTCTCTCTGCCTGCCAGATTGACTCTTTATCTGGGAATTAAGTAGGAGGTCACCTCTGGGAGAGCTGCCTGGACTCTCAGAAGAAATACTGTACACAGAGTTGACCAGCAGGGGCAGGAGAAACTTTAAGTAAACAAGGGTGCTGGTGAGAGTTGCAAATGCAGACTGTGGTCACTCCAGGGAATTACCTGAGGTACCTCCTTTGCTCTCAAGTCGCCTCAAACACCCCTCCTGTAGCCCCCACCTTTCAGGGTGGGGGTGGGCAGCTCCCCAGCCATAGTCACGCTTGTCCCTCCCTGACAGAGCCTAGTTCAAGCAGAGCTCAATGCTCTTATCATCCGGGGAAGCCAGGTCCTGCCATGTTGGTGAACAATAAGGGATTCAGCCTCTCGTGTTCATCATTACCCTGTACCTTTAATCAGGAGTGTTATCCACAGCTCCTGCCCAGGCCTCATTTAGATTTCTTGTTTGTAGCAATAATACCCTTTTAATATGCTAAATGAGCGAGCAAATGAGCCTTCCTCCACTGGCGAGGTTTTTAAAAACATCCCTTCTTTAGTGGTTGAAGGTCATTCTTTTGGCAGATTAATACTTAACTAGGAGGCCCTGTTTATTGTCTGGGGTCACTTCAGCGGCTGTCACAGCATATTAAAGAGCACAGGATTGCCAGTGCCAGAACAATGCAGCTAGGTGGGAGATGCGGGAGGGGCGGCCCCTCGCCCTGTTCCCTTCCCTGGCTCTCATTTAAACTCCGCAGCCGTTATTAATACTTTAATTTGTAGTGCATTAATGAATTCTAATCCCCATTATGTGTTGAGCAAATGGGCATTTGCTAGGCTATGTGCAACGGAAGCAAGTCCTGGCTGCGGGTTAGGCAGATGCACTAATGACATTAGCCAGGGGCAGGGGGCCTAGTCCCTCTTGTGAAGAGGCAAGAAGCGGCTCAGCAGCAGAGGGGAAAATGCACAAAGGAAGAGACAATCCTGATGGTACTGTTCAAACCATACCAGCTTCACCTTTGGCCTTCCCAGCAATGAGAACCAATTTTTCCCATTCCTGCTTCAAACTTTTCCTCCTCTGTAAAATGGTGATAATAATAGCACCTACCTTACAGGACAGACATGCATATAAAATGGGATAATATATGTGGATGGATTAAGACACAGAGAAAACACTTAATAATGTTTGTTATTCTTATCTCTAATCAAACCTCCTTCTGCTCACATCCCCACTGGGACAAGCTTGCTAGCGTAGCTTCTTCCCTTTTGGTCACACCTTTCCTACTTGCTTCTATAAGCACTTCTCCACCACTGAGGTGCTTGTCTTAGAGTCTGACTTCTCTATAAGAGGAGATCCTGTAGAGGCCAGGGACTATGTCATCCTTATTTTTACAACCCCCAGTGTTTAATAGTAGTGCTTGTCAAAAAGTAGGTCCTTCATAAAGGTTTCTTGTGTAGACATTTGAATAAACGAGGAGTGTAGGTCTGGGCTTTTGTCTTCCTCTTTCAGGACCACTTTCTACCTGCTCTGGGAAAAGAGTTTGCCAAGGTCACAGAGCTCTCTTCTTGGTGTGTCTAGTTCTTACTCATCTTGAGCACCTGGCTCAGTCCTCCTGCCCTAGAAAGACTTCCTGGGTTATGCCAGCCCACTCCTCCCTCATCTGAATTCTGATAATGTTTCCTGAGTCACTTAATGGTCTCAGTTTGATCATGTCTTTCTCTTGGGCTGCACTGTAAGCCCGAAGAAAGCTTTGGGTCTCATATTTCACTCATGACGCCTTGTACAAAATTACTCAAAAGTCTACTGATTTTAGCGTAGCCTGGAAAGTGATGGAACTTATGTTTATTTTAGATTGTAAGTGGCATGAGAGCAGGAACTATATTTCATAATTTTTATATATCTCTCATCCTAGCCCCCTACGAATACCTTCTTCAATTTGGAAGATAGTAATAGCTATTCCGAGGCTTACACTGGCTCAAGCACTGTGCTGGGCACTTATATTATCTCATTTCATCTGCACATTAAAGCTAAGATATATAGGTGCTGTTAAATATTCCCATTTAACAGATAAAGCTGTCCTAGCTGCACAGCCTTGCTCAGTGATAAATGTCCCAGAATCTTAGAGCTAGAAGAAACTTGAAAGGTAATTTGGAATAAATACTTATGTTTTCATTTGCGGTGCTTGGGACTCAGAGAGGTTTAGGATTGTTCAAAGTCATGTGGCTAATCTGTAACTCAGCCAGTCCTCAAAGACAGACTCTTTCCTTCCCCTACTGCATCTGGAAGAAGCAGCTGGTTTGACAGGGAAGATCATCCTACTAAAGGAATGAAACTAGATGGAACTAGAGGCTGATGAAAGAGCCCTGGCTGGATGGGCCAGAACTCCATGGGCCAACCCCTCCTATCTCAGGGCCATGGGTAGCTGAGTCAGGTCAAGATTGTTCTACCCTCTGGACAGCCCCCAGCTGAAAGCCAGAGTCCCTGATTCTAGCTCCATCTCAGTAAACAACCGTTTGAGGGTTTTCACACATGAGTTGTGTGTTCCTCACTCATGCCATGAGATGTTGGCCCAGTAGGGCTAATATTCTAAGTGAAGACCCCATGTGGCTCTCTGATCACACTGCCCCAGCTCACCTGTGACTGTAGGCCATCCCTATCCCCCACTGCCAAGGTGACTCAGAGAGCCCTTTCTTTACAGGTTCCAGCACACATTCTTCATCCTTATCTTCTTTGTGTCTTTTCAGGTTCCAGGGTCCAGTTCTTTAGAGGAGAAGCAAACATTCTTGATGCATAATTATATACCTACTCAAACTTCCAAACTGCGGGAAGCAATGAGCCACTTTCTTCCACTGATGTGAAAATTTTGGTAGACTCAGACTGCTCTCAATGACACCAAACAGCTTCCTTGGTCCTCTCTGCCACCCTGCCACACAGCCCAATGTGTCTCTTCGCTTCCCTTGGCAGAAATTTAATGGATCTGAAGTTTAGTGAATCAGAAACCAGAAGACAAAAGAGGAGACACTGATGGATTGTGCTCTGCAAAGCAATGGACTTTCTGGTCAAGATGCTGTTTGGCTCTTTTCTGATGCATCAGCCTGAAGTCACCCAGCCAGCCCTGGCCTCTTCCTCGGCTTTTAAAGTGCTCAGAGCCAAAGACCGTCTTCCTCTGGAGGATGTGCCAGGTCCTGTCCCATGGGTTAGTGTGGAGGTGTGGGGGGTGAGGGAGGGGGTGTAATGTGTGAGTGGTGTGTGTAGGTGACATGTGGGAATGTGTATGCATGACTTCATATGAATAATATATGTGGTAGGTGGTGAATGTGCATATTCATGAATAGAGGTTAGTTAGTGTTTATTATTGGTAGTGTAAAAAAAATCGTGGGTTTTTGAATACATGTGTAATGAATATAACTTTAGTGTTACATGCACGCTTGAGTGTATTTGAATAAAATGGATGTATGCATTGACATGTCTGAGTATTTTTGGTATGTATGTGAATTGGGTGTGGGTGTGTGTGTTTTAACTAAGTAGGAACTTCAGGTATACGGGAATGTGTGTGTATGAATGAGTATAACTGGGTTTTTGTTGTGTTTGTATTTATACATTTGGGGTTATATGAGTTTGAGGACATCTATGGATTGTGAGTTTGTGAATATGTCTAATGTAACAATGTATGTTATATATATATAAAATCAAGGTCTATACGAACAACTTATATGTAAAGATGGACAGATGCTAGTGTTGTAGCATGTTAGTGGAGTATATGTTCATAAGTGGGAGTTAGAGACACATGTGAATAAATAGATGATTTGAGGATATGTATATAGAAATAACCTGATGTTCTGGTGTATATATGAATATGAAGGCATATGCAGTGGTATGCTGGAGCTGGCTTGTACTGGCCCATGAGAGCTGATGTTAAATTTAGGAATTTTTTAAGCTAGTTGTTAAAATTATCCATTATTAAATATTAAATTGTATATACTTAAAATTAAATTGTATATACTTACGATTACATAAATTATACAAAAATAAAAGTAATAATTTGTTAACATTTTATTCTTACCTACAAGTCGAGGTTATTGTTATACACCTACTCCACCTGTACAGTGGAATGGCAAGTTACTGGTCACCTCTTTCTAACATCATATTCAGTGACATCTACTGGTAACTTGAAGTTGGCCTTGGTGGCAGTATTCACACCATGGAACTTGACAAATGCTGCAAGCCACGGCGCCTTTTTTCTTTGACCAAGAGAGCTTGTCACACAACTGTGTATGAAAGTTTTGGTTAGGTATTTATAAGGGGCGGGGATTTAGAAATGCATGTGTAGGACTTGGCAGATAAGTGTTTGTAAGTATAATGAATGAACGTGTACACTGCTATATAAATGCATATGCTAGATAAGTTGGGTAATTGTTAGCCTATGATCTCTGGGTCTTCAAGGCATCCACAGAGAGAATTCAGAGGGTCCATGAACTTAAATGGGGGGAGGGAATTAAATCTTTATTTTTATTAACTTCTAATTAAAATGTGTCACGTCCTCCAATATGAATGAAGGCAACAATTTGCACCAGTATTAAAAGTGTCTATGATTTTATTACCAATAGAATCATAGATATTTTCATATTATTTTACAGTTCTTACAGATAGATCAAAATACAATCTATAGTCTCTACAACATTAGCTGCAAGATCTATCATTAGATATTATTTAAAGCTTTAATAAGGAAACCCATATATTACCAAACCACAGATATGTTTTAAAAATATTTTGAAAACTAAACTTCAATATTACTTTCTTTTGTAATTTTCTGTATTTCATTTTATGCATTTAAAAACGGTTTTCTGAGTGAGTTCATAGGTTTCATCAGACTGGCAAAGAGGTTGCATGATTTGGCACACACACCTTTTATGTGGGCACTATGTGTAAACACGGTCAGCAGATCAATGAGCAGGATGCCGTGGGTGTGTCTGTATGTATGTGATTATGGCTTGGGATGTGGGAGTTTAAGTGACTTGTAAGCTTTGGTAATGTGAGTGAATGCGAATGGAGATATGTTTATGATACAATCTCTATAACCAGATTTCTCCTTTTTTCCCCCGAGGAGACCCAGAAAGCCTGGGGAGGTGGGGTGAAGGAGGGATGAAGGGCCAGGGAGTGTTTCATCAAGAGTGAACATAGGCCAAATCCTAAACCTTTCTTTCTAAAACGGACTTACGCCAAAGTCCTTGTATGCAATTATTGTTAGCAGAAAATAGAGTTATTTTCCAAGTACCGGCTGCCTTATTGAGTATAGGTGACAATTTTCATCTGATCGTAGAAACTCTTGCCTTGTCCCTACAGACTCAGATCTCTGTGGACGCAGCACTTTGTTCTCACCACGAATCTGTTATTTTACTTGTTTATATCTAGACACACTTAAACCACCCTGACCTACTATACTTATACCTCTTTGGCTTAGCTGAATACAGCTGACCCTTTAACAACACAGGGGTTAAGGGCACTGACCCTCCACACAGTGGAAAATCTATATATAACATTTGACTCTCCAAAAACATTACTATTAATAACCTACCGTTGACCAGAAGCCCTACTCATAACATAAACAGCTGATTAATAGATATTTTGTATATTATATGTATATATGTATTATATACTATATTCTTATAATAAAGTAAGCTATAGAAAATACTGTTACAAAAATCATAAAGAAAAGACATTTATAGTACTCACTGTACATTGAAAAAAAATCTGCATATAAGTGGACCCACACAGTTCAAACTTGTGGTTATTTGAGGATCAACTGTACAGTCCACTCTCCACCCCCTGGCCCTGCACACATCCCTGGCCCTTCCTTCATATGACATCACCTCTATTTGATCACCTCCTCAGCTCTACTTCCTGGCTGGTGTATCTGCCAACTTGCAACAGCTGGAAACAGGGTTAGGGTTCTCCCAGGGAATAGCTTTGCCATTAAAGAGAAAGAGGAGGAGAAAGTGAAAAGGAGATGGAGGTAGTGGAGTGTCTGGAACTGCATTCTGTGGCTTCCTGCTCAAAGGTCCAGGTCCAAAATGAAGGGTCTCTGAGTCAGAATCCCTGGAAGGTTGCCCATTCCCTGACATTAACGAAGTTAATTTCTGACACTGATTGAGCTTCATTCTGGTATTTATTTGTCATTGGCCTCTCTGGTATAGGGAGGGACAGAAAACACCTTCTTTGGATTTCCAATTCATCCCTGTCTTTCAGCGAGATGCTCTCAGATTCTCCCAATGGATAGCCAGTGGACATGCCCATAAGCCTCTGGAGAAGATAAGCCTCTCACTCTTTTAAAATCAGGTCTCACGAAGCTTCCTCAAAAGCTCTTCTAACCTAAAATCTCTTCTGCTTCAGTATAAGCCTCTTGATCAGCCCTTGGAGGAGACAGAGCAAAGCTGTGTGATCTTTGAATTTTGGAAGTTAGCAGCAAGTCTCTTTTGAAACAAGCCAGGAAGCCAGACCACCTGAGAACAGCACTGGGGCATGACCTTGAAAGATCTCTGGAGCCTAAAATGGTCTGTGCCCTCCTGTGTGAATGGCAGGGGAGAGAAGTGATCCAAATAGAAACACAATTTGGCTGCCTCTGCGTTTGTGACCTTGGGGGCAATGGATATCTGATGACCCCCAGTACTGCTAGCCAGCTTGGGTGAGGATTCCTTAAGTGGCCAGGTGCACAGCAATGCTTCAGGCCTCTGGACATAATCTTATATGGGAGCAATAACCAGAAATATCTAGAAGAGAATTCATACACTGACTATGATAAGCAAGTAGTCACTCTGTTCTTTACTGCATACAAAATTGCTCTTAGATTGAGATTGTTTGTGGAATCAAAAAAGGGGCCTTCACTGGGGACAAGAATTACAACCTGCCTTGTCCTTTAAGTCTACTCAAGTAGATTGCAACCTGCCTGGATATACTGGTCTGATTCATAAATCCTTTAGTCTATGCCACACACACTGATGCTTTGAGTTAGTCACTGGAAACCAAGCCTATGACTTGAATTTGTCTGACTCAGGGATGAGCTGGAGAAGGCCTGACTTCTTCTAACGATGCTTTCATTTTCATCAGTTTCTTCTAGTTAGAAAATATTCTCTATGCCAGCAGTCCCCAACCTTTTGGCAACAGGGACCGTTGCTCCTACGAGAATCTAATACCTGATAATCTGAGGTTGAGCTGAGGTGGTGATGTTAGCACTGGGGAGTGGCTGCAAATAGAGATTAAGCTTTGTTCACTGCCCACCGCTCACCTCCTGCTGTGTGGCCTCATTCCTAATAGGCCATAGGCCGGTACTGGTCCGTGGCCTGGGGGTTGGGTCCTTGGCTCTATGCTTCTTCTTCTTCTTTTTTAAAATGCCTACAGCACCTAGTATTACAAGGTGATCTCCCACCAAAGTACTAACCAGGCCTGATATGCTTAATTTCCAAGATCAGACAAGATCGGGCATGCTCAGGTTGGCATGGCCTTCTATGCTCTTGTTCTGAAAAATCCCTTCTAGAAATCCTGATAAAGCCTCTGAGAATTCAATCTCAGGGTTAGAAGGACTAGTCTTGCTGAGTGGTCCTCACTCCAAGTCTGACATTCAGTGAGACAGGAGGTGAGGTTCCCCGGTTTCTGATAGTTCTACTTCAGGTGAATGGAAACAGTGGTAAGGTTATTTGAGAAGCAGAGTGCCAAAAGAGAAAAGCTCAGCTGCCAAAGGGTATGGGAGGGCACCTGATGGCTTTTGGTTCTTTCCTGTCAGAGCATGTTTGTATTTGTGTTCTCACTTACTGAGACAAAAATATAAACTTGTATTTTGAACATGAGATTCACTCATCTCCATCTTTCTCAGGACAGGTAGCCCCCTAAACTTCTTAAACAGCTGCAGCTATAGACTACTTGTTGCACTCCTCATTTCAAAGTTAGGCGGAGGTTATGGGTGGGAGAGTGAAACTCTCCCCATCTTGAATTTCTCCAAGTTCTCATTCTCATGTCTGGGTGAAATCAAGTTATCATCTACATGAAGGCAATAAGCATTCACCTACCCACCACCCCTGGGCCATCTTTTTCTTGCTTACAAAGTAGCCACATCACTTGTTAAGAACATAGGCTTATGGGCTTTGCAGACCAGGACCATCACATTATTAGTATCACTTTGGAAATTATCAGACCTCTCCAAGTTTTAGCTTTATCTTTTCTACAATAGGGATAACAATAGTACTTTTGTCACATGGTTGTTACCAAAGTTGAGGCAAGCCACATAAGACAATTAGCCAGAGCCTGCATGTATTAGTTGTTTATCAACATCATTAGTAGTGATGTTATTGCTATTGACTTCCTTTCTCTTGGATGTCTCTCAATTCTTTATTCCGCTGACTTTGTGGATTTCTACTCAGCTTCTCTGTTCTCCAAACGCACATTCTTTGGGGAAAAATTTGTAGAGATAGGAGTGGGCTTGGGTAGCTTTCCAATAATAGTCTGTGAAAGTGGATTATGGTGTGCCTTGAGGTATTTATCCCATCAGCACTAGCAATGTTCAGAGAATCCTGAGAAGTTGCCTTTCATTTTGAGTAGTTTTTTGTAGGCTCTTCAGAATGCTGCCAGAGCAATGGCGCCTAACATGAAAAGGCTGGGAAGCACCTGAATTAGAGAATACTGGCCAGAAGACCACAAAATATTCACAACAGGTGAAAATTATGGTCCATAAAGCCTGAGCAGAGCTCAGAGTCTCAGGGGAGGTACCTTGTGGAGGTGCCTGGAATGGCATGCTCATGGGTATATTTACGATGATGTGGAGGTGCGGGGAGATATGAGCAGGTCACTTGAACTTGGATATTGCCATTTTTCACTGGCCAGAGTATGCCAGTGTCAGGTATTTCTTTGCTTAGATTCCTGCACACTATCCCTCGAAGATTTTTTTCATTCTTGTTCTACCAACGCTTCTTTGTGGGTAAGCCATCCTTTCTTGGTTGTTAAAAACCCTGATTCTAAGCAGCTTATTTCCTCTAAGATTACTTTCCAGCCCTTGTAGGCGGCCCTGTGTTCCTGAGAAACACCTCTCACTACAAGTCTCTTCAGGATCCTGTGAGAACATCTTTAATGCCTGCAATAACCCCTGCTGAGTGTTCTTGACCGCAGCTGAAAAGAGGTGTCAAACAAATCTTCTTCTAGTCACACATGACTTGATGGGGATGAAGCAACCACAAAGTAATCCCCTCTCGTTTCCCTGGTGGACATCTCTCTCAGTGCAGCAAAGCTGGCTTTGGTGGCTGTGGTCAGAGAGGCCCCTGTGTCTTGCATCTCACTCCTCTTTACACAGAGTGTCTCCAAAAAATGTGTTCTGGTCTGAAGCTTTATTAACAGTAAAATAGGACCCCCAAATTTCCATTCCAAAGTCCAAACCTAAAACAAACAAAGAGAATCCACCCAAAATGTGAGAATTAATCACAAAACTGAAATGAGAAAGAGGCTTGAGGCATAGAAGAAATAATTTTATGTTCGAGAAAGAAGCAGAACTTCACACAGCTGGTGAGAAACCTTCTGGAACTTCCCCCACCCCCACCCCCATGGGCTGGCTTGAATTGAAAATCTAAAGATACTGCAGAAGAGAAGTCAGTGAATTAATTCTACAGGGTCATCAAGCAGAGCTGTTTTTCAGTCAATATTTATTTAACATCTGTTGTATCCAGCACTTTACTAGGCACTTAATAGTCTTTGTTTGATTCCATTTCCAAAACAATTCTGTAAGTTAAGGACTTTGGGTATTCTCATTTTATAGATAAGACTAGTATAGGTTAAGAAACACATCTAATGGAGATGCAACCTGGGGATCAAATTTATATGTCAAACTACAAAGCCTGTGATACTTCAACTATTCTACATTACTTCCTAAGACAGATAAAAATCTCTGGAGCAAACGTTTACCTTTGTAGGTTGGTATTAGAATAAAAGCCATTTATTTATTCATGCTTTCATGCATTTTTGTGTTCATTTTCTAACAAGTATTTAGGGAGTGTCTATTCTATTCCAGGCACTGTATGCTCAGTCACAATGTGCCACCTGGGTCTATGGTTTGAAATAATCCACTAGGTTAATACCTACTATAAGGAAATAGTAGTTATGAAAAGTAGTAGAATACGAATGAAAAAAGCTAAAAGTCCTTGTGTCTTATCTACTGCCTTATTTCTATCTACAGAATTATTCCAGATTGTGTATGTTCCATCAGTGTATTTTCCAATCAAAGATGCCACCTCTTTTTTCCCATGGTGTGATTGTGCCATGGCTTTTTAATGGCCAAAGACTACTTACAGTTATCTGTCTCAGGAGCTAATATCTTATTTTTCTAAGGCCTCTTGTGGGTAAAATAAATCATTTTCACATAAATGCATAAACTCAGCCCTTTCTAGAGTAAAGAGCATGAACTTCATCTATGACCCAAAGCAAGGCCAATAGCTCTATCCATGCACTAAATAGAACCCATCTCCTGATTCTTCCTCAAGAACATTTCTTTAGTAACCATCCTTTCTTCTCTTGAAGTATTATATTTATCCTCTCTTCTGGAAAACTTCTATCAGCATTCATACATGCCGTGATTTCTCCCATATGAAAGAAAGAAAGAAAGAAAGAAAGAAAGAAAGAAAGAAAGAAAGAAAGAAAGAAAGAAAGAAAGAAAGAAAGAAAGAAAGAAAAGAAAACCTTTGCTTCACTATTCTTACAGTCATCTCCATTTCTCTTTCCCTTTACAGCAAAACTCCTTTGAAAAGTTATCTTGGTTCACTTTCTCTAATTTCCCTCCTCCTATCTCTGTTTAATGCACCCTAGTCAGGACTTTTTTCTCCTGCCATTTCACCAAAACTTCTTATCAAGATCCTCTTATTGATATGATGGCCATTTCTCACCCCTCAGACTATCTGACACATCAACAGCAACATTTGGCCCACTTTATCACTCCTCCTTGAAACACTTTCTTCACTCGTCTTCTAGAATACCATGAATCACTAATTTTCCTTTAAAATTTTCCAGATGCTTTGTCTAAGGTCACTTTCAGTGATTCTTCTTCATTTGCCCAACCTCTAAATGTTGGATATCTTCTCTTTTCTACCCACACACACATTGCCTTGGGCAAACCATTCAGTCTGTGGCTTTAAATATCATCCCCAGTGCATTCTTTCTCCTCTGCTCCAGATTCATATATTCATGCCTACTTGACCTACTGAAACTATAATAGGCATCACAAACGCAACATATCCAAACATTAGCTCCTGATATTCTAACCTCCACCATCCTCTTCTTCATCTGCTTCTCCGTTTATGGCAGTCCCATTCTTCCCATTGTTCTGGCTCAAAGTCTTGGTGATATCTTTGACTTCCTCCGCCCTTTTTCTCACTCAGCACATCTGATCTGCCAAAAAAAAATCTTTTCACTCCTACTTTCAAAATATGCCCAGAACTCAACCACTTCTCACTACACCAACTGCCACTACCTTGGTCCAAGCCACCATCATCTCATGCCTGAATTATTGCTTTAGCTTCCCAGTTATTTTCCTTGATTCTGTTATTGATTTATCGTGCTCTGTTTTCAACACAGCAGTCAGAATGATTCTGCTCAAAGCCCTCTGATGCTTCCCATGCCCCATGGTAAGAGCCCAGAGAGCCCAGCATGACCCACACTGATCTCCTTGCTGTTTCTTAAATATACCAAGCATATTTCTCCTTCAGGGTCTTTGCACTTGCTTTTCTCTCTATGTAGTAGGTTCTTCCCCCAGGTATCTACACGGCAGTTTCCCTCACTTCCTTTTAGATCTTTACTCAAATATCACTTTTTTAGTAAAGTTTAGTAGACCAACATTTCAAATTTTATTACTGTAGTTCAGCACATAGAAGAATACCTGGTATGTAGTATATTCTCAAAAGTATTGGGAGAATAAATTGAAGATTGCGACAAGGAATAAAGCCTAGACTAGAAAAACTGCCTGGCTTGCAAAAGAAACCTGAAAAACACCAAAATATATAAAACACTACTTCTAAAACCCTAACACTGGGAAGTTACTAGATACTAGGTCTTATACCACTGAATCTTGTCCATAAAATGCTTAATAAAGTAAAATATTTGCTATTCCCTTCTGGGTACTGGAAGGGGGGAAATTGCAAATATTGCAAAAGTATGAGGTGAAGGCCAATGATAAATTAACTGGAATATTGCTTATCATGCTTTAATATCAGCAATAATAAACCACAATACTAGCTTTGAGTCAAATGACATTGTGAGCTTTCATCCACCCAAGTTTTTTCTAGAGGCAGTTTAGTTCTGTTTCCTCTTTCATGAAAATGTGATAGATACTTCTTAGCAACTTACATAGGAAGCCGCTTGTGGGATTGCATGTCAAAAGGTGATGAAGCATGAGGTTGCACCCAGACAAGAATTGATTTCTCTTCTTAAGGGTGAGTTTCACATGAAACATCAGGCTCATGACCAGCAGATCTGAGAAATGGGTGCTAACCATGAAGGGTTTTCAGCAGCGAGGGGAAACATGTGCGGAGGTGGGAATGTGGATGGTGAGAAAATGAAAGTTAAAAAGGTATAAAAGTTATTTCAAGGGTACAGAAGGGCCTGACACTCAGGCCTTGCACTTTGAGTCACCCCCACTCAATCCCACACCTTGTGGTTGACAGTCATCAAAGGCAAGACATGTATTGCAGGTCCCTTACCAGTCTTATCTATGCCTCCCAAGTCTTCTGGCCACACTGGGTCTGGTCAGCTCCTGATTCTTAGCTCCAACTCCTACTGTTAGCCCTGGTCCTATACTTAATACTTGCTGATTGTCCTTGATTTCCCCAGTTTTCGCCCAAATGTCATATAAGGACTTTAGGTCAGGCTCCCCAGCTGGATCTTTCCTCTCTTGCCCTCTGAACATAAGACACTCAACTCTCTTCCTAGCCCTACAGCCTAAATTCCCACAAGTGAAAAGAAAAAGTCCAGGCCAGGTGATTTCCTAACAGGGCTTTGTGTGTGCACCTTTGGCAGGGAGAGTATGTGACTTGGTCAGCCAGGGTCATCTCATCTTACCAGCATCTCCTTGTTCTGTGTCTAATTCAACAAACTCCATGGCAACGCGGGGTCTGCTCAGCTTACCTAACCTTTCCCGACCTCACTGTTAACAACTCTCTCACTTAGCGGAGCAGTGTGAGCCTCCCTCTCCCAGTCACCTCCTTTGATTCCTGCATCACTGCAGTGAATGGGGGTAGCGTCTCCTGGACAAAAGAATCAGAGAGAGACCCAGGGAAGGGAAATTCAAGCCTGTGGGTGGAGGAGTGGGAAGCGAGTCTGCTCCTACAGGAGCACTGTTTTAGAAGGCTACATTTCAAGTGGAAAAAGTGACTGGTTGTTGACTCTTGCATTCAGTGAGAATCTGACATACAGCATATTTTAATTTTTTTTTAGTTTTGGAGCAACTAGCACAGTGTGTGGATGTTTGTGTCATTCAGGATACCTCCTGACAGCTAAGTGTGAGAACACATCCTCTATCCTTCCTGACCTGTACTCAGGTGGTCATTTACATGTGGTTTTGGACTTCACCTCCCAGACTGAGGTTTCTCTGGCAATGACAAATACCCAGAATGTGCTAATCAATCATTTCATAGGCCCATTGATTTATGCTGTTTTTGTCATTATTCTTTTTTATAATAAATATTCTTTTATTGTTTAACTATCTTTTTATTCTTATTTTACATTCATAGAGCATTAAATAACTTTCAAAGCATTTTCTCATACACCATCCCATTTGGCTCTCATGGAGATCTTATAAGGAAGGAAGTACAAGTTTTGGTGGTGGTGTGTCCTCCTAAAGGCAGTCACACCAAAGTGCTGAGAGGCTAAAGGACCTGGCTGGTGTCAGGACATGAACCCAGGTCCTCTGGCACCAGGTCCAAGGCTTTCCCACTAGCTAGCCTGACTCCTTCTGATCGTATGCCTTATCGTGTTTCAGGAGGCAGTTTGACCTATAGAACATAATTTGTACAATAATGAAATGAGTAATAACAGAGCTCTGCTCTACCATGCATTCTGTTTAGTTGATGTCAAGGGGTATATCCCCATCCCTACTCCTTTCTCTTGAACAATGTCCCTAGACAGAATCAATCTCTCCTGCCTCTGCTCTCCTGTACCATGTAATTCAACAGTGCTAAGAAAACACTTATAAGATTGCCATACAGATTGGTATAAAAGGCCGGCTTGTCTGAGACTAGAATATGACAACTTTGAGGTTAAGCACCACTCCCCTGGAGGCCTTCTCTGTGCTCTGGGCAGAGAAAATCACTCTAACTGTCATGAAATGTTCAGGGACTCAGTTACAGGTGTCAAACAACATCCTGTGATTTCCCTAGGGCCTGGGTGCTCCATGGGAAATAATCTGAACCTTTACTTTATTTAGAATTCAGAGCTTCAAAGATATATCTGATGGACTGGACGGAAAAGAGTCCCCATGGAAAGGAGAGAGAATGAGAACTTATAGAAAGAAATCTCCACAAATGAATGATGAGTCTGGCAGGGTGAGCAAGGCTAAGCCACAGGGTCTGAGGCTTAGAGGAGACAGGAGACCCTGGTGCAGAGCGAGGCTGCCCTGGATGCCATTCCACCTCTCCTAGTGAGTCTACAGCCTCTTCGGAAGAAGGGAGCTGGCAGGAGCCCTGTGTGATTAAGTGTCCTGTCTCACTGCTGTGGGTCCTCCCTCAAGGGTCTGGGCCCTAAATGAGTGTCCATTTCCCCACCAGCTTCAGAGAGAGGTGATCAGTAGAGTTCGGCCTGGAGGAGACATTGAGGAACTCCTAACTGCAATTCTGAAGGACATGCAGCTGCCAGGGAACATCCAAAGCCATGTGCGAGCCTGTGACTCACTCTGTGAGCATCCCAGTCAAACACTGTTAGAGGCGTCCGAGCTCCAGAGATCTACGGAGAAGTAAGGGTGAGACCTCACAGACCAACAGAATCAGCAGCATGGCTTTTTTTGTGAAATGCCCCAGCTCTTTTGGGGATACTCCTATAGAGACTCCAGAAATAAGGAAGACTGAGGCTTGGCGTTGAAAACGCTAACTCTTAACATGGTGGAACGGAGGGCCTCCAAAAATAATGGACAATGGTGGAATCTAGGAACTCCAACAAAGGAGTGACATAGGTTTATGTGATTTCACCCTTATTAACTATGAGCTTCCAAGGCAGGAAGCACATCTGATTTGCCTTTAGAGGTGGGAGGTGCTTAATGATGCTGACAGATACTTGTATCCAGAGGTTAGAACCTCCGTATTCTTTTAAATTACTTTATTTTGTAATTGCAGTAAAATATTTAAAGTTAAAACTTATCATTTTAACTATTTTTAGTGTACAGCTCAGCAACATTGAAAGCATTTACATTGTTGTACAGCTATCACAACCGTTGATCCACATAACTCTTCATTTTGTAAAACTGAAATTCTGTGTCCATCTTCCCCATCCCTCTTCCCCATAGCTCCTGGCAACCATTATTCTACTTTTCATCCATATGAATTTTACTGCTCTAAGTACCTCGTATGAGTGGAATCATGCTGTGTTTGTCTTTTTTGTGACTGGCTTATTTCACTTAGCGTAGTCTCCTCAAGGTTCATTCATGTCAAACGTATATCATGATTTCCTTCCTTTTTAAGGCTGAATAATATTCCATTGTATGTATACACCATATTTGTTTATCCATTCATATGTCAACGGACACTTGGGTTGCTTCTATATCTTGGCTATCGTGAATAATGCTCATGAACATCGATGAACAAATATCTCCCACTGTGTCGTTTTGCACATTATTTGTTATGCCCTCATCTCAGCACCCTCTCAGCTCTCTCTACCTAACTAATTCTTACCCATCCTTCTGATCTCACCTTTGATGTCACTTCCTCCAGGGAGCTGTCCTTGACTCTGCAGACCGATTTGGTTGCCTCTACCTGGCTCCCATAGCTCCCCAAAGCATAGTTTATTGTTATTACCTTTTTGTCTTTCCCACTAGACCATAAATTTTTGATAAAAGAGTCTCTGTCCAGCTCATCATTGTATCCCTAAGACCTAGTGCAGTGCTTGGACTGTAGAAGCTTTAAGAAAATTCTTGAACGTAAGAATACATTTAGCAAGCCAGGTAGGGATAAAGTGTGCAGTGTATATATAGGCAGCCTTGGACCATTTGACTATGGTCCCTTCTCTTGGTATCCAAAAAGTATTTATTATGTGCTAAGCCTTATGTTAAGCCCCAAGGACAGGCAGAAGCTATGTAACTTGGGTCCCTTGAATTCTGAGGGCATTCAGGCTAGTTGAGGAGATAAGAACTAGATCTGGTGAACAAGGTGAGGTGGAATGTGGTGAAATAGCCAAATAAGGGTCAGAAGTACATTCAAAACAAAGAGAATGAACTGGTTTCCTGTGGCTGCTAGAACAAATTACCATAGATTTTGTGGCTTAAAACAATATATATTTATTCTCTTACATTTCTAGGAGTCAGAAGTCTAAAATCGAGGTGTTGATATGGCTACATTCCTTCCTGAGGCTTTAGGGGCACATTCGTTTCCTTGCCTCGTCCAGCATCTACAGGCTATCTGCACTCCTCAGCTCGTGGCCCCTTCCCCTCTTCAAAGTGCATCACTCCAACCTCGGGTGCTGTCATCACATCTCATGTTTCCAACTCCAGCTCTCCTTTGTCCTTCTTATAAGGACATGTGTGATTACATTGGGCCAATCCAGGATCATCTCCCCATCCCAAGGTTCTTAACTCAATCACATTTGTAAAATCCTTTTAGCCATGTAAGGGAACATAGTCACAGATTTTCAGGAGTAGGACATGGACATCTTTTAGGGGCCATTATTCTGTCTGCCACTGGAAGTTTTACATGAGCCAAAACAGTGAGGGCAGACTGCTAAGGATGGGACTTGAGTGCATACCTCACAGGAGCGGGAAGACTTAGGAAAGCTAAGAAGACAAGTCAGGTGAGGGAGGGGGTTCAGGAAATCGGTGGCTCGTGGGTAGAACACTGAGGCCATGGTTGGTTGGGAGAAAAAAAATTAGGTGAAGGAGATGTGTGAGGTAATGCTAGGGAGGTGTGGAGGATGTTTATCCAGATTTCCAAAGACCTTGGCTGCTAGGCAAAGCCATCTGGCATCACTCTGATGGTCATAAATCCCCCTTGGTAGTTTCTGTGTAGGAGCTCTGCACTCTTTCCTCTAGGTTGGCTCTGGATTACCTCTCAATATCCTTTATTTTTTAAAACATGCTTTTTAATGAGCACTAAGATAGAAATGGAATAAATCTATTCAGACCCTTATATGAGCATTTTAGTTCCTGTCCCCTATAGCCCTCAGTAATAGCAAGAAAATAAAGGTAACACCCAGGAGCTGGAGGGCCTCAGTTCAGGGAGAGGAGTTCAGCTCTGAGATGTGGTGCCTAGGATGAGCCGCCTTCTACAAGAAAACTGTGCAGCCAGCTGTTTCCTGAGAGCCCAGGAGACCACAGAAGGTGTCCTGTTACCCCCTAGGAGGTCTCTCTGCATTCCTACAGCACACTGGAAAACAAGACCTAGCTGAGGAATTGGAGGAGGGGGCTTCGTTTTGCTTTGATTTCCTTTTCTCCTGTCCTCAGCCTAGGAGTAGGGTCAGTGAGGATACAGCAGCTGCTGGTGCTGAGGTAAAGATCTCAGCACTTTTTGTTGCCAGAATCTCAACTCCTTCACCTCCTGGTGGGGCTTTTGGGATAATGCAAGGTGGAGGCAGGGCAGGTCCTGGGCTAAGTTATCATGATGCCCTACAGCACCCGGCCTTCCCTATCCTTCCTATTCTCCTTTAAGGAGTGGCTATATACCCAGGGACTGCCTACTAACTAGTCTGTCTGCTCTGATCTTTGAGCCCTGGTTACTTCTTGCCTTGCCCAAATTTGCATAGCAATGCTAGGAAATGAACATGGTTGGTTACAGCCCCAAACTCTTTTCTAGCTGAACCTGCCTACTTCCTACAGCCTAAAAATAGGCAGCCAAATGTGTCCTGCAGCTGGGCACATTCCTGCCACCATAGTACAGCACATGGCCATGCAAGTTAAATCCCTCAACATCTTTTTGGTCTAACAATCACCTCCCACTTGATCCTCTCCAATTAATTCTACACTTGATTCTCTCCGATTAATTCTCATGAAGCAGTGTACAACACAAATTAGATCACATCATTCCTCTGCTCAAAACCTTCCAATGGCTTATCCTCTCACTCAGAATAGAATCCAGCCTCCTCTCCACAACCTAGGATGCCCCACATTGTCAGGCTCCTGTGGGCTCATTAATCCCACCTCTTACCACTCCCATTCCCATCTAGAGTCTTTTCTGGTCCTGGGACACATCAGAGTTACTGCCACCTTAGTCTTCCTTCTCAATACTCCCTCTACAGACAACACACTTTCTCCAAATTTCAGAATTGCTCATTCTCTCACTTTTCTCAGCGTGTGCTTGAAGACCATCTCATAGAGGTATTTTCTGGACACCATATCTGAAATGGTGCTCCCTTTCACCTGGAATCATTTATTTTCAGGGCATTCACTATCATTTGACATTTATTTTATGACAATGTATTTGTGTTCCTATTTTCTCCCCTAGAAGAGAAGGTAAGTTCCATGGAGGCTAGTTTTTTTCTCATTCATCACTATGTCCTAACACTTCATACAGTGCCTAGCCCAAAGCAGACATGTAATAAATATTTGTTGAATGAATAAATGATGAAATCATCTACTTCATAGACAATGACTGAGACTGCTACATGCCATTCACTACAATAAGTGGACAATGTTGCTTACCTGTTCCCTGGGAACTCACAGTCATTTGAGCAAAGATTAGAAATATAGCCCTCCTCTCCCTGAACTGAGGCCCTCCAGTTCCTTTATTTTCTTGCTATATATATATATATGATGCATATATATATATATGATGCATTATATATGATGCATATATATATATTTGAAAGGAGAATGGGTAAAGCATCAAAGCCACTTCTGCCCTTGTCAGCAAAGCTTTTCCCATGTAGCTTTGCCCATCCTGGATGGGCTCTGTAAACAGCACCAGCTTTGAACATGGAAGGACGACCAATAATCACCTTTTATACTTATCAGAGACTTTTACATGTTATGTAATTTGGTCCTCACAGTAGTCTTGTGAGGTGAAAGAATCATGTATTTGATCATACTTTAAATAGTATTTTTCCCCTTACAGTTTATTATAGAAATTTTTGAGTATATAAAAATATATACTGAATAAAAAGATGATCACATATAATAATACCACCATGAAATAACTTACTATTAATATGTTGGTGTATCTTCCACCAGGGTTTTATCCTAAGGAATAAATGTATAAACAAACATCAACTTATGGATCATTCTGTCCTAGAAAAATCCAACTAAGATTGGCTCAAATTCCTATCCCATGGCCCATGAAGTATATCTGAAATTCTCATAGGGATTTATAGTCTCATGATGTACCCTGGCTCTAAGTTACCATCATTTTTTAATTTATCTCTCACCTCCACACAAGTTGTCATTGTTTCACACCATGACCATGCAAATGTGGAACTCAATCCCTTCCCCATTTTCACTGCCCCCCAACACACACACACACACACACACACACACACACACACACACACAACAAACAAACAAACAAACAAACAAACCATTCACACTCAGCATTCTTGTGTACATAAAAATGTTTTAGGGAGAAATGTTTAAAGATACAAGAGGTGTTTTTTATAGCAGTTTAAACAACTTCACCATGTTGTTCAACAGAATTTTCCCCTCTTCTCTTCTGTTCTCTCCTAATTTTCCAATGCTTTATTTATTTTTGATGTAGAGCAGTTTGGGGATAACTTTTGTTTATTAGTCTCCATCTTTGCTTGCCCTTGTACTCTTACTTTCCATTTCAATCTGCTATCAAAGAATTTTCTTAGTAAAAATTGTTCCCTCCTACATCCCATAAGGTTTTTTAGTTGCAAGTCAGATAGAACAACTCAGGCAAAAAAATAAATACATAAAATTTATCAGGAAACATGAAGTATCTCATAGAATTAAGAGAGAAAAAAATCTAAAATAATCTCAGAAAAGACAGAAACTAAAGTATCCTAGAATAATAAATAGTTGAGAGTATACCATCAACCAGTATGATAACCTGAGACTTTTCCTGTCTTTCTTTCAACCCACCTAAGATCGAAATTCCAGGGAGAGTATCTGACTGGCTTAGATTTCTTCACCTGTTCACAACTTGGTCATAAAAGGGAAGTCCCACCAAAACGACATTCAACAGCACACAAGTAGTTCTCCCAGGCAAGTGGGATTACTATGTATACCCATAAGTGGGAGAACAGAAACCTGATCTTCAGCTCACTTGTCTCTGAACTCTTTTAACCACTAATTTTGGGAGGTAATGGTGATGGAGGGAAGATATGCTTGTGTATATTTCTTTCTCTCCATAGAATTTACTTTTGATGCTCTATGCTGATATCGCTTAGCTAATTCCCATTTATCCTTTTTCATTCAGCTCTCAGCTTATTCTTTTGTTTTTTTTAATGCATCTTCCATGATCCCTAACCAAAATATGGCTTAGGTCTCTCAATTTTGTCTTCTCAGAGCACCACACAGGTCTTCCTAGATAAACTGTAGGTTTCTTGAGAGCTTGAAAACTGCCAACCTGCAGGACCTAACATAGGAACTGGTATGTCGATGGCACATCCAAAATATTTTGATTGGCTTATCTGATATGACTTGCTTAGGGACAAGTATAAGGAGGCAAAGGGAACTGGAATTGATCCCAGAGGGGAAAAGACACCTGGTGGAGGAGAAAAGAGTAGACGGCTGCTAGAATGAGCATTCCCCCACACAAAAGAAATACATATACACCTACACACCCTGCCCAAAATGAAGGCTGGCCGAAACAATTAGAGAGGATTCTATAGGTAATTGCAGCTTGAAGCAATCAGCCAAACTGCAAGTCTTGTGGATTCCAGGAGGGCAGGCTGTGGGGAAGCCCCCAGCAGGAGCACTGCAACATTTAGCCACAAGGCTGGAGGGAAGACTTTACCTTCTTAGTTTTCAGCTATTTGAAGAAAGCCAGGAATCTGGGGCATTGGGAGGGGTGCACAGGTTCTATCAATGTCCAGTACTAAAAATAACAAAGTTAAATTTTATGGGGCTAGTTGATTGAATTTGGTATTCTGTGCCTGTAGTCTCCACAAAATATGTGTGAAAGGTCACCATTCAAGCTAACATGATATATTTTTCTATTGAAAATAACAGCTAACATTTAGAATGCTCATCATTTGCCAGGCGCTGCGCTAAAGCACTTTTCATAAACAATCTCACTTAAATCCTACAGGAGATACTACAGCCTGACTTGCTCAATGTCCACTGTCCCCCTTCTAGTATTGTTTCTTACATGCAGTAGCTGTAAGGCTGAAAACTACACTTCTCAGAATGCTTTGTAGCTATAGTTGGGATGTGATTGAGGGTCATCCAATTAAATTTCTTGAAACTTGAACTCCTTGATGAATTAGGGAGATAAGGAGAGGTAAGTGAGCTGTCCATTTTCCTAATGCAGACCCAGTTGACCCTGGAATTAGTAGTTGTGATAATAGCTTCTAGATTGTTGCATTTCAGGTGTTCTTGAGGCCAACAATTCTGGTGGCTTTCTGATCCTTGGGTTATATCTAAATTGATATAATCCTGAATTCAGCACTTGAGACAGTTACCTTCTGGTTCTCCAGCTTTTTACTGGCTAATTTATGAGTGGGTCATGACTTTCAGTGGGTCAGTACAGTGGTGGTATTTTGGAACTTATTTGCTGAGGCTGATCTTTGAGCCTGCTCCTCCCATCATTCAACAATTTGGTATGAACCCGATCCCCTGTATTCAATCCTTTCTTGCTTAAAATACCTGGAGTGCTTTTATGTTATCTGACGAAGCCAAGAAGTACTGTCCCCATTTCATAGACAAGAAAACTGAGGTGGAGACAAGTTACATAGTAAGTGTAGAACTGTGTTTTTAACTCAGAAAGTTTTCTGGGTTTCAGTACTCATTAACCACCATGTTATTCATTCACACTTTCATCCCACAATTATTTTTTGGAGAACTTCTATGTGCTGCACAATATGTTAATGTCTGTGGATGTTATAGGAAAAAAACAAGGTAAAAAAATTTTAATTCTAGTTCTACTGACTTGTAACAGAAAGTAAGATAGTTATAAGTACATTTAAATAGTGACATATCTTGCTACAGGCCCGTGCTGAAAAGAGGCATGTAGTTTTTAAAAGCAGGCAGTCTGTATCAAAAGCAGGTTGTAAAAGAGCTGGTTGCTAAAGGGATTTAATTTAAATTTTGGTTTACAAATAATTTAGTCAAAATATTGATAAGAATGAAAGAAGAAAGCTAGAAAGGAAGAAAAGAGTCAGTTAGCAAATAGGCTGATATCCTTTTATATCATGAATCCCTTTTTGATCTTCCCCCAACTTTCCTCCACTCCAGACCAGCAGCATTAATTTCAGCTCTCCTCACTTCCATTGGAATTCTTCCCTATAGATAAAGAAGCAGCAAAGTTATGAGTAGCGGACTTGAAAGGAGATAGCTTCTCCACCTGGACATTTCATTCTACTGCTGAGACAGAAGAACTTGGTAGTTAGGTCGTATGAGACGCCTGATCACTGTTGACTGAGAAAGAAAACTCTTGAGAAGCAAAGACTTTCCCAATAGAGGCTTAATCTGCTGTTGGCAGAAGAAAGACTTCAGGGACAGTGATATCTGGTAAAGTCACAGAAATAAATACTGGAGCCATAAATATGCCCCAGGAAGGAATTTTGACTCTAAATTTCAAGACTGAGAGTGATTTGAAAGAAATGTACTCAAAGTTAGGGATAAAACCAGGTCAAGATAATTGATAGTAGTGAATAATTAGTTAGAGAACTACCCAAAATTTCCTGAGGGATTAGGTTTTATTTTCTTTAAAGACTTATGCTTTTGAACCATCCACATCTCACTTGGACATTTATTTATCTAAATAAAAAATCATCTTTCGTAACAGCAGGAAGCTATATCTACTGGATGCCCAGATGTCCAGGCCACATGTTTACCCCCAAGGTAACCTGAAGGCACCAGGTCCTAATTTCTGGCCAGCACCCAGGAAAAAATAAATAATTTTGTGTGGCCTGGAATTGCGAATCTAAATGTAAAAATGGCAGCAACATTATAGATTTTGCAGGAAACTAAGTAAAAAATTACTCTAAGAAGATTTTTGAGGCAAATGTGGACTTGGAAAGTACTCAAGTTAAGCATATGTGCCAGATGGATGGTTTCATTTGTTTTGAGGGAACAGGAATCTATGATCCTGTGCTGTCAATTCATCAGTTGACATTTTCAGACACTTGCTATATATCACTGAGAAGTTTCTCCTTCAATCACTCAACTCAATTCAAAATGTACAGACATGCTGAATACCTACTATCTATCAATAAAATATGTGTTCACTTCCTACTATGTGCCATGTTCTGAGGGACACAAAAGATATGTCAGTCAAATAATTGATGTTGGAATACTAAAACAAGTGAAAGACACATAGGATAACTATTTTTTCCTCCCCTTTTTGAAGGAGAATTATTATTGTTGTTGTTGTTGTTGTTGTTGTTGTTATTATTATTATTAACTATTATTACTTTGCCCCATGAAAGTCAGATTCTATTTTGTGACTTTTACCAATGAAATTCACAGGAAAGTGCTGTGTGTCACTTCCAGGAAGAAGTTTTAAAAGCCATTTCTTGTTTGACCACAGTCTCCTTTCTCTTTGTCATGATGACTGGTGATGGTAATGTTCCAATAACAACAGCTCCTTGGTTAACCTGGTTCCTGGAGTAAGCCAGGTGGAGTTGATTCTTAACTGTGCTACAAGAGACATGTAGTAGGAATGAAAAATAATGGTCTGCTTCTGTAAGAAGCAATGTTTTGAAGTTACTTGCTACCACAGCACAACCTAGCTTTATCTGACTTACATAAGAAATCACTATAAAACTAACATTCATTGAGTGTTTACTATATCCTGAGCATATGCTGGGGGTTTTATATGCATTATCTCATTGAATTCTCATAAAAATGTCATAAAGTATACATTAACTCTATTTAGTAGATGCTGAACTGAGTTCCAGAGCTAAATTCAGACCACACTGTTGTAGCATTGGAGTTGAGTTTCAGACCCTGGTTTGCTTGGATCCAGAACCATGAATTTAACTATTATGCCATACTGCCATATAGAGTAGACCAAATATAATCACAGGTCAAGAAGGAAATTTTTGAATAGACTGTAACTGTTCTGGGAAGTACAGAAGGGAAGAGATCAGTGCGCATGAGAACACTGGGAAGAGCTTCATGGAAGAGGTGAGAATGAAAAAATGGGTAGGTTTTAGATAGGAGTAAAGGAAGCTGCAATGTTTTCAGATCTTTTTGGAATGGGGAGAGGGAGAGAGAAAAGAAAATTTTTTTAAATAACATCTATCTGGTTGAAATATGGTAATACAATGGATATACCAAATCTGGAGATTGTTTAGTCTATCCTTAAGAACTTCACAGTCAGTGAAGATAAGGCATTTACCCAAATTGCTATCATAATTTAGGAAAGCTCCACTGGGAGGCATGCTGGAATTCTCTGTATAAAGTGGGTTAAGACTTATCAAATCAAGACTAAGCAGAAATCTTCTCACCAATATAGGTTAGGGGTTTGGGCGGGGAGGGCAGGGGGAACATGTCTGTTGCAGAGAAGGCAGCCCAAGGTCTCAGATACAATACCTTCAAGCACATAGCAGTCTTTGTCCCAAATCCAGGAGGGGCTGTCACAGAAATAATACAATTAAGTTGCAGAAGATGACAAAAGAAAGAATTCTTTTATTGTCCGTGACAATTCCCAATCATATCTGATTTAGCTAGGCAAGACACCAAGGCTGTTTCTGTACATTCTGCTTCTGTTGTACTGGCCCAGGCATGGGATGAGACCAGCGTTAAATGAGCACCATAGTGAGGGTGGCAGAGAGGAAAGGTTTTCTTGAACCCTTACCAGCACCTCTGGAGACTCGGATTTGGGAGGTCTTGAGTTAATCTTTATTTTTTACCAAGGACTCACGTGATTCTAGTGTGGATGGTCTTTGAACCTCGTTAAGAACAACAACAACAACAAAAATTTTTTTAAATAACATCAAAGAAAACATTTTTCTAGAAGTTAAAGAAGGCTTGCTTTAAAATTAACTGAAATACAGGGAATAATGTGATGTGTTCTTTGAAAGAGATATCTAATGTTTTAAGAATTCAGTGATTTAAAAAGTAAAATAAAATTTAAAAATAAAAGTTAATTCAGTGAGCAGCAAAACAAAATGGGGTGTCTATGTACCTCTGAAATTATATGCAAATGTTGTATTGGCTCATTTACATATTTTCTGAAGAGGTTATAACTCAAAATGTTTAAGACTCACTGAGTCAGAGTAAGCACCATTTCACTTGGATTTTAAAGGGAAGCTGGAATTTTAACAAGCAGAAATAATAGTATTGGTATAAACAAAGGTACAGAGTCAGCAAAGCAAGACAACTGTGATGCAGTAAGTTTGGGTAGAGTGTGAGATACTCATAGAACAGTTGTGAGGAGTAAAGCTGGGAAAGAAGACAAGGACAAGATCGTGAAGAGCCTCGAATGCCAATTAATTGTAATGTAATAAGAAGCCATTAAAGATTTATTGGCAGAATAATGATGTGTTGGATCTGTGCTTCAGAAAGATAAAACCCTCAGGTATGTGGGATGGAGCGGAGGGTAGAGAGAATTCTGGAGATACTGAATAGAAGGTTATAGTTGGTCTTAGCAAGAAGGCTGAGCATGTGAAAGCTAGAAATAGAAACAAAACATATATTAAAGAAGAATTGACAACACTTGATGATTAATTAGATGTAAAATGGTGTCAAGGATGACCAACTGACACTGACTGACAAAAAGAAAGAATATGTTACTCATAGAAAAGGTAAATCAGGTGTAAAAACAACATTAAACCATGACTATGTTTCAGGCACTAAACTTGGCAATTTAGATACACTATCTCTTTTTCTCAAGTAGGTGTTTTAATCTCCCATCTCACTGTCAAGGAAATAAGAGACACAAAAATGAATTCCTTAGGGTCACACAGCTAAAGCAGCTGAGATTGAAACTCTAGCCTATAAAACTCAAAAAGCGATTCTTCCTAACCATTAGCCTATGTTGTTTTGATGGAAGTGATCATTAGTTCAGATTTAGATTTGTCTATTTTTATATGTCTTTTGAATATACATGTAGAAATGTTTACAATACATTTGAAAAAGTGGAAATGGAACTTAGGACAGTGGTCAGAAATGAAGTCACTGCTATATGAATGAAGGTGAGGTCATGGGATAGACAAGATTGGTCGGGTAGAAATGGTGTTGGCAGGAGAGCAGAGCTAAATGCAGGACCTGGTGACCAGCCACTAAGAGAGTCAAGGACAAAGAACAGAGGAGAAGAGATTACCAATATAGGAGAATGACCAAGGGAGGGCACTAACAAACTCAGGTAAGTGATACCTGCAAGAAGGAGAGCCCAATTATACACTGCAGAGAGATCAAAGAAGATGGAGAAGTGAGAGGAGCCTTTGAAGTCAATTAAGAAAAATTCAGCCATGTAGAGTGTAACTTGAGTTAATTACTTGGAATAGGAGCCAGAGAGACGTTCAAGGGTGTGTGGATGGTGACAAAAGGAAGCAGTGAGAGTAGACAATGGTTGGAATAGCTGGTTAGTAAATGGAAGGAACAAATAAAGCAGTTAGTAGTTCAAGGAGGTAGTGGGATTTTAAAAAATGTTTTGTTTATTTATTTTTACTTCTTAGTGTATGGAAGGGAAAGATGTAGAGGTGAGCAGTGTTTGATGATATAAGGAAAAGTGGAGAGAATTGATAAAGTAAGATATCTACAGCACAGGAGAAGAAACAGCCTTGGACGTGTAGCAGAATGTTATTATTCATAAACAGCTGCCATCATTATTGCCATTATTGTTAATATAACAAAAATGACAATAATAACCACCTGGGGTATAATAATAAGGACTCTATGATTAACCTAGGAGTATAGATTTTTAAAAAAAGAACAAAACCAAAACAAACCTCTAACTCATCTTTCTGGAAACAATGACTGAGATGTTGGGTACTGGGCCTGGTACCATTTTTTGATTGGAGTATTTGCAACTTCCCCTTTGCACAGAGAAATCTCCAAGCTGCTTAGTATCTCAGCAGTTTTGCAAGCCTTGAGTACCTTGACAGTCTGTATGATAGAGCTGCCCCTTGGGTTTCTTATTGGGTAGTTTTATTGCAAGCTTATAGCAAATGTCTTATTAAGTCCAGATGGACAGAAAAGCTAGATTTGCCTCACTGGGGCCAATTAAGTGGGGCTGGGAAGACCTCCTAAAACTTTTGCAACAGTCAGGCTCTGCTGCCAAAGAGATTAAGTGACTTGTCCAAGATCATATAGCAAGTGGCAAAACTGATCTTAAACCCACATCTCCAGGACCAATCTCTTTTTACTACACCCTTAAGAATAGCTTTATATACAGAATGTCACTAGGAACTTTCTTCTTATAAATGAATATACCCTTCTCTTGTCTTTTCTCATGAACTACTTCGGATTTCCCTCCTCTGTGCAGAATACATGTTCAAAGCCATGCTTAGGGACCTGCTGTAGCATTCAGACATGGGTACAAAACTATATCTTGGTGCTTTTAATCATTTAATATTTTCCTGTCACAGAAGATATTCATTTCTTATTACTGCTGTAATAAATTACCACAAAATTAATGGCTTAAAATAACACATTTATTTTATTTTCTTACAGTTCTTAAGGCTGAAACTCTGAAATAAGTTTCACTGGGCTAAATGTCAAGTGTCAGCAGGTCTGGTCTTTATGGAAGTTCCAGGAAAGAGTGTGTTTCCTTGCCCTTTCCAGCTTCCAGAACAGCCTATATAGATCCTTGGCTCAGGGCCCTCTTCCTCCATCTTCAAAGCCACTAGTGGAGCATCTTCAAGTTATTTTCCCTCTGTTCCTTTGCTTCTGTCATCTGTTTGACTCCTACTCTTCACTTTTATAAGGAACCTTGTGAGTACATGAGGACTACTCAGATAATCCAGGGTAATATCCCCATCTAAAGATTCTTAATTTAGTCATATGGCAAAGTCCTCATTATGATATAAGGTAACATCTACAGGTTTCAGTGATTGAGGCATGAACATTTTAGGGGACCATTAGTCAGCCTACCACACAGAATAAGGAATAAATACACATCGATGTAGACATATGCCAACAAATCAATTAGCAAATATTTAATAAACACTTACTACATGCCAAACAGCAATAAGAAAACATATCAATATTTTCTTCCTTCCAGAACTTCACAATATTTTGGAGAAGAGTAAATTAATACTCATAAAACAACTGTATTCTAAACTCTGAGGTACTAGCTATAAATGCCACAGGGCTACAGAAAACTCACTTGAGTTGTATGAGTTGGAGCAATGAATGAAGTTTACTTGGGGAAAATAAGGCGGCTTAAAGTAGATATATATAATATAGATGCAGCAGGAAAGGAGGAAAGGAAAGAAGATGCGATTCAAAGTATGGTCACAGGAATAGAATGAGGCTGATAAACATAAAGACTCCCATAAGTCAGGGTCAACAAACTATAGGCCACAAGCCAAATTTAGTCATTCGCCTATTTTTATAAATAAAGTTTTATTAGGACTCAGCCACGCTCATTTGATTTACAGCTGCTTTCACGCTGCTGTGGTAGGGATGAATAGTTGCAATGGAGACCATATCGCCTACAAAGTCTAAAATAATTACAATCTTGTTTTTTACAGAAAAAAGAAAGATAATTTTACCAATCTCTTCCCTAAATAGAAGAATACTCACTAGGGCTCCTGAGCAGAAAAGTACTAGAAAGAACTCAAAGCAGAGATATAGCGATGAGGAAACTAATCCAGCTGAGGTCCCTCTTTAGTTCAGCTCAACACAATGTTTTCTGTGCTCAAAACTTCCACCTGGAAGTAAAATTTTAGGCCTTCTCCTGAAGTTTGTATTGGCTCCTCTAGTGTAATGATCATTGACTAGTGGGGGTATGCTCAGGAGAGAGGCAGATGGAGGCAGGGACAAGTGTAGGGCAGTAGCGTAGGAGGCTAGTTCCTTTGGTCCCTGGGAAAATCATTCCTGGTTTCCATATCTGCTTCTTCTTATTATGGCATACAGAATGGATTACTTTAGCCCTTATCTGCTACCCTGGGCTCTTATGATCTCGTAGATGACAGGCATCTCTGATATAATCTTGAGAAGCAGATAGCCCAGGATATATGTTCATTATTGTTTCAAGGGCACAGGTGTATTAGTGTTTATTCAGAGTGTAAAAATTTGCTTCCTGTAAAGTCAAGGTCAAGGTCAAGGTCAAGGATTTATTGTCTTAGTTTCTATTCTTCTGAATGTTGCCTCACTATTCATGAATTTCTTGTAGGTCAGAAAAGGGACTTGACAAGAGAAAGAGCATGGATCAATCGGCAAAAGCCTCCTCACTCCTAACAATAGAGCTTATTTGTATTTTTAACAAATATTTATTTTGTGTATGCATTGTATAGGACACAACAACAAAAAAATGGTCTCTGCCTCCCCAGGAGCTCTGAGACTAATGGAAGAATGAACACAAACTCATAAGGAACAGTTAAGTAAGAAGAGAAGGCAAGATGTAAAAAAATATGAAATTGAGGGATACAGATGGTAAGATAGGAGGATTTTACAGAAAAAGAAGATGGATGTAAGTTAGATGTGCATAGAGCAGTTTTGGGAAAGCCTTGGAGAAAATGGAATTGAATCTTGTCTTAAGGAGTGGATTATATTTGGATTGGTAAAAAGGAAATGGAATACCTTCATGATTGAAAGAAAAGAACGGTCAAAAC
This sequence comes from Rousettus aegyptiacus, assembly GCF_014176215.1. Classification (NCBI taxonomy): domain Eukaryota; kingdom Metazoa; phylum Chordata; class Mammalia; order Chiroptera; family Pteropodidae; genus Rousettus; species Rousettus aegyptiacus. The sequence goes on from NW_023416308.1 coordinate 43,433,721, forward strand.
TTGAAATTGTAATTCTGAGTAACAGTCTAGAAAATAAACAATAATACTGTTGAGAAGTTAGGATACTATTATTGTGCATCCAAAGTATACAAAATTGCAGAGAGATCAACATGCCTACAACAGATTCTTCCTATGAATATGAGACCAATTCATTATCAAACAAATACACATGAGAAAAAAAAACAATAATAGAAGACAACGTATGGTATTTGTAAAATTGTTGTGTGGACAGTAACTACTATAATCAGTTCATTCCTGGTTGAGATGGCCATAGCTCTCTCATAGAACATCAGGGGAAAAAAAAGTCAGGTATACTTTGACAGGACATTCTTGATTTTTGCTGATTATTACTTCCTGCTACCACCCAAGAGTGAAAAGGAAGATGAGCATTCTCTTACTATTTAGTCTTCGAACCACAGACCTTGCTTCCCAATTCTCACCAGAGTTCTTCCTCAATAGAGCTGTTTTGGACAAATTCAAGGATGGGTTATCATGATGCCTTGGACTCAATTTAAGAGAAGTAGTACAGAGGATGGAGACAAAATAATCACAAAGATGAATGTATATGGCTCTCAAGACATTGTAACCCTTGATTGTGAATACATGTGGTACCCAAAGCACAGTTGGCTTAGCACTACACCAGAATGAGATGTGCTCCAAGTTGAAGGAAATTAGTGTTATGAATTCACTACCTTCTTCAGCCACAGCCATAGCAACATCCCCAAAAATATGAATACTGATTATTTTACTAAGAGAATCATGTCTCTCAGACTTAATGATCAGAATCTAGAACCCAATACTCATGCTTAACCAACATTAAAACTATCTTCCCCTTATGTGGACCTGCACTTCGAAGCTTAAGAATTTTTTATTTATGTCCACTTTGAGCATTCTGTTCAGATGCTGAACCATAACCTAACCTATAATCTACCAGCAACATCACACTCAATCTACCTTTTAGAGTACAAGAAGCCATCCCAGTATAAAAGTTCTCTAGATATAACCCACACATGAATACAGGGTTGGGTATATTACACATACAGAATTACAGCTTTGTCCTACTTGGAATATATAGGGATTTCCTCAGTTTGGGGCTATTTCTACTTGGTAATCTCATTGGACACTGTTGACTTCTACTTTTCCAGATAGTAATAGAATATATTTTCTAAAGAAGGCTGCAACAACATTCTCTCATCTCACTTGTTTTTCTACAAGGTGACCTTGCAACTCACCCAGTAAGAGGTAATCAAAATAATAAAGTAGAAGTGATGTTTTATGACTTCTGAGAGTAGATCAGAAAAGACCATGCAGCATCCACCTAGTTCTCTTGAAAAACTGAGTTTAGGGACATTCCTTCTGGAAATTCAGCTGCCATATTGTGAGAAACCCAAACCACATGGAAAGGCCATGAGAGTATTTGAGTTGACAGTGCCAGCTGAGCCCCGCCTTCAAGCCAGCCTTTAGACTTGTGAGTGATGACTTCCAGATGCCAGCCCCACCCCCATCCCCACCAGTTGTTTCAGTCATCCCAGCTTTGGGGTCTTCCCAGCTGAGGACCCAGAAATGATGGAGCAGAGATCATTGATCCTTTCAAATTGCTGACTCACAGAATCTCAAGTAATAAAATATTGTTGTTTTACTCCACTAAGTTTGAAGTAATTTGTTACAGGCAAGAATAACTGGAGCACTGACCCAATGAAAGATTTGAAATAAAATCACAATCCCTTCGCTGCTTTCTTTTTTATATTTGTCCAAAGTCTAGTTTATTCTCAATTAATCATTTCCACCCTTTCCTTTAGTATCTTAATTATTTCCACTCTTTTCTAGCTCCTTCACTTCTTCTCCTACCTTAGGGTTTCATGTTTTTACCCATTGTTAGATTTCTTGTTCACTGATGAAAAAAACAGTAGAAAACTGGGTCTTTTAAAAATGGTTTAGTATAATCTAGTCTACTCTGTTCCTACTAGAATTACTAGAAATGCTGTATATGCTTCTAGGGACATACTATAAGAATATATGTAACTTGGAATATGTTCAACAGAGAGAGACAAAAAAGTTTAGGGACTTTAAATTTTGTCGTAGAATGACTGAAAGAGTAAGGGTAGATTAGGTTGGAGTTAAGAAATAATAAACTATTCAGAAGATGGGGATGAAGTGGTGAATTTGAAATCACTATTATTAGATGTGAGAGTGTAAGAAGAGTAATGAATATTATTTGTTTGGGCTCTGAGGGCAAAATCAGAACCAGTGGTTGGAATTACAGATTTTAATTCTATGTAAAGACTACATACTAATACTACATCCTAATACTACAAATCTCTAAAGATAAAATGGTCAATTATAAGAAGCAGTGAATTTCCTATCACTGGAGGTTTTAAAGCAATGACTAAATGTCTAGTTGATAAGGATACTGTAGAAAAAATTCATGCATTGAAGAAGAGAAAGCAGGGGGTGAGGAATGCTGGAAGAAATGACCTTTATGATCCTTTCCAAACCTATAAAGGATTCTATACTTTATCTTCATTCAGTGGGGAAACAATGACATATATTTATAGAACTATCTACATCAACAGCAACTTTTGCCAGAAGCATGAGCCTTTCTCAACTGATCAAGCTTTGGGGTGATTAACTGGTCAGTTCAGTGGAGAGGACCCATTGATCAGGATGATGACAAGCAGAAGGTAATTAAATGAGACATGTATTAGTAGGAGGTTTGTCAAGCGTAACTAAATAAGACTTTGATTTCGATTGGAAGGTGAGAAGAACGTGATCCCATGGGGCAGTTTGAAATAAGAAAATATGGTACAATGAAGAGAGTTTGGATTAGAACCTGTGAGTCAACACACCCCCTCTGCTCAGGAAGAAATACCAGATCTTGATTCGGGTAAACTTATTAACAGAACTAAAAAGTAGGAGTGATGTTTCTTTCACAGAAATAAGCAGATAGTTAAAAACACCTATAGAAGAACCTATTTTTGCACCATTTTTGCAGGTCAAAAAACAGCACCACTCACCCAAACAGAGCCTAAGAGTCAGAGTAAGTTGGAGTATTTATTTCCTAGGGCTTCTCTAATAAAATATTACAAATGGCATGGTTTAAAATAACAGAAATGTATTCTCTTACAGTTCTGGAGTCCAGAAGTCTAAAATCAAGGTGTAGGCAGGGCCTTGCTCCCTCTCAGGGCTCTGAGGAAGGATCCTTCCTTTACCTCTCCTAGCGTCTGGCATTCCTCGACTTGTAGCTGCATCACTCCAGCTTCTGCCTCCATCTTTACATGGCATTCTTCCCTCAGTATGTGTCTATCTCTTCACATGACTTTCTTATAAGAACACCAGTCATTGGATTTATGACTCACCCTAATCCAGTATGATCTCATCTTAACTAATTATATTTGTAAACAACAACAACAACGACAAACCTATATCCAAATAAGATCATATTCTGAAGTTCCAAGTGGACAAATTTTGGGGGAGGGGGAATACTATTTAACCCAATACAGTTGGGAACCCAATTTTTGTTAAATAGTGCTTGAAACTAGTTGAATATAGAAAGAGGAAGTCATCAAACTGTGCCTACATATTTAGTCATATTTAAACAGTTTTGACTTAACATTTTTCTCTTTTTAGTAACAATGATAGCTAACATTTGTTGCATTCCACCTTCATGCCTCATACTGTACTAAGTTCTTCACATGCATTCTATTATTTAATCTTCGCAAGGTGTGTATAATTGTTAGGCCTATGTTATAGAAGAGGTAACTAAGGCTTAGAGAGGGTAAGTAACCTACTGGAAGTCACTTCAACAGGAAAAGCCAGAGCTATTCCTCAAGCCAAGGTTCGTGTGACTGAAAGACTGATAGAGATATGTAAGTGATTACCAATTAATACATATTTATATTGTTATCTTTCTGAAGTCATGTTTATATTGACATCATGATTGGGTGAAATATATGCATTAATCTCAAGATCCTCAGTTATCTCTGCTTGGGAAGGATCTAATTCTTTTGAACATTCATTATCCACCTATCTATGGTGACTATGATGAACTGGAGCACATTGCCTCAGAGGAACCAACCAAAACGTACTGCAGGAAGGTGTCTCAAGTTCTGCAAAATGAAAGTGCAGCACATGTAAGATGCCCTCATGCCCTGTCGAATGGGGAATTGTAATTGATGAGCAAGCGATTCCTCACATGTGATTATTATTATCATCACTTTTAAATCATTATTGTTTAAGACAGTAGTTCTCAATAGGGTGATTTTGCTTCTCGAGGGACATATGGCACCATCTGGAGACATTGGTTGTCACAACTGTGTGGGAAGGGTGCAAGTGCACATAGTGGATAAGGACCAAGATGCTACTAAACATCCTGCACTGCACAAGACAGCAAAGAATGATCTGGTCCTAAATATCAATAATGTTAACAGTGAGCAACACTGGTTAAACAATTAGTGGTAAAAGAGGGTGTCTTAGAGGTCTCATTCCTGAGTTATAGGATCTCACTGCTTCCCTCCTAGCCTCTGACACTTAAAAGAATTTTTCATGATCCCCAAACTAGTGACTATCCTCTCAGTAGTGATGATAATTGATAATGATGTTAATATTTATTGAGCTCTTTCTGTGTGCCAAGCACTGTTTTAAGTGCTGTTCATGTATTGACTCAGCTATGACTCTTTCATTATTCTCATTGTACAAATGAAGAAATTAAGACATAACAAGTTTGAGAAATTTGCCCTAGGCTACAAAGACAGTGTGGGGTTTAAGTAGAGTGCTGCTACTCTAACTTTCAATTTCCTCTTCTTCTCTCCTTCCTCCACAGTAAATCAGGCTGATTACCTGTTTCTACAGCTTACGGAACAATACAATGGATGAGAGTAGAACTCCCATTTAACAGATGGGGAATTAGAGGTATTAACAAGAGAAAGAAACTGACCCACTGCCCATAGGCATTAACCAAAGTCCTTTTCACAAAATGCTTAGCTCACATTCTCTTCCAATTCATGTGACACATGTGGATTTTTTCCCTCCAAGAAGACTTATCTGATAGTGAGGTGTGCCTTGTAGAGTGAGTGGTCCTAGTAGGGCCAATTGAATACTGCTGGCTGGATAAATATATGGATGGATAGATAATTAAATGGAAGGAAAGAAGAAGGGAGGAAGGAAGGGAGGGAGGAAAGGAGGGAGGGAGGGATGGATGGAGGGACAGATGGCCAAATACAGAGCTATACCAGGAGGGTTCAAGGAATGGTATGTTAGAGCAGAGGGACTTCATTCCTAAGACCGCAACTATGATTAAGAATCCCAAGTTCTCAAAGGTGGAAGCAAAGCTGGGAGTCTGTAGAGCTGAAAAGAGACCAGAAAAAGAAGCAAGACCCACAATTTACCTGAGCCTAAGTACCTTAATGTATTCAACATAGCCTGGAAGTGAGTCATATTTTAATGTGTTTATATTTTGCTTCTCTTTCAAAACCAGAGTTTCTCAACCTCAGCGCTACTGACATTTAGGGTCAGATAGTTCTGTGTTTAAAAGGCTTTCCTGTGTATTGTAGAATATTTATCCCTAGTATCTATCCACTAATTCCAGTAGCACCCACCCCACATCATGACAATCAAAAACGTCTCCAGATATTGTCAAATATCTACTGAAGGGGCAAAATTACCCTCAGTTTAGAATAACTGCTCTAGACCATGAGTTCCTACAGGACAGGGCTTGGGTTTCTTCGCCTTACTGGAGATTGCAGAACTTAACACAGTGATGAAAACTTCATAAATGTCCATGGATTGATATAGATTGCTTATCTCCTTTGGCAGAAAAAAAAAAGTCAAATTTCAAGGGGAAAAAACTGCAGGAGAAATGAGGCAGGGAGAGAGGGAGTGAGGGAAAGAAGGAAAGAAGAAAGACAAGAAGGAAGGGAGGAAGGAATGAATGAACAAATGAAGGAATGAAGGAAGGAGAAAGGAAGGAAGGAAAAGAAAAAAAGAAGAGGGAGGGTGGGAGAAGAAAGATGCCAGCAAAAAACCCACCCATGGCTGTTTCCTCTGCCCTGTGGCTCAGCAACAGGTATGAAGTAAACTCTCCAACTCAACAAGAAGCCTCAGGTGATTCACCTCTTCTTGAATCAGAAAACTCACACCGTTTTTGCATTCGTGTTGCTTAAAGGGGACCAGGGTTATCTTTTTGTGTGTATAGATATGTGTGTGAGTGTGTGAAAGTATAATTACCCATCACTGATTAATCTTCAGACAGAGTCAAGCATTCATTGCAAATCCTTGAAACAAACAAGTCTATTTATATTTTAATTATTTTTTTGGATTTCAGGTTGATTTGTCTTCCTTCTGCATATTTATGAAGCTGTTGATCCTATGGTAACCTTATCCTTACCTCTTGTGAAGCAAAAGGAAGAGAGAGTGAGCAAGACAGAGAAATTGGCTTTCCTTTTTCCTTCCCCAGGATGCTACAGCATTCCCTGTAGCTCCAGAGGACAGTGAGAATGACACAAGAACAGTCAATGACACCAGAACAGAGAAAATTTTTAAATTAAGGTGCAATTAATTAACTGGGACCCCCTGCCATGCTGTCATTCTTATTTAATGTGACTTCAGCTCTCTTGCTGGAATCTGATTTGAGTCCTGGCTTCTCTTGCTTCCTTGTTACCATTATACTCAGTCCTTCTGCATCTGTACTGTATCTACATTTCCAAATGACCCAAATCTGCTCTTAAATAGTACAGGTTTTGCTATCAAATTTCATCAACGAATTTGGGTTATTGAAGAAACTGTGCAGTTTTCCTTACTTGACAGTGCATTGCATCTGTGGCATGAAAAAAAATGCAAATGTGAGGTAGAGGGTAAACTGTTAAATGAATTGGCAAGTGTTTTGTTGTTGTTGTTGTTGTTGTTGCTTTCACCTCCAGCAATGCTCCACTAACAAAAGTCAAAATGCCAGCATACCTAAACCACTGGATCCAGTAGCTTGGGGCAACACTAGGCACTTCTCAGCTAATGCTTTGGCTTTTATAGCAGATTATTTGTTAACAGATATTCACTCCTTCCAACAGACCCCCATGGAGGAGTATGGTCTCCCACCCCATTGATGTTGAACTCGGCTGTTCGACTTGCCTTGGTCTCATGGTGAGAAGAGTATCCTTTCCTGTTTCTCACTGTGGCCAATGGGGTTTTGACAAATGTGACACAAGCAGAGGCTTGGGCTCATGTGCTCCTGACCATCACGATGAAAAGAACATGCCTGGGGAGGCTCTGCTCCAAAGGGACACATCCTCTTTGAATCAGACCTGCAAATTGGAGCTAAGCCTGGCCAATCCTATTCTAGATCATCTTCAGCTAACTGACAGATATGTAAGCAAGAACTTACACACCACTGGGTTTTGTAATGAGTATTTTATAGTTTGGACGTTTGATTGCCTTGACAGACCCAGCTTTACCAAAAATGCCATTAAGACATGTGGGCTTTGTTAGAGCTGGATTCCACCGCATAGCCCCTGGTTTACCCAGGTCCACCATATTATTACATAATAACTATTATAACTATTATGTAATAACTGTTTGCATAAGAACTACATGATTTCCAAAGTGCTTTGACGCACTGCTCGTCTAACACATCAAGACTAATGTTATATTATTTTCATCTTCACTTTAAAAGTGAGAAGACTGGAGCTCAAATAAGTTAAATGATTTGACTAAGATGACACTGTCAGTAAGCGGAAGATCTTGAACCTAAGCTTCTCATTTCAAATGTTACACTTGCAGCATACTGCCTTGTTTGTTGAACACATAAAGTAAATGAGATGATGACAACTGGTTAGGGGAAAGCGTGGGTTTTCAGGTCTCAACCTTGCCCCTGCCACAGCCTCTTTTAGCCCTGTGGACATGGGGCATGCACATTGCATCTCATTCTCTCAGAACCTGTTCACAGACTGAGAAGACAGAAACTCAGAATCTCACCCTCCTTCATCCCTCCCTCCTGCCGCTGCCACATCACCTGCCCTTCTAAGAGCTACTTGTCTTGGTTTAAGGGTCTCTGAACATCATGCAGGTGGGAAGTTCTATTCTGGCAAAGTCAGTGCCACTCAGCATGTTTTAAAATCAAATCAAGCAGGATGCCTGCTCTCAAGAGATGACAGTAGAGGTTGGAAAACTTTTTACTGTAAGGGCCACATAATCAATTTTTAGGCCTTGAGGGCCATAAAATTTCTGTTGTAGCTATGCAAATCTGCAGGTATAGTGTGAAAGCAGTTATGGACAATATGTAAATATATGAGCCCCAAAAACTTTATTTGAAAAAATAGGGTGTGGGCAGGATTAAGCCTAGTGGCTGTAGTTTGACCTGCCTCTGGTTTACAGACTGACTAATAGAGGAGAGACCTGAACTCAATTACAGCATTAACCTTCCCCATCTATAAAGATATATCTTATAGTAAGAAAGTGAGTGAGATTTTCTTTCTTTCCTTTCTTTCTTCATCTCTCTCTTTTCTTTCTTGTTTTTACTTCTAGTCTTCATTTCTTCTTCTCTATTCTTTTCTTCTTCCTTTTCTTCTCTTTTCTTTCTCTTTTTGTCTAGTTCTCCCTTCTGTTTTTCCTTCCTTCCTTCCTTCCTTCCTTCCTTCCTTCCTTCCTTCCTTCCTTCCTTCCTTCCTTCCTTCCTTCCTTCCTTCCATCCTATTGACCAATATCTATTCAGCATCCTCTTTGTGTCAGTCACTAGGCCTACAGGTCAGGAGTTTCAGCCTCTCATCTTGAGCTGTGCTGGTTCCTCCCACATCTGCAAGCTCTAGGCATTTTATTCTCAGCGGTGCCCTAGGGAGCTAGAAGGGAGGGGACGTGGAGGGGAGGACAATCCAGCAGGAAAAGGAGGATCATTACAGTGTCATCACCCTGGGCACGAGGCATATAGGTACAGAGCCTGTGCTCCTTAATCTTTGTTTCAGCACTCCTTTCATCTGGAGTAAGGCTCTTTAATTTGTAAACATTAATAACCATTATTATTATTAAAAAGGAAAGAAAGTGAGTAGCCCTGTAACTAATTACTTTAAGTGTTCTCAACAAGGCACAGTTCAACTCCTTTATAAAACCTCCTGCTGTGAAGACCAGATTGTCATTATGATCAGATCCTTCCTTAGACCTATTAATTTTACCCAGAATAACAGCAGAACAGATGCAAGAAGAAGGCTAGTCTGATTAACATAATTCTTTTCAAAGACCATTTCCTCCCTAAGGGCCACGTACTGAGTCTTCTATCTTGTCTCAGATCTAATTACATTCAGGAGAATTCAGGCACTGACGGGCGATCTCAGCAGATGTCACTTCTCAGATTTGAAGCACTCTTCAGGTTATGAAACCTTATCAGAAAATCAATTGAAATTAACAATTCCCTCTTTCTCTCCATCTATTTCCTCTGCCAATGCTCCCTCTCCTTGTGTTTTTTCCTCCCTCTTTCCCTTTTCTTTGGCCAGATTAAAGTTGTTTCCAAATAGTACTAACCTTTCTCAGGAGGAGAAACAGCATTTCTGAGAATTCAATAAACCTGAAACTCAAGCCTACGCTTACCTTTTGAAGTGTTTCTCTGCTTCTTCCAGTCTCAATATAATGAGTGTGTGCGTGTATGCGCGCGCGCGCGCGCCCGAGTGTGTGTTGTGAGCAGCAGTTCTTGAGGATCTCTATAGGATATAAAAATAAGGTAAAAACAGGAGAAACAGAGGGGCTTTCTGCAATATGTTGAAAAGATACACACCACAAGCTACCCCTTAAATATCTGATCTCTGATTGAAACCAGAACCGATTTGGATCCCAGTGTCTGATCTTTGATGGGCAAGAGCTGTGGGTTTACAATGGAGTCTCTTGCTGCTTTTAATGAAGTACTTGACTTTTCACCTGCTGCTTTCAATTGAGCTCTGGGAGCTTTAGGTAGAAGCTCTCGGGTGAGCAGCAAATGAGTGGGGGCTGGGGTTTTGGTGCCTGGCGCCTACATCAAGATATGGCAGACTTGGAATTCCAGCAGCACCATAATCCTCTCTCTTTACTCAGCCTCACCCTTAACTCCAGCGCTTTTTGTTTTGGAATCTCATAATATAGAAAATAAGACCTGGAAAACCAGTTACCTGAAATCCAACCACACTTTTTTCTGCTGACATGCTTAAACTCCACTGTGGTTTGCATCGCTCTGCCTCTCCAAAGTTGCCTGGGCATCGGAAAATAATGCCACAGGCAGAAGTATTTGAGGACATGACTGTAGGCAGAAACCATGGACAAGCCATCTATTTAATATATCCTGGGAGAACAATGAAGAAGGAGGTAGAAAGTGGGAACATGCAGTTCTGTTATACATTTGCTTTCTGCAGTTTGCAGATGCTGTTTGGTGTCTTGCTGACATGGAGCACAAGCTGGCCTCCAGTCCCCAAAGTCCCATTGCAGCAGCTGTTCTTGCCTGGCTGGGCCTGGCTCTGCATCTCTGTGATGGTGTTTCCTCAGGGTGGCCAGCTGGGTGTTCTCCCCAGATAGCCCACAGCCTTGGCACTGGCCCTCTGGGAAGCTGCCAAAGCAAGGGCCTTGGAGCAAGATGGGCATGAGGCATCTCTCTGCAGGGACACTGAAAAATCTCCCCATCTTTACCCTGGTGGAATTAGACATTGAGAGAAAAGCACTAGAAGCAGGAGAAGAAACGATGAGAATTATTAAAACCAAGTTATCTTTGTCATTTTCTGGTTTGCAGTGTATGTCTTTCTTACTAACCCATAGAGAGTCTGAGAGAATTTGACTTTTAAATACCTGTCCATGCTATATGGCCTTTCCGTAGTCTGGCCCTGAGAATGACACCAGCATGTACATAATTGATGAGTGAGGAGCCTACTGACTTGAGTGAGATTGCTCTCTCTCAGACTTTACACTCTGGGGATTCCTAAGAAGGTTTAGACTTACACAGTGGTTAGGACAATAAAACAACAAATAGGAAACCAACCCCTTATTCTCTTCCAGGTTTCGCAGAGTATAATGTCATCATTACACAGTCTGCTCTTGTGGGAGAGAGAGGAAGCTCATTATGGTGGAAGGCAGGCCCACACTATGTCAGGGGTTCCTTAGCAGTAGGCGGTTTCTCATACCATCTGTGCTGTCACAAAGCCTGTAGGCAAACAAATGCATTAAGGTTGGTGCCACTCAAGCCTGCCTAGACCTGTTAGGTTTCCCCTATGGTGTTCAGCTTGCTTCTGCTTTTGGGAAAAAAAGCCCATCTAGGGATCAAATGAAAAGAATGGAAATGACTCTCAGAAGTCTGGCCTCCTCCTTGCCTTTTCTTAGTCACAAAATAGGTAAGCTCTATCTGGTATAGGTGATCTGAATGGAAAAACATAATGGTTTATGATCACAACATCTTTGTGGCCAGTCTAATCCAAGATTCAATAAAAAAATAATTACTGAGTGTCTTCATGTGTAAATGCTTTCATTTACTTGACATTTATTAAGCATCTACTATGTGCACAACTATGTGATAGCTACTAGGAGAGATGAGGAGAAATGAATCAGACATACTCTCTGACACTAAAATAGTTTATAATACAGTGGATACACACACACACAAGTACAGAGAGAAGTGAAAACAGTGAAGAATGTTAATATGGAGGTAACCAGTTTCAAGGTTTCAAAAACAATTATAGTTTCTGTGATATGAAGGGGCTGCATTTATTTTAAAATGATATTTTTTCTCAAAAACAAATATAAATCTTGCTTAATAGTGAAAATGTTGGGGAGAAAAATTCTTCCTAATCTCACCACCCAGAAATAATCACTATTAATGATGACACTTGAATGTCTCACATAAATCTCAAGTATTACAACCTACAACTGAACACTAAATTATACACACACACATGCATACACACACACACACACACACACACACACACACACACACACACACCCTGAACCCAACTTTCACTGTCTTTTCTGTCCTATCACAGCACCTCCTAGATGGTACTGTTAGGGAATCAGACAGACATGAGTGAAGGGGACCAAAGAAACGAAGGCCCAGCCCAGAGACCACCCGAAAATCATTTCATTTGCAGTTAATGAATCACTCTTGTGTCCTGAGAGACAAAAGACTAGAGAGCCATAAACCTGTAGCTGGTTTAGTCTGGCCACAGATGCTCGCACAGAAAGTACTACCCTAACTACCCATAACCTCAGCTTCATTGTATCATTATCATAATATCATGCCTATGGTCAGAAGTTCATGAATCTAATTATAACAGACTGAATTCTGGGTAGCTGTATGCACACTGGCAGGAAGTTATATAACAGCCAAATGACAATCAAAATGACCTCATGTGCCAATCACCTAAGAACACCTTTGTGACCACCCATCCTGGCCTTAATACAATACAGACCTTCCCACTTCTGCCTGTTACAGCCCTCTTCTCTGACAATCCACTTCTCCCTTAGAGAGTATTCTATCTTTTATCTTTTCATCTACCAAATTCCACAGGGCTACAGCCTTCCTTTCCATGGTTCGTCTCCTTCTAAAATATACTTTAAATAAATCTTACTTTTTCTAAATCTCACTGTGCTGAATTGCCTGTTACCAGGACAGTGCTGGAGTTCAGATCACCCAAACGGTAACAGTACTATCATCCATCCACATAGTTGTTTGAGGAGAAGCTGAGAGCTATCTTGTATGACCATCTCCTCCTCCCCCAATATCCAATTATCTCCAAGTCTTTTCTATTCTAACCTATAAAACATACTTTAACCTATCTACTTCTCCCCTTCTTTACTGCCTCACCATAGCTCAAACCAACTTCTCTCCTAGATTATTCAATAGTCTTTCATCATGCCTACTGATTTTGCTCTTACCTCTTTACTCTATTCTTCATATTGTAAGGTTACTTTTTTTTTAATGTAAATTGGACTGAGTCTTTCTTCTGCATAATAGCTTCAGTGGTTTCCAATTGTACTTAGAATAAACTTCTGTTTCTGAGAATAAAGCAGGCTAGTTGCTTGGACAATCCTCATGTCGAAAACGACTAAGAGTAATGAATAATTTTTAAAGATTCTTAAAAGTATCAAAATACTGACTCTATGATATGAAATTACTACATCAAAATCAATGTAAAATTAGGAACCCAGAGAAGCAAGAGGACATTTTTTTTATCCTGATGGCATTTTCTAAACTGGATAAACTGATTACAACCTCATGGGTCGATGGAGACAGATTCAAATCCCCAAACCTTTTTAAAGCAGGGCATGTAATAGGATACCTCCTGCCACAAAGCTGGAGCACCAAAGGGCTGTATCTTCGGGGGTAGCTACCCCAGCCCAAGGATTTCAAGGAAGATTTCCTTAGCCTTGAGACGACCAGAGAAGAGAAAATCACCTCTCCCCTAGAAGTCATAAGCACAAAATGGTCTTGTAGTAAATTTTTGAACTAAATTCACATAAACCGAAAGGCACATAAAAAGCTGTAACCTTGGTTCACTGTGGCCAACGTCTAGGAGTAAGCATAGGCAAAAACAAGACAAAACAAAATGTGAATCATCTTTGCAGAAAATCATCCTATACTTTATAAAATCCCAGAAATAATTTTTCATTGGCAATAAACAGCACGCCATAGAAAATACCAAAATACAAAGAAAAAAGCATCATGTAGGAGAATCGGCATAAACAACTGACAGCAAAAACAGGCCCACGGTAACTCTGGATCGAATTAACAGAAACATTTTATAATTTACAACATTTATTTATTTAGAGAAAAAATGACAAACTTAAAAATATCTTCGGAGGATGGAAAACTATTAAAAGCAACCTAGAATATTTGAAATGGAATGTATACAAATGAAAAATACAATGATACTCAACTGCTGGGTTTAAGAGCAAACATGCTAATAAAGAAAAAGGATTAGTGAACTGGAAAAGAACTCAGACAGATATTACCCAGAAAGAAGCACACAGAGAACAAGAAATAAAAATATGAATGAGATTAAGAGGCTAGAATGAAATCTGATACTTGTTTAATTCAAGTTCTAGATGGAGATGTGAGATAAAATGCAACAAAGACAATGTTTGAAGAGATGATGGCTGAAAATTTTCCAAAATAGTTTAAAGACAGATCAAGAGTTTCCACAAATCCAAACAATACAAACAAAAAGAATTCCACTCTTAGATACATCACAGTGAATTTTAGGACATCAAAGATGGTGAGAAGATCTTAAAAGCACTCAGAGGAAAGGTGTAATTTCAAGGAAGAGGCAGCTAAAATGACAACTGAACTCTCAAAAAGACTGCATTTATAATAAAATCTTAATTCCTTACTACAGAAGACTCTGTATGATCTGTGGTGCCCTTTTTTTTTTCACTTTCTCTATGCTGTTCTCTCCTTCTCTCCCTTGCTCTGATTCACAGGAGTTCTCTCATTTCCATGATCACATTTTCCCCAACCTTTGCACATTCTTCTCCATCTGCCTGAATTGTCCAGCCATCTCTTCCCACATGACTATCTCTTTTTCATCTCTCAGATCTCGACCTAAATGTCATTTCTTCAATAGAGTCTTCCCCAAACAACCAGTCTACAGTAATTCTTATTAATTCTTTCATATAACTTTTTTTCTTCATTTTTTGTCTCCCGCTAGACTGTGCTCCATGAATACCAGAACCACAACAGCTTTTTCACCCTTCTATACCTAGCATCCTGAATAATTTCTCACTTACAATAAGAATTCAGTAATCGTGTTAGAATATTTCAGTATATATACTTCTGGTCTTTTCATAGGTATATTTGTTTATATGGTTATATGTGGTTTTTGTTTATTTTTACAAATATGGCAATGTTCTATTTTTTGGTCTCCTTTTTACATTTATCGATGTAATGTTACCACTTTCTAAGCTCATAAATGTTCTTCTACAGCTTGATTTCTAATAGCTGCGTGATAGTCTATCATAGGAATATCATCATTTCTTAAACCAATACACTATTGTTGAATATTTAGATTGTTAATTTAAATTATGATGTAAATAAATCAAATTCTACCACTTCTTTGGCAATAGCACCTGGGATGAAATGCAAAGGGGGCAAAAAAGTGTATGCTAAATACTCTCCCTCATATTTTTGTGTCCCAGTTACCCAGTTTCCCTACCCAGGCACTGTTACCTATAAAGATTATAATTTTGTCAAATTTGCCTTAACCTCCCCCCAAGTTGTACCTTAATAAACCAAATTTACTGCATCTCATTTGTTTTCTTTTCACTTAACAGTATACCAGTACATAAAGACTTGTCACATTTTTTTAATAATTGAACAATATTCTACTCTGTTGTGTGTATACTACATCATAATGTATTTAATCAGTGTCCTATCGGTCACATATAATATAAGAATAAATTGCTAGCTGTGAAATTGTATATTTAATTTAATTTTATTGATCTTGTTAAACAGCTCTTCTTATTTACTTTTCTTTTTCCTTTTTCATTTTTTAAATTAATTAATTCATTAATTTGGGGGGTAACATTGATTAACAAAATCCAGCAAGTTTCAGTACGATTCAAGACTAAGATATATCAATATTGCATTGCGTGTTCCCCTCCCATTATTTCTTTCTGTCAGCACACACTTGACCCCTTTCACTCCATCTACCTCCCTCCCCCGACCCTACTACCCTCTGGTAACCACTAGTCTATAGTTCATGTCCATGAATCTCTGTTTGTCCTATTTGTTTGCTGCTTTTAGGTCTATATCCCACATGTAAGTGATATCATGTGGTATTCACCTTTTTCTGTGTGGCTTATTTTGCTTAGCATGGTTATCTCGAGGTCCATCCAGGTTGTCACAAATGGCAGTATCTCATCTCTTCTTATGGCTGAGTAATATTCCATTGTATATGTGTACCACAACTTCTTTAGCCAATCATTTATCATAGGACACTTCGGTTGCTTCCATGTCCTGACCACTGTGAATAGTGCTGCTATGAACATCGGTGTGCAAATATCTTTTCAAATATGAGTTTTCAAGTCTTCAGGGTAAATACCCAGTAGAGGGACTGCTGGATCATATGGTAGATCAATTCTTACTTTTTCAAGAAAACTCCATACTGTTTTCCATAATGGCTGTACCAATTTGCAGTCCCACCAGTGGTGTATGAGGGTTCCTTTTTCTCTGCATCCTCTCCAACATTTGTTATTACTTGTCCTGTTGATAACAGCTATTCTAACAGGTATGAGATGGTATTTCATTGTGGTTTCAATTTTCATTTACCTAATAGCTAGCAATGATGAGAATCTTTTCATATGTTTGTTGGCCATTTGTATGTCTTCTTGAGAGGTTTGTTCAGATCCTCTGAGAATTTTTTGATTGGATCATTTGTTTTTTGTTGTTATTGAGTCATATGACTTTTTCTATATTTTGGATATTAGGCCCTTATCAGAGGTGTTGCTTGCAAATATATTTTCCCATTCAAATGGTTGTCTTTTTACCTTGTCGACAGTTTCTTACGCTGTACAGAAGGTTTTTAGTTTGATGTAGTCCCTTTCATCTGTTTTTGCTTTTACTCCCCTTGCCTTTGAGGTCAAATTCGTAAAATCCTCTTTAAGTCCAAGGTCCTTGAGTTTAGTTCCTATGTGTTCTATGCATTTTACTGATCCCAGTCTTATATTCAGGTCCTTAATCCATTTTGAGTTAATTTTGGTGTATGGAGATAGACAATAGTTTAGTTTCATTCTTTTGCAGGTGGCTTTCCAGTTTTTCCAGCACCATTTATTGAAGAGGTCTTCCTTCCTCCACTGTATGTTTTTGGCTTTTTTATCAAAAATTATTTGCCCATATAAACATGAGTTTACTTCTGGACTCTCAATTCTGTTCCTCTGGTCTGTGTGTCTGTTTTTCTGCCAATAGCATGCTGTTTTGATTATTGTCCCTTTGTAGTATAATTTGAAGTCAGGCAGAATGATACCTCTAGGCTTGTTCTTTTTTGTCAGAATGGCTTTAGCAGTTCGGGGTCTTTTGTGCTTCCATACAAATCTAATAATTTTCTTGTTCTATTTCTTTAAAAAATGTCGATGGGATTTTGATGAGGATTGCATAAAGCCATATAACGCTTTAGGTAATAAGGTCAATTTAACTACGTTGTTCTTTCGATCCAAGAACATGGAATATCTTTCCATTTCTTTGTATCTTCTTCTATTTCTTTTAATAGGGTCTTATAGTTTTCATTATCTAGAGCCTTCACATGTTTCATTAAATTTATTCCTAGGCATTTTATTCTTCTTGTTGCAGTTGCAAAAGGAATTATTTTTTCCACTTCTTTTTCTGACAATTCATTTTTAGAGTACAGAGACTTTACTGTATGTGCTTATTGTTTCTAGTAGTGTTCTTGTGAAGTCTTCAGGGTTTTCTATATAGAGAATCATGTATTCAGCAAATAAAGACAGTTCGACTTCATTTCCTATTTGGATGCCTTTTATATCTGCTCTTGTCTGACTGCACTCGCTAGGACCTCCAATGTTATAATGAATAACAGTGCCAATAGTGGACAGCCTTGTCTTGTTCCTGATCTTAGAAGACAGGTTTGTAGTTTTCACCATTAAGTATAATGTTGGCTGAGAGTTTGTCATATATGGCTTTTATTATATTAAGGTACTTTCCTTCTTTACTGATTTTGCTTAAGTGTTTTGATCATAAATGTATGCTGTCTCTTGCCGAAGGCCTGTCATTTATCTATTGATATAATCATATGATTCTTATTTTTTAAATTTGTTTATGTGGTGTATCCCATTAATTGATTTATGTACGTTGAACCATCCTTGTGGCCCTTGGATGAAGCCCACTTGGTCGTGGTGTGTAATCTTTTTAATATGTTGCTGTATTTGGTTCACTAACATCTTATTTAGGATTTTTGCATCTGTGTTCGTGAAATATTGTAGTTTCCTTTTTTTGTGTTATCTTTACCAGGTTTTGGTATCAGGGCTAATATTGTCCTCATAAAATGAGTTGGGAAGTATTGCCTCCTCTTTGATTTTTTGAAAGAGTTTGAGGAGAATAGGTATTAAATCTTTTTTGAATATTTGATATAGAATTCATTGGTGAAGCCATCTGGTCCTGGACTTTTACTTTTTGGTAGGTTGTTGGTGATTGTTTCAATTTCCATACTACTGATCAGTCTATTTTGATTTTTCAGTTCTTCATGATTCAGTCTAGGTACTGATCCATTTTTCTCAGTTTTTAAATTTGGTGTTATATATTTTTTATAATATTCTTGTTTGGTCCTTTGTATTTCTGTTGTGTATGTCATAATTTCTCCTCTTTCATCCCTGATTTTGTTTATTTGTGTCTTTTCTCTTTGTTCTTTAATGAATATAGCTAGGCATTTGTCAATTTTATTAAGCTTCTCAAAGAACAATCTCTTTGTTGCATTTGTTTTTTCTATTATTTTTGTTTGTTTGTTTTCAATTTCATTTAATTCTGCTCTAATTTTAATTCCTTCTTTCCTTCTGCTGACTTTAGGCTTCATTTGTTCTTCCTATTTTAGTTTTTTAAGATGAATTGTTAGGTTGTTTATTTGGGCTCGTTCTTGTTTTTGGAGATAGGCCTGTAATGATATGGAGATAGGCCTGTTATGACCGCTTTTGCTGTGTCCCAAAAGTTTTGATATGTTGTTCTATCATTATCATTTGTTTCTATGTATCTCTTGATCTCTCTTTTTATTTCTTCTCTGACCCAGTCATTCTTCAGTAGCATGTTGCTTAATCTCCAAGTATTTGTGGTTCTTCCCACTTTCTTTTTATCACCAGTTGATCATCAGCTTGAAAGCATTATGATCAGAGAATATGGTTGATACGATTTCAACCTTCTTATATTTGTTAAGACTATCTCTGTGTCCCAGTATGTGGTCAAACCTTGAGAGTGTTCTATGTGCACTAGAGAAGAATGTATAAGCAGCTGTTTTGAGGCAAAAGACTCTGTAAATATCAATTATGTCCCATTGGTCTAATGTATCATTTAAGGATGTTATTTCCTTATTGATATTCTGTTTGGATGATCTGTTCATATCTGACAGTGGGGTATTTAGGTCTCCCACTATGAGAGTGTTTTGGTCTGTTTCTCTCTTTAGTTCCATTAGTAATTGTTTTATATATTTCGGGGCTTCCTGATTGGGAGCATAGATATTAATGGGTTATGTCTTCTTGGTGTATGATTCCTTTGATCATTATGAAATGTCCCTCAATATTTCTCTTTACCTTTTTTTATTTTGAAGTCTATTTTGTCCAATATTAGAACTACTACTCCCGCTTTTTTCTGAATGTCATTTGCTTCAAATATCATTCTCCATCCTTTCACTTTGAGTCCATATTTGTCTTTGGAACTGAGGTGTGTTTCTTGGAGGCAGCATATGGTTGAGTTTTGTTTTTTGATCCAGTCTGCAATCTATGTCTTTTTATTGGTGAGTTTCGAAATATGATTAAGGTGATTTTTGAATTTAAGGTTATTATTGAAATATGAATTTCTCTTATAACTATTGTATGTTTTGCTTTCTGGTAGCTCGGTGTTTCCATTGCTTCCTTGGCTTGTGTGTCTGTTTTGTTTAAATTTTGGTTGGGTTTTGTGGACTCTCCCTTTGGTACTTCTATGTTTTATGTTATGTACTTTAGTTCTGAATCTTTGGCATGTAGTTACTATGATGAATATGTAGAGGACAGTTATATATATAGTAGTCCATTTTTTTTTCTGCATGTGCCTTATCTCCATTCACTTTTGTGAATTTGGATCTTTGAATCCTCACCTTTTCAGTCATTGTTGTCTCAATTTGTCCCTATGTATGCTGAATGTTCATTACTATATTGCTGTAGCAAATTTCTCCTTATCGTTTAAGCTTTTAATGCCCTGTTCTTAGTAAGGGTTGCACTCCTCTGCTTGCTAGTTGCCTTATTCCTATTTATGTGTATATATATATATATATATATAGTCATTTTATTTTAAATGAGCTGACATCTTTCAGAATTTCCTGTAATGCAGGCCTCATAGTGGAGAATTCCCTCAAGTTTTGTATGTCTGGAAAGGTCTTTATTTCTCCTTCATATCTGAAGGAGAGTTTTGCTGGATACATTATTCTAGCCTGGTAGTTCCTTTCATTTAATAGTTTGAATATTTGATTCCACTCTTTTCTGGATTGTAAGATTTGTGCTGAGAAATCCAATGATAATCTATGGGTTTTCCTTTATAGATTACCATCTTCTTTTCCCTCGCTCACCTGAGAATTCTTTCTTTGTAATTGATTTTTGATAATTTTAATGCAATGTGTCTTGGTTAAAGGCCTTTGGGGGTTGAGACAATTGGATGTTCTGTTGACTTCTTGAATTCCAAATTCCAGTTCATTCCTTAGATTTTGGAAATTCTTATCAACAATTTGTCTGAAAATGCTTTCTAATCCCTGCTCCTTTTCCTCCCCTTCAAGAATGCCTGTTATTCTGATATTTCCTCTCTCGATGGCATCAGCTAGTTCTTGTGTTTCTTTCATTATTTTTCTTTCTTAAGTTTTTCTCTTCTTCTTTCTGATTTATTTCTAGATTTCTATCTTCAATATCACTGATCCTGTCCTCCATTTAGTCAACTCTATTTCTCAAGCTTGCTATTTCATTTTTTATCTCTTGCAGTTTGTTCTTCATCTCCAGAAGTTCTGTTTGATTCTTTTTGAGAGTTTCAATCTCCTTGCTAAAGAACTCATTCTGCTCATCTACTTGTTTTTTCAATTCCTGAAATTGTTGATATGAATTGTTTTAGATCTCACCGAGCTTTTTCAGATGTACCATCCTTAATTCTCTGTCATTTAAGTTACATATTTCTATGTCTTTAAGCTTATTTTTTGGAGATTTTGCTCTTACTTTCTGAGTTGCCTTGTCACGTTAGTCGTTCATGGTGTTTAATGGACTATTTCTCCACCTGGGCATTAATGGAAGTGTATTCTGCTTTTTCCCAGCAAGATTTATTAGGTAAAGGTCTCTCCTTAGTCTGTTGCAAAAAAAAAGTATTTTTTCTTTTGGTTTCCAGTAGATGGTGCCTAAGCCTCTTGGATTCCTGCTTTATATAAAGTTTTAATAATGGTTTCTTTTTCTTATAGATACTCAATCACGCTCACTACCCTAAGTCTCAGCCCGTCAGTGATAGCAACAGTTTCAGTAGCATTTGCTCAGATTCCCCTGGGGCTTCGTTGTGTTTGGTCTCAGAGGATATGGGGGGAGGGGCCCTCTGGGTTGGGGGTTGGGGACTGCAGTTGAGCCTTGCATTTTGCACCCGTGGCTGGTAATAATCAATTGTCGTTTCTCTGCCACTCTGGCTTCTCTGCTGTCCCCACTTCTCTGCTTTCTGCCCTGATGTCAGGGTACTGCTGCTAGCCCGTCAAGCTCACAGCACTCCTGGGAAGGGCTATAGAGGGAACCTGCCACACCTTCTCCTCTCCCCAACTTCTGCAGGGAGATCCAGCTGCAAGAGGCAGCTTCTTTGTTTCTCCCAGTCTACCACCGGATTCCCAGGGTTCTGACCTGTGGTAGCTCTTATGCGCAGATCCCACGCACAGACATGCTGGTGCACAGTTTGGGTGTTTTTTGTTGAGTTTAGATGGTCAGCTTATTATTGTTTCAAGGGGAGAGATCTGGAGACATCTCTTTCTGCACCATGTTTCTGATGTCACCTAAATAGCTCTTTTTAGAAGTTGTATTTAAAAATATGCCCATCAGCAATATATGAGTGTGTATTTCCTTACACTCTCAACACCGATCTTGTCAAACTTTCAGATGTTTACATCCGATACATGAAAAATGGTATCTTGTGGAAATGCAAAATAAATTGCATTTCTTAGTTATGAGGTTGAAAACTTTTTGTTCATTTACAAGCCATTAAGGGAGCATTTGAGATCTTACTCCCCAGCACATGTCATCAGTTTTGACTCAAATAAACTCTTATAAGAATTTTTTTTAAAGAGCCATTTATAGTTCCTTTGTCATGAACTTTCTGTTTATTTTAATGCCTACATTTTAATGAATTGTTGATTTTTCTTAATTGATTTATAAATACTCTTTATATATAATCTGTTGTTGTCTTATCTGCAACATTTTAACATTTATTTTCATAAATTCAATGCCAAAACTTATTTAGTTGCAAAATTTTACCTGGACTAAGTGAAGGTGTATCTATCTCAGTGTGACTGATCAATTGTTTGCTGCAGAAATAATAATGTATTTGATTATAGAATGCTGTCCCACCTCTACTGGTATTGTTTTATAATACTCAATATATTCACAATATTAGCTTCCCAAAGAAATTAAAAACTTACTGGTTTCAGTTGAGAAACTAGGGAAAGTATTGAAAAATTTTTTTTGCCAGATTAATGCTTCCCCCTTCCCAACATATTCCAAGCCAGAAAATCCAGAAAAGGGGCAAGGTTAAAGCTTCTTTGCATCCAGTGTCTAATATAGATTTTGCACCACTGGATTGTAATCTGCCCGTATTGTAGACATATTGCTATGTGGGAGACATTTCAGAATATAAGATAATATCAAAGTAGCCCACTAAAACGTTTTTATTTGAAAATTCAAAGTTGGCAGATAAGTTTGCTAACAGAAATGTTAGTCACAGTTATCACAAGTATGGGCTATATTTCACATAATAATATTTTTCTCGTCTTCTATCACCTAATAAACTATACATTTATTTATAAAAACAAATTTTAAGACAATTTAATAGAAAGGCCTTCCTCACTCTGAGATTATAAATGATTGCACCTATATTTTCTCATGGTACTTTTATGGCTTCCTTTTTCATATTTTATGTCTGATCCACCTGGAATTTATTTTGGCATAAGAGGTGAGGTAGAGCTCTAACTTAATATTTTATCAGATGGCTACCCAGTTGTTCCAAGCAGATTCATTGATAATCCATCTTTACTCCATTAATTTGAAATGTCATCTTTCTAATACACTAAATTCTTATGTGTATTTGAGTCTATTTCTGGGTTTTTCTGTCTGTTCCTTTAATAAGCCTGGTTAGTACAAAGGGCTGGGTACTGCTTCATATCATTATATTGCTCTCTAGAAAGATTCTATCAGTTTATACTTCTGTCAACAACATGTTAGCCCTCCACATCCTTGACAACACTCATGTCATCATATTTTAAATCCTTTTCATTTTGAAAGATAAAGAGTATAATTTAATTGGTTTTTATTTGCATTTTTATTACTATCAAGGCTGAAGTGTTTTTTTCCCCCCATTTATTGAACATTTATGTTTCTTCTTTGGTAAATTAGCTGTTTGTATCATTGCCCATATTTCTAAGGGAGCATTCAACTTTTTCTTAATGCTAAGGGAATCCTTTAATAATCTTTGTCAGAGGTGCTGCTGATCTTAAGAACTGAGGTTAGAAGAAGAGCAGGCTGGATGGAGGAGACTATTCTAAAATATATCTTCAACAGCTGTTCAAAGGTAGAGAGTTTTTTTAGATGGGGAAGGTGAGGAGAGAGATAATAATACCTGCTATGGACAAAGTGTTTGTGTCCCCTTGAAACACCTTTGGGAGGTGATTAGGCCATGGAAGTGGAGCCTTCGTGAATGAGACTAGTGCCTTAAAAAAAAAGAGACATGAGAGAGTTTGTTTTCTCTCTCTCTGATCTCTGCAGTATGAGCACACAGCAAGAAGATAACCACCTGCAAATCAGGAAGAGGGCTCTCACCAGAACCTGATCATGGTTGCACCCTGATCTGAACTTCCTGGCTCCAGAACTGTGAGAAATAAATTCTCTTGTTTAAGCCACCCATTCAATGATATTCTGTTATAATAGCCTGAAATGACTAAGACAATACCTAACATTTGCTAACCACTTATGCACCAGTACTTTTCAATTTCTGTTCATTGTATCATCAGAATAACCTTACAAGGTAGGCATTACCATTATCTCCATTTCTCAGATAAGAAAACTATGGCTTAGTGATTAAATACCAAACTCAAACTCACAGAGCTGGAACGTTACAGAATGACAGCTAAAATCCAGCTCCGTGACACCAAAGTGGGTTATCTTAATGTCTGAATATACTAAATTCCAGTAGCTACGGACTAGTAGAAAAGTTAGTTCTATTTATATACAAAATCACGCAATAGTAAAAGTTTTTCTCCAATAGACTGGTTTCTGTGTCTATCACACAGATGGACAGTTGTCATGCTCTACGCCTTCCTATCTCATCAGCACACTCTGTTTCCCTGCCTCTAGGCAATCAGAGATTTTGACCACAACACCCATTGGGCCTGACCCTCCACTGGGGGTACCCCAAGATTTGGACATGTTCCTAAACTCTTTTTTTCCTCATCAAAATGTACCTGGCCTTAGAACTAAAAGTCACAGTTTTTGCTAATTTGCTCAACCAATTTGGACATTTTTAATTAATGCTAATGAATTAATATATTATTCACAGAGAAGGCACATAGGAGAGAAGTAAAGAGTAAGGGAAAATAAAATTCTGAGCAAAGTTTAGCAAGTGACAAATATAAATTTGGCTTTCTGGGTAGTATAGGATCTTTCCCTAGAAATCTTTCTGAGGAGAAAAGGAAGCATTGGCCCAAGGCTAACCTGAAGGAGGAAAACGATCTGGAGGACCAAATGGGCCTCAGCAGTCAAGGGCACTGTGTCTACCTAGCCTTGCTTCATGGCAGACCTTGGTCCTACAGCCCACCTTAATGCAGCAGCTCTTCCACCCCAAGAGTCCAGCTGGGCTAATAGTGCAGTGGCTCTGAGGGCAGCATGAGGGAACGGTGTGAGGGAGGCTGTCCCTAGAGAGCTGGGCCTTCCAAGGGGCATAGCTCCAATACACAACTCAGAGAATGTTCAATTCAGACTCTTCTAGCCCCTTACACTTCCCCCTAATTAATCCAGAGCTATAAAAAGGGTAAGAAAATACTTGAGTAACCCTGCCTTCCTCTTCACCTCTCAAACACTTTTAAATTTGAAGGCAGTTCCCATTTGCAGAAGATTTACCTTATTTGCTTCACTGAGGATTGTATCTGCAACTGACATGAAAGACAAAGGAGAGGAGACTAGACACAGAACGAGGGAACTCCTTTATATTTCCCACCTCGGACTGTACAAAGAGCTCTGTTTTTGCAGGAGTACAAGGAGTAGGCAAATAAAAGGCAATCTATGTTTTTCAATTAACAAAAATAATGAAATATTTTCAGAAATGTTTGCTTGAGGCTCCAGGTTTTCTCTCTAGACTTTTTTCCTTTGATGATGAGAGATGTTTGTGAGAGATGCATAATACAAAGACCAGAATCCATCACAGAGTCATCCAGTCTTAAAGTGAGGGTCTGAATGAGATGAGCTCTCAGGTCCTCTCCAGCCAGATGCTTCTGTGATTGTGTCTTGCTTTATCTGAAGTGATGAACTGCTTTCAGAATAGGGAATGAGAAAGGATTAATTATACTCTATTGAATAAAAACATTATTAAGAATAACTCCTTACATTTTTCTTATTACTGTGCCTTTTTACTCTCCGGAGGCACTATGATATTTCAAGGCTATCATGAGTTTAAAATAACCTCACCACTAGCTCTTTGAAATAGATTAAAAGTGCATTATCCTCCCCTTTTCCTGAAAGAGGAAACTGAGGCCTGGAGAGGTCCCGGGGCTTGCACGGGATCCCACGGGGAGCCAGGATCCCTCTCTCCCTGCCAGCTAGAGCTGTCCTCGCAGAACGTGCTGCCACTCCCCGCAGGACGCGCTCTGCCCATTAGAGTGGTTTCTTTTTCCCAAGCCTTGCCGCACGGGACAGACACGTTAAAAGCCTCCCCGGTAGACAAACCCTGGGGCCACAGGTAGCTTTCCATTAATAAAGCAAAAATACAAATTAAGCTGTCCTCTCGGTGATTCTAGACCAGGACTCGCCCCCTCCTCCCCCGCCCCCCAGGAATGCACAAACACATTTTTAAATAACAAAAGAAAATTGAGTTCCTAATGCTGTTAGCAGCGGCCCTGGGGGGCTGGGAAGACCAGAAAAAGAGTCTATTATTTTGCCCCTTTCCTGCCCAAGAGCTCATTGTGCAACAGTATTTACTTAAAAAGCAGAGGAGGAAATCATTATTTGCTCTTAGTCCTGAGATTCCCGTGGCTACACTCTTTGGAGGAAGTGTTTTATTTTATTTCTTTTTTTCCCCTTCTCCCAGGCCTGAGTTGCAAGAGGTAAAAGTGGCAGTGCCTGGCACATATGATATGGAGAATCAGCACAGAGGCCGGGGTGGGAGCTTAGCCCTCCTTCCTTTCATGTCTGGATAGCCATGAAGAGAAATCAAATCAAAGGAAGGAATCTCTATTTCTCTCTCTCTCTCTGTCTCCCTCTCTCATTCTTCACTCACCCCCCCATTCACTTTCTCTTTTATTGTCATTCTCTCCGCATTTACAAAAGCGGCATCTTATTATATATGATTACTATATTTGCATGTATACATTAAGGACATAAACATGCACTTTGTTATATTTACATATTGTAAACATATGTGTGTGTTACCATATATTATCTAAACATTTACATTATAGATGTGTGTATTAAATACACACACACACACACACACACACACGCATGCATTCCACTTCTCTCCTCCCAAATAGAAGTGCTGGTGGAAAACTGAAAAAATAAAAATCACACAACCTGAAGCAGAAAAAAGGAAAAGCAAAGCCCCCGTTTTAAATGTTGTAAGTATCTTCCAGCTACTAATGTTTCCCCCTCTTAATGGCTGTGTTTCTCCAGCTGGAAATTGGCAGCAATCAGCTTTACAAGTGTTGGGGAAAGATTTACTTGGACAGATGAAAGGAAATCATTTCCTCCTAAATGCCGGCACCCACCACAGATAATGTGGCACTCCCCTGCTTGGCAGAGGGCAGCACATTTTGAAGGAGCTTGTTTTCTTGGAAAATATAGTCATTGGGCAGGGAAGACAAAAATATAACCGGGCTGGTAAAAATGCTATTGTTAGAGGTAATAAGGTGTTAAGGGCAGTGCTTTACAAGTGGAGAGCATTTTCTAAACATTTGAGAGCAGGGTGGGCAGAGGGATAAATGGTGTTGAAGGAGAGAGTGGCCCAGCAGGACTGACTGACCTACCTTTAGCAGTCTCTACGCCCTTTGCATTCCACAGAATGTTAGTGCAGAAAGGGGTGGGCAAGGTAATCTTGTCCCGCCCCCTTATCTCGTGGCCCAGAGAAGAGAGAAAGCAACTTGCCTGCATCACAAAGTAGTTCCAGGTGGAAGTGGAGCTGCCAATCCGAAGACTTCCAGCTGCAGGCATTTTGCTTTCCTTTATCTGCAGGAAGTCCTGTGTTCTTTACACTATATGAGCAGTTTTCAGTCTTTCTGTGTTTCAGGGGCTTTCAGAGGAGAGAGGAAAGCTAGGAGCCAGCTCTTGGGTTCCGGCCCAAACCAATTTCCATCAGAGCAGCTCTCCTTTTATTGTTTTCATTATTAGTTGTCTATAAAGTGAAGTTGTCAGAGGTTCGGTGACTGAAAAGAGGATGAAAACCTACGTTACCTCGATGATCCACCTCCGGGCAGTCCTTTTAGGCTACCACATCCTTTCTAGAGCTTCATCTGATTTGCTATTCTTGGTCTGGGACTTGGACCACCCTCCTTGACTTACTTTTTTTCACTAGATTGCTAACATATCAGATATTTGACCTTTCTGCTAGTTCTTGCTTTCTTGCTCTAACTCTCCATCTTCTCTTTGCCCTTCAGGCATCATACTCAGCGCTCTGTCCCCAAGGTGACATCAGTTCCTCTAAACTATTATTCTAACCTCTTCGCCACTCACTGCATCAGCTGTCAGAGGCTGCCTTGTGTGCCTGTCCCTGTACTAGACTCATGTGGGCACCTATATAATCTTTCTTCTGTTGAGTACCAAATCTGTTTCTCCAGCCAACATCACTGGCCCGAATTTTAGATTTATATGTTATAATACATCCTGGATATCTTCACTTGAGTGTTCCATATCATAACCTTTCTTCATCAACCCATTCCCATGTCTGTGTTTGCAATCTCACTCAGCAGGACGAGCAACTAAACTACAGAGGAGGATCACAGAGGCAATCTTCTCCCAAGCCAATCAATTGTCAAATCTTGCATTTTACCTTTCTCTAGATAATTCCATCTCCTTTCATTTCCACTGTCCCTACCCTGGTCTCGCGCCTGGCCTACCACGGCAACCTCCTTAATGAGAGTTCTGGGCTCTACTCTGTCTTCTCATTTGTTCTCTGCACAGACACAAGAGTGACCACAAGGTCCTTCCATGGCTGAGACCAAGCCAGGCCTCTCCCATGGCCTGTCGGGCTAAAGCTCTCTGTGACCTAACTCCTGCCTACCTCTCTGGCCTCACCTCTCACCCCTCCCTGCCTTGTATACTGCACCCCAGCAAACCTAACTGTGTGCAGTGTCGCAGGTCTCCGTGTTTCTTTCCTCCTGGTCTTTGAATTTGCCATCACCTTCTGACTGCCACACCCTCCCTACCACTTCCTCTTTTCCTAGGCAAGTCAAACTCTTCTTCTCCATCTCAGTGAGGCATCTTCTCCGCCTTGAGCCTTCCCCATGCTCCTGACACACGAGCTGGCTTAGATGCCCTTTCATATGGCTCTCTTGGCCCCTCATGCCTCCCTTTCTCTATTCACTCATTCCGGTAGTATTTATCGACTGCCTGCTATGTACCAGACATCGCACTAGGGACAAAACAGTGACTATGACAAAGAAAAATCTTGCCTCTTGGATATTAAATTCTACTAGGTGAGAAAGAAATAAGATACTTAAGTAACGTGTTTAGTATGTTAGAGAGTGGTAAGTGCTAAGGGGAAAAATAGAGAAGGGAAAAAGCAGTATAGGGCATGGGTTGCCATTTAGATAAGGTGAGTGGGGAAAGACTGTGGAGAAGGTGACATCTGAGAAAGAGCTGCGGCCTGCGAGGGAGTGAGCCATGCGGATATTTGGGCGGAGCATTTCAGGCAGAAGCAACAGCAAGTGCGAGGGCACTGAGGTGGGAGTGTGCCCGGCATGTTTGAAAAATAACAAGATGCCAGTAGAGATGGAGGAGAGTAAACAGGTAGGAGATGATGTCAGAAGGGTACTAAGGGCAGGAGGGCAGATCACATCTTGTTCTGTCTGGCATTGTCGGCCATTGTAAAAACAATGGCTTTTACTCTGAGGGATATGGGAACCATTGACAATTTAAGCAGAGGGGTGATACCTGCTTCACATTCTAACCAGATCTCTCTGGCTGTTGTGTTGAAAATAGGCCATAGAGAAAGGACAGCAGAAGCAGGGAGACAAATTACGAAGCTATAGAAATAATCTAGGTAAGAGGTGACGTTGGCTTGGCTCAAGGATTTGGCAGGGTCAGTGGCGAAAAGTGATCATATTATGGAAGTATTTTGAGAGAGACATGAGAGGATTTATTGACTTAATAAAATAATCAATTGTTGAAATAAACATTGATTACCTAAAAGGTAAAGCCTTGTGTTTGGGGAAGGGAGAGATAGAAAGTCAAATGCAACCCACAGTTTTTTGTCTTATAAAATCCTATTATTTAAGAAGGGCAATGTGGCAAATCCACATAAGTGTCAAATAACTATAAATAAATAGTGGGGTAAAATTGGAGCGATAGGCTCCCTGTGAATCAGGATCAATTAGTTGTTAACCCTCCACATCTCAGGGTTCCCTTGCTCGAACACATTTCTTGCATTTGTTGCTGTCTGTGTGGGGTTGGCAGGTGGGGGGAGGTTGGCATTCTCTTCATCGTGGTCGATCAGCGCCCCTACATCAAGTAGCTTTACCATCCTCAAGGGGCCCTGACTCCTTTTCTGTATCCTCTTCTTACTTTATCATTTATTTAAAGTTTTAAAACCCTAGTCTCTAGTTCTATGACTGCTCATCAATTCAACAAAATATGAGTGGATGAGAATGTATCAGGTCTGGGCCAAAGCTGTTAAGAATGCTCTGGCCTTCTCAAACCCTCTTTCCTCAACTTCTGACCAGAAGCATCAGATGCGAGGGAGGCTGAGAAATGTAGCTGGTCCGTGTGCCAAAGCAGGATATGGGTAAGCACCTACAGTTTCTCTCACGGCCTCTCAGCGGGCCCCCCGGAGTCCTTCTTACATTACACCCAGCCCATCCTCCACCCAGTTGCCGGGATCATCTTCGTAAATCACAGAGTGTATTATGTGATTCCTTTGGTTAAACACCTCCACTGCTCCTTATTTCTGTCACATTTGACCTGAGGCCTCCTTTCCAAGCTCATTTTTAGCCCTTTCTTACCATGTGCTCTACCTTATAGCATCGTATACTTTAATGGACACACTATATTCTTTATCCCTCTATGCTTTTCCACAAGTTTTCTCCTTTGTCTGAAAAGCACTTCTTTCTTTCTCCACCAGATGAGTCCCACTCATCCATCAAAGCCCCGTGAAGCCTTTTGTGACTTCCTGGGCTACGTGCGTTACTCCCTTCCCTATGGTCTCTTCACAATTCTATATGCTTTGTCTATATCTGTGCCGTCCAGTATGGTCGCCACTAACCACATGGTGGCCCTTGTGTAGTTGAAATGTGTCTAGTGGCGCAGGTTGAAATGATATTTTGGATTTATTGAGTTAAATAAAATTTATTATTAAATTTATTTTATTGACTTCTTTTTAAAATGTGGCTACTAGAAAATTTTAAATTACATCTGTGCCTCACATTGTACTTCCAGACGGCACTGGCTATGGTGCTTTTTTATACTATAACATAACTATTTGAACGCATGTCTGCTGCACTAGAGTATGAGGAAAATTCTCGCTTATCTTTGTGTCCAAAGGCCCTTGAAAGAAACCTTGTCCATAACAGAATCCCTCCCTCCCAAAGTGTGCGGAAGAAATGAATGAACTCCTTAAGAGAATCACAAACAGAGTTGGTGTGGACAGGGAGGATTTTGACTGATGGAAAAGAGGAAGATGGAAGGAAGTGGTTTCACAGGAAAAGCAAATGTGAATAATACAAGGATTTCTGCAAGCATGGGAAGTAGGTAGAGAATGTGAAGTGAATGATTTATCTGGAACACAGGGCAGTGGAAAATAAAGACGGGAAGATCTGCAGTGGGAAAACCGTGAAGGGCCTTTCAGTGCCAGAATGAAGGGTCTGGACTTCCTTCTATTAGCAATGGGAGTCACTGAGGATTTGTGAGCAGGAAGTATTTGCCATTATCACATATAATACAATGGCCACGAATAGCTGTAGCTTGTAGTTTCACAGACTGTCACACCATTTGTCAGAATGAATTATTTGCATTTCTACACTTGGTTTGTTTTTCATCTGAATATTCGTGGTTTAGAGACCCAATTTCAGAATCCCCAGGGCAAACGCCTGCTTGAATTCCAATTGCCCACCTCAAATCCCCTAAGCCCAAACCTTTTTCAGGGTGGGGAGAAAACCCAGTTCCCAGGAGGATCTTCCCTGATGAAGTTTACTTTTTGTTCCCTGAGAGGTGACTGGGGAGCCCCAGGGAACCAGGCTGGAGGATTCTAGAGTTTTTTCAGGCTGTGTATTCGAAGCTTTTGTCCCTTTGAACACAACTGCTCTGGAAACAAGCAAGGAGTTGGCCACGGCACCCAGCTCCAGGCTTTGATCTGAGGCTGTCGCGTCCTTTGATGAGTGTGTTCCAGAGTCAGCCTTAGGGATAATTAAGGCTTTTTTTTTTTTTTCATAATGAGGTCCAATTGGCTCCTTAACTATATTTTCCCTCATTTTATATTTAAAAAAAAAAGTGAACCACCTAGGTTGGTTGATCATAACTCATGTGACATGTGATGGGAGGAAGGAAAGAACTGAATTTAAATCTGAGCTCTCGATCTTTATTAGTAGATGAAAGCGGAAGGCTGGTAGCGAGGCTGAACGGAAAGCAGGGATCAGGGTGGCAGCTTGACAGCTCATACGCAGGCCTCCCTGGGGACACGCAGAGCCTTGGATCAGAAACTGGAAGCCTGGGAAGTAAGCGCTGGAAGGGATTTGAGAGATTTGAGTCCGAATCTATTGTTCTGTTGATGAGAACTCTCAGGTTCAGAGATGAGAAGTGACTTGCCCAAGATCTCACTGACTATCCTAGCAGGCGCTATGTTTCCTCAGACTCTATCCGAAATTGTAATGTAATAATAGTTTCCCTTCGCATATTATTTTATGCTTTAACAAGCTCTTTTCTAATCATTCTCTCTCTTGATGCTCATGACAACCCTGTGAGCTAAGTCAAGCAGTATTAAGTTTGCCTTTTTTTCAGAATTTGAATTTCAGAATGGCTTAGTGTTTGCCTGAAGCCACACAGTAAATGCTAGAGCTGGAAAACATACACGAGTTCATGTTCTTCCTATGTCGTTGTGCAGCCCCTTTGTACTCTCATCACTAATTTATTCATTCATCAAACTCTAGTTGAGAGCCCAGGGCCAGGCCCTGTGTTAAGCAGTGTCCTTTGGCATCCCCCAGCCTCTTTCTTCCAAGCCCTTTCTGCCTTCATGGAGTAATTAGGGTTTTAGTCATAGGAAGAATATAATCTGGTTCGGGTTGCAGGAAAATCTCTTCCATAGAGTGTGAAAGACAGCTTGATGAGAGTAGAGCCTGGAGGCAGAGAGACTAGCAGGCCAGTGGAGGGATGAGAAGGCCCGTATGCAGAACTGGTAATGAGAACCGAGAGATGGAAGGGTGGTTTTGAGAGAGGTTTCAAAGGAGAATGTGGTTGCTCAGGAACAGAGAGCAGTTGAAAGAAGCCTGAGATGTTATAGTTTAATTACTTGGTAGGTTCAAATCACGTTAACTAGATCTGGGAGGTGAAGAGCCTGGGTGACTGAAGGTCTTTTGGGCCGAAATGTCTCACAATTCATTACACGTGTGACACCTCAGAGTCTGGAGTTGAGGAGAGTCGTCAGTGTTGGTAACAGTGGCCTGTGGAAGCAGATGTGACCATTCAGGAAAGTGTGAAAAGCAAGAAGAGGGCTTGGGGTGAATTCTGAGCAAGGCTCGGGATCTAACAGACTCTCCTGAGCTAAATCGTTAACCTCAGTTCTCATCTGGAAAAGCTGGAGCAGATAACCCACACTCAGCCTTCCAGAGCTGGCACCTTCCCATCTGTGATCGGATTCACATAATGATGCAAGGACATTATAGGAATTCAGAGTCTGGCCCCATCTCTGAGCTGCCTGGATCTCCTGGCTGCTTTTAAGGAAGCCCTGCTGGCCCCCTAAAGCCACTGTGCTCAGTGGCTTCTTCTTTTACTGGCTTCCCTCACAACCGCGCATGGTGTGCTGTGGAGCAACGGACGCCTCCCCAGCCTCTACTTCTCTGCATTGCTCTGTCCTCTGCCCCAATTTTATTACTCAGTGAGTGATGTTTGCCTCCAAACACTTTCTTTATGACTTATTAATAAAAAGCGAGAAGGGAGAAATGGAAGAAACACAAGGTAAGAGAGCAGAATTGTATCTAAGTAAAACACTTTTCAAAGTGTCAAAAGGTCTTTGGGGAAATAGGAAAAATAAATGAGTCAAAGTGTGAAGTGAATGAGAGGCAGGAAACTTTGGCTTCAGGAAATCAGTCCTCAGCAACAGCAATTTGCACTAAAACAAAACAAAACAAAATAAAACCAGACAAAATGAAAGCTAACAATAATCATCACCATATTCCTCATTATGGTCACCCTCACCACAAAGCCTGTTTTGACATATTATTTCGAGACTGGGTCGATCCGAAAAATGACCAAGTAATAAGGGAGTGTTGACGAAGGTGGCAGGTGGATCCAGGAAGAACAGAGTGATCAAAGCTAGCTCGACCCCTCCCCAGGCCCTGAACATGTTGATTCTTACTCCCACAGGACTTGGGGTATGTTCAGGGTGGAACAACACTCTGGATCAGGCTATGCTTTGGAATTCAGTCTCTAGGATCTCCAAACTCTGGAGTTGTCCGTTCATTGACAAGTAGGAGATAGCTACCAAGACTGCAAATCCATGCCCTGTGGGTAAAGTGGGGGTTGGATGGGCAGAGGGAAGTGGTACATTGTGAATCTCTGAGATTAATTATGAGGTGTGAGGGATCAGGTGCAAAGGCCTTTCTAAACTCATTGAGCTTCAGCAATGGCTCCTAGACCGGAACTTCAGAAAAGGTGTTCATGAAAAGAAAATGCTGCTGCTCTCCTATCCTTTACTCCCTCATTTCTGAAAGTTCCCCATTTCAGGAGGTTTCCCACTCCTTCCCACTGCCTTACTGCCCCAGTGTTCAGGACACTAGCCAACCTAAAGGACATTTCTTCCTACTTTGCTTTGTGAGCACCTAATCCCATAGTTTGGTTCATGCCGATTCTTCTACCTGGAGCCCCTCCTCACTTTTGATCCTAATTCTCCCTCTCGAAATCCTACTCACCTCCCCACAGCTTGGTGCCTCCAGACAGAAGTAATTTCTCTTTCTTTGCTCTACTTTTTTATTGTGCGTATCAGATTCATGCATATTTTATGAATATCTGTACACCTTCAGGACTTAGCTTCCCTGCTAGACCGCGAACACCCTCAGAGGTGGGACCTTGTCTTATTTATCTGAATAATGTTCAGAGCAGGGAGCCCAGGAAACTTTCCAGCTGCAGTGGGGAGCAAGTGAAAATGAAGAATGCTGGATGCTTTCCCAGCATGTAGAATCATAGCTCAGCAAACTGAACCGAGTGGCTGAAATCCAACTCACCCTTCGAGGCCCATGTCAAACTCCACCTTGTTCGTAAAGTCTTAACTAGATACTTCATTTGGAAGTGGACTCTTCTTGGATTTCCTATCAAGGGTATTAATATTAAATTTAGTTATCCTTCTGGACATATGGTCAGATTATGTTTCTCTGGCCCCTTTGAAATTCAAAGTGGTCATGTGACTTGCTTCATCCACCAAATAAGAACAGGAATTATTTGTGTCACTTATGAACGGAAAATTTCAGAGCCAGTGACAAATTTATCATGTCCTCTTTCTCCTGCCTCAGCAACTATGGAAGCACAGAGAAATGCAGCTTCCTTTTGGCTGGAGGACATCACCCAGCAGAATATCTTTACTGACCCATGGTAATATTATAGGAGGAACGGTAAATAAACCTTTTGTCTTTATAAACTACTGAGAATTGGGGTTGCTTATTACTACAGCATAGCATAACCTGCCCTGTCTTATACACACACTATAATACTTTCTAATATTATCTTATTTGTGAAATATCATCTCCCTGGTAAGTCAAGCATTCATTTGTGCATTCATTTACTCAATCTTTCACTTATCCAACAGTTGTTTACAGAGCACCACCATGTGTTAGTTGTCTGAGATAGTTCAATAAGCAAAGTATCTGTTCTCTACAGGCTTTTGATTTGGGTGAGAAGATGAAGGAGTAATCAGACAATATCAATGAAGTATGGTGCATAGCATAGGGGGGAATTCAGATTGCTATAGAAGCACAGAGTTTGGGCACCTAAATCATTGGAAGTGTGGGAGGACTAGGAATGGACTGTTGGAGAAATTCTCATCTAGGTTGAACCCTGAGAGACAAGTAACAGTTATTTAAGTGAAGGGGCAAAAGGAAGAGGAAAAAAAAAGTGTAATCCAGGAAAAGGAGATGAACTACATGAAGGCGAGATAGACAAGAAGGAGCAGGGGAGGTTCAGAGAACTACTTCTTGTGCAGTGTGGCTGGTGCACGGAGTCTGAGGTGGGTGGGAAGGAGACTGAGCGAAGTGAGGTTGGCCAGGTAAGCTGCGGGCATATCTGTAAGAGCCCTGGATGCCAAGTGAAGGACTTTAGATTGGACTTCATCATAAAGTCACAGAGAGACATTGAAGGGTTTAAAAGTGAGTTATATAACCATATTTGTGTTTTAGATTTTAAGACCATCCTGGATGCCACTAGGAGAAGGGATCGGAGTGGGGCAGCATCATGAGCCCCTGAGGGTAGAGTCTGTGTCTAATTTACCTTGATGGTCCTTCCCCCCCTTTTCTCACACCCAGCCTCCAGTGCTGCGTACACCATCTAAATGCCAATTGAATGCAGAGATGATGAGAGTCAAGCGAGTCCTCAGCCCTGGGGGGCTTCATCAGTAACACCTCCAGGCCTGAGCAGCCACTCACAATGGCAGACACTTGGAGTTTGAATGTTTGTGGATTTTGGATGCCAGGATCCTGTCATGAGCAAACCTGAGCAAGCCCCAACCTCTCAGTATTAGCAAGCCTGTGCAGGGCAGTGTAGGCCTGCTCTCTTCCCTAGGAGACAGAAGCACCTGGGCACTCCCAGAGGAAAACCAGCCAAGTAACTGATCGGTGTGTGGGGTGGGAGGGTTGTAAGGGACCACACAGGTCTTCACCACATCACGCCCCAATCTGGCTGCAGGCTTTGCTGGGTCTGTGTTCCTCTCAGACCTCCAAACCTTGGAGGCAGGTAAACGGAAGTTCCTAAGGGTCGCGACAGAGAGGGAGGTTTTCTAACCCTTTGCAGGGCAAGGTTGGGATGGGGAGGTGCTGAAGCACCGCTGTTTCGGGCAGGGGAGCTGTGCTTTTCCCTGTGAGCTGGGCTGTGGGCCGAGCCAGGTGCTGCCGTGCAGGAGGGCTGCTCACACTCCAAGAGCCAGGCCAGCGATTCCAGAAGGCAAAACTTCAGTGTATTCCAATTTTCCAAAATAGAAAGAATAAAACAAATCAGAGCAGATGTTCCAACATGTAATTATCAACTAATCAGTTTGGACTTTTTTTAAAAAAGGGAAATTTCAAAATAGCTCCCAGATTTCATCAACTGCAGCCCTGATGGAGGGCTGGCTGGGTTGAAAAGGAGTTACTGCAGAGGGCTGCAGGTGCCCAGGTTGGTGGGGGGAGGGGGGCAGGTGCTACCGCTGCCACTGCTTCTGATGCTGAGACCGACGCTGCTGCTGCTGCTGCTGCTGCTGCTGCTGCTGGGTGCAGCAAGTGGGCAGCAGCGCAGGGCTGCAGGTGCCAGTTTGAGGCAGCTGGGCCTTGAGACAAGCAGTTACCTTCTAGAATACTGCGAGCCGAAATGAGTCAGCTCCAAGCCTCATCAAGCCTTAGATCTTGGCCCCGGCAGACTCTGAAGAACATAAGTTGACCACTTTATCCTCAAGCTTAAGGCTTTGGCCATCCTCTAATATCCACCTTTTCCTTTTAAGCCAATAAGACTGAGGAAAGAAAAAGGACGTGTTCTTGGATGAGCAGCAGTCCTTAACTGTGGGAGCCCTGGGCCCCTGAGTTTAGCTCTGAAATCTGCAAAGCTGAAATCTCCCTTTAAATGCTGCTGGAACCTTTGAGTGATTCCCTAGCAGCAAATAATATGGAGGAGGCAGCAGAGGAAAGGAGAGAAGGAAGAGAGGAAGTGCAAGGAAGAAGGGAGCATGGAGAAGGAAGGAAGAAGAGGGGGTGAGAGGCCTGTAGGACTAAGACCCCACAGTGAAATCTATAGTTTTATTAGGTGTTTACAGTAGAGTTCTAAGATGTTAGAACTGTTAGATGTTTGATGTTAGAACATTGTTTAGAAATGGACACAGTCTTTCTGCTGATTGAAGCATATACATGTGTAACTAGAGCTCTACAGATTATCTGCACCTTAAGCATGTTTGGTTTGCTGGAATGCACACTCTGCAGTCCCTGGAAACCTTCAGGAACAAAGTGTTATTAATACACAGACACGGCGTCCTGCAATAGGTGCTGAATCCCAGGTTTCCTGACCCAGCAGGCAGCCCCCCGCCTGCTAGAATTTTGTTTCAGCCTAGTTTCCAGGTGAAGACTGAACCGAACTCCCGTCCTGAGTGTCTACTCCCTGGCAACCAGTTTCTAAAGACCGCACAGGTAGCATAAAGGCTCAGTGGGCTCTAGTTGGCTCTGTCACACTGCCTGAGCCAAGTCCCAGGCTTGCCTTTTGTTAGCTGTGTGTCTTTGCTCAGCTGCTTAACATGTCTGGTTTCCATCTCCTCATCTGTAAAATGAAGGTAATGACAGAACTTACTGCGTAGGAGGGGATGCACATGAAGTGTTGGCACACACTCAGTAAAAGGATGGCCCTTGTGAGCAGAGCCCGCGTGATCTATTTGTGCAGGGCCTGGGACTGAAAGGTCATCTGAGAGGAAGGAAATGGAAAATGCTCTGTTGTGCTGGCCATCCCTTTCCAGAGGAAGTTCTGCCCATCCCTGGATGCCCCTTGAGATTCTCTCTACTTTTTTTGATTTGAGCCTTTACGCCAGCATTCCTTCTACTGTAAATGCCATTTTCTCCCTCCCATCTTTGCGGAGTCAAACTGAGTTGATTCTTTGAGGCTCAGCTTATGCTCACCTCCTGCATGAAGTCCTCCCATGTGCCACACCCCAAGGCCCTCTCTTGCTCCCCTAAATTCCCTTAGCACTGCATTAATGTATTTCTTGGTGTTATTTTTGGTTCTCTAGCTTGTGGCACAGTCATTGTGTACACATCATGGCTCTTCTAAGAGACACAGAAATCCTTGAGGAAAGAGTTTCTTCTGGGTACATCTCGATGAAGAGCCCCCGGCCCTCCACAGCTACCACCATGCCTGCCACAGGGTAGGTGCTCAGTCCATGTTTTTCAGCATGTTCATGAAGACAGCTCGTACTCTGCGTGAAGTCTGACTTGTTAACAGAGAGATGAAGAAGGAAGTCACAGACCAGCATGAGTAAAGACCTATAATCTTAGGGAGCAAATGAGTGAAGAGGTGCCAGATGGACCATGAGAAGTTCTCCTGCTAACATACTTCAGCTTTGGCATGCTGAAGAGAGAATGGTCTATCCTTGGCCTCTAGATGAGAATAATTGCATGGACTTTGTTCACCTTCCTTTTAATTTATTATTGAGAGGTGGCTTAGCAGAGTGGTTACAAATAAGCACTTGAGTCAGATTGCCTGGGTTTGTACTCCGGCTCCGCCACTTTACCTGATGTGCGACCTCGTGCAATTAACTTGACCCCCTCTGTGTTTTTTCCTCAACTCTGAAATGTGGATAATAATAGGACCTGCTTTGTAGGGTTGTTGTCAAGATAAAAAGAGGTAACAGATGTAAAGTGCTTGGGCAGTACTTGGCACATGATAAGCACTAAGTGATAGTTATTATTACATACCCATGAGTCAAACCACAGGAACGATGTGCTGGGCTCTGAGGGCACAGATAAGAAAGTCAAGAGATCTAGCTTCAAATCCTAACCTACCAGTTTTGTAACTGTAAGTGAGGTGCTTACGTTGCCTGAGCATCAGTACCTCAATTGTCGCATCTGTAAAATGAGCTGAATTTTTGATGTCTAAAAGCTTCTTTCAAACTCTATTTTATATGTTTATGAATATGTAGGAAGAGACAACGTATGAGAAACAAACGTTGCGTATACTCAAATGCTAACTCTGCGGACCCTTTCCCCACCCTCTATGTCTTCTATCTTATCTCCCTTTCCCTACTCCTCTCCACCATTCCATCAGCTCTAATCTGTAATCCTCCCTTCCCTCTCTCTCTTTCTCTCACACACACATACTCTCTGTCTCTCTCTGTATCTCTGTCTGTCTGTCTCTCTCTTTCTCTCTCTCTCTCACACACACACAGGCACATGGCTCCCTTTTTCTTATTGCTCATTTAATCTCACTCTTTTCAGGCCCTGCCTCTGGCACATCTCTCAGCCCCTCAGGGACCCTCAGGGTTAAGGGGCCTAGGCACTGGGCCCACATCCACATAGGTTAGGTAACCTAAAGCCGAGGAGCCGGCAGGAGGATTAGGCTTTATTGGATACATATGCCCTGGCTTTACATGGGCTGAGCTTTTTTTGACACATCAAGAATCGTGGGCTTGACAAGTAGTCAGGGCACTGGAGAAAAATGAAAAAAGGATTTTAGTTTTTTACTTTTTTAATAAACTACAAAGAAGGAAGAGAAAATTAACAAACTCCAGATCCCTCCCCATGCTCATTTCTTGCCCTGGTACAGGAGTGAGTACACCCACGGGGAGGGGCCACCCCACTGTCTGGGGTGGCCTCTCTCTCCCTGGTGGAACCAGCCTGGCCCGCTGGCAGAGGCTCTGAGACACTGACTGGGACTGCTTGAGGGCTTTTTCTTCTGCATGAAACCTCTTTCTGTCTTTCCTCTCTCTGCCGTGTCTCTCTGTCCCTGCTGCTGACTCCTTCTCCTCTCCTCCCTCCACCATCCCCCTTGCAGCGCCCTTCCCCAACCTTCATGGAGAGGCTCCAATTAAAGTAGAAATGGCAGTTTGGCTCCTGAGCTGACATCTCTGTTGCTGCAGAAGCTCTTGCAATTGACAGAAATCCTTGGCTTTCTTACTTCCTTATGTGCTATGTGGAAAAGAATAAAATGACCACAACCCCACTATCCCCTTCCTGTTTTCTGCCTTTCTCCCTCTCCTTTCCCAGCACCCCCACCCCCACCCAGGATCTTCCCCCAAACCCAGGGCAGAATGGCGTTTGGATAGGCGGGTGTTGATGCAGCTGTTCTGAACTCTCTGCTCAGCTCTGCCACCCAAACCGGCTCCTCCATGGGGCGGGAGTGCCCTCCATGTCGCATTTCAATGAGGTTTGAAGGAAGCCGCAGAAGCCTCAGCCTGGTTTTGGAAACCCCCTCTCCTGCCTACCTGTATTCAGAAATGTCAAGTTTTGTAGTTTCATGTCCCTCAACACTGTTCACTAACGGTTACATTTTGTGAACATTACTCTGAAAGGCTAGAGCAGAGAGCCCTCGGTTCGCCTGTATCCCCTCCAGCCTGGCATCCTCCGCTGCATTCTTCCCCCGAAATGAAAGCACCAGGCTCTAGGGCCACACTCGACTGCTCTCTGCAGCTTCATCAGCCCAGGGCCTCCCTCCAGAGCCTGGCTTCAGGCTGCCTGCCACACTATACACTGAAGGTCTTCATCCTCTGCCACAGTGTGTCCAAGGGCCCGCTTGTTAGCTGCTATCAACAGCACCTCCAAACTCACCACCACCACCATGTCAACGTGCTCTTCTTCCTCAGTGACAATGCCACCATCCTCTCTGTCCCCAAGATTAGATCCGAGCCATTTTCAGACTTGCCATCCTTACTTGCCTCTCCCAGGCCAGCACTCGCATAGCCCTTAAAGCTACAGCCTCTGGAGCACATTTATATCCATCTCTCTCCTTCCCCATTTTCACATGTTCTGTTCTGTTACTGCTACCATGGCCTCTGCCTGCTCTCTCTGACTCAGGCCACTTTAAGCCATTCTTCTCTCTACTCTGGGGTTTCTGGTCCTAAACTTAGGCTGTTTCTTGTCTATGCCATCCTAAAGAACTTGCAATGGCTCCCTGTTACTTATGGATTGCAGTCTAAGTCCCTTTTCAATCTTTTGTCTCACTATGTCACTCCACCCGCCCTAACTGTTCCCCAGATTCTACAGGCTCTTTCATAGCTCTCCATCGGCCTCCAAGCTGCTTCTCAGCCTAGGATTTCCTTTCCCCCAGCCGGCCATTTTGTCTCATTTGACAATTTATGCTAATAAGATATCTTGCCTAAAATAAGGCACGTAATAAATATTTGTAGATTGATAGATTCCAATTTTAAAATGTTAAAGTCATTTCTTTATTTTAAAAATATGCACTGAGTGCCTCCTGTGGGTCTGGCTGTACTAGGCACTGGAGATCTGAAAGTAAGTAAGAAGCAGCCATGGTTTCTCCCCTTGATGTGCTCACAGTCTAGAGGAAGGGCAGAAATGGAAATAAAAAAAATTATAGTGCAACATTAGTTGATAAATAGATCATCATTTACTAAATGTCTATTCTATGTCAAGAATCGGGATAGTTACTAAAAATAGGGAAATGAACAAGGTACAATCTTTATAGTTGAGGAGTTTCAGTTCTAGTGGAAGAGACTGACAAGAAAAAGGGAGTTAGGGATAAGTGGGGGTTTACCCATATGTGCTCTGGAAATGTGTAGCATCGACATTTACTATAGCCTTGGGGATTCAGGAGGCCATGTCTCAGCAGTTAGTAAATGAGCAGGAAATGCCAGATGCAGAATGGCGGGAGCATGTGAGCAAAGACCCGAGGGAGAGAAGAGTGACCAGAGGGACAAGGCTGGAGGTGAGGAGCTGAGGCGTGTGGATGGAGAGGCTAATAGTGAGTGAGGACACTTACTGAGCAGAGGCCAGGTCAAGAAGGCCTCAGTTTAGGAATTTGGGTTTTATCCTGAGCATTGAGGCTTTTAAGCAACACAGAGTGAGGTGATCAGTTTGTGCTTTAGAACCATCACTCTACTGCTTTCTTTCATTCATCTTTCATTCATTCATTGATTTAGTCAATATATATTGAGCACCTACTACATGCCATGTGTGATGCTGTGCATTGTGTGGAGGGTGAGTTTAGAGCTTGGGGTTCAGTTCAGAGGATGCAGCAGAATTCAGGAGAGAGAAGACAGCAGCCTGGAATAAAGTTCTGGAAGTGAGGATGGAGCAATTTCAGAGGTAGAAACTTTTAGGGCTTGATGATGATTAAATGGGCTATGTAGGAGTGAGAGTAGGTAAAAATAATTATAAACATTTATTGAGTTTTACTATGTGGTAGGCATGCTTCTAACTATCTTATGTGTATCCTTTAATTCTCACAACAACCTTATAAGGTAGGCACTATTATTATCCTCATTTTCTAAATAAGGAAACTGCAGCACAGAGAGATTGAATAACTTGCCTGAAGTCACACAGCTAGTAGGTCGCAAAGCCAGATTTAAATATGAGCAGAAGAGAAAAAGAGGCATATTCCTAAAATATAAAGAGCCTGAGTAGGACAGGGGAAGAGGTGCACATGTCAGGTGGAAAGGAGCAGAAACATGCATATATTTCATAAATTTTGATAATTTTAGAGAAATTAAAAAACAAAGCAAAGTATGACAGAATCTTTGAGGTTTAGAATAAAGCTGTGGGGGACACGTCCCCACGCCAAGATTTCTAACAGTTTCAGGAGAGCAAACTTAGCTTGTGAAAATAGGGGAGCCCTGCTGCCCAGAGGACCCAGAATTACCCCAGGTCTAGGACCATCTAAAGCAGAAGGGCTGTTTCTTCATTGAGTTGGAACAGCCATAAAATTGTTTTGGATTATTATTTTTGAGTCCTTTTATTCCCTGCCATCCTGTTCTTCTCAACTCCAGGAAGACTTCTTTAACATTGTGTTCCATCAGCACTCCAGTGTGTCCTTGGGTCATGCTGACAAGACAGTAGCATGTATGTTCTTGAAGTGTGTTACGCATACATATATCCAGGACTAGCTACATAATTTTGGGGGCCCAGAGAAAAATTAAAATAAGGGGCCCCTTGCTCAAAAGTTATTACAAATTTCATGCAAAAGTTATTAAATTTCAAGCAGAGCATCAAACCACTCATAGGGCCCTTCTGAGCTCAGGGCTCTGTGTGACTATGCAGGTTATAGACTCATGAATCACTCACCCAAGTGTGTTATAAATTTCTTTAGGTAAGGACTATGTTTTCTGTCCAAAAAGTACTTTGCAGTGCAAAATAGATCAAATTTTGGGAAAACAGTATAGGAGAAGGAATTCTTACATTACTATGCCAAGCCCTACAGTGGGAGTGTTTTATAGATGAGCAAACAAAGGTGCTGTGATTTGCCTAAAGTTAATTATTGTTAATGATGAATGGAGTCTAAATGGGCATATACAATTTTTTTTTTTTTTTTTTTTTTGCTCCAAAGCCGATACATTTTGCAATATACCCTCAGGAGCACAATAATTTGTACAAAAGAGACCTAAGCCAGATCCCTTGAAACTTCTGTCTCCTCATCAAACTATTCAGACCAGTGAAATGCTCAGAAGGATGGGAAGCTTGGGACAGGACTGGATTCTTGCTGAAGCCCCACTGGCTCTTACCTGGGTAGCTGCCAATATTCACTAGAATCATAAAAATTGAAGTTAGGGATAGCCCAGGGACTTGGGATGAGCTGAAGCCCAGGGAGAGGATGATATTTGACAAGTTAACAAGCATTAGCTGAAGACCTACTACATAACTCTGGGCTGGAAATGCAGAGCATGTCAAGGATAGAGTGAGATGCAGGAAGAAAATCAGAATCTCCTGAATATTCTTTTTTGTTAATTTTATAAGCTGCAAGTTTAACTTTTAAGTCAGACTTCTGAAATGCCCAAGGCATAAAAATAAACACATCGTAATGTCTTCGTGTGGACTTTTGCTTAGTAAAGGAGTAGTTTCCCATGCTTTTGCTGCTTTCGAATTCTAAAGATACTTTGAAATCTCCCGCATCAAAGTAGTTTTCTTTTGAGTTATCTGTTCATCAAGAAATTGTGTTGGATGTGGTTCCATAGTGTAAT
Source organism: Rousettus aegyptiacus (assembly GCF_014176215.1). Lineage (NCBI taxonomy): Eukaryota > Metazoa > Chordata > Mammalia > Chiroptera > Pteropodidae > Rousettus > Rousettus aegyptiacus. Next base: position 43,478,083 of record NW_023416308.1, read on the forward strand.
GGTTAGCTCGTCTGCTTTATACGCAGAAGGTTCTACAGTGGAGCCCCAGTGGAGCTACAGTCCATGGTCTACAGCCATGCCACCCTGAACAAGACTGATCCCTTCTGATCTCAGAAGCTAAGCAGGGTCGGGCCTGGTTAGTACTTGGATGGGAGACCACTTAGGAAAGGCCAGGTGCTGTAGGCATAAATAATAATAAATAATATAAAGAAAAAAGAAAAAGAAACTGTAATGACAAAAAGCCGTACTTGAAAATGTGTTTTATTCATCACAATCTTGATAATATTTGACAAACAATTGCACGTCATGTATGTGTGAGATAGAATATGAGTGGAGCCCAGGGACTAAGCTAGCTACTTGGAAGGATTCACTCACCCAAAAATATCCTACCCCACACACATGCAGGTGTGTAAACACACACACACACACACACACACACACACACACACACACACACACACAGATGAGAAACCCACTGAGCCACTGCACAAGACTCAGAGCCTGGAGCCTTGGCTTGAGCTGCAGTTTGCAGATGCTATCAGATGATGGGGTCTGTTCCAAGAGTTGGTGTTTGGAGATTCTCGAGTATCTGTTTGCAAACCCAGTCTGGCCTGGTCCCTCCTCAGGTCTCATGGGAAAGTGGCAGAGAGATGAGCTGTCTGCTTTGCTGGGAGGAAGCTGGGAACAGCTACCTGGAGAGCAACCCAGACAAAAGGCTCCAAGAATAAGGGAAATGCCAGAGGGCTGGTCTCATGGCAGCTTCTGGGCAAAACCTGTGATTACACCTTTTGATTCTAACCACTGGGTGGATAGAGAGAGCAGCTTGTCTAGTGTGGTTATTCTTCCTGCAGCAGGCTTTCCCGTGATGAGTGCAGCAATTAGAGTCGAGCGGGGCATAAATAGCTATCCAGATGCTTCATTGTCCTGGGAGCTGGCATTAATAGGATAAGTTGAGGGAGGGTGGCCCTGGCCCCCAGGGCCCCAGCAGGACACCTTTCTGCAGGCCGCTCTCTCCAGGGTGCAGTCATAAGGCTGGAAGCATGGCTATTTATAGTCAGGCTCTGATATCTCAGATGATTACCTTTCAGATCTCAAGTGTGAGGTCTACTTTATGAAACTAGCATACTACGAACTAATTGACAGTTTTGTGGTGCATCTATTTTTCCCTCATTTTATATTCTCTTTCCACCTCCCCCTTCCCCAAACTCCCAGCACCACCACTACCCCATTTTTTGCAAAGATCAGAAGCAGTACAGTGCTACTGGGAAGTCAACAGCCCCATAGAACAGCCGCCATCTCCATTAAACCGTGGAAAAGGTGATTCTCTCAAGGGTGGCAAAATACACCATGCTAAACTTAATTCCAAAACTTTGCTGGCAATTTGCTAGCTTTTTTGCTCAAAAGCTGGAATAATTTCTCAGCTTCTGCACCTTGGACAGCACATTGGAGGTCAACTAGCCCAAACTTCTAACCTGAGTGTCTCCTGTTAGAACGCCTGTCTATCCATCTGTTGCTTGACCACTTTTGAAAAGATGAGCTCACCCCTTTCCCATGCCACCTGCTCCAGATTTAAAATAATTCTAGTTTTTAGAAAGTTCTTGTTTTAAACTATAATATAACTCTTTAAATATGCTCTTGATAAAAAGAAAAAAAACATTTTATCCCTTTTCCATATGATACCCTGTTACCTGCTCAAAGACAGCTCAGTTACTGTCAGGCTCAACTTGGCTTCAGCCTCTGCCATCCTCCTTCATCCCCAGCTGGGGCCACTTGATCCTCACCTCTGGACTTAGTTCTGTTCTGGGGTGCTAGGACTGATCTTGGCCTTGGGCAAGAGGGATTTAAGGAGCTCAAGCTCAACTGTGTGGGATTAAAAATCAATTTTCTCTCAGCGCTAATCTGGATAATGTGGTTTTTTGTTGTGTCTCTTTTTCTGATTAAACTGGCTCTTACTTGTTTTTGTGATGATAATAGCTATCACTTTTTTGAGTGTTTGTTATGTGCCAGATACTGTGCTTTGCGTGTTATAGTTTATTTAATTCTACCAACAGTTCCCTACAGTAGATATTATTACCCTCAGTTTACAGATGAGGAAACTGACGCCAAGGGAAGTATAGTAACTTTCCCATGGTCACAGAGGTAATAAAAGAAATTGCTGAGGATACGACTCAGGCAAGCATCGCTCTGCAGCCCTATGGTTAGCCACTCTAATGCAATGCTATCTAGCCTGGCCTTTCTTTGTTCCTTCAGTTTTGGTGCCTGTTGATGCCCTGTGTTCCTCTCAGCACCTGTAGGTAGAGGGCATACCCTTTTTGGCCCCAATGCCTGGACTAAAGTCTTACTTGAATCCCAGCTCAGGGATAGAGCCTGGCCATATGCTTAGAGACTTCCCTGTCTGCTTCCCTGCCTGTCTACTTGCTTAGTTCCATCCACCTTACAAGCCTGGAACTTTTCTCAACACTCTCTCTCCCACCTGGTATGATATCTGGTATTCGCATATTTTCTCCTTTCCATAATCAGTGATGAGGCATTTAGAGAAGAGGTCCCCCCTACCATTTATGTTTAACTCCTGGTGGTCCCAAAAAGTAGCACAAGGATTCTTAATTGCCCCGTGGGAGAGACGCTTGGGAATCATGAGAAAGCTCATCTCATCTCATACTTAAGACAATACTGATTGTACCTAATCCCACTACCACTTCAGCAGCAAGAAAAGTGACTTATTACTGGGACCCTATTCCAAAGGCAAAGGAAGCAAAAGTATATTCTAAAGAGAAAAATATCCCTTGAGAGTTTCTTAAGGGAGATCACATTTTCAAATTCCTTTGGCATCTATGGATCTAATCAGTCAGGTCTGGAGACTAGTCTAAAAAGTGTGGAGTTTGCCAAGGTATAATTCTCTCCGGTTGAACTTTTTGTTCAGGAATCCACATGCCAGGCTTGGGAGTGTTTTCTTACAAGGACACAACAATATCAAACTCTTTGTGAAGGAAGGAAAAAGAGACAAAAAGCAACCCACCAAATAATTGCTTTGCTGACCCCAATCTGAGTTGGTTCCTATTCTTCATCTTGATTTTACTGTGTAGACAAAAATGAAGATTTCTTTCTAAGATCAAACGTTTTAAGGGGCAAATAAAAAGTGACAATCCAAATATGCATACTAAAAAATAATAATAATGACATCAAAACTCAAGCCAAAATAAAAAGACAAAAAACTGTATCCAGGCTCTTCCTAAACATGATAGCATTATGATGAACAACTAGCCCACAGTGAATGGCAAGTTAATTGTTCCTATTAATGTTGCCCTCGTCAGCCTCATAGTAGGGAAGGGTTTGATCTTGTGTTCTTTTAAGACAAGGCTCCAGACCCTAGGATCTCACTGGAGCTGATAACATGGCTTTCTGAATGAAGATTATAAAGGGGCAAAACCATAGATTTTGACAATTCCCAGAGCAAATCTCTTAACCTTGAGACCAGACTCTCCAGACCAGATCATGTGGGTATGGAGCATAGGCATGCGTATGATCAGAAATCTTCTCTGACATTTAATGAGTTTCTTTTGGTCATATATTGGAGTCACTGAGGGATCCCTTTTAACAACCCAGCTGAGGAATCTTAGAGATTGCAGACTGCAATCAGGTGCATTGCATAAATAGCCTTTTGAGTATTCCTGACATTGCCCTCTCATATAGTAGCTATAAAGAGGGACTGAAATGTGTACTTTAAATAGGCCAACTAAGTCACCACTATGGAATATGCTCTTCACATCATGTTTTGGTTAGAAAACTTGGGTTGTCACTTTTTCTTAGTTCTCTGAAGTGTGTGGGCTTAGAAATACATTCTCCCATTTTCACCCCCTGCAGAGTAAATCAAAACAAGATTGGAACAGGCCCAGACTAGAGTCAGATAGACAATTACTAAGTGCGTTGCAAGGTGGCCAATTCAGCTGGCCTCTGCCTCTGGGCTTAGCTCAGCCTATCACTGAAGGGAGAACCCTGGATAGGCAGAGTGCTGTAAAAGTGGTCATCTGATCTTCCCTGTGATACGCTGATCTACTGGGAAGAACCTCTGGGCCAGGACGCTCAGCTTCACCATGGCCTCTCTGTGAACATATCGCCCTGGAATAGGTGGTTCAGTGGCTGCAGAAGATCCCCAATCCTCTGGTTTTCTTTACTTTTCTTTTTCCATGACCCACTTTACTTTCCAGTATAAATGTTGAGTACATCAATCTCAACTCTAGATAAGAGCAAATTCATTTATTTAAACTTGATTGAAGATATAAAACAAAAAGAAAAACTAAAACCCAGGCCACCACATCATGCTATATTTGGAGATATAGACAGACACATCAAGTTTAAAATTAGGAAGCAGATCCAGATTGAAAAGGCTGCCTAGCTCAGTGATTCCATCAGTAACTGCAAATATGCTATTCTCTTCGAAGAAAAACGTTCATACTAGACTCTGAGGAACACAGAACCAGGCTGGGTCAGTCGATTATGTCATTCTGTTCTCCTGGCCCATAACTGGTTCAAAGAGTGGGCTTGTGATCTACATCGTGCTAATCAATGATCTTCCTTAGGATATTTCAAACTGAAGTTGGGAGGGAGATTTTCCCTTTTCTCCTGCATTGTAAAGATGGAATTCAGAGATGCCCGTAGCCATATTCCTTTCAAATAGAAAAATTCTGTAATGAAGACCACAGAAGGAAATTGAATGAGCTATAAGATTGAAGAAGGGAGAACGAGAGAGAGGGAGAGGAGAGAGAGAGAGAACACACAGAGTGACAAAGAAAGACAGAGTCTCGATGACATTATAGACCTTGAGTCTTGTCCCTGACGTTAGTCCCACTCTTATTAGAATTGCCTTGATTATCAGGCTAATGAATTACTTTTTATTCCTGGGTCTTTCTCTTTTAACTGACTTCTAAATATTGGCATCTCCAAGGTTGGGTCTCAAATCATGTTTTCATCTTTATCTACACTCACTCCTTTGGTAATCTAACATAGCCCCATGGCTTTAAGAACCATTTATGCTGACATTGTCGTCTATAACTCTAGCCCTGATTTCTACACCCATATGTCTGGCTGCCTATTTAACAATGTCTCTTGGTAGTCTGGTGGTCATTTTGATTCAACATGTACAACACAGCACTCTCTCCTTCTCTGACCCTTCACCCCTCCTTATCTTGTAATGGCACCACCAATTGCATTTTTCAGTTGTTCAGATCAGAAACCTAAGCATTCTCCTTGACACCTCTCTATCGTACCTCTGACGTCCAATCCATCACCAAATTTGCTGATTCTATGTTTAAAATAAATTTCTTATCTGTCTACTTCTTTCCATCTCATCTTTTCCCGCAACAGTCTCCTAACTGGTTTCCTTGCTTTTACTCTCAACCACTACTCTCCATCCCCACACAGCACACAGAGCATGCTTTTTAGAATTTGAAAGACATGATGCCACTTCTGTGCTTTTTTCCCCCTCAGCCGCTTCTACAATATTTCATGACATCCAAACTTCTTATCATGGTCCACAAGACTTTATGATCTGTCCCTGTCCATATTTCCAAGTCTTCTGTGCTTGAAACTGTCAAATGTGTTCTCTGCCTCAGGGTTCTTACATTTGCTCATCTCTACCCAGAATGTTTGCATGACTGGCTCTTTTTTCACTATTAAAATGCCTAAAAAAAAAAAGCCTTCTTTATCCCCCAAATCTAAGTTGATTTCTCAGTAATACTCTATACACTATGTTATTTAACTATCTTACCACATCTGATTTTTTTAATTCATTCTTTGTATTTTATCTCTCTATGCTAGAATATAAGCACCAAAAACTTTGGAAAATTTTTTCACTAACATACCCTCAGCACCTAAACAGCTCCCGACAAAGAGAAGTGCTCAATAAGTGTCTGCTGAATGTATAAATGAAAGATATTTAGTTAGGTTTCTTTACTTTCAAGTGAAAGAGATTTCAAGATACAAAATATTTTCTCCATGATTACACATAAAAATCAATGATAATAAGTTTGATAGTTATGGAACTCAAGTTATAAAGCTGTGCTGAATGTTATAACAACAGCAGCAACAGTGATGCATACTGTTTATTGAGCATTTACTGTATTCTAGACACAGGACTTTATATTAGTCTAATTTAATCTTCACAGAAACCCTGTAAGGTAGGTATCTTAATTTTCTTCTCACAGTGTTAGAAACTGAGACTCAGAGATTACATGACCCGTCCAAGATTATATACCAAGTAAAATTGGTGAGTCTCAAACTTGAACTTGGGAGTTCTTATTCCAATGTCAGTGTTTACCCCATAGCATCACAGTATCTCTCTAAAGTAAATATAATAAAAGAATATGAAAGATGAATATTTAACAAAGTCAGCTTCTCACTTTTTATCAGGTATGAAGTTTTAGACATTTTGCTAGATAGAAGCTTAACTGTCTAAAATTGTAGAATAAAATATGAGACAAAAAGCACTTCATGGGGAAACCAAGGAAAATTAGCTTAACAAACAATTTTAATAATCAAAGGATGTCAAAAGTCTAAAGTTCATTCTCTATTACACGTTTTAATGTAATGTAGCTTTAGAAGACATAAAATAATATCTACCCAAATATCTCATAGTGAAAATGAGATATTATGAAAGTTACTGTGAAAGTATTTTGAGTAAGAAAATTATATCATGCGCATGTGAGGTTTAACTATTTTTAGGTCAGCTAACATCTTATTCTAGGGACAAATGTCTGCTCATCCAAGGAGCTTGTAACTTTCTGGGTAAAGATGCTCCACAGATTGTTTCTCTTTAGGGGGAGAAGAAGAAGAAGTAAAAGAAGAAGGAGGACGAAGAAAGAGAAGAAGAGAGGGAGGGAAGAAGGAAGGAAGGAAAGAAGGAAGAAAGAAAAGGAAGAAAAAGGGGCAGGAGAAAAAAAAGAAAGAAAGAGGAAGAATGAAGAAAAGGAGAGACAAAGGAAGGAAGGAAAAAAGGAAGGAGAAAAAGAGGAGCTCTGAACCTTGTCTGCCATGAGATGAGCCCTCTGCTCCAATCACTGAGGACCTCTCTGTCCTCTCAGTGTTCTAGATACTCCCTCGGGCACTAATGCCTGTGCTTCATTCAGCTCTGAGACTCACAGGCTGGCCTCACATCTTCTTACGTCTGTTTACTTGGGTGTAGCCTCTCTGATCCTCTTTCTGTCTCAGAGGTCTAGGGAAATGATTGTAAACAGTGCACAGAAGCTACTGGCTAATTTCCTTCCCACCCAGGTAGACCCATCATTGGACTGCTGCTCCATCCTGATTTGGAATCTCAGCAGTTTCTCCACAGCTCTCTCTCCCCTCAAGGTGTCTATTAGTTTATAATGGTCACACTACATCACCGTCTCTTTTATCTATGACTTACCTCCTCAGGACCACTCTATTCTCTGATATATTTGATGAAACTCTTATTTTCTTTAACTCTTCTCCAAGCTATAACTCAGCCAGGATTTTTGCCAACCTTATCTTCTCTCAGCAGTCTTAACTGATGCAGCCAATTTTTTGCCCTATTCCCTCTCATCTTCTCCATCTCTAGGACAGATGTTTCCTTCTCTTCTTATTAATTATCACAAATACCCAAATAAAACCTAAATATAGAAGAACTTATTTTCTCTTTTCAATCAATAGGAATTAAAGGTCTGCTATCCATTCCTTTCTGTGACTAAGAAAATCCCTGGGAAGAAAAATAAAAATAAAAACACTGAAATTACCCATTTATTTAATTACAAGGCATTTGCTTTCATAAGCCACATTTTCACTGCTGCGAAGATTCTGATTTGGCAACAAAAGGCAAAAGCTATTTCTAGTGAGAGCGGCAAGGAGTCAACGTTAGCAATGCGACAGTGTGAAGAATGCATGTGGAGCGGCTTTAATGGCTTTCTACCTTTGAGGGAGGGGCAACCAGGAGGTGGGGAACACAGGCATGGGAAGGCACAGATATAGAGAGATGGATAAAGTAAAGGCAGGAAGATCAAGGGATGGAACAAAATGTTGGAAAGGGATAGAGTAACACAAAGAAACTCATATACAGAGACAGGGACAGAATGGAGAGCCAAGAAAGAGACATAGGAAGTAATAGATAGAAAGTAATGAAGGGCAGAAAAAGTAAGAGACCTAGAGAGAGACAGAGATGAAGTTTACAAGGCAAAGTCATTAAAAGTTGGTCAGATTTCCCTGGGACAATGGCTGCAATTCAGGTCATTGTCACCTGATGGTGATAACAATTTTAAGGTTTATATGTTGCCATTTATCATTATAAGTCTCACAGATAAATGCACAAGATTCAAGTACTGCTTGACATTTTTGTACTGAATAAGTTTCTAACTAAGATAGGAATGTGTATTAAACCAGTGTTCTCTTTTAGAGATAAATGAGTAATATAAATAGAAGAAAAACTTAAAGAAATTGAACAATCTAAGCACAATTGAGGTCTGCTAGCCAATTTAACTTCAGTTTTCCTATGTATCTGCACAGTCCAGATCCATCATTGACTTTTTCAGACAGTGAAGAGCAGATGTAGGACTTGGCCCAGAAGCTCTTACTTTAAGCCGTCTAGTTTCAACACTAGATGCTCAAAGGGCTGCAGGCCTCAGGATTTCTCATGAAACTTTATTGTTTTAGTATGAACATCTTTAATCATAGTATTATAACCTAAGCATATTAGTACCAAAGTTCATGGATTCTATTTATTATAGTTGCAGGATAAAATATCTTCTCTGTCTTACAGATCACTTGAAGGGTTCATGGGCTGCATTTAGCTCTGGAATGGCAAATAGATTTTATCTCAAGAGCAAATTATGGTTAACAGGTGGTAGCTACCAAGGAAGCTTTGCTGAGAAGGGACGTGTTGAGAATGAGTGCACACTCAGAGGGAAGGAACAATGAGCCTGACCAGCTCTGTGTGCCAGCCACAAATACAGGAGGCAGGAGTGATGGCAAGGTGCTTGCTGTCAACTAACTGAGGATCTTACAGCCTGGCAAGAGCTACCTTACTAAACTATGTTTAAGTGTCCACAGTGTGAGACTGTTCTCTTCTTCTGCAGGCCCAAAAGGAAGAATATAGTAGAATGTAGAACTAGCCAAAAGGAACAAGGCAAGCTACTTCCTAGTTTCAACTGAACTCTTATTTCAGCTTCCTAATTGCATGCCGGTTTATCTCTAGCAGTTATAGAAGGGAAAGAAAAAGGGACAATAAGTTTCATTCATTTCCATTCACATTAATATAGTGACTACTGTATGCCAAACACTTGGGATACATTGATTAATGTGACATTATCTAGTTCTCATGGAATTCACAGCCTAGTTGGGGTAGGCAGGGAGATCAATCAAATCGAGAATTATTTTAATACGCTATGAGTCATGCAATAGTGAATGCCAGTCTCCTACATAAAACCTTTCTGTGACCCATTGCTTCCTGCTGAAGGGGCAAATTTTTTAGTAAGGCACACAGATCTCTGTTAACACAAATTCTGTTTACCTCCCCAACTTTCTCTACCCTGAACTTTATGCTTCACCTGCACTGGACCATTTTCAATTTCTCAAGTCATATTTTAGTCGTCTCCAGACTTTCATCATCTAGAAAACTCTTATCTCCTTTCCCACCTCATGCCTTGCCTGCTCTGCTCACCAACTCAGACTGCCTTCCTCCAGCAAATCTCTGACCTCACCTGTCTGACCCTCTATGTTCACAGATCACACTATACTTTGCTCATCAGAGCACTTACCACATTGTATCACAATTGCCTTGTGACCTGTTTCTGCCTGCAGGCTTCTTGCTCTATGAGGGCAAGGACCAGAAATACTTGTTCATCATTACATTCTCAGCAAGTAGCACAACGCCTGGCACAAATCAGGCTCTTATGGAATATTTGTCACGTTAGTAAGTAAACAGAAGTTGTCTTCAGTTTACCATTGTTGAATATTAGACAGAGAAAGTGGTCACAAGAGATTTATTTGCATCTCAGAGGAAAGAATTGATCACTTTTCATCTCAATAGCTTGTAAATTTTTCTAAGAATATCACTCTAGGTAATCCCCTGATACTTATTTTCAGCTTTTAAGCTATAAGATGTTAGCTAATATATGTAAAATTTTACCCCTCCCATGGACATCTGGGTTCTGGAAGGTAAAAAGACTTTCAGAACGGAATAAATGAAGAGCAATGACAATTAATATATGCAAAGAGCTTTAGGATTTTCAAAAAGCTTCCTAAGTATTTTTATTTGCTTCCTACAGTAAATAGAGGCCCAGAAAGCTTAATGGCTTGCCACCATCACAAAAACCAAAAGAACAGAACTAAGAGTCAAAGATGGGTGGATCTTTTAAGTCCAGATAGTATGCCCTTCCTTCCAAAACAGCGTGTCTCTCTGTGGTTGATAATTCTAGGCACTGAATAGAGTGTGAGAGAGCTATTTGAGGATAGAGTGGGTCTGCCTGGTGCCATCCAAATCACACCATGTAAGTAACTTCTTCCTCTGCCCACGGTGAAGCTGTCTCTGGGGAGAAGATATGGCAATGACTCCTCTTGAAACCCATTATTGAACTCCCATCTGGGTCCCGTGCTAAGCTAAGGTGTCATCTTATACTCTAAGATGAGTGCAAGACATGCACAGGTATATAATGGGCAGAGATAGAACAATTTACATGCCAAGGCACCATCCTAACTAGAAAAAGCATTTTCTCTCAGGAATTGCATTGGATGCCAATTGATGGTGGATGTGAACCCATGTCCTGGCAGTGTGGAGTCCCTTCCAGATATTAATGCTGTCGTGGGAGTGCCAAAGCTAAGATGAACAACAAGGCCTGAAGAGATGGGAAGATATGAATAAAGAATTAATCTGAAGTTAGGAACTGAGTATCATTTGAATCTAAGAAGCATGCATGCAAGATCAAATCAAGTTTTTTGGGCAGCATTCTGCTAGGCTATGATTCTTTTGGAAAGTTTAAACCTTAAACCCCGAAAATGATCTTCTATGAGCAGAGCCTTAGACAGCTGACCAGGAAATAAGTTGAAGACTGAGAAACTAAATACAGAAGTAAGGTAGTCATCAACACTTATGAATGAATCTCATCTCTAAAATTCCTAGAGTCTTTTCTTGTTCTCTCCTGCACAGTCTAGATTCAGCCTTTGTCCACTTTCCATTTCCGTCCATTTGCAAGTCAGGAAGCCTTTCCTCCCCTTCTTTCAGCTCCGGATTGGCAACACACAGGGACTTAATATTCTCTCTGTCACTCAGCCTTCCCTTACCTCAGGGAAAAAAACTGCCATTGATTACAGACCTACTAAATTAAAGCTTCAGGAGACTTAAGTGAGCAATTATTATCAACTATAAAATACTGGAAATTGTTTATTAGGCATCATCTTGTTGTTTACTCTGACAGGTTCCTGTTGAGCTTTCTCTCAATTACTCTGTGAAGCTGGAGGACTGTTTCAAAGCATCTGATTGGTTTCTGAGTTTTCAGAGTTCACAGCTGAGACAGGGTTACTCCTCAGGATTCAGGAGTGTCAATTCATCCATCCCCTGCCTGAAGGCAGACTTTAATTACATCAGTGTAAATTAAGAAAGTAGGAGCTTGGTGAAGATAGAAAATAGGGATTTCTAATTTAAAATTGCCCATGAATGGGAATTCCTAAATATCCCTGTGTCATGGTAGAAACATTTGGAGGTCAAGGCTGTCCCTGCTGTATTGGCTATACACAGAACAGATTGTGTCTATAGCATGTCATTTTCTGTGATTCCTATAGCCAAACATCTGGATTATACACTGGATTCCTGTTTATTTTTCAAGCGAGGTTCTCCAGGTTGGATTCTGTGAGTCTCTGATAGGTTCCAATAAAGATAAGATAGCCTAGTTTGTTTCTATTGCTTCTTGCCCATCATGGTAGAGGCATATTCACACCTAGTGTCCTAAATACTCATGAAACGCCGTAAGATGTTCTGGAAGTAGAGGGTCACCTAATTCAGCTCAGGTGGTCCAAGGAAGTGTCTCTAGAGGCCACACTAACCTGAATCTTGAAGGATATTATTGAAAGGTGGGTAAAGCGGGAAGGGTATTCCATGAAGAATGAGCAACACATGCAAAAGCTGAGAAAGTGAGAGGGATTATGGTATGATCAAACAATTAAAAGGTTTTGGGCACTCCTGAACATAGGGTTCACAGGTGGAGGAACTGGAATTAAAGCTGGAAGAGTGGGTCGGAATTGTGAACTTTGTTCTGAAGGTGAGGGAGTACCAATGGGAGAGGATGTGCTCCCTTCGATTTGTCCTGCAGCTGCCAGTTGTGTAGAGAGAGACCTGGGAGAGTAGAGTCATGGGGAAGGCAGGCATCTCAGAGTAGTAGTCCAGATAGGAAACAAGGCATCCAACTGTAGGGAAACACCACTTTTTAGGTAAAGTAGGATTCGGGCAACAGTAAAGAAAAAGAAACTGGCTCCACTTGAAATCAACAGAGACAGAGAAGCCAGCTAGGGGTAAATTGGAATGGTGATAGAAATTAGAATAAGTGCCCTGCAGAGAAATATTGGGCCTGTGAAAATGTGATATATGAAAGGCTGGACTTAATGCAATGTTCTTAAAACAACCTCCTTCTCTCTTACTGATTCCATGTTCACATGCATATCAATCCTTTAGTTTAATATTCAGGGTTTCCTATCCCGCCCTTATCCTCATCTAAATTTTCACTCTTTCTCATCCTTATTTCCCAAATTTTCTGTGCTGAGCCATTCTCCATTTTACCTTCAACATGTGACCTGTGAGTTGGCCCTGCTGTTTATCTATAATCCCCTTGGTTCTGTGGTTTCTGTAGCTGAAGCCCAGGTAAAGCCACAAGTCTTCCAGGAAGCCTCTCCAGTGGCTCATGCCAACTCCCCTCCCTCTCACTGAATTTTCTGTTATTTCTATAGTTAGAGCCACACAATAAACAGTTTACTAAATATATTGCCTCATTATTTCTTATCCAAGAAAACAATAAAATTTTAGCTTGCGGGCAAGGACTTTGTCTTATACATCTTTTGCTTAGCCCGTAAAATTTAGCACGAGAGAAAAAAAATGATAGCAACCTAGAAAATTCATCATTAGTATTTTAGTATTAGAGTAGTAGTCTAATACTAAATATTAGTATTTAGAATATTAGAATATATTAGAATATTCCAATAGAAATATTCTATCACATTAGAATATATCATCAGTATTTACAATATAATTATTAGGGCCCTGCCCAGGATACCACAACTGAAGGCAAACTGGAACAACCAGGTAACATCAAAAACAGTTATATGAGAAAAAGTCGAAAATGAAGATGTTTGCAAATTTCAAGAGAAACATGAGGGTCATGGTATTTAGAGAGCTATCATATGGTGGAAGGATTTAGACTTGTTCTGTCTTACTAAGGTATAAAACCAGGAAAATGAGTAAAAATTATAAGGAAAAGCTTTTCAGCTCAACATAAAGAGGTGATTTCTCAAGGTCAAAGCTGCCAAAGACGGAGCAGGATGTTCCAAGAGGTCATGAGTTCCTCTCTGCTGGTGATATGCAAGCAGAAGCTTCATACCAATAGTAAGGGATGTCAATGTGGGCTAGTGGTTAAGAGCGTGGGCTTTGTTTCCTGCACTATAAAATGAGAATGACAATAGTTTCCTCACAGAATTAATATCGGGATTAAATGCAATGCATATGTAAAAGTGTTTAGCAAAGTTCATTAATGGTAGTTCTATTTTAAAACAATTAATATAATAAAGAAATTTGCACATGAATGGGGGAAGCATCAAATTAGATATCATTTAAGTATCTCCCAAACCAGATGTCTATGATCATAAGTATCTCCTAGTGAACTTGGATTTATAGAGATGGTATATCTTCAGTGGAGGGCTGGTATCACATGGCTCCACTTCCCTAATGAATTACAACAGTCATTTTGGACCCAGAGGACTAGTAAGGCAAAAATCACCAGAAATGCACTGGATCTAGAAAAGTTGATTGTAACTAGGAGCAGAGAATTATTAAAATATGGCTACAGGCAAGAAACCAGAAATCAAGGTCACCAAGTCAAAAAACTGATGCCAGGAATATAGATAGGGAGTCAGAATGCAGACTGACTTAATAGCATCTAGAAATTCAGAGCATCTGGAAATAAGAGTTTACATGAGGTTACATGTAAAAATCAAGCAGATGAGTCTGGCAGGTCTGTATCTTCATAATAAAAACTTCATTATAGGCAAGAGCGGCTTCGCCCAGGGCCCAATGACACATTCCCTGGTGGAACAGGGCTCTGAGCATCTCTCTTTAAATCTAATGAAGGCACACACCTCCAGAGATGGAGCCCAAGACACTTTAAAAAGGCCATCCTCTCCCCATACTGTTCCTGCACGTGCAACTGCTGGTCAAGTATCTGAGTTCCCTCATCCTTGTTTCTTCATCCAGGCTGCTAGCACCTACTGCGAATTTCTCTTCCCATCACTGTTTCTCCAGCTCATCTTGATGGCAACTCACCTGCTGTTTTAGTTTTGGTCTCAGCTCTTTCACCCTACTTCATTCATTCTTTCATTTATACTAGCGTTGGGGACACCTACACTCTCCCTAGGGTCTGACCTTGACTCAGCCTCTGATTTTTGTTTTTCCACTTCCACAGAAGTGCTGACATATTGAAAGGGCATGACACCTGTGACCCTGCCTGAATTACAACTACTAGTCTGGGGGTGGGGGCGCAGAGAGCTCTGCGCCTGAGATGAGGTAAGGGGTAGCACCAGCTGGGAAGTCGAGAGTGAGCGGTGGTGGAACACTACCTCTGACAATTACCCTGGCCTTTCATAGTTCCCCAGGTGGCCTGACTTTCTCAAGGCAGCTCTTCAGAGGGGCTCCATTTCAGCTAGAAGAGTGACTTGGACATATGTACAACCTGGACTTTTCTCTCCAACTGCAAACAGCAAAGTATTTATAAGGGTACAGAAGCACCTGTATTAGCTCAATGCAATGGGAACCCTGTAATAGCCCAAGGTTTATTCCCCTACTCTCATTTTATTTTTTGAAGTGAAATCATTGTGTTGTCAACCTTGGTGAGGGTTAGCCTGTTTGACTGAGGCAGTAATTTGACAAGATGTGTCTTTACTGTCATTCAAACTGTGGAATAGAGCTCTTAGCATATGCAGGGTTTGTTCTCTCTGCCACCTCCATCTCCTCTTTGTGAAACTTTGCCTTCTCCTTGGAGATACGCCTCCTTAAAGATTAAGAAGAAAAAAATCTCATATGAATCCTGGGAGGTCAAGAGGGCACAGTGAGCTCCTAAGATTCAAGATGAGCTTCAATGCCAGTGGGAGCTCTCCAGGGACAGGGAGGGGCTGGAAATTAAGACAGAGACAGCAGCATGGGTTCTGCTGGCAGAGGCTCCTGCCTATCTCCATTAATCAACCCCAATGAATTAATTCCTCATCAAGAATGATGAATGAAAGCCTCCAAGACCTGGCACGAGGCTGGCTTGGTGAGGGACCAAGACTGCTAAAATACCTGCCTGACTTGTCCCAAAGGTTGGGGGCAGGGAATCAAAACCAAGGAAAATTCCTGGCTCTGACTGCTTCCCTGGCCTCCAGAGACTCAGACAAGTATGTTGAATTCCAGATACCCTTGGAAATCGGAGGCAGTCAAAATCTGGATTTTGTATTAATAAAGCTTAGTGATTGAGAGTTTGAATTTTAGAGCCAGAGACACCTGGAATTCTGGCTTGTAAACTTGGGCAAGGCATATGACTTCTCCAGCTATAAAACGGGGATGATAATACTGATCCCGGAGTGCCAGGAAATGGTAGCTGTTATTATGAGTGTGTAACGCACCTTCCCAACTGCACCTCTGGTTCCCACAATGGCAACTTTATGGTCTGGGATTGGGGGTTATGTGAGCACTGTGCTGACCAGCCAGGAAACCAGAAAACAAAAAAGAGATGTGTCTATTGACCCTTATTTGGAATTGGGATCCTCTCCTAGGTCTCATCCTCCTTGTTGCTTGACTCGGCCCTACTGGGCCTATACTCTAGAGTTGTAAGCACAACAGGTCCCCTGGTTGGGAAGCTGGAGAGCCTGTGCATATCTTCTTCTGAGAAACTCTTGAATTTATTGTTGGAATACACTACATGATTTTTTCTACATACATTCCCAGCAAACATCTGCGTAAGCAGTGTGCCAGGCATCACTCTGGACAAAGGGATACAAACACAAATGAAATGTGAACCCTGCCTTTGCGGGACCCACCCAGAGTGTAAGATGGAAACAGGCATCAATGAACAGTAAGGAAGCCATGCAGGGAGTGCTTTAACAGTGCACATGAGGTAAACAGAGTGGATGTGCCTCAAGAAAAAGGATAGGACCACCTAATGCGACAAAGGCTGCTTCGGGAGACTTGACCTTCACTCCTGCTGAAGCCTGCCTTTGTTATGAAGCCTTCACCAGTTAAACAAGTCTCTTTTCTCTATCCAGTGGTGCCATTCACTTCAGAATTTAAATATTTTGTTTCTTTTATATTTATTTTCTCCTCCCGAACCAGAATTAAATGAGGCTTAAACTAAAGGAGATGGTGTTCATAAAGTACCCGGCACACAGTCGATGGCAACAAATGTTAGTTTTCTTTTACTACTTCCCTGCCTGGGGCTGGTGCCTATGCCATAGAGTTGGTTGAACCATACAAATTACCATTCCTGTTGGACTAGAATGGTTGAATGTTAGTAATTTCAAATGGCTCAAATTAATATTTTATTTGGTGACCCAAAGTTGCTTGATGCAAAAATTGATTTTCTTTAGAAGAAAACATCTCTTCCTGGCAATGACTGAGGGCAGATGAGCAGTCTTGTTCTCTAGATACAGCATGTTTTGAACATCAGCTACATGCAAGGCACCGTACAAGGACCTGGCGATGTAGCGGTAGAAGGCTCCAGCCCTCGAAGAGCTGACAATCCAAGAAAAAGATAAGCAAGAAGTTATAATTCAATATGATGATTAGTATAGTAAAAATCCAAACAATATGCCATAGAATGCGAGAAGGGGAATAAGGAGCTGGTCTGAGGGGAATCGAGAAAAATCATATAGTAGGGGTGACATTGGACCTAAACCCAAAAGGCTGCAGAGGCATTCTTTACAAAGCCAGGCATTCCAAGCAAAGAGAACAGAACTATGAGAGCAGTACATGGCAATTTTAAGGAACCAGTGGACCAATGTTTCCAAAAAAAATATGAACTAGTAAATATAAGTATCCTCATATAAATCTTCGAAAGGAAACCAATGCTTCTAATTGGAGAGATATAGGTAATCCTGTTTGCCAGGAAAATGAACAGGATTTTCTCCTGGGGCTCTTCCTTCACAAAGGAGTTGGTATTCTGGCAGCTGTGTTGGGCCCTAGGCCCGCGCCCTCCCGCCGGCAGTGTCTGTGGCCCACCACAAGCCTCATCTGACCTCGGGCCAGCCTGTCAGGGGGTGGAATTTCTCAGACTTCCACTCTCCCATTAACTGCAAGCAATAAACTCTCTCTGCCAGGAAAGAGGTTGTTTCTTTGTCCTTCTTCTCATGGCCACATTGCCAGCCCATGCTGAGGGCAGCAGCTCTATTGATGTTATTGATGCTTCCGTGGGCGGGGGAGGCAGGGGACTGATGTTGTTCTGTCAGACACGTGTGCTAGATAAATTGTTCCGAGCGGTACTGCTTTCCATCCTCCCCCCATCTTGCCTCCCAACTCCAAGTCCTTCATTATTATGTGAGAGCCTGGCCTTCATTCTGCATGTCCCAGAGCCAGGCCACATTCTTCGAACTGGGCTGAAGTTGCAGAACCTCCGTGGGGTGACCAGAAAGGCACTGATGGGTGTGTGGGGTGGGGGTAAGGGGGGATGTTGAAAGTGGGAGGGAGCCAAATCCCAGGGAAAAGAGGTCTCAGGCAACTACCAAAGACTATTCAGTACCTGAGTACAGGGCAGAGCTGGAGAAAGGCTTGAGAAAGAAGGCAGGTCTCTTTATAAGTCCCTCCTATATTGTTGACTGTTGGAATTTTTGTAAAGAATAGATAAATACCTATACATAAAATAGCATCTGTATTTCTCTAATTAAACTTATTTTGTCAAAGGATTTTTAGGAAGAGCTTGGGCAGTCTGATGCTTCTCAGCCCCTCCCCTTCCCCCATCCCAAATTAATATTTCAGCAGGGTGTCTGTACTCTCAGTAAATATACTAGGATCAATTGTTTGTTATAGCCCCTGCTCAAATCCGCCTTAGACGGTAATATTTTAAAGTTGATTGGATCTTAAAATTGTAAGAGGTCCCCAGTGTCATGACTTTGCTAGCATTATCAGCTCAGCCATGTCTTACCAAGCACTCTCTTACTAAAACACAATGCTCCCTCACCACCACCCCACACCAACCACTGAGGGAGGCTCACTTAAGAATCAAGTGATGGCGAAGCATGAGGATGCTCTCCTAGCCTACCCGGGTGACCTTGGGAGTGCGGGAATGTCTCCTTGCAGAGCCAATAAAGGCTCCAAGCTGTTTTCCCCCTCTCCCTTCTTTTCCCTTTTCCTTTTTATATGCCCGTTGACAGTGTCATCTCTCAACTTGATAAACTTGTCAGAGGGAGCTCCGGGAAAGTGTGACACAGAGGTTGGAGTGATTGCTGAGTATGCAGGGAGAGGGGGCTGGGGAGTTGTGGGTGGCACTTGGATATTAGCCTGGGGGCAGGCAGCTGTTTGGGGTTTTCCTGGCTCACTGGCAATGAACACCACCTCCACTGTGCAGTCTTAGCAGACCAGGCCCTGAGAGGAGGAAAAGGGAGCTTCAGAGCCCACGATGTGATGGGAACTGAGGGAGATGTGGATGGACAGTGCCAGCCAAGGAGTGTGCGAGGCTGCATGTGTGTGCATCTGTGTATCACACTGTGTGAAATGTGTGCAGGGCATGCATGAGACAGGCCATGTGAGGCTGTCTGAGGGTAGCTGGGCATGATGGAGCACGAAAAATAAAGAGCATTAGAGCGCTTTCGATAAAGCAAACTAGAAACTATGGCTTGGGTGTTTTCTCTGAACTCTTCTACCAATTTCTTCCTAAAAGATCGTTTCAGATACCCACCTGATATCAGTAATCATCCATAATCATGGAAGTTCACACTGAAAATTATCTTTTGAGCATAGACAGTAAGTCTTCTGACACAATGGTTTATGTCACTGGCATTCTATTGATATTAATTGAACAAATGTTGAATCAATTAATGAAATTTAGCTTGACCTAATTTGCTGGGGTACAGGGAAAAATCCACGTTAAATGAGTATTGGGGGGAGGAGTGTAGTAGAAAGATTTGAATTTGAACACAGATCTGCCTGAATTACCTCTCCTCTCCAATCCTGTTTCTTCATCTGTACGATGGGTGATCTGAAAATTCATTATAGAGGATATCATAAAATATTTTAACTTCTAGATGAAAATTCCAGATGATTTCATGGGGATCAGTGAAACAGTGCAAATGAAAGACATTTGTATATTGCAAAGCACTGTATGAATTCAGGAAGACTGTTCGATCTCCACTGGGATAGATCCCCTTGTTATAGGCTCTTATAGTCCCTGTATTTACCCTCTCATAGAGCCTACAAATTACCCCACCTCCATTTTTCTCTCTAGAGGAAAAGACCTGGCAATCCGCCAAAGAAACAGGTGTTCTCTCTTCCCTGTAGTATTTAATAGTATAATAAACTTCTGCCCCAGTGCCTCTGAGTGATTAGGTTACATCTCAGGTGCTGCCTTGAAGAGTCAAGACCAAGAAATTCACCTCACTCGGGAAGTGCAATAATTATTCTAAGGTGCCCTACCTAGAGTGTGATATTTATATTATAAGATAGGATTTAGGTCTAAAACTAAGGAAAGTTGTCAGAGCTCAAGATTATTGATACAAGTGTGAATACCAACACTGACAGCTCATGGGAAGAGCTCTAGTTGTGTCCAGGTTTCTAAACTGGGAGGGAGGTGAAATTAATAAATAAGGTCTTTGACAATACCTGGAGAAGGAGGGGATCATCATCCCAGCTCACTGGCTTACCTTTACGGCCTTCACACAAAGAGAACTCCATTTTGGAAGCACGATGTGACTAACCATACCCACCAAACACACAGGAATGAAATTGCTAATGTAATTAATATATTAAAAGGTCATTGATGAGCTCTACTTAGTCGAATAATATGTTTAAAAGAAAAAGTAACCCCATTATTATCCAGAGATTATCCATGTTCAAATAATTATAATGCAGTAGAGTTTAGGTTGTCAGTGCGATGTAATGAGAAAGAGCAATTGACATGCTAAGGCCTGGGGTCTTGTTTCCAGCTTTGCATCAACTAGCCTCATGACCTCTGGACCTCAGTTTCCTCAACTGCAAAATAAGGGAGTTGGAGCAGAAAGGTCTCATCCAGTTTTATATCGTGAGAGTCAATACTGAGTACAATTTCATCGCTCTTTGTTGATACAGAGGCATGCGAGGATCCTGCATGCCTATGGTCGCCATTTTGAACATCAGTGGCCTTTGTCTGAGAGAGCGTCAGCTGATGGAGAGCCCTGATTAATATAATAGGAGATAACAGGGCTTACGGTCGTCACTTTCTTCTTCTCTGCAGCTCTTCTCTCCTTGGGGAGCTAAATAAGACTGGTCAGTTTTGCTTTCTTTTTTAAATTTGCAGGTTTTTATCCACACCGCCAACAGGGATTTTGGTTTTTCATTTACTTTCACTGCAGGTTTCAATCTTCCCCACCCCCAAAACAATATCCTCTACACTGTTACGTGAAAAAAGAGGAAAAAGAAAAAAAATGCTTCAAATTGGCTCTGCCTCAAGCTTTTGGCAACTTTTACTGTGTGGGTCTGCAGAACCTAAATTTGGGGCCTGCGCTATTTGGTGGTGTCTTTGCCTCAGAGGAATCTTCTAGCTTTTTTCCATTTCAAAGCCCTTGGGTCCACACAAATGCTCTCAGAAACAGCTTCCCTCCGACCCCTAGCAAAAATTCAGGTTTGTCACCAGGAAAGAAGAGGTTTTTCTGTGGAAATCTTCCTCATGCTGGTTATAAAGCCACTCACATCTCAGTGTGAACTCCGCTAACTCCACCGTTGTCTTTGTGAGTGAGAAGTGAAATCCACACAAAGGTATAAAGAGCTGATCCATATAAAGATCGCTCTCGGATTTCCATTGGGCAGCAGCTTTCTGATGACTGCATCTTTGCTGTAGACAGCTGTGCAATTGAGACAACAGCAGGGCTCCAGATGTGCTGGGACTTGCTAGGCAACAGACTTAGAAGTTTGGCCAAATCAGCCCCAGATAATCACCAGAGAAGGGGGGAAAAAAATGCAAGGCCGGTGCAGAGTTTTTGTTGTAATTCAGGGGCTGGGGCATGAATCCAGAGGACAAGGAGGGAACAAGTTGGAATGGAAGGTTGACTTCTCATATAATGCCTGAGGCCTTCTTTGCCTGTGAAAAACTCACAGAAGAGTGGAGCTGAGAAAGCCCATCTGGAGAGGTGGTGCAGCACAATGGTTAGAAGTATGGACTCCTGAGTCCAGGGGACCTTGGTTTGAATCTCAGCCCTACCTCTACTAGCTGTGTGACCTCAGGGCTGTTCCAAAGCAATAGAACATGATTGACACATTTAATCATAATTGCCCCTTCTTTTACAAGGTGGAATTTAACAACCAGCAATTCGCTGTGACAAGATCAAGATCGAACAGTTAGCAAGTAGTAAAGATTAGTCTGAAATCCAGTTCTCCTAATTCCCCATTCAGTGTTATTTCCTCTACACCAGTGACTTCAGATTTACTGATTATAAGAATCATCTGGTTGAGTAACTCTTGAGTGGCATTTGAAATTTGAAAATTAATCTCAGGTGAGTCTTAAGATGGACAAGAAAGTCAAGACCCTTACTGCACTATAGTACTTAAGAGGGAAGAGAAAGGTTCTTGTTCCTTATATATCTCTTCATACATACAGAAGGGGTGGGCAGGGGAGGAACCATCATCTCAAGAGGTGAAAAGGACCCCAGAGGAGTAATCTAAACAGTTCTTGGTGATACATTTGCATAAACAAAGTAACTAACTTTTTACAGAACTTCAGGAGAGAACACCCCTGTGTCTTTTGTGAGGGATCCATTACAGTGATTATTGAGAAGACTCACGATGGTTCTCTCCTGGGCACATTTTAGTGAGATCAGTCTGCTTTGGGGTGACCTGGCTTTTCCTTGGACTTTGCTAGAAATCAGGGAGCTATCTGGGGCTTGTACAAATCAGGCATTCAAAGAGCAACACAGGAAAAGTGCCCCTCAGGTGGGAACAGTAAAGGAACAGATGGTAAAAAGTGTTTTTGGTGTCTCTTGAACATTAACGCCCTGGAAACTTTGTTTTAACTTGGGTTTTTATGGTTACTTTGGGCAACTGCAAAGGATAACAGAACTGTGGCAGCAGCTATGCTGGGAAAAGAGAACCACGTGTCCTAAAGCATTTTAGGTACAAAGGCAGGTGGCTTCAGATCGACTGCAGGTTACAAAATGGAAAAGCCCATTGTCGTTTTGGACTTTGCAGGGATCCAGGAGTAAATAATACTTCTCATATAGCTTTAGCCCCGTGCTATCTTAATTGCAATCTCTGGTGAGATTTGGAGTTATGCGTTTTTAACAAGCAAACCATAAAATAAGGTTTAATCTCCCCA
This sequence comes from Rousettus aegyptiacus, assembly GCF_014176215.1. Lineage (NCBI taxonomy): Eukaryota > Metazoa > Chordata > Mammalia > Chiroptera > Pteropodidae > Rousettus > Rousettus aegyptiacus. The sequence continues at coordinate 43,500,807 of NW_023416308.1, forward strand.
GAGCCCTGGAGTTAATTTATCTGTCCACAGGCTAAGATCTTTTTAAAGGTTAAGAATGCTTGGGTTTTATTTCTAGGTCTCTGGGTTGGTTGGAACACCTGCAGGTGTCTCCTAAGGCTGGTGGCTGGAATCTGGCTTTCATTAGCGTTAAAGACCAAGCCCTTAGGAAGGCCTGCAATAAGAATCAGGTGTTGGATCCTAGATTTCACAAACTTTTCTTCATGCTGCTGGAGAGGAATAGATAATCACCAGGACTGTGTCTACGGCAGAAAAATGTTGACTTTAGCCTCAGAAGACCAGGGATTGAGTCTGCTCCACAATTAAGAGTTGTGAAGGATTGGGGAAAATTATTTATCTCTCTGAGCTTCATTTCTTCATCTGTGAACTGGGTATAAGAATATCTACCCTGAAGTTCTTCCAAGGGCTTCCTTGAAGTTAAATGGTATGTGGATGGCTTTGGAAAAAAATATAAAGCACAAAATAGTTGTTAAGCTAACTTTCTTACCTAGCCATCCATCCAGATGGAATTTACTGCCTTTGTCAAGAAACTACTTTCCCTTGAAGTCATGCCATGGAGGGTAGTCCCCAGGTATTTAGAGCACTTAAAACCCAATTCTGGCTTTTAGCTGGCCAGCACATGTTCACCGCCAAAATATTGTGTAGGTTATCACAAAGCTCTTGAACCTAACTGCTTTGCAGAATCGATACACATATGTAATCTCCATCACTCAGCTCTACAGGGCCACTTGCCCTGGTCAGAACACCTTCCCTGCCCTTGCTGACCTCAAGGGGATGCAATGACTGCTCTGGATCCACCAGCTGGGGATCTCCTCTCATCCAGCTGAAGGCTGTGCCCCAAGGAGACAAAATAAGGGGAGGCTGCCTACACTCTGGGTGGAGGTAAAGGAGGAAGAGCTCTGGAGAATGGGTTGCATGGCCTATTATTTAAAGACCACTCTCTGGTCTTTCATCATCCAGAATTCATAGTCCCATTGACTGGCATCTCCATCTTCAACTCCTGTTGCAACCTATCCTCCTCTCCCTCTTCCACACCTACTAACTTCCATATCATGCCCTCCCTCTTGACATACCTGTTAACTTAGCTTTGATGAGTCCTCTCCCCAGATTGCCTCCCCCTTCTACTTCCTGTCAAATCATTTCACTACTACATATACAATCTGCTTCACAAGGCCATATCTTTCAGGAAGCCATCCCGGATTAACTATACCCCTCTCTTGCTCTCTTCGCCCTTTTCTTGCAGATTCCCTAGGCATCTGTGTATTTGATTGGGTTATTATTATACCCCTCTAGTGAAAGTCAGCATGGCCAGGGATAGGGATGCTTGACTCAAAGGTCTTCCTAATACCTGTCTTCCTACTATCTAGCCTGATTGATGCTTGGCATCCAGGAGTCACTATACCAGTGTACGGAATCTAGTTACAGTTATTAAATTAAGTTATGGAATATCAGAAGAAACCCCATTACTTTACCATACCCAACCCTTCCTCTCTTCCCCACTCCCCAGTTCTGGCACCCATTTCCCACAGGCAGGGCTCCACTTTTTCCTGGGTCTGTAGGCTGGGCAGGAAGCTGAGACTTCCCGTTGGAGACCTGCTCCTGTGTCCTTGGCTGAAACCAGAGACCAGCAGCCACTGACAGAGGACCAGTGGGAAGGAACCTCAATCCTTCTCTATCTCTTTCATATGACTCTTCCATCTACTTTTGTCTGTGGCTTTGAAGCTATTTGGGAGACACCTTGAGACAGCTGGAGAAACAGCAATAATCCAATTAAGGTGTCCGACACTCTGGGCTGGTGGCATCTTGGTGGGGAGGAGGTGACCACACAGGGGTTGTTTCTAGTTAGGTCTGTATTTTACTGGCTGTCGGTACCTACAGGGAAAACGCCCACAGTAAGATCCACAGATAAAAACCAGTGGCCTCTGCTTCCTCCCTGGGGTGTTTTCATGAGAAATTGGTTTCTGGGCTGGGAGGGGACAAGACTCCGTTTTTCTTTCCCCACCTCCCTGGCATTTAGAAGGGCTTAAAAGAGGAAAACTTGGTGGGAGGGAAAAAGTAAATTGGAAGAATCAGCAGGATTTGGAAAGTCAAAAATGTCTTCATGACCAAGTGCATTTTTTCAGAATAAGGGACTGATTTCTTTTATTTTCTTGATTCTCTCTCTGCTGCTACCTATGCTCTATTTTCTCACTTTCTTCTCCTCCTGGTCTCTTCTTGTCATTGGTCACTGTTTCATCTCTGGGAATCTCAGGGGGTCGTCTGGGCCAAAAAAAAAAAAAAGCACAAGAACTGTCCTCTGGGAATTAAAACAGTAGAACCTATAGCCCAACCATTTCACTAAGGTTATTAAAGTTCATTACAAAAGTCCTTGATGGAATTGCATAATCCCCCAGGAGCGCGGTGCTGCCGCTCTCCCAATTGTCCTCAGAAAAGTGGCTCACGCACCCTCACCAACTGAACCCCTTTCCAGATGCACCTGAGTTGTTGCCTTAAGCACCTCATACAGCTAGAGAATGGGGCTCCAGCAGGCTCCTCAATACCCCACTGCAGGCCGAGTTGACTGTGTGAAATTTGGAAAAAGTTAAATGCTCTTCCCTTCATTATCAGAACGAGATTCATTCTGACTGAAGTCAACAATATGAGGAGACGCTACAGAGCTCTGGTGGAGGATGAAAAGTTTCCCGTATCCACAGAGCCACACTTCAAAGTGTCCCATGAAAAGGTTCCACTTTAATTAGGGGGGAGGAAATTGCCATATAACTTAATTAATATCAAAAACACTTTTTTCTCAATTATAAGAAAGAAAGATGGCTAAGAGAGAAAGAAAGGAGCACACAGCAAATCTGGACAAGCCTGTTTATGAAGGCCATAAGGATAAACTTTGTTTTAAATTACTACTCCACATATGTTTTACATTCAATTAAGAACTCTAAAGCCACAGTAAGTTCTTGCCATAATAGAGGTTTTCATCCTCCATCCCTAACACTCTGGCCTTCATACAAAATAAAGTGAAAACCTGAGGTACTTATCTGAATATTTCAGAAGAGAAACATAGATAAATATCAGGTTTTATTTCAATTATCTAAGAAGGATTTGTAGAGAGTGGTTTTGCAGAGCTGAGTCACCTGGCTCTTTGATACACTCCAAAATCCTTTTATGGACACAGTCTTTCCTTCAGGGCTCCCTGTTCTCATCATCATGTCTCACCTTCCTTCCACCCAGCTGTTCTAGGAAGACTCCCAGCCATTTGCCTGATTTTTCTTCTCTTCCTACAATCAATCCATCTCATTCATTTTACCTCCTAATTACTTCTCAAGTCTGTCTTCTGCTCTACTGCCAACGTAGGCAGGGCCACTTCCTATCCTGTCTCCCCCAAACGACTTACAAGTAGACTCCTAATTAGTCTTTTGTTTTTTTTCTCTTGCCCACTGGAGTCCATTCTCCAGCCAGAAGCCACGGTGATCTTTTATAAGACATAAAGTCATGTCATTCCTCTGTTCAAAACCGTTTAATGGCTTCCCATCGTTCTTAGAAAAAAATTAGGATTCCTCACCAAGGACCAACAAGATACTGTATGATTTTGCCCCTGCCTAACGCTCTCACCCTTGTTCCTCACCCGAGCCAGAGTCTCGAGTTTTAGGTCATGGTGTTCCTTCTGTTTGAAACATTCTTCCACACCTCCCCAATTCATTGGATCTTGGCTTAATTCACTCCCAGATATCTTCTGAGTCCCTCCTTAAATATTATTTTACTCTGGAAAGAATTCGTCCCCCTACATCTAAGTTAAATTCCTACGTTACATACTCACATAGACTATTAAACATCTTTATAGCACACATCAAAATTGTAGTCAATTCATTGTTTGATCAAACAGTGGTTTTGTATTTACCTTTTTTCCTTGACTGTACACCAGGTAGAAGTAGAAGCCAAGTCTGTCTTGTCACAGCTGTTTGCTGAGCTGCCTACCTGTCATCAAAGCTGACATTGGTCTAATTTCCATCAGGTCATTTGATCTCCTAACAAACCACTAATGTATACCATTTTGTTAAATCCATTTTATAGAAGTAGAACATGAAGCACAGAGGTTATATATGACCCAAAGTCACACGGGTGGTAGACAGTGAAGAGAATGACTCCTGAGTTCATCACTTTGCTTTTCATCACTTTTTACACAGGAGGAGCACAATATTCATTATAGAAGGAAGACAGGAAGGAGGGAGGGAGAAATAATTGGCCTAGGAATAGTTGGAGAAGTAACCAGACGGTATCAGGCATAACACTGTGGACTCAGCCCTCAACTCAAGGACTTACTCATTCCAACTCAGCACAACATGTTTTTTACATTCCAAGGAAAGACCCCAGCCTCATGATTTTCCCTAGAAATGCCTCTTTATGGAATGAACATAATCTGAAGAAGCGTCCTGAGAAAGTCAAGACATGGGTTTGTCTCAGCAATTTTTCTCTCCCCATCCTTGGCCCGCATCCCAACTTCTAGCCCACTCCACTTCCTTCAACATGGGGAGATGCAATATTTTTACAGAGTAGGGCCACAGTTCCCACACTGTGCCCCAAGTTTCCTGGATCACACACACACAGCCCTGAAGGATATTTTAAATTTTGAAAGGAAACAGGTACTCAACAACTGCCAATGAGCAAATTACTAACTTAAGGAAGCTTACAACTTTGACATTAGATCTTACAGTTTCCTTCAATTGGGTCGTATCTTAATGAAGGTGTATTTTCTGTGGTTTCTGTGATAAAAAGCAAGTATGGCACAAAAATCAATGTGAAACAGAAAGCGAAGGTGGCGGTGTCCAAGGTTTGAGAAGTTGCGCGGTGCCCAACAGGTACACACATCCGTTAGTAAGTAGTTACAATTATTTAAGAATGAAATAAACATTTTTCCTTTTAGTTTATTTATATTTCTCAAGCAGCTCTTAAGTGGTTAGGATATTAATACTTATAAGGTTTTTTGACCCTAGCTAATTAAAAAATGAAACTGTTGGTTCTTTTGGCCTATGAGCACCACACACACTCACGCGCGCACACACACACACACACACGCACACACACACACTACTGAAACTAAAGAAAGGATACTGTGAATCAAGCAAGAGAGGAAACCTCAGATGTCAAAGGCGTTCGTGTTGGGATTGACATACTAATTGGCAGAGGGGGAAAAAGACCACTCCCCTTAAATAGGACCACTTCAGATAGGACATGATCTGGGGTGATGTCACATTGACAGATTACTTTATAGTGGGGTTAGGGGGAAAGAGAAGAAGCAGGCAGACTGGGAGCCAAGCCCCAAGCCACGCCCTGGCTCCCAGCGCGGGGGCTTCTCTTAGAGAGGCGCACAGCCATTGGCAGATGGAGCCCAGAGCAACCCGCCCCGAGGCTTGAAGGACAGGTTTGTAATTGACAGTATCTCCGCTGCCCTCGGAGAGCACTGCCTGGAGCCAGAGGTCTCTCTACAACGGCAAAGAAAAGCCTCTTAACTTCCTGCGCTTCACGCACGGCCGTCTGTTATCAGCCGCAGATGGGCGCTCAAGCCGCCTCCCACCCGAGCTCTCGAGCTCTCAGTGGAAACAGGCTTGGCAGGTGGACAAAACGGACAAGATGACAAGCGCTGTTAAACAACAACGCACGAGTTGTTGTAACACATGCTTAGGACCTTCCTTCTCTTGGGCTCTGGATGCTGCCCCCGGCCTGCAGCTACGGAGCACCAGCAGGCTCCTCTCAATTTCTGAGGCTGCTGTGCCGGTGGTCGGCTTCTCCCAAGGCCTCTGGCAGAAGAGGGGCCTCTGAGGTTCTTGAGCTGTCGCCTGGTGGGGCTCCTCCTTAAAAGCCTCTCGTCCTCTCAAGTAGGGAGATAAAGACTACAGGAACTGACGCTTTCAGTTTATTTCAGATGCCAGTATCCGCTCACCCATTCCCATCTAGGTGACAACCGCGTGCTAGGCACTATTCACCTTTCTCACATCCTTTTCTCAGGAACTCGGTGACACCCTACTCCAGAAGTTCTCACACCTCTTGATTCACAGCGTCTTTTTGGGCTCGCAGTAGTTTTTTATGGGATGCTGCACACCCGGAAAGGTAATAACTGGAGTGAGTTGAGTGGTCAGCTTTGGAGGTGCAGGCCCTACCCCTAAACTGATGACATTAGGTTTCTTACAGGAAAGATGTTCTCCCCTTAGCCTTCTCTAACCACTTTCTCCCTTCTCCAGTCCAGGAGAGCCTACAAAGCTGTTTAGGTACTCCTTCTCTCCTCACCCCATCTTGGAGGCCTTGAGTCTAACAGGAGAAGGACGACCTGGCCAGCCTCACGCTGCACTGCCGGAAAGCCTGAAGCCTAGTTCTGTATTTTGCCTGGGAGGTGTAGATCTAGGGGGAAGGGACAGAGAAGGAGAGAGAAGGCAGCAGCTACGAGCGGCCTCCCATTCAGGTGGCCCCAGAGTCCTGTGTTCAGGAGGCTTGCAGCTTGGCAGCCCCCTAGAATGGACCTACTATCAGGAGAATGTCGCTACCTCATTTCGTCAGCACCAGAGATGTCTGTCTCCAGCTGCCATATCGTCATCCCCTTAGCTGTAGGACTTACTATAATTTCATACAGTTCTGTAGACAGATATTGAAAAGGCATCTGGAAAAATTGATAGCATATCAAGGCAAAGATTTCATAAAAGTCATTTTTTAAATGTCCAGCAATAGGTACCAGCACGCAGTCCTTCCAGACACAGTCAAGGTCCCCAAAGGCCTTTTTCCTGATCTTAGAGCGCCCCCTTTGGAAATGACGCTCCCACTGCACTGTCCAGACGGATTCTCTGCGCTCGTTTGAGCTCTGGGCTGGAAACAGGAAAGGCCTGGGACAAGTGAAACAAAGAAGGGAGAGAGAAGAAGGGTGAATGGGGCAGCGGGAGAAGGAGCTGAACTCCAGGGAGCACCGTGTGAACACATTCTCGTGTGACAAGCACCGTGCCACACACTTGGCACACGTAGAAAGTAAGAAAATCACACAGAAAATAAGCCTCCAGCCCCAACATACTAACCCAAACAAAGAGAATCCAAAGGACACACAGCAGTGGCTGCCAGGGCCAGCCTTCCCTCAGATAACCAAATCCATGCTCTTTGGTTGGAGAACACTGAATAGCAGCTGCTCCCTTCTCATCTCTCTCCATAAACGCTTTTTCAAATTGTCTACCTAAATCACAATGAGAAGAAACAACTGTGTTCAAAGGACTGACACAGGAAGTTTGAGGGGGCTTTGGCTGGAATTGGAGAGTCCACTTGAAGTAACAATAGTCAAGGGCAGGTTTTACAAATGTTCCTCCCCACTGAATTTTCATCTTGTTTTAATCACTGATTTGTGAACTGGTGTCAGCCAGTTTAGGCATGAAAAGAGCCTGAACTTGGAGTCAGAAATCTGCTCTGGCACAACTGAGCTTGGCCTCAGCAGCATTTGGTCGGTTAGGAGAAAAAGCACTAGGCTTCCAGTTTTGATAAGCATCCAGGAAGCAACGTTATCTGGTTATCACAGGAAGAGGAGCAGGGAACTAGCCCACAGTGCAGGAGAGATCTAAGCCAGGGGGTGGCCGAGTATTGGACACAGGATTACGGAAAGAGAAAAAAGTACAATTCTTCTAAAGGATCCTTGAATGGGATCTTCATTGAGTTGAGGGCAAAGACGGAGCTGTTATCTGGGAGTACGTTAAAGACACTGTTATTCCAGTAGGTCTGGGGATGCAGAGAGCCAGAGGAAGGGCTGTGAGGGCTCAGGATGCAGTGGAGTCTACAGGGCATGAGCTTGATGCAGAACCTGAGGCTTTCTTTTGGAGTCTCTTTTGAAGGATCCGGAGTGAGAACAGAGGAACTCGTGCACTAAGGAATCCCTTCAGCAGAAATGTTCTTCCCTGTGGGCCTGTGCTTGAGTGGAGGCCAGGTTCCCTATTCTTGTCAGGGAGCGAACCTCAGGGTTAATGAGCCCAAGATTGCCTCACTTATCCCTGTGCATCCATGCTTCACTGCCTTCTAATCTTCGGTTTGGATTTTGGTTGACCACACCAGAGTCAATTCCACTTTGAGTACCAAAGAGGGCTTGAAAGAGATTTCCATTAATGTCCTTCCCAAATAGCACCCTGGAATGTCAGGAGAAGACGAAGAAAAGTAAGCTCTGGTTCAATAATGTCTTGGTGAAGAGAGACAGAAGATTATGCCTAGCTGGCCAGCAGGGGGAGAGCCAGGAGCCCCACCTCTGCTCCTCAAGTGCCAAACCCCTCCTTCTGTCTGATGACTGTTTTTATGAGTAAACACATCAGTGGGGCAGGGTAGAGAAGGCAGATTTTTTGCACAGGGGGCAAAAAGTAGGGGTACTTTTTCAGAAAGACCTTGTTGGGGATTCAGACATGATAGGAATCAATACCCTTTCCCTCCCCGATGACCCTGTGAGCCGAGATGGCCTGAGAACTGTCCCAGTAAAGCTGAGGTTACAATTTGAGCCCTCTGTGGTCACTGTAACCTTCAAAGAAGAAAACTCCATTCCTAAGCCCTGGACCCTCAGAACCTTGCCTGTCAAATATAAGACAATGAGTATTAAGTAATATTGTTGAAAACATTTTCTATTTCCCAATGTCTCCTAAATGAAGCCCCACATGAGAAGTTCCTTTTAGAATTTAGAACCAGGACATTTTTTAATCTTCTAAGAATAGGGGATAGTGGGAAAGTACACTGCCCTCTTTTAAATGATTAGAGCTACTGAAATATGCAGTGTTGCCTTTTTTGCTTGAGCTACCAGGAAGCTCCAATCAGGTTTTGTGTCATTGAAATAAATATGTTAATTAATCCTTTGGATTACCATATTTGTTAACTCCCTTCTTTAATTCTGGTTTCCTTTCCAATTTCTATTTAACAATCTTATTGTAGATGTCCTTTAAGTTGTTTAAACGCATCTGTGGAAAATAGATATTTCTACTAGAGACAACAAACTACTTGATGCACATTCATGTCCACAGCTGGATAAGCCACCGAAAGGGTACATTTTTTTTTTACCAGAACCCACATTACATCAGCACTGTCTTCAGAGCTACAGGACAGTCTTCTATATTCTTCCCCTGCCTCTTCCCCTGCCACCAACCTCACAAGGACAAAGTGCAGAGGACATTCTTTAATCTCTTGTCTTCTAATTGGTGAGAAAAAGTGGTACCATTTGTCAGCGCTCTAAGTTGGAGGGAATTAATTAGATTTAATGACCAGATAAATGCAGAATTCTGTGTAAGGACCTTTGGGGACTGAATGGTGTAAAGAAGATTATGTTGTTGTATTTCCCTGCACTTATCGCCATGTCTAAGGCAATGATGGAAAGAGAAGCAGGGCACTAAAGAGTTAGATGTGGATGCTGTGGGGGGGGGGGGTGGAAGAGAGAGAAGAACGTTATTATTGAGCCATGGTGGAGAAGGGACTCAGCAAAGCATGAGGTCAATGCAAAGGGTAAGGTAGGTATGAGCACTCAAGAAGATCAAGATGTTTTATTTCACTGCCCAAGTAATTCTCACTCTTAGGTGATCTAGCCTGCTACTTGACCTGTTTCCCCAGCATTCTGTCTCCCTGTGACCCTGACATCTTTCTCACCCTTGAGAAATGCCACAAGCTTGGTCCTCGTATGGGTAGAACTATTCACTTGTCAGACTTCCCATAAGCTGGTGCTAAAACGACCTGTCCCCTTTTGACAAGTTGTCTTTATCTAGTATGAGCAGGATCATTTTGAATATCCCTGTGCTGTCACTTAGGGCCTGGAGTGTCAGAAATTTCTCTCCCCTCAAAGATCGTCTGTCAGAGTTAGTGGGGTATTCTAGTCCCAAGAGCCCTGAGGGGAAAGTTCTGGGGCTGAGGGAGAATGTGGAGGGAAGACAGGGATGAAGTTAGTCTGCAAATACTCCAAATCTGACTCATTCCCAAGTGGAGGTGGAAGAATTCTTCCCTAGAGAAAGGTCAGTTGAAGCTGTGTGGCTTGAGAAAAGGAGAGAGAACTTTTTTGAGTAGCCACCATATGTCCAACATTTGGTCAGATATTCACATCTGTAGTATCACTTAATTCTTATAATACCAAAACCTGGTGCATAATACATCCTCGATAAGCATAAGTAGAATGAATGAATAATTGAATTATCCTGAGAGGTATCATGGTCCTTATCACACAGAAGAGAAAACCAAGGCTTAAGGGAAAATAAACAATTTGCCAAAAACCATACACCAGTAGAACTAGGATTTGAACCTAAGTCTTTCTTTCTGAGGCCAAAGATTTTTCTCTCTCCAATTCAACATGGGCGCAAGAAATTGGCCACAATGCCCTTCAACTCAGAGCCTGTTTAAACTAGGTTTGTACATAATTTGATTTTTTTTTTAGCTCAGTTTGCTCACCTATAAAATGGACTGGCTAGGGCAGCACTTTGTGATGAAGGAAGCAGCTACTGTTTTTATCCCCAGAAATCTAGTAAAGCTGAGATAATTCATATGGAGATGCAGCCCACTTTTTCTCTATATCTAAAGTCTTGCATTTGGTGGTAAACAGCATTAATGTGATGCAAACTCTATTTACATGGCTCTCTGCCCCAGGAGATGGATTTATATATTCACTAAATATATTTCGCCAGTACCTAAGAGTGATGCTTTATTTCACTCTGGACACCTGGTAGCATCTCAAGCTATTGAGGAAGCAAACACACGCACACGCACGCGCGCATACACATACACACACACATGCATATGTGCTGTGCAACCTCTCTGGAACATGGTCACAACAGGAGATAGATGGGAAGACCCTGGCAGAAGATCCCACTACAAATATAAATGGCAAACAACCTCTTGTTCCAACTCACTGTGAGATTCTTAAAGATGCAAAAGGGACCTGCCAGATCTTTTACGTCTTTTACTCTTTAGAATTATTCAGATGAAAGTAGAGGTTAGGGCCTAAACTATTTGAATTGTTATCTAATCTTCTGCTTTAGTTTGGCCAGGAAGGACCTTTGTAGCATGAAAACATTCTAGACAGGGAGCCCCACGCTATACCCCAAGTAGCTCCTAAAGTACATCGATTGCTCTTCCCAAGCATAATCATTGTTAACTTTCATTGAGCAAATTATTATGTTCTAGGATCTGTGCTGAGGGCTTCGGAATAAATTATCCCATTGCATTCTCTGTGAATTTTTACTATTATCCATTTTACAGATGAGAAAACTGAGGCTTAGGAGATTACTAACTTATTCACAGCCACTCAACTAATCATTAGCAAAAGAAAAGTGTGAACCCAAGTCTGTCTGAGTCCTGACTATATAAGACCACAAACTTCAGTGACATGTGTTTTTATATGGGGTAAAAGAGATCAGCAAGGAAACTTAAGGGAAAGAATTTTGCAATTTTTTATGATCATGTACAATGTATCATGGAAGGTACACAGATCTGTGGAATCTTGGGCTAAGTTCTCTAAGAGATAGACAAGACAAGTCACAATCCTCTCCCATTTATTCAACCATTCATCTATACTTTAATTCAGACATTCAACCAACATGTCCTGTGCTATTCAGTGGAAATACTAAACCACATAACCCCTGGTGTCTACACTTAGTAAGCTCACAGTCTAATGGGGGAGACAGATTTGTAAATTAGTGATTACACTGCCATTACATGCTTTGGTGGACGGAAATTATGCAAACTAGAGAAGGGGCATCCAGATCAGAAAGAACTTTAAGTGATGGAAGGAGCAAAGGCCTTTGAATTAATTTTAACAATAGAAACAACTGGATTTGAGTGCTGTTTGTGTGATCTTGAGCCAGTCCAAATCCTATGAGCTCTATTGCCTTTTTGGGGAGGGTGAGGGGTAAGGGGGAGGGGTGGATTATACCAATCTAATGATATTACCAGCCCTAAAAGGGTTGGGGAGAAGATTAAGTGAGTTAATGTAAATGAAAGCACTATTTTCATCATCATAATGACAAAGATGGAAAATGGTAAATTTGAAAAGACATAAAAGCAATGTAAATATTTCTATAATAAGATTAGGTAACAGTGTAATAAAATAGATGCAGATGCTCTAAGAAAATGAGTTGTCCTGAGACTTTGAAATCACCAGCCAGCCTTTCAGTGGCCAAATTTTACCATGTGGGATTGAGGAGAAAAGATATTTTCAGAAATTGGTGGTGTAATTCTTCCTAAGGCAGGAGGAACATAACCAATACTTTGCATTAGATCTCAGTGAAATCGATTAATCAAATCATAAGTACCTACTGACTACATCCATGTACCATGCCGTGGTGATCTCTGTGTAGAACTTCAAAGAGCTAAGGAGTTAGTTAGAAATAGAAAAATCAGATATATTAAATAATTAACTACCAAATTGCAACTAACTCTGGTCAGAGTGGGAAAAGGAAAATTTTAGTATCAGCTCAAGCAATGAGAGATGCTTTCATGGAAGAGGCAAAAACTGAATTATATCTTAAAGAAAGGCTAAGATTTGGAAAAGCAGAAAGGAAAATAAAAGCAAGTGAGAAGAATAATAAAGGGAGAAGGGGAAGGAGAGAAAGCTAGGAAAATTGGAGAAAAGTAATGAAAGGGTGGGAATGAAGGGAGGAAAAAAGTAAAGAGAGAAAACCCCAAGTAGAAGAATTAGAGCATTTGCAGAGAGAGGCTGGAAGGCATCTGGAAGGGCTTGGCTCAAAGGCTGTTGAAGCAGAATTAGCGACAGTGAGATAGGTTGAATGAAGCCAAATTATATTCTGAGCTGAGGAGTCCGGATTTGATGCTTCTGTCAGAAGAACTCTTTGGTCAATTCATAAAAGGGATTGTCAGAACAGAAGTTTTGTTTGGTAATGGTTTGAAGGGTAGCTTGGGATGGGAGTGGGGGACCAAAAGTAAGAAGTAGAAAGCCAAATCAGAAACACTCTGGAATCTACATTACATTAACAAAGTTTGCGCCTTCAAGAACAAAGAAGTAAGGGCAGATCTGAGGGACTATAATAGGACCTAAAATATTGTAAATAAAAATGAGGAATGAAGAAGAAAAAGTCGAAGAATCTTGCTAAGATTCTACTAGGCTAGGAAACTAGATGAAAAATGATGCCTCTCACGGGGAAATTATTTGGAAAGAGGAAGTGTGATGACTCTAAGTGAGAATGTGTTCAGTTTGAGGTGATGGACAAGTCATTCCAATGGGACTATCCTATAAGCAGTTGGGATAATGAGATTGAAATGGGAGGGATGAGCTCAGGGCTGGACATATACACGTGAGAGATGTATTGAAGGTTACAGTTTAAAAGGTCTTGGAGGAAGTGCTCAGAGAGACAAAGAGAAAAAAGTAAAGAAAGATTCTTGAAGAATCCTTACATTTAGGAAGGCAGGATAGAAATGAGGCATTAAAGAAGACAGATGGGAGCAGAACAGCTAAAATCTCGTATACAAAGATCAATGTAGGAAAGAATATTACAAATAAAGGACTCATCAATAGTGCCACACTGCAAAGGTCAAGAATAATGGAGCAGAGGGCAAAACAAAAAGGCTATTTGCTTTACAAGAACACGTGTCAACATAATTTGGGTAGCAAATGCCAGCCTGATATATCAGAAAGTAAGAATATTTGTGAAGACCATCAGCTTGAAGGTTTACCAGGAAAAAAGAAGAGGAGAAACAAGGTATAATAGATCAAACATAGGTCTTTCTGAGAGCTGGAGGCTACAGCGCATGGAGTGAAAGAGACTTACAGTCTTACAGAGTTGGAGGAACCAGAGATATCTTGTGGAAGCAAAATCCCAGAGGAGACACAGGTCAAGAGTTCACATGAAGCAGTTATCTTTAAATAAGAGGAAAGAAACATTTTTTCCTGTGAGAATAAAGGGGGAAAGTCCACTTCAGAGATAGAGCTTTTATGTGGTGAAAATGAGGGTACATGAGATGTTCATAAAGATGGCTTTAAGCTCCCACTGATCTGAAATGGCCACATAGAATGAGTGAGAAAGAAATCTTTGATGGTTTAAATTACTGAGATTTTCAGATTGTCATTGCAGCATAACCCAGCCTATCCTGACTGAATACAAGGAGAGAGTTGCCACCTGAGATTAGGGCAGCGGGGAGGAACTGGGGTTTTAAGGAAAGAAAAGGTGTGAAATGACAGCTGCAGTAGTCTCCAACCAATTCAAAAGGATGCACTTTTCAACATGTGTTTCAAAATTTCAAACCTATAGAAAAGTTCAGAAACTAGCATGATGACTACCCACGGACCCTTCACCCAGATTTACCAGTTGCTAACATTGTGCCACATTCATTTATTCTTTCTGCATGAAATGCATATGGACACATGCACACATACCTTTCTTTCCTTTTCCTTTTTTTTTAATTAAAAAAAATCATTTGAAAATAAGTTGCGGACTTCACAACAGTTCACTCCGAGTATTTCAGCATGTCCGCTAAGAAGGGTGTTCTCTTATAGAACTACAATAACATTTTATACCCAAAAAATCTAATATTAATACAATAACTTTATTTAGTGTACATCCATATTCGAATTTCTCAATTGTTCTCAAGTTTACTTCATAGCTGTTTTTTTTTTTCCCATTTATGATCTCATTAAGGATCATCCACAGTATTTGGTATATATTAAGAGAGAAAAGCAGTAATGTTGGCTAGGCAGAATTTGGATAGCCTGGCTCATTAGTGAGCCAGATTTGCCCTGTGGGGAAATAGGAGTTATTGCAAGGAGATCTGCTTGGTTGGAGAACACAAGCCTTTGCCTAACATTATCTGTGAATGTGTGATGATAATGGTGATAGCTATGATGATGATGTTGATAATGATGATGCTGATGCTGCGCTGATGATGATGATAATGAAAAGGAAGATGAACGGTGCATACCATCAAAGGAAAATGACAATTAAAAGACCTACAAAGAAAAAATAGGAATATGATTTGGCAATTTAAAAATTAATATTAATTAGGCTATTTATACTCTACCAAAATATGTTTAATTACCATACATTAAATCATAAATTATTTAATCTATGTAAAATTAATTTGTTTTAGGTTCTCTACACATATACACTCAATTAGTATGGCCAACTCCTCCCAATTATAATTAGAGTTGGCATTGGTAATGGAATAATTATTTATGGACTAGGCGTAATTAAAGAAGAATGGGTTATGTTCAGCTAGAGAATGCTAAGAGGGATTTAAGATATGAAAGACCGAGAAACCTAGAATCTCAGAGCTGGTATGACCTTTGTTTCAATGGGTCCCTTTATGTCATAGGGGTCTATGATGACTAGAATGCGGGGCTGTGTGCTGTTCTCAGCATTTCAAGATGACTAATGGAAATGCTAGATTTACTCATGATAAGGCTGCACAGACTAGATAAAATATCAGAGGTGGTTTTTGTTTTTTTTTTTTTATCTTTGGCGAGAATTACATTAACTCTTTACAGTAACACTGGTTATCTTCTGCTGCCCAGATGCTTCAATAGCAGTTAAATATGTCTTTGATGGGGAAAAATGAGTAAAATTAATTTTTCTTTAATCAATGAGTTAATTAGTAAAAGAAAATATTTTTAGAAGAGCTTAAAAAAAAATCAAGGAGAAAGGGCAAAGTGCTAAAGGAAATAATAGTAGATGTCCTTAGAGTGAAATGAAAGAAAATAGCTATTCTTGACCTAAACCCTCATTTAAAGATGACAAGATTACTCAAGTGGCATACCCAAGTTCATGCAGTTATTTAATAGAGGCAATTAACAATAACCCTTCTAGCATATCAAAGGTTGGTTGAGGAATAAGTTTAGTGAAATAAAGGTGAGATCTCCCTGGTGACAGTAAGTCTTGAGCAGGAAAGCCAGTTAGGAGGCTGTTGCTTGCAAATCGAGGAGGTGGGGGTGACAATGTCCTGATTTCAAGCATCAGGTGTATTGGAGCATTATGAAGGAAGTACAGTCAACAGGCCTGGTGACTGACTGGATGTTGGCTTGGGGATGTGAGAATGGTGGAGAAGAAAAGGGAGCATCAAACATGACATTCAGATTCTACCTGGGAGCACAAGAGGGGAAATTGAATTGAAGATTAATACTAGGAAATGACCTCAGAAAATACAGGAAGGTTGAGATTCTAAGATTTATTTCTCACCCTAAAAGGTTCTTAGGTCTTTGTAAAGCCAGGTACAGAAAGAGGAAGAAATATTCTCAACCTGCTCTCTAGCTCTGTGCCAGCAGCTAGTGGTCTCTGCTCAAGGCAGACACCAGGGGTCAGTGCAAACCCAGCTTCTCTATGAGGAGCCTATAGGTCCTTTCCTTTAGTGTCTGTTCATTACCAAGAGAATTTAAGAGAACCTTAAAAGGCAGATTTGTTTATGATAGCATTTACAAGCAGTTGTAATTATGGTGTATGGAAAACAATTATTCCCTCCTAAAGTTGCTCTTTTAATTTTCTCTTATTTGTCCCATAGTGGATGTTAAATAAGCCTCATTGCCTCACATACAGCCTTGGATACACACAGCAAGACTCCCAAACATCAGGCTATGAAACACACACCACACTCTAGCCCGCACACACGCATTCATGCTCTGATTACACAGACAAGCTCCAGGATGGTACAATAGGTGCCTCTGATGGGACTCCCCAACCCAGACCCATCCCAAACTCAGCCTGCAGAGATGCATAACATAACTCCTCCCTGTCCATCTGGAAAACGCTTAAGTCCTCTTCCAAAATCCCCTCAAGAGTTACCTTCCCTATGAAACCTTTCCTTCCAGCAACCCCCCTCCCTGCCCCCGAATAGAACTGGCTACCCCATCCTTTATGCTACCATGTTCCCTGAGCAGACTTTTTCTCTTGTAAAACTTTTGTCTACTTTGTCTACATGTCTGTCTTTAAATATAAGATCTTATGTACCTTGAAGGTGAGGACCTTATCTTATGTGTTACCAGTGCTTGGTTTAATAAATGGAAACGCCTAATCAATCAGTTTGGGGTTAAACAAACAAACAATTAAGTCTGAAGAGGACTGGTTAGGGTGTATAAAGGGATAAGGAAACAAGGCAGGATGAAGCACCAAAGAAGACGTTCAGTGTAGCGGAAAATCACAGGAAGGGCCTGACCTGGTATGAGGTTCTCCTGGAGAAGCGGTGGGACATGATGCCGAGGATCCGAAGTGCGGAGTGCTCTGGGTGTCAGGCAGATAAGACAAATGATAGATCATTGTAGATTTTTTTCTGGTAACTGTGAAAAATAGCTGATTTCTGCTCTCTTAAACCATAGTTAAACACACTGCTCTCCTAACAAAAGCCACAAAAACTGGGTGATTGCCCAAAAATTTGGCTTGCAGATAGCTGTTTCTATATTCTCAACCTCTACCAAGGAAAGTGGGGGAAGCAGTAGGTGCCAGGGGCTGAATTTACCTGCTTTCTGAGAACTTCTGTGACAGTATCACACTTTTGCAGAAATGTATCACATTTCAAAATGTCTTGGGTCATGGTCAGGGTGCAAAGAGGCAGTACAAAGCAGGGTTTTTAATTTCACCTCACAAGAAAATAGGTGTCCTCAGAACCAGATTCTAAGGGAGATGGGCAGGGATGAAAAACAAAGCAAATTTTCACAATCAAGAGCAATGACATTTAATAAAGTGATTAGGCAGTGACATTAAATAAGTCCTCAGGCCATCTTGGAGTGATTAATGTCGGTGAATGGAGGCTGGGGTCTGTTAGCAGAGGGATGTGGCAGGCTGTTCTTTTGATTAAAAGTATATGTTTGGGAGGACTGAAATTTCAAGGAAGTATTATTATTAATTGGTTGTCCTTGACCTTAAAACGGTCTTGATTATTAAATAGTCCCCTCTTTTCACATTAGTATAGTGAGTGGGAGGACGGGACAGAGTTTCATGTAAGAGACAAAAGGAAGGTACTAGTGCCAAGAGTCTTTTGTTGGAATCAAACACTTTGTCGATTTCAGATTTATTAGATTTTTCTCCTTACACAGGCATTCCCTTGTTTTGGCTCAATTGCTAAAAGTAAGTCTGGATTCCTTTATTTTCCCTTTTACTACCAGTGAGCAGTCCTGAAAATCACTGTAGCTTCCTATTTAAGTCCTGATCTGTAATCCCATGCTGGTGAGAGTAGAGAAAAGAGGCCTAAATTTTCATTCTCTACTAGGTTTAGGAGCTGCATGAAAACATCAAGGGTGATAAAGGAAGATCGATGCAAGTTTTGCTAAGCATAGATCCCTGAAAGCAATGGCCCTTAGAAAAGTACTTATGTCTACAGGTCTCGAGAATTTAATAAGAATCTTAAAATCTCCAAGACTTATGATCCCAAGACTTTGGATTTCATAGACCAATAAATTCTTTTTAAAAAAAGGAAGATCAATTTTTTACACTGTCAAATAAAGCAATAACATATAAATTATTATCCACCACTAACAAAACTACATAAAATGTAAAAAGTAGAAAGAACATAATTAAAACAACTAAAGGAAATTAAATGTAATACAATTTGCTTTATGAAAAACTTACTATTTATCCTATTTCCTCATTTTGTAGCTTAATTTTGACCAACCAAATGTCCATATATTTGGGAGAAAGGTTAGTATAAATGTAATCATGGACACATTAACAGAAACTGATGCGATATGGAAAGTAACGACAGCTAATGCTCAATGAGCACTCACTAGATGTTAGTGAAATGGAAATAATAAAACATAAAGTTTATCGTATGCATATTTTTACATAAATTAATTCATTTCATCTTCACAACACCCTTAGAATGAGAATTTTTACAGATAAGAAAGTAAGCAAGGTACAGAGATATTAAGCGACTTGCCCAAGGTTTCACAGGAGGGGCTGGTAAAGCCGGAATAAAAACCCAGGCGTGCTAGACAAGGCCTAGAGGCCCCCTGTGAGGGACCTAGCTTAAATGGAAACAATCTGTATAAATGAAACCAACCAACCAATGAGTTTGGTTGGAATAGGTTGGAATTAAAGTGAAATGTGTGTGTGTGTGTGTGTGTGTGTGTGTGTGTAAGAGATGTAGGATGTGGGTATATGTACATGCCCTTCTTTAGGTGATTAATAAAAAACTTACATCTTCATAGCAATGTAAATGTTAAATGTAAATGTTGTCTCATTTGATTCTTCCAAGAACCCTTGTGAGTATGAGAGTATATTTTATTAGATCCATTTTAAGAGGGAGAAATCTATAGGAAAATAGGATATTATTATTAATTATACTAGCTAATATTTAAAAGCACTTTTATGTGCATCCATTTATGTAATACTCACAATAACCTTAGTAGTTTCATAAGGTTATTACACTATTTAACAGATTGTTACTGTTTTACAAATTAAACTGGAACTCAGAGAGGTAAAGTGAATTGGCTAAGATCACAGAGTTAGTGAATGGTGCTAGGATTCCAGTTAGAGATGGATATGAGTTCCTGGAGGCCTGAATTTTAGGGGGCTTTATTGAAGGAAAAGATACAAATTTAAAAATATAAAATTAAGAGTAAATGTGAAGACTTACTTAGAATGAGAAAGCATAACAAATTATACATTTTTAAAAGCTTACACAGTATACTAAACGTTATAAAGTCCAGAAGAATATTTTTATTAACTGCCTGATACCTCTAGCTCCCCTCCCCCCTCTTTTTTTTTTTTAGGTTACTTATCTTTGTTTGGTGTGTGTGTGTGTGTGTGTGTGTGTGTGTGTGTTAATTTTACCAGAGTTTATTTAAAGAACAACAACATCCATCATATGGATTGGTTATAGGAATTTGATCTTACACAATTGTGGGAGCTGACTAAGCATTCTATAAGGTCTGTTTTTCACATCTCCTGCTGGAGATTACAGGCTACTGTAGAGGCAGTTGGGAATGAACAATGGACATAAAGAGAAAGATCTAGGACAAATTGAAGCCAACATCAGGAGCTGCTAACCCAGGGGATGGATACACAACCATGTCTGTTCCTGTTGTCACTGACATAATGGTATAAGATATCTGGCAGAACTGAGGCCCTTCACCTTGGAGTTAATTATGCATCCCTGCCCCAGGTGTTGTAGAAGCTAACAAAAGATCCTGGGGGAAACCGAGCAATCACAGTTCACATGCTGCCTCAGACTATCAAATGGACTGAGCAGATCAGCAACAACACGTACCAGCTACGAAATAGCCGCCGCTTCACTTCCGCCTTCCAAATCCCCCAAGAAATCGTCCAGTGGCCCATCATAAACAGAAACGGATGAGTGAACATTCTGGAAAATGTATTCCAGCTTATTCAAGTTGACACATAATGAAGCGACATCTTATTTTTTGCTGGTTAGGTGTTCAATAAATGTTCAAGTGTGTAGTTGGCTGATAGTGTTAAGTCCTTTATGTTGACACTGATTATCTGTCTACATGTCGTGTTGATTTTTGAGAGAAGGGTTTTGAGGTCTCTAACTTATTTGTATTTTTTCAACTTCCCCTTGCTGTACATTTCAAAATATTTCCAATGAAAAATATAATGTAGCCACTTAATTGATGTTCATAATTTTAGTGGTTATTTATTCTGATTGTCTTTTCATATCAAATTGAAATGAAAGAGCTCTTAGTCTTAATTAATTGCAATTACATGTATATTTATATTTATAAAATATATGTATGTTTTCTACATATAAAATATTATTTTTAAAAAAATATATGAGCATGTGAGCACATTATGAGGGGAACTTTCAGGGCCTTGAAGAGAGTTTATGAAAATAAAGTGCCCTGACTTAAGTTTTCTCCTCTTATTCTATCTCTGGTTTGTCTACAAAAACCAAAATCTTGATCACTATACTGTCTCTTCAGTGAAAGAATTAGGACAAGAATTCAGGAATGATTCAAATACAATTGCTCTCTGTTTTGTTTAAAGAATAACAATATATCCAATACTTCCACTTTGATCCAACTAGAGCATCAACATATCTCAGTAAATTCACTTATATGGTCCAAGAATAAATATTGCATATTGTTGGACAAAAATGTGAACATTCACCCAAACCTTTCAATCCCAATGTTAAGGGAGAAGCAGATGAACATTTGAAGGAAAGTTAAGGTTGTGATTCCTGCTTTAAGTAAGAAGTTGAACCATATTACCTTCCTGCAATTCAGTATTACCTTCTAACAGAGTTACTTATCTCTACCTTCCCCAGCAAGAATTCTGCCTGAGTGGAATTTGTCCATCTAATTTTTATTCATTCATAAATTCTGTACATATCGGATTCATTCAGCAAGTATCTATCATATACCTAATATAACAGTGAATAAATCAAGCATGGTTAATGGTAAACTCGTGCGCTCCTTCTACTTGTCCACTGAGTTAGAACGTGAAGATGGAGCCCTATGAGTATAGCTACTTGAAAAAAGACTCTACAGGACTCCTTCCATCAAAGCTGGTGGTAAAGAGAGAACATAATAGTAACAAGAATAGTATCTTACTTATTGAACAGTATCTTATTGAACAATTGCCATATATCTTCTAAAGTGCTTCTAATAAGCAGTTTACACAAAGTATCTTATTGAATCCTACAAATAATCCTGGGGGTAGGGACTTAACCACTGTGCTAATCATGGAGGCAATGCCCTTTTGGAAATGGCAACCATACTCTTGGGTCAGTGAAATTCACCTAGGAAATGGGAAAGGTTAAGGGATAGAAATGAACCAGAGTGTCTGTGAACAACTGCAACATAACCCAGAAAGTGCCTACAAATATTTCCATTCCCCCGTAGACTTTTTCCTCTTCACCCTGTGGCAGAGTGAGGGAGACGGTTCTTTAATAATTAATGTCATTTAATGCCAAGGACAATCAGACAAAACTTCCCATGATATTTTTACCACTGTTGCTTGTAATTTTTAATCAAGAAAACCTCTCTATATTCCTTCTTCAATAAATCCTGGCTTCCATACACCTACATTAATCATTTCAAAATGACCTGAGAACTTATTTACTGTCACTGCTTAATCATTTTATTAAGTACTACTACTCCTAAATGTGAATATTTGTTTTTATCTCATCTCTGATGTCTTTCATGGATCCCTAATCTGAGAACCCCAAATCTTTTTCAAAAGAATATAAGTTCCCCACTGTGCACTCCATTTATCACTCCGTGTAGTAAATACCTAATTGTACATTCCAAGGTACATCAGAAAAACCACTCATTCTGTCATATCTCCCCTTTGATCTTATTGTCTGAAATCCAATCCTAGAGAGTTATTGCTATAGACTATGTATGGCCCTCTCCAAACCCCTCCCTAATAGGGTTAATGACATTTTAACTTTAATTTTCATTGTTAGTTGTTATTTGTTCTGAGGAGAGAAAGAGGCATGAAAGTTATGGAAACTTCGGGAATGAGAGGTTATTAAATAAATAAGAAACAGAGAAAAAAAAGCTTCTGTCACTGATAGAAATGTTACCAAAGAGAGTTTTTGCTCCATCGACTAAAACCAAGATGTCTGGGATAAGAAATGTCTTGCCATCCTCAATGGAGAAAGAGATAAGTGTGAGAAGATGATGAGTTGCATAATTGGTTCAGGACGGAATCTGCTCTGGAGGGAGTGGTTTTCACTGTTGTTGATATATTCCTAGAGAGACAAAGACAACTAAACTCAGTTACCAAATGTTTCCTATGTGTCATGAGGACAAATTTTCTGGAACAAATATTACTTTTCAAGGGATGAAAAATTGATTTCTATGTGCATGCCAATGCCAGTTGATTGGCAACGGTTTGCTGCAGCACTACATTGGGAAGGATTCTGAGAGCTTATCAAGCACAGCTGGGAAGAGAGCTGTAATGAGTTAATAAGGCCTATTGTGGAGAGAGGAAGGAATGTCGTGACTTTCAAATGCTTGTTAACCCCGAATTAACATATTGGTTATTCCACCCAATGTTAACCTAACGACAAAAGAAATGCAGGTAGTAGACACTCACCAAAGCCCCACCTTTATTTCATTCAACCATTAAGTCTCCTTTCTCACAGAAATTTGAAACTGATATTGTTTGTTGCATATATTTAAAAGGGATCATAAAGGTCCGCTGCGACTAACTCTTCACTTAATGAATAAGGAAACTAAAAATAAGATAAGTGATTTATTTATTATTACTTTAAATTCAAGGCTTTTAAATGTCTATTTCTGTAAATAGGGTTATTTCATTGTATAAACTAGAACAGATCTCTGAGAGAGTCACTACAAAATAAAGATTTCAGAGTATGTTTGTATTGCCATCCATGATATAATTTTTTTTTTTTTTAAAAAAAGGCTTTCTTTATGGAGAAAAATCATTAGCTATTGAGAGAATTATACTTATGTTTAGGGATTTAGGAACATTGAAAGAAATCACATTTTAGAAACTCAAAACTAAGTATGATACTTATAATAAAGTAGAACTCTTGTACTGTAGAATATAGACAAAGACTTGTTTTTAACACAAAGAACTTTATTTGATTATTTGTTTGTTTATTGCTCATTTGGTCCACAGCCCTCATAAAGAAAGCATTATGATTTCATCCCCATTTTACAGGGAGCATGTCTCATAAAGCTAGTCAATATATGACTGAAACTTGTGTACAGGTTTGTCTTACACAATATTTTGGGCTCTTAACACCTCTGTTCTATTGACTCTTTCTGTGACCTTTGGAAAAGAAGTAGCATTTCATCCTCTGTGGAATAATAGAGAAGTCACAATATTACAGAGTATGAGAAACCCACTTTCTGGGCCCAGGAAGAAGAAAGAAAACTATCAGCTGGGGAGTATGAAGGAAATATTCAGAGGTGGGTGTGAGAAGTCAAGAGGGGGCTGGCTGTCCCTGACATAAGGAATCAGGATGTGATGAAACTAGAGTATTTATCACTCTTTTCATCCCCAATCACTTGAACTCATTCTTAAGGGGATAGGGAGTGGGAAAGCACTCTAGAGAAGGATGTTTTATCATAAAATTATGAAACTTAGGGTTCAGGTAGGCAGTATTTTTTATCTCTACTAAGGGTGAGATTTGAGCAGAGAAATCAGTTTAATAGACTGATTTAATCTCTTTCTAGAATTAGATGATAGGTAGATGATAGATGATAAATAATAGATGATAGATAGATAGATAGATAGATAGATAGATAGATGATAGATAATGGATAGATGAGATAGATGGATGACGAGAGAGAGAGAGAGAGAGAGAGAGAGAGAGAGAGAGAGAGAGAGAGAGAGAGAGACTGAATAAGCTATTTGCAAAGCTAGTATTACAAAATGACATGTGTTTTTCTGGACCATAGTTTAAGATATTGAAATGTTGGTCTCTTGACAGAAAAGAGCACACATCCAGCATATGCAGGCTACCTGGGTACTTATTGATTTATCAAACAGACTTTACACTAAAAATAGAGGCAGAGAAAGAAAAATGCCCCCAAATGAATCAGGCAGCATCTATAACGAGAGAAGAAAAATAATAATGGAAAGGATTTCTGGTACTTCATAATGGAAATGATGGTAAGAAAAGTGAAAAATAATACTGAAAAAATATATATGTGTAGCCTTAGAACATTCCACAAACAACCTCTGGGTAATAAACAAAGGTAGGCATCATCATCTCTCTGCAAAAGCTTTCTCATCAACGTACAAATATGCTGTTAATTCTCCCATTTTAAGAAAACCCTCTTTTGATCCCCCTATGTCCCACTTCATTTCTCTACTCTTCTTTATAGCGAAATCCCTTGAAAGAGTAACCAATTTTCTTTGCCTTTTCCCCTGAACCCACTCATTCAGATTCATACCTTTGTCAGCTCACAAAAACATCGATGATCTCCACATTTCTGAGCCCTTTGCCCCACCGACTATTGCTTCTTCCCAGAACCCATTCCTTAACCTTCTCAAAATCCAGAAATTAAAGAGTCAGTCCTAGGCATTACAGGGGCCTCCAGGTCCCTGCTCCAGCACTAAGGCCAGACTGTATTCTCCTTGGATATCAATAGTGTATGTGCCACTTACAACAACCCAAGTGTCCTTACTTCCTGGCATTGCCATCCCTCTACCCCATACCCCATTCCCTGCCTGCACTTCACACGTGGCCTTGAGGATCTCCAAGTGACAATATTTGGGAGGCCTCTTGGTATCCACCAGTCTCTTGGAATGCCAGCCAGCCCACCATGCCTCCCATGAACCAACCTTTTTTCTTGGCTCTAGTAGGCCCAGACACTTATAGAAAGTATCCCTGGTATCACTTGGTATTCAAGTGAACAAATGTCTAAGCTCCATCTGGCCTCCAGAGCTCTAGCCTCATGCTGCTGATATTCATCGTTGGTGTATTAGTCCTTCACATGGCTATATAGGACTATGGCCTCCATGAGACTTCACCTCCGAAAGGATCTAGGAGAGGCAGGAAGAACAGGTGAGCAGGAGGGAATGAATGGGCTCCTTGGAAACTTAGAGGTCAAGACCCAGAGCATGCATCACTGTTAAATTTCACCTCCATTTAACTTGACGGGCTAATTAAAATTGACCAAACACTCATTCATCACAAGAATTAGCAGCAACAATTTTATTAACAAAAATGAACAATCACTTGTAAATTTGTTCTGTGTCTGTTTAAATAAAAACTCCTTTAAGTACTTTAATGATCATTATCACCCCTGCTTTTACAGATAACTGAGGCACAAAGGTTATTTAAAACTTAAATGGCAGAACTAAGATTTAAACTTAGTCTGGCACATGACTGATTGCTCCTAACTGCTATAGCACTTTGCCTCTTGTTTGGCCTGAAGGATTGTATTCTGTGAAATTAAATATGACCTTTCAAAATAATTTTCTTGATTTAGTTGATAATAAAGATTTTTAGTACACAAAATCTCAGTAATATAAAAGCTAAAGTATTTGGGCGGGTAGAACATTTTTAATGTAATTGCTTTTCGATAGAAGCTGAAAGAATTTGGCACCATGATCTATATTTCTGATGTGAATTTGACACTCTAAGTCACCAATAACTATTAATTTAGTGGGGAAGTTTTTGTTTGATGCAGTCTTCTTTATTAAAGCATAGCTCAGACAAGAACATTTAGCTAGTGACAACCTCCTCGAATAAAAGATCACACCAACAACTTCTAAAAATTGACAAAAGATTTAGAATTTATTACAATGATTTGATGAACAATTTATACTATGACTATGTCACATGAGAAAATGATATTTAGCCTAGCTTTTTTAAAAGGATAAAATGGGATTATTTTAAGTTGTTATATATACACTTTTACATTAATTTATTTTACCATGCTGATTGGTAAATAGTTGGAATCTCACCTCACCTTTCCCTAATATTTGATATTTCCCTTCTCCTTAAAACACATTTCCAATGGACTTTAATGCAACACACTCTTGTTTTCCTCCTATTTCACCATGGAAATGTCTCAGTTTCCTTGCTGGTTATTCCTCACCTCCCTGCTTTCCAAATCTTAGAGTGTCCTAGGACCTTTCCATCCTGGGATCTCTTTTCTTTATCTACATTCTCTCCCTTGGTCATCTTATCCAGTATCATGATTTCAAATGCTATCCATAAGTGAACACTTGCAAGTGTGTGTCTCCATTCTTACCTTTTCTTGGACACTAGACGACTATATCCAAATGATAACTAGACAGATCCCTTTGGGTATCTAAAAGGTATCTTAAATCTAATATGTGTAAAGCTCAGCTCTTGATAATCTTCTCCAAACTCCCAGTCTTTCCCATGTTGATCACTGGCAGATCTATCCATCTAGTTGTTCCAGTTCCAAATCTCAGTTATTCTTAATTTTTCAATTTCACATACACATCTAATCTATCAGCAAGTATCTGAATATCTATTTTCGAAAAAGATCCAGAACTGGACCACTTTTAACTGCCCTCTCTTCTATCACCCTGGACCATGACACCATCGTTTTCACTTGGATTGTTTGCAATGCCTCATTAATGGTCCCGTGATTCCACCTTACCTCCTATTTTCTATTATTGATTGTTAAAGGGAGATCCTGTGGCTCTGTGATTCAGAATTCTCAAATGACTCCCAACTAATGAAGAGTGCAAGCCTTAGCCACTGTAGTGATCAAGTAGACCCTTTATGAACTGACTATATATTTCCTCTCTGATTCATCTCCTTCCTTCACTTGGCTTCAAACATACTGGCAGCCTTTCTATTCCTTGCACATGACAGACACACTCTTGTCTCAGTCTTCACATCAGCTGTCCTATCTGCCCAGAAAGTTCTTCCCTGAGACACTCACTTAGTCTTTCCTTCTTGTCCTTCATATCTTTTTTTTTTTTTAATTTCACTGTGTTAGCTTCCTATTGCTACTATTACAAATTATCACAAATCTGGTGGCTTAAAAGAAAATATATTTATTATTTTACAGTTTTAAAGGTCAGAAGTTGTAAAGCCAAGATATTAGCAAGGCTGCATTCTTTGGGAGGACATTTCCCTGCCCTTTCCAGATTCTAGAGGCATCTGCATCCTTGGCTCCTGGCCCCTCAAAGCTAGCATCTTTAAATCTCCCTTTCTCTGACCTCTACTTGCATTGCCACATTGTCTTTTCTGACTCTGATGCTCCTGCCACCCTCTTATAGGGACCTTTGTAATCACATCAGGCCCACCCATATAATTCGAAATAATCTCCCCATCTCATGGTTCTTAATTTAATCACCTCCGCAAAGACCCTTTTGCCATATAAGGTAACATATTCACAGATTCTGGGGATAAGAATGCAGACATCTTCAGGTGCCATTACTCAGCCTGCCACAGTGAGCTTCTTCATAGATCTTCTCCAACTGTAAAGAAATATTTAAGTTTACAAATCTCATTACCCCACCAGAAAGTCCTAGCCTCCTTTTCCACTTAATTTTTCTCTGTAGCAGTTATCACTACCTGACACACTAAATATTTAAAATTTGTCCGTCTAGCCCATTATAAGGAGGGTAGGTTTCATCTCTTCTGTTCACTGCTATATCACCAGTACCTAGAAGTGTACCTAGAATGTAATAGGCATTCGACAAATGTCTACTGAGTGTAAAAGACACTTCACAAATAATAACATATGGTGGAATGAGACACAAGTGGAATCAGCTAATGAAATGTATCTGTGGGACATATTACTAGTCTTTGCCAGTATGTAGCTCTGCCCTTGTTGGCACATGGAAGTCTGTACTTTTAGCTTCTTGTAGTTGGTTGGGACCATGTGACTGATTCTAGCCACTGAAGTGTGACCATAAGTAATGCATGTCATGTCTGATCTAAGGCAGTAAAAAGCCCATGCACACTTTTCCCATCCTTATGGCAGGACCTCTGATACCCTGGGTTTCTGAGCAACTATGCAAAACATAGCCTTCTCTTTATCCTGACCAACCAGAATGAGACATACACTGGAATCAAAACATCAAATTTTGTTGTATTAAGAAATGAAACTTTGGATTGTTTATTATCAGAAATAACCTAGTCTATTCCAATTAATACAGAATTTGCTGTCAGAAGTTAGACACCTTTGTGAAAAATAACCCAGCATATGTGGAGCTAACTTCACAGTTAGATGGTCATCAGCAAGGAAACATACCAGAGGTTACAAAGGCTGTAATCCATGTTTTATAGTGACCAAATATTTAGTAAAACTGCACTTATATAATTTGGGAAATAGATCATGATTTGAGTGAACCTGCACTGTAGTTCTAGGGGGAAACATGTTAGAATGTTTGTTTAGTGATATTTGTCATGTTTGGCTAGGTATTATAAGACAGACATAAGCCCAAGAGAGAATTGACCAATTTGAAAGCAGAAATGAAAGAAACTGGAGAGATTTAGGAATTGGGGCTTTGCAAGGTTAAAAACAACAACAGCTGCTTTTAGACTCTAGGTAGCAAAACATGGAAGTTAAAAAGCAATTTTAAGGAAGATGTCAATAAATTCTTTCAACAGATTATATTACCTAAGAGCAAGGATCAGATTAAGGGTATATTGCTCAGTAAATCTTCTTCAACTCTATAAAATTACTTACATCAAATATTAAGAGTAAAACTTGCCCTTATAACAAAAGTACAATAGAGAGAGATGTGAGAGCAAAAATGGAAGAAAAAAAAGAAGAAGAAAGAAAACACACTAGATATGAGAAATTTGTCCCCAAAGAATCTTTCTCTTCTCTTCCCTTTCCTTCTTGAAAAATTTGGCCCTAAAACCATTAAGGGGGCAAAAGAAGGTGGATCTCTATACCTGCTACAGGGATGTGGCAGCCACAGTGGTAAAAAGGAGAGCAGTGGAGTCTAAGCTGAGTAAGGAGGGTATCTTCATAGGACAGCTGCCCAATTCTGAGCCCAAGTGGGGTGAGGAGGCTGTCCACCTGACGGGTAGATTGTGAGGGTCAGAGCCTCAAAAGCAGGTGGAGGAGCTTTTTGGCTGAAGAAAGAATCTTCCTGGAGAAGTGCCCTGGAATGGGGCATCAGAAGACATTTATGTGGGAAGCACCCAGGAGCATGGAGAGTCAGAGCCCATGTGGACTGGGGAGAACACCCACAGTGGGGGAAGGGCACAAGGTGGCAAAGCCTGAGCTGGGTGAAGAGAACGCCCACATGGAGGATGGCTTGTCATGGGGTTTCAGAGCCCAGAGTGAAAAGGGGATTTCTACAGAGGGCTTTCCAGGTATGGGCATTAGAGACCTAGCGGGGGGGGGGGGGCGGTAAGGGGTCTTTGTAAAGTAGCAGTCTAGTATAGATGTCAGATCTTGAGTAGGTTGAGGGGGGCATCCATATGAAAAGGGCATTTATGCAAGGAAGATACAGCCAGAGTGCAATGAGAAGGGCATTTGTGCAAGGAAGACACAGCAGCAATGGGTGGTTGGCTGTACACAGAGATTGATGAAATAAAGATGATGGGAGACAGGTTTCTCGTTTTCAGAAAAGGCCTCTTAAAATATGTAAAGAGAGAAAACTAGAATGAGCCCTGTGATGCATCAGTATGAACAGTGGAAAGTTTATATGTATATATATTTTTTATACAGTAAGTCTTTACTTAACTGTCAATAGGTTCTGCAACTTTAAGCAAAACAATGTATAAGAAAACTAATTTTACCATAGACTAATCGATATAAAGGTTAAGTTCCTGTGGCAGCTCATCAACATTATAATGAAATGATGTTGAACAAAATGATGTTATTCGAGAAACTGCTGTATATTATACACACACACACACTCACGCACACAAAATATACTTTATATGTAAATGTAGATATGCATATATGCATACACAGATTCTCTGACTCTGTCCTCTGAGAGAGCCTAAGAAAAGTGACACCCAATACCAATGAGCATAACAGTGCCTAGATCATGGCTTCAAAATAACAAGATATTCCAAGATCATTTTATATTTTTCCTTCCCCAGCTCTGGAATCAGTCATTTCTCTAAGAAGGCCAGATCCTTTTGATAGAGAGTGTCCTAGAAAACAAAAAACAGCTTAAAGAATGATAAAGACATATCATAAGGACACAGATGCCTGACTGAAGGGACACTTACTGGTCCAATCTAGGGCAATCTGATTATCAAAATAAATAATAATGGTAATCAATTATGATATATTAGATAAAATGTAAAACATACATTCAAAATAAAAGTTAATAAATGAATAAAGTGAAGATTACAAGACAAATGGGTTATATACATAGTTTCAAAGTTCCTTCCCACAATAATTATTAGTTACAAACAGGAAAAAAATAACTTTACAGTACAGAAACATGGCAGACATCATCTCATTCAAGTGATCAAAATGAAAAAAAAGAAACTGTGTCACCTAATAGGTATGCAATAAGAACACAGCATCGTCTCTGTGATGTTCCTGACAAAATATAACATTTGAATCTGATAATGGGGAAACATGAAACAAATGCAAATCAAGAGACACAGTACAAAGTAATTGATCTGTAATCTTCAAAAGTGTCAAGGTAATGAAAGTCAAAAAAAGATAGGAACTGAGCACAGTGAGGGACAACAGAAGATACGTCAGTGAAAAACAACTCATGATTCTGAACTGGATCCTTTTGCTATAAAGGATATTTTTGAAATATCAGGCAAAATTTGAATGTGTCTTAAGGTTAATTTATAGTAACATATCAATGTTGATTTCCTGATTTTGATGATTCTATTTTCGTTATATAGGAGAAAGTCCTAGTTAGTAGGAATGCACATGATAGGGAATGATAGAGCGTCAGACCAGCAAGTTAGTCTCAAGTAGCTTGAGGAAAAGAAAGTTTTTGTGCCATACTTGCAGCTTTTCTATAAGTTTGATACATTTCAAAAAAAAAGGAAGGAAAGAAAAAGAATTGTGAATATGGGTGTGTTTTCTGATGCATGAAGATAACTGAAATCTAATAAAAAGAAGCTTTCTATGTTTTTGAAAGATTGTGAGAAACTGTTGGCTCCCAAACTTTTTCGTTCAGAACGTGGACTGTGAAATCTGCACGGTCCTCATAGAGACTCTATTTCCCAAAATAAGTTTAAGCTGTAGCTAAAGAAGAAAAATGGAAAATTTTCCAAAGACAGGGCCAAAGAAACAAAGGACAAGGAAGCTTTCAGGGTAGAGCGCCTGCCAGTGAGACTGAAAAATTCCTATGGGCCAGTGAGTCCTTCTCCTTCCTGGATATTGTATATTGGGCCTATGGCAGGGCAGAAAACTTGCCTTTTTCATTCATAGCCTCCAGATGAAGAGGAACCATGGCTGGATCTAAATATAGACTATGATACTTTACCTAAAAACAGTGGGCTTCGAGTTTAGGACCATGACTGAAAGAGACTTTCAGGTTGCTTTGTTGGCTGTTGGAAGAGAGTTAAGTGAATACTTAGTGATAGTGATTATTAGTATTCACTAATATCTGGCTCTCATCCCCTTCTGGGTATATAGAATACTGCAATTATTGGCTCAAATGACTTGAGATTATTTCAGACCAAAGAAAGGTGAGCAGTAGTGACATGTATCACTTCTGTACAAAGGCAGTAAAAAGTCCAAATGCTATTCCCCAATCTCTCTTTCTCCACTGTGGTGACTGAAGAAGTCATGTGCTGTAGATGCTGCAGCTAAGAGATAACAGAGTCTCTATCAGCCTGGGTCCTTCCTGAGTGTCATGGTGGAGTTAGACATCTGATGGAACTTATAAATAAAGTGAGCAAGTAAAACACTTTTTTTTTTTGTTAAATCACTAAGTTTGGAAGTTGTTTATTGTTGCAGTGTAATGTAGCCTATGTAGAGACTTAATTCAGAGAATGGAACCTGGGTAGAGGGAAGGGAAAAGATATGATCGTCTGATTGAAGAGAGGTAAGAATGATTTCTTTGTGGGATACTACTCCAAACTAACCAAGGAGATAGGGGATATGAAATTCCTGGTAGCTATAACAGTATTAACATAGCAACAAGACCTAGAATTTTGTTTTCTTCAAGATTAAGGCCATACAAAAGGACAGTGCACCCTTTTGAAGCCTGGCCCTTTAAATGCTTGGATTCATGGCACCTGAAGTGGATCTCCTACTAGTTCTTGGTCTTAGGTTTTCTGTCTCTTTACCCATCTCGAGTCTTGATAACAATCCTTAAATGGTTTAACTCTGGATTTCTTACAATACCTGACTCCTACTTGGTGTTTTAAGTGGTTTTTTTTTTTTTTTTTGTCTATTTTGTTTTATTTTCAGTTTATTTGATATCTTTAACAGAAATCCTGCCTCAGCTAACAGAAATAAAGATACCATAATGTTACCCACAATCATAACTAGTTAACCCCCACACTGGAAATACTTTTAATGAGGATCAACATGGCTGCTAATATTATTCAAGATCATTTGTAGTAGAAGTCACCAAATACAGATTTCAGTCAAGTGTTAAAATCAATATTCAACTAAAGCCAAGCCAAAGCTGAAAATAGCCATCTATCTGAGAAGGAAATTATAGGGTATGCAGTATATTATTTTATTTATGTGTATATGAAATTTATATTTATACAGAATTTATTGTTTATAATATTAAAATATGTCAAAGATATTATTATTACTATTACAATTTCATTACTAAATTTTTAGAAGTGAAATTTCAAGCTTATCATTTGAATACAGGAGCAATATTTGCATTACATAGCAGCTGTTCCAAGGCTCCTATATAGCACATCTGTAAGGTTCAATAACTCAATAAAATTGAGAAAATAACAAGAAATTTGGGGGCACCTAATTTTTCTCTAGTGTTTTCTTCTTGTATAGTACCCTAGTAGTCCTTGTTACATCTAGTTTTTGTAGGTGATTTTGGAGTTTCCCTTTACCTCCAACTCACCAATACAGACAGAGGCTGGGATCACAGATAGGAAAACATCCAAGCCTTAGCTTCTTATAATTGGCGTGAAGAGAGGAAACCCCAAGCCCTGCTGTAGGTCTCTAGCAAGAAATGGACAAGAATAATGGCAGCAAAGGAGCCTGAGAAGCCGAGTCAGAAGGAATACAGTGCCAGCTCTAAAGACTTCTCATTTCTCTCTACAAAAGCAGCTTATTTAGTGGTAGGGCCCTGGTGACAGAGTCTACCAAATTCTGAGGTTTAGCACAGGAAGTCATTTGGATAACATACTCAAACAATAGCCTACAATCCAGATTCCATTAGTAATAAAAATAATAGAGAGAGATTTACTCTTTATTTCTTTCTTTTCTATCCTGGAGTGATATAAGGCAGCAAGCTCGTTAAGTGTGACTGCCCTGCAGAACCAAACTTTCCCATGGTTTAAATTAAGGGACACTGAGAAGTGAGAGGCCAATTGTTGCTGCATAAGCCATGCCCTGAAATTCAACTTATATCAGTAAAAGAGCTAATCTTTTTACCTCCATCTTTGTTACTATTCTGTTTCTCTCAGTTTGCTTAGAATTGAAGAGGGAAGGCTAGGGGTGTAATTTATTAGAACCCCTCAAACTCCGGACTTGTGTCCAGGATTCAGTGCTCGACAGCTATGTGTGGCCATGAGTCACTGATTCAATCCATCCAAGCCTTGGCTTCTTCAACCACAAAATGAATATAATAATAGAAACTACTTCAAGAATTGTTTGGCAGGATAACATGGTAGAACCCAAGAAAAGTGTTCAGCAGAGTGACTGGCACATTTTAGGTATTCAAGAGATGTTGCCTATTTATTATATTTATAATTTAAAATTATTAATTTATTCTTATACTTTATGTTATGATTTTGATTTCTGTTGCAGAAACATATTATTCTGTTTCTTTTTTTCTAATATATGTATATATCATGAAATGATCATCACAGTAAGTCTAGTTAACATCCATCGTCACACACAGTTACAAATTTATTTTCTTGTGATGAGAACTTGAAGATTTACATTCTCATCTAACTCAGATATAGAGAACAGACTGCTGGTTGCCTTGTGGGGTAGAGGGTAGGGCTGGAGGGGGAGATGGGTGAAAGTGGTCAAAAGGTACAAACTTCACTTATACAATAAGTAAGTCTTGGTGATGTAATATAAATGTACAGCTCTGTTTCTTTTTAAACCTATTCTTTCAGCACTGATATCAACTGATGCTGCAAGCCCATCTTCACCCAATCCATGTGGAAAGGGATTTGAGGCATTAGCTGATATTGGTGAAGATGGGTTTGGGAATTAGCTGATGTTAGTGGAGATGGGATTGAGGTGTTACTGATATCAGTAGAGATGAATTTGGAGCATTAGGTGATATCAGTACTGAAAGAACTCATTTAAAAGGAAAACACAGCACTAAAATTCTGGGGCAAAGATCGAAATTGGACTATTGTCAGAACATAGAAAATAAGAGAAATCCAATTGTATAAAGGAAGAAACAAGTTTTATCATGTGTGTGTTCTAGGAAGGAGTACAAGAGTCAGGTAAATCAATACCTTGCAAATTGCTAGCACTCAGAGGTTGGCGGGTTATCACTTCCAGAGAAAGAAGAGAATAAGCAGGTTTCTGAAGCATGCTTCCCAGGAACACCACAAACAGGCACAGATGGTGCCCACAAAGGACCACTTAGTTAAAGATCAAATAGATAGAGACAGATATTTGTAACAAAGACCTATAGGACAGGGTGCTATGGTTACTTTCCTGTTGTAGGCAATCACCCCAAATTCCTCCCACAGGTTTAAGCTGTAGTTTTTCCATAATGTTGGAGAAAAGCAACTGGCATATAGATGATTATGAGGATGATGATTAAAATGAGTGACAAGACCACTTAATGTTTATTGGATCCCCATGTGCCAAGCTAAGCAATGTGTATTCATTATCTCACTTTATCTTCACAACAATTCTATGAGATGGATATAGTTTTAACTCCTCCATTTTTCTAATGAGGAAACTATATTCAGAGAAGTTAAATGGTTTACCTACATTTACATAGTTAGAAACTCAGATTTATGATGCAAACCTGGCTTATCAGAGGGGAAGAAAAAATCTCACAAGAGATATAAGAAATTCTTCTGTAAAAATACAGTGGCAGGAGGAAACCATTAATAAGAAGTAGATTTTGGAAGATTCCAACAGCAGCGTTTGAGAGAGAGAGAGAGAGAGAGAGAGAGAGAGAGAGAGAGAGAGAGAAATTGTTATGTTCTTAGAAATACAGATTAGAGTTCAGACTTTTTAGTGGAAGATTATTCTGAATATGCTGAAAAAGTAAAATTATACCATGCTTTCAGAAACACTAAACACTAAACAGAAGAAAGAGATATGCAAAGGTTATTAATAACTCCCTGCTAATACTTCAGAGAAATGACCATGAGTCACACAGGGACACATGCTTGTTTTTCCTGGACTGTGTATCCAAGAGAAGCTGGAAAGTCTACCCAGCTTGCCAGCCCTACAAGAGTACAAATAACATATTCAGGAGATGATGGAATTGTGAAACCAAGTAAATTGGAGATCATGCTTACTTTCATTCCTTCTCATTGATGCCATAGCTTTAAAAATGAGCAGCATATAGAAACATGAATCATTAGCCATGTACCTGGTGTTAGCAAAAAGTCTTGGTTCCCTGAACCATGACCAATGTCAGTACGATGAATACTCTGAAAGAGATTAAAAAGATAACTTAGCAAGTATATAAAGTACTAAGATTACACACTGTGAAGGA
Source organism: Rousettus aegyptiacus (assembly GCF_014176215.1). Taxonomy (NCBI): domain Eukaryota; kingdom Metazoa; phylum Chordata; class Mammalia; order Chiroptera; family Pteropodidae; genus Rousettus; species Rousettus aegyptiacus. The sequence continues at coordinate 43,536,947 of NW_023416308.1, forward strand.
AACAAGATGAATTATCTTTGCCCTAAAAGCTGTTCATCAAAGAATTAGTGTTTGGAGGACATATCTATTGATACACAGGAGAGTTTTAAAGTTATATTAATTTACCATGTCAAATTTGTATCAGATTAAAAGATTTGTATGAAAGAGATGAGTTTTCAAGCACAATAAAAATGATCAAAATGATAAAGAAAACCTAGAAAGTCTAATATTCATGGAAGAATAATTATGGGTAGTCAAAACTTGACCCCAAACTCAGGCTCAGAGGGTTTCTTTTTTTTTTAAATAAATTCTATCAAGACTTAAGATAATAAATAATTCTGGTGCTATTTAAGCTATTCCACAGCATAGAACAAAATAAAAATTGGAGAAGAGATTCATTACTAACTCTTGACCTAAATCCTTAGGAATGGCATAGAAGATATTATTTAAAGGAATAAATTCATAAATGTACTATAAAACAAAAATTTATACCAGAGACCATGAAAAATCCATGAAAGAATATACACATGGGATTGGATTAACAGAAGAAACTATTGTCTAAGGCGTGTGAGAAGGCTATTAAGAAAGGTGGCAATGGCTCTGCAGGTACTTCAGGTTAAAGGCATAGATAGATATAGGGGGTCAGGAAAGACTCTGGCAAAACATCTGGGTAAGTGGTTAAAGAAATATATTTTGAATGTCTAGGTAAGTTGACCCCGAAGAAAATGACACAGCATGTTCACTTGTACTAAGGAGCAGGCAACAGAACATTTAACCTCCAAGCTAATCTGTGAATATAGGTACCTGGGCAAGAGAGAAAAGGCAATGTACTAGGTGACTTGCAACACCCAGAAAGAAGCAGGACACCTATGCCTCCTCAAATAGCTACCATTACTTTCTTGAAGTATATTTGATAGTTTCAGCATCCTCAATCAGTTGACACAGAATTGCTCCCTTCAAAATATAGCATCCATGGAAAATAAAATAGGAAACTCTTATACAAGATGAGTATGCAGCAAGAAACACCTAACATTGTGGAAATTTATTACAAAAAGAAAAAGAAAAAGAAAACAGCACTGAACTCAGCAAACAGAACACCCAAGAAAACAATTAAAAGAACAAACAGAAAAATAATCTTAGGCCAAGATAGTATTCTCAAAGGGATAAGACAGAATATTATATCAGTTAATTCAGAATAGGCAAAAATTGAGGAACTCGGTATTATAGAATTACTGTAAAGACCTAGCTTATCAATGGCTTAAACCACAAAAATTTATTTTCTCACAGTTCTGGAGGCTAGACATTCAGTGTCAACGTGTTGGCAGGATGGATTTCTTCTGAGGCCTCTCTCCTTGGCTTATAGACAGCCATCTTCTCTTTGACTCGTCACTTATTTTTTTTTCTCTGTTGCTGCCTGCGTTCTGGTCTCCTTTTCTTATAAGTACACCATTATTTATTACCAGAAATATAGTCATTAGTGTCTTTAAATCTAATCAGATAAGAGAATCAACATCAGAAATCCCAGAACCAATTTCGAAAATTCATCCTGAAGATTCTGTTTCTCTAGAATCACTCTTAGTGATGAAATCTTATTAGTCAGGGTTCTCCAGAGAAACAGAACCAACAGGATTGAGGTGGAAAGGGAGAGAAAGAGAGAGAGAAAGAGAAAAAGAAGGGAGGAGAGGGCAATAAGGAGAGAGGGGAAGAGAGAGAGACAGAGAGAGAGAGAGAGAGAGAGAGAGAGAGAGAGATTGATTTTCGGGATTTGGCTCATGAAATAGAAAGGTCCAAATCTTAAAGGTAGGCTATCAAGCTGGAAATCCAGGGAAGAGATGCAGTTTGAGTCCAAAAGCAGTCTGCTGGGATAAAACCCTGTTTTTCAGGGAAATCAGTCTTTTTCTATTAAGACTTTCAACTGATTGAATGAGGCCCACCCACATTATAGAGGGTAATCTTCTTTAATGACAGTCTACTGACTTAATGTTAATATCGTGTAGATTAAAAAAAAAATCTTCAAAGAAACTTCTAGAATAATGTTTAACCAAATATCTGGGTGCCGTGGCCCAGCCAAGTTAACACATAAAATTCGCCATCACAAGAATTAATAGTTTACCCAATGAGTTTGACGTATTAAGAAGAGTTTTATCTTTCTAACATAGAATGTAAAAAAGAATTAGTGTAATTACATAGAAAATAAAACAAACAACGAAAGATAATTATCAACACCAACAAAAATTATATAAGAAAATTTAATCATACTATACCAAGTGATTCATCTATGAGAAATATTTATATGATAGGCAAAATGATGCCTTCCCCCTCTCCCAGATGTCCACATTCTAATCCTTGGAACCTGTGATTATGTTAACTTACATGGCAAAGGGACTTGTCAATGTGATTAAAGAAAATGTCTTAAGATGGGAGATTATTTAAGTGAGGCCAAGGATCCTTATAAGTGAAAGGTGGGAAGGTTAGCATGAGAGAAAGAGATATGCAACTAAAGCAAAGTCAAAGAGTCAGAGAAAGATTTGAAGATGTTTCACTGCTGGTTTGGAAGATGGAAGAAAGGACCATGAACCAAGAAATGCAGGTGGTCTCCAGAAGCTGGAAAATACAAGGAAACAGGTTCTCCTCTAGAGCTTCAACAGGGAAACAGCCAGCCCCGTTAACACCTTCACTACCCCAGTGAGACTGATTTTTACATCTGACCTACAGAAAGTAAGATCATAAATTTGTGCTAATTTAAGCCACTACTTTGTTGTAATCTGTTATAACAGTAATAGGAAACTAGTACACCTAGTTATATAAAATCCTGAGTAATTAATCAAAATGTGATTTTTTGAGAAGGGAAAAGACGTGTGTGCGCGTGTGTGTGTGTGCACATGTGCACGTGTGTGTATGGATAGGGAGTAGGATAAGAGAAATAAACACTTAGCTTCCTAAAGAATAAGCCAATGAATAATGTCTAATTTGAAAATATCAAAAAGAGCTCATAGATCTAGAAAGCAGAACTTGAGTGAGAAGAGGAGTAAGGATATATAGAATTGCTCTTTTTCGCTACAAACTTTGCCATACAAAATGCTGTTAATCTGTGTAGAGGACCGAGGAAATATGATGGAGTGAGAGATGTCCCCAGATCTCTTCCCTTGAAACAACAAGCTGAATATCTAAAACTTAACAAAAAATACCCAAACTGCACACCAGCACGTCTGAGTGTGGATGCTGCACATAAGGGCTACCACAGGTCAGAACCCCAGATGTCGGATGGTGGACTGAGAGAAATAAAGAAACTACCTCTCCCAGCCACTGGAGCTCCCTGTAGGAGGAGAAGGGAAGAAGGTGCAGTGAGTTCCTTGAACAGCCCTGTCTGGGGAAGCAGTGAGCTCCCCTCAGCCAGCTGGCAGCAGGGCCCCATCATCTGGGCAGAAAGCAGAAGAGTGGATGGCAGAAAAACAACAGTTGATTTTTACTGGCCCTGATGGCAAAACCAAGGCTGAGCTACTGTCCCCAACTTCCTACCCAGAGGGCCCCTCCCCCCATACCCTCCGAGACCAATCACTGTGGAGCCCCAGAGGAATCAGCAAGCACTGCTGAAACTGTTGCTAACCCTGGCAGGGACTGAAACTGAAGGTAGCAAGTGTGATTAAATATCTACCAGAAAATAAAGGCATTATATAAAGGCATTATTCAATCTTTATATAAAGCAGGGACCCAAGAGGTTTTGACGCTACCTACTGGGAACTAAAAGAAAAGCTCCTCCTTTGCAGCAGACTAAAGAGAGACCTTTATATAATAAACCTTCTTTCTGGAAAAAAAGCAGAATACATATCCATTAATACCCAGGAGGAGAAATAGTCTGTTAAATAGCATGAAGAACCAAGGTGACAAGGCACCTCAGAAAGAAAAAGAAAAATCCCAGAAAATAAGCTTACAGACATAGAAATATGCAACTTAAATGACAGAGAATTCAGGATGGTACTTCTGAAAAAGCTCAGTGAGTTCGGAAACAAGTCATATCAATAATTTCAGGAATTGGAAAAACAACTAGATGAGCAGAGCAAGGAGATTAAAACTCTCAAAAAGAACCAAATAGAACTTCTGGAGATTAAAAAAGAAACAAAACACTGCAAGAGTTGAAAAATGAAATAGCAAGCTTCGGAAATAGCATCTACCAAATGGAGGACAGTATCAGTGATATCAAAGAAATCTAGAAATAAATCAGAAGGAAGAAGAGAAAAACCGAGGAATGAAAAACAACGAAAGCGAAATATAAGAACTAGCTGATACTATCAGGAGAGAGAACATAAGAATAATGGGCATTATCGAAGGCAAGGAAAAGGAGCACGGACTAGAAAGCATTTTCAGACAAAGAGTTGACGAGAATTTCCCAAATCTAAGGAATGAGCTGGAGTTTGAAATTCAAGAAGTCAACAGAACTCCCAATTACCTCAACTTAAAAAGGACTTCACCAAGATGCATTGTATTAAAATTATCAAAAATCAATAACAAAGACAGAATTCTCAGGTCAGCCAGGGAGAAGAAAAAGGTAGCTTTAAAGGAAAACCCATTCAATTATCCTCAGACTTCTCAGCACAGGTCTTACAAGCCAGAAAGGAATGGAATCAAATATTTAAACTACTAAGTGAAAGGAACTACCAGCCTAGAATAATGTAACCAGCTAAGCTCTCCTTTAGATATAAAGGAGAAATTAAGACCTTTCCAGACATACAAAAATTAGGGAAATTCTCCACAATGAGGCCCGCACTATAGGAAATACTGAAAGAAGTCAGTTTACCTAAAATGAAATGACAAAAAAATAAAAAATAATTTAGGAGAAACCATCAATAAGCTAAATCAGACGATCTCGCATGAATACTATTGGAGCTCAGATCTCAGTGTACTCACAATCCTCAACCTCAGAATGGCCCTCAGGGGAGTCATCGAAAGTCCTGCTGGAGGTTAAGAGAACACTTGGGGGAAAAGGAGACAGTATGATGAGGATTTTTTAAAGGCCAGCACCTGAAGGCAGATCTTTCAGGAAGGGTGACCAACTTTAATAACAGGACCTACCTTATCAAGCTCACTTTGTTCCAAGAGGGCCTGGTCACTGTGTCTCATCCACCCACAGCAAAGAAAGGGATGTTTGCTCTCTAGAGGCAAGAAACTCTTTACCATTTCCTCCCAAAATCCTCTCTGGCTGTGCCCTCAGTAAAAAATGACAAATTCAACTGTGCCTAGACCTAGATGCATTAATAATAGAAATATGTGAGCTATTCCTATAATTTCAATTTTTTAGTAACTGTATTAAAAAAGTAAAAGCAGATGAAAGTAATTTTAATAATTTATTTAACCCAACATATTGTCATATTAACATATAATCAATATAAAAATTACTAATGAAATAGTTTACATTCTGGGATTTTTTTTTATACTAAGTCTTTGAAATTTGGTGCATATTTCACACTTACAATACATCTGCATTTGGGCCAGACACATTTCAAGTGCTTCATAGCCCCATGTGGCTGGTGGCTACTGAATTGGACACTAAAGATTTCGACCAAGAAGGCTCTATTGCATTAAACCTGACAATGGCCCCATATGAAGAGCAGGAACAGTTTTTAGTTTCAGATAAAAATATTTGCCCTACAGATAAATAGGCCTAAATCAGGAGACGCAGAAGGATGAGACTGACCCTAGGTCAGAATTCCTCAGGTAAGTTTTTTCCCAGCTGAGTTGTTTCATTATTAATATGGAGTTCAGTCATCAGATTCATTAGCTCAGTGTCCTCTAGGTCAGCTGAGCTGGGGAGTCTATTTATAGGATATCATTCACTGTACTTGCACACCTCAGATCTCATGTCCCTGAACGGGTCTTTAACAGGAGAATACCCAGAGAAGCAGACCTTCTAGAATACAAGTTAAAGGGTTTTAAGGAGGAAGAAATACTAAATTCTCAAATAGTGTTAATAAGTAAGAATTGAGACTGTATCATTGTGGAAGTCAGAGACAACCCCAACCATGCCCCAGCTTGTGGGGCAGACATAATTCACATTCGGCTGCAGGCTGAGAAAGAAATGCACAGGGAGCTAAGAGCCCAGGCAGGAGAGGGCACTTGAACTTGGTTTTAAGAAGAAAAGAACATGAAAATGGAACCAATCAAGTATTAGGAGGTGGTAAGTGTAATAGAGAGTGATGAAGAGGAATCAAGGTAGTGTTTTCAGAGCCCTGAACACCAGCCAAAGTACCTTATGTATGAACCCACAGAAATGGAGGACATTTGAGATTTTCAAGAGAAGAAGGAACCTCTAGGAAAGCACGTATATCAAGCAGGAAGAGGGAAACAGAATAGTAGGCCTTGGCCACCTATGGCCTGAACTCACCCTCAGCATTCTGGGCAGTCTCTTGACCTTGGAGGCTTCCTCCTATGAGAGAAATGATGCAAAGACATGTGGGAGTCAGACAAAGGACACATAGGCTTACTCATATTTGTCATAGCCAGTCTTTCTATCAGTGTGTCGCCTTTATTAGGGTGCAGACCCTTGGGTACTAATGAGAACCATAGGGCTTCCAACAGGACCTGAGGAGGTGGATGGCATCAGAGCGGGCTTGCATCAGAGGTCAGGTGGCCTGCATTCCCCACTCACACCCCACCTAACTTGAGAGGTTCCCAGCAAAGGGACAAGGCCAGGAAACTACTTGAGAGGATACATGTGACACTCTCACTGTGACTCAACACTCCCACTGACACAGAGCTCAGAAGCAGGCTGAGCCCCTGGGGCAGGTGGGCACATGAGGTTGACTGCAGTTGTTTCTGCAGACCTTCCACCAGGCCTGTGAAAGCAGAGACTGTCACTCTTCTATACTCGTTCCCTGCATATATGAAACCAATGGTTATGATAGTCACTGCCACCTCTGACTCATACCATGGCTTATCGTGACAACAAAATGGGAACAGCCCACCCAGAGCAATGTGGAAAAGAGCAAAGGCACAACCAGACAGCTCTCCCACTCTTCAGGGTACCCAGTCTTCTGCCATACTAAGCTTCCACTTTCCCAGACCCCCATTACTGACACTGTTTTCTGACTTTCAGGAATGTCCAGAGAGTAGGTCATTCAATATTTCTCATTGCTGCTGATCCTTTTCATTTTCTTCTAAAATAGTTATTAATTTATTCTTTGAAAATAAAATTTCTGTCACTTCTTTGGTTTGGTTGGGAGGGAGATAAAACAAAAGAAGTAGAGAAGAAGTATCCTGTGTTCTGGCAGTAAAAACTCACTGACACAGGCAATATAACACAAAATAGAGCTTTCGGTATATTACTTAAAGTAATAAAAAATAATCAACAGAAGCACCGAAAACAGTAACGTAAGGAACAAATCTCACAGTGAAGTAGAGGAGCTAGAAGTGATTGAGATTTCTCTTCTTTCCTAATGGTGACTCAATAGATTTGTCTAATGTCAGTACGATCAATAACTAAATTATAAACTTGAATTTATGGTATGCTATCTGCGAACCTAAATCAGAAATGATTAACTCTTTAGAGGGAGTGGGTAGGGCAAAACACTTTCCATGTAGCACCATCTTATGGTACTTGGGCTTGCTTTAACATGTATATATATATTATTTTATGCAAAATTAAAAATAGGATTTTGACATTTATTTTATGTCACCAATTCATGAAGCCTGAACATACCAGTTACACTAATGATTATAGGTACCTACCAGATTTAACACCATATGACAGATCTCAATTGACCTAGAGAAAAATAACAATGATGAAAGTGACTTACTTCGTTTGTTTCCCTGTACCACCAGAATTCTGGACCTTCACATTCTTTTTCACTTTTTATTTTGAACATTTTCAAACATTTAAATAAGTAAGCAAAATTGAATAATATAATGAATCCTCAGATACCTATCTGGTTTCAACAATGATTAACATTTTATTATATTTTTTTCCATCTATTTTGTTTTGGCTAAAGTATATTTAAAAAACTGTCAGACAAATCACACTTTACCTCCAAATGTGTATGTATGCCTCTCTCTCTCTCTCTCTTACTCTCTCTCTCTCTCTAAAAGGCATTTGTTACGTAAGAACAATGTCATTATTTTTCCTAACAAGATTTACAGAAATGCCTTAATTTCATCCATTTGTTAACCATTATCTCACATATATCTATTCATGTTTAAAATTCCCCTATTGTCCCCACCAAATTCGTTTTACTGGGGCGGAAGAGAGAGAAAAAAAAATAAGGTCCAATAAATGATCACACATTTCAATAACTGAATGTATGTCTCATCTCTATTTTTTTAAGAAAAACTTTACTGAGGTATAAATTATATACCCAAAAAAGGCACTTATTTTACAAATAAGATGAGTTTGGACATATGCTTACATCTGTGAAACCATAACCACAATCAAAGAGATAAACATATTCATCACCTCGAAAAGTTTTTGTGCCCCTTTGTTTTTGTGTTTCATTTTTTGTTGTTGATGTTTCGTTTTGTTTTTGTGGTCAGAACACTCAACATGAGATCTACTCTCTAAACAATTTGTGCACAATAATAGTGCTGTTAACTAAAGGCATGATGTTGTGTAGACATTTTCTAGAACTTATTCATCTCACATAGCTGAAACTTTACACCCATGAACAACTACCCATTTCCCCATATCCCAAGCCCTAGCAACCACCATTCTACTTCTTAAATCTCTTTTAATCCAGAACACTCATCTCTCAACTTTTTAATTTTCTTGATATTGACTTGCTGAAAAAACAAGGCAGTTGTTCTGCAGAATATCCTATCTTCTGGATTTTTCTTATTGCTTCCTCATGGTTTAATTTAATTTGTTCTTTCATCTCTAGGTTTCTTGTAAACTAAAAATTAAATTTGAAGACTCTATTAGATTCTGGTTCAACATTTTGGGCAAAATACTTCATATTGCATTACATCAGAAGGTACATAGTAGTGAATATCTCAATTTTATTGATGCTAAGTGGCTTTTGGTGGTAGCAGGCTGACTTTCCCATTGTACAGACAATTTTCTCTGATAGCCATGAATTGATCTATTGTAATGTTTGGGCACTTTGTAAATATCTAAAATTACTTCAGCATCTATTAATAATTATTACCTAGATACATAAATTCATTAGGATTTCAAAAACTAGTGATTTTCTAATTCTTTCCACATTTATTAGCTGGAACAATACTGTTAAGCAGAGCTCACTTTCATCAGTTTGAGTTCTTTGAAGCCATCTATGAAAGTGAGCTCCTCTTAACAGTATTAACAGCTCACACAGAAAAAGCAAGATGATAATAAACAAGATTTTTCTCTCCCCTAAATTCAGAGTTTTATATATTTAATGTGTATCAAGTAATTGAAATCATTTTTCTGAGTGCTAAAATAGTCCCATATTTGACCAGTGAGAACTCGTTTAAGTTCCTTTTCAGACCTCCAAATGTAAGGAGACCTCAGCTTTCATCCCACAATCTATCTTTAAAAAAAAAAAAAAAAAAAAAAAAAGACTTAACCAATACATGTGAAACTTTATCCATGACTGCTAGAAGCTTGAAAAAAATAAGAGACACGAATCCAGAATTTCCTTCCAATGTAAAAAAAGAAAAAGAATATTGAGGGTAGAAGACTAGGGAAAAAACTGTAAGGAATGTCAGTTAGACAATATAGGTGTAGGGAAGAATTGGACATAAGTAAATCAAAAGCAAACGCAAATGACCTCAGGACTCTTTTTACATTGTACATGAAATATTGATTTAGTTGATTTTAGGCTACATTTTGAAATTTACAGCTAATCCATGTACCCCTCCAACAAAAGAGAAAAAGGAGAGGGAGAGGGAGAGGAAAAGGCAGAGAGAGAGAAAGAGAAACAGAGAGAAGAATCAGAGAGACAAGGAGACAGAGGCAGTGACTTGGTTCTTCCAAAAATTCCCACTGCTACCAAGTCCACCCATCACATGACACCATCTGCGAGTCCCACCTCTGAGAATTACTTTGCCTACTTTAATTCCATGTCTGACTCCTGATTCATTCCTTAATTTTGAAATGGCCATTGATTTTTTTCAAATTTTTAATTATGTTATGTCTTGGTGGAGGCCTCTTTGTATTCATCTTGTTTGGGAATTGTATGTCTATTTTTTTCATCAGGTGAGAAAAGTTTTCAGTCATTATTTCTTAAAATAGGTATTCAGTTCCTTGCTCTTTCTCTTTTCCTTCTGGTATCTTTATGATGTGAATGTTGATATACTTGATGTTGTCCCAGAGGCCCCTTAACTATCCTCATTTGTTTTTTTGGTGGGGGGATTCTTTTATCTCATTGCTGTTCTAATTGGGTATGTTCTGCTACCTTATCTTCTAATCACTGAATCACTCTTATGCTTCATCAAATCTATTGTTAATTCCTCTCAAGGCATTCTTCTCTTCAGTTATTGTAGTCTTCATTTCTGACTGATTCTTTTTATGTTTTCTATCTCTTTGTTAAAGTTCTCACTGAATTCCTCTACTCTTCCCCTAAGTTCATTGAACATCCTCATAACAAGTGTTTTGAACTCTGCATCTAGTAGATTGCTTGTCTCCATTTTGTTTAATTCTTTCAGTGGAGCTTTGTTTTGTTCTTTGGGACATGTTTCTTTGTCTTCCCATTTTGGCTGCCTACTTGTGTTTGTTTCTATGTATTAGGTAGGGCTGCTATCTTTCCTGGTCTTAGTAGAGTGGCTTTATGTAATAGGTGTGTTATGGGGCCCAGTGGCAGAGTCTTCCTTGGTAACCTGAGCTGGGTGCTCCAGGTATGTTCCTTGTATGTATGGGTTGTGTGTACCCTCCCGTTGTGGTTGAGCCTTGGTTGCTATTCGTTTGTCAATGGAATTGACCTTTAGGCAGATTGGTTGTGATGACTGGCTATGGCCAGTGGAGGAGCTGTTCTGCAGGAGGCTGACCCTACCAAGCAGGATTCGCTTTGGCAGGGTTCTGGTGCCTACCCTATCTGCCCTTTGGTTGTGTCATCCTCAGATGTGACCCCAAGTGGTGCTCTGGCTCAGACTGGAACCAGCCACATGACATGCAGGCCAGGACCTCCTCTGAGGGGCCCTGCCAGAGCCCAAATTCAGTTGCAGGCTGTGCCTTGCCTGAGGCAACCTGGCATAAGTCACAGAGAAATCCACAGATGGCCACTACCCATGCTGGACCTGGAAGAGCCTTGAGAAGCCAAGCTGCAAACCGAGGTTGGCCACTGCTAGTGCCTGGCTTTGGGCTGCTCAACAAGAAGTACAGGGCACACTGAAGCCAGCCAGATGTTGCTTGTTTAGGTTTTGTGAACCTTTGAGAGTTTTTAAGAAAGTCCACAGCATGAGCCAAGACAGGCTATTTACATGAAAAAGGGACTAGAAGCAGCTTGGGTGGGCCCACATATTGGGAGCGGATCACTAGGGCAGGGCAACCTATTCCGGCTGTGTTGATGGCTACTCAATATGGCGGCTGCCTAGGTCTGCAAGGAAGGCAGGTGTGGGCTCAACAAAGGAATGATGCTCTCTGCCAGTACCTCTGTTGGGGAGAATGCTGCCCCTCCAGCCCTTACCTTGCAACCAGACAACTCAGTTCCTCCCCATATGTCCCTGATGCCTTTTGAACTGCTGCTCCGGAGCTGGAGTTCAAAGTGAGTGAATTCGTCAGTGGTAGGTCTTAGCAGGCCCCTTATAGAGAAATCTGTGACTCCCTCAGCCCTCTGTCTCACTGAGCCACAATCTCCACTGGTTTTCACAACCAGAAGATGTGGGGACTTCTCTTCTAGGCACTGGATCCCTGAGCTAGACAGCACTGTGTGAGGCCAGGACCCCTTGCTCTTCCAGGGGGACCTCTGCAGCCAAGAAATTTGTCCTGATTCTCAACCACGACATGTGGGTGTGGTACCAGCCCACCCTATCAGTCTTAATGTGGCCTCTCTGTGTGTCCCCAGTTGTAGGATTTCTGTTCAGCTAGACTTCAGGTGATTTTCAATGATGGCTATTTTGTAGTTTAGTTGCATTTTGACGTCATTGTGAGAGGAGGTACAGCATTTACCTACTTCCCCATCTTGACCAGGACTCCCTAATGTTGACTTTTATGATAAAAAGAATAATTTACACTACCGTGCATTTACTAAGTACTTTAAATCAATCCTAGAATGTAGATACTATTATTACTCATTTTACAGATGATGAAACTGAAGCACAGAGAAGTTAAATAACTTATCCAAGTGTAGAGCTAAAAAAAGACAAAGCTGGAAATCAAATCCAAGCTATTCAGAGCTTTGTCTCTCAATCACTATTTGATCATGATCGCATTATTTTATTGGCAGATATATTCATCATTTATTCATTTATTTAGCTATTATATATTCTGGCTCCTATATCCCACATAATCATCCAGGTATTGTAAATACAGAGAAAAATAAGACTAGCATTCGGTCCTTAAAGTAGAATCTAGTGAACATCTTCTCCTTGGACAAACTTATCCTCAGGGCAACCCAACATTCTGAGATTTTCTGCCCCTAAGGGTCCAGCCAACATTCTCAGACCTCAAACATTTCCTGAGGCCCAAACACCTCTGATGACTCTCACCTCCACAACAGACCCAGAAGGAAGATCCATTTGGCCCACATCCAGTCCTGCTTAAGCATAGAGAACTGCTGAGAAGATGGAGGAAGAAATAAAAAACCTTCATCCTGCTATCAGCTAGTGGAGGGAAAGTGGGGAAGGTGTGTGCCAAGCATTGTGGTATATTTACTTGTACCTATTCTTTTTCTTCCCAATTTCTTCTTCCTGAGAGGTATGCAACATCATTTCAAATTTGCAAGTGAGAAAACAAGCTCATTGAAGTCAAGTAACTTTTCGAAGGTCACCCAACTAGTTAAGTGGTGAAGATTGGATTTAAATGTAAGAATGTTTAACTAGGGGATGACATTCTTTCCATTATATCAGATGCCTCACACCTTTGAGATCCAGCAGTGGAGTGCTAAAGTTGGCTCCTACCACCTAGCAACATCTGATTGTGTGCATATCTTACCAATTTCATATTGGTAGCTTGAAATCAGCCATGGAAGTGAGTATTTACACCACAAAAATTGACAAATACTACAACTCAGGACGCTTTTTTCCAAGTTGCTGAACCTGTACACCTGTACACCAATGGATCTGGTAAATGGAGAACAGCTATGTGAACTAGGTCAGAAATGACTCTTAGCTGGTCTTCATGATAGAAATTAAAAGGAAAACCAGCCAGGTAGTAACCAGGTGCACCAGTCTAAAAGGATTCTAAACCAAAGGTCAGCGATTTTTAGTTTAAGGGCCCAGATGGTAGATATCTTAGGTTTTGCTGTCCACATATTCTTATTTGTTTTATTTTTATAAACCTTTAAAAAGGTAAAAAACATTCTTAACTCATAGACAGTATAAGGCACGCTGCAGACTGGGTTTGGCTGGCAGCCATCAGTTTGCTGAACCCTGCTATAAACTAGCACTGGATATGTAGAAGGGCAAAACTCATTTATTTATTTCAATATTCGTAAAGAATGTGCTCTTTGTGACTGAATGGAATACTTTCATCAACTGCTTAGAGTATGGAATAGTGAAACACCTATCACCTAAAGGACATAGTCAAGTGAAAATGGCCTAATGCCAAACTGCCTTCTGAGTAGGGCAGGTCTTTTTAATCACAGAGCTATTCTTTGGCTTAGTGGGATATGCAGCTTTGGGGTCAGAGCTGAATTGCTCAGGACAATACGGGTGGTGCTGAGCTTTCTCTGCTTTACCACCATGCAATCCTCAGCCTCCCCTTTCAATACATGCTGACCAAATGCTTGAAAAGTGCCACATGATTAATTCTCTGCTCAGGTTCTACCTTGTAGGAAAAACATATTGTATAATATATCTGAGATTCAGATAATTAACACATAGATGAATAAAGGACACAAGAAACATGCCTACTATATTCCAGAGCATTTTTCTTTCTTCCTTCATCACCCCTGTCCTATTCCTGGGATAACTAATATGTAGGAAATGGAGTGGCCGTCCCTGAGAACCAGATTCCCCTTTTTCATGAAGTGCAATAAAAGAAAAAGCATAGAGGAGACCTAGTTTCTTTGGATCCAAAGTGCGTGAGGGTAGAGACAAGCTGCCTGGTGATCAGGTCACACTAAGGCTGCTCTTCCTTGTCTAAGAGGCTGATGAAGCTCCCACAAGGATCATGAGTTACTTGTGTCAGAAGCTACTTCACCTGCTTTTAACAGCATCCTGTGCTGAGGATTCAGCAAGGCAACAGGTTTAAATAAGAACCAAAGTGGGATATGAACAGGGTCAATGGACATACATAATCTCTTTGACCTCAGGGGATAAAATGGAGAAAGGATCGTTTAGGGCGTGATGCCTCAACTGATCGTATTGTCAGATGCCAGGACAGATGTATTAGAATTACATTGGAAGACTGAAAAAATAGATTCCTGGGCGTCAGCCAGGAAAAGTCTTATTCGTTTGATCAATGGCAATCCATATTTTTTGAAAGCTTCACAGGTAGTTGTGGTTCAGGCTCATGGGAGAAGCTGACTCTGGAAATCCCCTTATAGAAGAAGGTGCTAGTTCTCAGAGTGTGGTCTTTGGTAGTTTATCAAAGAAGGAGTCAGAAGAAGTTTTGGTAGTTCTCAGAGAAAACTACTTAAATATTTTGTTTACTTATATTTCATAAATTTGAGGTGGATTTATATCTCCTGTAAAAAAAATTTTTTAAGTCCTACCTCATAAAAAGGACTAAAACCATAAAAACTATATATAATTGTCAGGTAAAATTTTTTGAAAATTTCTCTATACTCTTAATGAAAAATGTTTTCTCAAAGGTGGTGCATGAATCATAAGGTCTGTTTGGTCAATCAGTCTTGATTAGTATTCAGTTAACATGGAACAGTTTGGTCTTTATAAACATATTTTTACATCATTAGAGGATTTGTTTAAATGGAGTAAATTTACATTTTATTGATTTCTATTATGCAATTTATACCCTCATCATAAAATAAGTAAATCAAAGGTTAAACGTAGATTATTGAAAGTAAATGTAGTGTTAAACTTAGAAACAAATATTTCAATTCAAAAAACTTTTAAAGTGAAGAGATTCTTTTCAAATATCTATGAATGTGGTGATTTTATATAATTAAGTTTTTAAAAAGTATTAAAAACAAAATACAACCACAGATCTCTGATAATTCAATATTATGGAATCAGTAATCTATTTGCTCCTTGGGTATTATTTTTTATGATACTGTGTCAACTATGCCTCCAGTAGAAGAAAAATATTTTATGTCTATATTTTTTCCTCCACTTCTGACAATCGAATCTGGCTACAGGATGAGCATATGGTGTAGGCTTGATATCAAAATCATCTATCTTCCTGGCCACTGTCATTGGTTCCAACATGGAAACATGGACACATGGCCCACACTGGGAGAACCAGTCTTCTGTATTTTTTTTTAATCTATATATAAGCACTAGGAAAGTGTTCTATTCCTCTGCGATCGCAAGTCTCAAGGATCATGCAGCTTTTCATGTGTCACATGTAAGGAATATGCCTGAAAATGAAACCAACAGAGAAACACAGGGTCAAGAGATGGCAAAGAACCAGAGGCCTAACAATGTTTTTTTTAAGCATCTAGATAAAATATTTCTCAACTTTTCTGTCTGCACTTTTCAGTTATGTCAATACATTTCTTCCCATCCCTCCTCAGGTCTGTTTGAGGTGGATTTCTATCACCTGTTAAAAATGTCCTACTGAACAGTGTTAAGCCATCAGAGTCACCAAGATTTTATATAATTGTCAGACAAAGCACAGTCACTATTCTGCTAAAGCAATCTGCTTTTCTCCAGGGAAAGAATGAAATAGTCCTTCCAATACAAACTTGATGACTTCTATCAATAAAGTCAAAAGAAAGAATAGGATTTCCAAAGTATCTCTCAGCATTGCACTCCTTATAATGAAAAACTTTACAAGTCAAACCACTGATGAGAAGGTTATAAAGTCAATAAGCCAACCACCATATATAATAAAAGATATAGTTAGTGCCAAATCAGAAAGAACTATTGGCAAAATTCCTTATCAAATGATACTGCCATACAAACACAATGTCGATAGCATACAATGTGAATTTGAAAGGTATGTACTATAACACCTTTTGCTTTTTAGTAGGTTGAAGTGACTAATATGCAGAGTATGAATAAGTTCTTGACATCTGTGCAGCATTTATAAGAGATTGAAGCACTTGAGAATTTTTTTGCTTCTAGTTGCCATTGAAAACTCATGCTGTAGAGGAAGAATGTTCGTGAAAGTTATTTGGTGAGCTATGGTGTAGAATGAAAAAGAACATTTGGGGTTACTCACACTAGGGTAGCAGCTATCTGTGCAGCAAGACTTATACCTGAAGCCAATTCATGTGCTGTTTTATTCAGAGAACCGTTATTTTTTTTAACAATATGTTTCATGGACGAAAATCAAGAATTCAAATCATTAATAGGTACTGATTATCAGAGACTATTTCATTTCAGCAGGTCGGATGAAGAAATGACATGCTCTTGATTTCTACTTTGAAGTTTATTTGCTATGAAAGGGAAAAATCATACATCAGGTTGTGCGTGTGTGTGTGTGTATTGTTTAAAAAACACAAATTTACTATCTTAACCATTTTTAAATGTACAGTTCAGTAGCATTAAGTACATTCACATTATTATGCAACAGATCTCTAGGACTTTCATCTTGCAACACTAAAACCCTGTACTCACTGTACACTAATTGCCCCTCTCCCAGCCCTTGATAACCATCTTCTCACTTTGTTTCTATGATTTTAAATACTTTAAATTCTTCAGATGAGTGGAATCATATAATATTTGTCCTTTCGTTACTAGCATATTTCACTTAATATAATGTCCTCAAGGTTCATCTATGTTGTAACATGTGACAGATTTCCTTCCTTTTTAAGACTGCATTGTATTTCATTGTATGTATATATCACATTTTCTTTTTTCATTTTTTTCCTTCTTGTTGTATCCTTGGTTTTGATATCTAGGTAATGCTTGCTTCGTAAATGTGTTTAGAGAGTATTCCCTTCTCTTCTATTCTTTGGAACAGTTTAAAAAGGATTGATATTAATTCCTCTTTAAATGTTTGGTAGAATTCTCCAGTGAAGCCATCTGGTCATGGGCTTTTCTTTGTTGGAAAGTTTTTTGTTACTGCTTCCATGTCTTCATTGTATTCAATGTAGTTATAGGTCTGTTCAGATTTATTATTTTCTTATGGTATCAGTCTTGGTAGGGTGGATGTTTCTAGGAATTTATCCATTTTTTTCTAGGTTATCCAACTTGTTGACACTTATTTGTTCATAACAATCTCTTGTAATTCTTTTTATTTCTGTAAAGTCAGTTATAATATCTTCTCTTTCCTTTCTAATTTTTTAATTTGATTCTTCTCTTTTTTTCCCCTAATTAATCTAGTTAAGGGTTTGTCAGTTTTTGTGATCTTGACAAAAAAAGCAACTCTTGGTTTTGTTTATTTTTTCCTATTGTTTTTCTATTCTTTATTTCATTTATCTCTGCTCTAATCTTTATTCTTTCCTTCATTATGCTGACTTTGGATTTAATTTGTTTTTCTTTTTCTAGTTCCTTTGGGTGTAAAGTTAGGATATTGATTGAAAAACTTTATTCTTTTTAATGTAAGCATTTACCATGATAAACTTCCCTTAGTATTGCTTTCACTGTATTCCTTAAGTTTTGATATATTGTGTTTTTGTTTTAATTAGTCTCCAACTATAGTTTAAATTCCCTTGTGATTTCTTCTTTAATCCATTGATTATTTAAGAGTACATTGTTTAATTCCCACATATTTGTGAATTTTCCTGTTTACCTTCTACTATTGATTTCTAGTTTCATTCTATTGTGTATACCTACAATTTTGAAAGAGGCTTAATAATAAAAATCAAGAGCATTTCTACCATGTCAAATGGCTTGCTTAAGTCTTATATATCAGCAATAGAGTCAATATCTGCAATAACCTGGAGATATCACTTCAAGGCCAAAACTCTATGAAATATATAGATACCAGGATTTCTTAAAAAGACTTCATCAGAAGTAAATGGCTTAAAAGTCAAGAGTTTGACACTTAGTAACATTTCATGATTATTTTTCTCACCATAAACATTTATAAAATATCACCAGGCTTAATTTTTAAAGCCCATCTAAATACAACAAAACATAAAATAATACTCCCCAGAGACAAATGCATGCAAATATAGTGCTGTTCTAAGTGTCACTAGCCATATGTGGCTATTGAACACTTGTAATGGTGATTAGTGCAACCAAGGAATGGATCTTTAATGTAATTTAATTTGAATTTAAACAGCCATATGTGACTAATGACTATTACATTGTACAGTGCAGCTCTAGAACAAGAGAAGTAATTGACCCTCATTATTCTAAGCCGATTGACCACATTTAAGCTGGAGTATTCAATTGTGACAGTGAGCGATGGGGTAGAAGGTATATTGTAGAGTGATGTACACAAACTTCAGTGCATTCGGAGAAGAGTAATACTAAGAAAACTACAAACTTTACCATGTTAAAACTAAGGTAAGAGAATTTGAGGTGGCCTTGGTGGGAAAAGGATAACTCCTGTAAGCA
Source organism: Rousettus aegyptiacus (assembly GCF_014176215.1). NCBI lineage: Eukaryota > Metazoa > Chordata > Mammalia > Chiroptera > Pteropodidae > Rousettus > Rousettus aegyptiacus. The sequence goes on from NW_023416308.1 coordinate 43,555,622, forward strand.
CTTAGGAGTTCAATGGTTGGAAAAATAATTAGATTTATTTTGTACATTTTCTATAGGAAAAATTAGAATGAAAAGGTAGTTTGATACAAGAGATTTCTAATGTATGTTCTTTTATTTAGAGAAGCCCAGTCCTGAGCTGTATGACCTGCCCTTTGTACTGATGTTATAGTATTATAATTTCACTTTCTCTCACTAAGAAACACATTCTAAACAAGGGAATCCTTTTTGAATAACAATATTTCCACTATTGTGACCACAAGTAAATTAATGGAAAGGGCGGATACTTTTATTCTGAGAGCAAGATTTAGAGACAAAGCTTATAAAGTCATCTGAGATCCTCTGGAGATCTTACCTCATACTTTAAGGGTCAGCAAGAAACCAGGGTTTCAGAGTCTGCATTGACATAATGCTTAGTTGGTTTCTCTCAATAAACTTGTGAGTTTTGGACTATGATCCTTTATTCCTACCAGAATCTAGAGAACAAATTCCAAATAATTTCTCAAGCAAAAATGCTGCTATTATGACTCCACTAAGTTTTCTCTAACAGATCACATTTTCTCTGAATTTGAATCATTTAGACTACTCCTTTCTGGGATGTACATTTCTTAAAATTAAATTATGAATGATATTGTTTTGCTCTTCTGTCATCATACTCAGCACTGGTGATATTCCTTTAAATTTGGTTTCCTCTTCATAGTAGCATTACTCACAATAGCCAAAAGATGAAAACAATCCAAGTGTCCATCAGCAGATGAATGAATAAACAAAGTGTGGTATATACATGTAATGGAATGTTATTCAGTCTTAAAAGGAAGGAAATTATGATACATGCTATGACACGGATAAACCGTAAAGACATTACACTAAGTGAAATAAGCCAATACAAAGGACAAATATTATATAATTTCACTTGGATAAATTACCTAGAATAGTCTAATTCATAGAAACAGAAAGTAGAATGGTGGTTGTCAAGGGCTAGGGGAAAGGAGGATGGAGAGTTATTGTTTAATGGGTACAAAGTTTTTGTTTGGGATTATGAAAATGTTCTGAGTATAGATGGTGGTGATGACTGCACAACATTGTGAATGTACACAATGCCACTGAATTATACTCTTAACATGGTTTAAATGGCAATTTTTATGTTATGCATATTTTCTAGAATAAATTTATTTTTGAAATTTTATTTCTTCCCTCCTTGGATTGTATTAAACTATCCTCGCAGTATAAGTGATGTCATCTATAGAGAATGGCTAGTGTTGTTTTTCTGTATTTTCCCTCTATCAAATATAGTTTTAAAACATGTTAATCTGATTACCAATCACATATTCAGGTGGATAGGCATTATCAGTGCCAAATGCAATAGTCATGTCCCAAGCATCAATAATACCCACAGTGAAATCCATGAAAATATCTCTATAATAAGATTCTGTATGTAGTCCTGAAAGTCACTAAACATCTCTGCATTTAGATACATCTTCCTGGCATTTTCAGTTTTAAGGATCACCTTGGTCTCTGGGCTTCCCAAGAACAGACGTTCATTGGCCATTTGAATGCTGATGGCCCTACCGATGAAAATGCTGATGGGCAAGGGTAATGGCTATGTCACTGTCTTCTGCTACTTGGTCATTTTCCTGTGGGATGTAGTTTTCATCTTTCACGGAGAACAGATTTGTGGTAATAAATGGAGGGCCGTGCTTTTCCCACTGAATCAAAATATGTCTTTCAGCAACCAGAAGCACATGTATTTTAAAGATGCCAGTTACATGATCAAAATATCTTAAGGCTGATGGAAAACAAAATGATGAATCTTTTAACAAAAGGAAAATAATGATGTAATTTCAAAATTCACACCACATTTATAAAATTCTAACCAATATCAATTCTAACTATAATAGTATTACTGTCTATGAAAAGTAGAAAACTTCACCAAATGCATTAAAATCTTAACAAAATTTTGAATTTTTTATTAGAATAGAGAAAGAAAAAAATGTTAATATTTTTAGTTTAAAAAAAAACAAATTAATTATATACAAAAAGCCCAAACCCAAATGTTTGGCAAATCGAAAAATAATAATAAAACAAACATCATTAAAAAAGTAAAGAATCCTAATTATTATAAAAATAACCTCGAAAGTCAACTATAATTTCAAAATAAAATAACATACATACTTTTCAGAACTTTATGTAAATAGTTAATCCACTGATGCAAGGTTGAATGTCTCATGAGATAAATAAGTTTTCTCTTTAAGTAGTCATTTATATTTTTTGTTTCATTTAACTCGAACTGTTTGCAAAATGTGATAAGCTACCTTTTTTCTTTTTCTTTTTTTTTTTTACAGTATAACCACTGGGAAAATATGTCTTCATTCCAACCTGACATTTTTTTTTCTATTTTCTGACTCTGGCAATAGAATTTCCATAGTAAGCAATTTCTATTACCACAGATAACTTCAGAAACACCTTCCTCATTTTCCCCTTCTTTTCTCTCTTTTCCCTCCACCCTCCACTATTTCTGCCCTCCCTTCTTCCACAAATTTTTATTTTACAAGATCATGTTCAAAGGAGAAATTAAAAATTCTCCCTGAATAGTTTTTCCTGGGGTGAGGACAGGTTTTTCTCTTGTACATTTTCAAAGTTGCCCCAGGCTTCTCCTTGTCCCCAAGACCACTTGATTGTGAAATAGCTAGCCAAATCAGGGGGTAATGCGTGGCTCTGCAGCCCAGCTGAATATTATAATCTTGACATTGGCCTTGCTGAATTGTAAATATCTTCCTCCCTAAACTACTTACCCATGAAAAACACTTGAACACATTTATGAAATAAGAGTCACACATATTTTGTTTTGTGTGTACATGAATCATGTCCTCTGATTAATCTTAAAATCCTTTAAATACTTCATCATTGTGCCCAGAATTGAACATAATATTTTCAGTGTGGTCTGATTAACACAGAAAAAGGGAGGATCATTACCTTTTTATTCTGAATATTCCACTATGAAAGTAGCCTAAGCTGTATTCACTGACTCATATCAAACTTTCTCCTACGTAAAACTAAGGACATTTTTATATTTGTGCCACTTAAAACACACATCTTCTTTGTCATCTACCTAGATTATTAGGATTTAGGGTATGAGTTTAGGAACTGAAACTTTCCCATGTTGAATTATATCAGGTTTATAAATGCCTCTGAAAAATGACAGCCTAGAACTATCTTTTAAGAAACCTTCTGACTTTACTAGAAATTACTGTCCAGGCAAGAGAGAAACCAGAGATATTAAGGGGACTCAAGTTACCTCAAGAATCTATGAACTTTCTTTGGTGTAAAAGTTGGGCATGGATGATAATTGCCATGGCAGAAAAGGGGAGCTTTAGGTATGGGTTCATAATTTCTTTATATTTATGTTCTCCACAAGGTTTTGCAAAGTTCTTTGCCTACAGTAGGTGCTCAATAAACATTTGCTGAATGCATTCAAGGACAGTGAGTTAATGTACACCCTGTTGATTGTTATAACAGAAGTCATTTGCTTTTCTGGGATTCTCTTTCATTCCAGTATAGCAGAAACATCCCTTTTATGAGTAAGATGGCTTTGTATTTACCACTGAAGGTCACGTGATAAAATTTTTAAAAAATCTACAGAAATTGCTAGTTTTAAGAACTTCAACTGAGATGGTTCAGCTGAAAGACAGATTAGAAACCACCAAAGAAATTTCTCAAATCTATTGCTCATCTGAACATTTCATATAGCTCTAGTACCCATTATTGGCTTTTCAGGAATAAATCTCAAGTTTAAATGCAAATAACTTGTACATTTTAAGAGAAGGCAGCGGAACTTAAGGGTTGCCTAGACTTTTATATCTGATTCAGGGTGAAAATTGGTTTAAATTGATACGAAAATAATTTCCAAGAACAAAATCTCTTCTTTAAAACATAAAATGATAGATACTATTTGTCCCAGGGAGGAGATATCAAAATGGTTAATCTCAAAAAAATATCTCAGGGAGAAAAAAATGGCACAGATGATAGAGGCTCTGTTCATCCCTCTGGCAACCAAATCAAAGTTGTGACAGAAACAAGGAGCAAACAGCAAAGGAAAATTGCCTGGGATCTAGATGAACAAGCCATACAACCATGAAGAAATCCAAGAAAGCTCCCTGCAACGGCAGAAGGTAGGACGGGCTGAGGACGCGGGGCTGCTCAGTCCCAAGCAGCTGAGCAAGACCGAGGCTGCGGCAGCGGCAGAAACCTCTTAAAGGGGCCGCATCTGCGAGCGGATTTTCACGGTGACGGACGTGTTCACTCTGAGCACCAGTGCCCAGTCGGCTGTGCTCAGGAGGCACCAGGGACTTACAGGGAGACATTGTCGGAGTGAGGATGGAGGTAGAAGTGCTCGGTACAGAAGTGTCGGCAGTATCCATTGTTCTCTGTTGAGCCCTCCTCCATCGTAGTGTGTGGACACAGCACCATTGCTGTGGCGTCATCAAACTGGATAACAAAGGTCGCTCCGCCCAGAGCAGTCCCTGAAAACCCTGCCTCCCCCAACTTGGGCCTCACCCAAGCCACGTCCAGGTGTATTGTTACAAAGTCAGGAGCTCCATGCTGAGGCTCACACTGGTGTGGCCTTTTGAGGCAACTATGAGCACAGCATCTGTGTATTTTGCTTGCTGAATCTTAACAGGTGGCCCCGGAGGGGTCGAGGCTTGGGCTCAATTTGGCCTGCAGCCGAACCCCTCTCAGGACTGTGCCACTGGACAGACGCCTACTTCACAAACCCACACTAGTAAGACCGGGAGACTTAGGAGCTTTGCTTATTACATAGAAACAGACATGGAAAAGCAGCCAAAACGGGAAGACAAAGAAGCAGAAACCATATGAGAGAACAAAATAGAGATCCAGATATTATGGAGTCCAGTAATCTAACAGATGCAGAGTTCGAAACACTAGTTATAAAGATGCTCAATGAATTTTTGGGAGATGTAGAGAACTCCAACAAAGAAATGAAAATGGAAATGGAAATTTTAAAAGGGAACCAGTCTGAAATGGAGAACACATTATCTGAGAGGAGAAGTATATTAAATGGAATAAACAAAGGAATAAACAAAGTGAGTAAAGAAGAGGATCGCATGCCTTATCTAGAGTACAGGAAACCCAGTCAGGACACTCAGACAGAATGGCAAGAAAAAAGATGCCACCGAGACTATAAAAATAATTTAAGGAGGATATGGGACACTATTAAGGCTCCAAATATTCATCTGATTGGCATAATTGAAGAAAATCAAGATGTTGAACAACAATTAAATTTGAAGAAATAATGATGGAAAACTTCCCTAACCTGGTGAAGGAAATGGACATAGAACCCCAGGAAGCTCAGAGGATTCCAAAAGTCAGGGATCCAAAGAGGCCCACCCCAAGTCACATCATGATTAAAATGCCAAAGGTTAAATTAAAAGAAACAATATTAAAAGCAGCAAGAGAAAAACAAATAATTACACATAAGGGAACACCCATACAACTGGCAGCTGCTTTCTCAAAATAAACTACGCAGGACAGAAGGGCTTGGCAAAACGTATTCCACAGGATGAAGACCCAGCATATACAACCAAGAATAATTTATCTGGCAAAGCTATCATTTAGAGTCAAAGGATAGATAAAGAGCTTCCTAGACAAAAAAACAACTAAAGGAATTTATCACCACCAAGACAGAATTACAGGAAATGTTGGAGGGACTTCTTTAAGAAGAAAAAACATGTATCAAAAACTGGAATAAAGAATGGTAACAACTACATTCCTATCAATAAGTACCTCAAATGGAAAAGAACTAAGTGCTCCAACCAAAAGATATAGTGGCTGAAAGGATAAGAAAACAAGACCCTTACATATGAAAAGGAAGGGAATGGAAAAAAATATTGCTTTGATGGACCTAGAAGTCAGACAGAGAATGATAAACACTATATGATTTCACTTATATGTGGAATCTAAGAAATAAAAAGAACAAACTAATCAAAAACAGACTCACAAATATAGTGGACAATTTGGTGATAGACAGAGGGAAAATGGGTGAGGAGGGCTGGGAGAATAGAGTAAAGGGTTAAAGAAGTATAAATTAGTAGCTGATGGATGGTCGGGGGGATGGGGAGCAGGGCATAAGGAATGCAATTAGCATTAATACATTGGCTAGGTGGAGGGTCAGAATAGGGAGGGAGCAATTGGGGGGATCATATTACTCACTATATAGATGTCTAACCAATGTACGGCATACCTGAAACTAATTAAAATTTTAAAAATATGTATATCTTAAAGTAAGAATGAGCTTTAAATTAATAAATTGTGAACATGACAGACAACAGCTCAATAGACTTACTGCTATATGATAAGACATCAATGGAGGTAAAGTTTTTCATCAATTCGACTCCCACATTGGACCTTCAAAAAATAAGCCTGATATATGCCCAGATATTAAAGTAAAAATAAATAACTGGTTTAGCTGGATTGAATCAGTCTTAACTTTCTGCAAATGATTTTATTGATTGATTGATTCATTCATTCATTCATTCATTTAAATGTATTTAAGATATTCTGGGGAAGTAAATGGGTTAGGAATTCTGGAAAACTGTTCTGCTAATGACAGGAATCCAGGGATCTAGAAAGAGTCACTTACATTCCATCTGCAACTAATATACACACGCACACACGCACAGACACACACACATGTGTATATATACATAATCTTTGATTTTTACCTTCTAATTTTTTTTAAACAAGACATCCTCTTCATCTTCACCACCTGTAGTATTCAGGCTTTCATCGACATTTTCGTAGGCCAGTGATCGTCAAATGTGAGCATGCATCAGGATTCTCAGGAGTGCTTAACAGCACTCAGATTACAGACCTCATCTCCAGAGCTTTTGATTTAAAAATCTAGGCACTTGAAGGGATATCATGTTTGTAACAGCCATGGCTATTATTCATAATAGTCACATTATGGAAACAATCTAAGTGACCATTAATGGATGAATAGATAAAGTAAATGTGGTCTATATATAAAATATGGAGGACATAATGCTAAGTGAAATAGGTCAGATACAGAAAGACAAATACTGCATGATCTCATTTTTTGTGGAATTTTGAAAAGTCAAACTCATAGAAACAGTAGACTAGTGCTTGCCAGGGCTTAGGGGTTGGGCAGAATGGGGAGCTGTTGGTCAAAGCGTATAAATTGTTAGCTATAAGTTCTGAGGATCCGATGTAAAACATAGTAACTATAGTTAATAATAATGTATTGTATACTTAAAATTTGCTAAGAAAGTATAGCTTAAGTGTTCTCACCACATGCATACACACTCACTCAAAATAGTAACTGTGAGATGATGGATATGTTAATCAGTTTGATTATGGTAATCATTTCACTATATATATATAAGTATATCAAAACATCACATTGTACACCTTAAATATATAGAATTTTATTTGTCAATCATGCTTCAATAAAGCTGGAAAAAATTGTTCTAGAGTGAGGTTGAAGAATTTGGATTTCCGACAAGCTCTCAGATGAAGCTGAGGCTGTCTACTCAAGGACATTACTTTGAGAACCCTGTCCTAGATTATTATATTACCTTTCTTCCCCTTTAGTTTACCCAACCTAAATACATCCTCTATGCTGCCTACTGTATTCCCACACACATAATCTTTCCACGACTTTCCTTCATCAACCTACAGTATAAGGACCAATCTCCCTAACTGGCATACAACCTTGTATTAGCGTCTACTTCCCCAGCCTCATCGTCATGTACTTCCCACCTTCACAAGTTCCCAAGGAGTCTATTTTACATACTCTATTTTTCTCCTTTAGAGTAGAACTTCAGTCAATCTTATTCACTATAATATTTCAAGTGCCTAGCACAGTGAGCTTCACCTCAAGATAATAGGTCTTACCAATTAAGACGGTGGCTATATCTGGTCAAATCAAATTCACTCTTTAAAATGAAATATATTTGAGAAAGGTAGAACTTCCAGATCCAGATTCACAGAGCCTCAAGAGGGAACAAAGGAAGTATTTTCCAAAATTGAAAAAGATTGCCTGAATCCCAGGAAAGGATTTTTTTAGGTCAGGTGAGAATAATATTCTCCTCACTGAGGGGCAAGCGGACTGGAGAACTGAGAGTTCAGAGTAGCTGGACAGTGAAGGCTGCATGAAGTGGTGGAGTCATGGGAGACAGTGCTATACCCCATTGACTTTAGAATAAGGTGGATTGGGATTCCAATTCTGCAATTTACTATGTATGTGACTTTGGCCAAGCTCTTTAATATGTTTGTGCTTAAATTTCCATATGTGTAAAATGGGCATAATAATAATCACTACATAGGGTTTTATTGAGGATCTTATCACTCCTATCTTTGGCACAAGATTAAAATTTGTCTCAGTGGGAAACTTGCACTTGTTCAAACATGTATTCCCCCACATCTATTCCAGGTAAGGTTGAAGTTGATAAAAGAAATAAATACCTGGCCCTGTAAATTTGGTTACCAAAGTCAAACTTTGATGGAACATTAAAATTAGAATAAAAAATATGTACTCATGGCATAAAGGCATTCATTTCCATGTGTCTTGTCTTCATATTATTGAGTATGCATGTGTGTGTATGTATATATTATATTGCATAAAAAGGTGTGTAATATTAAATCATAATAGAAACTGAAAGAATTGTCAACAATTATGTTGTCTATATAAAGTATTCTCATGTGGTAAACCTTTGTTTATATTTTCTCATTATGATTATCAATAAAACTCTTAAATCAAAGAAAAAATACTTTTTTTTAACTTTGAAGCAGTATCTGAGGAGGTAGCATCTGATTCTGTAGCCAGGGTTGGGAGAGAAAACCCTGGTGGGAAAATGTATTTACTATGTTACAAATGAATGTGAAACAGGCATAGTCTATGGACTTGTGAAAAGAAATGATGTCATTGAACCTGGCTTGGACCTAAGAAGGGGCCCTAGAGCTTAGCAATAAAATGATCCATGAGACTTCTTGGATATGGAATCACTTGTGAGGCCAAGTATTCCTTGTATAGTGTCTATACACTAAATCACCTGTGAGGAGACTCAAATCTTTGCTTCCATGCAGTAGGGGGAAAAAACTGGACAGTTCAAATAGAGCAGGGAATCCAGAAGGAAATGTGTTTATTGGAAAGTAAAACGAGGTCAGGCAGATTATTGTCACTATAGAGCCCACTTGAGAAGCATGATGGACCTAAAATATATGCAGGTCTGCCAGATCAGAGACTTAGGATTTCCTGATAGCAGCAGGGATAGTGTGCAAGAAGAGTTCCTTCCACATAGGCTGCAACAAGGACCATTTCAAGAAGAAGCCAGATGTGGCCAACAGGAAATATGGAGTCAGAACACGTATTCTCTTCCCTTAGAATTAACACATGGTTCTGAGACCTTCAAGACAGAAAGGCCTCTATGTCTCCATGATCATTATCCCTTTTGTTATTAGTAAAATATTTATTAAAAAAAGAGATTCTCCATACCTTGATCAGGAAAACAAAAAGAAGAGAAAGTGAAATAAGGTTGAAAGGAAAATCTTGTAGAGATGTAGGATCAGTTCTGCCATTCCCTCTGACCTTGCATCATCCTAATAATTGAATTGGATTTGAACTTGTATTTCAAGGATATTATGCTATCCAGCTTGCTCTTATGAACCCATATTGGAAAACCAAGGCCTTTCTATAGCAGCAGCTCCCAAACTGTGGAACAAAAGTCATTTAAAAGTCTTCATTAAATGCATATTCCTTGGTCAAGTAACTTGGCGAAATGTTTTATGCTTTATCCACACTTGAAGAGATGGATACTAAAATTACTGAGAAGGCCTGCTGCAAAGAAAACTATTTAATTCTTTTCCCAGATTTTATGTCACTTATTCTTTCACTCAACAGTTATCGAGAACCTTCTAGGTGTTAGCCATTGTGCTAAGTCTGTGAGACAAAATGGTAGCCCTCAGTGGCTCCCTATCAAACACAGATGACCTCTAAGATTCCACTTACCCATCTAACTTCATCTCTCCCTCACTTGTTGCATTTCAGGCTCAGTGATCCCCCTCAGGATTCCTGGAACATCCCAGCGTGCTCTTGCCTCAGATTCTGTTCCCTCTCTTGGGAACAGTATTTCCTCCAAAATTCATGTAGCTCACTTCCTCATTTCATTTAGGTTGCTGTTCAAGTGATTCATTCTCAGGTTGCTGCCTTACCCGACCACTATTTTTTTATTATTATTATTATTTTATGTTTTTATTATGGTGACATTGGATAACAAAATCCAGTAAGTTTCAAATGTACAATTCAACAGTTACTCTCTGCCCTCTTTATTAATCTTTATAATAATAATTTTAATTTAATTTTTCTGGTTAATTATAAAAGGAAGACACACAATTATTATTTACACTTGATATGACTATATCCCAAGAAAGGCTAAACTAGTGTGAGGGACAAACATGTAAACTTACTACAAAAAGTGAATAATTTGAAAGATATGTAAGTAGAACTTCATGGGCACCTAAAAGAAATTTAGCAAATTTGGCCTGGGACAGTTAAAAATGGCTTCATGAAGGAAGAATGGGAATTATTGCTTAATAGCCACAGAGTTTCCATTTGGAATGACAAAAAAGTTTGGAAATAGATAGTGGTGATAACAGTACACTTTGTAAATGTAATTAATGCCATTGCAGTATACACTTAAAAATGGTTAAAATGGAAAAACTTTGTTATATATGTTCGATCATACTTTTAACAATTAATAATGTAATATACCAAAAACCATTGAATTATACACTTTAAATGGGTGTACTGTATGATATGTGAATTATGTCTCAATAAAACTGTTTTTGGTTTTGTTTTTAAAGAATGGCTTCACAGAACTGGTGGCATTTGATTCTCAAAAGATGAGAGGGAGATTACCAGATAGAGATGAGGGGAAATCTATCTTTGGCTCTGGGGTTTTATCTTTTTAGAAAACTTTATCTTTACTACATCTCTGTAAACCGTGGCCATAGCCCAGAACCATTAACCTTCCCTAAAGTTCTTATGTTATAAAGATCCCAGTAATAACCAAATTAAAGAAGAATCGAGGCTAACAGATGTTGAAGACATTCTGGAGAATTTTGAAAAATTATACTGTTCCCTTGACCTGGGACTTCTAAAGCAGTTTTCATCTGATTCCCCAGGGCTAAAATATGCTTATTCTTGGGTTTCTTAGAATTCTTGTTTTCAGATTCATTTCTCAACACTGGGTCCTAAATGATTGAGGTGACAAACTCTAATAATAAGGAGTTGGGGCTCTTCTCCACTAGCCAACAGTCATGGTCTTGAAACTCTGGAATCCCAGCTTAGTACTACTCTTAAGAGTAAGATTGCCAAGGACTTAGGGTAGATAGCTTAATAAGACATCAAATAGTTCTAAAAAATAAAGATTTTTCTTTCAACACAGATATAGTGAGTGATTACATGTTACAGGTAAAAAAGAATTAAACTTTGATTCCTGATATCACCATTTACCTGGGTGATTATGCATTAAATGAAGTTCATTTCATCATTGTTAAGGGGTTCTTTACACATAGGACATTCATGTTTAAAGAGAATAATAGAATAAACCTATTTAATTTCAGATGTGCTTCTTATAAGTAGCAAATCACTGAATTTTCAAAAATTATTTCAATCTAATATGAGAAATTTATCCACCCTTAACTATTATCTCTTTGAAAATTAGGATACAATTTCTCTTTTTATTTTAATCTAGGTATTTTACATAAGACATTGGGATAGCAAAGGAGGTGGAAGCAAAAGTCATGGAAAGGCATGAGGTTGAATGTACAGATTTCATGCCTTTATCATTTTCCAATCTCCTCGTTTTCACTTATATTCTGACTCTAAGTAGAGTCACCAAATTTAGGTAAGTCTGGAACTGGTGAGGACAGACCTGTGTATGTACCCTGTTATTTGTTTTGTTTTGTTTAACTAAAATACAGTAAAATTGACTTCATTTAATATATGGTTCTATGAGTTTTAACATGTCAAGATTTGTGTAAGCACCACCATAATCAGAATACGGACTAGCTCCATCATTCCCATAAACTGGCCCTTTGTAGCATTATTTACAATAGTCAAGATATGGATGTAACCTAAGTGTCCATCCATAGATGAATAAATGAAGAAGAATTGGTACATACATACAATGGAATATAACTCAGCCATAAAAAGAATAAAATTTTGCCATTTGCGACAACATGGATGGACCTAGAGTATATTATGCTAATTAAAATAAGTCAGACAGAGAAAAAAAAAGTACCATATGATTTTACTTATATGTGAAATCTAAAAAACAAAATAAACAAATAAAACAAAACAAATTTGGACACAGAGAACATTTTGATGGTTGCCAGATGGGAGGGGGATTGGGAGATGAGTGAAAAGAGGGAAGGGATTAAGATGTTTAAATTTCCAGTTATAAAAGTAGTCAGAGTGATATAAAGTACAGCATAGGAAATATAGTCAATAATATTGTACTAACTACGTATAGTGTAAGAAATGATGCTAGACTTATCTGGTTGATCACTTCATAAGTTATGTAAATGTCTAATCACTATGTTGTTACACCTGAAAATAATATAATTGTATATGTCAACTCTAATTGAAAAATAAAAAAAAATTCAAAAGAAACATTAATATTGGTAGTGGATGGGACCTGAGCATGTGAATTAAAGGATACAAGTATGAAAAAGAAGAGGATTAAAGAAAGAAACGTAGAGAACATAAATATTTACATAGAGGACTCACAAAGAGAAACCTTTTGAGCTGTGGTCTGAGAACTCTATTTTTTACCAGTTCATATAACTAACCGTCTGAATGTTCCAGACTTATGGTCCTTCTTGTTTGGAGCTGGGAGTTTGTATCAGACCAAGGTGAGAGAGATACTTTTAAAAGAAATTGTGTTCAAATTTAGAAGAGCCTTAAATAGTTAATAAAGGAGTTGATCTCATCAATTATGTCATGTGTAAAAGCCATGATGAAAGTTTCTGATCAGGACAAGAAGATGATGAAAGTAGAATTTTTGAAAAATGAATTTTGTACTAAATGGTTGGGGAGGGGGAGGAGAGAGTGAAGCAAGATCACTTAAGAAAGATTACAGAAAGGGAAAATCAAAAAACACTAACTGAACTATGCAAATAATAAGAAAATTCCTGTAAAGACAGAAGGCTGAAACAGATTTAATTGGATTGGAGCCTCAGAGGCCAAGGTCAAAGAGAATTTTTAGGCAGGATGGTTAGCAGTGCCAAATACTACAGAGATGGTTAAAAATCCACCTGCCAGTGGAAAAAGTAATAATAATAATAGCATAGATATTGTCAAAAGGATTAATGCTGAACAGAGAAACTTTTCATCCACATCTGTTGCTAAAATGACAAGCTTTAGGCTTTTAATTCTTGCCTTGAGAAAGGTGAGCATTCAAAGTCACTGTGACTTTTTCTGAAATTCTGGAAAAGGAAATAATTCCTACCTTCGTGAAGTCTTTTGAAGCCAAGTAAATGACCCAGAGAACTAAGATAAATATCAACATCATCAGTAATTTATGTGCTGTGGCATTTGGAAACAAAGTATCCTCTAAGAAAGAACAGGAGAAAGTGACACATTAAATCAAATAAACATGACATTGCTCTCTACACTTTGGTTCCTCCTCAGTAGTTTCCAGAATAGGTCTATATGCTACTACCTCCTGGATTTTCAGGAAGTTCCAATATATGTTCTAAAAGAAATCATAAATAACAGTCCTCCCTGAGGTGGGGAATCGAGCAGATTGGAGGACTCCTGGTTTCTTCTCAGGTTGACTCTTCAGTTTGGAGTCATATCAGGGCTCTGAGCTTTTTCTCTCATCAAAGACTCAGTGGGCATAACAAGGTTTTTACCCATAGCAATTGTTTACCCTAAGAAACACTTTTTTGGTGCCCTCTAATAAATCCTAGTCTCTAATTCTCTCTCAGATACACACACACAATCATTATGTGGTACCCTTCCTCACTGGTCTTACTTGCCTACCAAGGCTTAAGTCTAAATCTCCCATTTGTTTTTCAGGGAGCTTGTTTCCACCTAAGGTTTGTAACCTCCTCATGCTAAAGTAGTTGAGAAACTTTGCCATAAAAGTTCAGGGTGTATTCTTTAGAGTTGTCATTGCTGTGTGGTTGGAATTTTAGTTTTATATTTTTAAACCCAAAATCCTAAAAGTACGTGGCAAAGAACTAAATTATAGCAGAGTTTCACAAACTTTTTTTGTCCAGGATCCACAGAAAGAAAATCGTATCAAATTATCAAAGCCCATTTCAGGTCATACACACACAACACACACGTGCGCGCGCACACATCTCACAAAACAGTTACCACATACAATGTACTGTGATATTTTCTAGTTATGCTATTTTAATCCATTTCATTACATTCCATTTTAAAAGTATTTTCTATGTCTAAATAAAATAATTTTACTATCTCGAAAGGGTTACTATCACCATTTGAAAAGCACTGATTGATCTATTGCTCTCTCTCCTGTCTCTACCATTAAGCATGCAAATAAGAGTTGGAAGGTACCACATAGTGGTTGAATATCTTCTCCATCACATTCTCATACTCTTTCACAGGAATTATAGCCATCCAGAGTTTCTTTGGTTAAAGCAGTCTTTGCATTTATTTCAGGGTTAGAGTTTCCCTATAAGCTTCATTGATCAAAAGCTGAAATGCCATTTGTGGCCACAATATCCCAGCTGTAATAACAGCCTTTCTTTCAATGACCTGTTTCTGCTCACTCTACAGAGCCAGAAGACAGAAGCCATGAAGGAGTTCTTAAGTTTGTTTCAGAGATTAGATATAGGTAATCACAGTCCAGGGTCACACTTGTTTGAATCCTTACATATTTACATATATAATGCACTTCCCTTGGTCTTGCCTTTGTTTTGCTGTCATGTGGGATTAGTCACTTCCACAGTTGCAGGAGAAATATCTGAAAAACTGGAAATAAAAATGGAAGCCCTTGTCCACAGTTCCTGAATGACTGAGAATTGATTTTGCTGTTTCATCTCAAGATTTGGAGTGCTTTTTTATAAACTCTCTTGCTTAAACAACTGCATACATTAAGCACTCCAACAATGATGATTTAAATTAAATCTCAGGCCATAAAAAGAAGAATGTACTGTGATATTTTCTAGTTTTGCTATTTTAATCCATTCCATTCCATTCCATTTTAAAAGTATTTTAAAATCCCACTGGAATTTGCTTTGTAATAGGGTAGGAGAGAACCCCAAAAATAAAATTCTGTCAATGAGAGGATCACTGTCACTGAAGGTAGTATCTGATCACAATGCAGCCACCTACCGAATGGCATGTTATCACCATATTTTACCAGCCATATTTAATTTGCATTGCTCTGCATGGGGCTATCAATAGAGAGAGATAGAGACAGAGACCGAGATACCTAGATATAGAGATATCTAGATATAGATACAAATATATGGAAATATATATGTATATATAGATATCTATATACAGAAGTAGAGATAGAGATATCTAGATATGGATATGTATATAGATATACATGCATGTATTTCATATACTTTTTGATATATGGATATACATATAACATTTGTTTGTTTGCATCTATACCAATACCTCCAGGCACATATTCATAAAACTACATGGATATCAGGACTATGATCACAGAGCATTGGAGATTGGCACAGAAATTCAGTAGATAATTTCTAAAATAATTTTATTGAAAGAAAAGAGATATAGATTTCACCAATCCTTCCCCACTCTTTTTAAGGAATGTTTCTCTCTACTGCCTTATGCTACAGTATACTGACAATTATTATAGTATCTGGAACCCTGAAAGTTTGCTTACCTGTGTGGAATTAAGTGAAAACATGTGGCTTCATAAATCCTTGATGATAAATGTGTGCTCTGAGCACAGCATAATTAGCACAGCTTTGTAGATAATAGCATAGTAAACAGACAAACGCTTTGTACCCCTAAAATATATAATTAACTCATTTTGTTTCCATAATAGTTACGGAGCTAGTCAGGAAAGAAACTAGTACCCCCATGTAATAAAGAGTCTGGGACACAGAGTCCACAAAACTTGTCTGAGGTCACAGCATCGGCAATTGAGCTGGGGCTAGAGTGCCAGGCCCTTGCCTTGTGTGGGCCTGCAGCCCACAGGAATGGGCGCAGTGGGTTCAGGGTATGAATCTCCAATCCTTGAGAAAATAAATATAACAAAGGAAAGCTGATTTTTGGTTGACTCGTGTTTCTCAAATTAAAATTATTTTGCCCAGTGATAAGGGGAGTATGAGGGTGCATTTTGGAAGAAGTGGAGTAGTAGGTACTAAATAGCACGCTTTCCTATTGTGTTAATTTTACTCAATGATTTGGCAGGGAGGGAAGGTAGAATTAAAGCTATTTAATTAGAAAGTAACTTTAGACATTTTTATCAATCTAATCTTCAACATTCCTTGGGGGAAATGTAACAGTTGCATGAATTTTTAAGATAAAAAACACTGCCAAGAAATTTTAATCCTTTAGCAAAATCTTTTTCAGAAATATCCATTGGCCTCTGAAGGTTAAAGTTTATTCTTCTCTGCTTTTGGAAGACATTTCGAGAGAAGTTTGACCTAAACTCAGAGAAACTCCTCTGGCACACACTCAGAGAAAATCTCGGGACTGTGTGAGGGCGTTGCCAACACCCTGTGGGAGAGGGTGCTCTGGCCTTATCAACATAATGAGTATCCAGTGTGGGGACAGTGGAGGAATGGTACAAACATTTGTTCTAGGCAGAACATTAAGAACTCATTCCTGAAATTTCCTTCCATTTGGAAGGATATTCATGATTGTTCATAAGAAAGTACGCAAAGAAGGCCTGGCTTGGTCTACTGCTGCCTGGACTGGGTAGGTAAGCTTCTCTGATTCTGGGATTCAGTATCAGAAAGACCACCTGCCTTGCAGGTATAAGCTACGTTCTCCAATTTCAGCTTTCTTAGAAGTAACCATGAATTTAGGGGGCGGGTTTTTCTCCATTCGTTTACTCTTTTCTAATTTCTCCACTCATTCAGAACTCAGCCTGAAAGAGAACAGGTATTTATTAGAACCCCTATAAAAAATTATGAATTCCCTCAATATTGTGTCATCAATTGCACTTGAGCTTTTAGTTCATCTTCTCATTTGACTCTCAGAAATGAAGAGTGCAAAAACATTATCCCCATTACATAGATAGAGAAAGGGAGACTCAAAAGGCAAAATAATTTGCTTATACTTATACAAGCCTGTATCTGAGCCAGGGGGAGAAGGGTACGAACTATGGCCTGGACCAAAACTGTGGCCTGTTGTTATAAATAAAGTTTCTCTTGGAAGACCTCTACACCCATTTGCTTACATACTACCTATGACTGGTTTTTTTTTTCCCCAAATACAGAGTCAAGTATTTGAGACAGTGATCATATGATCCACAAGCCTAATATATTTATTATCTAGCCCTCACTAAAAAAGTGAGTGGACTGAAAGAAGACAAGGAGTCTGTACTCATTAAGTGGAGTCATAAAGTGGCATAGAAATTATGATTAATGACGAGTTATAATATGTGCCCATGGGTCTAATCATCTAAAGCGATGCAAAGAGGAAGGTCACTGGGTTGAAGAGAGACAAAAAACTACGAAGATTTAGATGTCAGATATGTCATTCACATGTCTATTAAAAACTCACAGAATGCGAATGAGATTGGGTTGGGGAGGAAGATCATGAACTCAACACTGAACTCTTTTACAATGTACAGAAGTTGATCATAAAGAAAAGAGGGTGGTGATGGGTGTTAACAAGAGAATGATCCTCAGAGGGAGGTGGAATTCCACAGAAGAGGGTGCTATAGATAAAATTAAGAATGATTTCTATTTCATATTCCACATTCCTAATTTTGTACCCTGTAGCCCCAAACAGAGTGAATTGATTTTCCCTAAATCGTTTCCAGCGTACGATGGGAAAATCTTAAGCAATCCTTAGGATTTTCAAGTATTAGAGAATATATCCAACATAACTGTATATTTTTGTTTTAACAGCTTAATTGATCTATAATATACATATCATTAAATTCACCCATTTTAAGTGTACAGTTGACTAACTCTTAATAAATTTACTTAGTTATAAAATCATCACTAAAAATCAGTTTTAGAAAACTTCCATCCCTAAAAATCAATTTTAGAACACTTCCATCATCCCAAAAGATTGCTCATGTTTATATGCAATCTCTTTTCATTCCCGCTTCCAGCCCCAGGCAATCACTAATCTGCTTTGGCACTCTCACCAAAAATCAATTTATTATAAATGGTTTATTTCATTGATCTATAAGTCTATCTTTATGCCAGTACCAAACAGGCCTAATTACTGTTAATTTGTAGAAAGGTCCAAACTCAGATGTATGAATTCTCTGACCTTTCATTTTTTAATATTGTTTTTGCTATTCTGGATCACTTAAGTTTCCACAGAAATTTTAAGGGCAGCTTATTAATTTCTTCAAAAAAAAAAAAAAAGCTAGTTGGAAATTTGATGGCAATTGTGTTCATCTAAACATCAATTTGGAGAAAACTATCATCCTAACAATATTAAGTCCTCCAATCCATGAATGTGGGCTATCTTTCCATTTGGAGAGGTATACTTTATTACTTGCAACAATATTTTGTAATTTTCAGATTAAGATTTACACTTGTTTTATTTAATTTATTCTTAAGTACTTAATTCATTATGCCACTGCTATAAACGGAATTTTATTAATTTTGTTTTCAAATTATTCATTGATAATTTATAGAAATACAATTGATTTCTGTATATTGTAATCTTATACCCTACAAACTTGCTGAACTCATTTACTTGTTCTAATAGATTTTTAGTGGATTGCTTAGGATTTTCTATATTGGGCATCATGTCACCTCCAAATAGAGATAGTTTTACTTCTTACTTTCCTTTTTTTGCCTAATAGTCCTGCCTAGAACCTCCAGTACAATGGTGAATAGTAGTGGTGAAAGCATACACTCTTGCCTTTTTTCTCATCTTGGGGAAGCTTTCAGTCTTTTACCACTAAATAGGATCCTATTTGTGGGTTTTTCATAGATGCTCTTTATCAGAATGAGAAAGTTGCTTCCTATTATTACTAATATGTTGAGTGTTTTAGTCATAAAGTATGTTAAATTTTGTCAAATGCTTTTTTTTTTTTTTGGTGTTTATTGAGATACCCATGTGAGTTTTCTCTTTTACACCATCGATAAGCTGTATCACATTTATTTTCACACGTTAAATTCACTTTGCATTCCTGGAATAAATTCTTCTTAGTCATGGTGTATAATCCTTTTCATAAATTAATAGATTAAATGTGCTAATATTTTATCGAATATTCTCATGTATATATATTCATGAGATATTGGTTTCTAGTTTTCTTGTAGTGTCTTTGTCTGGTTTTATTACCAGAGTAATACAGGCTTCACAGAACGAGCTGCATTGTTAGATGCATATATTTTTCTAATTGTTGTATATCCTTAATGTATTGACCCTTATATCATTAGAAATGTGTTCCTCATCTCTAGTAACATTATTTTTTAAGTCTATTTTGTCTGTTAATAGTATAGCAACTTCTTATGACTTTCTTATGACTACTGTATATATATCTTTTGCCATCTTTTTACTTTTGATCCATTTGTATTATTAAATATAGTGTGTCTCTTGTTGACAGTATATAGTTGAATCTTGTCTTATTAACCAATCTGGAAATTTCTTCTTTTTGATTCAGTTGATTAATCCATTCACATTTAATTTTATTATTGAGATAGTTGCTTTGTTTTGTTGTTGTTTTCAATATTTCCCATGTCTTTTTGTTCTTCTTTTCCTTATTTACTGCTTTCTTTTGTAATATAACTTTGAATTTCTTTAATGATATTTTTACTATTGAAAAAAGTTTTAAGGAGTGTTCTAGCAAGTACCATATACAGTAGGTTCTCATTATGCATGGTAGTTATGTTCTATAGTCATTCGTTGTGTGAATGCCTCCTTTCAAATTACTGGTTGGGCCGCTAATTATCAGTGTGAAGAATTCCTCTTGTAAAACAGGTCCATTGGCAATGGATTCCCTTTATTTTTATTTATCTGGGAATATCTCTCTTTAATTTTAATTAGTTTCAAGTATACAGTACATTGGTTAGACATCTATAGAGTTCATAAAATGATCCCCTCAATTGCTCCCTCCCTCCCCTGACCCTCCACCTAGCCAAAATATTAATGCTAACTGCATTCCCTATGCCATGCTCCCCATCCCCATAACCACCCATCAGCTACTAATTTGTAGTTCTTTAACCCTTCACCCATTCTCCCAGCCCCCCAAACTCCCGTACTGTTCATCACCGAATTGTCACTATATTTGTGAGTCTGTTTCCGATTAGTTTTTTTTTTTATTTCTTAGATTTCGCATATAAATGAAATCATATAGTGTTTATCTTTTTATGTCTGACCTAAATATCTTCTAGGTCCATCAAAGCAATATCTTTTTCCATCTCCTTCCTTTTAGTCTGTTTGTTTCTTTTAATCTGAAGTCTTTAGTATTTTTTCTTTTACAGAATTACAGAATTGCCTGTAATTCTGGCTTGGTGGTGATAAATTCCTTTAGTTGCTTTTTGTCTAGGAAGCTCTTTATATGTCCTTCGACTCTAAATGATAGCTTTGCCAGATAAATTATTCTTGGTTGTATATGCTGGGTCTTCATCCTGTGGAATACGTTTTGCCAAGCCCTTCTGTCCTGCGTAGTTTATTTTGAGAAAGCAGCTGCCAGTTGTATGAGCGTTCCCTTATGTGTAATTATTTGTTTTTCTC
Organism: Rousettus aegyptiacus; assembly: GCF_014176215.1. Classification (NCBI taxonomy): domain Eukaryota; kingdom Metazoa; phylum Chordata; class Mammalia; order Chiroptera; family Pteropodidae; genus Rousettus; species Rousettus aegyptiacus. The sequence continues at coordinate 43,576,551 of NW_023416308.1, forward strand.
TTTCTGCTTTTAATATTGTTTCTTTTAATTTAACCTTTGGCATTTTAATCATGATGTGACTTGGGGTGGGCCTCTCTGGATCCCTGACTTTTGGAATCCTCTGAGCTTCCTGGGGTTCTATGCCCATTTCCTTCACCAGGTTAGGGAAGTTTTCCATCATTATTTCTTCAAATTTAATTGTTGTTCAACATCTTGATTTTCTTCAATTATGCCAATCAGATGAATATTTGGAGCCTTAATAGTGTCCCATATCCTCCTTAAATTATTTTTATAGTCTCAGTGGCACCTTTTTTCTTGCCATTCTGTCTGAGTGTCCTGACTGGGTTTCCTGTACTCTAGATAAGGTGTGCGATCCTCTCTTTACTCACTTTGTTTATTCCTTTGTTTATTCCATTTAATATACTTCTCCTCTCAGATAATGTGTTCTCCATTTCAGACTGGTTCCCTTTTAAAATTTCCATTTCCATTTTCATCTCTTTGTTGGAGTTCTCTACATCTCCCAAAAATTCATTGAGCATCTTTATAACTAGTGTTTCGAACTCTGCATCTGTTAGATTACTGGACTCCATAATATCTGGATCTCTATTTTGTTCTCTCATATGGTTTCTGCTTCTTTGTCTTCCAGTTTTGGCTGCTTTTCCATGTCTGTTTCTATGTATTAAGCAAAGCTCCTAAGTCTCCCCGTCTTACTAGTGTGGGTTTGTGAAGTGGGCATCTGTCCAGTGGCGCAGTCCTGAGAGGGGTTCGGCTGCAGGCCAAATTGAGCCCAAGCCTCGACCCCTCCGGGGCCACCTGTTAAGATTCAGCAAGCAAAATACACAGATGCTGTGCTCATAGTTGCCTCAAAAGGCCACACCAGTGTGAGCCTCAGCATGGAGCTCCTGACTTTGTAACAATACACCTGGACGTGGCTTGGGTGAGGCCCAAGTTGGGGGAGGCAGGGTTTTCAGGGACTGCTCTGGGCGGAGCGACCTTTGTTATCCAGTTTGATGACGCCACAGCAATGGCAGTGCTGTGTCCACACACTACGATGGAGGAGGGCTCAACAGAGAACAATGGATACCGCCGACACTTCTGTACCGAGCACTTCTACCTCCATCCTCACTCTGACAATGTCTCCCTGTAAGTCCCTGGTGCCTCCTGAACACAGCCGACTGGGCACTGGTGCTCAGAGTGAATATGTCCGTCACCGTGAAAATCCGCTCGCAGATGCGGCCCCTTTAAGAGGTTTCTGCCGCTGCTGCAGCCTCGGTCTTGCTCAGCTGCTTGGGACTGAGCAGCCCTGCGTCCTCAGCCCGTCCTACCTTCTGCCGTTGCAGGGAGCTTTCTTGGATTTCTTCATGGTTGTATGGCTTGTTCATCTAGATCCCAGGCAATTTTTCCTTGCTGTTTGCTCCTTGTTTCTGTCACAACTTTGATTTGGTTGCCAGAGGGATGAACAGAGCCTCTATCATCTGTGCTATTTTTTTCTTGGTCTCCGCAAGTCATGAATGGAGTTTGCTAGACTGGAGTTGCTCTGGGTGAATCAGTGAGTCTGTCTCTTTTTCTTAACCTTCAATTTTGAAAGATAGTTTTGCTCGAAAAGATTCTGGTTGATGAGTTTCATGGGGTTTATTTTTTCCCTCTCAGCACTTTGAACATGTCATCCAACCTACTGTCTTTTTCTTCTATCATTTCTAATGAGAATTATGCTATTAATCTTACTGTGGTTGCCTTGCACAAGACTAGTCATTTTTGTCTTTCTGATTTCCTTATTTTCATTTCTGCTTTGGCTTTCAACATTTTTACTGTGATATGTCTGGATAGGGTTTTCTTTATACTCTTCTAGTTGGAGTTGGTTGAGCTCCTTCGTGTGTAGATTATGGTGGGTTTTTCTTTTAATCAAATTTGAGAAATTTTCAAACATTATTTCTTCAAATATTTTTTTCTGCTTTTTTTTCCCTCTTCCTGTGGTCTACCATTACGTGTTTGTTGGTATGCTTAAAATTGCGCCACATACCTCTGAGGAGCTATTTATTTTTCTCATTTTCTCTTCATTCTTCGGAATGTGCTGATTTACTCATTCAAACCTACTGTTGAGCATATCTAGTGAACTTTCCTTTTTACTTATTATATTTTTCAACTTTAGAATTTCCATTTGGTTATTTGTTTCTTAATTTTTTATAATTTTTCTTTATTGATAATCTTTTCGATTAAATACCTTTCTTTATGTCTTCAAGCCCAAGTAGACTAAGACAAATGAGTACATACTCTAGAGGTGGGGAGCTTAGATATTCTTTAATGCAGGGGTCCACAAGCCCCAGGCTGTGATCTAGTACCAGTCCCTGGCCTGTTAGGAACAGGAGCCGCACAGCAGGAGGTTAGCAGCCGGCCAGTGAGCCAAGCTTCATCTGTATTTGCAGCCGCTCCCCAGCACTAGCATCACCACGTCAGCTCCACCTCAAATCATCAGGCATTGGATTCTAAGAGGAGCACTAGTCCCTGGTGCCAAAAACTTTGGGAACCACTGCTTTAATGTTCAATCCTGTGTTTGTGTTTCTGAGGAATGTATGTATAAGGGTGTTTTGTGATGGTCTCATCCTTTCAAAAACCAATATTGTTTTGAGACCAGCCCTTGTGGTTCTTATTATAATTACAAAATGCTCAACAGCAATAACCGTCAGGAAACTTTGAAAAAATAAAGGTTTATTACAGCAAAAACTGGAAATTACACAACACACCTGGGGCCACACAGCAAGGTCACAGGTAGAGAAAGAGACAGAGTAGGCCTAGACTTCCGCTTTTATTAGATTTGATGGCTAAGATTTTGCAGGCTCTCTTTATTGGTGACTTTAAAACATTCGAGTGGGAATTTAAAGTGGGGAGAAGAGAAAACAAGTGACCCAAATGGTCAGTTATCAAAAGGAACCAAAATCTCTAAAACAAGCCTGAGTGAGGAGAGGTGGCCTGGCTCCTTATCTTGTCTCATGGCTGACAATGTGTTTACTATTCAAGATATGATCTTTGAAGTGAACGGCAATCAAAGCTAAAGTCAGACACTTACATGACAAATAAGGACAAAACTGTCAGGGTTTACACTACAGGATGTGTGTGTGGCAAGGGGGAGAGAGAGAGAAAGAGGAAGAGGTGTGGGTGTGTACATGGAGTATGTTCTGTGTATGTTTTATATTTAGGTTGTGTATATTGTGAATGAGATTTTGTGTTCATTTTTCCTTTGGTAATTCTGTCCATCATGACTGAATAAGAATTTAGTTTAAACAAAGGCTGTAAATACAAGGAAAACACAAATACACTAAAAAAAACATTACAAGACGAGCTGATATTCTAGCTAATATAAATTTTCATTAGCAATGAAAAAGTTTTCATTAGCATACATTAGCAATCTAGAGTGAGATTTGGGTCTCTAATCTCTTTAGAAATTTTTTGGTAAAACTACGCCTCATTTTTCAGATCAAGAAACTGAAGTTCAAAGTGGTTATAAGATTTACCAAAGGCTATATAGCTGATTGAACAATGAATTTAGGGTAGAATAGGTCTCTTAAATATCGGTCCTATGAATTTCAGTTATACTATGTTACCACCTCTGAAAAAAAATACAAAACTTTTTTGTTTGATAGTCCATAAATAACATTTCAAAACAGATCACATATCTGGGTATACGCATTTTAAATCTTGATAAATGATAACCTACCTGAATTATTCTTAAGGGAAAAATTTTTCCCCATCCCCAAATGAAGGATAATTATGCATCTGTGGCACTTTCACTGTAAAGACACTGACAATGGCTCCAGGCAAGCAAGGAATGTTGTAAAACTGGAAATGCTGCTGTGTATCAAAAAGATGACCTTGTAAAGAGGAATGAACCTTCTATAGTGGAGAAAAGGTAGGAAACTGTCAGACAGGGCCTTAGAGAGAGAGGTCCAATACTCTCTGAGGTCTAGAATGCACTGCAAATCATGAAAAAAGATGACAGGGCCAGTTGAAAGAGTGGCATATTTCTCCAAGGATGGGGAAAAAAGTCTTCAGAAATCTGGAAAATGTGCATTAGGGCCAAATAAGCCTGAATGCTGATTGGTTTCTCATAAGATGCAGGATAATGTGAAACAAGTAGGAACATTGGAATCAGAAAGGTGTAAATTCCATTTGTGACCCAGACATTAGCTCAGTCTCTTCTATAAAATTAGAATAATAACTACACACAGGTTTGTCATGAAGATAAGTGTTTTAGCTTGTGTAAGGTCCTAGTGGATTGTCTGTGTTCAATAAATAGTAGCTTTAGTTAGAATATGTAGAAGGGAATAGTTCCAAGGAGTTTCTTACTTGGATAGCCATAGGCCTCCTCTGAGTCCCTGGATTCTGACCTTGACTTATCTTGACATATGCCACCTACACACTCTGTCTTTCTGACCCCAGATTATAAATTCTTTCCAACATGCCAAACCATCTTCCACCTACACTGACTCATAGCAATTGGTTCTGGTTCTCCATGTCCTACTAACACAAGATATTAACTATGTGGGCTTCAGAGAAGTTGTTGCAATATTTTAAAAGCCACATGTCTCTTTGCATGTTTTGAGATCTTCAGACTCTTCAAAACTCTTCATTTTTGGAACTGATATATTGAGCACTGATGTAAGCCTCAGAAAAGTATGACTATCAATGGAATAAAAACTCATGCATTATGTTCACAAAATCTTTAAACTTTGAACAAGGTCAGGACATACATTTTTATTAACAGATCATCAAATTGTTATGGACATATTATCTCAAAATTCTAATTGATAAGATTGTTGGGGGGAAATCAGCACTTAAAATGATTTATCATGTTCCTTCAAGGAGCTCTTTTTTTATGAACTCACTTTTTTTTTTATGGTGTGCAAAACAATCTAACTGGAGCAAATGTAGAAAATACTGTCTAGGTTTTTTTAAAGTCAATTTATTGTAGTATAGTTTACATAGAGTGAAATTCACCATTTTTCGTATATAATTATATGAGGTTTGGACAGTAATGTTATCATCACCACAATGAAGATACAGAATAGTTGTATCATACCCAAAACATTATCTCATGTCCCTTTGTGGTCAATCCTTGCCCCAATCTACAACTCCTAGTAATCCCCTAATCTATTTTCTGTCCCTAGTTTCCTTTTTCTAAAAAGTCATATAAGCCTTTTTAGTCTAAGTTCTTTTTCTTAGCATAATTCATTAGCGATTCATACATGTTGTGTGTCTATCAGTAGTTTGTGCCGTTTTACTCAAGTATTCCATTGTATGGATATGGACATATCTCAGTTTGTTTACCCAGTTGAAGCACCTTTGGATTATTTCTAGTTTTTAGAAAATGTGAATAAAACCTCTATAAACATTCACGAATAGGTTTTTTGTGCGGATATAAGTTTTCATGTTTCTTGGGTGGCAGTCGTGATGGGTAAGCCTATTTTAAGATTGTAAGAAATTGCCAAACTGATTTTCACAGTGTCTGAACCATTTTTGCATACTCCAGCAATGTATGAGAGTTTCAGTTTCTCCACATCTTGCTAGCACTCAGTACTGTCAGTTTTTTTAAGACATGCTAATAGATGTGTAATGCTTTCTCTTTATAATTTTAATTTTAATTTCCCTAATGTGACGATGTTGAGCATCTTTTTATATATTCATTTGCCACTTATATATCTTCTTTGCTGAAATGGTTAAACTTTTTCCCATTTACTAATTGGGTTATTCATTTTATTTTTGGGTTGGGAAGAATGTATACACACACACACACACACACACACACACACACACACACAGAGGTCTGAGGACCAGAGCACTGATGTCTAGGGGTAGGAAAAAATAGGAGTCCTGGCTCAAGCAGAGAAATTAAACTCCACTCCCTTCTACCTTTTTATTCTCTCCTGGCCCTCAGTGAATTGAATGATGCCCACCCACACTGGCGAGGAGAAAGGACCAACTTCTTTACTCAGTCTACCTTGAATTGGTCATCTCTTCTGGAAACACCCTCACAGATGAACTTAGAAATGTTTTACCAGCTAACTGGACATCCTTTAACCCAGACAAGTTGGCATATGAAATTAACTATCACAGTCACCAAAGGCATACTTCATCTCTGTAACTGTCCCTGTCTGATAATTCCAACATCTGGGTCACCTGAGTCTGATTTTATTGATTGCCTTGCTCCTTTACCAAGAAATTTTTCCTTGATTTTTTTAATGTGTGTGTCCCATAATTATTTCATTTATTATCAGAAATAAATTTTAGAACAGAATGGACTTTAAATATAGTATTTATGCATAGAAATTGTACATCTCTTCTCCTAGGCCATTAGTGGGAGGTCACTTAATGTAGTCAGAAGTTAAACTAGGTTTGGGTATTTTGTTGCTATGGTGATCTGAAGTTCACCATCAGCTCCAAATTTCCCTGGAGTGATTTGGTGCTTAGGATGGGCATTTCTTTCAACAAAGGGTATGTCTTATTATTCTTATTTCACCCTTAGCTTCATCTTTCCCTGTATCTCATAAAGGGTCTCTCTCCATGCCATTGCCCCTTCTCCGGTGGTTGACTGCTGTTGCTTTTCACTTGATGCTGCCTATCCCAGTGGGGAGAAGACATGGGATTTTCTGTTGTTTTGGCTCAGCCTCAGACCTAAGCAGGCCCTGTATCCTGGTTCGGTCAGGGTTGGGGTGTCTTTCTCAGTGGTCCTCTATCCCTCCCTACAGCATTAAGAAATCTCTACTGGTCTGGGTCCAGAACAACTCCCTCCCCGGAGGGGTACACAGTTTTATCTCTTCTCCATCTCCCCATTCATGGTCAGTCTTCAGATGTGCTCTGGGAAAGATTGACTACCCTTCCCCCAGTGGCATACGCTTTTGTTCTTAAATTAAAAGGACACAGAGGAGAAGGTGTGCCTTTTCATCAAGGAGCTTGTTTCTCCTCCAGGCAGCACTGCTGAGGGAGGCTTTATCCAGTCTTCTGCCTTGACTTCTTTCGCAGGAGTGCTTGGTTGAGGTCCAAGGAGAAGAGTAAGCAGTTAGGTGCAAACTCTCTTTATGTCTTTACTCCTAGAGACATACTCACACTAACACACACTCAGCTGAGAGCAATTTATTTTTTAGAATTAACTAAATTCTTTTTACCCGTTTCTCCCTCCAAAATGAATCAGTTTTTGTGTACCTTCTGTTCTTGGAAGCATCTGTCTTTCCATAGACTTTAAGTTAGATGGTTGGTCTGTGACCCCAGTTGCTAGTAAGTTAAACAAAAATTATAATTTTGTACATTATCTGAATCTTTCATGTTACTATAGGAATGATGACACTCCTGCCAGCTAATTACATTCTAGGCTGAAGTTAAAAGTCCTCCAGAGTTTATTTGAAAAAAAACAAAACTATTTTAGGGAGACAAGATCCTTGAGCCAGAGAAAATCCTAAATTAAAGGCATCATATATCGATGATCTCTACAGGAGCAGAATCTCTAAGAGGTTGCAGATTTGCACCTCACAGTCATGTTTTGTTTGCTCCACTTTTTTAAGAATACTAAAAATTCAGGAATTTCATATAATCATCTGGATTACTGACTTCAGTTGAAACAGTAGTGGATTGGCACCACTGGGTTTGCAGTCTCAAATGGAGGTGGCCAAAGCTGAATGGGCCACCTTTTAGGTACCATCAGCACTACCACTCTACCAATCTCATAGTCTCAAAACGTAGAGCCACCCTTAACACTGCCCACACTCTCGTCCTTCATATTTAATCAGTCAGTGAGTCAATTCAGTCTTAACAATATCCTTCAACTCCATCTCCTCTTTTCACTCTAACTTCAATAATGAATTCAGGACTTTATTACCTCCTGATGAGAACTATAGTAATAATAGCTAATATATTTCAACCAGCACACATTGTATTAAGCATTTTACATGGACCATCTCATTTAATCCTCACAACAGCCCTTTAAGATAAATTCCATCACAATCCTCATTTTACAGTAGAGAAAAATGAGACATTAAAAGCTTAATAGACTTGCCCACGGTCCCACAGCCTGCAAGTGGTGGAGTCTCACTCTCGAAACTGCACAGTCATGTATCACTTAACAACAGGGATACGTTCTGAGAAATGCATCCTTAGGCAATTGTGTCATTGTGTGAACACCACAGAGTGCACTTACACAAACCTAGATGTTATAGCTTACTACACACATAGGCTTATAGTATAGCGTATTACTCCTAGGCTATAAACCTGTACGGCATGTTACTATCCTTAATACATTAGGCAGTTGTAACACAATGGTATTTGTGTATCTAAACATAACTAAACATAGAGAATGTACAGTGAAAATATGGTATAAAAGATAAAGTATGAGCATTCAAGGAATAGGAGGAGGGCTGTAGGGGGAGAGCAGCTCAGGAGGAGGAAGAGAGGGAAGGAGAGAGAGAAACAAAGGGGAGAGAAATGGACAGTGGAGATTGAAAGACACCCAAACAGATTCTCATGAGAGTAAAGAACAGGACTGGAAGAAACGGTAAAGAGAAACTTAGGGAAGGGAAGGGAGTTTGTACAGAGAAGTGTGCATGCTGTACATGTGGATGCGTGTGCAGGGGTGGGCAGGAACAGGGAGGGGAGTGTGCTTCCAGCTCCCATCCTCCCCAGCCCGGCCCCCTCACTCCCTCACCAACTCTTCACCTCAGCTGCAGGCAGGCACAGGGCAGGTGGACTACAGGCTGAGCCTCTTCATCTATTTCAACCACATGGAGCTAGAAGTAAATTCAACATCACAAACTTTTTGCTTATAATCCAATATAAGCAAATAATAGCAAAAAAAAGTTTTTCGAGTAGCAGCAATACTCAGTTTTTTGTAACCCAGGGTGAAAGTGGAACTTGAAACTGGATTGGACCTCAAAAAGACGTTATTTAACTGATAAAGCTTAATCACTTTTCCTAACATATACACCAATATTTCAAGTTGTGCTTTTGTTTACTGCCTAGAGTGTTTTGCATTCTGTGGCAATGGGACCACCATACCATTGTAAATGTGGGCCATCACTGACCTAAACACCATTATGTGGTGCACGACTGTACTCTTAACCCTACAAATAAATCACAGCTTCAAGCTTGGGTACATATAGCTCTAGAGACTTGAAGCTTTTCCAAGGGTTGAAAGGAATAGAACTGAATGCTTAAAGGGAATTATTTTCCACTCAATTTCTATAAATATTCTTTTATAAAATGAATTCACCTGTTAACTCAAGTAAGGTCTCAGAGTCCTCTGTTACCATGGCCCTTATCTCACTGATTATCCCTTTCCTATCTTGAATCTTACCAGGATACATTGCCGCAGAATGCAAAACACTCTAAGCAGTAAACAAAAGTACAATTTGAAATATCGGTGTACATGTTAGGGAAAGTGATTAAGTTTTATCAATTGAATAACATCTTTTTGAGGTCCAATCCAGTTCCAAGTTCCACTTCATCCTGGGTTACAAAAAAATTAAACATTGCTGCTACCCAAAATACTTTTTTTTTCTTTCTTTTTTTTTTTTTTCTTTTTTTGCTATTATTGCCTTCAGGCCACCACAGCCTTCAAGCTTCAAATTCTTTGTTACCCTATGTTTAGGGTGGGGGCTGAGATGCAGGAAGATTTTTACTGTGTTTCTGCTTACCCATCCACTGTCAGCCATCTCTGAGGCCAATGTCACCTTGCTCTCCCTCCACCAGTTGCAAATCACTGCTGTACTCTTGCTACTGGGTACTAGCGCTAGGATGGGAGCAGGAGAGGTTCTGTTTTCCTGGTCCAGCCTCTGTCTTAGGCAGGTCCTTGGTGCCTGGGTCTTTGAGACAGCCCTTCTCAGAGCTTCTGCTCCTCTTTCTCTTGGGAGCCACACTCTACTTTGTATCCATGGTTGGTCTGGGTGGGAGTGTCCTAGCCAACCCACAGTGGTAGCAGACTTCTGCTCAGTATCCAAAATGGCTCCCCCTGTCTCTCTCCTGGGAATATTCTATCTCCTCTCTTTGCAGCAATGGGATTTTGCTTGTATCCTGGGGATGAGAAAGCTACCTGTACATCTCCCAAAGCACACAGGTTGTATTTCTAATCTTCCTGCCTTAGCAAAAAGAGTTTTTCCTGGGCTCTAGGAGCTACAGTATTCATAGCCCCTTCTTAAGGCTTTTGCTTTTTAAGGCTTTTGTTTGAGAGCCTGAGGAAGTCTGCAGGGCTTTATGTCCATTAAAAGCAGCTGCCACTCACTTCCTTCATGCCTGCACTAAGTAGGGATACTCTCAATATCCTGCTTTGCCACTCTTCTTGAGAGCACCAGCAAAAAGACATGAAGAAGAGTTTCTGGTTGACTGTGGCCTACCCTTTTCTGGTACTCCAGCTATTTCCAATCAGCACACCTGCCCATACTTGCCCTTTAACAATTCATTTACATTTTTGCTGACTTCTCTCCTTTTTCTATCACTCCCGTTGTTGTGGTGTGGTTAAATTTGAGACCCACAGAGCCAATTGAGATTAATTATGAGCCTTTATTAGCCACAGGTGACTGACTCTCCTCACAAGAGAATTAGCCCCAAGCCTCTAGAAGGACTAGCTTAAAAAGCTCCAAAACACCCTCTAGCAAGCAAGCAGGTTTACAGGAGCAGAGGCTGGCCATTAACATATCTTTACAAAGGATAACTACACCCTTAACATTAGCATATCTTTGCACAAAATATCTCCTAGAACTACACCCTGTTTAACATTAAACAATGGAAGCAGAAGTTGGCCATTTGAAAATTTTCCACCCTTAACATTCCCCACTGGTTTCCTAGGGGAATTCAAATCATTGATTTGTCAACCTGGAATGGTGGGCAGTGAGTTCTGAAAACCATGAGTTTTACTACCTGCACCCTTTTTACATACGTAGTTACAATAATGTCCTGTAATAGAGGAAAGCAGAGTAGTCAACCACAGGCACCAGTTAAACACGCTCTCACACCAAGATCTTGTCCTCCACCATTGCTCTTCTCTGTCGCAGAACTCTGGTCTGACCAAAGCTAAGCTATTTCTAATGATGCCTAAATGATTAACATAAAAACAGCAGGTTTTTTACCTAAAGCTATTCAATTATCTATATTTTATGAACACATCAATCTTACATGTATGAATCAATACACAAGATATTTAACCAATTTTACAGATTTTGAAACTAAGCTGTACAAAAAGCAGATTCTGAAACCATGGTTGATGCAGTAAAGGAAACAAACAAAAACTATTTAAATATTTACATTCAGAAAAGACATTTAAAACCAGGAAGAGTCCCCCTCAGTGAAGCTCAAGTGAGGCAGGTTGCAGCTGGGTAAGAGATCGAGCTGGGACTCTGGCCACGGAGACCAATTGGTGAGCCCTTTGCTGCACTAGGTGGAGAGCCTACAAGGACCCAAGAAGGGAGAAGTTACAGACCTCTGCGAGCCCATCCTCCCTAGTTTGGGGAGAAGTGGAGGAGGTCCTCTAAACGTGATTTTACGAAGCATGATCCCCCTACAGTAGGGGGTGCACTGTGCCCTCAACAGAGGGAAGGAAAGGAAAGGAGGCTCACCTAGTTCTCGCCAGCTCCTAATTTGAACTTAGTCAAAGTTTTCTTTAAGGTCCTATTTATCTTTCCTACCTGTCCTGAGCTTTGAGGCCTGTAAATGTAATGTAACTTTCTAATTGATTTCTAGAACTCTGGCTAAAGATTGACTGGTCTGGGCAATGAACGCTGGGTCATTGTCGGACCCCAGTGTTATGGGCAGGCCAAATTGAGGCACTATTTCTGAGACTAATTTTTTGCTACTACCTGAGTGGTCTCGTGCTTGGTGGGGAAGGCTTCAGTCCATCCTGAAAAAGTGTCAATGAACACAAGCAAGCACCCGAATCCGAAGGTTCCTGGGCTGTCCTCAGTGAAATCCAACTCTCAATGTTCCCCCGGTGCCTGTCCACGCAGATGTGGTACTGGGCTGATATCTGTTCGGCCATTCGCTGCAGCCCCGGTATATAATAGTCTCTTTTTAACAGTTCAGTCAACTTGGTTCCTCCCGAGTGAGTTCTCTGGTGAACCTGGGTTATAAGGTCTCGGTTCAAGGCCTCAGGTACTACCATGCAGCCATCCGGGAGCCTAACCCACCCAGCAGATTCTTCTTTGCCTCCCAGCTTGTTGCATAGTTCAATTTCTCCTGAAGTGTAGGTAGGGGTGTCCATTAGCACCCTGGGCGGTAAGGCCGGCAGAATGTCAAGTGGCCCCACTGATTTTCTGGCAGCCTCCTTTGCTGTCTGTCACAGTCTTGTTTTCACCCCACCAAAAAGCTTGAGTCACTGTTACTAGTTCAGCCCACTGAGCTGGCTTGCCATGGTTTAGGGCTTGAGCCCAGATGACAGTCTCAGCAGTAACCACTGCAGCCCCCGCATACCTGACTCCTTCTGAGACGAAGCTACTCCTATCCGTAAGTAGAGTAGCGTCTGGATTCGGCCAAAGGCTGTCTGTCAGGTTCGGTCTGGTGCAGGTGACGTTCCCTAGGACCTCAAGGCAGTCATGCAGGGTTTAGCGAGGGTCATCATCAGGCAATAGGGTAGCTGGGTTGATCTTGACCAGCCCAGATAGGTTCTTTCTTTCAAATCCTTCTATCTTCTGCAATTTATTTCTAATATCTGGGGCCGACTGACTGACAAAGGCTAAATTCACAGCCCTCTTATTATTAGGGTCCTCCGGGTCAACAGGGATATATAACCGGTATAACTCTAAGAGTCGTTCCAAGAATGCTGCCAGCAACTCATAATAAGTTAGTGGGTCGTCGGGTGGCAGACCTGAGGCCCTGGAGCAGAAGCTGGTGATACCGTTGGAGAGCCTCCTTACCTTGGTCAGTGTTGGGGTCTCAAGGCAGATAGGTGTTCGGGAGAACCTGTTGGATGCGGGCCGGGTCGGTGAAAGGCTGCCCGCTGGGCTCCAATACTGCTTTTCTGCAGGCTCCCTCTGGATCCGCTCCCATTCGTCTGAGGCAAACAGGACCTGGAGGAGTTGCCAACAGTCGTCCCAGGTCGGCTGGTGGGTAAAGAACCGCACCTGAAAGGCTGTTTGCAGTTCGAGTGACCCCTCTGATGGCCACCCCATTCCAAATGTGGGCCAATCTAACTGGCAGAACCGCTGAAGGTCAAAGGGAGTGACACTGGCTCCGTAGGCATGGGCTCATCTCCTGAAATCCTTAAAATGATTAAGGAGGCACTGAAGGGCGTAGGACGATTCGAGGAAGAAGCTTGACTCATGTTAAAAATAAAAACAGGCAAGACCCCCACAAAAGCCAAATAAACCAGGGCTAGGATCAGCTTCTGACCTAGCGTCCAATCAGACGGGGCCACGGAGGCCGGACCTAAGGAAAGAATTAAAATACCACACACCGATATATGGAGTACGCTTATGAAAGAAAGCCAGGGCAATAAGAAGGTAACAGTGCATTTTGACCAGTCCGGACAGACAGACATAATACAGAGAGACAAAATAGACTACAAGTAACACAAAACGCTAGCGTATCAGGCAGGTACTGGGTCAGATCTGACGTCTCAGACCTGACCGTACAAGGGAAGTTGTGCCGTGTCCAGCCTTCCACTAGTTCTTAGGGCCCACAGACAGGAACAGGTCTAAGCTGAAACTTAGACGTACCCTAGAGCTCACAAACAGGTCTAAGCCAAGACTTAGACGAACTCTAGTGCTTACTGGCAGCCAGGTCTAAGCTGAAACTTAGACGTACTCTAGGGCTCACAGACAGACAGATACTCAGAAACCTGAATACCTGTAACACCAGAAGTCAAGTCTGACGTCTCAGACCTTGACTGAACTAGACAAGTATTGCTGCAGCCAGTCTTCCACTAGTTCCCTGACAGATACCCAGAAACCTGGATACCTGTAGTGCAGTCTGACTCACCGGTGAAGCTGCTCCAGATGACTCGTGCCCCATTGTTACAGAATTGTACCTTTTGTCCACCTGCCCTCTGGGCGAGTCTGCCTGGCATCTGGGGCTGAGGAATGTCTCTCAGCGACCATCCCCTAGACGGAGCAGGTCCTCGCCCAAGGTGGCTGGGGGTTGTAGGTCTTAGGAGATGCTCCCCTTTTCTTTCAGGGGAGGATCTCTCTGGGGCCTCAAAATGTTGCAGTGTGGTTAAATTTAAGACCCACAGAGCCAATTGAGATTAATTATGAGCCTTTATTAGCCACAGGTGACTGACTCTCCTCACAAGAGAATTAGCCCCAAGCCTCTAGAAGGAATAGCTTAAAAAGCTCCAAAACACCCTCTAGCAAGCAAGCAGGTTTACAGAAGCAGAGGCTGGCCATTAACATATCTTTACACAGGATAACTACACCCTTAACATTAGCATATCTTTGCACAGAATATCTCCTAGAACTACACCCTGTTTAACATTAAACAATGGAAGCAGAAGTTGGCCATTTGAAAATGTTCCAGCCTTAACATCGTCTCTTTTTCCTGTGCTCTGCCAAAGATGAAATAGGGTTTGGGGATGGGGCTGAAAATTTCCACAATTTAATCACGTGTTAATCCTTCTGGTGACCAGCCTCCATCCTGAGGCTATCTAGGAGCACCTCGCTGAGTGCTAGCTTTGGGTGGTTTGAATACAAAAGGAGACTCAGCATACTCTCTCTCTGTTCTGTGCCCACCTACACTTAGGTCCCAGAGTTGGTAAGGGAGTAAGAGGAGTGGATAGGAAAGGAGGGGAGTTCAGAGGTCTGTCCCCAGCCCGCTCACACACACTCAGGCACACAAACTCACTTCCCTTCCCTCTTTTTCTCTTTCTCTCTCTTTCTTCTCATTCCTGTTCCTCTCATTCTCACTCTAACTCTCTCGAGAATCTCTCTGGGTCTCTTTCAACCTCTGCTCTCTCTTCCTCTCCTCTTCTCTTCCATCTCTCTCTCCCTCCCTTTCTCCCCCTGAATTGTACTCTCCCTCCTGTGCCTTCCTCCACAGACTTCCCCCTACTCTTTTAATGTATGTGTATGCATACTCACACGCTTCATCTCTTATACTATATTTTACTGTACCTTGTCTATGTTTAAATGTTTAGATACCCAAATACTCATCATTGTGTTAAAATTGCCTATAATATTCAATACAGTAATATACTGTATAGGCTTATAGCCTAGGGGCAATAGGCTATACCCATATGGCCTAGGTGTGTAGTTGTCTATACTATCTAGGTTTATGTAAGTGCACTCTATGATGTTCACACGATGACAAAATTATTTAACAACACATTTCTCAGAATGTATGCCCATCATCAAATGATGCATAACTACTAGAAATCAAATGAAATTTTTCCTTTAGTCTTTAAAGTTTTGGGATTTTTATCTATGAGAATACCCTCTTTGGCTTTGCCATCCAAAAGGTGCACATATCCATGTACATTTGACAGCCAGTCAAATAGACTGGGGGTTTAGAGCAGCTGCATCCAGTAGGTCAAAAGCACAGGAATACACCCTGTGGCTTGTGACTGGCATTTCTTTGTCTTTTTGTCCTACCATGTCAGCTCTCAAGGGAATTTGTCTTTAACATGAGATCTGCATCCTCTAAAATTTCCCAAGAATTCCCTTCCTTGGAGTTTTAAGCTGATTATATGTAAAAACATTTTGGTCCTTCCTCTTGCACCTTCATAATAAAATGAACTAACTTAGCCAAAATAATTTAAAACTCTAATGGCCATTCTGAGAAACCTTTGTTTTATATAATTCATTCTTAAAGATCCCACTTCAAAAGGAAGGATTCCAAACCTCTTACAGACAACAGAACACTTTCTGTGGTATGCAGAAGTTTCTAAAAGAAAAATGTCTTCAACAACAGCTCTATTTGATCATAAAAAAATGTTTAGCCATCTGAACAGGCAATATTAATTTAAGCACTTAAAGTAAGAGTGTCCATAACACTTCAAAATTTCTTACCGTTTGTCCTACCTGAAGCTGGAAAGATTTTAAAGAATTTAACAACTCTATGATCAGAAATTTGGCAGAATTTAAAGCTGATAAACAAAACTCTCGGGTCTCTGCATCTTTGTATGTATTTGCATGTAATATCTACCACCAGAGGATACTACTAAAACTGGTTTTTAAAGAACTCTGTTTACTTGGTTTAAAGGACTTATGTAAATTAAGAAAAATAATAAAAACAAACTCATATTTTTCAGGTCCTAGAAAAATATTTGGTAATAAAACTAATTTAAGTTGTTGGTTTAATTTTAAAAGGCAAGCCTTTAGACTTATTAATATTTAATATAATACTTTTATTTTGCCTAGGTTTACTAAAGTAAGTTTATGTTATCTCTGTTATAAAATTTGTCAGCAGTAAAAGTTGCTTGAAATGATAATTTGACTTAGATGTCTTATGAAGTTTTTGTGTATAATGTAAGCATAATCGTTTAGAATAAATTAAATATATGTAAATAGAATTAAATGGTGAACTTTTAAAACAATAATTATGTGTTATAATACATAACACATAGTATATAGTTTTCTAAAACCTTCTTGGTAACTTGAACTTTAGAGTTTTTTTGAGTTGAATTAAATAATAAAAATTTATTAAATATCTAGATAATTTCCAGATAAGATAAAATACTGAAATATCAATTGCCAAATAAGTCTAAGTTTAACAGCTTTTGGCTTCTTATTATAGAAAAACTGAAGATAAATTTGGGTCTGTTAATCAACATGTTTTATGCTTTACTGAACAACTGTTCTATGAAAAAGCACATGTTTCTGTAAGTTATAAAAAGTATTCATGTCTGTGAATCCACAGAATGCTAATATAAGACAGTTCACAATTGCTTTAATTGCTAGTTTTTAAATAAAAATTAAGGTTTCTAGGAGTTATGAATTCTAATTAATATAGAAAGAAATTAATACATGTTTTTGATAAAAGAAGGTATAAGGTATTTATAGAGATGCATTTTTAAGGAAAATAAATTATAAGTCATTGAAGAAAGAAATTGAAGAAGACACAAATAATGGAAGCATATACAGTGCTCATGAATAGAAAGAATTAACATCATTAAAATGTCCATACTACCCAAAGCAATCTATAGACTCAATGCAATCCCTACCAAAATACCAATGGCATTTTTCACGGAACTAGAATAAATAATCCTAAAATTTATACGAAACCATAAAACACCCTGAATAGCCATGGTAATCTTGAGAAAGAAGAACAAAGTTGGAGGTATCATGGCACCTGATATCAAACTATACTATGATTATAGTTAATCAAAACAGCATGGCACTAGCATAAAAACAGACACAGATTAATGGAACAGAATAGAAAATCCAGAAATAATCCTATACCAATATAGTCATTTAATCTATGACAAAGAAAGCAAGCATATACAGTGGGGTAAAAACAGTCTCTTCAATAAATGGTGTTGAGAAAACTGAACAAATATATGCAAAATGAAACTGGACCAGTTTCTCACACCATATACAAGAATAAACTCAAAATGGATTAAAAGCTTAATTGTAAGACCCAAAATCATAAAACTCCTAGAAGAAAACATAGGTAAAAAAAATCTGACATTGCCCTTAGTGATATTTTTTATGATATATCTCCTTGGAAAAGGGAAACAAAAGAAAAAATAAATGAGACTACATCAAACCAAAAACTTTTTGCACAGCAAAGGAAACCATCAACAAAACAAAAAGACAACCCACTGAATGGGAAAAGATATTTGATAATAATGCATCGGAAAAGGGGTTCATATCCAAAATTTAAAAAGAAATCATACAATTCAACAACAACAACAAAAAAATCTGATTAAAAAATGGGCAAAGGACCTGAAGAGACGTTCTCCTAAGAGGACATACAGATGACCAATAGACACATGAAAAGATGCTCAATGTCACTATCATCAGAGAAATGCAAATTAAACCACAATGAGATATCACTTCATACCTGTCAGAACTGCTATCATCAATAAGTAAAAAAACAAGTGTTGGTGAAGATGTAGAGAAAAGGGAACCCTTGTGCATGGTTGGTGGGATTGTAAATTGGTACAGCCACTGTGGAAAACGATTGGGAGTTTCCTCGAAAAAATTAAAACTAGAACTACCTTATGACTCAGCAATTCCACTTCTGGGTATTTATCCTAAGGAAACCAAAACACTAATTCAAAAATTTATAAGTACTCCTATGTACACTGTAGTACTATTTACAATAGTCAAGATATCGAAGCAAATTAAGTGCCCATCAATAGATGATTGGATAAAGAATAAATGGTACATATACAAAATGAATAATACTCAGCATATTTTAAAAAATGAAATCTTACCCTTTGCTTGGCATGGAGGGATCTAGAGGGTATTATGCTAAGTGAAATAAGTCAGACAGCCAAAGACAAATACCATATGATTTCACTTATATGAAGCATCTAAAGAACAAAATAAATGAACCAACAAAATGGAAAGAGAATCAGTACAGAGAACAAACTGAGATTGCCAGATGGGAGGAAATTCAAGGAGCTGGGTGAAAAAGATGAAGAGATTAAGAAATAGAAATTGGTAGGTAACACAGATATGAAGTCTAGCATAGGGAATTTACACAGATGGATTCTAGACTAATTGAGGGGATCACTTTGTAAATTATATAAATATCTAACCACTATGCTGTACACTTAAAACTAGCCTAAAATAATATTGAATGTCAACTCTAATTTAAAAACTAAAATTAAAAAAAAGATAAAAAATTAAAATTGTTTTTTTTCTTTTTTAAAAGGGTCAAAGTTTTCTCACACTATTGGTATGCTCCTGATATAAAATGAAAGCAAATATTTTACTTTTCCAAAATAATTTTCATGCTCCTCATCATCAGGGTTTTGATTACTTAAGAAAACTAAAAACTAAGTTTTGCTTATAACTTTTTAACTTTCTGTATTTGCCTGCAAATTCTTTAACTGTCATTCTGGTTAAATGGATAACTAAGTATTGTCTCACAGTGACTCACCATATTTGGCCAAGTGTTTTAAAACCTTTGATATATTTGGCAAACTTTCCAAAATTCAAATTTTTAAGAGTCTTTTCCTTAACCAGAAAATAACTTTGAGATTTTCAAAAGGATTTTTCCCTAGCTCTCTTCCCACCCCCTCTAAATAAGGGGATACTAAACTAATTAAGTCTATTTAATAAGTTAACATTACTTGAGACTTTATATAAAAAAAATCTCAAGGAACTGCAAAAGATGTCTGCCCTTAAAAGAACATGGTGGTAGACTTCCTCTGTTCTGCTGATCTTAATGCTCAAATGTGGCCTAAGACTCCTAAGGAAATCACTTTCCCTCCTATTTGGGACATAACATACCAGGAATGAGCCTTCCTGGCAATAAAAGACCAAGGAGGCTTTTAATAACTGATCAGCATTATCTTCCAATGGTTGATCAGCAATGCTTTCTAAGAAACCAATCAAAAGGGGAAAATGTGAAAAGTTGGCATAAGTGAAGCCATTTTAAAATAGAGTCAGAGCCAGCCTCTCCAGAGGAACTACAGTGCACATCTTACACTAAGAATCTTAATGTTTGAACTGGGCAAAACTACCTTTAGACTAGACCAAACCAAAATTCTTTTACAAAAACTGTAACACTAAAAGGAAAGCTGACATCCTGACTATGAGGACTGATAATTAAAGACATTCTTTAGAATAAGTAAAGAGCCATGTATAAATAAAGAATAACTTAGCCTATTATCACCAATAGAAATTCCTTCCTTCTATTTATCTAATTATTTTCCTTCACTTTCTCATAAAAACCATTTGTTTTCACCCCATAATCAGGACATAATTTGGGCTTCTGCCTGAATCCATGCCTATGGATTGCAATTGTTTATTTTTTTTAACAAAATTCATTTATTTATTTTTTTGAAATCTTTCCTACCCACAGAAAAGACCCCAGTTTCATCTTTCTTTCTGCATATACGCTCTCACTTCTCTTTGACTGCAATTCTTTTTTTTTTATCTCAAATGCATTGCGTTGCCTCTCTTTGACTTTTTATTTTTAGGTTAACATCTCACATCTTTACTTAATTTTAGGATATCTTCTGTTGCACTGAAATTAAAATTTTTAATATAGTTAAATTTACCAACATTTTTTTCTATAGTTTGTGATCTTTTGTGAGTTATTTCCTTTTTGTCTTTGAGAATTTTTTTTTAGATTTCAGAGTCATAAATATATTTTTACATTTTCCCCTAAATTTTTAAAGTTTGGCTTTTTATAATTTAGAAATGAATCAACTTAGAATTTGCAGGCATGCCTTATGTGATGTAGGAATCTTATTTTATGGTGTTTTCTTTTTTCAGTATGAATAATCGTTTATTAAATTGTATATCTTTTTCCATCAAGGTATAATGACAACTCTGCTATTTATCAAGATTTCTTAGTGGGTTGATTTATGAGATTTATATTCTACCTCAATGGTCAATTTGTTTATAGCTATGCAAATACTACATTGTCTGAGTTATAACTGCTTCTTAATATTTAGAATTACTTCATAGGGTTCTGATAGAATTGCGGGGGAGAATTGCAATCTTTATGATATTCAACTTTAGTATTCATAAACATGACATACTATTCTATTCATGTCTTCTTTTATGCCTTGTTAATTTTCGATATTACTGCATGTGAGTTTTTTTACTTTTATATTTTTAATTGGTCATTAGTATTACTTAAAAATACAATTGATTTTATATGTCAATTAATTTTGTAGAGCTGTCATAACAAAGTACCACAAACTGTGTGGCTTAAAACAACATAAATTTATTCTCTTACAAATTTGGAGGCTGTAAATCTGAAATCAAGGTACCAACAAGACCATACTTCCTCAGAGACTTGAGGGAAGAATGTCGGCTTACCTCTTTCAGCTTCTAGTGGCCCCAGACACTTTGTGGCTTTTGATAGTGTAATCCAGTCTCTGCTTCTGTCTTCAAATGGCCTCTCTATCTTCTTTTCTTTCTTAAGGACACCAGTCATTGAATTTAGGGCCTAATCTAAATTGAGAATGATTTTATCTTGAGATCCTTAACTAATTACATGTACAAAGACCCTATATCCAAATAAGATCACAATCTGAGGCTCCAGGTGAACATGAATTTTTTGGGGGGGGGGGTGAGGGTGGTAATTATATAGTTCACAATCTTGCATCAAACAACTTGACCAACATTCTTCTTATTTCTAATAATTCGTGAATTATCTATATAGGCTTTTATATAATCAGCAGAGACAATCATTTTCTGTCTTTTCTTTCATTTTCTTTTCCTTAGGTCTTCTTACTTTTGCTACAACTCCAGGAAAATGTCGAATAAAAGTCATGATGACAAACTATTTTAATGCGTTTCTAACTTTGGTGTGAATTCTTCTAAAATATTACGGGTAAGTGTAATGTATTTGATGTAGGGTTTTAATAAATATCCTTTATTATACTAATCACATTTCCTTCTATTCCTAGTTTGCTAAAAGGTAGTTTTACATTGTTTTGTTTTTAAATTATTAAAGAGTGTTGTATTTTATTGACTTTTTTCAGCATCAATTGAAATGACCAATTTTTTTCTTTTTCATCTAAATGTTAATGTAATTGTCAGGGAGGAAAAAACTGTTCCTCTACTCTCTTATGTTCAGTAACTGACCCTGTGAATTAAACTGACAAAATATAGATTAATAGGAGCGAAAGATTTATATGCATATGGGAGCCAACAAAAGAAGTATCTGTCTTGTTAAGTGATTAAAGTTAGAGTTTTACACATCTAATTTATTAAGGAAAAGAACGGGAGGAGGCTCTCATAGGAAGAACAACTGGGTTTCTTTAGGAAAAATAAATTGTTTTTTAGAACAAATGGGAAATAATAAAATTTGCGATAATGTGTTTTATGTAGCTGCCAATAGACTTTCCATCTTCGTGGCCATGACACACCCCCAGAGGGCTGATTTATTATGGTAGCCTCATTTCCCAGAAGTTGCTGTTTTAGTCAGATAAGTGAAATTTCAAGAAGGCTGTTACTTATGTCTATTGAATCTCAAATGCCTTCAGTTTAAAATAATTTTTATTCCAACTATGGGGTTCTGAGTGAATCCTCGCATGGTAAAATGCAGTGGATATCCATCATTGTCTTTCTGGGACAAACCTAACATGATGGTTTACTTCCCCCATACATGGCAGAATTCAATTAGCTAGTAACTTATTTAAAATTATTCACATATGTTTCATGGTGAAATTAATTTTTCATCCTATATTTTCTCACAAAATCATTCATACAACTTTTAGTCTTTTTCTATTTTTAAATAGTTTATATAATATAGATAACATAGAGTCTAAATTAGGTAAAACTTGTTTATTGGCAGTAAAGTTCGGAGAAATTTTTTTTTTTGTATGATGAATTCACCTTCCTTAATAATTACATTTTTAAAAATTTTAATAGACCTTATTTTTAAAGCAGTTTTAGGTTATAGAAAAATTGAGAAGATAGCACAGAAAGTACTCATATACCCTGCACTCTTATTATTACTATTTCAAGATATGGCACATTTATAATATAACAATGCATATATGTGATATATATTATAATGGTAACATACATTAGGATACATTGTTATAATTAATGAACCAATATTGATACGTTATCATTAACTAATGACTATTGCTTTATTCAGATTTTTTTTATTTTTATCTAATGCCATTTTTCTGTTTCAAGATCCCATGTTATGTTTAGTTGTCATGTCTTCTTAGGCTCCTTTTGGCTATAATAGTTTCTCAAACTTTCCTTGTTTTTGATGACTTAGATGGTTTTGAGAAGTACTGATCAGATATTATATAGAATATTCCTCAATTGGGATTTTATCATCTGGTATTTTCCCATGGTTAGATTGAGATTATGGGTTTTGTTGTTATATATTTTGCAAATATTTCCTTTTTTCAAACTTTGAAAATGTATTAACACAAAGTAATTCTAGTATACTGCCATGATTTCAAAAATCTTCCTGGTATCAGCTGCGGTATACCCTTTTTTTTATTCCCCAAATTAATTATTTGCGTATTTTCTTTTATTCTCTTGATCAAATTTACTAGCAGGTTGCTCACTTTTTAGTTTTGTTCTAAGAATTATCTTTTTATTCAGCTGAACATTTCTATTGTTTCTTTGTTTTCTCTCCTATTAGTATCTGCTCTTATATTTATGATCTCCTTTTACTTTCTTCGGGTTTACTATGCTCTTCTTTTTCCTGACTTGGACATTCAACTCATCTTAATTCTCATTACTGTTTAATAGCTGCACTTACAGTTATATAATTCCCGCTCAGTATAATTTGGTGACATTCCACCAAGTCATTGATATAAAGATTTTCATTGTTATTCACTGTTGAATATATTGCAATTTTATTGTGATTTACATTTAAATGATGAATTTAAAAGTTGTTGAGATTTCTCTTGTGACCAAGTATGTTGTTTATTTTTGATTTTCACATATTCTTGAAAATAATGAATTTCTCTGTTTCCTTGGTTTTTACCCTACTCTTCTAGAATTCTTATTAAAATGGATATTGTCATTTTTATTTCTCGCTGCCTATATTTTAACTTGTCTTCCATATTCTTTCAATGTTATACTCCTTCTTAATTTCAGGGAAAGTTTCTCAACCTGATCCTCCAGCTCACTAATTTCATTTTTGCATATATTATACTCTTGCACCATACTATTATTTATTTCAGTTATTATACATCGAGACTAAGAATTTTCAACTAGTTCTTTATGACTGCTTATTTCTGCTTTACAACCAGACGATCTGTACCTCTACTTTATTTCTCTCTAATGATATTTATTGTACTTAATTCTAATTTTTGCTGTATGTTGTCCATTACTTTTTCCTTTCTTATATAGTGTATTCTTCAAATATCTCATTATTTTATTTGCTGGGATTATCTGTTACTACCAACAGTAATACCTCCCTAGGCAAACAGGCCAAATTCCAAGCCTTAACTTATGCCTTTGGCATTGAGTTAACAGAAATTCTTAGAAAGGTTCTTTAGTGCTGAGAACCTTTTCTAAAGAGCTGCTGTCCTTTGGGGATCTAGCTATCTAAACCAGAAATTCTCCACCAAAGGTGGTATTTGGAAATATGTGAGGGAAATATGGTGGTTGCTATTATGATGCTGGATTACTACGTGCATTTTGGGCGATGGGCTGAGAATACTAAATATGCTATAATGTATGGAAAAATCCCACACAATGAATTACTGTCCCAAAGAAAATGATAATAGTTCCCCCAATGATAGCAATGGGGGAGGATTTAAAGTTCAGAACTAGCTCATTCATTTGTGTATGTAAGTTTCTATTCACTACCCTTGGGAGTCTCTAGTGATGCCACTATGCTTTCTCTAGTTTACTATTTGATAAGTTTGATAAGTTATTTGGTAGATTATGTAGGCAAAATAAATCATTTCATGAGGATATTTATTATTTCCTCCATTTGAGAAAGTTTACAAAACTTTTTATTTTGAAATAATTTTATAATTATAGAAAAGTTTCAAAAATAGTACAGATGGTTCTCATATATCCTTTAACCAGCTTCACTTAATGATAACATCTTGTATAACCGGTGCACAATGTTCAAAATCAAGAAATTAACATTGGTGTATTATTAGTGGCTATTAACTAAACTACAGACTTTTTAAAAATTTCACCAGTTTTACCACTAATGTTCCTTTTCTGTTCCAAAACCCAATCCAAGATCCACATTGCATTTAGCTATCAAGTCTCCTTAGTCTCTTCTAAGCTCCAAAAGTTGCTTAGTCTTGCATTGCTTTTCATGATCACAATACTTTTGAAGTATTAGTTATTTTGTAGAATGTCCCTCAATTTGTTCTATTCAAATATTTTCTCATAATTATATTATACCACAGTTGGGGTGTGCCCTTTTCAATATAACATTCGTGAAAAAAGAGATGTATCTTCTTTTCAGTAATATTAACCTTGATCATTTGGGTAAACTGGTGTCTGTAGATTTTCTCCACTGTAAAGTTACTATGTTTCACTTTTAAATTATTAAATGTACTGGTGAAAAGATATTCTTTTTTCCTCTCAAATTTTCTTTCACTAGTTTTAGGACCCATTGACAGATTTTGCCTATAGAAATTATGACTGCAGTGTTCTAATGCAGAGAAATGATGCACCTTAACAATTTATCTATTTATATTAGTAAATGGAATAATTATTATTCTAAAATATCTGTATTTAAGTTGCTCCATTTCATTCATGTTTTCCACAGGGAAAAGAAAACTAGGCATACACTTGCCTTATAGTCATATAGCTAAAATTTTCTTGGTAGGGGAGGAATTCCAGTCAATGCTGGAAGAGCAAGACGACTTGCAAATCTTTAAAACAAGTTCTTCCTCATTCTATCTTGGAGGCAAAATCTCAGCCAGGTAAACATGTCATTCAGTGTTTGGTCAAAAATGGAGTAGATGGCCAGAAGCCCGTATTCTCCTGTTTAGTTTGTGCAGATCCATTAAGATTGTTCAGGAAACCAAGCACGTCACTATCTGAACAAACATGTTCATTTAGCTAATGAGGAAAATCCCTAAACACATGCTCTTAGTATTGCTAAAGTGTCAAAGTCACGTGCATTTGAACGAGATGCTCATGGTTTTCCTGTGCTTTGTTTTTTATCTTCATGGCAAACATGTTTCATATTGACAGTGAATAAAAATCTAATGACTTGTGTTTGCAATATGTGTAATTGGTTTTATGTACTTTTGACAGTTTCTCACGTTTTAGAATTTTGTCTGAGAAGTTGGGGGGGGGGAGTGAGAAAAAATTGTTCCTCTCATATCCCCAACATGCTCCAATGCCTCACAGAGATCATTAAGTGTTGCTAAGAAACTAACTGGAAGAGATTTTAGGATGTGAGGTAGCCCTAGTGATGGGTTTGAAACCGCCTTTTCCAAAGAGGACTGATGGGCATGGCAGTCACTCTTAACTTCATGCACCTTCCTGTAGTATATCTAAAAATGGCAGTGTCCATGACCTTCTATAAATCTGGGGCCATGGTGAGCTCTCTAACCATATACCTGCTACATCATTGGCTTTTTTCTTCTATTAACATGTCTAAGCTGCAATATCCTGTGCCTTCATCATTACTTAGTGACATACAAGTTCTATGCCAAGTTCTCATTGTTGTAATCTTGAGTTTTGTCTATTGCTTCTTCTCTCATCCTTCCAGAGACAGGGACCCTCTCTTTGTACTTAGACATGGACATGAGATTTACTACCAACCAGTGCAGCCTCTCTGGCAATGAGGTGCATCTTCTTTGATTCTTGGGGCCACAACGCCATTCCCCTAACTTGTGTCTCAGTCCCCACTGAGTGTTCTCTTGACTTCACTTCTTCACTTTGCCTGATGCTGATGGTCTGCCCCTTTTGCTTGGAATCTTTTAGACCCTGGCCAGCACTACTCTTACACCCAAAGAACTGATGATCTCCTAGTTTATATTTTGTCATGTAAACTCCTGACTTCATGTTTCTACCCCTGAATGAGCTCTCATGTTTAGATCTCTCATTTAGATCCATAAATGTAAAGGAAAGGGAACTAATCAATCAGATGATAACAAAACCACACATTGCTACAGAGAGGACACTAAGGAGGACCATATATCTTGCTCACATTAATCTTTTGAGCAATTTGAAGGAAAATATGGTGAAGAAGAGCCTTTTCTTTTGAGAATAATAGACAACGAATATATGAACCACAGGATCTACCTGAACTTGGTTATACCATATGTATTGGAGTCAAGCTTAAGAGCGGAAAGTGCTCTGAGTCAGATCAAAATGACAGGAATCCTATTCTCAGCTCTGTTTCAAAGCTCACTGTATGACCTGGGCAAATCATTTAAACTCTCACCTGTGCTCTCAATTCTTTGAGTCAGCACGTCCATCATGCCTACCTCATAAAAAGATACCAGGTTAATATTAAATTGTAACATCTGTGTGACAAAAGCATATTAAAATCTATATGTTTATGTGTTTCTGAGTAGACAGTAAACTTGGGTACTTGCTGGCATCAGTCTCTTAAGGAGTAGCCAAATCAGACCCACTGCAAATATTAATCTTTTATTAGGGACTCCCTAAAGCAGAATTGAGTAATCCCGCGCAGTCAAACATGCTTAAAACAGCTTCCAACTGTTACCATGTAAAGACATGTTAAGGCCAGTTTGGTAGAGAAAAATCAAGGATGTTGGAAGGATTATCAAAACCTTAGAAAACCTTGCAAAACAGATCTTGATTGTCGTATTTATGTGTGTATATATGTGTGTATATATACACATATGTATATATGGATGTGTGTGTGTGTGTGTGTGTGTGTGTGTGTGTGTGTGGGTGTGTGTGTGTGTATCTGGGAGAATTGATAGACATGTTTAAATATCTTTAACTTCCTGTGTGGGACAGCACAAATGTGGAGGGATTCACAGTATGATCACCTGCTGCTTCCCATGGGCACTGGGGCATTTGTCCTGGGCACCTGCTTTTTCTGACACCATTTCTATCAGGTCAAGAATACAAATTCCAGATGGCTTTAAACTCAAGACTATAAGATATCGCTCTGTTAGTCTGAGATTTCATCAGTATCATTGTCTTGCCTACACTGTATTTGAGGCCCTTTCAGTTCAATTCAACAAATTTTATTGAGGACCTACTGTATATGAGATAGTATGCACATAAATCCTAGCAACTGTGTCTTGATGACAAGGCTCAGATAGAAACTAGGTAGTTCAGCTTTCCATGAATGACTATCTACTCTCAATCGTTCAAACTTCCAGCTCTATTCACTCATGTTTGTGTTGGGTATTTCTTGCACACTTACTGGAATTAGAATAATAAAGTCTCAGGACATCAAAATGATCTAATCTACTATACTGAGAATTTTGTTTTCCTTCCCATGTCTGCCTGACCTGATAAGTGTAGTTTATGATCCAGGCCCCTCCTCAAGGTGAACCTGGTATGCCCGACACTCACCTTAGCCAATACAAGTAAAGGTTTTAGATCCAAGGTAAAAGCATGCAGACTGCAACTTATACCTGTGATTTGTTTTGGCACAGAGGGGAGGTGCCCCAGTAGTACACTGGTGACTTCAGAACAAAGCCTCAACACCCAGCTAAGCATAGTTCCAATGTAGAAGATTGAACAAAATCTTTAAACTCTAAAGGTATGAAAATATTTGCAAAATTGACCAGTAGGGTGGGGATAACATTTGTTCTTCGGTGCAGAAAATTTTGATATCTATGTATAAACTGGGGATACAGTGTAGGAGTGCTTCTAGGAGAGAGTAAACTTTGAGAGATGGAAAATTTTAGAAGGGCAGCATTCAAGCAATCTGACTTAAGAAAAACTTGAAATTCCAAAAAAAAACAGAAAGTAGATATTACCAGATGGGGGGGAAAAAAAAACATTGATACAGCCAACACTTTTTTAAAATGAAGAAAGAAATCTGAGTTTTAAAATAATTATTTTCAAGCTCGAGGGGTGCTAGAAAGGCTGGTAGGATAAGAGAAGAACATATCAACAGCTTTGCAATAAGGAAGCCGGAAAAATCAAGTTACAGTAAAAGGGAAGTGGGATAATGTGATTCTTAGGGTCAATATTTACTGAGATGTTTGTGTCTGTTCTTTGTGTTCAAGGAAAGAGAATAGGAAACCTGTTAGGTGGTATGTAACCTGGAGACTACACCCGGACATGAGAAACTCTGCATTCTTCGAGCTCTCAGTTTCTCAATTTCTTAAGAGTCCATAGTGGACTCTGCGTCTCAGAATAGCACTTCTGTTGAAGGTACAAGCCAACGGCCAAAGAGAGCAGCTGGGAGACAGCAAGAGCAGCTGAGAGGGCCCATGTTCTATTCTGGGAGTAACTAATCTGAGGACAAAAAGAATCAGAAAGTATAAACTTTTCACATGTTCATGCATTTTGTTTCTGATTTTTTGTTTTGTTGTGTTATATTTGTGCTAGTTTTGATATTGTCTCTTGTAGGATCCTACTCATGACAATGAATATGACAAATCGTAAGCCACTGCTGGTACTGTTGTTTATATTAGCCTCCTGGATGACTTTTACAGTTTTTGAAAACTCCACAGAGGTAGGAATTGCCTTCTTTCTGTGTTTTAGAAAAATATTTTTACTTGATACTTAACCTGTTCTAGTTCAAATGGCCAGACCTATAGATTATAGTAGGGGAGTTCCAACAGCTTATACAAACTAAGAATCAACGTACTTGATAATCATTATGCAATATGGGAGAGGGCAATATTGTGTGTGTATGTGTGTGTGTGTGTGTGTGTATGCGTACCACACACATTCTTCCTCTGTCATTTGTAAAGGTAACTATCTTCTCCCAATGTATAGTTTGTTTTTCACCTTCTTTAAGATATCTTCTATACAGAATATTTTCATGTTTATATAATAAAATTTATCTACTTTTTTTTTTTTTACAATTAATGCTTTCTGAGTATTAAGAAACCCCTCCCTACTCCAACGTCAAATTATATTATTTCAATATTCTACTTAAACTTTTAAAAATTACTTTAGATATTTAATCCTGTAATGTAACTGGATTTTTTTCTGATTTTTCTTTTATTCCCATATTGGATAATGACTCTTTTTTCGCTGTTCTTTCCATGCTATTTTTCATGTCATTTGTTTGTTCCTTATTAAAATTTTAATCAAAATTGCCTAATTCTCCAACTTAAATATCTATAGTTTATACTCACACCTAAGAACAGGTCCCTTTCTAGGCTCTTTTTTCTGTTCCATTGATCAATTTGGCTTCCCTGTACCAATGCCACATTGCTATAATTAATAGAACTTCATAATTAGTTTTGAAAACTTCTAGGTCAAGTTACCATTATTTAATCTATTTCAGAAGGTTTTTGGCCAATTTTGGCCCTTTACTCTTTCTTATATGTTTCAGAGTCAGCCTGTCGAATGAAAAATCCTACTTAAATTATATGTGCATTACATTAACCATGTAGATCAAATTGGAAAATCTGATGTTTATATTGTTTTGCTGTTTAGCAATATGTAATCTCTCTCCATTTATTTAGGTTTCCTTCAAGATCTTTCAGTAAATTTTATAATTGTTGCATACAGTCTTATATACCTTTTATTAGATTTATTCTCAGTTACCCTATAACTTTTTGTTGCTATTGTAAATATCATCCTTTTAAATACATTTTTTAATTGCTTGCTGCAGATGTAGAGGAATACAAGTGATTCTTGTGTACTGAACAGCAAGATTTTACTTTCCAAGGTCTCTAATTGATTCATTAGTTTAAGGATACAATATCATTTAGCATCTCTCAGAGGATAGAAAGTATACTTGTTCTAAAGTTTTGTTTTTCTATTAATTCTATTCCTTTGGATGTTTTCTCTTTAGTGAACTTGATACCTCTCTTTCATGAGTTGACTTTCATAAAATTTTTGCTTTCTTGGTGTATGGACATCCTTATACTTGAGATTCTGTGTTGACCAGTCTGGAGTGGTGTTACTTCTTTTTGTTTATGCTGGAGATGTGAAAAGTCACCACAATAAATTTAATTTAAAAATATTAAAAAGTAGAACATAAAATAATTTAAATTTTTTTAAGTACTGAAGGGCAATATATGATCCCCATATGTCTCTTAGCTACTTCTCCAACTTAAATATCTATAGTTTTTACTTGCACCTAAATAGAGAAGTCCCTGTTTTTAGCCACCTGGCCCAGGCACAAGTAGGAAAATAGGGAGGGATTGGGCTACTTCTTTGCCTTCTCTTACTTTAGTTATCAACCCTCTCCACATTTGAACTCTCCCTGGAGCGGCTTCCATCTTTTGCAGAATCCTCGTCTATGTGCATTTGGAGCCATGGCTTTCTTCCTGGATCTAGTCTGCACTGCTTTTCATTTTTCAGGAGATTACTTAATTAAGATACCTCTTCTTATATCCCAGAATTATTTTTAAAGTTCTTTTCTGCCTTTTACAAGATTTTACAGTGGTTAACTGAAGATATGATATGTGCTATTCCTCCATCTTTAATCAGAATTTCCTTGTTATATTTCTACTAAAACTTTTTGTGTACCAAATACTATTCCACCATACCAAAAATCACTTATAATTTTTATTTGAAATTGTAGCAATTTAAAAATATCTGATACTGTACTGTGATGATTAAAAGACATTACTATGATAATGTTGTTCAGATCCTCTAGAACCTTACTCATTTTTTATCTACTTCCTGTAGCAGCTACTAAGACAGTTTTTTGAGTTTCTAATTATGATTGTGTATTTTTCTAGTTCTCCCTTTAGTTTTCTCGATTGTTGTTTCACATATAAATACATGTAGATATAGGCACATACACACTTATGAATGGCATGTTTTCTGACACAATGACCCTTTTATCATTATGAAGTGTACATCTTTATTTCTGGTGATACCCTTTATCTCGAAGTCTACTTTAATATTAATATTTGCCATTTTGTGCTTATAAGATCTTTCACTTTCCACCCATTTATTTTTGACCCATCTTTATACTTAAACTACATTCCCCATAGGTAACAAATAGTTGAGTCTTGCTTTTTTATCTCTGCCTTTTAATGGAATGTTTTGTCTACTTATTTTCAAAGGAATTATTAATATGAGTAAATTTAGGTCCACCATTTTACTATTTGTTTCCTGTTTGGCCCCTCCATTTTTGTATTCCTTTGTTCCCCCTTTACTGCCTTATTTTGAGTTAACTGAATTTTTTTTTTTTTTAGTATTTCCTTTTAGTTTCTCTATTGTTCTTATAACTCTAAGTTGTTTTTCAAGAGTGGTTTCTCTAGGGATTACAATATACATTCTTAACTTTTAGAGTTAATATTGTGCTACTTCATGTAGTCTGTAATAAATTTTCAACCATTTAGTTCTTCATGCTGTAGTTCTCACATTATTACAAAATCATTTTTTACTTCAAACAATTACATAGATTTTAAAGAAATATGGAAATAAACACACAATATTTTATATTTATTCACATATCTACCATTTCTGATGCTTTTCATTCCTTTCTGAAGATCTATGTTTCCATTTGATATAACTTTACTTCAGCTTGAAAATTTTAGTTCATACTTCTTATAATGCAAGTCCAGTGCTGTAACTTCCTCCAAGTTTCTATTCCCCTCCAGCATCTGCATGTGGTCACTCTCCAGTGCTTTAAGAGAGATTTTTTTTTGGTCTAGAGTTAACATTGTTATCTTCAGGAAAATTGGTTCAATAAAAGCTATTCTGCCTTTATTGGAAATTCTGAGATATAAGTATGATTAATATTATTAGTTTTATGATTTGGCATGTCAAGATTTTTTTATATAAAAACATTTTTATTTATCAAATAATAGAGATAGTAACAAACATTTAGTATGTGCCGTTCTAAATGTTTTTCATGTTAGCCATTAATCCTCACAGTAACACACAAGGTGTTTACTTTTATGACCCAATTTTTAGATGATGAAACTGATTGACAGAGAAGTTAAGGAACTTAACCAAGTTTGCAAAGCTAGTCAGTAATAGAGTCAAGCTTTAACCTCAGGCAAATATCTCTGAAAATGAGCTACCCAGTGTTGCAAGCATGTAGTAAGACTAGAATTCTCATTCACTGCTGATTTAGGTGCACATTGGCACCACATTTCTGGAAAATGGTTTCATAGGACATATTAAAACCTTTAACAATGTTCACCACATTTGACCTATAATTGTACTTCAATTCAAATAATCTGAATTGAAAAGAAACATTTATACCAAAAGTTGTTCTTTACAGAATTGTAAGTAATAGAGAAAAGCTGAATGAAATAAATCTCCAAAAATATGGGAATAGGTAAAATAATAAGCTGTATCCATAGAATGAAATATTACGTGGGCCTTTGACATGCAGTTGAATGTTTTTTATGATATTTTTTTTAAAAAGTCAAAATTCCTTGCTAAATATTCAATTTGTTCACAATCATGTGATGTGGTACACAAAGAATGAGAGAAAATCACCAAAATGTTCACAGTAATTATCAATGACTGATGTAATTGTGACTGATTTTTTTTTTACAGTTACGGTCTCAGCATTTTCTCATTTTTAATAAATCAGTGTTATTTTGTGATTAGAAAAAATATATTTTTATAAACCTGTGTTTCTTATTTCCTAAATTAGCTAAAACAATCTGAAAATATTGTGAAATATCATAAAATGTTTAAGCAAGTATAAAAGGTGGAATAGAAAAAGATAATCATATTTTCCATAAAAGCCCCATGCATTTTAAACATTTTCTTAAGAATTTTTTTTAAATGACTATATTCTAGTTTTAAGATAAAAAAATAAATAAAGATTTGTTCTCCACTATGCAGTTTGGTTTTCACAATTGCCCAGTAAAGGTATATTTTGTCATCACCACTTTAAAAAAAAGAAAAAGATCCTAGGGCTCTTTAGAGTTAAATGGCTCATCCAAAAATAGGTTAACCAGTGAAAAGTGGAGTTCTGCCACCAAATTTCAGAAAAATTCTTTTCCCTATGAAACACATATAATAATAAAATCTCAATATCATTTTAATTTTAATTTTTGTACCTCCTATTATTTTACAAAATGTAAAAGTTGGCTGACTTACCAAAATTGTTACATTAAATAGAACATTTTCTATATTCTTTATTATATTCCATGTCATTTCAGTTATGGACTGCACTCAAGTTGCCCTTCTCCCTCTATTACTGGAATTTCATCATGAAATCCTCATGTCCTAAAGTGCCACTAAATCCAGGAGTTTCACCAACAGAGACTGAGCTGAGAATCAAGGAAATCATGGAGAAACTAGACAAGCTTATCCCACCCAGACCCTTTACCCATGTGAAAACCACCACCAGTGCTGCCCAGAGCAGAGCCACTATCCTCAACCCTCAAGAAACATACTGCAGGGGGCATCAGCTAGACATCCTGCTGGAGGTGAGGGACCACTTGGGACGCAGGAAAGAATATGGTGGAGATTTCCTGAGGGCCAGGATGTCCTCCCCAGCCCTGAAAGCAGGTGCTTCGGGAAAAGTGACAGACTTCAACAATGGCACGTACCTTGTCAGCTTTGGTCTGTTCTGGGAGGGCCAGGTCACTCTGTCTCTTCTGCTCATCCACCCCAGTGAAGGGGTGTCAGCTCTCTGGAGGGCAAGAAACCAAGGCTATGACAGGGTGATCTTCATAGGCCAGTTTGCCAGTGAGACCTCTTTTGCCAATTCTTACTGTGCCCTGGTTTTAAACTCAAGTGTTGAACTGTGCAAGTACCTAGATCCTCAAGACCAAGAAGCCTTCTACTGCATGAAACCTCAACACATACCCTGTGCTGCACTCACCCACATGCATTCCAAAAACAAGAAAGTTTCTTATCTTAGAAAACAAGAAAGGATCCTCTTTAAAAGGTAAATAATTACTTCTGGTCTTACCTGGGCAAATATGGTAATGATTTTGCCCATATGTTGATCCAAAGGGAAGCACTATGAGTACATTAACTTTGAGACTCTATGAAGAACCACTTTAGAAAAGACTTGGAGACAATGTCCACTTTCTAGTAGTTCCTAAACTTTTTGAATATTTAACTGTTATTATTGAAACAAAAACATAAACAGAATAAAATTAAAAGAGAATGAGAAATATACATCTGTGTATATGTATATGCTCTAATACATCTTTTCTGCATCTCAATAAATGACCTTGCATAACCCCTAGATGAATAGGCAAGGAAATGAAAATTTAATAAATGGCCAAGAATTGTGGGAGGTGTATTGGCATGGAAGGTGCCACTGGCCAGCTGTAGTCAATTATTATCACTAAGGATTAACTAACTGAACCAATGGATAATGTGGCTTCCTGTGTTTCCTGATCTTTGTTGTTAATTTTTAAATTTCACCCATACCCCAACCCCCTCACCTTTGGCAACCATCACCTTGTTCTCTATATCTATGGATCTGTTTCTGTTTTGTTTATTTATTTATATTTTTAAGATTCCATATGTAAGTAAGTGAAATCACGTTATTTGTCATTCTCTGTCTGACTTATTTTACTTAGTATAACACTCTTTAGTTCCATCCATGTTCTTGCAAATGGCAAGCCTTCATTCATTTTTATTGCTGAGTTATGTGTGTGTATATATATATATATTGCTATATATATTTATTGCTGAGTAATATACGTATATTAGAGTTTTCTGTATATGGTGTATATATATTTTATATATATTTTTTATATATATATATATATATATATATATATAGAGAGAGAGAGAGAGAGAGAGAGAGAGAGAGAGAATTTTTTTATCCAGTCATCTATCGCTGGACAGCTAGGTTGCTTCTGTATCTTTGTTCTTGTAAATGATGCTACAATGAACACAGGGGTGCATATATCTTTTTTAAATTAGTGTTTTTGTTTTCTTCAGGTATACCCAGAAGTGGAATTGCTGAGTCGTATGACAACCTATTTTCAATTTTTTGATGACTCTTCATGCTGTTTTTCCATAGCGGCTGCATCAATTTACAATCCTACCCACAACATACAAGGATTCCCTTTTTTCCACATCCTCACCAACACTTGTTTCTTGACTTATTGATAATAGTCATTCTGACAGGTGCGAGGTGATATCTTATTGTGGTTTGAATTTTCATGTCCCTGATGATGTTGAGCATCTTTTCACATGTCTATTGGTCATGTGTATGTCTTCTTTGGAGAAATATCTGTTCAGGTCCTCTACCTATTTTTTAATTGGATTTTTAGGGTGTTTTGGTGTTAAGTTTTATGAGCTTCTTGCATATTTTGGATATCAACCCCTTATCAGATGCATTACTTGCAAATATCTTCTCCCATTCAGTAGGTTGTCTTTTCATTTTGTTAATGGTTTCTTTCATTGTGCAAAAACTTTTCAGTTTGATGTAGTCCCATTTGTTTATTTTCGTTGTAGTTATTTTCCTTGCCTGAGGAGACATATCCAAAAAGATATTACTAAGCCCAATGTCAATGAGTTTACTGCCTATGTTTTCTTCTAGGAGTTTTATGGTTTCAGTTCATACATTTAAGCTTTAATATGTTTTGAGTTTATTGTTGTATATAGTGTAAAAAGTGGTCCAATTTCATATTTTTGCATATATTTGTCTAGTTTCCCCAATACCACTTTTTGAAGAGACTGTGTTTACCCCATTGTATATCCTTGCCTCTTTTGTCCTAGATCAACTGACCATATAAGTGAGGATTTATTTCTGGGCTCTCTATTCTATCTAGTCCATTAATCTATATATCTGTTCATGCTAGTACCATACTGTTTTGATTATTGTAGCTCTATAGTATAGTTTGATATCAGGCCACATGATGCTTCCCACTGTGTCCTTTCTCAAAATTTTTTGGGTTAATTTGGGTCTTTTGTGGTCCATATAAATTTTAGGAACAGTTGTTCTAGTTCTGAGAAGAATGCTTTTCGTATTTTAATAGGTATTAATTGAATCTGTATATTACTTTAGGTAGTGAGGACATTTTATCAATATTAATCTTACCAATTCATGAACATAGTATATCATTCCATTTATTTGTATTGTTTTCAATTTCTTTCATAAATATCTTATATTTTTCAGAGTATGGGTCTTTTATCTCTTTGATTAAATTTCCTTGTTATTTTTATGCTTTCAATGCAATTGTAAATGAGACTGTTTATTTAATTTCTCCTTCTGATCATTTATTATTGGTGTATAAAAATGCAACAAATTTCTGAATATTTGTTTTGTATTCTGAAACCATATTGAATTCATTAAGTTTTCTAATAGTTTTTGGATGTCTTTAGAGTTTTCTATATATGGTATCATATCATCTGAAAACAGTTTTATTTCTTTCTCTCTGATCTGGATGCCTTTTATTTCTTTATTTTGTTTGATTGCTGTGGCTATGATGAATAGAAGTGGTGATAGCAGGTATCCTTGTGTTGTTCTTGACTTTACAGGAAAAGCTTTTATCTTTTCACCATTGAGTATATTAGCTGTGGGTTTGTCATATATAGCCTTTATTATGTTGAGACATGTTCCTTCCATACCCATTTTGTTGAGAGCTTTTATCATAAATAAATGTTACATTTTTTCAAATGCTTTTTCTATGCCTATTGAGATGATCACATGAATTTTATCCTTCATTTTCTTAATGCAATGTATCACATTGATCAATTTACAAATGTTGAACCATTCTTGTATGCCTGGGAGAAATCTCACTTAATCATAGTGTATAATCCTTTTAATATATAGTTTAATTTGGTTTGCTAATATTTATAATATCTTTGTCTTGTTTTGATATCAGGATGATGCTGGCTATGTGGAATGAGTTTGAAAGTGTTCCTTCCTCTTTAATTTTTTGAAATAGTTTAAGAACAATAGATATTAATTTTTTAAATATTTAGATAGAATTCACCTGGGAAACTGTCTGCTCTTGGGCTTTTATTCGTTGGGAGTTTTTTGATTATTGCTTCAATTTCATTGTTAGTAATCAGTCTGTTTAGATTTTCTATTTCATCCTGGTTCAGTTTGAAAGATTACATGTTTCTAGAAATTTATTCATTTATTCTAGATTGTCCAATTTGTTGGCATATAATTGTTTATAGTATTCTTTAATTATTCTTTGTATTTCTGTGCTTCTTTTTCATTTATTTCACTTATTTGGGTTCTCTCCTTTTTTTCTTGATGAGTTTAGATAAAGGTTTATCAATTTTGTTTATCTTTTCAAAGAGCTAGCTCTTAGTTTCATCATTTTTAAATTTTTTAATTTTGTTTATTTCCACTCTTGTCTTAATTATTTTCCTCTGTTTACTTTGGGTTTTATTTGTTCTTCCTTTTCTAGTTCCTTTAGGTGTAAAGTTAAATTGTTTATTTGGGGTATTTCTTATTTCCTGAGGCAGCCCTGTATTGCTATAAACTTCCCTCTTAGAACTACTTTTGCTGCCTCCCATAAGTTGTGAAAAGCTGTATTTTTATTTTCATTTGTCTCAACGTAGTTTTGATTTCCTGTTTGATTTCCTTTTTGATTCATTGATTGTTCAGTAACACATTATATAGTCTCTGTGAGTTTTTCTTTAGTTTTCTTCCTGTAGTTGATGTCTACTTTCATGCCACTGTGGTCAGAACAGATACTTGATATGATATCAATCTTCTTGAATTTATTGAGTCTTGTTTAGTGGCCTAATATGTGATCTTTCCTGGAAAACATTCTGTGTGCACTTAAATGTGTATTCTGCAGTTTTTGGATTAAATGTTTTTTATGTCTATTAAATCCAGCCGGTCTAATGTGACACTTAATGCCATTAATTCCTTATTAATTTTCTCTCTGGGTGATTTAATGTAAGTGGATATTAAAATCCCCAACTATTATTATTCGTATTACTATAAATTTCTCCATTTATGTCCATTAATGTTTGCTTTATATATTCAGGTGCTCCTGTGACATAACAACTTACAATTGTTATATCCTCTTCTTGGATTGACCCCTTATCATTATATAATGTCCTTCTTTGTCTTTTTTTTTTTTTTACATTCTTTGTTTTAAAGTCTATTTTGTCTGATATGAGTATCATTACCCCAGTTTTTTTCCATTTCTATTTACATGGAATATCTTTTGCCATCCCTTCACTTTCAGTTTGTACGTATCTTTCAGTTTTAAGTCTCTTTTTAGCAATATATAGACGAGTCATGTTTTTAAATCCATTCAGCTGCCTTATGCCTATTTATTGGAGCATTTAATTCAATTACATTTAAAGTAATTACTGATAAGTATGTACTTATTGCCATTTCATTAATTATTTTTATTGTTTTTGTAGTTCCTTTCTTCTTTTGATCTCTTCCCTTGTGGTTTTGTTTTCTTTAATGTTTTGTTTAGGTCCCTTTCTCTTTAGTCTCTGTGTATCTTTTGTAAGTGTTTGGTCTGTGGTTACTATAAGGTTTATGTATGCCATTCTATATCTATAGCAGTTTATTTTAAGCTGATAGGCATTTAAGTTCAAATATGTTCTTAAAAGGCTACCTTTTTACTCCCCCTCCATGCTTTATGTTTTTGATGACAAATTTAGATCTTTTTGTTTTGTGTATCTTCTAACCACTTATTGTAGTTAGAGTTGAGTTTGGTACTTTTGCCCTTTGACTTTCATAGTAGCTTTTTAAATGTCCAATTCACTGTATTTATTAAATATTGGCTTTATCTATGAATTTTTTTCCTTTCTCATATTTTCTTATTTCTGGTTATGGTCTTTCCTTTTTTGCTTAAGAAAGACCTTTAACATTTCTTGTAAAGCTGGTTTAATGGAGATGAGCTTCTTTAGTTTTTGCTTGTCCGGGAAACATTTCTGTCACTTCTTTAATTTTAAATGATAACCTTGCTGGATAAATTATTCCAGATTGTTGATTCCTTTCTTTCAGCACTTTAAAAATGTCCTACCACTCCTTTCTGGCCTGAAAGTTGTTGACGAGAAATCAGCCAATAGCTTTATGAGGTTCCCTTTGTATGTACCTAGTTATTTTACTCTTGCTGCCTTCAAAACAGTCTACCTTTAATTTTTACCATTTTAATTACAGTAAGTCTTGGTGTGTATCTCTTTGGGTTCATCTTGTTTGGTGCTTTCTGTGCTTCCTGAACCTGAATGTCTGTTTTCTTTTCCAGGTTAACAAAGTTTCCAGTCATTATTTCTTCAAATAAAGTTTATGCTCCTCACTCTTTTTCTTCTCTTTCTGGCAACTTTATATCATAAATGTTTGTACTCTTGATGTTGTCCCAAATGTCCCTTCGACTATCCTCATTTTTGTTAATTCTTTTTCCTTTTTGCTGTCTAAATAGTTGATTACCACTAGTCTGTCTTCCAGTTCACTCAACTTTTCTGTATCAGCAAGTCTAATGTTGATTCCTTTTAATGTATTTTTAATTTTAGTTATTGCGTTCTTCAGCTCTGCTTGGTACTTAATTATACTTTTTAACTCTTTGTTGAAGTTCTCTCTAAGTTTCTCTATTCAACTCACAAGTTCAGTGAGTAGCTTTATGACCATTTCTTTGAATTCTTTATCAGGAAGATTACTTATCTGTCTCCTTAGGGTTGTTTTCTGGAGATTTTTCTTGTTCCTTGATTTGAAAGGTATTTCATTATTTCATTTTGTTTGACTGTTTATATTTGTTTATATAAATTAGACAAAATATCTATCTCAGCCAGTCCTGAAAAAGTGTCCTTGTGTAGAGATGATCTCTGTGTAGTCTATGTGTAATGGGTGGTTTTGACAGGCTGGCTGGAGCCAAGCAAGTGCCTATGGTGTCCAGGACAATGGCCTACTCAGCTGGAGCAGCCCTTATAGTAATGTCCTGTTGATCCTGCTTGCTCCCTTTGTTTGGATCCAATATGGGCTTAGGTGATTGTCCTGGAACACACTGCAGCGACCTTATAGGTAGGCCAGAGCATCTGGGTAGAGCTCTCGCCTACACTATCGAGGTAGAGGGTGATATAAATTATGGTCCTCACCAGCACCTCCAACCCTGGAGAATTCCTCCATTTCCCAGAAAGTTCCTGTGCCTCCACAGATTTCTCTATATAGTATTTCTGTCCTTTGTTGCACAGAAAGTGGTCTTATGTAGAAGCAATGTCTGTGTAAGCTGTATGTTCTTGGTAGTTTTGGAAGGGCAGTTGATGCCAGGCAGGTGCTTATTGTGCTTGGAGCACTGGCTTGCAAGGTTGGAGTGGCCCCAGGTAGAGAGGTCTGGTACATGTGGTGATGCCCTGTAGATGCTACTTGCTGTCTTTGTCCAGAGGCATAATGGGCTCCAAGCAGTGTGGCTGGGGACACACTGCAGTGACCTTAAAGATAGGCCAAAGCACCCAAATAGAATTCCTAATGCACTATCAAGATAG
The DNA here is from genome assembly GCF_014176215.1 of Rousettus aegyptiacus. Lineage (NCBI taxonomy): Eukaryota > Metazoa > Chordata > Mammalia > Chiroptera > Pteropodidae > Rousettus > Rousettus aegyptiacus. Next base: position 43,617,494 of record NW_023416308.1, read on the forward strand.
ACAGGATCATAAACAATGTCACTCACCAGCACCTCTCATCTCAGAGAATTTTTGCAGCACCTGGAGAGCTCTTACAGTTTTTCAGTCTTCTCTATTCAGTCTCTTTCTCTTGTTTGTTGTTCAGAAGCTATTCATTCAGCCTTCCATTGTCTCTCAGGAGTAATTGCTCTCTATATAGATGTATATTTCAGGAAGGAGTGAGCTCAGTGTCCTCTTGCACCACCACCATCTTGGACCCTGTTTCTTGACCTTTGGGTCCACCTTCAGATTAATTTCTGTATTTGTGTCTTTAAGGTCAAATGTGGGTGTAGAGATTATGGAAAACTTCAACACTATTAATGTCTCCAGATGCAACAGTAAGTTCTCCCTATGTTTGTTGGGTTGTGCTTAGTATTCGACCATTTGAAATGTTCCTACTTTCTGCTGGACTTGTACACTATTATCAGTCTTATTGGCAGTCTGATCATTGAGCTTGTCTATAGTGGGCCAAGATATCAGTTACTTAAGTAAATAAATAATTGAAATCACTAGGAAATCATAAACCTGGTTTAGTAACTATAACTCTCATCATCAATTTAACGCAGTAATTTTCAAATGTTGAAACTCTCTCCCAACTTATACTTAGGTCTTTGTCTTCCTACACCTCCACTATCAGGATTTCCTACAGCCCAAGAATCACCACCTAGATGTTTCCAACTTGCCAACAAGAAGTTAATTCATCACAATTTCCCCCTCTTCATCTTTGGGACCTTTCAAACCATTTTAACATACAAAATAGCACTCTCAATTTCTTTGGCTTCAAATATCCCAGGAAATCTCTATCTAAAAGTAATTTAAGGCAGAAGCATTTGTGTCTCTGCAAGTTCAGCATTAGCAGTTTGCTAATCACTAATAAATTTGTTCACACTGAAATGTAAATATGTAGCTAGAGGTAGAAATGCCATTTTCACTGAGAATAAACAAGTACACTCATACCAGATGTTAAAATACTAAACTACTGCCTTTAATAGTTGTATAATTACTGCACCAAGCCTACGAACGGCTCCTTACCACTATAGCCACCTGAGCCCCTCAGATTCCCAGAGGCTTCACAATACTTAATGGGTTAATACCTGGCCCATCTTGGACCTCTAGTACTCCATTCCAGCCTACAGCCATATCCCTGTGGACTTTCCAGGTCCCAAACCAAACTAATCATTAATTTCTTATTTCACCCTGCATTTAATTCAAAAGATTTACAGTTTGATGGTGGCATTTATGACACTATGAAAGAAAGTAACAAACTTGGGAGTAAAGTGTGTTAAAATGATATAATAATTGAGTTTTTATTATTAAGCAAGAATTAATGACTTTACTTTCATAAGAAGACAAACAAATACTTACATTTTCCCCTAAAGGCCTTTTTTTTTTTCTGGGAGAAAACGTCCTCTGTAGTGAACATTAATGGGTATCGTTTAGAAAATTCACATCATAGAAACATTTTACTCAAAAATAATTATTCCATTAAGAGGAATAAGGCTTCAATAAGGCTTTTCCCCAACTCTCATGCCTTATTAAGTGTATATTTAGAAAATCCAGTAGGTTCTTAATAAATACTGATGAATATATGATATTTTAGAAGGTCGTATCTTGCTGATTCTTTGGCAGAAAACATGGCTCCAATGAAAAAGAAATGCAAGTTAGGAATGGCATCCACAATCCCCAGTGGATATGTCTGGAAAGACACATGGAATCCTATCTCTTGTAGTTTGGCTCCAGTTGAAATAAAAGAATGCCTGAAAGGAAAATTCATATATCTAATGGGAGATTCCACAATACGCCAGTGGATGGAATACTTCAAAGACAGTATCAAAGGTATGCCTGAGTCTAAGCCATTATTTATATCCTTTTCAGAATGTTCTTTTTCATTTCAAAAATAAAAAGGAATATGGGGAGCATCTCTTCTTTTTCATAGGTCTTTTTTTAAAAATGCCTATAGCACCTGGTATTCATGGGTGTCTCCCATCCAAGTACTAACCAGGCCCAACCCTGCTTAGCTTCTGATATCAGATGGGATCAGGCATGTTCAGGGTGACATGGCTGTAGACCCTTTTTTTTAGGCCTTAATCACAATACATCAAAACTTTTCACAAGACATAATTATCTTTCCTTTAAAAGTATACCTCTATAAACCTATCCTTATCCCTGCAGAATCCACACTTCAATATTTACCTCGTATGCTCAGAAAACCATTGGTAGAGGTGAAGATAACTTAAGATATTACACTGTCTACCCTCTACAGTTGAAATAATGACTAAAAGTGTGGATTCTAGATCCAGATGGCCTGGAATCAAAATCTGACTTCTCTATATTCGATCTGGGTAAACTTGGGCAAGTACATAACCATTGTGTCCCTCAGTTACCTCATGTATAATAGAGATAAAAATAGTACCTTCCTGGTAAAATGAGGTAATATATACAATGCATTTAGAATGCATGATTTTTGCTATATAGTAAATAGTCATTGGTATAAGCTATCATCACTATTACGATATGAAAGGACACATGCCAGGACTAAGGTGATGACTTTACATCAGATAAGCACAGTGGTAAAAAGCATGGGCTTTGGGTCTAACAGACCCAGATTGTGCCACTTAGAAGCCATGATCTTTGCCATGTTACTTTTTTTTTCTGCCTCATTTTCCTCATCAATCAATCTAGAATAACAATGGTATCTGGTGGTTGTTACAAAGATTAAACAAGGTAATATGTATAAAACATTTAACACATTGAAGGCACAGGGCACATAGAACATGCCCAGTAAACAATAGCTACTGCAATTATCATTAGTCAATGTCAGAATTGGGACCAAAACCCAGTTGCTAGAAAATCCTAGTTGTTCTTTTTACTAACCCAAGAATGCAACAATCATAACTCAGAAGGCACTAGTAGATCTTAGCACTTATACCTGGAAAACCATCACTGCTTGCCCCTGTGTTCTGGGCCCTGAACACAGCTGATGTGGCTCCATTCTGGCATTCCTGACATGATATTATTTTTGTCATCTCAAACTTAGGGGGTAAGCTTATCTTCCCAAAATAATGGGAAAATCATTAGAGCCTTGGCTTAAAGCTGTAAGTAGAATTCCTAACAGAAGAGGGATTTTTAAATTGTGACCTCTAGTAAATAATTGAACTCTTCAGGACCTCTGTTTTCCCTTCTATAAAACTAAGGATTTGGTGATAACCTTTAACATCACATTCCATAACAGTGGGTCTCTTAGGTTATAGAAAGTACTGAGTTACTTACTTTCTTTGAATGATCTTTTATATTGTGGTAGCAAAACATCTGTTGTACATTTTGTTAAAAGTTAAATTCTATGTGCATAGTATGCTTTGGAAAAAGAAATTGCAATAAGTTGGAAGCAGAATGAAGAATATAATTCTGCCATTTTCCTCCAATCAAACCTCCAGCATCTCTATTTTCAGACCTCACTGGGTTAAGACTTTAAATGTAGCCCTTTACTCCTAAGATAGTACATGTTATGAAACATTAATAATTCTTTTCTAAACATTTTCCTCAGAAATTTTAACTACAAAGGAGCTGGCCCTGATAGTCTGATAAGGGTCTAACTAACTATGAAAAATGGAAGGATTTTGTTTGATTCTATTCATATTATACTTATATTCTCAGACATTTTAAGATTGAGTAGACTATTTTCACAAGAACTGAGAAGAGCTTCAAATGTAAGTGGAAATTCTGTCACTAGCTGTGTAATCTTGAGCAGGTCATTTTATCTCTTGAGTTTCTTTTTTATATTATGGCAATTAAATGTGTGCGTGTGTGTTGTATGTGTGTGTGTGTGTGTGTGTGTGTGTGTGTGTGTGTGTGTGTGGAGAGAGAGAGAGAGCACGAGCGAGCTGTGAAGTGAATGAATACATTAGTCCAAATAAATGCTGTGTAAAGTCCTTCACAAATGAATAGGAAAACCATTATAGATGATGTACTCAGTACCATTCCATACATATGTAAAACAAAACAAAACAAAACAAAACAAAACAAAACAAAAAACCCAGAAGTTTAGAATATAATTTCAGCCTTAAGAGACTTTACAGAGTACTTGGGGAGATAGGTTCACTTGTTTTTTGAATTGTACAGGCATCAATTAGTACTTTATCCTCAAAGGAGTTGTCTCTAGTTAAGAAAATATACAAAAATAATATTGTACATTTTAAGCAAAATGTACAAAACGATGATCTTCCAATGAACTTATCCCAATGCTTACCATCCCCAATCCATTTGGTTCTTAACAGTTCTACAAGGGGGCATATATAATTTCTTATTTGTATAATACTTCTGATTATTCAAGTACTTTTCAGAACTATTACTTCATTTAAACATATAATTAATCAGCTATGATTAACTTATTTAAATATAAATACCAAGTGTTTTCTTCTGTCTTTATGATCTTTATAATTTTATCCTTTTTTAATTTGGGGATTGCCTATTTGCCATCAGCCCTGAAGTCAGTGGATCTGCATGAATCTGGAAAATTTCAGCATCAACTTGCTGTGGACTTGGATAAGAATATCAACATCCAATGGCAAAAACATGGTTACCCTTTGGTTGGATCACTGACCTATTCAGTCAAAGAGATTGAGTACATCACCCGGGTAATTGACAGAACTGGAGGAGAAAAAAATACTATCATTGTTATTTCTCTGGGCCAGCATTTCAGACCCTTTCCCATTGATGTTTTTATCCGAAGGGCCCTCAATGTCCATGAGGCTGTTCAGCGTCTTCTTCTGAGAAGCCCAGAAACTATGGTTATTATCAAAACAGAAAACATCAGGGAGATGCATAGTGATGTGGAGAGATTTGGTGACTTTCATGGTTATATCCAATATCTCACCATAAGAGACATTTTTCAGGATCTCAATGTGGGCATCATTGATGCCTGGGATATAACAATTGCATATGGCACAAATAATGTCCACCCACCTATATCTGTAGTCAGAAATCAAATTAATATATTGCTAAACTATATTTGCTAAATAATACATACCTCTGAAATTCATTCACTTAATTAAAAACATTAGTAAATGTTTGCTATCATGCCAGATGCTGTGTTTGGCTCTGAACTCCCAATTAGCATGAGCTAATCTGCACTATGGCTGATCCACAAACCACCAATTTAACTGAATCATTTATTTCTAATTTGGGCTTCCACTTAAAAATAAAAAATACTAATGAAAAGGACCTGCCTGTCTTGATCAAGGCCATGCCACTCTTCACAAATGGAACATCAAGACACCTAATGGTTAAAAGTTCTTCTCCCCAATTCATAAAAATTCAGAACAATTAAATCATTATGCAATAAATATTTGGAAAAAGCAGTCCCATTTTCTCATTTCCACCATTAAAGACAAGCTAAAAATGATTTCCAAGTGAGAAGAGAAGTCTCAAGGTTATTTTCCAGCTCCACAGCCCTTGAGAAACAGCAAAATTCCAAGCAAGGCCTCCAGGGCACTGAGAATCTTTGGCTTTTCTCTCCCTATAGGAACTCCCACTTCTAGGAGCTAATCAGATTTAATAGAACTTATTCTTCAGAAATATAGATAACACAGGTGAAAGCACAGTGCGCTAGAATTCTCTGAACTGCGTTTCCATCCTTTTATAGCCAGTCATCTTATAACTAGATAAGTCACTTCAGCTCTCTGAGCCTCAGTTTCCCAAACTAAATGGTTAATCTAAGCTTTGTGATTTTCAAACCTTGCTCTGTGCAGACCTGGGTGCAGTAGGTGATACTTCTAGTACTATCTGGAGGGACAGAAGTTAGGAGAGATGCCTGGGGATCAAGGTACGAATTCTGCCACACCAGACAAAGTATCAGCCATTTTTACCTATATAGGGCTTCTGAGAGGGCTTTTGGTTTGAAAAAAGCTCTACTGCTTAAAACATATTTGAAAACCATTATGTAGATAATCAACAACATTGGTTTTTATAATACATACATGTAGGTTAACATTTTAATCACTCTCACTTGCATTTTAATAGGCTTTCCCAAAACTTGACCATCAAAGAATGATTGAGAGGAGATTTCAGTTGGATAGGGCAATATAATTATTATAAATCAATTCAGTATCATATCCCTCCTTAATTTTTCCCTCTAAACCATGCCCCAGATACCACTGGGCCTCTGACCTACTCTTGCTGCATCTAGGAAAAAAACAATTATAATAGAAACATCTTAAATCTATTTATCCAGTTTCTTCTGGGCAAGAGATATTAAATTTTCTACTTATATGTCTATGAACAATAAATGCCCAGTAAATACTCAGATGATCAAAAATATTTATTAAGACTCCATCATGTGCCAGGAACTATTCTAGTCTTTAGGGATACGGTGATCAAAAAGGCATATAAATTCTCTGCCATCAAAGAATTTCTATGATAATAAAGAAAAAAGATAAATAAATATAAGTAATTCCATAGCACTAAAGTAGTATGAACAAAGTTTATAACAGGATGATATACTGGAGAGTGACAGCATGGTGGTAACGGACGTGACTAGTGAGAGCAGTTAGAGAAGGCACCTTAGAGGAGAAGGCATTTCAAATGAGATCAAAATAATAGAAAGGAGACTTTCATTTTAAAAAGTGCAGACAAAGATCCTAGGGGAAAAAAAAAAAGGGGGCGGGAAACACAGCACGTGCAAACCCCTGAGACATTATGGAGCTTGGTTTATTTAAAGAACAGGAAGGAGACCATTATGCCTGAAATACTGTCAATGAGGGAAATAAAAGGGGAGAAGTTAGAGAGGAAGGCAGGGGCCCGATTACTAGGGCATTGCAGCCTATGGTAAGGAGTTTGAATTTTATTCTAATAACAATGGGAAGGCATTTGAGGGAAGGAGGGAGGAAGGAAAGAAGGGAAAATAGGAGAGAGGGAAGGACAGACAGAAGGAGAGGAGGAAGGACAAAGGAAGAAAGAAAGTGAGAGAGGGAGGATAGAAGGGAGGGAAGGACTTGTTACCTTAACTCAGGCATCACCATAGAGTGCTATAGTTGCTAAGGTCAGAATGAGCAAGAGTTATAAAACCAGGGAGGTTTGCAAAGGCATCTGCTTTCTTCTATTAATAAAATGACTTTGCATTACCACTCTCCAAGTGGGACAAGCATGGATAATGTGCATTGGGGGTCTTGCTAAAGGGGCAGATTTTTTTTTTAAGGGACACAGAGGACTGTAATTTTAGAACAGAGACTAAAATTAGAATGTGACTGAGATTTTTTTAAAGAAAAGAAGAAAAAAGTATATGTTTGTAAAATGTGAGCTCAAAGAGAGAATATAAGCTCAGATAAGATATTACATTCAGAATGATAGCCCTCAGAAGTTAGTGCTTTCTGGGGGAAAATTCATAAAGGATTTATAGATTCTTCCAAAAATCGAATCATTATAAACATAAAAATAACTGTTGTCGTGTCTGATTGTTTGATGTGGTCATTTCCTGTCCAAGATGATCACCCAATGTGTACATGGCAAGTGCAAGTTGGTCTTCAAACAGGATGGAAAAGTGAAAATGACTGGTTACACAGCCTTTTGGACAGAATGGATTCTGAGATAAGATGGATAGATACTCCTAAAAGAAACAAAGAGGTAAATATTTCCAAGGGAAACCATTATCAAGAGGCAAGGATGTTAATGAATATAAAGTACTAAGAAGAAACTGAGAAGATGAGAAATGTTTTTAATTAAATAGGAGGTTTTTTCCAAGGTGGATGTTTTGAAAAGTGACATATTCTAAGTACTCATTAGTGCTAAATTCCTGAAGTTATAATCTCTCTTGTCATTGTATCAGTCTAAATCCAGTTAGGAGTTAGAAACCACACAGTGGGCTAAACTGGCAAAGTACAATATAAAGAATTATTAAACTGATAAACAAGTGACTGTAGGATATAAGGAAACTGTATAGTACCCTTAGGGTGGAGGGGAAATACCCAAGGAAAGAGTAACTTGGAAGGGGCCCTCCTCAGGCTGGAGTTCAAACCTTGTTGGGAAAGGCGTAGTTTAGTCCACTGCATAGCAGAGAATATGGCTGGTCTCCCAGGCCATAGCTGGTCTGCAGTTGCTGGGCCGGCAGACAGCTACCCTCTGCAGAACAGGCAGGGTGGGTGTGATCAGGAGCATGGACATGCAGAGTGGGTGAGGGCTCGGACACCAGCGAGCTCTGCAGAGGACTTACAAGAGGAATCAGCCCCATGAAAGCAGGAGGCCTTCACTCGGGCATTGTTTTCTGTGTAATGAAGACCAAGGAAGACCAAGGGATTTCTCGGTTCTGAGGAAAAGACTGGAGAAGAGCTCCACTAGATGTTCCCATACTCAAAATTCTGACCCATGGCTCAGCCACAGGAAATAGAAGGGTTACTCCTTCCTCCTATAATGTCCCTCCAATGCTCTCTGCTGAGAAAGCTAAATAATGTGCTCACTGTACAGAAAAGATGCTTAAAGGAATTCTGTCCATTATCGCAGAGACTATATTGAAGGGTGGATTCGGAGCTGAGGGACAATAAATTAATAAATGACACAATCATAAACCCACTCCTTTTTACTGGGTCATTTCCTTAAGAAATAAGACTATGTTCTAATAATAGTTTGCATTTTAAAATGTACATTAATATATATATTATATATAATATAGTATATATATTAGGAGAATATATCCATATATATCATATATATCACATATATGATATATAACATATATGTCATATATATATATATAATCTCCCCTGATATTACATTTTTCTTCAGATACTGTCACACATCTTCTCTTTGTTAAAACCTTCTTGAAAATGTAACCTATATTAACTGTCCTCACTATCTCCTATTCTCTGTTATAGCACATTCTGGTTGGACTTATGTTTTACACTGTTCCTGTTAAGGTCAGCTTTGTGTTGTTCAGATCCAATGGACATGTCTCTATCTTCATCTAACTCAGACTCTCAGTAGCATTTGACCAAGTTGAATAAGCCTTCTTTATTCATACCCTTTGTTCACATGTCACGACTCTTTCTGTGTTTTCCTTCTGCCTCCTAGAGACTCTTTTCCACTCTCCCTTGTCAATTCTACCCCTATTACTTGGCCTCTGAATGTGAAATACCCTGGGGTTCAGTCCTACCCACATGCTTTGTTCTCTCTATACTCTGATTCTGGACAATAGCCAACCTCTAGTTTATTATAAATTACTTACCACTTATAATTTTAACGACATAACTATTTGTAGCAATAGTAGCTAATAGCTACCTGTTTGGCAGTACAGATATTTTTATGTATAAAATGACATGGCATGTAGTATAGACATGTTCTCTTTTAGGAGAATATATCCATCATATGACAGAGAAGCTCCAAGATTCTCAAAGCCCAAGAAATGTGTATCACAAAATATTATGATTATGTGACTCAGAAATGAAAAATTTAGGAACAGAGGTTGTGTTTTTCATCATTACCTATTGGTGGCTGCAGCTTTAAAGGGGAAATATGGGTATATGCTATTAGCTGCACTCTTTGTGTTGCCAGGAAAGATTTGCTGTTTTGGAACATGGGCAATGATATTAATACTAGTGCCTTCTAGAAATGGCTTGGAACACTTAGAAAAACAAAGAATAATATTTGGTCCCTGACCAGGAAGTATTCATAATCCAACCAAGATAAATTTGTATAGAAATAACTTACAAATGGAACCAGGGGTCCACCGGCACTGCCTAAACTTCCATATCTCACACTACATTAGCCTCTAAGAGTAGCCCTTTAATGGGTTTTCCACTTCCAGAACTAGATAAGGATCATAATGACTACATATCCCTTCCTTCAATCCATTGTCCAAGCTGTTTCTTTTTAACGAAAATAACATCCTTTGTAGCTTTCTCCAATTAAAGAGACCTTATCATTCTTCATGTCCTAGTTCCCCATACACATGCTCAACTACTTCCTCGTCTGTGCACTCATGCACTATCTTCATATGGCTGTAGTATTATATTGTGTTAGAAATAATTCTACGTGTGTCTGATAATATAGATAATACTAAAACTAAATCACATATTTTGTGAGAGCAGGGAATATACCTTTATCACATAAACAATCTGAGACTTTCAGAGTGAAAGATTACACATGGAATCTCAGTTATTTCCACGTTTGTAGCTGCAGGCATGCAATAAATGATTGGGACTAAATAAATAAATGAATGAGTAGATAAATAAGTACCTTATTTGACTCATGTGGGGAGAAAACAAATTTTCAGATAAGGCTGCCTTAGAGATAGGTAAAGCATTAATGACAGAAAATATGACTCATGCTCCTATCTGCCCTCACCTGCATTACCTTTTGTATCGAACATATTTTTTTTCTATCCTGACCAATATTCCTACTTCTAGTAATAGGGTCTCTCTTTTCCTGAATAACTGTACCTGCTTCACTTTACATTCTACTAGTAGGACTATGAACCATGTGATTCTGCCTCTCTTTAGCTCCTACTCATCCATCAAACACTTTACCCTCATATAAGTGATTGGTCCTACCACAGTCATTGGAATTGTTATTATTATTTCTTTTAGTGATTTAATATAAATTCTGAATGGATATGGGTGAGATCTTGAACACTAAAGACCATACATGGTATATGCTTGTTGGGACTACAAAATGAAAAGTATCAGCCTGAAAATGGATCCAAGAAAAGAAAGACAGTAGATCCTAGAGGCTTAGGGAGCTCAATTACCTTGTTTGAACCCCTAGATGAGTCATTAAGTTTTCTTTTTTATTTAGCTGGCATAGAAACCACTAGCACGAATTGGAAACTACAACCGGATGAATTGTGGATAATGCATATCTGTAAAGTCAACTTGCTTGGGAATAATAAGAAAAATTATAGATGCAGTTGTGACAGTCATTATAAACCATAGGAAATTAGCCAAAGTAAACAATGCAGGATTTGTGTTTGATGCGAAAGAGAACTTTCTGGATAGCCTGGTGGAAAATAGTTGAAATAATAGTATTTTTATCTTTTGAATGAATCTTACTGAGATTAGTAAAGATGGACACAAAGAGTTTCTATGGAGGCTGACTGACTTTACAGTTTCTCCTGAAACAGAGTGAAAGAAACAGATTGAAGGAACTATTAATTGCCTGCATATATCTTTTCACACTGAATCCTCACAAACCTTAAGAAGGTTGTACTAACCCCAAGCAAGCAGTATCTGGCCTTGATGTGGCCTGTATGTCTTGCTAAGCAGCTCTGAGCCCAGCAATAGTGGCAGCTGACCTCAGTTTTCAGCTTAGCCTCTCCTAGGCACCTCCAAACCCAGCACAAGTGGCAACTATCTGCATCACTTTGTAGCTCATACCAAGTGGCCCCATGCAGGGCGCAGGCAGCAACTGACTTTGGCCTGCAACAGAGCTCCTCTCAAGAAGTCCCAGAATCAACACACTCAGCTTTAGACCACACCAGAGCACCACCCAACCACCTCCACAGAAGAGACACCCAAAGGACAGACTAGGCAGGTACCACAGCCCTGCTGAATGAATCCTGCTCAATAGGGTCAGCCCCTGCACAACGGCTCCTCCACTGTAGTCAAGGCCAGTCCTCCCAACCAATCAGCCCAAGGGTCAATCTCTCCCATTGATTAGCAAACAGCAACCAATGCTCAACTACTACATGAGAGCACACAGAGCCATTATAGGGACACACCTGGAGCACCTGGCTCAGGTGACAAGGGAAACTGCACCACTGGGTCCCACAGGACACCTGTTACATAAGGCTACTCTACTAAGACTGGGAGACATAGCAACTCTACCAGTACATAGAAACAAACACAGGGAGGCAGCCAAAATAGGGAGAGAAAGAAACATGTCTCAAATGAAAGAACAGAACAAAGTGGAGACAAGCAATCTACCAGATGCAGAATTCAAAACACCGATTAGAAGGATGTTCAATTATCTCCATGAGAACTTCGACGAAGAGATAGGAAACATAAAAATGGAGATAGAAAATACAAAAAAAAAAACAAGAAATGAAGAATACAATAACTGAAATAAAGACTAAATTAGAGGGAATCGACAGTAGATCACATGAAGCAGGGGATTGAATTAGTGATTTAGAAGATAAGGTAGCAGAAAACACCCAATCAGAACAGCAACAAGAAAAAAGAATACAAAAATATGAGACTAGTTTAAGTAGTTCTGGGACAACATCAAGTACACCAACATTCCCATCATAAGGGTACCAGAAGGAAGAGAGCAAGGAACTGAAAACCAATTTCAAGAAATAATGACTGAAAATTCCCTGACCTAGTGAAAAAATAGACATCCAAGGCCAAGAAGCACAGAGAGTCCCAAACAAGATGAACCCAAAGAGGCCCACACCTAGACACATCATAATTAAAATGCCAAATGTTAAAGACAAAGAGAGAACCTTAAAAGCAGCAAGAGAAAAGCAGTTAGTTACCTAAAAGGGAGCTCCCATAAGACTGTAAGTTGATTTCTCAACAGAAACTTTGCAGGCCAGAAGGCTTGAAGGAAATAGTCAAAGACATGTAAAGCCAGGATCTACAACCAAGATTCCTCTACCCAGCAGAGTATCATTTATACTCGAAGGACAGATAAAAAGCTTCTCAGGTAAGAAAAAGCTAAAGGAGTTCATCACCACCAAGCCGATATTAACAGAAAATGTTAGAGGGACTTTTTTAAGAAGAAGGGGATAAAATGATAAAGAAAATGTGAATAATAAAATGGCAATAACCACATATCTAGCATAATTACTTTAAATGTAAATGGATGAAATGTTCCAGTCAAACAATAAGGTGGTTGAACGGATAAGAAAACAAGACCCTTACATATGCTACCTGTAAGAGTCTCACTTCAAATCGAAAGACACATACAGACTGCAAGTAAAGGGCCGAAAAAAAGATGTTTCATGAAAATGGAAACAAACAATAATAAAGCTGGGGTAGCAATACTTAGACCAGACAAATAGACTTTAAAACAAAAGACAAAGAAGGGCCCAGTAACTCCACTTTTGAGTGTTTATCAGAAGAAACCAAAACAAGACTTTGAAGGGACATCCATATATTCATTGCAGCATTATTTACAATAGCCAAGATATGGAGGCTACCTGGGTGTCCATCAATGGATGAATGGATAAAGAAGAGGTGGTACATGTATACAATGGAATATTACTCAGCCATAAAAGGAATGAAATCTTGCCATCTGCAGCAACATGGATGGACCTAGAGGGTATTGTGCTAAGTGGAATAAGTCAAAGAAAGACAAATGTAATATGCGGAATCTAGAGAACAAGATAAACAATCAAACAACAGAAACAAGCTCATAGATACAGAGAACATTTTGATGGTTGTCAGATTGGGGGGATGGGGGAAGAGGAAAGGGGATTAAGAATTAGTAGTTACAAAATTAGTAGTTAACAAAATAGTCATGAGGAATTAGAGTGTACCATGAGGAATATAATCAGTAATATTGTAATAACTATGTATGGTATCAGATGGGTACTGGATTTATCAGGGTTATCACTTCATAAGTTATACAAATGTCTAATTACTGTGTTGTATACCTGAAAATAATATAATATTGTAATTAGTTCAGGGCTCATGTGGCCTTGGGCCACTCAACCAATAGACCAACACAGGAATTGAGCTATTTAGAATAAGTGTTTATTGTCAGAGCACCAGTGATCTGAGAAGGCAGCAGGTTAACACCTTCGAAAACTGCCTTATTGTCTCAGTCCAGCTTAGGGTATTTAAGGGAAAATCTGGGCAGTATTCCAGAGGCTGCATGACTATTTGAGGGTAGAGGGCCTGTTGTGCTTTATGGAGCTTTCTCTCTGTCAGCATGGTCCTCTGGTGGCCTTAGCAACCCAGGGACAAAGATCAGAGTAGTCTGGAAAGAATGCTGGACCATAAAGATTGCAATCAGTACACCTAAGAGCAATCACAAGTTTCAGGGCAACTCTCTATGGCAGGGGACATTCCAAGCTCTGGGTCAAGCAACAGGGGACAATCTATTGTTAAACTAAAGGGTAAGAAAAGGTGAAGCTTTGGTGGCTGTGAGGCCTCTACTTTGGGGTCCCCACCAGGCCCTTCTTCAATAATGTATGTCAACTATAAATGAAAAAAATTAAAACATAAGAAAATTTTTTCAAAAGAACACTTAAAATCAATCTGTATCTTCTAATCCTCTTCCATGCAAAGAAGAAACACTTAGCTCCCTTTATCTGCACCTATATTTTATTGTTTTATCTAGTATTTATTTCAACTTCTAAAAATTCCCCTAATTACCAACATTATTGTAATTGCCTGATAGCATCTATTCATTAAACGAGTGATTTTTACATGCTTACCAAGTGCTGGGCATATAAAAAAAAAAAGTTCTCTGTGCCTTAGTATCATCAGTTTCCAGGTATATAGCTCATAGAGTTGTTATGAGGATTAAATGAATTAATACATGTACAGCATTTAAGCAGTGCCTTGCTATTAGATTAAGCTCACCAATTATCATCATCTACTATCATCACCAGTCGTACTGCTAATATTTGTGCTTAAGTTTTATATATTCTTTCATTCACAATTATAATAGTATTGTTTGTTTCTCTGATTTCTTTAACCAATGTTGCTTCTAAAATCCACTCCTATCTACTGGATTGATTTCTCATCTTGTTGTCATAAATTCTTTAGCAGTTCTTTCAGAAAGGGCCAATACGAGATTGAATATGTTTTTGTTTTGCTTTCACAAACAGTTAAGTTTATTGGTATAGAATTATAAGATGAAAAATATTTTTCTTATAGCTTTGAAGACATGGTTCCATTTTCTTCTTGCATGTAATGTGGCTGGCGAAATATCAGATATCAAAGTTAATATTCTGGAACATTTTTAGATTTTCTTTTCATCCTTGGTATTATGAAATTTACGCGGTTCTTTTTATTTTCATCTCGCTTGGCATTTTTAATGGATCAGAACCATTCAAATCTGATATCTGTTAACTTTCCTTTCATAATTATGATCTCATTTTTCTTTTATTCAACATTCTGGAGGAATACTTAATATTTTACCTCACCAGTCTATTATTTTCATTTTGATTTTCAGTGTGTCCTTCGAGGCTTTATTTATCACATGTTTAGCTTAATGAACATCTAGATAATTCTAAGTATGGCTGCAACACCTTCTCATGTCACTTTGGAAATTAATTATATTTATTTTAAATTCCTATATAGGTTGCTGTGTTATATAGGAATTCTGATTGTTATGCTTAATGCCTTTCTTTCAAATATTAGCCTTTTCCACATGAGCAATAATTTTTGGTTGTGTTTATTTTTGAATTTGAAATTCTCTACTAGTCTTTCTGTAAATGTTATCTCTTGTTTACTACAGTTTGTTTCTGGGAGAATTGTTAGAAATATTGCCTGGTGCTATGTGCCAAGATTAGTCTTTCAGGAGTCCAGACTTCCTTTCCTTCTTAAGTGTTTTACATGACACTGCTTTGTACTCCCAATCCGAGCACATACTTTCAGTGCTTTCATATGAGGTATGGAAAGGTCATACCTCCTGGCTCCTCTGTCAGCCATTCCAGGGCTCCCTCCTAACCCTGGTAAATGAAACTTTTGTGGCAGTCCACTCCTTAATTCATTTTGGACTATAGTTTCATACTTTAATCCAATCTCTTTTTTTTATTTCAGACTTCTAGGATTTTCTCACATACTCTGTTCTGTTAAAGAAAACTCACCTCCTCTAGCAAGGTAATGAAGTTTTATAAACCTCCTGCCAGTCATTTCTGTGGACTTATTTGAGAGGAAAGGTTGTAGTATGTGCCAAATCCATCATTTTGAATAAATTCTACAGTTTTTTCTGTTTTTCAGCTTCCTACTTTATACTGTTAATCTCTTGTTATCTCTTTATACTGCTAATCACTTGTTTATCTTTTATCATTAGAGCCTGCTTGGTATATAATACCTGAGAAACAAAAGTTCTCAATAGACTGGCTCTGAATCTAGGACAAGGTCTTAACTTCATAAGGCAGAAGTTACTCATCTATAAAGTGAGAAATTAATAGTACAACTTTCCTTTATAAAAAATTTAATAACTTTTTTTTTTCAATTATAGTTGACCTACAATATTATATTAGTTTCAGGAGTACAGCATAATGATTAGACATTTATATAACTTATGAAGTCATCACGTCCAATAAATCTAGTACCCTCTAGTACCATACATAGTTATAATAATATTATTGACTATATTCCTCATGCTATACTTTACATCCCCATGACTATTCTGTAACTACCAATTTGTACCTCTTAATTCCCTCCCCTTCTTCACCCATTCCCCAAATCCCCTCTCATCCGACAACCATCAAAATGTTTTCTGTATGTATGAGTTTGTTTGTGTTCTGCTTATTCATTTATTTTGTTCTTTAGATTCCACACATAAGTGAACTCACATGGCACTCGTCTTTGTCTAACCTACTCAACTCAGCACAATATCTTTCAGGTCCATCCATGCCATCGCAGATCGCTAGATCTCATTCTTTTTATGGCCGAGTAATATTCCATTATATATAGGTACCACCTGTTCTCCATCCATTCATCCCCCACCCCCAATGGACACACAGGTTGTCTCCATATCTTTTATGTTTTCTATCTTGTTTAAGTTCTCACCAAATTTCTCTACTCTTCCCCTAAGTTCATTGAGCATCCTTATAACAAGTGTTTTGAATTCTACATCTGGTAGGTTGCTCATCTTCATTTTGTTTAGTTCTTTTTCTGGAATATTGTTCTGTTCTTTCATGTGTAACATGTTTGTTTTTCCATTCGGCTGCCTAGTGGTGCTCGTTTCTATATATTAAGTAGGGCTGCTGTCTCACAGTCTTAGTAGAGTGGCTTTTTGTAGTAGGTGTGCTATTGGTCCCAGTGGTGCAGTCTTCCCTAGTCACCTAAACTGGATGCTCCAGGTATGTCCCTGTAAAGGTTATTTGTACCCTCCTGTTGTAGTAGAGCCTTGGTTGCTGCTTGCTCATCAATGGGAGGGACTGACCTTGGGCTGATTGATTGTAATGACTGGCCTTGACTACAGTGGAGGAGCTGTTGTGGAGGGACTGACTCTACTTACTGAGCAGGATTCACTTTGGCAGAGCTCTGGTGCTTGCCCTGTCTGCATTTTGGGTGTTCTGTCCTAAGATGTGACTCAGGGTGGTACTCCAGCTCAGACCAAAGCCAGCCACTGGGCATACAGGCCAGAGCCTTCTAGGAGGGCCCCTGCTGCAGGCCAAATTCAACTGTAGCCTGTGCCTTGTCCGGGGCCACCTGGCATGAGCCACCAGACAATCTGCATGTGGCTGCCACCCATGCTGGGTAAAGTGCCATGAGATGCCAAGCCACAAACCAATCCTGGCTGCCGCTAGTGCCAGGCTTGGGGCTGCTCAGCAAGAGGTATGGGGCACATCGAGGCCAGAGGCTGCTTGTTTAGCTTTTGTGAACCTTTAAAAGATCTTAGGAAAGTCCACAGTATGAGCCAAGATAGGCCATTTGTATGAAAAAGCCACTGTAAGCAACTTGGGTGGGCCCACATGTTGGCAGGGGCAGGGTCTCAGAGAATCACCTGGGCAGAGCAACCTATATTAGCTACATTGATGAGATTTAGATATGGCAGCAACCCGAGTCTGCAAGCTGGGTGGGGGAAGGCTCAACAAAGAAACAATGCCCTCTGCCAGCAACTCTGTCTAGGAGAAAGCTGCGTGCCTCCCCTCTCCCCACCAGCCCTCACCCTGAAGCCAGACAACCCAGCTCCTCCCCATTTATCCCTGGAACATTTTGAGCTGCTGCCTCAGAGCTGGAGCTCAGGCCAACTGAGTCCGTCAACAAGTAAGTCTGCACACTTAACAAGTAAGAGGAACATGTGCCACTCCAGAGGCGCTTCATCTCACTCAGCCATGTCTCTGCTGGTTATCATAGCCAGAAGTTGTGGGGACTTCTCTTCCTGGCACTGGAACCCTGGGCTGGAGAGCCCAGTATGGTGCTAGGACCCCTCATTCTTCTAGGGGGATCTCCACAGCAAGATATTTCTCTGATTCTCAACCGCCACATGCAAGTACAGGACCAGCCCATTTCGCATCTCTGCCTCTCCTACCAGTCTTCTGTGTGTCCCCAGTTGTAGGACTTCTGTTCAGCTAGACTTCAGATGATTCCCAATGATAGCTGTTCTACAGCTTAGTTGTAATTTTGATGTGGTTGTGAGAAGAGGCAAGTACAATGTTTACCTACTCCACCATCCTAACTAACTGCTAAAATTTAAGTATACTGAAGAACATACATTAAAATTTTCAAAATTCTGAGATATATGTACGTATATAATTTTAAAACTATAAGGGGAAAAAGAGAATAAAAATGAAATTATCAAGAAAATGAAAAGAAAGTTGCAGACTAGGAGAAAATATTTGCAAAAGACATCTCCGATAAAAGACTTATTCGAAAGATACAAATAATTATTAAAAGTCAACAATAAGAAAACAAACAACCTAATTTAAAAATGGGCAAAATATCTGAACATATACCTTATGAGAGAAAATATATAGATGCCAATTAAGTATGTAAAAAGATGCTCAACTCAACATATTTCATTAAGAAATTGAAAATTAAAACAAGATACCACAACGCACCTATGAGAATGGCCAAAATCCAAAACACTGACACCATCAAATCTAAGGAGGATTTGGAACAAACAAGAGCTTTCATTCTTTGCTGGTAGGGATGCAAAATGGTATAGTCACTGTGGAAAACATTTTTGTAATTTCTTACAAAACTAAACATAACTCTTACCACATGACCCAGCACTTGGTACTTACTCAAATGATTTGAAAACTTACTTCCACACAAAAATCTGCACGTGGATGTTTATAGCAGCTTTATTTATAATTGCCAACATTTGGAAGCAACTGAGATGTCAGTAGGTGAATGAATAAATAAACTGTGGTATATCTACACAATAGAATATTATTTAGAGCTAAAAAGAAATGAAGTATCAAGTCATGACAAGACATGGAGGAAACTTAAATACATATCACTAAGTGAAAGAAGCCAATCTGAAAAGACTAAATACTAAATGATTCCAACTATATGACATTCTGGACAAGGTATAACTATAGAGACAGTAAAAAGATCAGTGGTTATCAGTAATTAGGAAGGAGGAAGGGATGAATAGTTGGAGCTCAGAGGATTTTTAGGGCAGTGAAAGTATTTTATATGATAGTATAATGGTATGTAGATGTCATTATACATTTGTCCAAATCTATAGAATGTACAACACCCAGCATGAACCCTAATGTAAACAGTGGACTTTGAGTGATAGTGCTATGTTAGTATAGGCTTGTCAGTTATAACATATGTACTACTCCAGTCCATGATGTTGATAGTTGGACATGTGGAGGCACAGGGAATATGAGAAATCTCACTACTTTCTACTCAGTTCTTGCAAACCTAAAATTGCTCTAAAATATAGTCTGTTTAAAAAAAAAAAGTGATCATTTGAGTAGAAGTATAAGGAAAAGGGGAAAGAAGAACATGATAAATATAAAGCAAACAAAATAACATGGAGAAATAAATTCATACACTTCAGTAATGGCAATAATTTTAAATGGATCAATTTCTCCTGTTGAACATGACTTATAAATTAAAATTAAAAAATAAAATCCTTCTTTAGTCTATTCAAAAGCTTAACATCTAACATCTAAAACATAATGACACAAAAAGTATGAGAGCCAAGGAATGGGATAGTAAATATAAACAGAGGAGATACTGGAATATCTATTTTAATATAAGATAAAGAAAGCTTGGAATAGCATAATATTAATTAATTTTGCTATCACCTATCAGTTTCTTCTACCCAGACCATATTCCTGGATCAAGAATCAAATCTAGAACAACTCCATTCTGTATCTATCACATGAAAGGTGAGTTACCAGAAGGGTATATTGTCCTCAGGGAATGTCTAAACACAGGAATACAGTGCATGGAAGCAGATGAAGCTCTGGGTAGGATGAAATGCCCTAGGAATAACTTTGTTAATGCTATAAAGATCATAACCTTAGGATCACTAGATTATGAGATTCTTAAAAACAGGCTAACATTTTATTATTTATGTTTGAATAACTAGTATCTAAAACATCATAGGTACTAAGTAAATAATGGATGAATAAATGAGCGAATTAATGTATGCACATTGCTCAGTGTAATGACTTAATTCTTCATTATCATACACATTATCAAATTCATTAATACAGTAAGTTGTTGTACTCCCTCTATGCTAAAGGCCTGTGAAATGCATAAGGAATGTAGGGTTATCAGAATGCCCAGATAAACCCTGCCCTGGCTTCTCATGCTCTTCACTGAAGACCTCTCTACTATAACCTTCCATCCTGGAGTTTATTTCCACCACTGTGCTTTCTTACAAAGCCTTTTCTCTACAGCAGTGCTTCTCTGCATATGGTCACAGACATACATGTGCCAATCCATGGACTGCTTGTTACTGGTCCTAATAAAGGTATGTACAGAAATTGAGAGTAAGCATTTGAAAATTTCTAGACAGTTTCATAATCCCATAACATCCACATAGATTTTTATTGTATTTTCAAAAGTCATAGTGGGTGATCATTCAGAAATAAACAAATAAACAACTTGTGTTTCACCACAAATAGTTTGAAAGACTTTGCACCAGGGCTGTTAGCTTGTTATCTCGGAACTGAAATCTTAGAAATTGGCTCAGGGTTTAGGCATCCAGGCATAGGAAAAGAGATGATATTGGATTTATGTTTCAGAGCTGAAGTAATAATAGTCATATGACAAAAGTAAAGGTGCTAGGTGGGGAAGGGCCTGAGGCATAGGAAAAGAGCTTCCTTAGCAGAAAAAATGAACTGCCCCCTCTATCTTTATCCGACAGAGCAAATAACCCTCCTTTTATTAGACTCTTGTCAAACTGATAGAAATATCTCAACCACCCATCATTTTTCTGCATGGTATGCACTAACAATTTGTCCTCTTATTTGGAGTTATCTTGAGACCCCAGGTTTTCAGAGGAAAGTCTATCCGAACAGTAGATCCAATGGGGGTATGTTTACTTTCACGACCACAAGGATCTTAGTCGTCGTACAACTAAAAGATTTCCATTCCCAAGAGTCTCTGGTAATGTATGGGAACAGAAACAAGAATCCCAAAGACTTTCTGGGAAACAGTCAGCAGAACCATGCAGTTATATAGCCATCTAATTGTACTATTTGTTTTTGCCTCTTCAAATCTGCTCCCTAAGATAATAAAAGATCAAGTGATAGTGAATACAGAGACAAGAAAAACTAGTTTTCCATAGCCACAAGAGCCAGTTAAGAACTCACAGGTATTTTTCCAGCTACCCAGAGGAGAAGTCATTAAAACAGGTGAGTACACAAAACTATGGATATTTCACCATACTCTATCTCTAATCTTGTCTAAGTTCAGTGAGGGAGGGGAAGAAGAAAAGCAAAAAGAATTAGAAAGACTGTCTCTGTCAAGATCTTCTCTCAAGTAAGACAAAGAGAAGAAAAGGGGGAACATTCAGAAGACAACCATGGGAAACTAACAAAAAACAATAATGTGAGTCTTTCTTCCTGAAAAGGACAGACTAACATGGCATGAAAACAAAATATTTTTCTAATACCAATGAGCCAAAGTACCCAGTGCTCCACGGGGAGCAAGCATATATACAATCACTTAACATCTAGTTGGAGACTCATACATACAGAGAATAAACTGATGGTTGCCAGATGAGGGGGTTTAAGGGGCTCAGTAAAAAAGATTAAGAGAGTAAGAAGTACAAATTGGTAGTTACAAAGTACGGCATAGGGAATATAGTCAATAATATTGTAATAACTATGTGTGGTGCCAGGTGGGTACTAGACTTATCAAGAGGATCACTTCATAAATTATATAAATATCAAAGCACTATGCAGTACAGCTGAAAGTAATATAAAATAACATTGAATGTCAACTGTAATTGAAAATAAAAAATAATTTTATAAATAAGTATATCAAAAATACCTGCTTACACCTGAAAATATTTTTGCCTTGTTTCATATGTGACATTTTCTGGGTGGGAAATGTATAAAATATCACAGAAATTCAGAGTATAGGAGAGATCAATGTAGTCTTGAGTTATTCTGAAAATGTTTCTATAAAGAAAACGTTTCTAAATTGGAGACTGACTGACTATAGAGTTTGGTACAGGGGCAAGCCATCCAAGGTGGGCAGCAGGATGTATCATAAACAAAGTCAGAAGAGCAGAAAATGTTGTAAAATTTGTGTCTGAATATGTGTATATCCTTGTATTGCATTTTGTGTGTATGTTTTTAATTTACATCAAGACTTTTGTGATGAAGAGTTGTAATATTTCTTTTTCTTTCCAGATTAAATGTTTAAAATTAAACTTATTGGGGTGACATTGGTTAATAAAATTATATAGGTTTCAAGTGTACAATTCAATAATACATCATATGTATATTGTATTGTGTGTTCACCACCCAAAGTTAAATTTCCTTCTATCACCATATATTTGTGCCCCCCCCACTTTATCTTTATCTACCTCCCATCTTCCCTACTTTCCTTCTGGTAACCACTAAACTGTTGTCTGTGTCCATGAGTCTCTGTCTGTTTGTCTTGTTTGTTTGTTGCTTTCAGTTTTATATCCCACATATTAGTGAAATCATATGGTTCTCAACCCTTTCTGTCTGACGTATTACATTTAGCATGATTATCCCAAGATCCACCTTTTTGTCACAAATGGCAGTATTTCATCTTTTCTTGTAGCTGAATAATATTCCATTGTATATATGCACCACATCTTCTTTATCCAATCATCTATCAAAGCTCACTTCAGTTGTTTTCATTTCTTGGCCACCATGAATAATGCTGCTATGAACATTAGAGTGAACAAATCTTTATGGATGTTTTCAAATTTGGGGGGTAGATGCCCAGAAAAGGGATAGCTGAGTCATATGGTAATTCTATTCTGAATTTTCTGAGGAACCTCCATGCTGTTTTCCATAGTGGCTGCACCAATTTACATTCTCACCAGCAGTATACAAGGGTTCCTTTTTCCCCATAACCTCTCCAACACTTGTTATTACTTGTCCTATTGATGACAGCCATTCTAACAAGTGTGAGGTGATATCTCATTGTGATATTTCTTATTTTTTTCATTTAGCCCTATTTTTAAAAGCCTTCTATGTTGTACATAAATGTAGTAAGTTTCTTCTTTTTAGAACTGTTGTATAGTGTCCTACATTACACATTCACTACATTTTTCTTAACCATTTCATAGTAATACCTATTAAAGTCTATTTAATTCCCTATAACTATACACATAGATATACAAGCAACTACCATAAAATTTTGTGTGTGATTATTTATGGACTTGACTGAGAAGTTCTCTGTGATAATAACCCAATTTGGGTTACTTGGACTTAGGACATAAGTACGGAATTTGAAAAAAAAAAAAAAACCTGCCGCCATATTGCTTTAAAAATAATTATATTCATTTGTATTCTCATGTACAAGAGTTATATATAAAAATGCAATATATATTAAAACCCAGTTGTGTTTAAGCCAGTAAAGGAGAGTGGTTTAACTTTAGAAAACATTTAAAGATAAAGGAGAAAAATCATATAACCACCTCAATAAGTCAGAAAAAGCCTTTGACAATATCTCAACTCCTATTAATGACGAAAAACACTTAGCAAACTGATTTTCCGAAAAGAGCTTTCTTAATCTAATAGAAGACATTAAAAAAGCAAATATCATACTTCAAACATCAGACATTTAATCAAACATGGTGAAATATTTAAATTAACAATGGAAACAAATCAAAGCTGCCAACACAGGCTCTTCTAGTCATTTTTGTTTGGGATGTGTGCTGATTCCAAAACACTATACATAAAAGTAATAAAGCACAGTAGGGAAAAGAATTGACTGAGAAATGGCAAAAGGAAACCTTGTGGAGCAATGGTAATATTCTATATATTGATACTACACAGGTGTATACATTTATTAATACATACAAAATTGCCTTTAAAATGCATGTACTCCTTGTATACGAATTATACCTCCATAAAGTTTAACTTGGAGTCAATGGATGATGACCCCATATGGGGCAATTAACAGAATTTAGGAAGTCTGAACTTGAATGGGAAAAATTACGTCTTTATTTTCACTAGCTTCTAAATGAAGTTTAGTAATCTCTTCAATTATGAATAATGACAACGAATCACAGTAGTATTAATAGTACCTGTGAATCAGTCACCAATTGAAATCAGATATTCTCATACCACAATACAGGTTTTTAAATAAATTTATTTAAATTAGTTTCAAGTATACAGTACATTGGTTAGATATCTATAATGTTCATAAAATGATCCTCCAATTGCTCCCTCCCTCCCCTGGCCCTCCACTTAACCATCATATTAATGATAACTGCATTCCCTCTGCCATGCTTCCCGTATCCAACTATTAACTACTAATTTGTACTTCTTTAACCCCATTCTCCCAGCCTCCCAAACCTCCTCCCTTCTGTCCATCACTG
Source organism: Rousettus aegyptiacus (assembly GCF_014176215.1). Taxonomy (NCBI): domain Eukaryota; kingdom Metazoa; phylum Chordata; class Mammalia; order Chiroptera; family Pteropodidae; genus Rousettus; species Rousettus aegyptiacus. Next base: position 43,642,127 of record NW_023416308.1, read on the forward strand.
AATTGTCCACTATATTTGTGAGTCAGTTTTTGATTAGTTTGTTCTTTTCGTTCCTTAGATACCACATATAAGTGAAATCGAATGGTATTTATCTTTCTCTGTCTGACTTATTTCACTCAGCATAATAACCTCTAGGTCCATCCATGTCATTGCAAATGATAGGATTTCATTTTTTAATGGCTAAGTAATATTCCATTTTATATATGAACTATTATTTCTTTAATCATCTGTTGATGGGCATTTAGGTTGCTTTCATATTTTGGCTACTATAAATTGTGCTGTCATATTGGAGTGCATAGATCTTTATGAATTATTGTTTTGGCTTTCTTTGGATAAATACCCAGAAGTGCAATTTCTTGGTCAAAAGTTATGTCTGTTTTTTAATATTTTGAGGAACTTCCATACTGTTTTTTATAGCGGCTATACCAATTTGCAATCTCATCAGCAATGTATGAGGGTTTCTTTTTCTCTACATCCTCACCAACACTTGCTGTTTTTTGATTTATTGATGATAGCCATTATGACAGATGCAAGGTGATATCTCATTGTGGTTTTAATTTGCATTTCTCTGATGATTAGTGACTTTGAGCATCTTTTCATATGTCTATTAGCCATCTGTATTTTCTCTTTGGAGAAGTATCTGTTCAGGTCTTCTGCCCATTTTTTTAAAATTGGATTGGTTTTTTTTGTGTTGTTAAATTGTATAAGTTCTTTATAAATTTTGGATATTAACCCCTTATAAGATGTATCATTAGCGAATATCTTCTCCCGAACAGTTGATTGTCTTTTTGTTTTGTTGATGGTTTCCTTTGCTGTACAAAAACTTTTTAGTTAGATATAGTCCCATTTGTTTATTTTTTTCTTTTGTTTCCCTGCCCAAGCAGATATATCTGAGAAGAAATTCCTGTTAGTAATAGCAGAGGGTTTATTGCCTATGTTTTCTTCTAAAAGTTTTATGGTTTAAGGTCTTACAGATACATTGATCAATGAAACAGAATAGAGAGCCAAGAAATAAATCCATGTCTATTCACTCACCTAATATATGACAAAGGAGGTGAGAATATACAATGGGGTAAAGACAGTCTCTTCAATAAATGATGTTGGGAAAATTGGACAGATACATGCAAAGAAGAAGAAGAAGAAGAAGAAGAAGAAGAAGAAGAAGAAGAAGAAGCAGAAGCAGCAGCAGCAGCAGCAGCAGCAGCAGCAGCAGCAGCAGCAGCAGCAGCTGAACCATCTTTTTACACTGTATACAAGAATAAACTCAAAATGGATTAAAGATTTAAATGTAAAACTCAAAACCACAATACAGATTTTACGGAATCTGGAAATATCACTCATGTTTAATATCACTTTAAAATGATAAAATGTTAAACCTGGCTGCTAAATCTAATTTAGTATGTTAATAAAGAATTTGCTATACAGCTATGCAAAAAAATAAATTATTTAAAATGTTGATAACTGCATTTCGACATAATTATTTTTTGTTATAATTCTATTTCTTTTATGTATTTTAAAACAAATTATTTGGAGAAGTGTGAAGGCTTCTTCAGACTGCCAAAGGGGCCCAGGTTACAGAGAGGTTTTAAGAACCCTATGTGTTAAGTAATTGTCATCACTTCCAAGGTCAAAGCTAGGCTGCTGGCCTATGTGGTTTGCACTAAATAGAAAGAGAAAAGAGAGCATGGAGGAGGTATAGCATAGCCTTAAGGGAAAGCCAAAATATGGCACACATCACCTCTGTCTACATTCCACTCTAGAGAACTCAGTCCTATGACCACACCAAAACACAACGGAGTCTGGGAAACACAAATATTGGGTTTGTCAAGTGTTAGGGAGGAAAAAGTTTTCCTCTACTCCCATTAGGTTCCTGAGTAGGCCTGAAAATTAAACTGAAAGACATAGTAACGAAAGAAAAGAATACAAATTTTATTGAATTTTTCCATGTATATGGGAGCCTTCATAAGAGAATGAAGACCCAATGAAGCCTTCACAAGAGAATGAAGAATGAAGAGCCTTCACAAGAGAATTAATTTTATGGAATTTTTACATGTATATGGAAGCCTTCACAAGAGAATGAAGATGAGGAAGCTTTTATACCTTTTAGATAAAAAAGCAATAAATTTATGAAGAATTGATAAGACAAGAGGGTCTAGGGGCTAGTCCAAGTAAAGCTAGGTAGATAGGTAGATTCCTCTAGTGCCATTGCTAGGCTGGTGAGAGCTTATCTCCAATAAAGGAGATTTACCTGCATTTAACTATTTCTAAATTGCATTCAGCTCAAATGATTTTTATGTCAAGGAGGCATATTTTGTGGTGACATATTCTGGTTTTCTTCACAGGCACTGGATGTACAACCTCATGATAAACATTATTCCATGTGCTCAGCTACATTTCTATTTAGTGATGAAAGGGACAATTAGTAGTCTATGCGTATTGACTCAATCATGTCTGAGGATTATTGGATTTAAGTATAAGAGAGCCAAATAAGTTAAAGACAGTGGCCATGTTTCTGATGAGTGATACTATTCATAAAAAGAGAAAGAGAGAGGAAGAAGCAGAATATAAAATGTTCCACTTGGACAAGATGACGTTGAGATTTCTCTGAGCAGCAATGTACTAGTAACCTGCACTCTCAGGGGGAAAAGAAAAACCTGTTTGCAATATTTGCTAATTTCCACGATGTAAATCTGTCTATCCATCATGGCCACTTTCAAGCTACCAAGATGATGTCACAGGACAATGAGTTGGGAAGAGTTGAGAACAAGAGGCTCTCATAAACTAGCATGAGCCAGCACACCTTTGCTGGTAAAGTCAAGGATTTCCAAATGGCGACATCATGAAGACATTTGCATATACAGGGCTCAAATATAGAAGTAGAATCTAGGTGAGACATTGATTTGGGATTACAGGCATACTTTGATATTGTGGGTTTGGTTCCAGACCACTGCAATAAAGCAAATATCTCAATTAAGTAATTAAGTGAGTCACATGAATTATTTGGTTTCCCAGTGCACATAAATGTTATGTTTATGCTATTATTGTAGTCTATTGAGTGCGCAGTAGCATTATGTCTTTTAAAAAAACAATGTACAGACATTAATTTAAACACATTTTATTGCTACTATTTTATTAGCTCTCTTCCTAAAAAAAAAAAAAAGCTAACCACCATCTGAGCTCAATTTGTGAAGACTCAATTTGTAAGGTAAGGACAGTTGCTTTTAATTCCTAAAATAAAATTAGGTTTAGGCTGAATTATATCAAGGGGCTGACCTGACCATCCAAAGACATTTTCTTCAATTTGCTTCTTGATATCAAGGAGAAGATTTCCAACTAGAATGGAAATTAAAAGATTCCTATGTTTCTATGTGTCTTTGGAACATTTTAATAAATACCTCGACAAAATCTTCAGGATGTATTTTTCTATGAGTACATACATTTTTTTTTTATCCTAGGAGAGAAGGCCTTTATAAAAAAAAAAAATGTTCCTATCATGTTCTGAATATCAGCCTCCAATTTGGCCAGCTTCTGACCATAGAGCTCCTAACAATTAAATCTTTTTGAATATTTTAAGTTTCATCAAGGACAAACAGTAAATACTCTTGGTAGTATTGAACTCCTTTCCTCCCTTTTTCTTTTAAACCAAAAGCATAGCTCAAATGACTCAACCAAACGCAGTAAGCCTTTTATGACTTAAACATTGATGCAAGAGGCATTCCCAAAGAGTGAATAAAAATACAGTCCCCCAAAATCCAGAACTATTTCCAAAAACGATCAAAAAAAAAGAAAAACAGACAATACCCTTAAAAGTTGGCAACATTTAATAAGACATTAGCTACAAATGTCATTCAACACACATTACTATCCAGCTACATTTTGGGGGAACTCAACCTGAAAGTTGAGCTGCATGCACATGCAAAACTGACAACCTGCATTTCTGGGCAGGCAGAAAGCCAAGCCAAGTTCTCAGAACATACAATAAGACAAACAGAAAAATAATAACTTGAGCAGGAAAGAATCAATAAACAATGAGTACCCCAAATCAAATTTTATCCAGAGTCCAAAGATCGAGGTCTTACAAATGTTTTTCTCCTGCTAATCTGAATTTGGAAAAGAAAGGACAACATTTTTGCCTTCAACTACGAACTATGGACAGAGACCTGGGAAAGTAGACTTTGGTAAGAATTTTTACCTTCTTACCCTTCACTGGCTTCTGCTCATTTTCCTGAATCCCATCTGCAGGCTCCAGAGCAAGCAGTGTCTCAGCAGGTCCCTTAATAGGTGCCAAACTGCATGGGAGGAAACATAATTTTTCCTCTACCCTTCTAAGACCCTTCTATAACAAAAAGACAACAGGAGGGGGAAAGTGATTTTAATTATGTATATACAGGAGCCCCACAAAGATATGAGACTCAAAACACAGCCAGGGAATGGAGGCTTACATACAATCCTGAGTTAGGGAAAAGGATGAGTCTAGAACTTCAAATTGGGGCGAAGGCAATTCACAAAAAGTTGACACAAGGAAATATATAGTAAACAAAGTTTGTCCTGCCATGCAGATAAGTCTTTTACATGAAAAAGTGATCTCGGATAATAGCTAGCTCTCTTCCTGGTGCAGGTTCCCTTTCTAATGGAAATTTCCCTTACAAAAGGGTAAGTTCTACTCTGTTTTCAGGGCTTCTCCTGTGTCTGCAGTTTCTCAAGATAATCAGCCCAAGATAATCTTAATGCCAAAGAGGCATATTTTGAGGTAGCACACCCTTCAATAACAAAGGTAGGCATAATGGGCTATGGGACCACAGAGAGATAAATTATTAAGAAAACTATTGAGGAAGGAGCAATTGGTAGTGAAGCTTAAACTCAAACAATGAATAGGAATTTTCCGAGTTTACCAGGGAGCATAGTGGGGATTGGGGTTATTATCAATGTGCAGTGAAGGAAGAAGTGATGAGAATTTCAGGCAAAGACTCAAGAGCATTGAAGAATGTTTATTGGTATTTCTACTACTCTATTCTAATCTTCATAAATGCTTATTTTGTTGATTCTCTATCTCCAGTACTTTCCATGATACTTGACACTTATTTGGTAAGTACTCAGTATTTTTTAAATATATAAATGAACAGAATAGGCTTGAAGATCTATAAACAGGAGGTTGAGAGTTTATGATTTATAAGTGCCATTATAATAATAATTTTTTTAAGATTGCTGAAACTTATCTATACTCACTGCTTTCTTGGTAAGGAAAAAATAATCAGACCATACATTGTAACTCACATGCTACAAAATTCACTTAAAAGCAAGAAGGCCTGGGTTAATCTCTAGAGTGGTGGTGATGGTAGTAGGGGACGACTCGAGGCATCCTGTCGCCTCTTTTTGCCCCGTTAAACATGCCGCTTGTATACTCTAAAACAAATAATAATAATAATACAGAATTTCAGTGGATAGAAGTTGAAATTGTTCTGAGAATCAAGATTTAGTTTTTAAATTATTCATTCAACTAATGTGTTTATCTGACACTATGCTAGGCACTGGGCATACAATGCTGAGATCAACATTATTCCAATTCTTTAGTAATTGACAGTCTTTGGTGATCAGAAAGTAAACAAACTATTGCAACAAAGTGGATGAAACAGATGAAAATTGTCACCTTGTCCTCTCCCCTGCATTCATTTTTGTCCCCACAGCAATCTGGACCCAGAACTGAACAACCCTACAGGTTCCCCACACCACATTTCAGTAACTGGGAAGTCACAGTTCAGTCCTGAGGTAGTATTCTAATATAAGTTGTGGCTGTGTACTGGATCTTGTTTAAAATAATTTCATCTTGGACTCCCCAAATATTAACCAGATCTGAGCTGACCCTTTGTTGTTTTGCATCTGCTGTCTCTGCTTTTGCTTTGCACCAACCAGATTCAAAAACAGAGCCTCTTTGGGTTCTATCATAAGGCTCCATTCACATAAAAGTGTTTCACACAATCTAGATTTCATCGAAAATTTAGTAAGGGGCAAAGAGGAGGAGTTTATACCTGATACCCCAAAATAAGCTATTTAAAACATATGTAATCCGATTTCTGTAACCTGATGTGGAAAGGAGCTTCTTTCTCTCCCTCTCCCTTTCTCTCCATCATTCCTTCTTCCCTTCACCATCTTTTCCATCTCCTATTTCCCTTTCTTCATGCAGTACCTAGGCTTGTTGGTCATATCTTCTTTATTATGCAGAGTAATTCAGTCTTTGAGTTACTACTTCCAAATTTCATACTTGGTGCTCAGCAAAACAAAAGCTACCAGCCCCACCTCCCCACCCAGTTAACATGATCAACTTTCTTTAATGACATTTTATGGATTATTTTTTTATAACATAAGCATTTTGTTATATACCCATCAACCAATCTGTCTTCTCTCAAAAGACTGATTGATGAATTAGTTTTTTGCTTCTCATTGTAATTGTGGTAAGTGCTATAACTGAGAAAATAGAGTGAAGTGTGAGAATAGATGAGGAATATCTGACTCCCATTTTAGGGTGATGGAGTAGGGGAGCAATAATTCTCACTAAAACTTAGATAAGTAGCTAACAGGTAGGTGAAAGGGTTAGGGGTATGAGTTGCTGGTTATGAAAAAGAAGGAAGAAAGTAGTTCACAGAAGAGGAATGATGTCTCAGAGGCAAATCACAGGTAAAAATAGAATGATGAGTACAGATTCACTTCTTACACAACTACTTCTCCTGTATCATCTCTCCTAGGGCATTCATCAATTATCCTCAAATGTGTTACGAAAAATGCTTATGTTAATGTTTTTTTAAGTAGCTGCATGGATAATTTTTATAATTTCTCAAAATTCCACTAAGGTAGGAAGAGTTTTCTCTGATTCGACTTGAAGTTTCTTATGTGACTTGTCTCAGGTCAGTCCCAATCCATCTTTTCCCTCCTTTCCCACTCCATCCCTGCTCTTTCCTCTCCCCTTCCCAAGAGCTGAATTTCTCAGAGGGACTTGGACACTATCTCCACTTCCTCATTCCCCATTCATCTTCAACCCATTCTAATCAGGATTCCACCTTCAAAATGCCCCTAGAATGGCCCTTCTGGCCACTAATGGCTCTCTTGTCACTAAATCCAGGGGCATTTATTACTTGACCATGTAAATCCAGTTTTCCCTTTTGTCTTTTTTTCTTCTTTTGGTCTATGATATTTGTTTATGCAAAAGTTATTTTTTTTTAAGTAATCCTTATTGTTTTCTGGATGTTATGTAATAGGAAAGTCTCCCTTATTGTTTTCTGGATGTTATGTAATAGGAAAGTTTTCCCACTCTAAAGTTACACATAAAATCATCTATTTTACTTTTTTACTTGCGCGGTTGCATTTTTTAAAGTTTAAATATTCAATCCACTTGGAATTTATCCTGTTGCACGGTATGAGGTATTGATCTCATTTTACCTCTTTCCATATGACTGTCCAGTTATCCTAATGCCTTATTTAAAATTCCATCTTATGCCCCTACTGATTTCGAGTGTTGCCTCTATAGCATGTGAAATTTTATAATGAGATCTATTTCTGATTTTCATTTCTGTTCCGTTGTCTTTTTATTTGTGCACCAATACCCTATTTTAATTATAGAGATTTTTAAAAGTAAGTTTTAATATTTAGTAGGGCTAACTCCATCTACACACACTCTCCTCTGCTTTTTTTTAATCCCCCCTTTGATTGACTTGTCTAGCTCCAAAAAAAATTGATCATTCTTTGTGATTTCATTATGTATAAATTAATAAGTGTATAAATTAACCTTGGAAGTAAAAAGCATCTTTATGATGTTAAGTTTTTCTATCCAAGAGTATAGTTTCCTTTCCATTTGCTCAAGTCAAATTTTGTTTCCTTCAATAGTATTTTTTGAATTTCCCTCAAATACGTCTGGAACATTCATGTTAAAGTTATGCCTAAGTATTTCATTGTCTTGTCTTGCTATTATATAGCAAGTCATCTCTTCCATTTTATCTTCTCTGGTTTTTGTCTGTATAAATGAAGGCTATGGAGTTGTTTATTCGTTTGATTTGTTTTGTTCTTAAAGACTTTATTATTTTAATAGCAGTTTTAGGCTTACAGCAAATCGGGGAGGCTATCTATTATCAACATCACTCACCATAGTTTTATATACATATGCATACACATACATACATATAAGATTATGCTACTTATAGCATAGCTATAGTAGCTGTTTCAAAGTCTTTGTCTGATCATTCCACCATTTAGGTTATCTCTTATTAATTGTCTTTCTTTGAGAAGGATTACATTTTCTGGTTCCCCCAATGCTGAGTAATTTTAAATTGTATCCTGGACATTGTGACTGTTATGTACAGACACTGTGGATTGTTTTATTTCTCAGAATTGTGTTGATATTTTTGTGGCAGGCATGTAACTTGGTTCAACTCAAACTCCAAATTACCCACATAAGTGTGCTTCAGGTGTCAATTGAGATTTGAGCAGAGTTCATACTCAGAATTTGGGAGGATGGCCTTCTTTGGCTCTCTCTGTTCTGGGATTTTACCCTTTTTCCAAAGACTGTGGTTGCTGCAGACTTGGATCCCAAATTGTTCACACCACTTTTTGAAATGGGATTTCTATGCATTTTAGCTACTCAATGCTTCTCTATGAATGCCCTCAGACAAAACTTCAAAAACAAGAAACTTGCCTCTTGATAGCTCCTTCTTCCAAGTTTAATCTCACTTCCAAAATTTGCCTGGTTTTGTTCACTCTCCATAGCTTTCAGGTACTTGTTTTTGGTATTATGTTCAGAGTTGATCACTGTTATCTGAAGGAGAGTCAACTGTCACAAGCTACTTGGCCATATATAAAGCAGAACTCTTTGTTTTACATTATAATTTTTTTCATTCATTCCCCACCCACACTCTCATTCCCTCTTCTCCATAGTCACCCATACTATTTTTCTATACTACTTTTCCTCAAAGTATTCAGTTCTTATTTAATACATATATTTAAATATACATGTGACCTTGAAAGGCATATAGTGTTGTGTTAGTGTATTTATTTTTACACGAATGGTTTAATTTTTTTCATTCAAAATTATTTTTTGATATCTAATCATGTTGCTATATGTAAATCTAGCTCATGATCTCTGAGAGCTGCAGGTATTCCATTTTATGAATATACAAAGTTTAACTTATCCACTCTCCTAAATAAGCTGCATCTATCTCTTCTCTAATGTGCCTAATAATGTGATAAACATTTTTATATATGTTTTTAACGCATATTCTTTGTCCAATTTTAGGATTGACTGACATTTTCTTTTTTATTTTCAATAGTAACTTTTACATTTTACATGAGTTCTTTACCAGTTTTAGATGTTGCATATCTATTACCCCAGTCTGTCATCAATCTGTTAACTTTATAGTTTCCTTTATTGAATAAAACTTTTAATTTTGAGTAATTGTATAAACACTTTTTATAATATCTCCATTTGAGATCACATTTAAGAAATAATTCCTGATCTGAAATCATAAAGAAACTCTAAATTTCTTTATAATGCATTTTTCAGTTATAATACTCATACTTACGTTCTTAATTCATTTGGACTTTTTCTATGGAGTGTGAGATAGAAAACTTTTTTCATTTTGTTGCAATTTTACCAATACAATTTACCAAATATAATTTTCTGATTTGTGATATTTCCACTAACATATAATAAACTGCCATATGTAAGGTCTGTTTCTAGACTATTTTATTTGATCAGTTTATTTGATAATGTAATTGTACAATATTGTTTTATTACTATAATTCATGCTAGGCTTAGTATTTTTTTTTAATACTTCCCAGCTATTCACAGACTATTATGTTCCACCAAATTTTAGAATCAGTTAATCAGGCCCCCCCTCCTAAAGCAATGAATATTTTCTTTAGAATTAGAAATACATAGAATTTTAAAATTATTTGAGAATTAACAACTTTATAATATTATTAATAATAATATTGTAAGCCTTCCTACTTTTCAAAGTGTTACAGGTTTTCACTCAGGTCTTTTAAAATATCCTTAAAAGAGTTTTCAAAATGCCTCTATAAAGGTTATAGCTTATCTTCTATTCTGTTTTCTGGTGATTATTACTGGTATAGACAAATGCTATTGATTTTTGCAATTTTATTTTGTTCCCAGCTCTTAGCTGACTCCATGCAATAATTTGCTAACTCTGGTTTTCTTTGTGGATAATCACATCAGCAAAAAATAAAACAAAAAAGAGAAGATAAAAAAAAGACAATTTGCCTCTACAATACTCATAACTCTGATTTTTTGTTTGTTTTATTTTATTGTTCAGGACTTCTAAAGTGGCTATCATCTTTGTCTTCTTCTTGACATTTAAAGAAAAATGTTTAAGGTTTTAGTATTGAATTTGAATACTAAATAAACATTGAAATATATCAAATGCTTTTCTGACAACTGCATTCCTAATCAGATAAATTTGATAACAATAAAGCAACATGAAATTTTTGTCTTTAAACAACTAAGATATAAATTATACTTAAAGATTTTTCTCTCTGGGGACATCTTTTCAATTCTAAATTAATACATAACCAACCATGACTAATAAACACACACTAATATAAATATAGCTATATCAACATAGAATTTTAAGGCCATGTTCATGAGCAAAATAGGCTTATATTGTTCTAGTATTGTTCTTATCATATTTTAGTATAAAACATATTTCTATCTCATAAAATTAATTTTACATTTTTTCCTTATTATATAAGCTAGAGATATTTGTACACGTCCCACCTCCACCCCCAATAAAACAATCTCAGCTTGTGACCTCTGGAAGTGGAAAAAATGGTAACAGGCTTATCATAATTATTACATTATTATTATTATGACTAATATTGTTATTTACATGTATTGAATGGTTATTTTCTATCCTATTTTTCTATTCCATTTTGTGTTTTTAAATTTTCTAAACATATATTGAACGATTCTTATTTGGAATTTTACTTATTCGCACCTCTTTATCTCTTCGTTGACTTTGCCCAAAGTTTGTCAGTCTTATAAGTGTTTTTCAGATTCAACATGGGTTCCGTTACTCTTTAAATAGCTCATTTCCTTGCCCCTTTTGGTTTACTCTATGGCTTTGTACGAACTGTGAGGGTTTTATTGGTTGATGCTGGTGTACAATAAAGCCATTTTTTGTTTAAAAACTTTACGTGTGTTCTAAAGTGTGAGAGGGTTGACAAACACGAATCTATAACTCTTATTCTCAAACTTACCTGATCATAAGATTGCCTCTGAGGCTTTTGAAAAACATACAGTCCTGGTAAGGCATTTGGTGATTATGATGCAGTTTACCTGACAACAGCTTGAGAATCCATATTTTTAGAAAAATTTGCAGGTGTTTCTATCAACAAGGTATGAAAATCATTGAATATAAGTACCTATAAAACATATTCTAGTGCTAAAAGGATAAGAAAGGACTTTAAGGTTCTAATGTTTTTTTAGGTTAGAAATTAATAGATGTTTAGGTGGCTTGGGGATAAATGTGGGGATGGCAAGCAATCCAGGAAGATGAAAAAGTAAAGAGCAAGAGCTTAAAGAAAGTAAGGTCAGCTCATGAAAATTAAAAAAAAAAAATAATAAAGTTGCTCTTATTAAAACATAGCGTGCAAGAAAAGGGACTGGGATAAGTTAAAAAGAAGCCATGACATAAAGCCATGTTAAGATTGGGCATTATCCTAATAGTAATGAGAAGCAACTGAAGGAGTCTAAGCTGGGAGGAGCCAAGAATAGTTTTGCTTAAGATGGACTGATTCAGCTACAGCAGAGAAAATTAATTGGAGAGAAAGCAAGACTGAAGGCAGTTGTCACCCTTGGGATGACTACTATAATCCAGAAGATAAATGATGATGGCTTGAACTACAATGCAGTAGGGAATAAAAGACTATTAGATATAGGTAAAAGATATAGAAGTAGAGAATTTAGTGATGATGACTGAATATAAGATATTTAATAAAAGGAAGAGTAAATGTACCAGATTCAATTTATGAGTATTTTCTGAGCTATGTATTTTGGATTCAAGATATTTATCTATAACTGTTGAGGCATTCTCTAAAATATCAAGGTTAAAAGATAAATATTCAAATTCATAAGTAAAAATGAATTGGACAGATGTATTTCATAGTTTGTTGCATTCCTTGTCATTTCAGTTTTGGTCTGATTTAAATATACCCATCTCCCTCCATCATTGGAATACCTCCACAAAGTCCTCAGACCCTAAAACACCACTGAGTCTATTAGAGTCGCCAACAGAAACTGAGCTGAGAATAAAGGAAACCATGAAAAAACTAAATCAGCTGATCCTACCCAAACCCTTCACCGATGCAAACACCACCACCAGTGCCGCACACAGCAGAGCCACCATCCTCAACCCTCAAGACACATACTGCAGGGGGCGTCGGCTAGACATCCTGCTGCTGGTGAGGGACCACTTGGGATGTAGGAAGGAATATGGGGGGGATTTCCTGAGGGCCAGGATGTCCTCCCCTGACCTGAAGGCAGGTGCTGCAGGAAAGGTAACAGACTTCAACAACGGCACCTACCTTGTCAGCTTTACTTTGTTCTGGGAGGGCCAGGTCACTCTGCCTCTCTTGCTTATCCACCCCAGTGAGGAGGGGGTCAGTTCTGTGGAGAGCAAGGAACCAAGGCTATAACAGGATTTGTTTTCAAAGGCAAATTTTTAATGGCACCCCCCATGTCTTCACCAATGTGGCCTGACCTTAAATTTAAGTGCTGAACTGTGCAAGTACCTGGTTAGTCGAGACCAAGAAGCCATCTACTGTGTGAGACCTCAACACACGCCCTGTGAGGCCCTCACTCACATGACCACCAGGAATCAAGAAATTTCTTATCTTACTATCAAAGAAAAAAGGCTTTTTCACAGGTAAAGTTATACTTTTAGACAACCTGAGAAGTGCCCATAGGCAGAGCTACAGTACGAATAAGTATTGAGCATGACCCTCTTAGACCTTGTCCTACTCAAAGTAGAGTCAGATGTGTGGTGTCTTCATAGGCTCCCACTGCCAAGGTTTGCATTGCCACTCAAATGTTCAACAAAAAGGGCTGCCCAAAGTGGAACTCCGTGTGATATGCCTGTACTTCTCCATGAGTAGTATTCTTAGATTCAGTCATGTCTTTTATTATAGACCTAGGTTTTATAAAAGTATTTGGAAAAGTATTCTGCTATTATATTAATAGATGGCATACCAAAAAAGGATTCCTTGATAAATGTATAATAACACCTATGCTCTTTCATCCCCCATACCATATTCTGTAGATTCTTCCTCTTAAATCTTTTGCATTCATCGATTCCTCTCTATGCCTAGTGCTGCTGAGTTCAGATCATCATCTCATTAACATTTTGTCATAGCTTCCCTCCCTCCAATCCTACCCTCTCTAATCCATTGTACACGCTGTAGCCTGAGTACTCTTTCCAAAAGCCAACTTCTACTGATCATTTCCAGTTTATCTCAAGATCAGGTATTCCTCAGTAGGTACTGCTAAGACTGGATGAGTCCTTCATACTCCCTAAGTTGTGACATAGTGACCTCTGGTTGAACAGGCCTCTAATAACTGAGGTGTAAGCATGTTTCTCCTATCAATCATGTCATGCCTGCACCAATGTTATGCCTTTCGCTCCTTGCTCACAAATAGACCTTTACCCCTTCAGGGTCTTTTCAGAACATGTGGTCCAAGTGCTGAGAAAACCTATTAGTTCCAGACTCTTTTACTTCTTAGCTAACTTTCTGTATGTCTCAGGGACTCAATTCATTTTCTTTTCCCTTTCCATTGTGCTATGATCCCTTTTTTTTTTTTTTTTTTCCTGCAGATTCTTTTTCTCTCAGCTTAGTAAGCTTGGAATGCCGGGTCCTCAGCAACCCTTCTAAGCAGTATTCAAAGTCAAGTACTGTGAGCTCCAGTTTTTTTTTCCTTAAGCTTTCAAAAAATATGATGAGAAAGTAAAGTCTAGATAGCAAGCATAGAAGAATAACACACATGCCAGATCTTACATAGTTTCTATGTGTTGGCTCCTGATCTATAGTCCTTGGCTCCCTTCTACAAAAAGTAAAAGTACAGCTGCCTTCTGTTCTTTCCCTTTGATCTCTAATGGTGCAGCTCACCAAATCTCCTCCTACCTACTAATCATCTTTATGCCTAAATCCTCGTAAGGATGAAAAAGTGCTGATATCTTCTCCAATTGACCTGAAGAGACATCCAGAGCAGATAATACAACTTACTGACTTGAATAAATAATGCAGAGTGGCAAGATGGAACTGGCAGATTAGATAATACTTTGAATCTAAATTTCCAGGGCACACAGATTGCATGTGGCAGACGAGCATAGCTGCCCTGGACTTCAGGTGCTCTCAGAAAGGTACAGTTTTCCAAAATCCTAATTCATATATAATGCCCAATACTACACATAAAATTTACAATAGTTTTCAGTTGTAGAAAATTTTAAATTAGCCTTCATTGACAAGCAGGTGACTTCTATTACCTGCATTGTGTGTAGAGACAAGCAGGCTAATTTGTTGTCTTATTTTTTGAAGGTCCAATATTGGAGTTGAAATGATAAAACATCTTAAACACACTCATGTCTCCCAATGTAGCAGTAAGTCTGCTCTGTCCTGTGGTAGGTAGTAGTTGGGATGAGTCTTCTAAGAGGCATTCTTATGCAGAGGAAAGTTTATCAGTATCAACACTTGTAATTAATCATAGTTTTCCAGGAGCACATTTCCTAGCAGGTGTTTATGGTATAATCACCTTGGATTTTAAAGAGAGAAATCAATTCAAGGAAATTACTTCAAACTCTTTTTATAGCAGATGTTATCCCAATTTATCCAAAGGGGGGGATTATTAGTATCCTACATTCATATTTAGGCCTGGGAGTGCATCACCTGGAGTCTGTAATTCTGTTGAGAGTATTGTGCAACTGTCTTTAATGGATACCCACAACTCTAGAGTAGAAACATTTTGGCTGGGTTATTCTCTGTTGGCATAATTCCTGACTTTAGTTCATGCACATAGCAATTATACATGGGATTTCTATTTTATTAAAAATGTATAAGTGGTAAACACAAAGCCATGTTACTTATGAAAGAATAATGTTTATACTTAACTTTAAAATAACTTTCTATAAAGCCTGAGTTTACCAACAATTTTGTGATTTACTTCAACTAATGATTTATTGCCTAATATTTATTCATTTATTCAGCAACTATTTATTGAGGTTGTAATAAAAATGAGGCATTATGGGCAAATGAAGCAAGGTTGCAATCTGAAAGACATTCAACTTATCAATTCTATAAAGAAAGTAAAAAGGCAAAAAAGGCTTATGTTAAATTTGATATTTGACAGCCCTGAAAATATCTGTAGACAGAGAATGAGGTGAAAGTGAAAAATCAAAGATTGTGAGTAGGGTTGCCAGGTTTAGCAAATAATACAGGGTATCAGTTAAATTTGAGAAATTTCTCATTGCTTAATGCATATTACATGAGATAAAGGGAAAACATTGCATGGGAAGTGCTTAAACTAAAGAATTATTCCTTGTTAGAAACAATTAAAATTTAATTAGGTATCCTGTATTCTTTATCTGATAACTCTGGTCATGAGCAAAATTAGCCAATGGAGTGAGAGCATTTGGTAGAATGTAGCAAAGGATGAGATTAGAAAGAGAAAGAAACTAAAGCATGGAGGTTCTCAAGTACCATGCTGAGGATTTTAGAGTTTATTCAGTAAAGTCTCTAAAGCCACAAAAACCAATCAAAAAAGAGAGTGACACAATCCACTTTGTGGATTTAAAGTTAATTCACAATTAAACAAAATATGCACGATCTATATAAAAACAACTTGAAATATTATTAAGGGATATAAAATACAAATTATATAAATAGAAGAAAAACACTGTTGTTTCTGGAAGTGATGACCTGATATTAAAAAGATGTCACTCAACTGACATAAAACAAAAATGCAATATCTTGTAGTTCTTTAGTTCAGTAGTCAAACATCTGTCTCACTGAGCTAAACTCAAGGTGTAGCAGAGCTGTATTCCTTCCTGGAGGCTCTTAGGGAGGATCCTTTTCCTTGCCTTTTTTGACTTCTAGAGGCTACCCCCCATCCTCCATCTGCAAATCTGCATCAGTGGATGGAGTTTTTTGAGTCACACCTTTCTGACCTACTCTTCTGCTGCCCTCTTCTATTTTTAAGGACTAATGAGATTTAAATTGGTCCCACTTAGATAATCCAGGATAATCTCCCATTTCAATATCCATATCCTTAATCACATCTGGAAAGTTTCTTTTGCCACTGAAGATAACATATTCACAGTTCCCAGAGATTAGGAGTGGGTATTTTTGGGAAGCCATTAGTCTGCCTACCACAATCTCTAAAGTAATCAATAAATATAATGGAATCTTAATCTTATTAACAACGTACTGTTAAAAATATTCAAGCCTATTCTAAAATTAAGTAAAATGAAAATCCATGACTAATCATCGAAGAATTTGTTATGTTTTTGTAATAATCTTATAGAGCACTTAGTTTGACACTTGGCAAAATGAATACTCTGACACATAAATATTATACAAAATATGGTTTACAATAATAAACTCAAAGGCTATTTTCTCACTGAAGTATGCCTGTATATTATTAGGATTGGAATACTTAATAAGCATGGATTTAAAGTTTCTAGGATTATGGTATTCAGCCATCCATGGTGCAAATGCTATCATGCTTCCATAGAAACACAACCATGTCACAGTGAAATTCCAAAATAATCACAAGATTATGAAAACTCTCTTTTTTAATAAGCCAAATTAATAGGACTTAGCTATTCCAGGTAACAGCTATTCCAGAATATTCCAATTCAGCCACCAGCACTACCTTGCAGCTTTGTCCACAAGTTACAAACACAGTACAACCATGTTGATGACTATTCTATAGACATAGGCAACCAGAGACTAAAAGGCCTATGGAAAGCGAAGCAGAGAGTGTAGGTGGTCTCCCGCTATCCATTCCTCCATTTTAGTAACAGAACACCATAATTTTAGCTGGGACCACAGTCACCAAGCTAAAGACAACAGCCTCTCTTGTAGCTAGCTACCTGTGGCCATGACTAGATTTTTGCCAGGATTTTGAGTGGAAGTAATATAGAAAACTCTTAGGTCACACCCTTAATAGTAAAACAACTTGCTCTCCCCTTCCATTTCTCTCCTCGTGTTTCTCTCCTTCCTACTCGCTGAACTGTAGATATAATTGTGAAAGATGAAAGAGCCATGTTAGAACATGAGATTGAAGTCGTATTAAGAACAGCACCGGGGTGGCTCCATAGTGTAGTGGTTAGTACGTCTGCTTTGCATGCAGAAGGTCCTGAATTTTTATCCCAGGTGGAGCCACAGACCATACCTGGGTGTGCCAGGCCCCCTGGGTGAGCCAGACCCCAGGGGCACACTGCAAGCATGTGGGAGGGGATGCCCTGCCTTCAGAGATCCATTTCTTAAGGGAAAATGGCAACATTCATGGGTCAGGGGTGGAAGTAGGGGGATAAATTAAAAGGGGGGGTGGAGAATGACACCTTGATTATAGTGATGGTATCCTGTGTATACATATGTTCAAACTCATGAGGCTGTATGTATTAAATATGTGCAGTTTTTGCATATCAATCATACCACAATACAGCTGCAAAAAAAATAATAATAATAAAGTTAAAATTATAATCCCTCCCCTCCAAGGAAAAAAAAAAAAAAAAGAATGGCAGAACAATTCAATAAAAGGAGCTGGAGTCCCTGACAACATCCAACACCGTATTAGCCGTGGCCTGCTCACTCTAGGGCTGTTGTGTGAGGGATACATTTATATTTTAGGTTATTATTACTTGCTTCCTGTCTAATACAGGATGTAACATCAGTACAGAAGTGCTGATACAACAAACCCTAAAACACGAGGCACTGGCGCAGTGGTAGGGAGTGGCATAGTAAGTGACAAGGAAATATGACAGGTAAGAAATCTGATGCCATAGCAAAACGTTTGGTGCATTGCTACCTGAAAGTACTTGGAAGGCAAACCACGTGCCAACAGAGCCTGTAATTCTAATGGGACTTATTGGGAAATTTCAGAATATTGGTTTGTATTGTCTGTTTTGTGTCACTTTTAGCAAAATTCTATTTAAATTTTAATTCAAGCTAGATATTTTCTACTGTTTGAAGTTTTAAAAATGTGACATATTATATTTTAATCTTTTTTTATTTAAAATATTCCTATGAAAAAATTCCATAGAAAAATAAGATTATTGCTTCATTAATGGAACAGAGGTTAATGATTTGATACAAAGACAGCAAATAGCGGACCACTAATATTCACAAAGGCCTGAGTCACCACAGAATCAAAAAGAATGACAAAGAAATGAGAGAACTTCAAGACTAAGCCAATGACCAGATCTGCGAGAAAATGAACAAAGAGGAGTCCAGATGAATCAAAATCTCTCAAAAAAAAAAAAAAGTAGAAATGCCTATAACAAAACTGGTGAACAAAGAATAGTACCAGGAAGAAAAGGGATCAGGAAATAGGAGTTAAAGGAAGAGGGAAAGAGATCAAGAAAGGAAAGAATGAAGAAAGAAGGCTAGATGTTTAATTTATGCCAATAAAATCACTTACCACAAGTATCTGTTAGCAGCGAGTGAAAAGAAGAGAGAGAAATACCACGTTGGAATGAAGATTCCTGTCCCTGGTGGTTATACTTTGGAAGGAAGGTGGATTACAATGTTTTGTAACCAGATTCAGTTAAATACAATTAAGAAAAGTGGCTGTTTGAAAGGAAAGCTCATTTACCTACTGGGAGACTTTACACTGCATCAGTGGATCTACTACTTATCCAAAATTGTAAAAAGTATGTAATTATTTTATATGTATTCTTTTAAAAATCCAGACTGATTTTAAAGTAATTTTAATGAGGCTCTATTCTCTCATTTTGGCTATTTTGTTTTCAACTTCATTTAGCTTTCTAAATTTGAGCTTTTTAACTTAAAATATATTTTATTCTTTCATAAGAAATATTGCTCTTTTTAAATTCCAATGAAAACTTTACTTTTTGATTGACATTTCACACATATGAATAGGTAGGTACTCTACCCTAGAGAGTAGAAATGCTCCAATAAGAAACAATCCAGGTGGGTGAGTATTTTAAATGACAGGATATTCACTTAAACAATATTAATCAGTGCTCACTTCAACAACACACATACTAAAACTGGAATGATACAGAGAAGATAAGCATGCCCCCTGTGCAAGGATAACACGCAAATTCATGAAGCATTCCATGTTTTTTAAAGTTTGAAATCACACGTAATGAATACTGCCAAATAAATACAACATTTGATAACATGAAAAGTTATCATTTTTTTCTTTCCACTGTTTTAATTGTGTAATTACAGTTTAGCCAAATGCCTAAAAGATCCAGTTTTGATCACAATAGTGCTAACTCTATTCATTAGCTTTTCCAAGAACTTGCCATTTCTGTGTCCATGTATATTTGAGTTTATATAGTGAAAATGAGTATGATTGTACTGTGAAATAGGTAGCCTTGCTATGTTTATCGAGAAAAGAAATACCTATTTTGTTTTGGGAAAACATAATAAATCTTAGGGAAAGTAAAAAATAAAGTAAAAAAATATTAATCATTGCCTTCTAGTTATAATACTTTTTTTTATCAGCACTAAAATTTTTTGATCTTCATGATATTGGAATTTTTAAGCAACTTTTGCTTCTGGATGCAGAAAGATGCATACAGATTCAATGGGAAGAAAACATAGCTATCCATTTATCACTTACCAGCTCTACTCTGTAATAGATGAGAATTATATCCCTTGGATAATTGACCAGATATCAGGTGATAAAGACACAGCCATCATCATCACCCTTAGCCAGCACTTTCAACCCTTCCCCTTTGACATTTTTATTCGCAGGGCCGTTAGTTTCCGAAAAGCTATTGAACGACTATTCCTAAGAAAACCAGCCACTAAAGTGATCCTTAAGACAGAAAACATCAGGTAGATGCACATAGACATGGAGAGGTTTGGAGACTTCCATGGTTATATTCAGTATCTTACCATGAAGTATATTTTCAAAGATCTCAATGTAGCTGTCATTGATGCCTGGGACATGACCATTGCATATGGCACCAATAGTGTTTACTCACCTGATTATGTGATTGGAAATCAGATTAACCTGTTCTTCAACTACATTTGCTAAAGCCGGCATATACAAAATCCCTAGGGACCAATCTCCGCCAATAACTCAGCTTATATTGTTAGAGAATTTGGGCTTATTTTAAAGACTAAAAAAAAATCTAATTGAAAAGAATCTGTCTAGGCAGGGAAAACACTTAAGAACAAAGACAGTTAATATAGGATGCAAAGCCAAAAGAATCAGACATAAAGAATGATTATACCATGCCTAGCACTTATCTATGAGTGTTAATAAATGTTCTTATTCTTTAAGCAAGTTTGGACCATAATTTCTGTTACTTGTGGCTGAAAGCATCCCACCTGATACCATATTGGGGTAAAAGAGAATAACATGATTGTTATGATGGTCTGAAACAGGGGTCGTCTAACTTTTTTCTAAAAAGGGCTAGCTATTAAATATTTTAGGCTTTGCAAGTCATTTGTCTCTGTTAAAACTGTTCAACTCTGCCATTGTACATGAAATCAGCCATAGACAACATGTAAATGAATAAGTATGATTATGTTCTAATAAAAATTTGTTTGTGGACACTGAAATTTGAATTTTATGTAGTTTTCACATATAAAAAATATTCTTATTTTGATTTCCCTGCATCTTTTTAAAAATGCAAAAAAAAAAAAACATTCTTAGATCATAGGAAACCACCCCCCCCCCCCAAAAAAAAACCTAATGAACCATGTTGGACCTCTAAGCCATAGTTTGCCAACAACTAGTTTAAAACAAAAAACTTGGTAGAATTGAAACACAAATTCACTGGCGGCTGAGGGAAAAGCTAGTAAACTGGAATAAAATAAAATTCGCATTACATGAGTAAATTTATCTACCAGAAAACTATAGCAAACATTACATAGTATATAAAATATAACAAACATTTCTTACTAATATCAGAAAGAAAACATGAATGTCTGTCACTACTTCTATTCAACAATGTACTGGCAGTACATGTTAGAAAGAAAAGGAGTAACTGTACCTGGTTATTTTGTCAGTCTTTTAGGAAAAAACCAAGAGCCTAACTCTAAAAAATGTAGGTAACCTAACAAAAGCTTAACATAGAAAAGTTAGTTTCCCTAATAGCAATAGACAACATAATGAACATTGCATGGTATATCTGCACTGAGAGTGTGCACATATTCCATCATGTATAACAGAGCTTCTCAAAGAGTACTTCTTACACTATTATAGTAAAGAGCCATTTTTAAAAATATATATATCTAAACTTTCAAGATCCCGTGCTTGGTCCTACTGTGTATGAATAGTGCACAGCTTGTGATACCTGACTCGCCACATAAGATTGACCACACCAGAACTATCAACAAGATGAGTCCATTAGTCACATACCTGCATGCCATGTTAATGCCACATTACCATAAAAGTTTAGGAATGCTTACTCTCAATTTCTATACTCGTCTCATCAAGGGCAAGTAAAAAACAGTTTAAAACTAGCACAACTTTTTATTCCATAGTTTGATTAACATAGTAATAAATAGTTCTTGGACTGTTGAAGATGATATAAGAATATATTTCATGACTTCAAGATGGAATATGTTTTCTTAAACTGAATTCCAAAGGCACTAAGCATAAGGAGACATACTGATATATCAATTTTAATACATTAAAATCAGAAACTACTTATCAAAAGATACCACTAAGAGTGTGAAAAAATAAACCAAACACTGTGAAGACATTTCTAATATACAGAATAAAGGACTCTCTTTTCTCTTTGTCCAGACTGATAACTTAAAATCTAGATTAAATCAAACTATATACAAAATAAAACATTTTACATGTCCCCCCAAAAAAACAGAAGCCAAGTTAAAAAATAAATGACAGAGAAAAAAAAAAAAACACTTGCAACTTATATTCTAGACAATAAACTAACAGATCTATTCCATAAAGAGCTCATAAAAATTAAAAAGTCCCAATAGAAAAATTAGGAAAAGATATGAGTAGGCAATTCATCAGAAGAAATGAAAATGGCCCTTAACCACAGAAATAAAAATACATATTTAAACTACATCGAGAGGTCATTTCACATCAATCAAGATGGCAAAAATTTATAAGTTTAAAAACATAACAATATTAATGAGGGTGTGTAGAAACAGATATTCTCCAGCCTTGCTGATAGGAATTCAAAATAGTATATCCCCATGGAGGGAATTTGACAATATCTAGAAAAATTACATATATATTTACCTTTTGACCCAGCATTCTCAAAGACATCAGCAAAAATACAAAATGACTGCACAGATTATTCACCGGAGCACTGTTTGTAATAGCAAAAGATTGGAAAACAAACCAAATGTATCAATAGATAACCAATGAAATAAATTATGATCTATCCTCTCAAGAAAATACAATGCAGCCATAAAAAGGAATAAGAGGAACTTTCTGCAATGTAATAATGATCTAGTCTCCAGGATATATCATTAAAGAAGAACAGCAAGTTGCATTATATAGTATACAACCTCTTAGGTAACAAAAAAAGAAGGCTATATATAAATATATACTTGCAACAACAAATATTTGCAATAATAACAATAAAAAAACACTGAAATATAAATTAAAAACCAATACAAAGTTATCGATAAAGGCATGGAGAATTCAGAGTAGAAGGGGCAGAGATAGAAACAAGACTTCTAATATGCCTTGTCACACAGTTAGTTTGGGAACCACATATGTGATTTACATATTAAGAAATTAAATCAAAAAGAAGAAAGTAACTCCTAAAAATGGAAAAATAAACAAATAAACCTAAGTGTTAATCAAGTTGGTGACATAAGCAATGTTTTTTACCTTGTGTTTCAGAGACTTAAAAACATGGCATTTTGACTATACGTCGTCCATAGTGAAATATATTCTAAGGATAAATAGAGCTAAAAAAAATCCCAAGCTTCACACAATCATCTTTTTTATTAAAACTAATATTGGTATTATTTTGCAACTATTTTTCACATTTCATTGGATAAGATATATGATTATACTAGTGGTATTAGGAAATGAAACTTTTAGTGGAAAAGATTCAAATTAAAAAATTAGAGAAGTAAAATCATGTTTTAAATTGAACTGGAAATACCTATACAAATTTATGATTTTATTTTAAAATATACATATTTCCTAGCTCTATCCACTGAAAAGGTCTGGAAGTAATAATAACCCATTAGAAATAATCACTCATAGCATCCATGCTTTGGTCTCTAAGAACTCTTCCTCACTAAAATGAAAAAGGGACCCTTAGAGAAAAGGCTAATAATAGGACTGGGGCAGGAAAGATATATAATGAGCCTGGTCATCTTGGTATGCCAGAAAGCAAGTTACCAAAACAAAGAGTCATGTCACAGGACATAAAAAGCTAACACAAAAGCTCCCCTCATTGGCCATACATGGAACAATTTCAGCATCAAAAAGAATAATGACTGCAATTTATTGAAATATGCAGAACATATAAAATCCATGAGCTGATGATACTCATACTAAAAAAAGACATGCAAAACAGAAACAAAAACAAGACCTTTCATGAATTATTAATGGAGAACACTGGGGTACTAAATTCTTACTCCAGAAATTGGCAATTAAAGGGAAATATGAACATTTATCCTTTTTTTCCTGCTAAACCATATTTCATGGAAACAACCTTAACAGATGAGAAAAAGTTCATCCATGCAGAGTAACTACAGTTAATTAATGTAAAATGAGTAATAGAGTTATAAAATCACCATTTTCAAACTATTAATTAAAGAAATCATTAAGGCGGAGATTATAAATGAATGAAAACATTAGGAAATAAGTTGATTGGGAACTTTACTACAGATGTAGTAAGCTGTGATATCTTAATTCACTGGTCAAGCTTATCTCTACTAATAATAGCAGGACAACCTGTCATTAGGTGCCACATGATTTAACACAATGTAAAGGACACATTACCACTTACAAAGTATTCTTAAAATACTTTTCTCTCCTAGATAATCTCAAGAACTCCCAAATCTACACTTTAGATCTCCAGCCTAATACCAGCTTACACTAGATGTATCTACTTACACTTAACAGAGACCTCAAATACGATGAGTCAGAAAGTCAAAGTAATATCTTCTATCATTTTTTCCATTTTCCTGTATTCCATTTCTTGGTCAGTGACATGAGCACCCACTTAGTTATCAAACAAAACAAAACAAAACATATTTCACTTAAACAGTTACTGGGCACCTACTCTATCCCAGACATTACGTTCAGCAATTTTGATACAAATGAACAAGGCAAAGACTACCATCCTCAGTCTAATGGAGAAGCCCAAGCAGGTATGTTCAAAGCAATGAGGTAAGAGGTATACTAGAAGTATGTGAAGGAAGTTAAGAAAACTAAAAGCTAACTCAATGATAGAGAGATACTAAGAAAAGTTTCATAGAGGAAGTATTGCCTGGACTTAATCATGAAGAGTGACAAGGTCAGGTTGACAAAGAGGAAAAAGAGAGAGGAAGCACAGGACCAACAAACTTGGTGAGAAATCTCATTTAGGAACTGGCAAGAACTGACAACCTTTAGACAGAAAACACATAGAATTAATGAGAGAAAAGTAAAAAGGGAAGCAGTGCCCAAATGACAAAAGGATTTATAGTTCGTGTTAAAGAATTTGAACTTCATCCTAAAAGCAGTGGAGAGTGATTAAATATTTATAAGAGAAGATATGATTAGATTTGCCTTTTAGAAAGAGAAATATGGCAAGGTATTTAGAACTGTAGCCAATGTGGTATACTAGAAATAGTATGGAGATTGAAGTCAGATTCAATACGAATTCTAGCTTCTCCACTTACTTCATGAATTTGGAGTTTTAATTTCTGAACTTCAATTTCCTCAGTGTTAAATGCAAAGCATGAAATAAGATGATACTTAGTCTTAGTGCATGATTATATGCAATAATTTTTCCTCCAAGGCAGCTCAATTAGAAGCTTGCAATGATAGCTATGAATTCAACAAAAATAACTAGAAGGGGCATCTTCGCACTCACTGAAGAAGGGAATAGAGAAGGAAGAGATTGGAGAGGAGTGAAAAAAATTGATTCAGGTTATAGTCATGAGGTTGAGGTTTCTGTACAAATAGTAAAATAGAGGTATTCTATAGATGGAATAGGAGTTTGGAATTCAGAAGTGAGGTCTGGAAGGAATATATTCAATTTAGAAATCATCGGTATATAGATGATGGCTAAAGATGAGGAGATAATATTTTCTTTATGCACAATTCAAAGACATCTTCAAGTACATCACAGTTTTTCATGCCTCTGTCCCTCTTTGCATGTTCTTTCTGCTCCTCTTTCCTCCTGTCAAAAACTCCTACTCACCGTTCAAAACAATTTGTATTTCATTTCTTCTGTGATGCTTGCTCTGATTATCCCAGGAAGAATAAAGTTTCCACAGTATTTTTATATTTGCTTTATAATAGAAAAAAATATGTATTTTTAAAATATCATTTTTGATAGACTGCAAGCATCTTGAGGAAAGAGATTAGGTTTTTCTTTTTGTTTCCAAGGAAGATTTATATTAAAACATTTATGTGTTAAAGCTTCACCGTTTCTTAAGAAATTCTAGAGTCTACTACCAGAATAAGTGCTTAAGGAGTAAGAACCAAAGACAGGACAATATATGATGCTGAAATGTACTTTATACTAAATATGAATTCATTGGGCTCCTTAAATTAACTCTTTTACCAACTTAGGAAAAAAAGGTTTTCTGTAAGGTATCTTCAGAAAAACATATTAATTTGAAAAATAGTTATCAAATGTAATATCTGTCATATAGAAGACAAAATATATGTGGCTATGCTTCTCAAGATTATTAGGTGATTCCTGTCACCTTGTCTACAGCCTTGGTCACATTATACCTAGATGTTCTGGTTTTGTTCTTGGGGTTCTCCCTGACAGTTCTGGTTTTATACAAGAAAGAGATTCAGAAACCTCACCTCTATAACCAATATGCATCCCATTACTAATCGAAGAGTGGTTTATTTGGATGCAAAACAGATTGTAAAGACCAACAAAATGTATGGAATTAACTAGAGAAATAATTCTTTAAAACATGAATGTACAAATGTTGAAATTTTCATAACTTCAAGGACTTAGTTCTAGTTCTTTCACATTATTTCCAATATAAGTGAAAATTAACTTATATTTGACCTACAGTGGCTGAGGTAAGTAAATTTGCAAATCTGAATTCTAAAAAAAAAAAGTTATGGTTAATTCAAAGCCCTCCCCTGGATGAGTAAATATATATTAAGGCATCACACAGAGCACAAGGGGATGGTCTCCCCAATCCTCAATTCTCTCAATCATATATTCTTTCTCTCTCTCTCTCTCTCTCTCTCTCTCTCCTTCCCTCCCTCCCTCCCTATTTCCAATAATTAAGATTTTAATTTCAAAATATATCCATAATATCTTTTTTTAAAAATGGTTAAAACCCTACTTACAAAAACAAGTTACCTTTATATGCAGTAAAAACATTCCTTCTTTGTCAAGGTTTATTTTTCAATCTTCACCTAAGGCTGGTAGCCGGCAGCATCGTCATTAAAGATAAGGGTTTTCTTCATTGAAATATTCCACACGTCTCTCTGTCTATCTAGGTATGTTTTACAGCCTAAACATTATAAACCTTAGAGCAAGTTCCACTGTTGTAGGGCTGAAGGTGCTGATCTAGTTCTAAGATTTTCCATCCCTCTCAGCAGATCCTGGAGAGGCAAGGGGGATGCTGCAGAGCAGTCATTCTTGCCATGACTCCTGGTCTTGAAGCCTCAGTCACACTGATTGCAGCACTTGGTAAAGGAAGGGGTGCCAATGAGAAGATGAACATCAAAGAGGTGAGAGCCACATTCAACCCAAAGATTTATACCTGGAGTGTAGGAACGCATGGGTTCTATCATTGCGTACTAACAGAGCCCTCCTGGCCTCATAGGAGAGCCAAGGCCTTTAGGTACCTATATACCTTGTGAATCCCATCTCCAATATTCCTAAGGGTCATTCCCTAATCCACTGTCTGCGCCTTCTCCTGGCACCAGTGTGGCTACAGTAAAGAAGAGGACTAGCAGAGATAAAACTGCAGCAGTAGAGCCACCAGGGATGCAGCTCGGACCTCTGCCAGGGCATGGTGTTCAAAGCCTCCCCAGTGGCCCAGCATACTGCTTTGGTGCCAGCTCCTTGCCTGTCGGAAACTCCTCCCCACTTCTCGCTCCCCACCCTTGGTTTCTCTGTTCTCTTTCCGTCCATAGTAGAGAAGGTGCACTCTACAAAGACACAAAGCCATGACTCCAGCACCAACCTTGGAACCATTTTATTCATCCTGAGTTCCTGAAACAGGGCCAGGCCCTTAGCAACATCCAATCAACATTTGCCAAATGAACGATGCTGCATCTCTACGCCTCTAAAACATGTCATAAAACAGAACGTAAGTGGTAGTATACATAGAAAAGGGACACAGCACATTTTGAAATTTAATCAACAAATTAATGAATCTTCTGAAAGGCAAGAGAAAGAAGAAACAATATAAAACAGTAAGCACCATGATCATCTATGAAGAAGGGAGTAATAGGCCAAAATTCTGTGTTTACAATGAAAATAACTGTTGACACTTCTTTATATCTACTGTTTTCTCAGTGATAGAGGAGGGACATGGAGTTTACATTATAATGTAGGGAACAGAAAAATAATAGAAGAATGAAGAAGCTGGGTCTTCCAAAAATTTTATGTGCCACCACTAATCACCTTGTCTTTGATTTCCCTCCTCTCTTGATTATGTCAATGACACATACTAAAAACCTAAAAGATCCCAACTGAGAAAATATTGAAGCAACTATAGGAAAAACAAGGTTCTGTTCCAAGAATCATTCATGCAAGGAACACTTATTTACAACTCAGGCTTTGAGATGGGGATACAATGTTAAACAAGACAGCTGTGGTCCCTGGCCTCATATAAAGGGTTGTCTAGAGAGAAGAATCAAGCTACTGTAATACCATGTGATACCTGCTACAAAAGGGTGCTGGGGAAAACAGTCACATTCCTTAGGGTTGAGAATTCAGAGAAAGCTTCTCAGAAGAAGTAATACCTAAAAAGAGACTAGAAGAGTGGAATTCAGCGACATAAAGGGGAAGCCCAAGGGGAGCAACCTAAAGGGAAAGCGTCCCAGAGGGTGTACAGAAGAGCTCGTCTTTCATGGGACTTAGTGTGCAGTCCCTCCCTTGTTTGCTCTCATTTTTGAATAAGATGATTCATAAAACACTGCTGACATTTCTATTAGGGCTAAATGTATGAATCACTTCTACAATAAAAGGATTCCACAAAGATTCGGGGGGAAAAAGTTTCAGTTTCTCTACTTATTCAATACAATCTTTCTGAGAACTCAGTCTTCCCAAGTCGGGCCAAGAACATAGCATAATAAATAGCCTGGTGATATACTGTGGGTGGAGAAATTTGTTTGTTTGTTTGTTTGTTTGTTTGTTTAATTGGGAAAGATCTAAAATTCCCTCAGTTTATCCATAGCTTTGTAACCTGAGAGACCAAAGCAAATAAGATGGATATAGAGTGACACCTACTTTACATTAACTTATTTCCCCCAACTAAATTTTGAATTTCTCTTGTTTAGGGATTTTTCCTTGAAAGCCCCATATTACGGTAAGTATAAGACAGAAATGTTTATTAAGCAAATGGATAAATTGTTCAGTATATTTTAGAGAAATATCATGGTTTCTGAAATGTCTACTTTTTTTGTTGTTTTTTGTTTGTTTGTTTTATTAATGTCAGTCACCTCCCCTTGTGACCCAGCTTGGTCTTGGGAGATGAGGGTGACTATGGATAGGAAAAGTCTCCTTCCAAAACATACATACAAAATAGACTCAAGAGCTCCCTGAGCTGCCCCATGGGACAGCTCTGGTTGATGTGACAAAATCTAGGAGTTTCATGCTGCTCTGCCTCTGTTCTACAGTGCCAAGGTTGTATTCACACACAGGAGCAACATCAGCCTCATCAACATCAAAAATCTCACACACACACACACACGCACACACACACACACGGAGGCAGGGCTGCAAAATGGTCAGAACACACATGTGAGAGTCTGACTGCCTAGATCTGAATCTTGACTCCGGCACTTACTAACATATGGCCATAGGCAAATTACTTAGCATCTTCCTGCTTCATTTTCTAATCTATAAAATAAGTAGAATATTGGATCTACCTCAAAGAGTTCATTGTTTCCCCACATTCATTAAATTATTAGGTAGCTGGCTGTCTTCATCTTCTCCCAAAATTCTTCTATTGCCCAAAAAGAATTTAGATACCACATCCAAATCAATTTAAACCTCGAGCCTTCTGGTGATTTTCTTAGTAACAGTGACCTTCACATCTAACGTATTTTGACAACTTACTTTGCCTTGAATCTTATCACTCAAATGATATCTCATACTTTCGAACCACAGACTCATTAACTTCTATATTTCTTATGCTTTCATTCTCATTATACTTCCCAGAAACCTCGAATTCACTCACTAATTCAGTAAACAAGAAAGTATGAAATGCCTTTTTTTATCTCAGCCACTGTTCCCTCGATTCTTCAATTTTCCTTCAATTTGTAAGACCCCTTCTAGCCCCAATATCCTTTTCTTCCCAACATAGGTCTAAATGTAGTTAATTAGTTGAACTTCTTTCTTCCTTAAACCTTCAAATTCATTGAACACATATTTTTCTGTTTAAAGTCTCAGTTTCCTCAAAGGAAGGCATATATTAATTCTCAATTTGCCCTTGGGCAGTTTCATCTTTCAGAAGGTTAAAGAAGTAATAAGCAAAATTGTTTGACTAGATAACATACTGGAGGTTAGAAGTTAACTTGTAATTCTCACTTCATACCACATATTAAGTAAATCTCAGGTTATTTATGGCTTCAACCATTTTTTTTTTTAATTCAATGATTACAACAGGACAAAAAAAAATGGCGTAGATGATAGAGGCTCTGTTCATCTCTCTGGCAACCAAATCAAAGTTGTGACAGAAATAAGGAGCAGCAGCAAGGAAAATCGCCTAGAATCTAGATGAACAAGATATACAACTAGGGAGAGAATAAGAAACCACCCTGCAACAGGAAGGGGTAGGATGAGGTGAGGACACAAGGCTGCTCAGTCCTGAGCAGCTGAGTGAGATGGAGGCCATAACAGTGGCAGCTGACAGCTACAGATGCCTCTTAAAGGGGCCGTGTCCACAAGTGGACTTCTGTGGTGATGGACCTGCTCACTCTGAGTGCCAGTGCTGGTAGGCTATGCAGGGAGCACCAGGGACTTACAGGGGGACACTGAGTTGTCAGAGTGAGGACCAGAGGCAAGACTTGCTCTGTACAGAAGTGCTGGTGTTATCCATTGACCCTTTGTTGAGCCCTCCCTCCACCCAGTGCATGGACACAGCTTTGCCATAGCTGAGACATCAAACTGGATGAGAGAGGTTGCTCCACTCAGAAGATTCCCTGAAACTCTGCCTCCCCCAACTCAGGGCCCCACCCAAGCCACACCCAGGTGTATCCTCTGGGAATCAGGTGCCCCTTGCTAAGCAGCACTCACACTGGAGGCAGCTGGCCTCAGTTTCTAGTATGGTTTCTTGAGGCAACTATAAGCACAGTATCTGGATTGCTTACTGAATCGTAACAGGTGACCTCAGAGGGTCACAGGCTGGAGCTAAACTTGTCCTGCAGCTAAACTCCTCTCATGACTGTGCCCCTGGATACCTACTTCACAAAGCCACACTAATAAGACTAGGAGACTTAAGAGACTTAAGAGCTTTGCACAGTACATAGAAAAGCAGCCAAAATGGGAAGATAAAGAAGCAGAAACCATATGAGAGAACAGAATAGAGATCCAGAAATAATGGAGTGAAGCCATCTCACAGATGCTGAGTTCAAAATACTGGTTATAAAAAGGCTCAATGAACTTATGGGAAGTGTAGGTGAATTCAGTGAGAACTTTAACAAAGAGATAAATAACACAAAAATATAAATGGAAATTATAAAAGGGAACCAGTCAGAAATGAAGAACACATTATCTGTATATTAAATGGAATCAGTATATTAAATGGAATAAACAGAGTGAATAAAGAACAGGATCAAATGACCTATATGGGGAAACCAAGGACACTCAATCAAAATGGCAAGAGAAAAGAAGCCAAGACTATACTAATAATTTAAGTAGACTATAGGACACTATTAAATGTAAAAGGAAATAGACATAAAACCCCAGGAAGCTCAAAGAGTCCCAGAAATCAGGAACCCAAAGAGGCCCACACCAAGAAACATCATAATCAAAATGCCAAAGGTTAAATACAAAGAGAGAATCTTAAAATCAGCAAGAGAAAAGCAATTAATTACCTATAAGGGAGCACCCATAAGACTGGCAGCTGATTTCTCAAAAGAAACTATGCAAGACATAAGGGTTTGGCACAAAATATTCAACATAATAAAAACCCAGGATCTACAACCAAGCTTACTTTATCCAGCAAAGCTCTCATTTAGAGTTGAAGGACAGATAAAGAGCTTTCAAGACAAAAATAAGCTAAGGGAATTTATCAACACCAAGCCAGCATCACAGGAAACCTTGGAGGGACTTTTTTAAGAAGAAAAACATGTGTCAAAAATATGAATAACTAATGGTAATAACAACATTCCTATCAATAAGTACCTCAGATGGAAAAGAATTAAGTGCTCTAACCAAAAGACAAAGTGGCTGAATGGATAAGAAAACAAGACCCCTATGTATGCTGCCTATAAGAGGCTCACCTCAGATTAAAAGAGACACACAGACTAAAAGGGAGAGGATGGAAAAAGATATTGCCTTGATGGACCTAAAAAGTAGAAAAAGACAAATATTGCATGATTTCACATACATGTGGAATATAAAGAACAAAATAAATGACAACAACAAAAGTGGAAATAAACTCACAGAGAATATTTTGAGGACTACTACTAGATGGCAGGGGATTTGGGGGTATGAAAAAAAGCAAAGGGATTAAGAGGTACAAATGGATAATTGCAGAGTAGATATGGAGATGTGGAGTGTAGCATGGGGGGAAGATGGTTAATAACGTAATATGTAAGCAAGAAGAGGGTACTAAATTTAGTAGGGTAATAGCTTTGTGAGTTATGTGGATCTCTGATTACTATGCTGTACAACTGAAACTGGTATATTATTGTATGCCAACTATACTTGAAAACAAAACTCATGGAATTGTACTATGTAAACACAAGCAACTAATTGTCTATTATATTTCTATAAAGCTGAGAAAAAAATAAAATAAAAACCAACTATTACAACAATCTCAAGGGATATAGTCCCAATGACCCCTTCTTTTAAAAATATAGAAGGCCAACTTCAGCTAAAGAAGAGATAAATGGTAAAGACTCTTAAAAACAGAATGATGAAAATTACTGAATCCACTTAACTATACTACCAGCCAAAACAAACAGAACTATGGAGATTATTGTTAGAAAATAGAATGTAAATATTATAAACTACGATAACATAGGAATATTCGAATAACAAAAGTTGAAGGAGGGCAGAGAGATCTCTATCATTTTTAAACTACTATTAAAATATGCTTTTGAAACTCATATATAACTAATGCATACACATACATTAAAAAATGTTTTAAACTGAACAGAATCGACATTTTTAGAGACTTTCATCCCCAAAACACCAGATAAGACATTCTTCTCTAGGGCACATGGAACATTCTCAAGGCTAAACCATATGCTGGGACATAAAACTAACTTTAACACATTTAAGAAGATTGCAATCATACCAGCATATTCTCTGATCATAATGCTTTGAAACTGGAGATCAACTGCAAAAAGAAGCAGGAAAAACTACA
This sequence comes from Rousettus aegyptiacus, assembly GCF_014176215.1. Taxonomy (NCBI): domain Eukaryota; kingdom Metazoa; phylum Chordata; class Mammalia; order Chiroptera; family Pteropodidae; genus Rousettus; species Rousettus aegyptiacus. The sequence goes on from NW_023416308.1 coordinate 43,675,283, forward strand.
AATGTTCTTCAGCAGCATAAACGATATGCTGCTAAAGGACAACTAGGTCAAAGAAGAAATAATGAAGAGTTCAAGAGATACATGGAAACAAGTAAGAATGAAAATACAACATATCAAGCTTTTAGGATACAGCAAAAGTGATAATAATAGGAAAGTTCATGTCATCACAAGTCTATCTCGAGAAACAAAAAAAATCCCAAATAAACAACCTAAATGAAGTCTTAAAAAACTAGAAAAAGAACAAATGAAGCTCAACATCAGCAAAAGGAAGGAAATAATAAAAATTTGAGCAGAATTAAGTGAAATTGAGAACAAAAAATAGAAAAAATTAATGCAACACCAAGAGCTGGTTCTTTGAAAAGATCAATAAAATTGACAAACTCCTGCTAGACTCACTAAAGAAAACAAGAGAAAAGACAAACTCAGAAATAAAAGAGGAGAAGCTATAACGGATATGATAAAAATACAAAGGATCATACGAGAATATTATGAAAGACTATATTCAATAACCTAGAAGAAATGGACAAGTTCTTAGAAATATACAACCTTCCTAGACTGAATCACGAAGAACTGGAAATTTTAAATAGACCGATCAACAGTAAGAAAATTAAAACAACCATCAAAAACCTCCCAAAAAGTAAAAGTCCAGGACCAGATGGCTTCTCTAGAGAATTCTACCAAATAGTCAAAGATGATTTAATACCTGTTTCTCTCAAATGTTTTCAAAAAACTAAAGAAGAAGCAATACTTCCTAACTCATTTTATTAGCTCAGCATTACCCTGATACAAAAATCTGGTAAAGATAACACACAAAAAAAGAAAACTACAGACCAATATCTCTCATGAACACAGATAGAAAAATCCTAAATAAAATACAAGCAAATCAAATATAGCAACATATTAAAAATATTATACATCACAATCAAGTGGGCTTCATCCCAGGGGCACAAGGATGGTTCAACATACACAAATCGATTAATATGATACACTATATAAACGAATTTAAAAATAAGAATCATGTGATTATATGAATAGATGCAGGAAAAGCCTTTGAAAAGATATAGCATTCATTTATGATCGAAACACTTCACAAAATTGGTATAGAAGGAAAGTACCTTAATATCATAAAGGCCATCTATGACAAACCCTCAGCCAACATTACACTTAATGGTGAAAACTACAAACCTTTCCACTAAGATCAGGAACAAGACAAGGCTATCTGCTATCACCACTGTTATTCAATATAACATTGGAGGTCCTAACGGGTGCACAGGCAAGAGAAAGATACAAAAGGCATCCAAATAGGAAACAAAGAAGTTGAATTGTCTCTATTTGCAGATGACATGATTCTCTATATAGAAAACCCTAAAGACTCCACAAGAACACTACTAGAAACAATAAGCAAATACAGTAAAGTTTCTGGATAAAAAAATCAATCCACAGCGTTCTTACATTCTAACAATGAATCATCAGAAAAAGTGGAAAAAATCATTTCTTTTGCAATTGGAACAAAAAGAATAAAATATCTAGAAATAAATTTAATGAAACATGTAAAGGACCTATATAATGAAAACTATAATACCCTATTAAAAGAAATTGAAGAAGATATAAAGAATCCATGTTCTTGGATTGGAAGAATCAACATAGTTAAAATGAACTTATTACCTAAAGCATTATACAGATTTAATGCAATCCTCATCAAAATTCCATCACCATTTTTTATAGAACTAGAACAAAAAATCATCAGATTTGTATGGAAGCACAAAAGACTCCAAATCACCAAAGCCATCCTAAGAAAAAAGAACAAGGCTGGAAGCATCGCTCTGCCTGACTTTAAGTTACAAAGAGACAATAATCAAAACAGCATGATATTGGTAGAAAAACAGACACACACACCAGTGGAACAGAATCAAGAGTCCAGAAGTAAACCCATGTTTACATGGACAAAAAATTTTTGACAAAAGAGCCAAAAACATACAGTGGAGAAAGGAAAGCCTCTTCAATAACTGGTGCTGGGAAAATTGGAAAGCTACCTGCAAAAGAATGAAACTAGACTGTTGTCTCTCACCACACACCAAAATTAACTCAAAATAGATTAAGGACCTAAATATAAGACCTGAAACAATAAATTGCATAGAATAAAACATAAGAACTAAACTCATGGACCTTGGACTTAAAGAGGATTTATTGAATTTGACCTCAGGCAAGGAAATAAAAGCGAAAATAACTCTTGGGACTATATCAAACTAAAAAGCTTCTGCACAGCAAAAGAAACCATCAACAAGGTAAGGACAACCATCCGAATGGGAAAATATATTTGCAAGCAATACCTCCAATAAGCGCCTAATATCCAAAAGATATTACAAAGAACTCAAAGAACTCATACAACTCAACAACAACAACAACAACAAACGGTCTAATCAAAAAATGGGCAGAGGACCTGAACAGATACTTTCCCCAAGAAGACATACAATTGGCCACAAACACATGAGAAGATGCTCATCACTGCTAGCTATTAGAGAAATGCAAATCAAAACCACAATGAGATACCACCTCACACCTGTTAGAATAGCTGTTATCAACAAAACAAGTAACAACAAGTGCTGGAGAGGACGCAGAGAAAAAGGAACCCTCATACACTGCTGGTGAGACTGAAAATTGGTACAGCCACTATGGAAAACAAAATGGAGGTTCCTCAAAAAGCTAAGAATTGATCTACCAGATGATCCAGCAATCCCTCTACTGGGTATTTATCCGAAAGACTTGAAAACCCATATCCAAAAAGATATTTGCACACTGATGTTCATAGCAGCATTATTCACAGTGGCCAGGATGTGTTAGCAACCAAAATGTCCTATGATAGATGATTGGCTAAAGAAGCTGTGGCACATATATGCAATGGAATATGACTCAGCCATAAGAAGAGGTGAAATACTGCCATTTGGAACAACCTGGATGGACCTCGAGATAATCATGCTAAGCAAAACGAGTTAGACAGAAAAAGTTGAAAACCACGTGATATCACCTATATGTGGAATATAAACCTAAAATCAACAGACAAACAGGACAAACAAATAGAGACTCATGGACATGGACAATGGATTAGTGGGGTTACCAGTGGGCGGGGGCAGACAGAAGGTAGATAGGGTAAAATGAGTCAAACATGTGGTGACAGAAAGAAATCTAATTATGGGTGGTGAAAACACAATCCAATATATATATGCCTTACTGTTGAATTGTATACCTGAAACTTACTGGATTTCTTTAATCAATGTCACCATAATAAAAATAAATTTAATAAATAAATAAATAGAGATGAATAAATAAATAAAACGGAAAAATGCCTTGCAGATTTAAACAACAGAAAACATTTCAAATCATTAAAAGTGAGAATTAGGCTTTATTCAAAGATATAGGAATACTTTATAATAGTACAAAAAATTTAAATGCACCTCTCTAAGCTTAAAATTTTGAAAATAAGGATGAAACATGATTGCCTAAAAACACATAAACTTCCAGAAATGACTTGAGAAAGTAGTTCATTTAGATATCAATAACCATGGAAGAAATTGAATTTTTTACCTAGGGAATAACTCCGAACACTGTACCATGTCTTACTGGTGAGTTCCAATGGAGCTTTAAGGAAAGATAATTCACATATAATTTAAACTGTTCCAAAGCATAGAAAAAGATGGCACACTTCCCAATTCATTTTCCCAAACCAGCAATACTCTAACAAATAGAGCACAAAGAAGAAAATCACAAACTAATCTCCCTATTAATATAAATAACATGCTAATCCAGTAGCATGTTAAATATACCAGTCAATTAATTAGTCACTTCAATACCTCAGAAGATTAAAAAATAATGATTTTAATAAATGCAAAGATTAAAAAATAATTAAAATAAATTCAACATTAAAGTAAATACAAAAGCTTCCTAATTCTAGAAGAAAACCTCCTTAATCTATTAGAAAGTAGTTATTGCATATAAATAGCCAATATTATAGTTAATGATAAAATACTAGAGACCATTCCCATTAAACTCAGAAACAAGAGCAGTGGGCTCATTATTACTTGGCACTTTTCTAGAAGTTCTAGCCAATGCAATAAAGACCTGAAGAATTTTTTTAATTGATACATTTTAGAAACATGGGGACAAATTAATCTCTATTTTCAAATAATGCTTCTCTAAATAGAAAACCTAATAAATCAAATGAAAATTCACTAACACAAGTCAGTAAGGTAACTTGTTTAAAAATATACAAAAGTCAACATTTTTTTTACTCTATGCCACTAGTAATAAGATCAGAAATTTAACAGGAAAAAAGCCTTATTTTATACAACCATCAGAAACATAAAATGCTTATGAAACACCTTAGCAAGAAAAGTAAAACATCTTATATAAGGAAAACTACCAAACTTTATGGAGACCCAGAAATGAAACCTGTTTATTAGAATGTTTGATATCATAAACATTAAGGCATTTTTAATGAAAATACCAATGAAATGTTTAAAAAGTTAATGCAATAATTCCTTTGTTTATTTGAAAGGAGAAACAAGTTATATTTTGCATAAATTACTTTAAAAGATGTGTAATAAGATCATAAAAGATGTATAATATCGACTTTACTAAATATTAAAATATACTAAGAAGATATATAAATTAGAACTATAGAGCATTTTGACAGGAACAGAATCAGAATTATATATAATCATTTCCTCTATAATAAAAATGCCATCTTGAATTAAAACAACCTTCTCTGAAAGGAGTAATTATTCTCATTTAACAGAGGAGGAAAAGTGAGGATCAGGAAGTAAAGTAACTTGCTCTTGGTCACCCAAATAGCACCCAGCTAGAAAATGTTATTAACAACGATTAATTCTTGGAGATGGAATTATCAATAATTATTTTTCTACATGTCATGATCCCTTTCTATAACAAATAGAAATAATAAAGATAATATTTTCAAAACATTAAACTGATAGAAAATTCATTCCCCATATGTTGTTATCCTGCCTAATCAATGGTATTCGTCACTTTGAAGAACAAGAGAAGTATTACTCAGTTTTCATCTTCAAATCAGAATTGTGAAACACAAAAACAGAGAAGATTTGGAAGTTAAGTTTGTTGGTTTGCTTGTTTACTTGTTTGTTGAGTAGACAAACTCTAGCAAAGGTATTTAATACCCTTCATATAGAGAGCAAGTCAAGTATGGCCAACTGGATCGGAGTCTTACAAAATCTGCAGAATAAAGAGGAAAGAAAAGAGGGTATTCCCATCCCCTAAAGAGAAAAAGTACAAAGCCCTTTGGGCACTAGGGAAAGAAGCTGAAGGAGAAGAAAGAGAGTCATCAAGAGAAGTCTTCGATTCTTCCCCTCCATCACAGTCAAACTTTGGGAAAGATGCGATAAAAATACCTCAGGTAGTTTGAGTCATGCCAAAAGCAAAGAAAAGGTTCAAATCTCACTTTCCATTTGGAATTTTGATAAAAGAATGGCTTGCAGGTCCACTGTGCCAACACATAGCGGAGTGAAAACAATAACATGGGTAAGTGCCACCATGGGATGGAAGAGTGATAAGGGGAATGATTTGCTGGATCACATAAGGTCACCAGCATCAGTAAACATCAAGTGGGAGCTTAGTTATCAGTAGTATATGGCAGAGAACTTTCCCAAGAGCAATACCCACCTTGCATTTCCTTTGACTGGAAAACAGGCCACAAGCTCCACCAGACACAAAGGCATCAATGGCATATGCAGAAAGGACAGAAGCAGACACTCAAAGATGAGGTGGCATGAGTCACACATCGGAGTTCAGTAAAAACCAGCAGATGAAGATGCTGATAGAAATCTCTCCTGCTTCCAAGAGGTCATGTATGCTTCTCTCTGTGTCCCAAAGCACCAGGAACAGAGAAAGAGAAGGAAAGAAGGGTGATCAAGGGGGATATAGCAGGGAGAAGAATCCTCCAAGACTATTTATGAAAGAAAAAAAAGAAAAGGGGGTAGGTTGGTTGGGAGAGGAGAGAGGAAGAGGAAGAGGAGGAGAAGGAAGGAAGGAAGAAAGGATCAGAACAATACCATTTGAAACTGGGAAAAACATTGACCTGTGATGAGAAATTTTACTTCTGCCCCCTCAACAGCAAGAGCAATATTAAGCAAGTCATAGAAAAGTTAGAAAGCTACATTGTTTTATACATCCAAGTTCCAGTTTATTGATTTTTGATCCTGCTGTTTTTCCTAAGAATATCTATCATGTGTTTCACACTTAAGGTGTGCCTGGCACTGTGCTAAATGTTTTACATTTATATTATATTCCATACAACAATCTCAAGAGGCAGGTGTCATCATTATCCTTGGCCTATAGAAAAGCAAATTGAGATTTAGAAAGGTTAAGTAAATTTGACAAAGATCAGACAGCAAATAAGTGACAGGTCAAAGATTTGAACCCAATGCCAGAACCCTCACTCTAAAACCACTATGTAATGCTACCTATGTACTACTATGATGATCATTCTTCAGATGTTAAAGAACCAAGGCAATCTGGCTAAAGATATGCCAGTTCTTATCTCTTGAATAATTTTTTAAGTATTTTAACAAATCTATTTATTGAAAACTTAAATCTTACTGCTGCTTTTATAACAATGGAAAACACAGGGAGTACACAAACCAGATCAGAGTAGTGGACAGTGAAAGAATAAAAAGATAACAGAATATAAAGTAAGTTCGGCAAGATTTCGTGAATAGAAAATTTGTGAAAGAAAAGCTGGAAAAAGGAGTAAAATTATTGGTAGCTAGACACTGGGAGCAGTAAGAAAAACCTAACTGCTGTAATCTAGCAGTGTGGGATTACGACTAACAACTGGCTAAGCGAATTAGTATGGAGCCCCAAAAAGTACGCTGAAAAAAACTTTTGTAGACTGTATATGCTCAGATCTCATAAGACAATCACCCCTCCTACTGGAAAAAGGGTTAAGAAATGACACACATACAGAGTAGTGTTGGACAACCAAAGTCTTAGTGTGCTCAGATTCAGAAGACAATGGCAGAAGGCATGGGAATGACAGATTAGACAATGTGATGGTATTTGGTGTGTGTTACAAGGGCAAGGCAGTTGTGTAAGACTTCAGTAGTTGTAGGCAACTAAGCACCTTGCACTTGCTTTCACAACAGGGATGAATAACTAACTAAAGGAACATAACTTGCTGTTATGTAGGGAGGAGGGGAAGGAGGAAGAAGATTGACACATGTTCGAAATAGAGCTAAAACTAATGGAAAACTCTCCAAAATCTCAAATAAACAAGCAGGTATGGATTCCTTCATTTGTAAGATTTCCTGGGTATTTTCTGAAATCCTTTCATGAGCACTTAGTTAACATCTAGACTTCAGAGATAGCTCTAACTGCCTGGCTCAGTTTGTTAAACCCCCATTTTGACCAGGCCAGTATCTTGAGTGCCGCATGTCAGTCCACTGCCTTGTTTCAGAGCTAAAGGCTGCATTCCTAACCTCAGGATCAATGGTAATGAACCTGTACACTACTGTCTTTCATATTTGAATTTTCACTAGGCTGTGTACTACTTAAGAGAAGATATTTTTGTCATCTCTATATTCCATGAATATAGCTACAGTGCAGGCACTTGATAAGTGGGTGAGAAAGAAGCAGGCATGCAACCACCAGTTAGTAAGGAGCACAAATTGAGATTTTTAATGCGTCTTCCAGCTGAATCCTGTGTGTGGATATTCTTAACGCAGTACTTGTGCTACATTCCTCTACATACAGAGGAGAAGAAAAACAGAGCTGATTCTTCTGATACTTACAAGTATGTAGGAAGGGTTGTAACATAAACAACGGTGCCAAATATTGCTTATGGCGGCTGTTGGTTTTACCAGAGAGTGAAAAGGTAAAAGAAAAATGCAAGATTGAGTCCTCGACTTCCGATGGTTTGGAAGGGAGATGGATTTCGGAAATTTGTAAACTGAATTAAATGCCATCAATGACCACTTGCAAGGAGATTCTACACCAGTATAGTTATTATGCCCCATAAGTTTTTAAATGTACTTTTATTCTACATTAATTTTTAAAATTCAAGCTTAGTTTTTTTAAGTTTCTTTAAATGAGATATTTCTATGCACTTGATATTTCTATGCATTTCTATGCAAAATATAGAAATGATCTGAGTGTACATTGATGGATGAATGGATAAAGAAAATGTGGCAGTATGTACACAAACATACACACACACGCACACACACACACACACCATAGTGGAATATTACTTAGCCATAAAAAAAAAGAAATCTTGCCATTTGTGACAACATGGATGGACTTTGATAGCATTATGCTAGGTGAAATAAGTGAGAGAGATAAAGACAAATACTTATGATCTCAATTATACTTTTTAAAAAGAGAGCTCACAGATACTGAGAATGGATTGGTGGTTGCCAGGATAAAGTAGATGAAGGCATTCAGGTCAAAAGGTACAAATTTCCAGTTATAAAGTAAGTAAGTCATGAGGAACCTTGTGGCAGTGGGCAAAGAAACATCTGATTATTGGTGTTACTCTTATATCGTAAGTCAGGGGACAAAGTAGATGTACAGTTCATCCTAGCTAGATATCTAGATTGGTGGTCAGAGGTGTTTCATTCCTGGGGTACATTAAAAAAAAAGTCATGGGGCTATAACGTACAGCATGGTTGGTAACTATCATTAATAATACCATATTGCACGTTTCAAAGTTACTAAAAATATAGATCCTAAAAGTTCTCATCATAAGAAAAAACATTTTATAACTAGGTATAGGGATGGATGTTAACTAGACTTTTTGTGGTGATCATTTCACAATATATACAAATATTGAATCATTACTTATACACCTGAAAGTAATATGTTATATGTCAAATGTACCACAAAAATAAAAGAAGTTTTAAAAGAAGAAACGCCACTTCTCTGGTCCCACTCCAGACATTGGGGGTGGGGCCCAGATTTAGTATTGAAACTAGGCTTTCAGGTGATTCTGACCGTGCTAAACTTTGAGAACCATTGGTCTAGCCAACTTTCTTATTTGAGTGAAAAGTTTTCTTTAGGTCATTCAAGAGTAATAGTTGCGAGCTGGGATTGCAAAATTTTTCCATTGAAGGCTAAATACTAAACATCATTAGGCTTTGTGGGCCAAGAGGCAAAATCAAGGTTATGTAGACATTCATGCAATCCCTTAAAATGTAACCATTTAAAAATGTAAAAACCATTCCTAGCTGGTGAGCTGTACAAAAGCAGTTGGCAGGCCACATTGGCTGACCCTTTGTCAAGAGTTTGGGGCCAGGCAAAATTATAAAAAAAAAGGAGGGAGATGGGAGAAGAAGGAGGAGGAGGAGGAGGAGGAAGAGAACGAGAACAAGAACAAGAACAAGAACAAGCAGCAAGCAAGAAAAGAAAAAAGAAAAGAAAAGAAAACACATACTTCTAAAAGCAGAAAAAGAACATTCACATTCAATAGAAAATACATGGGCTCCATTTATCACTCTAAAGCATTTTTCAGTGAAAAATAAATATATCACCCAAGAGACGGACCCAATAGCAGCAAACAACATAGCCATCACCCTTGGCCAGCATGTCAGAACCCTTCCTATCAATGTTTTTATTCACAGGGTCAAAAAGCCATTGAATGTCTGCTCTTGAAAAGTCCTGACACCAAAGTGAGATGGAAACATTAACAATGTGCATATAGAAGGAGAGAGACTTGGTGACATTCATGGCTATATTAACTCACTTATCCTGAAGGACATGTTTTAAGATCTCTATGTGAATGTGGTTGATGCCTGGGATAAAACCATGGCACAGGGCACTAAAAACACCCACCCTGTAGACTGTGTGATTGGAAATGAGACTGAAACGTTTTTAACCTGCTAAATTACAAGTGCGGAAAATCACCAGGGACCACTCTCCATAGATACCCACATGGATACCACACTCTCCCAGTTTTCCTCCCACCTCTCTAACCATTCCTTTTCAATATTTACTGCTGGTTCCTCTTCCTCTTCCTACTAAAATACACCCCGATGTTGCTCAGGTTTTGTTTTAGACTCTCTTCCTATCTCATCTGCAGCTTTCCTCTGGGTGATCTCATCCATTCCCACTTAATTATCGTATATCAGCTGACCACATCTCAAACCCATATCTCTAGTATGGACCAGTCCAGAGCTCCTGAGCTTCAAACTGCTGTACCTAGCTGCCTATTAAACACCTCTACATGGCTGTCACTGTGTCCAAAAACTTAACTCTTCATTCCGACCCCTCCACTCAACATGCTTGTTACTGAAATTCGAAACCTATGAGTTGACCTTGATACCTCCCTCTCCTGTCACAATGAAATGATCAAAAAATTCTATTCTATCTCCTGAATGTCTCAAAATTGTCCACTGCTCTATATGCCCAAGACACCATCATTCTTTCCCTAACCACTGTAGTAGCCGCCTAACCACCCACGACAATTCTTGTCCCCTACCTTCACCAATCCATTCAAATCCAATTATATCAATCTCTGCCTTTAAAATCCTTTAAAGGCTGTAAAGCTTAGAGTGCCTTGAAAGGATGCGTTGGGACTAACTGTACCAGAGCCCTACAGAGGAGCGTACTAAAATATCGGCTTTTGAGTTGCACCAAAACCAAAACACCAAAGTATCTAGGGATGGGCCCAAAAAACTGAATCTTTAATCCCAAATCCCTACTATGGTTTATAGGTCTTCTATAACTTGACCTCTTACAGTTCCAGGCTAGGGTAGGTGTTCTGCAGGTTCAGGGTACCGAAGCTTGAGGTGCACGGTCTGGCAGCTGAAAGAATAGGCAAGGTGGGCAGATGCTTTCATTCAGGCATAGTAGGATGCAGCAAGGCACAGGCACAGCTCCAGCTCCCCACCACCACCACCCCAGCCTGCACTGGCGAGGCTGTTCTTATGACAAGGTGCACAATAGTGGTTTAAGGCCAGGTACTATAATCAATCACAATCTACAGGTTGTATAGGACACTGTAGCTAAGGCTGCCCAGAAATGGCACAGCTTGCTGGGAGGGAACCTGACTGCATCCATTTCGTTTGTCAGTCCCCTTGCCCAACAGTAGGGCACTTTATTCAGGATGCTGTCCCAAAGCACTCTATATTTCTTCTGGAGTAGCATTCATGACATCGGTTACTTTGTATTAAATGTCTGATTCTCTGACAGAGGGTAAGCTCCAGGAGGGAAGGCACCATGCCTGTCATGTTTACTGTTTATCCCTCATGCCCAGGACAGTGGGGCACGACATCAACATTGTTTAATATTCATCACTATTCGGAATCAAAGAGTATTTCACATAAAGGACTTTCTCCACTGCATGGCTGGTTAAAAATGCCTGAAAACATCTTCATTTGTTGATATAGTGTACAGACTGAGAAAAGAAAGGGCTCAGATAACAATGACTGGAGTAATTAATTAGCGGCCTAAAGGAGAAAGTTTAATCTTCAAAATCAAAGTAATTATTTGGAGGTTGATAACAAGCTCTTCTCCCGTCTCCAGTGAGAGCAAATGAACAGAAATAAGCTTTAGACTACATTCAGAGTTTCTGATCACACTTAGTGTAAGGGTAAATACAAATCTTAAAAGAAAAATGCTGAATTTTCTCTGGTGTAAAAGGGAAAGAGGCGCCCTCCACAGCTTGTCTTAGAGCATTTCCTTTAGAAAATTTGTAAATTCTTTCTCTTCTTGAGATGTACATAAATATTTTTAAAAGCTAAATAGGTCTGTTGTCAGTTTACCACCCAGGAATGTCTTTTGCAAAGACCTCCCTCGGAGCCATCTCTTTAAAATGTAAACATCAAGAAAGATAGTGCTCCTCTCTCCCTGTCTCTATTAGAGTTTAACGTGGGCATTTGGCTCCAATCTACCAGTCACAGAGATCTGAAAAGTTTAATTATTCTTCTGGATAACAGCAGTTAGCAAACACAGATGGTCACTCCAGTTACCAAGTAAATCTAGGATGAACTATGTCTGACATACGGTGCTATCGCACCTCTTACCTAAGGATTAGTTATCGTTTATCTTGAGAACATGAATATAATAGGTTGCATCTGCCTGGCTTTTTGAAACGGTGAGAGTTCTTCTGTCTTTACATTCTCTTTAGCTGATTGCCTGTGATCCACATCACATGCTGATTAAATGCTTATTCAGTAATAAAACTGTTTTGTCTTCTACTTTTAAGGAGATTTTGGGGGGCTGAGGGAAGATTTTTTTCAACTTTATTTCTCCAAGAGTACCAATCCCCAGCCAGACTGACCAAATGAAAGGTGGTGAACTTACATCCCAGAAGTTGTTTACCATTGGTGAAAACAGTGAAGCTGCTCGAGCATTTTATCAGGGCTGTGCACTGGGAGGGCCCTGCACAGCTGAGTTGGGGGTAAGAATACCCAGCCCCGAAAAACCAGTCTTTTGCACTAGTGGGTGACTTCTGCCCTCTGTCTCCCCTGACTCCTTCCTTCCGGTCTCAGCATTTCTTTAAAAACTCTAACATATTAGCAATGGAAAGCTCAGGACACTCTCTGACCCAGATCCATAGAGGGGCATATATGCAGCCTAAGGAACTCGGTGAAGGCAAATTTATAAACATAAATAAGAAAAGTGGTTGTGATGAAAAGGATGAGATGTCCCAGAGGGAGTGAAAACCTCACATTAAATAAACTCTTGGAGATATTTCAAAACATTGAAAGAGGAAAGGATAAGATTTTGAAAACTGATTCAAACACAGAAAAGAATATGTCAAATAGAAAAAATGCTTGCTCCATGTCATAAATTTTATGATGAGAAGGCAAGCACTGTTCAAACTAGTCTTTGGAAGTTTTTTATAATGAAATAAAATATTTGAATTTCTAATGTTTTAAATTGCAATGTACCATAAATATGTTTTACTATTTTTTCACTTCCCAGTACATTAAAAACCAACAATAAGAGCAAGTTAAAAAATTGAATGTTTTGATAAAAAAATTTTTTTTAAATCACAGAACACTCATAATTATTCCCATTGATTTTTAAGTATGCTTTTCATGGTTTTAGCTTGCATGGTCTTACACTATCATGCAAAGAACTTCCTATATTTCTTATTCCTCATTAAACAAGTTAATATAAGCACCTAAAAAGTGACTGTCACATGGTAAGTGCTCAATAAATGGAACCCATTATTTCAAAGATATTACACGCTGTTTTTCGCCTTTAATGCAAAACCTTTCTTTAATGTCCATACTTGCTGCTCCTATTTCTCTCCTTCCATTCTTTCTTTAAACTATTCCTGTGTCTACAATCCTCCACCAAAATTGCTCACCACAAAGTCACTAATCACTGTTGAATGGTTAAATCCAATGGTAGCTGTAAATCTTAATATACTTGGTTGGCCACAGCATTTAATTTAATAATCACAAAGGACCTTGGTTTCTTGGTTTCTTTTCTTTTTCTTTTTCTTTTTTTTTAGTAGTAAGAGACTTTATTATTCATTCATTCATTCATTCATTCATTCATTCATTATTTAATTTTTTCGTGGCATTGGTTGACAAAATTCAGCAAGTTTCAGGTATACAATTTAACCGAATCAAAAGTCCAAGACCTTGGTTTCCAAAGACCACACTACTGGTTTCCCTGTACCCTACAGGTTGATCCTTTTCAATTTCCTCTCTCTGATGTCCAAATGTTGGAGTGCCCCAGGGCAAAGTCTCTGGATCTCTTCTAAACTCTCCCTCCATGCCCCTCTCCACCACCACTCCCTCACCACCCCCCACCTCTTTCCCAGTCATTGCTCTCTCTCACAAACATATAACCCATATGGAAGCCATCAGCATATTGTGTCAACCTGGTACCTCCTAGACATTAGAATTATTCTCATTTTAGAGAAGAGGAAACTGAGCCACAGAAAACTTAAGTACTTGTCCAAGGTCACACAATTCACACAAAACTGAAATTTAGACCCAGCTAGGCTAGCTTTAGAGTTTTAAAATGGCAAACTTCCTCAATTCTGGTCATCAGGGTTTCCAAAAAATTGAGGTATAATTTCAAGAATACTTTTGATAAAGACAAAAAATGAATAATTTCTAAGTTTCTTCCAACTAGAAAATCCAATAAGTAAATGTATATCTAAAATATACCTTTGTAAATCAAACATAGCTTTCACAGTCTATAATGGAAATTTTCTATTCTGTTTTATAATCTTTGAGTTTGTATATGTAATTTCTTAAAATTGGGATACCTTTTCAGTTGTTTTTAATTCAAAATATGCCATAACATTTTATTTATTATAATAGAGTGCCCTTGCTACAATTAAACTTCAATATATTTTGGAAACTTTTGAGGACTAAAAGGAAGGAAATTTGCCATTTTAAATCTGCAAGCAGTTTTTCTATTTCTCTAGAAATTGAGGATTGAATCCACTCTAGGGGAAGAAAAATAATTTCCCTTCTACCCTTCTAAGTTTTGGGCTGAGATCCCTGTAATAAAAAGACATATTAACAGGGGGTGGGGGAAAAGAGTCTTGATTACATACGTATGGGAGCCCCACAAATATATGAGACTCAAAAGGCCAGGCAATCTCAGACCATCCTGAGCTAAGGAAAGAGATAGGGATCTAGAGCATATTTTGGGGGGCAGAAAGTGACACAAGGAAATATCTAGTAAACAAATAGGTCCCTCACATGAACAAGTAATCTCTGGGAATAGCCCTCTTCCTGGTACGGGCAAATTTTCCTCACCAAAGAGTAACTTCTACTCTGATTCTCCTGTGTCTGCAGTATCTCAAAATGATCAACTCAGAATAATCTTTATGGCAAAGAGGCATAAAATATGTCACATTTGCTATCTTTCATCACTTTTAACACACTGATTGGGCAAAAACATCCTGGTTTTGCAAAGAAGCAAAGATCCTATTCTGAAAAAGAAAATATTGAGAAAATGAAAAGCTAAACTTGCTCAGTAAGGAGGAAAGTGGTATCTTGGGAGACCCTCAGAAAAAATCTTAACAACCTTCATCATCTAATAATATTTCTTTTCTAAAGAAAGAGATAACATTAGCAAATTATGGTAATTATCTATTGTTCTTCAGTTATAGCAATGCCTGTGTGCCTCTTTCTCAAATGATGTTCTCTCATAGCACCTCAAAATCACTTGATCAAAAACCTATTTGAGTGCTGTACTGGAGTTTTTATTAAAAAACAGATTAAAGATAAAAAAAAAAACTTGCCTCTCACTTCCCAAACAAGTCAATTATGATCGGATGACTTAATGGATCCATTATGTCTGTTATGAGACTATAAAATAAAGTCTTTACTTGCTCCATTTAAAATAGTGCCCTGTCCTTTAAGATTTGCTGCTAGCAAATTCCTCTGTACAGTAGACCTCCTCATCCATAGAGGATATGTTCTAGACCCCCAGTGGATGCCTGAAACCAGAGATAGTACTGAACCCTATATATACATTGTTTTTCCTATACAAACATACCTATAACAAAGATTAATTTATAAATTAGGCACATAAAAGATTAAAAAACAATAACTTAAAACAATTACAATATACTGTAACAAACATTATGTGAATGTAGTCTCTCTCAAAATACCTTATTATACTGTACTCATTCTTCTTCTTGTGCTGTAAGATGATAAAATACCAAAGCTAGTCCTGAATCTGTGTAACCATCCCTTACCTGCAGTAAAGGCTTGGTTCCACTCATTTCAGGGGATCCCTTGCTGGGTGGCTCAATGTTTTGTGGCACAGCATGTTGCCATTAATCATAAAACATTTTCTGTTCAACTCTTTCACCCACAAATTTAATGCCTTTTCTACCTAAGCATTTATCGTGCACTGTGGCCATATTTTTGCAGTTGGAAGTGTGACAGCAAAATTGGCACGAATTTCTTTTTCCTTCTTCACAATTTGATGAAGATTCACTCCTACCATAGATCTTAGCAATCTCAACTCATGATTTTTTTTCTTTCCTTAGTAAGTTACGAACTTTCACCTTCTCTCTTAAAGGAAGCCTTTTACAGCTTCTCTTTGACATATCTGAATTGTCTACATCACTACTCTTGGGCTTTGGGGCCATTATTAAGTAAAATAAAGGTTACTTGAACACAAGCACCGTGATACCACAACAGCTGATCTAATAACCAAGATGGCAGCTATCACGTGACTAATTGGTGGGCAACATCTACAATGTGGAGACACCAAACAAAGGGATGATTCATATTGTGGGCAGGACAGAGTGGGACTCTTGAGATTTCATCACATTCCTCTGAATGGCAGCAATTTCAAACTTATGAATTGCTTATTTATAATATTTTTCATTGAGTATTTCCTTACTGCAGTTTTGACCCTGGGCAACTGAAACTGTGGGAAGTGAAACCACAGATAAGGGGCACAACTGTATGTAGCCCCACCACCATTTAGAGGGACAGGATAATTAAGAGTAGAGTCCCATCTTTGGGAAAAGGCTAGACAGTGCCACTACCAACAACACTACAGTTCACACAGTGCCAATCGTTTATTTTACCACAGCATTCTCACTTTCTGACCCACAACCCATCCTCACCTCTAGCTCTTACCTCTCTAAATAAAGGGCTGTCAGTGGAGTCTCCATTAAGTTCCTTTACTCATTTCCTGTGATTCTGATGATTTTTTAAAAAGCAATACTGCAGACCAGTTCTAATATCTTCTTTCAATATAGCTCTTCCTATATTACAGTTAGTAGATAATCTCTAGTATTGTGGTGTGTGGATGACTTTCTTTCCTATTTCCAGGGCCTACTTACAATTTATCCTCTTTGAAGATCATCTTAAGTCAGTTTGGGGAATGTGGAGAACCCTGTACTGAGGCTTAAATATTTCCTAGCCCTCTATTCTCCACAAATCTCCTTAATAATAAACCTTTTTTTTCCATAAAGGAAAAATTTAGCTATTATCAATCAAAACTGCAGAATGAATTGGATTTTAGTAGAAAAACAATGTGCTTAGAAACTCTTGGTAGGAACTAAAATGTAAAAACAAAACAAAACAAAACAAAAACAAAAACCTGCAATTTTTTTTTTTTTTTTACAATATAGCAGTTCATAGATTTATTAAGTGAAGCTCTGACCTTTGACTAATGTCAATGTTATTTTTTCACTACAGAGAGATGTGTTCCCTTGGATTGCTTGAGGAGTGCGCTTGGTATATTTATGAAGTCACTTGAGATAAAGTTTTGTCAACGAGTCACGAGGTTGTATTTTCTTGACATGCTTAAATCTAGGGTCATTTCAGAGTTATCTATTATCTGGAAGCTGTCTGAATACCTGCAATATTGATTGACTTACAAAATTGGTGAAGATCAGAGCTCACATACTTCAATCTCCAATGTAGTTCTGCATTCTGGGTGACATTATCTCCTGTCAAATGATCATATTCTCCCTGCAATGAAAGAAGACTAAACTGCTCTACATGAAACAAGAGAAAAAAGGTAAGGACATTTGTTCCTGAAGAAGAGGAAGAAAAGAAGGAGAAAAATTTTAAATTAAAATTAAAAAGCAAATACCAAATGGGGGAATAATTGCAACAAAAAATGATATCATCCAAATATATAAATAGATTTTAAAAATTAATTTAAAAAAAACATTTCTTCCACAATACAAAATTAGCAAAGGACAGGAACAATTCACATAGAATGGCAATGTTATTTTTATCCAATGACAACATATGGATAAAAAAGTTCAACCTTACTTATAAGTAAACACACAAAATCTAGTCTATTCAGTAATACCATAATGTATATAGTGCTAAGAAACCTCAGGTTATCAAAAATAAAGATATCAGTGCTATAATTGGGGGGGAGAGGGAGTGGAATCAAGTTTCAGAATTGCAATACCAAAATTATTTTCAGTGCAGGAATTTCAATAAACATATTTTAATTCATCTGAGTAAATTTTGTTACTACAAGCTATGAACAAAAATGTCATTCGATGTGTCAAAAAAGAAAACTACCTTCACAGAGCATAATGCAGCATTATTATAAAAATGAGACAGAGATTAAACAATTTCATGTGCCTGAAAACTAAAATCCAGTTGACTAAATTGTGTATGTCTTAAGGAGAAAATTATTAGGAAATTTTAAATTTACTTCAAGTTAAAAAGAAAAAAAAATCATTACATGAAAAATTTGTGTTATGGCTATATTTTTAAAAATCTTGATATTAATAATCATTAAGGAATAAAGAAAATGTAGACTACTTTCTATATGTTATGAATTTTTTTAAAAAAATTATACATTATCACATTTAAATTTTTTAACTATTTTTATTTTAAGATACACACTGGTGAAAATAAAACATTTTTCAAAGAATAATCATTTTCAAAAAGCAAACAACTGGAGAAACACATTTTATATAAAGAAAATATCATCACAAAAACTTAAAAGCTTCCTGTGTGCCCTCCTCCCAATCACATCTACTCCATCCCCTACAGAAGAAACCCACTGTTCTGATTCCCTGACTTCATAGTTTTTCCACCTATGTGTACCTTCTGAAAAATACGCTGCTTTATTTTGGCTGTTCCTTTAACCAAACTTAAATGAAATCGTGCTGCATGTATTCTTTTGTAGTCTGATTATTTTGCCATTTACAACAACATAGAAAAATATGAGACACATAAGAATAATTTAACAAAACCTTTACAAGACCGTGATGGAGAAAATGATAAAACTATATTGAAAGACATGAAGGGATACTTAAATAAATAAAAAGAGATACAAGAAAGACTCAGTATAATGTGAATGTCAATTTTCCAAAATTTTATTCATAGAGTCAATGTAATAGTAATGAAAATCCCAATCTTATTATTTTGTGGACCTTTGATAAAATGATTCTCAAATTTATATTAACATTCAAAGGCCTAAGTATTGGACCACGCTTGAAGAAGAATGATGGAGAAAATGGCACTTTATAATGATTCATAAAGTTATAGAATTTAGGTGAGTATAGCACTGTTGCAAAGAAAAATAGATCAATGGAGCAGAACAGAGAATCCAGAAACAGAACCACACATTAAAGGGCCCTTAATATATAACAAGATGGTTTTCAAATCGGTGGAGAAAGGTGTTTTTTTTTTCCAAAAAATATTAATAAATTCCAGGAAAAAAAATCTTTGAATGTCCCACATAAAAATTTTCTAAACAAGACTACACTCATACATGTATGCCAAAGGCAAAATAAATTGCATGCATGTGTGTGCAAACACACACACACACATACATTCTTCTTCAAGAGTAGTCCAATATTTTGGAAAATTGACATTCACATTTTACTGAATCTTTCTTGTATATCTCTCCATTTAAGTATCCCTTAATTTCTTTCAATATAGTTTTGTCGTTTTCTCCATTATGGTCTTATAAAGTTTCTGTTAAATTTATTCCTATGTGTTTCATAAATCAGTAGGAAAGGTGGAATTATTTAGCAAATAGAGATGGAAAACTGCACACACCACAGAAAAAATGAAGTTGGATCCTTACCTCACATAGTCTCCAGATATGGAGTCCAGTTTTATTAAAAAGCAAAACATGAAAAGCCAAATTAAAATATAAAGCTAATAAAAGGTTATATAGGAGAATATCTTCATGATATTGAGGTAGAGAACGATTTCTTATACAATATTTTCAAAGAACCAACCTTAAGAAGGAAAACTGACAGATGTTACAATAACAAATTAAAGGTCACCACACACAAAGTCAACATATGGATAACAGATTGAGAGTAAATAACTGAAATGAAAATCATTAAGGAAAAGACAGAAAATCCCATTGAAAAATGGACAAAGGATACATACGAATGAACAATTTACAGAAGAAACAAATTTGCAATATATATGAAAACACAGTCAAACTCACTCATATTCAGAGAAGTGCAAATTTAATTAGGAAATCCTATTTTATGTACATAAAATGAAAAAATTATAAATTCATATAATTTCAAATATTGATACAGATCTATGAAAATGGTACTGTATTTCTGGTCATAATTAAAACTGCTGCAGCCATTATAGAGAAAATGTCTGTACTTAGAGAAATTAAGTATAAAGCTATCCAAAGACCTAGAAACTCTACTCCTGGGTATATACCTCAGAAAAAACCCTTCTATGAGATCATAAGTACACATGTACCAAGATATTCATGGCAGTATTGGTTATGGCACCAATAAGTAAAATGAGGAATGTGCATGTAAAGAAATAGTTTAAATAAATGATATTTAATAAGCTAAATGTCTACTTAGTGATGATATACACAGCCTCAAAAACAAAGTATGGCATTAAAAAGATGTAAAGTGAGATTTACATCATAATACAATTTATATCAAGTTAAAACGTATACACACAATATCACATACATTAAGAATAAAAAAGGTAGAATGGAGGGACACGTATTCAATAAAACAGGAACTGAGGATTGGGAATGAAAGTAGAGGTGGGGAATGTAATAATATAAAAGAAGGCTTTTGCATTGATCAATAATAATGTGCCATGAATGAACTGTAAGGTATAATTAATTCAACTCAGTAAATATGGAAACCAAAAAGGAAAGTAAAAATTTTTTTTACAAAATCTGAGCAAAAAACAAATCTCATAAGCCTTTAAATGTATACTATACTCATGAGTTTTTAAAAATTCATGAAAAAAAAAATCATGAGCCTTCTACATTGCTGGTGGGACTGCAAATTGGTATATCCACCATGGAAAACAATATGGAGGTTCCGCAGAAAAACTAAGAATTGATCTACCATATGATCCAGCAATCTATCTATTGGGCATTTACCCCGAAGACTTGAAAACTCATATTCAAAAAGATATTTACGCACCAATGTTCATAGCAGCGTTATTCACGGTGGCCAGGACATGGAGGCAACCAAAGTGTCCTAAGATACACAATGGAATATTACTCAGCCATAAGAAGAGATGAAATACTGCCATTTGCAACAACATGGATGGACCTCGAGATAACCATACTGAGCGAAAGAGGCCAGACAAAAAAAATTGTAAACCACATATCACTTTTATATGGGATATAAACCTAAAAGCAACAAATGAACAGGAAAGAGACTCATGGACATGGACTATATAGACTAGTGGTTACCAGAGGGTAAGGGGAGGGGAAGGAGAGGGGAGGTAGAAGAGCAAAGGGGGTTAAATATAGAGGGTAGGGGGAGGGTGAAGTGGGTAAAGAGGATCAAATATATGGTAGCTGAAGGAAATTGGACTTCGGGTGGTAAACACACAATAGAATATCCAGATGTCAAATTATAATGTACTCCTGAAAATTATAATATTGTATTAATCAATGTTACCCCAATAAACTTAATTTTTAAAAAGTAAAAAAAAAAAAAATTCATGAGCCTTTAACTAGCAATTTTGGTAGCAGTTCACTACCACTAGAAAACGAAAGAAAAAAAAAAACATAAAATTAAATTTTAAAAACCTAAGTGGCCAACCATCAAATAAAGAGTTCTGTGTTCCTCTGAGTTACTCATAAACAGCTCTTTTCTTATTGGGCTCTGTGCTGTATCCAAAATACTAACACTTTATAACAAATGGAGGCCCATGTAATAAGACTGTTTCACATCGTAATTCCTGATTGGTTCATCATGTTATACTCCTTTTCCTTTAGGAAAACTTGTATGTATCATGAGTAATCTCGGAACTCCAGCCTTCTGGGGTCCTTTTTCCTTAAGATCTAATGAGCAGGGGAAAAAAGAAAAACCTCTACTTTTATTATAAGAAATTCAAATCCCTCCTGAATCTTCTAGGATTCCTATGAGGGGTTTATATGTCTGAGTTGTCATGTCACCTGTCACCTTTCATTGATGGCTGAGAGCTGTAGAACTGCTCTTTGAGAACCACCAACCAGTTGATTACTACAGCTTTACATGCTCCGTTTCTCTCAATTTTGCTTTGCTAACTAATGCTGATGCTGGATAGTATTTAACAAATATCATTAAAGTTATGAATTATAACACATTAAAAAAAAAAACAACCCTAAGATTTTAGTCATGACAGCTCCTACAGTTCATCAGCCAAGGGAGCTCCCTTTGACCATTTTCCCCTTTGCATTCCCCTGGAGTATCTATCAGCTCTGAGTCCACTCTTCCATCTTCTACTCTTTACCAGCCCCAAGAGACAATCAGGAAAAATAATTATTTTATATCAAAATAACTCTCTGGATCCCCCCCCCCCTTTCTCCAGAAAGTAGAGTTAACCCTCCACCTCCTGAAATGTGAGCTGTGCTTCCTGACTGGCTTCAAAGAACTTTGAACTATGAAACTTTCTGACAGTTTCAAGTATCCACTAAGTTCTTCGTTACCTCAAGGAAATAGTACTCTGTGCCTCCTACAGCCTCCTTCTCATCTTTCTGGACTAGACTAACATGTTACCTAATCAAGGCAACCTGCAGTAACCATCCTATTTAAAGTAGCCCTTCCTCCTCCCCAGTCCCCACCACTGTTTGTCTTTGCCATAGCACCCTTTTATTTAACAACACAATTTTTTTTTTACTTATGGACTATCTGTCTTGCTCAATGGAACATAAACTTTATGAGGGAAGGGATATGTCTAAGACCTGGATGAATCTCCAATTTTTAAAACAATACTCAGAACAAAAAAGAATCTTTAATCAATATGTACTGAAATAATAAGTGAAAGAATGAATTCTTAATCATAAAATTGTTATTTCTTTCTATCAACTATCTAATTTAATTCTCCAGAGACACAGATGTGTGCTATCACATTTAAGTTGTTCATTAAGTAAATTTGTTCACAGGGGAAATTCCCAAAGGATGAGCAATTCTCCCATATAATTTTAAAACTTTTATCAGTAGTCAATGACACTCCATTCCCAAAGGTCTTCCAGTAACTCAGTGTTTAAAAGTTATTTGCAATGCTTTTCTCAAAAACCAGTATTAACCACAGAAGCACTTTTCTATATTCTTCAAACTTAAACTAGATTTAGGTTTTAATTTAAATAAAATTACTTTAAAAATTTTCATTCTCTGAAACTCTAAAGTAAATTTAAAACTCATACCTGTCCCCTCTCCCCCCATGCATTCTCAGAAAGGCAATATTTTAAACATCAATGACTCTATAGCTAAAGGTCACATAAAACCAATTTGAGTGTCAAAACTGGAAAAACAAAGTTTCAAATAACTGAGGAATTAGCAGCATTCCTAGAATCACTTAGAAAGACTGTACAGGTCAATAGTGGAATGAAACACGTGGACAAAGTGTCTTCCTTTGATGCTCCAACCGTTAACACACCACACAATTTCATCTCAACCAGACCACAAGGCTTTGTCGGTATCTTCCAGATATTTTCACTTAATAACTTGCAAAATCATCATCATCATCATCATCATCATCTAGGTAGTATAGAATGCAACTTCTTTCTCTCTCTTATACTCCTCCAGAAACTTTTTCAGCATAAGTCCCAGGTATAAATACACCAGTGATTCCCTAACTCCAATCTAGGAACTGGTATAAACCCAGGATGAAATTAGTGTTTTTTAAATCTAGAAGTGCAATTCAGAAGATAAGGACACGATTGGATTTTTCATAAAGCTAAATGTATTAAATGTAAAATACCTGTCCTTTATTCTGAAATTATGTCCTTTGTATGTTTCAAAATATTGTATGAAATGGTGATAGGAGATGGTATTTTTAACATCCTTATTTTGCAAAATAGAAGTTGGCAATTTCTATAGAGTATCCAAATGTAAACGTTTTACTATTTTTAAAACTCAAAGCTGTGTAAAACAAATACTGATAACCTGAGGAACAATATTTTCTAATAAGAGGTGGCTCTAGAGCA
This sequence comes from Rousettus aegyptiacus, assembly GCF_014176215.1. Lineage (NCBI taxonomy): Eukaryota > Metazoa > Chordata > Mammalia > Chiroptera > Pteropodidae > Rousettus > Rousettus aegyptiacus. The sequence goes on from NW_023416308.1 coordinate 43,699,154, forward strand.
TATAATGCCAATCCCCACATTTTTGGAAGCTTATATTTAACATAAATAGTTCAAACAAGAGCAATCTTTGCTCCTATTCCCCTGGGAGGGCTAGGTCTTTTCTTCATAATGTCTCTAACATCTGTCCTACTTTTTGGTTCTTCTGAAATTGCTTTCTGCTGGTTAAATATAAACATAAAATGATTGGGCTATCATGTCAAAGTATCTCACAAAAGATTTTAAAGATAGAATAACAAGGTATTTTAGAATCTCTAGAATAATAAAGAGGAGAGTGTGTATAAGAAAAATAAATTAATGATTTGAACAGAGTACAACCAAGATGAGTAAAAGTATAAAACTGTGCAGTCTCCAATTCAACAATGAATTCTACTGCTCAATATAAACTATGAGCTGGTGAGATAGAATGCACGATGGAGAAGTTTTTTTTTTCACAGAAACAACATAAAATTAGATTCAAAGGCAGCCTGCATGGGCCTATTAACCTAGATTATCCAAGAAGACCACCTAACTCAGAATTCAGAAACATCTCTCCCCAACTCATGTCTGAATTTGGAAGTAAGGAGGTTGGATGTGCCTAAAGAATATTAATTTGTTAAATCTCCTTCGTAGGCAAAACCAGCAATTCCTTATACCATGTTACTGCTGACATAACAGAAAGCACTGCCCTAAATTGTCCATTCCTCTTCTCAAGGGCACAGTGAGGATTCCAGAGTTCACAGATCCAAGCTGAGTTTCATTACACACAGGGTCTTAAGAGACGATCATTCTGAAAATGGGTTGCAGCAAACTGTATCTTTTTGTGGTAAAATACAAATAAAATGTACCATTTTTGCCATTTCAAGCATACAGTTCAGTGGCATTAAGTATTTTCACACTGTTGTGCAACCCAAATTATGCAACTTTCCCTGGGTCCCGAAGGATTCTGCAGGCTGTTCATGGTATGTTTTCATTTGCACAAGAATATATATTTGCTCCACACTCCCCAACTTCCCATTTTCTTGGGCTATTCTTGATGAGAGACTCTTGTTTTATCAATGAAGACCAGAGGTATTATATAATACCAGTGGCATCATAACCCAGGTAAAAAACTAAACTGATTAAATTACCCTGAAGACCAAGTTGTCATATGACTTGACGAGTAAATTATGAAAGCAACTGTTACATCTGCCTGCATTCTAGTGGAATCAAGGTATCTAATCTCTTCTTTTTAGCAGCCTTTTTAACATATGTAAACTTTACTGATATCTTTGACATATAGAAATATATTTAAGGTATACAACTTAATAATTTTATATAAATGTACACATCGTGAAAAATCACCATCAAGCTAAATAACTTGTCACCTCTCCATAGTTACTCTTTTGTGTGTTGAGATTTAAAGTTGATCCTCTTAGAAAATTTCAAGCATTCCTCTACTCAACAGAAAATACTCAACAGGGGAGGAACTCTTCATTTACACTGCAAGCACGGCTATGGTTTTATCAGGATCCACATGAGGTGGGTCTCACAGGGTAAAAAGAAAAAGATCCACATAAAATTAAAAACTTTGCTCAAATAATTAAAACCTATTTTCGCAATAGAAATACAGCATTTAGCAATAGATAGCATAAAAGCTTTTACCCTCATCAATCGGCCACAGTCTGATGGTTTATCTTAGCATCAACCTATTTTCTATTGTCCTTGCTGCCTATTAATTTTTCAAGATCTTAGGGCACTGGAGTGTACTTAGGACTTTCAGGTACCATCACAAGGCAATCAATGTGTCAAACTTTATTTAACAACAAAATTGAACTTGAACATTATGACTAGCTAGTCTTTACTTTTTAAAGGCTTACATGTTTATAAAAATCCTAGTTCTACCAAAGGAAACCATAAATTTCCCTATGAATTTGTCAGCTGGTTTATTAATAAGGGAATATATTGTCTGGTGAATGAGAAGACCTGTACAGGTGTCTCAGGTTCCATTCTTATCACCTGTGGCTACACCGCTGGAAAAAAGGGGGTCTTTCTTGCCTGCATATTCAATACAATGGCTAGATTATCATGAGCACTCAAGGAATTTGACTGGAGACTGTCATCGCAGTATTGATTCATTCACCTCATGAGTTAATATAGAGGAAATATATCTGGATGATCCTAAGAATATAGCTTGCAGGATAATTACAGCACACACAGAAGAACCACCAAAGGAAAAGCCCCTGGGAGAACTGGAATGGCAAGCTCTGCTAAACAAACATACTGATCATTTTGGAGGCTGGAGTTATATGTAAATCAATTTGCATTGCAGTTCATTTCACAGAAATTACTTCATAGCTTCAGGAATCCCCTGTGAAATCAGTTACCAGCACTACAAATATATATCTCTTATTTGTAAGCAGACTAATAAATAATGAACTAATCACTGAGCTATCATGTCTTCACACAGACTTGCATCAGACTAGATTTGCTTATTCACAGGCTGCCAATTATTTTACTAAAAATTAACACACGCTCCATTAGGGATTAATAGAGAATTGTGTACATGATGAAGATACAGAACAAAAAATTAAATGAGTAAGCTGGCCATTTGCTTGACAGATTTAAAATGAACCCAGGAGTTAAAATCCTTAAGAAAAGTAAATGGTGGGGCTCGGATAACCTGATGAATAAACAGCCAGCTGTGTGGCAGAAATTCTTCGGCATTAATAGTAGTATCTGCTGCCTATGAACCTTTCACAAGCCCAGTGTTTTCATATCTATTCTTAGAATTTATAACATTCTTGAGAGCCAAGTAAGGACAAAGACTATCTTGCCAGATTTAGTGAGAAGCACTACACCAATCAAGGTCACGCTCTTAGTAAAGTTTATAGCAGTCCTCAGCATCGTACAGTCAGTCACAGGCATTAAATGAACACTGATTTAAGATAATGCCAGCCACCATAGCTGATCATTCATAACACCTTTCCCGAGCGATCATGGGCAGAGTTGATCCATTATCATTAAGCACTTGCTATCACTACCAAGCAGAGCTCAGAACTATGTGAGCGGTATTTAATTGACTTCTAACAATTCTTTGAGTCAGGTACCATCATTCTTGTTTTATAGGTAAGGAAACTGCGGCTTAAAAAGGTGAACTTGCAAAATCACTTATTATATCATGGGCTTCAGGTGTGAACCCAGAATCTGACTCAAGAGCCCTGTTCTTTACTACGCAATCCTGTCTTCCAAAGCACTGATTGTTGGTACAAGAGCTAAGACCCACGCCATTCTAAACACTAGAGAGAACACCAGTAAGAAGTCAGACCTGTTCTCATCGACTCGCACTTAACTACACTTGAATTTGAGCCTTAATTCACACATTTGAAAAAAGTTACACTAAAGTCTCTCTCCACTCACAAAGTTGTATAAGTAAAACAACACAGTAAATGAAATTATGAAATAATTCTGATCTACAGTCCAGTGATTTCGATATCTGTAACTCTCGCACATCAGGATCACACTGCTATGTTCACATAATGGCCATAATCGAGTTGGGGATATAATTTGAGACCACCACAGATGTCTTTCAGTCTCAAGGAGACAAGTCACCTGTGGGCCCTTCCCAATTCTAATTTCTTAATGAGGCATTGGCAGAACTAGATGTGTTCTACAGACAAATGATTCTAATGTACCCTCGGGCAAAGGACTCACCTTAGTACTGTGCTCTAACATACATAAACTTAGGAGTTAAGCTATTCCAACTGAAACCCTTTCTCAAATACTTACTTACTATTAAACCTAGGGCAGCTACCTATCTACATTCTATAAACCTAGCACAGTGATGGCCTTGTATGTCACATCTTATTCAATAAATCTTAGGTATGACCTATAGAATTCCTGTCTGATTGCTTGCCTGACTTTCTTGAATATAGTGAAGAGTAGTTATTTGTAAACTCTGTTAATAACAATCAGCCGAAATTTACTCCTTCAATTTCTAGTTATTCTATCATAATTTGTAAAGCAAAACAGAACAAGTTCACTTCCTATTTAACATAAGCTTAATCCATTCCTCGTGGTATTATGAAAATTTAAATATTAGCCATACCAGTTAAAAAAAGAAAAAGCCATCATTTTGCAATGAACAAACTACTAAAGAATAGATGGTACAAAAAGGTTTGCATTTCAATAGAACTAGCTTTATTTTTTTAAACAAACAAACAAAAAAGGTCTAAAAGCAAATGCAGATATGTACCAAGGGATGGACATGACCTGGTACTTACAAAGAAGCTGTTGTGTCATAAATGAAAACAGAATGTTAGGAGAAAAATAATATTTCAGGTGCTGTCTGCTTGAATAATCTTGAGATGCAAATCAACTGAAAAAAGGTGCTCTGCCAAGCAATCAGCGTGAACAACAAAAAAACCACCAGAAGTCGCTTCCAGAGAACTATGTAGTGGCAGCATGAGAACTGGCATCAACTCACAGTCTTCTCATTTTCCCCATTTTCTATAATTTTCCTCTTCTTTTCATCTGTTTTTTTCTTGAAGATGTTATTTCGGTAAAACTGAAGTTCTTTGATGCTTTCACTAATGTCATCAAGTGCCCTATAAGCAAACATACTGTACTGAATTGAAATGCCCCAGAACAGGAGATGATAATCATTTTACAAAGCATAACTTTTTAAAATAATTTAAGAACAACAGGTACTAATGTAAATGCCACTATCTGACACCAAGAACTGGAACATTTCAGTAGAGCAAATTTAAGTGCTTTGTTATTTTTTAAAAAGTTTGATTTTAAAAATGTGTAAGATATAACAGTAAAATTTCCCAAAACTTCCATAAGATGGTGAGGTGTTCCACAGGAAAAAAAAGAATTCTAGGGTCAAATAAGTTTAGGAAAATCTAGATTAAAATGTCTTTTTTGAAACTCTTTATAAAGCATTTAAAGTACTCATGTGTATAGAGAATTTCCAAGAGATGGTTGTACTATATACACAGTATATCTAAAACTTGATCAACCACATCGGAGGAAAATTTATTAACACCTCATGGAACACAGCCTGGGAAACACTGTGCAATACTTAATGACATCCCAAAATATGACATACTTGAATGTAACTCATGATTCAGGCATCATAATAAACATCAATTATCAGACAGTACCTAACCATAAAAGAGGATCTACCTCCTCTCTCGTGATGATTTGTGCTATAATCAGTGGCAGCCTGCCTCCATCTAACAGCCTTTCTTCTCCTCCAACATGCTGTTTCTCATCTGTTGTAGTCTGAGAAATCAGGTAACCAAGATTATTAGAACAATGTGCAAGTAAATCAATAAGCTCTGAATGATGGGCCAAGGGCCTCTTCTGGGAATAAACTGCACAAACTTTAGTGTAAGAGTTTTACAACAGTTATTTCTGTGGTTAAGGCAACAATTTTGCTTTCTTCCCAGGTCTTGGATACAGAGAGCTGAAACTGTCCAAAAACAAAAAACAAAACAAAACCTATGGCTAAATAAGGTGCACCACATCCTGTTCACAATACTGAAATTTGAAAAAGATCTGAAAACCCAAAGTGCTTTTGTTAACCCATTGTTTGGCAAAACCTGACTAACCTTGACATGAAGCTATTTATAGTCATCGGTAATGCCATTTGGTTTGAATATCCATATGGTTCACTGGAGAATTATCGATGTGTTTGATTACAGGGTGCTTCCTCAGATCTTGTTAGGGGTCTTATATAATGATAAACACTACAGATGCACTGTTATCTTTCTAAAACCTATAAAATTCTGAAATCCAAAACACACCAAACCCCAATTGTTTCAAATAAGATATTCTAGCCATGTATTACTGTGCTGTCATCCATTTAAGTCCCATTAAAAATAAAATAAAATGCCAGACCCTTTAGAGAAGGGTCTTGGTCTTTCTGTGTTTGCCTAGAACTAGCCTGGCACACAGTAAGTGCTCAGTAAAGAGACCAAATGCTGCCCTTAGAAGCCAGCTGCTAAATCTCTCACCAAGTTTTATGTTCCTCCTGAAAGATGACAAAATCAAAAAGTAAAAGAGAACACTAAATACTAAGATCTTTAAATTCCTTGTGTACTTGTACTAAAAGTTGCAAACAAAAGAAACAATGTGAACAATGATAAAGTGTCACAGTCAGGCTAACTCTATATACAAATATACATAATATAGTCTAATTATAAATGGCTACAAGTCCATATTCTTGCTGAGAAGAAAATAAATACTGCTTGGTACTAGAAAAATTAGACAGTTTCGTATACCTACAGACTAAGTTATCTAAAAGTTTTAAAACTGCAGTAGACAGACATAAGACCCTACATACCTCAGAATGGAATGCTAGAATCCTGACCAGAAGTTCTGATAATCTTAACAAAAGAAAGTTACCTTTACACTAGTTCTCCTTTATTTTCCCCCAAGGGGAAAAAGGAGATATTATTTCAAGCAGTTAGGAATTGGGCACGTTAGAATGCCAAGCACTTGGAAGGACCCAACTTACCTGTGAGAAGCAGCCTTCTTTGGTGCAAATTCATATTCTTCTGGATACCAGCGTCTACACACAGCAAAAAATGGAACTCTCAAAAGAAAATGTCTCAAATACACTGAATAATTACCTCCTTCATGTAATTTATGAACACTAAAAAAAGGCATTCAGGTTGTGACTATCGAGTTGCCCCTTTGCTTGGGTCTCTACCTTCCACCCTCTCCTCTCTTCATTCTTACAATCTCTTTAGGCAAAGCTCATCGATGAACCAAGGTTCCTAAATCTGTTAACTCCAGCCTAGCCGTCTCCTGAGTTTCTGTCATGGATAGCCGACTGCCTGCTGGAGACATGTCCACCTAAAAATCCATCAGACACTCCTAATTCAATTATATAAAACCAACCTCATCATCCTCAACACCTCCCTTCCCCTATCTAGCAAAATCTACTTTCATTTTCCCCTTTATCTTCAAACAGTTCCATCATCTACCTAACTGCACAAACTAGAAACACTAGAATCTCTTTATTCCTCCCTTTTCCTCGCTTAATTCAAACATTCACTGCCAGCTGACTGATTTTCTCAAATACCTTATCTCCATACCCTTCTCTACCACCCAACTGCCATTTCTCTAGCTTTTTGTTCTCTCCAAGATGATGCAAAAGTCTCCTTTCTTATCTCCCTCTTTTCTTGTCATTTTCTAATCAGAATGATCTAATCATATAACTCACCCCTCTACTTAAACTTCTCAAAGAGACTCCATCCCTATCAAGATAAATTTCAACCTCCTTAGCATGGCATACAAGCCCTTCATAACTGGGCCTTGTAATCCACTTTTTCCAACCTCATGCTTTGCACTCCAGCATTAATAAACTATTTGTAATTCCCTGAACATGTTCTGCTCTTATCTTCCTGTTCCTTCATGCCTTTATACCTCTGCCCGTTTTCTGGAATGCTCTTTCACTTAGATACCTAGTAAACCCTGCATTCTTTAAATCTCAACTTAAAAGCTAGTTTCTATGTAAAGTTTGCCCATTCCTCTCACTCCAGCTCACTCCTTTGTGCCGTCAATATGCTATATGAATATTTCCATTACGGTCATTACACAGTATATTTTTAGGGTTTTAACACGTGTCAACCCCCTAAATTCTAAGCTACTTAAGGGCTTTTCATCTATATGTTCCCAGCACATAGGCCAATACGTGGCACAGAATGGGTGCTCAATAAATTTTTGAGATTAATGAAATTTCTGTGAGAGATTTTTGACACTGTTTCCCCCAATTCTCACCAGTCCAGAATGAATTACGGTCCCATCCAAGCAAATACAGGATGAGAAAGTTATATATCCACTTGGCACCCTCAGTTTTATAGCTCTAGTCAATTTCCACAAATTCTCAATTAAAACATGCTAAATGAGAAAATTTAATGGTTCCTAAATATAGCCCTTACCTGCACAGTTCTTTAACAGTGCTCACATCAATTATTCTATAATGAAGATGTTTCATGAACTGGGGCATGTATTTGTCAAGAAACTTCTTATCTGCATGAACTGAATTTCCTAGAAAGACACGAAGTATACTGCATCTGTGTATTTCTAGTAGTATACAACAGGATATAAAATTCATAGACTGTACTGAAATGGAGATGATTTTTTATAGTTCAAACAAGTCCTAAAAGTATTTCAGGTTTGAGTGCCTCTGATTAGATTATGAGTATAAATTCTGAGGATTTAGTCATTCTAGCTCATAATAAATTTTCAAATGGTCTATGGACAAAAGGACAAATCGATTGTTCCACAAACCTAAAATGATACACAAATCTATTTGTTACTTTTTTGTATCATACCAGAGGTGCAAATTTTCTCCCAGTGTCACAAAATTCACACCACTAACACTAATAATGTAACTGAATCACATAAGTTGATAAACCTTTATTTACATTCCAATTTTAACAAATTATATTCATATTCATATTTCTATACAGTAGTTTATATTAAAAACACTAAATTTTAAATGAGAACTTTAATATAGACACCAGCTACAAGGCTAGGAGAAAAATTTATACAATATATGCTCTAGTACTTAAAGTCAAAACTCTTTTTATAAAGAGTTACTACATCAATTTACATATACAAATACAAATACACCTCCAGAGAACATTAACTTTCCTATGACATGGCAGTACTTTCGAAATTCTGGTAGAACTAGCCTGGTTTCTTTAAAAAGTCATTGTCACGAGGAAAAAAATACAGGTGGACATTTTAGATTAAGAGACTAAAGAGACGTAATAACCAAATAAAACAATGCATGAGCCTTGATGAAGTCCTGATTCAAAAACAATTAGACATTTTGGGTGTGGACTAGATATCAGCTGAAGTTACTGAATTATTTTTAATTATCTTAAATGTGATGATATTGTGGTTACATAGGAAAATGTCCTTATTCTTGGAAATGCTTGATGAAGTTACTTGGGAAAAAAATTATCACAATGCCTATAATTTACTTTCTAACATCCAAAAAAAAATAGGTAAAACAAACATGGCACAATGTTAATTTAACAATTACTAAACCCAACTTCTCTGTACATTTGAAAATTCTCCATAATAAAAATAAGGGGAAAAACTTTATAGTTAGTCTGAGTACTCAGATCTCATGTCAGCTTTCAGGGCATTTTCCCAATATTTATGCACAAATTATACAAGTATACTTGAATACAAAAGATGTATAATCCATCAGGGTAAGTGGAAGACATGTTGGTCTTGGCTGATCTTTCTGGAACTGCAGACTCTTGAACCACTATAATGGAAGACTATCTACAAGGTATATGTAGGATTGGATTTTACCTGCAAGAGGACAGAGCCCCGGAGGAGTCTGCTGTCGTACAAAGGACAGAAATTCATACTCTGCCTGCTGCAAGGTCATTGTACTCTCCTTCACTGCTTTGGTTAGACCAGACTGCAAGAGAGAATCCCCAGCCCCCACCAAAAACACATGAAGTCAGTTTTCAAAGGCATCCAGAAACAAAACTTTACTTCTAAAACGGGCAAATACAACCATGAATGAACCATTTACAGAGCCCAAATTCAACCTGAAACTGCCATCTTTGCAAGGATTTTTTCTTAAAGAATCCAAGTCAAAGAAGCTATGTGCCTGATTGTTAATAGCATTTCCAGTCAAAAAAGATGGTGCTCACAGTCCAAGCATATAATCTCTGGAAAGAAACAACTATTAGCAGGAGAGTAGCATTGCCCCTTCTCTGAAAGTTGATGTCTAACCTTATCCAAAAGACCGACTTGAGCAATACTTGGCAATCCACAATGCGTTCGCGACAGACTGGACGTAGGAGAGCAAAAGGGAGGACATTCAGGAGATGATCTCGAGAGGTGCCAGAGATGAAAAGTAAACAAGCAAGCAGTTTCCCAGGCTTGCCAAGCAATCTTCCTCTAACCCTTTCTTAAAATACCATCCAACAATGGTATAGGATTCAGATGTTGTTACTGATCCCCAAAGCAGCAATCCTGTCATTTGGTAATGTTACCTTCCCATGATGCTCCTTACACCAATCTGACATGCTGTCCAGCAACTCATCTGGCTGTTTTATAATCAGATTAGGACCCTATGGATGAGAAAAGCCATTAGTCATTCAGAATCAACAGGGACAACCTTGATTTCTAAGGTAAAGTTTACGTTGCTTTAAGGATTAAACATACACACACACACACACACACACACACACACACACACACCAGAGAAAGTAAGAGATGAGGGTACTTTGTTAACTCTAAAAGTGGTCTTCATTCATTCTAGCACCGTCCGTGGCAAAAAAAAAAAAAAAAAAATGAACATACACATATATACATACATACATAAATGCACACACACAAACACCTAAAAACTGAAATGCTTACTAATAGAGGAAATAGATATCTATCAAGGTTAACAAACCATAGCCCACATGTGGCTTTTACTTTTTCAATGTCAGCAAGCTGTTTTTTACATTTTAAAGAATTGTAAAATAAACACACATGTAAAGAGAGGTAAGTAGCACACTAAACCTAAAATATTTAATATTTGGTCTTTTTTAGAAAAAGCTTGCCAACTTCTGAGTTCATTTTGAAAAGTGTCCACACTGCCAAGTGAAAAAAAAAATTGCAGAACAGTAGATACACATACATGATTTCACTTGTACTTGTTTAAAAAAATATGTACCTTTACTTATATGTGCATACAAAATACCAAGAAAATACATAAACTTGCGGGAGTAGAACAGGGCAGAACAGGGCAAAAAAACCCAACAGCTTACTATACACATATTTTGAATAAAGTTATACTGTTTAACAATATTTTTATATTAGAGAATTTAAAAAGTGACATCTGGTGGGGGGGGGGGGGAGTAGCCCTCAAATTCTCAGCTCCATTTAATAGAACATTCAACTGTCTCTTAGATGGAGTCCCAGAAGTAAGAGAAGCTGGAATTGCGGCATTAGAGCAAGTCACTTTGGGCTTAATTTCTCCTCCTGTACAATGGAGATAACAAACTGCCCCCGTCCTTCAAAGGGATGAAAAACATTAGAGATATGAAAGTTCTTTGAACTTTCTACAAGTACTATAAATCCAAGGTATTATTACTACTAAGGTGGTAAAACAGTTTGCAATCACTGAGAGGAATAGCTAGAACTGACTAAAATGTGCCTGACATCCTACAATGGGGAGTTTTAACTAAACAAGAAAACTGATAATGGCAATCTCCATGAAGCAAAAAAAAAATTGCTCTAACAACATATTTGTTTAAAAACCAAAACCTCACATTGTAAAAAACAATTCTAACACACTACAGTGGAAAAAACAAACAACTATCAATTGAAGGCTACATAACTTACTCTAGATCCCAGTTTGGCACATTAAGCTATCCATCAAGAAATTTTCAGAGTAGGATGTTTGTTCTTCTACTACCATAAAACATTTTCCCTCAGACTCATATAAAAGAATAAAACTTATCTTCCACTGACATTTAAGTGTCAACAGCCCCTCAGCATTTTTTTTTTTAACATCCTTATCCTCATCTGAATCCATTTACAAATGTGGCACTCATCTGCAGTTGGTGAACACACCCAAATTTCTTCCAGGGTACATATCAATTAACTGGTCTATTAAACTGTCAGTATTTCACATTATATCAACAGTCTAAGGGAGAAATTCTTCTTTAGCCAAGAGTAATTAGGGCTAGTAAAATAAAGACACTTCATTATTCATCCTAGTGAATTCCAAGTGAAAAAAAAAAAAAAAAAAAAAAACCTAAAACTCAGGACTTTATTTATATAGTTGTTGAAAAAGCTAGTTGTTATGATGAGAAATACAGTCTCATGATTCTCCTCCAGCTGATGTATCAGGAGGTAATCCAAGATGTAAGCCTAGTACTCAATTAGTAGCAATTCATCTACAAATGCCTTCTCCTCTCTTTTAACTACCCAGGAAAATAAGTGTAGTCTTAACTACGGATTTATAAAATTTATCCAGTGCCAATAACATATCAATCCTACCCTCTGGGGACTTATTTTAAGAAGACTATCTTTCCCACAAACATTCACACTGTGTTCCTATTTCACCGTTTACTGCCTCTGAATATTGCTGACAATGAGTTATTCAAGGCCAGGGATTTCACCGTCTACCAATCACTGAAACATTAAGTACAACAAATAAAACACACCTGTTGCCTTTTGGCCACTCATGAAACACTTAAATGTGTGGCCAAAAGGCAACAGGTGTGTTTTATTTGTTGTACTTAATGTTTCAGTGAAAGGGAGCACATTAAAACTTTAACAAGAGAACGTTTTAGGATTCTGTATCAGCAGAATTTCTAAAATCTTAATACGGGTCTAGAAGAATCACATGTCATAGTTGAAAAAGCAAAAACTAAATATATGGAGTCAAATTAAAGTTATGGTTATGATATAAAAGTGTCAACTTTGGCATGAATCACCAATCCTGATGGGACTATAGATTATTGTCTTATTGATTAGGGGCACTTTACTCAGAATGTCTGGGTTAAATTCCTGGCTCCCCTAACAACTAGTCAGGTGGCCTTAAGTAAATTAACCAACATCTCAGTGCCAAAATACCCTCCTTTATAAAATGAGTATAATAGTTCCTACCTTATAGTCATTGTGAGGATTAAGATTAAATACATGTAAAGCACTTAAGGCCTATGCCTGGCACATAGTAAATGACAGCATTTGTTTCTATAATTTTTGAAAAATAACTAGGCTGTGAACTGGATTAGTTTGGTTCTAGTACCAATCCTACCATGACCTAGCACATTACTTTGTACCTTCATCTATACAGAACCTCAGTTTTCTTATTATTTAGATAAAGAGATAGGGAAAACAACCTTTATATTTCTCATATACTTTAAACAGTATGGTTATATTACAGGGCACCTACTTCAGCCAAAATGTTGAGATCGGAATCAGTTATTAGACAAGCCATCTCAATAATCTGGTCCTTCTCAATGTCCAATCCTGTCATCTGCAATAAAAAATAAATATATAACACACACAAAACCATCTTTCTGGCCTGTTTTAACAAAGTTTATTTAACAGGAATTCTCTCAAGCATATTCAATTTATATCCCATAGCAGGACAGAAAAGCCCTTAAGGTACTAAACATTAGTCATTTATTCAATAAACACTTAGCAAAAACCTGCTATATGTCAGACAACCTGGTTCCACTCTAGGACAGATGCAAAGTAAGCAAAATTGAGTACGGACAGCATTCGACTTCAGAAGCATTAGATAACTAACATCATTACATCTCTGCAGAGTTTACAAAGATTTCATATTAATTAATTAACCACTTGATCTTCATTACAATCGAATGTAGAAAGTACTGTTATTATCCCTATTTCATATATGAGAAAACTGAGGCTGGAGAAAGGACAGAGTCCTTGGCATGAGTATGGAAAATCTAAAGGAAAGAGAACCGGGTTCTAGTCCCAACTCAGATGCTCACTAACAGTATGACCTTGAATGAGCTGAATCCTCTTTATGGGCCTCAGTTTTCTAGTTTATGGAAAGAGGGTTAAAGCTGAGTCATCTCCAGAGTCCCATCTAGCTCCAACAACCTAGGGTCCTGTAAGGCTGGGGAAGTGGAGTCTAGCAGAACCGCTGTTCTCACCCCTACACCTGTGACCCCAAGCCCAGGGGTACCAGAGAGTTAGAGAGGTTCACATCTGGGCGGAACTAATGTGGGGGGAGAAGCAGCCATATAGATGACTCCTCCCTTTTGAAAAGAAACCTCACAAAACAGCATAGTAGTCCCAAACACCCGCAGGACTCCTGCCCCCTGACTTGCCCCGCGGCCCCGCCCACACTCGGGCGGCACTCACTTGCCACCCCTGAGACCCAGAAGCCCGCCGCTCTTTCCGGACAGGCTCAACTACTCGGTCCACGCGCGAAACCTCAGTCGCCTTCCCTCACCCCCACACCGAACTCACTCACCTCCAGGTCCACCCACACCATCCGCTGAGCCATGCTCTCCCCTGCCGCCATGGCTGCGCCACCTTCGCGGACACCCCGCGCCCCGAACTGCCCGCGACTCCCACCCACACCTCGCAACAGCCTGGAGCGCAGGGAGCCGCCTAGCATCACCCGGCACGAGCCGCCACTGCCCCAGCCTCTCAGCCGGCGCTGGCGCAGGCGCGATGGTCGCTAAACGTCGCAAACCCGCGGGGAGGCGCAGGAGCAAAAACCACACGTCCCAGCACCCAGTGCGCCGGCTCGCCCTTGGACATCTCAGTTTAACTACCGAATAGGATGATGGGACTTAGAGTCTCGCCTGGTATTGCGACTGATTACTCCACCCCCGCCACGTGTTTGGGGATGTTATTGGACGCGCATGTTTTTCAGAAGTAAGTTTGTTCGTTTCAAAGAGGTATTTACTGAGTTTAGATTATTTGCAAAATGCCTAGTTCTGCAAGAACTCTCTTACTTTGTTTGGTTGAAAAAGACCTGGTTATCTATTTTTGTTTTGTTTTGTTTTCCTCCCCAAATGTATCTTTCTTTTTTTGCTTCCTTCGTCCCTCCTCTATTTATTTACCTACCCTTCCACTCCACACACTGGTTATTTTTCTCATTTACGTGAGACAGCAGAGCGGCGTACTTTTTTTAGGCCAGCAGGCCGTTTCCGCTTTCATCGAATCCTTAAGAGATTCTTAAATGAGATCTTGTCTGAGAGATCACTTGGTACGCATTAGGTAGGTGTTGAAGTCCCTTTCCGTCATTGCCAAAGGGTTATTTCTTACAGAGGGATGTTTGTGTTTCAGCTCAGCTGTTGCGTATCGGTGCTAATGACTTCCTACTCCACCCTTACAAGTTCTCAAAGTTAAATCTTGGCCTTTTATAAGGAATCTAGGCAGCAAATTAAATCAAAATGAACTAAAAACAGCTCTCCGCTCTGTTAGCTGCTTTGGTTTTGATCAAACTATCTTTATCATTTCCGCAAGTAATAATAGCCACCTACAGGACCTTTCAAGTCTCTTAAATCCTGGCTATTTAGTAGCAAATTTATGTGCAGAGTGCGACTTTGTCACAAACATTGGTTTCAGCCTGGAATTATGTCCTCTATATATTTTTCTGAAAGTCGTATTGCTACTAATTAGAGAGTTTGTGGTCTGTCACATGGTCATTCATACCTGAGCGGGTTTTGTGAGAGAGAAACTTGCCTCATCTGAGCTGTAAGAATGGTGCAGTGTACCTACTACTGGCTTTCACCTTCAACTCCTTTGTTGTACCCAACCCACCATCAGCCCAGGTGCAGAGAAACTCTTCTTTGAAGGGTCATCAAATCGTGCACAGGTATACATACAATGTAAAGACTTGCATTATGCAGAATGTGTACATATTGTAACTGCATTGCCTGATGAGTCACATTGTTTCTGCTGTGCCTTTTTATTCATTTGTAGCCTTCTTTACAAGTTTTAAACTTCATTCATAGAAAGTAGATTCAGTTGAAGTATATAAACTTTTCAGTTGGGCTTTTTATCCTCTTCCTAAAGTATTCTTTAAATTTTCAAAGCACTTTTGTGTTTGAAGTTACCACTGGAACATTGATCAGTTGTATCACAAATTACAACTTACAAAATACTATTTACATTTAAGAATTTATATCCTGAAAATTTATTATAATTTTAAAATACTGAGTAGTTAAAATTATGCGTGGACATTTTTGAAATTTCAGTTTTCATAGTAATGTACTTTCATTATAAATATAAAGACACATTTTAGCTGAATTGTGTTATAAGGAAATTTACAGTTTGTTGGATTTTCTGTGTAACATCATTAGATTAGTAATCTTAAATATTAATATCCCAAAGCAAAGCAATGTATGCATCAAATTAACAAATCCAAACCATGTAAATAATAGGGAGGATAGACACAAGAAAATGGGGTCCTTGAACCTGAAAGCAACTTTATCCCATAGTGGACTCAATCATTTCTTTCTCTTTTCCTTTCTTAACAGAATATATCTCAGAGCTACAACTCTCTGCCAGGAGACCGTTTTTTCAATTCTGTTTGTGAGCCTATAAAAACTACCTTTGTTTATTAACATCAGGGATATAGGACCAGGAAATCTTGTTCTTTAAAATCATAGACTATGAGAAATGTTGCTGTTTGATGTTATTTCTGTGAGACTGGAACATCTACTTACAGAATCCGAGCAATGTAGGTCACTTTGACAGAAAAGCTGCCTCTATTTCCAACCAAGGGGCAGAGATTCAGATAAAAGGTTTTCAGACACAGCGTTCCACATTTATCTTAACTGTAGTTTCTAAGGAAACAGGACCCTGAATCAGCTTTTCAGCACTGCTGGTGGTCAGACTATGTTTCTAACAGGATCTAAGACAACGTCTCTAATAGGACAAGGTCAAACCCTCCCTTATTAAACAAACACTTCTTTATTTTTACATTTTTTTACTTTCATTTTTTTAATCGTGATGAAATATACTTAACATAAAGTGTCCCATTTTAACCATTTATAAGTGTGCAGTTTAGTGGCATTAAGTACAGCACATTGTTGCACATTCATCACCACTGTCCATCTCCAAAACTTTTTTATTTTCTCTGACTGAAACTCTGTAGCCACTAAACACTAATTCTCCATTTCCAGCCACCCACCTCCCAGTGCATGGCCACAACCATTCTACTTTCTGTCCCTATTAATTTGATAATACTAGGTAGATAGCTTATAAATGGAATCATACAGTATTTGTCCTATATGTTTGGCTTATTTCACTTATAATGTCCACAAAATTCATCCTTGTTGTGCCATGTGTCAGAAGTTCCTTCTTTTCAAGGCTGAATAATATTCGTGTGTGTGTGTGCCACACCTTGTCTATCCATTCATCTGTCGATGAACACTTGGGTTGCTTCCACCCCTCGGCTATCCTGAATATTTACGTGGGTTTTAATTTTTTTTTTTAATTGCTGTTTTCTTACCAGGACTTAGGCAGCCCTGCTTTGTTCCCCTCACCTCCGGAACAAAAATTACTGTGATAATCAATCCAGAGGTATCCTCAGTTCCCCTAGTTCCTCTTTAGAATCATCCCAAATGCTATTTTTTAAAAAAAAAAAAAAAAAAAACTTCTCTGTTTCCACTTCGGAGAGACACCTTGTTACAGAGTTCATAAACCTAACATTGTTAAAGTCATGTTCCTAGTGAGCTTTATTTGATATGCTTTATCACTATCCTATCAAACTAGACCTTAATTTCCAGAATATATTTATTTTTATACTTTTGTAGCACTAGCACAGAGCCATATAGTAACAGTAGTAGTACTCATTAGTAACCACCAAAGTAATGAGACTATCTCATAACTGTAAAATATCCTACAGTTTATAAAGCATTTTTTAAATAGGCAGTAGGCCCTTCACGAGACTTACTGGTTGATGAAAATATCTCTTCTTTTCCTCTTTTGTGGAACTTTGTTTTGAGAAATGTTAACATCAGGTTTACTGCTGATACCTGATAACTGCTATTTATTCTAGTGGTCTGGGGAGATCTAAAGGATAATAAATATTTTGCCTTTACCATCTATCACTGCAAAAAATACAAGGTAAAAATACGAGCCAAACATAATCTTCAAAATGCATCTTGTACAAAATGGATACAATAAAGTTTTCATGAAATTTGAATTGCATTTTATCTCAACTCATTTCAACAAACACTGAGTACTAGTATATATTAAACACTGTGCTAGAATGCCAAAATAAAAATATGTTTATTAGGCCGATATTTATTATATCAAATACTATATTAAGATATTTAAGATATTAATGGTTCATTTAGGTTTAGAGTAGTTTCTTTTGGAGATGAGAAAATAGCTTTAGTTTTTTACTTGTAAAATGATTTGTATGGTGATTAAGTAAAAACATAGAACATCTAATACTTTATATAGTAGACGCTCATTTATTTCTGTAAATAAATCAGGAGATGCAAAATTTAATACAAAGGAGATTGTGCTGATGCTTTAACGAATTATAGATTGTTATGAGAATATAGGTGAAAGGGATTTATTTTGATGAAAGAGATACAGAAGATGGAAATTGGATTAGATCCTGAAAGAAGGAAACTTTGACAATGGGATTATGGGGAAGAATATCCCAGATAGAATCTTGGACCTAAACAGCTAGGATCATTAGCCTTTAAAATAAAAGAGAAACTTAATGGAGAGAACAAATTGTAGGAATAATAGGTAAGAGTTGATGAGTTCGATTTTGGAAAGGTTGACGTTGCGAGAGGAACAACTACATAAAGATAACCAGTAGGCAGCTAGGGAGAGGGCAGAGATAGAGATGTTAATTTAGAGGTCATCCACATAAAAGAGAGCCAATGCTATGGAAGAGAAGATCGCAGTTTGTCTAAGAAATACAGCTATAGGCCCATTTTAACCCTGAGAATTTTATTTTTTGCAAACTTTTCATAATAAGCACATAAAAAAAGATTCTCAGCTTGATTTGTACACCTTGGCACATGTCGAACAAACTGGAAAAGCAGGCCTACCAGAAGTCTATGTCTTGGAAGAATAAGGATTATCCTGGAAGAGAACTCAGCTAAAGGAAGAAGCCCCTGGACACAAAGAGCACAGTGCAATATAAAAGCTGACTGAGTCAGAGAAAAAGAGTAATTCTGACAGTACAGCAACTATCATCACATAGATTTGTCTGTACTGGATTCCTGTCTAAGTCCTATGGAGAACAGAGAGGTCGCAGGTATTTTAAAGGAGCTTTTTCAATAAAAAGCACTTGTGATAATGGCTTTACACAACCCTGTTTAAGTTCTCTGCAAGACAGTAGCAGGAATGGAGCACAAAGAGGGGTATTTCTTCTCACTCCTGGTATTTCCTTCCATGTGGAGGAAGTGCCACAGGCACAACAGTCCTGGCCTCTTGCAGCTGGCCTCTCTTATTTTGCATTTAAAAAGTAGAGTAAAATTTCAAGATTTGGGACAAAAATTAAACATGAGCAAACCAACACAAAAATCCTACAAATAATTAGGCAGAAGGCTTTGCAGAGGGCTGAGGTCCTATGTTATTTAGGTGGAGGGCACTAGAGAGTTAAGCCTACGTTCTGTCAGTGTGACCTCATTTGCACCCACACCCTGTTGAGATTTAACCACCTCCCTGTGCTACCAATTGACCTAGTGATCTCTAGGGGTCTGGATAACAAGCTTGAATCAATTAGTAATTGTCATTGCAGCCAAATTTAGACAATTCTATAATTACAAATAATGTAACTACCACTGGAAATGATGACATCAAGCTAGAGCAATCTAAATAATTATTAGACAAAAGAATATGGGCAGGAATATTCAGTGTGGCCCATGTATAATGAAAAGTACAATCGGCTTTGGAGACAAACTAACTGAATTCAAACCATACCTCAATTACTTTATATTTCCTGAAACAAGTCAACTCTAATCTCTCTGAGACTCATTTTCCTCCTCTTTACAACAGTGATAATACTTCTTCATTTGAAGATTTATTGTAAAAGTTTGAGATAATACACATAAAGACATGGTAGGTGTTTAATAAATAGTATAAATATGAAACATGGTAGGTGTTTAATAAATAGTATAAATAAATCATTGTTATTGCACAGGTCCATTCCACTCCCCATTTATAAACACTGATCATTTTTGATCATGTATGCAGCATTTGAGAAAACAAAATGTGGCCAAAGACCGATCATTACCTATCAAATATACTTCCCTCTGCATTAATAATATATTTCCAGGTTTTAGCAGGGGACTTAGCCATCATTGTGGCTGGATGTGGACAGGTGACAAAGCTCTGATGAATGATATTATGGGATTTCCAAAAGATTTCATCAAAGGAATTGATTTAAGTGGGAGAGGTTCTTTTACACCTCCCGATATCTGAAATTTTGGTGTGGTCGCCAGAGCCCCTGCATCTATCTTGGAACATGATGTAATCTTGAGCATAGAACTAGGGCTTAGGACAGTGAAACTGAAAGAAGCATTCCTGGTCTCTCTGTGCATGGTGACTTAAGGGAACTTCCATAGTAGCTAAAAACTTGACTTAAGTGAGGAAAATCTCTATTTTGGTAAGACACTATTTTTGAGCCTTTGTTTTTTTTATAATGTAACATGATCTAACTCCTACAGAACTTCCTTTGGGTATTGCCTATATTTAAATAGTGAGTAAAGAAAAGAATTCGGAAAGAGATAACTGTTGGTCAAAATAATAGGAAAGGTTCATGAAAATGCAGCATTAAAGAAAAAAAAAGTCTGAATGAAGGTGTGAAGTCATTAGTATCAAACTCAGGATGAGGTCTGAAAGATGCTATGTTTAGTCTTTAGTGCATCAAATTCTACTGCAGCTAAGAAACAAATATGAGAATTGCAAGTTGACAAAGCAGGTAATAAAAGTCCTTTCTTGGTCTCTTGGAGAGAATGGAGAAAAAGTAAAGGAGCAAACAAGTTTGTTGAGAGTAAAGACTACATTGCCTCTAATAGGAAAAGCTTGAGACGGCCTTAGAATTATAATTCTAAAACGAATTAGCACTGTTTTTCAACCCATTTCCCGTTTAGAAAAAAAAAGTGCAGTTCGCTGCCAGCATTAATTTAATTTTACATAAATACACTCACTGTTTGAGGCTAAATCAAATGTGATTGGTTTTCAATGTGAAAATATAAAAATAGTTCTAAACAGAACTTGTCTCTAATCCTAATGTATCAAATGTATACATAAATTGGATTCATCAAATGAATTTTCAGCTAACAACTTAAAGAACGATGTTAACATCGCATGTAGGAATGCTACATTTTTTAGGATTTTGATATTTTCAGCAAACAAGAATTACTATATTTTGTAAATGGAAATACTACTACTAAACAGAATCCTATAAATAGAATGATGTCATTTGTTTCCAAAGACTATTGATATATTAGAGCAATGCAAAAATAATAATAAAAGTGAGATATTTCATAGCAAACTTTGGGATTAAGGTTTAGAATTGTAATCCGTGAGTTATCTCGGGGTAAAGGCTGCAGCCACAAGTGCTGCTGGCAAGTATTCTCAGGCCAAATGTGAAATGGGTTAAATAATTGTCCTGACAAGATTTTTCAAATATAATTGCTGATAACAGTAATTTTATTTCCACATGGTAAATTAAGTACCATCTTCAAATACCTGCGTTAAATTTTAAATAAGCATAACAACACTCAGTATGTAATTTTGAAAGGGGATAAATCTTACAACAAAATAAGTGTTGGGAAAATTGTGCGATTAGCTTAAATCAAATGGGCCTTCCATATTTGTTAAATTGCCATTAACTAAATAAACTAAGAGTAAACTAACATACTAGAAGTATGTTCATGAAATCAGACTCTCTTCAGAGCTTATCATTTACCTTTGAATTTTAGTCAATTCATGCCACGACTTAAATTTAATTTCTGTTTTGTCTAATTGCACATCTCATTTTAGTTTACAAAAATTATTAAGTGATACTGCTAAATTTAAGCATCGCTTTAAACTCTACAAACTCAGTACTATTTCATTCTTGAAATTTAGTGTATCTTTCCCTTCCTACAAAAAGCAATAAATCGTTGCAAACAAGGAAAGTGGCTAAGTAACACTCTTGAACACATTTGTCTTTCCACAATGCCAGCTTTACTGAGTGGGACCTTCTCAGATGAACCAGTCAGGTACCCATGCAGGTTAACACACAATATGGGAAGTGCATAGTCTTACTCAACAGAGCGAATGGATGAGTCCTTGGAGTCTCCAAAGGGAGCACAGAGAGCTGCACGTAGGTCCTAAGCCAGTGGCTACACCAGGTGAGCATCAACACAAACATTTGAGTAATGCATTGCACTTCAAAATTAGTAGGACCATGCCTACAGCCATGCCTGATCCTGTCTGGTCTCAGAAGCTAAGCAGGGTTGGGCCTGGTTAGTACTTGGATGGGAGAGCACATAGGAAAACCAGGTGCTGTAGGTTTAAAAAAATAGTAAGGCCACAACATCATGAGGTGATAGAAAAATTTTCAGTTCCATTACAATCTTACTGGACCGCCATCATATATGTGGTCTGTCATTGACTGAAACATCACTATGAGGCAAATGATTGTAGTTTTTTTGAACCATGCAAATCTATGATCTATTCCAAGAAATAAATTTTAAAGCAACACTAATAAACACATTTTTAAGTGGTACATTAATAGATATTTGTATTTCAAAAACCACTACTAAGATAAATATAATAAAAATTCTACCCAATTTAGTTTTTCATTTATTGGGATAAAAACTACATACCACTATAGTTGTGGCAGAAGCAGTTATACCCCTGTCATCTTTTCTATTATCATAGTAAAATTATAAAAATAAATATTTTTAACACACACACACACACACACACAGCAGCCAATAAAAGCAATTTGGTCTACCTTTGGTGCTGTCACACATAATTAAAATAAACACGAGAGTTAAGACTTTGATCTCTGGGATCAGACTGACTGAATATGAATCAAGTTTACCACTGTGTAATCTTGGGGAAGTTACCTAAATTCTGCAAGTCTCAACTTTCTGATCTGTAAAACAGTCATAAGTGGCTTAACACAATCTTTAGCATATAGTAAATACTCAATAAATATTAGCTGTTGGGAAAAAAGTTATTTCCATCTACATTTTAATATACCAAGACCCAAACCAAATATTATACATATTAAATTTCTCAAGTAATCTTGCTTTTTCCATATTAGTGTAAAATTTAAAAATTAATTATAAAATATAGTATAACTTGATAGTTATAAAGTTATGTGTTGATTCCTCCTTAGAGAAGGGATAATATTTTAATATATTATGGCAATCTGAAACTAAGATCCAAGCGATCGTGATAAAGCATTGAAGGTGATCTGTATGCTTGCGATGGGAGAACTGCATCAAGGAAAGTTCAAGGATGCTAAAGGTATTTTCTTGGGAGAGTGCAGGGGCGTCAGATATAATACTGTTGTGGTGGCTTTGTACTGTGTAAGCTAAGGTGAAACTATGGTTTCCAGAATTCTCTAGTTCCCATTTAGAGTTGGTGTTGTAAAGAATTTGACTGGCTTTTGTTCCTGGTTCCTGGGATAGAACCTCTAAATTCTTGGATTTTCCCAAGAATGTCTTTGGTATTCATGGTTGGCCCCTAGATAGTTTCAAGGTGGGGGCTGCCATGCTTCACGCCCAACACCAGATCAACCATGTGACTAGAAGATCAGGGTTTAAGCGATGTGATATTACTCCAACCTCCTGGGAGGGGAGGGGGCTTGATATTGAGTTCAATCACATGGCCAAAGATTCAAGCAGTCATCCTTGTGTAATGAAACCATGACAAAAACCCTGGACATACTGGAGGCCTGGATAAGCCTCCTGGCTGGTGATAATACACATTGATACGCCAGGAGGGTGGTGCATCCTGATTCCATGGGGACAGGACTTACAAGATTTCCATATGAGACCTTCCCTGATCCTGCCCTGCAGGTCTCTTCTTTTGTCTGGTTTTAGTTTGTATCCTTTTGCTATAATGAAATTGTTAGCATAAGTATAGCTGTTTCAAGTTCTGTGAGTTATTCTAGTGAATTATCAAACCTGATGGGGTAGTGGAAACCCCAAAATTTGTAGCCAACTGGTCAGAAGTTAAGTGTTCTGGGAGTCCCTGAGCTTGCAGCTGGTGTCTGAATGAGGACAGTCTGCACAGAGGACTAATCCCTTAACCTGTGAAGTTTGGCCTAACTCCAGCTGGTTAATGTCTGAATTGCAATGGAGTTGTCCACAGGAGAAATTTGCTTGACGTTTGGAAGAGGATAAGGGAAGCAGCATCCATGTTTTTTACATTCTGGAAGATCGGTGGAGAGTGCCAGGCACTGTGGTACCTGAAGCACGCTGTTGCTGATCTCCTGGCTCACCTTGTCGGTGTGGGGCAGCACCCAACATGCAGCTCTTCCAGCTCCTGCCACATTTCCTCCAACTGCTCTGAGTCCTGGGCCAAAGATATGTGCAGTTCTATAGCTAAGGGTGCCAGCTATACTTGCAGGTTTCAGGTCATCCAAGTCTTCTAAGGTGGAGTAATGAGGGACAGATGCAGACTCCATTTTTTTTCTAGCAGTTTCAGTTTGTCCCTGCTCTTGTTCTTGTTCAGCTTTCCTTCCCAGCTGCCAGTCTGGCTAACTTATAATGACTTCAGGCCCAAAACCAGATGCAAAGCAATGGATTGTTCCACCAGCAATCACCATTGCATAAGGCTAAATCTCTATAACGAGTCCCTTATTCTCTATCACTTAGTTCTGCCTGTTTTATCTTGATGGCTACAACTGTTTCAATCTATTCCTTGGTCAAAAATTATAAATTTAAATGTGATTGTAGAGAATTTAAGGGGAAGCACTTACAAGACTAGAAATAGTATACTAGGATTTTTAATCCTGACTTCATACTAGAATCTTAAAAAAAAAATAATGATACCAACTCTCTGAGATCCTGAGATTCTAGGGTCAAGTTTAGGCATTAAATTGTTTTTGAAAGGTTTCTAGGTGATTCTAGCATGCATCCAGGGTTATGAAATGCTGCTCTAGAAAGAAGAAAATAAAGAAAAGGTGGTTGATCTTATAAACATACACACACAAGGACTATAGCAGGAATATATAAAAACATGAGGCATTCCGAAAATCAAGTGACATACAAGTATTAAAAATTAACCAATAGACGAAGACATAGCAGGCAAATATTAACAAAATTAAAATGTGACAACAGTAATATAAAATAAAATAGAATTCAAAGTTAACTGCATAAAAATGGGTCAAGGACATTTACACTGATACAAGTTATAGTACATTGTGAAGAAATGACACACTTGCATCTAGCATAGCTTCAGGATATTTAAAGCAAAAACTGAGACATACTCAAAATGACAAATTAAAATATCTCCTCTTTTAGAATTAAGAGAATATGTAGGACTTGAAAATGTAGTTAACAGGCCTTATCTACTATATTAAAAGCACATTTAATCCAACTGATTTGTTGGATTAACCAAACCAATGTTCTCTATTTTTCTGTAAACGTTAACATCCTTGACCTGCTGAAGGTAAGGCTGGAGGCTAGTAAGCTACTCTCATATGTTCACCTACTCTTACTCTTGCTGGTTAAATTGTCCCAATCCAGCTTATGCTAGTTCTTAGTAATATAAGTTTTTAATTTAAAATATATGAACCAATAAAATATGAATGTAAAAATAGTAGTTGATTGTAGAAAACTAGTTGAATACTTCGAAAAGATTGAGTAAAGATAAATCACTATAAAAATTTACTATCAAATTAAGTGTGAGCAAGACAACTGTAAAAAAATTTTGGATACAAATCCTAGAAACTTGAATACTTCACAAGTTTCTCTACATTTGCATTCTATTATAAAGAAACCCAAAATGGAAATCATAGACGATGCATTCTGGTAATGATTTATACAAGAAAACCCACTGAACTCCAGTGTATCTGGACTTAAGGAACAGGCCTTGGCCCTGCATCTAAAGACAGGCAAATGTATGTATATTTATGCATATTAAAATAAAATATGTATATTTTTGTTTTTAAAATGGCTCTGCATTATGACTTTTTTGATTTATAAATCTGGTTAGGTGAGAGAATTCTGTAGAGACATAATTTGGAACAGAGAAAACAAGTGTTTTTCAAATATCCATGGAATCATTATAAAAGTTGGGAAAAGAAACCCTCAGCAAACACCATGCAGATATCGCATAGGACGGGATGAAATTCATGGGGAGGAGGGTCAGCCAAAGATGGATGTGGTTCTAGATTCCCTCAGAAACCTAGAGAGGTGTGCTTGGGCTTGGATTATACCCGGCTAGCTTATCGCCAGGCAATGTGGAAAAGTCCTGAGATCATCTACTTAGTGATATAGTTTCTCTCTCAAAGTTTTGATGACATAGGCCACATTCTCTGTCCACAACTCCATAAAATTAGATGTCACGATCAAAGAAAGAAAAAAAAGTCATTAGGAATAAGAACCCAAATAACTAGAAAGAAAAATCAAACCTAAAAATGTATAGACCATTTGAAATGATGACTGCATTACATAACAAAACCATGGATTAACTTCCACTCATAGTCAAGACGGAATATTAAGATTAGATTTACCCTCCTACATGAAACAACTGAAACAAAATATGAAGCAAGAGAAAGGACATCAGGTACAAAGGGCAGTGATCCCTGAGAAACAGGAAGTAAATGAGGTGAGCCTATGACTGCCTCCTTAAAGGGATTTTCAGGCTGCAGTTGTGTGTGTGGTGGGGTGGAGGAGGGGAGAGGGAAAGGGAGCAGGGCAGGCAGAGCCTGGGTCAACTCCCTGAGTTGAGATAGAGTCCAGGAAAACCAAGGCAGCTAGAATGTCCAGTATACACTATTGAAGAGGATTAAGATGCACAGGGAGAAACTCCCAGAGATCTGCAGGTCTCCTGTGTTTATTACAATAGTGATCAGCATACAGGTTTGAAGAAAGTACCCAAGGCTGGGGAAAGAATTGCCCCCAAAGAATCAGAAGGGAATACTATTCAGCACTCATCTAGAACCAGGAATAGTATCTGTTCCCACAAGCCAGATTGAATCTCCATAATTTATGAGGCACCTAGAGTATTCAAGAGTGTTACCCGGGTAGTGGGAAAATTAACCCTAGTTATTTCTCAAATCCTGCCCAACATATCTAAAAACAACTCCTGAAGAGATACAACTGTTTACAAGTAATTTAACTGTGTCCCAGAACAAAGCTCAAAAATATTTATAAAAATACAAATTATCAAGCATCCTATAACATAAAATTTATAATGCCTAGCATCCAATCAAAATTACAAGACATGCAAAGCAGCAGGAAAATACATCCAATGCTAAGAGTGAACCAGTAGAAACTAACCTAGAACTCAACTGAAAAAGAATTAGTAGACAAGAACATTAAAAGTAATATAAATTTAATCCATATTGAAATATTTAAGTGAAGACAGTGAAGATAAAAAAAAAATCCAAATCATGTGTTTATTAACTCAATGTGGGGGGGGGTGGAATTCTCCGACAAGTATATGTATATCAAATCATCATGTTACACACTTTCAATATCTTAGTTTCGTCAACTGTACCACAATAAAACTGAAAAAAAGGAAATAATCAGCCATCCAAATTAAACTTTTAGAGAAAAACTACAATGTCTAAAATAAAGATTATATTGGAATTGTTGATTAGACACTGCAGAAAAAAAGATTAGTGGACTTGAAGACTGCAATACTATCCAAAATGAAACAGAGAGAAAAAATAATTTTAAAAATAAACAGCACATTGACGAGTTACGGGACATCAGCCTCACACATAAGTGTAGTCAGAGTTTCTGAAAATTAAAGTAGCAACAAAAATTTTTTTTGAGTAATAGCCAAAATTCTCCAGATTTGATGAAAATGATAACCCACAGATAAACCCATGTAGCTCAATGAACCCAAGCAAAAAGAACATGAAGAAAACATTAAGGCACATCATAAATTGCTCAAAACCAGCCAGAGAAAAGCAACACATTATATACATGACAGATTTCTTAGAGGAAAAAATCTGAGCAAGAGGCAATGGAGCCAGTTTTATAGTATTAAGAGAAAAACCTTTCGACTTAGAATTTTATACCCCCAAAAAATTATATTTCAAAATGAAGGTGAAAAAGACTTTCAGACATACAAAAACTAAAATAATTCATCACCAGCCAACTTGCGCTATAAAAAAATGTCGAAAGAGCTTGGCACAAAATAGCCAACATAATGAAAACCCTGCATCTACATCAAGAATACTTTATCCAGCAAAGTTATGAGAGTCAAAGGATAAGAGCTTCCAAAACAAAAATAAGCTAAAGGAATTTATCACCACCGAGCCAGTATTATAGGAAATGTTGGAGGGACTTAAGAAAAAACATGTATCAAAAACATGAATAAAAAATGGTAACAACTATATTCCTATATTAACAAGTACCTCAAATGGAAAAGAATTAAGTGCTCCAACCAAAGATAAGAGTGGCTGAATGAATAAGAAAACAAGACCCCTACATATGCTGCCTACAAGAGACTCACTTCAAAGACACACAGACTAAAAGGAAGGGGATGTAAAAAGATATTGCCTTGGTGGACCCAGGGAGGATTGCGCTGAATGAAATGTCAGAGAAAGACAAATGTCACATTTCATGTACATGTGGAATCTAAAGAACAAAAAGTATCAATAGTTCTTCAAACAGAATGCCAGATAAATGGATCTACATAATGGAAAATCTGCAAAAACGGTTAACTACTGAAAAAATATGTAAGATTTAATTTAAATCTCCTTAAAAGAGACTGCTTTCACAAAAGAAAAACAATGCAGTATGGAGCTTATACTAGCAGAACCATAATTCTAAAATCACTAAGATATTTTAAAAACAAAAACCTCATGAATATAGGTCCAAAACTTAAATTTTTGAAAAATAGAATTCTCGAGTATATTAAAGGCACAATTGACTATAATACATCATTTTAATATTAGGATGCAATAATGGTTCGGGGTTAGGAAATCTGTTCAATTTGACAAATCTTTTGTTCATTCATTAAAGATTTACCAAGTATTATACATATGCCAGGCACTGGATACAGTGAAACAGTGGTGAACAGATATGGTCTCTGCCTTCATCAAGCACTCGAGAGAAATACAAATAAAATAAAAATGCAGTTTAAAGGCTACAACAGGAGAAATACAGGGCACTGTAAGAATAAACTGGCACTTTTTAAACATCAGGGTGCTGTTGGAATAATCCTGTTAATTACCCATTCTAAGATGGTGGCAGTTGACACAGAGAACATGGGCCTGAACAACATAATTAGAAAGTGGTATAAAAAGTTTACGATGGCTTGGATTGAGGAGTCGTCAAAGATTCTTTGGCGGGGGGAGTTAGTCTTAATATGTTATGTATAGAAGGGTAAAAGAATCAGCTTAGATTGGAAAATACAAGGTTAAGTATAAAAAATTTCTATACTGTAGTACCTGTTTTATGGTGGTGTCATTCTCAGAACATCAGGGTTAGTACATGTTTATCAAACATTCAATTACAGAACCCTTACTTTGCAGAACATCATGTAAGAGTAGTATTTCATGGAACATACTCTGGGGGAACTACCCTCCCACAATCTCCTGTTTTACTCCTGTAGCTATTAATATCTAGGTGAATTGTCTAACTATATTCAATTATTTGAGGCTGTCTTACTCTACTCCTTTACACAGTACGTTTAGTTTGGTTACTTTCAACTGGGTGAGATGAAAGTGAAAGATTGATTGGAACCTCACAGGGGTGCCCCAAAGGCCATTAAAAAAAGAAAAAGATTATTCTGAACTAGGATCACCTGTGAATCAGTAGGATCTGACCCACAGATAAACGGTAATGAAGCAGTACTGACCTTTGTTATTATCTACACATGCTACTGAATAATTTTCATAAGACAGCTGAAAATACCAGGCTCACTAGAAACAAATCCTTCTATTAAACTGCTTAAGCACTTTAGATCTTAATGCTCTCTATGCTGAGTAGTTGGCCAGCTCCATTTACCTAAACACACACACACAAAATGGCATGCATTAGAAACAGAGAAAACCTGAATGTACATAAACTGCTATTGACCAAGGAGATTAAATTAGTTTACAGTGCTTGGAATATAATCTGTGTCACTGAAAATATGATTCTAAAATATTTAGTTCAACATGTACAAACAGTTATTTCAAGATGCTCTAAAGAACTGACATCATTAACACCAGGCAATCACTAAATAAATAAGTACGTTGCTAACATTTTGTGTAGTGTCTCTAAGGTGACATCAAAAAATTAGACACACCCCTCTTTTTTGTTTTCAATATATTAAAAAGTATCATAATACAAATGCTGTAGTTAATATTAAAAAGGATCCAAATATTTCAAGGAATGAATGTTTATCAAGTTCTACAAGGGAAACAGTATCTTAATACATAAAAGTTTTGTTAAAACAAGATTTAAAATTTTTTAAATCAGAAAGTGTTTAACACTAAATTCTTTCAAAGGTTCACACAAAAAATAAAATGTGTCCTTGTACAAATGCCCTGGGCACTTTGAAAATAGTCAATTTTTAAAGTCTGAGTGATAGAGGCAGCACTTCAAGGTTTTGTGAACCTTTTCCCAAATAAGTATACTTTCAATAAAACATTTTACCATTTTATCTGACTGCATTTACATTTTTTTATTCTTCATAAAAAAGATGTACACTAACACTGTATTAGAGATATTTAATTTCCTGAGTGACTTCAGTCATACACCAAACATGATTTAATGAGAAAATTCTAAAATTTTAGAATGAAAAAGCATATGCACATTTACACTTGTCTGCCCAATTAGGGTAAAACTCAAAAGAGCATGTCACAGAACTTACACCTAAGTTCCCTAAGAAGTTAATATGATTCATCCCCAAACTTTACCAACTAACTTTCTCAAATGTTAAATCACTGAAATTACATCTTCTAATTAATTAACAAAATACTGATAGTCATTTCAGACTATCAACCTGAATATTTTGTATTATATACACCAAAATCTGATTTACTAACAAGCAGGTTCTTGCAATACAAAAAGATAACAGATAATGAAAATATTTGTTTTATAATACAACCAATCCATATAATACATCCCTTCCTCAATTGTCTAAAACAATTAAGAATTATAGCACTTTATGTATAAAACCCTTTCCTCTCCATAAAACCCTGAGGTGAAAGGTTATTCATGTAAAAACTAGAACCACCATTCTCATTTCTATATTAGACTGTAGCTATAGGTTTTAAAAATTTTATAAAGAAATGTGTCAACTTGTAAAGTTGTTCTGTACAGTTTTAACAAACATTCCCAGACCAACTTAGCCAAAAGGGCCTGGAATGACCCCATAAAAACAATGTCCTTTGAACACTTGTTAGTGTCGAGCTGAGTGCCATTTTCCAGCTCTACTACTGTCTCTTCTGTTATCATAGTCATGGCTCCAGCCATCATGATTTCTATCTTCATAGAAATCTTCTCTGCTTCCTCTGTAATGATGGTCCGACCCATGATCACTGTAACGCTGTTCACGGCTATAATGTCTATCTGCTACATAAGGATAAGAATTCTGTCTGACTTTACGCTGTGACGGTGTATCTTGGCGCCACTGGGAGCTTGAAGACTGGTTAAAAGTATGATTATGTGACTGAACTGATGGAGAATATCCTGATTGATCAAGATGAGGAGAACCATATTTCCCACCATATGACATCTGTCTCATAACATTGTTCATCTGAGGAAAGAGAAAAAGGAAATGTTAACTGCACTGATATTTCTAGGTATCAAAGCCAATAGATACCTGATCACTATAACCAAACACGTAACGATGAAAAAGCAAAATCACTTGCCTAGACGGATCTTAAGTTAAACATAACTAAAAGCAGTACAATAGCATTATTCATTCCAATGTACACTTATAAGATATCTGTACAGACTACTACTCTTCGCCCTAAAGAGTATAACTAAGATGAAGTCATACAAAATGACTACATTGTGAATCATTGTGTGATAAACACATAAAGAGCCATGAGCTCAGTATCATTAGGAAAGGCTTCATGAAGGTAGCATATGATCAGAGTAGATCTCATAAGTAGTAAATGGACAGTAAGGCTAGTAAGATTTATTGGAATCAGACAATCAAAGAGCCTAATAAGGAAGCTAGAGAATTCTGACTTTGGCCTACAGCAAAATGACACAAAATAAGTAATATGTATAAAAGTTGGCCTCTCAATTTTACCATATTTTCCTTTTATATTTTTATTTTGTAAACCTGTCAAATTCAAAAGCCTAGGGACCACAAACCAAAACTGATTTGGACAAAGAAAAGAGATGAATGTAAGAGAAAAAAAAATGAAGGACTTGGCAATTGAAAGGAAAACAAATTTGAAACATACACACCAACAATGGCTGAAGGAAAATACAAATGTTAAATGCAGTTCTTCTATCTTTGATATTTAAATATATATTTTGGGGCAGTAAAAAAACTTAGTGATCAGTCTGCAAAGATCATACTAGTCTAAGTAAAATTTCAGAAGTTAATTTAAGAACCATCTGAACATTTTAACTATGTTTTTTTGTTTATTTTTAGTAATTCAAGTTGAAAAATCAGCCTACCACTGCTTGTCTCTGAAAATTTTCTGGAGAAGAAAAAGATCTCTGAATTATCTGTGCTGATGAAGTCATGTTATCCATAGTCCTTTCATACCTGCAAAAAAATAAAATAAATAAAACCAATATATAATCATTTATTCCAAACTATTTACTACATACCAATCATGAGCAAGACACAGTTCTCAAAGGTAGGAACAAGACAAACAAGATTATCATCTGCTCTCATGGAGCTGCAGCAAGGATTCAGACAATGAGACTTCACATGGTTATAAGTGATATACTGAATGACTAAACAGTAAGAAGAGGTAAGAGAGGGGGTTCTATTTTAGCTTGGTCGGTCAGGGATGGCCTTTCTAAAGAGACATTTGAAGTCAGAGTTGAATATAAAGGTTACTAGGAAGATAAACATTTCAGCTGAAGGAAGGACTAATGTAGGGGTGAGCAAACTATAGTCTGTGGGCCAGATCATTTTTGTAAACAAAGTTTTACTGGAACACAGCTATGTTTTGTTTTTATATTATCTATGTAGTACTACAATGGCAGAGAAAGAAACTGTATGGCCTGCAAAGTCTAAAATGTTAACTATCCAGTCCTTTATAGAAAAAAAATTGTCAACCCTGGGCTAGTGCAAAGACCTAGACTGAGAACTAAAATGAAAGGATTTTATCAATAAAGAGGACAAATAGGGAAACAAAAGAAATAAAAAACAGAATCTACATTTTTAGCTTGAGCAACTAGGTAGACGTATACTAAAACAGGAAAGAGGAAAAGGTTTAGGGGGGTTCTGTAACATAGAGTATTAATTTTAAGGAATTATTCCTTATTCCTCACTTCTTAAACAGGCAACTTGCTCTATAGAAAAACTCAATTTAGAAAATGTTATAAATTTATTTTATGCCTTTGGAATCAAACTACAAATTGATGTCTTATAGTTTAGATCTTTTTGAGTTTTCTTAAATCAGTTATATTATCTGTAAGCTAAGAGGGTAAAAAGTATAATTTTACTTTTAACAAAGAGTATAAAAATAATGTATACTCTAGCTTTGCATTAAAGTACTTAGTTGCATATTTTTCCCCAAGAAATTCTAATGGGGGGGGGTGGGAGGTAAAAGCTATTTTTTTGTCCCTCTAAAATAACCTTTAAAGGTTCTATAAAAGTGGTTGGAGATGCTTCAAATTCCATCTGAGTAGTGTTTAAACACAATTTCAGCTGGCAAGAAAGAATGGTAAGAGGATATATTTTTTATACTATTGCTTTCTTATAATTTCACCTTCCAATATTGTTTCATATCCATCCACTTCTCTCTAGCTCTTGACACCACCCTAATCCAACCATCAACCTCACCCCAGTAATTTCTCTGCTACCTTGCTACTAATACCACCAATACCTTACTATCAATAGCTTCCTAATTGGTCTTTTAATTTCATTCTTGTCCCTCCAATCCATCATCCCGTTGCAACCAAAAAACTCTTTCAAATATAAACCTAATCCTATTACTACTGCACTGAGAACATTTCAATGTCTTCCTATAGTTCTTATGGTAAAATCCCAAAATTCAAATTATAGCCTATAAGAAAGACTTATCATTCAGTCTCTATCTACTTCACCAGCATCATCCACTACTCTCCATTTTTCACTCATTATGATCTAGGCATACTGTCCTCTTTCAGTTCCTTATTCATTTATATCATCTCTCCTTGTTAAAACTTTCTCTAAGCACTTTCTACTCCTCTAGAGAATTTACTGTAGTAATTAAATAGGTAATCACAAAAAACATATAATATGTGTCCTCGTCTAGACTTTAAGGCTGTATATCACAGCAACTAGGCTTGATCTCCCTGCCTGGGTTTGCATCCCAGCCCACTGCTCATGAGCGGTTCTGACTTGAGCAAGTTAACCTCCAATCCTCATTTTCTTCATACATAAGGAAGAGATCATAATAATCCCTACCTCACAAGACTACTATGAGGAGTAAATGAGATCATAAATGCAAAAAACTTGGTAAAAACCTGACACATGACAGGTATCTTTTAACTCCTGAATGAAGCCCATTAATGATTGATAAAATATCTCTATAGATATACTAGGAAAAAACTGTCCCTGGTAAAATGTCAGCCTCCCCCCGCCCAAAGTAAATTAAATTAATATAAATATGGTAACTTTTCTAACTTTCAAGAGCTGGAAGGGATTTTAAAGATCATTCAATTCAATTTCTTTTCTTTACAAATGGAAGGATAGAACCAGAGAAATCAGACTAGTTTGAGATTACACAATTTGTAGAGCCAGACCTGGAATCCAATTCTACAGAACTCAGTCCAATATTCTGTTTACTAATAGGTATTTTTAAACTTCAAGTAACAACCAAAAAGGGGTCACAAAACTAATTTGAATTTTTAAAAGATAAAATGGAAAATTGAGTCTTGCAAGTAAAAGGGTAGTTTTGAGAAATTCTGTTTCAGTTATATGCATGTATATGTGGGTGTGGGTATGTCTTTACAAATGAATATAGTTTATATATGTATCTATTTTAAGGAAACTGTATATAATGTGTATATCTAGTCTCCTTAAAATAGATACATACATAACTATAATCTAACACAGGAAATAATTAAGGAGCATAAAGAAGAAAACCAATCACTTGTTATGTATTCTAAAATCACTACCTAAAAATATGTTGATAAATGATTTTAACAATAGGTAAGAAACATTACCTGCTAGGAGATGTAGAGGTAGGGCTTGAATTTCCAACATGATGCTGGGGATATGACAAACTAACATCCTGTGAGGCATGGCTACTTCCTAAAATGAAATAATTAGTAAAATTTTTGATAGAAAATTTAATTTGAAATGATCTCCCCCACCAATCATTCCAAAAAGGCTAAAAGAGAAAACCTCAAATTTTAGCAGACTGCTTTACAGTTTCAGAGTGAAAATTCTAAGTGTTTAATAGCAGATATGTCTAAAACAAATGGTCACAAAGGTAACATCCACTCTGGCCACAACATTCTGATCCTCACACAACATTTACGACTGGATACATGGAAAGTTTTATCCTCGCATGATCAAGAATGAAAATTTATAAAAGTAAATTACAAAGCAGCCAAGAAAAGTATTTTCAGAATATAATGCTTGCTTGCTCCTTTCACAGAATGAACCCAAACTCAGGTCCTTCTAACAATGATGTTTGTTCTTTTCATTAACCCAAACTGAAATTTTCAAATCAGTTTTAAAATTATGACTGTCAAAATCCACATTGTCAATGTTACCCATTTTCAGTGATACTATTTACTATTCAAAAAGCTTCCAGTATTTTCATCCAAAAAAATTTTAAACTGAATAAAACTAAAAATAAAAAAAATTAAGCAGCAAATAATCCCTCTCCCCAAATATCCTTGAAGTTACCTGATCTAAACTGAATTTTGATGGGCCTTCCAAAAAGTTTGATTCCATTAAGTAGATTCATTGCATAAGGAACAGATACTTCATGTTTGAAATTCACAAATGCAAACTGCTTTGGTTTACCATCCTTATCTTTTGGAATTTTCACTTTTATTACTGGCCCAGCCTATAGACAAAAAAGTTTACAATTTAAATAAGGCAATTTCAGGAAAATACTCAAATTTTACAAAGTTTAAAAACAGAAACATGATCAGATTTCCATCTCAGAATAAAGATCCTACAGTTATAACTGAAGATCAGATTAATTTAGGGGAAGGGAGCCCATAAGGAACTAGAAACAGTAAATGAATTACATTTCTCAGCACATTATGACTAACGAGTTGACCAACATCCGTCTTTTTCCCACTTCATGGAAATTAACGTTTATCAAGGACAAGAAAAAGTGGTTTTCTTGAACAAAATTCACTTTTGTTTCGATTAATCAAACAGCAACAGCTGGAGCATGGAACTAGAGGGAACGAGAGCTACTCTGAATTTTTAACACTTTTTAACATAGAAACGCCTGCCACAGTGCTGCTTTCCTACAGAGTATTTGAGTCTAATTTAAATATTTCAATGCTGCAATTTTATAAGAAATTTAAGTGGAAAACAATGACAAAGAAACTGCAACGTAATTTGTTAGTCATATACCAAAAACAAAGTGTCCTAAGGGGAAGATGAGAAAAGGAGAAATAGGAAAAACGCTACTCTATATAAATGTCTCATCACTATACTGCACACTTGAAACTAACATAATATTGTATTTCAACTGTAATTAAATTTTTTGAATTTAAAAACACTGCTCAAGGAAGAACCTACATGTATTATGTCCCTTTAGGGCTCCTGAATCGTTACCTTGGAAATGCTTCATTGAGGAGCCCTCCAACACCTTTAATCCTCACTTTCGCGTGAATTAGGGTTCTTTGATAATAAAGTGACACGAAGCGAACACCGTTCTAAGCGTGACCTCCAGCCCCAACCCGCCCACCTGTCGGGTGCCCAGACCAACAGCCAAGCTTGTGCGAAAAAATCGAGGATGGCCGTTGGGCCGGGACCTACGCGAGCGGAAAACGAAAGGAAAAGGTTAATCCCAGCCGGTTACCTGGTGGAAAAGCTCGAAAAGGAGTTCCTCCGTCACTTTAGTTTCAAGGTTGCCGACAAAGAGAGTGCGGTCCGCTTCGGCTGCCGCCGCCCCCATCTCAGCGTCGACCCTCCCTAAAAAGGCCGTAGGGTCGTCGCCGACGCACCCACTGCGCACTCTCGGAAAACCCACGTCCCCGCGCTCCCAGGCGTCACCGACGTAAACGTCAATCACGCTCGCTCTCGGACGGCGTCGACGTGCGCTGACGGACTGCGCATGCTCGCGAGAGCCGTTTGTTAAAGGCGGCCTGCCGCCGCTCTAGTTATGGGTTGAGGTGTGTTGGGTCTCGGTGTCCGAGACGGTCAGGCTTGATCTGTGGAGCAGCGGAGGGCCTGCCTTGACCGAGGGACGTAACACAAACACAAAAGGCAGGGTTTGAAGATGGTCCTAAACCATGTGTCCATGTCCGCTGGCGATCAAGGAAACGGAGTGGCCTACCGCTCTACCCGTGGCGACCACAGCCCGTCGGCCTTAGCACTGGTGATGGTCTCCGGAGACAGCTTTCTCGTTACCAGACCCGAGGCGGTTCTTCCAGGACCCACTCTTCGGGAGGCTGTGCGGCCCAGCATTCGTACGGAAAACCGTCGGGCGGCTGCTGGCGCTTGGGGCCCAACGCGCTTTATAAAGGGAAGGGACCTTGATGGGCGGAACAGAAGGCGTCAGTCAAGATTCTCACCTTACCCGACCCCTGGGGTTAAACTCGATATCCTAAGAAGCGTGCTGCAACAGCGTCTGATTGCATTTGGAGGTGTTATCGCAGCAGGCGGTCTTTCGTCTTAAAACGAATACCTCCCTCTGCCCCTTGATTAGCTTGTGAACAAGGCCTCTCTAAAATCCTTTTATGGTGCAACCGCAATCTTTAATTTTTAGAGGGATGTGTTTTCTTTTTAATATAAAAATACATAAGAGTCCTGTTAATACAGTACAGCCTAGCACAAAGAGAAAGTTTACTGTCGCTCAACTCAGATGATTTTAAGCGGCCAGAATGATTAGATCAGGAAGGAGGTAGATGAGATTTTTTTTCTTAGTTGCAAAACAGCTAATGGGACCACCCCTCCCAGAGGTCAACAATCCCTTTATTCACACTTTGTGAACTTCATTCAAACAAGGGATCCTAATTTCTCTTCTTTCCGTAAATCTTACTTCCCTTCACTGGCAGATTCTCCTACTTTGAGACTTGTAATTGAGCTTCCTTAACTGCTTGTCTTTCTCAGATTATTTCCTTTACTTGTGTTTGTGAAATGCTTCAAATTATTATCTTGGTTTATCTTTCCCCTGTGGCCCAGTAATCCTATTAGCTTGTCCTTAATATTTACTCTTTCATCTCCCTCCTTCACCTTTTCTTTAGTAATAATATCTAAAAACTTCAATCTCAACCATACTGAAAACAAAAGCAAAAACCTAAACCTTGCTACTCTTTCAAATTATTAAATTTACACTTCTTTTTTTTTGCCAAAGTCTCCAAATTTTTACACTTTTGACATTTTATGATTTACATTCAATCCCAACTTCCTTAATCAGAATCTGTTGTCTGTAAACTAACAAAAATTGGAAACAGTTGTCATATAGTCTATTAGGAAGCTGTTCATCTATTTAGCATCTTCCTTGAACTTTCTGGTTTGTCTTTACTTATTAAACCATTCAACAATATATGAAGTTCTCTGTGGTAAACACTGTGGATGAACTTTGCACAATCCTGCCATGGAGAGCAAGGTGTATGTTCTAGATGGAGAGGCTAATTAATCAATAGATAATCACCACACTGGACTGTTCATTAGGTGCCAGGATAATAAGCACCGGTTGCAATGGCTTTCCATAATACTGCAGTATCTTGGTTCTCTAATCTGACTAATCACTCCTTCCTTATTAGCTAATTTTTTTTTTTTCTAACAATACATTCTCCAAGATTTAAAGCATGGTATTGGAAAAAAGTGTGTTTGGAAGTGCCAGTTCTTTATGTAGGCAAGTAGACTAGCTTTTTCCCAGTGGACTTGTCTTAAGTTATATTCAGACAGCAAAATTACCACACACCGTACAGAACTGAATTGTTGGAACTACATCTTAAGAATGTTGATAAACCAGGGAACGTCCATAAGAGTGATTAAAATAGGTCATAGGAAAAGTATTTGAAAGAATAATAGCTCTCTTTGTTTGAGTGCTATGTGCAAGGCAGTTGCTAAGGGCTTTTAATTTGGTGCTTATTCAGATATTTGTTGAGAATTTATTCTGTGTCTGGTACTACCTACGCTAAGCACTTAGAATAAAGTTGTGAACAAGATAGGTAGGGTCTCTGCCTTTATGGAGCTTTATCTATGTTATTTAATTCTCACAACATCCCATTAAAGAGGTATTACACTTTCCTTTTTTTTTTTTTTTCCTGCTGAGAAACCAAGGCACAAAAAGTAAACTTTCCAAAGTTATGCAGCTAGTAAATGATAGAACAAACCATGCAGCCCTTCAGCCCAGGTTCCTCATTTGAACCATGCAACCCAAATAGAATTTACTATTTTCTCAATTCTCCCAAGGATAATATATACCTAATACTATTTTAGATAT
This sequence comes from Rousettus aegyptiacus, assembly GCF_014176215.1. Lineage (NCBI taxonomy): Eukaryota > Metazoa > Chordata > Mammalia > Chiroptera > Pteropodidae > Rousettus > Rousettus aegyptiacus. The sequence continues at coordinate 43,738,521 of NW_023416308.1, forward strand.
CAAAAAAAAAATGCTAATTCATAATAATATATGATGGATGCCTTTAGGCTAGGCATTGCAATAACCCATGGTTGAGAAAGGAATCCCAAACTTATATGCTAGGAGTTTTAGACTGGGAAAGAATAAAATCAAGGCTGCACGTAAGGATTTTCATAAAACTTAAGAGATGCCTAATAGTGGAATATACCACCTCACAAAGTAATGAATTAACTGCCCAGAGTTCAAATAGAGACTAAATCCTGTCAAGTATGAAATAGGACTTGCTGACTTCTTCAATTTTTTCCCATTTAACCTATGATTGTATCCATTTAAAAAAAAAAATGGTTCAAACAGGAAATAGAAAATGGGGATGAGAAGAGAAAAATGAGGTATAATAAATAGGATAACCATATTTACTGTGCAAACCAGGACACTTGTGAGCGGAAGAGGTTGTCATCAAACTGGGGCAATAGGCATGAACAGGGCTGTCCCAGGCAAATTGGTTGGATTATATAACCCTAGGAGAGGATACAATATTAAATATGCCTTTAAAGTAAATTTATTAGCTTCAGGGAAAGGAGGCTGAGATTCGTCAACGAAGCAACAAAAGTCTGGCATAAAAGTGCACAAGAGGAGGGGAGAACCCACTGGGAGTAACTTTGTTTCTGTGCTGGCATGGAGTCATCAGGGCTTTGATTGAATAATAGTGTATATGTGCCAGAAAAAAAAGAAAATGATATGAAAAAGAAAATTACTGTTTTGACAAGAGGAGAACCTTGTTTACATAAATGCTCCATCATTTTAAATTTGAGGTAATGAATATCTAAATTCTTGTTCTTAACATCTGCACGAGGGTCCAAGTTACAATGTGTTCCTAGAGTCACAAAGACTATATTGTAGAAGCAAGAGCAAACATAAACCTCTTTCAATCAAATTACCTGAAGCAAGGATAATTTAAGTATTCTCAAAAGCAGTCACTGTTATTAAAAATCTGTATGTTAATCTACAAAATGAATTTTTACTTAACGTCAGGGGCTAAATATAGCATACCATTTTAAGATGAATTTTCTAAGTGTAATACAAAAATTATTCCAAAAAATTAATACTTCTATAAGTTTTTAAAAAGCCATTGTAAATTCTTATTCGTTTTTATTGCCCCTTATTTATTATATTATACTAAGCAACTGCCCAGCATGTGTTCAAGTGGAGTCCTATTAGAATATTTACTTCCTCTACACATCAGCAATAAAACTCTTAAAAAGAAAGTCTATTTGGGGTATAGGAAAAAAAACCTATAAGAGTGTTTACCTCAGTAGTCACATTTGGTGGCAAGCCTAACTCTAAGAGTGCTAACTTGGGAGGAAGAAGGGAGGGTGGAAAGTCTTGCAGGCAAGAAGAATAAGTAGACTTTTAATGGTCAAAGGCTCAACTGCTTGGCAAGCAAAATTGTCTTTCATCCCTTTGGTGATCTATTCAGATCCTACTCAGCTGAAGCTTTTTCTTTCTAGTTTCCATGAAAAGTATTCATTTCCTAGTCAACCAAATGTTAAGTTTAAATACCTATGAGGCTGTACCATCTGTTACATGTGCTCCTTGTCTATATCCATTCAATTACAAAGTCCTGCCCATTTTATCTTCAAAGTGTATTTATCTTATGTTTCTGTAATCACTTTCATCACCTGGACTGTATTTACCTGGGCATTTATCCTCTTTTGTTTGCCTCTCTCTACATCCTAAATGTACATACAACCTCCAGACTAAGGAGCCTAAAGCATAAAGCATCAGAAGATCACTTAATTACTACTCACTCCAGTGTTTCCCATAGTATATCACAGAACCTCCACTAAAAATACAAGATGCTTCTTTGAAAAAAGACAAGATGTCAATAAGTTTGAAAGCAATGCATATTTTATCACCTTCTTAGGGAATTAATTTGTAATAACATGTTAAAGGTTCTGAAAATTCCTTTAGGGGGAAAAAAATTGGATTTTAACTTCATTTTAACCAGTGTTTCACAAATTTATTTGTCCATAATTTTAAAAGTCTGCATACTACCTATCTTCCTGAGGAACCTCAGTTTTATAGAAATTAGAAATGCTGCCTACTTAAAAAGCTCCATTTGCTCCCTCCCTGCTTTTGTTGTTAGAAATGGATTTTTATATAGCATGGCAGAATTTAGTAAGTTTTAAAAATACTATTAGTTAAGCAAATTGGTTGCTTTCCTCACTCGTGGCTTGACAAGGTTCAACCCCATCTTTATTCAACATGATGGCTGGTACCCATCAATGTCTTTGGCGAGTGTGTGGGAGAAGGGAGGCAAGTATGCAGCTGCAGATGCCCTAGCCACTGAGGATCAAGGCTGACATTACTACTAATGAAAGTCATTAGGGACATCCCCTGATGAATATAGGTAGGTGCACTTATTAAGTATGCTAATAATGTTTTTAAAAAGTAATGGTTTACTTCAGTTATTTCACTGGAATATCTGAAGGCAACTCTACTTCAAAATACACTGCTTCTGAATCAGAGGAGAAAAATAATTGCCTTCAACTTCCCAAAGACCTGATAGGAACTAAAGCAATGCAGCTCTAAAAAATGGTACACTCCATAAACAGACTTTTAAGACTTTCCAAAAGATGACCAACCAGCCTTCTTTCTTACTCATGATTCCCTCAGTGGTTGCTGCTCTTTTTTGCTACCGTGTCTGTATGTATCCTAGTACTTTTTACTAAGTTGCTTCTCCTCATTTTCTGCTATCTAGGTTGGTCAAAGTTCTTTACATTGCAAAGGAGACATTCATTTTAACCAGGTTAAGAAAAAAAATGAACTGTATTGACTCAGAGCTGGAAAAGTGTGATAATAGCTGATATTCTATCTACCTTTCATCTATAACAATGCTTTAGTTTTCCTTTCCTTGGAGCCTTTTTTTCATAATATGTTCATGTACTGGGGGTGAGACTTCACACCTAGCTCCAGGGGTAGAGATGTAATCTGTGTCTATCTCTCCTAGCACAATAAAGCTCCCTGAGGGCCGATGACATGTCTCAATATATATTTGTACCTATTAAGTGCCCAACAAGTGGATATTTAATGAATGCCTGTTAAGTGAATGAATGAACTTCACAGATAGGCTCTCTCTCTGGAATCTAAATCCCAAAATGGAGTATTCCAGGAAAGCGAGGGTAGGAATTGTAGTCTCTATTTGGTCTAAAATTATCCAGTTGCTTGGACAGATAAGAGTAATATGACATGGTAAGACAAAATAAGTTATCTTTAGTTTACTTCAATTTGAAATCAATCTGCCTCTGGGAACATAACCTAAAGATGGTCCTCATCCAAGATGCGGATACATATTTTTGCACATAAATGATGCATTTAAAATTTTTCTTATGCATAATAAAAATATATAAACTAAATACACAAAATAGATGCTGGATAAAGAAAAAAATGAGTGCTTACTACATACAGGTTGCTACTAACCACTTTCACAAGAATTATTTTATTTAATCCTCACAGTCATTTTATGATCAGCTTTGGCAAACTTTTTCTGTGAAGAGCCAGGTAATAAATATTTTAGACTTCATAATCCAAGAGATAAAATCGAGGCTAGTATGTAGGTATTTATATAACAAGAGAAAAAAAATTTCCACAAAATTTGCGTTGATGAATTTCAAAATATAATAATTGATACATTTTTTTTTGTAACAGTAATACTGTCTTAGAGAAGATATAATTCATTTGGGGGGATAACATTTTCCTTAACTGAAGTTCGAAGTTAGTGTTCTCTATCAAAATCAACAGTAAATGCTCATCTGTTAATGCTGATTTTTAATCAACTTTATGCATTTTATCTTTGAAAATGTCTGAAATTTCTTTTCATAGGTACTGCCAAATAACCACTTTCAGTCCATGAGCATATTCATTGGAAAGCACTTATACAATACCATTACATTCTCAATATTTGCCTTTAGCATATCATTACGTTGCAGATTAATTGCTTCCAAATGAAGTGTAGATGGAAGCAATTGCACAGTTAAGTGGATTTTTGAAGGTGGGGAGGGAGGGAGGTGCCCGCCTGATGGCTGCTGGTGGGGGCAAAAAGGAGGGCTCGGCACAGAGACGATGGCAGCTGTCCCCTCATGCCCTCACCCTGAGACCACGAAACTCAATCTCCCCCCATGTGTCTCTGGCGCCTCCTGAGTCGCCATCCCTCCACCAGAGCCCAGACGGCCATCGTATGGAGGCACTCAAGCATCCCTAAGGAAGAGGTTTATGTGGCAAGAAACTGAGACCTCCCGTCAGCAGCCAACACAACTCACTAAAGACATGAGTGAGCCACCTTGGAAGAGGACCCTCCAGCCCCACTCAGACCTTCAGGTAGCTGCAGCCCCAGTTGAAATCCTGACTGTGACCACATGAGACCTTAAGCCAGAGCCACTCAACTAAGCCACGTTCAGATCCCTGACCACAGAAACTGAAATAAATAAATAAATGTGTATTGTTTTCACAGTGAAAGAAAAAAGGATTTTTGAAAGATGGAAATTTTGTTTGCACCTAAGTCCAAAAGATGCTGTTGGAACTGTAGTTTGAATTCAGAAAATTCATCCACTGTAAATTTGTGTAGGTAAGGAGCTCTTGCTTCTTAGGTTATTAACAGTGCGGTAAGTATATAAAATAGCTTGTGATTTAAACAACGTTAGTTGTTGAAATGACTTAACCACAGTATATGTTTGGTATTTAAGCACTGTTTCACCTATAGTTTTAGGTTTAATTCATTGAGAAATCGTATCAAGTCTGCAGCAAAAGCTAATTTCCAAAGTCATTTACAGTTCAATAACAGTGGTGGACAGCAGGTCTTCAACCACTTAAAAATGCACAAACCATTCTTTTATAGAGGGCTGTACAAAAATGGGCAAATGGCTGAATTTGCTCTCTCAGAGAATTTTAGTAATGCCCAAGTGCACAAAACTGTTTAGTGGTGGAGTGGGGATTAAGATTTGATCAGGCATCCTGGCCTCAGACCCCATACACTTGGTGACCATGCTATACTACTGGCAGCTGGTGGCCAAATCTGAAGTGGGGTTTTCTTCGGCTCACAGTTGTTGTTGTTGTTGTTGCCATTTTGAAGCATTATGCAGTAATATGTACAAAACAGTTGAAGTAAAGTGCAACCAATACCTGTGTATTTAGCATCCAACTTAAAATATTGCCCCACTCTTAAAATACGTCTTTCCACCACTTTGATAACCTGTGCTCACATCACTTCCTCCCACCTGATGTAATCACTGTCCTGATCTGGGTGTCCTGTATTTCCTGATTTATTTTTTAAAACTACTTTCATTACATGTGTATCCCTAGTATATCTCTAAGTGTAACATAGAATTGTTTTACCTGTTTTAAAACAATATAAATGGTATTATACTACACTTATTTGTATGTGGCTAACTTATTTTCTGCACTTGATCTTGCCAGCATATATTTAAAATAAAACTAAATTTTAATACCTTTTAGTGAGATAGAACCCCTTCTCCATGTGTTATATCCACTCCTGCATGTGTTGTATCCACCCATTTCACATATTTTAGTTACCTATCTGTCCCCTGAAGGCATTTGCGCTTGCAACCTCTGATTTAAGATGGCGTTCCACTTAGCCATTTAAATATGAGGATTTAATAACATGAGAATTTGCACGATATTATATTATAATGATGTATTATATATGAAAAAAACTGAATGTAAAATTATATGTATTGTATGTTCTAATCTATATGAACAAAATACGTATAGAAAAGTAGATATTTTGCCAAAATGTTTTTGGGTGGTAGCATTTTGTGTGACTTGTTATATATGCTGATTATATTTTTCGGGCCTTCCAAAATTATTTTTATCAGAAAATATTTTTTAAAAATTTAAATCATCTGTAAAATATTTTAATAAAGCCATTATTGTTTCTCTTTATCCTTTAATCATATTAACTTTAATTAGGTTATGTTGATATTTTTTTCACTAGCATAAATCAATCAATTCTTACATTGTTCTAATAGATCACTTCAAAATACAGTCATGCACTGCTTAACAGGGATACATTCTGAGAAAAGTCATTATTAGATGATTTCAACATTTTGTGAACATGACAGAGTACACTTACACAAACCTGATGGTGATGGCATGGTCTACTGCACACTTGGGTTATATGGTATAGCTTATTGCCTCTAGGCTACAAACCTGTACAGCATGTTACTGTACACAGTAACACACAATTAAATCAACATGGGAGAAAATGACACAATCAAGAGCTAAACATGAGGTATATAAGGCTGCTGCCAGCATATCATGGCATACTGTTTTACAGCAAGCTCTTTTTTATAAGAAAATTATACTCTGAAATAACAATAAAAAGTATAGTAAATACATAAGCCAGTAACAGTTGTTTGTTATCATTATTAAGTATTATGTACTGTATTGTGTATTATACTTTTATACGATGGGCAGGGCAATAGGTTTGTTTACACCAGCATCACCACAAACATGTGAGTAATGCATTGTGCTAGGACAACAGGACAGCTACACTGCTACTAGGCAATAGGCATTTTTCAGCTCCTTTATAACCTTACAGGACCTCCCTTGTATATGTGTTCTGTTGTTAAGCAACATATTGTTAAACATAACTGTAATCACGGATAATACACAGGGGTGATAGCCAAGAACTAGGTATAGTGAGCTAAAGAACAAATGCATGAACTCTGCTGAATCATTTGTCTTGAGCCCTATCAACAAAGATTGCACTAACAGAAAGGATAACCTATGTGGTATTTCCAAAATAGTAGTGCAATAGGTAAAAATTTTCCAACTTTCCTCCTGTTGAAGAAACAGTGTGCCCCAATGTGAGAACACCAACATTTCATCTGTAGAGCTGGATACATAGCCGGAAAAAACTGACAAATGAGATCCATCAGCCTTTCTTGCTCTGGCTCCAAGCTGACCAAGCAAACATCTACCTAGCATGTCTTAAGGAAGTGAGTGTACAATGTGTACTTATCAGCCCACCTGAGAATTCCGAGTCCCATGGTTATTGGCATTCTTCTTTATGTACTAGTTTCTCGTAAGTTTGGTTAACATGGAACAGTCTCAGGGAATCTGATTACATTTGGAGGCCCTTACTAAAGAGCTCCTTGATGTATGAAGCCTGAAGATTAAGTCCTAGAACATAGTGTCCATATCTATGTAGTGCTGTTGTAGGAAGTCTTATCTAGACAGTCCTCCGGTTCAGCATTTCTTAGATTACATTCCCTTCTCATCTTTGGTGCTTCACAAGTACAGTAATAATACCTCAATTCCATTTCAGTTTTTCAGTTTATTAACAAGCCTATATTGCCAAAGTAAAGATTTGACAATCACAAATGCCAATTTAAGTGTTTTCCAATAAAATCCTAACTTTTTCTCTATTAACTGGATAAACGAACACAATGAGGTTTTTGTTTTGTTTTTGCTTGTTTTTGTTTGTTTTTTGCCTAGGTTATCTGGTTATGTCTGGGTTCTGACAGTGTTTCGCATATAAATTATTTTTTAATGGCCTACTTCATTTCAGGCAAAAAAGATATTGCCACCCCATAGAGAATTTCAAGATTGTTGTTGGGGATTCTGTAAAACTTGCCAAATTGGAACATAACAGCAATTTTGAAAATAATCCAATATGTTGATGTGGTAAGACTGTGCATATAAATTCTTTAATTACGTCTCCTTTTGGCTAAATTTTAGCTTTGTGGTGTGAGAGTGGATCTGCATTTGCACTCTTGCCATAATATTTGATGGCAGTTCCACCTGGCTCCTTCCTCGGCCTGAGTTCAGAGCAATATGGCAGTTCTCTGATGTGGACACAGTTTCTATGTTAAAGCCATCCATTTTAATAAAGTAAAGGTCTAGCCCATTGAGCCTAGTTGAATACAGCTGTTGCATTGATCTCTTCTGATGCTACAGCCGTTGAGTTCATTTCCTTAATCACATTTTCCATACGGGTAAAAGCATGAAGCTGCTTGGTATCTTTCAGAGTGCATGGATTCTAATTTCAGAATTTAATCAAATGGAACTGGCTTCCTGACAGAGTAAACAGAGCAAAATACTGTATCCAGACCAGCTGCCAAGCTAGCAGCCTGAATTTATTTTTCCTTGCTTTGCTAAAGGGATCTTAAATTTTTGAAAACATAGTCCAGGTTAAGGAAATTTAGCATTTTTGAACCAAGACCAGTCACCTCTAATATTCTTTCATAAATACATCCATTAAATTTCAAAAGTCAGGTAGCAGAGTTAATCCTTTTTCACATGTCTATAACCAGAGAGGAAAACATATTCCTCTTTTCTATTGAACATGGGGATTGTGTACATAGGCCTTTGCCATTTGGGCTAATCTGATAGTAGAGAGTACCTGTAAATATCTGTCCATGTGTTTTCTGATTACTACTCTATTCTTTTCTGATTCTTATCATCTAACTCATATCTGAAATCTTTCTGGGTATTTTCTATGCCAATTTTTATATATCATTCTATATATAAATATCAAAGTTTTGTATATAATATAGATACAATGTAGCAACCAGGGCATACAGAGAAATGAAAGAGTCAGCTATGTAGACTACGTATTTCTCGATCCCCTTGGCTTGTGAAAAAAGGCTTGAGGAGGTGCAGAAATATTACCAATTCTTCTGTTATTGCTAATTCTAATTTTCCCATCAGAAAAAGAGACTATTTTATTGAACGTGTGTCTTTAATTAACCACAAATATTTTTTTTATGTTTCAATTTTATTTATTCTTTAACATCATACAAGGAATGGCCTTCGGAGCGGGGACATGTATGGACTAAGAACTTTATCACTCAGTCAGGAGATACTTAGAAATGCAGTAGCCTGAAACCAAAAGTTTCCACACCCCACAAAGTAGTTTATTTACACCCTAACTTCCTGAATGCCCTGGGATTTACCCTCCTCTCACCCCAGTTTATATCCCCAGCTCCTTTTCTAGGCTAACCCCTAGTCATATATCACCATTTAGCCCAGCTATCATTCCCTCCCAGAAGGCTTTCTTGCTTTCTTCTCTTTTGTTTCTTCACATTCTTTCTCGATTTCAAATACCATGCTAAAGACTCCCAGATTTAAATCCCTAGTCCAGCTCTCCTCTGAGCTTCAGACATTTATGTATAACTGTTTACTGAATATCTCTACTTAGATGGCATCTTAAACTAAAAACGCTCAAGCCAAACTTATCACCCCTTCTTCAAAATTCCAAACCTGGCACTAATGTTGAATTAGTTATCTACTGTAGTGAAACAAATTGCCACAAAATCTACTGGCTTAAAACTTTTATTCTTTCACAGTTTCTGTGGGTCAGGATTTGTGATTAGCTTAGCTGGGTGACTCTCTTGAGTTTGCAGTCAAGAAGTTTGCCAGGGCTGCAGTCACTTGGGGATGGAAGATCCCCTTGCAAGATAGCTTGACTCATATGACTGGCAAGTTAATGCTGTCTGTTGGTAGGACACCTCAGTCTCTCCCACATGAGCTTCTCCACGGGGCTTCTTAGAGCTACTTGAGTGTCCTCACATCATAGTGGCTGGCTTCCTCCGGAACAAAAGAGAGCAGCTTCATAAGGTACATACTGTTACCTTGTCAGTGTTCTATTGTTCACACAGGCTAACCATGATTTAGTGTGGAAAGGTGTACCAGGAGACAAGGATCACTGGAGCCACCTTGGAGGCTGGCACCACTGTCTATCCAGTTGTTCATATCAGAAATCGGAGTCATCTTTGACACCTCTGTACCATCTTTAGTCAATACCAGGTCTAATCTACCTCATACACTTCAAATCTATCTACTGTTATCACTTTAGTCCAAGCCACATCATCTTTTATCTATAGCACTGAAAAAACCTCTAAACTGTTCTCTCTAGTCCTACCCTTGTGCCGTTTCAACCCTTTTTCCACAGAGGTATCAGGCATCTTTTAATAATGTAAATCTTATCATATTACTCTTCAATTTAAACACTCTTCAACCATTTCCTTTTGAATTAACCAGGTGTATAAACTTGGGCAAGTTAGTAATTTTGAGACTTAGTTGCTTCCTCTGTAAATACTAATAAAAATAATCACTTCATGGAGTTGTAGTGAGGATCAAATTAGACAAAGTATTTAATTGCAGAAAAGGGCCTGGAAGAGAACCAGTGCTTAGTGCCTGCTGATGAATACAAGGTTGACACCTATTGTTTTGATGCATCTGGAGGAGAAGCCTTTCTGAGATGAGGAGATTAGCTTGATGGGTTAGGGATGTTTGGTGAACTGTACCTTCTGTAATAAAATAGAACAGAAATGTAATTGGACTCTCAGTTACCAAAATCTGGGGCCTGTAGTAGGGAAGAAAAGAGAATGTAACAGTGGGAGAGGGTAGAGCTGATGGCCTGGCCTAGACACAGTAATGAGACACTTTAAAAACGGGTTATCTCTTGGAACTGTACAATCTCCAAGCCAGAGGCTTTTAAACTTTTCTGGAGTAAAGAATCCCTTTGAGAATCTGCTGAAAGAGAGACTCTACCCAGAAAAACAGAAACAAACAAACAAAAAATGAAAACTCATAGTCATATGCATATAAAATTTGGCAAGTAATTTCAGGGAGTCTGGGAGTCATGTGAGAGCTCCTGTTCTAAACACTAGTGATTAAATTCAAAGTCTATACCAAACGAATGTTGGAGAGGGAATTACCACAAGCACATGAAGCACATGACTACTTCAGACTTTGCTCTATAGATCATTTAATAAAACTTTCCTTTTCAAAAGATTATATTTTATATTTTGAAGGTATAGTTGAAAGACTGAGACATATCCTATCTCTTGCACATAATCCCGTTTATACCTTGGCCCATCTTTTGACATTGATATCCTCTGTAGTCAAAAAAATATAGTGAAGTAGCCAAATGTTGGCTATTTGGAAACACATAATTTATCTTAAAGATATGACCCAAATGATAATTCAAGTACACTTTGATTTAGGAAAGCTTGAATATAGTTATTCAGACTTTTTTTAATTAAAAAAATTAAGCAAGTAAATGATCATATTCGATTCTCTTCCCCAGGTTGACATTTTATAGATGTTTTTGAATACTGGCAGGGGTAGCTCTGTTAACAACAGGCTGCCACTCTGTTGTTTTCATTTGATGAAATCCCAAGACTATAGCATCTCATGGCATGAGAGCCAAGAGCTAAAGGGGACTGTGCAATCTTTTCTATAATCCTGTTTGTATTTTATGATGGAAGCAGTCCTGGACTATACCTCAAGAACCCCACTGCTATTTGTCTGAATGTTACTAACCTCTCAAAATTCTTTATCCACAGCATAATGGAAAATGAGGGAAACTAAAATGTCTGTATTACGGCAGGTATATTCCAGGTTCTTAATATGTGCTATATCTTATAATTATTACACCCAGCCCGCGAGAAAGAGGGTTTTATCCTCCATTTTACAGAGCCTGAAACTGGGTCATAACGTTATTAGCCCATGTTGTCACAGCTATTGAGTAGTCAGGCTGGGCTCCTGATCCAGGTCCATCTACTACAGAGCTCATTTCAGGTTTTGCCTCCCCAGAATTCCTCTTTCGAGGCACCAGCCTGTAGTCAAGACAGCAGCCTGTCTGATTAGTGTGGCCGTTTGATAAGGAAGTTTCTGTCTTGGTAGAGAATAAAGTGAAAGTATGAGTGAGGAATAAGCTTTTAGATCTTCCTTTACCCCTAAAGAAGTAAATGACATTTGCCTCAAAGAAAGGTTACTTGATCATAGGCTGGGAGGGAAAGCTGGTCTTCAGGAAAATCAAGGCCCAAGGCAGGGAAAGAATTTAAACAAAGATCAGCATCCTACAAAAGTGTGTCAAACATAAAGTTAGAGGGAAAGGAAAATATTTCTCTTTCTAAAACTGTTCTAAAGCATTCAGACTATGCCTCGTTTGGCATAAACTTGACAGTAGGTAGCTGCGTGTGAATCAAAGGTAAACACTGTGTACAACTTTTTTAGAGGGAGCAACAATGCAGAGTGCCCGGATCAGAAACATGTTTGTCTTATGCTGTATCTTTTTTTCCTTTAGTTGTTTCACATTGCTGGGGCTACTAGGAAAGATTCTGTCATTTGCACTGCTCAAGGACAAACAGGAAGTCCTGACAAGGAGACAATAAAATGGGAAATACGAGACCAGCAGAGAAGCACCTGAAGCAAAAATCTGTTTCTCAGGAGGTTAAGTTGTAGGTAGGTAAACGAAGAGGATTTCAGAAATTGGATCCAATTAATGTTGACTTGTGTCCTCCTCGGCTCTGGGGACAAAGTGTGGTAAAAAGGAAAGGGCATGTCTGCACTCTACGGTGGCAGAAAAGTGGGTTTTACTCCCAGTTCTGTCATTTGTGGCTGGGTGTTCTAGGTGCCCCTCCCCCAGGATTTCAAAGCCTCCTTGTGACTCAGCAGCTTAGGTAATAATGAAACACATGTGAGCCCCGCCCCCAAAGCTTTCTGCGTCATAATTTTAAAAAAAGATAATTCCTGAAAAATACAAAGGAGTGAGTCTCTAATTTCTGACAGCAGACATGTCAAGTACCCTGGCCCGCCAGTGGGTAGAAAGGACACTCTTTTAGATAGAGAGCAGGCTGAGCAACTCTGGTCTGATGCAGGTGCCCAGGGCAGCTGTGTCTCTGCTCACCGAGGCCCTCGTGGGCTGGCTAATTCCTTCCCCAAACATCTGCTTGCTGTCAGGTTAGGAAAGCTACACCTGCTTTCCACCTTCTCAGGAATGTTGAGAGGATTCACAAAGGGCTGTCACGAAGGGAACTGGGAGATTCTCGAAACAGATATTGTTTAATGGTTAAAGTTGTATCTGTGAGTGAGCTCAGATATGGAGAGCTGACAGTTGCCTGGGGCATCAGCCAGGTTCCTGGTGGCAAAGAGCAGGCCCCAGGCAAGGTCTTGTCTGCTGCTGCCACTCTGCAGTGTGATGGGCAATGAACTTTGGCCATCCTCATATTAGGCTGGTATGTGCAGAAGCAGACAGACGGGATGTGGCCCCTCAGGCTTTGTGACCCCTACCTCCCAAGACTCCTCAAAAAAGAGAATGTGTGTTAACAGGAAGCAAGGGTTGATAATCAAACACTCAGATAGCAGTGTGTGTCTATTACCCTTGTTTAATTTGTTCAGTGTAGTAAGTTTAGGTTGGATAATTTAGTTTAGCAGTTGGATATTTTTAGTTTTTCAGAATTGTTACTTACATTGATGGCTCATTCAATTATGTGGCAGCCATACTCTATTTGTAAAACACTTTAGTTTATAAAAAGATTGTCATATCCTCTATTTTCTTTGGCTTTGGTGGTTCTGTAGTTCTAACAGTATTCAGCTTGGATAAAGTTAAATTTTAGGGACCCCCCGAAATACAATAGCTTGAGCAAGATATTTTATTTCTTTCTCAGGTAAACAGACTGACTTAGCAGTCCGTTCTCCTTCTCACGATTATTCAAGGTCCTAATTCCTGTACATCTTGTTTCTTTGTCTAATTTTGAGTGAGCACCTCATCTTGGTTGCAGCCAGTACAAAGGAGAAAGCAAATGACCTCTTCTGGTCTGGTTTCAAGACATTTGGCCAGAATGAGACACGTCATTCCTGCCATACTTCACTGTAGAAGATTTAGTCACATCTTCTGCACAGAAGATGGTGAAAGCTAGCTGGTCAGTCCTGTGCCTTGCTACATTCCTATTACTATGAATGAAAGGAAGAATGGAAGCCAGCAGTGGGATTAACACTTACATAAGGTTGATATGAGTTCCTTTCGCTACAGATGAAGGAACAGATTAAGAGAGATAAATGGACTTACTCAAAGGCCCGTCGCTAGATAAGGAACAGCACTGGAGCCATAACATTGATAATTTGCCACCTCGATTTTTTTCTTTATCCTAACCATTCTCCCAGGAGTGAGGCAGATCATCTGAAAGTGCTAGGGAGGGAAAGCTAGGATGTGTAATTAACATCAATATACAGAGCCAACGGGGGTAAGTGCTAGATAGTGACATAACTGTGTCTACTACCTCTGCCTTTCTTTCCTACTCCCAAGCACAAAGACTCTGAGATAATAATTGCTCTGCCTGCTGGGGTCCCAGCCTGTGGACAGTAAATGTGTGTGGACACAGAATCAGACAGAGATAATGATAACACTCTCTACCAGCCTTTGTAGGCCATCTAACTTTGCCACAAACGTTTTTCTGTGACCATTCCAGTTCCCACTGGCTTCCATTATTCTATAATTCCTGATGCTCTTCACTACTTGCTTCTCCAGCATGATCTGTCTATAGAGAATAAAAATTCAATGAACAAAAGACACTCAGAGATAATGATGTTCGATCATCTTCTGCACTGGCATGCATAGCCACCACCACACGGCCACCTTTATCCCACAGGACTTCTATGGAAAATCAATCATTTTGCGCGATGTGACTCAGATGTCTCCAAGTATCACCAGCCTGTGGACTCAAACTTGGCTTTCCTTAAGCGTCATACCTAAATATTATTCATTCTTGGCTTTGATGACTCTTAAAAGTAATTCTGGTTCCTGATAAAATCCCAGCCCCAAAGCTCTTTTGGGAGTTTGGAGTGGTGTGTGTCTTACATACGTTCATGTTTGAAGGCCACTCTCCAGCCTCTATTACTTTGACATGCACCTTCTTTGTGGACCTCTGCCCTGCCAGTGTAAAGATATTTACCCCCCACCGTTCCAGTCCTCTGTGCCTCAAGCCCCTCTGATCTTCTAAGAACTGAACCAGAGAAACGCTTCCTCCATCTGTTTCACTCACTTGGGGAGACAACCACTGTTTCACTCGCTTGGGCACCAAGGTGTTGCTGAGTCCCGTGAGATGGCTCTTTTAGTTATACACATTTCTCAGAGTGTATGTGTGCCCTCAGGATGACTGGGCCTGGCTAAGTCCAAGAGCTGAGGGCTGCATATAGCTGCACATGTGCTGATCCTGGGCTCTGATGCTCATTCCATCTGTTCTCTCACCTTATGATGAATTTTTGTGCCCTACTCTTCTCTGTAAGTTGGCTCCCTTAGAGTGTCCTTCCACCCCCAGTTTGTCAGACAATTTAGTGTGTGTCTGACCCCTGGCACGGACATGACTTAAGCTCTTTATTTCCAGGAGGAACTTTGGCTAACAGAGCCTGGGGAATGAGGTGATTACAAAAACTTACTCAAAGCTGTGCCAGAATCTCAACTCCAGCCTCTGACATCGTCAGAGCCATGCCCCAAGTGACTCATATGAATGGTTTCCTTTGTTAACCTGAAAATAAAAGGCCAAAGTGAGAGGTAACAAGAATTTATTTAAGATCCAAGAGAATAGCTATTCAAGAACCATTGATTCAGGCGGGACCCTGAATAGTGTTCTGATTAGAAAGTGAAGGCAGGGAAAAAAAGGAACAATGAAGGAAGGCATTTCTAAAGGTGCAGATAAGGTAACATAGTGATGCTAATTCTAAAGAGTTAATCGTTAGTCATAGTATCTGCCGTCTTGTTATCTTCGCAAACAGTTGTTTGGAATACAGTGTTGTTCTAGGCCCAGTCCAAAGGTATTTTACCCAGTTATAACATTCCAGAGGTTTGAGGCATCAGAAATGCATGGCAATTCCTCCGGGATGACAGCTCTTATTCCATTTTAAAAGTTTATATTATCTTTTGTGCCTTTAATCCAATGCTTTATCAGTGTTTTAGATGCATGACCTTTCAGTCACAGCTGTTGCTTTATTTCCGGGCCCCATGCTCAGATACATAACAGATAAAGGAACAATTCGTGCACAGACTGTATGGCTACAAAAATTACCAGGTAACCCAGACATCCATCTTTATGGAAAATTGTTTAATTGTGCTGTCGGTTGCCAAAAAGAGCACCAGAAAAACTTTGGATAAAGCAAAGCAAGGTTTATTAGAGTCAGTGCAATAACGTAGGGTGCCGTTTTCACAGTCTTTGTAGTACTTCGAAGCAGGGACATCAGAGATGGATATTTTTATTATTTTAGGGCCAGTGCTGATGGTTTAAGGCAGGTCTTACAAGGTAGAGAATCAGTGAGGATACATCAGTAGATGACAGGTGAGCTTTGGATGGTAACCACTGAACAACCTAGGTGACTCCATCTTAGGTATAAGACCCCAACTTAGGTACAGGCCAGTTCCCGGAATACCCGCAGATAGCGAGACAATCGCCCCACCCTAGACACAGCCAATCAGACCAACTATGGAAAGTAACTCTCCAAATTCTCTGCCTTGTTCCTTGGCACCATCACCCAGCCAATCCCGCTAAAGGTCAAGCTTGTTTTACCAATCCTGTAACGCCAAGACATTGCTCCCCGTGCTTGAGTTTTTTTCCTTCAAATTCCCCTGAAGCCTCATGTTCGGGGCCGCCTCCTATTCACTGCTGCTTTGGTGTGCGGAGTACGGTCCGGACTCAAGTCTGAAATAAACTCCCTCTTGCTCTTGCTTTGGTGTCGGCTTCTTGGTGGTTCGTGGAGATACCAGTTGGGGCATAACGACCACAAGGAGCAAAGTCTTAGCATGTTAACGAGCAAGCTATTAGTCTTGATAAGTGAGCTATTTTAGTTGGCTCACAGTGCTAACTTCCGGAAATAAGTTTTTCCTGTTTTGAAAAAAAAAAAAGAAAAGGAAAGGAAAGGCCATAATGGAGTCACTTTTTTCTAAGCAGAGTCAGCAAACCAGAACTTAATAACTAACCTAATTGAAGTTTCAACCTCTCCCAACAGTGGAATTTTAAACCAATCAGTCTGGAGTTTCCCAAACAACTGTAGTGAGGTAATGTGCCTGATCAGACCCCCTGGCTTCCCCTAAGGGAAGGTGTCCTGGCCTGACACAATCCACTCTTAACTTCTTAGTCCTACCCTCTTTCCGCCTGTGAAATCCTTGCATTTTGTACAACTCTGAGTACACTTCTAATTGTTAGATGGGATGGTGGCTTATTCATGAATTGCTTAGGAGAGCCAATTAGATCTTAAGTTTTACTTGGTTGTATTTTGTTCTTTAACACTTGGAAAGTAGCAAAAAGAGCAAAGTTACTTTTGCCTAGTTCAGTTGTAAAAAAATTTCAGTGCATTTGTATCACACATGTAACTATAAGTTGTATTTTTTACTTCAAGTGTGTTTATAGTATCTCCTTGGCCAAATTTGGAGTTTCTTCAGGACATGTGTCATAGGTACCTTAGGTAATTTGACAGTATAAAGCACTGTCTTGAGCATAAATATCATATTCAATAAACGTCACCTCTTCCATGAAGTCTCTCATGATAGAAGTCACCCTCATGTTCTCAGTAATTTCACAGGACTTGTTCATGTCTGTTTTGGTGCATGTTATCTCTAACAAGATGGGGCTTTCTTCCCTCTTTTCCTCATTTTACACTTCGGAGGCAGAGGCAGGTCTTTGGTAAAACAAAGTAAAGAGACAAGGACATGATTAACATAATTCATTGCAGTTAATTCTTGAGAAGCATTCTCAAACTAGCAAGAGAGAAAAGGTATATTTATTTGTGAATATGAAGGAACTAAGTAAGCCTCTCCAGCAATTCCAAAACATTTAGGATTTGATACTGTCTCTCCAGATGGAGTTGGGCCTTGGGGTGTAATGGGAGAAATTGAACAAAATCAAGGGTACCGTAGGAGAAAAGATTGAGGGAGATTAGAGAAAAAACAAGGTTACCTTGATATTGATAGGTGACTCAATGGGAAAAGTAGAGGAATTTTCTGCCTCATCCTTTAAAACTACATACAATTAGCTTGTGTGCTGCCTGTTCCTTTGCTAAATTATGAGATCCAAGAGGGTGGGCCAGGACTACGGCTTCTTAATTTTCTTAACCCTACTGCCTACCAAGGTGACATCCCTTCACAATAAAGACTTTTGAATAGAAATGATTATGAGGACGACGTCCTCCATTTACGGAGAATCAGCCCTCCTGTTAACTGCATCATGATTGGATATATTTGCTATGTAGATGTCCAAACTTTTGCAAAAATGACTGTACCTACTACCATTGTATCTATATTTGTGATTTAAATTCGGCAGTCATATATATTAGCCACCCTGTAATCCACCTCTCTTATCACCTTCAATGAGTGACTCTTCGAAATGCCTTTTGAAGTGCAGCATCATTATATCATTTTTAATGATACCAGTCTCAGGACCAGTTTTCCCTCTGGCAGTATCCTTAATTGGTGATTTGGCAACATTGATTTTTTTCTTCCAACCTGCCAGTTTCCTTCATTTAAAGCAAATTCTGTCAAGTGAATAAGTGCCCATAGCACAATTACCAAGCACAAAACAAAACTGCAAATATGCATTAGCTTACCAGGGTAGCACCTAATATATTAAAAAGAAAGGAACAAGCATGTGAGATTGACAAGAGAATGGAGCATTTCATTTTTCCACTCTGTTTTATTGCTGCAATATCCCATTTGATGGCCTCCAGCTTTCACAGCGTCAGCTTCCTGCAATGACACTAATGAAGAAATGCTGTTTTTTGTTCATTCTTTAACCAACTGTGTTGCTCTTCAATGGGACTATGGCACTCCCCGCTCCCCATTCATGTAGAGTTATGAACAGTTGAGTCTCTAGGGTACCTCTGATGTGTATAACACTATTTCCCTTTAGGATTTCTCTGATTAGATGGTAAGTATATTTGCTGTCAATAAATTCAATGTTCTAGATATTTCAAATTATGGGTAGAAACAGGGGTATTTTTCCAGCTTGGAAAAAAAAAAACATAAAAAGCCCAAGAGGGAAGAGTGATCACTTTATTTTTCATCACATTTCTCTGCTTTGTGGGATATACTGTTTTAATTATTTCATAATCATTTTCTTCACTCTGTTCCTCATGACAGCCCCCACATTTATAACCATTTTGGTTAATGATTCACATGTGACTGACTTCTAAGTAATTTCTCATTTAAGCAGAAAGTTATTCTACTTTGCCAGAACGTCCAGTCTGGCTTGATTTCCCATCGGGATCCTTTAGTTTCTTCTCTGTTTTCTTTTTTGTGTTCCCACTGCTTGCCTAGAAGTACAGAATTTGATCTTATATCAGTTCTCAGAGACTCCAAAACAAATGAAGGCTGGGTTTAAGCTGCCAGCACGGGGAGGGCAGTGAGGTGCATGTAGTGTTGTCAGCTCAGTCTGATTCCCTATCATAAAATGTAACTGAGTCTTAGGTTAGCTCCAGACTAGCTGGCATATAACCTAAAATTATTAACAGCAGACCTGCTTCAAGATCCAGGAACGAAGGGAATATCTTTTGGAGAGTAGGAAACAGAGTGGGTGCTCCCCTCCCATACACACTTTGGGAGCATTTTATTTCTAAAGGATAATGGACAGATTTTGATAATACTAGACAATAAATGAGTATCACACAGAGTATCAAATTGAATAGAAATGGCTAGGCGTTCCAAATGAAGCTTCTCATATTATATCAAAATAGGTAACTAGATTAAGAAATTTCTTTTTAGTTGTGGAAAGAGAAAAACTAATGAAATATTTTTAAGTAAAAGACTTTACTTTTTAAATATTACTGAAGCTGTTGAATATTAATGCCTAGCAAAGGCTTGCTAACATTATTATCATGGTTACTATTGCTGTTATTAGCAATTCAAATCCACCAACATTTATTGGGGCACTGTTATAAAAGATGGGAGGAAAGTAAATGACAAAATTAAATGACACAGTTTTTTAATATAGAGGCCAGCAAGACCATGGAACAAAGAAACATGTAAATGGCTAGTTATAAAGTGGGTGGAATGACATACGTTCTAAGGAGGCAACCCAGAGGAAGGAACAGGTTATTCTGACTTGGGCATCGGTGAAAGGAACCACTGGTAAGCTTGGTGTTGAGGTATATGAAGGATTTTTGTTGGTGAAAAATTCTTGGATTTTTAGATTGAAGGAACTCATCATCAAAGCCCCAAGGGTATGAAAGTGAATCCACATGTTCAGGGATGATGAGTAGGTAGCCTTGTTCACTTGGAGCAGAGGATTGTAGAAGAACATATTGGAAACAAACCTGAAAAAGCATCTTTGGGTTAATCTGAGTGCCATCCCAGTAATTTGTATTTTAATAATGTGCTACAAAGAGTGTAGCAGAGTGGATAAACTTCAAATCCCAACTCTGACATTTGATAGCTTCATGAACTTGGGCACCTGTTTTTTGATCTATAAACTGAAGATATTAACAGTACAGATGCTCCTTGACTTATGGTAGGGTTATATCCCAATAAACTCATTGTAAGTTGAAAATATCTTAAGTCAGAAATGCATTTAATACACCTAACCTACTAAACATAGTTTAGCCTAGTCTACCTTAAATATACTCAGAATACAATGTCCAAAAACGCTGACAACACAGTTCACCATAGAGAACTGGTGGTTTACCCTTGTGAACACATGCCTGTCTGGGAGCTGCAGCTGCTGCCTCTGCCCAGCATCACGAGAGAGTATTGTACCACATATTAGCCCAGGAAAAGATCGAAATTAAAATTTGAAGTACAGTTTCTACTGAATACATATCACTATCAAACCATCATAAAGTCGAAAAATCGTAAGTCAAATCATAGTAAGTCAGAGACTATCTAGTTACCACCGGAAATTGTGGAAATTAAATACATTTGGAAGAACTTAGCACATTTCAAGACACAAAGTAAGTTCTCAATAAAGGCTAATTATTATCATTATAAGTAGTTTAATATAATAGACCATTGTAGTGGATATTTTAAAATTAATTAGAATACAAGAAGTTGAAGGGGAAAAAATGACTTTAGAATTTGCTGCAATGGCTAAGATGTCAAAGGGAAAGTTAGATAGAGGACAGAGTTAATACAAGTTAGTAGCTTATAGGATGTGAAGGGTGAAGAAGAATATAAAAGAAACCCAAGTTTCTAGCTTGTATGATTGAGAAAACTGTAGACTGTAATGCTATTATTTAAAAAAAGAACTCAGAAGAAGAAGCAAGTTTGCATTATTTTAGAGGATAGAGGACATTCAGTTCAGTTTTAGGTATGATGAGTATATTTATTTCTTAGAGTTACTGTAACAAACTAGGTGGCTTAAAGCAACAGAAATTTATTGTCTCATAGTTCTGGAGCCTAGAAATCCAAAATTAAAATGTCAGCAGGTCTATGCTCCCTCTGACATCTGCCACAGAAAATCTTTCCTTGCCTTTTCTAGCTTCTGTTGTCTGTTGGCAATCCTAGGTGTACCTCAGCTTATAGCTTCACGACTCCAATTTTCACCTCCATTGTTACACGGCTGCTTTCTTCCTGTGTGTGTTATGTCTCTTTTCCTCTTTTAAGGACAATAGACTATTGGTTAAAGGGTCTACCTTACTGTAGTATGACCTCATCTTAACTAATTACATTTACAATGATCTTGTTTCCAAATAAGGTCATATTTATATTTACAGGAAGGTAAGACTTCAATGTATCTGTTTGGGGAACTCATTGCCACCATGAGTTTCAGATACTTATGGCCCGTCAAGGTAGAGATGTCCACGGGAAATCGAGATGTGCAGACCTGGAGCTCAGGACAGGGGTCAGAACTATAGGCGTATTTTTGGAGAATTAATGGAGACAATTGAAATGGGAATGACTATATGAAATTGGTCAGAGAAAGCACATAGCATGAACAGAAGAAAAAAGGTACAACATAACCTTGTGTAATTTTTCATAATACCAGCATCTGGTCCAGGCCAGGTCCAGAATTACTGAGGGTGGATTTGGTGGTGGGTAGTTGTTGAGTAAGGACTGAACTAGAATTGGTACGGGGTAAAAGTTGTCAGCAGAAATAAGCCCTTAGTGTCTGCCTAAGGATAAAGGGTTGGATGTGGCATCAAGATTTCTAAGTAAGGAGCCTAGGCAAAGTGGTGTAGATGATAGAGGCTTCGTTCATCCCCTCTTGAGACCAAATCAAAGTTGTGACTAAAACACAGAGCAAACAGCAAGCAGAGTCACCTGGAGTCTAGATGAACAGAAATACTACAAATGGGAAAAAACAAAAAAAAAAAAACAAAAAAAAAAACAAAAAAAACCCAAGAAATCACCCTGCAACGGTAGAAGGTAGGAGGGGGTGAAGACACGAGGTTGCCCAGTCACCAGCAGCTGAGTGGGACAGAGGTTACAGCAGCTGCAGACGCCTCTTCAAGGGGCTGTGTCTGTGAGTAGTGATGGACTTGCTCATTCTGAGCACTAGCACCAGGTTGGCTGCTTGGGGGGCAGCAGAGACTTATAGGGAGACACTGAGTTGTTAGAGCAAGGGCTGGAGGTGAGGCTTTCTCCCAGGCAGAAGTGCTGATGGTATCCATTGTTCCTCTGTTGAGCTCTCCCCATTCCTAGCATGTAGACACAGTGCTGCCAAAGCTGAGACATCATCAGACTGGATAATAGAGGTCTCTCCACCCAGAAGATTCCCTGAAACTCTATCTCTCCCAACTCATAGCTCTATCCAAACCTCATTCAGCTGTGTCCTCAGTGAGTCCTGTGCGCCTTGCTGATCAGCTGCAAACCCCACACCAGTGACAGTTGGCCTTGGTTTCTGGCATGGCTTCTTCAGACAACTGTAAGCACAGTATGTATGGATTGCTTGCGGAATCTTAACAAGTGGCCTTGGAGGGACACAGGCTGTGCTAGACTTGGCCTGCAGCTAAACCCCTCAGGACCGTGCTGCTGGACACCTACTACATAAAGCCATGCTAATGAAACTGAGAGACTTAGGAGCTTTGCTTAGTACATAGAAACAGACACAGAAAAATAGCTAAAATGGGAAGACAAAAAAGCAGAAATCATATATGAGAGAACAGAACAGAGATCCAGGAATAATGGAGTCAAGCAATCTAACAGACACAAAGTTCAAAACAATGGTTATAAAGATGCTCAATGAACTTAGGGGAAGTGTAGATGAACTCAGTGAGAACTTTAACAAAGAGATTAAAAAAAACCATAAAAATGGAAATGGAAATTATAAAAGGGAACCAGTCAGAAACGAAGCATACACTATCTGAGATGAAGAGTATATTAGAGGAAATTGACAGAAGATAAGGAAGAAGATCGAACCACCAATATAGAGGGTGGAGAAGCCAAGGACACCAAATCAGAACAGCAAGGAAAAAGAAGCCAAGAATATAATAATAATTTAAGGAGGCTATAGGACAAAATTAAATGTACAAACATCTGTGTCATAGGGGTACCTGAAAGAGAAGAGGGAAAACAAGAAGTTGAATATATATTTGAAGAAATAATGATGGAAAACTTCCCTAACCCGATGAAGGAAATAGACGTACCCCAGGAAACTCAGAGCCCCAAAAAGATGAACCCAAAGAGGCCCACACCAAAACACATCATAATTAAAATGCCAAAGGTTAAATACAAAGAGAGAATCTTAAAAGCAGAAAGAGGAAAGCAATGAGTTACCTACAAGGGAGCACCCATAAGGCTGGCAGCTGATTTCTCAAACAAAACTTTGCAAGACAGAAGGGCTTGGCAAAAAATATTCAAAATGATGAAAACTCAAGATCTACAACCAAAAATATTTTATCCAGCAAAGCTATCATTTAGAGCCGAAGGACAGATAAAGAGCTTCCAAGACAAAAAGAAGCTAAAGGAATTTATCACCACCAAGCCAGTTTTACAGGAAATATTGGAGGGATTTCTTTAAGAAGAAAAAAAACATGTATCAAAAACATGAATAAAGAATGGTAACAACTACATTCCTATTAACAAGTACCTCAAATGGAAAAGAAATAAGTGCTCCAACCAAAAGATAGAGTGGCTGAATGGATAAGAAAACAAAACCCCTACATATGCTGCCTACAAGAGACTCATTTCAAAGGCACGAAGACTAAAAGGAAGGGGATGGAAAAGGATATTGCTTTGATGGACCTAGCTGGTATAGCGCCGAAAGAAGTAAGTCAGGTAGAGAAAGACAAATATCACATGATTTCACATACATGTGGAATCTAAAGAACAAAATAAACAACAACAAAAATGGAAACAAGTTCATAGATACAGGGAATATTTTGAGAGCTAGATGGGAAGGCATTAGGTGTAAAAAGGCAAAGGGATTAAAAAATACAAGTGGATAGTTATGACATGGAGATATAAAGTATAGCATAAGGAAAATAGTTAACAATGTGTTGTAATAAATATGTAAGGAGTAAGAGGAGTACCAGATTTAGCGGGGTGATCATTTTTGAATTATATAGATCTCTAATCACTATGCTGTACAACTGAAACTAATATATGATTGTATGCCAACTATAATTGAAAAAAAACTCATTGAATTGTACAATGTAAATATGAGCAAATAATTGTCTATTATATTTCAATAAAGCCAGGAAAAAAAAAAAAAGATTTCTGGGTAATAGTGAAGTTACGTGGAATAAAAACTGACTTGTGCAATAGAAAGTCAATTTCTGTTTCCTGGAAAGAGCTGGACCAGATAGTTATCCAGACCAGTGGTGCTTAAAATGGGTCCCTAGATTTGTAGCAGCATATGCCTCAATATCCCCAGGTGTTAGAAATGCAATTCCTAGGCACCACCCCAGTCCTACTGACTGAGAAACTCCAGGCCAGGGCTCAGCAACCTGTTACAGTAAGCTCTCCAGGTGATCTCAATGTGCATTAAAATTTGAGAATCACTGCCATTGGGAGTGTTAAGCAAACTGAGAAATTAAAAGTGGGAGGAATTCTGTTGGATGGGACATTTCACAACAAACTGCTGCCCAGAGGTAAAGTCCCGAGCTTTGAAGATTATTTTCTCTTTAAATTCAGAACAGAGAAGCAGAGTTTTGACGAGATGATTAATAGCAGCTAAAGATTAGTACAATGGCATCTAATCTTTGTATTTCAATGTATTTTAATATAATGATAATTATGGTAATTATAAATTAGTCTTTATTATGTTTATTAGTATAAACAAGGATAATATTTTATTAGGGACATAGTATCATATAATTGGGACGGGACGGATGGTCATTCCTTTAGATAAGCATGGGTGGCATAGTCCGGTGGGTGTGTAAGATCATCCATTACAGGAACTGAAAATATGTTAGGACTTATATATCTCAAAAAATAATTAACTGGATGTGGTTCCATAGTGTAGTGGTTAGCACATCTGCCTTACATGCAGAAGGTCCTGGGTTTGTGCCCTGGAGGAGCCATAGTCCATAGTCTATGGCATGCCACTCTGCACAAGCCTGATGTCTGATCTTGTGAAGCTAAGCAGGGTCAGGCCTGGTTAATACTTGGATGGGAGACCAGATGCTGTACACAGAAATAATGATAAATAATAATAATAAATAATTAACTAATCCTTAATACGCAAGTCAATCCTGGCAGCTTCAGTTACTCAGTCTGACTCAGATGAACATATTTCTCTGGTTTTCCTAGAGGGGAAAGTGGGAATTCCCTACAGCTAGGGGTTTAACAGTGGAGCCCTCATTCATTCATTCCCATCATTATGTGACAGTGTAGGGCAGTTTTCATGTGCCTGGTGAAGTGGGTTTTTGGATGACATTTAGTTTTACCTAAAGTCACCATACCCTAAATATACAAGTAACTTAGAAATATTTCTGAAAAGAATGTGTGGACTGAAGTTTAATTCTAATAGTGAAAAAATTAAGAGAACTACCAAAAAAAGAGAAAAAAAAATGAGAGAGGCAGCTTAATTCAGTGGATAAGAACAAGAATTCTGGGATTCTGGAGCCAATCACCTAGTAATTGTGTGACTTTGGGCAAGTTAACTAATGTCTCTGTGCTATAGTTTTCAAATGTGGAAAGAAGAGATAATAATAGTACCCACCCTACAGGACTTTTATGAGAATTAAATAAATTAATATTTTCAAACGGGTTGGTGCCTCGCAGAAAGCAAACAATATGAGTTTGTTAAAATAAAAAATAGTTTGAATTCTTTGCTAACAAGATAAAAATGTGTCTATTTAGGTATAACAAAAATCCAATTTCTTTTTAAATTATCAAGAAGACTATTTGAATGATGGATTTAAATCCACTGTCATAAATTGTGAGCCTAGTACTCAGTATACATTATACTTTTAGATCTTAAGTAATGACAGTATGAAGTCATCACAATTAAAATTATGCATGAAAGCATTATTGCATCTCTACCTCATTTTTCAAAAGTTCTATTTATGTGCGTGTTTTATAGTGTCGTATATAATTTATACATACGTAAGCATATGTTGGGGATATGTATTTAAAAGTGTTTGGGGTTTGTATATTTGCGTTTTGTTTATTTTGTTTTGTTTTGTTTGAACTGTTAACATACACAATCAAAAAAACTTAGAGACGACTCCTGTATAGCAGGGATTGGCACAGTATGTCTCATGGGCCAAATCTAACCCATTGCTTATTTTTGTAAATAAAATTAATTATAACACAGCTATACCCATTCATTGTCTATAGCCATTTTTGTGCTACAATGGAAGAATTGAGTAGTTGTGAGAGAACTGTATGTCCCACAAAACCTGAAAATATTTACTGTCTAGTCCTCTACAGAAAAATTTGCTAACTCCTGGTCTAAGCCACTCTTTGCCTGCTGGCACCTTAGCTAAATTATAGACATAGAATCTGAGATGAATCAGATAACCTCAGAAAATCAAGCCTTGCAAGGACAACCCTACAAACTTGTGGCAGAAATCACACCCACCGGAGGTCGAGGTTATGACATTGTGGCAGAGAACACAAACATCACTTGTCCCCAACCACCAGCTTTTCTATGGAGAGGAGAGTTATTCAGCAACTGGTAAATTGAAGAGAGAGTTTTGTACCTTCCTGGGCTTTTTGCTGGGCCTGGGAAGGCTCTCCCTAAGGACCACTGTCATACTTGGCCTGCAGGCTGTCAGCCACAGTACAGTGATCTGCTTGGACCACATAAGGAAGAGTGTGAGCAGATGTGGTCTGTTGGCAGAAGGAAAGTTTGTCCCTGTCATTATTATGGCACCTGAGGCACCAGACTAGAAAAACATGTCTAATCCTTTGGGTCACTTATTAATAGGACAGTGCAGATCACATATAAAGTGTTCCACCACTATTTATAGATGATCAAAGATAAACTGGAAAGATAGAAAGTGGATGTTTAGCTATGTCTCTGTGTGTTTCATCGAATTTACTGTTTTAGAATTATTTTTGTTTTATCGATGGCCAAAGAAATCAATTAAACACAAAGCAAGTATATGTTAGTTGGTAATACGGATTGACAATTCAGCTAATCAGTGGATTGCTAGGCAATGTGACCTTGGGGTGACTGGGAAAATGGAGAACTTGATTCATTAATGCGACAACCATAGTCTATAATTACTCAGAAGTTGGTCTTTCAGCATTCAGATAAATAAAACCACAGGAAAGTCACTTGAGAAAGTAATTACTATTGGAATTGTTCTTAATCCCATCTCTCAAATGTTAGCAATAGACAGATTTGATTTTTATTGTCAAAATTCATCATTTATTATATAACAGATCTACAACAGGAGATCATTTTTTAATGTGTATTTTTTTTAAATTTAGCTGTATAAATTGAAATGTTGAGAACCAAGGCTTTGCTTCATCTCAGGCTACTGCAGATAAGATAGTCCATGACATAATTGACAACCCTATCCAGCTAAAAAGCATGAAAAATGAAAACTCTGGGACTTTCTGGGTACTAGCAGTGACAAGGATACTGTTTGTGAATCTTTTAAACTACACTGGTATAGGGGATTAGTTGTCTAAACTCAGGAGAATACAACTAACTAGTGTAAGAGAAAGCTTAAGTATCAGGCATAAACTGTACCTAGAGGAGTTCCATTTCTTAGGCTCTGTCAGCACAGGGAATGAGCTTTGCTCCTGAGAGAAGCTGTTTGCTGTTTGTTCCTAATGATGGTTAATGTATGAACAAACCAAACTCCCAGAGCTATAACTGATAACATCATTGATGCTGGTACACAAACAAAGACACTAATGAAGCGGAGCCATGTGGCTCATGCTTTGAAAACGCCTGCGGCAGAGGCAGGAGGGGAAGAGTTTGGCTAAATGAAGTCATTTTTAGGAGCAGTAGATAAAAGGGCAGTACTGGAACAAAGCAAACACTGAATACAATTACATATTTGAATTCCCTTCACCCTGTGTGGCAGGAAAATTTTACTTTATCACTTTCTCCTCTGACATGTCAAAATATAGAAGGTTTTGAGTTCTTAGGACCTTTGTTTTCTGGCGAAAAAATAAGAAACCGCATATCCATGGGGACATTTGGCACCAGATGATGGACAGGTAGGATATTCAGCAAACGGCTCTGTCACTCATCTTTCCTTCATCCATGGAGCTGATTGCATATGTCATCTGTGCCTGTCTCTCTATTTTGCTTCCTGAATGTTCCATGATGCTGCTGCCTCAATGACTTGCCAAAGACCAATAACATTCTGAGAGCTTCCGAAATGGAGCTGTTCTATCAAAAGAAAGGGGGGGAGTGGAGAAAAGTCTGACTCTCTGCATGTTTTGCCACCCTCAAGAAAATAGCTGTCCCTAATTACACAAAATGATAGAGCAGTTGACTGAAACCACTGCAAATGACAGTTATTTCTCTGAATAGCCTAAAAGAATAGGTCACCCTAGCTAATACACTAACAGCACACTTTTCTGTATATACAGTTTCCATCACATTCTCCAAATGCTTGGGTGCTGACTGACACCTGCACTGAGCAGGGTAAAAAGCTTTTTTTAAGTCTTTCTATGAAAACCTCCAGCAACGCATTTATACATGGACTCTGTGATGTGTTTTCAGGAGTAAGTCATGCATCCATGATAAGAAGGAGGAAGATGACTTTGAGTTAGAAAATGAGAGACCTATGGGCAGAAACGTAGCTGTAGCCACATAACAAAACCTAAAGAATTCAGAAGGGGAAGACGTGTGTCTTTTCTCTCTGTTTGCGCTTTATTTCCAGGACAGTCTGGAATCATCAATAAATATTGGCTTTACCCTTTCCCCAGAGGTTTCCGTTCCCCTCGTTTTCATCTACTGGACAAGCCAAAAAGGGCTGTGTTGAAAAGCAGGTAAGTTGTTGAAAAGCAGGTACATAAGATTTGTTATCATATGATCCACATATGCTTTGCTGGGCCAAGTTTCTGGATGTGTTGCTGCTAAATCAGAACCGGGCTAGACTGGAACAAAATCCAGTTCTTTTGTCACAGAACATGCAGTTGAGATGAAGGGCTTGGGAACCTCAGCTCTTGTCCTCTTTATATCAGTGGTTCCATCTCCAGGAGCAGCAGTGGTGGTCAAGCCGTTGGCTGGCTGCCTCAAGCGAGGCACCTTTGTCCCTGGGAATGCAGGATCTCGGTGTGGAAACAACCTCCTCTGTCCCTAGAGAAGCTGCCACAGAAGCACAGCAGGATCGTCAGGGTAGAGTTTATTACAGGCCAGTTCAGTTCAACAAACATGTATTGGGCATCTGCTATGGACTAGGAATGATGAGGGATTAAAACAATAAATGTACTCTTAATGTGCTTCTCAAGTGGTCTGGAAGGAGGGCATATCCCACACACTCTCGGCATGCTTCCCTGCTGAGCAAATGACAATTATTCCCACCTCCAGAGTAGATATCCCACAGTGTGGAGGATAGCAAAGAGCGTACAATGCCTGCCACCCGTAGCAACAGTCCTGGATGTCAACCCACTACATGGTTTGCAAGTGTCAGAGTTGACAAGAAAGACATGGCTCTCACAGGCACTGGGTGGGTCGACAGTTTATTCTCATGGAGACAGAGCAAGATCAGGTTTAATAGGGAGCATTGGTCCCCCGTGGTCCGTGGATCTCATCCCACAGCCAATGCAGGGAGATAGTCTGCATACATTCTCTTTGTTCTTAAGGTAAAGGACCCCATTTTTCCCCAATGGGAAGAGCAGTGGGGTTGGTTCTGTGCCATATAATACACACAATCAGAACGAAGGAGTACATATTAAGTGCAGAATGAGAGAAGAGTCTCCTGAACAAGACAGTAAGCCCACTACAGGCTGTGAGAGTTCCTTATCTCCATGGAACAAAATGTTCCAGGCCCAAGACACACTTTTACACAGCCATCGAACAAGCTGTGCATGACTGTCTTTCTCAGTATCTCCCACATGCCAGAGTAGTAGGTTGGTGGGACAAGATGTACATTAAAAAAAAAAAAAAAAGCTATTGTTTTTGTAATATAAACAACAGAAAGCGAGGTTCTTAGCTGGTGAGGATGTAAACAAAATGCAGTGATACTCAAGGGTAGTAGTATATGCGAAGGTGTAAGCGGAGGGATCTAATAAACAAACCAATGGAAGGCAGACTGAGGTCATCGATGCGAGAACTTGCCTCTGTAAAAATATACAATTAGGTATCAAGAAGTCGCATTTTACAATGGTTTCTAATAGAGAATTTTCCAACAATAATATTCATCAAGGAAAAAAATCTGTGCACTATAATATAAATATAATAAGTAATTTTGATGAGCTTATAAGAATAACTACAAAACTTCTTTATTTTTTTAATCTTTTAAAAAAATTTTAATTAGTTTCAAGTATACAGTACAATGGTTAGACATTTATATAGTTCATAAAACGATCTCCCCAATTGCCCCTCCCTCCCCTGACCCTCCACCTAGACAACGTATTAATGCTAACTGCATTCCCTAGGCCGTGCTCCCCATCCCCGCGACCATCCATCAGCTACTAATTTGTACTCCTTTAACCCTTCACCTTATTTTCCCAGCCCCCCAAACCCCCTTCCCCTCTGCCCGTCACGAAATTGTCCGCTATATCTGTGAGTCTGTTTTTGATTAGTTTGTTTTTTTTATTCCTTAAATTCCACATATAAGTGAAATCATGTAGTGTTTATCTTTCTCTGTCTGACTTAAATACCTTCTAGGTTCATCAAAGCAATATCATTTTCCATTCCCTTCCTTTTCATATGTAGGGGTCTTGTTTCCTTATCCTTTCAGCCACTCTATCTTTTGGTTGGAGCACTTAATTCTTTTCCATTTAAGGTACTTATCGATAGAAATGCAGTTGTTACGATTCTTTATTCATGTTTTTGATACATGTTTTTCCTTTTTAAGGAAGTCCCTCCAACATTTCTTGTAATTCTGGCTTGGTGGTGATAAATTCTTTTAGCTTCTTTTTGTCTTGGAAGCTCTTTATCTGTCTGTCGGGGGCTGTTTCGACTAAGATGGCTGCCAGGCCGAAAATGGCTGCTCAGCAGGGCTTCCCGCCAAGGCCACGTAAGCCTCCCGGATGTATCTGCCTCACTTCCCGACAAAGGGACTTTCCGCGGGTCTTTCCGCCCGGCCCCTTTGTGTTACACAGTATCTCCTGAATGCCTCTGGCCAATCAGCCCCGCTAACGCAACATCACCCGATCACACCCTATATAAGCCTGCAGCGAGCCTTACTAAATGAGACTTGATCAGAAAGCCTGTCTTGTCTCCATTCTTTGTGTCGTCTTGTCTCCCTCCCCTCCCCGTTCTGTCTTAGGGTCCCTGTTGACTGTCCCGCGGGCCGGGACATCTGTCCTTCAACTCTAAATGATAGCTTCGCTGGATAAAGTATTCTTGGTTTTAGATCCTAGGTCTTCATCCTATGGAATATGTTTTGCCAAGCCCTTCTGTCCTGCGTAGTTTCTTTTGAGAAAGCAGCTGCCAGTCATATGAGTGTTCCCTTGTATGTAATTATTTGTTTTTCTCTTTCTGCTTTTAATATTGTTTCTTTATATTTAAGCTTTGGCATTTAAATTATGATGTGACTTGGGGTAGGCCTCTTTGGATCCCTGATTTTTGGAATCCTTCAAGCTTCCTGGGGTTTTATGTCCATTTCCTTCACCAGGTTAGGGAAGTTTTCCATCATTATTTTTTCAAACAGCTGTTTAACATCTTGATTTTCTTAACTTATACCAATCAGATGAATATTTGGAGCCTTAATAGTGTCCCATATCCTCCTTAAATTATGTTTATAGTCTTGGCATCTTTTTTTCTGGCCATTCTGATTGAGTGTCATGATTGACTTTCCTGTCTTCTAGATAGGGCATGTGATTTTCTTCTTAATTCACTTTGTTCATTTCATTTAATATACTTCTCATCTCAGATAATGTGTTCTCCATTTCAGACTGGTTCTCTTTTATAATTTCTAATCCCATTTTTAACTCTTTGTTGGAGTTCTCTACACTTCCCCTGAGATCACTGAGCATCTTTATAATTAGTGTTTTGAACTCTGCATCTGTTAGATTACTTGATTCCACTATATCTGGATCTCTGTTCTGTTCTCTCATATGGTTTCTGCTTCTTTGTCTTCCCATTTTGGCCTTTCAGTGTCTGTTTCTATGTACTAAGCAAAGTCTCTTGGTCTTATTAATGTAGATTTTTGAAGTAGGTGTCCAGTGGCACAGTCCTGAGAGGGGTTCAGCTGCAGGCCAAATTGAGCCCAAACCTCTACTCCTTGGGGGCCACCTGTTAAGATTCAGCAAGCAATCCACAGATGCTATGCTTATAGTTGCCTCAAAAGACCACACCAGAAACCAAGGCTAGTTGCCTCCACCAGAGTGAGTCTCAGCAAGGAACACCTGACTCGCTGAGGATACACCTAGATGTGACTTGGATGGGGCCCGAATTGGGGGAGGCGGGGTTTCAGGAAATCCTCT
This sequence comes from Rousettus aegyptiacus, assembly GCF_014176215.1. Lineage (NCBI taxonomy): Eukaryota > Metazoa > Chordata > Mammalia > Chiroptera > Pteropodidae > Rousettus > Rousettus aegyptiacus. Next base: position 43,771,237 of record NW_023416308.1, read on the forward strand.
GGGCAGAGCCAACTCTGTTATTCAATTTGATGATGTCTCTGCTAAGTCTGTGCACTGTGAGGAGGGGTGGACTCAACAGGGAACAATGGATACCATCAGCACTTCTATACCAATTGAATCTCGCCTCGGCCCTCACTCCAACAATGTCTCCCTGTAAGTTGCTGGTTGCCGGAGCCCGCCGGCAGAGATCGAACAGCACCTAAAAGAGGGGGGTGAAGACTCAGAAAAAAGAAGAAGACAGGAAAGCACTTCGGGAGGGCATACAGTCACTACTGCAGACTCGAGTTTATTTAGCGTAGCCTTTATATAAGTTTTTGGATACAATAGCAAAGCACAGAGCACAATAGCAAAGCACAGAGTACAATAGCAAAGCACAATGTACATTACCATAGGAATGCTGACATTTACATAAGTTCCTATATATCCTTCCTTCACGGTACAAACATCCTTTTCTGGGCTGTAAAATATTCCACTATCTTAAAAGGATTTCTTTAGGAGGCAAACCTCTCCTCCAGGATCAGTAATGTTTAACTCCACACCCTGCTTCCTAGAACCATTGTTTAAGCAGTCTCAGCAGCTGCTTCATAGCTATCAGCTACGTGACTTCTTCAGTGCCTCATGATGGCTCCCATCATGTCTCAAAATGGCTCCCAACAGCTGGTGCCCCATGTGCACAGCTGAACAGGAACTGGTGCTCAGAGCGAGCAGGTCTGTCACCACACAAAAATCTGCAGCCATGGTCCCTTTAAGAGGCTTCTGCTGCTACTGGTCCTGCAGCCTCCATCTCACTCAGCTGCTCAGGACCAAGCAGCCCCGCGTCCTTACCCCATCCTACCTTCTGCCATTGCAGAGTGCTTTCTTGTATTTCTCTGTAGTTGTATGGCTTGTTCATCTAGACCCCATGCGATTTTTTCTTGCTGCTGCTCCTTGTTTCCATCACAACTTTGATTTGATCGCCAGAGGGATGAACAGAGCCTCTGTCATCTACGCCATTTTTTTCTTTCCGACTACAATTCTTCTTTACTTTAGTTTTGAAACACATCTGCAATCTCAGGACTTTAACATTAGCATTGAATTTCTGGGGGAACTATCACCAAATGAAAAGGAAAAAAAAAAAAAAAAGAAAGGAAAAAAAATAGCCTGTCAATGGTATTCTAGTTCCTGTGGTATTCAGTACATTCCTTGATTCCAGAGATTTTTCCTTTGATTCTGTAAACTACCTCAAATCCATATAATAAATTCCATTTGAGGCTTAAACTAATATGCGTTGAAAATCTTTCCTTTCTTTAAAACAAAACTTCCTTCATAATAGCACATCTTTATAGATAAGCCTTAGCGTTCTGGACTGGAATTCAAGACATTCAAATTCTAGTCCTCTTATGCTGCTTCTTGATTGTGGATCCTTACAAGTCACACAACTTCCCTGACAAAGTTTTTGTGTGAGGAGAAGCCCTCTCAGTTTCTCACAGATCTCTTATTCTATCATTGGGAAGCCTATCTACATATTCGGTTAAGAAATTCTGACATTCTAGGATGGACCATTTGGAGGCCTTTTTGAATAAGGACCTAATGTAGACTCTGGGCAAAATTATTAAGAGACCCTTGAGACAGATGGCTAGGCTTTAGGACACTTAGATTAAAACTCCAAACCAAAACCAAGATCATTGTCTGCCCCTAGAGGAGCCCAGGACAGCAAGGGACTCATGCAGAGGTAAAAAGGCCCCAGGATACTGGTTGATTGGCAGGTGACAAAAATGTTTTGTTTGTTTCTTTTATAGCATCTTATTTTATTTTATTATTGGTTTCAAATATACAGTACATCGGTTAGACATTTATATAGTTTATGAAACGATCCCCCTAATTACTCAATCTTCCCTCTGGCCCTACATTTAGCCATTACATTTCTGCTGACTGCATTTCCTATGTCATGCTCCCCACCCCGTGACCATCTATCAACCACTAATTTGTATTTTCTTAACCCTTTGCTCCTTTGTCCTAACCCCCCTCCCCTCTGGACATCACCAGATTGTCCTCTATATTCGTGGGTCTGTTTTTGATTAGTTTGTTCTTTTTTTCCTTAGATTCTGCAAATAAGTGAAATCATATGGTATTTATCTTTCTCTGTCTGACTTATTTCTCTCAGCATAAACCTCTAGGTCCATCCATGTTGTTGCAAATGGTAGGATTTCATATTTTTTTATGGCTGAGTAATATTCCATTGTATATATGAAACACAACTTCTTTATTCAGTCATCTGTTGATGGGCATTTAGGTTACTTCCATATCTTGCTATTGTAAATAGTGCTGCCATGAACATAGAGATGCATAAATGTTTATGAATTATCATTTTAGTTTCTTTTGGATAAATATCCAGAAGTGCAATTGCTGGGTCAAAAGGCAGAGACATTTTTATTTTCTGTGGAAGCTCTGGATTGTTTTCCATAGCAGCTGTACCAATTTGCAATCCCACCAAGAGTGTATGAGGGTTCCCTTCTCTCCACATCCTTGCCAACGCTTCTTTTTTGATTTATTGATGATAGTCATTTTGACAGGTGTAAGGTGATATCTCATTGTGGTTTTAATTTGCATTTCTCTAATGATTAGTGACCTTGAGCATCTTTTCATATGTCTGTTGATCATCTGTATTTCCTCTCTGGAGAAATATCTATTCATGTCTTCAGCCATTTTTTAATTGGATTGTTTGTTTTTTTGTTGTTGAGTTGTACGAGTTATTTGTATATTTTGGATATTAACCCCTTATCAGCAAAAATCTTTTCCAATTCAATAGGTTGTCTTTTCATCTTGATGGTTTCCTTTGCTGTGCAAAACCTTTTTAGTTTGATGTAGTCCCATTTATTTATTTATTTTCTTCTGTTTCCCTTGCCTGAGGAGATATATCTGAAAAGAAATTACAAGTAGCGATGTCAGAAAGAGTACTGCCTATGTTTTATTCTAGAAGTTTTATGGTTTTGGGTCTTACATTTAAGTCTTTAATTCATTTTGAGTCTATTCTTGTATATAGCGTAAGAAGGTGCTCCAGTTTCATTTTTTGCATGTATCTGTCCAATTTTCCCAGCACCATTTATTGAAGAAACTTTCATTACCCCATTGTAATTCTTGCCTCCTTTGTCATAAATTAAGTGAGTATATAGACATGAATTTAGTTCTGGGCTCTCTATTCTATCCCATTGATCAATATCTGTTTTTATGCCAGTACCATGCTGTTTTGATTACTGTAGCCTTGTAGTATAGTATAGTTTGATATCAGGTAGTGTGATACCTCCAACTTTGTTCTTCTTTCTCAAGATTGCCATGATTATTTGGGATCTTTTATAGGTTCATATAAATTTTATGATTATTTTTTCTAGCTCTCTGGAAAATGCCTTTGGTATTTTGATAAGGATTGCATTGAATCTATAGATTGCTTTGGGTGCTATGGCCATTTTAATGATGTTGATTCTTGCTACTGAGAAACATGCTTTTGAATGTGATGCTGTGTAGACTCTCAAAGATGTTCTCTGATCAGATCAAAAGAGATTGGTCTCGAGTTTTGTTTTGTTTTGTTTTGTTTTTTTGATGGGGGAAGCTAAGGGAAAATGGGAAAACTTTATATACATATAGGCCAATATACTTTTCTTTGTGAGATGTTTACTTTAGTCTTTTTCCCATTAAAAAATTTGAGCTGTTTAATACTTTCTCCCCTGTTTTATTGAGATATAATTGGTATACAGCAGTGTGTAAGTTTAAGGTGTACAGCATAAGCATTTAACTTACATATATTGTGAAATGATTACCATGGTTAGTTCTGTTAACATTCAGCATCTCATATAGATACAGAAAAGAAAACAAGAAAAAATATTTTTCTTTCCTTGTGATGAGAACTCTTAAGATCTACTCTCTTAACAACTTTCAAATTTTCCATACAGCAGTGTCATCTATAGTCAGGATGTTGTGTATTACATTCCTACTATTTATTTATCTTACAATTGGAGGTTTGTACCTTTGACCACCTTCCCTCAATTTCCCCATTCCCCACTCCCTGCTTCTGATAACTGCAGGCCTGATTTCTTTTTCTATGGGTTTGGTTTTAATTTTTATTTATTTTTTAAAAATTCCACAGATAAGTGAAATCATACAATATTTGTCTTTCCCTTGTTTGATACTTTTTAAAATTCTGTTATGGATATTCTAGATGTAAGTCATTTGCAAATATAGCCCCCAGTAGGTAGCTGCCTTTTCATTTTCTTTTTTAAATTTGATGCAGTTCAACTTTTCAATATTTTCATTTTTTTAAACTTAGAAAGTTATTTCCAGTCTAGAGACATCTTTTCATTTTCTTAACAATGTCTTCTAGTGAGCATGATTGTTTCAGTTTGATGAAATTGTAGTTGCTAATACTTTTCTTTAATTATTGCTTTCTGTATCCTGGTTACCTGCTTACCTTCAGATCATAAAGATATTATCCTGTATTTTCTATATTTATTTTAGCTCTTATATTTAAGTTTATAAAATAAATCAATTTTTGGTATGGCATAAACTACAGTTCGAAGTTAATCTCTTTGTTTTCTATATATAGATATTTGGTTGTTCCAGCATCACTTGGTGAATGAACTTATCTTTTAAATGACTTTATAAATATTCTGTTGGTTTCTATTCCTTTAGGCTATTCCATTGATCTCTTTCTATCCTTCTGAGTGACTATTATAGCTTTATAAGTCTTGAAGTCAAGTAGTGTAAGTCTTCTAGATTTGTTCTTTTCTAAGATTATTTTAGCATTCTAGAACCCTTGTATCTCCATATAAATTTTGGAGAATACTTGTCGATTTTTATTTTAAAAAAGCACAGCCTGCTGGCATTATCTTTGAAGTTGCATTGGCTCTATAAATTAATATATGAAGAAGTGACATCTTAACACTATTGAATTTCTGCCCTATGAACATGATATATCTCCCCATTTATTTAGGTCTTTAATTTCTCTCAGTCATGTCTTATGGTTTTCAACAGATATTTTGTATGTCTTTTATTAAATTTACTACTGAGTTTTTAATTTATTTTGGCACATAAATGGATTAAAAGCTAGTATATAGAAATACAATTGATTTTTATATGTTGACCTTGTATCCTGAGACCTTGCTAAACTTAAGTTTTAGTTCCAGTAGTTTTTTTGCTTGTTTAGATTTCTTAGAACTTTCTATATAAACAATCATGTTGTCTGCAAATTGAGAATGTTTTACTTCTTTTTTGATGCTATGTCTTTTCTTTCTTTTTGCCTCTTTACACTGGTTAGGACCTCTGGTACAATGTTGAAGAAAAATGATGAGAGCAGAATGTTTTTGCCTAGTTCCCAATCTTAGTAGGAAAGTGTTCAGAGTTCAGATAATTTGATGTTAGCTGCAGGGTTTTTTTTTTTTTTTTTTATAGATGCCGTTTATCAAATTGATGAAGCTTCTTTCTATTCCCAGTTTTTTGGAAAAAATTTTTTTTTATCATAAATGGATGTCGAATATTGCTAATTGCTTTTTCTCCATCTACTAAGATGATCATATTGTATTTCTCCTTTACTCAGTTAATATGATGGATTTCATTGATTGATTTCAAATGTTAAACTAAACTCACTTTGTCCTTATAGATTTTTTATGTATATTGCTGAATTTTATTTATTAATATTTTGTTGAGGATTTTTGCATTTATTATAATGAGAAATTTTAGTCTAGGGTTTTCATTTCTTGTGTTAAGGATTACGTTTTTATGAATGAGTAATATAGAAGTGACTGGGCCTATGGGGGACTATATTGAGGTTGGTGTGCTTTTTGGTGGCTGTCAAATTACATCAGTAGACAATTGCCCACTCTAAGACGTGTTTTATATGTAAGATTTGTTTAAACGTTGCTATAAAAATATAGTTGGTATAGTGTCTCAAGTGATTTTAATGACTCAATCCAATTGACTATTCAGCAGATTTGATTAACTGGACATAAAAATGTCACTGAATTGGCAAAAAAAAAAGATTATATATATGTGCATATATATGTATATATGTATATGTATATATGTGTATGTATACATATAGAGAGAAACTTGTTTTTTTCCCATTTCATTGTTATTTTCTTGCATTCAGATTTTTAAATTTCAAAATTAGAAAATTTAACTTATTGGGGTTGGAAGAGAAAGTTTTGGGTCATCTCAGTCATCCTTAGTCAGAGAAGTAACTAAATGATTGGCAAATTCTGGCTGGCAGATCCTTATTAATGATAAGCCTGGATGAGGCTTTTTTATTTTTTTGACAGTTTTTAGGCCTAGTTTTCACTTGAGGACTCTCTTTAAAGGCCATTGTCCCATATCACTATCTTAACTAGGAGGGAAAAGATACTTATACCAAGGTAAGAACTATCAGAAGGATAAAAACGAACAAACTGATGGAAAAGAGACAAGATAAGTATCTCACTTTGTTTTCAGATGTGAAGACAGGGGGAAGAATATGGCACTAATGTGTTAAAAACACATGTTTTGACTAAACTGACAAAAAATCACTGAAGCAGGCTGCCTCCTGAGACAAAAAGCGTCCTTGTCCTTATATAAGAAGGACAATTTTGAAATCAGAGATGTAGACAAAGACATATGTACAAGACTGTGCTTTGAGAATATAATTATAATAGCAAATTTTCTAATAGTAAAAAGATTAAATAAATGTGATATAATATAGATAATGCAACCACTGAAAGTCATATTCATGAAGTATATGCAATGTCATAGGAAATGCCATGATAAAATGTAACAAAAATATTTGAATACACACACATCCAAATACTGCGGGCAAAAAAATTTAAAAAGAGTAACGCTTAGACACTAGATATATATGCATAGAACAAATGCTGGAAAGAAATTATGAAACTGGTAATGGAGGTTATTGCTGTGTGATAAGAACATAGGAGATTTTGTTTTTCTTCTTAGAATTTTTTGTAATTTTAAAACCCATATTTCTGTAGCTTTTTAAAAATCCATATTATTTTTCTAACAAGGAAAAATATAGAAAAACAGATTTTTTTTAGATTTAGTTTGAAAAGTGTGTCATATAATAATTTTCCATTCAACTTTAAAGATACACTTGTGAAATAGCAAGGAATTAAAGATCAAGGATTAGCTGTGCTTCAGTGTAGACAACTTACTTGGTTTTTTAGTGTTTAGTGACAGTTCCCATGACCAAATTTGGTTTTCGAAAGAAGGTTTAGGCAGCCACATCGTAACACTCTCATTATTGGCATGTAAGTCTGCCAACAAATCTTCCTCACTCCCAATACTCTGAACACAACAAGCTGTCAGTTTCCCAGTCACTTGGCACTGTTGGTAGCTTTGTAAACATGCTGCTGTGCAGTAGACCTGTGTCTCTGATAAATATCAGGTACTGTTTTGCACGCAGGCCAGGTATACAGTAGACAATCAGCTCATTTTGAAGCCAGTACATATATATATATATTTGATTCTGCTATCTAGGTATAACTAGAGAGGAAATGCTGGGAACTTGGCAGCTAAAGACCTGGATTTGAGTCTCTGATGAGCACTGAGCAAATCTCTAACTACCTGGAGCCTCACTCATGCCCCCCATGAATGGGGTAAATAAGTTACCTTTTTATACCTCTGTGTCAAATTTTGTGAATTTCAAAAGTGTGAACCAATTTTAAATTTTATATCATATTTTATATTATATTGCAAAAAACCCCAGAATAGCCAACTTGATATTGAAGAAGAAATTCAGAAGACTGACACTACACAATTTCAAGACTCACTGTAAAACTAAGTAATCAAGACAGTGTGGCAATGGCAAAAGAACAGACAAATAATCAATAGAACAGACTAGAGAGCCCAGAAATACACCCACACAAACATAGTCAACTGATCTTTGACAAAGGAACAAAGGCAATAAAACAGAAACGGGATAGTCTTTTACTTTTAAACAAATGGTGCTGGAGCAACTGAACTTCCACATGCAAAAAAAAAAAAAAAAAAAAAAGAATCCTAATATCGACCTTACACTCGTCACAAAAATTAATACAAAATGGACTGAAAACCTAAATGTAAAGTGCATGACCTTAAAACCCCTAGAAGGTAACATAGGAGTAAGTTTAGGTGACCTTGGGTTTAGCAATGACTTTTTAGATACAACAAAAGCACAATCTGTGAAAGACAAAATTTATAAGATGAACTTGATAAAAATTAAAAACTTTCGCTCTGTTAAACACACTGTTATGAAAATAAAAAGACAAGCCACAGACTAGTAGAATGTATTTGCAAAACACATATCTGAAAAAGGACTGTTATCCATAATATAGAAATAATTCTAAAAATTAAAAAATAAGAAAACAAGTAACCCAATTTAAAAAATGGGTAAAAGATCTGAACAGACACCTCACCAAAGAAGATGTACAGATGGCAAATAAGATATGAGGAGATGTTTAGGAGCACATATTATTAGGAAACTGCAAGTTAAAACAACAGTAAGATACCACTACATTATCTACTATAATGGCTGAAATCCAAAGCACTGACAACACCAAATGCCGAAGAAGAGGTGAGGATCAGGAACTCTCATTCATCACTGGCAGAAATGCCACATGAGACAGCTACTTTGTAAGACAGTTTAGCAGTTTCTTACTAAATTAAACATAATCTTACCATATCATCCAGCAATTATGCTCCTTGGTATTTACCCAAAGGAAGTGAAAACATGTCCACACAAAAGCCTGCACACTAATGTTTATAGCAGCTTCATTCCTAATTTCCAAAACTCGGAAGCAACCAAGGTGTTTCCCAATAGATGGATAGATAAACAAAGTGGTCTACGCAATGAAGTATATTCACAAAGTACATGTAATGTCATAGGAAATGCTATGATAAAATGTAACAATATAAGTAAAAGATAAAAATAGATAATCTTTAAAAATATACTTTATTACTAGTATTTTTAACAGGAGCACTCTGCTTTATTTTTGAAACTTGAAAAATATTATTTTGAAATTTGTGAAAAACTTAATTAGGATGTCTAATTTTAAGTTGCTTTTTATACCAGATTTTGGTGGCCGTCAGTGTAGAAAAAGATTTCATACAAATATTCACAGTAGTTCATAATTGGCTGTGCTTTCTAAAGCATGAAACCCTATTTCAGTCCCATACTCAAATTCTGAAGCTGGGCAATGTATTACCAACTTCCCTAATGAAAACCATTGTTCCAAAAACTAATTGGATTTTTAGTTTTCATTTTTAACAAATGGGTTCAAAACCTATTGATAATGGTGTTAAAAAAGATTTTTTTTAAAGTTGAATAACTTTATGTCCTTATGGGTGACCACACATTGGCATAATTTTTAGCAATGAAATACACAATAATCAAAATATTTTCAAACATCTATTTAAAAAATACCCAAAGTTTTACAAAAATTTTATCATTTAGGATAATATAATCATTGAATTCACTTAATTGGGCATTTGTAAAACGTAATATGTCACAATATGCTGAAAGCAAACAAACAAATAAAAAGGGAAGAAAACACCATTCTGTTTTGTAAAACTGCCACACCTGTCTCTGGGGTCTGTTTGGAGACACAGCTGTCGCACAGATGATAAACTGAATAAAACTACTGATTTCAATCTGTATTACAAATATGTTTTTTAAAATGTACATGCTAAAACATAAATACAAATCACTGTTTTTATTTTCTTTCATTTTGGAGACTAGTTGTTTTATAAGGGATTTATTTCTCAAGTTCAGAGTGATTCCAAGATGGTTAGTTCAGTAGGCAAAGGACATCACAAAGACCCAAGTTCTGTCCATTTTTATGGTCTACCATCCTCCACATAGTTTCACATTTTTGTCTTCAGTCTGTCCCCACATGACTGCAAAATGGAAACTTCAAGCATCCCAACCTAATCTCATAAGAATATTCAAAGTCAGATGTAAAAGTGGTTTCTCCTTGTTTATCTCTTTTCATGGGTGAAGAAACCCTTCCCAGAAGCCCCCACCTGGGTTTCTCCTCATCTCTCATTGGCCAGATGATATCAAATATTCACGCCTAAACCAATCACTGGTAAGGAGGATGAGATCATAGACTAATCACATAGAGTTCAGAAGGAACCATTATAGGAAAATAAGGATTCTGCCAGCAAGGCAAGAGCAAAGGGAATGCTGTTGGGTAGGCAACCAGCAGTGACCATCACAAGCATGATGCAGTATGGTAATATTACAGTGGGAATGCCTGTGTTAAATGTGAGTAGTGCTGAGGTACTGAAGGAAAACTCCTGCTGGGTCTTGCATGAAATTATGGAATCATTCTTTCCTTTTTTTCTTTTTTCTTTTTTTTTCATCTTCATAAGATACATATACTATGTAAGATGTATGGTTATTTTAAGAATAAGCATTTTCAGGGAAGAATCTGTAAATGCCATCAAACTGCATTTAAGAACTCAGAACTTTCCTTGAAGTTAATTATTGCGCTTCCTACATGTCACTAAAAAACAAAACGAGACCAAAAACAAACAAAAAAAAACAAAACAAAAAACACCCAGTCTGCATCTGCTCCTTAATCCTGTCACCTTTCTTTATACGTCATTGATCTCATTTATTGATTGCTGTTTGCTGCCAAGCAAACTGTTTATTTAACTAGAAAATGCTACATCAATATCAGATATTAGTAGCCATAACCAAAGGAAAATATACTTCTTTGCCACAAATGTTGACTAGGTGACTTCAAGCTTAGGATAGTCACTCTCAAAAAGTGATATCTAACATTATTTTGTGACTTCCTGGCACAAACCCAGATCTAATTAAAGTAAACAGTGTGTATCCTGGGAAATGTAGAGGGCAAAATAGAAGCTCCATCAGTGCAGGAATCTTTCTTGTCTTCCATAGCCATATCCTCAGTGCGTAGAAGAGTACCTAATATATAGAAGCAGCTCAATAAATATTTGCTAAATGAATAGATAAACGGAGCGAAACTGTTAATAGTATAAGGATCATTTTCCAATTAATATTTCATCATTATTAAAATTGTTCCATTATTATTGAAATAATGTAGTTGGCTTTTGTAAGAGGGCAGCTGAATAGTAAGAACACATTAGTGTTTAACAGATTTCAAAGGACAGAGAAGTGACCACACCTGGTGGACACAGATTTTTCCCATTATCTGCAGAGTAGGAATGGATTCAGTAGGGTCTCCTGGCCTGAATGAAATCCCTCAAAACCTTTCGGGCTGTAAATTCTGATTATTTGCCCACCAGGCAGCCTTTGACCATTGATATAGTTGTGTTACTGCAGATTAGAGGTTCCGAAGTAAGAGTACAAGGTTCAAGCAACTGAAAGAAAATGCGGGGAGCCATAGGCAACTGCAACGCAGCTCTTTATACCAGCAAGGGCACAGCCCGCCTCACAGGGGAGCAACAACTTTTATATACAGATTAAACAATAGTGTCACACTGCCAGATAATGGAAGCCCACGCATGCGCACCAGACACGTGAGTACATAAGGGGAGAAGTGCTGAGTCATTTCCACTGCTCTCGGAAGGTTAGCTGCTAAGGGTGTCGGGAGGGAGCCTGACTACGCCATCTTTCTTCTTCTGCACAATGGTACTCAGTACTGTAAGTGAGTTCCTTGGAAAGAAGTCACTTCCAGTCGCTAGAAGAGTTAGTCACCACTTTTAGTTAATAAATTTATATTCTGTGGTATGGAAGAAACATCATGTGAATGTCCAAATTTCTAATTTTGTGGGGGAGAGTCAGAGAAGGCCTGTCTGTGGTGCCAGTTAAGAAGGGAGCTATCATGCTCTGGGTTCTGAACTTGTTCATCCCTCAGAAACCTCAGAACTACACTCTACAGGTGATACTTTCTAAGACAGCTGGGTTGGCGGCCCAAAATTAGTGGCTTCAGTTACTTGGACCCATCCCTGAGTGAGCCGCTGGGTTATAAGTTACTAAGTTCTCCCACATGGAGCCCTCAGACCAGATGAAGGCCAGAAGTCCTAAGTAACCCCTCAAGAGGGGGTTGCTATGTCTTAAACATAAAATAACCTGTTTCTTCACTGTCCTCCAAAATCATAGGTCTTCATGATTTGTACCTGTATGAGGACAGCAAATTGTACTAAATTATCTTAAAGTATTTTGGGAGTTAAGATTACCCTGAAGACAACACAAGCGATATGAGGAGCAGAACTTGTGAGCGCAGTAGCTCAGTGCTTACTTCTGCTAATCATCTAATAAAGATCACCACCTGCCCATGGAGTTGGCTTTCTCCATTGTATCCTGTTTTTCAGGTGCATAGACTGCAGAACACCCAAATTTTTTAATGCTTTCATATAGGTATGTATGTATGGCCCTGATATGGTGATATCTGCAGTCATCTGGAACTCTCCTGGGCAGAAACCTGAAACTTCTTTCGTGGTCCCAAGGGACCATATGAAAGTGAGATTTAGCCTGGGGATGTCTGGTATGGGAAAGTCTTTGGTGGAGTCTGAGCCATTGCCTTTGAGGGGATTAGAAGGACAGCAAGTTGCGAAAGGTTTGATGAAGGCCTGGATCATTGCTGTGAAAATCATTGAGATATTTACAATTTAACCTCATTGGTTGCTTGAGGCATGAAATATGAGAGTATGCTTGTCCCACCTAAGAGCCACGTCTGTTTAAACATTTTCACACACCCTGTGCCCAGCAAGGCAGTTCTGAGAAATCCCCACATTCTCCCAGTCAATGCCGGTGATGCACTGTGGGGCATTCTTAAGGTGGTTGCTGGTTCCCAGAGTCTTTCTTTGGGTAAAGCCCTTTCCGCTGCATCAGGTTGACAATATTGATATTTCCTTTTTTTTCCTGAAAAATTCTGAAATTTTCTCTGATATTTTAAAATAGTGTTTTAAGAATGTCATCTTTTGCCAGCCTTATATTTATTATTGACAGGTGCTTGAACACTGGCCTTGGGATAAGGGGAAAGATCAGCAATGAAGCCACTAAGCAAAGACCCAGGAGAGTGGGGAAAAATCAGAAAGCATAGCTGAGAAGTTTTCCATATGCAAAGACACAAATACACATAATATCTCAAAGCTAATAACCCAGGAGGGTAACTGGAAGAATATGCAAACCTTAAAGAGTATAAAGTAGCAGGGGGTTGCTGAGTGGAGGGTGGTTATAAGCAAACCTGCTAATTGTAAGCCTAGGCATATAATTGGTTATCCTAATAAGTGGTGGGAATAGAGGGGACCTTATAGTTAAACATTTTGATAAACGGAGTAAATGATGTTCAGTGGGCTCCACAGGAACTGCCTAGTAAAGGCAGATGATTTCTACTACCAATTAATTAAAAATTAAAAGCAAGTGTAACTGTGGCTGAGTTTGTACCCAAATAAAAATGTTTTAGCATTGATTTAGAACAGTGGGTCTCAAACTTGAGCATGTATCAGAATTACTTGGAGGGCTTATTAAAACATAGATTACTGGGGGGGGGGGAGTGGAGGTGGAGGGCTCACCTCCAGAGTTTCTGATTCACTAAGTATGGAATAGGGCCTGAGAATTTACATTTTTAATAAGTTCCTAGGTGATGCGATGCTGCTGGTCTAGGACCACTCATTGAGGAGGACCAATTTAGACAAGCAAAAAGGCTTATAACAAGTCTGTTCTTGACTTACACCCTCACAGTCTACAAAAGTGAGGGATTTTTCATTTTGTGCATATGTATCAGAATTAAAAACTGTATTACAAAAAATGAAATAGAATGCTTCTTTTTTAACAATTAGGAGATCATTTCTTTATATAATTTAAAACATGGAAGAAATTCAAAGTAAAAAATAATGATAGAATTATATAAAAAGGTAAAACCATGAAATAATAAAATTCCACAAAACTAAAACAAAAAGAACTCTAACAGTAAGAAAAATGTCTGCTATAAATATGGCTGCTTGTTTAAAATTTAATGGCTAAAATATATGGACTCATTCAAACCACATTCCCAATGGAGACAGAGTCCAGGACACACATAGACAGTCCATACAGCAGAAAAGCCGACATAAACCAATGTTTGAAACACTAGACTTCAAAAGTAATTAAAGAAATCCAAATGAAACTAATTGGAAGGGGTCATTTAACACATATTTGATAAGCAAGTATAAGGATAAATGATAAAATTCAGTACCAGTGAGACTAGTGGGAAATGGTTGCTGGTAGAAGTATAAATTGGTTGTTTTTTGTTTGAGTAAGAGCTGTAAAAATAATCATACCAGAAAATGCATCTCATATAAGTAACTCATAAGAACAAACCTATAATTATAAAAATACTTATAGCAGAATTATTTATAATAGCTAAAATGGAATACTCAACAGTAGCGAAATGATAAAACAAATAATGTTGTATGAATCTAATAGTCACTCATTAGAAATGAAAGCATATGAGGACTTAGTATGCAAAGGGAAGTGTATGCTGCATTGAAATGGTAAGGGAAAAAACTCTGGATTGGCAGTCAAGAGGACTCATATAAAGTAACCTTTGGCTAAGGATTCAAACTTTCTAAACTTTGTTAGTCTTCTAACAGTGTGTTTTTCCCTCCAACCCAGCATCTTTCAAATGTTTTGACCACTATCAAAATTAAGAAATTTTACATTCTGATCTACTATAAGCATACACACACACACACACACACACACACACACACCCACACACCCCTTTGCTATTGGTGACTCATGGTGGTCTATTTTATTCTTTTCCATTCTCTATTTCATTCCTTTCCACCCCATTTAGAAATGCTGGTCACTAAATTGATTTCCAACCCACTAAAATATCACAACCAGCAGTTCGTAAAACATCAGTCTAATTTATAGGAGTGCTCAAACTTTACTGCCACCCCTTCTCCCACCTCTCTCTCTAACACCCACACCCTCCCCTAATCAAACACACATACAAAATACACCCAAAGAAAGGTCTAATAAAGGTCATGGCCAAAATGAAGCTATAAATGGCAGTAACTGTAGTAAGCGTGCAACTTGTATGCCCTACTAGGTATAGGGCACATACATCAGGAGGAATAGTGATTTTTAATACAACTGAATTGGGTTAATGTGTTTCTCAGATAGTGTTAATAGCTATCTCAAAACTCTCTTAGGCTAGTTCTTTGTTCCCTCTTTTCTCCTGTAGCTCAAAACCCCCAAACAATATGACTTACTAATAAAAAGTCACATGAATAAATACATCTATTTCTGTTGGTTTGGTTTCGGTAGAACTGGCCTGAGAGTATTTTCTGCTTAGATGAGGACCCAGCTGTTCATCCAGGCTGTGGTCTTGGCAGTCTGTAGTGGCCTAACCCAGTTCAGAAGCCCAGGTTAGTAGCACTGAACATTTGTCTTTGTTTTCTATGACTTAAGCTCTCCAAAACTGTGGTTCTCAAATTTTTAATTAAGAATCACCTAGGTGTTTGTTAAACTTGCAAATACATATGTCCCATCCCTGGAGAGGGTGATGCAGTGATGTGGTAGGGTCCTGGAAATTACATTTTTAACAAATTCCCAGGTGCTTTCTCTGTATTTGGAGAAACCCTTCTGTGGGTGCTATAGGCAAGGTGGAGGGCTGGCTGGAATTTGGGTATGGGTTGTCTTGGACACTGCTTTCCATCACGCATGGCCAACAAACCGTAGTTTTCTCATCTGTAAAGTATAGGGAATATACCCTATTGGTAAGCCTTCTCTAGCTCTAAATCATATTAAATGGAAGAAATAATTCTTTGTATATCATTTCCAACTCTGTAAAAAACTATTAATATGGTTAAAGACTAGAAGAAAATTATATACACACACACATACATACATATATATGTATATATAGCTGCATTGTGGTGAAATTGTGGATGTGCTTTAGAAAATAAGCTACTGAAATATTAAATAATTTTAAAGAAATATTAAATAATTTTGAAAGAAACGTAAACAATAACATCAAGGAGGGTGAGAACTAAGACTTTTCCATGTGAATATATGATTATGACATCATTGGTGACATTAGAGAGAGCAACTTAGTACAGCCATGGACATGACAATTATTCTGGGGCTAAGAAATATATGGGTGGATAGTAAAGGAAAGTGAAAAGAAGAGTGAGCAGTAGCTCAAGAGAAAGGCAGAGTTAAAACAAGATATCTTTCAAGATAGTAGAGCCCTTGGAAGAGAGACAAAGTCCCAGAAGACGCTGAAATTCAAGGCACAGTGTAAATTTCCTTAGACTTAGCATGAAGATATGTTTTCTCATGGAGGAGGAAAAAGAGAGGATCTATTACTAATTATTCCTCCAAGTTGGTACTATCAGTCAACTTCTGAGCAGTGCCTACATCTTATGTCATTATACGTTTGTGTTCAAACCACATTTGAGAGGAGAAAACCTCCCAGCTAACATTCAAGGTTCTGGTATCTGGTGTCAGAATGCTCCTTTACAGAAGTGACATCTGTACAAGCCCCATTTCTAGGAGAGAGCATCACTCCTCACATTATCGATCAGGAGGCTGGTATCACTTTAAATTTGCATTCAGTTTTAATTTCTCAGATATTTTCATGTATTTCATTTTCATCCCATCTCTACAATTTAGCAGGCTACAGGGACAGGATCGTCTCAGTATCTATCTTTACCTTTTCACCTTCCTCCACCCTCATCCCCATGTTCTCACCTGAGATCTTGCCTAAGGAGCCCTCCCCGCCCCGCCCCCCCCCCCCCACACACACAAAGAAGAGCCCCATAAGAAAGATTAGGAGCATTAGTAAAGCTAACAGGACAAGAACCCAATATGCTAATGTAAAAGCTGAATTGGGAGTTGTGAGCCCAAATCAAAGTAAGGGCTCCTCTCTCCAAACTCACATCCAAATTTAAGAGCTGTACTCTTAGGGGGACCTATGGCTACAGAGCTGACCAGATCCCCAAAGGGCTCTGTTTACCAATTTCACTACAAGAAGTGATGGGGAAAGATGTCTAGGTGTGCCCACAGCAATGGGAAAGGAAGAGAAGCAGGGGGCTGTGCCAACCAAGTATGAGTACTGACCTTCAGCGCTTACACATAACTCTGCCTCCTATGGTAACTTGCCGAACTATAGATGGCTGACTAATCAAATTTTGAATTCCTCCTTCCTTTGGGAGGAGCTAATAAGGAGGAAAAGAGGGAGGCCAGAGGGGGTAGGAATGGGGGTGGTAGTTCCCACTTTTATGGGCTGAGACTAAAACATGGGACAAAGAACAGATCCTCTTTCTTCCTCACAAAATAGTCAAGGAGGTTATTATGATTCTATTATCCCCATTTTCCAGATGAAGAAATGACAACAGAAAAGTTAAATGATTGAGTTATTATGATAAAGCCGTTAAGTATTAATATTGGTCTACTGATGACTCTTTCATAGTTAGCGGTGCTAAAATGTAGGAAGGTGGCCAACATCCCAAATCTCTGTTTCCTGTGATACCTGCTGCATATCAGCTTTCTACTGCTGCTATTCCGTGTGATTCCCTCCGCATGCAAAGACAAGGAATTCTCGCTAATGTACACTCTTTGTTACTAGGTAGTCTTGCTCTCAAACCTGGTCTTCTAGCCAGGTGAGGTGGGAGGACACAGGTGAGCCTTTTTGTCTCTTCAACCCCAGAGCTGGACTACAAGCTGGCTTGCTCCATGTTTCCTTTCCTCGGGGCCTCATCCCAGTCCTGAGCCCCCACGTCCTGACCCTCCAAGACTAGAAAAAGGAAAGTGAAGACGTTCCCTTTTGAGGAAATAAGCCTTTTCGGAGGATTTGCCATCTGGTCCCTCTGATTCAGTAACCTGATTTCCACTTAGGTGTCCATCTTTCTTGACACACCTGGTACCTGCAGGGGTGCTGACTTCACACCCAATTCCAAAGACAGACTTTGACAGACTTAGGACAAGCAGTAGGTCCCACCCTCCCCCATCATCACGACTGGGTAGGAACATATGACCTAATTCCAGTCAATTAAAGGTATACTTTCTGGAAGATTCTCAGGAAAACAACTTCACTCTTCTCAGAAACGACTTGAGGGATATTTTCTTTTGGATGTGAATGAGAAAGTACTTAGTCCTCAAAGCTACCTGCAGCCATCTTGTGGCCACTAGGAGAAATACATGTTGTGGAAGGCAGAGAGGAGAAACGAAGCGCAACTGGGTCCTCGTGTCAACCCAAACTGCTGGGTAAAGCCTCAAGTGATGCTTAGTATTTCAAGCCTTTTTAGGCATGTGAACCAATAAATTCCTTCTCTTGTTTAAGCCAATTTGAGTTGCATTTTGACAGATTCAGAATTAATATGTATCATAACACATAAGCATGTGGTTTCGGGAGCCTATTCCACATTTTCCCCTAATTTTACTCGAATTTTGAAAGAAAGGGGATCACCAGAGTAGGAAGTCAAATTTTCCTGTATCAGTCATATGGGAGGGAAGAGAGAACCAAGCCTAAGAAAGATCTTTAATAACATTCCTCCAATACGCTCGCACACACATCCAAATGAAATAAAATAAGCAAAAGGCCAGACATGTAAAGTCATAATCAAAACCAAATACTAATATTATTATTACTACTGCTTTTGTAACACGTCTCATTGAATGTTCCATCTCCTACAATGATGACTCCATTGTGTCTTTGCAAATTCCATTTTAACTTAGTTATGGTGCTTGAGAAATAAAGGACAAAACTTCAACTACACTTATAAGTTAGAAAATGTGACCAGTAGACTCCACTGATACTATAGTTTCTTCAAGAACAAGAACAGTTGCAAAAAATACAGAGCTCTGCCACATAGGATCTTGTGTCATCCAAGAAACTGCTCATTTTCTGAATCTTTGAAAATGAGACTGATGAGGAAAGCCTTATACTAGGAATCTCCAAATTTCAGAATCAATGAAGGTGACTCTTCAACCTGTCGTGAAACAGAAGTAGCCACCACAAGCCCGCCAGGGTCAGGAGGGAGGTGGTAGGAGTAGGCAAACATCACAGCGATCCTTTGTAAAGTAAGTCTCAGGCCTCTCACCTTGTAATCAGCGGTTTTTCTTACTCTAATGAAACCCAGATGCTTCTGATAAAAAGGAATGGCTGGTGTTCAAGCCATTTCCTAATTCTGCCTAGAGGTAGAGAAAAAGCAAAAAAGTTGTGCCTCACATCATTAATTTTAAATATCCTATTTTGTTTTATTTTCAAAATGAAATGGTATGGAACAGTGTAATGAGCAGTAGAAATATGGAACCGAGAAGCAATTATATCTTCAAAAGAGCAAAATGAGAGCAAATAAAAGGCCTTGCACAAGTTAGCACACAAACAGGCAGATCAGGACATAATTTGCAAAGTCCAGATACATGCCTTTTATTTATGTCTGTAAATTATCTCTTCCACAAACATCATGTTATATCACTGGGGGCTCATTTCTGGGCTACAATAAAAATTGGATTTCTCAAGAGTTGCTAAAACATCTCACATTCAACATCACCAATATCAAGTACCTCTAATCTGTAACCATTGCGCTGGGCACTGGAACAGCAAGAGAAGTAGAACATAATCTCTACCCTCAACGTGCTTACAGTCTAGTTAAGAAGACAGAGCAACCTACAAATAACCATTATGTAAGGTGTGCTGGAGAACAAAGAAGGCACATTTAATTATTTGAAAGATAAGGGAAGACTTTACAAAAAAGGAACTGAAGTATTCAGTACAATCAAAGCTGGGGTCAACTACAAAGTGTGAAGGCCAGGTCTTCAATCATTCAGTGAGGAAAGTGTCTCAGAGCATCTTGGGAGCAGATGGAAATTAGAATCCAGCTTCCTGCCAGAAGCCTCGGACCAAGCCTAAAGTATCTACCAGTGAACTGAGACTAAGATAGCACCAACTAAAACTTTAGAATCTTTCTGCTTAAAGTGACCGGAAGCTGTGGGTCTTATATAAAAACAGGAGTTGGGCCTATGTATGGCTCCAAAAATAGTACTATATATAATCAATCAAATATTGGATCAAGTGGATATATAAAATTGATCAAAATGCACAAATCTTTATACAAAGATTCAGTTTATAGCTGTTCATCTCAGAGGGTCAGGCTGAAGCAACAATGAAATCATTCAATAGGAAGGAGCAAGCATAGGAAAAAATGCCTATGCATAATCAGCTTTTACACAAAAATTCCAAAGCACATAATGACATCCATAACAATCAAAGCTAATTGGCAGACCCAAGAAATAGGAAAAATAACACCTGAGGAAACAGAGATAATGGTGCAACTAGCCAAGGTATTTAAAATGAGTTTTAGAATCTTCAAAAAGATAAATGAAGAAATAGCATGCTCAAACTGACAACAGGTTATTAAATTGGAAAAGGAATATCTAAAAAAGAACCAAAAATGACTGAAAATAAAAAATTGAGTAAAAAAATTAGTAGCTGTAATAAATGGTAGACTCGATAAGGTAAAAGAGAATCAGTATATTGGAAAATAGAACTAAATAAATGTGGTAGAGATTTGCTAGGTATTCGCCAATTCCATTTCCTCTTCCTGGGCACATAAGAAAACCATATTTCCTGGAAGTACTTGCAGTGAGATGATGATCATGTGATTGAAATGTAAATGAAAGTGCCATGTATCACTTTCAGGCCTGGCCACAAAACGACTTGAATGATCATCTCCTTCCTTGGAGATCACAAAGACCATATGATGATGATGGCAGCACCACAAGATGAAAGTTGTATCTTGGAAGAGACTCCTTCAAAGAGCCCCCTCACCCGCCTCAATTTGTGGCATAGGCAAGAAATACTTTTTCTCTGCTTTCTGAGTTAATCGTTGTGCAGCATGGCATAGTCTATCCTAAATATACAATGAACCACTCTGAATGCAATAAAATAAGACATAGACGAATAAAAATAAAAAAATAGAGGATACACTGCAAAGCCCCAAGATGAGCAAAATTGGTGTTCTAAGTGCTGAGGATAGTTAAAATAGGGGGGAAAGCATTACAAGATAATAAACAGAATTCCCCAGAATTAAAAACAGACATAAATCCTTGTACTGAAAAAGAGGTCGGTGTACTTGTTTACAGTAGTAATTTTCACAATAATGATTTTTTAAATTTTGGACCAACGCTTAGAAATACACCATAATCTTTTTATAACTCTTCATTCATTTATTCATTCATTCATCTATACGAGAAATATTTTTAAGAACCTATTGTCTGTCAGATTCCTTGTTAGGAACTGGGAGTTTACAATCTAGTGGGAAATCAGAATAGTAGCTGGCAATTACTGTAGAGAGCACGGTACCATAAAATGGTACGATACATTAAAAAAGATGTTAATAATCAAGTAAGGTTAGAGTGGAGGAAACATGTGGGCAAGTAGGTGGTGGTAATGCTAGAACAGCAGTTGGGAGCCAGATTTGGAACTCACACATTTGCAAAATAGCTTGAAGTTTTAGAAGCAACATGCTCTACAGCCATGCCACCCTGAACAAGCCCGATCCTGTCTGATCTCAGAAGCTAAGCAGGGTCAGGCCTGGTTAGTACTTGGATGGGAGACCACTTAGGAAAACCAGGTGCTGTAGGTGTAAAAAATAAAAAAAATAAGAGATTGTAAACTGATAAGGACCTTACAATCTGTGAGGTCAACCAAGGGTTGCCGTACCTAAAAGAAAAGAAAAAGAAAGGCAAATTACTCACTGGATGATTTTAAGAATAATTAAAGATTATTCTTAAGACTAAATCTCTGTTCCACTCGCCTATCTGAAATACCATCACAGTTCTAAAAGAGCCATGGACTTTGAGTGGGACAAAACATTTTGCGTGTGTCTCGCCAACACACACACACAAGAGAACAAGCATTGTAGCCAGGTAACACAAATCACAACCAGGTACCAAAACTACTGGGACCCATTCCTCTTATTTGTGACGTTGCCTTCCTTATCACCTCAGAAGTTTTCTTTCTGTTGCTCTACTACTAGATTTTTATTGTGACAAGTGGAAAAATGGGTGAAAATGCAAATCTGAAAAAGTCTAGAAAATTGGGCTACGGAAGGAAGAATTTCCAGGAGGCAGGAAAGAAGACTAACAAACAGTAGGGTGGCTGCATCGTAAGGTGTAAAGGACAGCCAGGTGCCTGAGGCAGAAAAGTTTTGGAGAAGGAAAAGGAAGAGAGAGGAGAAAAACCTGCTGTTGTGAGGAATAGGACTGCAGAAGGAAATTCAAAAAGGGAACTTTTAGGAAGCCTTAATCCGTGTTGTACAATATAATACACTGCTGCCTCAGGATGCCTTGGAAAAGAACCATGTTGCTTTTTGATGTTTTTGGGGTCAGATTTTTTAAAATTATATTTTAAGGTAATATTGGTGGAGGCTGGCCACAGTTTTATTTAGGTTACACATTCCCCACTGTTTCCTAATAGTGAAAGTCCCAAAGGTAGAGTACCCATAACAGTGAAAGGAACCTGTGTGAGAGGAAAAGGAGGCACAGTCAGCAGCTGCTGAAAGAGCAGGAAGGATCTAGAGAAGGAGGAGAACTGGGCGGTGTGGGGTTGATGGAGACAAATTTCATTCACGTCATTGTATTGACCAGATCCATTCTCATTGTACAAATGATCACAGATCCATAGGCCAAGGCCTTGGAGAAATTAGATTAGACCCAAATAAGATAGATTATGGTCAAGGGAGAATTTGCTAAAGGTGAAGAAATCGCCCACAATGCTAGGGCTATGCTCAGACTCACTATCCTTAGACAGCTCCTCATAGTGAGACAGGAAGGGGAACAGTGGTCCTGGGAGAGGGTCAGTTGCTTAGAAATCCTGGTGAGTTGTGGGAGGTTGGTCTTCCCCAAGGTGAAATCCTGAGTTGTGGGAGGTTGGTCTTCCTCAAGCTGAAATCATCAAAGCAATGCCAGGCAGGTGGGCCGTGAGGGAAAAACTGCGTGGAGCAGATTCTTTATTCATCTTCCATGTGGGGGCTGAGACAAATGCCAAGGTCTCCCTCTGGCAGAAAGAGAACTTATGCACAGGCAGCAGTTGTCCCTTCTCTAGAGATCTTGGCCTTTCCGTTCCTGGAAACATCTGACAACTCGCTCTGAAGTATGAAAATTGCTCTCACTAGAGACATTCCAGAGTCTCCTTCCAGCCGCAGACATTCTGAGCCGGTTCCCTTAGTCTCCCGTCACCACCAGAGGACCTCAAATGAGGACCGCGAGCAGCTCATGATGTGAATGCAATAGTGTTCTTTGAGAACAAAGTGCAGTTATGTTCAGAATCTGAATATCTAGGCCACAAATAGGGCTTTGAGTCTCAGTTCCCTCAAAGAGGGAAGGAGCTCCTCTCTGGCCAGAATAACTATGATGTCTTTGTCCCCAAGGTGACATTTCTCTTTATACTCTTTCATTCCCTGGGCCATTTCCTCAAGGGTCAGCAGCCTGGGCTCACTGCCAGCCAGATAATGCCAGATAGTGGCAGATAACTCAACAGCTAGAGCTATGTCCTTGTCTGACCATCCCACTCTGACCCCAGAGAAAGTCGAGGGATGATCACTGAGGTGTCTTTCCTACAGTAGCTTCTCTAATGCTATATCCATGGCCTTCTAGACCCTGGCTGGTTGAAGCATGATCTTATCATTTCTGACATAAACAGGTGCCAGGCTGCTTCCTGAAAGACCTTCATACCCCAAGGTTGTGTCCCCTCTGGACCCAGCCAGTCACGCTAGTGCTGTCAAGTCTCCACCTAGGTTTCTGCAATGCCTACACCACTGCCTTTAAGCAAATAGTCCAATCTGGACAATTGCCTTGCCACAGCTCAGTAGATATCGTTTTTGTTTCACCTATAAGTGGAAAACCGTCTTTCCAGAAAATGATAGCCCTGACCATTTGCCTTCTCAAAGGCAAATGAGTTCAAGCTCAACTCTGCTTCCTCCTAGAGCCAATTTTCCTCTCTCTCCAGCTGGGTTTACTGCCGCTCTCAGAGGTTGACCAGCCAGTTATGCTAAAGAGCTTGTATTCCCTTTCAAAACATCTCTCCACAAGGGCTTAAATTCACAGGCAGGACAGGCCAGCAATTAAGCATGGGCTTCTGACTCAGCCTGTTTTGCAGTTCCTGCCTCCAATACTTACTCTATAGTACCGCTGTTACTATCATCAATAAGACTTGGTTTCCTCATCTGTAAAGTGGGAATAATTGTACATAACTCAGAATTCTTGTGAGAACTGAATGAGAAAATTCATATGGAAAACCTCATAATAAGACCTCATGTTATCATTTCTTACTGTATGCTAACTCCTCACAAAGTATACAGTATAGTCACTAGACTCTAGTAGAAGAAAGAGATACATAAATTACTATGATATTGTGATTTATAAGAAATATATATTTGGTCATTTAGATGACCAAAATATATTTATCACATATATTTGGTCTTTACCCACAGTTCCTGGCCCACAGCTCCTAAAACCCTTAGAATTTCCTGTGATGAGAGGATAAAAGCGTCTTGTCATGTTAATAAATGACTTTTGGAAAGCCCTTACATAACCTAAAGATGGGGAGGGAGCGCTGTTTTCAGGGAGAACCAGCTCTGTGATTAGACGTTTGGAACTTTCAGTCTTCCTGTCCCCCACCTTCAGAGAGTGGAAAGAGGCTGAAGATTGAGTTCAATCGCGAATGGCCAATGATTTAATCAATCATTCCTATCTAATGAAACCTCCATAAAAGCCCAAAAGGACAGGGTTCAGAGACCTTCCAGGTTGGTGAGCACCTGGAGATTCAGGGAGAGTGGCGTGGCTCAGAGAGGGCACGGAAGCTCTGCGCCTGTTCCCCCTGCCCGGCCCTGTGCTTCTCTTCTGCCTGGCTGCTTCCAAGCTACACCTATTTATGATAAACGTAATCTAGCAAGTAAAATGTTTCTCTGAGTTCTGTGAGGCGCTCTAGCCAATTAATCAAACTCCAGGAGGGGGTGGTGGGAATCTCTGATTTCTAGCCAGTCATCAGAAGCATTGGGCTTGTGACTGGCATTTGAAGTGGACGGGCGGAGACAGTCTTGGAGGACTGAGCCCTCAACCTGAGGAATATGATGCTCTCTCTGGTTGGTGTCAGAATTGAGTTGAATTCTAGGACACCCAGCTAGTGTTCAGAGCATTGTCTGTGGTTGGTGTGGGGAATGCCCCCTCCCACACACACATTAGAACTAGGTCGAGGAACCCAAAAGAATTACTTTGATTCAGAATAATAAATACTGTAATAAAAGTATATCTGATTCTTATTATTTATGGATTTTATATTTGTTGATTTGAACTAGTAAAAAATAGCTAAAAGAAAGAGAGACTCCATTTTGTCTAATCCCGAGACTTCATTTTTCATTTTTAACTGTGGTGTGACCCCTTCCTTCCTTGCTGACATTTCAGTTAAGGTTTAACTCAGTGCCCACAGCCTCTGAGGAAGAATCAGATAACATCTTAAGTCTGAAATTTTAGGACTGGTTATTTAAAATACAAAAGATCGACCAACATGTTTGCATAAGCTTTGCTTTCCAGGACCTCAGCAGGGGCCACTAACCATGAAAAGAATGTCCTCTGACCACCTTGAAACCTGTGACTAAGTGGCAGACATGACTGGACCTGGAATCACATTCTCGTTCCTGAACCTCTTCCCACTTTTTGATGACCTATGTAATCAGGTCACAAAAAGCCTTCAGGAGCATGTTTTTTTTTTCTTCATGCTCCCTTATGTACAAGGCCGCTCCTCCCCCCACCTCTCTTTCTCTCTCATAAACTCTATCTGCTCAAAATTTATTCTGAATTCGCTGTTCATTTTTATTACATTGAGACTCAGGAAACTGGTTTTTCAAGTTCAGTAACAGATTTGCCTATTCACTAAAATTTATTTGTAAGCCCAAAATCAATATTTGCAGTATGTTTGTGGTCATTCCTGACATGCACAGAGTAGTGAAAACTGTGAGTCGCCTGACACGTGCTAGCACATTCTTAGCTGAGGTTGAACAAGACAATAATACTCTGCCTTCTGGTTTCGGCTTTCCTACTGTAAATAAGTGTTCTTTTCATGGTCTACTTAGTGCCATGTTTTTCTCATTTTTGTGCTTTTCATTGGTGATTTCGCTGTTTAAAATGGTCCCAAAGCATAGTGCAGCAGTGCCGTCTGGTGCTCTTAAGTGTGCGAAGGCTGCAGTGCGCCTTATGGGGAAAATACACGGGTTGTGTAAGCTCTATTTAGACATGAGTTATTGTGTTGTGGGCTGTCTGAATTCAACACTGATGAATCAACAATATATATTAATTAAGGTATCTTTAAATAGAAACACATATAAGACAAGGTTATATATTGGTTAGTTGATGAAGATGTTGTGACCAGAGGCTCAAAGGAAGCTAACCTTGTATCTACCCAAGGGGCAATGGTCCAGTATTTGTGGTGGCTTTATGGAATGTACTATCGCAAATAAGAAGAACAAACTATATGTAGAAAGAGCCCAGAGAACCCTGAGGAGGATCAATCAGCTCTGCCAAGGGAAGAGGTGCCTCAGAGGAGGAATTCCGAGCTCACTCAGCAAAGGGATATGAGAGTTTCCTGGTGGATCAGAGGGCTAGTGTGATTGCGGGAGGAGGGTCAACACATGCAAACATGAAGGCCTGGAGGCATGCTTATGAACTACTGAGATAGAAGTCTAAAGGCAATCCATCATTCTTCCATTTAACAAATATTTACTGAACACATGCAAGTGTCAGGTATGCATGAGTGAAGTCTGAGAGTAAAGGATGGAGTTAGTTGAGACCATTGAGAAAGACCCTGGATGCCATGCTAAGGGGTCTGGAATTAATCCATAAGAAATGGAGAATCATCAAAGCCTTTTTAGGCGGGAATGATTGTGGCCAGAGAGCAAAGTGTTTAGGTAAAACTAAATATCTTCTTTCAGTTACACAGTAGACTAAACAACCCACAGAAACTAAACCCTGCACACCAGG
Source organism: Rousettus aegyptiacus (assembly GCF_014176215.1). Lineage (NCBI taxonomy): Eukaryota > Metazoa > Chordata > Mammalia > Chiroptera > Pteropodidae > Rousettus > Rousettus aegyptiacus. The sequence goes on from NW_023416308.1 coordinate 43,798,193, forward strand.
CACACAGAACTTCTTTCAGTTTTTCAAGGAGGCAGTGCTTTCTCTCCTCTCTGGTATTGCTATGCTTTGCCTGGAACATGGTTTCCCCTTCCCCATCCTCTGCCAACAACGTATGCTTTGCTTACCCTATTCATCATCTAGGCCTCAGATTCAGAGTCACTTTCTCCCCAAAACCATACCCATGCACATTCCTTATATGACACTTTCACATTGAATTGTTTTGCTTGATTTATTGTTCATCCTTGCCAAAAAGACCATAATCTGGGAGGGCAGGGATTGTATACATATGATTTCCTGTTTGTATTCCTAGTACCTGGTACCTGGCACTGAGTAGGTGCCTATGAGTCCAAATGCAGAGGGGAGAACAGGTTCCCCCCAGGGGACTTTGGCATCCAGCTCACCTAGTCTATGAATTGGTGGGGTTTTGCATTACTTTCGAGACTGAATATTGCATTCCCCACTGTGGGTATAGCATGGTTCCCAGGATCCTGGTTTCCTTAAGCCCCATACACTTCTAAGGATGATTGAGTTACTAAAGGTGCTGAGTGTGCCCTCCAGCCAGCAAGACCCTCTGTGAACTGTGAAACAATTGATTCTTCTTCAATGCGCTAAGTGCACTTAAATGTCTATAATTACTATTGTATTTTCTAAAGGACACTAATTATCCTTAATTCATGGATTATACTTATTGCCTGGAAGCAAGAAACAAAAAAGCACACTGCATTGGTAGGGAGGTGTTCCACTTTTTTGCTTCGCAGTGGGTCTTGGAGTTTATTCTGCTCACCCTCCAAGGTCCAGTTCCAATCCTGCTCTACTAGATAGATCATTCACCCTGATCTAGGGGATAAAGGCAGGGAGGAAAACATGAGACTATTTCAAATTAGTCTCAGAGAGTATCAATGTCTTAATTCAGTGTCTACTCTTGTAGGTTCAGACACTTAATTTGCCCATGCCTTCTCTGGTCACTGATTCACACTAATCAGACTCATAAGAGACTGAGTCATAACCAGGAAGCAGACTTTTTTTACTTGGTGGGAGGTATGTGCATTGCCAGAACTTACTGGTGGTTGTGATCTAGGGCATTCTGCCTTCATATCTCAGGAGGTCAAAGGACACGAGATATTTTTGAGGTATGTTTAGGTCCAGCTGTACTCTGATAAAGCTGAGAGATTGTGAATTATTATTCCCACATTTCAAAGAGACCAAGGCTCAGACAAGCTTTACCCAAACATATTTTGCTGGGTCTTGATGTCCTTATTTACAAATTTAGGCCGGGACTGTTTTAATAATTGTGATCCAAATAATCAGAAATCTAAATGGGTATATCACATAAGAATTTTTATTTAAAATGGGAGTAACTTAAGTAGGTAAAGCCCTAACCTGCTAGTGGATGGGGCTCATGTTTGAACCAAGCACATAGAGAGAATTCAATCTCAACAATTTTCCCTTTGTCACTGCCTTAGCTTAGGTTCCTTTGAAGCAGGTCAGGGGTTTGGGAACATGTAATTTATTGAGGGAGTGCTCTTTAGGGAAAACTGCTTCCAAAGAGGGGAGGAAGCTAAGCAAGTATGTAGTCTCAAGTAAAATTGAGCCTTGGCCTGATCCACAAGTGGGGAGCATAAACTGCATTGACAAGTGAACAGCCCACCCCCCACTCCCCCACCCACACAGACACATGACCCACTTTGGGCAAGAGCACCAGCCTTCTGAATCCCTGTATCAATCATTGGCTGTGAGCTGCCCCTGGGGGTGTGGGAGGGGGCAATGGCCTGTGGCTTTCCAGATGAGGGGGCTCCTACCAGCTAAGAGCAATTCTCCTGAGAAGGGGGCAGCCGTGAGCCCTTAACAGCCCAGGCTCACAGCTGGATCTGGAGAAGCGGATCTGGACGGGGCACCGCAGCATCTGCTGCAGGCACTAACTCTGCACTGCCCCTCTCACCTCTGGGCATTTCTCACCTGATCTTCTCTCTGCCCAGAACTTGTTTCCCTCCTTTTTTCACAGGCAAATTTTCCTTCCCTTTTTAGCCTCATCTTAGGCATCACTTCCTCCAGGAAGCCTTTGCCAACCCTTCAAGACTAGCCTCGATTTTCCTGTTTTCCCATCTACACCGCATTGACATGTTAAAGCCTGTTTGTGCTTATCCATACCCACCAAGACTGTAAGCGCCAGGAGGTCAGGAACCACGTTTGCCTTATGTTCCTCTCTATCTGGTGCTTAGAACCGTTCCTGACACCTGATAAAAAGCTTTTTGTGTGCGGAAGTTAATAACACTTGTTTAGAGGTTTCGAACTTTAAAAAAGTCCTTACAAGCTACAATCGCTAATTGCACTGAGCCGGGCATATCAGAGTAGAGGCCGATGGTGGGAGCAATACCTGTACTATGCTGCCATTATCGTGAACCATGGGAGAGTTTTCGGCGCCAGGAAAAGTTGTGCTTATGCTAAATAACAACTGGTTTGTTTTGAATGTATAAGTATAGTAACCTTTGTAACTGATATTTCCTTTTTTCGCTTTGGGTGCTAGGAAGCTCAAGGCCCAAACCCCTGATTAAGCAAAGGGGGTAAATTTTCTAATTCTAAATACAGGCACCAAAGTTTCTTTTTAGGAAAATACCCTGAATACTTGAGGGATGTGAAACTCCAGAGGTGTAGTCTAGACCTGAAGAAACAAGTGAGATAAAGAGATGGGTACAGGAATTTGGTGTGAGGTCAGAGGGAGGAGTAAGGCCAGTGAGGAGAGGGCTGGGGACCAGAGAAGGGAGGGGAGACAGCAGAACAACATAGCTAAGGGTAATTAGAAATAGCGAGTCATTGAGAAATTCCCCAGAAGCTAAGAACAAGGGCACTGAATATTTTAAGTTGCTGTGGCTCTATAGCATGAACCCTCCCATTGTCTTGAAGCTTAAGTCCGCACTGGTATATGTTAAGGCCAGTAGAATTTCAGAAGATGAAGGAAGGATCAGGATGAGTCTGGTCAGAGCTCAAGTGATACAGAAAAGGATCAGCACGTGCTTGAAGTGAGATGATTCACAAGCTAGAACTCAGTGTCAGTGGGAGCTCAGATCCAGGGGTCACCGGGGGAAGTACAAGTCACTGCCCCCACAAATTCCCTGAAACGGAGGAATCATGGGTTGAATGAACAATAGGGATTTGAGCCAATTCCAAATGAATCTTTAAAAATAGGATTAAGGAGGTGGCATGCGTGAGAATTCTATGTTAACAAGTGTTGTTCTCGAATCACAAATCATAAAATGTGGAGCCTCATAGGTGCCTAATTCAGTCTCTCATTTTACACTAGAGGCTAAGGCATGGAAAAGTGAAGTTCCTCGCCCCAGATCAGTTTCAATGTCTTCACCTATGTGGGGCTGGTCCCGGGTCTGGCTGTGATCCAGGCTGGGCTGGTCCCCGGTCTGGTTATGATCCAGGCTCACAGCTAGGAACTGGACCCTGGATTTAGAATGTTACATTAGTGTAGAAGGGCGCCTGCACCTAATCATATGTAAGCGTGACTCAGCTTATTGTATCACGCATGTGTGGCCAAATGCCACTATTGTTCTCTGACATATAAAGAAGCCCACATGGTCCCTTAGAGAGCAGAAGACGAAGCGCGGCAGAAGCACACTGCAATAAAGCTGGTGCCTGCTGTTCCGGTCCCATGTCCACCCCTCGTGCAGTCCTTCAGCTGGGCGTCTCACCACCTGAACCTTCCCTTCTCCATCAGCTCGGCACTGACAACCTATGAAACAGGAGATTTCAACTTTTGTTTTGTAAATCTTAACTCACAAATAAGGTTATAAATTCCATAAGGGCAAGGGTCACATCAAATAACTGAGCTTTCCATAGTGTTTAACAAATGTAAGATGGCAGTGAGAAGGGACAGAAATTGACCCTTGAGAAGAAAGAAGGCAATAAACTAACAGCTCACCCTCCTCCTTCTAGGAACATCTTCCTCCTCTTATTGTACATGGAGCGTTTATGGCCAGGGTCTTAGGGAGGATACCAGTCACTTGGGTGGTAGGCTTCGAAGCAGGTTTTTCCTGTTATTACTGGTCTTTCTGAAGAGCAGCCTAACTACTATCATAGTTCTTTAACCCCTTTTGTGTTTTAAGTGTACAGGGGCTTTCCCCTGAAATGGGGTGTGACTGTAAACTGCCAGGGAAGAAATCATTTCCTGATCTTCAACACTGAGTCAGAACAAAAGCAATATTAACTGATTATTATTTGTTGAAGGTTTGAAATTCAACCCCAACTCTTCCCCTGAATTCATCAGGCTCTATTAAAGTAAAAAATTAAAGTTTTAAGCATCGCGGTTTGGCCAACGACCAGGAAAAGACTTCCTTTTTTAAATAATAGAAAACTGGGTTTTGAAAAAGCATGAGAATTTCTTTTTCCTTCTTTGAATAAACAAGGAATAGAAGATGATGGTGAGTTAACTGCATAATCTAATTTTTAACATTTCTTATGCTAATCTGGCCAAGAGCCTCTACATACATGGTTTATTAAAATTTGCATTTTGTGTATAGACCTAAAGGAGAGATTTTTTAAATGTATATATCTATAAAAATAATTATACTTTTTTTTGTTAAAGAAAAATGGGCTGGATTCCATATCCCCTTTCCTTAGCAGCCTCATGAATGGGGTGCACAAAAGGGAAATACTACAGCGAGGCTCCTTGTTTTGAAAGGCTTGACTCAATTTAAATTCCTTGCTATATAAGTGGGCAAATTCAGGATTGAAGGGCTCCAACAAGAGCCACGTGCGACCTCTGCTGGTTATTGGAGGGCCAAGGAAGGCATTTTCATTTAGGGCAAAACTTGCCAGCGAGGGAGAAGAGAGAATGGCGTACTCCGAAAGGTTAAGTCGCTGCTTCCATTGGAAATTAGAAGCAGAAAGCTTGAGTGATTCTACTCACGGTGGTGTTTGTCTTTGTGATAAACTTTCTTAAACATCTTATCTATAGCTTCCCCCGCCTCCCCCTTAGCAAAGCTGACCTATAAATGGGAAAGTAGAGCTATAAGAAAGGCCTGGTTTGTCTCATTTCAAAAGACTCTGTCAGAAAGGGCAAATGTTCCCAACTGGCTGACTTGAGAAGCAAAAAAAAAAAAAAAAAAAAAAAAAAAAATCTAGTACTTATTGTAAGGTTCTGTAAAAGTGCATTACTTTCTGGTCTCCTTCACAAGGATATAATCCTATGAGGCCAGGGGCTGTAATCACCTTCAGCATAGCATCCTCAGCCCCAAAACTCAATGCCTGGCACACAGCAAATGTCTGTCAAATGAATGAATAGCTATGAAGGTGCCTATGGTGCTGACTTAAATATAAAGTATACACTAAACAGGTTTCTGTAGTCATGGCTGGAGCCTCTCCATGACACAGCTTTTGAGGAGTCTTTAAAAGAGTTTTTGAAGGCTATACTTAGGCTGTGAATGAACTCTTAACGAATGTAGCATCATATGGCCTCGGGGCTGTCCTAAGACAGGTTAATAGTATTAAAGTTATCTAATAACTATTATATTACTTAACAAGTTGCAAAATGGCTTCACACGTATCTCATTGGACCTCGATAGCCCTGAGAAGTGATTGTTAGAGAAAGATGGAATGATGCTTTCATAGCAATGAAGTGATACGGCGAAGTAAGATTCACGCTTGTGTTCTGTCCAGCAATTTTGAGCCTTCCCCACCTCCTCCCGGCCTCCCTAAGATTTAATGATCACCTCGCATTCTTGAGTTGGCAGAGGCTAAAATTAGAGGGGGCAGTCATAGCTTTCGAGGATCAGCCTAGTAAGTTATTTCGTGGGCATCTTCTCTGATTACTCTTGACAGCCGGATGTTCAGAATTACAAAGACCGGGCTGGTCAGCCTGCACGATCCCAAATGAGTGAGTAACCTTTTTAATAGCTATCTCTTCCCAAGCCATTGACCAGGACTTTACACATAGATTTGCATCTTCCTGCATCATAAAAGCTTGCTCAGGGTGAAACTGTTGAACATTTCCCCAAAAAGTGACCAAAAATTCCTGCACTGGGTCAGTGGTCAAAGAGATTGATAAGTTAGTGCCAGAATGATCCCTAGTCAGAGTTTTCTAGTGACTTGGTGGGTCTATTTGATTTCGGGGAAAGCAAACAAAAGACAAGCAGCCAAATATTTGCTTAGGTCCCAGCTTCACTCAGACAACAAACCTGTAGGGAACATGACAGTTCCTCTTTAAACCCCTGTGTGGCCTGCAAGACCCAGAGCAAATGTCACCTCTTTTGACAACCCTCCTCCGCTGCACTCTGTGCTAACTCATCTCAGAGTCCTTATTGCACCAGATTTTAACTGTTTGTGTGTCAGTTTTGTGTCAATTTCCCCCTGTGGCTCAGAGTTCTTTAAGAACAGGGTCATGCCTTTCATCTCTGTTTGAAATAAAAATGTTGGCTATCAGAGATGAGTCCAGTGGCTTTCAAACATTTTTGATCACAGCATACAGTAATCCATTTTATGTAATGATCCAATAACAAATACACATACAAATATATGTACGTATATATGTAATTTTATAAAACATAATGGAATAATTTTCTAGTTTATTCTCTATTATTTTTCCAAATGTTTATTGTGATGTGCTAAGTTGACTTTACAGTACACTAATGAATGCCAACTTGCAGTTTGAAAAATATTGGTGTAGTTGACTTCATTTGCTCCCACACCCCCATTTTCTGTCTATCTACTGAATGTTTCAAACCGAGGCAGGAGGAAGGAGCTCCGATTGGGAGATGCAGCAGGGAAAAGAGTGATGGAGCACGGAAAGAACATGGAGAAAACAGTGGTCCGCCTGTTTCCCTTTTAATCTCTTGGACTGGGTTTGAGCTCTTATACTTCAGACTGAATGTGAGAAATGTCCATGAGAAAACTTATAAAACTTTGGGCACAAACAAGATTGCTTCAGGGTCTAGATCAGGAATCATTAAATTACAATCTTCACACTAAAGGCCAAATCCACCATTCACCTGTTTTTATAAATAAAATTTTATTGGAATACAGCCGTGCCCATGTATTTGCATATTGTCTAGGGCTGCTTTCGCTGCAGAATTGAGTAGCTGTGATCAAGACTGCAAAACCTAAAATATTTACTGTCTAGCCTTTGGAGAAAAAGTTTTCCAACCTTTGGGTAGGTACAAAGTGTTCCCTACCTCTCCACGAGGAAACCAACATGGCTCTGAGGCACCCTGCGCATGGGCAGTATCTCTCTCAAGATAGCCCATATCACCCCCTCCCTAGCATCTGCGGGCTAGAGATGTAGACCAACGGCAGCGCGGCCTGAGCAGGAGATGCTGAGCAGGGTAGATTTTGCATGGAGACTTCTGCTGTAGGCTGAGGTACTGCCCTCAGAAGTACACGGAAGCACTTGGGGTGTTGCTGTGTCTGCAAAAATGAGAACCAGCTGACATTACCTTTTCAGTGCCTGGCAAAGAAAAGAGTATGTTTGCCGACTATTGCTTAAATGAGAAAGGAATTGGTGGCATGTGATACAGAAACTGAGTTTTATCAGAGCCCCCCTGGAAAGCAATGCCAGTGAAGATCCCAGATGCCGCAGCCCAGAACTAAAATCTCCTCTCCTACTTGGAGACCAAGACATCTTTTCTCAGCTGCTTTGGCAATTGATATCACAGGTGAAGATTATGATGATGATGATTACAGCTAACAATAAATAAATATTATGTGCTTATCTAAGCATTATTCTAGGTCTTTTATAGGTAGCTATTTAGTTTTGTTCTCTTTACAGGAAGTTCTATTTTAGTTTCATTTTACAGATGAGGAAACTGAGGCAGAGAGGTTATATAACTTGTCCAAGGAGAAACAGCTACTAAGTGACAAAGCCAGGATTTGAAAATGGGATAATCTGTGTAGCTAAAAAAAGAAAAAGAAAAAAAGAAAGGGATCACTAGAATGAGAGACACGCTGACTCATCCACTGAATCCAGTGAGTTCTCTTTTCCCTTTTTATTATCTAAGACATTATCCTTTATTTAACAAATCTTAAGGAATATGCTCTGTGTCTTTTCTGTTTTGTCTGTAACTGGTTTAAAGGTGGACATGTTACCCAGTTCTGATTAACAAGATGTAAGAAGTCTGCTGGAGCCTTATGAAGATTTCCTCCCATGAAAATCCCACTTACCAGCAAAAGCAGAGGAGAAAGACAGCTGTTACTTGGATATGATGCTTGGGGTGTGGTTGAGCCACCATTCCCGCCTGGAAGTGCCTACCCCTGAATGTCTTATTAATGAGATTAATAAACCATTTTTAGTTAGATATTCTGTCACTCAGACAATTTCCATTCCATTATCCTGACGTTCTTCTCTCATAGCTCTTATCACTATCAGAAAATGTCTTATTTATTGATTATCTTCCTTACCTGCCTATACCCCATGCCCTATTCTGGAACATATCCTGAGAACAGGGCACTTACCTCCACTGTTTACTGCTCTGTCCTAGGGCCTACTCCATGCGTGGCCATAGAGTTGGGGAATCTAAAGGAGCTGTGCCTTATAAAATTGTTGCGAATCTAGTCTCAGCCTCTCCCCACCACTCCCAAATTTTCATAAGTAAAAGTAGAAAATCTATCATTTTCAACTTGTTTTAAAAAGAGATTGCTTGTTTTTAAAAGAAATTTAAACCAGGAAATCCTATTTTTAAGGAATATCTGAGTTTTCGTTTGCAGTTATGCACATGTAAGCAAGGGACATTGTTTGAGGAGGTAACCAGATACAGATATTTTAGGAGAAGCTGTGGCCTTTGTTCTGGGTTGGTGAAGTCCATTGCACATGTTTGAGAGAACATGTTTACAAAGACTTGGTCACTTCTTGGTGGCCTTAGTGATTCGGTGCTGGCTCCTGGGGAATTAAGAGTGCTCTTCTGGGAGGAGCTGTTTGCAGAAAGAATGTGCAGCCCTGATCATCCCCATCTGCTAAAGGAACAGAGCTGGACTCGGCTTGCTCAGTTCAGGACTGGCCTGTTTAGACTCCCTTAGGATGAACTCTTTATAAATTGTAATCAAGTTAGAACACTGTTTCAATGTGAATGTTCCGTGAGTTTGAACAATTGAAAATGCCCTGTGTTATGACCTTATAGTCTTAAACAACCATGTAAACAAAAATGTATTTATGCCGGACTTGTGTTCTGATGTGGCTGTCCATTCGTGTGGGGGGTGGGGCATGGGGAAGAAGTACTCCCCCTAGTGAAAAGCAGAAATGACTACTGTCAGTAATCCTAGGAAGAGGGAAATCTTGGAGTGAGAAATGAAAGCTAGAGAGATGGGCCTCAGACTGGGGTGAGGAAAGAAACTCCTCTTTCCTTTAGGGTAGGGGTCAGCAAAGTTTTTTCTGTAATGATCTAAATAATAGCTTTTTGAGACTTTGCTAAATGTTAACTGAGCTCAAAAGAGTCAGGAGCTTTGGCTAGAAATAAATGATTTATTCAAGGGTCTTAGGGTTTGCAAACCAGTAACACAACTAGTCAATATCTAGAGTGTTCCAAAAGGAAAAGAAAAGGTGAGGGTTCTCAGAGTAGAAAGTACATTCTTGAGAAGAATCGGTTCTACCTTCTTCTCCCCCAGATCATTTCAAATGGTAATCATCATAGGTGTGGTGGTAATTGTCAAATTTCCAGTGGTTTAGACGATGGAGCATTTTCTTTTTGGGGTCATTCAGATGGTTAACTAGATATTTGATGTACAACCAGTTGTTAATGCTCAAAGCACTGATGTGCATCCAGAACCGGAAAATTCAAAAGTTCAAGTTCCCGAGTCATTTAAAAATAACTGTTTCCCTCTGCCTCAGCCCACTTGAAGTTAATAATTTAGCAGCTTGACCACAGTGACTCCATTTTATTTCTTCACTCTATTCCTCACAGGCCATGCAGACAGTTGCTATCATAACTACTCAGTGCTGGCATTATAGCACAAAAATAGCCACAGAAGATACATAAATGAATGGCTGTGGCTCTGTCCCAATAAAACATCACAAAGCAGGCAGCAGGCTGGATTTGGCTCATGGGCTGTAGTTTGTCAACCTCTGTTTTAGAGCACTGTGGTGATGGGGCTTAGGAGCCAGAAAGGGTAGGCATGGCATGGGGATGTAAGCTAACTCCAAGTAGATGCTTGGTCAAGAACTATGCCAACAGGCTACCTTCCAGGACCCTCTAAGGATGTGGGCTCTGAAGACACCTGTTTCTAATAGCAGCTGTAAGATAGTGTTTGTTATCTCCTTTGCTAACTCCTAAACTTCTCTTTAGATAAAAGTCACAGCCTTGGCTTAAGTGTGTTGAGGGAAGTAAGAGAAGGGCCCTGACTCATACTTAGGACCTTGGAGCAAAGAGGACAGCTGTTCTCTGCCCCCAGAGGTGGTGGTGGTACTAGTGGACCCCAGCAGAGGACAGGGTCCCCAGAGAAGGCAACAGTTGAAGAGCAGGAGAAACCTGTTCCTGGGAGAGAAGGAGGCAGCAGGCCTTCTAGGAAATGAATACTGAACAATTTCAGGCACTTCTCTATAGGGATGTATGGGCTTGTGCCATCATCACTGGGATGCTTAAGGAAAATCAGATTTTCTTCTGTAATCACAGGCAGTGAAGACTAGAGACAGACTAGTTGGCCAGCCCTTTTTTCCTTGGTTGACTGATGGCTACAACCCTGTCCTAGATGAACCATCGAGGTCCCAGCCTTTAACCTCTACTTAGCACAACAACTGAAGTCAAGTGCATAAATCAGAGGAATTGCTTTAATTGTGATCACGAGGTGTCATGCAGATCTACTCAGCTTCTGCCCCACCAGGAAGAAAAGTGCTTTGTTTTTGGCTCTGGTGGAAGAATAACTTTGAGGTTTCACCTCAAATTGTTTGATGGTATAGCCAGCCTCTCTCACAGCAGCCTCTACTTCCTCCTGGCGCAGGCACAGGCTAGAGAACCTCTGCTCGCCAATCATGTAGTAGCTGCTCTCCAAGACATCTATGATCACCAGGTAGCCCCCTGGCTTCAGCAGGCTGCTGAGGTTTCTGAGGGCTGTGCAGTAAGCAGGAAGGTCTGGGCAGGCGGCATCCAGGCACAGCGTGCTGAGCAGGCAGTCAGCCAGGGGCAGGGAGACAGCACCCAGTGGTCGGCTCTGAGTCACATCGCACTTCAGGACCTGCTTGATTGCCCGCCTCAACTTCTCCTCCTTCTCTGGACCCTTCACTCTGAAACACAAAAACCAACCAATACCTTACTATCCTACTCATGGGGACACCAGATTTCTTTGGGCAGAGCCGAAAATGACAGCATTGTCCCAAATGCTATATCCTCAGGGCCATCTCTGTTGTAAAAGTAGAGAAAGGAGAAATGAGAGACCATTTTAGTATCTGAATGTGACCACATTATCGAAAATAATAAAAATACCTGGCTGCCTGATTCTACACCTGGACTGCCCCCAGGAAATTATTCTTCTTCCACTGCTTATAATAGTGCCTTCCTCATTTATTATTATTAATTGTTATTACCTTGGTCCTCTCTTCCAAATTCCAAAGTAGTGGCCATTTGACCCATACATATCAGGTAATAGTGGGTTTAAAATGCTGAAATGGTATTTTTTTTCATAGCTGTTGATCAATGAAGGGACTGGGGTCATCTTAGAAATTTTTAGATACTGTTGATCACTGTCTCGCAGTTGTCTCCAGGGCCCCCTTAGGAAGAAGAAAACTACTAGTTGCCATTCTCAGGTTCCAAAATATATTGCAGAAAGAATGTTTTCTGAAAAAGATTATTTTCTTGGTAGCCTTGCTAGGATTTCTATCTTTTTCTACCAAATCAATGGGGCTTCTTGAGAAAAAAACAGTTAATGAAAGGAGCATCAAAGGAGATGAAATAGAGTGCCTTGGATCATTTTAGAATTTGTTAGGGGAGGAATGAAAGAACAAACTGGCAAATGAACAAAATTCAACAAGCATAGAATGCATAATAATAATTGGAGAAACAGATAAAGAAGAAAGAAGTAGCATTAAATCAGAGAGGTAAGAGAAAGGGAAGAACTGAGTGTGTAAAGTGCCCAGGAAAACCATAGAGCTCAAATAACAGGAGCGATGACTGAGTATCCAGCCTTTGAACAAGTAAATCAACAAAGCACCGGGGCTGCAAATCTAGACTTGCATTCAGGGAACACACAGTCCCTTGGCTCCAGGAGAAGACAGTTATGCGGGCAACAAGGCTTGATGGAGAGAGCAGAGGATGGCCTAACATCAGAGCAGGTGAGAGTCTAACACTAAGACAATTTATAGTCATGACGAAAAGTCAATGGTTTAAATAAAACTTGGAGATTTACCTCCAGGTAGAAAGATTTGAGATAGTAATAATTTGTTGTGGGCATCCTATTTAACTATTTAGTTAAACATCTTACACCTAGTGCATATAATCAGTTTTTGACAAATATCCTTTATGTTTATTATAATTTTCCATTTAAGAGGTTTAGCAATAAGCATATGAAAAGATACCCAACATCTGTGGCCATCAGAGTAATGCAAATCGAACTATGAGATACCACTTCATACCCACTAGGATGGCTATAATAAAAAAGACTGATAATAACAAGTGTTGACAAGGATGTGCAGAAACTATTGCTGGTCACATTGCTGGTCAGAATCTAAAATGGTCCAGCTGCTTTGGAAAACACTCTGGAAGTTCACAAAAGTTTAAACAAAGAGTTACCACATGACCCAGGAATTCTACGCACAGAATTTTACCTAAGAAAAATAAAAACATATGTTTACACAAAAGCTTGTACATAAGTATTTATAGCAGCATTACTCATAATAGCCAAAAGATGGAAACAACTCAAATGTACATCAACTTATGAACAGATAAATAAAATCTATATCTATACAATGGACTATAATTCAGTAATAAAAAGGAATAAACAATTGATACGTGCTACAATGTGGAAAAATCTTGAAAACACTATGGTCAGCGAAAGAAGCCAGCTACAGAAGGCCACATATTGCATGATTCAATTTATATGAAATATCCAGAAAAGGCAAAGCGGACCAGTGTTCGCCAGTGAGAGGATGGAGGAAATATGAATGAGTACTAATGGGTACAGGGTTCATGTGAAGAGTTATGAAAATGTTCTAAGATTGTGGTGAGGATTACACAATTCTGTGAATACACTAAGAACTATTAAATTACACAATTTAAATGGGTGAATTACATGCTATGTGAGTTGTACCTCAGTAAAGTCATTATGAGATTATGAGAGAGAGAGAGAGAGAGAGAGAGAGAGAGAGAGAGAGAGAGAGAGAGAGAGAGAGATGGTTCCAGGGAATTTCTACCAACCAATAAACTGATATATACAGGGAATAATAATTAATTCTGATTGGCTCTACTTGCTCCCCTATCAAGGGCAGAAATGGTAGTAGGGTGACCAATTTGTCCCGATAGATCTGGGCTTTTCTTGTTTTCTCACTGAAAATCCCAGGTGCTGAGAACCCATCTCAGTCCTGGGAAACCGGGAAAGTTAGTCATTCTAAAAGCATGGAAATCAGTTACAAAGCTGCTACCCAGCCTAATAGAACATGGATAATTTGACAGAATATTTTAAGAATAAAAAAGAATTCAATATTATGGGAGTCTGTATGAAACATAGATTGAATAGATAAATTAATCTAGAATAGAAACATTTCAAATAAATTATCTGCACATATGAATGACTTAAGTGTCCCCAACAAGCCAAAGAAGTGATGACATACTGTTTTTCTGAATGTGTTTAAAGATGATCTGTGCTGAGAATATTTGGGGAAGGTATATTTAAGTGATTATATCAGAAGCAGTTTGGACCTCTGTGCCCTACTGTGTATGAAGTTATTTTAGAGACACAAGTTGCCACAGAACTAGTACTTGCCAGTCAGATGATGATGGAAATTGTTCCCAAACTGTGAGACACACTGTGAAGTCTAGAAAGCTCACAGAGAATGTGCCAATTTGAGAGGGAAATTCGTTAGAAACACCCACAGTTGTGGATACCTGCTTGTCCTTGGATGTACAGCAAACATTGGTGAACTCGGTTGCCAAGGCAGCTGTGTAAAGATTACACCTCAGGGCTCCTCAGAGCCTGCAAGTCCACCTGGGGAGAAATGGACTCGCCTGGAGACACAGGCAATTACCACTCAGCCTCACATTTAGCTCAAAGGGTAGATAATAAACACACAACAGAAAAGTGTTATGCAGTTTTACAGAAAGCTAAAAGCAGTGTGGCCATTTCTCTAGTTCCAGAGATCTATTCTTTCAAACGAATCAATATGCAAAAAAGGCAGCTATTTCCTCTATAAATACACTATCTATAAAAGCCTGAGAGAGCAGGGGAGGGAGGAGAGGAATAGAAGGATGAAGAGTAGCACTCCTGGGAAGAGCACTTTGAAGAATGTCTTTCCTTACCCCAGGTAATTACCCTGAGGTTCAGAGGAGCTTTCTCCTGCCCTGTCTCTACAAGGCAGGTGGTGGATCAGAATTGCCTGGACAAGCTTTTTTTCTAATACGCTCACCTCCCCCAAGCCCCATCCCCAGAGGTTCCAGCTGGGCCTCCTGCGGGAGAACCATCAAAACGTGTAAAGGAAATAAAAAACTAGATAAGCTTGGATGTCAGTGTAAGAATTGTAAGAGCAAGGAATAATTGTTGGTAAACCTTTGACAGGCCACAGCTGAATCAGGTAAAAGACATTCTGTGAGGGAGAGTCTGGGAGAAAAAAGGCAAGCAGTCATTCATTTTACAAATATTTTTGAACCTCTATTATGTGCCAGGAGGAGTGTTGGGCAGTGGGGCCCCAAAGAGAAACAAATGAGAAACAGATCCTGTCCTCCTAGAGTGTACAGCCTTGTGAGGGAAAAGCAATCCCCATGATCATCCACAAAAATGAAAAATTAAAGCTGTGATAAATCGATAAATGCTAGGAAGGAGAGGGACACGGCACTAATGGAAGAATGTTGGGAGCTCGACTTGGTCTGGAGTAGTAGAAAAAGCTCCTCCAAAAAGGGGTCAGGTAAGCAGAGATAAAGAGGATAAATAAGAGGTTAACTAGGCCAAAAAGAATTAGGAGGGGAGGAGGATATTCCAGTAACAGGAAATAGTAAGTGCAAAGACATGGACCTGCAAAGCCTACGTGCAAAACCGTGTGGTGGGAGGAGACAGAGAGAGGAGAATGTCGATGAGGCTGGATCTCAAAAAGCAAGACAGAGCATGGGGGAAAGGGAGGCAAAGGGGGTCAGCAGGTGCCAGACAAGGCAAGGCTTTGTGAACCATGTTAAGAATTTTGCTTTTTGTTCTGAAAGCCAGGGAAAGTCATTAAGGGGTGCTAAGGAAGGGAGTGATGTGTTCAGATTTACATTTAGAGTTAATTATGTTGGGATGAGAGTGGAAGTGGGAGGCCAGTTAGGAGGGAGAGAACGGTATCTTGGCCCAGGTAATGGAAGATATTGGAAGAAAGATGCTGGTTCAAGAGAAACTCAGGAAAGAAAATCAACAGAACTTGGTGCTAGTTATGGAACATGACAGAGAAGGAGATGACAAGGCTGGCCCCCAAGGTTTTGGTTTGTCCAATTAATTATAGGATGGTGCCATTCAAGGAGATGAGAACAGCAAAAATGGAACAGAGTTGAGGAAGGTTATAGCTCGATTTGGGGCACATTGAGTTTGAGATGCTTTGAAACATGCAAGTAGAATGTTTGCAATTGGAAGGAAATGGCCAGTTAAAGGATTTTCAACCTGCCCTGTTAAATCTCCCTGAGAGATAATAAGTGAGAGCACTTATTTAAGAGGAAGGCATCTTTACAAAAGGCAGTAACTTTTCCTAGGCATCCTCATGACCATCAAAATCCTGAGGCTGAGAAAGAACACCAATCTTTTACAAGACATGAAAATACAGAGGTGCTTTGGAATCAAGGCAGTTCCCTAATTCAGGGAACAAATTTGGCACAGCTGTGTCTATTTGGGGCAATAAACATCTTTTTAAACAGATTGAAAGTCTTTGTATAAAGAACATTTACTTCAGATATACCACTTCAGCAGGTGTTCAAGCTTTCCACTGTCAGGTACACTGAGGTAAGTGGGGGAGCTCCTCTCTGTAGAGGCAAACAAAAGTGGGGCTGCAGCCTCCCCGGGCTCCTCTGGCTGCCCTGAGGGCAGAGAACAACTCACAGAACGCACCTGTCATTCACTCCCACCACCAGCATGCCCTGGCATACCTGCTGGGAAGCTCTGTTCTAGACATCAGTGCTTCTCAAACTGCAAACTGCATACAGGTCCCTGCAGAGCTTGTAAAAATGCAGATTCTGATTCTGTAGGTAAGGAGTGGGGCCCAAGAGTCTGCATTTCTAACAAGCTGTCGGGTGATATAGAAGCTGCTAGTCTGGGGACCATAAGGCAATATGTTCCAAGATCCAGGAGCCAGAGGTTCATTAAGGCTGTTTCTAGGGTTTCTTAAAGTAAAATCTCATTTTTCTCAGTTCGTGCTTGAGTAGTTAGTTATATATTAGTATTTGACATTCTGGCTTGATAAATGAATAATGTGGGGCAAGAATTTGGTGTCAGTGTCTTCCAACTTTTAGGATAGTTGTAAAAATGAGTGGTACCTAAATTTATGAGTCACACTCCGAAGGCAGAGTAACAAGCAACAGCTCAAATTGTCTTTGGCAGCAGTCAGCACAAGAAATAGCTTCAGATAAAGAAGAAATAATCTCAGGAGAAATAGTTTGTGGGTTGATAGAGGTACTTGAAGATGCAAGAAAGACATAAGTTGAATGGAATCACTATCATTCTCAAAATAGTTGAAGCCACAGGATCTGGCAGAAGGATAAGGCTGAGAACGCCGAATTGTTCTGCCAAAAATATGTGTGTGGTTTTTTGTTGTTGTTGTTGTTGTTTGTTTGTTTGTTTTATCTAACAGAGCAATTGAGAAGGGACGGTGTCTTAGTAGCCAATGTTTCTGTTGTGAAGTAAGTAATGCTTTTAGTAGCCTGCTAGATTTTAAAGGTTTGTTTCTGAATGAGATGGAAAGTCTTCTGATAGCTAGGGAAATAGAGAAGAAAGTTATAAAAGCCTTCTTGACACATGATTTGGACTTCAGAAAGGTGTGTTGTCTGACCACGACTAAGAACTTTTTAATAAACTTTTTGTGAAATTCTATGAATCCTGGGAATGTTCTTAATTATTTAGTAATGTTAGATATTATCCCAAACCTCATAGCTACAGTTATTTTTCTAGTTATCACTAATTTCATTCTGCAGAATCATGTAGTTAATAGAAAAGAGAAGTTTTAAATTACTTTTATTTTGAGAACATATCTTTAGTTCGAAGACAAAGTTCTAAGTAAGGAGTTTAGAGGTAAAAATGGCATATGAAAGTAGCCTCTCTTCAACTTCTTACTAAATGCCAAGAAAAAAATGTAGTGATATTTAAGCAATATTAAACAATTTTACTATATCGTTCATGTGATGGGCAACAAAAACACATTCCTATGTATGCACGGGCTTAGGAAATACGTCACTTATGGTACTTCTTGAAAAAATTGTTCAAGGACCTATTCAGTTGACTAAGAGATGAATCAGAATTAAAAACTCAAACAACTACAAAAATCATATAAAATGAGCATAAAATATGTCCACATAATTGCAAATATAATTATAAACTGAAAGAAAATGTCCAAATTAGTCTTGAAAGAAAGCAGAAAAATAATACTTTAAGTTGTAATATTTGGATTTTAAAATCTCAGATTTTAACAATAAACATTGGGAAGAAAGATGCCAAAAGGACTTTGGGCATCAAAAATTGTTAAATTCTTCATACTACAAGGAAGAAAAAAAATTACTGATTCTTGGTAAGTTGAGAGAATTTGTCTCCAGCAGACCTGCATTATAAGATATGCTAAAAGAAGTTCTTCAGGTGAAGGGAAATAATGCCAGATAGAAGCCTAGATCTCCAGAAAGGAATGAAGAATACTAGGCGGGACAGTGTTCAAAAACAAAACAAAACAAAACAAAACACTGATGGATGTAGATATACTAAAAATTTCTAAACTATACATAGTTAAACATAGTTAGGATGGTAAATTTTATGGTATGTGGGTTTTTTAAACCACAATTAAAAATAAAACAAAATCCTCAAATAAATAAAAACACTACTGACTGCTTAAAGCAAAAATAATAACATTGTATTATAGTGTTATAGTATACATACAGCAAAATATATGACAGCAAGTGCATAAGGGGTTGGAGAGTGAATAAGAAGTTGTACTGTTATAATATCTTTCATTGTTCGTGAGGTAATAGATACGTTAAAAATATATAATATTTTTTTGTAGAAAAATCACATTCTCACACACACTCACATAAAACACAAAAGAGGTCAATAGAGAAAATAAAAGTCAATAGAAGAGATGAAAAGGAATATAAAAGTATATATACTTATACTTAATGGAATACCAAAAATTATCCCATTCATCAAGGAAAAGCAGGAACAAAAGGCAAAATAAACACAAACAGATGGGACAGATAGAGAATATATACCAGGATGGTAGGTTTAGATTCAACCATAAATGTCAGTAATTCTAGGTAAATCAAATAAACAATCCACTTAAAAGGCAGAAGTTGTCAGATTGGATTGAAAAGCGAGACCCAGAACATGCTATTTCCAAGAAAAACACTTTCTTTAAGTATAAAACCAGACAAGTGTGGAGAAATAAACCAGGCTTATGGACTGGAGATTCAATAAATCTGCTCTCCTAAACTGATTTGTAAATTCAAAGAAATCATAACCAACATCATAGGAGGCTTGTTTGGAGAAATTGACAAGCTTATTCTAAGAATTAATGGCAGTAAATTTGCCAAAATATTCTTGTAAAAGAACAAAGTAGATTCACACTATCTGATTTCAACACTTAACTATCCCTGGTAAACAATATAAAAGACCAGTGTAAACCCAATGGAAATTTAGTGACTCTACATGATAGCAAAAAGATTAATTGGGAACAAAATATAAAACTTCTAGTTTATTCTATATTATAAAGAATTTTACCACCAATGAGTCACCTTGATTACTTCCATTTGACAATCCACATCTACAAATAATAAGACAATGTAGCAACAATATGTAAAAAATGAATATAAAGCTTAGAATACTCTTAATAAGCTCGAAGTTAGCAGATCATTAAAAGAAAATGGGAGGGTTAAAGAAATAGAAGCAGACATTAGCATTAACTTCAGAAGGGAAACTGACTCAGGAATAAAGACAAGTTGATGACTAGATGGTAATCAAATAAAGTGCAAATATAGGAAAATGAATTGACCATCACTCCAGAAGAAGAGCATGGAGGCAGCATATTCCTTAGGGACATGTTAAGACCACATAGTCTTGTATTTTTCCCTGGAATTCAGGAATATTACCTCAGTTCTCCTGTTGTTCAAGTTCAGAAATATGAGAGTCACCCTTGATACATGATACCAATTCTTATCCATCCTATCTCAAAAATGCACCTTAAAATTATCTACTTCTCTCCATCACCTAGTTCAAACCATGATCATCTCTAACCTGGGTTTGAATTGTCTCCTTTCTGCATCTCTCATTCTCCTCTAGACCCCTCTAATCCATATTCTCCATACAATAGCCAGCGAGTTCCTTGTAAATGTAAATTGGGTCATATCGCTCTCTCGGTTATACCTCTAATGCATTCTTGTTATACTTGAAGTCCACAGTCTTTAAGTTGGCCTTGATCTATCACATGCTTGCCTTCCCTGGTGTGAGTTCTAGGACACCAGGGACCCCCTCTGCCTTATTTACCATTCTATCTCAGTAGCTAGTACTGTGGCACACCATAGGTGATCGATACAGGTTTGTTAAAAGAATAAAGAAATGCTAGTTCCTTTGACCATGAGCCAGAAGTATTAGCTCTTGTTTCGTGAGGGAAATCATCTTCCCAGGAAATAAGAGCCCTTTCCTGACCAAATCATATATATATATGCTTTCCCATCGTGAATGAAAAGACAAGAAAAGGAAAAATGGAGGATGCTGTGCAATACACAGTGTGCAGTATATGAGCAAAGGGGGAAATATAGAAAAACATGACTTGGGGACGCGAGAAAAAGATTTCATGTGAAAATTAAATCCTTGGTAAGGGAAGTGAGGAAAGACAGAAAAAATATACCAAAAAAAAAAAAAAAAAAAAAAAACAAAAACCCACAAGAGCAGGGGAGAAAAAAAGAGGTAACTGTAACTGAGCATACACAAAGTAACAGACAGGACCAGCAGAATCCTAAGAAAACACATTAAAGTGGTCTCTTTGTGCAGTTTTCAAAGGAATCTGTGGGGTTGTGGCAATACACCAACCGGCAAAGATGTGAGGTTTCAAGAGCTGATGGTCAGCTGAGCAGGTGCTGGAGGCACATCAGGACAAGAGAAGGTTACAGTGACCTGCAAAACTGGTCACCTCTGGCTAGGAAACTAGTGCCAATTTCTCACGTGGGGAGAAATAATAATTTAACTAGATTTGTTTGCATACGTTTACTCATAGTTAAGGTAGTATCAGATGCTGATTAGTTGTGAGGATATAAAGCTCTAATTTTATGGATGGTGAGTTCATAAAATTCTTTTCAAATAATTCCTTCTTGCTGCTAATCTCAGTTTAAAAACACAATTAGCTTTACGTTGTATGTGGTGGTGTCAGCACCAGCCACCCTCACAGCAGAGTCGCATGTGCTTGGAAGGCTAGCAACAGCATGGCGCTAGGGGGTAAGTACTGATGCCCACAAGCTGCTAGCGAGGTTTCACCTCTTGGATTTGTCCTAAAACAGGGTCCTGAAGTACCTGGCCCGCACACGGAGCCCGTGCAGGCCTGGAAAGGTTTTGTGTTCATTCCTCTTTGCTCTGTATCCCTCTCTTCAACACTCTCCTTGTGTCTTCTGCTGTTCTGATGTGTACATACACGTGCACACACACACACACTCACACACACATTCACACACACATGTTCACACACATGTCTATCTTGTTCTCACTCTCTTCACCAGGATTTCTTTTTGGTCTCTGTCTCCTTTGCTTTTCCACTTGGACTCTAAGGATAATTCTTGGTTCTAAAAAAACAGTCACTCGAGTACCTTCAGAAGGCCTGAAAGCAGACCCCAATTTCTCTACCTGTTCCCTTCAAGCTCACACACATATTCTACCACCATGGACCAGTTGAAGGCCCCTGGATCCTTCTTCAGCCACTTCTCCAGCTCCTGCAGGTTCTGGTCAGTGTAGTCAGTAGCAATGATCTCCTTGAAGGATTCGCAAGCAGAGAGGAGCTGATAGATGGTGGGGCCAGAGCCAATGTCAATCAGGAGGTCTCCCTTCACGCCATCTGGTTTAGAGGAAGGAACAGGGAAGTAGGGGTCAGGCATCATGTGGTGGCAGATAGAGCTGATTTGCATTGTCTTTGCTGGGACTGTGATGGGGAGCCCAAAGATAGACCATCTCGCTCACTACTAGACTGTCACTACTCATTCCTCTCATGTCAGTCTTCTTTTAAAACAGCTTTTCATTTTCTATTTCTTAATCCAAGGTGGAGGCATGCTGCTAGGATATTTTGAGTCTAGGAGAAGGAAAATATAATCTACATCTGGTGTACAAAACCCTGATTCAGAAAGACTGCCTTACAACGAATGTCAAAACTATTAAGGAATACTTTTTGGGGAAAGTTAAAATTTTTTTTGACATAGAATTTATATAATGTCTTTATCCAAAAAGCATCCAGTCCTTCATTTTGGGAAGGTCTTTATCTCATGCGTATGTATTCACAACATTCCTTTAAGTTAGGAACAAAATAAGTATTAGAATCTCCATTTCTTAAGTGGCCCAACACGAGGGTTAAACAGCTGGTTCAGGTCACAATCGATGTAGAATCAAGGACAGAACTCCTGTCCTCTGGTTGCCCTTTTGTGTGACCAAACAAAATGACAGCTATGAAAGCACTTTGTAAAGTATCCTCACCAACATTAGTTTTTATCTTACTTAAATAAACGAGTGATATCAAAAGTGCTGTCAAGTAATGATTAGACAGAAAACTGTCATGCCCTGATACCCTATCTATGTATAGACTCACAGTTGTGTTGGGGGAGGGGCAGGAGACACAAACAGCAGACAAACTTACCTAGGCAGAATATCTTGAAAAGATTTTTCAAAAGAAGACTAAGAACTTGGTTTTCTGCAGAGTCACTAGACCCAAAGCTGTAATATTTTTCTAGGTAATCTCGAGGGTTAAAATGGCTCAGATAAGTATCCTTAGAGGTGAAGCCAGACTCCATGGTATCTCTCTTCTATGTCACCACTGCCTTCCATCTCCTCCAGAAGCTAGGGAGTCATCCTGCAGAAATTGTCTTTCTGAGTCTCAGGCTTTCAACCTTTCTTCTGTCAATTCATCCCACCCCTTGACACAGGCCCACTCCTTAGAGGCAGATGTTTGGTTAAACATTAACAGAGAAATATCCCCAAAATGTTTTGGTTGTTCTGGGAAGTGATGAAATTCCTCAAAAAGGGGTTCTCGGAAAAGTGGAGGGTGGCAGGGGGAGGGCCATGAGCTGCATACAGTGCTGGCCAAGGGGCGAAGTAGTTTGGAAGGGATTATAGACAGGACAATCAACTGGCCTCATCAGGGAAATTTCTTAACTCATAGAAGAACCACTGAGTTTAGAGAGGTGGGTCATCTCCCCACAGCACCATCATCCTTCTTCTCTTCTTGCAGTGCTTCTCCCAAGAAAAAGTCACAAAGAATGGTTTAAATTTAAATATGTTAAAAAAAGAAAGAAAAGGGAAAAGACAAGGATAGGAAATGTGTTCAGGGCTGAGGAATGTTGGCTAAAGAAAGAATCTCAGATGAAGTCTGGAAAAAGGAAGGCTGAAGGAGCAATGTAAAAATCCTGGATGAGGCTTTCTCTAATGTCTAGGCCAGCTACAGTCTGTAACCCTCTCCTCATGCTCCACATGCCCCTCCGTTTCCCTGCCCCCCCCCACCCCACCTTCAGCTTCACCCACCACTGCCATCTCTCAGCATCTGGCAAGAACTTCCTCCCCAAGCCTCGCCACTCCTTTCAGTCAATCCAAATCCTGAAAGTTCTTTCAGAGTGAACTTTAAGCCCTCTTCTTCCTATAAGAACTCCTTAATTTCCCTTTTCTGAACTACTGCCCTTAGAATTAGTTCCACCCAGCTAAACACTTGATTTTGTGGTGTCATATATTTGTTCTCAGTTTTGTCTGTGTTAATTTTACTTCCCAAACTAAGTTTCACAAGTATGATAGACTAAACCACCAGCTTTTTTAGATCAAAGACAGTGGCTCAGTTCTCTTTAGATCTCCTATTGAACTTCACAAGTTGGTCTACCGAGTAGGTGTTCAAAAGACTGGTTGATTAGTAGGCTATTGTCATACTGCACTGAGTGCAATTGCAGTGAGTGCCTGGTATTCCATGGGTGATGACTTAGTACAGGTGCCTTTGCTTACGAGGTACAGAAACTCACTCAAAGATTCTGAGGTAAAAGGGGAATTATTAATAGAATACAATGGAAACAAATTACAGGGTATATAACTGGATCTCATGGACTGAAACTTCATTCGGCAGCTACCTTTCTCTCTTTACCCCCAGCCCCCTCTTTTTCTCTTTCCTTTCTATGGCAGGCCTCTCTATGCTCTGCAAACTGGCTTCTTCATTCCAAGTGGTAGCCTCTACACCTGAATTTATAAAACCTTCTAACTTATCTCCTTGCAGCTGGCTGACTAGGTCTACATGGCCCAAATTTAGATTCCTTAGAGAGAATCTACCTGGTCCGAGCTTGGTCAGTCATTGACCCTTCTCAATAAGTGGTGGGGGTGGGGGTGGGGAATAAAGGACATCTGTGTAGTATTAAGAGCACCCATTGCAGGAATATAGATGGGATAGGAAAATTGTCTTAGATCACTGCAACTGTTGAATCTTCAAAAGTAAAAATCACAGACTTTAAGGATGTAGAATCAAAGCAAGGTGCCTTTGTGGATGGTCCTGAGGCATTGTGTTGCTGTGCTGACGCTTCCTGCTTTTTCTGACTGCTCTGTTCAGCTGTAAACATCCAGAACTCAAAGTCAAAAGACACAAACTGCCATCCTGATTTGCCACCAACAATTTGTAAAAAAGTGGCAGTTAGAAAAGCTAACTTTTAAGATTTTTAAGTCTCAGTTTTAGTGTGTAAAATGAGGATCATAGCATAAGGGCAAAAAATTTTCTTCTGCCCTCTCAGGGTCTCTGACTGGGTCTAAGAATTAAACTGACATAACATATATTAACAGGAGAAAATCATATAAATTTTATTAATTTTTTACCTGTCCATGAGATTCTTTACCAGAAAATGAAGACCTAAAGATGTGACCAGGGCAGGAACCTTTTATACCTTTTAGATAAAGAAATTACATGATTGTGAAGAATTAGCAAGACAAAGGGGTATGGGCTACAGATAATAAATGGTGAAGAAGTAACCAGGAAGATAAGGGTTAGTTTAACAACATTCGTTTGTACAGATTTTCCCATCCCTGGTGACGAAAATGTCTTCTTTCTTGGAAGATACCTTTCATATAGGCATTTTATCTCCTGCTTTAAGGAAGAAACAGGAGGGTCAGAGTACCCTTCTTGTACTTACTGTTTATTAAGTAAGTGCCTTTAATTCAAACTAACCAGAATATCAAAGTGACATATTTTGGGTTCCTTCAATAGTATGTTCTGTTCAATATTCACTGTTCAATGTATTGTGAAATTTAAATCATATCTTCCCTTAGATCAAATCCTTACCTTGGGAAATGTACCCTATTCCCACTCGTGGGTCAATTTAACAGGGAACTTCAAAAATAATGGTTCTATAGCTTATATGTGGCCTTAATACTGTAATACTCCTTGCCACCTCACCCATCACTAATTTTTCCCACTCTTTTCAGAGCCATCAAGATTTATAGTCAGAATGAGATTTCACTGTAGACAGAAATCTTCTCCCTCATATTTGCCCTCCACCTACTCTTACATGAATGTTCATTACGACTATGAATATATGAATATACATATACAGGAAGGAACAAAGAGCAAGAAGGAAAGGGGAGGTAAAGAAGGAAGGAAGGACAGGAAAGAAGGATAAATGAAAGAAGGAAAGAATGCATGCAATTTCCATGTAGCTTGGGAGCATGGTTCACTGGTGGCTGCTCTCCCTTATGATCGTCTGATAAAGCATTAGGCTCATTATGTCAGGTCATGACCCCATGGGGAACTAGTTCTACAATACCTAGTGCATAAAAGATCAAGGTAGGATGTCACTCTTTTCCCAAAATATCATACTCTAGACTCCAGAGATTGCTAGATCAAAATCAGTTGTTAGAATATACTACACAAACCCAAAATATAAACATTGCTTATACTTTTTAGAAGACATCACATCTAACCTATCAGTTTCCGGTAATAAGTCTGACTGGCTGTCAAGATAGACCTTTTTGTAAAAATCACTAAAAATGCTGACACGTAGTTATATATGTCATATATATATACATATATGACACATATATGTTCAGAGTTTAACAGAATTTAGCCATAATTAAAGAGAATATTTGTAAATTGAAGAATAGGCTAAAAGAAATTATCTAAAATGCAGCAGAGAAAGAAAATTATAAATATAAAGGAGAAAGTTAAGAGTCATAAGGTATGAAATGAAAGGTCTAACATATGTCAAAATGGAGTCATGATAGAGAGGAGAGATGGAATGGATCAGAGTAATACTTGAAGATTCCAACATTGATGAACAATACTGTATCAGTTAGAGCCTAGTTAAGAGACAGAAACCATGCCAGTAATTTGAACTGAAAAAATGTAACATAAAATGTAATAAAAAGAATTGTTAAGCAAGTTATAAAATGGCTAACTACTTAGAGGATAAAAGAGAGCTCTAAGGTGTGTAACAAAGGCGGCAAATGCAGAAAACTGCTAGAACTGATGGAACAAGGGAACCTAGAAAAAAGTTAGAAACTTAGGGTATGAGCTTATACAACTGACAGCCACAGCTCTG
Organism: Rousettus aegyptiacus; assembly: GCF_014176215.1. Lineage (NCBI taxonomy): Eukaryota > Metazoa > Chordata > Mammalia > Chiroptera > Pteropodidae > Rousettus > Rousettus aegyptiacus. Next base: position 43,824,277 of record NW_023416308.1, read on the forward strand.
ATGAGAAAGGACAGCTGCTGCAGGAATGCTGGGCACCTCTGGAACCCAGAAAAGACCACTGCAGAGACTAGCCATGAATTGAGCCACTAGCTCAGTAAGGACAATCATTCCTAAGGACTGCTCGTAGTATCACAAGACCACAACTAGACCTCGGGGGTGGGGGGGGGAAACCCAGGAAGTAACAAGTCTCTTCTTCCTTCTTAAGCCTTGCATATCCCTCCAGCACCCCCACCCCCACATCAGCAGAACCTGCCATAGAGGCAGCTGGCAGAGGAAAATTGTTTATGGAATCCAGCTTTCACATCACAAAATACAGATAGGCAGGCTGGAGCTGGGAAGCAATGGATTAATAACTGGCACAGATACCAATACACAGAATCAATAATAAGTGATGTTTATTGAACATTTATTTTGTGCAGGCACTAACCTATGTGATTTACAAGTATCATTAACTCATTTAATCCTTGTAATGATTTTATGAAAGATTACATTTACAAGTTCAGTGACTCCTAGGCAAGTTATGTAAAATGCAGCCTACTCCTGGACATTTTATTGATAAAACTGCAGAACACCAAAGACTATGAGAAGATGTTGAAAATATCCAGAGAAAAAAACACCAATTACCTTTAAAAAGTGACAGTTACTCTGAGAGATGACATTTCAGGAAGAGGACAGGTGAATACTTTTGTCAATGGGATAGGAATTACATAACCAGAAAAAGTCTTTCAAGAATTGGGACAAAATAAAAATATTTTCAGACAAAAAAAAAAAAAAAAAAGGATATTTGCCACTGGTAGGTTTTCCTTAATGGAAGTCTTAAATAACATATTTCAGACAGAAGGAATGTGGACCCAAATGAAAGGTCTGAGATGCAAGAAAGAATGAAGAACAAGTGAGTAGGCTAATATGCAGGTAATCCTAATGAGCATTAAAAAATAATGTATATAGTTAAAAATAAGCAAGATGGAATTAAAATACACAATAACAATATAAATTTCAGGGAAGGGTGAATACATGGAGCAGAAGTGTTCCATATCTTTGTAGTTTCCAGAAAGAGTAAAATATTGATTATCTTTAGACTTTGATAAGTTAGCTATGCATATTGTAATTCTAAGGAGATGATGGTGCCCTGCCCATATTTCTTTGGCACTTACCATGCCTATACATGTCAATGTTTTTGTACTGCAAGCACCTAAGACTTTGCCTGAGGGAGTTCTCTGGTTGCAGGAGTATGTTTAGCCTCATGTAAGGAAGGCTAGTAAAGCTGGGAGTTAATGCAGCTGTCCTCAGGCCCTTACCCAATGACAGATCAGAGTTGCTGAATAATAATGCCAGTTTCCTTGTTCCTGGGATAGGAATGCTGAATACGTTCTCCAAACTCACCCAAAGGTCCCCAGCTGCCTGCAGCAGTAACTGGTTCATTAATGTAGCTTGCATTGGCTTTCTTTTTTTCTTCATCTCACTTTCTCATTCACTCATTGGTGCTTCATGGGATCCAAAGGAAAATACTTACACTCTAGTTTTAGACGCCATAAAAATAATATAACTGCATTAACTTCCAAATTAGCAGTGGAGGGAAAATGGAGTAACCAAAAAATGTCAATTCAGAAAAAGGCAAAAACTGAGAGAAAAGGAAACATAGACCTGCCAGAACAGATACAAAGCATAATATAAGAAGATCATTTATGAACAGTTAAAAACAGATAAGAATGTCAGTAAAAATATTTAATAGCAGGATATTTTAAAATTAAAATACAGTTGACATACAATATTATATTAGTTTTAGGTGTACTGCATAGTTATACAACATTCATATTCCTTATGATGTGATCACCACAGTAAGTCTAGTAACCATCTGTCACTACACAAAGTTATTACAATAATATTGACTGTTTTCCATACACTCTGAATAGCAGGATTAATCAATTTGACTTAATTGACATTCAATAAATATTGCATCCAACAACTACACATTTATTTCAAGACTACAGAAGCTATTAAAAATTACCATAATAGCCCATAAAGCAGGCCATCACATATTTCAAAGGAATGAAATTATATAGAATATATTCTTTGACCAATGCATTTAAGCTAAAAGCAAAAATTAAAAGTTAACTAGAACACCCTTATTTATTTGGAAGTTAAGAAACACACCAATAAATAACCCATGGGCCAAAGGAGAAATCATAATGAAAATTATGAAGTTTTTAAACTGAGTAATAATAAAAATACTACATATCAAAATTCGTGGTTTGAAGCTAAAACACTATTTAAAGGAACCTCTATTCTCAAGTGTGTATACTATAAAAGAAGAAAAAGTGAAAGTTAATGAGTTTATGAAGTTAGGAAAAGAACAGAAAATTAGACATGAGTAAAAAGAAAAAATACTACAGACCAGAAACTAATAAAATAAAAAGCTAAGGTACAATAGGGAAGATCAGCAAGGCCCATAAGCTGGCTTCCTGAAAAGAGTAATAAAATTCACAAATTTTTGTTCAGAATGATGAAGAAACAAAAGAGAGAAGGCACATCTACCCAATGTAATAATGAAAAAGGGAAGATGCTCATGGCAGATGCTGCAGACATTTAAAAGATAGTAAGATATTACGAATAACTTTATGCCAATAGATTGAGAAGGTCCTAAGTAAATAGACAATACATAGGAAACCTGAAAAGATCTATTGTTGCAGAAAAATCAGACTGGCGAGAAACAAAGACCACTTGGAGAGTTGGAGAACTCAAGATTATTAGGCTGGCAGTCCCAGAAGAGCTAGTGCTCTGAAGATCTGGGCCCCAAGCTCAGGGGCAACCTTGCTTTTTTACAGGGCTTATCCACGAACAGGCAAAAGGAATATATCTGTTATCTAGACAGAACAAACAAAGGGGAGAGTGAGTTTTCAGTTGATCTCGAGGTCACCCTGCATTTTGGCCTATGTGACAAACATGTTTACAGAAGCAGAAAAAAGAGCTGATTACAAGGTTAGCCATTTGAGTGGAAAATTCTTCTTCGCTATAATCATCAAAGAATTTAAATTGAAAATTGTTCCCATACAAAATCTTCAGGGCAGGTAGCTTCACAAGTGAGTTCTACCATATGTTCAAGAAATCAGTAATTCTAATCTTACATAAGCTCTTTCAGAGAATATAAAAAGAGAGAGCATCCCTCAACTAATTTTATAAGTTTAGCAAAATTCTAATATTAAGGCTCTTTTTGGGAAAGAAAAATGACAAACTAAAATCACTCATGAACACAAGTACAAAAATCCTAAATAAATCTAGTCAATAAAATAGCAAATACTTTTATGGTGCCTACTATGTTCTAGGCACCAGATTAAACATTTTGGATCTATTACTAAAGCTTACAGTCGTTCTGTGAGTTAGGTATTATTATTGTCTTCATTTCAACATACGAGGAGACTGTGGCACAGAGAGGTTAAGCAAGCCCAGGCCACACTGCTAGATAGCCAGATTTCATAGGTCTGACTCAAGCAGTCTGACTCTAGAGCCTATTCTGTTCATAATTACACTATAACCAAGGTGGGTTTATCCTAGATATACAGGGAATTTTAACATTTCTGATTCGTTCAATAGATGTATAGAGAAAAAAGCTCAAATTCAATATCCATTTACAATAAAAACAGCTCTTGGCAAACTGAAGATTGAATGAGACTTCCTTAATGTTATAAGGATTATCTACAAAAACTTCAACAAACATTACACTTAAGGATGATACATTTGAAAGCTTTCCCTTAGATCTGAGGACAGAGACAAGAATGCTAACAATTACCAATTTTAGTCAACGTTCTACTATGGGTCTTGGACAGAACAATAGGTAAAAAAAATAATTTGGAAAAGATTGGAAAAAAAGATACAACTATTATTATAAGATAATATAATGATGATATATGTAGAAAATGAAAAATAATTTATAAATAAATTACTAGAATTAATACAGGAGTTTAGCAAAGTTTCTCAATACAAAATCAATTAAAAAAATTAAATTCATTTCTAACAGGTAACGGTTATAAAATGAAATTTAAAACAGACTTCATTCAGAACGGCAGTTAAAAAATGTGAAGTACCTAGGAATAAATCCAACAAAATATGTACAAGACATTAATGGAGAAAATTATAAAATTTTATTGAAAGACATTAAACAAGACCTAAATAAATGGAAAAATATACCACTTCATGGATTGGAGAACTCAACATTGTAAAGATGTCATATCTCTCCGAATTGATTTATAAACTCAGTAAAATCCCAATTAAAATCCCAATAGGTTTTTGTTGGAACTTGACAAGCCAGCTCTAAAATTTATATAATAGTGCTAAGAGCCAAGAGTAGCTATTCTTGAAAAAGAAAAATAAGGTAGGAGGACTTGCTCTATCAGGTATATTACTTATTATAAAATGAAAGTAATTAAGACTGTGTGGTATTAGTCCAAGGATTGACAGACCGAAGGAACAAAATTGAGAGCCCATAAACAGACCCACATCTTTATGAACATTTGATATATGACAAGGACGATATCACAGCTCAGTGGGGGAAAGGATGCTTTTCAATAAATAGTGCTAGAATAATTGAGCATCCATCGGGGAGAAAGTGGAATTAGAACCTCTCTTCACACTATACACAAAAATCGATTCAGGAAGATTTAAAAACTATATGCGAAGGGCAAAACTCTTAGGATTTAGAAGCTAATATAGAAAAAGATCTTTAGGACTCAGGGGTTAGAAAGGGATTTCTTAAACCAGATTCAAAACCATTCGTCTCAAATAAAAGATTTGTAAATTTGAGTATATTACAATTAAGGATGCCTGTTCAACCAAAAACACATTAAGAGAGTGAAGAGACCAGCCTCAGAGTGGGAAAAGAAACTACAACACGTAAAACTGACAAAGGACTCTAACCCAGACTTTATAAAGAAGTTCTGTAAATAAAAATGAAAATAAAGAGCAATATAGAAGACTTGAACAGTTGCTTTACAAAAGAAAGGAAATCTAAAGGGTCAATAAACCTATGAAAAGATGCTTAATCTCATTAGTGAAATGCAAATTAAGTCACAACAAGATAATGTTACAGGGCCCTCAAACTGGCAAAAGTAACATTTGACCAGCATCTAGGACCTTTATCACAGATTTTTCAGGTATTTCAAGTGCGCATATAACTTGGCACACCATTCTGGAAAACAAGCCAGCATTAACTAGTAGAGTTGACTTTGTGCACACCCTATTCCCAGCAATTGGATGCCTCGGGGCATACCTAGACAAAATCTGGCACATGTACAGAGTGTTCTTAGCAGCATTGTTTAAAATATCCCCCAACTAGAAGCAACCTAAACACCCAGCAACAGCAGAATAAATAAATAAATTGGCAATGAAAAGGAACCAATTACAGCTATAAGCATCAACATGCGTGATTTTCCAAATGATAGTGAAAGAAACAAGTCATAAAGAAGACCTACATTTTTATTCTGTTTATATAAAGTTCAAAACTGGCAAAAGTAAGTTATACTATTTAGTAAGGCATAAATTAATAATCCGTAAAGAAAAACAATGAAATAATTACTTTAGACGTCAGGACAGTAGTTACTTCTGGAGAGGAAAGAGGCAGGTGTGCTCAGGAGGGAGTAAGGGTGCTCTATTTCTTAACTTGGGGGTGGTTACCTGGTATTCATCTTATATTAATCTTTATATGTACGTAAATGTTTTGTGCATACTTCTATATAGGTATGATACATCTCACAATTTAAAAAAAACATCCTGCATGTCTAGATGCAGAGTCACTTTTGAAACAAGCACAGATTTTGACATCAATCGTACTTGATCATAGAGATCTTCCCAAGTTTCATCTGAGGCAGGCCCCAGCATGGCTCTTTTTACTCAATTTATCCAATGGGGTTAAATCACTCAAAGGCACTAAAGGATAAACGACTATCTCAACAAAAAGGGGCCAAGGATGGCGGGGAACATTACAGAAACTGCCACTCAAGTTTCACTCCAAGCTTCTCTTTCCAATCCTGGAAGAAGTCCTTCTGTGCCTCAGACATCAAGGCCTACTTTAGATCAGAGGCCCCGGGATGCTCCAGATATGATTCAGACTCTAGTAGGCAGTGATCTCTTCTTTGACACTCCATGGCTTCAGCTTATCACCAAGAAAGAAATATTTGCCCAGGTATACCACAGCAATTAAGAGCCTGCTCCCGTCACCTCTTCCTGTGGCTTGGGGGTGGGGGTTCGCTTATGCAGCAGAGAAGCTCCTCTCCTGGCCTCTTCCTGGTTCTCTGTTCAAACCAGACCCGAGGCCAGCTGTGAGCCCCCAGGTCAGAAGCCAAGGCCCAGGCAAATCAGGCCAATTAAGTAACTCCTGGACTCAGAGGAACTAGCAACTGGGGAGTCTTTCATGTGCTCTGTGATTAATAATGAGTAAACAAAATTACAAGCAAAATGATAACTCATCAAATTTGATGTGATCTCACAGGGCTTGCTTTAGATTTTAATGAATACGTATGGCGAGTCCAGGGATGATTAATTCGAGCCTTAATTGCAGGGAGGTGGGAGCCCTTTCTTGGAGCCCACAACCTCTTGGCTTCCCTCTTTTATTAAGAGTCAGTGCCTACCTGTGGGGAAGAAAGGAGGCTGCTTCATCGGACAAGGGCGAGGGAGCTCTCTGTGGGTACAAGAACTGTGCTTCGTGGGGTTCTGATGGTGCCTACTCTCTCAGAGAGTGCGTTTGAAAACCCACAGCCACACAGATACCACTTCAGCCAGAAACTCTAGTTACCTCGTTATCCGGTTACCTATATTCACACATCTCCAAATTTTATATTGGCCACCGAATGTGTTGCCCAGTTTGCAGGAAGTTTTGAGAAGGATGCCAAAGAGGAGAAGGAAAGGCAGGGCATAAGGTGGGAAGTGCCTGGCTAAAGGTAGAGTGATGGGAGAAAAGAGATATTGGGGGTTGGGGCAGCTAAAGCCTTCTTGGAAAAAAAGCAGCCTGGGCCAATTCCATACTCCAGCCAAGAGGTGTCCAGCCCTAGCCCGCCCCCACTGCAGGTTTGTCAGCCACAGGGCGATGGCATTCGGAGACTTTGGCAGGGCATAAGGTGGCAAAACTCAGTAAGACTGACAATAGGGGTGGAGCTTCCACACACCCACCTGGCAAAAGCCGAGAACTGGAGTGGCTTCGGTGCTATTTGGCTTATTTTGCTTTGTTTCCTTTCCTCCTTGGTGTCATGTTCCTTTGTCAGATGCTTACTTACAAACTTACTAAGATCCGATTTAGGGCTACCTTCTTGGTCCACTGATTTTTTTCTTGCTTCCTACTAATTACTGTGATGGTATATTCGTTAGGACATTTGTCTTATCACTAATAACACTATACAAATATAAGGATAATGTATTTCGCTCTTTTCTCTCTGTTTATTACATATGTAAAAAGCAAATAGTTTCGTGTTCTGAGTAAAAGCTGTTTGGACTAAGATTGGATCTTGTAATTCTATCCTTTTTTATTGTTTTCTTTAGTTGTTAAAAAAGCATGAGATCAGGCGATAAAAAGAGAATGCTTATGAAATTGGAAAAAAAAGGGCAGTGAAGGCCTGAACATGGGCTTTTAAAAATATTGAGAATAGATGTAAGAACCTTGAGGAAATCAGATTTTGTAAAGGAAACCAAGCCTCAGAAGTAAAAATCTATGATTGTCAGTCTTCAATCTCTCGTTAGAAAGCTTTCGAAATGAAGAATCTGTATAGCGGAAGTGGAGCCATTTATTTGATTCTATTTTCTTTCCTCCCTCCTGTTTTCTTCTCATTCTCCCCATCAGCAACCATTCTGTGTTTAGTATAGATTCTTTTCTTTATGAGTATTTTTGTAAAATATGCACTGTTGTTTTGTATGCATATATTTTTATTTACATCATTTTCACTTTGCTTTCAAAGCCCATTCACGTTACTAATGTGTGCAGTCTTGCTTCTGCACAGTTCTCCATGACTTATATGTATCTTCCTCACTTATCTACTCCTCCAGTGATGGTTACCCAGAGTGTTTCTCCCTCCCATCACAGAGTTTCTGTAGCTATCCATGTCTCCTCTGTATAAACCTGTGTGAGACTTGTCACAGGGTATATTCCCAGAAGTAGAACTGCTGAGTCGTAAGGTTTCCACATGCCTGATTTCAGTAAGACCCACCAGATGCCCCGCAGCAAGTCCTCGGCAGTCTATATCCCACAAACAGCTCTTGGGAGTTCCTATATCAGCACACATATACATACCTCTAAGAGTTTCCACAATTCTTGGAATAGTCTACCAATTTTTGCCAGTCTAATGAAAATAAGTGAAGTTGTACATTTTTTAAGTTTTGTCTTTCTCTGATAAGTTCAAGCACATCTAAACATGCATATCGATGAGGTAAACTAAGTGATGTAACAAGCCCTAAATTTCAGTGGCTTAAATAAATAAATGCTCATATTTTGTTCACATCACAGTCCAGTGTGCTGAAGATCAAGGCAGAGATACTGCTCCAGTGGTCACACTTCTACTGTGTGGCTCTGTCACCTCCTAGGGCCTAGGGCCTCCACTGGATTCCCTGCATCAGCCAGCTGGGGAGGGAAGAGAGAACCTTCAGAGAAGGGCAGAGGAGGTTGGGGCGCCCTATCCAAGTAGTGCCATACATTGATCCATTCACATTCCTTGAGCCCGGAACCTAGTCACATGGCCTGAGGCAAGGGGCCTGAGACATGCAGGTTAGCTTTGTGCCAAAGAAGAGAAATTGGTGAAGATTTAGATAATTTCTGCCATAGAATGTTTGCTAACTTTGGGAGTTTCCGCTTCTATCAATTTCCTGATCATGTTGTTCCTTTATCTCTTTTTACTTCCTGCCATTGTTGTTGATTTGTATATCCTCTGTATATTCTAGAAGGTGTCTTCCCTGTTGGTTTTATCCATTGCAAATATTTCTTCCAATCTGTTTGCCTGATCACTTTGGCTATGTAGTCTTTCTTCAATCAGGAATCTAATTTTCATGTAACCTAGTCAATCAATTTTTAACCTTACAGTTTTGGTTTTTGAAATTGTTTGACATTTGTTTACACTCTTAACCTCTAGATTTTTCTTGAATGGACTCTATCACTACCTCCTTTGTCAATTTCCCTGTCATTCCCCAATTTGCAGGGGAGTCACTTGTTAAGACACAGAAAAGTGGAAGTTCCCCAGAGGGAAAGGCCCACCCAGAAACTAGTTTCTCAGCCTAGGCTCCCTTCCAGCATCCAATTTACCCCTGATCCTGTAGGCTCTGGCCTAGAGAAATTCAGTTCTTCAAATCTTCAGTAGAAATGTACAAAAATGTTCAGGAAGCTGTTTGAACTGGTTAGTGAGATGGGCAAGAGACAGATCACGTGTGCCTATTAAGAGATGCAACATTGAAAAGTATTAAGTTGGAACTTTCCCAGACATGCCAGAACTTCTTTTGATCTCCCTCTCATGATGCTCCATGACTTTGATCTCTTGCTCACACTGTCCCTTTGCCTGAAAGGCCTTCTCTACCTTGACTCAGCTAAATACTTTTATCCTCAACCCTTAACCTGGCTTCCAGGAAGCCTTCTCTGACTTCCTTCCAACCTGACTTCAAGTACAGGTTAACACAGCTCTCTGTGCTCCCCAATGCCTTGTACATCTCTGTCACTGAACTTACCACACTCTATTACAATAGCCATTTGCCCATGAACTGTTTGGAAGAAGCCAAATCCAGTTCCCCATCGTACTCACTAGCAGAGCCCTAACACATGCATTGGCCTTCATAGCTGTTGAAGAGATCTGATGAGCTTACTATGCACTATCCATTACACTTGGCCCTTTTGGCCCAGCTTCATGAGCTTTCAGAACATTTTCACTACAGCAGGCAGGGCCCAGAGGAATTCTCCTCCAAGGGTCAGCTCGAGTGCCTCTCACTTGGTCTGCCATCCGGGCTACTTATGGGCTAGTCTCTAGTGGGGCCCTGGAGCAGGCAGATCTGGGTTAGCTTTCCTGAACCTTATGGTCGAGTGAAGGTCAGTGAAAATCAGGGGGTTCCGTGCTGACAGTGCCCCTCCTCTTCCTGATTCCACATTCAGACATCAGGTTGAACAGGACAGCAGGCCTCAGGCAAATGAACAGACTTAGTTAGACAAGCAAGGCTGAGGACAGAGAGTCCTCCCGCCCAGTTGGTCCTGCAGCCTGCCAAGCTCAAGGCTCGACTGCCCCCTCGTGTCCAGAGAGTGAAGGGCAAGGGAAACTTAATCCAAACAGGTCTAGGACTGGCCCGGAGGAAGCCATCCAGCTCACCTCATATCTCCTCCTGAAGGGCACACTCAAACACAGAGACACACGTTCAGCAAGATGACCTGCTTTGTCCTCTAGGAGTGTGCCACCATCCCATTCATCGCCTGTTATTTCCCCTGGAGTTCTGAGTACCTGGGATCCTCCTGCGGAAGGCAGAAGGGAAGAGGGCTTGACCATTTCAAAAAGATCTTCTCCATGGGAGGCCTACCAACAAAATACAATCGGGCAGGAAGCAGCATCACTCCAATTTTGGAGAGCTCTGGTACAGAGAGAGAGGCTGTTGGGCTTGGCACCTGTCCCCCAGGAGCCCCTGCTCTCACACTGCTGTCTGACTGTGCAGGGTCTTGGTCTAGATCTGTCCATCCCAGGCACCTGTACGAAGCCCTCATCCTGCGCCCTCTGCCCCAGTTACTCGCCACAGTGTCACCCTGCTTGCTTCTCACACTCTGAAAATATTCCTGTCGTGTCTACTCTTGTCTGCCTTCCCTTTTCCTCCCAAGTAGAATGAGGGCAGGGCCTTGTCGGACTCCTGACTGTATCCCCAGATTACAGAACAGGGCCTAGCACATAGAGCCTCTTAGTGCATATTTCTTCATTGAGTATTCCCCATTATTCCTGATGTCCACCCAGGCTCCCATCTTGGCCATGCTGCTTTTTTACCTGAAATGCCCACCTCCACCTCTACCTCACTGTCTGCCTGGCAACCTGATACTTACTGTTAGTTCAAGGCGCCCTTTAAACAATACCTCATTGTGACACCTACCTTCTCTCTCTCAATTAGGCATTTCCCTTCTGTGTGCCCTCACCTCCCAGAATACTGCTGTCGCAACTATCTATGAGCCCATCAAGGGCAGAAATTGTGTCATATTTATTCCCATATTCTCAGTGCCTGGCAGATGGCAGATGCTAAATAAATATTTATTGATGAACTCTGATTACCCCTGGAGAGACTCACGTAGCTTAAGGCCCCGAGCTGCCTTCCTGGCCTTGTCTCCCTCTGCTCTCTCATAGAGAGCCCTCCCTCTAGGCAAAGGAAATATCACTTCATTCACTCAGCATTTGTCTAAGGCCATGTTTTTAGCAGTGTCACGTCCTCCAGTGGGAATACCTTTCCAACATTTGTTTTCTTTTTTAACACATCTTGGCTGCCCCTTCTTCCATGAAACCTTCCTCACTTCCAAGCAGGAAGTAATTCTTCTCCCTTCGTCTTGACTCCCATGATCGTCTCTCTCCCAAGCAAATTCTGCCTTGTAGTAGAGTCCCATGCCTACTCAATGCGTGCTTAACCAAGTGTGCTGCTTGTTATTTCAGTGAACTGTAAACCCTGTCTGCTCACTTAGACACATCTTGCACAAGTTGTTATGTATCTCCCATGAAGCCAAACACAATGCCCATTCATAGTCAACCCATAAAATGTAAATGGTAACTTGAATATCATGTAAAGGAACCATTAGCTCCCCAATGTGAATGCCCATATAACCAACACCAGGACCCCAGCAGAACCTACCACAGGCTGCACAGGCATACTCCCTTCAGTGACGTGGAGCGCTGGGCAACTCTGTCCTGTGGAGAACACCTACCGTGGACACCGTCCCCATAAGCCCACTCACCTTGCTCTTTGCCTTATGCTTTCCCGGCCTGTTCCAGCTTTCTGGCCACACACTGCAGTGTACACTTGGAGCTCTCTGAGGATGGGGCATTAATACTCAGCCCCTGGATTCATCTACTGCAAGCTTCTCTTGGTAGCTAATTCCTGATCTGATCCCAGCCTTTGGAAGTCAGACTCTCCTATCACTCATGTGATGGAACCATGGATAGATCTGATATCTGATCCACCCTCTACTCTCATAAGTGTGTGTGTGTGTGTGTGTGTGTGTGCGCATGCGCACGCACATGTGTGCACATACCCACATAAATATATAAGAATTTACAGATACACACATGGGATAAAATGTGATCAAGGACTTAGATGTTTCAACCAAGTTTAGTGTGAGGAACAGCCCTGGGCAAATATTTAGACACTTAGTACAGTGCCTTGTTTTACTCAAGCATTCAATAAATATTTGCTGAATAAATGCGTTATTTGCTCTCCACCTTCCACCCCCTATCACCGTCACTGCGTGGGTGCTTCTCTGCCTACCTGAAGCGCTGGTCTGCTCTACCATGCCAGATGCCTGGTGTGTTAGCAGTTCCCTTTGGAGCAGGACCTCGACCTTCATACTCAGGTATGTTCAGTTTTTTTTAAGTTCGCCAAACACAATCTGTTATTTCCCCTCTGGGTCCCGACACGTGCTACTGGAAATTTTATGCTCTTCACTCCACCCACCCCCCTCCTTCAGCTGGGTAACTCTTGGTCACCGTTTAGAGCTCACTGATCTGTTACTACTTCCATCAGGTCTTTCCCAAGTTACCCATCCCTGTTCCAAACTGTGTTAGGGGGGTTGCACTGCACAAAAAAGCAAAACAACTTCTCTACCTCTCTTTAGAACTGCTTATTACATGCACATATGAGGTCAGTCGAAACTTAAACCTACAACGTGGCACACATAGTTATTTACCAAGTGTATTCATGTTATATCTTTGGTCTCGCAAAACCCTGAGGAAGAATGTTATTATTCTTGTCATTTCAGAGTGGAGGAAACTGAGCCTCTGAGATATTAATGACCCACCTAAAGTCACAAGAGCAAGTAAGCCAGACAGCCAAATATTGAAATCCACGTCTCCTGACAGCAAAGCCTGTGTTCTTTCCATTTCATGGGGCTGGGCGGCAGGATTAGCAGGGGTAAAGATGGAGGTGGTGAATAAGCACCGAAGTCGTGCAGTCCGCAAAGTGCCTAAAATAGGAGGTCGTGGGGGACTCCACTCTCTTCACTCCATGCAACCCTGAGGAGCCCTCAAAACCGGGAGAGGCACAGCTTAATTTCTCTGGTCCAATTCTTTCCCCCAATCCTGAGTCATTAGTAGAGTATACTATAAACCTCTCTGTTTGAGATAAACACCCCTATTTACCTAGCAATCATGTATAATAAGACTCTAAAAGCATTTGCTGGTAAGGGTTCTAAATAAAACTGACTAAATGGAGAGAGAAGCAAATGAGGTGGCAAAATGACCGCCGGAAGCCCTGCCCCTGTATGCTCCCAGCTTCTTCAGAGTCTGCGGCGCCAGTGTCCCTTCTCGGGGCCACGAGGAAGAACACCCCCCGTGCAGTCTGAGTGGTTGTTCAAGAGGGTCTCAGCTGCCCGCTGAGCCTTCTCCAGCCTCTTTATCATGACGCCTTCTCCTGCAGGGCCTCACAAAGAATTCCTCCTCTAGGGCCAGTGCAGGGAACCTCTTGTCGCCCACAGTGTAGAAAGCTGATCTCCGAGCCTCTGCTGAGCACCAGAGGGCTTGCGGGACTGAGCAGAGTTCTGCGGTGGCCCCCAGGGCGGCACATACAGCCTCAAGGCACAGGGAGGACGTGAGGCGGTCCCCCAGGGGCAGGACAGCGGGTTCCAGGGGCTGTTCTTCCCTAATGTCACTCACAAGCACCTGGCAACGTCTCCTCTTAACCACTCTTCCTTCTCAGACCACTTGTCTCTGCAGTGCAGGGAAGAGGTGAGGGCGGTCAACAAGGTTAAGCTCATCATGTAAGGTGCATACATCCCTCCTAACCATTCTTTGCCTTTCACACAGGCCACCAGAATATCGGGTCACCATTTTCACAGATGAAGACACTGAGTCTCATAGAGAGGCACAGTCATGAAGCCAGCTGTCGACAAAGTCAGTCGAGGCCCTGCCCACTCTGTGGGCAGTGTGCGTTCCCCCTGCAGGCCCTCTCCCAACAACAAACTCCTGGCAGTTAGCTCGTTCTCTTTCTGCTGGGTCCATGTTTAAAACAACCCAGACAAGTGCAACGAGACATAGAAAGGCCGCCTGCAATCAGCCGAGCAAAACTACAAAGTGAGCTTGGTAGACTCCGTTGGGACCTCCAGTTTCTCCATTACCTTTCACTCCCCTGGCCACTCCACTCCACCTCCTTGTTGCCGTGTACATTCTCTTCTTACTGTACCTGTTCTCAGGATGTGGGATTGATTCATAATGAGGTTCGAATGAGGACTAGCAGTTAAAGGTTTATTCTTTCCAATTCTACAATCTAAAAAAGCCATAGTCTTAAGGAAAAGAAACAGAATCTAATATACAACCTCAACCATCTTATCTAACTAGGGAGGGTGATATTTGGGGTGTGGAGATGCTAAAGTGGACATTCCTGGTGCCTTGAAGTTACACAAGGTAAGTAAATTGTGTTCCACCTATGTGCAAGATTGGTCTTAATTCTAACCCCCACATTGTGTGATCCACAGAAAGATTCCACAGATTTGAAGCCACCTACAGGTTTCAAATTGGGTACCAGCCAATCGGAATGAATGCCTGACATAAACAAGCAGCTGGCTGCACCCTGCCCAGTCTCCATCAGCCTGGGCTCGTACCGTGGCATTCCGGGTAGGCTTTCATGACAGTTTTTCCAGCTCTGGGTTTGTCTTCGGTCATCTATTTCTGTTATCTCTTCTGTTTTTTTATAGGATTCATATCACTTTTTCTCCTTTCTTCTTCTTGGGGCCTCACTAATTTCATTTCTACATGAACCCATAGAAAATGCTTGATTCAGGGAGCTAAGTGAAGCCCCTGGTATCATGGAGATCCAAAAACAAACAACAAACCCCTTACTTGTTCCCCTCAAGCACACACACATATTTCACAGCTGGAGACCAGTCAAATGCCCCTGGCATCTCCTTCAGCTTCAGGCGTGTTTTGTCTCTGACGATGATCTCCTCAAAAGACTAGCAAGCAGAGGAGCTTGATAAATGGAGGGCCCATAGCTCCTGTCAGTCAGCAGTTTTCCTTTCAGTGCACCTACTTTGGAACAGGAACATTCTACACCGTCAGCACTGGAGCATGGCTCTGCGGTCCATCCATCCCCAAAGGCTCTACTCTCTGTACCACATGGAGAGGCTGACGGGAGTCAACCACTTCGGAGTAAGAATTTTGCCTACTCTAACAGCCTTAGGCAGCCCTTAGTGCAGTCCCCAGCACTGAGCTGGTTTGGGTAGAAGGGGAGAGTTAAGAGCAGGAGAGCTTGGTGTCGGGGGAGGGGGCAGCAATTAGTAGAGAACCCGGTTGTCGTTTCAACTGTCAGTTCACCCCTGTAAACACATGTTCCGAGAAGAAATCTGGCCACATTCCTGAGGACGCAGGTTTCCCTGTCCTAAGCACTCTTCACTGAAGTGCCCTGTGACCCCACTGAGATCACCTATAACATTCCAGAGATCAATCAGCAAATATTTATTTAGAGTAACAGCTGCATTACTGGAGACTTGCTTGGCAGTGTGGGGACTAAAAAGAAAATATGGGGCCTGCTCACAGAGCATTGGGTTTCCCCTTTCTGTCTTGCCATCTCTCCAGCCAGGGAGAGACTGGGTTGACACAAAATGCCTGTAGCTGTTGGACCCTAGCAAGGGGTTTCCAAGATAAACAACGAGACAGCAAGGAGAAAAAACTAGCTGGACCCAGGGGCCCCGACAGGCTACTGAACTTAGCTTGCTCATTTGCTCCTAGGTTCTGCTGCTACATTTTGTTTGTTCTATTTGTCCTCGTCATCTGTAGGATCTGGTGGCAGATCAATTGAGGTATCAAAAGTTTAAGAAAAAGTGATAGCAGGAAATTTTTACTCAGGAAAATTCGAGGTATTGGATTATGTTTTCTTCTCATGTAAAAATCATAAAAAGTTACCCATTACTTGATTTTTATGTTCCAGGCTGCCTTCCTCTGGCAAATCTAGAGCCACCCACCCACCAGTTTTCAGGCAGAAGAACGAAGGCCACCCCACATCTGGGGCGAGGCTTCCAACACTTCCTGATTCCCTTGCAGCTTCTTTTGCTGGTGACAGGGAGAAGACAGGCTCACTCAGGACCATCGAAGACCACAGCTCTTAGACTTCATGGGAGGAGAAAATCTTGACCTCGGAGACAACAGAACTTTTGAGGGTATCCCACCAGGTACAATCCATCAAATGTATCTAAAATCTTCCTGTAGGGCAGTTCCATACACTCTGAAGGTCCAAAGTTCCTGTCAATTATCTGGCCACCCTCCTCCGCTCCCACCCTAAACCCTTCTCAGGGTTGAAGATCAATGTCTGATTTCAAATTTGCATGGTCACCCTTCCTCCCACAAACCTTTCCCCAGGCTGAAGGAGGCCATCCCCTGATTTAAAAGCAGCATTGTTGTGTTTTAGCAAGAAGTGGAGGAAGTCATCCCCCAAGGGATTCTTGCCAAACTTGAAGTACTCTAGGTATACTGCAGGTTCAAAATCTGCCTGACAGATATACATTGGGCACCATGGATTCTTAAAGAGTCATGAAGATCTGGGAGCTTTGCCCAGGAAGGAGCCAACAGTTTTATTCTCTGGGCCCTTATTGATGGAGCTCAGGCTTAGTCACTCTCCCTATCTCCCTACCTTCAAACACTTGGATGAAGAGACCAGAACAGCCAAGGAAGGAAGTTTCCTGAGTCCTCCTCCCTTTGGGCATTCACCTCTGTCATACTCTCCTCCTCTCGTCTACCTCTCCAATTCCCTTCTCCAGCAACAGGCAGCGCTCCACCCCTACCCCAGACCCCAGGCTTTTCAATGGCTTTGGCTTGTATAGACGGGTTTCTAGTCTCTCTGCTCCATTGTATTGTATCCCCATTCTACAGCGGTTTTTCAAACTATCGAGAAAACATGCCAAATTTTTAAACTGAACCCCCAGTATGTATGGGGGTAATAGGATGTATACTTTGGTTAGCTTTCGATCTTTAGTGTTCTTGGAACTACACCCCCCAAACACAACACCCTGGTTTCTGCCCTAAACTGAATGGCTATTGATAATATTTCATAAAATAGGAAAGACAAGAAGAAGATCAGGGTTTAGTTGAGGGATGAAGACGACGAGAAGTTGAGAAGAGACGGATTTAGTTTTTAGCATTTTCGGCTTGAGGCTGTAATATCTAACTCAGATACAAGTTTAGGAATCACAGAGAGATCTGTGCTGGAGCTACAGATGTTGCGGGCTATGTGTGCAAAATTACTTGTTCTATAACAGAACTGATTGTCTTCTTCAAGTCCATTCAAGTGGGTGATTGACATTAAATCTTAATCACTTAGAGTCTTCCTTCAGCAGGGGTGGGGGCAGGGTGGGAACAGGATGGGGTGGGGAGCCTACTTGGGGCCAGGCATGCGGCTGGTATTTGTTCATGCCGCTGGCACTTACTGAGATTACACTGTACAATCTGGTCCCGGAACACGATGGTTGCGACATCCCCTGTACCCAAGCTCCGTGCCTGTATTTCTCTCTCACTCCCTCTATCTTGTCTCCATTCCCACTCAAGAGCAAGAGACATCCCTCTCCCACCCCTCAGGATTCATGGCCAAATGTATTATTCGCTGGCATCATGTTGAGGGTAAGGACAAGTCCGGGGTCTCAGTGCTTTCTGGCCCACACTCAGAGCAAGGGCACAGGTTTCTCACATTTACATTTTCTTAAACAGATAGGAATGGAGAAGGAATAAAAATGTAATTAATAAAAAAACTTTGTTAATTTATATACTGAACTCTGTAATCTGAAAATGAAAGTTACAGCTTTTTTAAAGCTATCCATTGGCTATTTTAAAATTGTGTATAAAACTACAGAGAAATTAAAAGTACTATAAAGTAGCATACTCTGAATGAAAAGTGATAAATACATATTAATTTAAAAAACAGAAAACAAAAGGCTCTACTACACAGAAATTTTAAAACTATGTCAATTTTATATCACTATATACCAATGAGGAAACCAAAAGAAAATTTAAAAATCTATGGAAAAAAATCCTATGGATAAGAATCTATAAGACATAAATAAAGCAGAGGAAGATTCTTGATCTTAAATACTTATATTAGTAAACGGAAAAAAAAATGTATTAGGCATCCAAATCAAAAAGTTAAAAAAGAATAATGAACACATTTAAAGAAAGCATAAGGATGAAATGAATAAAGATGAAACATTAGTAAGTAATGAAGTGATGAGTACGGAAGCCAGCTTGGAGTAATGGAGTGAGCTGGAGGTGAGAGGAAGATGAGGAAGTGCAGACAGAGAACAGAAACACTTCCCAGAGCTTGGCTGCGAACAGGAAGCAAGACATCGGGCAGCAGCTAAAAGCGGTTGAGCCTTAGAGAGAGAAACACTCAATATTTTAACAGCAGAGGAAAGGCAAGAATGGGTGCCAATACAAGTCAAATTTATAGGACTGAGTTCCAGGAAACTGAGAGCTCACATCTGGAAATGGTGTTTTTTCCTGAAAATAGTGAGTAAGGAGGTACAGGTATTTGAGATTTGAGGTGAAGACCAATAGCAAATGGAAGGCCAAGATCAGGGAAATAGAGAATTATTAGGTATTTTCAAAGGCCCAGATAACTTGGTAGGAGCTCTGCCCAAAAGTGTGGTTTTCTCCAGTGTGCTTAGAAGTCTAAGTTCAGAAGTAAAGATACTGGACTGATGTAAAATTGGAATTTCCCTGGGTAAGTGGAACAGAAGGAAAATAGGCAGTAAAGGTAGAAGAGACAGCCATTTATTCATTTATTCAAAATGCATTCTTTGAATACCTATTATGTAAGATAATACGTAAATGTTTAAGAGCATAGACTATGTGGCTAACCTGCCTACATTCAAAATCTAGCTCTACCACTTATAGATATATTCTTTGAACAAGTTATTTAACCTTTTTTTTTTTTTTTGCCTCAGTTTTTTAAATCTGGAACTCATGAAGATAATAACCTACCTCATAGAGTTGTTGAGAGGATTAAATGAATTAATTCAAATAAAGGATTTAGAACAGAAAGTTCACTTACGGCCATGATGAAGTAACAATTACCGGAATTGCCCTTCAGCATAAACAACTACAAAACTGGACAAAATATATGCCATGACTCTTTTCGGGCTTTGGAAAACAGATTTTGCATGAATGAACCCTCTGAGGGAAGGAGAACATATAAAGTAAGTTCACCAGCTCTCTGCCTGGGGATAATTTTCTGACTACAGCACAGGTAGGTGGAACCCAAGAAATGTCCAGCAGTCCTGCTGAGCTGAGAAGCCGAGATCAGAGTTGGGAGCTGCTAAAGCAATAGGACCCTGGCTGCCAGGGAAGAGAGTCATGTAGGGGGTCCCCAGAAGTCTGTTGGGCATGTATTCATCTGCTAGGGGCTGCTGTAACAAAGTGTCACAAACTGAGTGGCTTAAATAACAGAAATTTATTCTCTCATGGTTCTAGAGGCTGGAAGTCTGAAATCAGGAGTCAGTAGCCTTCTGAAGGCTATCTGTTCCATGCCTCTCCCATGGCATCCGGTGGTTTGCTGTCAGTCTTTGACATTCCTTGGTAGTAGTTGTATCACCTTGATCTCTTCCTTCATCTTCACATGGCTTTCTCTCCATGTACATGTCTCTGTGTTCAATTTCCCCTTTTTATGAGGACATTCATTATGCTGGATCAAGATGCACCTTCTGACATCATTTTATTTTAATTACCTCTGTAAAGACCCCATTTCCTAATAAAGGTCACATTCTGAAGTATCATTAGGACTTCAATGTATCTTTTGTGGAGAACATGATTTAGCCCATCATAGGGGTTCCCTGTTGGGATTTGTTCAAGAACTGGGTTTCACATGCACAGCTTGAGACTGTTGGAGATTGGCTGCTATGGAATTGAGAGCAGAATGGAAATACTAGAGGTTACCCGGTGCCCCGGTGCCAAGAGTCATCATTCCAGCCAGAGTGGAGAAATCTTATTGTTAGAGCATGTGTTATCTCAGCATTCAGATGAGACACTAGAAAAGCTAGGCTTTTGGAAGAAGGATCATGCCCCAGAATAAAGGCTACTTTAGACTTGCCCTAATGAAGCCTAACATCAAGCCTTGACAAGGGCAAGGAAAGCCTCTGATTAATAGTCTGCCAAAACAAAACAAAACATAACACCTTTTAAAGAAAAATAACATAATCTGGACTCCTTCCAATAGATTATCCATAATATCTAGTCTACAATAAAAAATTACTAGATATGCCAAGAAGCAGGAAAATGTTATTCATAAAAATAAAAGATATCTATGGAAACAGACTCTGAAAAGATCTAGATGTTGAAATTAGCAGACAAGAACTTTAATGCAGGTATAATAAATGTGTTTAAGTTCTTCCTTCCTTCCTTCCTTCCTTCTTCCGAAGCGTAACCCGGAATTAAGGAAGGCGCAAAAAGACGAAGGACCAAAGCAGCTCCTCAACTACTACTAATCCTCTCATTTATCTTCTTCTCTTTCTCTCTTTCTCTTCTTCTTCTTCTTTTTTCTTTCTTCTTCTTCTTCTTTCTTTCTTTCTTTCTTTCTTTCTTTCTTTCTTTCTCTTTTTTCGAGTAGAGGAAACCAGAAAACATTGGAATAAAAGCATGGGTGACTAGAGTGGCCTGAGTTTTGGGCAGAGGCCAGTGGTGACCAGCATGCAAAGCAGGCTGGGGAAAGTCAGCCTAAGGTTTTGAATGAAACAACTACCGTTGTGAAGTCCCATTAGTGCCAGCATCAACTCAGATCCCTAGCGGACAAGGAAGCTAAGTGGCAGCAAGCTGGATGGTTCGGCACCCCAAACCAAAAGGTAGTGAGAGGTTGTTTTTATGCTTCTTAAAAGTAATTACTGACTATGAGAATGAGAATAATAGTGTTTATCATAGTGTTGGTACATAGACTAGTTTGAGAGAGTTTGAAAAAACCGAGGTTAAAGGCAGGTAGGAGGCTACTGAAAAAGTCAGGTGGATGCAGAGAGAGCAGCTGGACTATGGCCCTTTCTTTCTTATTACCAGATCCATGTGCTCTGGCGGCCCTGAATTGTCATCCTGTTTCCAAATGCTATGCATGGGCCTCTACTCTCACCAAGGACAGCTGTCTTCTCGTGTACCCAGCTTATGGGGGCTTTCAGTCCTTAAAAGAAAGTGTTTGAGTCTTTTGTAAAGTGAGAAGGAAGGTAAGAGGTGCTTGCGTCATGCTCTGCTAAGAAAAGGTTGTTGGTATCCTGAAGTATTAGGAAATAAGATCCCTCATTCATTTCACAAACATGCTGTCTTCCTCAACAGGACCTGCCACCAGGCTCAGTTTGAATAGATGAGTGCAGTGGTCAAGCTATACTCAGAATCACAACTCCTTTCTATCCTTGGCTCCAAGCAAATAGAAAATCTTAATGGGAAGTGGAAACTCTTTTTTATAAGAGAATTCTAGACTAAAAATATATCTAAAGTGAAGAATTCACTGGAGGGTTTTAATGGCAGGTTGCAGAAGGCAGAAGTAAGAGTCCATGAACTCGAAGACTGAGCCATAAAAATTATCCAATCTGAAGAGAGAGAAAAAAAATTGAAACCAAATACACAGAACCTTAGTAATCCATGGGAAAATATAAAACTGTCTAATATACATGTAATTAGAATCATTAAAGAAAAGAAAAAATAGACAAAACTTTCCCAAAGTTTGTGAAACACATCAACCTACAGCTCTAAGAAGTTTAGCAAACCCCCAAGCAAAGAAAGTCACACCTATGCACATTGTAGCCAAATTTCTGAAAATTGCAAAATGATCTAGAGAAAAACAGCGTGTTACAGACAGGAGGACAATGACACAAATAATGGCTGAGTTCTCATCAGAATCAGTGGAGGCCAGGAGATAAAAGATGACAAACGAAGTAACTATTAACTCGGAATTCCATATCGAGCAAAAATACCCTTTACAAATAAGGGTGAAATAAAGACATTTTGAGATAAACAAAAGTTGAGAGAATTTGTTACCAATAAACCTACACAACAAGAAATACTAAAGGAAGCTTTTCAGGCTAAGGAAATAATGATAACCTGATGGAAACTCAGATCTACAGGAAGAAATGGCAAGTTCTAGACTTACCTCCATTTGTCTTCTGCTTCCTTCAAGCCTTCAATAACTTTTTCTCCCCAAGTAGCCTTAAATACATCTGTTAGGAAATTTTTGTGTCTCAAGCCCCTGCAGAGATCCAAGCAGGCCACAGGAAGAGTGGAGGACTTGGGCCCAACTACCCCAGACTGCTGATGCCACTTTTTGCCCTTTTGGCAACTAATTTGGGAAGGTTCCCCTGGTCACGCTGCAGAAAAAAAAAAAAAAAATCAGCTCAGGTGAACCTGGCAAACCTCTCTCTGAGAAGGAGTTAAGATTTTGATAAAGAATATGACAAGAGAAGGGAGCTTTTTCTGATAACCAGAAGCTCTTCAAACTGAACTTCCTGGGGAAGCCTTGGGCAAAAGCGACCTGGCAGAGAATATTCCAGAGCAGTGGTCCACAGATGGGAGACCAAGAAAAATCACTAGGCTGCAAGGAGCAAATAAAACTTCCATTTTTATTTACCAATTAAATCTTAAAAAAATTTTTTTTATTTTAGTGCATTTGATACTTAATATGGTAGTACAGCAGTACTTATATATAATACATAAACAAACAAACATATATTGGGGTACATGTACAAAATTTTAATGAAAAGCATGCGCAAACAAAATAATACTTGATGATTAACCCCAAAAGATTTGTGTAACTCTGCCGACAAATTGCTTTACAAATTTTATCTCAGGAGTCACACCATTGGTGTATTCTACAGGTTTCTGATATGGGTCTGTGAATTAGCTATACCATGATCCTCTAGAAAGTAGTTTAAAAATAAAGATTCCCAGATACCATGCCCATAGGTTCTGACTTGAAGGTCTGCGGTGGGAAAGCAGATATTTGAGTGTATCTTTAAAGAATCAGAACAAAACTCCATGAGTTTTAGTGCACAACTGGCCTATAAGCCATGGTAAGTACAGTAAATGAGGATTGGCCCTCTCCTAACAAGCTTCAGAGGATGCAAGATAAAGAGGGAATTTTACGATGAAGTGGGAGAATTGTACAGATGTTCTGCCCAACTGGGAGAGGCTGGGCAAAGGGTTAAAACAGAAGATACAATTAGCCAACCTGAGGGTGCCTTTCAGTGGTCCCAGCAGAGACTCTTGCAAGAGGGAGCAAGACCACTCACCATTACTCTCTTAGCTCCTGATTCCTCAGAGAAGTCAGTGACGCTACCACTCTTATCGACCTAAAGCAAGGTGGACCAGATGACCCCACAGGGTCTCTTCAAGCTGTTTGCTCCTTCTCAGCCCCACTACCCACGCCATTTCAGACCTTTATAATCTCACAGCGGAATAGTTAATAATCACCTCTTTCTCCAACAAGTCAACAGCATGAGGGCAAGGAGATTTAAGAGAAATAACAAATGGATGCAGTGTGTGGACCCCGTTTGGCTCCTAATTCAAATAAATCAACTTTAAAAAGTTATTTTTGAAGCAACCAGAAAATTCTGACTATGGACTGATGGTACTAAGGAACCATTACTTATTTTTGAAGGTGCATGAATGGTTCTGAAGCTATATAAGAAAAATTCATTCAAAAATGCATACATTGAAGTATGCATGTGGGGGAAATGACATGATGCCTGGGGTTTATTTAAAATACTTTAACAGAAACAAATAAAATAAAAGGAATTTAAAAAAAGAAGAAAAGAAAGAAAGAAGGACAGATGAAACAAGTGTGGCAAAATCGTGATAATGTTGAATCTGGGTGATGGGCTTTACGAGGAGTTCATTATATTATTCCACTTTTATATATCTTTGTATATCTTAAAATTTTTTCATTTCAAAAAGTTTCCAACGAAGAACTAAAAGAACTGTTTTACAAGTATCAGCACATTGTCTTAATGAATGTGTGGCAAGCATCATTCTAAAAAACAAGATATAGTGGCAAACAAGGGTAGAGGATTCTGCTCACAGAAGCTACATGCGGGAGGAACGGGACATGGGCCATGACAAGTAAACAAGGAAGATGATATCAGATGGTGGTAAATGCTATGAAAAATAAACTTCAAATGGGAGTGGCCAAGGAAGACCACTAAGAGGCAGTATTTGAGCGGGAGCAGCACATGCAAAAGCCTGTTCCCTCTGGAAGCAGATGGGAGGCAGTGAGGCAGAACGTGGAAGGAGATGGGTCAGAGAAGCAGACAGTGGTCAGATTATTTAGGATCTTTGCTGGCTGCAAGGAGAGCTTGGCTAGAAAAATGGAGTCCCATGGTAGGCAGGAATAATACATTTAGGAAAACTCTTGCTTGCAGTAACCTGAAAGGCAGACCAGGAATATACTAAACCATGGCTCTAAGGGAAACTGTAGGGAAAGAAGCAGAATGTTCGTGCATGTTGGTTGCTCTCCAGTGCTTGTAGCAACACCGGAAAAAAATGACAAGTTTCCAAGAAGAAATGAAAGAAAATAAGGGGAATCTAAAAATTTGTGTTTTCTTGGATATAAGTAAGCTGACTGTTTCTATGTCCTAAATTACAGGAAATAAGACTGGAAAGACTTCAGCCAATAATGGCTCATTATTCAAAATTCTCTTACCAAGGGATTTGGTCCTGTTGCAAACATCAAATTAAGAGTGTTGCCTTTCACACCCAAGCTCTTTCACATGAGCCCAAGGTAACCAACAGGAAGCTGATGAGGAGGCTTGGATTTGAGGAAGAAAAAATTAATAATAACAATAACAATAATAAAAGCAGATTTGACAACTGTGTCTAGGAGAGAATTTAGCTTTCGTTACTAGCATGAGGAATGGATTGGAAAGGCTGTTTTTGAAGAAATTGAATTGTCAAAAAGCCCATGAACCTGGCCTAATAAAGTCTTGGACTGTTGGAACCTAAAACCACACTCAGTCCCCCAAAACTTGCACAAGTGGAAATCAGGCTGGCGGTGCAAGCCGTTGCATCCCAAGAGAGGCCCAACTCCCAGGATCGACTTCAGATGTAGCCGGGACAGATAACGGTCAAGGAAGGATTTCCTAGAGTCTGGAACCAGGGACTTCAGAGAACAATAGACAAGGGAATTCCTCCAAGACCGAAGATCCAGGGTCTAATTAAGGAACTTTCTCTATTACCAGGGCAGGAGGTCTTCACACATACCTGGGTACCATTACTATAGTCTAAGGACTTATGTGGGCCCGTTTCTCCCATTGCCAAAAGGGGATTTTTATTGTAAAGGGGGCTGTAGTGGATTGGATAGCATCTTCCAAAAATTCACATCCATTGTAACCTCAGAATATGAGCTTTCTTAGAAATGGGGTCTTTGCAGATATAATTAAGGTAGGGATTGAAATGAGATTATACCGGATTACAGTGGGCCCTAAATCCAATGAGTGTCCTTAAAAAAGACAGAAAACAACACACAGAGACACACAGGAAAGAAGGTCATGTAAAGACAAGAGACAGAGAAGCTGCCACAAGCCAGGGAGTGCCAGGAGCCACCAGGAGCTGGAGGGGACAAGGAAACATTCTCCCCTAGAGTCTCCTGAGAGACTGTGGCCCTACCAACAACTTGGTCTCGAATTTCTGTGAGAGAATACATTTCTGTTGTTTTAAGCCACCAAGCAGTGGTTATTTGTCACGGCAGCCTTAGGAAATGAATGCAGGGCGATGCTGCCTCTTAAAAGTCTCTGCCCAACAATGATATGATTGACTCCTGCTCACGTATGATTGTCAGAAATCGGTCACTGGCTGCACCTAACTGCAAGGGCAATGGAATCCGACTTAAATTATACCAAGGAAAAAGAGAAAACTGATTACTGCAGAAAGAGGTTTTACAGAATGTTTTGACATGGTATAGCATGGGCTGTTATTCATTTTAGTCACATAACCAGTGGATGGGAGTCGGGTACAAATAACTTCAATTTAGTTCACAGAGCTAATTGGAAAACTGCACATCACCCCAAAATCCTGAATTTTGAAACCGGTGCAATGACAGGATGGAATTTGAGGTTAGTTCTCTTCGAGAGTAAGTATGGTCTATGTGCAGGAAGTAGAGTTTGAACAGATATTTGGGGACTATAAAAACAGATTGTGGCAGAAACTGATAATTCTTTACCAAATGTCAATCTCTCCTTCCTCTGAACATAGCTGGAATACATTTCTCAGTCTCTCTCACAGTTAGATGTGGCTATATGACTAGTACAATCCAATGGAATGAAAGCAGGAACCATACATATTATTACTGGGCAAACCCCCTTTAAACTCTCTCTCTCCTTCTCGCGTGTCAATGAAGATGATGACAAGGCCTCCAGGAAGAGCAGAACCACAGGATGTAGAGAATAGCCACCTGTCGACCACAAACATTCACCTTGGACAGTTAAAGGAGGGAGAAACAAACTTCTATATTTGAGCCATTGCATATTTTGGATCCATTTGTTATAGCAGCTAGCATTAACCGATGTGCCCAGTGGAAGAGACAGGCATGGACATGTATAGACAAGACTTCTGATATGGTGTGATAAGTTGGAGATGTCTAATAGACATTAAAATGTTAAGTGTCAACTAAGCAGTTGAGTCTAGCCCTCAGTGGAAAACTCAAGACTGGAGTAAAAAATTGTGAGTCATTAGCACATACTAAAAGCAACAGAAGTAGATGCGATGCCAAAGGAGGAAGTACCTATCAAGGTGAGAGGATCAAGGAAGCATTCAGAGATAGTCTAAATAATATCCAAAGTTCCAGCAGAAGAAGATGAAGGAGCCAGTCAGTGAGACTGAGAAGCAGCAGCATATGGGGTAGGAGAAACCAGGAGAGTATTTCCAAATGGACCCAGTTATGTAGAAAGCTGTTGAGATATCGAGATTGGGACAGCAAAGCAGCCACTGTGTTTTGGAAGATGGAGCCACTGATAAGCTAAGCAAGACAATTCCAATGGAATTGCAAAAGAAATAAAAGAAATGAACTCAGATTGGAAAATGCTATAAAGAAAATGAAGAAGGCAGCCCTTTCTAGAATTTTGCTGTCCAAAAGAAGAGGATTTGTATGGTAACTAAAGGGGGACATGGGACAGGAAAAGTTTTGTTAGAAGAGATGTTTGTAAACTGATGAGAATAATCTGGATGAGAGGAAGAAATGGATGCAGCAGAGAGGAGAGATAAGTGCAGGAGGAAAGAGCTTAGAAAGACAGAGAAATGAGACCCGGAGCCCAAGAGCTGACCTTTGCGAGGAGGATGGGCACATAAACCACCAGACATGTCGCACTGGGTCTCACTTTATTGGGCTTCTTGGCGGTAAGAATTAAAGATGGCCTCTGTCTCCTGAAAGCAGGCTGGCAGAGCCCCGGGCTATTGTTTTTGGTGACTGTGTTTTGTTGTTGTCCTTGATCCCATAGAAATTGAATTTAAATGTTACAGCTTGGACTCAGGAATTAAGCGAAAGGTAAAGTACCAGTGCTTGGAATGGACTGGTAAGGACGAATGCTAACTGGAAAGAGATTTCTGAGAATATGGTAAATACCAGTCAAGTCCAATTTGTGAGGTCCAGCCACTCCCACCCCCCACCCTGCTCCTGTTTCCCAAATAAGGGTTTATTACAGGAAGTCCTTTCCTTATTCTGCCCATCAGCCCAACCATCATGCATGCATTTCTCCTCTCTCTCCACCTAGTGTCACTAGAAGCTCACTCTAAACAGAGAACTACACTGATCCAGGTGGAGGGAGAAACTCAAAGCGAAATGCCATTTTTTTGATGAAGCGCCAACAGGTAATATGGAGCCAGAAGTATTTTTTGCTCCGAGAATCTTTACGGTTGGTAAGAGTCATAGAATCAGAAGTTTAGTGTCAGGAAGGGTCTTCGAAACCATTTAGCTGCATTCATTTGAGATGGCTGGAGGTGCCAAGAGGCAAGATCTGACTTAAGATCACTTCCAATCAAATCATCCTCGGACCCAAATGCCCAAGGGATTGGTTAGTCCCCTGCCTCCCAGAGAATTCAAATGTTAACTTGAGCATTCAGGGGTTGACCAGCCAGAAGGGGGCTGTGGAGGGTTTCAGGGCAGACACCAGGCTCCCTTGCTGCATTAGAAGGGGAGTTCTTTCTATTCAGAGGCAGGAACTGACTTTAGCAACCTTCCTTGTGGCTTTTCTAGGCTCTCGGAAGGTTCTTAGCAGACAAGAGTTGTCCTATTTCCTCTGGCCTCCCAGAGTCACCTCTCGGGCCCTCAGTGAACTGGACTGGGACACTCTGAGCTCCTCTGCAACCCCTCCTTGGCCTGCCTGCTTCTTTCCCAGTGTCAGAGTTTTTGAGGAGCTGGATTCCATCTGAGGTTGATCTTTCTTCAGTAAGATGAGGCTCATTGGATACCTGGGGTTTAGACTGACTGACAGCAGTTTCCAATCCAGCCTTTTGAAGATGAGAGAAGTTGTATTTGACATGGCTAGATGGTCAGTGTGGGGAAAGGTGGTGGTGGGGGGAGGGTCAGGATAGAAATATTGACTTGGGAGAACTTCTGGAACGTCCAACTGAACTTTGTCCCAAGTAGTAAAGGCACTTTTTCTCTGACATAAATCTGGACTACATCCTCCCCTTACCCAGCTAGATCTGGAATAGCAGGGGACCTAAAGGAACCAAAGCCTCTCACAAGAGGATGCGCTTGCCCAGTCACTTTCCAGACCCGGCTGAGCAGCAGAAGCACCTGCAGCCAGTGACCACTAGGTGGCAACAGAGTCGCGGTGTTGCCTAAGGAGGAAGCTCTACTCCAGACCGCCAGGTTCCTTGGTCCCGGCTTTGGGGGCTTCTGCCCCGAAATGAATGTCTCGGCCATCAGGTCCCCTCCCAAGCCAGCCCCAAGCCTGTGCCCCACTTATAACTTTCATTTTTATAGTACGTTTATAGCACATGGCTGATTATGTGCTTTAGTTCAGTTGATGATTGTCCTGGGAGTAGAAGCGGCAGGCATTACTGTACCCAATTTTATAGTTGAGGAAATGGAAACTTGGAGCAATTTTGAGTTGTAAGCAAGGACACACAGTAAATGGCAGACCTGACCTCAGACCAAGGTACTGTTGGCTCTGAACCCCAGGTTCTTTCTGTCAGACCCCAACTGCCCCTCTTCTTTAGGGGTCGCCCAGCACCACAGCCCTCATGCTATTTCAAATCAAAGCAGAGCCTGGGTACTTGATTTCATGGGTCCATATGTTGCACCCTGATGGTGCCCATCTGGTCTTCAGAATGCTGCCATGCCCTACAGCCAGGGCCCAGCTCTGCCTCATGGGAAATGAGGGAACACAGAGAAGCAGGCAGTGCCAGCCAGCCTGGTTATGGGCACAACTACACCCGGGAATGGGAGAACAGGAAGGACTCTGCCAGAGGAAGTGCACAGCTGGTCTCCGCTCTCCAGACTTGCCCAGGTGTGAGTGGTAGAGGAAGGTGGGGGTGTGGCTAAGATTTGACTTAGGTATGCCCTGGAAAAGGTTATTGAGAATAAAGAAAATGCTCTAGTACCCAAGTTTCCAGCAAATTCTGGGTAAGCATGTGAACGAGACAGAAAAGAAAAGATAGATGTTTCAATTCAACACGAGACTTCCTTATGGTAAGGAAGTAGAAATTGTCAGACCTGGGTGGGTGGGGCCCAGAAAAAGAGAAGACATCTCCTTGGCACGCAGCATGGCAGAGAAGAAAGAACGGAGCTGTTGGAATTCAAAGTCTCAGCTTCAAGTCCCACCGTCACCACTAACAGCTGCAGAGTCGCAGTCTGAGTTTACCTATCTGTAAAATGAGGCCGGTGCTCAGCACCTCGCAGGAGTTGATGGTGAAAGCGAAAGTAAAGGGACACTTCTGAGTGTCCTGTAAATAGATCCTCTGGTGAGCTGGGTGTGTTGTGTGCTCCCACTCCGAATCAGAACTGGAAAAAGAGCCCCCTCCCTTGGGTCTGGAGCACATGTGGACAAAGGCAATGATTTCCCCATTGTTGTCTGGCCCCAGGGAGTCCACGAGGGTGGTAGATTTGGGGGCTGTGTGCCAGGCTGCTGCATCTCTGCACCCCACCTCCCTGGGGAGATGCAGAACGGGGCGCAGCCAGCCGGCATACAGTTGGGAGCGGCTGAAAGCAGTGGCTTTGCTATTCATGTAGTCAGTAAATAAATAAAGGAGGGCTTAAGCTTAGTGTACAGCAATCAGTTTAGAACTACAGGGTAATTAGCGCTGCAGGGGGCTGCAGGGCTGAGAGTCAGGTTTAAATGAGTGAGTTCACTTTCACTGAGGCACCCCCAGAGAGCAGAAAACACAGCCCAGGGAGGAGCCCCCTCTCCTGCAAGCCCAAAAGAGCCAGGGGTTCAGAGTGGGGATGGTGGGCCCAGAACCACAGAGAAAGCTGGGGGACAGCTGCCCATCTTGTCAGGGGCCAGGTGTCTACAAACACGCGCGCACACACACACACACACACTCACACACGCGCACGCACACACGCACACCCAGCAATGCCCAGGCAGCACCCTGCCTGTTATGTGCACTGTTCTGTGCTAGCTGCTCCTTGCTTTGCACATGACAAGCATAGTTCAGGTGTCTCTATGAACTAATATGGGCACAAGTGAGGAGAGGCAGGAGCACCTCCACTGTGGCCTCTGTGCGGCTGGTGACACACATGCACACAGAGGTGCCTGGGCAGGCACATGATATGCACTTACTTACTGGGTTTCACCCGTCCTTGTCCATGGCAACCTCAGCCCCAGATGCTAATTGCCTTTCTCCTTCCCTCCTTCTCCACCTCTTCTTCTCCATTTATTCAACAAAATTTATTGGGTGCCTGCTGTGTACCAGACAGCACTAGGCTCTGGGAATAGATAATAAGATATTCAACCCACAATTCTTGCCCGCAAGGAGCTTAAAGTCGGGTTAATGGTAACAGTTAAGAAAGCAGGTAATTATGTGTATGACAGCAAATAGGACCCTAGAGGCTCTGCACAAGAGGGCACCAAATCCAGTTCAGTGGCCAGGGAAGGTTTCCTGAGAGAGGTAAGGTTTGAGCTGAGACCCGAATGAGAAGTTGAGAGAGCCAGACAGCAGGGAGGGGAGCGCGTGTGTTGGTACATTTCCCACAAGAGGATACGGCATGTGCAAAGAAAGGTCCACAGGGTGACTGAGCTCTGTGTGTTCCAGAAATCATCTGTGGTCCAGGTATCCAGAGCACAGAGTAGGGGGTGTCCAAGGATCACGGGAGTGATCCCAAGATGAGGCTACGTGCTAAGGAGCTTAAATTCCATCCTAAGAATAAACAGGGGCCACCAGGGCCTTTAGTCAAAGGAATGACATGATGTTATTTGCATTTTTGGAAAATCCCTCTGGCTGCACAGAAGAAGCAGAGCTGGAACAGAGGTAGGCAGAGCAGCTGGGGTCAGTGCTCCTGTCCTCTTGGCTGCTGGCAGGTACGGTAGGCCGATCCCCCCTCCGCCCCCCGCAGCCAGGTGGGGAGGCCTGGTAACATCCAGGCGGATGAGGAAAGCCTTGGACTTAGTTCCACATCTCTCTCCTTACACCTAGCTCAAGCCTTCAGCAAGTTTCTGCTGGCTCTCACCTTGGCAAGAGGGGAAACCCTCAGAGCACCTGGAGGGAGAGCTGTTAAGGCCGATTTGATGTGGCCTGGGTGACCACCTGAACCCAAACAGCCCAGGCCAGGAGTGTCGTGCATGTAGTTGGGGAGGGGGTCTCCATCTAATGTCCCTGGAGACACATTCAGGAGGAATAATACAGCCCCGCCCCCGGCTGCCCGGCCCCTCTTCTGGCCCCAGCTGAGGGCCTTCGTGGCAAGCCCTGTCCCGGAGGAGGTTGCCCACTGCTGCAGGGCTGGGGCAGAGGGCACCTTTGGCCTGGGCTCAGGAAGGAGGGGGATGGAGTCAGGCCTTGAGTGTTCTCAGGCTGGCCCGGCCAGGGCCCCTTTCTCTCCATGAGATCATATCTGGGTCAAAGAGCATGTAAAGCAGGCAGACCCCAGCGGCCACACAAAGCCCATTCAGCCCGGCCCCTATTCACTCACCTCCTCTCCCCCAGAGCCCGCGCCACAGCGACCCCAGCGCAGCGCCTAAGCCCCAGCTTTGATGTCCAAGAACAGAAAACGGCGATTAAATGTTGTTTTAAAGAGGGAGTGCTCACTGCCCTCCCATCTGTCAAGAGAAAGCTGAGGCCTGAGTGGGGAGAGAGTGCGGGGGAGGGGCGCGGTGGCCTGGCGGGGGAGGGATACCCACAGAGTGTGGTGGGGTGAGGCTTGGGGAATGAGCAGGACCCAGAGAAGAAAGGGATGGATGGATGGATGGACGAACTGGAAGAATGGGGACAGGCTCAAAATCAAACCAAATATATTTTCGGCAAAGGACTGTTTTCCAAGATGAGAAATATGGGGGAAAGGAAAAGAATGTGGGACAGAGACACAAAAGCAAAAAGCAAAAACAAACAAACAAACAAACAAACAAAAAAAACAAAAAAAATCTCGAGACATAATGAGAAGGGGAGAGGAGTGGAGAGACAAAGATTGGGTGAGGGAAAAGAAAGATGAAGGGAAGGAAAACAGAAGCTAAGAGAAGAGCAGAGAGACAGGAGGGAAGACAGACAGACTGACAGACAGACAGAAAAGCCACCCCCAGGTTGGAGGAGCTGGGAGAGCGCTGTGCGTGCGGGGCGCTCATCTTCCTGGGCATGGTGTCCAGGGCACGAAGTGTGACTCCAGGTGGTTCTCAACTCAGAAGCCCCAAGGCCACATGGACCCTGGACCTCGCACCTGGGGAGCACAGGAGAGGAAGGGCTACTCTTTCAAGCCACACCCAGAGCAGGCAGGTGTGGTAAAAAAACAGGCCGTCCTTGCAAGCTCGGGTGCCAGGGGGGTGCGTTACACAGCAGTGGCTCCCAGTAACTCCCAATAACGTGGGAAGTCAGGCTACCCAACTTGGCATTGGTTTCCCATCCAGGAGAGTCCCCTGCAGTGAACACAGCTGTGTGTCCAGGTCTTGGTGAGGAGATGGATTAGTCAGAGCAGGGCAGGTAGGATGGCTTCGGAGAGAGGCGCCGGGCCAGCACATGTAGGATTGGTTGGAATCGGTTTTCTAGGTCTGGACAAGCAGGGCAACGCTCCCAGCCCCAGCGACAGGAAAGAAGAAAGGCCTAGGGAAGAAGCTGTGGTCCAGAGGTAGGGCGAGGGAACAGAAGGGAGTCTCGCCCACCAGGTTTTATGGAAATGCTTTTTTCTAATGGTGATGCGGGGCTTGCACGCCCACCTCCCGCCTGTTCCCATCTTCCTCCATGGGGCCCGGCTGCCACAGACCCAGGGATCATAAATTGGGTGGCAGCTTCTTATTGAGAAATTCCTGAAGCTTGTTTATTAGCTGCTAGGAAGAAAGTGAAAATGTCTCTATGATAAAGACCAGACAGGAGAGCATGCTGCCTCTGGAGTCCTCGCAAAACCAACCTGATTTGTTGCCGGGAGGTCTGGGTAAAAGTCCAGGCTCTGCCACTCACCCTGGGTGCAAGTTCGGACTCTGCCACTCACCCGCTGTGTGGCCCTGAGCCAGCAATAACGCAAGCACGTGGTGGCTGACTAGAATGCCACCTCCCTGAGGACAGGAGTTCACCTGGTGTCCCCACGATATTCCCAAGGCCTACAACAGTAACTGGCCCATGTTGAAAGCGTAAATGAACAAGTGCCTACTTCACACATTGTACCAAGGATGAAACGACAGTGTATTTAACATGCTTTTTTAAACTAATAGGTCTTAGAAAAATGTGTTATGGAGTGGGTATGGGCCTAGAAAATATGGCACAAAAGTACCACATAAATTAGGCTGGTGTGTGTAATCTAGAACTTTCTCTTCCTCCACCCTCAGACAGAAATCTCAGTTCCTCTACAGCATTCCCCACCCAAGAAAAGGCAGAAAAGACAAACTAGTTTTTTTAAAAAGGGGGACACTTTGAGCCAGAGACAACTGAATTAACTTTATTCTCTTCTAACTGCAGATTCAAGGTATACAACTGAACATTGCTATTTTTCTTATGAGACTTATAAATAAAAATACAAAAAATGTTCACTACAAAAAAATCTACTGTTAGTAGGATGTAAAAAATATTCTCTTTGCTATAGAAGGCACAAACTTCACTTAGTGACACATGGAGAGAGAAAAAAACCTGCAGCAGTAAATTCATTTTTCTTTTTTTTTTTTCTTTTAAATCTTGTCAGAACACTGAAATTACAAAGAAACGCATCAATCTACACGAAACGAAGGCAGATGCGGAAAGCTGCAACCAGGACCGCACAATTTCGAGTGAACTGCTTCGGGACTAGAACAGATAGGACTGGCAAGCACAACTTGGGGGGTCGCCGGGCTGGGTCAGGGGCAGGGGGGGCAAGAGGAAGAGAGCAAGTGAGAGAGAATGGAACAAACGGAAATGAGAGGGGAGAGAGGGGCAGAGAGAAGAGGGATGGAGGGCTGGGGTGGGGTGGAGCGAGGGAGAGAAGGGGAGAGTTGGAGGGGCAGATGTGAGGGGGGAGAGGGTGTGGGGGAGAGAGGAAGGGAGAGAGGGAGAGAGGGAGGGAGGCGAAGGGGGGGAGAGGGGGAGAGAGAGAGAGAGAGAGAGAGATTTGTACAAAAAAGTAACCAGTAAAATTGAAGAAACAAAATTGGGCAACCTCCTAAAATCAGGCTAAGAGGAGGTGCTGAGGTAGACATGAACTAGAACATCAGTTAATTAAAAACACTATTCTGTAATACAGAGCAATCGGACTGGCACTTGTGCTGTCACAACACAAGACGAGCCACAAAAGCAGACGCAGAACAGAACGAAACGTGACACCCAAACCGAAAGGCCTGGTTTGCTTGGTCCAGCAGGGCAGCAGGGCCCTCAGTGCTATAATTTACATACGTACACATATATATCTCTCTTTATATATACGGGTCGGACGCCATGGTGCACCACCACGGCTTCTTAACCTTTCAAAGATCATGCATAACACTATGTGAACAAACTCTAGGACACACACCAGGAGGCTGGTACCCTGTCTGCAAAGTGGGGCGCCAAGGACTCAGGGAAGCGGGGCTGCTGGCTAACAGGCCTGCAAGGTCCGCATCCCTCTCTCCCCACCCTTTTCCCCTGACCCGAGCTCCCCGGTCTGTTTCCCACACCTCTCCTGGACGGCTCTGCTTTTCCCTCCACCCATTAGATCCTCTATGGAGGGTTAGTCTGGGTTTTTTTCCTTCCTACTGAAATATCCAGGTAAGTGCTGCCATGAAGCTCCAGGACGAAGGAAACAAGACAGGAGGGGAGGAAAGATGCAGCATAGGCCCAGGAAAAGTGAACACACGGTCTGATCATTTTCCACTTTTCTGTCTTACATCCAGTGCCCCTAGCTTTTACTCTTGCAAGGAACTGGCCACAAATTTTCCCCCAGCCACCCCCATGGACGGAGTCCAAAAGCCACCCTCACTGCTGCTCACTCCCTGGAAGGAGGCAGGCCAAACGACCCCCCGCCACCAGGGCCTCGACACCCCAGTAGCCAGCTGTACCAATAGTACCCATAGCATCCAGAAGGGTCCCATACACTTGTGAAAACGTTGCAGCAGTTTTTTATCTAAACATGGAAAAATTGTTCAGGCACAAAGATTAAACAAGCCCACATTGCATCCCTGGATTGTACTGAATCACTGGGTCCCCCAGCCTTCCTACCCACCCCTACACCCCAGATCTACTTTCCCCATATCCGTGGCCTCCTCCAAAGCAGCCCAAAGCAGCAATGATATTTACTATTTTATATCTCTCTCTTGCTATATATATATCTCTCTATATATATTTGTCTATCCTATATACACATAGGATTTTAATGCTTTGAATGAGTGAAGGAGTGAACAGGGAAAAAACACATGAGTGAGGGATAAATGTCACCAAAAGCATCAAAGGACACACCTGTAGGAGCTGGACACAGGGGAGCAACTTTTAACCAACTTGGACTCTGCAGACTGGAGAGGTTTCGTGATGTTGGATAAGGCAGGAGCGAGCAGGGTTGTCAGCAGTACCCCAGCTAAGGGCAGCGGGGTGGCCAACGGGCCAGACGGCAGAAAGAAGAGGGGAGTTAAAACCACTCAGATCTCACCTGAGGGAGAGCGGCCTCCGAGCTCCGAATCTCCCCAGCCCCCTTTGTCCATACACATCTAAAGCCTCCGGATAACTGGCCTCGCCTTGGCGGGGAGGCCCGGCCCAGAAGACCTTGGCAAAGTCAAGATTATCTTGTCTTTGTGAGTAGGAAGCTGAGGAGGAGGCATGTTGGGTGTCTGGGGCTTCGTAGACGTTGGAGGGGACAGCAAAGCAAGGACGGCTGTAGGAGTCTCCCGTCCAGCATCCTGCAGACACCGCGTGCCCTGACCCTCCCTCCCTGCCGTCCTACTAGGGCCCCTCAGGGACGGTGGCGGCAGACAGGTGCTGACTCAGTACCATCCGATGCTGCACCAGCAGGTTACAACAACACTGCATGATTTAACACACAACCACATACAAATAGCACACGTGCATACACACATACCAAGGGATATTTTGTTGGTGGTAGCGGTGGGGTTTTTTGTTTTTTTGTTTTTTTGTCTTTTCTTTTTCCTATTCACATTACAAAAGGAAAGGGCAAGGTCCTGTGGAACTGACGAAGGGACTAACAAACATTACAAAAATATTACAATTTGTAAATATTAGCTCAACCCTCTCGGCTTTTATGAACAGGGGAGGAAACCCAAGCTGTGCGGGACGGGCGGGGAGAAGTGAGAGGTGTCGGCTAGGTCTCTGGAATAGGTTTTTTTTTTTTTCCTTCCCCATCAAAATTGAATGACATCTTGCTCTTAAAATACTGTTTTCTGGGATTTAGAGATCCCCTGAGGGCCAGCCAGTCCCCCTTTCTTCCCAGAGTGGAGGAGGAGGCAATAGTGCATAATGATTTCTTACAGACTGCTCCTCCCCCACGAGATTCACTCTTTTCACATTATAAACACCACAACTGTTCTAGTCATGCATTTCAAGTTTAACTTTTTTCCTTTCCAAAGCACTAAGTCATTATTATAGTTGCAAAATAGCATCCTCCCTACTTTACCATCCCCAGTGAACAGTCCCCCCAATTCATGTACCCCCAACAACACAACTTTTAAGGCCTTCAGATTTGGCGAGCGAGATTGCAGGGGAGGGCAGGAGGGATGGGGCTAAGGGACAGGGGGTGGTCACAGCAGCACCCGTCCCTCCAACTTCCCTATACTCCTCACAAAAACCCTTCTCCCCAAAACCGCTTCCCTAAACCACTTTTAAAAACCTAAGATAAAAAACGCAGCCACGACTTTCTCAGAGAGAGAAAGGAAAGAAAAAAAAAAAAACTCTTACAAATAAAGCATGAGATGAAACAGAGGGCCCATCCCACAGTGAACACAAATATTACAAATGTGCTTTCCAAAATTCGGGGAGGGGGGGTGGTTGGGAAGAATGGGGAAGCAGAGCAGCAGAATGGGAGGCAGAATGGGGACAAAAGAACTGGACAAACATAAGAGGTAGCTTTCAGAAAAAAACAGCCCCACCCCAACGCAACGCAACCCAAGACTGGCACATCCCTCACCAGCCAAGAAAATAGACCAATTTTGGCAATAATGCACACAGAGGTGGGGCCACACGGCTGCAAGGATCTGAGTAACACAGGCCCCCAGACTCAAGTGACCCAGCCAATTTTAAGAAAGGGAGAATCTTGTCCAGAGTGTTTTAGGCTGACTCGATGCTGGGCATGATGAGTTCATGTTCTGGGCAGAGCCGACAGCGACTCCAGAGTGCCCCCAATACACCGTCTCCCCACCCAGCACATTCAGATCCTGAGTACTCAATCCTTCTGGACAGCTTCTTCCAGCTGGGAGGCTAATCGCTTAAAGATGGGGAGGGCCTTGGCCAGCTGAAGTCTACTAAACCAACTATTAATTTACACACGAAACAAAAAAGCACATCTTTCCCATTCCTCCAACCCCCAACCAAAAAAAAAAAAAAAAAAAGAGATACAGGGGTTAAAAAGCTTATGAGGTCACAAAAAACTGAGGTAATTCAAGTACAATGTGCTAACAGGGGAACAGGGACACAGAAAAAGCAAAACATAACAACACAAGGCCAAAGAGCTTTCCACAACTCTTCATCCTGCTCCTCCTCCTTCTCCCTGTGGCCTGGCGCGGCGGGGGGGGGGGGGGGGGGGGGCGCGGAGGTGCTGTGCAGCTCCCTGGACCTGGGTACCTGGGTTTTCTGCCGAGCTCAACAAGTCTGGGATGTTCAAAGGAGTCCCAGAAAGACTCAACAGCACCTTCCCCTGGCCAGCTACCCTGACCCCTTCTCTAGGTGGAGGGTATGTCTGGAGAAGGACAACCCACATCCCACACTCGGAGGATGAACCCTTTCATGGATTCCTTCTCCTAGAGGCTGATCGGGGTGGTGCGGATTTGTGTTTGTTCAGTGGGATCATATGTACTTAGTTGTTACATTGTTTCATTTGGGAAGCAAAAGCAACCTAGCAGTAATCTCGCTCATGACAGGGCTTGAGAGGGGTATTTCATTTCTACTGTTTTGTGTTCTCAGGAGCTAAGGGTGGGGAGTCCAGGCTCTGGGGTCAGACACAGCTTCCCCACTAGAGAGCGGGAGCTGGAGGGAGACCCTGCCCAATTCGTGAGGGCTTGGTGTCCCCTGGACTTAGAGGAAAGGTGTCAAGGGGAGGCAGGGACAAGGAGCTGGGGAAGATGGCAAGAGCTGCGGGGCTCCCGAAGACGGTGAGGGGACACCCAGATGTGGCAGAGCAAAGGAAAGCAACAGATGAACTGAGTGATG
Organism: Rousettus aegyptiacus; assembly: GCF_014176215.1. Classification (NCBI taxonomy): domain Eukaryota; kingdom Metazoa; phylum Chordata; class Mammalia; order Chiroptera; family Pteropodidae; genus Rousettus; species Rousettus aegyptiacus. Next base: position 43,863,351 of record NW_023416308.1, read on the forward strand.
GGAAGGGAAGGAGAGCCCTTCCCCACCCGAATCTGCCCCCTGCAAATTACAGCTGCCATTGTGAGCGTTAACCAGTGACCCAGCACAGCCCCACCCCCTGCAGGCCCCCACTCCTGCACCCCAGCCCCCGTCCTCGGAGGGGTCAGTGAGAGGGCGGCAGGCAGAGTGGTTGGCTCTGACCAGAGGACCCCTCACCCCCATTTCTGGACACAAACAGAGCATCTGGGTGGAGGGAAGAGAAACACCTTCCACCTTCTGAGCTGAACAAAAGCGCCTCCATCCCCACCCAAGAAATCAGGCTAAGCTCCAGCTAGGAGAGGAGGGCGGAGGCCCCACGAAGGGGCAGTGCCCAGGCATCCAGGTCACCTGGAGCCCCAGAGAGAATCCAAGGGCAGACAGCTATCAGGTTTCCTTTTTCTCCTCTTTTTTTTTTTTTCCTTTTTTTTTTTTCCTCCAGTCTTTCCTCGACTTCACCCTACTCTAACTCTTCTCACTCCCACTCCTCCGCCCTCGCCTGGCCTGGCTTCACACGTAGCACAGGTAGAGGTAAGTCTTCTCTATCCTCCAGTCGGGTGGGATCTCCTCGGGCTTGTGGCCTTTCATGTGCTTCTGCATGGAGGAGAGGCTGGGGCAGTACTCCGTGCAGATGGTGCACTGGTAGGGGGAGGCGCCGTTGTGCGTCCTCAGGTGCTTGATCATGGCCGAGTAGTCCCGGGAGCGCTGGTGGCAGAGCTTACACTCGAAGGGCTTCTCGCCTGTGGGAGGAGGACAGAGGGAGAAGCGGTGAGGGCCTCCGCAGAGACACTCTGACCCTCCATGCACCCTTGGGCTTACTGGAGGATGATTGTTAGGTAGCTAGACAGATACGAACAAGAGGGGAACAAAGGAATAGAGGCCCAGCCTGGAGACCGCCCAAAGAACACCATACTGGTCATCAGAGAATGCCTTCTGCATCCCCAGAGAAAAAAGACAGGAGGATTAGTCTTAGCTGGCCTACTAGTTCAGCACTTTCCACTAGAACGTTCCATGATGGAGACTGCACCATCCAATAGGCAGCCACTAGTCACCGATGGCAAGTGAGTGCCTAAAATGTGGCCAGTGCGACTAGGAACTACACTTTTCATGTTGCTTCTCTGTAACTAATTTACAGCCACAGGTAATCTGGTGGCCACTGTATGTAGCACAGCTCAAGGCCCTTGCCCTACCCTTAACTCTCAAAAGGCACAGACCCTCCTCTTCCTGAGAAAAGAAACAGAGGTCCAGAAAAGGGGCAGCAAGGCTCTGAATGGTCCTGGGGATGGCTCTTCAGCACAGTTCCTCCCAGGGAAGCAAGGGGGCGCAGCCTTTTCCAGGCTACAGATGGTGGGGAGCAGGGCTGGGTGAAATTGAGGGAACTTGGTCCTTCAAACATGCTGCGCCTAGGGCTGTCCTGTCACCCAAGGTTCTGAGAACCTGCACTGGATCCTGCCTTCCCCTCTGGGGCTGGAATGGGGGTGGGGCAGAGAACCTGGGAGCGCATGGCCACGCCCTAGCTGTTGCCCGATGACCCTCTTCCTTTTAGAGTCCCCTGGAGCTGAGCACAGGGTATGAGGGAACCTTGTTTAGATACAGTAATTAACTGGCCAGCCATCTCGCTATCGATACTTCTCTGTGCAGAGGGCCCAGCAAATAATGAAGTAATGAACAGCCAAAGTGATCTAACTATCGACCGGCTATTTACAATAGTCACTGCCAATGCATTTAATGATCCACCTGCCAGGTCACATCCCCGACAAGGGGCTAAGGAAGCTCCAGGGCTCTGGGGAATCCTCTGGGTCACTCTAGTAGTCAGCAACGAGCACCCCATTCTCTCCCTGTGGCTGATGCTAGAGGCAAGAAAGCAGAGCCATGACAACACGTATCCTCCGCTACACGACTGCCACTGCCCATACCTCCCCTCCCACAGAGGTCACCTCTCCCCTTTCTCTGCAAAGGACAGCTATGTCCCCTAAGGAAAACTAGGAGGCTTTCTCCTTTGCCAGATTCTACTACCTGCCACTACCTCTTATCCTCAGAGGAAGTCCTTCCAAATGCATGAATACATGCAATACATGAAGTCCTCCCCCCAACCAGTGGTGTGCTGGTGGTTAATGTGTAACAACTGGTTCCCCTCAAAGCCTGGATTTGTAGCATTCGTCTGTGGCCATGCTGTGAATACGTGCACCATGGCAAATGTGAAGCAACCAAGGCGATGCCACTGAACTTGGAGTTGGGGAGAGATGTGCAAAACTGGCTTTCACAAGCAGGTGCAGGCCAGCGCCTGCATTCCACTGCCCCTAACCCCAGCAGCTCTAAACTTCAGGACTGCCTCCACCAGTTCTGTCCTCAGACCCCAGGGAAAACAGAAGCTCACTTTTTTTTTTTTTAATGTAAAAAGGAACATGAAGTCCCTTTGACATAGTAAAACATTATACATGTAGAGGGTTTATTACATATATCTGTTTCTCTGATCTCTGAACCTAACTCTAACTTACAATTTCCCAACCTTCATCATAACCTAACTCTTCTTCTACCTCTCAAATAAAAAATCATCTCAACCTTCAGTCTAGCTAATTGGGTAACCCTAATTCGAGATTCACCAATAAATGTCATCTTGCATGTCATCCATGAACTACTGGTGCAGCTGCCAGGAGTGCTAGTTCGGGCTCATGGAAAGTGTGCTGTGATTGATGAGCGATGTCTGCTTCCGCCTTGCAAGGGGGCACTGACACTCAGGTCAACATACCAACCCTTAACAGAAGACGTCTCTCTGATTCAGCCTCAGACCATCCTCACCTGGGCTACTCTGGGGAACCATCAGTCCACCACCTCCACCCAGGTCCCCAGAGCCGGCTCAGGGGCACTCGCTCGCCCTCAGTACCTGTATGCACCCTATAGTGCGTCTCCAGTTGGTGCTTGAGGCTGAACTTCTTGCCACAGCCATTGCACTCGTAGGGTTTCTCGCCTGTGTGGATGCGTTTGTGGCTCTTGAGCGTGCTCTCATCTCGGAAGCAGCTGCCACAGAACTCACACTCGTACGGGTGGTCGCCTGTGGGGACAAGGGGCTGGTTCAGCTCTTGCCTACCCCTGGCTTAACTTCAGGGGACAGAAGGACAAGTTCAGTGCACCAGGAGGATGAGACTGCCTGCATTCACAGCCTGCAAAGACGACTTAAGGACCCCCAGCCTCTCCCAGCCTCCATAGCATAAACGGGGAACACATATGTTCACACATGTCCATGCTTTACTGTGGCCCAGTGGTTATCCATGGGTCAAGGGCCAGTCCTGGGATAAGAGGGCCCATCTGGTTCATGGATGAACAGCAATCCCCGAAATCAGGCCACCATGAGTGTAGAGCAGATCTGGGTGGCTTTGAGACCATGCTACCTTCTCTTCCTTTCCTCTAGGTCACGGGCAAAAGCCACTCCAGCCTGATTCCCATATCCTCAAAAAAATCCCTCCAATTTTGGAAACGATGAGAACATTGTCCCCAAAACGCCTTCTGCTCTTTCCCTCTTCTAGTTTTACACTGCTCTTCTCCCAGCTTCATTTCCTCTTCTCTCCCCAGCAAACTCCTAGTCATCCTTCAATGCCCAACTCATACATCACCCCCATCTGGAGGTTTCCCATTAGTCCCCCAGGCAAAATGAGTTATGTTTCTCTATCCCCAAAGAGAAAAAAAGTCCAGCATTTTGCTCTTTTAGCAGCAGCAGTATAATTTTTATGGTGCATTCTAATTAAAATGGCCCACATTTTTGTTGCATGTTTACTACTGTACTATGAACTTCACATCGATCATATCACATAACCACTGCAACAATCTTACAAGAAAGATACTATTATTCTCATTTTACAGGTGAGAAAACTGAGATGCTCAGAGATGCTTAAATATGGTCCCCAAGGTCAAATAGCTAGTAAGTAGCCGGGCTGGAATTCAGATTCTGGTCTGGTTCCTGAGTCTGGACATTGGACAGTTCTCAGATTGCTAATTGACATGCTGTATCTGTCACACCCTCCATGCTGCTAGGAAGCACCTCGAGGGTAAAATAGGAGCTTTGTTCATCCTTGTAGCCTCCATACGTAGCACAGGGACCACCCAGAGCCGACACTCAGGAAATGTTGGGTATATGAAACTTGGGGAGAACGGCCTTTTCTCGGCCTGGAACCTATGCCCATCAGCCTGCTCTCTGTGCATTCCGGTTTTATGGCTCCTGGAGGGTGAGCAGTTGGGTTAGGGTGTGGGGGTTAACTATTTTTTTATCTTATACCCAAAGTGGGGGCTTTGGGGAATGAAAGGTAAGGACTTCAGCTACTTATTTATTACAGGAGTGAAGGCACAGACAATAAAGATAGATTGATCACCCCAGACTTTGTTCATGAATATTTAAATATCGCTGATTCGTCTTGTCACTGTAATTACAATTTCTCTGGGCTGCATCTCCAACAACCACAGTTTATGGTAAAGAATGGCCCACTGTATTTCACTTGTCCCTCTGCAGATGTGCGGGGCTGCCAACCGTGTAATGTCCTCTGCATTTCATACATTTTCTTCAGCTGCTGAAGGTTTAAGTCATCCACAATGACCTACGTTTTTTCATTATCCCCATGTCAAACTGCGCTCGTGCCTGGGCATAAATTGTCCTTCTCGTTATAGACTCGCATGCCTGTGCCTTCACTTCCTCTTTAAAATTATATTTTACTCTCTTCTCTCTCTCTCCCCTCTTCAGGCCTCTAACACAAGCTCCCCCCTCTTGAATGCAGGCCCCTGTACCCACATAAATTCTCATCTCTCTGATGGTTCTGAAAGGCTTTAAGGCTCTGTGGGCAGTAGATGCTGAGATCCACCCACTGACGGGCTCTCTCATGGGTAGAAGATCTTCAAGAAGCACCGAGGGCATAGAGGTGCGGGTGGCAGCACTTCCCTCAAGGAGCCGGACAGGAGAAGCTCAAACCGGAGCCACTTCTCGACACTAGTTCCTACCGATCAATGGGGCACTGTGCTGGCTGAGGCCAGGGAGTCCCTCACATGCAAATCTGGGAATGAACGGAGCCCTGGGGTTCTCGACACCTGCCCACCCCCTTGCTGCCAGGGCTGCGCAGACTGCCTGGTCCCCAGCCACCAGCTCTATCCAACCCAAGGCGAGTTAGACGCCTGTGCAGACTCTGATCCTAATCAGCTGTATGCTGACGGAGTGAGGGCCAGTGTGCGTGCACATGCGTGCCACTCTCCGTGTAGACGGCTGCACGCACAGCTCCATCTGACATCCACTCCCCCTCCTTACTAAATCAGCAACGATTACGACTTTAATCAAGGATTCGGTATCCTCATTAAGATATAAATAAATAAATAAAGCGAGGGCCATGTGAGACTTCAGCCGGAGCCGGTAATTAAAATGTCCATCGGCAGCCACCCAGCTGGGGGGAACCAGCGTCTGTGCCTTCTCCCTCTAGAGGGGGACCCTAAGAGTTTAAAAAACAAAGGGTTAAGGCAGAGAGGTTTGTTTGATCAGATTTTTATGAATTTAATTATGAAGTGGATCACATGTTAAACGAGTTTAAATAGGAAATCTCTAGAGTCAGCCCAGGGAAAGGAATAAAAAGAACTTAGGAGGAAAAAGAGTGCGCGCGCGCGCACACACACACACACACACACACACACACACACGGCTTTTGAAGCATGGCAAGCACCTGGCCCAAAATCCTCACCCTGAGAGTTAATCGTGTCAGTGTTGCCATAATGTACACAAAACTGGCTGCAGAACTCAAAATCCAATTTGTGGTATGTTGATTAACTCTGTAGCCTCTTTAATGAGCTTGACATTAAGTGCAGGACAAACGAGACTAATTAGAGCCCCCGCCGGCCTGCCCAGTGCACCTGTGACCCCAGAGATCTGTCCTTACCTGGTGGTTTCCCTGGCGCCGGCCAGGCCCAGTATTGTCCTACCCACTCCAGCCCCATCCCGTCGGTTCCGCGGGCCCTTCCCTAGGGCACAGCTGAGAGTTTATTATATGATGAGCCGTGTGATCAGGGATCCATCAATGCCAAGAGCGCGGCTGGACTAACCTACCAAACACAGCTGCCGATGCTAAACACCAGGCCCCAGCAGTAAATGGGCCAAGAACAACAGAATATTAATGAGGCATCATGTGGGGGTGCGCCCGGCCTGTAAACGGCTTGTGTGTGCAGGGCCTCACTGGTGTGGAAATCGATGGGTGTTTGTATGTGTGTTCAGGCAGTGTACACGTTTCATGTATCCTAGATTAAGCAAGTGCTTCTCCCAAACTATGTCTGGAAACGGCCCCTTCCCACAAGGCCTGAGCCATGATCGACACAGAAGCATGTGGCATTTTGACATCTGAGCTCTTTGAAGGCGGCCCGGGCAGAGCAGGGCATATCCTGGGTAGACTTAGCAGGCTGGAATCATTCAAGTAACATGAAACCAAGAGATTTGACCCAGCAGCGTCCTCAGAAGTAGTTGGAGGTAACTGCTCCTCTTTGATAAGGCTGAATTTGGGGACTCAGTGGAGGAACTGTTAAGAGGAAGGTGCATAAACCTGCAGGGGGTACTTACACAGTCACTTTAAGGAAAGTCCTTATCAGCATTCCTTCTTCCTTAGCCCTTCTTGTCAGGCCCTACTCTCTGAAACCTCCCGCTGTCCTATGCCAGTGATTCTAAATAGTTTGAAGCAAATCCGGTGATACTAAGGTGGTATGCTTCCCTGAACAGAGTGGCATCCAGAAGTGAGAGCCCAGGCAGGCTCCTCGGTGAGGATGCCCACTATCGGCAGGACAGGCTGCTCAGTCCATGATAAATAAAACCACTCCCTGTTCAGCAGAGCCTGCCACCCCATGAAAAGCCTGGTCTGTATATTTAATCCCAGAGCTGTGACAAGACTCAAGAATGAGGGCAGAAAGTGCCCAACTATCCCTATGGAGGCACACAGAGTTTTTGTGCCCTCTCTGAGACATGAACATAAGCCCTATAACAAATCCAGATATAGAGTGTGCCTGTCTTCCTGGTCCCGCCCATCACTACCTCCCGCCCCAGAGCAAGAACACACACAAGTAGAGACACATGCAGACTTAGAAATGGGCAGCCTTTATCCACATATTGTCAGCAAGGACCCAATTTTGTCTTAAAGAAAGGAAAGAATTTAAGTCCTCCATGCCCTTGCTAGGGAATCCGGAGCTGCTACAAGGAAACATATCTCTTGGCCCTCCGGAGTAAGTATCTCAACCCCAAAACTGAGAGGGTGGTGGCCCAGCCCCCTTGACTTACAACCCTCTCCTTCCCCCATCATCTGGAACTGGCTACACAGGAATATTTCATGGCTCACTGTTCACGCCCCTAAACAAGGTTAAGACCCCAGTACAGAAAATGTGCTTCTCTGATTGTGGTGCAATTAGAGCTACTTCAGCAATATCCCCTTAAGAGCCTGAGGCTGACTTTGGGAGTGTGTACCCCCAGGGTGGGGGTCAGGGATAGTAAAGGGTGTAGGGCACACAGATTTAGAGACTAAGTAGGTAGGTTTTTCTCAACATGAGCTTGGGCCCACCTGCCTCAGAATCTCTTAGGAATATTTACCAAATAATGTTGAGTCTTGCATCCCACCCCACACCTGCCAAATCAGTTTCTGAGGGTGGGACCCAAGGCTACATTTCTAATGAGTACCCTTTCTGTTGAGCATGAAGAGATGGAGAATGCAAGGTCCACAAGGTGAGATCAGGAGAAAACTATAAACATTTACTTGCACTATGGAAGCCCCCACCCATCCACCAATGCCCAACCCTTGAGCAAAGAAGGGCTTAAGGCCAATTCTACCCGCCTCGTCACTTTATGTTTTGGGAGGTAAATCCAGACATTGGTTCCCAGAGACCCTGATTCCCTCATCCTGGACTGGCCTACCTGTGTGTGAGCGCAGGTGGCGTTTGAGGGCGGTGTGGCTGGGGAAGGTGCGGTCACACTCGCTGCAGATGTAGCTGCGCACGCCTGCGTGGACCTCCATGTGCTGCTGGAGCGCGCTCTGTGCCTGGAAACGCTTCCCGCACAGCAGACAGAAGACGGCCATGTCTGTGCCTGCGGGAGACAGGAGCGGGAGAGCCTCAGGAGGATGGAGCACAAGGCCGTTCTCTACTCACCCAGGCTGGAGGAATAGCCAGCATCAGGACCAGCAGCCCCGAGCAACCACATTCAGGGGCAAACCCAGAGGTTGCCTGGGACATAGAATGTTTACACAGCATCTAGTATGTGACCCACATACCAGATGGTGGGCAAATCAACTCACTTCTTGCCCTTATGGAACCTAAAGTCTAATGGGAGAAAGAGAGGCATTAATCAGACACGTTGTGGCAGCAAATGTGAGTTGGCAACTGTGAGTGCTGTGTCGAAGGCATGATACTAAGATGGCAGGTTTTAGAGGGACTTTTCAGAGTCTGGGGCAGAAGGTCAGACGTCAGGGTGGCCTCTGTGAGGAACCACAATAACGAAGATAACATCTTCTGGCCATTGTACGAATGTAACTAATTTAAAATCACATCTCCAAAACGTGGGCCCCACGTCCTCACCGTTCAGATGAGGAAAATGAGGCACGGAGAGACTGAGTAAAACTTGTCCAAAGTTCCGTGGAGTTCTTTAGCAACAGAGCTAGGATGCACACCCTGGCACCTGACGTGAGCCCTCTCCTCATGCAGGTCACATCGGACTATTCTTTTAACCACTTCTCCATTCATTAAAGTACACATCTTAAGGATCTATTCATTCAACAAATATTATTTTAGTACCTTCCACAAGTAGGATTCTTTTTGGCACTGGGGGTGTACTATGGAAAACTATACGAAGTCCCTGCTCTCATCACGAATGTTACCCAGCACACCGAGTCAGTCGGGGGGAACATTCCTGGAAGACGAAAGAGCAGCTGTGAACACTAGGCTGGAAAGAAACATGGCAGGTCGGAGAAGCAGACAGAAGAACAGCACAGCTGGGGAAGCAGACAATGAGCAGAGGAGAAGGTCAAAGAAGTAGGCAGGGCCAGGTCGTGTGGGGTCTTGAAAACCATATTAAGAGCTTCAGGTTTCACCCCAAGAGCAATGGGCAATTGTCAAAGGATTTTAAGATAGTGAGTGACAGGAGATTTTCATTTAATTCAGTCCAGTCATGCCCTGTGCAGATCAGAAGCACGGGGAGGTAGGCATCCCACAGCACGCTACAAAGACAGGCTGCCATTTGCTATTTGTTATCAAGCCCCTGCCAGTGGTGCTCTGGAACCATGGCCTTTCTGGGTACAGCACCACCTGAGGGAGCATCTAAACCCTCCCATCTGAGTCCTAACTGGTGGCTCGCTGCCCATCATTTTGGATTCTGTTTCCATAAGAACGTCAGCTCCCCTGGGAAGCCCATCTGCTCACCTCTCTTTGCTGGCATCTGAGAAATACCGCCTTTGCTCAGCCCTGTGTGAGGGACACAAGCAGGAAAGGTGGGCAGGCCTGGCATCTGTCAACCCAATCCAGAGCGGGGAGAGGGACAGAGATTTGGCTGCCAGGGGTTGTGGCCTGTTCAGTGTGGAATCAGGAGGCTCCTGGTGGAAAGCGGGGTAAAAAGAAGGCCAGCATGAAGAACCTGGCTGCCTCCCTCGTCCACCAACGGGGAAGGCAAGTGAGAAGTCTGTTCTCTCCACCTCAGTCCCGCTCGTGGCTGGGTTTGGGATGGACTAGTGGGAAGGTAAAACCTCTTACTCTCCGCTATTCCTTCACCCCTCACACCCACCTTTGCAGACACTTGGAAAACTAGGCACCTGCAACCATGCTCCATCCATACTGCCTGCATCCAGGCCCAGGGCGAGCTGAGCAGGGAGACCGAATACAAGCAAGGGCACACTTTTTGCTCCCGGCCTCAAATAGCAGAAGGGAAGGGAACTGATATAGGTGCTGTGCTAGATGCTTTATGTATGTTGTCATCTCACTTAAAACTTGCTACCCTCCAAGGCGGGCATTCTCAGCCCCCTTTTAATAAATGGGAAAACTGGACAATTAAATAACTTGCCTAAGGTCACACAGTGAGAAAGAGGCAGAGTTGAAATTTGGAAATGCCTAGGTCTGTCTGTTTCAGAAACCACAGGGCTGGGCCCATGTCTGTTTCTGGACTTGCCACCTGTCTGTCCTTCTCCTAGGAGAGCAAGGTAATGACACCAGCAAGCCAGCTCCAACCCAGCTGGTTCAGGAGCACCAATGTATCCAGGGCTTGCTCCAGCAATGCTTAGAGGACCTGGGCAAGAGAAGTGGACTGGAAGTGGAGTCACAGGCATAGCTCTCTGCAGGCTTTCCCAACCCCTGGGAGCCAGCAAAATCTCTGGGAGGTATGGGGCACTCGGCTCCATGTGATCAAGGGGCCACACTGAGGGAAATGACAGAAGCAGACCAAGGGCTGACAGTCCTCAACGTCCAGTCCATTCCAGTCAATACGCCCAGGAGTGGAGGCCATCTGCCCCGTGTTCTGTGTCAGAGCAGTCCTGGCTGCTTCATCCCAAGGACCGTCCCCACCCCTCCACCAGCCTCTCTCTGCCCCCTGACCTCGCCCCACACAGTGAGCCCCGATTAAGCCAGATGTCAAACAACTGCTTTAAATCTGTAAGACAGACAAGCCATGCCCTGTAAGAGCCCAGGTTTCTCCTTGTGCCTCCTCTGAACTCCCCAGGGTGGAAGGAGCCTGGGTCAGGGGGAACATGAACAACATACCCCATAGGATACCCTGAGCCTAAAAAGCCAGGCCCTGAGAAGCTCTGAGGGCCGGTACCACCAGGCAGGGAAGACTGAGGCTTCTGCAGCAGTCTGCCCCCTTGCTTTTCCCGAGGCCTCTGGAAACTGCCCCACTATGCCATCCCCCTCCTTCTCGGGTCCATTCGGCTGACGCAGTGAATATTAACAAGTGTAGACACTGTGCTAGGTGACAAGGGAGATGCCGAGATCATCTGGAGAAATAGGGTCCCAGACCAGTGGGGGACACAGACAAGGATAAGACCAGGTGACTTCAAGAGCTTTGGAGAAGATTCTGAGAGATTTTTTTTTCAGTGGCTTTGAGAAATGAAGGGAATTGAGAAACCAAGGACTAGGAGGCCAGGCAAAAGAGGCAGGCTAAGGAAACGCCACAAGCAAATTTCAGAGCAAGTGGGGACTGAGGCCTGGCGCCGAGGATGGAGATAAGCGGGAAGGTTATTGGAGGTCAGATCACAGAGGGCCCTACCGCCAGGTGGGACAGATCAGACTTCATTTGATGAGCACTGTAGTGCCACAAAAGGAATGGGGTGCTAGTGTGATCCTACCAGTATGTCAGGGCAATGGCCCTTGGGGCAGCATGGGGACCAACAGCAGTGGCAAATGGCTACAAGCAGGGAGAGAAATGATGGCCTTCGTGCTACCACTAAAGGAGGGTGGGGACCAGGCTAGGATAGGGGCTGTGAAGACAGGAGGAGGGGTAGAGAAATGAAATCCAGAAAGGTGGCATGGCAGGACCCCAGGCTTGGGCTCGAGTCTGGAAGCGTACTGTGCTTTAAGTCCCAGATGACCAGCTCTGCATCTGCACCTTGGTGACAGGTTTAAAGTTACACAGCTACCACCTGGAACAAAGCGCCTCCAGTGGTCTCTCTCCCCTTCCTGGGACATCCCATAAGGTGCAGGGCCTCTCCCTGGCCACTGACATACTGCCTGAGGCTCAGAGATGAAGAGAAGGGGGCTCTGAGGCCCTGCATCCATTCTCCCCATTCTTGTATTTGGAGACCAACAGCTGAGAAATGGGAAAAATATATTTTTTAAAAAAAGGAAAGGGCTGGGGGAGACGTGAACGAGACACAAGAAAAGCTATTGGTGTATATAAGTTAAAAATCTTGAGACGATCTGAGTTGTTAAACAATTTGCTATAGTTTCTGCCTAGCTGATTGTCCACATGTATGAGTCAGGGCAGATTCTATTACACTGGGAGATTAAGCAAATAAATACTAGCTTTTGGAAACACATTAAAATGTGGGACTATGGAAATAAAATTATCTAGAAAATTGTATTAGCAATTCATTAGCTGCAGTGAGATGTGTGTGTGTGTGGGGGGGGGGGGCAAGAGGATCCTAGCATCAGGACAGTCTGCTCCCTTCAAAGCCTGAGCCCCTGAGGTACCTGCTGTTCCTTCCTCTGCTAGGAGAGACTCCACTAGGGAGAGGGGAGGAGCCTCCACTGGTTGCGAAAGACCTGCAGAAAGCAAATGGTCAGCATGACACAAGGGAGACAAAAGAAGCACAGGTGTCCTGGCTCTGCAACTTACTTGCCTTGTGACCCTGAGCAAGTCATTGAATTTCTCTGGGCCAGGGTATGCCCATCCCTTGCAATATTGCTGGTGGTTGTTGAGAGTATCAAATGAGATACCCATGTGGAAAAGCTTATAGCTATAAGGAGGTAGCAGAGCGAAAACACCAGCCTGGATGACACCTTTGTCTGAATTAGAGAATAATGCCTCTTCCTCTGGGCAGACACAGATCCCCGCCTGGTACACAGCTCCGGTGAGCAGAGCGGGCTGGATTCCAGCCTCCATCCCCCGTCAGCTGGGCATCCTCCTACAGTGGACAACCTGACTATGGATCACAACAGTCTTGCACAATACACCAGCCTAAGTTGTTTTATCGACACCAGGCTGCTTCTTCCAGGAAGCTGACCCTAGAGAAGGCATCTTGGCTGAGTTATACCACTTAGGACTCAGTGCCAAGAACATCTTCCTCTGAGCTCTCACGATTACAGCATGTAAAACCCTGTGTTACATTTATTTTTGACATCCAGCTCTGCCTACCAATTGTAAGCCCTCCAAAGCAGGAACTATTCTCTTCGTCTTTGTATCCTCAACATAGAACACAGGGCCTGGCAGAGAGTAGGCACTCAATAATTGCATAACGTTTATGAATTAAAGAATAAACAAGGAGCTGTGGGGCAGTCACAAAGAGCAAAGGGGGAACATGGGGTGGCGGACGTCATGGTTCAGAGAGACAGAGGGCTGGAGCTGGGGAAAATGCAGACCAAAGGTAGCCATTTCTGAGAGCTTCCAACAAGACTCTCCTTGGAAATGAGAAATGCAAAGTGACCTACAGACAGCTGATCTCTTTGGGGCACCTCACGTCTGTGTGGTGGGCTGGACAGGACTCTCCAGTTCTGGATCCGAGTCTGAGCTCTGTTGCTTAGAACTGAAGACCCAGACCATAGAAGGACCAGTTTTACTACATCACACAGGGAAACACTTGGAAAACCCTGGTTTTGGCCAAGAGAAGCAGCCCTTCCTGGCTCTGTGACCCTGAGCCAGGTAGCTGCTGCCCTTGGCCTCCTTTCTTTGTCTAGGAAACAACATGCACAACTCAAATGCCCTTTTCAACACCAACTGCATAGTGCTTTTATGAGGCAACTGACAAATGTTTTTGAGTGCATAAACCCTACAAATGGATTTGTTTTCTATCAAATGTGTAAATTTCAATGTAAATCAGACACATAAATTAGCGTTGGCTCAAGGAAATGATTTACCAGGTCAAAGAACAGCACTTCCTCTGCTCTTCTGAAGAAAGGACAGGGGCTCAATCTTAGGCTGGACCTCAAGGGTGTCTGCCTGAAGGGAATTAGAATTAGGAAGGAGGGATGGTGGTGGCAGGTTGAATGAAGAATGGTTCTTAGGTAATGTGGGCAGAGCCCACGCAAATATCCAGGCCCCGCTTCGCATCAATTCTATCTCTGAAGATGGTGACCATACCGCACCCACCCTCCACCCCCACAGTCAGCATAGCCAGTGTTGGCTGCACGGCATGTACGACTCACAGACTCCCAATTTAAAACAAGTTTAAATTTAGACAAAAAAAATGGGAGAAAGCCAAGGCCAGGGTGGAACAGGAGGCAGGAGGGGTGACATGGATGCAGGGTATTTATTTCACTCAGGTGATGACTGGGTCTAAAATTATGAGACACAAAAACCCTCATGTTTACACCTGTACCATTTTCATACCAATTAGCTCTTTAATAGAAAGGAAGGAACAGGATCAGAGGGGTACGCAGCTGGAGGAGATGTTCAGGTGCTACACCTTCTTGGAGCAAGGCTCTTATTATCTCCAGCTATAAGCAGTTTCTTAATCAAAAGAGCTGAGGGATCTAAATATACTCTGGCTTTTTTCGGTAAGCTGGCCGTGACGGCTTCGTGTCCGTGTGCCGGGTCATGTGCGTGTGCACACATGTGAACCATGAATGGGCTTCTCAAGTCCTGCTCCCTATGACCTCACCCAACAAAGGAAGAGCTGCTTCCCTTGCCACCCCCAGCAGCTTGTTCTCCCCAGAGAAAGAAAACACCAAATTTGGGTGTGTGTGAAAGCCTTGATTTAAACGGAACCATCTCCCACCGCCCCCCACCCCCAAATCCTGCAGGCCTATCTTTCTATGTCCTCTGTCCCCCCCAGGACTTCTCTTTTCTAGGACACCATCTCCAGCCCTGGGCAGTCCTTGTAACCATACACCAAAACCGTCACTGAAACGGCCTCCTTTTCCCACTCCCCACCCTTTTCCCGCCTCCTCGAGGCCGTCGTTAAAGGCTGCTAAAGCTGCATCATCCACTGTACAGGAGGAAAGGACAGACACGGACAAGCGCCTGGGGCTGATTCACAACACAGGCAGGAAGGCCCTGTCCACAGCTACAGACGATGGAGAAAGCTAGAGGTGTAGGGGAAAAGGGACGGGGGGCAGGCAAAAAAGAATCAAACGCCCAGTCCACGACATCTGCACGGGTGCCTGCCTTTTGACTCCCCCTGTGCCCTCACTTAGGGCTTGGCTCCTTTTCAAGAGTCTACGAGAGAAAAGGCCAAGAGCTTCCCCACTGGTTGTCTTCTTGGGCATAAGTTGCAGGACCATTTGGGATGAGCTCCTGAATTCCCAGCCTTTCTCAGAAAGCTGCCTACATCCACAATGAGGACCTAACCTGCTCAGACCGAAAAAGTGTCAACCTACTGACCCCTGGAATGATATCTGCTAGAGGGCGGGACCCAAGTCCCCCTGTTTCCTTTACTGCCTACTGCCGCTCTCCCAGGAAGGGGAGAGAAAGCTGAGGAAACATGCTGGGAGGCTTGCAGCAAGCCAAGTTAGCTGCAAGCCTGTACATGGGTGCTTGTCTCCTACATAGAGTCACCTACCACTGGGCACCTTTATCACATGCTCAAGTTACATCTTTCCAAACCAAGCTGGGAGCTAAAAAATTTAGCGTCTAGCTTTCCTGTCCATTTCAACCTTTGTCAGTTCCAGTCTCCTTACCCAGCCCTCCCTACCCCTTTTTCCCTTTCTTTCTTACCTGCTTGGAATCTTAGAAGGCACCTACACATCTATATAACCTTCCATTTTACAAGGGGGAGTGGGAAGTTATGGTTTCATATCGTTAGTCCAGGGAGCTGGAGCAGCGGATTCAAATTTGTTTTAAAACTAAGCCAGGGACCAGTGATTCCATGTCTCAAAGCACACACAGGTAGGTGTGCGCACGCGCACACACACACACACACACACACACACACACCCCCCACTTGGTCTCTTGGGGAATGTGGCAGCATCCTCAGGCAGTGGCTACCAATGCTGGCTTCCAGAAAACCATGTATTTGTTTAGCAGTGAGCTGCAGACACAAGTGCATTTCATTACTTGGCACCTCCAGCTACAGTAAACAAATTTGTCAGCTCACTAGCTCATTAAGGTGCACCCTGGACACGGGGGATTTATTGAGACCTGCACAATAAAAGTAATATGAATGGATTTGCTAATTTTGTCAATCACTCACACAAATGAGCCAAGAGGGAGAGAAAATGAGAGAGGGGGACAAGAAAAGGGGTGGCAAAGAAAGGAAAGGGTAAAAAGGAGGTGGAAAGTTGAATTTGGTCTGCAAGAGAGTAAACGGTTAAGATGGGACCAGATCTGTGCCTAGTTACACGACCACCTCCCCCTCTGATCTACTTCATGCCAGGACACACCTTCTAGAGTGCGCAGGCCCATGGACAGAAAGGTGCCAAGCGGAAACTCAATTTCAAGATGTCAAACCAAGGCCTGGACCCCTGGCAGTGCCACACCAATGGGAACTTGCTCCTCGACTGCACCTGCTCCGCATTGGATAAGGATGAAAAGCCGCACTAGGGAAGCAGCAGGCTCCTCCGCATCGGGAAAGACTAGTTGTGCCTCTTAGTACCTCCCACCTGCAGCCCCTTCCCAGTCTAGCTCCTGGATCCTTCCAAACATTCCAGAATGAATCCAAACTTCTACCACAAGAGCAAGGGAAAGAAGAAGAGTGTGTGTGTGTGTGTGCGTGTGTGTGTGTTGGAGGGGCTCGGGTGGGAAGTAAATCCGGAGAAGTATGTAGCCCTCTGGTCTGTAACTTTCAAAATGACAGCAGGACTGGGGCAAAGGTCATGGGGTCCGAGGCCTTAAGCACCTCCGCCAGCTGTGGCAGTGCAGCCTGGAGCCTGCAGGATGCCTGCCCGTATAAATCAGCGGTAAGCAGCACCCGCTGGGGGCGAGGACAATGGGTCCACGCAGGGGTGGGAGGCAGGACAATGGGACCCGGCCAGTGCGCAGGCCCGGAACAAATGTGCCCTGGCACCACAGGGGCCCCCATTTGTGAAACTAATTGGCCCACGATTGAAAAATTGGACCAACTTCAACAGTCCTGAGAGGAGAGGGTAGGCCCGAAGTCGCCTAACCTAGCCCAGCCCTGGGGGACTCTGGAACAGAAGCTTCTCTCAGGTACTGCCGATTTTGCAAGAGAGAGAAGAGCCTTTGAGCTGAGACCAGTCTGGGAGAAGACGGCTGGGGGCTGGGCCAGGTAGGCACTGTGCTGCCTTGAGGGACCCACTTTGCCTCCCGAGATGCAGAGAACTGCCTTCGCTCAGTTTCTCTACCCTGCTTGTTCTATAAGAAGAAAGTTCTACCCTCTGGGTTCCCGAAGCCAAAGGATTCCCTGCTTCCCTCATTTGGGGGTAGGTGAGTAGCAAACAGACACAGGGCTACAATGCGTTCCTTCCTCAGTGCACCCTCCCTGGCATGTATTCAGCTCTGCACCCTCTGCCCGTGGCTGCGGTGGGAGGCCTGCAGCTCTGCAAGACTGCAGGAGAGCTGGACTGTAAGAAGTTAGGGTCCCTCAGACTCTAACTCAGCTGGTGCTGGAGGTTTCTGGGAAAAGAACTCCTTAAGCATGTGGTGGGAAGTCAGAATGGTGTTTGAAAGGGCAGTCCAGGGCAATCACGTGCTGGTTCTCCTGTCCCACCCTTTCCAGTGACCTTTTACTACAGACTTCTACTTGAAGAGGGGTAGAAGAGTATTAAGCACTGGAATCTTCAGCCAGAAGGCCTATCTTCAAGTCCTGGGTCAGTGACCAGCTTGCTGTACACTCTTGGGTAGGTTATTAAACCTCTCTGAGCCTCAATTTCCTCATCGGAAAAATAAAGGTGGAAGTAAATGCTTCTTGAAGGGTTCCCACCACTCTAGCAGTCAATGGTTCTAGGCCTACTGAAGAGGATGCTAGAAGACTAAAAGGTCCTTTCTCCCACTGAGATGTACGTTAGGCACTTCTCCTTCAAAGTCTGCCTCAACAGCCTTCTTTTAGTTAGAGAATCTCGAGGCTTCAGGAGTTAGAACCTCTGTCTTGAGTTCACAGAGAGACAGTCACAGAGGGCAAGGCAAGGAAAAGACCCAACCTTGACTGATCATTTTCTAGGGGCCAATTCAGGTCTAGCACTCTGAATGCTTCTCAGGCAGCCCTGTGAGACAGGGAGTTTTAGGAAGATGGGGAGAGCAAGACTTCAGAGAACCTGCTAGGTGCTTTTTCTCAGGGACCACCAGTTACCTGCTAGTATCTAAGAACGGGCAATTCTTAAGTCTCTGGGTCTGAGGGCACCTGCAAAACTCTCCGGGCTGGGGGAGGGCCTGGCTCATGGGGTGGGCATCAGGAGCAGGGGCTTTCCCACATCCGCAGCACTGGGGTGACAGAGCAGGCAACCAATGACATGGCACAGAGGGTGAGCTGAGAACCAGACCCTCTGAATCCAGTGGTCCCAGTTCCTTAGCAAGGTGCCCAATACAGAGTAGGCACTTACGTTCTGAGCAGTGTGTCCAGAGCTTTATGGGAGGGCACAGAGGTTCCCCCTGAAGATGAGACCCAATTTCCTTATTTGTATAATAAGTTATTACCAGGTCCCTTTCATCTCTTGTACTGTGCACAAGCCATTTACAGACACTCTCTCCAGTTCCAGGTACCCCCCAAAGTCATCCAGAGGTTTTTGGGGAAGATCTGAGTCTTTTTGAAAAAAAAATAAAGTCGGGGTCTTATTTAAAATTTCCTGTAAACGCCAACATATGCCAGAGACCATAAGGTGGAGGCAGGAGGAGGCCACACAGAAGAGAGGGGACAGATGAAGAGAGAGACAGAGGCAAGACAAAGACCTGGAGAGACAGAATAGGGTGGGGAGAGGGCTGGGGTTGGGAGAGGCAGAAATTCAAAATAAAATGCAACACTGATGGTTTGAAAGAGCCATTTAAATATCTGACAAACACTGGGCAATGAAAATAAAACCTACCCCATATAAATAAACCAAACAAAACCAAAAAAGAGAGGATGTATTCATTTAACTGACATTTTAATGGTTCCTCTCCTCCCCCCACCCCCACTAGAAGATGATTACAAATTAAGCAGCATTTAAACGCTTTTTACTATCAACAATTAAAAGCAGGGCTATGAGCCTGAGAGTGTGGTGGCCATTCATTCCCACGGTAACCAGGCTATCAGAGGCACCGCCAGGCCTTCCTGTACTGTACTGTACACAATGGCCAAACAGGGAAAAGTGCAGACACCTTAATTCTGCAGGACCTTCAGAAGCAAATTAAAATGTAAAAAGCTCCTGCACAAAGGTAGATACTAAGAGCGAGGGCTGGGCAGGTCAAGCTTGTGGAGTTAAAGTCTTAGCAACGGCAGGGTTTAAGCACGGCATGATTACACCTGTTTACGGACAGTGTATGTGTGCGCGCACACATGCGTGTGCGCACACATGCGTGTGCGCAGAGTGCAGGAAGGATGAAGGGCAGAGGTGGCTTTTCCAGGGGCAGAGGAGAAAACATCAGAGGGCCCAAGTGCTCTAGGCCAGACCCCATACCCCAAAACTGGCCGGGCAGTCAGGGAGAGGACACACCAGCTGTCGCATCATGGGCTTCAACTGTGGGCCCCGGTCCACCAACATCTACCCACGTCTACTTTGCCTGCCCCATAGCCTTCCCCGCTGGACCACAGGTAGGAACCAGGTGATCTTAATTTCACTCTGCTCAGAGCAAAGGATTTCACTCCAGGGTGAACCAAAGGAACAAATTTAATTTTTCAGAAATCGACTCTTTGTTTTCACTGCCCACACTGTCACTACCAACCCAGGCTCCGCCCCTGCCTACCCAGCCTGATAACCACCAATACATCTTTCTGAAAGGCTAAAACCCAGTCTGTGTCTCGTCCCAGGAAAATTTATTGCTAAAACTCCTTTTTAGCCAACTCAATATGGATCCCAGGAATTCAAATCATCACAGGTACCTTTTAGAATAATGGAATAATGAAATCTCACCCCAGGATAGAGGGAAGAAAAGTATTAAAAAGGAAAAGGAGTAGAGGGGGATTAATATGGGATGTAGCTACTAATTTACTCTCCAGTTCTTCAGAGAGGAAGATGGAAAGCAGAAGTGAGCTGGCTACCAGGTGGAGGGCGAGAGGCTGGATTTAGAAGCAGCCGGGTACATTTCTGTACCGTAAAGTTTAATATGCAGGAGGGATGACAGCGAAATAAAAGAGACACGTCCCCTTTAAAAGGAAATATAATTTACAGTGTGCAGCCAGGCGGCCCATAGTTTCAATCTCGTTTACTATAGAGAAAACTCTGCTAGCTGTTCTCTATCCCACAAATCCGATTTAATCAGACAAGCCAGCCAGCGTGGCTTGGAGTAAAAACGGATAATTAGTAAACAGAGAGCTACTCCAGTGCTTCATTGGCATTCGAGTTGGGCTACTGTGTCGCATTTAAAATGCAGTCTGATGAAGTTTACAAAATCAAACCATTTGTTACTCCTATTGAAGAGGCTTCAGGCCACTTGCAATTAAATTGGAATTAGTGCTCAGAATGAGACACAGCAAATTCATACTAAAAAGGGATCTGACTTTGAGACATTCGACTTCAACAGTTTTCTGTGCGAGTATGTGGGTGGGTGTTACTAAAAGACTCCTCACTCGCCCTGACTCTGCAGGGCTCCCCAACTTGGTGAGCTTGCCCCCACAACCTGTGACTCCATGGGTCGGCAATGGGGGGATGAGGCCGCGCGGGAGGGGAGGCACAGCTGACTCTGGGGAGCCAGGCCCCGCATTCACACCAGGAAGATACTGTACTGGGGAGAATGTGTCCACAAAGGACCATATGGCTCCCTTCTGCATTGAGCCTTTGGACAAGTGGGGTGGAAGGGGGGCGGGGAAGCTGCCAGAAGGCACACTTCCAGGGGGCACTGGCCCCGCCCACCTCAGACAGAAGGCTGGCAGCTTAGGGAGAATGGGGGCACCTTTTCCCCGTTGACTGGCTTCCTTTGATGCTCCCACCTCCCCTTCCTCAAGGGCCTGAGCACAGGCCGGGTTTGTGTCCTACTCATCAGCACTCTCCTGGCCCCACACACTACCCGTCTAGGCAGAAAAGGTGGGTGAACTCTGCCTTGCAGGATTTCTTTAAATCTAGAGTCCACAAAACCTCCAAGCTATCCAGGGACAGAATTTAGGATGTTGGTGAACTTGAAGGGGAAAAAAATTACACCTTCATTTTCACCAACTTTTACTGAAATTTAGCAGTTCCTTCGATGAGAAATGAAAGCAGCAAACCAGT
The DNA here is from genome assembly GCF_014176215.1 of Rousettus aegyptiacus. NCBI lineage: Eukaryota > Metazoa > Chordata > Mammalia > Chiroptera > Pteropodidae > Rousettus > Rousettus aegyptiacus. Next base: position 43,884,288 of record NW_023416308.1, read on the forward strand.
CATATTAATTAGCTGTACTTGTGACTCATTCATCGATAGATATTTTCATGCCAAATTGGAAATGTTGCAATTATCTTGAAATATTTATGCACACTGCAGATATTTGCCCACTCCTGGAGCTTGTTAACAGGATAACAAAGAACCACATATACCATATTACAAATGGTTTTTAAAAATATTACTTTGATATCTGTATTTAAACTTTCCATTTACAATCATATGTCTTTCACTTCATACATTTAGAGACATTATTCTGAGGAAGATTTTACCAAACTCCCCAAGGAGCCCATGCCACACAATGGTAAGAATTCCTGGTCTAGAGAGCTGGGGGCAAAGAGGAGGGAGAGTTATTGTTTAATGGGTACAAAGTTTAGGAAGATGAAAAAGTTCTGTGGACGGATGGTGGTAACAGTTGCATAACAATGTGACTGTACTTAATGCCACTGAACTGTGCTCTTATAAAGTTAAAATGATAAATTCTATTTTATATATATTTGATCAAAATAAAAAAGAATCTTTAGTCTGGTCTGGTCAAAAGTTACTCATACCTCTACAACCCCTCTGCTGCCCAGAATCATCTAGACTAAAATCCAGTTTCACTCCTTCTCAACTTCTCCACCTGTAGTGAAGAACAGAACTGATGGCTCAGGCGCCCTGGAAGCAGGGAGCTATCCTGCTGCTGGGTCCCCAGAAAGGACACTGCAGGAGGTCCAGGTTCACCTCTCAGATCTGACACCAGCTAGCCTTGCGTGAGTCACTTGAAGTTCAAGGTTTACTCTCCATTAGAATGAAAGCCACCGGAGAGCAGGGACCTCATTTCTCTCATGCACAACTGTATCTCATGGACCTGACAGCTGTTTGGTGAATGTTTATTGGACGGAGGGATGGGTGAATGGATGAAGGATTAAACAAATGAATTTTCTCACTCTGGACCTCAATCTCATTTGTGATATATAAAGAGGAGAGGCTTTGTGATCCTTTAGTCCCCAGTCCCATAGTCCCCAAGGGGTCTACCTGCTCGCCAAGCTCCTTGCCTACCCCCTATAACTTCCCAGACAGTGGGTGGTACATGTGCACAGGTGGGGGACAGGCTGTTTGATGGGGAATACCGAAGATGATGGGCAACTGACCTCAGGCCTCAGAACTTTCCTGTGCACCTCAGAGATGGCCCTGGACTGGCTCACTAGGCCACGTGCATGTCCTGCCACCCAGAGGAGATATGAGCTGGTGGTGACGATGGTGAAGGGGAGGACAGTGAATCTGTAGATTTGCTGAACAGACAAGCAATGGGAGGCAGCCATGAAGACCTGAGGAAGAGGTTTTTACATAGCGTCAAGCAGCATGCAATGGCTTTTAAAACCTGGAAGGAAAAGATTGTCCTTTCTGCTATTCAGGGAGGATGGAGAGGAATTTGATGATGGTCAAAACAAAACAAAACAAAACAAAACAAAACAAAACACAACACTTTGTCTACTAGCCTTTCCCATTTTCCCCAAACCTGGATAACCTTCCTTCCAAGTAGGCTACGTTCATGGCTCACTAAATCTATCCAAGGGAAAGGAGACGGAGTACCCAACACATCTGTACCTGTGACAAGGCTATGTCAGCTGGTGTGCCAAAGGATCAGCAACCTGGTCCTCCCCTCCTACATCCTCACACACCACACACACACACACACACACACATACACACACACACACGCACACACACGCACACACACGCACACACATGTGCATGCATATACGCATTCCCCTTGATGTTCTGAAGGAAGGTGTGAAAAGAAGAAACCCCAGCCTTGAGTTCTAAATGGAAAATGCGACGTTAAACGTCACTTGGTGGTTTAGGGTTCTTCTTTCTTTCTGTGTGGGTTTCATGTCCTAAGTACCTCCCTTTCAGTTCCTCCTCTGGAATTTCTGGGCTACTGCCTGACAGGACTGGATCTTGAGGTTGGCCCAGAGCAGATGGGAAACCTTACAGCTGACTTTCTCATGCTTTGGCCAGGTGTCCAACACCCTAGCCATAAACAGTAGCCAGAAGAGACACCTCTGTTCTCTCTATTCAAAACTAGTGTCGCTTGATTGCAAAATCTTCCTATCCTGTTCTTCCCCTTCCAATTATCTGTTGTTTTCTTTGGGTAGTACTTTTATTTCCCTTGGGAGACAGTATTGGAGAGTTGCTTTTAGCAGCACTCACTCATTTACTCTCACTCACTTATGCGCCTAGTAGTTCTTGAATTCCAATTCTGCACAGGCATCAAATACCAAGGCTACATTGTTACAAACACATTTCCTCCCCCAAGAAGCTTATAATCTATGAAGTGTAAAAAGCAAAAAGCTGGGACTTTGAAGTCAAATGAAACCTGGGTTCAAATCTTGGTTCTGCCATTAATTTACTAGCTATATACCCAGATGCAAATTGCCTAATATCTCTGGGTGTTAGTTTCTTCAACTGTATGAAGGGTCATAATACCCACCATGCAAGGTTGCTGGGAGGATTAGAGATAACATATGAAAAGTGTCTACACAGTGCCAGATGGCAGGGAATCAAGAACAGTAGCCATTTAGAACACTGATCCAATGGACTGGGTTAGGGCTGCGGGCAGGCAGCTATCTAAATAAGTGGGCTGTGGTGTTTTAACTTAGGTACTGTGAATTAAACAGCCCCACTCCAGGAGGTGCTTCTAGAGAACATTCTGGGCCTTTCACCACCAATAAGAGCAATTCCTTTAAAATGCTAAAGGTAATTCTTCCCACCTTTCAAGTTCTTCCACCCAATCAATCACTCTCACCAGAACCATTCTTTGATCTCCAAACATCCCTACTTTCTTCCCTTACTTCTTTACTTCTTTCTCAAGTCAGTCCATACTTCAAGGCCCGTGGTTCAACTCCCAGCTTCCTCCCTGTGGATTCTTGAACCTCTTACTCATTATCCTTCCATTGTACCCACCCCACCGAACCCTAACCATGGCTCACTCAGTCTAACTCATCCCCTTCTCCACTCCTGGAGCTGCACGCACACACATGCAGCCTGTATCTCCTAGGAGCCCATCAACTCCTCGACCCACCATGACCACATTCCTGCTTCTGTCATTCCACTAAGACCCCAACTATTTGCCTCTGATGACCAGTGACACCCATGTCACTAAATCTAAGGGGCATGTTCTAGTCTTCCTCTGACAAGACTTTGCACCACCATTAAGACCGATGGTGACTTTTGCCCTTTTAAAGCCTCTTTTTTAGCTTCCATGACACCACACTCCAGTCTCCCTCTTATTTCCCCCAGCAACTCCTTCTCGATCTCCATTGTGGGTTGTGATTGTCCTGGAGCAGGATAATATGTTGGGGTTCCCCTGGATTCTGTTCTAAGATATCTTCTCTTTCTATACCTTCTTATTTTGTAAGTTCACCCACTTCCAAGACTTCAAAGATCATCAATACGCTGATGACTACAAAATATACATGTCCAATGAGTTCTGAATTCCAGACATAACTATATATCCAAATGCCTCCTGGATGGTTCCTCACCGGATGTCACACACACCTCACTACTGTAATATCAAAATTGTTCATTATCTAAACAACAGCAACAACAAAACTCTGCTGCTCCTCCTGTGCTTCCCATTTCAGTAAAGAGCTCGACTGTCACCCAACTGTCCAAGCAAACAAAGGGCCCATCATCCTTGATTCCTTTCTCTCTTACTTCTCACAAGTCAATCACCAAATTTCTTTAGCCTACTGAGAATCTTGATCTTTTTCTACTTCTTATCCATCATTACTGCAACTACATGGGTTCAAGCTACCACAATTTCTTACCTAGATTATGGCAATATTGTCCTAATAATTTCCATGCTTTCAGTTTAAACCTTTCCCGTGAATACATAACCATGTACTCAAAGTCATTTTTCTAAAATATAATATGATGCCACACCCCTGACTAAGACTTTTTAATGGCTCCCTACTGCCTTTAGGAAAAAGGCAGAAATACTTAAAGGTGGTTTTCAGGTACCTTTCACCTTAATGCTATTTACCCCTCCCATATCAGGTCTTGGCCCCCTTCTACACTCCCGTTTTCAGTGCCATGGACTTGCCTTATTCTAGACATTTACTCACGTTGACCACCCCGGCATTCTTCCCTTTCTCTCCTACGATCCCACCTTCTTTACTGAATAACTTTTTTTTACCCTTCAGATGACAACTTAGATGACATCAGTTCTGGGAGGCCTTCCCAATTTCCTCATCTAAGGTGGAGGCCTTCATGTATGCTCTAATAACATCTTATGCCTCCAACGTAAAAATATTTATCTTGTATGTGACTTCTTTACTTATTAGGTATCTTCCTATAAGATACAAGTCCCATTAAGCTAAGGGTTCTCTTTTGCTCACCACTGTATTCCCAGAGCCTAATATACACTAGGTACGTAATGGGTGTTCAATAAATATTTACCAAACAAAGAAGTAAATGAGTGTACAGAAATTTAACCTATTAATACTTCTGGGGCAAATTATGATTTCCAGAGCCCAAGACATTGATATCTGACTCTTACCAACTCTGAGTAAACATAGCTCCTTACCACAAGCCACCCGGCCACCAGCCCAGATTCTCTGTGCGCTGCAGGCTTCTGGGTCCATATGTTCCCATATCATTAATACGTATAACTGTTGGGTATGCACTGGTATCCACGTGCTCTAGAACCGGGACATGGGCTCTCCTGGTTTCCCCTCCCAACCTGGAAGTGCTCATTCATATGGTACCCAGAGCAAAACTACCCAGACATCTCTTCATAGTGGAGAGCCTTTCACATCAATGGAGGATGCAGAGGTCTGAATGCGAGGGCTGCAGAATGGAGTTACCAGATATTACTCCATGGCGAAAGCCGTGAGCTGGCACCCAACAAGCACCTGTAGTTTGGGACATGAAGTGAGACCTAGCGCCTCCTCCTGGCCACTGGCAGAACATGGATCCAGAGGTGCACATTTCCCACCGTTTTTGCCTCCAAGACCACTGGAGTCCCTCAGCTCTTCCAGCAGAGCCTGCTTTGAACCACCCACAGGGCTGGCCCAGGTCCCAGAGCCCTTTATATCCTGGAAATGGGCTCCCTAAAATCACATTCTTGGTGGGTTTTCATCCCTTTTCAGATAGTGATTATGTATTATATACTATTCTGAGATTCGATTTCTACAGCAGATGGAAAAGCCCTAAAACAGGGCTGCTAATGGAAATGCCAAAAGCCGTGTCACTAACATGCCCATAAATTGTGACCTCCAATACCATCCAGCTAGGAAAATAAAGATTGATTTTTCTTAAGGAGTTGAACAGGCTTTTGCAAGATTTGGGTCCAGTGTTGTTCTCGGCCCTGGCCAAGACCCCAGTTCTTATGGCTCTAGGGACGACCTGTCAGGGGTGAATGCAGTGCCAGGTGTCCTTATAAGCAAATGTGACAAGACAGGCAGCCCCAGATGTACTAGCTCCCAGGCAAAGGTGTCCATCCTGATCCTGCCCATATCCATTCAGGTCCCTTCCTTTGTCCAGACACCATGCCTGCTCCTTCTTCCTGACTGCCACATCTCAAGTTCAAAAACAGCTTTTTGCGGGGAGAGGGGTAAGAGCTGTGATTTTCTTTGTGTGTGTGTGGGGGGTAGGATTAATACAAAGGGCCATTAAGAATTAGAAGACACTAACAGCACTTTCTGTTCATTTCAGGTTAAGAGTAATTGTGGGTTTGGGAGATTTGGGCAAAGGTCAAGTAAGAAGTAAAGAATCTTCAAAATGTCCCCATTTGATCCCTTATGGAAGGACTGTGGAGTTTCTGAAGCCTGTGGAATCAGTGTCAAAGGTAAGCAGAAAAGACCCTATTCTTCCAAAGATGTCTATGTCAGAATGGTTCCCCAGTACCCTTCCCCCCAGGACTGTCTTGTTTCAGGAGTGTTTTCCATGCGGGGAACATCAGACACAATCCCGCATGAACATCCTGTGGCCATTTTTCATAACATGAGTCTCCCCTTGGCACTTATCAAGCCCTTATCCTTCCACCTTTCTCCAAACACTTCCTGGGCCTTATATTCTACCCTGCTCTCCTTCCCCTTTCCTTCCTCTTTCTCGTGCCACTCATTGCAGTTGTTTTCTGAAACAATGCCCATCGAGAGTAGACAGTAGGTTCCTAGTAATACCAGCACAGTCAGAGAATGCTAATGGCCCCCTCTTCATCAATGCTAATGGCCTGGAGAATAAAGCATGCAGGGAATGGCCCCAAGGACTGCACAAGGCTTCAGATATGAATGGGAGAGGAATAACCCCCAAATCTCCCAGCCATGACACTCTGGCAGCTTGTGAGCTTTGGGTCTTCCAAACTCAGTGAGGATGGTGGAAAAGCAGGATGACCTGAGGTGAAGCTGGAGTTGGGGAAGGGACACATGTGGGGTCCCTGACACATTTGCGAACTCAACTGCATCAAGGCCTCAGGCGTCTTTTCATCTCTGCAATGTCAGTTGTTTAATATGCACTTAAGTTTAGAAAAAGCAACTTATTTAATCTCTGAACAGGTAAGATATGGCTTGATGACACGAAAGCTGCTCGTTCTCCAAAGGATCAAGACCCCACAAACGCAGTGGACTCGCCGCTGGATTGGTGGTCGTGTACAGCCTGCGCAGAAAGGCTGCCTCTGAATGCGAGGACAGAGGGTTCATATTAATTAACATCTTCATAGAAAGAAAACTCTCTCCAGGGAGTATCTGTTTGCTCATTCTTATTTACTCAGGGAGCTGAAATGGATTCTCTGAAGGAAAGAAAAATGGTGCAGCCTCTCTTTGGACAGAGACTATAGAGCTAGAAGGAGAGAAGGCTGAACCTTCTGTTGCACACGGGCCTTGGTGCTAGGCAGCTGCCGTGGAACGTGGTTGATGATTACCTATATACTATGTCCTGTGTGCACCGCGGATTGTCAATCGGAGAAACTGGGGAAGACAGCCACCCAGAAAATGTTTATGACAGAAAGCCCTGCACCACCTAAAACTTTCTGAGAGACTGCTATAGCAGGTGTCCCTACCCTATATCATTCAGTCCTCATAACTGTCCCTAAATGGGAGCCATGTGAGGAATAGCTGAATTACCAATTGATTGATTTACTTGTGTACTAATTATTAGTTTAATCAATTAATGAGTGATTACCATGAGGCAACAAAAAAATTTAAATGTTGCTAAAGCTTCTCTTTCATTTATATTTATTAGGTATCTTTATGAACGAGCTGCTGTGCTAAATGGGACTGGGGAACATGTTGATAAATCAGACAGACATAGTCCCTGCCCTCGTAGAGCTTCTTGTCCACCAAAGGAGACAAACTTAAACAAGTGACTACTTAGAGTCTCAAAGGTCAGAAGCTAAAGTTGAGAAGGAATCAGGCTCCAAGTTAAGTCTCTCTGTCTGCCCCTCACAACATAAACCCTCATACACTCTTCTTGAAGAATACAAGGTTATACAGTGACATGTTTACACACATACACGCATGTGCATGCACACGCAGACACACTCTCTCCCCCCACCCCCCTTCCAACACCCACAGTAGAGATGTGAATGGCAGCTATTCAGGGCCAGGGCCTGAGCTATGCCACTACTGAATAGCAGGCAAGCACTTGCTCCAACTTCCCTGTACTGGAAGTCTGCTTCTGCCTGAGCTGATTTATTCCGAGGACCATCTGGGCACAGAGAACAATGTGCTCTCCTATCTGAATGACCGGCCGTATTAGTCATACCCTCTTAACTCGACCCCTTCGTCCCCTAATCTTCACACTTTCCTTCATCCCCTTTGACTGAGGCCAAGGACCGGCTCTCTTTTCTCACCTCTCCCTAGGCTGGAGAAGTTCGCCTGGGACAAAGAGCTCTGCCCTCATGCCTGTGGGTCCAGCAGTCAAACTGGGACAGGCTGCATGAAAAGGGACCTGCAGCCGCCGGGCCCCACTACCATCCGCACTCTCCTGCCCCAACTGCCCTGGCTGGACATGGGGATAAACTTCCCCAACAGTGCTCACCCCTGGGTTCCCAGGGCTTCCAGCCCCCAAGATGATGGACTTGAGAATTAGCTGAAGGAAGCTCGTGTACTAAGAGCTCTCCTTGAACCGGCCCCTCTCCACTCCGACAACCCACACGCTCCCCAGCACTTCTGCAAATGGTTCATCAACACTGTGCATCCTTATGCGCATCTGCCTTAAACTGTCTTCTGGCTTTTAACACAGGGAGGCCTTCTACCTGTTTTACCTTTGATTTAAAGTTTCTCAGAACAGGGAAGAAAAGTGATCTATTTTTATCCCTCTCACTGCCTAGCACGTACCTAGGCCCGGCATCACAACTTGACTTTGCAGTGAGAATGGACGACTCCAACGAAGAAACCCGGACTCTTCTGGCTGGAACACAGAGACTAAGATCCCGCTTCACGCCATGCCCAGCACTCTGCCCAAAGGAGCCAGCACCTGCTCAGACTCCCTAGTCTAGCATCATGCACCTGCTCAGAAATTCCTTTATAGCATTTCACATGGATGCTACAAGTTGCTGTTTATGTTGATGACCTGTGGGTTTTGTTGTTGCTTTGTTGTGTTTTGTTTTTAGTGCTTAACTAGAAAGAGTTAAGAAAAAAGAGAATTCCAATCCATGGGGATGTAGCAATCTTCAACCCTTCCTTACCCACCCGGGCTCCCACCAGGTACACCTGCTGGTGTCTCCACCATTCAAATGAGGTGGGTCTCAGTGCACCTGCCAGTCTACCTCAACCCATCACATGCACACACACACGCACACACACAAACACACGCATGCACACACACACACACATACACACGGCTTTCACTTTATGTCTTGCCTCGTGCCAAGACAGAATTGATGGTGATGAGTAAAGGAGATGGGGAAAAACTCAAGCGGACAATTAGCTGGGTTCAGTTTATGGCAACAGGCAGCAAACTCATTCATTTCATGTTTTGCAGAATATAAAAGCACTGAAACATTTTAATTTTAAATTCTTATCACTGAATTTACTGCTTTTCTCTCGCAATGATTTGTGTTGCTTTTTAATTTTTACAGTCTCTACAGAAGCCAGATGCTACTGCCTAAGGACAAAATAATAAAAACCTACTGCAGTCATGAGTTACAGAACAAAAAAGAAACAGGCAGTTGACAGAAGTTAATATCTCAATTTAACAGTGCTGCTTTGCTAATGATCCTTTGATATGTGTTTATTTAGAAAGGTCTGATCTTGACCTTGAAGGCAAACTCAACCTCAAAGTCTTTATGAGAAAAGAAAAAGACTTTATTTATAGATTGGCTTTATGTCAATCACTCTGGCAGCTGGTCCCAAAATGCCAAGCCCCTGGAGAAGGCCGTAGAGGGAGAGGAGAGGGGCACATGTCCCAAAAGAAGTGTTCATGTAGAAATTAGTGTGGGAGAGGAAAGTGGAAGAAGGGGTTTTAGGGAAAGTCAAGTCCAAACAGGACAGGGCTCGGAGGTCCTGTTCTCTGGTTCCTCTGGAAGGAATCAGAGTGATTATACTCCCTCCAGAAAATAAGACAGAACCACGTATACTACACCTCAGCAAAGAGACACACATGCAAAGAGATGGTCTGTAGGGCAACAGGACCAGCACGAGGGTACGCCTAGACGAGACTTCCAGGAGAGTCTGTGCGGCAGGGCAGGTCCTTCTCTAAGAATTTTCCAGAACTGCCCAGATGAATGCCTGTCCAATCCTTCCAGAAGCAGTAGGGTATAACCCTATAACCCCTTAAGGCTCACCAGTTCTGAGATTGCTCCTTCAGCCTGTCAGCCTCTTTTCTCCAATACCAGGCCAGGGAATTGGTCAAAGGAGATACCTGGGGTGTGACACTGCCCCGAACTGGGCCAGCAGAGCACCTCATCACCCTCCAGAGTCCTCATCTGTCTGTGGCAATCCCTGCACCAGCCCACACCTCGAGATTTCTCCATAGAGAAGCCCTTGGCACCCCTGCACTTCTGTCTGTGAAGCCTGAGAAGCTGACCAAGGCTGAGGCCCCTCTCTGATGAAGAAGGCCCTTCACCCCCACAGCTTTCTTCCCACGATGCTCCCGCTCCCCACCTGTCCCGGGTAAAATCTACGATCATAGTCTCATTGACCATTCTGAGGCTAATAACCATACCTCCAGCCCAGACTTCCCCAAATCCATAAATCCAAGTGCCCCCGGATGTTCCACAGGCACTTTACATCCAAGTGTCCAAACCTGGAACCCACATCTTCTACTCCCAAACCCGCTCTCCTTCCCGGATCTTTGTCTCAGTTGTTAGCACTAACATCCACTCTGATCCCCAAACTTGACATCTGGCTGTCATCCCACAGACCCCTTGTCTTCCTCCCCCACACATCCTAATCCAGCTAATTTTTATTATATAAGTATTTCCCATACGTGTCCCTTCCTTCTCATTCTGGAAAGGCACTGCCTCGTCCAAGCCACCAACATCCTCGCCAGGATTCCTGCAAGAGGCTCTCAAACACAGCTCGGCTCCCTCAAACCTGACCTGAACACAACCACCAGAGTGGCCTATCAGAAATTGATCTGATCTTATAACTTCCTCTTAAAGGCTTCCGAGGACTCCCCATCATCTATGGATGAAATCTAGGGCCCTTCAGATGGCCTAACCAGTCCTCTGCGGTCTGGGCCTGCCTATCCCTCCAATCTCATCTTCCATATCTGTCTCAGACATGACACTTAAGCCATCACCACTGTTTTCACATGCACGGTTCTGCTTCTTCTGTCTAGCTCTCCTTTCATCTAGGCTGATTTCCACTGCTTTTTAAAAACTTTATTGTGTCTTCTTCTCCAGGGGGCCTTAGCTCTCCCCTGGGTATCTGCTGTGTACGTCCACCCTTTCTCTGGGTTCTCATGGACCCTCTGTGTAAATATCACCATCGCTGCGTCGGCATCATACATTATAATTACCTGCTTATGTGTCTGTCTTCCTAACTCTTGAGTTCCCTGAATCAAGACACCAGGATTTATTCATCTTTGTATCCCCAGTGTTTAAGCACATAGTAGGCATACAATGACTATTGAATAATGTACGGCCATCTGTTTTGGTTCTTCTGAAAATAAAGGAGTGGGGGTTATTTAGTGGCCTGCCAACTCAGTGAGACCCTGAATTTGCTGTGTGTGTAGGGGATGCGGGTCGGTGGTGCTACTTATTTCCCTCCATCTCCAGCCTTTCGCATGCTGAAGAGACATGTAAGTGCTACAGGCTGCCTTCAGTGCATATGTTTTTGAGCTGAAGGCACCAAGTCTTGTCAGGTTTCTCTGGGCCCAAATAGGGTTTCCCAGACTCTCCAGGTGGGCATACCCCTGCAAAAGTTCATCAGGCTTCAAATGTCAGTTTGGACCGAGCCATTCTCCCTGCCCTTGTCACCCGAACCTCTTTCTGACCAAAGATAATGGCCAAGTCAGAGCCCCGACTGACTTCATCGGTCTGGTGAGGGTGGGACAAGGGAGAGGAAGTGCCACTAGCCGGTGTGGGCACAAGGCCAGCTGAGGCAAGACTCACATCAGGGAAATAAATGTCGCAGCCCAGCTCCAGCTCTCCTAGGATGTAATAAGCACCCAGATCAGGGATATTTTTACATTATTCCCCCTCCCCATATACCGAAGCTGCAGCCTTTACAGGTGCATGTGTATTTGAGGGAGAGGGGGCCCTGGGGAAGGAGGGGGTGTGTCCGTAACTGTTCTCTTCACAGCTCAGCAGCCCAATGAAAAGGTTCACTCAGGGCTGCAGGGTGTGTTCTTACCTGAGATAAAGGGGGAAAGGTGATAACAAGTGTACACCACAGCCTGACCTCGGCCTTCCTTCATAGATGCTCCCACTTCTCCACTCTGGCTGCTCTGTTCAAGGACTTCCCTCTGCCAAAAGCCCTTCCATTTCTGGGTTGCCATCATGGGTGAGGTATTGACCACTAAGTCCAGTCCCCCTGCCTCTGACATCCCAGATGGGAGGAGCCCACCATTCTTAAATTGTGGATGACGCTTAATTTTTATGGCCAACATCTATTACTTTTAATATTTGTAATCACAAAATCATTCAAATTCAACTTTTAAAAAATAAAAGGTGATGAAAATCTGTAAAAGCGAAGGGTACAAGTACGTGCACACACTCAGTAGAAGAAGCTCTAGAGATGAAGATTCCTCAGTCTCTCTTAGGAACAGCTTTTCGACTCAGGAAATTCTCACCAGCATCTAACCTGAGCTTCTCTTTTTCTTTCCTTCCCTCTCCCCCTCCCTCCCTTTCAGCTCGCTGCCTCTTATTGCAGAGTAAAGATCAAAGGAATTCTTTCTTATATTCCTGTACATCTTTCTCTACTGTTTCTAGTCTCCTCCCCAGACCAGCTGGCAACATCGAGGTGGAATCGATATCCTCCACCGGAAAGAGACTGGAATGAGCTGCCATGTTTTCCCATCCTGTTCTTGGGAAGAGCCAATTCTGAGAGGGGAGTTATTGGTCATTGTAGGCTGGCAGGCCAGGTGACCCTTATCCACAGTCCCCCAGAATGAGGAGCCTGAGCCTCACCCTCACCAGAGGGGGCAGTGGAGAAGAGAATAATTGAATCCCAGGGCTGCTCAGGAGCAGCAAGATGGCAACTTTAAAGGGAGTCTTGTTACTGCAGGTCCAAACTGAGTTATAAGTCCTTTGTGTTGAACAACTACTAGTTATCAGGTAAGTCATAAAGGATCATTCATAAAATTAGATTCACCACTTGTTTTTATAGCACTCATTAAGGGACATAAAAGACATTTCTTTTTTAGCATTTTGGTGCTGAATTATAAATTCAATTAACTGGACATAGTTAACTTCATAGATCTAGAAATCATTATATCAAAGAGGCAATTCCCGACCATGAGCAGAAAACAGGAGGACACTCACTCCTCCTGGCATTCCAGGTCCCCCGTGCCACGTGAGCCCTCACTCTGTGGGCGCGCTCACTTCTGCTTTTACCCTTTCACTTGTGCCTTCTCCTCTGCTTTGGGAAAGAAAATGGATTTTTAAGTCAGAGGAAAACAAAAGGCTTCCAAAACTCGGGCAAGATACCAAAGGTCTCTTCAGCCTCAGTTTACTCTGGGGATAGTATCAGCCATAGGGCTATTGTAAGGGTTAAACACAGCCCACTTCTCCCACTACATTTTTCGTAGTAATTTAATCAGCATTTATGGACCATTTAATGTGTCCTAGGTCCCAGAGATGGAGAGAGGAATAAGGCACTGTGGCCTTACTGTGGGAGCCCGCGATGAGCCTCGATACTGTCCTTGTTAACATATTCCTCCTCTAAATTCCTCTCCATGCACCGCGAAGGCTGCCATCTGATTACACAGTGACCTTTTGCTGGTCTCTGGCTGATTTATATATGTCTATATATAGTGTCCCCCAGCAAATTTAGTTAGGATAGTGGGAAAAGACAACAATGTGAGCACTCGCATCACAAAGCTCAGAGTTCCAGCCCAGCTCTGAAACCTAAAGAGGCAGAGCTGTAATGTAGCTTAAGTGTGAACTCTGTTGTCCTTCACTGTGGCTCAAAGCCAGCTCGGCTGTGTGACCTCAGGCAAGTTACCTAACTCCTCTGTGCCTGTTTCATCCTCTGTAAAACCAGGATAACAACAATCCCTACCTTATAGGGATTTTATGTGAATTCAAGGAGATCATGTGGATTCAAGGAGATTAATACTACCTGGCATAAAGTAAATGTGCGAAAACATTAGCCGTAATGGCTATCGGATACCCCAGGGAAAGCTGTTCATAACATCCTATCTGGGAACAAGAATGTGCTCCTTGAAAAGCTGATGTAAGGACTAAGTAAAATGACCTCAGTAAAGCACTAACACAGTGCATGGCACTCAGTAAATTCTGTAAGAGCTCAGTAAATGTTGCTTTCTCCTCTCATGAGCAAGCACCAGATCTTATACAATTTTAGTACCTTCCTCACAGTGGTGCCCCATCAGTTCAAATTAGCATTCACTAATTTAACTTGAATGGGAATGGAGGGAAGAGAAGAGAATCAGGATTTCTAAAGCTATCCTTTAGTAGACAATTCTTTGTATTGCATTTTTAAAAACTGCGGAGGGTGGGAAGGACAAAATCAGGAACACAGGGAACGTGAATTTCATGTGACTCCCACAAGGAACTAACTCTAAGCCAACGATTTCTCTGCCTGGTTTCCGCCACTGTTCGATGAGCTGAGAGCCATGGGCGGTGTCCCATCCAGGTCTCACTTTACTATCCTGGGCACCACTAGGCAAGGAGGAGGCTGAGTGAGATTTTAGAGGGGAAACACTCCCTTGCAGCAACAAGGTCACAGTGCAGCAGCTCCAAAGAATGAGGTGTCCTAGCCTGTCCCAGCTCTGGAGGGTCCCCTCTCGGCACAGGGATAGACAGAGATGTGGCCTTCGCTCAGGCCGCTCCTGAGCTAACTGAGGAGAGAGAAAACTGAATTAACTATTCAGAGGACATTCAGACCCTCAGAGTGACAAGGATTTCGGGGAGGAGTGCTGGTATTTTCTACCACACAGAGGACTTGAAACCTCTCTCTCTGCAGGTTTTCAGGAATAAGGCACTGAGTGATTCCTCCAAGATATGTGAGCGCAGACTGTTTGCTCAGAGGTGGGGAGAATGAGCTGGGTGGTCCGTCAGGTATGGTTCTCAAGTCTTAAATACCTAGGACCTAAAACCATTAGTAACATCCGTGTGCAAAAAGGAGCACCAGAAGGATGGTCCGGAGGACAGGTCCCAGTAACTAACTGACTGCCGCCAATGGGCCGCGTGACTCTGGGTAAGTCTTTTCACTTGCCAAGGCATAGTTTCTTCATCTATAACGAGAGAAAGTTGGACCAGGGCGACTGAAGCCCCTTTCTAAATATTTATGGCTATGCCACAGTGGAAGGACAACCTCTTTCTTTCCTGCTTTCCCAAGCAGGGGCCACATTTAGACACTGAGTGGAAAGGAACTCCAGGGAACTTTGAAGATGTCTGGGGAGGGGGAGAGATACAATAAAAACCCTTACTTTCTTTTTTGAAAGTCATTCCCAGCTTCTTGGAATACAAAAGTATCTGTTAAGGTAAGTTAAACCTTCTCAAGATGAATTTTCCTGCTACTTTTAATTAAAAGTTCTTTAGAATTAAAAGGACACTATTCAGAAAAGATTGAAAAAAATTTCATTGACACTCCCCCTACCCCCTCCCCCTTTTCCCAAGGAAAAGAAAAAGCTGTTTTGTGCACAGCTCACCCTGTCCGCACTGTACAAAAGGAGGTGGATTGGCGGCAAGACACATGAGATGACCCTTTGACCCCGAACCGCTGACAAGTCCTCAATGGCACAAATACCAGATAATCAATCACATGCCAGGAGGGCGAGTCCCCCTGCCCTCGCCCCAGCGTTGGGGTTTATGAGAGACACACTGTAAATAGACACTGGCTTCTTAAAAGAGGCCCCTCGGCCTTCTAGGAGCCAGCCATAATCCTGAACCAGGCCTGGCCAGATCCTGGACCATCTCGTTTTACAGCTTTCATCACGAGCTTATAAAGCGCTTTCCCTCCCAATCCCCCACTGCAAGTAGGGCTCCTGGTATGGAATGAAGCCTATTTTTCCTCCCCACCTCCATCAAAGAAGGGACTCTGAAAATGACCACAAAGAAAGCAAGGGAAGTGAAGGAACCAATAAAGCCCCTATGTGGTGGGGTCTCGCGGGAACAAGTATATGTTGCAGGAGCCAAACAGGACCTGGAAAGGTGATGAAGACTCAACAGTGATGATAACGATGAGCATGATAACAACACTGGTAATAAATAGTAGCTAACAGTTGCTAAACACTTAGTAAGTGCCATACGTCATTCTGAGAACTTCACGTGTATCCTATTACCGATTCTCAAAAATAACTCTAGGAGGTAGGTACTATGCCCATTTTACAGATAAGGAAGCTGGGGCTCAGAGTTCAAATAATTTATGCATGGCTATAATGACTAAATGACAGGGAGGATGAGATTTAAACACAGAGAAATAACTCAGGTTCATACATCTCTACTCTGTCCCCCAAATCTATGATTTCTGCCTGGAAGGAGAAGATGCTGGAAATCAGTACTTTTGAGTCATACAGCAGCCAGGTGGAAGGAGGCATTAAAGAAGTTATGATGAATGTGGATCTAAATTCAGCCTCCAAATAGAGTCCAATTTCCAAGACAGCCAAGAACTAGGCTGGGTCAAAAAAGAAAGAATTTTAAAATCAACCCCATAAAGTCTGACCTCCATTACAGGGCAAGATTCTCGCCTCTGCACTCCAGCCCACCTTGGACCCGGAGGGTTCCGGCATCTGGCACCAGGCCCAAGGTCTCTAAGGCAATGGTGTTCTTCTGAACCTTGGCTCTTACTATGAAGAAGTTAGCCAAGATCCTAAACCAGCCAGGCAAACTGGGACATGGGGGTGGGGAGAGGAAGACAGAGCCTCTTGGTGACTAATTTTGATAATGCTTTTGTGTCAGGGTCAAAGGTTAAATATGGCCACACTAATCCGCTTCTTCCAGAATTAAAGCACATGGGAAATTTTTCTATAGCTTAGCAAGAGAGCTTTTTCTCATTGCTGGAGAAATGGTACTGACCAGGCCCAACGAATGGGGATGCCTGGCTGTCGGGAGACGTTTTCGTGTTCATTTGGATAGAACATCTCAGCACCTGGCTACGCGGTTAGAGTTATTCATTATTAGGACCGAGGTGAAAGGAATGCAAAGTGGCACTTGAAAAATGTAAGAGTCCCTCTGTCCCTCCTTACCCTCTTCTGAATAATGCTTCCTGAAATGCTCTGGAAAAAAGAAGGGAGGAGAAATGGCTTCCAAAGCCCACACTCAGAAACTAAGAATCACACACACACAAAACGCCAGCCATGGCTGTAAGAGAAACCATAATCACCAAACCGCACATTTGCTTCACAGAGTGCAAAGTGCCTGCATTCATATGATTTCATTTGAGCTTCACAGCAGGCCCATCAGGTAAGTGGGGTTTTTTAACCCCATTCTACCAATGAGGAAACTGAACTTCTAATAGAGCAAGTGATTTGCTCAAAGTCTTGCTCCTAATAAGTAGCAGCACTGGGGCTAGAAATATTCTTTGTTCCTGTGACAGCAGGAGACAACAGACAGGCATCCCCCTTGAAGACACATGGGGATCCCCAGACACACATGAGACCCACAGCAAGAATGCCGGAGGAATTCTGGGCCAGAAGCCTATCTCCTGAACTCATTTTCCTAAAGCTTACCCCTAAGGACGGGGCGCTTCTGAACTGACAGGTGAGAGAGAAGTGAACTGCAGAGAAGACTGAGGAAGCTGGCTGGGGGGCCTGAAACTGAGGAGCCCCCTTTCTTCTTTTCTACTCCAAGAGCTAATTTCCTTCCTCCTTCACTGTTCTCCCCTTCCTGGTTGGGGGAACAGTCATCACCCCAAGGCAGAGAGGGGAGCTCCCGAGGGAGGCCTTTGGCTGGCAAGAAATGATTGTCCAAGTGTCAACAACCTGCTGCTTCCCAGAGCCTCAGGGTCAGAGGCCAGGAGGAGCACAATGGCTTTCTCGAGCTGAAGGGTCCAGGGAGAGGGGCCTCTGGGGGGTCTCTGGAATGCGAGGCTCTGAATCCAGGCACGGAGTCTCCTGTCTTGCCCTTTTATATCCTTCCTCCCTCCGCAAATCCTAGGCACCACTAGCTTCAGAAACAGGAGTCCAAGAAAGGAAGGGGATTAGGAACAGCCTACACACACATGCATACACACAAAGGTTTATTCTATGAGACATGGAGAGCATAATTCACCAACCCCACAAAATAAGTTTACCCTATAGCAGAGACGAGGGTGAGAAGAAAATTCAGCTTGAGCATCTACCTCTGGCCTTCAAGCCTTCCCTGCCCACTGCCCCAATTAGGGTTGGGCACCTGCCCTTCTTGCATGCTACGAGGGCATGCCTCCGTCACAGCCCTCTTCCTGTGTGTAAGCTCTTGAGAGCAGGCAAGGCAGGCTATCTTTGGATGCAGGCACCTATGCCCTTGGTTGGTGCTCAAATTCCAAATGATGAATGAGGAAAGAATAACAGAGTTTAGGGAATCTCTTCCTTTGAAACTTTCTCCACACTAATGGTCATGGATGTGGAATGGTTTGTATGTGGGATCTGGCTCATTGTCCTGTTCAGATCACATCTAGTCAAGAATCTTAGGATACCTCCTCTAACTTCTGCCTATAATGTGACACTGAATACTTAAATACTGAATGGACTAGCCTGCTTGCCTCTTTATTTTCTCTGTAATTCAGATTATAATGCTTTCATTCAGCACACCTTCTATGTACAGGGGAGAGCACGGCAGGTGCAGTTGAGGAAGCCAAGGGAAGGGCTCTGCAAGGGCTGGGACGGGAGGTGGTACAGAGGGCACAGGTTGGGGTGTACTGGCATAGTAGGGCATCATGAAGCCACAGCCCCTGAGGATATAGAGAGATGTCGCAATTATAACAATACCTTAACTGTGAATTGTGATTTACACCTAACGAAGATGCTACTTCTTTCCAAAATCATTATGGTCCTCATATCCATCTTTGAGGTATAGAGGGCAAGTGTGGTGTTCAAATTTTCAGTAAAGAATCTGAGACTTGAAAATGTTGAGAAACTTGGTCAAGGCCACACAGCTGGCAAGTGAAGAGCAAAAATATGAATTCAGACAAGAACAGATACTCCCCTTTTTTGCTTCCAACCAAGAAGCTCCCTTTACTGCTTTTGGTTAATGATCCAACAAACATTTATTGAGTGACTAGTTATTCCAGCACAGCACAAGGGCCCACATTCCTGAAGATGGTTTAGCCCCTAACTCATGGAGTAGCAAGATGGCTAAGTGCTCCAAGTAGGGTAACGTTCATGGTGCAAGAGACCGAAAGAAGGAAGCACTTTCTGCAGCTTAGTTGGGCGATGGGTATGACAGAGGACACTGTCAGCTCCAGCTGCTATAACAAAAATACCATGACTGGGTGGTTTAACCAACAGACGTCTATTTCTCCCGGTTCTGGAGGGTGGAAGTCTGAGATCAGGGTGCCAGCATGGCTGAGCTCTCGGTGAAGGCTCTCTTCCTGGCTTGCAGACACCTGCCTTCCAGCTGTGTCCTCATGTGGCTCTGGTCTCTTACTCCTCTTTTATGGACACTAATCTCAGCATAAGGGCTCCACCCTCCAACCTCATCTACACCTACCCAAAGGCTCCACCTCCAAATACCGTCATACTGGAGGTTAGGGCTTCACCACAGGAATTTCCGGGGTGGGAGACACAAACTTTCAGTACATAACTGACACAGTGAGCTGAGAAGAATATGGCAGGCAGACAAGACACACGAAAGTGTGGGAGTTAGGGAGAGATACATGGAGGAGAAAACAGAAAGGAGGGGATGAGAAATTGTGAATGGCTCTTTCTGAACACATTGTAGAGGACAGCAAAAGATAAGGCCTGAGACTCTGACTGTGACAGTTTCCGGGCTATGCAGTGGACTCTGGTCTCCTCCCACCCAGAAGTTCTCACCCTGGCCATACATCTGAATATCCTGGGGAGCCGTAAAAACATCATGTCTCAGCCCCACGCTGGAGATTCCGATTGAACTGGTTCAGGGTGACAGCCCTTGCTCATTTTCTTTAAAGCTTCCCCAAATGATTTTAATGTGCAGTTGTGGGAAGACAATGAGGATCTGCTGAAGGATAAGCACACAAGAGGCAACATCGGGTGTGCATATTAGATGCCAGAGCCATCCTTACCTAGAAAATAGTGCATGAGGCTGACAGCTAAACCTGGGCTGGACCTACCAATTTGGCATCCACCCCTCCACTGCCACCTCAGTTGACAGAAATGGGGCAGGGATTCAGAGACAATGTGGCACTGTATGCCACCATCCTGGGTTCTTAAATGATAAACATGTCACCTGGGGTCCTTTCTGAGAGTCAGATGCCTTCAGACCAGTAAGCTGCAGCCTGTCTAATCACATGCTCCTGGGAAAATTCAGCAGAGCTGTAATGTGGGGAAACACTGCGTGCAGGGACCATGGGTTTCTCTGGAGGCAGGAGAAAGCATTTCAGGCAGACAAAGGGATGTGATACACTACCCCACCACCCCAAGCCCCCACAGCACATGTCATATTTAACTGACTTGTATTGTTAATTAGCCTTTTAGATACACCTGCGTTTTTCTGCCTAGGAATGGTTACCTTTCTGAAGGCAGGATTTGGGTCTGGTTTTTCTATTTTGAAAAAATTCAGAATGCTTAGAACAGCATGGCTGGTCAGCAAGCGAGGTTTGAGGAACTCCAGAGCCATTAGCACTGGGCTTGCTTTGGGCTCCCCAAGCCTGCAGGGGCCCTGGCGGCTCCTGGTGCAGACCCTGAATGATGGATTTCCAAGGAGGCCCCATGGGACAGAATCTCTTACTCTGAGACTTCAAGGAAGAGGAAGAGGACTATTTTCCAGAAATGGCAGAGTTGTGAGTATCCTGCGGGACAAGAGGGATAACCCAAGGCCAGGACTCCTGGGCCAGTCTGGCCCACAGTGTATCTCTCTAACTTGCTGTCTGATCGTGGGCAAATCACTGAACCTCTCTGAGGCTCAGGAACACCCTCCCTATGTACTTTCCTCCAGTTCTGAAGTTTAGGAATCTACCAGTGTTAGAAGTCTAAACCTTGAATTAGGCTCTCCCAATCTGAATGCGCCCCACACTGGGCCTAGTATATGGAAATGGTCATTTCAGGCTCTATTTTTGGAAGGTGGGGGATATGGCAATATGACTCAGGGCTGGATGAAGCAAGTCATCTGAGTAGCAGCCAGGCCACCTCCTGGATCCAGAAGCATAAGACAGGGAGCCCAGGAGCATTCCAGAGCAGGGAATCTAAGCTAGGGAGTCTGATGAGGTCAGGCCAAAATCTTGCCTTCTGGACCACCTCTCTGGAGACAGAGATCTCAAGTCACTTTAAAATAGAAAAACACTTGGTGCTCATTCATTTGTCAAAAGTCTCAAGTGTGTCTCCCAGAGGAGAGAAGTCAGGGAGACTCCAGGGCCAAAGGGGCAGCTTTCAGATGCAGAGTCTTCCCCTTTTCAATTCCTGTAACTAAAATGAATATGGAAAAGATAATTACCTTTAAAACATACTTAATACTTGAACACATTATCTCTACCTGCAGAAAAAGAATGTTATCTGATGGGATCTTCCCCATAAGCTTAATCAAATTGCTATCTTAAAACTCTCTGGAGTCCTGTGAAACAGTAATAGAAAATCCAAAGCAGAGGCTGGAAGCATTTTATATTTGTTTGGTTGAGGGGAATGTGCATCCCATCTGACAATGGGCACTTAGAGACAAAGTCATTTCCAATCTGTAATGGATCTTCTCCTAGTGGGGGCAGGGAACATTTCGTCTGACCCAAACCTGCAATCCCTCTGATAGTTAACATGGAAATTCCAAAAGAAAAGCCTTTTTTCTAATACCTGTTGGGGGTCTTCTCCTGTAGGAAATCTTCCTTAGTTGGGCCTGGGACACTTAACATATGGAGATGCTTAACTTGGTACTTAACTCTGGGTTTTAACTTGGTGAATAAATCGATGCTGGTATTTTCCTTGAGCTGCCCAGCCCCCAGGCAGTGCCATTCGTTAAGTTAGTAGAGGAGGTAAATTACCTGCCCAGATCCTGCCCAGGGCGAGTGGCCATTTGCAAGGCTGGAAAAAAACAAAAGTAAACAGCTCCTAAGAAGATCGAATGTGAGGGCTGCACCTCAGCATCTCAAGCTTGCCTAGAATGGCCAAGTAAACAGCTGCTGCAAAAGTGGCTGGCCAGCCCAGTTTATCTTGTTGACAGAAGCAGCAATAGGTAAAAAGTGATAACGTGCTGCATCTCTGTTAGTCACTTCTCCTGCCTGCAGCCCCGGGAAGGTCCTTCGGATAAGGGACCTGGTACCCCACCAAAGCATGAAGGCAAAGGGGGCATCCCAGTGCTCAGGTAAGGCACATCGGGGCTTACAGGAAAAAATGAATGGGAGTGGGGAAGACAACTAGGAAGCCATTAAAATAATCATCAAGATACAGGTTTGTTGGCATGCAAGCAACAGATTACAAAACAGAGTGCACTGCATATTATCACCTCATTTTTGTTTAAAAGAAGACGGGAAGAGATGGTTGGGACGGCAGGAGACACATTTCTTTTGTTTATGTGCATTTTCTAATTTCTCTACCCTACATATACTATTTTTGTGAGTGACTCTTTTCTTAAAACTGGCTCCAAACTGTTCCTGTACTGCCTGTAGCAAGAGTAACTCCTCCAGGAAAGACAAGGGCTGGCTTTTCTTCTTGAGATCTACACTGAGGCAGCTCCCCAGTCTCCTTCTGACTTTGTGGATGTCAGAGTCACATCCTTCTCTGTTGAGGGTCCTGAACTGATTCTTCTTTCCTTCCCAGTTCTGAAAATGGAAGAACGAGGCATCTGAGCCATCATACTCCTTGCTGCCTTCTAAGAATAGAATGATTCCAAAGGCACCACAGCCCCGCCACATTGAACGGTCACTCTTATGCAAACCGCTACTTATCCGGAAAGTCATGTGATGCAGCAGGTATAGGGGACTGGGCTGAGCCTCTAAAAACCAACAATATACCTGGAAGTCGTTTTTCATTTCAGTCAAGGTATAATTCACAAATCACAAAAATCTACCCTTTTAAGGTATACAATTCAATGGTTTTAAACATCACGAAGCTGTACGACCATGGCAACACCATTTAATTCTAAAACGTTATCATCACGACAAAAAGGAAGTCCAGACACGTTAGCTGTCACTATCCTTTCTCCCCTCCCCTCTGCCCCTCTGCTCTGCTTCTATGAATTTTCCTATCTGAACATTTCACGTAAATGGAATAATACAACCCATACCTTTTGTACCTGGCTTCTTTCATGTCAGTTTCAACATTCGTCACATTGTAATATATACCAGCACTAAATTCCTTTTTATCGCTGAATGCTATTCCATTGTGCAGATATACTACATTTTGTTTACCTGTTCATCTGTTGATAGACATTTGGGTAATTTCTTTTTTTGGGCTATTATGAATAATGCTATGAACATTCAAGTTTTTATGGGAATATATGTTTTCAATTCTCTTGGGTTGGAAGTTACATTCTTAAAAATAAAATCTTGTTATTAGGTTGTCATTTGTCTCTCTCCCACATTTAAAAAATGAGAGTACAAGATATTTAAAAGATGGTTCAAAAAAATCTGAGACTTCCAACCACTTGGGTTCCCAGTAACTGACAGCTGCCTGTCCTGGTTTGCACCCCAATCTCACACACATACTTTTATTGCAAAGTTTTATTTTATTGCAAAGTTTTATACTCTTCTGCCTTCCGCCCCTGGGCTCCACAATATCCCCACCCTTACCCCATGGACCTCGCCAGCCCTGTTTATCCTCTAAGCAGGCATCTATGCTGTAGCAGATGAAATATTTAAGCTGCTTTTCTAAATATATACGCTATTTAGCCTACGGTCTGTAAAATATTTAAATTGTTTTCCCTCTCACCCCAAATATCTGCATTATTTACAGTACAACCATGGAAACATTAATACTTGTTGTTTTGACTTATGTATTTTCTCCCTAGTCCTCTGTGTCACTGTGTGGGTATATACAAACTGTGAGAGGTAATAGTGAATTCTCTTGACCAGGCCACAGAGCAGGGCCTAGGGATGCAGGAGAGAGCACTGTGTCCAAAGTCAGATGGATAGAACCACAGTCACACCTGTCACCCCTACAGGACCAAGGGGCATACACCACTTAATTTCTGAGGGGCAGTTTTTGATGCCAAGCTTAGTGTTCTACTATTATTGGTGGCATTTAGCTGCTCCCAGAATCTCCCCTTCTGAGGAATGAATGGGAGCTCATTTCTACTTATCCCTGGCCTCAGCCACCCCTCCAGAGGTGCCTTCACTCTTCGCTTATGTATAATGAAAATCTCTTGCCACCTAGTTCTCTGTCAGGCCCTTGGCAAGCTGGGACAGCCACTGTGACCTTAGCGTGCTGGCACAGGTCCCTTATTCCCAGGGTACTAAGTTCTTCATCTGGCACTTATCTGTCGTAATGGTGGGAAACTGAGGCACCTGCCAGTGTAGCTAAGATTTTAATGCCCTGGATCTCTCTCAAACTCTATTTAGTTTCACTTACAGATTTTCTTTTAACAAGTCCTCTTCTGTAGAAAAAAATGAGACTCAGAGGTGATATTGATCTTATTTATAGTGTGACCTAAATTTTTTAATTATATAAATAGTATAAGCCTATAAATAATAATTATATGATAAAAATAATTATTATTACTTAGTAATAGATAAAGCAGAAAGTAAAACCCTCTTTGCTCTGTAGTTCTATTCTCTACAGATAATCACTGTTAATAGATATAGAGCTTTAGAGAATCTTACAGGATGGCTTCAGTATTTTATATTAAATGGGATCACACAATACAACCTGTTTTCTCTAACTAGCTTTTATCACCCAAACATTGTGGACATCTTTCCATGTCAGGTACCATAATTAACAGATTCCTTACCTTCAGACATTTAGGTTGTTGTCAATGCTTGTAATTTCATATAATATTGCAATCAGCATCCCTAAGGGAAGCTAAAAAATTGATCTTTGGTACCTGAAGGCCGAGCTGGGGGTGAAAGACTACTGGGGGTTTCTGAGCATCTGTTGCTCTGTCACCGGGGCGGCCAGCCCTGGGCCGGCACAGTTCTGCAGCACACACCTCCTTACCTCAGACACCTGCGATGCAATGTCGAGAGTGTGCAATCAACTCTCATCTCCTGGTGGTTTAACTCAGGAGAGGTGTTCCCTTCCTCCTCCTCCTCCTCCTCCCCCAATCTCCACCCCACTTTGGTACCTCTACTTACCCTGCTTCTGTTTTGAATCTCTAAAATAATGTGACAAGTTAATGATGGTACAATTATCTAAATGTTTAACAGACATGTTATCTAAGTGAGTCGGATTGAGATTCCATCCCGCTGACAATAAACATCAATGGTGGAGCAGAAAGCGATAGGCAAATTATAGCAAACCCTGCAATTTCAATGCTATTAAATTTAGAGGAATAACAGCCTTGAGGCCTGTAAACTCTGAATAAAATAGGCCCTTGTGTTTGTCCAACTATTAAATCAAAATGCTACCAACATCCTAGAAAAAACAAGGCGATTTATGGCTTTTCAAGTTTCAGTTACACATTGGTTTTTATTAACTCCTTTCTGTCATCGGGCAGTGGTGGTGTCACGAGGGAGAAGGGAGAGCAGTCAGAGAAGAAAGGGTAGGCGCTGGAGTGGAGCAGAGGGAGAAAGAAGGAACATGGTGGGTGCGGGGGGCTGGGAACGGGAGCGAGGACAGGTGAGTGGGACCCAGGAGTCAGGGGCTGGGGCTGATAATCGGGACGCTGGCATTAGGACAGTGCTGAAAGGGAAGGAGCAACTATGAACAGTGAGGACAGCGAGTGCCCTCCAAGTCCCATCGGACTCACCACTGGGGCCCCTAAACTTGAATCTCAGTCGTTCACCAAACAAGACATATTACTTAAGCCTTCCTGAGCCTGCCATTCCTCATCAGTGACACAGGCAGTGAAGCCGCCTCTTAGAGGTGTTGCGATGGCTATACTAGATAATCCATAACAAGCAGCAGTGCTGGGCACCGTCCCAGGTCTGAACAAACCCTCAAAGATCGATGTCTATCATTCCCCTCAAATTTCTAGAATAGTTTTTAAAAGGCAAAAGATTTTCAGGCCCAGTATATGCACTTAAAAATGTACTGAGTAAGTTTCTAAATAAAATGAAAGAAATACTTGTCTTCTAGGGAAGGACGGAAACTGTAGACGTCTGAAAATAATAACAGTGAGAAGCCACCACTTAAGGCGCATGTTCTCCATTCCAGTCACTGGGCTAAGCACTTTACATGTATTATTTTATTTAGTCCCTGAGACACCATAATTTATAAATATGAAAACCGAAGTTGAAAAAAAATATAGAGCATCCATACAAGATCAGAATCTGTGGCTGTCTGCGCTTGGAACCACAGAACACCCCTAACGGTATTTTTTCTTGCTCAATTCCCATACCCAACATTTGACAGGCAGAGAAACAAAGCAATCTGTCCCATGTCATAAAGCAAGCCTGTGACAGAGCCAGGATAAGAACTCAGTTCTCGCCTTTCTCCTAATTCATTATTGCTTCCAAATGCCACGCTGCCCCCTACACGACGATAACGTTCACTGCCACTTTCGATACGATGGACAGACAGTATGAGTCCCGCCAGCCGCTGTGCCTGTCTCCCAGGGCCCAGGATAAACGTCTGGCACAAAACAGATGCTCAAGATGCCTCCCGAGTGCATGGATGTCAATCTCTTCTAACCAAACCTGCTTCGGGTCAATTTTCCTCCTCAAATCCCAAGATAGTCGCAGAAACCACCGATCCCTTCCAAGCACTGCCCAAAGCAGCAATATTCCATATAAAAAGTACTGGGGTGATAAATGGGCAGGGCACGGAGGATTTGGGGAACAATGAAACTATGTGATGCAACAATACTGGACACATGCCATTACACATTCGTCCAAACCCATAGGATGTACAACACCAAGAGTGAGCTGCAATGTTTTAAACTATGGGCTTTGCGTGATAATGATGTGTCGCTGCAGGGTCGTCAGCTCTAACAAATATACCACTCTGGTGGGCGACGTCGATCGTGGGGAAGGCTGTGCACGTATGTGCAGGCGGAAGGGGTGTACGGGAACTCTGTACTTTCCGCTCAATCTTGCTGTAAATCTAAAATTTCTCTAAAAGAATCAAGTTTATTAATTAAAAATAAAGCACTGGGGACCCCTCTAGTTTGTGGTCAGAAGGGCCCGGGAGCCACTAGGGTGAACAGAGGAGAAGGATGGCTTGTCTGGGCCAGGAGGCAGCTCCAACACAGCTGAGAGCCCGGTGCTTGGAAAATAAAACTATATTAGGCCTCAGACATGCCTTTATAGTAACAGCATGAAATGAGGTCAAGACTGAGTCTATGCTGGTGCACCGACGGCACCAACAGCAGCACATGACCCTCCCTCCCAAAGTGCCTCTGACGTCCCCAGGCCGTTCCCGAGCTTGCGCTTTCTCATGTTCCATCCCTGGCACACCATGTGAAACGCTATACAAATCACCTCTGATATTTATTAAAGTCGAATGCTATTATGTTTTTAGCGGGGCAGTTACGCCAACCTGCATGGAGTCCATGAGTCCATGCTATGTCCTTGTCCTCCCCCAGAGCCCTCCAGCGTGGTCAGGGGTTCGAAGTTCACTCTGCTTTTTTTTCCCATGTAAGGTTTTACATAAAGTTGTTCCTCGTCATCTAGCTCCTCTCCTTTCCCCCCAGGTCCTCTCTGGGGCCTGACACCAGAAGGCCCTTGGGAGGTGGGGCCAGAACAGTTGCTGGTTTTTCTACTGCTGCGGGACTGGAGCCAGTCACCCCGATGCGGTTCCTCAGCGCCCGGTGCTGCCCCTCGTGCCAGGCCCTGGGCAGGAGAGGAGCAAAGCTGGCAGCCACCCTGCAGGAAGGAATGCTGCTGCTCACCCCTTAAATCCCTCCCTGCCGGCTCCTCCTGCCACCCCTCCCATGCTCCCCCGTCACAGTAAGTCCTCCAAACAAGGACTTCATTTTCTACTCTGACGTTCGGCGCCAGAGACTGCCCCTGAAGCTTTCCCTAAGCATCATTAACGAATCAGGAGTGAGATGGGGTGAGCAGGTAGCAGGCAACACCAAGGCAGGGGGACAGCTCTGCACCTTCCAAGGGAGTGATCACACTGCAGCTGCGGAGTGTGTACGTGTGTGTGCGCGTGTGTCCTCCTTGCCTCTTCCTCCCGTGCTACAGCAGGGTGCCTCCTAGCCTCCTTCACACTGGAAAGGAGAGGGCCCTGGGGCATGGCTTTCTCCAGCGTCTGCTCCCTTTCAGAAGGGGAGAGAAAATCCCACAGCGTGGCTACCCTTTGCTGCCAGGTGTGTTAGCTGTTCCTGGACTACAAGACACTCTTATAGCCAGCATGAACAGGATGAGAACGAGCATCTCGACATTTGCATCTGCTTGAGTGGCTTCCTCTGTGAGACAGGAATGTGGAAACCAAGCAACTTTTTCTAGGCCAGTAAAAGAAAGTCTTTATTTTGTAGTCAGAGTGGAGAGAACCTTGGACTGGAAGTAAGAACTCGTGGGTCCCATTTCTAGCTTGGCTTGTTTGTTCTTAACTGACCCTCTTTTTCAAATATGGGCTTCTGAGTTCTGGTTTCCTAGGCTGTTGGATGGGCAGAGTTGATCCCCTGGTCTGCACATTAGATTCAATGCTCAGACCCCCATGCAGAGGGAAGACAGCATTAAAACACGGGCTTTAGGGTACAGGAGCCTGAGGCCCACATTCTAGCTGCACCCTAGGCTGGTCTTCCTCAATTTTTCTAAGTCTTAGATCTCTAGCAAAGTAGGTAGGGAAAATGTCCATATTTTGGGACAGTAGTGAGAACTTAATCAAATTATCACTGCACGTATCCATTTGAGTACAGCTATTGTACTCCCTGTACCCAGGCAGGTTTGCCCTCCATGTCCATTTCCTTCACCACGCTAACTTTCAGGAAGACAAAGACCAAGTTTTGTTCACCATCAGTTATTGGGTCCATATAGCAGGTACTTTAAAACTTAGGGAACGCGTGAACGAAGGAATGACGGAAGAAACCAGCTGTACAGACTACTCTGATCTGCAGCAAACCCAAGTCACTAACCTGGCACATCTGATGGGGCAGGTAAGGAGCTGGAGGAGAGAGCTGAAGTGCTTTGGGGCAAGTCTAGAGATCTAGTTCAACCTAGCGTCCTGGGCCTCTAAGGCTTCCCTTATGATTCCCAGCCACAGGAATAACTTTAGCCATCTTATGTCTGCCTGGATGAGATGGGTTTAGAATTTGAACAGACAATCAGATACTAGATCCCAAGTTCTGGGTGACACTCTGCACAGAAAACCCTGAACTTCACATTCTGACTTCGGATCCATGGGTCCCTCATCCCTGAATCCTACAAGACACCCATGATCCATCCTGTAAGAGCCCCAACTTGCCTAGTGAACAATGCCCTTCAGAGATCATCCTATCCACTTCCCTGCTTTTGGGCAGGTCCATCCTCCCCAAAAAGCCATGTGAACATCTGCCTTTCCTGCTCCTTGGGCTCTTATCATCTCTGGCCTTGCCCGCAAACGCCAGCACTGGCCTGGCCCATCTCTCCACGTTCAGATCACAGGAAGATGTCTTCTCTTGAGTTCCCTACATATGGATTAGAAGAGCTGAAGGTTCCACAGGTCACCCCCAAGGCCTCCTCACTGAGCCTTCCTCCCTTCCCAATAGAACATACTGAAGACTGACCGAACCTCTCGCCTTCAGCTCAGCAGCCAAGGGATCTCCCGTGCCTTCTAATTAATGCCACCCGGTCCTGTCTGTTGCCCCCAGGTCTGTTCAAGTCCCAAATGGGGATGTACAGTGGCTTGAACAACATTATGATTTGTAAAAACCACTCCTAATTAGTTTGACTTTGAATAAAGAGGGTAATTATTTTTAAATTTATTAACTGCTGCCTGGCCAGAGAAGTTTCCAGATCAAATGACATGGAGAAGCTATTTCTGTTCAGTGATGCAGCAATTTATATTACTGATCGGCCATTAAAACCTCTGGCACAAAACCGCTTGTGTTTCCTGAGCCAAGATAGTGTCTATGTGTCAAATTTCAAACCCAGAGTATAAATTAAGCCATTAATGGTATTTATCAGTTTATCTGGACTTAAAGAACTACGTACTAATTTAAGACCTTCCCGATATAGAACCCGAGCAGTGTGCTGGGGGTGCGTGCGCATGTGTATGTGTGTTTTCTCACTTTTTATGTTACTGAACAGTATAAAAAAATTCTGATGTGTAAATGAAGTACAACCATCTCGGGGAGCTGCATAGCTAGCTGTTGATTCCTCATTGCTCTGCAACCCAAACATTTTGGAAGCAGCAGTGTTTTTGCAATATGTATTTGTCATAATATAAAAGGTGCAAAGTGATTTCTGTTTATTTCCTCAATGTCTTCGCTGTACCAAAACAGAAAACCGAAGTGTGACAACAAAGCCTGAGCCCAGCTCAACCATCAGCGTGGCCTCCCTGAGCACCAGCGTGAGCCCACCAAGATCTTGGAAGGAGGGGGCATGCACACCAGGACAGAAATCTAGGTTAAGTAGGTAAAAGGGTCAGACGTGAAGATGACATTCTTTTGGCTAAAAGAGAACTGGAAATCCTTTCAACTAAACTCACTTCTCAGTGTCAAGAATAAATGTATGGCACCATCGTCACCCACCTGATGCAATGCTACACGTTAGCTCTCTGAATTCCCCATGTGGTGGCCTTGGGTATGGAATTCCCAGACCCAATCTGTTTCAGGGAAATTGTATCCTATTTCAGGAGGGGGACACAGGCATTGGGATGTTGAGTATTCTTCATTAAATGAGTCACAGGGATCCGAAAGAGTCCCCCCTGTCTGGGACAGGACCATGAGACAAATGGTCTCTGAAAGGCTCTCCCTAAATCATTCAGCCATAGACACATAGGTAAGAGTAAATCAATGTGTAGGCAGCTGGGGAGTAGTGGAAAGAGAACTGAAGTTGAAGTTGGGTCAGATTCAAGCTCTCCACTTCCTAGGAGGTGGCATCTAGGCCTCCATTTTCTCATCTATTAAATGAGTGCAATAGTGAGTGTTTTATAAAGTATGCTATCAGGAATATAAGGTGGCATTACCATTCTTCGCTCTCCCAGGATCTCCACTCCCCTTCCTTTTCAGAGCTCTCTCTATGCTCTCCTTTTGGGTCTCTGATGATACCTGGCATGCCTCTGGCTTTTCCTAGTCCAATAACTTTAGTGCTACTTTCAGCATTACTTATAATTAAGCCCCTCCCTTACTCATGGGGAGGGTCCCTTTTCTAGAACAGAGATGGCGACTAGATTTCAAGTTGTGTACTTTCACTGATTATCAGAAGTCTGAGGCATTATCTGGGTTCCACTGGAAATACCACTGTAAATGCTAAATGAGCTCTGTCATGTGTCAGGAAGAGCCACCTTGTTGCCAATCCTATGCTAAGGATAAGGCTGCTGTTGCATCTCTGCTCAGTAGATCCCAGCCTGCCTGCACTAGGAAGTGGCCAAATGCACCTCACCCCTGCATGAGCTTGCCTATAGCTTATACATGGTGGGGAGGGAGACTTTCCCAAGCTATCATCCTTAGTTTGGATTCATTTTTTCCCATTCCTCTCCCCTTTCAAGAGCTCCATGTACTCAACCTGGAGACAAAGCAAAAGTAAGGCTGAATGGGGCGGGGCCCCACTTGTGTTATAGGAAGGATCGGCACTGTATTCCTTTTGCAGGTGAGGAGCCTTGAAGGGCAGAACAGGTGAGCAGCAAGTCAAGGTTATTCATCTACTAGATACTGGAGTTAGAACCCCCATCTCAAGTTTCTGACTCAAAATTCAGGCTCTTTCCAGTCATAATGGAAACAAATATCCTTTTTTGGAAAGTGTTGACCACTTTTCAAGTTCTCATTGACTTAACAAATCCTAGGAAGTCACTGGTCCTAAGATGCCTCCTGACTTTCAAAGCAGGTACAGGTCAGTACCCAATCAATACCCAAACTCTAAAAACAGGCTGGAAAGTCATTACCACTGAATTATACATTTAAAAATGGTTAAAATGGCAAATTTTATGTTATGTATTTTTGTGTTATATATGTATATTTTACCAATTTAAAAATGAATAGAGTAATACACCAAAACCATTAAATTGTACACTTTAAATAAGTGAACTGTATAGTATGTATATCTCAATACAGGTATTTGGGGAAAAAAGGACGGGGAGCATGTCTGTGTTGATCACTGCCATATCCAGGCACAGAAGGCACTCAGTAAGTGTGTGGGGTCTGCTTGTGAACAACCCCTACCTCTGCTCACCACATAGGGACTCAGCCTCTTCCCCTGGCTCTCGCTGAGCAGGCAGCGTGCTCCCTGCTGCTGCAAATTTAATCTGGATGGACAGAATTAAGCTGCTTGGCAAAGCTGGCCCACAGCTCAATCTCCTCAGCCCCCACATTGGAATTCTCAGAGTGGGATTCTCGGTTACACATGGTCTAAGAATAAGAAACCAACTGGGACCCTGAGAGATCTGGGTCCTCCCTGGCTTTCAAGATAACTAGCTCTGGAACCCTGAGCAAAACCACCTGGCCAAGTCACTTTCTCTATAACCGAGCCAAGGAGACACATACTGGAATGACAGCTCACCTAGAACGCTCACCTTCCACTGCTACGGCCCGGGGCAGCACCAGTCCAAAGCCCATGACACCAGTTCTAGGAAGTACGTTTTCCTCTCAGGAGACAGATTTAGTGAGGTGGCAGGACGAGGAAACACTGACAACAGTGATTACAACAGTGGCAGCTGCCTGGGCCTTTTTCCACTCCGGTCCTCTGTGGTACCTTAGCATCTAGACTCCAAAGATGGCTGCCATCAGCTCCTCTTTCCCTATATGTGTTGGGCATTCTCCCTTGAGAAGGATCATCTAAATCTTTTACCCCTTAAATCTGGGGCTGATCTGTACCTGCTTTGATCAATAAAATCTGATGGAAATGATGTTGTATGTTTCCAGCCCAGCTTTTGAGAGGGCTGGCAGTTTTTGCTCCCTGACTCAGAGGCCCAAGCTGTCATGTGGGAAGTTCAGGCTACTCTGCTGTAGAGAGAAACCACAAGGAGGAGCACTGAGAGGCAGGTATATGAGTGAGAAAGCCACCTGGGACATCCGGCCCAGTCCAATCTGCAGGCATTACTTGACTACAACCACAGAAAAGATCCCAAGTGAAAACTGCCTGACTGAGCACAATCAACCCACAGAACTGTCTGAGATGATCGCACATTGTTCATCTACTGTTGGAATACAGCAACTGATGACTAAAACACTCCTGTGCTCAATTCTTAACACAGGAGCCAGGGTGATATTTTAACCATATAAATTGAGTCATGTCATTCTCCTATTCAAAACCTTCCAACGAACTCTTTCCCCCTTCCTATAAATGTGTGTGCATATGTATGTGTGTGCACACACATGTGCAGCTTTACTGATATAATTCATACATCATACAATGTATAATTCATGCTTTTAAAATACAGTTGATCTTTGACCAATGTGGGGGTTGGGGGTGTGAACCTTCTAAGCAGTTGAAAATTCACATATAACTTTTGGCTCCCTCAAAATTTAGTTGCCCTTCAGTATCCACGGGGGACTGGTTCCAGGGCACCCTGTGGATACCAAAATCTGTGGATGTTCAAGTCCTCTATATAAAGTGGTGTAGAACAATGCATACAGTTAGCCCTCCACATCCACAGACTCCCAAACCACAGATCAAAAATAGTACAGGTATTTATTGGAAAAAGAAATCCATATATAAGTGGACCCATGTTACTAAGGGTGAAATGTATATAGTTCAATAGCTTTTAATATATAGAGATGTGTAACCATCACCACAATCAATTTTAGAACATTTCATCACCCCAAAAAGAACCCTCCCTTACCCATTAGGAATCAACCCCCTATATCCATCCACGACTCGCCTAGCCTTCCCTGGAATTTACTAATTTACTTTGTCTTTATAGATTTGCCTATTCCAGATGTTTCATATAAATGAAATAAAGTGGCCTTTTCTGACTGGCTTCTTTCACTGACCATGTTTTTAAAGTTCACCTATGCTGTAGAATGTATCAGTACTTCGATCCCTTTTATAGCCAAATAATATTCCATTGTATGGAGAAACTACCCTTTTTGTTTTTCCATTCAGCAGTGGGAGGACACTGATCTCCACCTTATGGCTATTATGAATACCGCTGCTATGAACATTCACGTGAAAGTTTTTACGTAGATGCGTGTTTTCACTTGTCGTGGGTACATACCTAGGATTGGCACTGCTGCATCATATGGCAACTCTTTAACCTTTTAAGGAATTACCAGACTGTTTTCCAAAGTGGCTGCACCATTTTACGTTCCTATTAACAGTGTGTGGGGTTTGGATTTTTCCACATCCTCGCCGACACTTCTTGTTGTCTGCATTTTTATTATAGCCATATCCTAACGGGTGTGAAGTAGTGTCTCACTGGGATTTGATTTGTATTTTCCTGACGGGTAATGTGTGATGGCACCTTCATGTGCTCACTGACTATTTGTCTATTTTTAATCCACTTTTAATTTTTGTCATCTATATTTTTATTATTGAGTTGTAAGGATTCTTTATATTCTGTAACTATAGGTCTCTTATCAGATGTATGATTTGCAAATATTTAAAACCTTTGTGTGGCTCATACGCTCACTTTAGGACTCTGCTCAGATGTAACCTTCTCAGCAGGACTCTTCCGACCTTTTGTTCTAAAATACCAATTTTCTCTCTATCACTCTCTACTCCTTATCCCACTATTACCTGACATTATATTATGCACTTATTTGCCTACATTTTCCCTATTAGAATCTCAGTTCCTTGAAGAATGCCATTTTATATGTTAGTATACCTTAAATACCCTAACAGTGCTGGGCACATTGTAGGAACTCAATAAATATTTATTAAATTAAATACATCTACTACTATTTATTGAATGCTTACTATGAGCCAAACACTCTGCAAAGCACTTCAGATAAAGTATCTATTTTAATACCTACCACAACTCTATGCTATGAGGTAGGCACTATTATGACTCCACTTTTCTAACAGATGAGGAGAGTTTAAGTAACTTACCCATGGTCCCGCCAACAGTAAGTGGCAGAGCCAGGATTAAACCCAAGCAGTCTATGCCGTACCACTTCCATCCCCACCACGCTCTGTGGAAGGTCACTTTCCCTCCCCTGAGCCTCAGTTCCCTCATCTAGACATGAAAGTAGCCTCTTGCCTTGTAGAGTTACTGAAAGAGCATCCAAACAAGATCAGGGAAAGCACGGAGAACAGTGAGTGCTTGGCACATTGGGAGCATTCAGTAAGTGTGAGGTATGCCGATGCCGATGATTATGATTCTGACAGGAATTATGAGGATGAGCCGATATTGATGGGGTGAAATCCATGCTTTGAAATCAGAGATAGTGACACTGTTGCTCATTAATATTGGTCAAACGCATGTTTGTATACAGATTGCTTTCTTTTAGACAATGACAACTGTAGCAGAGGGAGGACCAGCCCAGTGTGGCCACACTGGGTTTCAGGGTTAGTCACATGGGCTACGACCGTTCAGAGAGAAGGGGATGCTTAAACAACATCACTGATTTTCTAAGGCCTCTACCAAAGGTCTCCATGGAGACGGAACCTCAGTGGCCTGTTAGAGGCAGAGATCTTAGCCTAAGTCAAGGGCGGCTGTTCTTAAGGGGCAAAGTCACACTAGTAAATTCCTGCCCAGCCAGCCCCACAAGCAAGAGTAGCTGATCTTGGCCAGCTGAAGTCTTCCCACTCACAGCTTCCCCAGAAAATGACTGTATATATTGCTGAAAGAGGGTGCCAGCGAGGTACCTCATACTTGTGCACTGTCACACTGTGAAGGACTTGGAGAATGGAAGTCAAAGTCAACTCACCAGTATGGGTCTGCCTGTGTGTCTCCAGGGCATCCTCCTTCGAAAACTGTGCACCGCACTGATCACAGACAAAGGCTTTGGCACCCGCTGAAAGAAAAAAGAGGCGGTTACTCACTATCGAGAGTGACAGTCCATGAGGAGGTAGAGTCCTAAGCCGAAATCAAGTAGACAGACACTAGGGGAGGGATGAACGCATGTGAAAACTCTGAGTTAGGGAGAATCCATGGCCCCAGTAGCCATCCCAGACCCTCCCCCAAGATGTGATCACCCACCCCAATGAGCTCCAAATGCCCTCATCTAGAGACCTCTCAGAGAGAGGGAACAAAACTGGAATAACCAAAACGAACAAAGATGGGCTTCAAATGAGATGCTCCAAGAAAAGGGGACTTTCGAGGGGCTGGCTCCAGGCGAAGGACAGAAAGGAATAAATGATAGAGCGAGAGGAAACATACCCTGTTGCCTAGATTATACTTTATGGGAAATTAAGAGCTGGCATGCCTCTACATTGTCAAACCTCTAACTCAGTGTGTCCAAAATTAAACTCACTGTCTACCCCAGCCACCTCCTGCAGTTGACCATTTAAAAAATCAAAGTGCCCTCAGTAGAGCGTCCAAACTCTTCAAGACGGCTCACAAACACTTCTTGATGTGCTCATCTTCCCTGCTGCCTCTCGTTCCTCGCTCTTGCTCCCTATTCTCCAGCCCTACTGAGCTGCTCTGGTTCCTGGGAGGAGCCATGTTCTTCCTCACTTCAAGGTCTCATCCGTCCAATACCTCCTCTGTCTCTGACATTCTTGCCACTCCTCCTGGCCCCACAGTACAGCCGGCCCTTATTCATAATTTATGCATCAGCTTCCTTGTTCTTGCCCCTTCTTTGGGGGAGACAGCCCTTCTTTATGCTGCCATAGCACCCTGGTCATAGCCTTACCATGCTCTCTTATAAATGCTTGTGTATCCAACTCCATCTTTGGCCACACTGTAAGCACCCAAGGGAAGGAGCATGTCATCTCATGCACAGCTGCATCTGAACAACTCCCAGTGAGAACCTATTACTGTACATATGTGTGGAATAAACTGTCAATTCAGTCCAATTCAATTTGATAAACTTTTCTAGGACCATTATTTACAAGGCTCAAAGTGTCAATGTTCCAATGTCAAGAGAAACAGGACTTTTTACCACTTGCTAACAGTCTTCAAGGATCTAATATGTTATCGCATCCAGAGGCACCTGTTGTAAGCCTTGGCAGTTTTCTTTCAAAATGTCTTCTACAGGCATCTCTTCCACTGCATATCGTTAATCCCTGCCCCTATCCAGGCCCTTTTTGGGTCATGCCCAGAACACTGGAAGAGTCAAGGATGGCTGCCACACCACCAGCTGTCCTCCGATCATCCAAACAAGGACGGGTTCCTTGAAGGCCATTTAATGCCTCACACTTACTTGCTCAAGAAGATACAGTGGCTCACAGTTTGCACTGATTCTAAATTCCTCAAACTTGGCTTCAAGGCCCTTCCCTAATCTGACCCAGTTAGTGGTCCAGCTTCACAAGGAGTTCTCCTCACTGGCCCTCTCTGCTTGTTCCTCCCTGAGTCTCTGGGCTTGAGCAATGCCCAGTCTCACTCCTCTGTCTATTATTGCAGTCCCATTTCATTGTCAAGACTGGAGTATGCATGCACCCAGCCCTCACTGCTCTGCCCTTTCCTATCTGCCACTGAATTTTGTTCCTTTCAACCCATCTCAGCACTTCTCTAAGTGTGTCTGTGTTTTAAGTTTTGTGCCAGAGTTTGTAAGAGGCAGAATTACTTCTTACACATATTGTAGAAAACAGTGTAGTGCTGTTTTTAAACCATCTCAGATTTCCTGAGGCTTTATCATATACCGCAGGAGGCTAAGTACTTAAAATATATCATTTCCTCTGATCCTTACAACCTTTTAAAGTACGTAGTATTATTACTCCCATTTAGAGGATGAGAAAACTCAAGCTCAGACAGGGCAAGTAGCTTGTCCAGTGTCACAAGGTGGGTTACAGTGATGAGGGATTTAAAGCCAGGCAGCCTGACATCGGAGTCTTTGCTCTTCATCCCTACACCCTAGAGCTTCCCTAGGGTTCCATCTGCAAAGATGCTACATGAATAAGAAGGTGGTCCTGGGCATCCTTTCCCCAATACAAAAAAGCGAAAATATAATCTACCCCTTGTATACATCAAGGTTTTGTGTAAAATTCTATTTGGAAAAATAGTTCCATTACTTTTTTAAAAGCCTGAAACCTCTGCCTTGGAGCATTAGCACACCTTTAAGGACTAGAACTCAGACTACAAGTCACACCACTATAGCCTTAAACAGCAATAAACAGTTCTCGCCAGCAAAGGCTGTCCGGCTCCAAGAGGAGATCTGGATTGTCAGGTCCTACGAGGCACTGGCCTTGTCTCTATTCCTAAGATGAGGAAGAGATAGCTTCTAGTAAGTGCTCAATAAATACGAGTAACTGAATAAATAAGTAACTGGGTGCCCCTTCGAGCTGAAGGGAGTCCTGGGGCAAGGACCTATAATCGGCTTCTAGAGAGCTTTGAAGAAAGCCAAGAAATTGATGTCCAAGCAGTCTCACTGTGTATTCATACAGGTGGCAGCCAGGACCATTTTTCATCCATTTGTACTGGAAATGCAGCTTGTGCCTCAAAAAGCAGAAAGGGCCAGAGTGGAAAAACTGGGGATGGGTGAGGCCCCAGCCCCTTCGCAAAGAGAAACTCCCCCAGTCACAAATCATTAGCCAGCAATGATTTTCTGTGGATCTGTAAGGGATCTGATTTTAATTGTATTTCTTTCTTTGGTTCTATCAGTTCTCACAGCTCCCTAGAGAAGAAAGGGGAAGGGGAGGCCTGAGGAGGGAAGCGGGGACTGGAAGGGGGAGGGCACTCTGGGGCTCGCTATGGTGGGGAGCCCTGTGATGGGTTGAGGAGGCCCCAGTACACAGCTTCAAAGGGATGTGGTAGGAAGGGTTCTTAGAAAACAGCCGCCGATGTGGTTGTCTTAGCATCTGCTTTAATGACTGAGAAACAGAGAGAAAGGAAGACGAGCAGGTAGGAAATAAAGGGCCGGATGTGTGCCATCAGACAAGCTCAGATGAAGATAAAACAGATTAGCACACTCCATCTAGTCGAGGTTGCTGGCTTGGCCCAAGCCTGGCCACATCTGGTTGTCCTCAAAGTCCTCCCCTGTCTACACCTACCTTGCCAAAGTCACAGAATTGAGCAGAGTGTGTGAAAGTCCCCTGTCCTCAGTCACTCCGGGTCAGAACCTTCAGCACACATGGATACCACAAACACTGGCTCCCATTCATGAAGCCCCAGTACACCCCCTACCCCGACCTCAACTCTTCCCAACTACACGGGGTGAGCCCAGGAGCAAAGACAGGCAGTTCCAGGACACAAGAGCCGGTAGAGACAGGCCAAGGAGACATGTGCCTTTAAATTGTCTCTGTAATGGCTGGCTCAGAGGCAGAAATATTTGGCAGCCCTGAAATTAAAAGTGATAAATTTCCTCGCCAAGCTTTGATCGATAATAGAGGCCTCATCTGTTAATCAATAAGACAGTCTCTGCCTGTTTACTGTGCATTTGTTGTTTGCTGCTGCCTTCTGTATGATGTCAGGTTTGCATTCAAAGCAACCCAAGTGTGTATAAACCACATGGCTATTCCCAAAATGCATTACGGTGACATCATTCAGTCGCTAATACATTGATAAAGCATCACCGTTAGGGGGTGCTGGGGGAAAAAAGGAGGTCATGCCAGTTAAACGCAACGGGTACATAAGGACACATTAGCAACATTTACCCCCACAGTATTTCCTGGGGCTCCTCTTGGAGCGTGGAGAACTCCAGTGCACAGTTCAGGGGTGCCCACAACTCACCATATACTTCCTATATACAGGGGATGTTTTTTGGGTATCCATTAAATATATGCCAAGGGGAATTACAGTAAATGAACAAAAAAGATAAATCTTTGCCTTCAAGGAGCTTACATTCCAGAAAGGAAGGCACATTTTTAAAAGTAAATATAAAATAGGTGACAATCAGTGATAAAAAGAGAAATAAATTAGGTGAAGAGGGATCGAGAGTGTCAGGGGCTGCTATTTTACATGGGTTGGTCAGGGAAGCCCTCGCTGATACGCTGACATGTGAGCAGAGAATTGTCTTAAGAAGATGAGGGAGGAAGAAGCAACACTTACATGGGAAAGCCCGATCCGGGCAAAGGAAGAGCAAGGAGGCCAGCCGGTGAGGCCAGCCAGTGAGGCCAGCCGGTGAGGCCGGCCGGTGAGAATGGAGAGAATGGAGTCGTGAGAATGGAGTCGGTGAGGGGAGCGACAGAGACGGCGTCAAGGAAGCGGCGGGTTGCAGGGAGAGACATTAAATAGTGAAGAGGGAGAGCCACAGGATGATGAAGTCGTTCAAACTCTTGCTCTCCTCCCTGGTAAATACGAATCTTGGTGAACTAAAAGAGATGGCAGCAAGATCTGGGGTGGGGAGAGCTGGGTCTCAGTCCTGGCTCAGCCACCCACTGTTGTGGACATGAAACATGTCAACGCACCTCAATGAACCTACTTCCCAGTCTGTAAAATGGGATAACTGTCTGCCTTGCTCGAGGCTGCTGCGAGGATGGAAGGAGATAACGGATAGTAATAAACATAAAACCCTTTGTTAATCACCAAACACTCTGCAGTTATAAGATGTTATTTATATCTTGGGAAGCATCAGAGTGTGGTTAAGAGCTCAGGACTTGGGTCAGACTGATCAGAGTTCAAATACCAGCCGAGCTAATTGCCAGTCGTGGCCCTCAGCAAGTGAGCCTGTCGCATCATCTGTGAAACAGGAACAGGAGAAGTAAGTCCCTCAGAAGGTTGTGACAAGGTGGGTAAAGTGCTCAGCCCCATGTCTGGGGTAGATACACAAAACCAGGAGGTAGTAGCTCTCATCATCGCCAGGTCAGGCTCAGGGTCATGATTCCTTTAAAGAACTCCTTTGTGCAAAGGATGATTGATTTTTACTGAAATTCAATGTACAGTTAACTTGGGAGTCATTTATCTTGGGTGAAGTGAGACTCACATTTGTAAAGACATATTTCACTATAATCTTATACACATACATTGTCCCTTTGATTTAAAGGTGAGTGATTGTCTTGTTGAGGGGAGCAGGAAT
The DNA here is from genome assembly GCF_014176215.1 of Rousettus aegyptiacus. Classification (NCBI taxonomy): domain Eukaryota; kingdom Metazoa; phylum Chordata; class Mammalia; order Chiroptera; family Pteropodidae; genus Rousettus; species Rousettus aegyptiacus. The sequence goes on from NW_023416308.1 coordinate 43,925,176, forward strand.
ATGTCGCAGGACCAACAGGTCAGTACTGGCAGTCACTCGGCACCTGGCTCTTAAATCCTCCCTGGACGAGCCCCAGGGGCTCCACTGTCCAGGCCTGTGCTGCTGGGCTCGCTTCCATCTCCCCCGGCAGACTGTAAGCTCCGTGAGAGCAGGGCTGCCACCTCTTTGGTTCTCTGCTCTATCCCCAGTGCCCTGCTCTATGCCCAACATGCAGTTTGTGTTCACTAAATGCCTAGGAAGGGGGCAGCAGCCGTGCAGGGCACTGCCAGGCTGTCCCCTAGGGGGTGGCAGAGTCCTTATTCTACATATCCTGAGTTCTTCACTGTCCCTTTTTCCACAACTCAGGGACATAGTCTCTGGCTACAACTCAGGCAATTGTGGGGAGAAGAAAAAGTGGCTAGGAAGCGGGGCTGTCCACCTCCTCTGGAGCAAGATCTCCCTTTAATCATCCCTCTGCTCCCTGCGTAGCCACCCAGGACTCACATCCCTGCAGTAAAGAAGCAACCCCTTCCTCCAGTACACTCAGGAGCCTCCATCCAAGAAGGCTTCCAACAGCCAGAGTAGACCTTCAACTGACTAACAGAGATCTACTGAGTGACCCCCACTCGAAGCCCAGGCACTGAGTTTACCTGAGAGTCAGTGTTAAAGAGAGAGAGAGACAAACATCCTTGCCCTTGCCATGTGGGCTCAAAGATGCCTTAAGCACTACACTAGGGAGAGTAGAAACTGCCTGACCTTCTTTAATTTTTCACATCCCCACTTCTCCCCTTTCTCCCTGACTTCCTGATGCCTCCAGAAAACTAAACAGGGGCTAGAAGAAGGAAGGTTCTAAGCAGGTTTTACGGTTGGGTGAAAAGAAGAAAGGCAGATTCCGCAATCCACATGGAGGCTGGAGCTGGTCTAGAGCCTCCTTGTGTGGGAGCCACTTTCATTCTGTGCTAAGGATCGCCCCGACTTGCAGGAATCAAAAGAGGGACGTGCCAGGAAAGCACTTTCAAAATCATAAAGCTTTCTCTAAATGGCCAGCATTCCAACAACAACAGAGCTAAAATCCAGCAGAAGCAGAGGCGAGTCAGGCTCCCCATAGCTGCCCTCTCCCCACCACTTCTGGCCTCTCCTTGGCAAAGTACAATCTTCCTCTCTACTTGCCTTCCCCACCAGAAACGGGCTGGGGGTCCTGAGCATCTAGGCAGGGGGGAGACCAGGCTGAACGCAATCAGATGTGAGTTGGTGTCTCTCTGAAGTAAAAAAGGCAGAAGCCAATGAGAGAAGAAGAAAATTTAAAATCCCTCCCACTCCAAAATCTCTCCCACCCCCATGCCAATAAGAAGGGGGTGGGAGGAGAAAAGGAACCACTGAAAAAACACCTAACGTTTGCCAGGATCTAATGTTGAGTAATGTGTCCTTTTTCTTTTAATTCCTTGAGATTTTAAAATAAACATCTTGAATGTTCTGATGAGATATGCATGCCTGCTTACATAAGGAAGTACAGAGTGTACCAAAACAGCAGACCCAAAAAAAGCATAAGCTGTCAGGACAATGAGTACAGACACGGGGCATTTTACAACGGACCATGGTGTACAGTTTTATTTACAGTACCTCTTATCAGACAGAGAACAGTACACTGGCTGCCAATTCCAAAGGCCAGCACTGCGTGTTCTTTCACTCAAGGAGATGTGTGCTCCCCGAGAGGAGCTGGAAGGCATGCTCTCTCGCGCTCTCTCGCTCTCGTTATCCTTTATCAACAAAACAAAAACTGATACCAAACCAGAACCTCTCTGTAAGGTACACACATTCAGGGGAGAGAGAAGAGGGAAAGCAGGTAGGCAGATGTGGGCTGAATCGAAAACGACCAGCCCTATCAACTGGCCCAGGATATGGTTCAAGGGCAGCTCTACTCGATAGCGAAGTGGGAGATACAGGTATTTGGGGTCTGGCCTCACTACAGGACGAGACAGTGAATGAGCTAAAGATGCGGGGCCTCGATCAAAGGGAGGACTGAGAAAGCTACCATGACAGTCTCCCAGGCCAGGCAACAGAGCTAGGGGAATAACCAGGAGGGAGGGTTTCAGATCTCTAGAATCAATTTCCTATCAATGACCCAGTAAGTGGATAGACACCTCACACTTGGCAAAATGTCCATTCTTAAAAGATAAGACCTTGGAGTGGATCAAAGGGAAATGCTGAGGTATCTCTAGTCTAAGAGAACATTTATTATCCCACCTAATAAACCAGAAGGTTCTGTGCTCCCCTGGTGTCCTTGGCTTTCATTGGAATCCTGTGGTCCTGTTCTTATGTCCCATAGAGAAACAAGAGGTCCACCTTGTCCCTTATCCCTGAAACTCAATTCTCAGCCCGGAGAACCTTGGAAAGCTCCTTTGTTACCACTTTTAGCACCAGCAGTAATCCAATAGGCTAAGAAACACAGCCTCTGGCCAATACACACATGCATACACTCAGTATACAGCAGCATATGAAAAGTTAAGAATCCTTGCTTTGCAATCAAACAAACCCAGGTTCAAGTCCTGGTTCTACCATTTCTAGCTACCACCCTAAGCAAGTTAATTATCTTCTCTGAGCCTGTTTCTTCACCTGTAAAATTGGTAGAGTAGCTACTTCACAGGATTGAGTGATGATTAATTTAAAGAGTATATGGAAAGTCCTTAACACCATGCCTAGCATACAATAACTGCTCAGTGAATACTAGCTGTCGTTAAGATCATCATTATTACCAATACTTTCTCCCTCAATGTCAATGTCTGAGACCCATGCAGACATCAAATTCATGCAATAAACATATCATAATATTTAAAACAGTCTCGCCATCCCAGCCAAAACACAGAGAAAAAGAAGCAAGGAAAGACATCCATTCTGGATGGGTCTTCAGCAGACTTTCTCCAGGGACTGGAAGATAAAGAGAGGCAGACGACACTAATGAATGGTCACCTCCAAGAAACCTGTATACAAACAAACAATTACAAGTAAAGACAGGGGCCAATCAACCCGCTCTGGGAGAACAAAGAGAGGGCACCTCTCCAGTCGGCTTCCAAAACTCACGGCCAAGCTTTAGTGGCATTATCATCCTCCTACTGAGATGGATACAAACCTACTTAAGATGAGTTACACAAAGAGGACGGTAAACCTACTGCAGTAAGAACAACAACATACGAATCTTCCTGCGGTCTAAAAGTACTGAGTCAGGGGTTCACCTTATCACTGACTTTAACCCATTTCTTCTCCCGGCCACTTCCAAGACCGGCTGATTGAGATATGATGGTAATCAATGCAATGGCACAAAAACCTCTCCTATGATGGGAATGTCGGTCCCCGCTCTGAGGGATAAGGCTTCCTTCCAGATGCTGTACCAACTCAGAGATCTCCCCAAGCAGAAGTTCTACAGTAGCTGGTGGACAGACACAGCTTTGGGGTTCTTCCCACTCATTGGTGGTATGGTCCAGGCAACAACTTTGTAGTCTTGCTTCCCTTCTTAAACTGAGGTTATTAATCCTCACAAAACAGTTTAAACAAGAACCTATATGGAGTTCCTGGTACACACTAGGGACCCGAATAGCTGTTTTGACTCTAAAATAATTTGACTTCATCAAGTTGATGAGCTCCAGGAAGCCAGCTTCTGGCCTGAACTTTCAGGAACTCTGGCCCATAATTCAGTCCCATAGTTCATGGGGAAAGGTCTACCTGCAATGAGTAAATGGTCAAGAGAGGTGAGACTGCGTTCTCTAGGGCTCTGGTACACATGGTATTCAGTTGTTTTGGATGACAGAAGAAGTCACCGTTAGACGAGGCAGGTAGTCAGATGGCTCAAGGAGGGTTCTGCTGGCCAGGGGCACCTAAAGTGTTACGAAGCACCACAAAGAGAAATGGACTCAGAGTCCTGATTGTCCCTGCCCTAGCTACGTGGCCTTGGGTGAGTCAGTTCATCTCTCCATCTATAAATGACAAGTTTTAAAACAGGACAACTCTAAGAGTGTGGTGTGAGCAGCCAGAAGCAGATGACAAAGACAGCTAAACGTGGCTATGAAAGGGAGCTCAAAGGCTAACACACCTTGGTGATGGGAAGGTGCTGGCTGGACAAAGCTAGAGGATTCCTTCTCGAGGGGAATACCTTGCTCTATCAAGCAGGCAAAAGTGGAACAGAGAGTCCAGACGCTGGGAGAATCATTAGCCAGACACAGTGGAGCTGAGCCAATGAGCCTGAGGCAGAGGCTGACCCTTGAGTTCCAGGGAACACTGAAGCTTTCAGGTTGTCACAGCTTTGTTTAAAAGAGGTGGCACTGCAGTCTTGGCATTTTTAAGAGACTAGGTTAAAAGGCCAGGAAAACCCCAGTGGGGATTTCTGCCACGGGATAGTCCCTCAGTCTTTGGACACCAGCACTTGTCTTCCACGCTGGTCTCCACTGGTGGATTGTCAGGTAAGAGGTTCAGAATGCAAAGGGGGTTCCTGCCAGTATGCAGCAGCTTCAAAGCTCTGCTTGTTACCTGCGCCTTTGGCCTCCTCCTCTCAACCTCAATTACCCTGCTCCTTTCTCCTGAAGTACCTCCAGAGTTCTCTGTCACAGGCCTTCTCTTGAAATCTGGTGTGGGGGGATTCCCCCCATAACACGCCTCCTCAGGGTAAGATGAACTATGGAGAAAAGTAAAACCAGGCTGCTCCAGGGGTGATGGCCAGAATCAAAACCCTGCCTACCCACAAATTTCAAGCCGATATCTGCCACCACCCCAGTCCCTCAAAATCCCCAACACTCTTGCCAATTAAATTTGCACTTGAGGTATTTTCAAAGGCAACGGAGCACAGACTTCCTCAGCCCTAAATGCATCCTGGTCCTTCCTCCCTTTCCCCTAACATGATCCTTCCTCTTCATTTCTCACTGGCCGAAAAGTATGCCAAGTCCCGTCACAATGCTGGGACCTCTTTGGGACTCCTATAGTGGCAATTCCCTCATCCCCTCTCTTCTCAGAATCCCTTGTTCTCTCCCTATTCCTAGCACCTCTCTCCAATTCTACTTACAACTGTGTGTGTACTTCATTTTTAACTTAAAATACCACAGGTGATCATATTTCAACAAGTGAAAAGAAATAAAGCATTTCAGAGGGCTTCAAATGCTGTCACAAGTGTGACAGCCATTGTACTCGCCAAGAAACCATGCATAGGGCACCGCACACTGTCTGTTGACTATTCCCTTGGTTGTGAGCTGTATGAACCCTGCAGACAGGAACTTCTCTTCTGAGAGCTACACGAGGAAGCCATGACACGACCTCCTAGACATTCAGGCCAGGCTGCGGGAAGAGACAGGATTCAGTCGGCAGAGGAGCCTCACTGCCCAGCCTATCTCTGGCTTTGATGTCAACAGATCTGCGATTTCTGCTAAGGTACCCACCAGCCACATCAAGAGCATTAGCAGTCTAACCTCTCTGAGCCTTGGTTTCCTCGCCTGCTAAAGAGATAATAATGCATCTTTACTAGCCTACAAACAAGCATGACTCTGAAGTTGCACAACTCCAGGAAGTACCACTCACTCAGAAATGATGCTGCCAGGTCATTAGGAAGGTTTAAATGAGATGATGCACATGAAGTACCTAATAGTGGTAACTGGCACTTGGAAGCTGTACCCTAACTCTTCCCTCCCCAGGTTCCTAGGGGTCCTACAAGGCTGCCCTGCAATGAGAAACAGTAATCCTGGTACTGCATTGATAGTAATAAGAAGAATATCAACAACACATATTGAACATTTATTATGAAATTGGAACTGTATTAACTACTTTATGTGTTAATTCCATTTAATTCTATTCCATTTTATAGATGTGAAAATTGAAATTTGAAAAGCTTAGTTTCTGTGTCCAAGGTCTCATAGCTAGTAAATGTCAAATATAAAGGAACTGACTAAAACAGGGTGACAACATGGAAGGCTTAACTAGAAGAGCCTTTGATTATATAAAAGGTTAAAAAGTAAGAAGTTCATGTAAAGGGAGTAGAAAAAATGTCCCAGAGGCAATGTGCTCAAGTCCTCTGCTGTTCTCACCCCAGCTCACTCCTTGAGTTAGGGGATCATTCCCACAAGTTCTGAGGCCACCCTCCTCAGTTCACACCCTCTTCTCTGAGCACCTCCCTAACAAGAACAACCTTCATCCCTTGGTCCAGGAATGTCACCTAAAGCTGTTATGGAGGGGAATGAGTTCCAGGACATGAAAACTTGAAGGGCTTTACAGAAGAAAAGGTAAAACCGATCTTTAATACTGACTTCCATCACTCTAAACAATGGATAGATCATCCAGAGAATCAATAAAAAACAGAAGATGTGAATAACATAGACCAAATGGCCTAACAGACATAATCAGAACATTCTATCCAACAACAGCAAAATATACATTCTAAAGCACACATGGAACATTTTCTAGAATAGATCATAAGTTATGCCACAAAACAAGTCTCAGAAAAATAAAAAAGGTTGAAATCATACCAACTATCTTCTCTGACCACTATGGCATGAAATTAGAAATCAATAACAAGAGGAAAATTATAAAATTCACAAACAGGACTCTCATGAACAACCAATGAATCAAAGAAACTAAAAGAGAAATTAAAAAGTTTCTTGAGACAAATGAAAATAGAAACACAACATTCTAGAAGTTATGTGCTTCAGTAAGAACAGTTCTAAGAAGAAAATTCATGGCAACAAATGCCTACTTTAGAAGCAAGAAAGATCCCAAATCAACAAACTAACTCTATGCCTCAAAGAAACAGAAAAAGAAACAGAAAAAAAAAAAAAAAAAAACAGAAAAAGAAGAAAAAAAAAGCCAAAAGGTGCTGGAAGGAAATAAAGATTACAGTAGAAACAAATGAAACAGAGAAGAGAAAAACAGCAGAAAAGATTAACCAAACTAAAAGTTGATTATTTGAAAAGATCAACAAAATTGACAAACCCTTAATTAGACTAACCAAGAGAAAAAGTGAGAGGACCCAAATCAACAAAATAAAAAATGAAAAAGGAAACATTACAACTAATACCACAGAAATACAAAAGAACATAAGAGGCTACTATGGATAACTATATGCCAACAAACTAGACAACCTATAAGAAATGGAAAATTATTAGAAACATACAACTTACCAAGACCAAATCAGGAAAAAATAGAAAATCTGAATAGGCCAATTACTGGTGAGGAGATTGAATCAACAATAAAAAAAATCTTCCAATGAAGAAAAGCCCAGGACCAGATGGCTTCATTGATGAATTTTATGAAACGTTTAAAGAATTAACACAAATCCTTCTCAAATTCTTCCAAAAAGAGCAGGAAATACCCCCCAAACTCATTTTACAAGGCCAGCATTATCCTGATAGCAAATCCAAAAAGGACACTACCAGAAAATAAAACTACGGGCCAATATCCCTGATGAATACAGATGCAAAAATACTAACTGAATTCATCAGCACATTAAAAGGATCATTCACCATGATCAAGTGAGATTTATTCCTGGGATACAAGGACAAATCAACATATGCATATCAGTCAATGTGACATATCACATCAATAGAAGGAAAGAAAACAATCATATAATCACCTCAATGGATACAGAGAAAGCATTTGACAAAATTCAATATCCATTCATGATAAAAACTCCTAACAAGTTAGGCACACAAAGAATATATCTTGGCATAATAAAGGCCACATATGACAAGCCCAAGCTAACATTATGATGAAAGTTAAAAGCTTTCCTTTTCCTTCTGAGATCAGGAACAAGAGCAGTGTGTCTACTCTCACCATTCCTATTCAACGTAGTACTCGAAGTCCTAACTAGAGCAATCAGAAAAGAAAAATAATGGGCATCAGAATTGGAAAGGAAGAAGTCTTTATTTCCAGATGACATGATTTTATATAAGGAAAATCTTGAAAACACAACCAAAAAATTGTTAGATCAATAAATTCAGTAGAGTTGCAGGATACAAAATTAAGCTACTAAAATCAGTATGTTTCTATACTCTAACAATGAATTTTCTGAAACAGAAATAAACAGATCCCATTTTAACAGCAACAAAAACAATAAAATACCTAGGAATAAATTTAACCAAGGAGGTGAAATTTCTCTATTCTGAAATACTTCAAGACACTGATAAAAGAAATTGAAGAAAATGAAAAGGTATCCTGTGTTCATGAATTGGAAGAATAAATATTGTTCAAATGTCAATACTACCAAAAGCCATCTATAGATTTAATGCAATCCCTATCAAGATTCCAGTGGCATGTTATACAGAAGTAGAAAAAAAAACACTCTTAAAATGTAAATGGAACCAGAAAAGACTCCAAGTAGCCAAAGTAATCTGGAGAAAGAACAACAGAACAGAAGGCATCACACTCCAAAAACGGACAAATAGATCAGTGGGACAGAATCGAGAGCCCAGAAATAAACCCACCCATGTATGGTCAACTAGGATTTGACAAGGGAGCCAAGAATATTCAATGGAGGAAAGGCAGTCTCTTCAATAAATAGTGCTGTAATAATTGGATATTCACATGTAAAAGGTTGAAACTGGACCCCCACCTCACACTATTCACAAAAATTAACTCAAAATGGATTAGAGATTTAGAACCATGGAACCATGGGCCTTGGAAATAAATTTTTAGGTATGACACCTAAAGCACAAGTAACAAAATAAAATTTAAATAAGTGGGATTACATACAACTAAAAAGTTTCTACATAACAAAAGAAACTACCAAGGTGATGAAAAGGAACCTATAGGATGAAAAAAAAATTTGCAAACCACATATCTGATTACATACATTTAAAAATCTCATACAACTCAATAGCAAAACAACAAATAACTCAATTAAAAAATGGACAAAGAACCTAAATAGATATTTTTCCAAAGAAGATATATGAAAGGCCAACAGATAAAAGATGTTCAACATGACTAGTCATTAGGGAAATGCAAATTAAAACCAAAACGAAATATCAGCTCACACCTATTAGAATTGCCATCATCAAAAAGATAAGAAGTAACCGCTGGCATGGATGTGGAGAAAAGGGAACCCTTGTGCACTGTTGGTGGGATCGTAAATTGGTACAACCACTATGGAAAACAGTACGGAGTTTCCTCAAAAAATTAACACTAGATCATATTATCCAGCAATCCCACTCTGGGAATATATCCAAAGGAAACAAAATACTATCTCAAAAAGATATCTGCACCCCTATGTTCACTGCAGCATTATTTACAAGAGTCGAAATATGGAAACATTCAAGTGTCTTATCAATGGATGAGTGGATAAAAAGGCTGTGATAAATATATATATTTTATGTGTGTATATATAACACACACATATATATATAAAATATATATATTATATATGTATATATACACACACATAACAGAATACTATTCGGCCATAAAAAATGAGGGAATCCTATCATTTTCGACATGTAGCTGAACCTTGATAACATTATGCTAAGTGAAATAAGTCAGACAGAGAAACAAAAATACCGTATGAATCCACTTTTATGTGGAATCTAAATAACAAACAAGCGAACTCACTGAAAAGGAGATCCGACTTGTGCTTACCAGAGACGGAGAGCTGGGGGCAGGGAGGCGGTAATCGATGGAAGGTGGTCAAAAGAAACATATTTCTAGTACTAAGATAAGTACTGGTCATGTAATGTACAACACAGTGACTAAAATTAGCACTGCTGTATGGTATATAGGAAAGTTAAGAGTAAATCCTAAGAGTTCTCATCAGAAAAATTTCTTTTATTTCCTTCTTTTCTTTAGTGCATATTTATATGAAATTACTGATGTGAGCTGAAGCTCTTACAATAGTCATTTCACAATATATGTAAATCAAATCATGCTATGTACTTTAATCTTATACAGTTATGTATACCAATTATTTCTCAATAAAACTGGAAAAAATACATTTCCAAAGCAAAATGTAACGAATTCTTTTGCACGCGCACACACGTACACATACAGAGAGAATAAAGCAGACTTAACAACCAAACCTCAATTAAGAATATCCTTCCATGACTGACTCTTCCTGAGCATTATCGTTTTGAGATCTAAACGAGCAAGATATTCTATCATATAAAACAATCAATTGTATTCACTTAAAGTAGAAAAAATGGTCTCTCATATTGATGAATGACAATAAACTACAAAGACAAAAATAGACAAGGTTCTTGGTTGACCTTCAGCTAACCAAAACCTCTCTTTATTTCAGTCTCCTTGAGCATCCTAGTTAATCAAGGATTAATAGAGCAGATTCTCACTCTTGGCTCTGAGGGTCTCTTCCCTTCCCCACCTCTCTCTGTATGTGCCCCTTACAACTTGCCTTTACTAGCTCCTCAAATTGGACTCCTATTCCCCAAGAACAGCAAGTAAACCCAATTATTTGGGGGAAAATATGTAAATTTTAGGCCAAGGTATCCATCCTAGACTCCAGTGTTGTCAGTTACTTTAAAATTCATTAATACACACACACACACACACACACACACACACACACACACACGCACATACGCCCTGGGGATTTCTTCAAACCAAGGCAGAAGCAACAATCCATAGCTTATCCACTGACACTCTATTCTTGATGACAGCTGGAAAAGAGGCTCATTACCTGGCTTGCCCCTCACAATACCTACCAACTACCCCATCTCGGACCCAGGGGACTGCCACCCTCCCTCCCCTTCCTCAGGCCCCACAGTGGCACCTCGAGGCTGCCAGTCTCTCCAGGCCTGCTGTGGCTTTCAGAAAACAGAGCATTTCTATTTTTAGCCCTTCTCAGCCTAATAATACTCCCCACACCCATTCAGCTTAATCACTTTATTGAGGACAAGAAGCAAGCTCTGCAGCCTGGGTGCTTCTGATGTTAGGAAGTAGTAAAATGTTCAAACTGGTTAAAAATGACACTCATGGCTTGCCTTTGGTGTTTCTGAAACCTTAATTGTGGCTCAGGCTGTGGATCTAAAGAACCTTGCAGGTTTCAGAGTCTGTCTCTCTTACCCCCTGCACCATAATTGAGGTGTTACATTACAACTACAGCACTGACATTTTCAGGCTCAAAATTCAGAAGCCTTAAGACTCCACACTTTTCCAAACAGAAATATTGCCTGCCACACTTAATGCCTGGTCTTGCCATGAATCACCTTCTCCTCAGAAAACAAAAACAAAAACCTCCTCTTTTCTGGCTGACCTCCTGCAAAAGTTCCAGGCGGGGTAACTCTTACCCACATTAAGCATTATGAAAGTGCATCTGACAACTAAAATGACATCGAATTGCTGCTTGAAAACAGGAAGGTTGTTTGGTGTAACCAGAGTACCCGAGAAGTTAGTGTATGCGGAAAACAGACTGTTGGCAGGTCTTCCACACACCTTAGAGACCATGACTTCCAAAGCTTTTGGGTGAGCATTTACATGTGTGTCATCTGTGCCTCATGAACTCTGGGCTGGGAGAAGTGGGCAGCCTGGGAAAGGAACAGAAATAACTCTGCCTCACAGGTTAAGACCAAGAGCTTCAGAGGTAGGCACACCTGGGTTTACAGCCCAACTGTGCCTCTAACTCACTGGGTGATCTTGGACAAGGAAGCTCACTTTCCTCATCCATCAAATGGGCATAATAATAGTACTAATCTCATGGGGGTCCTGTGGGGATCAAATGAGATCATGGAATAAAGCGTCTGTCACAGTACCTGGCACCTGTTGGTCCTCAGTAAAGGTTAGCTGCCGTTATAACTGTCATCTTTGGTCATCTCCTCTCTTCTGTGGGTGCCTTCTAAGACAAAGAGTTTAGTCTTTGTCTCTTCAGCCTTGTGCAAGACAAAAATAGAATTGTGGCCAGGATGGTTAACCATAGCCAGTTGTGTGCAATCCTGGGACAGCTTTGGACATGGCTGAGGGAGCGCCTAAGGACGCAAAAGTGGTTGATGGAGCCCATCCCAAAGCAGAAGCTTTGTGGGGATGACTTTTCAGTCCCCTTTCCAGCCAAGCAGGCCACAGACAGGCCCTAAGCCTGCAGGCTCACCTACATGAGGCTCTTCCGCATCCCTGGCCAGCTCCCTCCTTTCTCCTTTTCCTCTCTTCTTAGACAAGGTGTTCAAAGTACCTTCATAAACTTCCTGCTCTGCAGTAGGCAGAGGTGGGATGCCTCATTAAATTTCCTAGCTAATTTTACAATTTAACCAAACACCACATTCTTGCCTCAACGCAAGCCAGCCTCTAACTGTGACAAACTTTGGTAACTGTGAGATAGAAGAAGAAGACAGTGCAGGCCAGAGACTGAAGTCAGGGTGCTGAAAACTAAAGTGAGAGATGGAGAAGACAAAAAAAAAAAAAAAAAAAAAAGGATCACATATTTCTAAAAAGCAGCTTTATGTATGTTTCAGAGCAGAATTCTAAGCTGGGCAGGGCTGAGAAGTGAGGGAGGAAAGCTATGTGGGGCATGTGGTGTCAAAAAGATGGAGTGTTCCCTGACAATGACTCTTCCTGTCACCCAAAGAGGCGGGGCAGGAACTATATCTGGAAGAACAGTTACATGCTGTCCTCTGAGGGGCATGATTCAATGCTGATGGGCGGCAGGCCAGAAGCTAGGTAGGGCCACCCAGAGGACACACTGGCTTGGCAAGGCCAGAGGGCCCTGCCAGAGGGCGCCGAAAGGCCCTTGACCAGCCCACTTAGCCCAAAACCTGTGGATGGCAGGTTCAGGCTCCTACCTCCTCACCATTAAGAAAAGGACACTGGAGTTATCATGGTCCCATTTCTGCAAGCCTACACTTGACCCACCTAGGAAAGACAGACCCCAGTGGAAAGAGAAGGATAATTCCGGCCTAGTTACCTGTGGTCAGGCCCTGCTCTCAGCACATCAGTCGATAATGACAACGCTGGCCTATGAGGCTCCTTGCCCCCTGATTAGCTGTCCTCAGGCTTCCAAAATCTACACCTGTCTCTCTCTAGCCTATATTCCTGAGTGTCTGATTCTGGACCACAATCCTCAATCACTGCAAAAGTGGCTCAGCGGGTCTCTCCCAGATGCGCTGGGTTGTTCCCATCAGGCCCCAACAAGAGGACCAGGAAACCTGAGCCACTCAGGCAGGAATCCCTGATGGATATGGCCTCCCAAAAGATCTGATCTCCAGGCCTTTGTCTGTTCAGGACTCATATTAATGAGACAACTGAGGAAGACTCCAGCCAATCAAGAGTTGCAGGGAGTTCTCTCTGTACCTGGAGCTACCTTGTTACTGCAAATGACTGTGGCCTTGCATAATTACTACAGCAAAATGTTCATTGCAGCCGCCAATGAGCTCCCCGTGCTCAATTAGCTTGTACTAATCAGTGAAAGCTGTGGAGGTTTCATTCAACTACCTCAGAAGACTTCTTATTCCAACTACCTAATGAAAAGTTTAGGACTTGCTTTTTTTTTTTTTCTTTTTTTCCCTTTTCTCTGGCATGCAAAAGAATTCCAATAAAAGTAAGGGGTTAAGAGGAAGGAGGAGGGTGCATGTTAACTACAGGAGAAAAGTCTAGAAGAGATGTCACTGTCAGGTTGAATCCTGCAGAGTACAATGAAGGGAGCCCCTACCTACAGAGGCCTCCACCTCTCTCTCCCACTGGCTTCTTACCTAAGGGGAGAGTTACCTCCACCTTCACGAAAGGCATATAAGGGGGCTTCGTCAGCATGGTCCGAGAGTGTGGGCGGGGGCCCTGGGTGCATCAGCTTACACAGTGCTCCCTGTTCCCCCATTTCCCTCCAGAACAGCCAAGTCTCAGCCCTCAGCCTCACCAAGGTACAACCTCTAAGCTATGTGTTCTCAACCTGGGTTTATGAGAGCCCTGAGCACTCATGACATATTTTAGGGTTCATCGAGTCTTGGATGAGAAAAGCGAAATACTCAGGATCTATATTCAATTTTAAACCTCACTTACACAATCATTTTATGGGTACCTCAAAATGAACGGACCACCTGAAGTGTCCACTGGTAATTTTTAATGCAGTGTTTCTCAACTTGTGGACCAAAGAGGGTCCTAACATCCTTAGAGCTTTGAAGATTCTCAAGTATGCAAAACTGGGCTTTAAGTGGGCAGAGGAGGAGGAGGAAAAGGAAAGAGACACCTGCCTGGCTGCCTGGCTGCCTGGCTGACTCTAGCTCACAGAAGTTCTTGCCTCCTCTTATTCAGAAAAGCAGGTCGCTTTCCACCATGAAGCTCCATCTGGACATTCCAGCAGGAAAGAGCCCGTCGAAATCCCATGAAGCTCCTTCCAGAAGCCATTCTTCATCTCCCTGATCCTTGGGAATTTCTCTCTCCTTTAAACTCTGCAGCACTCACTCTTTCCTCCTTTGTGGGGATGGTGAGCACACCCAGCCTTGCATGATGCTTTTTCCTGCCAGGGGCTCACATCATTTGCTCAGGCAGACTGACAACCCCTTGCAGGTAAGGACTCTGGCTATAGCCCCTCTCTCTGTCCTGCCCAGCTCTGCCTGCCATTGGCCCTCATAATTGCTAACTGATGAATTCATTCATGAAGAATTTCCCCCCAAGAGAGCCACATGTAGTGACCCAGAATAGCCATTGAGGTTTCTCTGCTGCCCAACCTTCACCATCTGGTTCCCATTTGGTTGATGTTTCTGTCCCCAGAGAAGGCTCCAGCATCGCTAGCACGTGCCTGGGGAAGATGCGGTTGTCGGAGAACAGACATAGTGAGCCTTATGCCAAGTGGTCCAACTTCACTAGACAGAATCCAAAAGGTCAGGGAGGCTGCAATCTTCCTGACGAGTCATACTCCGAGACACCGAAAGTCTGAGGAGCTAGTGACAACTCAAGCAGTCCCAGCTCCCACATTTCTGGTATGTGGCAGCACTGATCTGCTGCACCTTTCACTCTTGACTCAGCATCACAGAGGGTCCCCCTGCCCAGGAACAGAGCATCAAGCTAGGTCACCATGCAAGAGGGACCACAGGCAGCAATCTGGTCCTGTCCCTCCTCCTTGCGTGGGACCGTGGTGGGGAGCAGGAGTGGGGAAATCACACGGCTAAGCTCTTGCCTAGGTGGGAGGGCCAAATACTTATCCACAGACCCTACAGCAATGCTCCCAGAACCACTTTACCCCCAGCCCTATAAGGCAATGGGGAGAAGTAATGGCCACAACGTCAGTTATAACTGAACAGATGCAACTCCAGCAGAGCATGAAGAGGCTAATAAGCCGTACATTCGCTCCTGGTGGCCCAGGTGCGAGGCCTTGAGCAGTTTTCAATTACTTTGTTGCCCTATCCCACTCCCAGGACCCCTGGCGACAGGGCCTTCTCCATTCTCCCTGTCTCAGCTCCCAAGTCTCTAAGACACTGGTAATCTCTACATACAGAAATGCAAGCATTCAGACCAGATACAGCAGTATGATATGCTAGAAAAGCAAGAGTGAGGAACAGAGAGCCCTGGCTATGACCTTAAACAAGTTACTTGAACTCTTTAAGCCCAATGTCCTCACCTACAAAACGGAATCAAGGTCAATATAAGATTAAATTAGTTCGGTCTATAGCCATGCCACCCTGAACATGCCCGATCTTGTCTGATCTCGGAAGCTAAGCAGGGTCAGGCCTGGTTAGTACTTGGATGGGAGACCACCTAGGAATACCAGGATCTGTAGGCATTAAAAAAAAAAAAAAGATTAAGTTAGTTCAGACAAGTAGCACACCAAGCACCATACCTAGAACATAGTAGGCATCCGATAAATTAAGAGCCTTTCCCTCCTTCCCTCATCCCTATCATCCATCCTGAGTCATTCATTTATTCCTCAGATTACCAAGAGCCTGTTATGGCATCAAGCAGTAGCAAAAGCAACAGAGCACACCACTGATAAGGTCCTGCCTCACTTCCTTGTCTTCTTGTCCAGGCTCCCAGGGCTGGAAGGAGGCAGGGAATGCTTCAGCGTTATTTCCTACCGAGCACCGCCTATCCGCACAGTCGCCCACTCACCCATTAGTTTATTCAAAAAACGACTTGAGTTATAACCACCATTCAGGTTACTCTGCTAGGTAGTTTGGAGACATGGAAATAAATCACATGTTCTAAAGAAGCTTAGATCTAGTAGATGAAAAGGACAAGCAAATAAACAGCTATGACACAAAGAAGGTGACAGGTGCCATAAGAGCGAATAGATAAACGGCTATGAGCTATCAGATGGGGGGCAGCATCTTCTCCTGCCCAGACAGATACATCCTATGGCTGAGCCAGCTGACTTTAAAAAGAGAAGAGAAAAAGGAGTGTTTGCCCAGCTGGCACCCATCCTAGCACAGAAAACAGGCAGGATCTATTTAGAAGGACTAGAGGCAGGTTAAAGCCTTTTCTTGCAATTCCCAAAACTCGTGCTTCCTCCAGTTGACTGGATAGCTGGACAGAACCAATCCTGTCAAAATCCTACAGATCTTTTAAAAAATCATTTAGCTGTTGCAGGGATGATAAAAGAACCTTGCCATTCAAAGGCAGGGTCCACACTGGCAGGAAGGTGGGGCCGCCAGGGGAGGGGAGGAGAGAACTGGGAAAAAGGGGGAACGCCTCACCGATATGGATCAGGGCAACCAGCAAAGGAGAGGTATGCATTGTAGCTGGCTTTACTACCTAATTAATTCAGTAATTTCGAAAACAATTTTATTTATATTCCATTTACCACATCAAAAGTAAAAAAAAAAAAAATCCTACTGATGCTAAAATAATACCTCAAGGCATCTATTTATAATCAGTTTTAAAAGGGGAGGAGGGGGTGAAAATAAAGCAGCCCTGGTTTCTATACAATCTCTCCCGGGCAGACCACCAACCCTCAGAGAGAGGGAGAGAGAGAGAACACAGCCAAGCCCTCTCTGAGAGCCTTCCTGGCTGCTGAAAACCGAGCTTGTCAAAAAAAACAAATCCATAATGGCCCGAGGCTCCTCTCCAATCTATTTTCTGCTCAGCTGGTTTTAAATGAAGTTATTATGAGTCATTAAAACACCCGCAAGCCAGTGGAAGTCAGCCAATTACAATTTTAAATTTAGCCTGTTCTCTGCCCCATTCTCTTGTTTTCTTCCTTTGCCCACAGAATGCTGCTGCTGCTGCTATTTCTTCCCTCCCTTCCTTTACCCAAAGTGGAAGAGACAGTTATGAAAATGCAGAGTATTGCAAAGAACGCAGAATCATTCATATGAATTAAATTAAAAAACGTAAAACTTCAGCCCCTTCCAAAGTCAACCCATGTCCACCTTACCCCACTGGATTCCTTGGAAACTCCAGACTCAGATATAGAGGTCATAGGGGCTATTTTTAAAACAAAAAGGTTCTTCATTGGGGTCCTGTTGAAAACATTCCCATCCATCACACAAAGTCAACATGTTCACAGTTGAATCCAAGAGGGAAACCACACCACCGATATCTTAGAATTAATAACAAACAATGAAGTTGAAATTCAAAGGTAACACCGGCTTTGCAATCAAGCATGAATGTCGGTGGAAGTCACTAGATATGATGATCTCATTTCGTTTTTAAATCTGCAAGGTAATGGTCTGTGTGGGGCCATTACAGCAAAGGAACAATTTTGAGTATTTCATGTAAATGCTTCTTCTCAGTCTCTTCTTTCCCCACACGTGCACACGCCAACACACACACACACAGCTGCCCCTCATTTCTGGGAAGACATGCAGCTTCTCCACACCTTCCAGGGAGTAAGTAGTGTCCTTCCCACAGGACTGTCCAATCCTGCTTCCTCCACTGACCCTAATCAACAAATGAGTCTGAGTCTGGATGCTCCACGGGACAGACTTTTACATGTCTACGTATGCTTCCCATCACCTCCAGGACCTCTAGCTCTCATGGCTCTTCTCCAAGACTCACACACATACACACACATGCATGCACGCACGCACACACCATGAGGGGGTCAGTGCTCTGCCCCCTTAAGACACAACTCTACAGCCCTAGTAAAGCAGGAGAACCAAAGCCACAGACCTAGGCAGATGCAGCACTTATGAGAGGAATGCATGTCATGTCATTTCATTGAGAGTCACTAAGGTTAGTATAAAGACCCATATGCTACCATGTATATTAATCTACCTGATGGCTCTGGGTGAGATGGGACTTTGGGTCTCTCCTCACCAACTGCCTTGCTGGGAGAGAGTATGAAAGACAAGGAGACTTCCAGGTGCACCGTGACCAGCAGCAGCTTGACACAGGTGAAATGACCTGTCCTGTCCCTTGTAGAACACAGACCCGAGGCCTGTGAACATGGCCGCCCTATGCTCTGAGCATCCCCGGAGCTGAGCATGTATCACCATCCTACCCTTGTTCTCAGCTCTCCGCACTCAGTTGCTCCCTCTGTGAGTCCCTCAACTGGCAGCTCCTCACAGTGGTTCACAGAGGCTTGTTCTCCCTAATGCTAATAAAATGAAGCTCCAGGCCCTCCCTTGCACTGGCCCTTTCCTCTAACTGTTGACATTCATAATCTTTTTCTGAGAGAGGGCACCCAAAACCGTGTAAGTCTCAAACCCTACCAAACCCAGGTCTGCCCCAGAAGTACAAACGCTTTAGTTACAAGGTATTCACTTACTCAACAAAGACTTATCAAAAAGCCTTCTATGTGCCAGACACTAGGCCAGGCCGTGGTATATGAAGGTGAACAAACCACATGCTGCCCGGTAGGCTCAGCACTCAGGTGCTTGGTGCAGACCTCTGAAAGCACAGTGCCAGCAAGACACACTTTTAAATAGCAAAGTCCAATAAGGAACTTGCAAACCCTAATCCTGCTAATTCACTTGCCAACATACAGCTCAATTCAAGAAAACCCAGGACCCAGGAGAATCAAGCCAGAGAATGGTCCCTAAGAGGCAAGGGACAGGAGCATACAAGGTTGCAGGTACTGGGAACACTCGCAGGGCATTTACTCAAGAGTCGTCCCCAGGCCTCCTGGGCCAGAATGACATTTTGTTCCCCGTCCCAACTCCCACCCAACTTTCAAGCTAAGAATCTTTGAGGGGTAAGAGAGCAGGAGAAGACCAACCAAGACAGGCAGAGACAAAGACAGATGAAGACATGAGAAGGAAGATGGAAAACACACATAAGCATCAAGAAAAGGCTGAGGCCAATACAGACACAAGGACAGGGGCAGAAAGATGATGTGAGATAAAAAGAGATGGGGCGGGGGAGGAAAGAAGAGCAAAACTAAAAAATAAACACCTGCCACCACAGAGATCTCAGAAGAGAGAGCTGAAAACGACAGGCCAAAAATAGTGCAGCACACGGGTGTGGTAGGATCTTGGGCACAGCCCTGGACACTGGGACCCAGGCACGGCCTGGTTAGAGGGCCACAGCATGAGGGAGGGCAATGGAAGATCAGCTTTCTGGTGGGGTACCTGTCTGGGAAGCAAAGGAAAGGTGAAGAGGCCCTGGAAATAAAAAAAATGACATTGCCTTTGGGTGGATCTCATGCAAACATCCCTGCCTAGAGCCTCAGACAAAAACAAGGGCCGGTAGAGCAGCCCAGAACTTAGGAAAGACGTAGGGAGCAAGGGAGAGGAAAGGAGAGATAGGAGGATAAATAGCAGGCAAACAGGATTCCCAGCATCCATCTCAATAAGGCCATTCATTTCCTGATAAGAATGTCACCATCTAGTTCAACAAAATCATATGGTAGTATGACGGGGGGTATGTGGGGAGAAAACACCATATTTGAGGATAGAAAAATCAGAGGGAGGGAGGGAGAGAGACAAAGAGAAAGACAGAGAGACAGAGAGAGAAGGTTATTACATAATTTCTACTTTCTTCCCTCCACCCTTAAAGTAATGTTCCTATCTGACAGGCTCCTCTCTGAGGGGGGAAAATGACAAATCCAATCCAAAATTCAACAGCCTGTGTTCTGTTCAGAGAGCACACAGTGTACTGTACAGCCCATAAAACTCCAAACAGCCTCCAGACACTGCCGCAATCGTCCTCCATCAAAACACTTTGTCTTGCATACAAAAATAAGATACAGCGCTGAACAGAATACAAAATCAGCCCATTACAGTACAGGGAGACTGCTACTTAGCAACGAGGGGGCTCTAAAGCCTCGATGCTCTACAGGAAGCAAAATCTGTCGAGCCTGTTGGGCAAATGATAAACATTAGCAGTATTAAAAAACACAAAAGCCATGTAAATGGATAGACATAATGTGGAAACGAATTTATAGAATAAATTGGGATGGGGGACTTGAGTGTAGGGGGAAAGGCTGGGTTCCAGAGGGGTAGATGCAACGAGCTTCCCAAACCCCTGCTAAGGCACCATATGTTGGTAGAGACATGTGTATTTGG
This sequence comes from Rousettus aegyptiacus, assembly GCF_014176215.1. Classification (NCBI taxonomy): domain Eukaryota; kingdom Metazoa; phylum Chordata; class Mammalia; order Chiroptera; family Pteropodidae; genus Rousettus; species Rousettus aegyptiacus. Next base: position 43,945,488 of record NW_023416308.1, read on the forward strand.
GGGGAGGGTTATGTGAACCCCCTCTTCACACAGGGGCTATAGGTGAATGGGTAGGAGGGAAGTGGTGAAAACACTGTTTAATACAATGACCTACAATGAACTTTCTGAACTTTCTCTGTTCAGCTGGCCTGACGTGAGTGAAATCTTCGGGGCCAGGGGATCCAGGCACACACATCCAGCAGCACTGAGCAGAGAGATAGATGTGCGGGCTTTCTCTGCCCTGGGTCATCACACCTAGCACCATCACAGGACCTGTCACTTGCTGTAAACAAGATCCCTGGCCAAAAAATATAAGTTATAAAAAAAAAAAAAAAAAAACAAAAAACAAAAAACAGACAACAAAACCAAAAACACCCCATCTGGGCTGGAAAAATCAGTATATTTCATCAGGTAAAGGGGAAAAATACTCTGGCTGTGAATCAGCAGTAGGGTTTCGGATCCCAGCCAAAACAGGAGCTAAAAAGCAAAACCATATTCTTCTGGTCTCAGTTTAGGCTCTTGAGGCAGAAAGCGTGAAGGGGTGGGGGCTGGGGGGGGGCAGCGAGAAACGAGAGAGAAGGAGGAAGAAATGTATTTTTCATCAGCCAGTGTATAATTTATAAACAGCATTAAACAGTTTTTGTTTTCTTTTTCCTCTCTCCCGTGTATGGGCTTGGACAGCAGTCAAGCCTGCATTAATTTCTGCTTTGGGTACAGTGTGTTCTTGGAGGCACATCTGCAAGCGATCATAAACTCTCTGGAATGCTGGCAGAACATCCAGACCTGCCGGCAGGCCAGTGACGACACCACTCTGGGAAAAAGTTCGGGAAGCAGGCCAAATTCAGAGAAGGGAGGGAGGGAGAGAGGAGTGTGTTCAAGAGAGAGCCAGGGAAAGTGGCTTCTCTCCCTCCTTCCTGTTTCCGCACCCGGGTCACCTACACAGACCAAAGGGAAGGCAGTGGGGCCTCTGAGCCACTCACATCTGATCTTCTCCATGAAACCATCCGTCATGCCCACTTCTGAAGGCACACTGAGGGAGTTAAAGGGGCAAAGGAAGTTTCTTCTTGGTTATCTCCTGATTTTGCCCTCACAGCAGAAAGGTAACCAGAAGGGAGCGCTGCCATTCATTGGAGAGAGGGCAGAGAAGGAATGAACCATGGGTTCAGATCTGCTTGGATAACCCCCAATCTCTTACTCTTAGCAGACACCTAATCTGAGAAGATAGGAGTGAATGAGAGAAGGAAAATGCAAGCTTAGGAGAAGCTGCAGGTCCTGAGAAGCCATCTATGAATCCTAAGATAGTATTCCCACCATCTGCATGGGGACCAGCTCATAATACTCGCCTTGAAGTCACAGAGAATTTTCCAGCTATTTTGCTCCCCTCACCTTCTCTATCTTTAGGAAGAACCCTGAACTCCAAAGCTAAGTGTTTCGAGAAGAAAAAAGGAAGGAAAGGGAATAATTACGAGCCACAATTCTTCAACATTTCACATTTTTCCTTCCTTCCATTCAATCGGGACAGGAGAAAGCACAAGAGAACCAATCTGGTTTTGGGCCCCAATCACTTCAGCCTCTTCCTGCCAGATGGATGGCCCGGGCCCCAGATGATATGCCCTGGCCGCCCCATGCTGCTACTGGAATCAGAAAATCTATCAGCCAAAGACCATATTCCTTCCCAGTGGCTCTAACTATGGAGAAGAGTCTGGTATCAGGGGAGGTTTCTCAACAGCCATGGCTCACAGCACCCAGAGAAGGGCAAGGAGGAGTGAGTACAGGGGACAGGCTCCTACCAGGACTGGACTTCCGAATGCAGACTATGCACCCCTAACCAATGCAAGCGGCACACTCCAGCCATGTCCCAAGACTGACTGCCAGTCATGCCGTTTCTCCAAGGAGTCTTATAAATTCCACATTCCAGCCTAGTCTACATCAAAACAGCCCTTTGAATTCCTGTGGGGGAAAAAAGTGTTACTCCCTTATTCAGTCTTTCAGTGGCTTTCCAATGCTGCAGGTAAAATGCAAATCATTTCCTACTTCAAGGCCCTCCACAATCTTGCCCCATCCCTCCCTTCTAAACCCTTCCATCTCCCTCTATACCCCCACAGCCCACGCACCCCAGCTATACTGCACATCACTGCGGGTAGCTAGGGATTCCCCCCAGTTCTTTTCATAATTCCATTCTCACCATCCATTCAAGTTCTAGAACACCCTCCTCCCATGAATTCCTCATAGAACTCTCTTGGCACTTTGCATATGCAATCTTCTTTTCTCCTTAGTTTCCTGTCAAACATTCCTCCTATTAGATTTAAGCTACTTGAGGGCAGGGATGCTGTGGCATTCCTCAGTGTCAAGTACACAGAGTCTGACACAGAATTAGTGCTCAATAAATGTCCACTGGATCCAAAAGTGAATGACACTCCTGGAACAGGAGCAGGCCACGGAAATACGCAAACCTCTAAATAGTACTCAGCCAAGTCAAAAATAGGGGCAAGTAGTTCTGGGTGTGCTCATTTATAATCCACCAGTATATTAAGCCAAGCCGTGGGAAATACTACCTAATGGGAAACAGTACACTAGCAAATCACAGAACCAACTCAAGTCACCGCCTAAGGCTATGGTTTCTGCATGGGCACCCCAGAGCTAGGAATCACCATTTAAGTGAGAACGAGGAGTGTCAAAGCCACAAGGATGGGGCAGCAAAAGGTGGGGAGGGAGACTTCTGAGTGATCCTGGCATGCAAAGGGGCTAGGACCCCTCTCCTGCTCTCTGCCACAATCCTACACCCACGGTTCACATTTCAGAAGGAGCAGCTTTGCAAAGCATCTGAGGTGATCACTCTTCCCGTCCCAGCCTCTTTCCCAGTCTTCAAACCCTCCTAGAATCTCAAAATTGTCTCTGAGAATGCAAGGAGGGCCTGGCCAGATCAGTCTCATTAGTTAATGAGTTAGGTTATTGTTTGTTAATTTCAACTTATTGTTATCATCAGGTATATCTCACAAACACTTGATTAGTTAACACAATCAAATCGAAACAAAAACTTCAATTAAACTGAACAATCACAGCTACCATTTAGGGTCTTAAAAAATAGAAAGAGAGAGAAACAGAAACAGAAACAGAAAGAAAGAGAAAGAGGAAAACGGTCTCTAGGAAGGGCCTCCTACAGGGCAAACTTCTAATTAAACAAATTGTCAATTTCAACACAATGAAAACTGATTTAGGAATGTAAATTTAGTATTCTAGTTGTTGAAAATAAGACCTCACATTGATGATCTCAAACAAGCTGATTTCCTCGGGTAAGGAAATGCAGAGAAGAGGAAAGAAAGTAAAAAAAGCTGAGAAGGATAAACAAGAGAGAGCCTTTCATAAATAACATCTCCGCAGAATTCAATGTGGGCTGTTCTCAAGCATAAGAGAAACTCTTTCCTTGCTTCCTTCTTCACCCCACCCCTACCAGATTAGAAAAAAAAAAAAAATTAATCGTGTATGATGACAAACTTGGCTCAGCACTCACTGTACACACTGTACCCACAAGGCTGGCTCCCAGCCAGGCCTGGCCGGGTGCCAGAGCTACAATAACAAACACAGGCCATGCTAGCCAAGAGGGGGTGGGGGCAGCTAGCAAGCGAGCGAGCAAGGAAGAGAGTGTGTTCAGCTCTGCTGAACAGGAGACAACAGCAGGAATATGCCTGTGCAAGGACAGCAACAACATTTAAAGAAAGCCAGGAGCACCATGACCCCAACCCAGCTCCCAGACCCACTCCTCCATGGCCTGCCCCCTTTTAAAAACCAGTCCCCAACAACTCCTACTCTTTTAGGCTCTGTACTGTTGCTCCAACCCTTAATGAGCTTCTGTAAAATGGGTCTGTACCACAGACCCTTAGGTGACATTCTTGCTGTCAGCTTCCCGCATGGAGCCTTCAAAACAGAGCAACAAGAAAATTTCCTGGCATCTAATTAAATGTCTTCTTTAAAACATCACACAGTTCTGCTAGAATCTGAGAGGAGACCCGGCACCACCGGCCCAGCCCGCCAACTCTAACTCCCCACAAGGCCAGGTCTCTGCAGAGGCCCTGGGCCTTAACTGTTTAATAGCGTGGCAAACATTTGGAAAGTGGCTTAGCCTCACTAAGCCCTTGTTGTTATTTTATTTTCAAGACATCCCAGCACAGGGGTGAAAGGTCTGCAGGATAACAGAAAGAAAAAGCAAAGAACAGAAATACCAGTATAAGCAGGCTGAGCTATATGCAAGGGTGTATTAAAGCACTCTTATGGCACATTACACTCTCCCCATCACCGAACCCTCTTTTCAAGGACATTGGCAAGTGAATTTCAGAGGGACAAATCATTTGCACAATCAGACTTCAGGCACAGAGAGGAAAATCTAGGAAAGCAGGATCCAGCTCCCAAAGCCAGCAGGGCATCCGTTATGAGACCACAGGATCTTGGAGTAGATCTCAGTCAGCAGGTGGTACAGTCTCTCGCCTTTTCTCAGGTGGGGGTTCAGGGCCCACCTGAAAGTGTGTCAGCAGGTCCTCCCCTCTCTGTCGCTCCCACCAGCTCCACCAACACTGCTTAAGTGTGCTTCTAAGAGGAGACAGCAGGTAACTCACACTCAGCCAACAAGGGCCACTGGGCTCCTGGCTGCCACCCAGTGAATCCTGGGGACATGGTATGAACAGGTCCCATCACAGAGGAGACCTGGTGGGAGGTGAGGGTTTCCCTGAGTTGCCCACAGGCCTCCCAGGCTGTACTCATTTATATGACAATATCTATAGACTCCACTAATGTGCCAAGCAATATGCTGTACATAATGGGGACAGATCCTGTCCCTAAGCAGTTTATAGTCTATTAGAGGAGCAGAGGAAAAGGGAAGCTACATATGCTGAATGCCTATCACATGTCAGGCACAGTGCTAAGTGTCTGATGTGAGCCTCACAACTCCTTTGAGGTAGGGTGAGGTACTCATCATACAGACGAGGACACAGAGGCTCATAGAGCTTACATTTCTTGCCCTAGATCACATGGTCAGGAAGCAGGTATCCAAATTCCTAACCCAGACTCTCAAGTAGAAGAGACAAAGGGAGTCCACAAATAACCACAAAGAAGAAAGATGGTGTCCAAAGATGCTTCAGCTAAAGAAATACGGACACCCAGAAGGCATGACTACTTCCTGCTAGAGGTGGGGAAGTGTCAAGAAATGGCATTCTAGAAGGGACCTTGAAGATCTAGGAAAATTGAGGAAGGGTTATTCCATGCAGAGGAAATGGGGTTTGCACAGATTGTAAACCACAAGTAGAGAAGCTGGCTAGAACACTGGACTCAGGGAGGAGTAAGAAGAAAGGATCCTTACTGGGCTGAGTGAGGGAGAGGGTGGGTAAGCTGTAACTCAAAGTGCATTACTCACACACGTGTCCAACATGACAGAGTCAGAGACCACACAGGGGCCTGGAGCAGGGAGCAAACAAAACTCAGACCCACACTCCGCACTCAGTTGGGGTATGTGGCCAACTTTGTTGGCAGACAGCTCATGAATCCCCACAATGAACCTTAGACAGCATAAAAAGCTGAAGGAAAGCAAGGAGATAAGAGGTACAAGCTATAAAAACAGAACCAAAGGAATACATGAGTACCAAGCAGATGCTAAACAGAGAAATGCCTGGACTCAGGATGCCGGGCCAACACGGGACAAGTGGATGGGATGATGACGATCAAGGGAAGCCAGGTGGGGAGCCTCACTGGGAAGCAGGAATGGGACACACCGACATAGGATGGAGCAGACACACCAAGATAGACAGTCACCTGGTGTGGCCCAATCCCTGGACCTGGAAGAAAGAAGAAGGAAGCGAGAAAGGGTTAGGGCACTTTATGAAGGGCCACAAAGGCCAGGAAGAGACAGTATTCGATGTAGTGCAGAGCCACACGGGATCCGCAGCAAGGCAGTGGCAAGCTGAAGCATCAAAAAGCAAGTGGCATTTACATGACTGTACAGGCAGCAGATGAAGCAAAGACAAGACTGTAGATAGCCACCCAGACCGGAAGCTCTGGAGTAGAGTGCAGGGAACGTGCCCCAGGGTGACAACATCAGTACTGAAGCAAAGAGAAGAAGGTGGAAGCAGAAGCAATCGACATTTATTAAACATCAACTGTATGCCAGGAAGTGAGCTATGGATGCCTTTAACGTATCTTCTATCACCTAATACTAAAAAAAAAAAAAAAAAAAAAAAATGGTATGAGTTAGCAACACCCTTTACAGATGCAGAAACCGGTTTGGAAAACAAATCTGCCCCAGGTCACACAGACAACACATGTTGTAGACAAGATTTGAACCCCAAAGCCCACACTCACTTCACAACTGCTGAACTACTTGGGGTGGAGGGGCAGATGCTGGAAGCAATCTGGGGAAAGCATCAGCCGACAATGGCAGTTGATGATATGGGGGGGGGGGCAGGCAAGACCAAAAAAGAAGATAGTTCTCTTCTCTCCCTCCAAACTGTGATACCACAGCTAAAAGGCAAGGGAATGAGAGGGTGAGTGCGCAGGCCCAGGTGGGGAAGAGGGGGGAGGGGCTCTATGACGGAAGCTGGGCAACCCCTGGGCCTAGAAACAGCAACATCAGAGCTGCTGTGCCCTTCCCTTTACCAGGAACATCTGGGTACACTAGATGTCAGGGGCTTCTCCCCTTTCCACGCCTAATGGGGCAGAGTAGCTCTGCCCGAACACGAGCAAAAATACCGGCAGCTGCCTAGTCAACCCCACTAGAATTGAATAAAATTAACTTGCAAAAGACAGCACTGTGTAACTAGCTTTGTGTTCCAACCTTTCTATATCTATTTAATTAAAGGCTCCTGTATAATGTGAACCCAATAGTCAGATTCATTAGACAGCGAGAACCTAATTCCACAACTGTTTTGCTAATGAAACCGCAGTCTACTTAGGAAGGTGGATCACACAGGGCGCTGGGCGCCGAAGATACCCTGGGAAACGCGGGAGAGCACGAAGGTGGACTTTCCACTCTGTGAACCTGAAGGGAGCACCCAAGCTGGACCAAGACCCTGGCTGGCAGTGGGGACACTCATGCTCTGATCAGGGACAAAGGCAGGCAGGAGGAGGTTGCCTGTGCTAAGGGGTGCCAGTCAGGGCATCCTCGCCTACCTGAATGAGCCAGTAAGTGCATTCTCAGTCGCAAACTATCCAGGAACCGCTTTCCGCAGAGCTCACACCCGTACGTCTTCATCCCACTGTGCAGCTTCCTGTGGGGGAAAGGAAAAGATAGGTTGCTGCTGCTCTGGCTGGACAGAAGGCAGGCCCACCCGTACCTTGGGTCTTTGTGGCCATCATCCCTCCAGCAGGTGAACAGGAGGAAGGGAGATGAAGGGCATGGGAGCTGGAGATGGCCACTGATGGAGAAATATCCTGCATCCTCAGACAGCCTAAAGCTCTCCCTTTTCCCATGGACCCCTGCCAAGGAAGCATCTATTCCTGGTCTTGTCCAGGGGCTAGAAGAACAGGGCCCCTTCTACTGCTTCACTCACTGGCGCGCGCGCACGTGCTCTCACACACACACACACACACACATACACACACACACCCAAATCCAATTTCAGAGAAAGGAAGGCAGGAGCACCAGGACAGTCAGACAGACGTAATGCTCAGGGTCAAACTAGCACAGCCCATACAGGGAGGCCACTGGGCCTGTTACCTCAGTCATATAGCACTGCCCTCACAGTGCTGTGACTGCGCATATGCCTGGCTCCTCTGAGAGAACACTAGACTCAGGAGGGCTGTATCTATACCTTTTCTCTCTCATATCTCCAGCTCCCACTCCAGTGCTTGGTACAGAGCAGGCACTGAATAAGCTTGATGTCTTTATGAACATGAGATGCTTCTTTCTCAGAGCACCCCGATGTTCTCAGGACCACAGTGACTCCCCAGTACACACACTCCCCCATCCCGGGTCCATCTTTATGTCTTCCCTCTATTTCTTGCTGTGGGTTGAGCCCTAACAGAAAGAAAGGCTTCAAGAAACCAGATAACATTCTATAAAACAAAAGGTAGTAGTGATCATTTTGGGCTTTCCAAAGTACTTTCAGGCATGTTATCTCATTTTACTATCACTGCAATTCTGTGAGGTGGGTTTGGCACACGTGATCATCCCAGGAAATCAGAAGCTCTGCTAACAACTGGTCACAGTCCCAGCCTGTAACAGTGCTCCGACCCCATTCTCAACCCAGGGCCTTTCCCACCAGACCCCACTGCTCAGTCAGGAGCCAGCAGTGAAGCTGGTAAGATGCAGGGAAACAGGTGGGCTAGTGGGACGCTGAGCACTGGGAAGAGGGTCTGTGCACAAAGCTCTGAGCTACTGGAGCTGGCCTGTGGGCCACCTGGCCAGGAACACTGACTTTCCTCCCACCCACACTCCTGTTCTTGGGCCCTTACATGCCTCTGCCAGATCCAGGATCCACTTCCACCCACCTCTGCACCTCGCCCACCTCCTCTCAAGGGGCCTGGCCCTGAGGAACAAGGCAGGCAACGGCAGCCAAGGATAGGAGCCAAGGCGGAGGGGCAGGCATACAAGGCCCCCTTAGAACTAACATTCTATTGCAATCTGAATGTTGATGCGTTAAGACCACAGTAAAAGGTTGGAGAGCCGCTGGTACTGATATCAGATAAACACAGGTGGCGAGAGGGAGTATCATACACTCAAGCCTACGGCACCCAGATCCGGGCCTCGGGGCCCAGATTATGACAACTAAACTACACCACCCACCACCACCACCTTTCAAATCCTGTAATGAGAATCCAGCAGTGTGTCTAAACCATGCAGGCCCCCAGGTGAGCCTCTTCAGCTCCACAGTCTCTGGGCCACAGTGACCGGAAGACAGCATGTGGCGTCCAGTGTGCATGGCCTCTGATAGCAGTCACGCCCAGTCCCCACTGCAGAGCTCTTTCTCAATCACAGTTTTGTTTGCTCGTTTTTCTCTTTACCTCCTTGCCAAAGACAACATATGATTTCTCAATCACACACACACACATACACACACACACCCTCATCCATGACACTATAGTGCACCCCACCCCCATGTTATCTTACTCCCTGCCACGGCTGATCCATCCCAATTGAGAAATAGTAACAGTACAGAACATTTTAACCGAACATTCTTAACTAAATATATTTCACAATGCTGGGCACTGGGACGTGTTCTAACAGCATTCTGGGCAGAGCACGCTTTTAAACACAGCAGCCCTCCTATCCAGAGGGGATACCTTCTAAGACCCCCAGTGGATACCTGAAACTGTGTATAGTACTGAACTATATATACAGTTTTTTCCTATATACACACGCGTATGATAAAGTTTAATTTATAAATTAGGCATAGTAAGTGATTAACAAACTAATAGTAAATAGGACAACTAAAGACTAATATATCTACTATAACAATATACTGAAATATAAGTTATGTGAATGTGGTCTCTCTTAAAATATCTTATTTAAGTACTGGACTCATCCTTCTTCTTGTGATGGTGTGAGATGATATAATCCCTACATGATGAGATGAAGCGAGTTGAATGGCTTATGTATTGTAACATAGCATCAGGCTACTATTAACCTTCTGAAGGTAAGTCAGAAAGAGGATCATCTTCCAGACGTGACGATGGCCAATAGTTGGATATGAGCAGCAAATGATGTCAATGGTTGGGAAATTTTAGTATTTTTAGACCATCATTGACCCGCAGGTAACTGAAACCATGGAAGGCGAAACCACGGATAAGAGAGGGACTGCTGTGTGTACCCAGGCATATGAGTGTGTGTGTGCATGCAGGTGTGCACACACATGCACGATAGCTGAGTATTACTGTCATTTGCCAGGCATGACAGATGTTTGCATTTCTAAGAGATGGTCCAGGGAGCCGCTGAAGCTCTATTTATAAGTGGTTCAGCAGGTGAACCTTTTGCCCACATTCATGGTCAGGGCTAGTGGATGGCAGTAAATAGGTTTCAGTCTTATTTTCATCCTTCCCTTCACTAGTGATTCCTTAGCTCTCAAGGGTACCTACCCCTTAGGGGGTGGCTGTCTGGAGGAAAAGAAGGGCAAACACCTATTCAGATTTGTTTTCCAAAAGGACTCTGGAGTGACCAATTTTCAGCAACCATCGCCAGGATAAACATCCCCAACCTGCCCTTGGACTCTTGTCTCTTCTCCCTACAGATTCGGCATCAAGTTTTTCACCCAGATGAACACTTTCTGGGTAACCCATTGCCTTTTTTCCAAATGAGAATGATTTGCCTGGCAATCGGTGGAAGTGGCTTTCTTGGCCAAGTACACTGGCGTAGTGTGAAAGGTGACACACTCTTGCCCTCATTATAGAGAAGGCAGAGTACAGGGAAGAATGCTGCGTGGGTAGCCAGAAGACCAAGATCCTTATCCTGATTTGGCCATTAGCATGCTTTAAGGCGTTGGAGAAATGATGCTATCACAATCTCTCTCCATTTTTTCACCTGTAAAATGATGTGGGTGATATCTAAGGTTTTGGTTCCTTACCCGTATACTTTCACCTAGCCTCCAAGGAATTCCTCTAAGGGGCACTACTATTCTCTCTGAGACATGTTCTACTTGTATGATGTCCCACGACACCCAGGCTGTCAGGCTAGGATAGTCCAAGCAAAAATTGACGCCGGGTCTCAGAAATCTATGCATTTAAAAATCTTCAATCCAGATGACTTGAGTTTCCTCCTTTTCTCACTTAAAGTCTATCTTTCAGTGAAAGAAAACTTCCAGAACTCATCGCCAGCCTTTCCTTGGAACGATTCTGCTGCCATGCATTTCTCAGCCTTCGGAAACACATCTGATCCTCTCTTATCCTCGGGGTAAGGAACTGGCCCACATTGACCCACTAACTCAGTGCCCCACACAGGTTCCAGAGGGGAGTGTGGTGTCCATGTGATCCCTCAGGAGTACAAGAACAAAGGTCCCGCCCAGGCGGACACCAAGGCACAGCACAAAGTTCAGAAGAGAAAAGGGAGCACCTCATAGGCCTGGCGATTCAATGGAGCTCAGTACTGGTCTGTTCATATCTTTAGTTATTGTTCAGACACCAGGGGAACAGAATTCTTATTCAAAAGAAAAGGAAATAGCAGGGAAAAATCTGAGTACATTCAAGGGACTTGGTGACCAATAGACTCTCTATGGCACAGTCTGCACAATGGCCAATGTAGAAATAGAATTCCAACTGGTTTCTGGAGTGAAAGTACACATTTGTACAAACTCACGATCTGTCACTCTTTAGACCACAGCCTCCACTACCATCACCATATTAGGCAACCAAAAGCATTTTGATTAAAATGGAAATTCTGTCCACCTCCTTCCTCCTTACCACACACACTTACATTTTCCTAGTCTGGTCCTGTCTTTTCACAAGGCCTAACTTCTCTTGGCCATCTGAGGTCATCAGAGAAGAAAAACAGCGGGGACACTTTTTCACCTTTTAGAATGCTGCCTTGGTTTTCACACTCTCTCCTCTGAGAAGGAGCAACACTGCTGAACACTGTTTTGAAAGTAACCCAGTTCTAGCAGGGCCCGGGCACCTGTGCTCAGTGGAGGATCCAGCTCCCCTATCAACTTCGGGTCCTCACCATCCACTTTCGGGGAGCAGGCTCAAGTTTCTCCCCACCCCCAGCACTGCCCAACCAAAAGGCCACGCGTGGCCCTTTGGGTAAACTCACCTCGAGTTTAACACATTTTCACTTAAGTCCAAAAAAAAACAAAACAAAAAAAATGAACCTCTGACAGGTTCTAAGCTATTTCCTCAAGAGACCTGAATCATAATGAGAAATTAGGCCAAGTAAATGGGAACCTTTTAACAAGTAACCGGAGAGAAAGACTCATTCCTTCTCACTGATTTTCAACCACACAACTCTCACAAGTAAAACCAAGCTGGCAAGTACATACCCATCCTAATTATCTTTGTGCTACTGTGAGTCTAAAAATTTATAAAGATTTTTTCTGCTTTAGACTGTAAATGATATTATGGCAGAAGCCATGTTTATTTTTCCTCTCCTTCACAGGACCTAGTTTAGAAGGGACTGTTCAATCCTGCCAAAGAAATTCCTCTATCTAAAGTGGGGTCTAGGCATCCATCCCTCTTCTCATCTTAACAATATTCCAGGTACAAGAGTTTCAAGGGCAGTCTCCAACCCATGCTGGACCCTGTCCTATGGCTCCTGAAGTCCACATAAGGAAGGCGAATGGCTCTTTTATATCAGCATAAAGCGTTAGATTCAAACAAGCATCTCGTCCCTCAGAATCAGCCTTTACCTCCCATGGCCCACTTAGAACACAACAACAGAGTAAGTGACAGCAAGCAGGGACCGAAGCCAAACTCCCCACCCTCAGCCTCCAGCCAAAGCTGACCTTAACAGCTGCTCCCTAAGGGAAACATCTCTATCTACCCTCTGCAGGAGAAGCTCTGCCCACCACTGTCCCACACAGCTGGGGACCATGAGAAGAATGCTAGGGGAAAGCACAGCAGTACCGTGTGCCTGAGAGAAGAGTTCAAGGCCCAGCACAGCCAATGTTGCATTTATTCCCAAATTTCTCTGCCCAGAGACATACATAGTCAGAGCAGACCAACGGAGGCATGGAAAGTTTAGATGGAAATTCCATTCCAATAACCCAGTGGCTACACTCCCTCGCTCTCCTCCTGGGGAGCCAAAGTTGTCCGACCTACGAGCTTCGCTGGGCAGACCGGCACTGAGAACGAGGATCTGTCATTGGGGAAAACAAATGGGAAGGCACACCACAGCTGGACCACCCAACCATCCACCTTTGAATGAGAAAAAATAAAGTGGGGAATCCATCCTATAAGAGCTTTGATAAGGTAATGTTTGCCTTCTTCTCAGTTTAACTGACTCTGCCCCCTGAATCAACATTCAGCTCAGGTCAGTGCAGCCCTGAAAGTCCTTCGAATTCACCCCTCTCCTTGGTTTGAGCTGCTTCACATGCAGAAGGCAGCCTGATGCTTGGGCCTTTTGCTTTCTGATCACATGACGATCAACTTAATCTACTCCATGCTTCTACGGGTACTCAGGACAGAAAAGGATAAGACAGGAGATTCTGTGAATCTGATCCAAACCAGTCTTTGCTCAAAAGCCTGCTGCCTGCATGGGGACCAACACTCTCCATGGCCTCTATTTACCATAGGAACCCAGCTCCCACAGAAGCCTCCTGCTCCTCCCTTAAGCAGCACCCGGCCAAGTGGCAATGACTTGCTGCCATGTCTTTCCACATGGGCACAATGTGAGGCTGGTCTCTTCATGAAGCTCTGTCTCTTGAAATGCTCTCAGTCTTGAAAGCAAACTATAAGCCCAGTGGGAAGAAAACTTCCCCTATCCTCACTTACCTCTCTCCAAGTAGAAACATAAGAGGGAAGACTGTACTTACTTCACAATGGGCTTACTCTTTTCCCCCAGGCCCTTAAATCCAAAAGGAACCTTCATGGTCCATTTATCTTTAATTCAAATGACAAGAGGAATGCCAAATACTCAATGACATTCTGGGCTCTAACTTTAAAAGGAAGAGATGAATGAAAAGTTATTAGGCTATTGGGGATTTAGTTGCAAAAGCTACTTCCAGAGAGATTGTGGGGTGTTTCCCTGTGTGGTTCAGTCTCCCGTTCTTTCTCCACACCTCATTGTGGGGAAGAAATACCCTGAACAGAGCCTGTTCCACATGCGGCCTTCAACCTAAGCTAGAGCAGGTCATTCACAGGACACCTGGGATACTCAGGGAATATTCTTTACCTTCTAAGGGCGACATTGTATCATCCCAAGGAATGTCTCCTAATGCTAACAGGAATGAGGTTTTCCAGCCCAGGTGGGTCCTTAGTCACACCCAGTGTCATTATTCTCCTATGTACTTCCTTGGAACATCAAGTCCACGATTCAGGACTAAGGCATTTATAAATTCTTCAAAACTATAAGCTCCTTGAGGACAGGAACCGTGAATCTATTTCTGCCTCCCAACCCCTAAGCACAGATGCAGGCAGACAGAGCCGATACGTGAAAGGCTACTGCTAGGAAGCTGCTGCTCACCACCCTACGGCAAAATGCTGACCACTGAAGCCCTGCCCCAGGACTGCCTGGAATCAGAGAGGAGGCCTGCTGCCTCCGGGAAGAAAGAGCCCAGATAGTTTGGGTCACTTTCATTTTCTCAAGGCATAAGAGAAATCATCCTTTTATCCACTTTTTTTTTTTTTTTTTTTTTTTTAACGTTGAGATTAGAGTCATTTGACAAGCTGTGAATGCTTAGCTGGTATTACCACAAATTATCCTTCTAACATAGAGTTCATTGCTCCCTGACTAGTCAATATTAATAAACATTACCGAATGCTTTTACAACACAATTTATTTTTTAATACAGCTCTTTATGTATGCCATAAAGTAAATATACCAATAAAATACAAGAATATCAAACAACAGATTTACAAAGCAAGCCAGAACTAACAGCGTGCTAGTTAACGCCTCCCATGCTGGGGGATGGGGGTAGGGAACACAGCAAGTGTCCCCCTGCTGGACATCCACACCACACCAAGGGAGCTATGTTAGATGGTGGCCATTGGTTGTTTTGGAGTCTTTTAAAGGAGGGAGAGAGGATACCAAAGAAGGTCTATTTTCTCAAGAATCATCTAGATTAAAAGTGGCACACTGACTGAAATACTGGACCGGTGGCAGGATACTTGGTTTTCATTCCTGCTCTGCCAGCAACCATCCAATGACTTTGGTCAAACCACTCACCCCTTTCTAGATCTCACATTACACGTCTGCCACAATGCAAGGGCTGAGTCAGATGGTTTCTTAGGGCCTTTCCAATCAGATTTATGAAACAGAAAGGCTGTGGGGCTCTCATGGGCCTGTGGTAGCCAGACTCTCACTTCCTTCATGAAGGATCCATACCAGAGTCATTCCCACTCCGTCACTGAGCTTAGAATGTAGGAGGGACTCAGTGCATTTTTACTGAATGAATGAACAAACATGAAAGAGAATTTGAAGAGAAAAACATAGACAAAAAACCCCAACCCACCCTAAAAAAAAAAAAAAATACATACACATACAAGAACAATTGTCCTCACTGTCTAAAACAGAAGGCCCCCTTGGGGTTCTTGGAAAGAAAGCCACGCATCCTGACTTGGCCTGGGATCAAGGCTAACTTGGAGCTGACTGAGGAGTGGAGGGAGCGAGCTGTCCTGAGGCTTGAAAATATGAGACAGGACAATGGCATTCCCCATGGCCATAACCGTACCACCAAGTACAGTGCTTTCAGATAAGACTGGCTGAGACTGTGCAAATACGATGTCAGACATGACAAAGGGGCATGCTGATCTCCCCACAGCAATTGCTCAAAGAAGGATCTTCATGGATGCTGAGCACCAGGAGGCCTGGGCTTCTGTCTGTTACATAACCGGTCCTTTGTTTTAAAATATGGAGTTCTCCTAAGTCGTTTATTTGAAATATCTCTATCAAGAAATTTCACCAAGAACAAAAGTTTTTCATTTGTGCACTGGGCTTTTGAATGATCTTATCGCACACAATCTCATACAGTCTCTTTCAACAAGGTCTTAGCGTGCTTATCTGCGAAGTTCCTGGTAGCCAAATATGATTGAAATGTTCTATTTATGCTCACTGGATTAAGGAGATGTTGCAAAACTGCACAAAAACCTGGCAGATGTAAGCAAGGTATTACAGCCTGGCCAGTTAAGATCTGAGGGAAAGGGATCAATACACACTTTTGTAGTTTTCTTTCTTTTTCCTTTTTTCATTTTCTTAAAAAAAATGAGAAAAGTTGTGCTTTTAGAAAATGGAAGAGGAAAACTAGTAATATGCCTTACGATGTATAGCTTCTAAGAGCTTTTTCAAATCCAAAACAGGGCACCATAATGTGCCTGATGATGTCAACCCAAAGGAAACAAAAATAAATCCAAAATTCCAGATCCTAACAGGCCCTATAAGGGAAATGAACTATGGTTATAGATGAACAGAGTTTTGCTTTTTCTTTCTCATACCCATAAGAGGCTTTCAACCAGCACGAGAGCCAACTTCTGGTAAAAACAGTTTTCAAAAAGCTGTAGATTTCTCCTTTATCTTCCTGTTTTGCCTGGGTGCGAAGAGGAAACATTGTCTCTTGGTTATCTAAGCTTATTTTTACATATTCTCACTTTAGCCAGGAAGCCAAAATGCTACCTTTCTATCCCACAGACGAGCCATGGATCCGCAGAGACTGTTGAAAATAACTGAGTCTTATTAAGGGCCTAAGAAGAAAGTTCCTGCAGAATTAAACCCTCCTAAAAGCCTTCTTAATGTATATTGCCTCGCTCTTTGTGCCTTACTACAATGAAAATTAAATTACTTTTCTATGAGGATTCTGAGCTGTAGAGGCATGATACTAAATACTTGTTATGAACACAAAATAAGGAGATTGAGCAGATTAACCTGTAGAGATACCAAATCACATTGTGAAAGTTGCCATTTTGGTGAAAGACAAAGGCAAAACCAAGAAGATATTCATTTATTCAATGGTCCTGTTTTCTTCTAGCAAAAATGCAAACAAACAAACAAACAAACAAATAAAAAATAAAAAAATTCAGTCAGTTAAAGTTTTATAATAATACTACTAATGCATTTATGTGACTTTGAAAGGGCTTCCTAAAGAACATCTTAACCACCCTGTAGCTAGGCCAGAGAGTGCTGTCCCCATTTTGTGGATGAGGAATACGGGGACTGACTGACTTTCTCGTGTAAGTAGGTGCAGGTCTCCAGGTCTCTCACCTCAGGATCCACATTCGTATTTAGGAAAGACCATCTGCCCTGCCCATAATGTCCTCCCAGAGCCGCCCTCTAAAAGGTGCAGCAAGAAAGGATACAGAGAGCACACCTGGGAATCACTCAACCCTAAACAGAGAGAAGCAAAAACAGGGGAACCACTAAGCCAAATGATGGCACCCAGAGTCCAACACCAGGCTGAGTATCCAAGGATCTTTATAAAGTACTACAACAGGGGTCCCGAACCCCCAGGTCATGGACCAATACCGGTCCTTGGCCTGTTAGAAACCAGGCCGCACACTGCACAACAGGAGGTGAGTAGTGGAGGAACCAGTGAAGTTTCATTTGTATTTGTAGCCACTCCCCAGTGCCAGCAACATGGCCTCAGCTCCACCTCAGATCATCAGGCATTAGATTCTCATAGGAGCACTAGTCTCCGGTACCAAAAATGTTGGGGACCACTGTCAAGGAAGGCACAATGCATCATTCCCTACTGCTATTTACTTTCTATCTGTTAAGAATCTACTGTGTCCTGGGCTCTCAGAAACTAAGATTGCACTTGAACTGCAATCCGTCTAAGTAGGATCTACATCAAAACTAGTCCCCATTATTGTACTTTATTGATTTCCTTTATAGCACTTAAGACAACTAACAGGTGTATATTGGGTTTTTACTAGTATTCTTTATCCCTCCCTAGACCATAAGCTACATGAAGGCAGAAACCATCTGTTATATCCTCAGGGGGCCTGGTACAGAGTGGGCATTCAATACATACTTTTAAGTCACAGCTTTATTGAGATATTATCTACATATCATAAAAGTCACACTTTTAAAGTGCACCAGTTGGTGGTTTTTAGTGCAACCGTCACCACTATCCAATGCCAGAACATTTTCATCACCTCTCCCCATAAAAAAACCCTTCCAGATAACTATTAGCAGTCACCCCCAGACCCCTCATTCCCCCAGTCTCTGGCAACCACTAATCTGTATTTCTCTACGGATTTGCCTATTCTGAACATTTCGTATAAATGCAATCATACAATATGTGGCCTTTTGTGTCTTGCCTCTCTCACTGTGTATAATGTTTTCGAGGTTTATCCATGTCATAGCATGTTATCAGTACTTCATTTCTTTTTATTGTGGAATAATATTTCGTTGTTATAGCTATACCACATTTAATTCATTCACTCATCAGACAACGGACACGTGGTTGTTTCCACCTTTTGGCTTTCATGAACGATGTGGCTCTGAACATCTGCATACAAGTTTTATCTGTGGACCTATGCTCTCCTGGTTACATGCCTAGGAGTAAAATTATTGGGTCAGTGGTAACTCTATATTTAACCTTTTGAGGAACGGCCAGACTGTTTTCCAAGGCAGGTGCACCATTTCACATTCCCATCAGCAATGTATGAGGGTTCTGATTTCTCGGTTCATTTTTGGACTAAATGAATAAATGAATAAATGAATGAAGATTCCTGCTGCTGAAAAGCCACCAGAGAAGGGGACAAATTTCCAAGGCTCCTTGGTAAACTAGCATCCTCATCTGCAGACATGACATGCCACACTCGTGTTTAACAGAAACCCCAGAGAAGGCTATTTATGTTTAGTTCATTCTGGAGAGAGAATCAAATGAAAAATGAAGACAGGAAAGTAAAACACCAGATAGCTCAAAGTGGGTAATACCTTCACATATGATTTCCACCCCCAACATCCACCCCGCGTCCAGACTCAATAACTTAATAACACATATTCCTTAAATAGATGGCGTTGAAAAAAATATGAGCAGGATCCCAGCTCTACTGCAGCTGACTCTGATTGGGTCAGAAATGAGGGGAGCTTTATTTGACAGCTCTGATGTCTATGATGGGAAGTGTGAAAATATATTCATAATACTAAGATGAAAACACGCATGCAAACAAAAATATCCCAAACAAACGCTAGGAGAGAGACCCACAGAGCTGAGAGCACAGGCTAACCAAAAGCAAGGCTGGCTGCTCTTCCTGAGCTTATTCCAAGGGGGGCAGGGTGTCCCGGAGCAGGATGTGGGGAGAAGCTCTGTTAAGGATCCCCCAAACTTCTTTCTTTCCCTTTTTTCTCTCTTAGTATAAGAAGTCCGCTGTATTCCTTTCTGCACAGACTCTTTGCAAAGAACAAACAAACAAAGGCTGGGACGGAGCAAGGCCCCTTGCAAGCTGCAGGTAATTAAAACAGCCTGTAAATGCCCCAGCAGAAAGCACTTCAAAGAGACAGTAATTCCAGCAATGGCCAGTCAAGACTGTGTGGTGTAAAAATTATGAGTTTTCCCAACGGGGAGCTTTGTGTGAAAAGGACAGGGGTTGGTGGCAAAGGGACCGTGAGCCATACAGAGGAGGCTTACAACTGGTGTCTGTGCCCAGTGTGCTTGGAACTGCGTGTGTGTGTTTGTGTGTGCGGCGCACAGGCGGGCAAGAGAAAGGGAGACAGTGAGCGTGTGTGTGAGAGAGCACACATTTATCAACACCAAGAGGCTCCAAGCCTGTAGGCATGGAGATAAAAGGAAAAATAAAATAAAAGCAACAAATATGCATCCTCTCCCCCCACTGGGCCTAGTTTTCACAGGGAGAAGTACCAGGCAGCTTGCCTGCTCCTCCAGCTCCTAACTCGTAAGCCTGCCGACCAGGCGTGCATGAAACACAAAACACCGGCCACTCCGGGCCCAGCAACAGCCAAGGCATAGGGGCCTCTCTGGATAGTTTCAGATTTTCCATCCCACAGAGACACACACCAGCGACACACCGCAAGCTATGCTATCTTAAAACAGAGTATGGAGAAAAGGAGGAGATTCTTAACCTTGACTCTGACCGCATTCACTAAATCTTCCCTGTTACCCACCTGGTGTCCCTGCCCCCAGGGGATGCCATGACCAGTTCACGCTGTGGAGCTGATACACATGAAAACAGAGGTGGCAGCCTTGATGCACAGGGACTCTGGCCTCACTCTTATAATACACAACACAGAAAACCCAACGGACACACAGGTCAGTGATCACCTGACCGTAACGTTGCACATCTTTTTTTCTTTTAAAAAAAAAAAAAAGATTACCACTAGTGTATTTGTTTCTGTGTTCTTTCTACAGGGACCTAACAACGTCCATGAAAAGACATTTCGCCAGGCAAGAATTGTAGTATCATGAGGGGCCTCCCCTGGTCCCTCCGCTCTCAAAGCTGGTTCATTTCAGCCCCATCATGTGCCTCTATTGTTGCACTGATGGCACTGGGGCTGCATCTGCTCGCTTGTCTGTCTCTCCAACTCTATGGATAACTATTTGAAAACGGAGCTTTGCCTCATTTCTCTACATTCTCAAGCCTAGCAAAGGCCATCACTGGGTGCTCAAGACATGCTCCAGGTGAGCGGATGGGTGCATGCTTCTTGGCGGATGCGAGCCACTCCACATTGTGTGTAGAGCCTGGTACGCACAGCTGTTCCTCACCCTCGTCAGGCGGCTGAGCAGTCACGCGGCCACAGAGCCTCGGAGCCTGCGAGCAAGCCCAAGCCGAAGCTCGCAGAGGCGGCAAAGAAACCCACACTGGCCGGTGGCGTTATTTCCCCATAAACAAAATCCTGTTCTGCCTCCCTCACAGCCGCACTCACTAACTCCTCCCTGACATTGCTGGCTTTAAGCCCACACATAAAAATGTCCTTTACCATTTTTATTTAATGAGCTTTCATTTTCCTCCCCTTCTTTGTAAATGAGAAAGGAAAGCCCACCTCCTAATGGGGATGGGGGAGAGGAAGCAAAGTGGAATCTTTTAAAAATGGGCCATAACTTCATGAAAAGCTTTCTCCTCGACACCACCCCCAACCCACTCCCGCCCTCCACAAGTCTTCGAGGCCCTCCATCCTCCCTGCCTCCTCCTTTCTCACCATTCAAAACAAGATGCATGGATTTTGGACATTTGATTACTTTTAAGTATATATTTTCTCCTCAAATAGACTAAATACAATGGTTAGGAAATGTGACAGAAAACTATTCGGAGCCATTTATTGCCTTAATACCCACCTTTGTCCAACAGGCAGTTTTGACAACAGCGATAAATTCCAAATTTATGTCAACAGAGCATATGTTGAACACCTCATTTCTGAGCTAAAGCGGCATGCTGCCCTATAAATCACCGTTCTGTTTGAAATGAAAGTAGATTACAGGCCTGTGTTATTGAGCAGTTAGAGCTATAGTCATATAAATCAGAACTTTTAACTCTAGGCAATCCGTTGTGCAATTAACTAAAGGGTACTTTGTCATTTCAAGGCTTCTGCACAGACTTGGCAGAGCTCAGAGCTACTGGGGAAGGGGGTGGAAAGAAAGGAAAAAAGTTTTTAGGCTACAAGAAGGCTCTCAACCGCAGTGTCCATCACGCTCCACGACGTCTTACTGCCTCCTGCCCACTCCCAACCTCCACCCCTGCCAGAAACGGCCTGGACTGTGCACTTGCAAAGACGAGTTCTTAATCAGCATCTGCCACAAAGACAACATCATACCGAGTATTTGTCACCGAGTCACCTCTGCAAGCCCAGTGCCCTCTCATTCATCAATCAGGTATTTCCTGGGCATAAGCCCCGTGCATAACATCATCTTAGGCGCTAAGATGATGCCAGAGACATCAGAGAGAATAGTGATGCAAGCGACAATATTAAGATGATACTGAGAATAGAGAAGAACAAGTGTATACAAGGCATACTCGAGCACTTACTTACGTGCCTGACATTTTTCTGTGCATTCTCATGCATTATTTTATCCGATCCTTGGAACAACACAATGAAGTGTGGATTATTTTTATTTCTGCTTTGCTGAGGAAGAAACTGAGGCACGGGAAGTAAACAACCTGCCCAAGGTCACAAAGCTTTCAAGTGGCAGAGACCGATACAAACTGAGTTAGTAGAAGAAGAAGTTTAAGAACACCAGCTCTGATTGCAAATTCCAGGTCTACGATTTATTAGTCTTAAGATGCTGGAGTTCTTTATACCTCAGTTTTCTCATCTGTCAAGTGGGACTACAATATTGTTATCTCAGAGGATAGAAAAATGAGATTGTGCAATGTAAAAAAATAGCACAGTATTGGGAACATGATGTGTTAAATAAACATTAGCTGGTATAAGGCTGCAGAAAAGGATAGGCCCTTGTTCCCTGGACAGTTTATATCTTAGCTGGTGAGAAAAACAAAGAATCCTGAAAGGGGTATGTGGTGATGTGCCAAATGCCAACAAAAAACCAATGTGTGAGTACCCGGAAGAGGGCGGCTAGAGATGGCTAAGGACATGGTGAGATTGATCTGGTCTTTTCAGGGGCCTTGTAAGCTCTGAAGGGCTTTATATATCTACCCGGGTTAGGGAATATTAAAAATGGAAAAGCCTTGGATAAGGGAGAATGTTCCATGTGATGGAGGTGTCAGAGGAGCCAAGAAGACTTGCCATTAGGAACGAGCAAATAATGCTGAACAAGCCTTTGGGAGATTGGCTCGGTTTATCCGGAGCAGCCAGGTGGAGAGTGGGTGAGGATAAGCTCGTGGAGGTCTTAGAATGGGCTGGATTATGCCGAGTCCTACAAAAGAGGCTGACTTTGATCTCAGCACTGCATGACTGAGCAGCCACCCAAACGCTCGTTGGAACAACAGGGCTGTCTGGGAGTGGAAAGCTCCGTGTGGGCAGGGGCCATGGAAGGAGAGGGACAGAGGAAAGTGCCTAAATTCTGTACTGAGAATGAGGACATTTCCAAAGACAGTAGTCAGGTCAGTCTTCCAGAACAAAATGCCAACACAATATCCCTGCCATGCATCTATAAGATACCTGTGTTCCCCAAGAAGGGATGAGAGACTGGAACAAACTACCTATCTCTCTAGCCGTTGTTTAGCACAGGTGCCTGGCTCTGTGGAGTACAAGCCGCCATGGCAGAAAACGCAGAAGAGCTGCTGCTTCTGTTTGCTACCTGGCAGCATCACCCACCCAATTAAACGGGCCATCATCCACTGATGGGAACGCAGATGGCAATGAGAACACGTGGTGAGGGAGCAACGCCGCGTCACTTCTGCCCCTTAGTCACCAACTCGCCGTGGTCGGAAAGCAGGAAAACCAGGTCCCGTTTCTCACGAGCTCAGATAGATTAAGAATCAATCAGGTATTTACTTGGCAACGTTAAATATACAACAAAAGCACAGGACAACAACCTGGCCTCCTAAATCCTGCCATCTAGTTGAAGAGAGAAGACAATACCCAAAATCATATAAGCCAGTTCTTACATGCTCAAATGTCAGCTCGACTGCAAGTGCCACAGCCAGAGTCAGGGACAGCCAGAAACTCAGAGGCCTCCTTGAGGAGGTGGGATCAAGGCCGGGCTCAGAAAACACTGAGGATGCAGCAAGGAGAGAAGAGAAGACACTCCAGACGAGAGCAACTCGTCAGGCACAGGAACAGCATCATTCCTGAGCAAGGAGCAGCTCGTCCAGAGACAGGAGAGCTGGAGCTGAGGTGAGTATTGTGGAGTCACGTGAGATGCCTTTAGACTAGAACTCTAGAAGGAGGGAAAAGCAGTCACAGAGGGAGACATGGCAGGTTCCTGACAGAGGAGGGAGGGAGACGTAAGAAGGATCGTGGTGGTTCAAGAGCAGAGGTCTGACATACTCGAGAAGCCCTCAATGCCTAACCTTCCTATACGACATGTGGCACTGAAGAACAGCTGGCCTTGGAGACGGGCCAGACGCTTGCTCTCCGACCTCCCCCACGGGCTCCCATTCAGAGACAAGTGGATTCCCCACAGGAGTATCAGGCGACAGGGCCTTCCTGCCACCCACTCTGTTTGGCCTCTTGCCAGGGTATTCTGTCTTGCCCCATAGCTGGATGCCAACAAGGCAAGAAAATGCTGGACAGAAACCAGCACCCTCCCTAAGAATGCCCTTCTGCACACACGTGGATGAGCGGGCACGTACCCACAACACACCCCATGCACCACCATCTGGCTGAGCAACTGCTGGTCTCTGAGAAACACGGGGGAAAAGGAAACCTCTTAGAGTATTTGTTTAATATCTGAAAAGTAGGAGAGCAGATGAAGTATACAAGTTTAATTTAGAAAATCATTGAGGAACTATTATAGTAAAATGAGGCTTCTAGTATCCAAATAAAGCTGAAACAATCACACTGAACAAACCGGCAGAGCTGGTGAATGAAGGCGCTATGGAGAGGAAGGAAGGAAGTACGATAAAAATAATAACTGGAGGCAAAGAGGAAGTTGTGAGGTGCCCAGGGAGAGCAGCCCCCCTTCCCCTTCAGGGCAGAGGATCATCTTGACCAATGAGCAATGGGAAATGCACAAATCAAAGCGACAAGCTGGAGAAGGGTCTCCCTCAGTCTACCCACATGTGGTCTCCACATTCCTGGGACCCCTCACTCTTATGTATCCATTTGCATCCCATGATTTTCATCACATAAATCCTCAGAAAATAACCTCTGGAGGAGGAAAATGCTGGCGTCAACCCCTTTTTGAGATAGAAAACTGGGAGGCCGGACAGGTGAGGAACAGAGCCCTTAGAGGAAAGGAACAGGGAATGGCAGTTACATTCCAAGTTAACAAATAGTTATTACCTACTAAATGCAAGGCATAGTGTTAGCCACTGTGGAAAGAGTCAACGAGATGTAATATGCAGGCTGTACCTTCAAGGACCTTAAAACTTGATAGGGAATTTAAGACGTATGCATGTAAAAGATTAAAAATCAGTACAAGCTAATAACACATGGCAAGAACGAGGGTGACGCAGGCTACATGCTAGATGAACAGTGCTGCAAGTTTTGAACTTAGGTTCCAAGCAGTGAAGCAGAAAAGCCCCTTCTCTGCCTGACGTTTATTGCTGTCTGGGAATACCACGTCCATCTTCAAACCCAAGCCTCCTTCTTGTGGCTCTTCCATCCTCTCCTGAATCCATCACATAATTCTACAAGTTGGAAATACTAATCCTACCAACTCTTCAGTCACATGGTCTGTTTTTCTCTAAAATGGCTAACCTCAGGGTTAAACCCCGTAACAATACTAAGAATCATCTCCCACCCTCCTATGCCACCTGCTTCTCTTTCCAGCTTGGGAACGGAGGACTGATGGGTGGGTCTATCAATAACTCTCAGGCACTTTTTCATCATGGTCCCTGACAGACTCCTCCCCAAAGGCCCCACAGGCCACTCCATGCTCTCTGCCTTCTTCGTGAGCCGGCTAGGACAGCAGCGCTCACCTGAGTGTCTTCTCTGCACCTCTCACCAATGCAGAACATGGGGCTCAGTACACTTGTCACCAGAATAGGGGACTGTGCTCAGAGCAGCCAGGCAGAACCTTTACCCGACTCTGCAGCACTCACGAGGGCACAGGGAGACTCCAGCAGTAGAGTAGTTCTTCACTGCCACTGCTACACTGGTTTCTCCACAGAATCCATCCTTATTCTCTCTTCTCAAAGACAAAGACATGGTCAACCTTAATGAAATCAAACATAATAGAGTGGGCCAGGAACTCCATTTCCCTTCCAGAAGATAATCTAATTCACACGCTCATCGTCTTGCTGGAAACCTCCAGGCTTCTCTCTACAAATGGGTGGGATGGATTAGGAAGTGAAATGATCCAGAAATCCTCAGGTCTAGTCATATAAATACTTAAGTATCACCTGAACATCCACATCGTGTCACTTCGGTATAGCCAGATCAGTATGCGGTCAAGTTCCTTCATCAGTGAGGCTGAGAGATGGAAAGTACCACAGGCAGCCTTTTTGTCTTTCTTGTTTACTCCGCATTCCCTTTCTTTTCCTCTTGGAGAGGCCAGGAGAGCTGGGGAAAGGGGGAGCTGTGTACGCAGGGGTGGGGGCAATGACTTCTTTAACTGGCTGTTGGCTGTGACCTTAATCATGACAATGAGGTTTAGTTTCTCCTTTGGTAGAGAGATGAGAGCAACAGACTTCAAATGGTACATAATGGTTGGTCTCCTGAACAATGTACCCCAAAGGTCACCCTGCATGCAAGAAATAAGAGAAGATACAGATGCAGTGTCTGTTTCCATAGCAGTTTAACCTTCTGATAATCAGAGGCCCGAGAGGTCCTGGGAGGTCCTGGGGCCTTCTATGCATTCAGGAATAAGTGTACTCAAGCATTAAAGACAGAGCACCCACAATAAATATTCTAGGTGCCCCCCCCCAGAAAAGGAATGCCACACAGAACACAGAGCAGTTGTGGACATCTAGGTGGTAGGAAAGCAGGACAATAAGAGAGAGTGCAGGGCATGTCACCTAGCAAAAAGAGCTAAGTCATAAATCCCAGAGACAGCACATGCCCTTTAATGGGGCAGATGCCCTTCAGTTAAATCTATACCTGAATCTTAAAAACGGAAACGCCCAAGACAAAGTCATCCTCAGTAGACATTATCCTCACGTTCATGATGGAGAGTAAAACCTCCCAAACCAAATCCTCTGGCAGGCAATACTCTGCCTGATGATTAGTTTCATTTATCTCTTCCAGGGAACTTTGGAAAGCTCATCTCTGTAACTACCACCACGATCCACCCACAGGCCCCAAAATGACAATACTAAGATAGCAAGAACCTTAGAACATTCCAAAGCCAGTAGGGAGAAATCCTCTCAGATGGTCACAAACTTGTAAGATCTTTGGTCGAACATGTGAGCTCTCTAGGCCCCAAGTTTCCCCACCTGTAAAACGAGGACGTTCTTTCTGCTTCTGACAGCCTGTGGACACATTCGCGATCTATGAGCTCATGAGCCCCTCTCCGAAATGGGGGAAGACCCCATTTCCACAGCTGCTCTTGGGTGGTCCTAAATACCCTCCAAACTGTGGTAACTAATCCTCACAAAATGCCAAGACAGTACTTGAAGACTAATTGTTATTTTTAGCTCTTCCTGGGAGAATCTACTTATTTTTAAAACTTCGCCCAGGTTGCTCACACAAAGACAACAAGCTAAAAGAAGGACCTCAGCAAGGGAAGGTGGAAAATGGTCTCAGAACCCCAGATATCACTCTCACCAGGGTCTAATCTTATGGCTGTCCCCCAAGGGAAAA
Source organism: Rousettus aegyptiacus (assembly GCF_014176215.1). Taxonomy (NCBI): domain Eukaryota; kingdom Metazoa; phylum Chordata; class Mammalia; order Chiroptera; family Pteropodidae; genus Rousettus; species Rousettus aegyptiacus. The sequence continues at coordinate 43,972,351 of NW_023416308.1, forward strand.
AAATTTCGACTGAATTTCATGTAACTCACTTCCCTTATTTAGGCAGAGCCCCACCATGAGATTTCAAACCCACGAAGTGAATTCACGGCACTGCAGAGAACAGAGGAGCCACACACATAAACTGAGGTACACGGAAAAAAGAGTCGCTTTCCCTCAAGCTACACAAGAAGCTGGGCAGGGTGAAGGTGAGTGAATCCTGCTTTAACCCTTAGTCCCAGGGAGTGACAATAAAGGCCGCTCCGTGTTACAGCAGCTCCTGAGAAGAGTAAAAGGAAGAGAACTGGATCTCGTTTCTCCTGAGGACAAGCCATTCGGGTTTCTTCCACCTTGCCATGTTAGTCTCCTTTTGCTGCTGTAACAAATTACCACTAATTTAGTGGCTTAAAATGACACAAATGTATTCTCACAGTTCTGTAGGAAAAAAATTCAAAATGGGTCCCACTGGACTAAAAATCAAGGTATGGGCAGCCCTGTGTTCCTTCTGGAGGGTCTAAGGGAGAATCTGCTCCCTCACGTTTTCAGCTTCTAGAGACTGCCCTCATTCCTCATTCCTCAGCTCCTTCCTCCATCTTCAAAGCCAGCAAGATGGCACTGGGCTTCTCCCAGGCTTCCAGCTCTCTGCTTCTCTGCTTCCATCCTCACATCTCCTTCTCTGACTCTGACATTGACCCTTCTGCCTCCCTCTTCCACATGTAAAGACCTTTGTAATTACATCTATTGCACTGGACTACTTGGATAATCCAGGATAACCTCTCTCCTTTACAGTCAGCGGTTTAGCAGTCCTAATACCCCTTTGCCAATAACCTACCAGAGGCACAGGTCCTAGGGATTAGGATGTGACATCTTTGGGGGGAGGCGCTGCCTATCATGCTCACTAACCATATATTTTTAGGACCAGGTTTTTCTGTTCTAATCTTCTGTCCGATGCCCTGAGGCTGCCCATAGCTTCCGACATGGTGGCCCACAAGGCTTTGCCAAGGAGGCAAAATGTCCCACGTACATCCTCCTGACACCCCTGTCACAGTGGTGTATAGCTTTCACAGTGATATCCACCTCTGTGCATGCGCATATGTGTGTAAGTGCATATATGTATCTGAGGTGTGCTCTCGACCCCCAAGAGAAGGGTTTACAGAATATGTCCTTGAATCTTCCATGGGAACTGGCACAACTCTAAACACCAAACAAGATGCTCAATACTGTTGGCTTATCTGATTTTAGGACCGATAATCCCATCTATGGATTATCTGGATCCCAGAACCAGTGTATTGCTGCATCTTAGATTTGGAATTAACCTGAAAGGTATCAGTTTAAAAGTACAGGGCAGTGTCTATCACATAATATAGGCACTTAATAAAAGTGTGCTCTCTTTGTTCTCTTTCTGTTTCTTTTTCTTTTATCCATTTTCATTGTTTACTTCATAGATGGAGAGGGTGAATTAAAATATGATTAAGGACTAATAATGGAACTTTGAGAACACTGGAGGATTTTCAATTCTTCATGCCTTTCCTAAATTCCACCCATCCACGGGGTGGTCAGAGGAACTCTCAATGTCGGCTGTCTCAAATACCCTAACTGTGGAGTTGATCCCAGGTATAAAATGCTGTGCTTGATTTCTCCAGTGAGCCATCAGCTAATCACATTCCCATTTAGTAATAATAATAAATAACCCTTTCCTCACCTTCACAACCAAAAAACACAACTGAGCCGGGAAGCCTATAAAACCAAAGCCCTGCCTTGTGCTGCCACTGAGCTTGAAGACCAAAAAGTGTGTGTGTGGTGGGGGGTGGGCAGAATTAGACCCGGTACAAAGCTGTTGTGAGGAAATACGGCTCTATTTGGCAGTAACACAACCAGAGTTGGGAGATTTTTTAAAAAGCCGCTGGAGTCTTGCAAATCACTTTTTCCCTGTACCTACTTTGGCGCCAAGACAAACACCAGAGGCAGAGCGGAAGGCAAATACAGTGAAACTGTTGAGCTCCCAGAGTCCCACTAAATGAAGTGTGGGATCCATATTCAGATTATGTTAAGCATTTTTCACAGACCTACCCTTGCTGAGAAAAAACTGTCCTGAGCCACTGCTGAGGCACAGCCAGCTCTGCTCCTGTGTATCTCAGAAGCCACGCTTCACACCTGCCATCCTCTCCACATCAGGGTTCCTGGGCACTGCCCAAAAGGCCCAGGCCACCGAGCCCACATCCATGGCACTCCTGAGTATTTTGCCAGTTTTCAGGGGCTTTGAGGAGAGCCAGGTAGGCTAGCTACCTGAGGCAGGGTGTTCTCTGACACCGTAATTGGCCACAAACCTGGTCTGCGATACTGCTGTGGTCGTAACAGGTTTCTGAGGACCACCGGGCCAATCCAGCTAAACACCTGTGCCAGGATGGCCTCATGCTGCCTGAGGAGCAAGTCCCATGGATACTGACCCACTGGAAGACCTATTTCCTCTACTTAAAGTCCTGGACCCAGCGAGCCAGAGAGCCAATATGGTCGAGGCCCCACTTTCCTGCCTCACACTGTAAAAGGACCTAAGAGGGAAATCTCATTAACCCTATGGCTGCTCTGGGTAAGGCCTTCAACCTGAAGCTCAGACCATGAAAGGGAAGGGCCTCTTTGGGCTCCGCTGGACCTCAGACTCAACTACAGCTTTTTAAATTCCAAGATCAGAGTGGACTTTGGAAAGGTTGGGCCACTTCCTCCAGTGGCTACTGGACATCCAGCAAAGAAGGCATGGCGGAAAATGCAGATGTAGATCTGCAAGTGGAGAACCCAGGGGGCATCCTGCCAGGACACCTCTCCGGAGGCTGACCAGCACCACAAGGTGCCAGAAGGGATGGGGTGGAACTGGTGAGCAGCTAACTCCTCCCATCCAGGGCCCTGGATGGATTTTTGTGAAGGAGAGATGGACAGGCAATGATTTTGATTTTGGAGATATCTGGAAGGTTACCAGCCTGTGAGTAGCTGCACTATAAAAAGAGTCAGACACTAAGTATTTCCTTTCCCATAAAATATTCATTGCCGCATGGACGAGCCAAGAAGCCAAAACCTCAAACATTTCTAACTTTGTACTGCAGTAATAACAGAGTTTTATAGGAACCTTCTGATTGTATTTATACCAGGCTATAAATACCCTTCCATCTAAGAGAAAGGAGGGGAGACACATCCAAGCCCCCCTCAGAGTCTGTACTGTAATGAGAAAGACCCCAGGTCCACCCACAACTCCACGCAGCTTTTCAGCTGGAAAACAGCAGATAGAGTGACCCACGATACCGGTTCTTAAAGGAGCACTTGCTGAGACACCCTGGCTCCTCTCACAAACAATGCCTGGGACCTTACCAAAACCTGGGTTACACATGGTATTGCTCTTGCTTAACAATGGAACAATGTCCAGAGTGCATTTACTCAGCTCTTTGCAATTTACAGAGTGTTTTCCCATCCCTTGATGCTGAAAACAAGCTTGCAGGGGCGTCGGGGGTAGGGTGGATGCTGTGGACCCTAAGAGGCTGAAGGAGGTTAAGCAATGTGTCCAAGGTCACATGGCTGGAAGGAGAACCTAGGCCATCTGACTCCACCTTCAGTCCTCTTTCCCAGCAGTTACCTCTACCTACATATACTGTAAGGCGAAACTCTAACACACAACTTGAGATGAACCACACTTCAGCAGCACAACTCCGCCCTCTGTGACTGATATGGAAAATCAGTCACTCTTGCAGGGGCAGTTTTTTCCTTTTTAGTTTATATGAAATAATGAACCCCTGCCAGAGGTTACCATGGATTGGAAATTTGGACATTAAACCGAGCACTGAATGTTCTATCTCTAACAGCTCGTGTGCATTCGCCCAACATACAGACACATAGACCTCATTTAACTAGACTCTTTTACAGAGCTCTAGACAGAAAAGGTGTAGGTTAATAAGATGATACATAATAGTTCCAGAACATTTGACACTGAAGTTCCATTTGCGATTAAGTTCACAGTAAAAGTTTTTCCTTTACTCTAATAAAGGAGACCTTTCAGTCTTCCTAACTCTCCCAAACCAGTTTGATTCTGCTTAAAGGACTGTTTTAGTATTTGAATTCACTGACTTCCAGTGACGTCTTCAAAGAAAGAAGCAAAGATGAAGAGTATGCAAAATCTCCCCCATTGCCCTCCAGTACATCCACCAAAACAAAACCAGAAGGATTCTGCCAAAGCCCTGCTTAGGGCCATTCAAAACCAATGAACATGTCTACAGATTCTGGAAGCACTTGTAGGTTTGTCGATGCCAGGCTGACTCTGACTTGCAGTACGTAGAATGAGCCTTGAATCAGAAAGTTCTGCTGGAGGGCTCTGAGAACTTAGTTGGAGTTGCAAAAACAAAAAAGAAAATAGTAAACTACAGCCCCTTCTGGGATTACTTACTTGCTGAGTTCAATTTAAAGCCATGGTGGCCCCAATGGTTTTTAATGGTCCTAAATGATTCAATGAATCTGGGCATTCACTGATGGGCCATCTGGGGACAGGACTGCCTATCTGCAAACTGGCAGGCTTCCCTATTTGTTCTGTGGAACAATAAATGTCAATGAATTAAAGGCTTCACTTATTCAGAACATTTCCAGCACCTGACTCTTATGAAAAACCACACCAGTGAAAACAAAATATTCTGTGGGCAAGAATTTAGTAAAAATATTTGGACAAAAAATTTGAAACACATTTCAAATGTGGGTTCCTCAATCTCAGCTCTATTGACATTTTAGGCCAATAATTATTTGTGATGGAGTCAGGTGGGGGGTAGAGAGGATGCTGTTGTCCCTAAGAGGCTCAGAGAGGTTAAGCAATGTGTCCTGATCATTTTGGGGAGTTTAAAAGCATGCGTGGCCTCAATCCACTACATACCAGTAACAACTTATGACAACTAAAAATGTCTCCAAACATCGCCAAATGTGCCCCGGAGGACAAAACTACCCCTGCTGGAGGACGACCTTCTTGGATAAACAATAACTCAAGTTCAACACCTTCTATGCTGCACATGTGATATAAGTGATAACTAAGATAGATACTAGCCCTCGTGTGCTGCGAGCTCAAGAAATGTCACAGGACTCAATTATTTCACCACCTGGTGCTTACAAAAGCAGGAAAACACACTGTTTTGTCTTGCAAAACATTTCAGCAGAGCTTACAACCAAAAGGATTTTCTAGGTAAGCTTCAGTTGGCCAGAAAACGTAATGAATTACCAGAACTTCATCCCCAAATATTCCAGTTAACTCTGTTTTATTACACAAGATACACATACACACACAACATCACTTTAAGCTACACTTATTTAGCCCCATAAAAAGTTTCGACAATCAGCTTACTTCTTGGATTGAACAGAGGGCTGAAAGCATCTATTTATTTCAAAGCATTTGGGGGAGAGAATTGAGAAAGCCACTGCAGAGGAGAGAAAAAGAAGTTTTGATCACCTCGCTGGATACTGATCTTTTGGTCCTCCAGAGCTCCCTAATAAAAGCCACTGCAAGCCTGGAGGCTGTTGTCTACCTGCATCCACACCCAAACCACGCAGAGTTCACACAGATCTTTATATATGTGTATTTGCAAGCACACATACCACAGATGCTGACACAGAAATTAACCTGGTCAAGCACATCCCCCTGGCTCCCTTGGGCCACAGCATCTATCCCGAATTCACAAACACCACATCTTAACTAACCTGACATGTGAAAGCAGAAAGTGGCCAGGGGGAGGGTATGAAGATCACAGGCAAATTCACCTCTCCACCCAAGCCCCTCCACTCTGCTGGGTGCACATGGCCTCCAATATGGTCTGAGTTTTCTCAGCTCTTTCCGATAACAAAGTAGCTGGAGGTGTTCAGATGCAGGTTCTTACCTAAGAACCAGGCAATAGCTAGGATGGCATGGCCCTCTGTGGGGTCGAGCCGTGCCCTGGTGACACTGCTCTTTCCTCAAGCCTACAAAGCAGAGGCCTCTCTCCCAAGCTAACAAGCAGAAACTTCTAGGTGAAAGAAAAACAAAGCCAGCTCCTCCCTAGGCGTCCTTTCTAGGACTACCATTAAGAGACACTTGATTTCCACACACGCCTTGCTCGTCCAAGGAAATCAATATGAAAATCAATTCATCCACTGATATATTTTATCAAGATACATGTGGCAATGCCACATTTCATTTACAGTGCGACACTCTGGAAAGCCAAGGTCACTGACTAGAAAGCGGGCCGCAGACGGGAGGGAGGGAGAGAAGCCCGTATTTTGCGCTGACTGCAAATAGAAAAGTGAATGAAATAGGAACAGAGATAGAATGGGGAGCCTGGGGATGCAGCAATTACTGTATGTAGGAGACGCAGCATCGGTCCGGCTTGCCAGCTTGTTTAAATGTGAAATCGTTGGTAGATGTAGAATCCAAAGTATTTTCCTTCTGACCACGGGAAACAAAAAAAGGTTTCACTAGCGTGTTGGTCAGTAGAAAATATTTTTGGGCAGGAAGGGAAGAGGAAGGAAGAAAAAAGGGGAGGGACGGGACAGAGGGTAAGAGAGGCCAGACAGAATTTGGCCAAGAAGATAGAGACAAAGAATGAAAGGGAACAGGCAGGAGGGCCAAGGGACACATGCTGAAAGCAAGCGTATGGCAGGAAGCGATCGGGAATTTCAAAAAGCCTCAGGGAGGAAAATTATGATATCTGCATGGCTGCAAAGGGGCATATTTTTAGTAAATTCCAAAGTGATTTGCCACACACGGCCCCATCCCACTCGGAGGGCTCTCTGCCGGCTCCGGTAGCTGCGCCATGGATCAAATGCACTCAGTAATTGCAGAGTCATTGCTACCCTCTTACCTCTAAACAGAGCAGATTAAAATAGCATGAACAGCTATAATAACAGGTTTGGGATTCAGCTTTTTACAGCCAGAAAAATGCTTATGGAAATAAGGATTTTGCTGACTCTTTTCAAAGTGAAGAAAAGGAGAGCAAAGTAGCTCCTAGAAGTGAAGAGTGTGAGCTGTGAGTACCTGGTCTGAGTGAGTCCTGGGTGGCAGAGTGCCACCTCTCATCCAGGCCTGAGGCTAAAAACTAAGGTTGCAGAACAGATTCCTGGCACCTGGATGCACACAGGACCTGGTCCTCTCCTCCTTGCCCGCCCAGCACCCACACGGGGGCCTGTCTTTGTCCTTTCCCCTCCTGCTCCAGGGCTCCAAGGCCTGCAGCCTCTACCTCCTGTGTTAGGGGTCAGCCTCCCCTTGGCTGCTCCAGTGCCCCGATAAAGGCAGCTTAGGTAGGACAAATGACACATCAGGGGGCAGATGACAGGCGAGTGACCACTTCTGGGGAAGGCAAACTGCACTAACTTAGTCCCCCTCCTACACCAGCCCAGGTTACCACTGCCCAGACACTGTGTCTTTGAGGGCTCAAGCTTCACTTTACAAGGTAACGAGTGTCTTCAAAACAGACACAGATCATGATCACCACTGATGCTCATTTAGTGCTCACTGTGGGCCAGGTGCTAACAAAGTTGTCTTGGCTTCCCCTCATCCCATCCTCCTAACACACCCTAGGAGCCAGCTGCTTGTACCCCCATTTTGTAGGTGAGAACACTAAGGGTCAGATGGTGAACCAACATGCCCAAGTCTCTACAGCTAGAAAGTGGTAGTCGGGATTCAAACCCAGCCTTGCCTGGTTCCAGGGACTGAGATCTTCAGCCTGTCCCACTGCATTCACATGGATACGTCCCTCTTCCCCAGAACTATGGCTCAGCCACCTTGCACACGGCCTTTCAAAAGCCTCTGGGGGCTGTCCGCTGATAAAGCAAGTGCGGGCCAAGTTGCTGACCGTCCTTTCTTGGCTTGGGAGGGGTCCCCTTGAGAAGAAGTGCTTCCAGGGGGATCGTGCTGGTGCCACATGAGCATGTGGGTGAGTTGACCCTGCATCATTTGCACATCATCCTCCAAATCGCCAACACCCTGGGATTCCCCCAGGCCTCCCCAAGGAAGCCACATGGCTCTGGTGGTTTCTCACTGCTCGTAGTGGCCATGGACACTGGACTAGATGGGATGAGAGCAAGGGGACAGGAGACTGAGATCCTAGAGAAGGAGAGAAATTTTCCGAAGTTCTATCAAAACTAAGCAAGGAAGATACAGATGTCTAACCACTACGCTGTACTAATAAAAAGATAAAACGAATGCCAACTCTACTTGAAAAATAAAACTTTTTAAAAAGAACGATTCACATTAGACTTGTAAAGCATCCATGTTAAAGTATCTGGCATAACTACTAAAAGAATCAACATAGAAAATATAACTCTAAAACTCAGAAAAGGCAAAAGAAAAAAGAAAAAAAAATGGAGATAAGCTAGCAAGAGGTTAACCTCAGTATAAAAAGTTTTAAATTTATATACACATATACGCAAGTTTACAATATATGTATATCAAATAAAAATAAGTTAACTTTAGTATAAGAAGCCTTTAAACACATAGATATCTCAAATAAAGACCAGATCACCATGAGGAAGAAAAAAAACAAAGCAAGAAAGGCTTAGATCCAGGCAGGCCCTACTTACAGCCCCGTCCCCACCCCTTTGGATCTTTATCAACTTGCCTCCCCTTACTAGTGATGCAACTGGGAGGCTAGAGATGGAAGGACAACGTCCCTATGCTCAGGTCTCAGTCTCCAGCCTTTCCAGGAGACAGCACCATGATTAGGCAACTCCATTCTAAGACGTCTGCTGCACTGTGTTCTCTAGGACACAAGATTAATCACAAAACCCCTCCCAAAGCCCCATTTCAGTACTGTCAAGGGAGCACACGTGACGTCTGATGAAAGAATCAGAGACCTGTGTGGCCACGGGCTGGCCACGTGGACGGCAACTCCAGCAACGGAGCAGGCCCCTCCAAAAGCCCTTCTGCCTCCCCAGCAGCCCTGCAAGAACACCATTCAGAGACCACCCTCCTCCTTCCAATCCCTGTCTCCTCTAACCCCTGACACAAGTCCTAGTGGAGAGCCCATTCAACTTCATACTCAGACACTCCTCCCACAGACACCGAGAAGGCAGAACGTTCTCAGAAGCAGAAGCAGCCACTGAATGCATGTCCACGTGTGTGTTTATGGGAGTAGGGAAGTGGGGGCTTCAGACCATGATAGTGGTTCTCTAACTTTAGTTCATGTTAGAATGATCCAAGAAGCTTATTTAATATAGATTTCTGAGCCCACTCCAAGGATTCTAATTCCAGCCCATTGCTGCTGTGTGACCCAAAGGAGTAGGCTGAATTCCTGGGGAAGGAAGGTATGCAGGGAGGGAAGCAGGTAAGAAAAGGCAGTGCAACCACGACTCATGTGCCAGGGAGCTCTAACCCAGGGCCTGAGGCAAGGTTCAGGAGCCAGCATTCCCAGCCTCACTCAACTGAAAGGAAGAAGGTCCTGGCCTTCGGGATGCTTATGCCTCACTGGGGGAGATGAGGTATTGCATCTGGAATAATCAAGGACCATAGCTGGTCTCAAAATAAGTGTAATTTCATGGAGCAGAGATTCTGCCACAGACTGGAAGGTGGAGAGATCAGGGTAGTACCTCACAGGTGCAGGACCTCATGGGGTCCTTGGGCCAGGAGTGGACCCCTGCCAAGGTCATATGACCTGGGCCTCTGGTTTCAGCTAAGGGCACACACAGGGCCTCTTCCCAGTTTGCCAAAGTCCCAGGGGCACTTTCAGAACTTCTGTCAAGCAGCAGCAACGTCTGACCTCTGCCTCCGCTCTCGTCTCACTGCTATCACTGCAGCCCGGGCTGCCAAACCCAGCCTCGATGAAGACGAGGTCAGGGCCACTCTCAACACCAGGTTTCCTCAAATGAGATGTGACGGGCCTCGCCAACTTTCCTGTCCTAGACCACGTCATCCAGCTCCTTCATGCCCCAACTTCCTGGGTTATCCCCACAGGCTGGCCCAGACCCACGTTACATCCAGGGCCACTACCACCCCAATAACCTGACATGTCTCCTCAAAGAGGGACAGGGCCAGAAGGTGCAGCTGCCAGAAAAACACCGTGCAGATAAGGAAACGGGGGGAAGATCACGAGGCTCCTATGTGGTGGCTCCCTTCTGGATATTTCAATACAGAGTAGCAGATTCACCTCATTTTAAGACCAGCTGGGGCGGAGCTGGCACTAGATAAAAGCATTATCCATGCTTGGAAAAAGGGATGAATCCCAATGAGATTTCTTAGAAGCAAAATGTTCGGAGCCAGAAAAAGCCTTAAAAAGGTAGACCCTTTAGGCGCAACTTGTTCCACCCTTTCCATCTAGGAGTTCACATTCAGCAGGGGCTGGAGGACTCATGTGTTAACTGAGGACTTAAAACCAAAGCATTCCAGTCCTCTGCTTCCTCTACATCAGTCCCAAGAGTCTGAGTGCGTAAACCCAGAACCACCCAAAGGCACAGGTAATTCCATCTCTCCATGCGAAGGGCCACTTTGCTCATTTTGTTTTCTCTGTTGCCTCTTCATGGAAAACAAATGCATTTGTGGAGTGAGTTTCCTTAACGGGGATTTTGGGCTCGATCCTGAAAGACCTCATCTGACTGTTCAAAGCAAAAAGTGTCTGAAGCAAGATGCCCCTTGCAACAAGCAGCGCCTCGGTTGGACCCCCTCCCGCCAGTTCATCTGCCTTCCCCCCAACTCCCGAGGGAAAACCAAACCAGCGGGGGAGAGGAGCTCACTGGTCTGGGGAGGACTCTCACCTTCTCCTTTCCTGTGACATCCCCCCCTCCGAGGGAAATGGATGCACCTTCTGCAGTCTTTTTTTTTTTTTAAATCAACCAATATTTATTAAATATTAATTATGTATTCACAGTATCCCAGTGCTCCATCGATCCCAGTGTCCGACTATGCCAGCGCCTTACTTCTTCTCTTTTTCTTTTTCTCCTCTTTTATTTTTTCAGCTTTATAAAGGTATAACTGACAAAAACAATTTAAAGATATTTAAAGTATACATCATAATGATTTGATATACAAATGATTCCTCCCATCTGGTCAACATATCCATCACCACACACATTTATCCTTCTTTTTTTCCTTAGGTGGGAACATTCAAGTTCTATTCTCTTAGAAAATTTCAGTTACATAATACAGTGTTAAAAACTGTAGTCAGCACGTTATACCTTCGGTCCTCACACCTTATTCATCTCACAGATGAAACTTTGTCTCCTATTACCAACCACTTTCTGTTCACCACCTCTCCTTTCTGCCCACCACTTCCCCCCGGGCCACAGCTTCTGGCAACTGCTTTTCTACTCTTTCCATGAGTTCAAGGAGAAGTCCTAGGAAGAAAGACAAAAATTAAAACACAAGTGACGTCATGGGGAAGCGTGCTGGAACCCTTCCCATGCCATCTGATAGTTATGTGACCTTGAGCGCACTGCTCACCAACTCGGGGCCACGGCTTCCTCATGTCTAAATGGAAAAGGAGAACACCACCCACTTCTCGCTGCAAAAGGCTGCTGTACGGTCAGGTCAGATCAGGAAGAAATCGAGGGGGCAAAGGTTAGAAATCGATAAACCCCAAACTGGTAAAGGTGAAATGGGAGTTCTCTGCATTTTTCTTGAAACATTTCGGTAAGTTCGAAAGTATTTTATAAGAATAAAATACATGCCACTTTCCTTAGAGGAGAACTGAAATGCAGGTGGGCAGTGAGGGATACTCTTAACTCTTTATATATCTTTGTATTGCTTCATTTCTTAAAATGTATGTATTACTGTTAACTTTTAAACTCCAACAAAAGTTTAGAGGAAAATAAATGGGGAAGGCCGAGGGTCTAGGATCTGTGTGCCTGGCACAGAGAAGAGAGTCAGTAATGGCTAGTGGCCCTCCTGCCCCACACGCTGAGCCTGTCCCCTTAGCGCTAGATGAGCAGGGAGAGGAATGCGCCCCGGTCACATTCAAGCTCCCTGAGGACAAGACACTGCCTCCCCCTTGCTCATGACCCTTCCTCCTCCCCAGCCCCCTCAATGTGCACTTTGAATCCCTGTGTCCCACTGACAGTAAGAGCGAGTGAGAGGCTGGAACAGGTGTGCCTAGCAGTTATTAAAGGCAGAAAGATTTTCGTCAGCTTGGCTTGGCTTAGCTGTCTCCTTCTGGTGCGTGAAGCTCAGGTTTCAGGGATGCGGCCAAGAGACGCTGATTTGCCAATGGCCAAAATGGTAAGGCCTCCCAGTGCTATGGGCTCCAGGGGTTAACTTCTGGGTATTTTTCCCTCTCCCATCATTCCCTTTCCAAACGACTGACCCTAATCCCAGAGCTTAACAAGGCTAGAATTCCAGAGCATCTCAGTTCCTGGACCTTGTATGGTAGCAGGTTGGGAGGAGAGAAGAAGGGAGAGATACTGAGAGACAGGAGAGGGTGGGAGAGGCACTTGGGGAAACCTGAGAACTCTGCCGCAGGCTGTTGCCATTTCGGTCTTCACAGCCGTGAACACAAGCCACCCAGAGCCCATCTTCTCACCGCCTCTGTTGTAAGGACTGGCGACACTGATCTATTAAAAAATAAGGGAGGCTGCTTGCTTCCATGAGTTACCCTGACCCCGCGGCGATGTGCCTCAAATAATACTGATGGTGACCGGCAAAGTGAGCAAACATGACATGGATGTCCTAGGAGTCATAGGCAGAATCAAGCTGGACTTAGCTTCCCAGCACCCCTGACCATTTCCCCAAAGCGAAGCGGCCTTAAAAGCAGGATACATCTACTGAAATCCTGTTCAGATTATTCATATGTTTCAATTCCTAATTCAGGAGTAGTAAGTGGTTCATGGGTTCCGAGTTTAAAAATACATTCGTCTTCTGGTCTCTGCAGCAGCATGTGTCCCACTGGCTTGGGGGCATATACCACAAAAGGTGCTCCTATATTTGTTTAACTATAGGTGGCAGGAATGAGTGGCCCCACATCGCCTCTTTTTATTTTATTTCAAACCCTATTTTAAGGCCACTGTCACTAAGAGACACTTAATTCCTCTGGATTGCAGAGCTCAGAGACTGGCAAACTGTAAATCCAGCTCTTTCTGATGATTCCTCAGAAGGACAGAGAACCCATGAGCATGAGAAATGGAAATTTACACATCATTACAAACTCCATGTGTAAACCAATGTGGGAAACTGCTCATTACAGTGTTAACAGCCAACAGGAACTTCCTCAAATATTCCTTCTCTGAAAAGTCCGTTCTAGTTGTGTGTGTGTATATGTGTATGTCTATACGTACATATGTGTATGTGTGTATATGTATACACACAGACACAGACACACACACACACATGCACACATATACATAGAAGAGCCATTCGTCCCAACTGCAGTGCATTGACAATGAGGTTGATTCCGATCTGGCATATGGCGTTGTCTTGGCATAGTGTTCAGCCTTCCCATCTATAGTGGTCTCCTTCTAGGGGCCTGATAACTCCCTCTCTAATTCACAGGGCCCAAGGATGGATCCCAGTGGCCATGTTAAACTACACAATGGCTATGGACTACACTGTGTCCCCCACAATTTATATGTTGAATCCTTAAACCCCAATGTGACTGTATTGAGAAGGTATTTGAGGCTAAATGAGGTCATAAGGGTGATTTCCTGACCAACAGGATTAGTGTCTCTTATAAGAAAAGATATCAGAGAGCTTGCACTCACTCGTCCTGTCCCCAGCCCCCACCACCACATGAGGACACAGCAAGAAGGCAGCCATCTGCAAGCCAGGAAAAGAGCCTTCGCCAGATCTGGACCATGCTAGATTTTGATCTCAGACTTCGCAACCTCTAAAACCGTGAGAAATAAATTCTACTATTGAAGCCACCCAGTCTGTGGTATTTTGTTATGACAGCCCAAGCTAAGAAAAAGGCTCTCACCACAAAGCCTTCAGAGAGTGACTGGCCAAGGGCGGACACCTACACAAGCTTCGTTGGACAGGTTCCTTCTCTTCTAGAATTTGGGACACAGACAAGGCAAGTTCAGGCAGGTCTTATCACATGTAAATGGTAAATGTCCCCATTCTACAAAAACCAAAGTGGCAAGCATCCAGTGAACTGAAATCAATAGGTACTCCTGCCAAAAATGTTCTTAAAGAACCAAAAAACAAATATAGCCCAACTCGAGCTCTAGAAAAAAAATCAGTCTTAAACAATTACCTCGTTTCTGGGCCACAGATCTTATTCAGAGCCTAAGGATGCCATGTTTTTCTTGCTTATGTGCCTTGCATATAGGGTGTGCATTCAGTAAGTGAAGAATAAAAGGCCGTTTCCATTTCTGATCCCACCCTCTGCCAACCATATCAGGCACACATCTGCTAGAATAAATGGTTGCCATAGAAATCACCATTTTTGGAACAGGCAAACCCAGTGTCTATGAAGAATGCAGCCATCTCAGTCCTCGGTGAAACTTGTAAGCTTGGGGCTCAGGAATTGTCTTAGAGGACAGCCAGTTCCTTGCAACCAAACTGACCAAAGATAAGGTCATGACACCCCACTTCTCAGAGAATCTATTTTGACAGTCCAAAATGAAGCACTGCCATCAGGAGCTAAGGTTGTGCTAGAGGACATTCCCTTGGGAGCAGAGTCAAATTTGGAGACATCTGTGAAATGCTATAAAACTGGCAGTATAATATAGTGGGTGAAGGTTTGGGATCCGGGATCAGACAATACTGGTTTCTAGTTCTGGCTCTATATTTATAGTTGATATAACCCTGCGCAAGTTACTTACCCATTATGTGTCTCAGTTTGCTCACTTATAAAATGGAGATAATAAGAGTCCCTATTTCATGGAATTAGTGCAGTGATCTGTTGACATAATATACATAAGTATTCAACTAATGACAGCAGTGTATGCAGTATTTTTACCTAACATCCATGGTGCTAGCTTGAATCAAGAATCAGACATAGGAACAGCAAAGAACAGAGCCATGGACTTCATGTTTTGGTTTGGTGAGGAAATAACCATCCCATCTTCCTGGCGGCCCAATCAAGGATTAGACCTCCATTCTGGAGCCTGACTAGGGTTGCCAGGACTTCAATGCCTGCATTCAGAGGCTGTGGTGTTACAGAGCCAGCTCACACCACTGTGGGCACCTTTTCCCAACTCTGCTTTCAGTGACTTCACATTGTCAACCTTGAAATCAGTCACAGTGGGAGTCTGTACAATGAAAATTAGTAAGTGCTACAAATCAGGTGTTTTCGTCCTGGAGAATTAGTTATGTTAACATTTCCCAGCACATCAACGGAAAAGCTTCCTCACTAGAAAAGTGGGATGTGGACAATATTCTGTACCTAGTAAATCCAAGGTTTCTCTAAACATGGGTCAGGCAGGGCTACATGGGATCCAGAAACTACAAGTAGGCATCCCTGATGGGTTCTCAGGTTTTGTCCCAAACATTAAACGATGGAGACTGGCTCCCTGACAAAGCCCTGTCAGTGGAGGCACCATCATGGAGAGGCTAAGGCTACAGGAATTCCCAGAAGAAGGAAAGAGGAGTCCTGAGAGACAAACAGATTTAGAGATAAAGGCCAATGAGGAGACAGGAACCCAAGGATCCATGCTGGCCCTTCCCTTTTTCACCTTTCTTGTTCAACTCCCAGCACTTGACCCCAGCTCAAGGTCATTCACCACCACCATAATCTACAGACTGGACAAAGGCCCTCACTTGGTTCTAACATGGCACTGCCACCCTTTGGAGCTTGTGACTGAGTCGAATAAATAAAACACCCAAAGAGATGCAGAGAAAGCATGTGGAAGAACTCAAAGTCTGTGGTTCGCTTGGGTGAATACGGAGCAGGTGCCAAGAGAGAATGCAGTTGAAGAAAATGGGATGAGAAGAGAAACTTTCTCATATTTTAGAGGACATTAACTTATAGACACAAAGAGAATTCAGTTTTGAAGGATGAGATACAGAATGGACTGAAGAAAAAGATGGTATGAAACAGCAGGGGAGAAGGAAATTCAAGATGAATAAAGCTACAGGGAGCTAAAACAAAGTTGGGTGGAAGGGAAGAGGCTCTTCACCCTCTGCCCCCTGCCTGCTGCCCTGCATCTTGTCCCCATTCATTAAGTAGTGCTGGCTGTGCCTCCAAAGTCCTGAGAGAACCTATGGAACAGAGGCCTGACGGCTCGGGCGGGGGACTCTAATAGCCTCTCTGATCCCTGAGAAAGACTCACTGGCCTCAGGTACGTCTAAGTGGCTGGATAAGAGCCCAATCTTTCCTCTTACAGACTTCCCTCCTGGAAAGGCCCCAAGAAGCTGCCTAGCTCATTCCTCTGCCTCCAAGATCCCCCAACTGTGTCCACAGGCCTCTGCCCTTCTTGTAATCATTACAGAAAACTCTGTCTCTTTTCCCAAGAAATCCCTCCTTTACAGAGAGGTGCTTCTCAGTCCCTCTGGAGTGAACCCCCTATAGATAAATGCTTTCTTCACTAGCAGCTTGCCATGACAGTGGGAAAAGCTGGGGTGTCAAAGTCAAGATCCCAGCTCCACCACTTCCTAGCTGTGTGACAAGGGGCAAGGCACTTAACCACTCTGAGCTTCAATTTATTACCTGTACTCTGATTTAATGATGCTTACCACAAACCTGAGGATTAAGTAAAATCTGGCTTTTAAAGCACCTAACACATGGACTGCCATAACAGAAATGCTCACAAGAGAGCTGCTGCTCTAGTTGTTGTTAAAACCCACACCACCCATCACCGCAGAGACCCAAACAGAAGTTTTCTATCTATGCAGGTGAGACCAAACAGAAGTCTCCCGCCATGCTGTTCAGCTCTAAACTGCAGTGGCTCCACACCCCACACACAAACACAGAGCCTGTTTAATGTTCTCTCTTGCTAGCTTCACAGGGAGAGGCACTTGTGCATCATTTGGAAGAGCAGTGAATGGCGAATTAACAGGTTCCCAGTACAAATCCTTCATAGGAAAATCTACAAGCAAGTCCAGGGTCCCCAAAAGGGAAGACGGTGGTGGAGAGTAAACCTGTACAGACATACACACTCTCTCACATTTATTCACACTCACAGATGCACACACATATACACATACACTCAAACACATACACTCTCAACATTCTCTCTCACACACACACACACTCACTCACTCATTCACTCACATATACCATCCCCTGAATTCTTCACCACAAAGGTCAACCTAAGATATATTAACTGAATTCCAAGTCAGTCTGAGTGATTTGTGCATCCCCATCCTTTGCTGCTCCAACCCAGAGTTTGTTACTCTGAGATGAGTAAAACCATGAAATCTGGAATGCTCTGTCCCACCACAGACACACCCCACCACCCCAACCCCTTCTCTTATTAGAAACATTATTCTCTCCTTAACCTTTCACTCGAGACTGATTCTCTTCAACGTATTCCTTGGGGGTGAGAGAGAAGAAATGGACTATGAAGCAGGAGGCCAAGATTTCAGTCACTTCAACTCTCAGGGCCTCAGTTTCCTCAGTTTCCTGTGTGATCGCCAAGCTCTAAGATTCTATGATATATATTTGAGAATTAATTAAGACTACAAAAAAAAAAAACCCTTCCCAAAACTCCAGCTTGTTTTCTCTAGATCCTGCAGATTTTACAAAGTAATCAAATATGCAATAGATTCAAGACGCTAATTTAAGACACACACCTGGGGTCCTGTGATAAAGTCAGTCATGTCTATACAGCCAAGGATTAAAATTTCATAGAGTCATGATTTCATCAGTCACTAACTACAAAGGATTAATTAGGAGCAAGGGAAGAGCTCCTGACTTGGGAATCCAGACCTAAGGAAAATATCTATCTCTGCTCTCCAGATGTCAGCATACACACGA
Source organism: Rousettus aegyptiacus (assembly GCF_014176215.1). NCBI lineage: Eukaryota > Metazoa > Chordata > Mammalia > Chiroptera > Pteropodidae > Rousettus > Rousettus aegyptiacus. Next base: position 43,990,152 of record NW_023416308.1, read on the forward strand.
ATAAAGGTCTTTGAAGAAAACACTTTTCATTATTCAGGGGACTACAAAACTACTGCCTCCTGCCATGGAATTAAGATACTTCTGATTCTTGTACACTTTAAAATGTCATCAAAAGTCAATAAACACAACAGAATTAGTATAGAGACAACTTCTGCTTGTCAAAATATCTTTGACCCATTGCAAATGCATAGACTACCTCTACATAGTTTTTCCACGACTTCCTCAAACAGCATGTCCAAAACATAAAACTTAATGATTTTTCTACCCAGAACTTCTTTTATAGTCCATCCACAAGCTATCGAAGCCAAAACTCAGGAGTCTCTCATAACTCCCTCTTCATAATCCTCCCACCCGATCAGCTGAGACCTAACCATTTCACCTCTACAATCTACCCCTCCCACTCCACCACCCCACCCCCCCCACCCCACCTTTCCTACTACCATAATTCAGCCTGCATTCTCTCTCAACCAAGCCACTCAACGAGCTCCTAAGTGGTGCCCCTGACTCCAGGCTGACTCCCATATATCCATCCTCAATGCCACACTCAAAGGGCTCTTTCTAAAATGCATTTCCTATTATTTCAATCATCCGATGAAAATCTTTCAACATCTTACCCCAAACACACAGAATAAAATTTAGGTCCCTTAAGTGAGCAAGCGAAACCTCCACAATGGGCTCAGCATTGCCTCTGACAACCACTTCTGCCTCTTCACATATCTCAAGCTTCAATGAAGCCGAATGGTCTGCCGTTCTCTACTCCTTCTTCCCCCGGGCCTTTGCACATGCTGTTTCTTCTACCTGGAATGCCTTTCCCTCTTATCCAACCAGTGATCTTTTCTCCTCTTTCAAAACCCTGCTCAGATGTCACCTTCTTAGTACAATCTTGTCTGTAGTCCCTCCCAAAGCATAGCCAATCACTGTTTCACCTCCATTCTCTTTATATCATATTCATCTTATTACCACTTTTATTATACTGTAATGCACTATTGTGTCTATGTCCCTGTCTCCCCCTACTAGCTTATAAGATTCCTGGGTGAAAGGACCAAGTCTTTGGACGTCTGTATCCTCACTGTCTGGTATTTAGTAAGACTAAATAAATACTTATTAAATATATGTCAGATGGAAGCTTCTCAGAGCTTCTATCACATTTTCAAATTGTCTTAGGGAACATGTTTTATTCTACCTTTTATAACAGCCATTTGTGTACTAGTACTAACCTAAAATTAAAAGCCAGGAAACGGATTGTGCCTCACCATTACTTTCCAACAGAGCCAAACACATCCACTAGGTTTTCAGTAAATAATTGATGAAGTGAATAAAGTGAGTTCAAAGCTACTCCCCAGTGGAAACCTAGTTTTCACCTAGCTTTCACACACACACACATGCACACACACATACACACACAGAGCTCAATCACCTACTTAAGAGGCCTGAGAGGTTCCCAAATGCTGAAATATCCACCTTCTGAGCTGAGGGTTACAGAAGGTCAGATTCTGACCTGAGAATGAGTGGTTCGGCAAGGCTGAAAAGGAAGATTGTACCATTTCAGGTCAGTGGCTCACAGGTATTAATGTCCCCATCACCCCTCACCTCACCTAAAATGTCCATTAAAAACACTTAAACAAATGCATCCATACTCTTATTTCTTTCTTCTAGCACTTTCTGCCCCCAATGTCAACAAACCCTGAGGCTGGGAGTTGGAAGTGAAAATTTTCTTTGCAAATAAAAAAAGACGACCACTTAAACCCATCTCTAGCGTCAACTTTCAGTTGTTTTAACCCCCTGCTGAGTGGACAGGGTGGGGAGGGGATGTGGCCTGCAGCCTATTGCTCTGAACAAAAACATGCAAAGCAACATGTGAACGCACGTATGATGCTAGGAACCGGGGTCGCAATCCCTTCTGCAGAGCAGGCGGACACCGCCTGCCTCTCTGTCCTTCTCCCCTCCCTTCCTCCAGGAAAGATAAATTAGCAGGCTGTCAGCAGAGGACAGCCAAAGCAGTTGTGTTTCTGTAAAGGGGCAGTGGAAGTGTCTTTGATTAATGAAACCCTAATACGCGGCTGTTAGACAACCTCTCTTCAGAGGCTCTGAAAGAAGACAGATCCCTTAGGACAGGCTTTAAAAAGACAGGGAGAAAGTCCTGGTGCACACCCACCACCCCGTCGGGAGACGCCCTCAGCGGCCAGGGCTCAGGAAGAGGCTGCGTGTGGACTCCTGCTCCCAGGTGGACGCCTGCTCCCAGGGCAAGGAACAAGGCCTGGGACTGCTCTGGGGGGCAAAGCCAGGAAGGTATGTGTGGGACTCACTCCTCTCCCTAGAAGAATGTGAGACTCTCTCGCCCGCTCACTAAAACCAACACCTGCCCATGTGCTAAGAGTCCTCTTGAAGTCCCAACAATAGACATCAAAGCTGATGTTTGGAAGTTGAGATAACAGGGAAAGGGAATAAAAAAGGGGGGAGGGAGAATACCACCAACAAAAAGTCTCTCTCACCTTTGACCTCTGGAGAGACAACAGACCCCAAACACTTTAAAATGGTGCTGGAAGACCCACATTCTCCCCGTGCTGGTCACATCCACATAAAAAATCAATGTTTCCTTTCTCTAGAAGGTCTTTTCCCAGAAGTGGTAAATGCTTCAGCTCCTCAGGTGCAGATAGAGAAATTAAATGGCTCTACACGTTTACAGCAATATTCCATTCTTACACAATCCTCTCCTACCTCCCCCTTAACAAAAGAAGGGTGGGAGAAAGGGCAGGAGGGAGAAAAGGAGGGAGGGACGGAAGGTAAGTGGGAGGGAGGGAGGAACCTGTGTTTCTAAGATCTTTGTTTCTATGCCAGGACTGGAATATTCCAGAAAACACTTTAATTTCCCACCTGACTTCCATCCCATGTATTAAAAAGTAACATATGTTCTGTTTCTAGAAAGAAGTATTAGGAACTGAAGCTAACTTTTTAAAATAAACACTATAGCTTAACTATATGCTCCCTCTATAGCACTAGGGCTAAAACTCAACAGCAAAGACAGATCAATCAAGCGGAAGAATAGTAAGAAATTTAAAAAATATTTCAGCTATCCAAAAGGTCTAAAAACTGTTAAGACAAACCACCCATATACACTGAAGCCCCTGTATGTCCCTCCCCAATCAGATTTCCCTCCTGCCCCATCACTCCAAAGTAACTTGGCACATCAATTTCCTACCTCTGGTTTGCATCCATCATTCTGTCTTTCAGCAAACATTTATTGGTCCCCTACTCTGTAACAGACATTGTGCTGAGTACCAGAGACGCATTCTCCAATAATCATCTCCAATTAGAATATCAGGTTATTCTAGATGCTTAAGAGGAATAAGTATATCTACTTTTTTCCTGAAAATATGTCAAGGAGACAGAAATAGTACTACTTCTACTGAAACACCTGGAAGTTATAAGACAGCCATGCGAGGAGATTTTCAGTAACAATTTTATCCCCACCATCCATTATTTCCACTAATAAATCAGCATTCTAATAGAAAAAGATTGGGAGCTTATGTACTTAAACTTGACTAATCTAGCCAATATTGACGGAACAACTTTTTTGTTGAATGACTAACTGAATGAATAAATAAATACACAAATAAAAGAAAAAAATGCCAGGTTTCAGCTGAAGACTAACTGGATGTCTAGCTAACTTATGGCTGCCCCCAGTGACCACAACAGAGTTGGTTTTGGAAAAGCACCAACCAGTTTCACTTAGGAAGCGGAAATGAGAGGATGGATAATCCAAATAGAATGTCTGCATTTTTTAAACCCATTTCCTGTACAAATCCCAAACTATGGAATATTTCACAAGGGCAAAGATGATGGCTTATTTGTATTTGTCCTATGTGACTTGTTAGGTACTCAATAAATATCTGTTGAACATATTGCCGCCAACTCTCTTTGAGAAAAAGTCATCATCAGATGCATTCTAGATTGGCGATATCCTGAGATCCATGCCAGCAGTTTCGGAACTCCTTCTATGGTCTCTCCTTTTTCTCCTTCCCAAAACTCCAATCAGGTTCTAAGTCAATACCTCTAAGTTAATGTTATTCATCCAAAATACATTCAGTGTTGGACTTCAAGATCCCAAATACCTCTTTTGAAGGATGTATGGGACTCAGAAGAGTGTGTAGGAAAAAGAAATGGATGAATGTTGATCCATTTGGTAAACACTACTATTCAAAAATTATTATTGTATACTGACTGCTAAAGACTGCAGAATTCAAAGATGCGTAATTGAAGATCTTTGCTCTCAAGAAAAACTCAAAGAAAGGTTAGATATGCAGAAGTATTTCTATCATGAGTCAGAAAACTTTGAGAGGTAAAAATGAAGTCTATGGAAATAGAGATGGCTTTATGGAGCTTTCATTTCAACTAGGTCTTAAAGACTGGGGAGGACAAGAGAAAGAACGAGACTGGGCTGCCTGCTGTGGACAAACAGCTCTTAAGCCGAGTCTCCTCAGAACGGAAAAATCTTCATGCTGCAGGTACATGCTAAAAGCGCCAGAATGATATTCCCCTTGGAGAGAAGGGGTCCTCAGAAGAGAGAGAACTGTATAGGAAAAACAAAAACCAATTTTTTTTTTAACATCATTTATTCTTTCCTCCTTCTCCCTCCCTTTCTCTCTCTCTCTTTTTCCTCTAATTTCTGAACAATCTTCCCAAATGCAAATTCTAAAAGATGACCACTAAAGGCTTTCTACTTTCCATTCTACGGACTTCATGTGACATTTTAAAACTAAATAAATTATTAAAAGATTATATTATAAAAAGCACCATAATCAGAATTATAGGACAAATGATAGATTGAGAAAAATATCTGCTATGCACTCAACAGATAAAGGATTAATATTTCTAATTTATAGAAAAAGAGAACAAACAAATGTATAAGGAAAAGATAAAACATAAAAAGCAGCAAAATGTTTTAAATTTTTAATGTAGTCAAGTTTATCTATCTTCCCCTCTATATACTTTGGGTTTTACGTATGATCTTTTACAAATGTATATTACATTATTTAAAATATATATTTCTCCACGCACACACCAAAGAAAACACACCTGACAAGTGATCATAAGAAAGAGATTCTTTCTTTATTGAGGTGGGTCTGGAAGCCTCAAAAAAGAACAGAGAGGGTAAAAAGGGGAGAGGAAAAATGTGTTTCAACAGTAGCCAATGAAAACACTAGAGATAAATAAAGTCAGCATTCTGGCATCTGTGGATCCTGGAAAACTAGACTACAGATTAAATTAATTAGAAAAACCACTCACAACAAACCAATAGCACCAGAAGAGGGAGATGGAAGAGGGAGAATGAAAGGCTGAAGGAAGCACCATCAAAACAGAGGTGTCAGAATCGCTTGTGTAAAATAAGTCCCAGGGGAACTTTCAGCCCTTCATAGGACACGGTGGTCTCTGCATCTCATTCATAATGTTTGCCTTGGCTGAGGTTCTAAACCACAAAAACATCTGTACAAAAGGAAGCAACTGATTTCAGTGAAATCATTCTGGAAACTTTTCACATATTTAGAGTAATTTCATGAAAGGACAATGCAGTTAATGTTACACGCTAGAAGAACAATCTTGTGGTTAGCAGTACTGGCTGGTTTCTCTCGCTCTTTCCATTCCCTGTTGGTGTGGAAATGAAAGAGAAAGAGGGAGGGGGGCAGGCCAGAGACGAAGAGAGGAGGGGATAAACAATTTAAGGAGCACGGCCAATTATATAGGTTGGTTTTAATTTTGAAACTAGTGCTTAAATACCAATGGCATTGCCTTTAGCTCTCTGGAAACTACAGTGTAATTAGGTTCACTCAACTTAACGTAAAACATATCCAGTCATTAAAATTTTTCTTGATCCAGCCAAGTTATTACACACACACACACACACACACACACACACACACACACCCAGATCTCTAAGCCAAAAGTACATCAAGTCCCCAAGAAACAGCAAAAACATGTCATTGCTTTTCAGAAACCGTGCTAGTGTTTCATGACCTTCCTTAAAGATAATGTTCTCACGATTAATTAATTTATGAATACCCCCCCACACACAACATGCACAACAGGTTCCATGCAAATTCTTGAGCTTTTAAATTATACTGTTAATGAAAGCAAATAAAGGCAGTTAAAAGGCAATTTGCTCAATTGGTGTTAATATTTAAGCACAGCATGTGTAAAAACAAGATCACAGAATTCAGTTTTTACCAAGAAAACTTTAAAGCAACTTCATTTCCAAAAGGTCAGACATATTACCAAGAATCTTTTTTTCTCTACTCTTCAGCATCAGGTAATGAGGCTTTTTATTAAGTAAATATTTCACATTAACCTCATCAGTTTCTATCACTTAGAAATTCCAATCTATAAAATCAGATCAGTTTAATCATGTTTAGATTAGATCCTGCATCCTGAAGGCAAACTAAATTGTTTACATCTTCCCTCTCCTTGGTACATTCAAGCATCAAGATTCCAAGACTTCAGAATAGAGAGGTTCGTGCCGCCTCCTCGGTACTGTGGTCTTCTCTGATGCCAGATCCTTATTCCTAGAATCAACACACCAGTCTTGGCGTCTCTGCCAAAACTCTTAAACTAGCCTCACACAACAGTCCTAAAAGTTACTAACTGGGCAGCAGTGGTTGCTGTGGCTTTAACTGGAGTGTGCTGAGACTCCTCTACAAAAGAGAAAATTAGCCAGGTCAGATCAGCAATATATAACTCCCTCCTGATGACCTCGGATCACTCATTGTTTTGGGAGTCTGTATACAGGCTCCTACAGAAGACCACTTTATGCTCAATCTTCCAATTTAGGGTCTGGGTGAGGTACCCAGAATCTCCCAGAAAGCCCGAGCCCCTCAAAAGGGAAGAAAAGGGAAAACAGACACAGTGAACAGACACAGCTTTTTTGTGACACCCAGGTCCCCACCAAGAGCCCTTAGCATCTCTCCACCACGCACAAACACACATGATTCTCCCACAATCTTAATAACCCTTGTCTGGGAGTCTAATCCCCTCAAAGCACAGGTTTTCAAAGTAGAATGATCTTGACTATGATGTTGAAGGCCCTGAAGTATATGACTGGGTAGGCACCCTGCAGAAGTCCTCGTGTGGCTACACCAACTCTTGCCCGCAGTCCTGGCTCTTCTGGAACACCTCACTTTCCCTCGCTGCTCTGCCCAGCCGTTCAACTGAACCACGACTTCCATGCCCTCCTTCACTATATCACACTGTTTCAGAGAACTGAGTACCCAAAGAGAACAAGCCGGGTCTCTCTACACCTACTCCATGAAGAAGCCAGACCCTGCCCTGGCCTCTGCCTGGGAATCCACTGGAAGAACAGCCCCAACAGTCTCTGAATTCAAATGCTAAAAATCTCTCCTCCCCTCCTCTTTCTTCCCTCCCCCCACCTCCAAACCGGCTTGGCTTATCCCCAAACCATTTCTATTCGATTAAGGGGACTGGCCTCAGCAAGGATGTTTACATTAGGCTTACTTCCAGGCCATAACCCGTCCTGAGGGAACACATTCCTGATCAGGGCAATGGAAAAAAACTATGCAAAACATCTGGGCTTCTCTGTGCTCCCAACTTCCAACTCAAAGGAACTCCATCAACCTCCAGATCTATCCAAGAGTGAGTGGCTCCAGGGTATGGGGGACAGGGCCCGCCTTCAAGGGTCCTGGATGCCAAGGAGAGCTACAGACATTTTCGATCTGGCCAAATTCCTGGCTAAGCAAAAGATGTCACACACCTCAAGGCACAAAGAACCAATCACACTCACCACAAACTGGCTATTGCTTCTGGGGAACCAGCACTTTCCAGGCCAGTCAGCTCTGAACAAAGTTCCTTAGACAACAGCCACATTCATGTGGAGAGCTACCGAAAGGCCAACATGAGTTTCTCTAGAAGAAGAAATGGGCATCTTGATGATGTGGAGGCGCCCCACACTCTTCCCCTCTTCCGCTTGGTTCTCCCAAAGACACCTCTCCCCCAGTGCCAGGTCTCGGCTCCATCAAGCCTGTCATGGGTTAAGACAACATATGTGCCCCATCTTCAGCACATAAATGGGACTGACCCACTGAGGAAGCGAACATGGGAGGTAGGTATAACTGCAGTTTTGTGAAGCCAGTTCTATCTGGGTGCCCTTGTCTACCCATCAGTGCTGAAGCCAGTCTATCCTAACACCCAGAAAAAAATTCAAGAAGTTACTAAGAGCACAGGCTAAGAAACTAGACAACTCTGTGTTTGATTTTAAGCTATGCAACTTAAAAGCAGGGACTAAATATCTAATCTCTTTGAACTTCTCATGCATCCAAATGAGGTTTCTTATCTGTAACACCAGGATGCCCAAGGCCTGTCCTGGGGATTGAATGAGGTAGTGTATACTAACACTGAGCTCAGAGCCTGCCACACCACAGGTGGTCCACCCACGGAAGCCATGTCCCCCGTGGAAGGAAACTGACCACCACCCTCCACCATCATCAACCCCTACTGGCAATTTCCCAATCGCTCGGGTGTCTTTCAGACAGTTCGGTAGGGAAGGGTATGGGGAAGGAGGGAGGAGGGAGACGAGTACAAAGTTTCACCATGATGTTAAAGAGAACTCCTTCCAGAACAGAAGGCGGAGTGCCATGGCTGAGGAGACTCATAAATAAGCACACGGACATCAATTCCACTCTAAAAATCAGATACTGTGACAGCTTGTACAATAATAGAAGCTGGCTTACTGATTCACTCAGGGCTTTTTGAAAAAAAGGAAAAAGACAAGGAAAAAGATTCCTAAGATGCTGGAGATGATAAGTGTTCTAGCTCCTGGGCTGCAAGACTTGCAAGCCACTTGCTAATGGCTACAAATATTTAGTACAGTCAGCGGCTTTCTGTGCCCCCGGTTGTCAGGGCCTGGGGGTCTCAGAGCTAAAGCTGGCACCAAAAGACCATCTGGGGGCGGTGTCTCACACACAGAGGTTTAAATAGCTCAATGAATGAACCCAGGAATTAATGAATGATAAAGCCGTATGGTCCCCATCAGCCTCTGCTCTCACCAGCAGCATTCAAAACCCATGCAGTGTCTTCTACAATGAATGCTTCCTAAGTACAAAGCAATGATAATAATAATAAAGGTGGGAGGTAGAAAAAGGATCCTATTACAAGAAAGGCAGACTTTAACAAAATCTAGTCCCACATCTCCTGCTATATTCTCTATTCATTCCAGGTTAATTTGAAAATCTCTCTCCCCAAATAGGACAAAAAACAACAACAAAAAAAGTGTTGCGCTGCACACTGCCTCCAACCTCCAGCCCTCTCAGTCTAGCTCTGTTCCCCTTCAGAAAGCATCTCTCTCCAAGGTCACTTTTACCAACACAATGTGGAATTGAGAGTATATAGTTCTCCCATGATGCACATGTATATATCGACATCACACAGTTGAGAAAAAGTCAGTGTTACACACTCAACTGCAGGAAAGAAACTGTCTGTTAGTCATTTCTAATAGCTATACAATTGTTTTTCCAGGGTGGAGATTTTGAGTAATGCAATCACTTCGGTGGACTCAAAAATCTGTTCTTTGGAGAAGAGATGCTGTCGGAGAGAGCATCCCTTTGAAAAGTAGCCTGCAGCACAATACAAACAAACTCTTGGCAGAGTTGCAGAGAAACAACCTAGGATTTCATTGCCAGGGAGGCCACGGCCTAAGAAATCAGGCTTACTGTGAGAGAGTTAAATCAGATCTAAGCACAATGTGTTTTATAGTGCACACTACAAGACCTATAAAGCTCTTTCCTGGATATCATCAGAACCAAAATATGACGGCTACACAAGCAGGCTTCAAGGCAGTTGAGTGAGTCACATGACTCCCAATGTCCCTTCCGGGACCTGCATCATAAACCACCAGTGAAAATCCAAGAAGGCATGAAGCTCACAAGAAAACAATTAATCAGCCCGGCAAGCAGAGCTCATTCAGGCTCCAACCCTCACTGGCAGTGAGACCTTGGGCAAGTCACTGACCCCTCTGAGGATCCATTTCCTCTTCTCATCTACAGAATCAAAGTGATCGCAAGGATCCCTTCCACCACATGGCACATGCATGTATCTCTGTGCACTCTTGCCCTTCTTCAAGCCCAAGTGGTGAAAAGAAAGCGTGTCATAACAACTATGCTTTCAAAAACCCATCTGCTGGGGTGACTGGGCTACGAGGGCTGGTATGAAGGATGAAATTCTGGGCTTTGAGGAACCTCTAACAGAAAGGCAGACAGACCAAAGACAAGAAGAATTCACAACACTTTTGGTGTTGGTAAGGGAATAAAATGGAATGACAAAGAGCTAGATTTCTTTTCAGTCAGAGGAGAGGAGATGGTAAAATCGACCCTCAGGCTAATTCACACAGGCTTCTTCTACTGAAATGGCCAAAGGAAATCAGAACATGTTAGGATTTTGTCTTCTTTCTCATTTTCCTATATAATCCACCACAATGATGCTTTTTAAAAGGCAACAACAGGACTAGGGGCCCCATGACCTCAAAAGAGAGTAGATCTAGTCATAAAACAGACTGGGGTGTAAAGGATGGCTCCTTCTCGCCACAGAAGCAGCAGCACATTCAAAAGAAGCGGCTGCGGGGTCCCAGCACCACTGCCGAGAGCACTGCCTCAGGGGAAAGCGGAGGCAGACCCGCCGCCCAGACCAGCGCTTTCCTCCTAACCACCCTCGGCTGTGAAAGGTTAGTGCAGACTGGAGGGGTGGTGGTGGAGGAGGGGGAGAGTGAGGGGAAAGGAAAGCATTATGCAATATTAGAATGCTACTTTTATTTTAAAAGCCATCATGTGTAAAGCATTAGTGTTTTTGAAATTGCATTCTTGAGTTAATTAAATGGACAATCTTTTATACATAAAAGTGAAAGAAAGCAATTAAAAGCTAAATGAAGAAAAACCGCCTTCCCCTGGTGATCTGGGCTACCCCAAACCCTCTGTATTACATAGAGCAAAGACAAGGATCTCCCAGCACCACTGTCCAAATGTCTCTTTTATGGCACCCTCGGTGACAGTTTGAGAAGTATTTGTCTTCTAAGTTTACCTACGAGACTGTCAGTATATGAGGAGGAGAGGACAGCCGGAGGAGGAAAAAAGCCTACTTAAGCAAGTTTATAAACAAACAAGGGAACCCAGAGAGAGGCCAGATTTTGCCTGAATGAAACCTAGACACCACACCTCTTTTCTATCATCTGCACCCAAAAAAAAGCCACACCCAGGGTTTCACCCAAGATAATTAATTTAGAGTTCTGGGCTGTCCAGTCAGCCTCAGCTCACAGGCTTGTTGTAAGAATCAGAGGAGTATATTCAGATTATAGCAAGAGATACTAAGATGAGTCATCAGGAGAAATTTCCTAAATGTAACTGCTATGTCCACCCAGCAGGTGTCAAAACATCAAGTGATCTAATTTTTTACAGATGTGTCTTCCCCAGAGAGATGGATGGCTACAGGTAAAGCTGCTAGTTCACTTGGCAAAACGGGTCAAGAAAAGTCAAGTATGGCTGTCAGTGTGATAACCGACCTTGATCTCAGGGGAAACGGTAACGCCAAACTTCCTTTCTGATGCCCACACAGACTTAATTTTGTTACTCAAAGTAGTTAAGGTTACTCTGGTGCCCCTACAAGAACGTCTTAATGATAAGAGACACTACTTTTCTCTTCGGTGTCAGCAGGAAGAAAAGCAAGAATCAGTCGATTCAAAGAATGGCTTTCCAAAGGAAAAACTGATGCTGAAGCTAGAATGGCATTCTCGGTTTTGGAGGCCAAGCAGGCTGAATCCCACAGTGAACTGTTCCCAGGGGCCAGGCCTCCTGGTTCCCAGACAACACCTCATACCTCTTGGCCTTCCAGGAGGTCCAACCCTTCATTGAATCTGACAGTCATCCTCAGACTGATTTTTGAGAACACACAGCAAACCACAACAAAACAGTACTAATCCACCTTCCTGTCCCAACTCACCTTCTACCCTGGAAACACAGAGCTTCCTAGGGAATAATGCTGGCTGCCAGCTCCTCCGGGGTATTTTCCTTGCTCTTCCTGCTTTGGGAAAAGGGGTAGGTGGAAGAAAAGACAAAGCAGAGATGGCCAGGCCCAGAAAGAGTAAGAAATGCTTAAATCTTGAGTGCGGGAAGTAAAGGCTGTTATCTTTCCCAGCCGTGTCCTTCCCTAGCTAGTGGGCCATGTCTATGGGACGGCACATGCCCGCTATTTACCTACAAAGCCATGCTACACTAAACCACTACCTCTTCTGCTGCCATCATTTCCACCTTCAAAGTAGGAATTCTTGCAGGGCTGAAGAGTAGAATATGGTTAGTTTCCAGTTTTCTATATATATTCAACCTGGGACAAGACAGAAGATCTAAACCTCTCCCTAATCCAAAGAGCTCACGGTGCTGCAGAGGTGTCCGTCTGGTTTCTGCTCCCATCCCACCTCCCCTTGGCAAATGAGCTCACACCAGGCACGCTGACCAAAACGCTGGTCTGAAAGAAAGGAAGGAGGATGAGAAAAGAGAAGAAACCGGTGTGGACATCCCACAAATTCAATTATTCAGCCCACACATGAGAAAGAATAGTTTGTCAAATTTCTCTTTGATTCCCCAGGCTCCAAACCCACACACTGGCGTCAGGGAGGGGTGTTAAAATAAGCCACCGAAATGAAGTTCCTTTGTGCCACCCCACCTCAGGCGCCCACATCCCCCTTTGAGATAGAAAGCCCAGCACGGTCTTCGCCAGCCAGACCCTCCCTCTGTTCTGCGGCCGAGTTCACTTTGGGCCCCACTTCTGGAAAGGAATTTAGGATGGGTTAACGCTACCTCTATCTTTACCCCGCATCTCCTAAACCATCTGATAAGCGCTAGAGAAAACATCCTGTGTACAGAGGCTGAGATGCTGACACAGGGTGGGGGAGCACTAACGACACAGGGGCCATGAGGAGTTAGTTAATCCCCCGAGAGATAGGGGCCCACTCTTTGGAAAGTTAAGAGAAAGCAAAGAGAAGTAAGATTCCACAGGCTGTTACATGTGGTTATCAAAACACAAACGCAAGTAGAGCCTTCTATGTCCCAAAGTTAAAAAAAAAAAAAAAAAAAAAAAAAAGCCAAAATTTCTTCAGTCCCAGCAGACGGTACACACTAAAGAAGTAAAAAAAAAAAAAAGAAAGAAAGAAAGAAAGGAAAAAAAAATGTGTGCTTAAGCAGAATGCTCAGCCAGCCCCTCAAAGCTAGTGCAGCCCCTGCCCTCTGCCCATCACCGAGTTCAACTATGCTTTGGTCTCAGGCTCGGCAGTGAGGGGGTCGGGGAGTCTACCTTCTGAATTCCCGTCATTATCTAATTTCCCTCCTTACACAGTCCACTCAGTTCCCTCCTTCCTTTGACTCAGGGCCTTGGCCTAAAGGCAGGAGGATGCTCTTGATGACCTCAAGGTTCTCTCAACCCCTAGATTTTAACCTCAATAATCAAAGTGTTATGGCTCCAAGCAGGAATAATTATCAACACAACAAAGTGCCATTTTACAGATCTCCAGTTTCGGCATCATCAGTAGAATACTGTTTGTTTCAATTAGGTCTTTTAATGTTCCCAGCAGCTGGGAGGACCAAGACCTAACAGTTTGGAAAGGCACCCACATTGATTGGATCTGTTGATACGGGTGCCCCCAATAAAAAGAGCTTTGGCTGACTCTACTATGCCCACCTGACAAGCAGCTGGCATTGGGGGCTATGATAAATGTCGGGGAACATCAAAGGCTTCAGGCCCAAGAAGGGAATCACAAGAAAAGCTCCAGGAATGGCTTTTTTTTTTTTTCCCCAGAACTGCCCTAGGCTCTCCTGCCTATAAAATTCTCCAGGTACCCAATAAATAATTAAATGACTGTTTACCTCTTACTCAACCACATCTCAGGGATACAAGACCAACCTCAGAGCTATCGGCGAGAAGCATCCCTCTTCCTACATGTGCCAAGATCATCCCAGAAACACTCACCGCAGCATTTCCCAACTGGTTCACTTCCATGAGGTGGGGAAGGGGAAGGGAGAAAAAATGAGAACAAATGATTCCACCTTTTTCCTCTAACCACTCTTACGGCTGCTGTGATGGATGAGGAGCGTGATGACGAATGACAAACCTTTCTCTTGAAAACCCCAGAGTGAAAAATTCACCAACAATCCTGAGGACAGTCCATGCATAAAAGGCAAGGGCAAATTAGGAGTAGCAGTTGAGCAGTCTTGAACCCCAAGGAGTTTCAAACCCAAACGTGGCTGCCAACGACACATCAGGGCTTTACAGACACAATTAGAAAGCTTACCCAAAACATTTTTAAGGACTGTTTTTCCTGGAAAGGGAAATGGCCACCGAGAGCAAGTTCACATGAAGCAGCTGTAGCCTGTGTCTCCTGTGAGTGAGGACAACCAGCCATCATCGGTGTTCTGCGCCAACCCCAACATGCTTCACGAGACCTACAACAGAGCTGAACACAGATCACCAAAACAAAAGAAGAGGTTCCTGATGCTGAGGCCAAAAGCCAGAGAAAATGTGACCATCCTAGGGACTTCTAGTCCCTGGGAGCAGCCCCCAGTTTCATAAGTAAGAGAAATTAAAGGCCACTAGGGAGACCTTGCCCCCTTCTCATCAGAGCACCACCAGCTCCTTTCTCACCACGATGTACATAGAAATAAGCCACAGATACATGAATGTATCTCCACTGTGTGCGGTGACATGAAAAATACAAAGAAATAAAAAAGCAGGCCCTCTCAAGAAGAGAATGGAGGATGAGGAAACTAACATTTATTGAACACTATAATAATATCAAGGAGATCTATTTTTTTTTTCACTGGATCTTCACAATCATCGTGCAAATTAGTTAATATCGTCCCCATTTTACAGGAGCCTCAGAATGTTTAAGTGATGTGTCAACAGACACACAATTTAAAAAGTGACCAAGCTCTCAATCTAGGTCTATGTCGACTCCAAAATTTGGCCTCTTTCTACCATATCACATCATGTTTCTCTCTTCAGTCACTCAAGTTTCCAATGAACTCCCTCAAATAAATCTGGTTAAACAGACAAATTAATCACTCTAAGAAAACATGTCTCGATGGCCCCAAAGAACATCAATGCAAGTTAGACAATATAAGAAGGGCTGAATCATGACTGAGTGAATAGTCTAAATCTCTTTACAAGAGGTAACTGTCCAAAATAAACAAAAACAAAGAATCAAAAGCCCCAGCTTGCAATGTTCGGGTGGTAAGGGTCCCTCTGGATCCCCCGAGGCGCTAGCTGACGTGCATATTTCCTCATTAAAAACTGTCTAGGGTCTCTCAGCATCCCAGGGGTCCTTCCAGACTTCTAAGTCAGCATTAAGTTTTGTGAGGAAGCAGACAAACATCATCTGGCCTCACTCTGAGTTTATGATGATCCCTGCCTTATAAAAGGTTAATAATTTCATAAAGCTAAATGTGCCGTATCTCACAAAAGGGTCCGTCAGAAAGGTCAGAGTCACTTCAGTTCTCGGCACTCCTTGAGGATTAAAATCTCCCGGAAAACTAAAATAACTAGAAAGGTTCTCGTCAAGTTTCATCTTTTCCAGTCTGTGGTTGAGTAAACTCATGAGGACAGAGGCCACCTGGCCAACATTCCTGAATTCGCACACTGCTCTATGACCGTACCGTACTCCCCTGATAAGCAGGCTGAAATACTTGCTTGACTTAGCAGTCTTGGTTTAAACACTTTTATCATCCATACAAACAAGAATTATAAACATTAAATAAATATCAAATATGCAGTAGCCTCCTCAACATAAGTCAACTATCACACCTAGTATATCACTGGGGAACAAAAAAGGGTCATTTTTTTTACTTGAATGCATGGACTGCGAGCCTTTCGATCAGCTGCACAGACTCCCTGCATTTGGACTGGTGTAGCTCAGGTCACCAAGCCCTTCTCCAAGCCACCGCTGTCGTTTTCAGTGTCACCTGGGGCTGAACCTGAACAGAGAGAGATGGCTGGATAAGCCACTTAATATCGCATGAAAAACAGAAAGGAAAGCAATACTTTGCCACTACTGATTAAGGAAAACCTGACAATCTGGGTTAAAAAAAAACACGAACAAAAATCAGGCCTCAGAATATATTAGTGTCATTAAGAGATCATCTCCCCAGTTCTCGGGAATCCTAGTGCAGGGTGCCAGCTCAGCTCCATAAGCAAGCTCATGTTTCTTTTTAAAGCTTTAACTCACTTTTTGGCAAAACAAAGCAGAACTGACTGCTTATGTGAGTCCATTTGAAGTCACAGAACACTGAGGCAGAGACAGCTAAATACTTCTTAGAAAGGTGTAGGAACATGAGGAGGGCAGGTGCTGCTGGTGCCCCCAAGTATACCTCACAGTACGTTTTGCACCCTGCCACCCAAATGTGTTTGAAAATTTATCACATACTACTGAATCTCCAAGGCAAGAAAGAAGTCGTATCATTGCTGCTCTTTTCCAAAATGGAAGTCCAAGTGAGGATCCGGGCTGCCTTCCTACTCTCTACAAAGCTGACTGCCTCATACCCCTCGCCCTCCAACACGTGTCTGTGTGCGCACACACACACACACCTCACACTCACACTCTCTCATTCACTTGGGTTGACACTCTGCAGCTCTAATAACCACTGAGTCTCCAGCAGACCAGATCATAAGACAATAATATCATCCATTAGTTAAAATAAAATTCCATTGGAGACTTAAGTTAAAAATGCTTATTTACCAGCAGTGGGGATAGCTATGTTTCTTGTTGCTTTTTGTTGTTGCTGGGAAAGCACTTATCAGGGAAGATCGGGTATTCGAAGAGAATGGCACTGGTGTGAGCCAGGTACCCAGAGAAGAAACAAATCTAAACACCTAGACCTCCTTATTATAAGCTACACTTCTTTTAACTGACCATATCATAAACACTATAAAAGAGATTTATGATATATATATTCAGAGTCCCAGAGTATCTGCCTCCCCTCCTCAAGGGGGAAAAAAAATCCCAGGCTGTGAGACCACTGTTTAGAAGTACAATTCCATACTTAGAAAAACTAAAATCAATATCTGTTGTAGCACCTCTCTCTCCCCCAGTAAGATCATGGTTGTTTTAGGAGGATACAAGCTTCTGAAATGCAGCCTTAACAAACAGAACATTGCTCAACTGTTCCAGAGGCAGGTGTCATAAACAAGCAGCCACATGGCAAACATATTGATTTCCCAGCCCTTATCTCACAGCAACCAGTGCTCAGTTACCAGGCTACTTTAATATGTAATTTACTGCAGGGAAAGGAGAACAGGGCCCAGGATGTCTGAAATATTTACTGGAGAATTCTGGAGGCTTCCCACGAGGGGTGTCAATGTGTAAGCAAATAGGAAGAATTCTGGGTTGGAAACCACAAATTCATTAGCATTTCCAAACTGGCTGAGGAAATGGCTGGACCCACCCCTCTTGCCCTAGCCAAGAACCAATTACTCTGGCACTACTGATCTTCCACTATGTTTACACTATGAAAAATCCAGCTCATCACCACCTTATTTAAATACAGATGTTTAATTTCTGCCAAAACAGTACAAGGAAATTACCTCAATCTATCTTGTGGGTTAAATTGGACTCTTCACTTCTCAGCCCACCTGACTCAAGATAAAAATAAAGAGGACAGGAAGGTTAGGATTTCAAAAGCTCCAGTGCTGGTTTCTGCAGGACTTGTAAGAATGTGAAGAGTTTGCTTCTTTCTTTTTTTTTTTTTAAAGTCAGACTTTTTATACATCCCAAGCTGCAAAACACCAAAAAAGAGCCAACGCTAATTAAAAGCAATCAATGTATAGTTACATTAAGTGGGAAAGAAGCTCTATGTCTGGCGTTAAAGGTTGTAGGTTTAAAATAAACCTAGAAATGCCAAAGTTAAGCTTTTCCAGATCAGCGCCAATGCGCCCACACGCCTGGTACTATATATACGGTGAGCCCCATATACCTTCAGATGCTGCCCATTAAACCCTCAGCAGCACAGAACAAGGCTGCTGGCTGCGATGCCACCACCAGGCAGAGGAATCATCCATCTCTAGAACTTATACTTTCATCTTGAGATTTTAACTTATTCGGGCATAGATTTCCACTATGATTTTCCTTAGGAGTTTTTAAATTTTCATTTATATAAAAACCGAACTAAGAGGAAGGGAAAAAGAGCTGAACAAGTTTCTGTTCAGAAGCTACATCTGCAACCAGTTGTGGGGGACAAGACACACCACACATGGCGAACATAAAGCCTCTAAAAACCTAACCACATAGGTACCAAGTCTAAAAACATAAACACCTCTTCCATAATTTTCAGAAGTTTTGCAAAACGAGAATGAATTTCCTCCCTCACTGAAACCTCCCTGTGTTGTAAAGCCACAGATATTTTAAAAAATGATTTAAGTAGGAAAAAAATCACAGTGGAAGATTTTCCTCAGACTTCCGTCTGGGAAGAGGTCAACTGGAGAAAGTCTCAAAAGCCAAAAATGGAGAGACTTCTCTAAGATCACGTGAGTAGTAAGAACACGCGGCCTCAACAAGTAATCATAACACCTAAGAGGCAGCATCTAATAATAACTTTACCTAGGTAACAACAGCAATGATGGTTTAAAGGTAATGTTAGGCCGATGACTGATACTCAGCCTATAATTGTTTTTTATTTATTTAGCAAAGGGTTTTTAACACTATCACTATTAACATAGAATGTTTTACTGTGGTAAACTAGATATAATGAAGTATACTGTTTTAATCATTTTTTAAGTATGTAGTTCAGTGGCGTAAGTACATTCACATTGCTGTGCAACCGTCACCACCATTCATCCACCATTCCTCCACAGAACATTCTCATCATTCCAAACTGAAACTCTGTATCCATTTAACACTAATTCTCCATTACTCCCTCTCCCCATCCCCTGGTGACCTCTATTCTATTTTCCATTTCTATGAATTTGCTTCATATAAACACTGGTACCTCATATAAATGGAATCATACAATACTTATTACCCTTTATGTGTGGCTTGTTTCAATTAGCATAACACCTTCAAGGTTCACCTACACTGTTGCATGCATGTGTCTAAGTCAGAATTTCATTCCTTTTTAAGGCTAAATAACATTCCATTGTATACATTTACCACATTTTTTATCTATCCGTTCATCTATCAATGGACATTAGGTTGTCTCCATCTTTTTTGTTACTGTGAACAATGCTACTATGAATAAGAATGTACAAGTCACCTACCTAAGTCCCTGTTTTCAATTATTTGGGGTACATACCCAGAAGTGGCATTGCTTACATTTTCGTTTCTTTAAAAGGAATCCATCATTATCATTTGTGCTTTGACATCCTACACCTTCATCAGAACCAAAAAAGGAAAAAAGACAGAATTCGGTTGGAAAACTAAAGTCTGCAACGTTGCTGAAGCAGAAAGCCACTCAGAGACTGAGTCTGTCCGTGGTCACAAAAGTGCCTGTGAAGAGCTACCCATATCGTGCACCAGGGGCTGCGGCCCAAACCCCTCACCTCCTCACTTGCTGGGGGTGAGAGTTCGGCATTCAACACCAGGAATGAGCATTGCTAAAGGAAGGTTTTGTAAAGCACAGGGAATGCAGCTGAACAGCTTAATGAAATATCTCAATAGGCCATTACTGCCAGGCACCTTTATGAGCCAATGTTAAAACAGGCGTGTTTTTTGCTGTGACCTTATTTAAACCTGCCAGGGTCTCACCGAAGTAGGCAGCACATGAAAACTAGCATGCTGACATTTTAGGACATGCGCTATGCAGGAGACCACAGTAATCTGTTTTCCCATCTCCCAAAAGCTTAATAACTTAAAATACCAAGAAAAAAAGTGCATGTATACCTTTAAGATAGGCATAGGTTTAAGCCTTACCACAAATCAGAAATAACAGATAATCCAAACCTTCCAAATTTTAATGAAAACCAGGACCACATTAGCTCTCTACTATCCAACGCCTGCCAATGTATATGCAGAAGTTCAAATAGAGATAAAAATTAAGACAAGAGAGAAGCCAATTTTAGGTTTCTCCAAGAAGTCTGCAGCTTTAATATTAAAAATGTCCCTGGGATGCTCAAACCATGAGGAATTTACTTTTTCATAGAACAAACTTTTCTTTTAAATTCTTTTTTTTTTTTTAATACAGTGTCTTAAGTAGATCTTTTGGAATTTACAAGATAAATACTGGTAATTTGATTCTTATCTTCTCTAAATCCAATTCTAAGCCAATTTTGTGTAAAGGACACTAATTATAGCCTACAGGGAGAGAAAAGGTAACCTACCAGAGAGAATACACTTGAAACATTTAAAAGGCTACGGGACCCTGAAAAGTTAAATAGATTTCAAATCTATTGGAGTAAGAATAATAATTAGTTAAATGGAAATTATTCTCAGGCCCCGGTCTACTTAACACGGGCACTTCGGAGTCTTGTCAACACAGTGTCCAAATGTGCTCAGGCTAAAGTGACCTGAGTTTTACTCTCTCCCCCCAGGCCTAGGCCTAGCAGTTGCTGTAAAAGATCCAGCCTTCGGCCAAGGGAATCAGATCTTCTTGCAAAGGGCTGAATTCTGCCCTGTTTACTGTTCTCTTTCTCCCTGGCTGTGTAAGAAACTGCTTGTGTAAGATGCTGTGCTTTTTCAAGCTAAACCCCAAAAGCTGCAGCGACAGTGACTGCGGAGTATGTGTATGTGCACTGTCCTTCTTCACCACTCCTACCCCCTTCCTGTTGTTTTTCTTGGCCTTGGTCACAAGATAGTCGTGCTAAAAGGATGCCATAAACCCCATCTGATGTTTCTGGCAGCTTTAGAGATGGTGAAACATGCGAAGAGGCCCCGCGTCTGTGGAGTCGAGCCACGGTAGCCCGCAGCCTGGTGCAACGGGTGCACTTCGCTGGGGGGCTCTGAACTCATGGAGCACACGGGCTGGGGGAGAGATCAGTGAAACATGCTAGCAGGCCTTGGTCTTTGGGAACCTTTGCTTCCACCTGCAGATACTTAATGAGTTGATGGCTCAAAACATCTCACCTGAATAGTTTTCATTTCAGGACCTCTCCATGCACTTGAAGCCCTTTGGTCAGGAACCTTGTGTACCTGAGTAAGGGGCAAGCAGACCTGAAATCCAGCCCCATCTAGCTCACCAAGTCATGGGTCCTGGAAGGAGCCATACTCTCCTACAGGAAAGATTGACTTTTCTAATTCACACAAAAGCACCATGTAAACTACTAGCAGCCATGAAACTTCCTGAGCAGCAATGGCTCTCTGGAGCTCACCACCTCCTTCCCATTGTCTGCATGCTCGAGTTTCCTATTGACACCACTTGCCCCAAGTAGCTGGTGCCCAAAGAGCCACAACACTGCAATCCAAGGGGTGGCCCCAGCCCTCATCAACAAGGAAAGTAAACTTTCCAAGTGGCTTGATCCGATAACCAGTGCGTAAAAGAACTAACATCTCAGACTACCAGAGGACTAATTCGGTTTTGTTTTACTGAAAAGCCCAAAAACATTTATTTATTTTTAAGGGCCTATATTGAAAAGCTTAACTAGGGAAAGGCTCAGAGTCTGCATCAATGATATCACCACTATTCCATTCCAAACACACAAATGCAGAAAATGTCTCTTGACAATGCGAGAACCATCCAGAACCAAGCCTTGCATATGACATACTGTCCAAAGAGCTGGTGTGATGCCCTTCCTAAAAACCATCTAGAAAATGAAGATTGTTTAAATGGTAGAAATAAGGTTCTCCATTTTTCTTATACATTAGTCCCTCAGAGAAACCTGGCACCAATGAAATCAGAGCGGGCTAAAAGGGAAAACTTCCTTTACTGTGTCTAATGTTTTCAAAGAGTGTGGCTGCTTCCAGCTGTGGGGACAGGACACAGAAACAGCCGGAGGCAAGTATACGGTAAAGACCTTTTCTGAGACTCTCTAATTTTGCATCTCAAGCCAATGCTCCATCATCCTTATTCAGGCCTTTCGCTCCTTTCCTTCCAGGGGTCTTCTTCTATCAGTTCTGTTGTTTATTAACGGCCTCTCTGGAAGATGGACAAGGACAAGAGAGGGGTTGCCCCCTTGGTAAGCATAGGGGAGGAAGCTGGCGGCGGGGGCGGGGGCGGGGGGGAGGAGGGGGATGCTGAGAACTGAAAGCTGAAGGAGACCAGCCCTTCTATGGCTGGGAGACATCAATTCCCATCCATGAATTGTTCACCTCTCCATAGAGGACCACCCAGGGCTTCTAAGTGGCCCAAGACTCTCTGGTAAAATAGGCTGGAATTTAACCATTCTATACCACCTCTAACCTAAGGCCCTGATTTTTGGTTCTAAAACATGGTTTCAAAGACATAATTGCAGGCAAAAACAAAAACACCCAAGGCTTCCACACCCATATGAACTGAGCCACTGGAAGTCACAGTGATCAATGAAGAACACACTTGTTGGGCTTGTCAGAATTTACCAATGTAGGGCAGGCACTGGTGGTTTTTACTCTTCCTTTAAAGGGCAGTTCTGGGGTATGGTGTGGTATAGGAGTGTTTTCATATATTCTACACTCTCAAACGTTAATCCTTTGAATGTTCTTCTGGAAAACTTCTCTTCCTTTTATCACACAATGCAGAACAGAGGGTGACAAGTACAAGAACCACAAGAGCCAGGGAAAGGTGGAAGAAAGATTGAGGGGGGCTACAAAGTGAAGTCCCCAGTTTGGCTCTTCAGACTCATAGAGGAGCCGCAGCTTGGTCAGCTGGAAAGGAAAGAACCCTGTGTCAGCCAATCTCATAGGTGCTATGATTCCCCCATATTGGAGATGAGCAAACTTAGGTTCAGAGATAAAATAGGGAGTGGAGGAATCAGGAAATGGCAGTTACAAGAAGGCTTTAGAAGTTGCCCAAAAAAGCTGGCCATGAAACTGCTCTTTGGAGAGAGGAGAGGGAGGGAGGAAGGGGGCCCCTTCTACTCTTTATCCCCAACCATAGCTCATGTGAGGACAACTGGACCACTGAAAGAAACATTAGGGAGAAAGGAATCAACAAAATAAGAGGATCAAGACAGCGGAGTGTATACCTCACCCCAAACCTAAACCACAAAATTAGTTCGAAGGAGCCGCTCAGAGCTGCCTCAGCGCGCACATGCTCACGATCCGAGCAGCGGCCCTTGCGCTCTTGCTCTTTCTTCCACCCCAGGCCAAACTGCCAATGACAAAAAGCCCCTTCAGGGCTCCGGGTGCCCCCACCTTTTGTAGCAGGCCCTGGAAGGCCTGAATGCACAAACACAGTACCCTTTCACGGCAGCCTCTTGGGGCTCCTATTTCACTAGGGCCGTGAAAGAGAGTACTGTAAATAAAAGAGGCCTGTTTGACCTGCCCCTCCGGCCCCCCAGACCCCCTCCTACTCTACTGTAACAGAGCTGCTGGTCAACACAGCCCCAGAGGCTCCGCTCAGGCCCACGGTAGGGATGTTAGTATCTTATGAGACTAATGCTGGGCACCACGGAGCAGGAAGACAAAAGGATAAGGCCCTGGCTGATTTAGGGGTGTCACTTAGAAGCAGCATATGGGCCTCATCAGTCTCAGTGACTTTTAAGCATTTAAGCACTTTTATAAATAGTTCCAGGAAAATCATTTTAGAACACCACTGCTTAACTGGTTTAGGAGAGGAGAAGGGGAGCCCATTCGGTTTTGTTCTCTTTGTCCAACGAACTGGACAAAAACAAGAAGGGGTGTGGGCTGAGAGACTGGAGTCCACCCTTGATCGCAGCCATAGGACAATGTCTCAGCAACTTGGAGAAGTGGATAGGGCCTATGTCATACTAGGTATAGCCACAAACTTAAAAAAAAAAAAAAAAAAAAAAAAAAGATAAGATTTGGGGGAAGAAAAAGGGCACAAACAGAAATAGCAACTAAACTCGTATATATAAAGAAAACACAGGTCAAACCCCTGGGTCCACTCAGCCACCTACTGTCACCCCTCAGCATCGGCATTTATAGACGTTGGTGTGTAAAGGCTAAGGGCTGACTCTACTGGGCTTAAGGGGTAGAAGGGAAAGAAATGAGAACATGGCGAAAGGCTCTTTATTAAACGTCCAATGGCCTGTCTTCAACACTGCTAGGTAGGAGGATATACAGGCCTTGAGCCACCCCATTATACCAACCGTGATTCTCACTAACATCATCTTAGGGATGGCAGGGAGTAGGGGAGAATGAAATCCGAAAAGTAGGAGGAGAAAACAAATAAGCACAAACAACAAGGATATATATACATTTTCTTACATTTCCCACAAAGATAAAATGTTGCAAAAACACAAAAAAATGCAGAAACAATCTGAGAGCTTGGTAGGGATGTTAGTATCTTATAAGGCAGGGCAGGGCAGAAACCAGGCACACACCCTTCTCCCTGCTGAGAAAGCAGAAGTGCTCTTGGACCTCAGTGACAGCCCAGGGAGGGCCCACATAGCATCCAAGAAAATGAAGTCCATCTGTAAGTTTTCAAATGATTTTCCCAGGTTTGAGGAATGAAAAATCTGGGTCTCTAAACCATGGATTGAGGTGTTCTCACCCCGACTCGGTCAAGCCCCAGACAAGGCCTCAGCCATACAAACCCCAAAACTATCTTCTCACCCCCAGAAATTCTAGGCATTTCTGTGATGTGGGACTGGCAAGGGGAGCCTGGGAGCCCTCTGGCTAGGCCAGGCATCCTTACTTTGCTTCCCAAGCCACCAACAGCCTCCCAGGGCTGGCCAGACAAGGCTTCAACTCAGAGAAAACCAAAAATTCAAGAAGCTACTCTGTCCTCCCACCACCCTCCCTGCATTAGGCCTCCAGGAATAAAGCCTGACCCTCTTAGGCCTCAGATAGCTGAATGATAAGAATGGCCTCATCCCACAGAAAACACGCCTCACTAGTGAGGTGACACCACTCCCTCAACCAACCATAGCGTATCCTGGCAGAGAACAGAAATTCACAGGGAGCCACATTTAATGACTTAGAAGAGCCAATATGTCACCCTGGGCCTCAGTTACTTGTCCATGAAATGGGCACAAGAAAAACAACACCACTTTTCTTGCCTGAAAGCCGTGGGCTGAACTAGATGACCTCCTCACGTGCCTTCCGGATCTGAGATCTTGATTATGGGAACAATCTCAGTAGCAAACAAGAGCAGCCAAGTGACCCAGAATTAGCCACTTCCTGCCCTGAGCCTGGCTGGCTGCCCCAGGAAGGCCCCAAGCAGGGTTACAGACCGGCACCCACCATCGGGGTGTCTATGAAACCCCGGAACCTATACACTACAAACACCTTGGGATTTACCCACAAAGCATCGAGGAGGGAAAAGAGGAGCAGCAAGCCTCCTGGCCCCTCTTATCTCCAGATCCGGCTCACACCCACCCCAGGTTCACAAATCTTACAGAGAACATACAGCACTTAGACAAATGCAGATGTAGGATGGCTCCCCAATGGGTACTTTAGGATGGTAGCTACATCATCATCCCCTCTGCCTCCTCTCCAGATTATTCACAGTCTCTGTCTCTGTCCAAACCCAAGCTGCAAAGGAGAAGATTTCTAGGAGCCTAGAGAGGGCAGATTTCTGCCCTGGGTCTTGAGAATGGGAGGTGCCTTTACAATTCAACCCAATGAACACATCATGAATCATTATTACTCTACTGCTTGCTGGTTGGATACTGGGATAAAGGAAAGACAAAGACACAGTCCCTGGCCTCAAAGAGCTCTCAGTCTTACTGAAGCATGGCATGGAAATAAAGATAGTGGCATAGTAACTGGACTAACCAAGCAGAGTCCTTGTCTGTGTCCTTGCCCTCAGGATCTGCTCTTCCCACATCCCCTAATCCACATGAGAACCTAATGCTGGAGCCAGCAAATGTTCAACTCTTGAGTTCTGCCTCCCCTCCCAGCAAAGCTCTCCCTGATGGTTTTTCCTCAAGGACTCTTTCTCATTGTGATGTGGTCCATTAGGTGGGCCCTTGATGGGGATATAGCGGTGCAGAAAGGGGAAGGAGGATCCAGTTGCAGGGTGTACAGTCCTTGGCTCCACGTAGCCATCTCACTGTCACTTGGCTGGTAAACACAGGCAGGGGCATATTACTACCTGCACCTGTACAATAAGGCAGTGTGCGAACGGCCCCCTGGCCACCTCCCTTCACACAACATTAAGACTCCCCGCCCTTCACTCCCATCTGGACTATTCTATCATAATAAAGATGCCAATCAGGACAAATTTTTTGGTCATTAGAAAAAAAAAAAAGACAGAAAAAAAAGAAAAAGCTCCAAAGGGAAGATGATTCTGCTTCGACAATACTGGAATCTGGGTTTGCTTCTAGGTCCCCCTTACTACCCACTTTGCCCTCCTAGTGGTTAACCCTTTAGTACCACAATGCAGAGACTCAGAAGACCCAGCTCACTCTCGTTTCATAGTAACACAGCTATCCATCAGAAAGCCTCCAATTCACCAAAACGACAAGATTCACAGAATGCCTTTGATGTCCAGGGCACTGCGCTGGACTCTGTGGGCAGAGGAATGGGGGAGGGATGGCTATGTAACTGAGTAGGACCCAGATCCTACCCACAAAAACCTAGGGTGTCACAGGGAAGAAATGACCAAAAGTAACAATAGCAAAAGATCAAGTTTTCTCTATACCTCTTTTGGCATGGGAGTTCAAAGGAAGGATATATTATTTCTGATTAGAAGCAAAGGGGAGCAATGCATCAAGAAAGGCTTTGAGAAGGAGAGAGCATTTACGCTCAAGCTTGAAAGCTTTGGCCCTATTGTGATGAGTGGAGAAGGATATGCAAGTGAAGGAAAGAAAGAGTTCGATTCAACTGCAACACACACTGAGCTGCCATATGCTGCATAATGGACTAAAAGGTTTTAACACAGATGTGGAAATGATGGTCCCTGTCCTTGAGGGGTGTACATCCTAAGGCATACAGTGAGAAAAGGGGGAGGAGTAGAAACATAACTGGAATCTAGGATCCTCAATGGCTTTGAACGCCAAGCTGAGAATCCTCTAGTCGATTCTCTGTAACAGGTAAGAAAGAGCTACTACTGCAGGTTTTGAGCAGGGCGGCAGCGTGATCAGAGCTCTGCTTCAGGAGGATGTGGTAAGAACCACAGTCAGGGGCACTGCAGGAAGGCTGGTCAGGAGACTGGGATAACCATCCGGTTAAGTGGGAGTGAGGAAATGGGGCCAAGAGGCAAATGACAATGTGGGAAAGCAAATTAAGGTAAGGGCCACAGATGACACCAACATCTGGGGAAGAGGGTAGAGCCTCTGGCAGAATGTGAGGGTACAGAAGAAGATTTGAGAGGGATCGTGCTGAACTCAGCTCGACATGCACCATGTTCTAGTTTCTGGCAGGACTGGTGTACCCAGCAGGCAGTGAGAAAGGAATATATGCAAGAGAAGAATATCTCTCACACACACAAACCTAGAATAGAGAGCTGAATATCACCCACAGAGAGGTGAGCATAGAAACCATTAGATTGCCCAGAAAGAGACTAGAAAGAGAGGAGAAATGACAAGGACATCTTCCTAGGAAATACCTGCACTATGGGATAACAGCATCACATTCAACATCAATTGACACATGCTGACAACCTGTCACTTTCCCTGTGAAGAGAAACTACCAGCATTTTGCAGATGAGGAAACACACTGGGGGCCAAAGTGCTTGCCACTCAGAAAGAGGCAACATCAAGATTCAAACAGATCCCAGAGAGCTCCATGTGCCAGATCGTGGTGCCTCTAGCAAGGCAGTTTCAGGAAATGCTGGCAGGAGGGGGAGCTGGGGGATCAATGCTAGAGTCCAGGAGGGCACAAGGCCTTCGAGAACTAGGTCACAAGTGACCTTTGAAAGAACAATGTCGACGTAGTCACCCTGATGAAAACCGGACTGCAATCATCTGAGAAGCTCTTTGGGGCAAATGAACCTGAAGTTCAAGGCTGGGGAGGATATATTTGTAAGCACCCATGTGTGCATTTTAACAATACCCACCTCACGGGTGGTTGCGAGGATGAAATGTGTTCATGCAAGTGAAGTGCCTAGTATGCAATGAATGCTCAGCTAGCTATTACATATTGAGCACCTACTACGTGTTCAGCATGGCATCAGGTAGTATAGAAAGAGAGAAGGGATAAATATGCTCACAGAATCTGTGCTTTAGTTGGGGAGATAAAACATAAATTCCAATAATATAATAACAAGGCAGCAGAGCTTATAATCAAATGGTGCACACTTTTAAGTGTCGCAGGAGACGAACAAGGAAGCCAGAGTGCCAAGGAGGGACCACACTTCCCCAAGAAGACTGACTTGAGTAGGTCTTGAAGGCTGGCTGGGACCTGGAGGCCAAGAAGAGGGGGAAGGACAATCCAGGTGGGCGTAGGGTGGGGTGGGAGGAGTAGGAAATGCCAACAACGAAAGCACTATCATTCCAATCCTGCTCTCCTGAAACTGGCCTGACTTCTCAGAGGCCCAGGTTTGAGTTTGCACTGCTGCTTCATGTTTGCAAAGGTAGAGAGTGAATGTGAAAAGAAACAGATGTGTGCCAAGTCGAATGTGTCCCATTCAATGTTGCTGGCCTTCCCCAAGTGGGGCGTAGACTGTGAGCAGGAGTTAGGATGAGGAAGAACTTCAGAAAAACAGCAAGCATCCAATCCAGGCAGCCTGCAAAGCTCTTCACTGCCCTCCAAACCCCCAATAAATACTTAGAGAAGGCTGGATGACAACTGAGGGGTGTAACACTCTGTTAACTGCATGGCCTTACTACACCTTTAGTCTTCCCTTAAAATTTCGGTTATTCAACCTCCAACCAACTAAGCCTTGCAAATGCCAAGAAGTGCTAGCATGGCATTCAAAGGGCTTGATGACCTAGCCCCAGCCCACTTTTCCTGCTGGTCTCCCATCCCACTCCACACCATCTCCCCACTCCAGGATGCTACCTTGCGTATGGGCCGCCCACCCCCACTCACACACTGCTACACCTCTGCTCATCTCCTAGCTAGTAATGACGGCTCCTATCTCTATTTGTGCAAGAAGTGGCTAAATACTGTTTCCTTCATGAAGCCCTTCATGAAGCTTTAATCAGAATTGTTCAATTCCTCTTTGTGCTCCCCTAGTACCTCGCTTATATAATGATTAACCATGCGGTGTGACATACACACATACACACACAGAGCCACATGTACACACATATATACATATGTGTGTGTGTATATATATGTATATATACACACATATATGTATATATACACATATATGCATGTGTGTGTATATATATATTTATATATGTATATATAGGGCTATCATTCGTTTCACTGTGAGCTCTTATGAGAATTTATTAATATCTCTGCACTGCTCCATAGCACTCAGCAACCACCTAGCACACAGCAGGTGCCAGTAAATGTTTTCTGAACCGAATACCCATGACTAAGTCCTCACTGTATTGGGGTATCCTTCAAACTACATGTGGCTATCCATTAGTGGGTCTTGATTAACATTTTTAAATGAAATAGGAGATAGAACAAAAGAGAAACTGTCAGAGCCCACAGCATATAGTAGAGATGAACAGTTTTGTTGACCCTTTGCTTTGAGGAACATTTCTGTGTGCCCTGGGTTTGGAGGAAAGAGTATGCTGTTTGCCATGGGCCATGGCCTCCATTCTAGGATAAACCAGCAAATAAAAAAGCCAGTTATCAGAGGTTTCATCAAAACATAACTTACGAAGAATTCCTGGGGGTTCGGGTCACCACACACTCGATACATCTGATGACACCTCACGGCTTCAAAACTGAACCATCGCAGTGGGATTTTGGAATCTGGACAGGAGTCTTCACTCACTGATCACTCTAGTAAGTCCTTAGACTCTGCTGGCCAAGGCAAGAAGGCACAGGGCCCTGTGGAAGGCACATCTGTAACTCGCTTTATGACTAAAGGGGATGCAGGAATTAACGCTTGGTTAACCAGACCAGTGCCCAAGTTCAGCTAAACATTTTATTTTAAATCCAAAAAGCAACCTTTCCAGAAGATCCAGAGTGAGGAAGCTTGCTCCCAAGATTGCTAACTTGAGGCCCCCATCAGAGAGGGGCTGCTTAGGGCTCTGGGGTGCTGCTCCCCTTCCTTGCCTTCCTGACCTGGCATCCCTCTTTTTCAACACTCACCTTTCACCAACTCTTCTCCCCAAGCTGCAACCTGGGAATCATGCAGTCTGGCCACGGATCTCTCAATTGGTTCAAAAGCCTCCCTCCCCAGGGGCTCCTATCCTTCTGAATAATGAATTTCCCAGCCTTAATTAATGCAAAGAAAGGGATAATATACAATTTCTGTTGCTTTAAATTATAGCTAGTTAAAAACTTTGAGAGAAGAGCAGCCTCTAGCTAAAGGGTCAGATAAGCTATAATCAATATAAGCACCACCTTCCCTCCCCTGACCATTCCTGAGGCAGACCCCTGCAGTGGGCATGGATCAACCTCCAAGCCTGCAATTGACCATGCATTCAGATAATATTTGAAGAGTGAACATCTCCCATCTGACTCTCGATTCTTGTTACCCGCCAGTTCCTTTCCCTGGCAGAAAGGGAGGTGGAGGAGGAGGAGGAGGAGGGGGAGGAGGAGGAAGGAGGAGGAGGGGGGGAGGGGGAGGAAGAAGGAGGAGGAAGAGGAGGAGAGAGGAGGGGAGAGGAGGGGAGGGGACAGGAGGGGGAGAAAAGAGAAAAAGAAGTCACTGTAACTCTGGCAGCATAGAGACAAGAACAAGGGAAATAACCTCAGAGCATACAACAGAAACAATAAAAAGGAGATACTCAGAAGACATAATAATAGAAGTATAACATCTTAAACAATGGAGGTGAGAGTCTGATTCTTCTCCACACTGGTCAAACCCACCTGGTTATGTTACTGCATGTAGTCAGCCTGATGTGATCAGATCAAACAGTGATATAAAATTTACAAATCTGAAAGCATCTAAAAGAGGACTATGAGATGGTGAGAGAGACTGATACCATGGTATAGGGGAAACCACTGCCTAAATAGGGAAGACATAATAAAGCTATCTTACAAATATCTCAAGGGCTGTGGCCCAGAGTCTTGTGATTGCAGAGCAGAATTACTGGGGGGCATTAAAAACTCTCTGGAAATGGAATTAGCTGCTCAGCCAACAGTAATATCCCTGTTCTGGGGGATTTGAGCAGAGGC
Organism: Rousettus aegyptiacus; assembly: GCF_014176215.1. NCBI lineage: Eukaryota > Metazoa > Chordata > Mammalia > Chiroptera > Pteropodidae > Rousettus > Rousettus aegyptiacus. The sequence continues at coordinate 44,021,401 of NW_023416308.1, forward strand.
GTGGAGCACATGAGAGCCTCAGAATAGGGGCCAGCCACAAAAATACCTTCCAGCCCACCACCCATCACAACAAGGCAACGCCAAAAGCCAGGGCACTGGATTTCATCATCCCTAAAAGGTCAGGGGCACGGCACTATGGATCCTGTCTAGAGAAGACATAAGGAAGAAGGTAAACAAAGCACGATGTATTTCCTATGCTGTTCCCTGGACCCAGCTGCTAGGATGTTAAAGAAGTTAGTGTGATGCTGAGGGATGGGGGGCGTCAAGCAGGGAAGGAGGACGTCTCCAATGACTGCTGAATTTTAACGGACGTTTAGGAATTGTTTGTTGTATGTTGTTTTGGGTTACAAGTGGTAGGTGCCAAGTGAGACTGTCCCCTTTTCAGCTTCTTTTTAAAAAGACAAAGAAAAGAGAAAAACAAAACAACCAAACACCCGCAGCCCAAGCCCGTGTCTGTGCTGTGGGCGGCCGACATGAGTTTCCTTTATCCAACCACAAAAAGGCATCAGTGGAACCAGCGAGGGGCCCTGGAACGGCCTTTCCAAGCCAGGGCCCGCCACTCCGTTGAGGTTAGCAGTTAACCAGGGGCCAGGAGCCACTCGGGCAAACAGACCATGCCCCTCGTTACACAACGCCGGCCTTATCTCCCCATGCCACTGTCGGTTTGCAGGCATTGCACAGCGCTACAACCACAGCTGAGACTGGCCCGAGGGAGATAGCCGTCTCTCTGCTTGCTATCAGGGAAGCAAGAGGGACGTCCGGGACGGTTAGCTTGAATTCAGACATTCGCCTTTCTATTAAAAGAGAGTTAGAAAGACGGGTAACAGTCCGGCTGCCCGGCTTCACAGTGTCACTTCCTTTGATCCTGAGGACTGAAGCACCCCTCCCCAGTCCACCTTCCTCTCCCAGGCCCTTCAACCAAAAAAGAAGAGATGGCAAGGGCCCATTCTGTGTCACTTCATCAAATCTCGGTAGAGTGCCAGGTACAAGTAACAGGAAGAGGGGCTGATGCTCACCCTCTAAACTTCTCAGACTAGCTCTGGAAGGCAGACAAGAAGCAGGGGCAGCAGGATGTAGGCTTAGCAGACGATGTCCATGTGGAGAGCTCACCTTCTCAAACGCCATCAAATGCTCCCAAGGACCCCAGAATAAAGTCCAAAAACTAAGTTACATTTCTTGAGCAACTACCTTGTTCCAGGCACTGGACAGGATGTATTAAATGTATTATTGGAAATCCTCAAGCTGCCCCACACAATATCCCACATAATCACCCCACTTCAGGGATGAGGAAATCACGGTTTCACAGTGCTTTAGGCATGTGGCCAAGACCACGCAGTTTGCCAGTGGCAGCACGAGAATCTGTACTCAGGTGTTCCCACGGTCTCCCCACCTCTCCATGTTGCCTTCTCTCCTCCCTGGCCTGGCATTTACGGCCTCTCATCTGATCCCAACCTACCATTCCACTATTAACCACCCTCACTGCAATCAAAGGAAGTCACTTTATCTGAGATTCCACCTTATCATAATTACAATTTCATAGTTTTTTGCAGCCATGCTAGCTAAATCCCTCTCCCCATTAGGAAAGCCCACAGAGCAGAGGCTCTGTTTGTCTTGCTCAGCACTGAATTTCTAGGGCCCAGCACACAGTTAAGTGTTAAACAAATTTTTCTCATTAAAAATTAATCCTTCCAGGTGGAAGACATTTCATCCCTGAATTTCCTTGTGCTTTTTCTATATTTTACCATAATCTTTCCATTTTCTGCTTTCTATCAGAGTTATCAACATACACATTTTAAGTATTTTAACTCCTCTGCTCAAATGATAAGCTCCTCAAAAGCAAGTCTTATGTCTTATCGATCTTTGCATCTCAAACCCCCAAATACAGTGCATCACCTGTAAATCTAAGGACTCAGTGTATGTTAGCCTACTCAGAGTGAGCAGAAGAAAGGTTAATAAGTCCCCCAAGAGGTAAACCACCATGCCAAAACTCACCCAGCACCTGTGATCCAAAGACTTGAAACTGCTCTCAGGTCAGATTCTATTCTTAGCTCCTCCTTGGGATGGAAGAGGGGAGCAGACCTGGGTAGTCATAGGCAAGTTTGAGAGAAGAATTAAAGTAGGCAGGGAATGAAGAGACAGGTTCTAGTCCTTGTTTTGCCACTAGCTTGTTGTGTGGCCTCAGGCAAGTCATAGAGTCCCTCTGGACCTCCACTTCTTCCCCCCTAAATAAGCATGTTGAAATAAATCATTTTATAGGCCCTTCCAGCTCTAACATTCTGTGGTTCTTAGTCACCTTGAGAACCCACACCTGCAAAGCAGGTGGAGAGTCATGGGTGCCTTCCTCAATAAGTGGCAAGAAGAGGGATGAAGGGCACTTAGATTGCACCTTATACTATTCCTCAACCCTCCGAACCTTAGGTAGTGAATATGTGAGTCAGTCCCCATCATTGGAAAGGATGACAACCACGATTTGAATATGGATCTGAAACAAGTAAAAGGGAGAAAGCAGATACTGAAATGGATATTCAATAAATAACTTCCCTCTAGTTAAACCTGAATTTTTTTCCCACATATGTATACTTTCACAGATCCAGTTTAGGAGCATTCAAATTAGCACAACCTGGCCTTAAATACTGTGCAAAACACAGAGTAAGCATTTTGCTTTTATTTATGTCATCAATGGTTTCAATGGGGATGACTCATCCTTCCTCTTTAACACCCTGTTCTAATATGGTTTACTATAAATAAGTGAGAGAGAGAGAAAGAGAGACTCTGAGACTGACTCTGAGCAACTGAGCACTGGGCCTCTCCACAGCCAGGTCACAACAACATCCAGGTCTGACAGTCAATCTCAAGGTGAATCTGAGCTCAACCTGCAGCAGCCAGGTGGAGTTTCCCATTGAGGGGAAAGGCAAACATCACTCCTTCCACTTTCCAGGTGTTCAGGGCAAGTTAGAAAAGGAGACTAATACACACTGAGGATGCACCAGGTGCTGAGCTATGATTTGAACACACAAGCTCCTTTAACCTTCCAGAACCTTCCCATGAGATAGAGGTGGGATTCAAACTCAGGCCACTGTGCCTCCTGTGCCTACTCCCTTAGAGTCTATGTGTCAAAACTCGATCCACTCTTTATGATCCCAAATTTCATCTACTGGTGGTGGTCTAGGTTTTTTTTAACAACAGAAGTGCCTCTCAAGACCCCAAACTCACAGGAAGCCAAACTACAAAAGCAAAAATATTACAGCAATAAGAGGAGTCTGCCCCCAAAACCAGGCAATCAGTAGCAACAACTTCTTGCAGCCACAGCAATTGAAAATCACCAGCCCCTTGGCCTTGTCCACCTCCCACCTAAAAAGTGAGGCCAACATTCACCCCAGGGCTGAGCTGACAAGTCCTCTACAAATTCTTTCCAGAATCTACCTTCAGAGTCAAATGCAGTCACCCAGTGTCATCACTCCATTCACGATATTCACCTGATTTGTCACCAAATTATTTTGACCATTTCGAAGAGCCAAATCTACCCTCCCAAAGGACAAGGCAAACGAATGTGGCGTGGCACAGACTTTGGAAAGGATTCCAAAAGAGCTCCAAAATAATCTGAGGCTGTGATCGCATCACAGGATTAACTGATCACTTATTAGATATGTAAGCTTCTTTCGAATAGCAGTAGCACTTCACAAATGGAGACCTTTACATTCATAATGCACTATTACTCATCTATTATTTTATCTGCTGGCTGTTAGCAATGGGTTAGTACTATTACCAATTTAGTAGTACCCAAAACACAAAATTTCACTGGTTCCTCTCATAGTTTCTCCCCTGGGCCAAAATAACAGGCTTCTGAGGGCCTCGTCCTACGGCTCAACGGTGTCAGTTTACAATGTACCTTCACTATGCTATGTGCTTTACATTTTATCCACCCAACCACCTAAAAGGTGGCCTCCTTTTTTATTCAGAATAAGAAAACAGACGTCAGAAAGGCTAAGTAACTTGTTCAAGGTACACAGTAAACTCCAGAACTTGGGTTTTCATTCAGGATGCCTAACTCTAAAGCCTGTGTTCTTCCCATCACTCCATACACACTGTCCCTAGAAAATACTCCCTTCTCCACCTCACGGAAATTCCTTGTGTTAGGAATTCCCCCCTCCCCAACCCATCCCAACAATTCCTGGGCTGTATCTCACTATCTTCAGCATCTCATGGACTTTGCGCTAGTTGTTTCAACTTCCCGGTAAGTCTGTTTCGGTAGATACCCCTGTTCTAAATAGCACCCTTCATGATCTGCAAACATCACAAGGACATCAAAACAAAGCTATCAGTTCGGTTCCTAGCTTGAGCAGCCAGTCCAAACTCTTTTGTTTGATTCTCAGGCAGCTTATTGACTAGGTGATGGGGTCAGAAGTTTTCTTTTGACCTAGCCTCTTTCGGAATCCAGCAATCTCCTGGAAGAAGCAAAGTCAGTGCAATTGGGAAAAGTCCACCCATTTAAGATTTCAGATTTACAAATTTTTAGTAAGCACCAATTAATTACCAGCCAATAACCTGTGGGAGTGAGAAAAGGTTAAGGAAGAAAAAGATCAGAACTAAAGGAGCAATTACCTACGCCCTTTCCCCTCCTGTATTAACACGAGCATCCGCAACCCACTCAGTGAAAAGTTCTCAGAGACTGCATGTCCACATGAAGGAGAAAAGTAGGTGAGAGCAGGAAGCTGATAAGCTGTGCGATAAATGCAGCTGCTGTGTTTTACAAGATACCTGTTTTCTTCCATCAGGTGCTTTCACACATCCCCACCCTGATCTGAAAGAGGATGCTGTCTCCCCACCTGGCCCCTCCTTCTTAACATACCACCCCTCACCCTGACCCCAACAGTTTATCTTTGCATATTGGAAAACTAGCATTTATCAAGTAATCTACTCCTCATAGATTGTTAAACAGACCACAGGGGTTATCAGTGGAGTTGATACAGGAAGATAAACAACAACCTCTTATGCAAATAGCACTAAGGACGTGGGACTGGCCACAGTACAAAACTGGAATTTCGGAGAACATGAATCTTAACACTTTTCCTCAGTTTCAACTCTGAGGAACCTGGAGAAGATTCTAAGAGTGGATGTTCCTCTCCCTCTCTTGCAGGGAGGGGAAAGTATGTGTCTGTAGGTACGACCATCTTTGCAAAGAAGAGTGGTGGCTTCATGTCTAATACAATGCCTTTTCTATGACCATCAGCTTCTCTTCTTTGCAACAGCCATTTCATTTTTCTGAGCATTCAGAACCACTGGAATGCACTTTGTTCAGAAAGGGGAGAAGGTATTCTCCAAACTGGGAGAAAGGTCAGATGGCAGGAGGGAAAAAAATCCATAGAAAACCAGGAGTTCTGGGTTCCAAGACACAATCCACATAACCAGATGATTCCTGCTCCTGGGCTCTGGAGATCTGCTTTGGCTCGGAAAGAAGCGGGTCCAGGTGGCATCTTTTCAAACCCTTCTCATTATTTTAAAGGCAAACACATCAAGAAGCAAGAGGTGAGTGGCTCCAAGTGACAAAAGAATTGCACCCAGAGCGACAGAGCAAGCTGCTTCTCACACCAGGCTGCAGGCTGGGGAGGGGGAAAATGGGAGAATGACAGAATCCAGGGCTGGCCAGAATGAAAGACTGAATGGAACAGGCTAATTTACACAGGAAGTAAGCACTTACCAGACCCTTCATCTCAACACACAAAACCCTGGGCCATATCTGGAAGCAATTACATCCAGTTAACATGATCTGCTCACCACTAAAATTAACTGCAAACAAATATTTTTCACTTTTGCAACAGGGGATGCCAAGGTTTGGCCTCTCCTTCCCCTCCCCCCTCCCCGCCCACTACCACCCTCCCTGCCCCATTGAATCAACTACCGGGACTATTTAGCAACTACTCAGCTCAAAAAACAAAAACCACTCTAGTAGCTGTCAGGACACAAAAAGTAAAAGAGTGGATAATTATGAAGGGGAGTAAGGTGGGAGGGGAGGGAGGTGGCAGTGAAAACCACCGTGATGGAAACTGAGGAAAAGAGCCGGGCACGTGGGCTGTAATCGGGTCTGCAGCACTCACAAGTCCAGCCCTGGTTTTCCACACTCAACTTCAAGGAAAGAAAAATGTTTTTAGAGTCACTCAATTTAGCAGCCGCTTCACATTGTTTTTAGGTACCATCTTTATCCCTTCTGCCGAGGGGATGGGGGTGGAGGTATGTAGGGAGGTAGACTCACAAATGTTAGCGGATCCTTAATTTAGCAGAGCATTTAGGGGACAACTGTCACGATTTCGCTTTTGCATTGAACATTTTCAATCCCAATTCTACCAAACGCCTTTGGAGCAGCTTTCACCTGCTGGAGGAGGGACAAGAGCTGCTATTTAATTGAGACATGCAGTTTTTCACGTGGAGGATGAAGAAAGGGTTGAGAGGAGGTGAGAACTTGCCTCCCTCGAGTGTGTGTACCCCGAAATGGGCAGTGTCCCATTTTCTGAAACTCCAGGTCCAGCTGCCTCGACTCACTGTCCTTTCTCTTTGCACCCAATCCAGCAATCAGATAAGAAGTTATTTTTATTTTTCCTTGCACTACTGTCAATGATGCCACGAACATGGGAGACAGACGAACAGATTTGTTTTAAAGTTCCTGAAGGAGGTGTCATCTCCAACCTGGTCCCCCAGAGGCCCATCTTTTCTGGGCGACACTCAGCAGGCTGCGCCTGCAAGTGCAGTTCACTCCTTTGTCACCAGGGGCCTTTAAAACGGCAGCGGCGGCAACAACAGCAACAGCAAAAGTAACGCATCCATTTGCCAGACAACTCACAAACATCTCTCCTCACGAAAGTCAGGCAAAAGTTTCCCTCAAGAATAAGGTCAACACTGCTGTTCTCTGCAAAAAGCACATTTAAAAACGTTACTCGCAGACAAATAAGTAAATAAATAAATCGCAGGCAAAATAAATAAATAAATAAACAACTTAAGTAGTGTTTCTTGAACAACTCTAAGGCTACGATGAGGAAAAAAATGTTTCCTTCTGTTATACAGAAAAGTGCTACACCAATCTTTTCAATTTTTAAACAAGTTTACAGTGAGCAAAAAAAGAAATACGTATATCCTTTCAAACATTATAACCTGAGATTATAGAGCACACTTGACCCTGACTGGGCTATACGTTCCATATGCATCATTCTATAAACAATATCATGAAAACACTATGAAGTCTAGGTTGCCAACTTCCTCTCACAGATGAGGAAGCAGGTGTTTAGGTATCTTGACACAGCAACAGAACTTCCAAGAGGCAGAGGATGAATACAAATCCAGGTTCAACTGCGGATGTAATGCTTCCCACCATTCTGTAACTAATAACTTCAGAAAAAACTGACTCTGCAGTAATGCTAAAGCAGCAAATAGTCATCCCCTGAAATCCCCTCTCTGAGAGACAGCCCGTTAGCGTGTGCAGGTCTCTCTTCGCCCCCCAGACTCCACGCACACACCTAGGCACACACACTCAGCCCTGTCAACACACAGCCATCCAGGCATGGAAACGGTTAAGTTGCCCTCACTGAATAAATCAAAAGTTCAAGGCTGCAACATACCACAGTGATTCCCTCTTTACATATGACGAGAACCAGAGAGGGGCTGAAATCCCAAGCATCCTGAGCTGGGTCTCCCCGGCCTGCACAGGTTATGCCGCCAGGGTCAGGGCCGCGGACCTTTAGCAGCAACATTCATTTCCTGAACAGGACAAGTTCTCCTGACCATAAAGCTAATAGGAACTTCCTCGCACGGCGAGCTCCGGCTGACAGGGCTACTTGTCACTGGCCACGCAGGAGGAGAGCGCTGGTTCCCATTAGTGGGTTATGATGCCAGGTGCTACTAATAAGGTACATCGGCAAGAAACAAGAGCCTGCTAAGTTGTCTCTCCAACTCTGGAAGTAATCAGGCCTGGGCTTCAGGGCTGAGGAGGGGCTTTACTTAAAGGTGGGGAGGGGGCAGTTTAGCCACAGCAGACCCCAGCAGCATCTAACCTGCCGAATGGCTTAAATCAATACATTTCAAACACTCCCTCTGAATTTCCCCCCAGCTACCATAAGAGACTCCCCCAAATTAACACTAATAATGTTTCCCCCAGCACTCCAGACCTGATGGATCACCGAGGGCCATTATGGTCGGCCACATCTGCTTCTCACTATGGCAAGGAGAATTGTGCCAACAGGCCTAATGGCATTAAGATCACAACGCTCAGCTAATCCACTTAGAGACCAACGCCAGGTGAGGGTGGCGGGGGCTCGGCGAAGGACTCCCTTGTCAGGCTGGGGTCACAAGAGAAGTGGGCAGCAGGAAGGCAGCCTCACATGTGTGTCTCTGCTGTATGCTTTATGTTACATGGTACCACATTTGATCCGTTTAAAATCACATTGAGCGGTAAAGAGAAACACTGCTTCACAGAAGAGGAGCCTGGCGTTCAGGCTCCTGAGCGTCATTTGCCCAAACTCACAATGGAGTGTGCGCGTTCAAAGCCAAGCATCTCTAACTACTTACCCTGTCTCCCACAAAGACAATGGCCTGGTGGTGCATTGTCTTCCTCTTGGCATGCCTGTTGGTGGTGGTTCGTTTGTGTATATGTGTCCTTACTTATTATTTTGGGGAGATCTAAATGGCCCTAAAGTAAGGAGAACTCTAAAAGCCACTTTCGACTGGCCCACAAATTCTCCTCTTCATCAAAATTTTGGCAACTAAGTTTTCTAATAACTGCCAGTAATGTTCCACTGTTTTGGAAAGTTCTTTCTCTAATCTAACTTGAATTCTTCCTACTACAAAGCTGAAAACAATCTGTTTCTGCTGAAGAAAATCATGCCTTGAGGACGGTCGAAAGTAGGCTAGGAATTTAGAATGAAGTGGGTTTTTGCAAGTTTTTACCAGAAGTTTCCATGCTGACAATAAAGTATACCGAATCCTCTCCTTGCGGCAGCTGCACAGATAAGCCTCACATAGGCAAAACCCAACCCCAACCATAGTTCTTCCAGAATAAGCCAGCATAATAAGTACACCGGGGCTTTTCAGGGGAAACAGTAGAAAAGGAAATTTCTGATTAGGCTGGCATGAAATTAACATCATGGAATTTTTATTTTTCTAAGTAGGTTTCTTTTTCTCTCCCTCTTTGTTTTTTCTTTTTGTTTTGTTTTTTAGTCAGCACAAAAGGCCTCTCTCGCTAAAAGCTGGTCAGTAAGAGATGATGTAGCAGATGTAGTACCCCTTAGATCTGTGTGGCCCCAACCCCCAAAGACCCGAATCCTCTGCAGTAAGTAGCATTCTCACTACTTTCCTCTTCTCTAGCCACTAGAGGAAACGAGGAGGACAGAGGTCGCCAAGCGACCAGCCCCTGGTCACTATAAGGAGCACAGAGCTGGTCCTTCCTGCATTCCCCCTTCCCTTCTGATTCCATCAGGGGCCGAAAGTCCAATACGGAAAGAACAGTGAACACGGAGCCAGAAGACCTGGGCACAAACCCTGGCGCTACCCTTTACTATCTTTACCACGGACAAGTCCATTAACCTCTGGTGCTTCCTTTGCCCACCAGAGAATTCAAAACTAACATCTACCTTATAGGGTGGCTAGAGGGTTTGGAAAGATTTGGACAGTGGATGCACTGAGCATGCAACCTGACATGTATCAAGTACTTAAAAAGGCACTTGCTGAATCTACTCTTAGAAGCCCCCTGCACTGGGGACAGGAAAGGGAAGGAGCTCCGGAATGCCCAACATCCACAAGCCCAGACTTCCCTCCAGAGGGGTGCGGTGCTCCTCATCTCTGCCTCGACCACAGTGACGTGTTCACCTGGCCACATGCATGGCCAATGGGACACTGCCTCGGTGAGCTGCTTGGGCATTTGGAACTGGTGATGGTGGAGTGCTGCCCAGCTAAATTTAAATGAGAACTGGAATGACTCATCAGACCTCAGGTCAATGGGACAAGGAGTACCCTGGCTACCAAAGTACAAGAGATCAGCTTGTCAGGGAAAATGCGGGGGCTCACTGTGCATCTGGCCCAAACACACAGTGCCCAAAGCTGTAGTTTTTATGGTGCCCTATGAACTTACCTACACCTCTGGATCTGGACTAACACAAACACATTTTTTAACCTGCACTGCCAGTGTACCCTGCTTTGCAACAATGGCAATAAAATCACAATAGCAAACACATACAGAGTACTTGGTTTGTGCCATCGTTCCTTGCACTTGACAAATACTTACTGATTAATTCTTGTAACAAACCCAATAAGTAGGTACTGTTTTTTATTTGTTTGTTTGTTTTCCCATTTTACAAACAAGCAAGCAGGCACAGAGAGGTTAAGTAACATAACCGCAGTCATACAGCTGGCAAATAGTGAAATTGGGATTCTGAGCCAGATAGTCTCATTTGGTCAAAATATACATTTACTATGTGTAAGACATGGGGTCAGAGGTGGAATGGTGGGAATGCCACGGTAAATTTTTCTTTCTACCAAAATAATTACCATTGAGTCAGGGCTTTCACCTAACACTACCAACACAGAATTTGACTTAGAAAACCTTTCATTATCATGGAAAACTCAGGAACCCTCCACTGGACAAACTGAGGCATGCTTGTACTTTTTCAGCAAGACTCAAGTCTTAAGTCTCGCACTCAGGATTTCAGTTGGACTTGTTTAAAGTCATTAATTAAAAAATTAAAGGGACTGGAAATGTTTTTCTCCTGAATTCACAAGAAATCAGAGTTGTGAAAGGAGTTTGATTTTAACAGTTTAAGATAATCACTATTTTAAAGATTCATAAACAGTGTTCCTAGAGTAAGCAGGAGGAAAAAGTGTTGCTGAACTAAAGCTTTCTTCCCTTCTCCCTCCCGTAATTAGCAGCACCATCCAAGAGTGACAGCAAATCAAAATGGAATTTCTCATGGAGATGAAAGAGCATGCAACTTTCCTCCACCGGAAATAAATCATCTTCAAAATTTCCAACAGTTCAGCCTAGATCCCATATGACTCAGTAACTCTAAGAAGGTTAAAGCATTTAAAAACGAAGTCAGAGCAGACAGAATCAAATCTAACTGACCCCCTATTTTAGCTGGCTGACTGCCAATCCAGATTCCAAAACAGAGCAAAATTCACTTAACCAAAAGGACTTCATAAAGATATAAGTGGGCGCACAAGCGGTAAAATAACGTTTTAAAGAGCTTAACAATCCATGAACAGCTTGTCCAAATGCCTAAGTTTACAAATAAAAGAAATTAAAGCTCAGGATTTAGCAATCAAAAAAAGAGATTGATAATGGTGACAGAGCTAGAAAATGTCCCAGCCTCTGTGACAGCTAGGCACAACACCACAAAGCCTTCTGCCATTTTCCTATCTCCACAACCAATGCCCTCTCCAAAAGACGAGATTTCCAGGAGCCCAGGAGGTTATAAACTTAAGTCATTCATCACCCCCCAAAGGATACTTCCTGGAAATAGAAATGAATTCAGAAAGGATTTGGGCAAATCTGTGAATGACAGAGCAGCCATAAATAGCTACGAAGAGAAGCCGGGCACCACCTGACCTTTCAGGATTGACGTTAAGGAAGATAGCTGTAGTCTCCAATGGTGGTATCTCAGGGATGGGTTTGGCAACCAAGACTAGGTCAGATGGATCTGACCCAGAACAGCAATGGCTATGTTCTTATATGGCCTGGCGCGGAGCACCCAGGGCTGTAAATTAGAAGACGAGCTGAGCTCCTGGTTCTATCCATTTATAGCTATGTGACCTTGGGAGAGTCACTCACTGGCGCCAAAGCTCATTTTCCTCATCTGTAAATTAAGGATGATGATAATAGTCCACAATCCATTATCCAAAACCCTAGGGTGCTTCAGAAATCTGAATTGTTCAGATTTTAGAAAGGTACTATGGGGCTAATAGTGTTTGCCCAGTCCCAAGGAATCTATGGAAGCACTCTATAATCAAATACATTAATATTTTTGCAGCAAAACATATGAATATTCAAAATAGACAGGATAAATATAGCCTCACATCAGTTCAGATCAGGTTTTGCCACTAAATTAATTTGCTACAAACTTATGCAAAACCTTTTAGTTTTCAGAGCTTTTCAGACTTCATAACCACAGACATAGAATGATGGACCCATACCCCCTTAGGGGAGGCCATGTGGTTAAGAGAAATAAAGTCATTAAAGATGTTTTGCAAAGAAGAAAGCTCTACGACTGGTAAAAGGCACTGTTGTTATTATTACCGTTGCTATCATTATTCAACAGCGTACTCTTTTCCAAGGAGAACTTGGTTTAACCTCAGAGATCCCTAAAGCTGGCAGAATGATGAAAGAAAACCAAGTATTCAGGACAACTTCCAAACTCCCAGAAGTAGCCAAAACCAAGGTCAATGGCTGTGGCCCTCTACATGGTCAAGCACTGAAAACGGAGCAACTGAGCACCTAAGAGAGACCAAGGCAAAGGACCAGGCAGAACTCTGTGACTTCTCAGCTACATGGCTCACACATTCTAGAGTCGGCCCCACGAAGCCTGTGAAAACGGCTGAATACATGGGTCTGGAGGACTGGCTGAGATCACTCCTTGTGGTTCCTGAGCATCCCTTCAAGAACCAACCAAGAATTCCTACTTCATGTCTGCAGGGCATACACTATAAGTGGTATAAAGCCTTGTCTGTAGAATAGAAGATTCAGGGCCTCCTAGGAAAATCAGACCCTATTCTAATCCCACAGCACTGAACTCAGAAACATTTTAAGAGCAGACTATATGAGCCCGGAGAGACTGAGGGCTATAAATGAAGACTGTGCTCATACTTAAGTCAACCATATGATTCCCTGTAATCTCATCACACATGTATGTAACTCTGAGAATGAGAAGGTGCAACTGCCCACTTGAGCAGGTCCCTATATTAGACACAGACAAGCCTACATGCAGAACTGCCCAACCCTTTCAAAGAGAGAAAAAGAAGAGAGACTAAACCTAGAGAAGGAGAGTGCAATCTTCATAAGCTTAATGTGACCCCCTCTTCTTCGGACATTATCCTCTACCATGTGGGCCTATTCGGGGAGGCAGGCCCATCTGCTTGGAGAATGCTGCTGGTTTATTAGGTCTTCTGACTGTTCTGACCTCCTTCTGGATCCTTTAGGTAAGTAAGCCCCATTCGATTTACCCAAGTAGTGTCTTTGTCTGGTCTTTATGTCAATCTACAACTGACATAACTTTTACATCTTGCCATGTACCGCAGGGACCGCAGCTTCTCTGAGTTTCATTCCAACCATCTGTCATGCCAACAGGCTCTTCTCTCACCGGCTTGGGACCAAGTTGTGAGGAAACCTACTGATGGGTTTCCATAACAAACACCCCTTCCTGCATTACTTCCTAGCACTCTCCGCTTCCTTCCTCTCCATGCCCTCCTACTCCCCACCAAGAGGAAAAGCAGCAATAATTGCAAGGTACTTAAACTTTACCAACACTGTAGCCTATGGGCTTAAAAGTAAAATAAAACCTGTAGCCTGCTATTTCACCATGTTCATCACTGTTACATTACAGCCAATTCCACAGTTTCCTTACATCAAAATCTCCCACTCTGATTGTTTTATCTCGTCTTACTGTTTTTATTGGTAGTAGAGATGTGGAGAAAGGACCAGAGACCGGTAGAAAACAGGGAAATAGCACCTTAATCAAGGACCTTTGAGGGAGAGGGAAAGGGAGAGAGGAGAGGCCTTCCAGAAAGTGCATCTGATCAGGAGCCAAGGGGCTGCCAGTCAGAGCAAGGACGGCCACACACAAGAACATTTTGTCCCCTCCTTAATTTCTTTAGACCCCCACAGCTTTCCACCCAAGGCACTATCTCAGGCTCTCATTTCTTGGGCTGCAGCAGCTTACTTTCTACCCTCAGTCAAAATCACATTCTCCACGTCAGCAGCCCACAGCGTGACACAGGATTCCAGGACCAGTGCCTCACCATCACAAGTCCACAAGGGCAGGGACATTCTCAGCACCACCCCACAGCCAACACAGACCCAGGGGAGGTCAGTGCTGTGGACACTACACGCTAGAACTGGGAGCCAATGGGAGTTATCTAGAGATAAGACCCAAACAAAATGGGCGACAGAAGAGCCGGTTCTTCACCTGCAGTTACTATGTGCCAGTCACAGCTCTAGGGTTTCTAGATATTACTTCATTAATTCTGTACCACCTGTTACAGACCATCTCCATTTTAAAAAACGTAAAACGAGGCTCAGAAAGGCTACATAACAATCCCAAGCTTTAGTTTCACCTCCTCTGCTCTGTGAAGTATAACAGAGCAGGCCCTCTGCTCCTCTCCAGAGGTCCAAAGGGAGAATGAGAATTTGGAACTCCTGGAAGAGTGATATCTTTTGTAGCCTTCTCAGGTAAAAAAAAAAAGGCAACCAGAACCTAAGGAGAGCCAGAAAAAAATTTTTCTTTCCACTACGGCCCGCTTTTCACAGTACATAACTGAAATAATTTACATCCAGAGATGATAAACCTATCTGGTCAAGTTTGGGGAGGGGGTTTCCTCTTTAGGAAAGTTTGAGCAGCAAAAAACAAACACAACCTTGGTCTATTTCTGAGCCGTGCAATCATCAAGAAGACACACCTTAGTGGTGGTTATTTTTCACACCCATCGGAAAAAAAGCCGGCTACATTTAGCTCAGCAGCACTTTCCACAAGGTAAGTCTCAGAGCCACTGATTAAGCAGTGTCAGGCAGGTTCCAGCTTGGCTTGGGTAATCAGACCAACCTCCAGATGCCTCTCCCCCGCCGCCCCACACCTTCTAACTCACATCCCCTCCTGGACTGAATAAGAAACAGAGAAATCAGGTAGACTGAGAAGGGTGCAAATGGGAAGAATTCTGCAAATTAGCCAAAGAGCAGACAAGAGGGTGTGCAGGGAAATGTTATCACAGTGACAACAGAAACTGAATTTCCTGACGCCATTCACCTGACCCAGGACTAGAGGGTAGAATGATGGGCATACTGTTATGATAGATACAGGTGAACACCAAACACTCTGTTGATTCCCTCCATGTTGATTCCACTTCTCACAAGCAATTTTCAAAATCCTCTGTTCTACAGGCATGATCCTCTTCAGGACTTAATGACTCCAAGAGGCAGCAAAGTGCAAGAGAGTTAAGACCTGAATTTGAATCTACCTCTGCCTCATACTCTTTCTGTGACCCTGGAAAAAGGTCTCAGTATCTACTCATGTAAAAGAACATCACCTACCTAGGAGGGTTGTTCTAACAAAAAATGTGACTCCATGTAAAGCACTTAGTATTGAACCAGGCATGTCATAAGAGCTCAGTGGATAGTTATTTCACAGAGAAGGAAACAGAAGCCAGAGGAAAGCCAATGCTGGCCCAAAGTGGCATTTAACTCAACATGAGCAGAGGTGGGATAAGAAAAGGCTCTGCAGGCTGCAAAACCAAGACTCTCGTATCTATCCTTCCTCCTTGAATTTAAATCAACTCCTTCTAAATGTGTTTACAGGAACAGAGACTGAGAAGAGAAAGAGGAAACCACGTTCCCGGTGATGGATGTTCACCAGGAAAGATGTTTGGAACCTGCAGCTGCCCTTGTGGCCTAAGCAGCATCTGGTGCCTCCCATCCTCCTGAGCTGCAGACGGCCTGCCTTGGCAGAAACCATTGATGGAAAAGGAACCCAGGTACCTGAAACCTGGCAACACAGCCAGATTCAGGCTATGGGAGACCTTCATCCTTAATTCCACTTCCTCTTCTCCCTCCCTCTACTTTGTCAGGAAAAAGATAACAGACTCAAAAGCAGAAAGAGGAAAGAGCCTAGTAAAAGGAGCTGGACTCATGAGTTCTCCAATGCTTAGGAAAGGCCCTAGGCCCCCTCGCCGCACTTGAAAAGCGTGCTCTTGGCTTTAGGACTCAAAAAGAAATGATTTTTACAAACAACAGGGAGAACAGAGGAGGCAGGAGCCATGACTCAGGAACAGCTGGGTATGAAGGCAGGGTGTCGAAGTCTGGGGTTGGGGTATCAGGTGAGACTAGCAAGGGGCCTACCTGTGCTGCTCCACAGCCTCATTGTCAGGAAGTTCCACCCCACACACGCTGCACTGCTCCCCGATGGTCCGGCTCTCCGACTTCATGCCCACGGCCAGCTCACCCAGCTTGTTGAACAGCTCCCTCTGGATGAAGCCCTGTGGCAGGAGACCCCCATAGGTGCTGAAATCCATGGAGACGGCCAGTGTGGGCTGCACGTGGAGGCCAGAGGACACTGAAGAGGGCATGCTCAGCACAGCCTCAGCCTTGTGGTTGGGCAACACGGAGTAGATGCCTAGATGTTTCTCGGCCGTGGGTGCCGGGTGCTCCGGTCGGACTGGGGGGACCTGGCCAGCCTCAGCGGGGGGTGGCAACTGCTCAGCACTCTCCTCCCGCCCGTAGTGCAGCTCCCTAGCACTGGTGATGACGCTGCTCCGAGTCGGGGTCCCTGGCCCCTCTTTGCCCCTTTCCTCAACCTTGTCCCCAATCCCGCCTGAGATGCTAGACTCAGCTGCCACAGGGCTGTCCTGGCCAGGAACCTCATCCACCTGCATCATCTCTGTCTTTACCTCAGCCACCCCCGGGTGCCGCCCACCCCCAACCAGAGTCGGTTCCTCAGGCCCTGCAGGTGGCTGAAGAGTTCCCTGCAGGAGAGACTGCCCTATGGTCATCAAACTGTCCACTGCAGCTTTGGTGGGACTCATGGCTGAAAGACCAAATGAGGTGGAGACTGACGGGCTCTGGTCCACCATGGGCCCAGGGAGGCTCTGTGCAGCCACACTGGCATACCCACTTTCCTCGCTGGAATGCTTTGAGATGAAGATGTTCTTGAGGTACCGAGCCTTTCGGTCCTCTTCCTCCTCGGCCCCGCCATCTGCCATGGTGGCCTCC
This sequence comes from Rousettus aegyptiacus, assembly GCF_014176215.1. Taxonomy (NCBI): domain Eukaryota; kingdom Metazoa; phylum Chordata; class Mammalia; order Chiroptera; family Pteropodidae; genus Rousettus; species Rousettus aegyptiacus. The sequence continues at coordinate 44,038,349 of NW_023416308.1, forward strand.
GTGTCATTGTCATCTGTGGCCTGGATGGTCTCCAGGATCTTCAGGCACTGTTCCTCCAGGTACTCAATCTCCAAGATCTCAGCTGCATACAGCAGATCATCCAGGTCCTCTGCCTTGGCTTGCAATGTGGCTGTGTATGCATATTCCAGAATCTGCTGGAAGGTCTTTGGCGAGAGGAAGTCCAGAGTGTAGTGCTGGCTGTTGCGGTGGAAGAGGATCTCAAACATCTTGCTGGTGCAGGCCAGCACAGTCCGGTGGGCGTGGAACTCCTGGCTGTCCACCATGATGACCACATCACACAGTGTCCCAGCCAGCCGCATCTGGTTGGCCTTGCACAGGAGCCCTGTGGGGTGGCTGGGGTTCTGCAGCTGGATCATGCCCATCTTCGTCAGATCCATGGTGCTCTCCGCGGCTTAGGCATGAGGCTCTCTTTCCTTCCTGGCTCTGCGTGGTGGGGCAGGGTGCGTTTCCTGGGCCAACAGAGAAGGCTAGAGGGAAGAAAGGGTGAAGAGGCAAAAGAGATGAGAGAACAAAAGGTAGGTTAGTCAGTGTCTCTAAAAGTAAGAATTCAAAAAATACTATATAGCCTACCTCTCTCAGTCAGCCAGTAAGAGAGTCCTGGAGATTTTAATGGAGCGAGGATTTTAATAGAAATCTAGGGGTCTGCCTTTATAAACCCACAGATGAGAGCTAAGAGAAGTTTCTGCCATAGCATATGCCTAATTCACCGCCCTATGACATCTGTTATATGACGCAAAATGACAATGACAGTGGAGTATTCTGAGTCCTGGGCTTTCTTTGAGTCTGAGAGTAGGGGGCATCATGTGCAAGGCCAGCATTTGTTACAGGAGGTTCCTAGCATTTACTGGCAATCAGTAAATGAAACTCTTCTTTTAATCAATTTAAGGACTCAATTTCACTCTCAACCTCCTATGGAGCAAACCTCATCTTCAAAACAAAGTTTTCCTAAACCCTGCTACACTACAGTAGCCCCAAGAGCAAAGTCAAGCCCAGCTAAGGAAATCTATGAGCAAGGGCTTGCCTCTTCCATGCCCATCCTCTCACCATCAGCCTCTGTTTTTCTACTCTTCTCAGGGCTGCAAAGGACTGACAGACCCATACCCTGACGCCCTTTTTAGGCACTAACAGGAACACACAACCATAACCCACACACTAGCTTGGGTTACTTCCATACACAGGTACCTCAAAACTACTGTATACGTAATCCACAATCTGGACTGTATGCATGCATGTGCATACACATCAGGCAGAGAGTTAACCCATGTGCACACGCTTATATAAGATGCCATACTACTCCCTGCTCACAAGTGCCCAGTGGATAGAAAAGAAAAAAAAAAGAAAATCTATAAAACGTGGGATAGATCATGGAGGACCTGAGAGAGATCATAAGAAATATGCACTCTTAGACCCAGAAGTGTACATGCTGTGTACATGAACTCCAACTGTGTAGCCCAGGCTCCCAGGAGTGGGCAAGTCCAGAAGCAGCAATTGATGCTGGACACAGCTTGGAGGTGCTAGAAGCAATACTGGCACCAGTACCTATGGTGTGAGTTACAATCAGTATGAAGGGAAGATAGGGCTGGGAGACAAAGGCCTCTCCCAGATTGCTGTTCAGGATCAATAACAGGGCTCTAGGACTCCCGAATGTCTTAAAAAGCGCTAGAAAGACCTCACAGGCCCAGGTCCCTCCTGGCCTCTGCCTTGCTGCGGCCAATAGTGAAACGAACTGCGAGCAAAGCTGAGTAAGGGTTCTCCCTCACTCTTCCAACACTACTTGCCTCTGCCCCAGAAGGAGCCTTACTGGTTCCAGAGTCAAAAATCTCACGCATTAAGGGTTAAAAGAACAGCTAGTCAATACACTGTTGCTGCCCACCCTGGGGTGGGGACTGAGGTCAACAAGGGAGAGATGGCCATTCATGCTCCCCTCGCCACTATGCGCTTTCCCGCAGACTTCGGGGTTTCAGAGAACTACGAGGGAGCAACAGAAAGAATGGAAGCTGGGCTACCCGAACTCCTTCCTAAAAGCAAGCCCCTTGGGTCCTGCGGGAAATCCTGGTGCCCCCGGTCAGCCGTGCCCCCGACTCGTGGGGACTTGCCTCTTAGCTCCGGCGATCGGACCGGCGCTGGCTGCAGCGCCCAGCCGCCGCGGGGGAGAGCCGGCGCTAGCCCGCTCGAGCTCCGGGAATCGATCGCGCTCTAACACACCCCTAGTTCCCAGCCAGCCCCACGGAGACTTGAAGACGTCTTTGGCAAACTTGAGGAAGCAACTTTTCCCCGGGAGCCAGACGGCAGAAGGAAAGGGAGCCGGTCTAAGGAAGAGTAAAAGTGAAAGAGACCCGGACGAAAAGCGAGGGTACGGGCGGGCTGGACGCCTGGACAAGAGCGTTGAGGAGGCGGACCCACCCCGCAGCGAAGGGGAAGCACAAAAGCCGGTCCGAGAGTTGTGGGAGGAAAGGCGAGAGTTGTGAGAGGAAAGGCGAGAAGGGATGGGCCGGCCCTCCCTCTCCGACCCAGGGCCGTGACCCCGGGAGCGACCCGCGGGGTCCCAGGCCGCGGGCGGGCGCCGCCAGCAGCCGACGAGCCCGGCCCAGGCACCGTGCGCGCGTCCCGGGGAGCGGACGAGTGAGTCTTGACCGAGCGCGTCTGCACGTTCCAGCAGGTCCGCGGGCCGGCGAAGCCGTGCGCATTTCCAGCGCGTGCGGGAGTGTTCCAGCCGCTGTGCTAGCGAGCTGCCGGCGCGCCGGGGTGGGAAAGGCACCCCGAACGCATCAGGTGCAAAGCAGGGGCACCCACCGAGTGCGGCCAGGAGCGCACAGCGAGCTCCCGCGCCACAGCCAGCTCCTCCGAGAGCCGGAAAGGGCCCGGAGCCCTGGAGACCCTCCGAGGCTCCGCTACGGCCGCCCCTCCCCCCTAAAAAAGGGGGATCAAGTCCGATCAAAAAAAAAAAAAAAAGAGCCCACCACGTTTTTTCAAAGAAAAACAAAACCCAAGCGAGTCCCAGTCCTGCTCCCTTCTGCCCCCAGATCCACTCCTCGGATCCTCAGATTCTACCTTCCCAGCTGGCCGGAGAATAAACACGCAAACCACAACCTTGTCTCGCGCCCGCGCACCGGACCGCATACATATGAGCACCCACTGGCTCCCGGCGGTACAAAGCCCAACCCTAGGCTCGCGCCCTCAGCCCCGCACACTGCTCTGCCCCCACCTCTCACCCCGACAGTGCCCTGGAGCGGAAGGGTTGAGGTGGCAGCTGCGCCCAGGCTGACAGTCGGGGCTCCCCCTTCTAGCCGACCCCCAACCCGCGGTGGCTACGGCTGCACCAGCAGGCAGGGAACACACCGAATAAAATCAGGCACAAGCCCAGCGGCCGAGTGGCCGAAGCGAGCGCGCCCCCCAGACCTCTCTAGCCTTAGGGCGCTCCGCCGCGCGGATCCCGCTGGGCGGTGCGCCCCTCCCCGGTCCCCCACTCACCGCCGCCAAGCCAGGAGCTGTGGGGTGGGTGTGCGTGCCTCTTGGGGGGTGTGTGCCTGTGTCGGGAGGGGTGTTGCTGGGGAACTGTTGCTCTCGGTATCAAGGCGGCAGCGGCGGCATCGCCCGGCAGTTCGCAGTACCCGCTCTCATCGCCCTCAACTCCTCTCTGCTGCGAGGTTAGCAAATCACCACCAGCTTCGGCGCCTCCGCCGCGTCCCACGTCAACGCCGAGCCCCCTCCCCTGCGAGGCCCCGGCGCCTCTCCATCTTTAGTGCTGGCGGCCGAGCCAGGCTCCCTGCCCACAGCTGCCCCCCCTTCCCTCCCCCCTCCCGCGCCGTCCCTAGGCTCAGCCCGCCCACAACGCCCCCCCCCCCTCGCCCGCACCGGCCGAGCCCGCGCGCGCTCCCCGCCCCACCCCTTCTCTCCCCTCCCCTCCCTCCCTTGACTCCCTACCCATCCCTTCCCTTCCCCGCGCGCCGCGCTCCGGGCTTTGCCTGACATCTAGCTGCTGCTGGGGCGCCGGCGGCCGCTGCTCACTGGCCAAGCGGAGAGGAAAGAAGGAACTGGTGGAGAGGAGTGCCAGGGACTTTGAACCCATAGTGGAGGCAGTGGAGCTGAGGTGCGGGGAGCAGCCCCCACCTTCAACCCCCAGGTTTTTTATTTCTACTGCACATGGGTTTTGTTTCTCCAGCTCCAGGCGCAGAGTTTTGTCCCCCACTCCAATGTTTGCCCCTACTCAGTGCATGTCACCTCGCCTTTCACTTCTGCTATGGGCCCGGGGTTGCATCCCCTGTACCCCGACGTCAGTTTTAGAAGGTCGCTTTCCCAGCCCAAGCGCAGGCCTTCTGTGCCTCCCAGCTGCGGTGTGCCTCCGAGCGATGAGCCGCCGGATTGCGAGAAGTCTCCAGGCGCAGAGAAAGCAGGCTATGTTGAACCAGGATCCTCGGTGATTTGTCGTTGGACGTGGACGCCCCCATTTTAGCTGTCGCGATCCTTGGGGGCCTGAGAGAAACTTTTCTCGCTCTCAGTCTTGAGCATGCCCTCGGCTTTGCCCCTCATGGAACCTGGCTGGAAACAGTTCCCGAGAACTTCGCCCTGCTCAGCGCAGTCTTCAGGGGTGGGTGAAAGCTTGAAGGCCCGCCAAAACGCCTCCCCCTCTCAGCTGGCCTCTCCCCTTTAGAGAGTAGAGTTGAAATCACTAACCAAGGGGTAGAGCAACCAGAAGAAATCTGCCGGTCCTCTAGCAGCGGAAAGTCCCCTTGGAGAATCGTCCCCCTTCCCTTCCCTGGATCTTAGCGTAGGGGGCAAGAGGTGGCAAGCGCTTTTCCGTGTGCAGGCCAATAATGGTGTATTACTAAAGTTCAGGAGCGTGGGTATGGGGATGAGAGTGAGGGTGGGAGTGGAGGGCGCCATCCCTGGATCTCAGGGCAGTCAGCCTCCGAGGTCACGCAGTCTTAGCAACGCAGGGCTTCAGTCACGGAATCCGGCGGCGTCTCCACATTCTGTCCGTGCGGGTGGGTCAAACCTCTTCCGGAATATTCACATCCCCATGCGAGCCTCTGGCACTGCCCCCAGACGAAGAATCAGGCCCCAGGAACTGTAGGGTCATGGAAACGCAAAAGCCCACTACAGGCGAAAATCTGCTTCCCGTCACAAAAGGCTAGACGGCGGAGTTGACAAATCAGAACTTGTCTGGGTTCACAAGAGGGGTTAATGGGGTAGTCTCAAGGACGAGCATTCCATCCCAGCAAGCATCGCTCTTGTCTCCTTACTCCCAGAGGAAGTGCTGGGGACCTGCAGGAGTCAGGGGAGAGGAGAGGACAGCAGAGGGCAGAGAAGCGCACTTGAAAGTGAAGAAAAAGAGGAGAGCAAGAGGGGAGGGATGTTAGAGGAGAAAAGACCCTCCTAATGCCTCACCAGGGAAATAGAAGAATCATTAAACTTGTTGCACTTCTGCCTAGATGGAGCCTGCTGAAGGTTGCTGTCTGGCTGTCCACATCCACTACCAGTCCCTCCGGAGCATAGTAGCCAGAGAAGCACACAATTAGCCCTTGATCCCAATCTCCTATTAATCCTCAAATCAGAGAAAGAGAGAATCTCTAGAAACAATGGGAGAGAAAGAACAATTCTTCCATGGCCCTGGATCCCCCTACCTCCATGCCATATATCCACTCTATGTGAAAATCTCTCTTGCTTCATAAACTCTGCCCATTAAAAAGCCCAGCCCTTGTTAGTAAGTGTTAAAGAGAGATTAATGTCTGAATTTAAGAGGTGGAGAAGGTAACAAAAGGAGGAAAGCAGGCAAGGCTGTGGGCTGAGTGCCAGCATTGGGCTCCAAGCATTTCCACTTAGCACTGGAGGCTGGCTGCACAGCAGTTTGATAAGGTTTATTTGGTCGAGATAAAGCGGCAGCAGCTCCACCACCAAAACTGGCACCATTTATAGCCAGAGCTATGTCCTTGGGTCCCTGGAAGGCTGATGAGAATCCCCAGTTCAGAGATTTCATATGGCAGTGCCTAAAAAAAACCAGGATGAAAAATTACAAGAGAAATAACTCTCTCTCTCTCTCTCTCTCTCTCTCTCTCTCTCTCTCTCTCTCTCTCTCTCTATTTGCAGTGATTTCTTTTTCCTATTTTTCTTGAAAGGTGTTGTAAGGGAAGCTGGGACATCAGTTCTGATAGGTACTAAAAACATAAGAGCTCGGTCTGGGGGGAGGTCATGCTAAAGACAGAGGAATAGATGAATGGACCTTTGGATGGAATACCATTGCTAGATTTTATTTGTTTATCTCATACAACTCCCACTGGTAACAGCCTTTCAGAGCTCAGTTTGTGGAAGAGGAAGGTATATCAGGTCTATGAGATCTACAGGAGGGAGACAGAAGGAATGATGCCTTATTCTGAGCACTGACTATGAATCTTAACATATTCCCTGTGTTATTGTATTTAATCCTCATAACAACCCTATTAATGTGGGAACTATTATTTTCCCCATTGCTGTAGATGAGAAGACAGGCTCAGAGAGGTTAAGTGTCTTAACCCAAGACTGTAGAACTATAAAACTTTGGAGCTAAGAGGTTTTGAATCAGGCCATTCCGATTGCAAATTTCCTGAAACTCTAGCAAGATAGAAAAGGGAAACAAGGGCTTTTAATTTTCCTTCTCCTCTTACTCCACTAAGACCAAGTTCTGTGCAACAGCCAGCCAAGCTGAGGACCAAATAGTTCTCCAATGAATCAGGCCCCACAGGATCCCTGCACTTCCTCTCCTTCCTCAAAGTTTCAGGCAAAAGTTAGAGAGGGAGTTTTGAATTAAAATAAAACTTCAACTAAAGAAGTTTATAGTGATGTTTTAAGTATTCTGATTGAGTGTTAATGGAAGGTTGCAACTCATTTTGTTCCAACTCTTCACTTGGAAAATATTTTAATTTCTTTTTTTTAAATGAAGTATGCCTATAGCTCATGGCCTTCCTAGGTGGTCTCCCATCCAAGTACTAACCAGGCCCAACCCTGCTTAGCTTCATAAGATCAAACATTGGGCTTGTTTAGGGTGGCATGGCCATAGACCATAGTCTGTGGTTCCGCTGGGGTGTGAACCCAGGACCGTGTAAAGCAGACGTCCTAACTGCTACACTATAGAACCACATCCAAAATATTTAAAATTTTAAAGGTAAACTTTCCTATCATAATAAATCAGGGACTCCTACCTTTGGGGAAAAGAAGCTACTTTGCACTTACTTCCCCAGGACCTTGTGATGAGTGAGGAATGAAGTATTTTCAGGGAGAGATGCAGTAGGTGAAGCCCTTGAATTGAAAAAAGTAGTCTCCACTGCAACTGAGAACACCAGGTAGCCACTGGAGGCTACCCCAGACTGTTACATATACTCAGCTCTTTACTCCACTGGGACCCTTAGAGAAAGACACAGCAGACCAGTTGTGTCCTTTTCTGGTGGCAAAGGATTTTACAATGCATCCAGGTCATTACTGTAGATATCTAATAGTAGATCCAGATGATGTAAAAATAGGCAGTTAAATTTGCCTTAAATGCATATGTCGATAGTTTTCTTTGGTCTGCCTTTTTTTTTTTTTTTTTTTTTTAAGCTTAATTCTTTCATGTCACTCCCTAAGATGACCCCTCCAAAAAACAGAGGGGGAAATAATCAAATGATGTGTGGATTCTGGTTAGCTGAAGCCCAGAAAACCAAGTAAGACGATGATTTCTTTGATTAGTAATTGCCGTATTTTCTTCCCCCATAGAGTCCTGATACTGGTGTTTATAAACTTGGATTTCTTTTTCAGGTTCTAAGTATGCCCTTTCTCTCATCTGTAGGGCAGAAAGTGACTCTGCAAAGGGAGAAGAAGAGGGGTTATTTCTTCTAGCCCATGAGGCCTTGGGGTCACTGTGACCCCAGATCTTTGTGATTGAGGAAGAAAAAGCTTTTTCTACTCTCTTTCCCCAGCATATTGCAAATGGTGTTGGAACCTAATGTTGTCAACTCGAATAGCAAATCTGAGTTGTTATTAGTGCAAAGATGCCCTGAGGGGGTAGGCAGTATAGATGAAATCTGCAAGGGATGTTATGGGGAAGTGTGTTTATAATTATAATGGGATTTAATGTACACTGGGACCAGATGATGGCAGCCATTTAAAAAGAGATGCTTAATAAGAGAGGTCCCTTAATGACAGGCAGCAGGGCTCAGGTTATTATGGAAGAAGCACAATGTTTCACTGGGTGTCACAAACCATGTGCCAGGTTTTATGGGGTTCCTAACAAAGCTTTGGGGTGGGACGTAGCAACCATTGCTGTCCGCTCACGGGCATAATATCTTAATGTTGTCTTTGAAAGGGCATCTGCACATAAGAGAAAGGCGTTTTCTCCCTTTTGGATACCAGTAAGCACAAACACACAGGCCCTGGGCCAACACTGAGTAGTTTTCGGTGATTCTGGAAATCTGCTTTATTCTGAGAAAGACAGCCTCAATTTTAAAACTAAAATTTTGTAGCTGTCGAGGGGTGCGATTTCCATACAGTGTGCATGAATTGGAGCAGCAGGACTCCCATTAGGAGAAATGGGAGGCCCACGCTAAATCCCCAGGCACCGAGCTGAAAATTAACCCCCAAGTCCTCATCAGAAACAGAGACTTTTCTAACACTTTAGTGTTTTATTGTGGAGCGGCCAGGAAGAGAGGAAGTATGTAACATTTTCTTGTGCCATGTAACTTTAAATAGTCAACTGTTTAACTTCTGAGGTGTTTAAAATTATAGATTTCAGTCTCTAAAGATTTCAATCCGTGGCAGCTGTTTTACAACAGGAGTGTGTGGTATAGTTAGTTATATACGAAACCTGGAAGGAAAGGCAGGGTAGTGTCACACTCACTGGAGGTGCCACCGAAAGCACCGTGGTCCAGAAATACGACTCGTGTCTAAGTTGCACTGTTCTATATATTTCTCCTCAGATGGGAGAGAAGTATGTGGAAACTACTGTGTCCACCTCATACGGGACTCACCCATGTTTATTGTGTTATCTGTTGACAAAGCTTATAACCAGGTTCGCAGTCTTTAAAGCAGAATATTTTCTTTATCCTGGTGAAGAGAAAAGATGAGATAAGTGAAAACTGAATTTCCGATTACACACTCTCATAAGTTGAATTTCCGGAGAAGTTATTCTTCAAATAGAAGTGGTTTGTCAGGTGCACACAAGCCACAGATGAAATGATTTTACTTAATAACCATAATTTAAGCCAATTATATTAAAATTATTATAGCAAAACAAATGTTGGTATCCTATAACATGGAATTCGAAATTTGAATAAATTTTTAAGATAAAATGAAAGACTACGTCGAGTAATCCCTTAAGAAAAGCTCACTGCCTTTTTTCCGTTAAGGCTGAGTATTTGGGAGACAAGGGGAGACCCTGTGGGGAAAGTCGTTGTAGGCTCTGAGCCAGAGGCCTTGACTCCACTTCCCTTGTCAAGCAGATTCGGTTGTCTCTTTAGGAAGTCACTGTTGGGTTTGTGTTGGAATCTTCACCCTACCTTACAGTCAGAATTGATATCTTTCTCCTCCATAAGTCCTTTAGCACGGTTTGAATGTTTAGCATAGTATTTACCACCATCTGACTTGTATTGGACTAAGTTTTGTGCATTCCGACCACCCTCTCCTTTGTTGGTTTGTGGAAGGCAAAGTCTCAGTCTTGTTCAACTTAATATTCCCTCCCCAACCCTCAGAGTAGAGTAGATCTCTGCTTCTTAAATGTTAATGAATGAACTAATTGAATGACTGCCTACACGAAGGAAGAAAGGAGGGAAGGAAGGAAGGAAGGAAGGAAGGAAGGAAGGAAGGAAGGAAGGAAGGAAGGAAAGAAGGAAGGAAAGAAGAAAGGGACATATACATCAAGTGCTTTAGAAATTCGAGAAAGGAGGGACCATTCTGTATCCCAACACTTAGGGAATAATTTTTTGTAGCTATGGGTTTTTCACCAACCATTGCAAAATCAATGGGATATAGATAAGGGTTGGAGATAGCTACCGAATTTAACTGTATACAGCTCCTTGTGAATGTAACTAGGTTCTATTTAAGTTTATGTCTCCTTCAGGTGCCTAAAACGAAGTTTTCCTCAGTATCCTAGGAGCGTTAATAAATATTCATTAAATTGCATTGAATTAAAATTAATCGATTTGAATCATACTGATCATGATTCTCACAATGGCCTCATACTCCTAATCCAAATAGCTATTAGCCAGGCCAGGGCTGAAAGGAGAGTATCTGGTCTCCCACTAAGGACACCAGTGCGTAGGACTGCTGACTGAACCCAGCACTAGCACGGGAGACATTAATGGGTCACAAGTACTGACAGATTATCTCTGCTATTACCAGATGTGGCAGAGACTGGCTGGGTGTTCTGTATGTGCCGTCCTAAGCGCACAGTGGATTACATCCTTCGGCTTATCTTGCTGTTAGGTACAGGCCATGTACTTGAGCTCTGGCCAGTGCATGGATTGTGAGAAGTCCATTGTGCCACTTCCAGGACTGGCCCACAAAAACTCCCACATGGAATCCTCCATGCCCTTTCCTTTCTGTGACTTGACTCCATGAACACATAGTTCTTGGAAGCTGAGTGATGAAGATGGCACAGCTAAGATGGAAGAAGCCTGGTTCCCTGAGTTGCAATTTAGAGGGGAGCTGCCTGCCGACTAAGAACACCCACTGTGGACTTTATATAAACAAGAAATAAGCCTTGGATGTCTTGAGTGAGGTTGCCAAATAAAACGCAGGACACCCAATTAAATTTGAATTTCAGATAAACGATGAATAATTTTTAGTATAAGTATGTCACGAATATTGCACAGAATAGTTATACTAAAAAATTGATATCTGAAATTCAAATTTAAATTTTTTTTCTAAATCTGGCTACCCTAGTCTTTAGCTATTATGTGTATTTTAGGATTTGTTTATTATCGGTTATAGCATTACCTTAATTATTAATGCACTGTGTTTTGTTTGACAGAAGCAACAGGACCACAGTGTCTGAATTGGAATTCAGGCCTAGGACAAGGGGCTTCCTCCACGTCCTCTCAATAATTTGTTTACACACATAGGGCAGGACCATCTGGAGACTGGAGCATCCTGTGCGGACAAGTCCAATGGGAAAACTAGGCAAGATCCCGACAGTTTCTATGAGCCGATTTTTCTCTAACTGCCTCTTCTGTTAGACTGTAAGCTCTGTTGGGACAATGATGGTGGTGGGTTTTACCTCTGTGCCCATTGTACTTGGTACATGGTAAAGGCTGAGTTCTCATTTGTGGCAGGAAAGCAGCATGTTTACTTGAGGGCAGATAGGAAGGCATCATAATGTGGACCTATGCAAGACCTTAGGGAATAAAATTAGGACTGTTGAGGACACTATCAAGCCAATGATCTCACCCTCCACTTCCTCCTTTGTTCCTAAATACCCAGTGTGGCATAAAGGGTGAGAGCTTGGGCTCCCATTTACTCGCATGGGTCTGCATTCAAATACTACCTCCCACCTCTTAGGTTCTGGATGATCTTGGATCAATTACTTAAACACCCTGAATTGCAATGGCCTCATCTGTATTCTGGGGACAATAACAGTACCTACCTCACTAGACTTTCTAGGAAGATGCACAAGGGGTCCTTGGCCCTCAATAAAAGATCTGAAAATGTTAACTATTCTTAGCAATGATGCCATGTAACCTTTCTTTACACCCTCCTCTTTCGAAATGCCTTATAAATATTGGGGGTAAGGTCTTGTGATAGATAAATTTGAAAATTTTTTAAAAGAGTGAAAGGTGACCTCTGAGTATTGATGTAATAGTAGGTGTGAGCATGTGTGTGGCCTTATTCTCCTACTCTTCATCGAGTTGGGGTAGGCAAGCAGGCAAATGCAGAGTGAGGCAGGGAGGGCAGGGGGTGGTGGTGGTAATTTTCACCTTGTAGCATGACGTGTTTATTAGTGTCTATGTATGTTAAGTGCAGCAGCCTGGTTTCCTTGCATTAAATAGCAGTCATGCCCAACTGGCTCTCCATGTACCATTACTGCAAGTGATTGAGCCAATTTCTCCCTCTGCCATGAGTTTAAGTTGTAAACCTCTCAGCCAAATAGGGAGGCAATGATAGGCTGCCTGTTGTGATTATTATTAACCTTTAGGATGACACTTAACAGACCAGGGGGTTCTGTGGAAAGATTCAGGATGGGGCAGGCACAGACTGCAGACTCCCCACCACCCACCTCTTCCCAGGCTACATGGCCTTGCAGAGAGGCCCCAGGCCACCAGCCCAGGGTGAGTAATTCCTTGTGCTGGATAAAAGTGGTGGAATGTTGGGTGTCCTCTGTTTCATTTGGCTGGAGATAGGAAGCGGAGTTGTGGGAAAGCCGAAAAAGTTGTAAAAAGCTAGGTGCCCCAATACTCAGAAGTCATTTGCCAGCCATAATTTTTTTCTCTTTGCCATATACATAGTCAGACCCTAAATTATCCAGTGGAAACTTGCAGGGACAATGGCCACTTCCTGGGTGCCAGCTAATTCACTAGACCATGTATATTTAGCATAGTAAACTGGAGGCCAAGAGTCACAGAGGGCTGGCTGCAGGGTTGGAGAAAGTGTTAACTCCTTAGAATCAGATTAATGTAGGTCTCAAACTCAAATCTGTCGTTTAATAACAATGTAAAATTTGGCAGATTTCTTCACTTAAGCCTTGATTTCTTCACCCATATAATGAGAATAACCACAAGAAAGTTAAGAAACTTGGCCATGATCCCACAGTTCATAAGGGGCAGAGCTGGGATGTAAACCTAAATGTATCAGATTTCCAAACCTGCCTCTTTCCTAGACACCACTCTACCTATGAGGAAGGTGGCTACTGGGATTGCAGAGGAGGTCCATACCCTCCCAATCTCTGCTTTTTAAAACCATCTCTTATGCCCTGTGTATAAGAAGCAAATAGGCTAAGATCACATATGGTTCTAGAGATATATACGTTAGACTTCAGTTAAAAAAAAAAGTCTTCTCCCACTCCCTCACCCATGTCTAAAATTAAAATGCCAAAAATATTACCAGGAAGAAAAATTTGGTGGAAAGCAAGAAAAACTGAATCAACTACAGAGCATACGGTGAGACATAGATTTCTTTGGTTTTTTTTGAAGCCCCATTCTAGAGGAGCTTCAGTCATTAGAGATTGTCTTTCAAGAGGAAGCACTCAAATAAACTGTGCCAATATTTGACTGTGTCGAAGTTCTTTTCAAAGACTTAATATCCTGTCTTCCCAGAAAGAGAATTTTCCTCAATTGAGTATACTGCCCATTGAGTTCCTTCAGTAACAAGGGGAAAAAATAATCTCCTTCAACATCTCTTTGGAATGTTCTGGAATGTTATTTATTGATTTTCTGTTAGGGAGGTTGGAGAGAACATGGTAAAATTATACGAACACTGGATTTTAGTCAGAGGACCTGGATTCAAGGCTAGCTCTGCCAAAACTTTGGTGTAACTCTGGGCAAGTCACTTAATCTCTCTATGCTTCAATGTTCTCCTCTGTAAAAATGGAGGCATTATATGGAAATCATTTCTAACTATTTTAAAGTGCTTTCCTAGTAATTGAGAAGAGCCGTAAGACTGGTCTCCAATGTACTATCTGACCCTGAGCAAGTAACTTTCCCTCCTTGAGACCTCAGGTTTCTTGCGGAGAACATGAAAATACTGGACTAGTTTTATAGCCAAGCCTGTCTTCGCTTGTAAAATTCTATAATACTCTATGAACTCTATCAAATACACTGAAATTAGGTGGTGGCACCTTCTGGTTGAGAGAAGGTATGATGTGGGTGTGTTTAAAGTAAGAGGGCTTTCTTTATCACAGCTTTGAGTCCCATCTCGAGGGAACCCTGGTATTGGGGAGCCTCCTACCTCCACACGGGAGCAGGCAAAATGGAGGAGGAGTGAGAGTGAGCTGGACTTCAACTTGTCCAGGAAATGGTAAGGTGCTTCTGTCAGTGATGGCTGTCTGTGGTTCTAGAAAGAAAAGGAAGTATCAGTGGTGAAGCCATGGCTAGGTCATAGAGGAAGGAGTGGGGGATGGGGCATGGCAACTGTAGTTAGGGGAATGTTTAGCTGTGACCCAAATAAGGTGTCCTTGGCACAGAGAAGGGGATAGAGAAGTAGACAGAGATACAGATATAGATATAGATATGCTGCTAAGAATCAGGTCTAGAAACATGTTTGTTCCTCTCTTGTTCAGAAATCATGACCAAACATTATACACCTGACTCAAAACAGATAACTAAAGGTTGCTAGTTCCCACCTCAGGGCCTTTGCACTTGATATACCTGGTTCCCCATGCAAATATCTCCTGCCATCATCACACAATACACTTGTTTCCATGTTACCATCTCAACTCAAACAACACTTCCCCAGAAAAGTCTTCCCTCCAATTGCTTAATCTGGAGCTGCCTCCTGCCTCTGTGTGCCCTCTGGGGGGAAATTGCTTCCTTTGTTTATAGGACTGCTTGTTTATTTCCTGGCTCCCCTCCCTGGAACCTCCCTGGAGCTCTCCTCTACTTAATGTAAGCTTCATGAGGGCAGAGGGCTGGACTCTTCTTTCTCTTTGTATCCAAAGCACCAGGACGATGCCTGCATATAGAAGGCTCCTAATATTTGTTCAAAAACTAAAGAACAAAATAAGAAATGTGCTACTTCTCTCTCTCTCTCAATCTCTCTCTCTCTCTCTCTCTCTCTCTCTCTCTCTCTCTCTCTCTCTCTCTCTCTCTCTCTCTCTCTCTCTCTCTCTCTCTCTCTCTCTCGGAAGACTTAAACAAACAGGCAGCATGCCCTTGAGGATGAGGGATTCTGGCTTGAATAAGGAGCAGCCAGGGAAGTGAAAGGAGTCTGTCCTTCCACAGGCTCTGAGGTAGCCATGCTGCTTGTGCTGCAGTTATTTTTACTAGCACTGCTTCCAAAAGAAACACCCTCATGCATCACGACAACCTGCTCTGTAAGGGTGTGCCAGCCAAGGCGAAGGCAAAACGAGTCACAATGCCTGGAATTTGTGTAGCACCGTTTCCAGTACTTTCACATCATTTTACCATTTTGTAGATGAGAGCACTCAAGCTCCTAACGAGTTAGGACTAGCTCCAGGTCTGCCCGTAGCCAGTGTTCTTGCCTTTGTATTTAAGCATTCTACAAATGAACACAGGCTTGGGGGCTCCCAAGCCCATGCTCCATGGAGAGATCACAACCGACTACCTCCAGGTAGGTCCAGTAAAATGGGTTGGTTAGCAGGGCCAGGACTAGGGTGACGCAGGGGAGGCACCTAGGGTGCAAAGTTTAAAGAGGCATCACCCTCCTGACATTTGCCCGAGCCTAAGAGTGGCGCAACATTAAATTTTGCCCTCTAGGCATCACGCTCGCCTCATCTAGCCTCATCTGCTCATTGGCGCTTTCTGCAAGTTTTCTCTTTTTTCCTCTTGTGTCATGTAATCCTTCTTTGTCTAGAAATATCATCAACATAACTAGAAGATAGATTGACCTTGGGGAGGATTCGGCTCACTTTACCAGCCTGCTTCTAGCCACTTATTGGCATCCTCTCCTTCAAATGGTCACTGGGATTATTTTTCTAAAGGACAGATATGTCATTCCTCAAATGAAAACCCTCCAACAGCTCTTCTCATGGTCTACATTTTTAAAAAGGCCTTAACTACTTGGCATGGCCTTTAAAGCTTTTATAATTTGGCGCCATTCTGCCTCCTAAACGTTGTCAGGCTTCCACAGCTTTGGAAAGGCTTCGTGTTGTACCCTTTCCTGTCTGTTTGGGCCAAAGCCCTTTACCCTTCAAAGTCTAATTCCAGGGTCACCTATGCTCGATATGATTCAAGAATTGGAGCAAAGCTGATGTGAACTCAGCTCACCACTGGTGGCCAGCTGGCTAGTTTGATGTAGGATGGCAGTGCTAGGCTGAGGGTTGAGACCTAACGAGCTAGCCAGGCCTCCCAGGGCTCCTTCCCCATATTCTCTGCACTAACGGGGTAGGGGAGTCACTTTCAGAACCCGGCCTGGGCAGTGCTAACTTTATAGCCAGGCTAAGTGTGACTCCAGCTTTTGAACTAAGTGGTTTATATCTTCCTGTGACAATGTGGGTCTGAGTTGTTGGTAATGAAATGAAACCAGTTTCCCAAGTACCTTGGGACCTCCCCATCCGCCCAGTGCCTGTTTTTCAACTTTGCCCTTCAGCATTCAGGCTCCTCCAAGCCGCCAAGGTGGGGATGTGTAACTGGTTTGGAGCTTTAATAATTGGGCTGCCAGCCCGGCCTTTCTCCTGGCTCTCCTCTTCCTCCTCACTTTATGTCTAACTTCTCAGCTATTTATTTCCTTCCTCTCTGTGTCTAACTTATCTGTCTCCTTTGCATGATCTTGAGAATCAAGCCAAAGTCAGGCTGCTATTTTGGCCCAGTCTCCACAAGGAGCTCAGATCTAAGATCTTTATTCCTGGAAAGAAAGTTCATGTATGTGTTGGATTGGGAGAGGCTTCAGAGAAAAAAGAAAATGCATGTATGCTGTGATAATAGCTATAGTAATAAATAATAATTACACCTACATAGTAACTATGCTGAGTGATTTTTCATGCTTTTTCTCATCGAGCTTCATGACAATCCTAAATAATAGGTAGTGGCTGCTACATATCCATTTTAAAGATGGTTCTCGTTGTACCCATTTCCAAATGAGACAGTTTAGGCGAAGAGTGTTACATAAGTAGCCAGAGTAGGGCTGGTATCCCAGTCAGTCTTAAAAGCTTTAGCACTATTTGAGAGACCCTGACCTAGTCACTTCACCCTTCTGTGCCTGTGACAGAGAAATAAGAAAAGATAGTCCTACTTTCTTTACAACATAGTTAGGATGGTTGCATGAGATAAAGAATGCGAAGTGCTATATAAGCGTCAGTAATAATCTGAAAATTCATGGGCTCTTGGATAAGACGCTGGGAATCCCTTTTAGTGTATGAAAACTTTTGTTTCCTTGTTTTGACTTGAGCCTGTATTTTCCATCTTGAGTGATTCTCATCCTTTACGATCCAGGATCTTTGGCTGGACTAAGGGACTTGACGCTCTTCAGAAAATGGTTTTATTTGAGCGTATGACTGTTTGGGAGTTAGGTGGCACGAGTATATTTTCTCCAGTCTGCAGGCAAGAAAACTGGAAGAAGGAGTGGCTCTGGGGAGATTGCTCAGAGCACCTGATACCTACTCTGGTCCTTTTGCATTCCTTCATGTTTCTATTGTAGGGGCCTGGGTAAAACACAATGTTTATAGCCGAGTAGGGCCAGGCGGGGTTGGGGTCAGGCGGGGTTGGGGTCGGGGAGAAGGTTTTGGGGGTAGGCATGGTGCGAGTGGCCCCCAGGCTTTCCTCCTTTATGAGCCGCCCCCAGTTTATCACAATATGCTTATGCCCCTCGTGAAACATCCTTGTATAAAACTGTAAGATGTGAACTGTGGTTAACTACTTGTCATAATGTGTTTTGTTGTCATGTAAATAAGTGGTTTTAAACATTTTAATTTTGTCATTTTCTCTTTGTAGTTCAGAATCAATGCAGTTTTTCAAGCGTCAAGCAATTTCACAGACCTTTGTTGGCCCTAGGCACTTTGTCTAGAATGCCACAAAACAGCCCTGGGCAGAGTAATAAGAGGCTTGACCTTTTCTTTAGTTTTGAGGTTGAGCTTTCGAGCTTTGGCCAGACAGATCTGAGTTCAAATCCTATCTCTATCCCGGAAACATTATGTAAACTCTCTTTCTCATCTGTAAAATGGAAAGAGTAGTATGTATGCGTGGCTACTTTTTGATGTTGGTTTAAGTTTTAATATAATGTATATTAAGGTACCTAGTCCAATGCTTACAATATATTTAGTGATCAATAAACGAAGCTATTTTATTGTAGTTAGACTCATGGAGATGACTCCCAGAAGGATGGTCTTTTGGACAGTGTCTTTGTGAAACAGGAGAATGTCTATAGAACTCATCACTATCATGTCTCTTTGGAGTGGTTATGAAGAGGGTTTTCATGGAGGTCAAGACAGTGGCCAAGTGGGCAGCGGGCTGCTGGTTAAACTGTAGGTCCTCAGACCCCTCTCTCCTCTGGCTGCCCTAAATCCTTTCATTTCACTAAGGGGCAGGCTGAGACCTGGAACCACATCTACAAGGGCCCCAAGTCCAGCCCACAGGCAAGTTTGAGGCCCTACCCCAAAATAGTCTCATACCAGAATAGGGGCCTGGCATGTCTGTCCTGCCCCAGCTGCTGGGCTTGGTGAGGGGAATCAAGAAAAGGGCTAACATGAAATCAGAGGAGAAAAGGAAGAAGCTGCACCATGGGAGTGAACCAGACTGGGTGGGGCAAGAGAAGGAAACCCTGGTGCCTCTCTGTTGGAGGTGATGAGAGCAATTCCCTGCTAGGAGGACAAAAGGACTGACATCCCTGTAGGGGCATCAGAATCCACCCTGGCCTACCCCTCTGGACTTCACCAATTGGTAAAGTCAAGGCTGGGTAAAGAGCCCAGCCAAGAGTTGGGGGTGGTAGGGGAAGAGAAGGCTCATCTCCCTGATAATTCAGAATCACCTGAGGCACATGTCAAAAATGCATGTTCCTGTACTCCACCCTAAAGCCTCCCCAATAACTGCCTCTAGGGACATGAGGCTCAGTGACCTGGATTTTTAACAAATTTCCTTCAAATGTTTTAGGGTTAAGAATGAGGGACGCTTTGGGACAGAACAGAGAAGGATCTAGAAAATTTTCTCTGTGGGTTGATTTTGAATACTGTGCAAGTTAGATTTAAGATGATATTGGCAACGAACATTTTGGTTTGACAGATGTTTATTGCACACCTTCCGTGTGCAAAGAACTTATTCTGCCGTCAAGGAGCCTCCCAGTTTATAGAGGAAAAAGTGGACTTTATAAAGGGCAATTAGGACAGGTGTTGTGGGCAGCACCAGGAGCACGCGTGTCCCAAGGAGGTTTCCAGGGCTGGAAGCCCAGCAGGAGTACAGCTAGGGAGCCTCGGCATTTTTCATTTTGAGGTCAAGTATCTTCAGTAGAAGGTAGATTAGCCTTGCTTTCATTTCTCTTAAGCTGAAATATAGGGAAGCCTCTTTTTTCTCTATCCTTGACCTTATTCTTCTTGGGGCTGATGAAAGATTGAACCACTGGCTGACTTTTATTTGCTCATCTGAAATTTGGGCTCTGCTCAGTTATGTGTGCCACATCTCAGCCAAAGTAAAGGAACTCTCTGCTTTACTCTTCTCCAGCCAAAACAGTGGTGAGTCAAAATAAACAACCCTTGGAATCCAAATCCTGGCTCCTCCTACAGAAAAGGCAAAATATTTCTCCTTTATATTGATGCAGGTCCCCTATTTGCAGGCACCTTCAGGACGCACGCAGCTGTGCACGGAGCGTGGCAGTGACCAGATGGGAAATCCTGGTGTAGAGGAGCTCTCCCTGACACAGCCTGTATTGTGAGGTTTTAATGGGAGACGCTTTAAAAAAAAAAAAAAAAAAGTCTTATAAGTTGACTTTCTGTGGTCCACAGGCTTTAATCCTCCCCCCAGGCCGCCTCCGCCCCCTCGCGGTGTCGGCTCTCAGCCTGGGGCGCAGCTGGCGACTGACCTCCATCCATGCGCCTGAGGCCACAGCAGCTAGAGGTGCCGGCAGGGCAGTGCGGGCCCTACTGGGCCCCCGCGCTGCCGCTGCCTCCAAGCCGTGCTGACCTCTAGTGGTCACAAGGCAGAACTGAACAGGACGCCTGGTCTGAGTGGGACCAGGGGTTCATCTCAAAATCCCGTGGTGTCCGCCTTTGCTTTGCATGTTAGCATCACCTGGGAGCATTGAAAATACCCTTGTCTGGGCACCACCACAGGCCACTTAAGTCAAACATCTCCGACGATGGGACCTCCTCAAGTTATTCTAACGTGAAGCAAGGATCTAGAGGCCTTCGTTAAAATCAGGCTTTTGCTGGCTTCTAATGCATGTACCAGAGTAGGTGGCAGTGATGTCAGCATCCGGATACGAGTGAGTGTGTCTGTCCTCCAGTGTGCTCCTCAGTCTAGTATCTGAGCACCGGTTTGAGCTTCTGTGTTCCCTTCCCCCACAGGGCGTCCCTGACACCGGTGTCGGACGCTGGTCCGGGTCCTGTGCCTGGGTGTGTGCCCGCATTGGGCGAGTGAGCTGGGTTGGAACTCAGATGCTTGGCACAGACTTGAGAAGCAAAGGGCCCGGTAGGTATCTCTGGTCCTTAGGAGTAGCAGGAGATGGGTTACAGCCTCTTAACCCCGTTCACATAGTTCACTCTGCTCCTGGGAAGTTCTTGTTATCTCACTTCAGTACCCTCTCAAGAAAAGAGTCAGAATGGGGTGAAGGGTTGAAGAAGTAAAAATTAGTAGTTGATAGATGGTCAAGGGGACGAGGAGCATGGCAGAGGGAATGCAGTTAGCATTAATGTATCGGCTAAGTGGAAAACCAGAGGAGAGAAGGAACAATTAGGGGAATCATTTTATAAACTATATAAATGTCTAACCAATGTCATGCATACTTGAAACTAATTAAAATAAATGAATAAATCTTTTGATAATAATTTTTTAAGAAGAGAAAAGAGTCTAGATTGAAAAAAATGCCAGTTTATCCATCAGCTAAGTTCACCTAGGGCTGCAGTACCCAAAGCTGCCTGAAGGGGTTGGGCGGTCTCTTTAGGCTCCTCATTCCATCAGGCCTGAGATGAAATGGGTTGGAAGGGAGAAGAGCCAGCACCAGCATAATTAAATTAATTTCCAGCAGCTGCATGGGATTAAAATTACCCACCTCTCTCTGGTCTCTATCTCATGTTCCTGAAAACAATCTTCTAATAATCTCCTACTCATTTCTCCTCTTTATGAGTCACAGCTTTTGGTAAATTTACCCCTGATTGTTCTGCCCTGGAGGGCACAGTCCTAGAGAGACCTATCCCAGGTGGCTGGCCTGACCCTCCCCTTCCCAGACTTGCCCAGGTTGCTGGGCAGGGGTGACAACACAGGACAGCATAACCCTTAGAAGTAGGGCAGGCTGGGGTGATGCCTCAGCCCTTATTCTCTCCCCAGGGGAAGTGGAGCCTTGCTTGCCCCATGCCTGTCTTGCCGGGGAGCAGAGGAAAGGCAACATCTTATGTTAGAATATCCACCAGACAGGGTCAAGGATACAGGCCTGAATGCCTGTGTTTCCATTAGCTAGCTGTCTCCTCCGTGAGCCTTAGTTTTGCTTTCTATAAAGAGGAAGAAACTATTCTCCCTACAGGTGGTCGTGGTGACTAAACAAGATAATACATAGAAAAAAATATATAACATGGGTAGATAATAGAGCCTGACTCATGGTAGATGATCATACATAATATTAATGATTAGAGTGATAGCTAGCACATATTGAGTGCACATTACAGGATGATAGTTTAAGCTTTTTACATGTATTGTTTATTCATCACAACTCTGAAATCCGTCCTTTCATTTTTTCCCCCTTTACAAATGGGGGAAATGAGGTAGAGAAGTACTGGGAAACATGCCCCCAAAACTCTGGCCCAGAGTAGTAGACTCAGAAAGTGAAAAATGAGCTCTGAAAATCCGATGACATGTCCTGGGAGAATTATTACTGGGCTGTGCAAATACTTAGGCACAGTATCCTTGCATGTGGGAGCACACACGTCCACACGCACATGCGTGTGTGCACCTGTGCCTTTGCACATGGTTAACGCATAACCCGAGGCCCGGCACCTTGCATCCTGGAAGAGTTTCCCCAAGGCAGTCACCTCTTGGAGAAGCAAAGGGGAAACAAACTAGTCACTGCAAACAAGTAGGAAGGGAAGCCAGGTGCCTTTGGACAGAGGGAGAGATTCCATTAGACAGTGGCAACCTTACAGGATGGGTACAATTATGATCCCCATTTTACAGATGAAGACACTGAGGAACCAGGCAGTCAAGAACACTTCAAACTGTGAAGTACTCATAGGAATGGGAATGGGCTTCCTTTGACATTGTCCTCCCCTGAATTAGTCTGTTTCTTCCTAGGGACCCCAAGGCCTAACGGTTTGGACATGAGGGGCAGCTCTCCTGGCGCTGCCATGCCTAAGTCAGCTCATCTCAGAGCCTCATCCCCTGGGCTTAATGCTTTCTGTGCTTTGGATGTAATTGATACGTAATGGAATTTGTTTAATTTTGTTTTTCCACTGCTGCATTCTGTTCCCTTCCTCTCTGATCTGCTGAGCAGGGTCTGGGGAGTGGGAGCTTAGACTAGGATCTTGCTTCTGCCCTTTTCTGGCTGTATGACCATGGTCATGTTACCCCCTTCTCTGGTCATTTCGAAGGTCTGGCCTGACGTCCTTGGTCAATGATTTCAATTAGGTCTCCATCAGCCTCAGCCCACAATGGTTGTTGGTGGTGAGGAATTATGTGCAGGGAGGCTCAATGCTTGTGATCTCCAGATGACAGTGTGTCATCACAGCAGAGGAAATTGTATGTGAGTTGGGGCAGAGGTCATCCTGGCACTGGCTGCCCCTAACCACATGGCTTGATCTCAGGGTCCGAATCAGGACTGGGGCTGATGCTGCGGAGTTGTAGACTTGGGAGTGGTCCACCCTCCAAATGCCTCAAAGCATCAAAGGAAAGAGAGCAAAGAAGGTTAACAGAACCATTCCTAACCACAGCTATGCCCTGTGTAGCACCCGCTTTGTGCCAGCTACTGTCCTAGGCCCTTGGAGAGGCTGACTCATTTAGTCCTGGGAACAACCCTAAAGAGTTGGTACTATTATGATCCCCATTTTTCAGATGAAGACACTGAACCATAAAAAGTTTATGCAGCTAGAAGATGGCAATGCTAGTATTCAAAACTAGGGTGTCTAGCTCCAGTGTTTGTCATTTAACTGCTACATTATATTACTTCCCAAGGAGCATCCTCATCAGGTCTGAGGAGTCATTTTGGAGAAGGTAAATCAAAGAGTCCTCCCTGGGACCTACACTGGATACTACCCAGGCCAACCCTCCATTCAGAGGAAGGCCATAGCGTGGAAGTGAGGGGAGCCCCTCACAGCTGGCTGACCTGCTTATTGCACACTGAGGAATTGGCAGAGAGCTCCCCCTCTATTTAATTTTTGTTTGCATCCCCCAGAGATATTCCACATCTAGGGGATAAGAAACAGAGGGAGGATTCATCCTCTCAAGATGGCTTTTTCTGACAGGCCCTTTGAGATGTGTCTCTTCACTTCCTGCTCTGGCCACCTGCATGCCCACTCTCCATGGTGAGAGAGGACTGGCAAGGCCTGGGCAGCAGAATGTCTGTTTCCAAATTTCTGCTGAAAACATTAGCTGAAGATAGAACTGGAAGATGAAGCCCTGAGGCAGGGTTCGAGCAGAGCAGGTACCACACCCAGGTGGGAGCTGCAATGGACCCCAGAGCAGGTGAATCATGGGAGGCTCCTGTGGGCAGCCCTCACCCCACAGCTTCCTCCCAGGCCTTGGGGTGGTGCCAGCTGTGGTTGGCCTCATACTATAGAAGCAGTGGAGTAAGAGGGGAGAGAAGGAAAGATGAAAGTGAAAAGAACCCTAAAAGAGAACAGAGAAAAAGATGAGTGAAAGTCCTAGCTGATGCAAATATTGACATAACCATTATGGGAGTAAATAAAACTCCCATTTATGTTATGCAAGTGTTATATTCTTTGAATACTTCCATCTTGAGGAATTTTTTATTTCACCATAGAAGAAAAATGTTTTCATATTCTCTCCCACCGCTCAGACCCAGAACCCAGCGAGGCCTCGTGCCCCCGAGAGCCATAATATTATTTGTTAACATTTTTATGATGCCAAATGGTCTGTAGGAGAACGGGCGCCATCCTTTAGCTGGGAAACCATATGGCACGACGAGTAATAAATAAGGTATTGTGATAGTTAATGAACCTAATTGCCAGCAAAGGCTTTAATACAGAGACTGTGCTGCTGAGAATTTAGCACCACATTAGGGATGCTGCGGAGCTCCCCTGACTTCTGAGGCTTAATTTAAGTTCTATATTGCAAACTCCAGAAAATAATTCCAAACCCTCCTGCTGGAAAAGCAACCTGCTGGTAGACTGTGATTATACCGAATTACTAAAATCGCAATCAATTTTATACACACAGTTAACCCTTGCCAGGAAGGACTCCTGGAGAGGAGAGGAGAGGCCTCTGGACTGAGGAGGACGAAGAGAGGCAGGCAACTGGTGGTGCCAGGAGAAAGGGACCAGAGCCAAGGGCCTTTTTCTGCAAAGAGGAAGTGAGGGAGAAGCTGGGGGAAGACCTGGGCATAGGCGTAGCCTGTTGGACTTCCCCAGTCCTGCAGGGTTCCCTTCCCGGTGGGACAAGAAGACAGGGTCTCGGACAGAGGGGTCCGTGCTCACCTACCACTCCCGGCAGCAGGAATTCTTGGCAGGAAAAGGAACTGAGTCATTGCTGCTATATTCCATAAGTCAAGGTTATTAACTAGAGAAGATCAAATTGTGGCAGTCAAATAACCTTGCACTGTGTAAAATGTAAATGCCGAACAGCTGCTGCTGAACTTTCCGTGGTGTCTGGAAGGTTCCCTGGGTGTGAAGAGCACACCAAAACAAGGAGAAGAGCTGGGGCAAAGGCATTTCTTCCCTCCCCCTCTTTTTGGACTTGTGGCAGGCCTTGCTCACCTCCAGGCCTGGCCAAGATGGAGAATGGTCAGCTACGTAGAAAAGAGTCTTCTGGAATGGGTCAATCTAGTGGGGAGAGGAGAGAACCCTTTGAGGCCGTGGCCCTCCCAGAGCACCACCGGTCATCTGCCAGCCCCTTCCCGCAGTGATGCCCCAGGCTGTGGTTTGGGGAGCTCAGAAACGCCGTTTCCAGAAAGATATGGGAAACCTCATTAGGTGCTCCCTGTGCTAAACTCTCCTGCTCTGAGAGAGGGGTGAGTGGAGCACGCTGAGACATGAGAGTGGGTATTTGAAATAAGTCGTGTTCCTGTAAGTCAAGAAGACAACAGAAGAAGCTCAGGCCTGAGAACTGGCAAAGCCAAATATGGACCAAAGGATCTGAAAGTTTACTGACCACGTAGGAGGCAGAGGAAGGGATAGAAGAGGGGTCTGGCCCAAGAAGTGAGACCCTAAGCAGTGACCATGTGTGGCCACATGGCTCCTTCCCAAAGAGCTCAGGACAAAGCACATTTTCTGCTGTGGACTAAGGTCGATTCAGCCTCATCTGGGATCTGGGGCCCCAGCAGGAGGGTGTATAAGAGAGAGGCCTCACGAGCCCAGGCACTGGGAAGTTCTGTGCATAGAGTGGGGTTCAAGGCTGCAGGAGGGCTGGAGGATGAGGCCTTGCTTTGGTATTAAGCTTCATGGGGTCAGGAATCCTGTCTGATCTTAGCAGGAAGCCTGCACACAGTCAGGAACTGGAATGAAATGGATTTTAGAAGAGTAAACTCCGCAGTGACCACAAAAGGAAGCCTATCAGCTCCCATGTCAATCTAGTCTGCTTGGTTGTCAGTGTGGATGATACTTCCTCCAGGCAGTGTTGACAGGGTATAGGATCACCGAGGTCTGCTAGAGAGGCAAGGGGCCAGCCTCACATTCAGCCCGACTCTTGGTGCAGGTCCATCGCTGCTGCCCTGGGCTTGTTACGAGGCTGTGGTACTCAGCCATGGCCGTGGTCCTGAAGTGGATGCTGTCAGCTGCCTCATCCATAAGTCTGTTCCACAGCCCAGTGATAGGAGAAGCTGAGACCCCAGAAGGTTTTTGAGACCTGCCTACTGAGATAGGGGTTAGGGAAAGAGCTGCAGGGCCCCCACGGACCCTCTCTAACCCTGATGGGACTTCAGAATCAACTGGGGAGCTTGCAGGAACCCAAACCCCAGATACTTCTACCCAGCAGATCCAAGGTGTGTTCCCAGCCCAAGCAGGTGTTTAAAGTTGCACAGGTGATCCTGACACTGACTTAGATGGAGAACTAGTTCCCAGGGAAGTGTCACACCCCACCCTCACCATCACTCCAACCTCCCCCACTCAGCTCCAAATGGTGAAATGAGAAATGCCTACACTCCCTCTGATGAGCAATTGAGAAAACATGGAGATTCTGCTTAAAGTGCAAGCAAACTGTAGAGGCCAAAGGAAGGCATTCTGAACACAAGGATGGTTAAACCTTGGGTCAAGGGCACAGGTAAGGTTGTTGAATTTCCACCTCTGGTAGCCTTTCTAGAGTAGACAGATACACATCTGGAGGCAGAGGGATTGGACCAAATGACCATTAGATCTTTGGCTCTTGTAATCTTATAAGTATTTCCATATTTTATAGATGAGAAAAATGAAGTCCAGAAAAGTCCGTGAGTCTCTGAAGGGTAGTATTGAAATTGACTAGAACCCAGGTGTCGAGATGCGCTCTAAGTGGTGCACTCACACTAAAACACTTTGCTGCTTCTTCCTCCAGGTTGTGTAAATTGGACAGTGGGAAGATAAAACAAGAGCAAAAGAAAACCCAGGATTCGTGTTCATACACTAGATATGAGGGCCACGGTGGGACCCCTGGTTCTGAGAGTGTAAGATACTGCAGGAGCTTGTCATCTAGGTGGAAAGATTCTTACAAAATTGTAAAGCCATTTATTAAATAAGCAAGTTAATGCGAGCGTGGAAGGAAGGGCTTTATGAGATCACGTTTCCTAGAAAGGGACTCGAAGCCATAAGGACTTACTGTTAATTGTGAGTTGCTCCCTAGCTCTGTGCTAAAGGCTTTAGGAAAACTAAGGAAGGTAAAAGATGTTGTGTCTACCCACAGGGAGCTTTCAGTCAAATTGAAGAAGCAACATGCACAAGAAAGGCCTAGCGGTCCCAAAGAAAGAAGGTGGCCGAGTCCCAGCCGCGGGGCCCAGACACTCAGGTGCCGCGGCTTCCTAGGGAGCCCTCACTTCCTGCGAAGTCGGTAGAGTTTGACAAAGTTGGACAAGACTCCTCGTGGCAAAAGGGGGGTCACTGGAGATTCCAGGCAAAAAGGTCAAGGTCAGGGAGTGCTGAGGTACTTCTAGACATAGTGTCCTGAGCTGGCCTCTCCATGCCACCGACACCTTGGGCTGAGCTAATGGCCTCAAAGACCCCAGCTCTCCCTGTCCCAACAGAAGGTGGTGGGAACCCACTGCAGCCTCAGAGCCCTGTCAATCCAGCAAGTGCTGAGATGAAGAGTTACCTGGTGCGGATATAATACTGTACATAAATACACTTTACAATCACGGAGAAGCCTTTCTACTCAGAGGAGACTATGGAATATTTTATGGTGATGCAGATCAAGTGAAAAGAAGGAGAATAAATAAAGAGGAAGATAATTATTTGATGGAGTTCTCTTAGGATATGCCACAGCAGGAAATACTTACAAAGAATACATATTACTAGAGAGATAGAGCTATTCAAGCATCAAACTAACCTATAAATTGTCAGAAGCGGGAATGGTAAGAAAGGAATGAGAGACACGTGGGTACCCATTATACCATCAGCACTAGGGTTCACATTCCACCTTGCTGGCAGCGGCTCTGTGCACCAGCTACAGCACAATCCTGCAGAAGGGAGACGCCACCTAATAAATGTCTCTGCAAAATTACGGCTGTACTGCTACAGTAAAAAGATGGCGCCATTTATCTCCGCGCCATCTGCCCAGGCTCATTTGTTGCTCCGGAGGCAGCCCACACGCACCCAGCAAGTTTGCAACTCTCCAAGACTTGGAGTGTTTACTTCACAAGGATGCTAATTCTTTTTTCTGGCTCTGGGTGGTCAGCAGGAGAGCAGAAGGAGACCCTGCACCTAGAGCTGCTGATTGCATGAGCCACCCTCTACGACGTCAGACCTGGACCTCTGAGTAAAGACCAGGAGCCCGGACTCCTTCCCATGCAGGTGAAAAGGCACAAAGGGCATCATTCATTATTTGTTCGTCCATCATCCATTCATCCATTCATTCGCCCATTCCTTCATCTATTCTGCACATAATATGGAGCATCTGCTATGTGCCAGGCACCGCCATGTACATTAGGGATATCTCCATAGCTTGCTCCCACTTCCCGCAGTTGTTATTCAAATGTCATTTTCTCAGAGAGGCCTTCCCTGCCCGCCCCCATCTAAAATTGCAACAAACCCCTTTTTAGCAGATGCTGTCCTGCTTTGCCAGTATCCTCTCAGATTCCTTTGCCATTTTTGTGTTCACAGCCTCCTGGTGCGTGTTCACTCCCAACAGCCAACCCCTGTGTCTCTTTTTAGGAGGGCTGCCTTCAAGCTGCTGGAACCTGCTCTGCTGGAGGTGGGAGAGTATAACCTGACTCCTCTGCCACTGCAGATATACTCCTTACCCAAGGGTTGATGGATACAAACCTATACACGCTCTATCTCCCTTGCCCCCAAAGGCTAGAACATTGTGATGTGTTTGGTACTATTGAAACATAATATACTGAGGAGTGGGTAAGTAGTTTATAAAACTACAAATATGTAACTGCAGCATTGCCCAGGGTCTGTGGGCTCCTAAAGGGTTGATTGAGCTCATCCCAATGACGGGTGAAAACGTGGCATTGCTGGAAGCTGGAGGCTGAAATGAACATTGCTGGAAGCTGGAGGCTGAAATGAACAAGGTACAGGTGTGGCGGGTGGAACCACACTCTCTGTGAGAACTCTAGTCCATTTTCTCACCGTACAGGAAGACACAAGCTGCTCCGGGATCTCTCGTTGTCTCTGCGTAACCAACACTAAACTCATGAAGACTAGGTACTGAGAAGGCTTGAGATGCCTCTCTTCTTTCTTCCACAGGCTCCTCTGCTGACGCTGAAATGGAAACCTTTTCTCCCTCTGCTCTCCCCTCTTCTCTGCTCCACACTCAGCCCAGGAGCCTCAACTTTCCATGAAAACACCTACATTCGCTGCCGTTAGCAGAAAGAAGCACTGTTCCGTCTGTTATGTGAAGAAGCCCCTCTTAGACTGTGCTGTGGGACTCAGTTAAACTAGTTATGCCACTGGCGGGGAGTTGACCCTGAAGAAACAGGCACCAGAGCATGACGAAGATGGGTTGGGCTTTTATCAGGAGGCGATGCAGACACAGTGATGGCGTTAACTTGGGGCCAGACCTGACGGTTGCTGCATGTGGAAAATGAAGCAGCCGGAGATGGGAAGTCTGGTGAGGTGGCTTGGGGGCAACCCAGGTGACTGTGGCGGGGTAATGATGGTGTAACCCAGAAATCTCAGAAGTAGTGCTGGAGAGAGGGAAGAGCTTATGGATATAAAAGAAGTTTAATGAACAGAATTTGGTGACTGATTGTAAATACCAGATCACTGTGGGAGGAGAAACTTGAGAGGAGAGCAGATTTTCATGGGAAGGAGAATGAAGGACAGAGACAGACACTGAGAAAGGGAAGAGGGCAGAGAGGAGGGGCAAGGAGATATTAGAAGGATTATGGAAAGACGTTCAGAATGACAGAGACCGAAAGATGGAAAAGAAGCAGTCAGGGGTCAATGAAACTCGCGGTGAGACTTCCTTCTTTTTTAAAATTTCTTATTTTGAACTAATTTTAGGCTTAACGGAAAAGTCGAAAAAACAGTACAGAGAATTCCTTCATACCTCTCACCCAGCTCCCTCCTAACGTTAACATTTTACGTACCCACAGCCTAGTTATCAAAAACAGTGCAGTAACACTGGCGCAACGCAACACTAACTACACCACAAACGATTCAAATCTCGCCAGTTTCCTAGGGGGATCAGGGGAGGGAGAAGCATAAACCCACAGAACGAGAGCAGGGTTACTCAGAGTGCCCAAGTCCCTCTCCCAGAGGCAGTTTAGGGAGTTGTCCCATCAGAGTCTGATGACATAGACAATTTTAGGCACATATATTAGGTGTCACGGAGTAGGTGCTTCGTAAGTGGCTATTTAATAAACGAATGGATTTAATGCTCCAGGTACAGAGCCAAAGTCATTACAATGAGTGTCATATACAACCAACCCCAGGCCTCTGTCAATTCTGAGCTTGCAGTGTCCAGGATCTGCGACTTATACCATTAGACATTTTCAAGGGGCTTAAGGCCAAGGGCTTTTCCTAATGTCAGGTTCTAATGTCAGGAACCTCCAGCTCCCTTCGAATTTATAATTTAGGGGCTTAGAGGAAGTTTATTGCTGTCATGTCGGAAGGAAAGGAGGCTTTTTACCTATCACTGGGGTCTTGAGCAAACTTGTCCCCAAAATTTGGGAGTCAGGCAGCCTAGGGATGGTGGACTGTCAATTACTGGAGGGCTTATTAGTTTCTCCTCTCCTGGGCTCATCAAGCATAGAGGGAAGCCAGCCACAGCGGAAAGCAGGTGTGTGAAATAGAAACTCACCTGGGACTCACAATACTTCCCACTTAGGTCATAAAATAGCCCAGTAGCTCAGCCAGTTTGCTTCCATAACAATGACACACTCAAAGTTTTCTTTAACAAGGCCCATTCTGCAGCTCTTTGTTGCATCAAAGGGGACAAATCTGCCACTTTGTCCTGTCTTGGTGCCCTTAGCTTTACCCCTAGTTACTAGGAAGATCTTAGAATCTCTTGAAGGCCAACTACAGCCCTTAGTGGGTGGTGCCAGAAGAAAGGGAATGTAATACTTGGATTAGCAGCTGACAGCAGTCATGTGCCCCCAGCACCAAAGGACCAATGATTCCAGGCCAATAGAGAGTGTCATTTTTGGAATTCTAGTCCATTCTATTGTCTAGTCAAGATAGACTTTCATTCTTCCCTTTTTATTTTCTCTTTCTTCCTTCGTGTGTGTGTGTGTGTGTGTGTGTGTGTGTGTGTGTGTGTGTGGATGCGCAGGACTAGAGAACGGAAGGGACTGGGAACATTCATTAGTTGAGGGATATTTAGGTAAAGTTATATCTCACATACCTCCACACACTACGAGTGTGCCCTAAACAATACCCTCTCAGCCCTTGAAGACCTTTGCATGGTTCCCCATGTATAGATATTCTGGTCTTTTTTCCAACCTGGCGGTGAGATGTGTAGGAATAACAAACAAGAGGGAATTAAGGACCTGAAACAACTTTTTTTTTTTTTTTAGATTTTTCATGTTTCTGTATTTGACTCAATGCCCCAAATAATCACATTTTGATCAACTTGCATCTTTTCCCCTAATAGCAAGGAAAAGATCCAGCTTATATAGAAACAGACAGAATTCAGTTTAGCTACAATTCTCAGTGTACTGCTTGACACATGATAGGTGCTTAAAAATATATGTTAACTGGGTGATTGAACAAGTGGTAGATAGACGGGAACCCTTAACAGCTGGGTAATACTGTGGAAAGAGCATTGGAACTAGAGAGAACTGGGTTTGCACTATGAACCTGCTCCTTCCCATGTGCCCCTGGGCAAGTTACTTGACCTTCCTCAGCCTCAGTTTTTCTCACTAATGAAAGCAAAGATGAACATGAACAGCGCTACTGTTATTGCTATGGTGAAAAGACAATAGATGATACAGGTAGTACATAATGTAGCTGCAGTGCCTGACATGAGGTAGATAATACATAGTAGCTACTTTTGTAATTGTTTGTAGTAGTTGGGAGCACTCCAGCTCAGGAGGTATGGAGAATATTGGAGAAGAATGGATTCTTATCTCCTAGCATTATTCGCACACAGTCATGCCCAGAGGCAGAAGGAAGATAGGTGAAGACCGAAGGCCCGAGCCTGCCCCTGGAATGGAGGATCCGTATTCCCATTCCCTGTGGGAGATGCTTGCTTTTTAACGCCTCTCTGATGCCTTCTTTGTGAGATGCAGTCTGGTTTCAGAACCCCTCACAGCTGGGGCCAAATGAGAGGCACCGCCTGCATGAAGTGCGAGTGAGGGCTCACGTGCCGTGTCTGGATCCTCAGCCCTCTGGTGCAGCAGCGCTTGTGGGTCACCTTCTGTGGAACAAGGTGTGGTGCCAGGCACTTGCACATATTGTAATTTCATTTAATACAACCACTCTGCAAAACAGATGTTTTTCTCTCCATTTTCTAGATGAGGACAGTGAGTCTCTGACAAGGGAAGTGACAGACAGAGGTTGGAGCTTTAGCATGCACCAGGGTCACCTACGGGACTTGGTAAAACACGAACTGCTGGTCTTCTGCTTGAGTTTCTGATTCTGCAGGTCTGGGGTGGGGGCCGATAACTAGCATTTCCACAAAGTCCCAGGTGATGTGAATGATGCTGCTCAGGGCCCAGACTTTGAGGACTGCCGACTTTTGAAGTCATGGCTAGGAAGTGGCAAGTCAGGGATTGAAACCCAAAGCTAGAGTCCTTTGCCATCTACCTTGGCTTCCCTCTGCAGAGTGCCTGGGTAGGATCTCTATCAACGCCCTGAAATCTTGCCACCTGGGGAATGTGTAGACAGGCTGGAGCCACTTTAAACCTACAGGGCCCCTGAGAAATGGGCTAAAGCAAAAGCAAGCACTGAGTGCTCTGGGCTCCAGCGCAATGGGAGACGGTTCGGGATGGAGCCCCTAGAACTTTATTTACAGGGTGCTTTATGGGTGAGTTGTCATGCCAGCATCAGGGCCCGGTGAGGACCTCAGCCCTGCCAGAATCAACAGCAGCCTGAGCAGGCAGGAAGGTTCAGCCCATGGGGGCCCCCACTGCAGGGCAGTTTTAAATTGCTACTGTATTTAATTTTTAATCAAGCTACTTCATTGGTTGAGGGAATAGGAGAAGGGGGAGGTAGGTGAGCTGTAGAGTGAACTGTGAGAAGGTGTATTTTTCTCCACTCGGGGCTCATTGGGGATTCTGTACAGAGAGGTCCCTCGGGACTCACTGCCAATGTTTATGTCAACTCCTGTGCTTGATAGGTTCGAGGTTCGTGCCTCCTGGTTAGTAGGACCCAGGAGGCTGGGGAACCCAGCTGCTCCCGGCACACATTTCGCCATTCCTGCAGGCAGGGACTGACTTTGACCTTTGTGGGTCCCAAAATAGAAGCCAGAACTAGCATGAAGCACCGTAAAACTTCTTGGCAGCCACACGCTGTCACCCAGCTCTTCAGACCTCAGACTAGCAGAGGATATACAGAAGGACCTCCTGGAGGCAGAGAGGTGGCCACAGAGGTTTTTACAGGGCACTGCTAGCCTGAAATCCCAAGGATTTTGTTTCTCCTTGAACTTCATAGCCCAGAGGTAAAGGCAGGCATCATTGCCACTGAGATAGGGGCATATTCCAAACACTCATCCTTCTTTGTATGCTTTTTTTTTTTTTTTTTTTTTTTAAGGCAAGGTAACCTTTGGTTGACCTCAAAGATTGCAAGGACTTTGCCAGCTTACAATTCCTTATTTTATTTTATTTTTTTAAATTTTTCACGCCTACAGCACTTGGTTTTCCTAGGTGGTCTCCCATCCAAGTACTAACCAAGCCCGACCCTGCTTAGCTTCCAAGATCAGATGGGATTGGACTTGTTCAGGTTGGTGTGGCTGTAGCTTTGCCTGTTTTACTCTCCTATGAGCCCCAACAGGAATCCAGCACCACCCCTGCCTCAGAGCAGTTTAACTCAACTGAGCAGGGAGAACATGGGACTGAGGAAACCCCATCCCTAAAATGTGGTAGTAATAATAATTATTATTGTCACTCATGCAGGTCACACTAAGAGCTGGCCACTGTTCACATAGTGATTCATTTCGTCATCTCAATAACAATGACTTTAGTACTATTATTATTGCAGTTTTGCAGAGAGGAAAACTAAAGCACTGGGGGGCTGAATAACTTGGCCAAGACCATGTAGCTAGAGAATGAGTGAACCTGGATTTGAATTTGGGTGGTTTGGCTCTAAAGTGTGTACCCTGGACCTCTTTTTTATACTGAAGCCCACCCCGGCCCCTACCCCTCACCTACCACTGCAGCTGTTTTACAAGCTCCTAATCCCATGCCCTCCTATCCTGTGGTCATGGTCACCGGTGTTCACATGGCATGTAGAGGTATATTACTTTGCAGGAAATGAAATGGCAGGAAGATGACAGTGAGGACATAGACCTCTTAGAGAAGACCAGGAGAGAGGGGCTGTGATCCTGGAGACTGTAGGATGTATCAGAAAGCAGCAGGATTTGGGTTCAGAAGACCTCACTCCTCAACCTGCTGCCTGAGTGAACACAGGCAAGTGCTACAGACTAAATGTCTGTGCCCTCTCCAAATTCATGTGTTGAAGCTGAATTCCTAACGTGATGGTATTAGGAGGTGGGTCCCTTGAGAGGTAATTAGATCATGAGGGTGGAGCCCTCAGGAGTGGGATTAGTGCCCTTAAAAGAAGGGGATGTGAGGATACAGAGAGAAGGCAACTGTCTACAAGCCAGGAAGAGGCCTTTGGTTTTAGGTTTCCCAGCCTCCAGAAGAATGAGAAATAAATGATTGTTAAGTCATCTTGTCTATGGTAGTTTTGTTATAGCAGCCCAAACAGACTAAGACAGCAAGTAACTTATCAGTTTCCTTATGTACAAAATGAGGATAACTCTGTCATGGGTTGAATTATGTCTCCCAAACTTCATGTGTTAAAGTATTTGTCCCCCACTACCTCAGAAGATAGCTGTATTTGGAGATAGGACCTTTAAAGAGGTCATTACAGTAAAGTGAGGTCATATAGATGGGTCCTAATCCAACAAGTCTGGCATCCGTATAAAGAGAGGTGGCTGGGACAGACATGCAGAGACGGAACAACATGCAAAAGCACAGGGAGGAGAAGACGGCCATCTGCAGGCCAAAGAGACAGGCTTCAGAGGAAGTCAACCCTGTCAACATGGAGATCATGAAATTCCAGCCTCCAGAACTGTGAGAACATACAGTTCTGTTGTTTAGGACACCCAGTCTGTGGTACTTTGTTATGGAAAGCCTAATACAGCTACCTTATGGAAATGTTGTGAGAACCAAATGATCATCAGCAAAGGTTCTTACCATGGTGGGTGGCATACAAAGGGCAGGAACTGAAAAGAATTAGGTCAAGCAAGAGAATAGCAAAAGGACCCACCTTTGTCTGAAGGCATCAGGTATGGGAGATGTGGGATCATCTGGGCGGAATAACCCAGGAATCTCAGCAGTAGGGGCTTGTGTCAGATAGAACTCAGGATTCTACTGGAGCCAACCAACAAAGATGTATTTTTTTCTAGGAGCAGAGGGGACTCATTTGATGGCTTAGCTTTATTCATTCATTCAAACAACAGTTATTGAAGATCTGCTATGTGTGGGCACTAAGCCTGGACTGAGAGCATTCAGGAAGGCTTCCAAGAGACAGCGACTCCCGAGCTGAATTCTGAAAGATAAGTAGGAGTTAGCCTGTTGAAGAAGTAGGTGACAACTGTGTGTCCAGTTAGACTTGGGCTGAGAGGAAGACCAGGTGCAGATCCTACTTGGATAAATCAAACAAGGGTTTCTTATTTACAGAGTAGGAAGGAACTCAGGACACATGACAGAGACGCCAACAACCTTCCCCAGGACAATGACCCATAGCTGCAGGTGAGAACTTCTGAATAAATGAGAGTCACATTAGATTTTTCTGAAAGTCTATCTCCTTCCTGATAAGGATGTATTTCTAGGTTTTGTGGGCATTGAAGCTTAGTTTGGAAAGGCCTTCTTTAAGAAAAATAATAAAATTATGAATAGATACAAAGTACAGAGTGAATATTTATTTAGAATGAAAAATGAAGTGAGTGCAAAGTAAACATTTTAAAAAGCTAGTAAATACAGCCAACATCCATCTTTCCAGGGCATTGGGAGGGGTTTATTATGCAAAAGAGGGTCCTGAAGCTTAGCTCCCAGTGTATCTGCTTTCCTTTGCACATGTAAACACATACCTATATCTAGATGTGAGGGAAGAGCATCTGGCACACAACCTACACAGCATTCTCGCTTAGGCCAAGTACATGGCCATCTCAGAGTACTTTGGCTTCAGTGTATACATAACATACTGAGGCATAATCAAAAACCTGATTCAGACTCTTCAGCATAGCCTGGTTGTGCACATTCCTGAATTCCATGCATGGAACTAGAACAAGGGTTGGGTACCCTGTAGATTCTGAGTCAGGCCACCAAGCCTTTAAACCAGCTGCGGAGCCTGTCCTGCACAGGCAGTCTAGGCAGGAGACACAGGTTGTGCAAAGACCTAGAGGGAAGGGGAGGCAAGACCCTTGTGAAGAGCGGCTGGTAGTTCAGTGAGGCTGAAGTTGATGTGTGTGGGTCAAGAGGGAGAAGGGTGTGGAGAAGTATACAATTTGGAGGGGGCCAATCCTGAAAGATTTTGTATAGATGCTAAAGAATTTTCCTTTTATCGAAGGCAATGGAAACTCATTGAAGAAAGATGAATATGTGAAAGGCATAGTCAGATTGTGTTCTGGGAAAATCACTCTGAAAGCAGTGTGGAAGGTCCGGGTGGCTTAGTACGGTGGGGAGACCGTTCAAGAGGCTAAAGAAATCACGTGCGTGTGGCGGCCTGCAGGGAGGTCAGAAGCACAGCACGCCATCCCCTCCGCTGTGAGGGGGTCACAGACCATACAGCTGTTTCACTGAGGTGGCAGCTCCACTCTCAGAGCCCTTGTTCTCAGGGTGCATACCTGCCACCCGCTAGGTTCCCAGGGTCTCTCCAAACCAGCTGCCCTGCGGTATGTCCCTAGTCCAGCAGCTAGATCACTGTCCTCCTTTGATCACCAGATACTTTTGGCACATGTACTTATCTACTGGATGTCTCCCTTTGTGGTGAATTCCTTCCCAGAGGCCCAGAAGTTTTTATAATTTGACCTCTGCCAGCTGCCCCTAGTCTCCTTCTCAGCCCTCCGGTGCACCTGGCATGCCTTTATGTGCCTGGAACCCAAATGTAGATGCTTAGAGTCCCTGTCCCCATGTCCCCATACTGAATTACATGTCAGTACAAGTAATTAGATCTCAAAGATGTGACTATTGTTCAGATTTTGGGGTGTTTTTGTTTTGTCTAGATTTTTTTTGTTGTTTATTCCATTTTAGTTCGGTTTGGATCTCAAGTGCAGAGGGTTGAGTTAACCATAGTCTTCATTCTGTGTCATCTCTTCATGATCTGTGCAAGGTCTCTTATTTATTTATTCCTCTTATTTCCATTCTCGAGTGACCATAAACTATGCACTGATCTACATCATTTTATATAAGGGATTTTGGTATCCGCAGGGGGTCGTGGAACCGATCCCCCATAAAGACTGATGGATGACTTAAGTTTTGAGGGAGTCAAAACTTATATGAGGATTTTTGAATGTGCGGGGTGTTGGCACATTCAACTGTATTTGTCATACAAGCAAGAATACTTTTGAGAGGAAAAAAAGATACTTTAAAATTATTATCCTGGACCACAGGTATAAACCAGGCCTGCCAGGGGCAAACCAAAACATGGTCCCCCGCCTGCACTTTACGTCCCTTCCTAAGTCCCTCTAAGCAGCCATTCTATTTGTTTAATTTGTGCGTTTTCATTTCATATATTCCTATTATGGGTACATTTTGGGTGATTTTTTTGTGCATGCATCTTTAGCTTATATAGAGGACATTTTACTGTAGCTTTCTGTTTCTGACCTTTTTTCACTAAGAACTGTTTATATTTACATAAAATCTGTCGCTTCTATTGGAAGCGTAATAATACTCTGTGTTGTGCAACCACCGCATATATAAATATACCCACTTGATGAGGGTACAGCTGACGAGAGACACCCGGGTTGCCGAGCATCACCTCATCACAGGTAATGCCACAGTGATTCTCTTTGTTTGGGAAACCAGAAGAGCTGCTGTGAGAATTGCTTTGAGATCTCAGGAGCAGAATTGCTGGATTGTTATTTAAGTCAGTAATGCTGAATTACTCTCCAAAATTTGCCTTACTCTTTGTGAGTGTTGTATAAATTCCAGCTCTGGCCCAACTGGGACATCTGGGGAAGAGAAGGCTGAGGACAGAAACCCAGCAAGTACCAGAATTTAAGGAGTGAGCAAAGGGAGTGGTAATTGTTAGGTATTTTATCTAATAGCTTTTCATTAAGCACCTATTAGAGTTTGTGATTATATTGTCATTTGTATGATTATTTGATTAATGGCTGTATCTTCCACTGAATGTATGCTACCTCAGGACAGAGACCTTGTCCATTTGATTAATTTTATCCTTAGCACCTAACATACTGCCTGGCACAGAAGAGATACGATAAATATTTATTGAATTGATTAATGAGTAAAAGTAAAATATAGAGGATAATTATAGATTGTTGTAAGTCAACAAAGGAAAAGGCAGCATGATATGTGAAGGAATAACTGAGATGAAGGAAGAATGTAGATAGATCTACAGGGGAAGATTCTTGGAGGAGGTGACAGGAGTTGAGAGAGAAAAGTAGAGAGTGGATCATCCATATGGAGAACAGAGGGAAGAACATTGCAGATAGAAAGACAGCGTGTTCAAAGGGTTTGAGACAGGTGAGGTTTTAGCACGTCATGGGAATTCAATGAGGGATCTTAACTGGGAAAGTAAAATAATAAGTGAAAACAGGAGGCTTCACAGATGGAAGATGATGGTGGCTTTAACTTAGTGGTGAAAAGACGAAAACGTGGGTGGGTTCAATATGCATTTTAGAAGTGGGAGACAGAGCATGGTGAATGATCAGGTGTAGGGCAGGAGGAAAATACATAAATCAAAGTTGACGTGGGCAATTGTGTGAGTGGTGGTGCCATTTATCGGAAGAGAAGAACTAGGAAAGAAATTACTGACTACAAAATAGGATCATGAAAATATTCTATGTTTTCTCTTAAAAGCTTTATTGATCTGCCTTTCACATTTAGATTTGTGATCAATGTGAAGAATGAGTTAAGATTCTTTTTTTTCCCCTGTGGACACCCAATATTTCAAAGGGCCATCATTTTGCCATTGCTAGGTAGTGCCACCTTTGTTATAAAATAAGTATCCATATATTTTTGAGCTTATTCTGGACTTCCCGTTTTGTTTAATTGGTATATTTATCTATGCTTTCTCCTATTCCAATCCACCTTGATTACTGTAATTGTGTAAAAAGTCTTGATAACCAGTAATGTAAATCTTCCAATTTTGTTATTCTTCTTACGAGATTTTCTTGGCTTTTACCATTTTTATATAAATGCATTAAAATAAAATAAGATAATAACAAACAACAAGATTATTATAGATTGAATCGTGTCCCCTAAAAAAAAGATGTCTTGAAAACCTAACTCCCAGCATCTCATAATGTGACTTTATTTGGAAAT
Source organism: Rousettus aegyptiacus (assembly GCF_014176215.1). Lineage (NCBI taxonomy): Eukaryota > Metazoa > Chordata > Mammalia > Chiroptera > Pteropodidae > Rousettus > Rousettus aegyptiacus. The sequence goes on from NW_023416308.1 coordinate 44,077,589, forward strand.
AGGATCTTTGCAGATGTGATCAAGTGAAGATAAGGCCTTAGTGGAATAGGATGGGCCCTACTCCAATATGACTGGTGTCCTTATAAGAAGGAGAGAAGACACAGACACGGGGAGAAGGCCACGGAACAACAGAAACAGAGATTAGAGTAATGTAGCTACGAGCCAAGGAACACCAAAGACTGACGACCAGAAGCGAGAAAGAGGCAAGAAAGGGTTCTTCCCTGCAGATCCCAAAAGGAACATGACCCTGTTAACACCTTAATTTCCAACTTCTAGCCCCCAGAACTGTGAAACAATAAATTTCTGTTGTGAGATTTTGTTATAGCAGCTATAGGAAACTAATACAAAGATGTTATAACAAAAAACTTTATTCCGATAAATTGGAAAATTTAAATGCAATAACCAAATTCCTAGGACAATATAACTTATAAAATTAACACAATTTTGAAAGAAAAATTGGAAAAATCCTATATATTTAAAAAATTGGCTCTATAATTATAAAAAAAAATTATCCACAAAGAAATCTGCATACACAAATGACTCCACCACTGATTTTTATCGAACTCTAAAAGATGCATCTTAAATCTTCAGCAATATGGAGACTTGTTCAAGGCTAGAGTTATAATAATAGCCCAGGCAAAAATGATGAAGACTTACATTCTTTCAGTGAAAATGGGAATGATAAAGAGAAGATACATACTAGGGATAATAGGAAGAAAAGGTAGAATGACACCCTGGTCATAGCTGAGCATCTGAGTTGATAGTTGGGACATTCATCGAAACCCAAAATAGGAAAGGTACAGCTTGAAGGAGGAGGTTGATGGGGAATTGAAATGTGACATGTTGAATGTGATCTCCAAGAAGGGATGTCAAATAGATACCACATGTGTAACTCAGGAGTGCAGTGTGGGTTGGGAGTTCAGATTTAAGAGTTAGGAGCCCACTGAGTAATAGTTGAAGCTGTGATAGTGGATGAGATCTTCCCAGAAAGGAGTTTGAACTCAGAAGAAAAGAGGGACAATGAGAGACCCTGAGGGATGTAAAGACTTAATTGTTGTCAGTTATGAAGCTATTTCAGTCTAAAAACAAAGTAAAAAAAAAAAAAAAAACTTACCCAACTAGATTAGATAAAAAGAAAAAATTGTTATTCCATGTAACGAGTGATCTTGAGGTAGGGTGACTACAGTGTTGGCGACTAGGTCAGAAGGATCCTGTATTGCTTTTCTGGGGGTGCCGTAACAAAGTCACACAAACTGACTGGTTTTAAAAAATAGAAACGTATTGTCTTACAGTTCAGAAAGCTATAAGTCCAAAATCAAGTTGTCAGCAGGGCCATGTGCCCTCGAAAACCTGTAAGAGAGACTCCAGTGTCTGCCTCCACCCATCATATGGCCATCTTCTTTCTGTGTGCCTCCTTTTTTATAAAGACACCAGTCATATTAGATTTAGAGCTCATCCTACTCCATTGTGACTTAATTTTAACTAATTACATCAGCAATGACACTATTTCCAAACAAGGTCACATTCTGAGGTGCTGGGGTGAGGACTTCAATATATCTTTTTAGAGAACACAATTCAACCATAGAGACTCTTTCCATCTTTATGCTTTGCCATTCTCAACAAGCTGGCTTGCCTTTAGGCTGCTCTCCCAATGGTCAAACCTGGCTGCAGCAGCCTCATACATCACATCTAGCACAGCAGTGTCGATCAGATGAAGAGGGGTCACCTCTTTCTTGTATCTCTTCTAGAAGCAATGAGAACTCTCCAAACCCAGCAGATTTTGTCTCATTTCTCATTAGCAAACGCTTTATTATTTACATATGCATGCATAATCCTATAACAGGGAAGGGGCACAAGACCACTCATCACAATTGGCTTGGACCAGTGGCTCTCAAATTTGAATGTGCATTAGGATCAGCTGAAGGGCTTGCTGAAACACAGGTTCCTGGACTCCGTGCCCAGAGCTTTCAGTTCAGTAGGTCTGGAGTGAGGCCAGAGAATTTGAATTTTTGATGAGTTCCCAGGTAAGATTGATGCTACTAGTCCTGGGACCACACTTTGAAAACCAGTGGTTTAGACTGATGAGGATTCATTCAGACGACTGGGCCCAACTCCTGGGAAGTGCGCCGCCACACAGAGGAGGAAGGGTGCACAACCAAAGTCAGGATTCCATCAGAAAGGAGCAAGGGGAGAAAACCGCTGGGTCAGCAATCAGTGGTGACTGCTACAGAGTGTCCAAAGAACAGTCTGGAAGAGGCTGAGAAGGAGTGTGTCCAGACAGGCAAGAAGGAAATCAGAGTGGAGCCATGCCAAAGGAGCCGTGGAGAAGAGATTCAAGGAAAGAGTGGTCAACACCATTAATGCCAAGAGGGCCGGGAATGTGAGTGCTGAAATGTAACCATTGGATTGGACAATTAGGAAGTCTTTATTGATTTTAGCAAGAGCACTTTTATTTTGAAAACAAGACATGGTATTAACAGTTACACAAAATACAGTTACATGTATCATTGTCTGAGAATGATGCTGAGTGCTACAGCTAGTTCCTAGAGCTGGGACTGGTTTCCCTGGAATCCAGATAACTAAGTGAGTGATAAAAAGAGGCAGTGGGTTTTGAATTACTGCTGAGCAGTGAAAAAAATATACTGAGACAGAACTCAATTTTCTGAGCTCAAGTTCAAACATAGCCAGCCACATCCTGAGTTCTGAGTTATTGACAGGTGGTTGTGACTGGGGAGGAAAGGTTTTCACATCCTCATCTATTTGCTGAGCCACTCATCTGTCTCCACGTGTGTTCAGATATGTATATGTACCCATCAAATCCTATCTACTTCTATTTATGCACATCTATGGTCTAGCTTCACATACATATGTAGTTAAGTCCAGGTTCTGCCACTTGCTACTGGAACATCTCTCTTGGCTCCATTTTTACATCTGTGAAGTAGAGATAATGATTGCACCTCTCATAGAGTTGTGAGAATTAAGTGAGATCTTGTGTATAAATAAAAATGTGTATGTATGTAAGATAATTGTTACTATGGCTACGTATCTATTACTCTCTACACATAACATCATCAGCTAGTTAGCAATTGATTACCAAGCATTGCATGAGTACAATTTTAAAAGCATATTTATCCTATATGAGTCCAACTAGATGATATTCTGGAAAAGGCAAAACTATGGAGACAGCAAAAAGATCAGTGGTTGCCAGGGGTTCTGGGGAGTAGGGGAAGGGATGAATAGGTAGAGCACAGGGGATTTCTAGCACAGTCGAACTACTCTGTGGGACACTGTAATGGTGGGTACATGTCACCATACATTTGTCCAAACCCAGAGAATGTACAACACCAAGTAAACCCTAATGCAAACTATAATCTTTGGGTGATCGTGAGGTGCCAACATAGGTTCATTGATTATAGCAAATATACACTCTGGTGGGGAATGTTGATAATGGGAGAGGCTATGTGTGTTGGAGGTGGGTAGGCGATGTGTGGGAAATCTCTGTACCTTCCATTTGATTTTGCTGTGAATCTAAAACTGTTCTAAAATAATAAAGTCTTTTTTTTAAAAGTACATTTTAGTTATCAACTTATACCCTCCTAAATATGTTATACTGAAAGATACATATAGATTTCCTTCTAGCATTGCATGTAAACATATACACATCTGTCCTACCTGTCTACTCTCTCTCTATCAGCTATCTATCTATGTAGGTACAGAATTTCCTTCTACGACACTGATGTGTACAACTCTCTCTCCTTATATAGATGAGAAATGTGCTATTCCTTGTCCTCTGAGAATCAGATGCCAATATGGGATTAAATGTGCAAGGATTTTTTCAGGGGAAATGCCTGTGAGGGAAAGATGGAGAGAAAGCCAGTGTGGGGAGACCTATCAGATTGCTCTACAAGTCTGATTCCAGTGAAGGGGAGAGTGAAGGAAGGTTGGGGGGAATCTTGCTAGACTGCCATGCAATGTAAGAAAGGCTCAGCAAGGCTGCTGGGGAGTCTCCCAGCCAGTTGGTCATCAGAGGAGTCCTCTGTCTCCCAGAAGTGGGCCTCTCTCAGCACCCCTGCCATACTCAGCCACTGGCCACGAGCAGCCCATGGGAGGCATGGCCTCAGCATAAGCGCTTCCATAAGCGAGAGCAGCAGCTGGAGCTCTTGACCAATTTCCCTCAGTGTAGTTGGTAGTCCAGGGGTGGTGCATCTCATGGCCACCAACTGGAGTACTATCTATTTTTGCATTTGATACAAACACTCCAGATTAAAAAAATCAGAAAATCAGTTCAAACTTGGGGAATTCACCTGGGGACAGAATTGTGCGTGTGGTCCTCCTTGCTACCATGGCCCCTCTGGAAGGAGCCTCTGCTAAGAGAGGCCTTCAGGCCAGTGCCTCAGGAAGGCCAGGGCGGCGGCTGCCCAGGAGCTTGGCTTGTGCTCTACTCCAGGCATGCCTCGGGGAGCTCTGGCTGAGCTTACTGCTGCTGCTCCTCAACTACTTTCAGGGAAGATTTCCCTGCCCAAGGATGAAGAAGCCAGGACGCCCTTGGCTGGTGTCTGCAGGGGCCCCCACCTCAGGCCAGGCACAAGGCAAGTGGAGACCACCCCCTCTGGGATTCCCCATCACATCTCCTTCCCCCTTCTTTGTGGCAGGGCTGCCTGTCTAGCCCTGATCAGAGGACAAGGGACCTAGGCTGGCCAACAAGGCCAAAGGCTCTGTGTGAATCACCTTGTGTCCAAGGCCAATTTTCACTGATGAAATCATGGAGAGCCACAGTGGCCCAAGCCCAGTACTGTACAGATGAAAGCCTTATTTATGTGAAAGATATATCTGCAGAGGGAGCAATAAACTATAAAGTATAAAGGTTTGCAGCAAATGCTGTAAAGTTTTATATTCCTGAAAACTAGGGATAAAAGATATAACCATTTAAAGCAAAGTGGATAAAAGGGGCTTCTATGTGATTGTAAAACAGCCTTATAATAGTTAATTGCTGGGTTCTTATTACAGCAGTGAGAGTCAAAATAACCTTAAAAATATACACGGAAAGTGAGAGAAGGGAGAAGAGAAGAAGGATGGAGGAAGCGACCTACTAGAAAGAGGGTTTGGGCCCCAGTTCCTAAGTGTTCTCAAATGGGGACCACTGTTATTCCTATGAGCCAGCCCTGTCCGCAGCACTGAGGGGATGGTCGCTGCCCAAGCCCACCTAGATATTCCTATTCACTGCTACAAAGCCCCCGAGAGATTGTGAACAAGTCATTTCCCCTCCCCGGGCCACAGCAACTTCTTTACAATGAAAGGGTGCACGATGATCACACCGGCACTCGGCCTCCAGCACTCAGTCAGCACTGTTTACTCAGTGCCTCCACATTCCAGGTGCGTGTTGGGAGGGTGGCGGGGCAGAGGATGAAGGCTGAGAATAGTGGAGAAGACGGACAGTTAAACTGATCCTTGCAATTCTGTGCAGTGAGTTGTAGAACAGAGGTATGTGTGGGTGTGATGCATAGAGAAGGATGTATTAGGAACTCTGAGAGGAGAGAAAACTAAGCCGGACCTTGTAGGTTGACTAGGAACTTGAGGAAGTAACGTGTGTGAAGGCTCATGGTCAGAGCTTCCTGAGCAGCACAACTCCGGGGCTCCATTCCAATGGAGGCTGCACCCTGCACAGCCTGTGCGGCCTGATTCAGCAGCTCTGTTAAGCTGGGTCCAGAGGCCTGCAGGGGATGGCGAGGCGATCCCAAATCCCATCGTACACCACAGTTCAGGTTGGACCTCGTGCCCCACCCCAATTTACCACGGTCTCTGATATCAGTCCCCTTGGGGGGGCTGCTGTGTAGATATGGTCTGGCCCCAGGGATTTCTGTTATACTCCGAAACTCCCGGGAACCCCCAGGAAGTGGTAAGGAAGCTGGGGAGAGCCCCAAATCCATTCTCCCCTTAGTAACACAACTGCACATTCTCTTCACTCTGCAGCGGGAAGTGCGGGTTTCCTCCTCCACAAAAGGGACTATTAATGCAAAGGCAATAGCTTATCTGGGAATTTCTTCTCAATCCAGTCCAGTTTAGCCAACTCTCAATGCCATGGGGGCACATGCCCTCTGCTGCAGCGACCCCTCCACACCGCACACTACCCGTCTGCCATCTCCCACTGGAGGGAGTCGCCAGAGCCCGATCCTGGGGTTGGGGTGGGGGTCCTCAGACTGCCCAGTGCTGCTTCCTGCTCCAGAATCAGTTCATCCTTCTTCCTGGGGGCCGGAGGGCAGAGGCTGAGCTGGGACTCCATGTAGTTCTCCTGAGGCCATGCGGCGTTTGACCTGTGACCCCACAGGAAATCCTTCTGACCTCTGAGGTGACGCTCAGGAGGAAAACCATGACCCTACAGTGGACAAAGGGCAGCACTGAGGCTCTCCACCCCTGCCCCCGCCTGAGATCTCTTGACTTTAGAGTCTGTGGGGCAGAAGCACTCTTGGCCTGACTGGCAGGGGCAGGCGCTCAGCTGTGGAAGGGGCCAGGGAAACCCTAAAGAGGTAGGGTGGACATACATACACCCTGCTTGCCTGGGACAGTCCCACGGTACAGCATGTTGTCTGTGAGGAGTTATTAATAGTGGCCCTCATTCCCAAGACAGAAATGCTCAGATCTGGATGATAAATCATATGATCGTCCCAGCGGAAAGGGACTCACGTAGAATCCACACCACCACCCCCTTCATTCCACGAATAACAAGCCTCGCCCTATGCCAGACGCGTCTCTGCCAGGCACGCGTCTGGCCCTGGAGACACAGAGCTGAGTAAGAAACTGTCAGTCCCTGCTGTGGAGCTCACGAATTTGGCAGCTTCAACCCCAAAACAGCTATGGCACAATGTGGAAGTTCTGGGGGAAAGTGATTCATTCTCTTAAAGAGTTTCAGAAAAGGTTCACTGAGGAAGTGACATCGGGGGCTTCAATGGCCATCCAGCCTCCTGAAGGCCCCCTCAGATTCCTCACGCAACTTCTACAGTGACCCCCTAGATTTCCACCTGGCTTCCACAAGCGCTGACCCCCACATTACCCAGGGCCCTCAGTCTCTCTTTTATGCCTCACTCCCTGCTCCCCATGGAAACAGGCCCCGTCAGTGAGAGCTGAAGAGAGCTTAGAGAAGGAGTCTCGGATAAGCTCTTCCCTATGTGGTAGACGCCTCTTTTCCCAGTCACATTCATTCACTGAGTCGCTCACTAAATGCAAAGCGTGGACTAAGTGGCAGGCACCGTGTGAGTGGTGAATAGCACGAGAAATACCTGCCTTTGAGAACTTATAGGCTGAGAGCAGGAACAAATGCTAAATAAATCACCTGACGATAAATACGTGAATTAACGATTGTAGTGAGAGTAAAGAAATTGGGAAGGCTGTTGAAAGGACACACACGGGGTGAGGCTAACGTAGGAGGAGGAGCACTACTCACCTGCGGAAGACTTTTGAGGAATGAACCCCTTACTGCGCATTTTAAGCCCAATGACAAACCCAAATGGCAGGTAGATTGGAGTTTCATTAGCAAGAAGTAGAAAAATGAGTCCTTGGGTGAGAAGGCAGGGGGATGGATATGTCGGCCAAGAGAAAAAGATAGAGCGCAGAGCTGGAGCCTTACTCCATGATTAAGTGTCACCTTGATGGAAAGGCAGGATTTCCTGGCCCTTACACTGGGAAGGTCCTCCAGAGGTGACCCTGTCCATCCACCAGCCTGGACTACTTTCTCAGACAAAATGGGTGGATCTAGAGAAGGGGGCGGTGTCTCCGTTAAAGGCTTCTGAGGGAAGTGATTCTGTGTTAACCCCCTTCTGTGTTAATACTTCTTGCCTCAGGAAGGCCTTACCACTGTCAAGCACTTCTCCCTCAGGAAAATAAGCAGCCCCCTGGGTGTGGGGGAGGGATGGGAGAGACAGGCTGCCTACATCCCGATGCTCTATCTCTTGCCAGGCTGAGGCCCTGGACTCATTACCTCTAGGCTTCTGCTTTCATATCCCTGTCTCTTAAAGTTATCAAGTAGCTCAGCATTTATCACCCTAACATTATTGCTCAAATGAGTGCTGCCTATTAGAAAGTATTATTTCTTATCTAGTACTAATTAAATAGGTCTGAGATGGGCACCTCAGTTTTGCTGTGCATGAGCCTGGGCAGGAAACCTCTAGATTTATACATAGGACCAATAATAAAACAATAGTTAAAAGTTATCAAGCATTTACCTTGTGCTAGACACTTTACTTAGATTACCTCTTTTAATCCTCATACCATTCCTGTAAAGTAGGTATCTATTTTACAGATGAGGAAACTGTGGCACAGAGAAATTAAGCAACTTGGCCCAAATCTCAGAGTGGTAGACAGAATGATGGACTCTTCAAAGACATCCACTTCCTAATCCTGGAACCCCAGATTATGTTTCATTACAAGGTAAAAGGGACTTTATAAATGTAACTAGTTTAAGGATCTTGAGATGGGGACATTTTTCTGATTATCTAGGTGAGCCCATTATAATCAAAAAGGTCTTTATAAAGGAAAGAGGGAAGTAGAAGAGTCAGAGAAGGAGACGTGCTGAAGCAGAGAAATCTGACCATATTACACTCCTGATTCTGGAGATGGGGGAAGGGGCCACGGACCAAGGAATACAGGGAGCACGAGGATCTGAAAAAGGCAAGGAAACAGATTCTCTCAGAGCTTCCAGAAATGACACAGCCCCACTGATCGGCTTTGGACTTCCAACCTCCAGAACTTCAAGATAATAAATCTATGTTTTAAATTGTAATTTGTTACAGCAGCAGCCAGAAACTAATACACATAGCTAGCATGTGGCATCAGCAAAGTTATGGGCATAGCCCTGGAATAGGTAAAGAAATCATGTTAATAACCCTATTTGAGAGCAATTTCACCTCTTTAGTCCTTACCTTGGAGCCCTTGGATGAGTATCTTCCAGTGTTCCACCCTCCCTTTCTAACAACTGCCCCCTGTCCCCCTCCTCAGCTCCTGCTCTGGGTAGCACCTTACTCTCATCCTCCTTTTCTTAGGACCATTGAGAACCTCCTCAGAGCAGTGTGGGGTGATCTGGACTTGGGGCTCTAGAGACATGGGCAGAAGTGAAAGGCGGAGAGTCCTCGTGGGCTTGTATATGTATGGGTTTTAGGTAAAACTGCTTCTTCACCATCAGGCATTAATATCTTCATCACATAAGCAGAAAATGGAAAAGCAACTAAGTGTTTGGCTAGATGAGGGGTTCAGGCCTGAGCGCATGAGCAAGAGGGGCTGTTACTCAGGGATCAGTGTGGGCACAGCTGTGTGATAGGGAGAGGGGGCAGTTGGCCAGCTCTCCCCAGAGTGCGGGAACAGGGCAACAAGCACTCTGGATCGTGATCCTTAGTACTGACCAAAAGGAGAGAGCTAGCCTTGGAGGAAGGGGTCTTCAGAAACCCCAGGAGAGGAATGGGGGCATTTGCAGAGAGAGGGTCCCCTCCATAGAACTTCTGGACTTTGCTGCCACCTTGTGGACATGGATTAGAAGGACAGAGTTGTGGCTGCCCTCCACCAAAGATAAGACCAAGAGTTCAGTTCTCTTTCCAGACACAGGGGCTGGAATTGAATAGGAGAGACCCATCCAGGGAAAGGATAGACCACCCCATTTCGCCCGTATCTATACACTTTCCCAGAGCAGGGACTCAAAGCTGTGGTTTTAGGGAGGAACTCTGTGCGAAAGAGCTAGGAATGTGGAGGGGTGGGGTGGGGTGGGGGATAGCAATGGGAGAAAAAGAGAGCCGAAGGTATGGGACTCCAGGCTGAATCCAGCCTGGTGGGGACAGAAACTAACCGCCCTCCGCATACACACACACTGGTCTTATGTTGAATAGCCAGCTCACTTTGTCCTGCCCATCTCTGAGAAGGGGACAAGAGGATAAAGGCCTTTCCTCTACTCTCCCCATTCAGAATTTGATATGAGCAGACTGAGGAAGGGTTGACAGGCCACTGTACATCTCTCTACTCTGGTCTTATGATTTCCCTGGGCTTTTGGCTCAACTGGGAATATGACACCCCATAACACCCAGGAGCCAAGAACTGGTACGATACCCATTTGACAGATGAGAGGATCGAGGCACCGAGGAGTTAGTATTTGTCCAAGGCTTCGCAGCTACTACGTGATGGGACCAAAGTTGAAATTTGTGGCCTACTCTTATATTGTCCCCAATAAATGTGTTCCAAAAAGGATTGAGAGTGGCCAGGCTTCAGGAGTCGTAGCTCTGGGATCCTTCCCAACTGGGGTCTGAGAGTGGAAACTGAGGCAGGGCTTCTCTCCTCCCTGGGCTGCCCTTCCCAACCTAGACAAAAGCCTTGCTTCAAAGGCTTCTAGGAAATGAGATTCCACGCCTTACTCTGCAGATTTCCAATCTAATTCATGACTATCAGGAAGTTCTTCCTATGGTCTAAACTCCATGCCTCCTCCTGCAGATCAAGCCCATTTGTAAGGTCTGTTAAACAAAAAAATTTAACTTCCATGGCTGAAAGTCTTTTAAAAAGAAGGGTTTTATCAGGGCATTGCTAGGAAAAAAAAGAAAGAAAGAAGAAAGAAAGAAAGAAAGAAAGAAAGAAAGAAAGAAAGAAAGCAAGCAAACCAGCCAGCCCCGTCTTGGGGCCTGGAGTCTGAACCACAGCAGAATGGCTGGATAGCGAAGACATTGTCACAGAGCTTCACAAGTGTTTTCGTACATCAATGGGAGGGAAGGGAGAGAGATGTAAGATTTACGTTAGCTACATGCTAAGGGGACTGGAGAAGTGAAGTGGGCAGTTCTGAGGAGGCTCAGAGTCCGAGGAAGAGGTGTTTGAATCCTCGGATAGGTTGTGGGCAAGTCCGGAAAGCTCACGTGTGAATCAGAAGCGGAGGCTCCTGGAGCTCCAAGGCGCCCAGCTATTCTCTTTTAAGAATAACCGTGGAAATGGCCACCTGGGCATTACTTTGAAGTTTCAGCATCCTCTCAGGAGTGCAAGCAGTCTTTTGTCAGAGCTGGCTCACGGCTAGCAACAGGCTAACTGTTCTGTCTCTCTCACTCTCTGGCTGCTGTAATTTTAATTTAGAACATCTCAGAATTTTTTTTTTTCTTGTCAGTCCCAGATAGAAGAGAAAGAGGATGTGGAGCAGCCTTCTGTTTCAGAGAGGGGTATTCTTGGTCTCTAAAATCAGGGTTTAATTCTCTATCCATGGCAGTCATGGCTGGCCAATCACAGGCCTTAATGGGAAAGCTTAAATTATAGAGGACCAAGTTAAAGGAAAGAAAAAAAAGGGCGACAAAACCCACCCAACTCGGAGCCACTGGTGCTGCAGCTGATAGGTAATTATCTGCTGTTCGCGTGCACTGTTAGGGGCTCCCAGCCCTGCCTGGGGAGAAGGCCGATGAGTTGGTGTCAGGTCAAGACAATTGTGTGGGGCCTGTCCAGACCCTTCTCGACTTCTTCCCCCCCATGCTACCCCTCCACTCCCCTCCAATCAGGGAAGGAGCTGCCCTCTCTGGCCCACCGCCCCTCCCCAACACTCAGGAGGAGAGAGGAGTGATTAGCATGGGGCATTGTCCCGGGATAATGGGCCCCAGCTGCTGCATGAAAGAAGAGACAAAGCGCCTGGCCGCTGCACACGCATTATCCCCTCGTTAAATCTCTGTTATTAGATTAGATTCAAAATGTATTGATTCAGAGGCTGGGGGAAATGGGGGAGGGAGGAGAATCTGGCTGGGAAACGCTGAACCACACCTCTTCTCATGCTCTCCCTCCCCTTCCTTCACCCCATCAGGCAACTTGTCCTCCCTCTTATCCTCTCAGGGAAATCTCCCCCAAGCCCACCTCCTGACTGGGCTCAGCTACTCATCCTGGACCATCCCGAAAGCCACAGAATGTCCACTCCTGCAATGGGCCCTGAGGTCACTGAGCATGAGTTGCCACCGTCCAGTAGAAAGGCACTCTCATGTGATGCCAGCAGCAGGAGCCACAGCTTGGAGCACTTTTGAGACCTTTATGGGATCTTTTGAGTGGAAGTGACAGGTTTTGGAAAGCAGGTGGATGGGAAAAGGAGGTGAGAAGTGGGAGTATTCATAGGTACTAGAGAGGAAAAGAGATAAGAGAACTGGCAAGCTTCTGAGAACCACTGAGAAAAACGTGATTGGTCTCCGATTTCCTCTCTCTGTTAAAGACAGAAGGTGAGGAAATGAGCTAAAGTGGCAGGAGGAGGGAAGGAAGCAGATTTGGGGAAATACAACAGACAGGAGGGAGGTTCTGGGTCTTCTCATATCCCAGGCAGGGTAAAGGGCTCGTTGGTAGACGACCAAGGTCAATACTGATGACAGGAGTTACTACACTGAGGATTCTCTGGCCCTGGCCTCAGTTTCCCATCCCTGGGCAGCACGGCCTAGACGTGGATCGATGAACTGATTGGCCATGGCTAGTGGAGCAGAAGATGTTACACGTGGCAGCTCACTCTCGAGGTAGTTAATTGGCAGCCCCAGTGCTGGGCTCTGTTGCCCCATTGATTGTGGGCGAAGGATGGGGAGGGGGAGATGAGGAATCAATAGGTTGATTAGTGTCTTACTAGCTCTCTGGTTGGACACTTTGTCAATAGCCACCCACTTAACTGACCAGTAGTGCATCGACAGTGCCAGCCTGTCCAGCTTCCTCTTTCTCTGGCCCGAGACATGAGAATCGCTGAGTAGCATGACTGGACCAGCAAGGTCGAGTGGAGTGGGACAGCTTTTGATGCCAGGACCAGAATCCAAAGTATGGGCTAAGAGTGTCAGGATGAACAGTCTCTACTCAGAAGGAAGCAACAATTGTAAATGGGGGCCACTCTGCAACCCCACGATCTCCTGCATTTTGCTGCGAGACCTGGATACCTACCCACAAACAAAATAAAGATAAATATAAAATTCTTAACTAATATCAAAAGTACATATGTCTGGAGTAGAAGTAGCAGATGAAACCTCTTCAGTTTACCTTAGGAACCAGTAGCTAGTCAGACAATGTTTAATGAGTTCTTCTTGCATGCTGGAGAACCTGGGGTGAGAAGAAGCTGAGAGAAGCCAAACCAGAGAAGTCCCTTCTCAGTCTCCAGGGTCTTTCAGACATGGAGTTCCCAAGGGCCCAAGTTTCTGCCCTCCACCCTTCAAGACTGTCTATGAACTAGAATGCAGAGTTTGGGGTCAAGGGAAGGTATTACTTTAGATATTCCACACTGAATCCCCTATAACTGGCTAGACTGGAACAAGTCATTCCAGACATTTCTTTTCGGTCCTTTCCCTTCAGCCCGGCAGTGCCCAGTCTCTGTCCACGTGCCTTCCTCTGAGCAACAGGCAGCCCAAGACAGGGAGAGGGATAAGGCTAGAAGGAGAAAGAGAGAACCAGAGAAAGCTTCAGGCAAACATATAAGACACTAATACCATTACTTTCGGTGGGTTCTGCATTCCTTTCCTCTGGATGCTTGTGAGGTAGATGGAATAATAGAGCTGGGGTGCTCCTCAACACGTCTTAAGCCCTGATGTCCGGGAGAGGAGGCCAGAATACGAGAGGCAAGATCGAACACCACGTCCCCGACTCTGCCTCCCTCATGGCCCTGCTTGCTGTGGCAGTACCAGGGGCCAGTGCTGAGAGTTCCCAAAGGAGATTAAAAACTCAAGCCTTAGCATTCGCTTTCAAACCCCAAACCAGCTGGCGCTGGCCATGGTGCTGATGTTCTTGTCTCCGTTAGTCTCCTTTTGCAGGGAGAAAGCTTGCTCCCAGCTTCATCTGGAGACCTTGAGCCCAAGATGATAACAGGACTGTGTGGATCCTTCTGTCATCTTTCTAGGGGTCACAGAACTGAGCAACCCCCTCCCCACTTCTCCATTGCTAAGTGTCCATGGTCCTGACCCTCCTGCCTTAAATCCCACCTCCTACTGTTTCTTTATAACAGCCACCATTTGGTCACTGCCCTATTTCTTGTGGGCAGGAAACACCAAACAACAAACCAGAGATACTTCCCCAACTTCATTTCCACCAGAAAATTTAAACTTCTTCCACCTGTCCAGTTGCTGACAAATGGTCAAAAAGAGAGTTTAGGGCTTCATCACATTTTATTACCCTTTTCACCCCACCATCTGATGAATTATTCAGGGAAGTTCAGGGAAGTGGTCACAGGTGAGGTGAAGACGGATAGTGTTGGATAAACCTAATGCAGAGTTATCAGGCCCGTGCAGCAGAGAGCTGGTTTGTCTTCAACCTAAACGCAAAGCTGAAGGAGGTGAGCAGAATTCCAAAGTGCCTTATCCAGGGAGGTGCCACTGGGGAAACAGAGGCTTGATGCATAGATATATAGAGTGAAATTAGGGGATGCATGGTTTTCTCTTGCTCTAACACAACGTGTTTTGAAGCCATAGTGGGCAGGTGGGGCAGGTGGAGGATGTAAGGGTCTTGAACACCAAGTTTCGGGGGGAAGGGTGAAGACTCTGCTTTGGGACCGCAGAGATGAATTGGCATTTGAAACAGGGATGGAACTGTATATGTGTCTCGAGAATGTCCCTGTCATGCCCTGGGCCTTGAAATTCCTCCAACCCCATCCTAACCAGCGCCCGCCGCCTGCTGGGCTGTGCCCCTTAGGAATGCTGCCAGATGGACCAGAGCGTGACCAGGGTGACTCCGTAGGCCAGCACCGCCAGCAGGTAGATGCGGAACAGCAGCCCGTCGAGCACACAGCCCACATGCAACCAGTCCCGGGCCACCTCTCTGCTCTCCTCCCGTTTCTCCAGGAAGTGCCTGATGGAGGCCAGCTCCTGCAGCAGCCCGTGCACCGCCAGGGAGGCCTCCCGCGGCGGCGGGGGTGGGCTGCTTCTACCCTTTGGGGTCTTGTCCAAGTCCCCGTGTTCTCCCAGATGGCTGCAGTGGTTTCCCATGTCTGAAAGAAAGGCAGAGCATTGGCAAGGGTGGGAGCCCCAGCCAGAGGGCCTGAATACTGCCCCCTATGTTCCTTTGGCCTGCAGAAATTTTTATTATCAACAATTTCAGACATAAAGAATATCGGGAATAACTTACATTTCTGCAAACCTACCCTCCAACTTGAGTAAATAAGGAAAGCCAATATAATTAAAGATTCCTGTATACTCCTTCTTAGTCATATCCCCAGGTCGCCAAGATCGTGAATTTGATGTTTATCTCTCCTATGCACTTTTTAAAAAAATTCATGGCTTTCCCTAGCAATTTGATATCCATTATTTCACTTGCACCTCACAACAGCCTTATGAAAGAGCGGGGTAGGAGTAATTATTGTCCACACTTTTTACATGAAGATGCTAAAGCTCAGAGAGGTCAAATGACTGGCCTGTGGTCATACAGCCGGTGCGTCATTTAACAGTGAGGCCGCAAAAACCTAGGCACCTGGACTTTACATCCACTGCTCTCTCCACTATGTCGTATTGCCTCACTGCCCTCCTCTCCGTGGCTCTGAGTCTTCCTGCACCAGAAAACACACCTTCAGATATGGCTTTCTTCACCAGGTGAGCCATGAAATTAGGCACTAGGCTGGTGCACTAGCTCATTAGCTCATGATCAGACGGTCTTAGGTTAACTAAACATCTGTAAAAGGTCCGGTCCTAGCCAAAGGGGAGGACAAAATGAGTGGAGTCAGGTGGAGTGGTTTAAAACACCAGCTCAGAGTCAGATGGGCCTGGGGTAAAATCACAATTTCACCAGTTCCTGGCCCTGTGACTTTGGGCAAGCTATTTGGCCTCTGTACCTCTTTTTTTTTTCTTTTCTTTTTTTTTTTTTTTTATGAGAATGGGAATCCTTTGGGTTGTCATGAGGATTACCTGTGACAATGCACAGGAAAAGCTCTGCACATGCCTGGCCCAAAGTGCTCGGCAAATAAACCAACAAACCAGCCACCACAACCACCACCAAATCGTGGCTGTAACAACTCCTCAGGGGGCATGAGCTCCACATTTAGTGTCCCTCTGTCCCCTGTCTCTCTGCTCATACGTATTTAAAATTCTAAGGGACCTGGTCTTTGAGCTGATTAGAACTAGGAAGTTTTAGGAATCCTGGCTGCAGTACTTAACCACCTGTAGCAAGGAGTCAGATAATTAACTGCCGTAGGGGCATCCATTTGACCCAGTTTTAGGTCCTTCGCTGAGAGAGGCCACTCTCAGCCCAGAGGTCTCAGTTCCTGACACGCTCCCCCTGTGGGACTCCCACCCCTCTCTGTCCACACCTGGGCTGACGAGAGCATGTGAAAGATTGACACTTTGGGCTGAAGTCTGCCCGCCTCCCAGCGGGGCCAGGCATGGGGTGCCACGTGCAGGATAGCACCCAATTCCCAGGTGCTGCCCAGGCTCTCTGGCATGGCACATTCCCCAGAGACTCCCCGCCACGTCCCTGTGTCAAGATGCAGGGACCCTCTCCCCCTTACCTGAGCAGTCATCGGTCTTGGTGGATTGGGAGGTGGCTGGGCAACTGTGGGAAGCTGACTGCTCCCCTAGGCAAAGGAACAGGGCGACTTTCTCAAGAACGAGGCGCCGCAGCCAGGCAGGCACGGGCTGTTGCAGGTCTTGCTTGTGTACCAGTCGCACGATGAAGATGGTCTCAGCCAAGCTTATCAAAAGCAGAGCCATGCACACGACAAAGTAGACACCTGTACACCCAGCACAAGGCAGGGAGGGAGGGACGACAGAGACAGGAGGTGAAGGGGGCTGCTCCTTGGTTCCTCAGCCAGGCCACACCGAGCTCTTCCCCAGGAGCGAGCCTTACCAATGAGGGGAGTGCCGATGGCAGTGGCTGGCAGCGTGTCGGACACAATGATCAGGAAGACGGAGTAGCCCAGGAGGAGTGTGATCTTAAAGGAGACTCTCTCGCCACTGTCTGGGGGCAGGTAGAAGCCCACGATGTCCATGACCATGAGGAAGATACTGGGCAGCAGTAGGTTGACCACGTAAAATAGGGGCCGCCGGCGGATGACCACCTGGGACCATGAGAGGCATTCTGGGGGAAGACTGGGGCGGACATGTCCTGCACCCAGAAACCACCACCCCATCTGTGACCCCCTTGCTTTGTGGAGCTTTCAGCCTATATTGCCAGAGAAGGAAAAGGACAGACCCCCACATTCCGCCTCTGGATCTGAGCTTGTGGCTGATCAAGGTAAGTGAGGGACAACAGTTGTTCCCACATCTACTTCGTGGAAGTTCCAGGGGATGAGTGTGACCCCGGAGTTGGGCAAAGGGCACGAGGATGGAGGTTCTTCCCCAGATGCCTCCTTAAGTCTACCTGGGTGTGACAGCCTAGTAGTTCTATTCGTTTTACCCACATCTGCTCCCTGTCCCACTCACGTAGAACTTCATTTCTGCGTAACATTCGTTGCTTTCCATACTGAACTCCCGAAACTGGGTCAGCACCCCCAGAAGCTCCCACTCGCCCTGGTTCATGAAGATGCTCTTGTCAAACTTCACCTTTTCCGGCAAGCGCCACAGAGAGATGTTGATGTCCTGGACTAAGAGAGAAGAAAACAAGCCGGCTCTGGAGCCATGCCAGGACCGTGCCAGACCTTGTGGCGGTGAGGCCCACGTGGCCGCACCCACGCGACTTAGCTCTCTCAGCTCTTAATCTCCAGCCTCAGTTTCCTCAGCTATAAAATGAGGTGGTGGTGCAAACAGACACATCCAGACGGTGGGGCTGTAGTGAGGGAAGTGGTGTCTTGTATGAAAGCACACAGCACAATGCAAAGAACCAGAGAAAGCGGTTGTTAGAAAACCCCCACTCTCTCCCTCCCTCCCTCTGTCTGTCTGTCTGTCTCTCTCTCTCTCCACATCTTTCTAGGATTCTCTGTTAGAATTACCTGTTTAGAAACTGAACAAAGATCAATATTCTTCACCTTTGTCTGTCTGTCTTTGACGGTGAATTAGGAAACAAGCAAAATCCCCACTTACAGAATAAGTTTAACTTCTCTGTGTCTATACTAGAAAAACAGATATACATATGCACCAGAAGGACAGGCGTATCCATCACAGAAAAATAGTGAGAAAGATCTAAATGTCCATCAATCAGGAACATGCTTAATAAACTATGGGATATTCCACGGTAGTCAGAATTTACAAGGAAGATCTAAATATGTGCTAACTTGGAAAAATGTCCAAGACCTGTTGTTGAGTAAACAAGAAAAAGAAAAAGAAATAAAAAGAAAACAGAAATCAAGTAGCAGGAGCATAAATGATAAATTTATGTAAAAAACCTACAGAATAATTTCCATGTACTTTCTATAGATGTGTATGTATGTGTATAGATGCAAAGGGTAGAGAAGGATCTGGAGGAGTGTACTATATGAAGTTGATACTGCCGGAAGTTGTTAAGTCTTGGTGTGGGGAGTTATAGTAAAGAATTTGGGATTGAAGATAGAGGTCAAAGATCAAAGATTTTGTAATTCTGGTTTTTGTTCAAGGAAGTTATGTATTACCTTTCTAATTTGCAGTGAGTGCAATAAAATCAGAATAGACGTGGAGGATGCCTTTTTGCAATAGGGTGATGCTCACCTCATTAGGCCTTAGTGAGCACCCGGCATTCGTCCACTCACTGTAAGTTTGGCAGCACCTTCCTCTGTGCCAGGCACAGTGCTGGGCATCCAATGGTGGGACAGAGATCACGTCCCTGCCCTCGAATTTTATATCTGATACAGAAGCAGACACTTAACAAGTCCTTCCAAATGCAATCAAAATGGGGGGAAAAACAGGAGGCGATAAGTTTGGGCACCAAGGGTTCCTGTCTGGGAGATGGGAGGGAATCTCTCTAGGGACCTGACACTGATGCTGTGATTTAAAGGTGAGCAGAGGAGCCGCCAGCCCAGGTGTCGTTGGGGGCAGAAGCGGGCAAGGCGGCCTGGATGAGGACGCTGCATGTGACTAAGGGAAAAAACGGACTGTGGGGCCCGAGAAGGAGGCAGCTGGCTGGAGCAGAGCTCAGGACGCCATGCGCCACGTGAGGCTGATGATCTGGGCTGTGGGCAGGACCAGGCTCTGCAGGGCCCGACCGCCAGGTGAAGGATTCGATTCTGTCTCTAAAGTGCTGGGAAGCCATTGATGGTTTCATGCAAAGTGACTTGATCAGATTTGTATTTTAATAAGATCTCCCTGATTGTTGTGAGGAGCATGAATGGGAGGAGGATAAGAATGAAGGTGGGGACCAGCTAGGAGGCTACTGCAGAAACCTGAACATGCGATCAGGGGAGCTTAAATAAGGGGGAGGGGTGCCTCAGCGGAGGGAATGGGTGGCTTTGAGAGACAGAGTGACTGAT
Source organism: Rousettus aegyptiacus (assembly GCF_014176215.1). Classification (NCBI taxonomy): domain Eukaryota; kingdom Metazoa; phylum Chordata; class Mammalia; order Chiroptera; family Pteropodidae; genus Rousettus; species Rousettus aegyptiacus. Next base: position 44,096,886 of record NW_023416308.1, read on the forward strand.
CCTATTAGCAATATTGGGAAAGAATGAGTCTACAGCCATGCTACCCTGAACAAGCTCAATTCTGTCTGACCTCAGAAGCTAAGCAGGGTCGGGCCTGGTTAGTACTTGGTTGGGAGACCACCTAGGAAGACCAGGTGCTGTAAGCATAAAAAATAAAAAATAAGGGATCATAAGCTGACAAGACCCTTGCGATCTGTGAGGTCCATCAAGGGTTGCCTTGCTTAAAAACATAAATTTAAAAAATTAAAAAAGAAAACATTTTGGGAAAGAATTGGCCCTTACTGAGTGTCTTGCATCAGTTTACACAGTCTTGTTCAGGCCACATGATGACTGAGGGACATGCAAGGGCAACCACGTTAGTCCCATTTGGAGGTTAAGGAAACAGGCTCAGTGACATTAAGAAAATAAGCGGTAATTAAGTTGGATAAAGAAGAATGCATCCTAGGACGTGCTCCTCACTCAGGTGTCCCTGGGCCCCCCAACCCACATCCTTGGCTCCGAAGCCACCTACTCACTGGTGTGCAGCCAGCTGGTAAAGGTCAGCGAGCAGTTCTGCACGTCGAAGGGGAAGTTGTAGATGTCGAGGCTGCAAGCGGTCACCACCTGGAGAGGCTTATAGTTCTGGACCTCACCGTGATGCTGGACATACACATACGGCATATCTGGAGACTTCCCCACGTCCACACTGGCCAGGGAAGAGGGGTCAGTTTGGTACTGAAGATCTCTGAGCCACCCAGCAGGGAAAGAAATTCGGAGGGGGTCTAGGCAGCAGGACAAACTGCACAATTTATTTGGTCTTGATTGTACCAACCTTCTTATCTCTCTTAGGCTTCCTTACCTGATGTTGTCAAGGCTACTTTCCAAGCAGTAAAGGGCATTTCTCCTTTATTTCCCTGACAACCTAGCCACAAAAGGCAAGCACGGACTCCATGGACCCCAAAGCCATGGGCTCTAAGGAGCATGCCCAGCTGTGCCTACGCTGCCACCCACTGAGCTGGGCAGAGCTCAGCTCCCAGGACCGCCAGTCTACTGGCAACGCGCAGGCTGGGTAGGAGAGCAGAACCTTGGGTTCCATCCTGACTTGGGCTTCTCTTTGCTTCCCATTCCTAGTAGTCCTGTGACATAACACTAATCATTTCTGGAGGGAAAGGAACTAGAGAAATCGTTGAGAAGAATTGAGGCAAAGCAGGAAACACTTCGTCCTACTTTCTCAGCAGATCCCTGGCCCCAGGCTCTCTCAAGTGACCACTGAGACATGGAGTTGCTTGGGCCAAGGGTCCTGAGATAGCAGCCTTCCATCAAATCAGCTTAATATATGAGAACTCAAGATTGAAGCTGTTTCACTGCTTAAACTGCAGATTTAGAAACTGGAATTTCCTCAGATCCTTCCAGTCTGAGCTATGCAGGACATGGGGCTCCAGGTCAGCCGCTTCTCATGAAAGGCAGTGTGCATGGCAACCCCTGGAGCTGGGCGATGCCGTGGGTTCTGGGAAGAGGGTGGCTGGTCCCCTCCCTACCCGCCTTTGCTTTCATCTTCTTCCCAGCCATCCTCCCTGCACTTGCACTCAGAAGCCCAGGCGGTGAGGTCTGAAGGAAGCCGCAGGGTGGGGAGAAGGCTGGGGCCAAAGAGACAGTGCCCGGCTGCTGAGAACAAAGGCTGCTGGCACTCACTTCAGATTCAGGGTTCAATTTGCGGCTAGTCAGGCACATGCGTGACTTGAGAGGTGGGCGTCTCCCAGCTCCAAATCTCTGTGGCCAGGAGCAGCGGCCACTGTTAGCACTTAATTCCTTTCAATAATATGACTGTCCTTTTAAAAATGCAGTCTGCCTTTGGCTATTAGAACAGTGTGAATTCATTCACTGGCTTTTTTTTTTCCAGGAAGTGGGTCCTTGGACACAGAAGTACGGAGTTGCAACATCACGCATAGAAAAAGGGGCATTTTAAAAGAAGAAAAGAAAAAAGACAAAGGGGAATTTGGGTCCAAGCCAACTTCACCTATGGTTCTGCAAGTCTGGGTGGGACATCTCAAATGTAACAGCAGTGATTTGTCACGCCCACCCCCGCCTTTCCGCCCCGCACCTGATGCCAGTACTCACAACTCATTGATGAGAATGTCTGGGACCCAGATGCTGTCCTTGAGGATGGACAGCTTGGTGATGTTGTCGAAGTCTTCCGGGTTCCACTGAAGAAACTCGTCCGTCCACCACTAGGGGAGGGGTGGGAACGGTCACAGGCAGCCCCCTCCATCTCTGCGGGGGCATCCACAGCTGAGGCCGACTTCACTGCTCAGTGCCCAGGGACAGGCGGGCATCATCTTAGGGGACCTGGGTGTCGGTGGCCCCTAAACCACACAGCAGAACCTGAGAGTCCCCACACCTCTGTACTACTCACTCCCTACATGAGACTATGGCACAGACAGATGCAGCCTCTCTGCGGGGATGGGGCGGAGGATGGGGCATGCAATCATTTCCCCTGTTTTGAATCCCATATCCACCAACTGAGGGATCTTAAATAGCTTCTTGGGTCTTTGCCTGCACATAGGTAAAAGGAATAATAACATGCACCTCGCAGGGTAGAGACGGTTCCTGTTAGGTTTTGATCAATGCATCCTCCACTATCCTACCAGGATAACTGATCTAAAGTGTATTTTTTTTTTTTAACATTTCACATTTTATTTGAAAACATGGGAAAAGGATGATAGGTCAGGGGGAGTAGTCTATGAGGACTGGCATATTGGGTGCTATGCTTGGGGAGTTAATTGATTATAGTTCATTTATTATCACTGACAAAATAATGTGAACTAAAAACAAACATGACTAGATTAAAATAAGACTATATCTTCTAAATGACTAGGAAAAACAAACAAACAAACAAAAAGAACACACACTGAAAAGGTTATAAAACAGAATATAAAGAATCATCCCAATATTATAGAAACATAAAATGTAAATTTGATCACGTCGCTCCTTTGCTTAAAATTCTTCAGTGGTGCCCCATTGGCAATAGGATAAAGTTTAAATCTCATAACCAACATAGGCCTGTATAACTTGGTCTCCATTTGTTTTTCTAGTCTCTTTTTTTTCTTCAGCCATGACTCTCTGTAGAGTCTACATTTTAGCCACATGGAATTAAACACTGTTGAAACCTCCATATCTCTGCACACCTCGCTACCTCTTCCATATTGCAACCCTTGTCTTCTTTATCAAGATGAGTCTTACTCATCCTTCCAGACTTAACCAAGTCACCTATATGTTCTTTCTCCAGGGATCTTCTGTAAACCCCACTCCCCTGGTTGGGTTTTATGTGCATTCTCTGTGCTTTCATGGCTGACATACTGTTGTTGCTGTATTGAGGCGGGTGTTTTGCTGCATTTAATTGTCTGGGCACATGTTTGTGGCCTTCACTGGCCTATGAGCTCACTGTGGGCAGAACCCTGAGTCTAGTTTATGTCTCTGGTTCCGGTCCCTTAGAACAGTCTCTGGTATGGAGTAGATTTGCACCCCCTCGCTGCTGGGGCAGACAGGTGACCTTGGAGGCCCACAGGTGGGACTTAGGCCAGATGTCCCAGTAAAGGAGATTCAGGCTGGCTGCTCTTGTTTGACTTGGGACCCTTCCCTCGAAGCAGGACATGTTCTGTATTTAGGGGTCTCTCTGAGGCGGAAAGGGAGCAATGTGTCAGAACGCAGTATTCTGCCCTCTTCCTTCACACCATTCCCTGTCCCAGGAGCAGTGATGGTGTGGAGGGCCCACGAGGAGCAGGAAGAGATTTAACAGAGACCCATATAGGCTAGATGTACCCTCCAGAACCTCTCTCAAGCTTGGCCTCTATGAACTGTCCCCATCCCTCCGTCCCCACTCTCTTCAGCTACTTTGGCTTCCCCTCTGCTCTAATGGGTTCCTCAAGTCCAGGGGATGCCAAAGCAGGCCGTGCTGGTGGACAGCAGCCTCCACTGTTTGTGTGCGCTCCCCCACCAGCTCCAAGCCAGGCATGCTGCTAGGTCCTGGGAGACTTCCACACACCGGTGCCTGACCATTGCCCACCAGAAGCTGGAAGAGTGGGGAAATGGCCAGGGTTGTGAGGATTAAGTGGATGGAATCGCTCTGTTTGGCTCAATAGAAGGACAGACTTCCTAGATATTAGAGTTGTTTGAAAGTACAGCAGCTGCCCTCTGAGATCCCAGTCATTGGAGGTGTTCAATCAAGAGAAGCTAAGCAAGCACTTGTGTGGGATGCCATGAAGAACTTCAGAACCCAGAGAGGGTTTGGAGGATTTCTCCACTGATCTTTAAGTTCCTTCTATTCCCAGTCCTGAGTTCGAAGAGTCCACACTGGAGGAGTCCAGACCCTTGGATCTCGGGCTGAGTATGCCCATGTACCTCTCCTCTGTCTTCCCTCACCAAAGTGTCTAAGGTTCTTGGTGCCCGAGGTGGAGAAATCGCTCCTGGAAGCTCAAGTCCTGCCACAGGAAGTGGGGCTGGGGGCCGCTCTGCTTACCTGCCGGTACCAGATGTAGGTGGTCAGCACCTGATTCTTCTCATCCTAGGAAAGAAAAGGGAGTTCAGCATAGGTGGCCCTGTGGGCTGGGGGTCCACTCTGCACACACCGATCCCCAAAGATGCTGTTGCTTTGTGTCCCTATTCCTTCGGGAAGTGAGAATGAAGAAAAGGGGCAGGGAGAAGGGGTCAGCCAGGAAAAGTTAGTCTTTTACTAGGACACACTTAGAAAGAGATATGATGATTTTTTTTTAAACCTTATGTATATACCCTCTGTTATCTTCTATTATGTCATATATATTTTATACATCTATTATGTTATATATTTTACATTTATGATATACATAACATAATGCTAGGTAATACAAGGCATATATAACAATATTCTCTCTCTCTCTCTCTCTATATATATATATGTATATATATATATATACACACAAACACACACACATATATATATACATATTTATATTGCCCCTGGTATGAAGTCAAGAAGCATAAAACCACATAGAGTAAAAAATTCATCATTCTTCCCTTCTACCCAATTTCCAATTTCTTTTCCTGAGACAGCCACAGGGACTGTAGCGGAGCCTATGAAGTCAGTTCCCACCCACCCTGCCCCAACCCGGTGCCCTCCATCTCTGCACCTCTGCCTTCTCATTTATCTTTACACAATGTCTGACTTCCTCTGTTAGGCAGTGCACCCTACCCTACTACAGTAATTGATGAAGGAATCAATTAATTGATTTATGATTAATTTTTCAATAACCATTGAGTAACAGCCACCATGTTCCAGGGACCTGTGTAAGACATCAGGGCACATAGATAAATAGGACAGCTTACAAAGGGAGATGGTTACCGTAATACAATGTGTGAAGAACCACATGTGGTAGGTGACCCACTGGCTGTGCAGGTGTAGGTCAGGCAGCCATACAAGTGACACCAGTTTCCTGGTTTGTGCACATGGCGGGCACTACGGTTTGTCCTGAGCTGTGGTGCCAGACCACAGGATGCCCACCATGGTGCCCAGAGGATAACTTGGTTTCACATGGTCACCCACCCCCATCTGCCACCTGTGAGTTGGGAGCAGATTGGGGCTGAGGGCTCACCACGCCAAGGATGGCATACACAATGACGTCAATGGATACAGCGGTTGGCGTCCTCCAATCCCGCACGGGTCGCACGCCCTTCTTGTAGTTTCTCAGGAGATAATCCGACAGCCTCCCCAGAGCAGGCTCGGAGAGGTTATGGGCCTGGAGACCTCTTCTGTGCCTGGCTGGGAAGGAGGACAGTTCAAAGTGGCCGTCAGAACCTGGGTGTTTTACTGGTTCTCTATTAAAAGGAAAGCGTCTTCATTATTCCCACCTCACAAAATTCCCAGATACCACCACAGACTGAAATTTCCATCCCCAGAGCATTTTGTGTTCAGAGATTCCGGCCAAAATTCAAAGATATAATCTCATAAGGGTGATGTACACATTCATTTACATGAGAGAGGGAGCTGTGTTGTAAGCAAAGGTGACGCAAGACAGGTGAGGTCTGAAGCAGGCCAAGGGCTGAGAAAGGTTGAGAGTTGATACCTGCCCAGAGGAGGTCAGCCTGAGGGGCCCTGGTTGAGGGCCTCTGGGGAGTCAAAGAAAATCTGGCCCTGGGTGTGTGATACTGGAAGGCGAGAGGGGTACAAAAAAAGTGGCCCTAAGTGCATAATTTCTAAGCCCAGTGATCTGCATGAGGGTTTGCCTCAGCCAAGGTCAGACCTCAGCATCCACATGGCTCCTCATTGTTTCCTTGACTCCAGCCTGTAACTGACAAAGAAGGAAGAGTGGACATCCAGCAAAAACTGACATCTCCTCCGGCTCCACCAAAATCCACCGAAGTAGCTCCCCTCCCCCACCCTCCACATACACATAAACTCCTGGCGGTGGGTTGCCTGGTCTCCTTCACAGGGTTGTTATGTGGGCAAATTTTATGGGGTTAGGAAGAGGGTCAGGGCCGAGGTGTGGAGGAACCAAATTGTTCCCAGGAAGCCTGCAAGGACAAGAGATAAGAAAACCCAACTCTTAGGCCCAAGCCCCATTCTATGGAGATTTCATGTGCACCTCAGATATCCCTCTGGGAAATAGTAGAAGCACTTCCTGAAAGGTGCCAAGAAATATGAAGGTGAAAGAATTAGGTTGGAGAAGCGGGGAACACCCTACAGGACCAGAGTATTGGCTGCAAGGTCTTGAGAGTCCCGGCAGGGTGAGACCAGGTGCCAGCAAGTCTGGATTTCTCTAAAAAGAACTGCCTTTTTTCTCATCCTGTCTATCATGTGTGCAACCTGTACAGCAAATTGGTCCTATAGCATCTCCTTCCTGTCCCCCACACACCTATCACTGATAAACTTCCAGATTCTCTTGGGACAGAGAAGAACAGAAAGACAAGAGAGTATTCATTGTTTCCTTTGGAATGATATTGGTTAATACATTACTCATTTCGATCTTATAATGGCCTACTACTCTGGCTGTCATGATAGTGATTTTTTTTTTAGACGAGGCAACCTCACAGATTCCAAAGACCTGGTCAGCCTTCAATCCCTAATTTTTTATTTTTTATGCCTACAGCACTTGATCTTCCTAGGTGGTTTCCCATCCAAGTACTAACCAGGCCTGATCCCGCTTAGCTTCCAAGACAGACGGGATCGGGGTTATTCAGGGGGGCATGGCCGTAGACATGATAGTTATTTTACAGGACCCTGAGGCTCATAAATATGAGTACTGTACCCAACAAGTAGAGCTACTAAGATTCAAACCCAGAGCCTGTGTGTCTTCACTACAGCAGCCAACAGCCCAAATCTTATTGCTTGGGACTCTGACCAGTTTGGAGAGAACCAGACTGGGCTTCACGGGCTTCAGAGCACAGGGCCATTTCTAGGAGGCACAGAGCTTCTCTTCAGCCAAGGAGGCCTCTGGTCTGGTTGTCTAACTGCATTTCCCCAATGACAGCTCACGGAGAGGAAAAGCATCATTCCTATATGCCCTTCATATCTGTCCAGCCCCCTGCCCATTCTAATTGTGCCCCAGCCTCAGCTTTCACTCAGCTGTGGATGAGAAGAAAACCTTCCAAATGGAGATTGAGTACTGTCTGCAGCAAAAGGAAATGGATCCTTTTGTGACTAAAACACACTATATCCACAGGAGGCAAGAAAGGATGGATGAGGAATGCAGAGAGAAGGTTGGTGTTATTGGAGTTTAACCCTGGAAGGGAACTTTAGGAAACCCAGAGAACCCGCGCAACGGAACCGGTGAAGCGGTGGGAAGACGACTACGTTAGTTCTGGTCTCCGCTCTGCTGCTAATGAGCCATGTGACCTTGGGTGAGTTACTCCCCTGTCTCTGGACCCCAGCATTCCCACTTACTACAAGAAGCGGTGGACCAAATGAGCTGAACGACCCCTTGCACCCTCCTCGATGAGTTAAGGGGCAGGGCTAGAAGGAGAGGAGCCCATCTCCTGCACCTGTCTACACATTTCTGATACAGCAGGTTGCTTCTCTGCTCCCCTCTCAGCAAGTCCCGGTGCTCAACCTCCTCAACTTTCTAGCTGGCCCGCAGTGCCTCAGAGCGCTCTCATGCTCACACGTGGTAAGATCCCTGACTTTCCTGCAGCCGTCCCCACTCCCAAACCCAACTTCCCTCAACCCTTGGAGGAATCAAGCATCCCCTACCTCCCCTGTATAGATGGCCAGTCAAGTCCTACACACTGCCCCCTTACCTTCTCCCTGTGTCAGGAACGTGGGCAGAAGCAAGGCAAGCAGTGCGTGTGGGACCCACAGCTGCATAGTGAGCTTCCCACGGCGTGGGTGCCTGAGAGGACTAGTGTTCAGGGTGAGTCCTGCCGAGGGCCAGCCTGTCCACACTCTGCCAGCCTCATGTGCCAGCCAGCCTGCCTCTCCAGGCTGCTCCCAGCACCTTCTGAGGCTGCATCCTTATAGTGCTTGGGCCACCCGGGCTGGGAAGCTGACAATTTTTTCCTGCAATCAATCCTCAGCTGAATCAGGTTTCAGGGTGGGAGGGAGGAGAGGGAACCACTGAGAAGGGAGCCCGCCCTGCTGATGTCATGTGGCTGGAGCTCAGTCCACTCCTTCCTCCAGGTGGCTTGGCCAAGTTCCCCAAGGAGTAACTTGGGGACAGGGGGCTGCAGGAGCCCGTGGAGCAAGAGTACAGCCTGTCTGCTGGGAGCAGGTGCCTTAGTTTATGTCCCACGGCAAGTATATTTTTTGGCATTGAACTGGGCCTGGGTGGGGTGAGGCAGGAGCAGGAGGGCCATTCTCTTGCTTTACAGGGTAACACAGCGCCCCTAACTAATCAGGTAACTGGGCATCTCTGCAGACAGAAGGGGGCTTAGGGTCACCACATGTCTGTCCTTTAGTCTTCATCTAGATATTCATATTTAAGGAGTAATATATATTTATACTATACAATTTTTTATATACTATAATTATATGTATAATTATACACACACACACACACGCATACACACACACACACACACTATACATGCTCATTGCAGGGAAAAAAATGAAGAAAAATTTAAATCATCCATAGGCTTACTTATAGCCCAGAGAGCCACTGTTCATATTTTGAGGTATGTTCTTCTATAATTTTCTTCCATGATATTTATGCAAAGTAGATATACTACACATATAAATTTTTATCCTGCTCCCCTTTTTTGCTTAATATCATTTCATGAACAGTCTCAACACTTTCCTTTTAAATGTGGTTTTATTGAAATAAGTGTTTCTTTCTTTTTTCTTTTTTCTTTGTAAGTTAAATAGGCGAGTATCTATCCCTCACATACCCAACCGCACACCGCCAAATTGTCTGAGAAAAGAGTTGCTGTGGATTTAGAGTTTGGGGCATCCCACTCCCCACTTGGGTGGACTTTTCTACCTCGAGTGTCCTAAAGGCAAGAAACACCCGTACCAAGCTTCGGCCACAATGCACTTTCATTTCTTTTGATCCCTTTTCCAGTTGAATTTAAGTGTGGAATATTCTGAGGACCCTATAGGAAGGAAGAATTTTCTGAATTTTAGTTAAGTTTTTAAAAAACCCCACCTTGGTCAGGGTGGAGCTTTTCTGATTCTGTTTGGATTTTTCATTTCATTTATGTGCATGATAAAATCTGCATATAGCAGTTACACCTTTCACTGATGGAGTCCCTTGGTGTGGCCATTAGCCAAGGTTTGACCTTTGCCAGTAACAAACCCACTTGAGGTTTCATTACAGTTTTTTTTTTTTAATCATCAAAGAACAAATGGACACTTAACTACTCCCCCCTCCACACCCTAACCACTGCCTCCTAGTGATCCCTGGGTATATCCATGAGGGACACCCCACCTCTTGGACACCTCCAAGCCAAGGCCAGTGTGTCTGTCCTGGGACCCATGCCTTCCACAGAGCTGAGCCATGTGGAGACAGAGGGTAGGAAGAGGCATCAGACACTGAACTTATTCTGAAAGGTGCAGTACCAAGGCAGGAGGGAAAGAGGCAAGAAGAGGAAGAAAAGAAACAGAAGGTAAAACTATAGGAAGGGGAGGGTCTGTGGGAGTAGAAGGGAGAGAAGTGACAAACAAAAGAAAGGGAAAAAAAGGAAAATTGGAATAGGAGGAAAGTTGGTAAGAAACTGAGGAGTAAGACGAAGATAGGAAGGAAAGGAAAGGAGAGAGGGGAGGGACAAATGGGAAATGTAGGGAAGAAAGAAGAGAAGAAAGAGGAGGAGGAAGGAGCAGGCAAAAGCAGTAGGAGGGGCTGAACGTGGCTCACCCTTCCCCACCATGGGACTCTGGAAAGTGGGCTCTCTGCACTGCATAGTGCAGGGCCAAGCCATGGGTCTGTGCTAAGAGCCATCGGGGGGCAGTGAGAAAGCCCGGACACCCTCTCCCACAAACCCTAACATTCCATTTCTGCACCGAGCTCCTGGAACCCTCTGGGACTGCCCAGTTGTGTTAGCGAAGGAAGAGGATGTCTTTGGCACAGTGTGCGCATTAGAGAATTAGCTTCTTAGGTAACAGGATTAGAGCGAGCCGGGCAGGCCATGGCCTTGGATGGAGACGTACTGCCTGCGCGCCTCTCTGATGGAGTAGCAATCAAGTTTCCCCTGAAGAAATTTCCTATTAATGGATTTGATGGCACAATAGACAGGGGAGAGTTGGAGCTGTGGCCAGTGGCGGGGTGTAAATTGCCTCCGATGAAACTGTGGAGTCACTTTTGCCCCTTTCAAACAAGATAAGAATTAGTTCAAGGCCTTGATGAACTCTCCTTGGCCGGTGGGGATCAGGCAAAAGTAGAAGCCCGGCTAATTTAATTCCTGAGCTCTGGCTGCAGACGGTCAGGCTCCTCCCAGGGAGTGCAGGCGGACACGCAGATGGCAGCCATCCAGCGTGGGTAATAAAAGCTCAAGACTGCAGGACCTGCCGGCCTGGGCCTCCCCTTGTGTCTAGTTGCTCCCAGCACCCCAGAGAGAAGGACCGTACTCACACATGTGTCTGGAGCTTTCCACTTATCCATCCTATCACTTTTCTCGCTCCTATTTTCCAGGTTAAAGCACAGAACCTTCATGACATGCCTCAACTCCCACGTGTCGTTGTGGACGGAGCTGAGATCTTCCAGAATCCTGGCTCCAGCCTTTTCCATTACAGCTGTGTTTCCCATTTTCTGCAGTAAATTTTTACTGGTCTATAAAACTTTTACCACCAAAGAGCCTGACCTTTTAAAACCTATAAACGTACAAAAACTCTGCAGTCTGAAGTAACATCTGGCCCCACTAGGGGCCCACCCATTAGGGAAGAGCTGGGGAAGTTTAAGGTTTATCCTCACGGTGCTAAATGGAGATAAATCTTTATCCACCCCCATCACCTTAAGGAGAGTATTCCACGAAGCCCCATGGTTTGGATATCCAGGCTTGGCACTTGCTCAGAGTCCCATAGGACCCCTCTCTCTCTCTGCTCTGGGGATGGCACGGGAAGGACAGATAGGTGCAGCCTTCCCTCCCCACCCAGTTCCATGGACCTAACACATCTTGGCATGGAGGTTAAAGGATTTAGGGGTTGTTTACTCCATGGAGAGAGTGGGAGAAAATGGCCGACTCAGTTTCCTATTGCCCTGCCCAAGAGACAGCAATGGCTTTCATAGGGAGCAGCAATGTCCTTAACAGACACAGGAAGGTCTCTACACTCCTGTCCTTTTTTCCTTAATGCCCTATCATGTCCTACGTAACGTTTTTCTATCAAGGCTCTGGTCCTTGGAATGGCCTGGTTTTGCACCACTCCCCGCAGCAAGACCTACTGTTTATCAAGCACTGCGCTAAGCTCCTTATCATGTTTAATCTTTACTTCCTATGAAGAAGATATTATTGTTCCCATATTGCATATGAGAAAGTTGAGGCACAGAGAAGTTAAGCAACCTGTGCAGAATTACATAGCTAATAAGGGAAGGGTGTGGGGGTGTTGGGTCTTTGACTTAAAATTCTGACTCTTAACCACCTGATGACAATGAGCCCCAGCGCATTCTCTTGGATTTAGACCCAGGCTGATTGCACTTTGGCTCCAATCCCGGGAATGGATGGGGGTCCTCATTGTTGCCTTGGTTGCTCTTGTCGAAAAGGCAGGCTCATTGTGCTGGCTCCAATTAAAGATATTTTTATTGAAGTGCCATAAATAAGAATATATAGTAACTTAATGGACCATGAAGTTTACTCTTTTCCTCAGTACAGAGTGGATTCAGCCTGCCACACTTTACCATTCTGGTGCTAGCAAAGCCAGTTTCCACAAAAGGCAGATAAGGGGCTTCACAGTGAATTTGGGACTGGTGGCCTCTGCAGCCCCTGCTCGTGGTATGGAAGTGATGCTAGAGTTTTGAGAGTGTAATATTATTCTTCTGACTCTAGGTGCATGGGGTGGGACTTTCTTATAAGGTTGAGGTTTTTCTTGTCTCCTGTCACCTGGGATAGAGGCCTTTTCTAGCCTTCTGACCAGACAGCATGAGATCGTGAAGTAAGCAGCATAGTGAGGCATTTTTCCCTCAATATTGACCCCAAAAGGTCAAGAGGACTTAGAGTTTGTTTTGGGGAGGGGAGTGCTTACATTCCACATGTAGACAGGCAAAGAGTGGGAATGAAGAAACCCAAGCAAGGGACCTGTGAAATTGTTCTAATCCTGTGGGACTCCATGAGGCTATTTCAGGACTCTGAGACGGATGTGACAGGTCTAGGGGAACTGAGCATCCTGTACCATCTAAGACCGTTTGTTTCAGTATTGCACACCCCTTTGCTTACATCCCCTGTCTCGTCCCTTAATATACATTTACATTGGACTTTCCAACCTTCATCCACCCCGCTAAGGGAAGAGAAGGGTGCTTTGTTTCTGAGTAGACCCGTGTGGTGGCAGCAGCAATGGTGTGAGAGAGAGGAGCACCCAAGCGACGTGAAACCCAAGGGACCGTGATAGGCTGCTTGGTCCTTGCAGGTTCCCAAAAAGGGATGTTCCAATGTCTTAAGTATATCTCCTTCCTGTAAGATGATACTTTCCCCCCTCCCCCATTCTCTAAATCTCCATCAAATTCTAGCCTTTTCATCTCCTTGAGGGTGGAAACTTTTTCTCTGTGCCCCAAACAATAGAACCAACTCCAGGGTGGTTTCCGAGGTATGTCACCCTGAGAGGTGCATCTAAAATTAGTAAGCTGGTAGCAAAGGCCAGGCCTTAATGGGACAGGTCATGAGTCATTGGCCCATCTGGTTACCCCAAAGATGGACCTGGGGGCAGAAGGTTATTTGGCTTAAATTTCTCTCTAACTCAAGAGTTTTATTAAATTCAGGAAGGAATGGAACAGAGAGATCATCTTATTTCTTGTGAGTGGCCATTAGTCCATCTGGCCACCCCAGAGCCAGACCTAGGGACAGAAGATGGTTTGGCTTAAATTTCTCTCTTTCTTGAATTCTACTTTCCAGAGAGAAAAAGACTGGAAAAGCCTTTCTATTCATCCTCTTTATTCTGGGAATATTAGAGTCTTAATATATTGTTATTAGTATTTTCTGAGAAATATTCAAAGAAAGAAACCCCATAAGTCCCTTTGGGATTTCAAAACAAAGTTTCTTCAGATATCTAACTTTAATTGCACTTGGTACAATTTGAATCATTTCCTTTTATGCTGTGGAAATGGCTCCCACCCCCCATCTCTCCTCTCCACTGTCTCCGAGAGGCAGTGAGAACATAGTCGTGGTTCCTAGACTCTTCCAGAGAAATGAAAACAGAGACGGAGAATAATAACACTTACCAACTTTTGTATGGCAGTTTGTGGGTTATATTAAACTTTCATGCATGTTATCTCTTTCACTTTGAAGTTCACTAGAACATTCTGAGGTAGGTGACATTTTCCCCATTTTATAGATGAAGAATTACGATGCTGAGATGTTTAGTGACTTGCCCAAGGTCACACAGCTAATAGGTGAGCAAGTGTGGTTCAAAACCTCAAGCCAAGCTAGGGAAGCACCCTTGAAGATCTGATTCTGTCTTCTACCTTTTCCATTGGGTAAGAAGTGAAGACGAAGGAACAAAAAACTTAGTGATTGTTGCCTCTAGGAGGTGGGATGTAGATCAGGGGACATAGTGAGAAGAGAGATTCATTTTCCTTATCTACTCTGTTCTGCCTTTAAATTTTGTATCATGTAATTTTATTACCTAGATTAAACAATTTTTTAAAGAGTTTTTAATTACTTCAGTTACTTTTTACCAGTTTTTAAAAAGAAGCAATGAGAAGAATGGAATATAAGCCAGTTCTAATTCTGGTTCCATCATAAGCTACCTGCGGGTAAACCACTGAAATGATGCTTTGGTTTCATCAGCTACCAAACGGAATTAAAGAAATAATTGCCCTGCCTACTAAATTCACCTACAAATCCACAGAACTTTATGTGAGAATAATATAGTTTAATAATTATTAATCTGGTATGGGGTAAGCAATAGCAGCATCACCTGGTTCAATTTATACATGTTTCCTCTCTCAGATATTTTGATACCCACTCCCTTTTCACCATGACATAGATAATTATAAAATCCATAATTCACGGTGTTTTGGAGAAGCAGACTCTGGAGTCAGACTTAACTGGAGCTGAAATCTCAGTTGCTCAGCTTATAGTTATGTGATCCTGGTCAAGATGCTTAAAGTGACTAACTTCAGTTTTCTCATGTCTAAATTGGGCATAACCACACTTATACCCATAGGTCGTTGTGAGGATGGGATGAAGTGATGGATGTAAAGCATGTAGCACAGTGCCCAGGACACAGTACATACTTCGAAGCTCTTAGATTGTTCCCATTACAAACAAAAGGAATCAATAGAATTAATAAATAAGTGAGGTAATGGGTTGTGAATGCTCTAAGAGAGTTATACACAGCAATAAAACCTTAAAGGGGTTTCCTGGAACAGTCCCTCACAGTGGTCCAAGGGTGGAGCCTGGGAAGAGGGGAGTGAAGAACTGGAAAGCAACAGCTTGTCTGTGATCCCAGTGGCCATCACCTTCCTCAAATGTCACTTACTCAGAGCACCTTATCTAAAATTACAACCCTCCCATACTTTTCATATTCCTTCTCCACAGCATATGTCACCATCTAATGTACTACATATTTTGTTTACTTGTCTTATTTGTTTTCCCCCACTAGAATGTAAGTTCCACAAAGGCAGGAATTTCCCCTACCCCCAGCTTTATTGAGGTATAACTGACAAATAAAACTGTATATCTTTAAAGTATATGATGTGATGATTCGATATACGCATACATTGTCATTTCACAATGTATGCGTATATTGAATTATCACAATCAAATGAATTAACATGTCTATCACCTGACATGGTTATCTTTTCTGTGTGTGAGAATGCTTAAGATCTACTCTCAGCAAATTTCAGGTATACAATACAGTATTAACTATAATCACCATGCTGCTCGTTGGGTCCTTCAACTTATGCATCTTATAACTAAAAATTTGTACCCCTTAACCGACATCTCCCCATTCTTCCAGCACTTGGCAGCCACTATTCGTTCTACTCTTTGCTTCTATGAATTCAACTTTAAAAAAAAATTTCTACACATAAGTGATACCATACAGAATTTGTCTTTCTCTGGCTTAGTTCACTTAGCATAATACTATCCAGGTTCATCATTTTGCAAATGTCAGGATTTCCTTTTTTATGGATAGTAAATATCTATAAATATAGATGTATCACATTTTGTTTATCCATTCATCCACTGACACTTAGATTGTTTCCATATCTTGGCTATGTCAATAATGCTACAATGAACATGGGAGTGCGGCTATCTCTTTGAGATCCTGATTTTGTTTCCTTCAGATATATACTCAAAAGTGGGATTGCTGGACCATATGGTAGTTCTATTTTTAACTGTTTGAGGAATCTCCGTACTGTTTTCCAAAGTGGCTATACCAATTTATATTCCCACCACGGGTGCACAAGAGTTCCTTTTTCTCCACATTCTCACCAATATTTATTTCTTGTCTTTTTTATAATAACCATCCTAACAGGTCCAAGGCGATACTTTGTTGTGGTCTAAATTTGCTTTTCTCTGATGATTAGTGATGTTAAACGTATTTTCATGTACCTGCAGTTCATTTGAATAATTTCTTTGGAAAAATGTCTATTCAGGTCCTTTGCCCATTTTAAAATCAGATTATTATGATTTGCTATTGAGTTGTATGAGTTCATGATATATTTTATATTTTAACTCCTAATCAGATGTATGGTTTGCAAATATTTTCTCCCATTTTATACTTTGCCTTTTCATCTTGTTGATGGTTTTCTTTGCTGCGCAAGAG
The DNA here is from genome assembly GCF_014176215.1 of Rousettus aegyptiacus. NCBI lineage: Eukaryota > Metazoa > Chordata > Mammalia > Chiroptera > Pteropodidae > Rousettus > Rousettus aegyptiacus. The sequence goes on from NW_023416308.1 coordinate 44,113,240, forward strand.
CTTTTGACTTTGATTAGTTTATTTTGACTAGTTTATTTTGGCTTTTGTTGCTTGTGCCATTGGTGTTATATCCAAAAAATCATTGCTAGGAAATATATCAAGGAGCTTTCCCCCTGTGTTCTCTCCTAGTTTTACAGTTTCAAGTCTTATGTGTGAGTCTTTAATCCATTTTCAGTTCATTTTTGTGAGTAGTGTAAGATTGGGACCCAGATTTGGATATCCAGATTTCTAAATACCATTTATTGAAGAGACTATCCTTTAGGAGAAGAGGTTTCTATCTGTTTTGTTAATTGTTGAATTCCCAGAACCTGGAAGAGTGCCTGTCACATAGCAGATGCTCAGTAAATATTGTTGGGTGAATGAGTGAATGGCACTAGCTTAAGGGAATAAAAGCAAGGTGTCTAACAAATCCACCTGTGCTCTGGAACTCTTCTGGCTCCTCATGGGGGCTGTGAACTGAGGTGGGAAGGATGCTACCAGCTCTGGAGCTGGATCTGATCCTGGAGATGTACTGAGCAGACTGTCCTTGTCTCACTACTGCCATGAGTCTGGTCTACTGCTTTCTTGAGCAGGGACACAGTGGGACTCAGCTGGCCACTAGGAGACCTGGAATGAAAAAGCATTTGGGTCTCCTGAGCTGCCTCTGTCCCTTACCTGGAGAAAGGAAATACTCGAGGACACAGAGCCTCTAGTCCTCCCATATGAATAGATGGAGATGGGACAATGGGAAGAAGGCAGACTTGGGAGGAATCACAGCCTCACTTGTGACAAGGGAGAGGCAGTGAGGCCTCAGGGAGGACTCAGCTAAGGAGCACTCTTTCCACACCACCCCCCAGTGGAGAGGCAGGGCTGACTGAGGAGGTCACATGGCTCTCCTGATTCAGGGGCCACTGTCTCATTCATCTCGGCATTTATGGGAGAGCAATCTGCCCCTCAGCATAAATAAAGCAAGGCCCTCAACACATGCCAGCAGACACAAACCTACCTTTGTGTCATTGTCTTCTGGAGTTAGAGATAGAGAAAAACCCCTTGGGCCTTAAAACATCTAGTCCAGGTTCCATGCAGCACCCAAATCTGTATGACATCCCCGGAGAATGATGTTTCAGTCTTCGCTTGCAGACCTCCAATGATGAGGGGACCCTCATGACATCATCTCTTCTTTTCTGCTGAAATCTTTCTATTATTATTCTCCAGCTCTGTTTCTCTAACCCTTCCACCCATCCAGTGCTATCCTTTGAGATAAGTCTAATTCCTTATCGAGGTAAAGTCCTTCTACCATCATTCCTTCTTGTCTTTAGGCCCAAGCCCTTCAGTTCTTTCAGCACAATGTATTAGAGCAGGAAGGGCCCTGGACATGGAGGGCATAGGCTGTGCATGACACACCTTAGAGCCTGCAGTGCTGTGCCCTGTGCCTGGGGCTTCATAGTACTTCACAGAGCCCACTAAATGGATGAGGGAAAGAATCTGGTACAAGCTTTTCAGTTTATAAGTGAGGAAAGTGGATGTCAGCAAGGATCAGTGACATTAGCAAGGTCACGCTGCTCCTAACCCCAGAACTCGCTCCTAGTTCAGAGGATTTCCCAGAGTCCCATACATACTAGAGTGTTTAGAGACCTCATCTTGCTTTGTCTTCTATTTTCCTTTTGGATTTGGCCTGGTTAGCTCTGCAGAGGCTCTCCTCGCCCATCTGGCCCCTGTTCTCTCCCTGTCCTTACCTGCTATGACCCTTCCCATCATTCTGTCCACTCCAGCCTCATCAGCTTTCTTCTCGTTCCTCATACATATCAGGCATCTTCTGCCTTAGATCCTTTGCTTTAGCTCTCTCCCGACATGGCCACTTAGCTAACTCTCCCTCACCTCCTTCACATCTTTGCCTAAATCTCACCTGCTCAGTGAGGGCTACCCTGACTACTCCATTTAATCCCCTCACTTGCCCCACCCCACGCCAGCCCAGCCAATCCCTTTTGCCCTACCCTACTTTTTTTTTCCCCCATAGCTCCATCACCTCCTAACATTTTACATGATTGACTTATGTTGATTCTTTATTCTCTGTCATCACCAACAGAATGTTAGCTCCATGAGGGAGGGAGCTTTTGAGGCTTTATTGATTGATGTATCTCAAGTACCTAGAATAGTCCCTGATCCCTGTAGGGGCTTAATGAATATTTGTTGAATGAATTCCCAGCAGGGCCCCAGGTCTGAATCACCTCCCATAGGACACAGTAGGTACTAAACATACATTTGTTGATAAGGTGGATTGATTGATTACATGACATGTCTTTGCTGTGCTGTAGCACTATGTATTAAGCACTGGCTACATGGCTGAAAGGAGAGGAATGTACACAGGCTCTCTTGGGTCACTACAGAGGTCTCACCCATGGCCATGGCCTAAAGGGCGTCCCTTCCTCCAAGCTCCAGTGGGAGATCTGTGGAGTGAGGCTTGGCTCGTGGTTGCCCCTTTTGCTTTCCAACTCATCTTGGATGCGGCACGTAGTAGGGTGAATAATGTCTCCAAAGATACTCATGGCCTCATCCCTGGAACCTGTCAGTGTTAGCTCACATGGCAAAAGGGAATTTGCAGACATGATTATATTAAGGATCTTGAGATGGGGAGATGATCCTGGATTATTTCAGTTGATCCCAAATATAATCACAAGTGTCCTTATAAAAGGGAGGCAGAAGGAAATATGAGAACAGAAGAGGAGAAGGCCATGTGATGACAGAAGCAGAAACTGGAGTAGTGAGCCTTTGAGATGGAGGAAGGGGCCACAAACTGTGGAATGCAGGTGGCCGCTAGAAGCCGAAAAAGACAAGGAAATGGATTATCCTCTCAGAGCCTCCAGAAGAAACCAGTCTTGCCAACACCTTGACTTCCACCCAATGAAACTGATTTTGGACTTCTGAACTCCAGAACTGGAAGAGAATATATTTGTGTGGTTTTAAGTCACTATGATTGTGGTAATTTGTTACAGCAGCCATAGGAAACTAATACACACCATTCCTAGGCAGCTTCCCCTTCACAATGACCAGCACAAACCCCAGCCAGGTCTGTTTTTTCACATCACACACAACCTCAGACCCTCAGAAACCAAGGCTGGGGTGGGAGCACTATGTGATGTCTTGAGTGTTTTTACTCTGATGGACTATGTTCCCCTCAGGTGTGGTTACGAATTGAGCCACCCACTTCCTCCTCCTCTGGAGCTTTCCAAATGTTGTAAATAGGCCCTGAAGTGTGTCGCTGGCCTGGAGTAGCTTCCCTGAGAGGACACTCTCAATCTTCCTGCTTCCAAGTAGTTAATTAGTCCTAAATGAAGAGTCCTCCGAAAGTGTACAGCACTTTGCCCATTTGCTGATGTAATTACATTTGCACGTTTGCTGTTGCCACTGGTTGTCATTCTGAAAACTTTCCTTCTCCTCTGGCTTACCCGAAGGTGATTTCATAAGTACAGAGAGCGGTGGCACTTTGCAAAGCCTGTCCTCTCATTTCACGAGAACTTTCTGAATTATATAGCTTGATTTGTCATTTCATCAAACAAAGGTTGATTTGACCAGCTTGGGTATTCCTGCTCACAGTGAATTGTGAGCAGAAGAAACTGGTATGTCTTCCAGGATGGGCAAGAGCCTTGCAAGGTCTCTTTCTCTCTTGCATAGTCCCTGTCCAAAGGTGCAGGCTGTTTCATCCACCTGGGTCTTAGAGGGAAGACGTGGAGCAGAGCTGGAGCTGACTTGTGGTAGGCACGCAGAATGCTGCTATAAACCATTGAGATTTGGGGGTCATGTGTCACCACAGCAAGCCTAGCCTTTCCTAACTAACCTGGGTCTAATGTCAGCTTTACCGCTTTCTAGCCACATGGCCTTGGATGAGTCAGTCAGCCTCTCCAGGGCTTGGCAGGATGGATACCTGGCACCTACTACAGAGTTTTGGGGAGGATCTAATGAGATGACATGCATAAGATTCTTTTTCTTTTTCTTTTTCTTTTCTTTTTTTTAAATGCCTACAGCACCTGTTATTCCTAGGTGATCTCCCATCCAAGTACTAACCAGGCCCGACTCTGCTTAGCTTCCAAGATCAGACGAGATCGGGCATGTTCAGGGTGGCATGGCCCTAGACAACATGAGTAAGATTCTTAGTGCTGTGCCTTTCACATATAAATGCGCAGTAAGTGGAAATTAGAGTCACTGTTGTTGTTATTACCGATTCTTATTATAAAGAAAATTCAGTAAATTGCCCAGAGTCCTCTAGTCAGAAGTGATTGGCAAGATTCAGGAAAGGGAAAGGGACCAAATTTGTGAGCAACTATTAAATGTTTTATAAACTGGCAGAGCCTTCATCCTAGGTGTTGGACAGCATTATCCCATTTTACAAATGAGTAAACTATGTCTCAGAGCATTATTTAACTTGTCCAGGGTCATGAAGCCATTAAATGGTGGAGACAGGATTTAAATTTAGGCCTAAATGCCTCTCTCCCCTTTATTTTTCTTGAAACAGAATTCCCTCAGTGCTAGGCACATAATCCTAATCCCCTCCTAACTCCCCACCTCCTCCTCTCTACTCTCCATCCAGCCCCATCACTTTCCTGGATCAGCACAGCTTATCATCAGCTCCAAAATGCCAGGCTTCTCCAGCCACCACCTCAAATCTGGACCTTGCCTGCCCAGCCTTGACCTACTGCTGCCCAACCCCACTTCAGACCCCTCCCTTGCCCTTTCCACCTCTTCAATTCAGCCCGGGCAGGAAGCAGATGGTGTCCTCCGGATTCTAGTCCAGGACAGTGTGCGCATCTCCTCACTTGAGGGCACTGGGGCTGGGGCCTCTTCCTCAGCAGGATAAATCTCAAAGAAATCACAAGGCGTTGGGAAACAGAAGACCCCAGCTCTCCTCTGGGCTCTGTATCTGAGAATAATAATTCTTTACCTTTACAGCTCATTTAACTGCCACAGCTCCCTGAGACAGAAGGGGCACTTGTTATTATCACCAGCTCTCTAAACACTACAGATAGTAGGCACAGCTAGATACGAAAGGTACTAGATGTTACATCAGATAATCCCGAGTTCAAATTCTATTCTTTCACTTATTCATTGTGTGATGTCAGGCAAGTTATTTAACCTTTCTGGACCGTGGTTTCTATGTTGGTAAATTTACTGTACTGTAAAGATTAAATTAGATACAATATGAGAAGTCCTTAAATGATGAATGTCACACAGCAAAGTGTTCTGTAGGTAGGAGCTAGAGGTAATCAGTGTCATTACTATCGTATTTATCATTATCTTGGGTTTATTGTTTCCTCTCTCAGCCTCAGCTATAAAATGAGACCTTTGAATAGGCTGATCTAGTTCCTCTCCAACTTTAGTTACCACCTCAAACACACACACACACACACACACACACACACACACACACACACACACACCACACACACCCTCTACAGCCAAAGAGGCAGAGCAGGGGACTCTGTGCCTACAAAGCCACAGAAACAAGCCTGGACTCTGCTGCCCAGGTACCGTCAGTGTCAAGTTCAGGTTGCAGGGAGAGTGTCATGGTGGTTGAGAGGCAATAAGGCAGGGGGAGATGGGCCAAGTGGCCAAAAGGATCAGCAGGCTGTAGGGAGACCTGAGGGCCTGGACTGCAGCCCCAGAGCCACCTCCTATATTCCTGGAAGCAGCACCCATAAAAACCTAATGGGTGTTTGAAATCTCACCAGCAGGGGTAGGTCTGGAAGATGGAGAGAGCTTTCATTCCTCTGTGGGACTGGGGCTGAGACAAGGTGGCGGGAAGAACAGGCCAGTGGGAAGCCTTGGGGACCTGATGGAGAGACAATGTCAGCTTTGAGTGGCTCCTCCTGCCAGCAGCGGTCCCGCTGGGGGGCAGGGGAATGAGTGGTGGTGACAGCAGCATGGCCTATCCTGTCACCTGGGGTTCTTTCCCCACCCCCAATACCCAGTGCCCGGTTATGAGGTGGTGGCAAGGTATTTCCCCCACTGCAGCTTGGCTGGCCTTCTTTCAGGGAAGCTGGGGTGCATGTTCCTTCATCCAGAGCTCTCTGTGCCCATGCTCTGAGCCAGGCTGGTACTAGATGCCAGAGATACAGGAAGGACGATTGTGGTGTGGTCCCTCCAGTCTTAGGTCTTCCTCCGCCTGATATTCTCAATCTCAGGCTCTGGGGAGAAAAGGTTTGGGTGAACTAAGGGGCTACATCTGTCAGAGGCAAGTCAATTTGAGGAAGCTCCTCACACAAAGGGAGCGATTCACAAAACTGAGGTCCCTGGAGGTACTGAGGCCATGACATAGCGGACAGGAGGGCTCAGGGGTTTCTCCGTGTAGTGAATGGGCTCTGGGGTAAAGGAGGCACCTGATTGCTGATTGGGGCAGCCTGGTTCTCCAGAGAAGAGGGTGTCTGCTGTCAGGGGAAAGAGGGTAGTGGAAGGGGCCTTGCTTTCCCTTCACTCCCTCTCTCTTTGGACGGCACACACAGAGCCATCTCCGCCACCTGCTTATAGCCTATAATTCAGCTGCCCAGCTGCACAGAGTGCTTGACTGCTCTGATTGTGGGGAGGGCAGATTACTGAGTGGAGTGCAGTGATTGGCAGGTGCCCCGCGGGCCCAGCTGCCCGGGTAGCAGAGGCGAGCTCATATGACTCTATACTGTCCCTGAACCCTTAGCCCCCAGGCCTGCCATGTGACGCCCTCCCAGAGCTCCCACTGTCCTCCTCTACCTACATTGTTCTTTAGATTGTGCTTCTCCAACTGTAATGTACAAATGAACCCTCTGAGAACTGGTTAGAATTCTGATTCCAATTCAGGAGGTCCAGATAAGCCCAAGATTCTGCAATTCTAATCAGTTCCCAGGTGGTGCTGATGCTGCTGGTCCAGGGACCAGGCTTTGAGTAGGAAATCTTTAGTGCTGACATAGCTTTTTCACATACATGATCTCTCTGGCCTCTTGGAACAGTCTTGCAGCAAGGTGCTGAGTAATAATAATAATTGTAACCTTAATGTCTCTAGTGCAAGACACTGTGCTGAGTACTTCATAAATCATATCCCACTCAGTCCTCACACAACTTTGGTGAAATATCTCTTTCTCAGAATTTACAGATGAGGAAAAACCTGAGGTTCCGAGACAACTCAGTAACTCGGCCAAGGTCCTAAACCTCATGAGTGGTGGAGCTGAATTCAAACTCACATCTTTTAAAACTGGACCCAACATTCTTACATTTAGAATCAGTTCATTGACTTACTTTGCCCGTTTCCATTGAAGTACCCAGAAAAAAAAGTGATCACATACTGCTGGGATACTCGGATGGGCTGCATTACCATGTCTTTTATTTTCTGTATTCTTTGACATCTGGGGCCTTGCTGACTCTGGAGGGACTGCCCCTCCCAGGGCTAGCCAGCTATGAGAGAGAGCAGACAGCTCACCTATCAGCTCAGTTCTCAGATGCAAACCAATCAATCCAGAGCCTACGCTCTTAACCACCTGCTTTATTAGGTTCTCATACTCCAGGCCACTATCCACCTACCCTAATCACCCCAAGACCAGGTACCAGACAACTAGGGACGGTCCTATGCTCCAGAGCCCACTGAAATTATTCAAACTGGCCAATCCCAAACCTGCTTAAACTACCTCGCCCGTCCCTTCCAGGGAAACCACGATGAGGACTCTCGCCCACAATTCCTCCTTCCCCCTCTCTTCTGCTCTACCTGCAAACAACTTCAGTGTTTTCTCGTATGGTATGTCCCCTCCTCTTGGGAACTATAAGTAATAAACTTTCTTTTCAGTAGCAATTGTCTCCTCATCTTTTAGCTGTACTATACCTCAGATTTTCTATAAATACGCTATATTTTAAAGCAGGAGCACAGCCAAAGGAGTATCATCCCCTGCTTCCATGAAGTCTTAAGTTTTATCTGAATTCTAATTTTCTCTTCTTTACCAAAATATATCAATATTTGTTTTCATAAGAAAGTACATAATTTAGTCTATGGCCATGCTACCCTGAACAAGCCCAATCCCGGCTGATCTCAGAAACTAAGCAGGGTCAGGCCTGGGTAGTACTTGGATGGGAGACCACCAAGGAAGACCAGGTGCTGTAGGTGTAAAAAAAAAAAAAAAAGTAATGGATTGTAAACTGACAAGGTCCTTGCCATCTGTGAGGTCAACCAAGGGTAGCCTCGTCTAAAAAAAAAAAAAAAAAAGTACATAATTTTCCTAACAACACCATACGAAGTGAAACTAATACCCTAGCTGAGCCATGTTCATTCTAGGCCTTTAAGTGCATCTGGCACACCACTGAGACCCTCTGGGCATTCATGTACCCCGGCTGGGAATTTGGCATGACCCTGCTCACCAATTTGTACTTGAAAACAGCTGAGTTTTAAACGACTATCTAGAAATCAGCATAAGTGAATGGATTTTGATTGGTTTTGTGCATAGTGTTTGGGAAGGTAGACTTGGGAAGAGAACAGCAGTGAGGGGTCCTTTGGGTAGTGTGGTGACATAGGTCCCTACGTAGATGCAGGTGGGAAAGAGGAGGGAACAGGAGGAAATTTAGGCAAACTTCAGCTACTGTGCAACTTGACCAAATTCAGTCTTGGTGCTCAAGGGGTGGGGTGGTGGGGGGAGGCAGCGGGAGGGTGGGACTGAGGTGGAGAAGGAAGCTTGTATGGGGAAGAGCCGAAAAGCCAAGACTGAGCAGGGAGGTGGGGAGAAAAAGAACTGTCAACAGCACCTCAGCTTCCACGATCTTGGCTTGGAGTTCTCTAGAGAGAATTGGCAAGGTGACCCAGAGCAGGGTCTGGCCAAGAGCTGGCTGTCCACTTGCAGCCTGGTCCCTAGTGACACTGAGAAGGGCTGATAATCCCGTTAGGCCTATGAGGGCTCCAGGTCTTTGCAGCCTAGCACTAGGCTGGGGAGAGGTAGTGAGACCGAGGTGAAGGGGAAGCAAGGGGCTCCCCCTACCTCCAGATCTGAAGTCTGGTGTCTGACGCAGAGCCTGCCCATTGCCCAGCAGTCCCTTTCCACCCCTGCAGAAACTCTCCCTGTAATTCCTGCTTTACGACCTCTGCCAAATGAAGCACAAACTTAACTACATCACCCCCCTGACAGGATGAGGGAGGGAGCTGGGGGCAGCATGCTGAGCAGCTCAGCCCCCTAATCTAATCACTGGTGTGGGTCATTTCAATTACAGACCCCAGAGTGTGGTGGGGGGTGTGGCTGCTCATAAAAGCCTCCATGCTGTTGCTCAGCTAATTACGAAGCTCTTACTGTCTCGGCAGGTAAATAACTCAGGACTGAGAGGTTCTGGCTGCTGAGATGGAGTGTGAGCCAGGGAATAGGACGAGGAGATGCCTGAAATGGGCCTCAGAACACAAATGCAGGAAGGGAGGTATAGCCTTCCTGGAAGGAACATGGGAATAAGGGTCTCTGCACTGGGGTGACAACCCACCATCCAGAAATTGGTAGAGGAATTCGTTACCTGTAAACCCAAGATCTGAAGTTTTCTAGACACCACAGAGCCACAGGTAGGGCAAAAATTTAAGCTCTACCCTCTTCTACTAACCTTGGCTTTAGATGTATAATTAGATCTTTGGTAAGTAAGAGGATCAAGGAACCCTCGAGGCTGTGCTGAGAAGAGGGCTGTTTCTGTCAGGGGCAGTTAGTTTCATGCTGGCAGCTTCTTGGTGTGCTCCCTGGTCTTACCCATTCAGGCTTAAAGCCAGACCACAAGAGATGGATGGGTCATAGACATGTAAGAAGTGAGGGGCTCAGCTTTCTTAACCATAAAAGCTCCTCACCTCTAGCACAAGCCAAGAAGGAAATGGGGATGTCTTGGGAGGAGAGTGAGTCCTTCTGCCACCTAAGTAATGGCCATGCAAAAGGCTGCAGATGCAGCCTTTGGAAGTTATTCTGAGATGTAATGACGAACAGAGGGCTGCCTGTCTAGCCTGGGGCTGTGCTTAACTAACTCTTTATCTAGACGTCAGTGAAATCCCCAGAATTGGAGCTGTGATCTCTTGGTGAGTGCTGAAACTACCTTAGATTCTGGGAAACAGCAGATGGTAGGAGAATTCGCAGCTGGGAAAATCCCATTTTTGCTCTGTTTCTCAGTTTCCTTCCCCTATGAAATAGGAATCATGAAATTTATAAACATTTGGAGGGGCTGAGCTAAAGCTGCTCTGTAAATAAGGGCTGCTGACACCCCATCTTCCTCCCACTGCAGAGGGGCACCATTCCAGGAAGAGATCACTAGTACCATTTGTTAATAATGGCATTGCTTCAGGTTGCAGACCTGATCCTAGGGCTTAGAATGAGTTCCTGGCTGCCACGTTGAGATCAGGGTCACTTGGCACATGGGTAGAGGAGAGTCATACTGGGGGCCAGCTTCAGTCCTAAAGGTCAGCTTCTTATAGGCTGACATAAAGGACCTTGGCAGAGAGCAAAGATGGGTCATGTAGGAAGTAGAATGGAAAGTCCCTTTGGCAGTCCCTACCATTTAAATCCCCTACAAGGAAGCATGTGATGGCTTTAGCCCTTGGCTTTGGGATCCTGGAATAAAGACACTTGTGGGGAGAACTAGAGCCCATAACTAGATTCTGATAGAGGTAGCTAAAGCAGGATCCCACACTAAGATAAATCCATCTGTTGATAGCAGGCAGGTCTGATTTTTATTTTGCGATTGTACTTGCTTTTCAAAGTGCTGTAAAATACATTGCCTTATTTTGATCCCCCAAATTATGTGATATGGGTAGAGTAAACATAAGCAGACCTATTGTAAGATAGGGTAAGCTGAAGCTCTGAAAAGTTAAGCTCAAGGTTCCCCAGCTGGATAGTGATAGAGCCAGGGCCAAAATCAGGTGCTTTCTCTAAGACATGGTTGGAAAGGAAGGAGACTCCATAGTAGGGAGTTCACTGCAGACCTTTCCTTACACTCATAACTGAGGACATGAAGAGAGATATAGGAATCAATTTAGAGGCTAACTGAGCAGGTCCAGGCACGGGAAGCCAGTAGCAGAAAGTAGGAAGTGAGGAGGGAAACAGGTGGATGTTCGAGTGGACACTTCCTGTTCACAAACTTCTTATGTTCCTCATTTCATTAACAGCAGCAGTGGAATTTCATGGACAATTGGCGTTGAGCACTAACTGGGAGGTAATGAGAGAGGGAGGATGCAGGTAAAGGCTGTTTAAATTTAAATTCTTTTTCTTCAGGGGGGAGTGAAGGGGAGCAGATTTTTTTAAAGGCAATTTGAGTGCTGGAAAAAGTTTCTAGAAAACAACTTTGGACTTTTGTGTCCTTTGTGGCAGCATTAGGAGAGATGACTGTCATTTAACCCACTGGGTTCTTCTACCCACCAACTCCTGATGGTTGCCCTGAGTGGGTAACACTGAGGGACTGGGAATCTGATCTTAGGTAGATTTTGTCCTTTAGACTTGGGAAAACACACTGGAAATATGTCCACCATCATCAAGGAGCTAGAATAGTTGTTCTGTGAGAGTTATTGCAGAATCATCATAAGCAAAACTCTATATGGACCTGAGCAGAGATGAGGGATAAACTAGAAATGGAAAACAAGAATTCAATTCTAGTAGTGTGTGATCTATCTCGTAAATGATGCACATGCACACACAAACACACAGAGCTATAAAATGTTCAAAGAGAGAAGGATAAAAGGTAGTGTCAGACTAAAGATAGAGAAGAGGGACAGAGTCATGAGATGATTAAGTGAAAAAGATTGAGGGAATAAGGATGTTTTGAGCAGGGTTCTCAGTGACATACAGGTTGGTGAAACAAAGAAGAATATGCCAACTAAATAAAGCCTTTCCTGAACAGGATGGTAAGCAAGTTGGCTTGGCTAGACTGAAGACTCTATAATAGGAAGAATGAGAAGTGAAGCAAGTCAAATATAAGGGGTGGGATATTTCACGGAAGGCTTGAATTCTAACCTTAGGATTCAGGTTATGAAGACAAAAGATAGACCAATTAATACAGATTTGGCTACTGAAGAGTATGAGTCATAAATTGATTAGTTAGTCAAGTGCCAGGTTATCAGAACTCTTCTGTTCTGGACAAGTAGCCGTGGGCATAGGTAGAAAGCTAAGGGGCCATTGAGACTGTGATAGTTAATTTTATGTATCAACTTGGCTAGACCACAGCACCTACATATTTGGTTAAACATTCTAGATGTTTCTGTGAAGGCATTTTTTTAAAAAAATAGAATTAACATTTAAATCAGAGTTTGAGTAAAACAGATTATACTTCAAAACATGGGTGGACCTCGTCCAAACATTTCAAGGCCTTAACAGCAAAAGACTGACCCATCCAGAAGAAGAGGAAACCCTGCCAGCAAACTGCCTTTAGACACAAGTCACAACTCTCCCCTGGGTCTCCAGCCTGCTGGTCTACCCTGGAGATTTTGGATTTGTCAGCCTCTACAATCACATCAGTGTAATGCACTGACTTGTGTCTCCCCAAAATTCATATGTTGAAATCCTAATCCCCCAATACTTCACAATATGACTATATTTGGAGATAGGGTCTATAAAAAAAATAATTATGGTTAAATGAGGCCATTAGTGTGGGTCCAATATGACTATTGTCCTTTTAACAAGAGGAAATTTGAATGCAGATACACACACAGGGGAAGGATCATGTGAAGACATGTGGAAAAGGCAGCCACCTACAAGCCAAGGAGAGCGGTCTCAGAAGAAACCAACCATGCCATCATCTTGATCTTGGACTTAGCCTCCAGAGCTGTGAGAAAAATAAATCTCTGTTTAAGCTACTCAGTCTGTGGTATTTTGCTATGGCAGCCCAAGGTGACTAATACAAAGATAGCAGTTTATAGATTTCTTGAACCAAGGGCCATGCATTAAGCCTATCCCCCAGGTCAGTGTCTTACCCATGGTGTATATTGACTAAATGTGCTGGGCTGGGCCTGGAAGCCTTGGCACCTGATTCCCAGTGCAAGGGTAATGTACTGCTGAGGTGGCACGGGGGAAGATAGACTCAACTGGGATAGTGGAACAAGAGCTTTAGGATACCGATATGATGGAATTTTGTGTTTTGGTTGATACAAGGTTGACCTCAGGAATCAAGCCAAGTGAAGAATGATCTGTGACTAACTTATTTTGTATTTTCTGGTGTGCCTAACACAGTGCCTAGAACTTGACACTCAATAAAGATTTTATTGCATGACTGAATAAATAAGTAACCAAGCAAGGAATGGGAAATGGAGGGATGCTACACTTAAAAGAAAAAAAAACCTGCTAAAACATACAGGTACGCTTGTATGTGCCTAGAAATATTCTGAAAGAGACTACTAATAGTGGTCACTTTTGGAGAGTGAACTCAGATAAGGAGTCAGACGTATTTTTCACTGTATACCTTGTACTGTTTATGCATTTTTATCATGACCACACTACTCCTGGGCCATTCAATAGCTCATTAGGTGTGCATACCTGGACTGAATGAAAAGAGGCAACAGGGACTGGAGAGCTTTTAAACTCGCTGTTTCTCCCCTCCAATTTCAGACTTCCCCAAGTGCTGTGAGAGCACATTGACTGAGACCCCCCGACTTCGGTCTTCACAAGCCACTCCAAGCACCCAGAGGGAGTACAGGGTGATGGTGTAGAGTCACAACATGACAAAGTAGCCTCAAAAGAGCAGGTGGTCAAAGCATTCCAGGAGGGCTGGCCAGCCAACCTCTTGTAGGCCTGCCTGGTCCTGGGTTTGGAAGTAGTTGCTGATAGATTGAAGCTGAGATAAGACTTCATTCAGGGTCCCTAACTGAGCCTGGCGGTCTCGACAGACAGGGGACTCTGCATGAGAGAGAAAAATACCTTAGGTGAATGAGATGTCATCAAAGTCCACCTGGACTTCCCACTGAGGCTAATGGCCTCATCCTTTAGGGAAGGTTATGGGCAAAACTTGGCAGAGGGTTGAGTTGGGTTTGGGGACTCTCTCCCTACCTACTGAGGGGAGGCAAGACTGTGCTGAAGTAAGCCTTGGAGAATGTGGCAGAACTGTGTTTGTAAGGAGTCTAAGCTAAACCCATCTAGGAGGTTTTCTGAGCTAGAGGCCAGCCCGTGTTGATTCTGGTGCAGCTTTGGTGGCTGGGACCATTCTTAACCCTTTTCATATTAAGCTACTAGAACCTAAAGATGTATATACACATTGCATGTGGCACTACTACTCTGGAGTCAATGGCTCAGTCACTTTATGTTTTCGGTTGAATCTAGAAAATGAAACAAGCTAAGGGAATTAAAGCTAAAATGAGGCTTTCTGGAAAGCCAGCAAGAGGCAGCTTTCCGTCTCCAGAGAGGTCATGTGAAATGCCGTGCAGAGGCTAAGAGGCAGGTGTTTCAAATTTTCACACAGCTGGACACATGACTTGGTTTCACCAATGGGAGCTCGTGCTGAGGGTGATAAAGCAAGACAGGGTAGGGACCTCGGGGCTTCTTACAAAGCCGTCATCCCAACAAGCTGAGCCTTAAGATCCAGTCGAGGCCCATCAGCATCAGTGTCTCCTTGAAGGCACAAAAGGGGCCACTCCTGCAAACTGTACCGCTCGTGGTGAAGAAATTTGACCAACAAGATGGACATAGATAAGCTGAGAACCAAGAAGGCCATACAGACTGTGAACACCCCTGAGGGAAGGAACCAGAGGAGGTGGAATGAGCTGCAGCCTTGGGGGCTTTTCCCTCCCCAATCTGAAATGCAACAGCAGATCTTTGACAGGGATCGGATAAAGTGGGTAAGTCTGGGGTAGGTAGAAGTTCAGGTCCGCGAGCATGAGGAAGATGCTGGGAATCAGCAGGCTCACGATGTAGACCAGCGGGCGTCTGCAAATTATTACCTGGCCAGGGACAAGGTATCTGTTGAAAAGAAGATTTAAGCTGATGGACTAATGCTTGGCCAAGCCCACAGCCAAGAACTCACCCTGAAATCCCAATTTTTTGTATAATGTGAAAAATCTATGTAGTTTAGAAATAGGAGACTCTTTTGTGGTTTAAAAAGTAGAAAAAATATTTTTAACTTTTACATAGAGCTAATATTAATATTAATAATTATAATAAGTAGCTACTATTTATTTAGCACTTGCTGTTTGCCAGGCACCAGACTAAATGTTTCATATGTTTTGTCTTACTCAATCCTCACGGCAACCCTAAGGGCTGGATATTATTATCTCTATTTTACAAATAAGAAAACTGAGGTTCATAGAGATGAATTGCTTTTCAAAATTCACATAGCTGGTGAGTGAGAAACTGTTTTAAAACCAGGTCTTACACCAAAACCTTTCTTCTTAACCCACTTACTGTGTAACGTATTGCATATTTTTGGTTTAGTCTATCTTCTTACTTGGAATGCAAGCTCCCTAGTACCTGTGTATCTGTCGGAGTCAGGGCAGGAACAGCACAATTAAATTGGGAAATTTGAGAAGAGCTTAGTAGGCTGTTTATAAGGTGTGGGAGGGCATAGGGAAACCACAAGAAGGAGGGCAGTGCCCCAGAGATTTGAGTGGACTGGGTAAGCTGTTCCTACCTTTGCAATAATTTTGTTAAAACACATGGAGGGGCCAGGGACTGGGGACGTCACTGAGACCTGAGGGGAAAGCTGTGTGGAGAGGGCTGCTGGACAGGACTGGTATCTTCCTCCTACAGGACACACTCAGCCTGGTGGTAACTCCACAGAAAGGAGCATGGACAGATAAGTGCCCCATTCACTCCAATCTTCTGCCACTGCTCCCCGGGTCCCCCATTGGCCAAACATGGCCAGGGCTCCCATCTCTGCAGGCCCCAGCTCAAGTCTCCAGGAGCACAAAGCTGAAGGAAAAGGAAAATGAATCTGCATCAGGGGCCAGCTGAAGGTATCAGGGGCCAGTTGAAGATATCCAGTGATGACCGTAGTACAGCTGGGCACAAAGAGATGCTAAGTGGCTTTTGTAGCTGGGAATTAGTCTCATTAAATTATTATGATCGTTGCTGTCATTTTTTTTTTTATCTCTAGCTTCTCTGAGATGGTGAGAAGAAGTGTCTTTAATAAACACAAACTATTCTCATCCTTCCTGGAGAGAAACCGGGGAATGACAGGGCTGCTTCCTTCACCAGATGGTGGGCCCTTTCAGGGTGAAAGCAGCGACATTTTTTTAATCCCTCACAGAGTCAGAGGTAATACCTATTTTGTAGTGGATATTCAATAAACGTTTATTGAACAAATGAATGGACTGGGCCCTTTGTTGTCAAATTTTGGAAAAAATGATGTCTGAAATCTCCCATTTCTCTGATTCACAAAATGATTGAAAATTTTCTATATGTTAGAAAGTACACTAGATGCTTTAATGCGTGTGATGTGGTTAAATCTTCACTGCAAGCTTGTTGGGAAGTAATATAATATCCCCACATAATAAATTTTAACAAATAAAGCTCAGCCCCCTTAAGTAAGGTAAGTAGCAGAGCGGATTCTAAACCCAGCGTTCTTTTTTCCTACAGCATAGCTATAACTCTTGATCTGACCAGACTTCTGAGTTGAGTTCAGGGTTCTTCTCCCTCACCTCTGTCACCTGCTCTGGAAGAGAATCACATAGAAATGAACCAAGACAGAAGCCAAGGATGGTACAGAAGATGGCAGGGAAATGGCTTGGCTGGGTAAGACCAGACATCATCTTGCTGATGAGAGTGGGGGCCCCCCAGCCATTGGGTCTGAGTGTAGATACCGACTCAGTGGAGCTTGACAGGCCAGAGCCATTTGGCGGATTGCAGCCTGGCTGTTGTCTTTCACATTGAACGTAATTGGCTGCAAATACTCAAACCAAAGAGACACTCACTGCTTTGCAATAATTTCCTTAAAACACATTTCTACCAAAGTGCAATCAACAAGAAAAACAACAACAAAATGAACTGTCACTAACCTGCACCTCTCCAGCTCCCTTCATCATGCTGTGACTGAGCTGGCTGTGGTTAGGAAGGGGCAGTAAGAAGGGAGCCAAGCAGTCAGAGTCCACAGGGGTCCTGTACTACGGGCCCAGCCTAGACTCTTGGTGATCTAGCCATATGGGATGGTGGGTAGGGAGTGACCACGTCTGCTGTCTCTGGTGGGTAGGAGCAGAAGACCTCCTAGAGACTTCATGGCAGCTATTACATAAAGGGGACCTCGCTAAAGAAAACTACAGGTAAGCACATTGGTTAAGTGGAAAGAAACCAGATGCAGTCAAGGGAACAGAGTTCCAGAGCCTACATGTGCTTGGTCAAGCAACACCAGGTGAAGGTATTTAACCTATCCATGCCTCTATTTTTCCTATGTAAAAAAGCAGCTTACTCTGGCCTTGCCAAACATCTTGGGTACAATTGAGATTAACTGTTATACTCTTTAAAGTTCCTCTGTAAATAGCACATGCTGAGATGACTCCACCCAGAGCCTGATACAGACAGTGAATGTAAATCTGAGTCGGAATCAAGGGTGGGCAGTGTGGCTCCTCAGGACCCCTGATTTCCAAGAAAGTGCAGTTACCAGGGGAGAGGTGTGACAAGAGCTAAGAGGTTGGGAGGCAGGCTGGCTTCTTGGGTGAGCGTGCAACCCATGCAGTTGCACAGAACTCCCACACTTAGAAGGGCCCTGCACCTTGTTTAATGCTCTGCTGGTGTCATTTTGAAATTCTTAATAATTTTTTAACAAGAGGCCCTGCGTTTTCACTTTGCACTAGGCCCCACAAATTATGTAGCTGGTCCTGTCAGGAGGATATTTATCACTGAATATCAACGGTAGCTGAAACTAGTAGAGGGGGAATATAGGTACAAGGAGAGACAAAGTGCTTCTGCTGTAACACGAGGCAGAAATCTCTCCTGTCTGGCTTTTAAAAAGATAAAACTACTTCATCCATTCTCTTACCGTTTAGCAAGGATGCTGCCACTCGTAGGACAGATCGAACAGTACCAACAGTTTTAGTTTTCTTCAAGAACAGAGAATCTGCCTTTTCCCTTGGGGTTGACCTAGGGACAATGTTATGGTCTAGGGCAATTTTCTCTATGAGACCAGTGCAGCCTAAAGAAATACTAATTTTATCACACAGTTTTCAGAAATGTTGTATCTTCATGATCTCATTTGATTTTCAAAAGCCCTTTAGTCCCTCATTCAAGAAACATTAATTGAGCATGAACAGAGTGTCAAGCACTATCCTAAATATGGGAGTTAGGACTGTCAGCAGAACAGGTCTCATCATTTATACCTCTCCCCTGCTCTGTCTTATGGGATGAGGACCCAGACTATGGTGGTTAGATGTTTCACAAGTCTGCAGATGGAGAGGAAGTTTACCTCAGAATGGACCATACCCAGCATCTATGCCTGATTTAGATGCTGAGATTTGGATATTTTTGAGTTTATATTAGATGATATTTTGGTCTTAGAGTTGGAGCTGAAAGGGGTTAAGATGTTTGGGGCTATTGTCATAGGATGAATGTATTTTACATGTGGGACAGACATAAATTTTTGGAAGCCAGAGGTTGGCAGACTATTCTGGATTGAATGATGGCCCCCCTCACTCAATAATTCTGTCCTTCCTGGAATCTCAGAATGTGACCTTATTTGGAAATGGGATCATTGCAAGTCTAGTTAGTTAAGGTCTTATTGGAGAAGGAGTGCCCTTAATCCAATATGACGAGTTTCTTTTTAAGAAGAGAAGAGACACACAAAGGAGAATGCCATGTAACAATTGAAGCAGAGATTGGAGTGACACATCTAGGAGCCAAGAAATGCCAAAAATCATAGTCATCCACCAGAAGCTAGGAGAGAGGCAAGGAACAGATCATCCTTCAGCGCCTGGGAAGGAACCAACCCTGCTGACACCTTCATTTCAGGCTTCTAGCGTCCAGAACTATAAGAGAATAAATTTCTGTTGTTTAAAGTCACCTAGTTTGTGGTACTTTATTATGGCAGCACTAGGAGCAGAGTGGACAGATGCCAAAGAATGGGCTGGAATGTATAGGATTATGTTTAATTTTGTGTAATTATCATACAGAATTTGACACATAGTTTCTGGAGTCAGATTGCCTGGGTTCAATTCTAGGCTCCACCAGTCACACTGTAGCCCTGGGTAAGTTACATAACTTCTCTGCACCCCAATTCAGCCATTTGTAAAACTGCAGATCCTTAGAGCACCTACTTCATACAGAAGTGAGGATTATATGTACAAGCCCTTAAAATGGTACCTGACATAGAGAAAATGCTCCATTTGTGGTTATTGTTGTTATGTCTCCCTGGGAAGATTTTGAGGCATATAATAGTATTGGGAGCCTTGTTTTATTCATGTTTGTGTCTTAGTGCTTACCACTGAGCCTGTCAAAGATAAGAGCTCAAAAGATGTTTGCCGAGTTGCATTGTAGTTCTATGGGGCGGGATCGTGGAGTTAGCCCAAATGGAGGCTCTCCTACTGAGGTCAGCCCTCCAAGGCCATGCCAGAGGCAGCAACTTCTGCTCATTCTGGGGGGAAGGGATGTCACCAACTCAGTGAGACACTGCTCTCTGTGAAACTGCCCCCACCTAGAGCCCATCATTTCTAATGGACTAAAGGAGCTGGTGCCTTTAAATTCCAGAGAAAGGGAAGAAAAAGCACTTTCGTTTCAGTCCGTGTTCTCCATTAGACACCCTTCAGGTGTTAGCAATATTATGCCACAATTTCATTATCCATTAAAGCCAGGTAATAATAAGTACACAAAGGTATTTTGGAGCCTATTGTTGTTAATGAAAGAGATCAATCTAATTCAGAATGTATGTGTGGAGAGCTCCTTGGAGATGGAATAGGCCCCAAGGTTAGCCACTAATTGCCTCCTTGATGGTAGACCCCACCAGTACTCAATTTTGCATGACCGTCTTTATGACATAGTTGAAATTTTGATGCCCAGACTCACGGCTCATACCAATGCCCATTTTCCTCTTCTCCCAAGCCCCTCCCAACATTCTTAATTCAGAAAGAATGGGAAAGTTGCTGCCATTAAAGTAAGATCCTTGTACTAGAGTGAAAGTTTTTTAAACCTGGACCATAGCTCAGGCTAGGTGAGGATGAGCAGAGTCCATAATTCCAGGATTACTTGAGTAACTCTGAAAATATTTCTAGGGCTCTAAATTCTCTCTCTCTCTCTCTCTCTCTCTCTCTCTCTCTCTCTCTCTCTTTCTCTCTTACACTGTCGATCTGACACTCACAAGGATCTTCTATCAAGTTTATGAGATGCATTCAATAGATATCTCCACAAAATGACCTAAACTAGAAAGGAAAATTATGTCAGTGAAAGAGGATAAATGAGGCACCTTTCTTTCCTAATTGCTCCCCTACATTTTTCTAGAAGTCCCTTGTGGGCCCCCCAATTCTTGCCCAAATGAATACTTTACTTAGTGTGAGATCTATGGTTGGATTCACTTTAGTTCCGACAGCTGCCCACTCTTCTCCATCCAATGAGTTCTTAAATTTTATTCCTACCTCCTTCCACTTCTACCTTCATTCTTTAGAAACAAAACAAATTAAAAAAACACTGCCATACAGAAATTGAATGCTTATCCTGCTGTTTCTGGGAACCAGCACCTCCAATAATGCATTGGAGGAAACCTCCCCTTCCATGGCTGTTGGATCGGGTGTCCAGCTGCACACAGATATCCTTATAGGCAGAAGTACTTCTGCTCTGGGCCCCCTGTGGAATGCAGCCTGACTCCCGAACATCAGTGGTGCTCTTTAATAAACAATACGTGTCCTAGAGCCAGCAGATATGACTGCACATTAGCTGGAACTAACGGGGCATCCAGAACATTTGATTTTGTTTCAATGGCAGCAGTGTACACACGGCCCAGAGCAATGACATATTTCAGATAGATCATTGCTCCTCCTGTCTGCCTCACCTCTCCCCAACTCCCTGCTGAGTGTCCTGGACTGGGACACAGCTGGTGATTAGATTAAGAGGGAGATGGCTCTTTGCTGTCAGGAACCTGGCAAGCCCAGAGTTCAAATGGAACTGGGCTCTAAATTTCCCATCATTGGCCAAGGGCTGTTGAAGGATGTTGGGGTGCCTCAGTTGCTAAATTTAGAAGAGTATGTTTGATACAAAGTAAGAGAACATGAGCCCAGCCATGGTACACATAGCAGGAATGGGGAAGCATGGAGGTTGAAAGACTTTGAGGGAAGCAAAGAACTATGATAGTCACTGAATCTTCTTTAAGCTCCTGAGTCGGGCTCCCTGTCCTACCAAATATGATCTATGACTCTACTCAGGATTCTTTCCCAACTCTGTGCCAGAGGGCCTGGGTGGGATCTAGCCCTGCTGGATAACCCACCATAGCCACCAGGGCAAAGGGACTGAAGGAAAAGCTCTGAGAGCATAAAATGTATCTCTGCCCACCTCCAGTAATTGGAGAAAAAGCACGGCAGTGAAGAGAACAAAATATTAGGACCCTGTTTCCTGAGATCCAGGGAAATCGTTTATGCCTCGGCTCATCATATTTAAAATGGAGCTAGTACATAGAAAACCTTTTGCCACTGTTGAAAAGGCAAATTAATATTTAAGGGGAAAGGTGACATGTATCTACAAATAATGGCTGCGCTATGTGGAGATATCTATTGAATGCACTATGAGAGAGCGAGAGAGAGAGCGAGAGAGTGCACGCGCATGCTCCTGTTTGCCAGCCCCATCTTCTGCCTTTGTTCGTCTCCGTGCAGTGTAGGTAATGGTGTGTGCAGCGTTCTCCAGAGTGCTTGGTAGGTGACTGTGTTCCACCTTGCACGTGCTACTCCCTCACATTTCCTTTTAATGCTCTCCATTATTCGGGCTGCATTAATAATGTTTGCAGGCTGATATCTTTAAAATTAATGAGGTGTTTACTCTTAGCCAAGAAACTCATTGAAATTAAAAAAGCTTTCTTTTTCCCCCCTCCCATTCCCTCGCTGAAAAAAGTGGACAAACAAGCCACAATGCAAGCTTTGCTAAACCCCAAGCAGAATAGGCAAGAACCTAAACCCCACTACTAGGTATGAGTTGCAATTAGCTAGTACTCAGGGTTATACATTAATCAGGTTCAAACTACAGCTCTTTCTAAGAGGCTCCACTATAACAAGAGCTTTACTGGAAAGCTGCATACAACACTTTTAACCAATGGAGGGGCATTTGTGCCCTCAATAATAGTTTATTTCATCACCACAACCCCTTAGCGTATAATTATCCATTGTAACCATAGCACCTTAGTCTAGTCTGAATTTTCCTTCTTATTCAAAAGGTTTACTTTCAGGAGAATTCATCTGTGTGCAATCCTGATCTGTCCATAGTCTCTATTTTTCAATCAAATCTATTACCTAGCATAAAGGATTCCCCCCTCCTTCCAAATACTATCACCACTAGCTGACTTTGTGAAGAAAAGCAGAGCCGAATACTAATAAAATGTATCTACTGGTTGCGTGAACTTGTTGCCGCCTACATGTCAGGATGGTTTACCAGGAGGGTCAGGGAAAGGAGGATGGCTGTCTTGGGAGTGCAAAGCAGTTTCAGTGTCCTAACCACTCCCCCCCCCCCAAGGGGTGGGGCGGTGGCTGCTGGACAAATTTCCCTGGGGACAGTGCAGCCAAGAGCATTCTTGGTGGTGCATCTGAGAAGTTTGGGTTTTCATCACATCCTTTTAGAGAAGTTGTTCTCTCTGATCTAGAAACCACCAGTAGTCTCTGAGGATCCTGCAGGTGATTTGTTAGTTAACCCCTCAAGACATTCAAGTTAATAATATGGTAATTTTATGCATCTGCATCTGGAATTAATAATTTACTCAGTTAAAAACAGTGCAATAATATTGAAGAGACACTTTTCTCCCAATTTCTTATTGTTGTGTGTGGGTTTTCTTTTTTTCTTTTTATTTTCTCTCAGAAGCAATTGAAAGTGAGGACGTTAGCATGTACTGAAAGGCTTGAGGATTCCTACTGTGGTGGGAGGTTCAGGTCTCTGGTATCTGAAAAGCATTCTCTTCATATTCACACATGGAGAATCGATAGCACAAGTCCAGGATCTGTGAATAAACCTGTGGTCTCTGAAAAGCCACAATGCAAGTGGATGTCCAGAGCCATCTGCATTGGCGGTTCTTGGATGATAATGAATGAGAATATGCAATAAAGATTTCTCAGCAGAGAAAGCCAAAGATTTCAGAAAAGCAGGCAACAGGGACAGGAAGGGGAAAGACCCACGTGAAACTGAATCAGTGAAAAATCTCCAGTGCTGCTCTGCAGGATGTTGTATCTTGAGGACACAGAAAAAAGCTCCCACTCACTATCATTCAACAATGCCTCTTTGTCACGCTTAATGTCTTCTCTGCTCTTCAAGAAGGCTAGGTCTACATCTTCCACTGAAAGCGACAGCAACAATTGACTTCCACATAGCGAGAGAAGCACCAACATCAAATCCTTCCTTTTACTCCTGCCTTGACATGTACAGTTTTACTGAGATGGGGTTCAATATAACCAATTTGAATTATGGGTAGAGTTGTGAAATAAAATCTTTCTGGCCATGAAAAAAAAAACCAACTATGAATTTAGGGTTTAGATTCCACTATTCATAGAATGATGGAGCTGCTCATGTGACTTTTATAATATTCTCAGTGGCAGTAGAGGCCTAATATTGTATTTCTAAACCAGCAGCTGCAATGGGCTATACGTATGGGCACAACTCTATATTTGGTCTGAGTTACAGCAGGAGCTAAGTAACTACAAAAAGAGATTTCGATGTGTAAAAAGTCAATCATGTGCAGGAATAAACCTGAAGAGTGACATAATAAAATTTCATCTATGTGTGTCAACCCATTACAGGTATGTTTCCCGCGAGAAGACTGTACCTCTCACAGTTTATCTGTGTGTAGAACGCTATTGAAGGTTAGGCTGCAATTCTGGATATCAAATGGAAAAGCATATGTCTCTAAACTGCATGCAGAGACCACGTGGAGGGACTTAGAGTTCTTAACGGTCCCAGAAGAGTTCACATAAACATACGAAAGGTCAGGTAATCTTTCAATGTCCATGCTATATGAAACACAAAAGACCTCATTGTTACACAGAGAGCTTTAGATGGTTCAATACATGGAATTGATTATAAGATGGTAGTGTCCATGACACCCAGGAATAGCCTAGAAGTGC
The DNA here is from genome assembly GCF_014176215.1 of Rousettus aegyptiacus. Lineage (NCBI taxonomy): Eukaryota > Metazoa > Chordata > Mammalia > Chiroptera > Pteropodidae > Rousettus > Rousettus aegyptiacus. Next base: position 44,137,370 of record NW_023416308.1, read on the forward strand.
AAGGACAGACTCACTTCTCCCTGAGATTATTCACTGTAACAAAGATGGGTGAATTCAACAATGACAACCTCATAAATTAACTCACTTGCTACCAATATAACACAAACAAAATCCATGAGTAACCTCAAACATTAATAATCAAATCTGTATCTTAAATGATGGCAACTCATGATATTTTAACTGGAATATTCCGAACAATATGGTCCTCTTCAAGCTGAGAAATGAAAAATACCAACAATGAGTAAAAGTAGGCAGAAAATGGCCTGAATATTCTTAGCAGTCTAAACCCCACAGAAAAATACCTGGCACACACTTACAATTCATTAATGATGATATCAGAGGCCCAGATGGCACTTAGAGGTATGGATATCTCTCTAATATCATCAAACATTGTGGAATTCCAGGATAAAAATTCATTATCCCAAATCTGTTAGGAGTAGCCCAAAAGGCAACTTGTCAAAAAGAGGAAATGTCAACCTTATTAAAGAACTGAAGGGGGATTTGGTTGAATAACTCAATTGATCAGCCTGTTGATACTATTATTAGGAGACAGAGTTTCCCATCAAACTCCTAAAGATGGTAGACCCAACCAGAAATTATGGCCATACAATGATATGGACTCTAATGAATTAGGTTTGTAGCAGATCCAAGGAACTATAGAAACAAAGATAATATCTATTCCTTAAAATAATAATATTTTTCAATAGATCAAGATCAAGAGTGCAGTATGCACGGAAAGAAACAATCATTTACCTCACAGTACCATATGCTTGTCTTTATTTTTTGATTCTGTACATCCTGCAGAGCAAAAAGAAAATACACACCAAGTATTAGCATGTCAGTTAAACCAAAGCCCAATTCTACAGTATGATAATTCAGAGAAAAAAAGATCAAATCTAAATAATGCTGATTTTAAAAACATTACTTTGACAATTCAAGATCTGAGTATTTTCAGTTCCTATTTATTATACACACCTGTCGCTATGAGCTTTACTGTATTATCGATGACAAAATGGCACTTTGACTGCACTTGACATCTTGAATAATTTGCTAATCTCTTTCTGACTCTAATTAGTTACTTTGCCATTAATCAGACTAAAAAATGATATGTAGTCTTAGCCAATTCTGGGCTGAAAAGATGAAACCAAGATTTTATTTGTAATCAAGATATTATTCATACTCTTTTAATGAGTGTTATCTCAGCTGCTATTGGCAGCCATTCCTAAGTTACCTTATGTTTGAATTTCTCTTCTTATAAAACACACTGAATTAGCTTATGCAGATGAGGTGTATTTTTGATGATATAAATAGATACGATGTCCCATGTCTGCAATGAGTCAGTGATTATTTTTTTAAAAGACTCATAAAAAAACCCCTCTTTACTAATTTTCTCATATCTAATCTAGTAAAGAATATTCTAAACTACTATGTTCTTGAGGATTAAAAGAAATATCTTATATAATATATAAACATTAAGCCAAAATAGATTATAAATTTAAACGTAAGAGCTAAAACTACAAAACTCTTAGAGAATATACAGGAGTACGTCTTCATGACTTTGAATTAGGTAACAGCTTCTTAGATATGACACCACAAGAACAAGCGACAAAATAAAAAATAAATGAGACTTCACCAAAATTAAAACCTTTTGTGCTTTAAAGGTTATCATCAAGAAATAAAAACAACTCACAGAAGGGGAGGAAATACACGAAAATTACATATTCGGAAAGGAGCTTGTATCTAGCATATATAAATAACTCTTACAACTCAACAACAAAAAGCAAACAAGCCAAATTAAAAAATGGTGGTAGTGTCGAAGCAATCTTGAGAAAGAAAGTTGGAGGCATGATGCTTTCTGATTTTAAACTTTAATGCAAAGCTATGGTAATTAAAACAGTATGGTTTGGCATAAAGACAGACACATAGATCAATGGAACAGAACAGAGAGCTCAGAAATAAACCCACACTTACACGGTCAATTAATTTACAACAAAGACTATACAATGGGGAGAAGATAGTCTCTTCAGTAAATGGTGTTGGGAAAATTAGACATGCAGAAGAATGAACCTGGAAGCCTATCTTACACCACTCTCAAAAATTAACTTAAAATGGATTTAAAAATGTCGAACTTCAAACCATAAAACTCCTAGAAGAAAAGATAGGGGGTAAAATCCTTGACATAAGTCTTGGTGATGATTTTTTAAATCTGACACCAAAAGCAAAAACACCAAAAGCAAAAATAAACAAATGGGATTATATCAAAATAAAAAGCTCTGCACAGCAAAGGAAGCCATCAACAAAATCAAAAAGCAATCTACTAAATGGAAGAAAATAATCGCAGATCATATATCAGATAAGGGGCCGAGGGGCTGGTATATATAGAGAACTCATACAACTCAATAGCAAAAAAAAAAAAAAAAAAAAAAAAAAAAAAAATCTAGTTAAAAAACGGGCAGAAGGTCTGAATGGACATCTTTCCAAAGAAGATATACAGATGGTCAATAGGTACATAAAAATATACTCAGTGTTACTAATCATCAGAGAAATGCAAATAAAAACCATAATGAAATGAAACTACACCTGTTAGAATGGCTATTTTCACAAAAATATAAGAAATAGTAAGTTTTTGAGATGACGTGGAGAAAAGGGAATTCTTGCACACTGTTGGTGGGATTGTAAATTAGTGCAACCACTGTGCAAAACAGTATGGAGTGTAGGATTTCCCAAAAAACTAAAAATATAACTATCATATTATCTGGCAATTCCACTTCTGGATATTTATTTGAAGAAAACGAAAACACTAATTCAAAGAGATACATGCACCCCTGTTTCATTACTTACAATAGCCAAGATATGGAAACAACCTAAATGTCCATTGAAGGATAAGGATAAATGGATAACAGAATTTTGGTATATATATATACATACACACACACAATGGAATATTACTCAGCCATAAAAAGAATAAAATCATGTCATTTGTGACAATATGGATGGACCTCGAGGACATTATGCTAAGTGAAATAAATCAGTCAGAGAAAGACAAATACCATATGACTCGTATATGAAATCTAAAAATCAAAAACAACAGTAAAAAATCAAGCTCATAGTCACAGAGAATAGATTAGTGGTTGCAAAAGATAAGAGGTGGGAAGTAGGAGAAATAGGTGAGCTGGCTTTTTTAAAATCTTAAATAAATAAAATTTTTTTAAAAAGAAAAGAACAACTTGAATTTCAGTCACAAAAAGGGCCGAAGGGCTTTGGAAAGCACTATAATTCTTAGTGACTTTAAGCAGCCACTTACAATACAACATTAGTTTTCCAAATGATAAATTTGGTCATAAAAACTATAACAAACTGAGGAGAAAGTATTGGAGTAAACATAACCTGAAATTTTTTTTCACAAGAAAATCTTAATATTCAAAACAAAACACTCAAAACGACATTTACAAAGGCTTTGAAGATTACATGATTTATGTAACTTTTATTGACTTCATGGTTAAATACAATTCCAGTTGATTTCTTTTTAACTATAAGGACGAAATTCAATTTCTCTATGAGAAAATCTCATACAGAAAAAAAATGGACAAAGAACTGAATAGACATTTTTCCAAAAGAGATATATAGTCATGCACTGCTCGCCAATGGGGATACATTTTGAGAAATGTATCATTAGGTAATTTCATCATTGTGCAAACATCATAGAGTACACTTACACAAACCTAGATGATATAACATATACACGCCTATGCTTGTGGTATAGCCTATTGCTCCTAGGCTACAAACCTATAGAGCATGTTACTATACAAAACAACATAAGATTAAATGAAAAACAAAAGAAAATGATGCAAACAAAAATTGTAGTAACATAAGATATATAAGGCTGCTGCCAGCATATCATGGCATATTGTTTTACAGCAAACTTTTTTTATAAGTAGAAAGAGTACTCTTTAAAATAAGGATATAAAGTATATGTAGTAAATATATAAACCAGCAAGATAACCATTTGTTATCATAACCATAATTGTACATAATTGTATGTGCTATATTTTTATATGACTCTCAGAACAGTAGTTTTATTTACACCAGCATTACCACAAACATGTGAGTAATGGGTCGTGCTATGGTGTTACTAGGTGATAGGAATTTTTCAGGTTCATTATAATGTTATTGGACCACTGCCATACATGCAGTCCGTCATTGACCAAAACATCATTATGTGGACCATGACTATACAAATAAAAGATCAATATGCACATAGCTCAACATCACTGATATGGACTGAACTGTGTCCTTCCAAAATTTATGTGGCTATATTTGGAGATGGCTTTTAGGAGATAATTAAGGTTAAATGAGGTCATAAGCGTGAGGCCCTAATCCAATAAGATTGTGGCCTTAGAAGAGGATCAAAAGAGAAAGATCACTTTCTTTCCTCCGTATGAGGATGAATAAGGCAGCCATCTGAAAGCCAAGAAGAGAGTTGTCACCAGAAACCAAATCAGCTAGAATTTTGATCTTGGACTTCCCAGGCTCCAGCATTGTGAGAAATAAATTTCTTTTGTTTAAGTCATACACTCTGTGGTATTTATTATGACAATCGGAGCTGACTAATACAATCACTAATCATTAGGGTAATGAAAATTAAAACCACAATGAAAAACCATTTCACACTCATTAGGATGGCTAGTAGTAAAAAAAAAAAAGGAGAAAATAACAAATGTTGGTGAGGATGTGAAAAATTGTACACTATTGGTGGGAATGTAAAATAGTGCAGCTGCTATAGAAAATAGTGTGGCAGTTCCTTAAAAAATGAAAAGTGGAATTACCACATGGTCCATCAATTCCATTTCTTGGTATATATACTTAAGAACTGAAAGCAGTGACTCAGACAGATATTCATACACCCATGTTCACAGTAGCGTATTCACAATAGCTAAAGGGTGGAGGTATCACAAGTGTCCATTAACAGACAAACGGATAAACAAAATGTGATATATACATACAACATAATATTATTCAGCCTTAAAAAGGAAGGATATTCTGACACATGCTTCAATAGGGATGAATCTTGAGACATTATGCTAAGTGAAATGAGCCAGTCCCAAAAGGACAAATATTGTATGATTCAATTTATACAAGGTACCTAGAGTGATTAAATTTGTAGAAACAGGAAGTAGAATGGTGGTTACAAGAGGCAGGGGGAGAAAGGAAATAGGGAGTTAATGTTTAATGAGCTTAGAGTTTCAGGTCTGCAATATGAAAAGAGTTCTGGAGATGGGTGGTGGTGATGGTTGCACAATGATGAAAAGGTACTTAATACCATTGAACTGTACACTTCAAAATGGTTAAGATACCAACTTTTATGTTATGTATATTTTATCACAAGTAAAAATAGTAATTAAAAAAGTGTGCAAAGGACTTCAATAGATATTTCTCCAAAGGAGATGTACAAATAACCAATAAGTACATGGAAAGATGCTCGGTATATTAGTCATTAGGGAGATGCAAACAAGAACCACAGTGAGATACTATTTCACCCCACTAGGATGGCTAAAAAAAAAAAAAAAAAAACAGAAAATAACAAGTGTTAACAAAGATGTAGAAAAATTAGAGCGCTTGGACATTGCTAGTAGTGTTATAAAATGGTGGAGCCACTTTGAAAAATAGTCTGATAGTTCCTCAAAATATTAAACATAGTTACCATATAATCCATCAATTCCACACAAAAGTACATAACTAAGAGAATAAAAACATGAAAAAACCTGTACAGGAATGTCCATAGCAGCATTATTTATGACAGTCAAAAAGTGGTAATAACCCAAATGCCCATCAACTGGTGAATGGATAAAGAAAATAAGATATATCCATACAATAGAATATTATTTACCAATAAAAAGTAATGAAATACTGATACCTGCTACAACATGGGTGAACCTTGAAGACATATGCTAAGTGAAAAAAGTCAGTCACAAGAGACCATTGATTGTATGATTCCATTTACATGAAATATCTAGGAAAGGCAAATCTCTAGAGACAGAAAGTAAATTAGAGTTTTCCTAGGGCTGCTGGTGGGGGTGGAGTGTGGGGTGTGACTGCTATCGGTATGACATTTCTTTGTAAAGTGATGAAATGTTCTGAAATTAGCTTTGATGACTGCACAACTCTGAATACACTAAAACCACTAAACTGTATACTATAAATGAATTAGTTTCATGGCTGAATCATATCTCAATAAAGTTGCTATTTTAAAAGATGTATTAATAAGGAAAAAAGAAACCATTTTTGAAGACATTTTCAGGGAATTTATAAGTAAGAAGGCTGTGATATAAACTATTAATGAAATCTCTTTGATTTCAATTCCTTCCCATCACTAAAAATTGCATCCTTAGAAGAAATGGTTAATTCAAGATGAAGACCCGGGAAATCAAATTTGTAGAACATTTCTCCTGCTGATGTAGGTTCAGAGCTAAGGAGTCATTTAGATAACCTTTATATTTCTGTAATTTTTAGTACAATATAAGTTTTAGTGAAATAATAGACTTTGGGGAGTTAACGGCATGAAAACAAACAACTACTCCATTTTCCTCCCAAAACAGAGTATATTAAAGTAATTATCCAGTCAATAATCCAACCACATCAAAAACGTATAATTTTTGTGCATAGGGTCAAGTCAGCCATTCTCTTCAATCCAGGTTAGGCGGCAGATAGGGAGATATCATTGAAATTTACTCCATGGGGATAGTGCACTTGGAATAGGGCAGTACACAAACTGTAAGATATACACAGGGTAGCATCATTTGAAAGAAAAACAATTAACTTTTAGGTTAAAGTTCTCCCTTTTCACAATCAAGAAAGCAAGTTGCTAATGAATAAACATTTCTAGGCACCTTGAAAAAAGAAGGTATTGTAAGCAGATACGGAGTGACCCTGCTTTAAGTGGCTCAACAGAGGTTCTTCTGAGTGAACTTGCTTTACAGATTTTTGTAGACTTTAAATAGATACTTGGGAAAGGCAGGTTTTAAAGTAGTAAAGTGAAAAGACTGAATTCACAAGTATTTCCTCCAAAGAACAGCTTAGAGGAGGTACAGAGGGGTCTCAGCCAAGATTAGCTAGCTATGCAGGAGTTCTGGCAGTTGAAAAAAGACCTCTACTACAAGCTCAAGGCTAGGTGGCACCATATCCTTCCAAGTCTTATCAGCTGAGAGATCCTGAAGTAATCACGTCTCATCCAGGTAAGCACAAAAGACTCAGTTCTAGGCTTAGTTGCAATCAATGAGGGTTCCCTACAAATGGTGTGTGGGGCTTGGGGGGGCAGTCCAAATGAGTTCATATTACTGGGGAATATAGCTGTTATCTATTTCACAAAGAATATACTTTTATATCTATGGTATGCCTTGACCAGTTTCTTTATCACTGTCATGCCAAGTTGTGAATGAATCTCATTGATTCAGTCATGTGGCTGGGAGACAATCTCTATGTTTTAATACTTTCATTTTATTTTTATTCAATTGATTCTTATTAAGTGCCATGTTGAAGCCTTAGCTTGTTTTTCTCTTCTTGCCCATTGCTTCATCATATTAAATGTAATAATAATATTCAGAATTTCCTTTCTAACATTTTACGAGGGTGTCTGGGAGGATTCATCATTCAGCCCTGAAGAACACAATGTCAAAAAGGAATTTGAGGCTAAAATGGAAATCTTTTTTTGTCAAAGGAAACAAGTTTCTCAATGCCAGCTGGTGAACATAATTGGTTCTCTAGTGACATTATTCACAGCTTTTCCCTCTGTGTATCTCTCTCTCTCTCTTTTTCTTTAGATACCTTCCATCTTGCTTGTTAAAAGCAAAGGATATTTCAGAGAATTGGAATTCATTAGTCTTCCTAACAGAGGGAGTCTATTTAAATCTAAATTGGTGGTTAGCAAATATACAGATAATTCCCGCACATTCTTATTTATCTTTCCCAGTTCCAAAGACTATAGAAACAGATGCCTCAACGTCTGGCTGGGAGGCTCTAGTCAATGGACTGGAATACAAAGGTATCTGGGATTCCGAATTGACAAAACTCAATGGAAACAAATTGAAACTCTTCACTATTGAGTAGATTATCTCTATAATCAGATTTCCCTAAGGTACTATAATACCAGAAATTCTAAGACAAGACTGTAGTCTTTCATAAAAATAAAACAAGAGGCAAAACATTATAATGGAAGGGAGGTGCAGTGATGAAAGCTGGGCTGTAAGCTCTTCACTTTAAACAAAAGTTGCCAGCAGTTCAGCTGCTGGCAGATGCATCCAACAAGTTATCTATTCACATTGGATATGTCCTTGTCTGAGCAGAATTTGTGAGTGATTTTATAAAGTCTTTCAAAACTGATCCTGCTTCTGAAACAAAGTTTAGGCTTAGCCCACCTGAATGCAATAGAGACATTGTTCAGCGTATTAGACTATGTCATTCATAAAGAAATCCTAGAATTAGTAGCTACATATTTTAATTAGTTTGTTAGATAGATATCCATTCAGTATCTCTGAAGATATGTTGTGTTGCTTATTGTGGGAAATATGAATATGAGTAAGAAAGTCCTTCCCTCAAGTAGCTTATTAATAAATAAAGGTATGCGACATTTTAACAAATTACCAATTACCATGTGCATTGAGAAACATACAGACATCGGTGAATTGAAAGGAAGGAAACATCGCTGTCAGCTTGGAAGGTTGAAGGAAATTTTTCCAGAGCTGAAAGTTGAAGAACTATAATATTTTGCAGATGGAGAATAAAGAGGAAGACATTCATAGAAGGAAATGAATGACATACAAGCAAGAAACCCCAGAAGGTTCAGTTTCAATGTAGCATTGAGTACATGTAGATGACAAGATTAAGACAGTGGATAGGAATAAAAATAGAAGACTAGAATACAAGATTTCCCCAAATTTCTAAAAGAAAGCCTGCCATATCCAATGTGATATGTCTAACATATTCTAGTAAAAAAGATAGTATATTCCACAACAATGAAGAAAAACACATCTTTGAAAAAATAATGGTTTTGTCCTTAATTACCATAAGGAATCCAATTCTATTTTCTTTTATTAAAGTAGGAAGAAAGAGTTGTTCTAAGGGAAAGTATTAATATAAAGGCCTTGCTCCTTTTCTATATTTATCTCCAAAAATCCTCTAAAGGAAAGTCTGACCAATTCTACATTATATTAACCAATATGAAGTTAGAAAGTGAAAGGACTTAGAAGGTATTCTTAAACTTTTACTCAAGGCTGATTATTCATCTGCCCTGAGGTTCCACATGACATGTTTCATATCATGTGTCTTTATTCAAATCATGCTTTTTAAAAATTACACAATGTCTGATGTAACACACTGACAACTAAATAGCAAGAACTAATATTTCCTAAGCAGGCAAAGACACAGCTTTAGGAAATTTAATCTCTAAAATTCTAGTTCAAATTTCTAGATATTAGAGACTTAAAGGAGTTTTCTATTGGAGCTTTGTGTAAGAAAGACTAGGCTTTTTGGAGTAAGGATGGGTATTTCCTGGCATTTGATTAAACAATATGGTCTATGATTTTAGATCTAGTATTTTTACTAGTGTGAGAAAATAAAGCTAAGAAAAGTAAAATTGCTAAAAGAGGGAATTTTTGTGTATCATTTAAGTTTTCTTGTTCATGAAAAAATAATGATTAGGGGTTTATATAGGCTAGAGGAAAATTATTCTAAAATAACTTACAGCAGACAAAAATAACTTAAATCCTGTTATAACAAGTCTATGATTCATAGCACAGCATTAAGATATTAATCCAGAAAAATACCTCCATTAATATAAATAAAGAGGATTATTATTGAGTTATTTTAATAAAATACATTAAAATAATAATGTATTATGGGATATATTGTGTATGTATTTTTAAATTGGAGACACAATTTTACAAGTAGTACAAAGAACAAAGAGTAGGTAAATGGAATTTTACTATTTTAAGAGTTGTACATTTTATACAAAATGTAATAACATTAATTCGAAGTGCATTATATTAAATAAGTATGAAATTCCTAAAACAACATCTAAAAAATAATACAGAGGGATGCTAAAAAGCCAATGGAAGAACTAAAATTAAATATTAAAAAAATCAATTTACCTACAATAAGGTAGGATAAGAGGAAAAGAAGAACACAAAACAAAACAGATGGGCAACTAGGAAACAAGTAACAAGATAGTATCGGTAAGTGGACGAAACACTTCAATTAAAATGCACAGATTGATAAGTTAAAAAAGCAATACCTTGGAATACTGCTCAGCAACAAGAAAGAATAAACTATTGGTATTCCCGACAACCTGAATGAACCTGAAGGGAATTATACTGAATGAAAAAAAGCCAATCTCCATTAAAAAAAAAAGAATGATATCTTACCACTTTTGACAACATGAATGGACCTAGAGGGTATTATACTAAGTGAAATAAGTCAGACAGAGAAAGACAAGTACCATATGATCTCATTTATGTGTGGAATCTAAAGAACAAAATGAATGAACAAACTAAATAGAAACAGATCCATGGATACAGGGAACAAATTGATAGTTGCCAGATGGGAGGGAGGTTAGGGGGCTGGGTGAAAAAGGTGAAGGGATTAAAAAGTACAAATTGATAGTTACGAGATAATCATGAGGGTCTAAATACAGCATGAGAAATGTAGTCAATAATATTGTAATAACCATGGATGGTACCAGGTGAGTAATAGACTAATTGGGAGGCACCACTTCGTAAATTATATAAATGTCTAATCACTATGCTGCACACCTGAAACTAATATATATTGAATGTCAACTGTAAGTGAATAAAAAGGCAATCTCAAAGGCTACATATTGTATTATTCTATTTATGTAATATTCTTGAAAAAATACACTTATAAAGATGGAGAAGAGATTGACCAGTGGTAAGTGGTTAGAGATTGAGGGGAGAAAGGGTTGTGGCTGTGAAGGAGCAGTTCTAGGAAGCCCTGTGGTGATGACTGCATAGCTTGATGTAGTGGCAGTGGCAGTGGCAATTGTGGTTACACAAAGCTATGCATATGATAAAATTACACAGAAGCACATACACAAATTTAAATACATGTAAAAATGGAATAACCTGAATAAGCTCTGTGGATTGTACCATGTCATTTTTCTAGTATTGATAACATATTACATGTGTGTAAGATGTTAACATTAGGAAACATTGGGTAAAAGGCACGCAGAAACTCCCTGTAAATTTATTTACAACTTCCTGTAAATTTATAATTATTTCAAAATAAAAAGTTGGGAAAAAAGCGAGACCCAACTACCTGCTATTTCCAAGAAATGACTTCAAATATACCACAGATAGATTGAAAATAAAAGAATGGCAAAATATCTACCATGAAAAAAGTAAACATAAGAAAAACTTCAAGGAAAAGAATACTATTGAAGAAGAAGGGGAGCATTTCATAATGATAAAAAAGATCTGTTTATCAAGAATACATGAAATCCTACATGTGCATACATTTAATAACAGAGACAAACCACAATTACAGTTGTGGATTTAAACACTCTTTATTATAAAATTAACAAAAAATAAAAAAATTAGAGATTTTAACAATACTATCAGACACATTTATTGAATTTATATTTATAGAATAGTTCACCCTTCTATTCAACACTGTACTGGAGGTTCAAGCAAGTACAACAGGCAATGAAAGGAAATAAAGGTATAAAGAGTGAAAATAAAGAAGTAAAACCATCTTTATTCACAGGCAACATGATCTCAGAAAATCTGAAAGAATCTACAAAAAAAGCCCCTGAAACTAATAAAAGATGACAAGGTTTCATGAACCAAGACCAATATATACAAATCAATTACATTTTTGTATGCTAGCAATAAACAGATTCAATTTAGAATAGCACTTATAATAGCATCAAAAATGTGAACTACTATGGATAAACTTAACCAAATGTGTATAAAACACTGAAAACTATGAAATATTACTAGGAGAAGTTAAAGAACTAAACAGATGGAGAGATACACCGTACATGGATTAGAAGACTATAAAGATATCAGTTCTCCTCAAATAGATCTATAGATTTAAGGCAATTCCAATAAAAATTCTAGCAGTTTTTTTAACCAAAAATTAATGAATTGATTCTGAAGTTTATATGGAAATACGAAGGACTTAGAAAAGTCAAGACAATTTTGAAACAGAAGAACAAGATTGGAAGACACTATCTGATTTCAAGACATCTATCATACTACAGTAATTGAGAGAGTGTACTGGTGTAAAGTGAAACGTAACTATTAGGTGGGCAGAATAGGGTCTAGGAATAAACCCAAAGGTATAGAAAGATCTCTTGCAACTCAATAATAATATAATAAACAGTCCTATTTTTAAAATGGGTAAGATTTTAGCAAATGCTTTACCAAAAAATATGTATAATTGGCCAACTAGCTCATAAAAAGATGTTCAACATCATTAGTCTATAGTAAAATCAAAGTTAAAAACCACAGTGAGTTACCACCACGAACCTACAAGAATGATTAAAATCTTAAAAGATTGACAATATCAAGTGCTGGTGATCATGGGGAGGAACTGAAACTCTCACACATTGTAGGTAGACTGCAAAATGATACAGCCACTTTGAAAAACAGTTTGACAGACATTTATAAAGTTAAACACAGACTTATTCTACAACTCAATAATCCAAAAGAAGTGAAAACATGCAAATGTTTATAGCAGCTTTACTCATAATTGATACAAATTGGAAACAGCCCACATGTCCAACAAGTATCAAATAGATAAATTGCTGTACATCTGTACAGTGGAATATTACCACTGATATATGCAACAACACAACATGGATGAATCTCAGAGGCATCACGCTGAGTAAAAGAAGCCAAAACGAACAGAAAATACTATTTGATTTCATTATTATGGCATTCTGGAACGGAAAAACTGTAATGAAAAAAATAAGATCAGTGGTTTCCAGGGACTGAGGACAGAGGCAAGAGATAGGTTTTTTAAAAGATGAGTTTCATTTTATGTAATGTATATCTCAATTTTAAAATGCTTTAAAATTTTGTAGGAGAAAGCTAAAACAATGCTTAGAGGAAAATTTACCTTAAATGCTAAAATTAGAAAAGAAAAAGAATTAAAACCAATGATTTAAGTTTCTACTTTAAAAAAACTAAAGCAGAAAAAATTAAATGCAAACTAAGAAGAAAATAATTAATAAGGATAAACACAGATATTAGTGAAATAAACAACCGAGAAAATTCAAAACCAAGCTATGATTCTTGGAAAAAAATCAATAAAATTGATAAAACCTGGCAATATTGGTAAAGGGAAAATAAGAGAAAATAAACAAAATATGGTTATAAGAAATGAAAAAAGGCAATATCACTAAAATTCAATAGCCAAATTTTTTTAAAAGAGGAAAAAACTTAAACAGCTGTTTCACAAAAAAAGATATGTAAGTAACCGAGAGGCATATGAAAAAGAGCCCTAAATCATCAGCCATCAGGGAAATGTGAAGTAAAATCACAGTAAAATACCAATATACATGTACCAGAATAGCTAAAATTTAAGTTGGATACTATCAAATACTGATGAAAATGTGGAGCAATGAGAACTCTCATCGCTGACTGGTGAAAGTGTAAAACTACAACCACTTTGTAAATCTGTCTGGCAGTTTCTCGTTAAGTGTAAACTAATCCTAGAGTTAGTTATTGCACTTCTAGATTTTACCTAAGAGGAATGAAAACATAAATATACAAAAAGGCTTGTACAGGAATGTTCATAGTTTTATCAATAATATCCTAAAGAAGGAAAAAACTCAAATGCTTATCAACAGGAGAATGGATAAACAAGTCACAGTATAGCCATAACCAAATACTACTTATCAGTAAAAACAGACAAACTGGCATACACAACAACATGAGTGAACTTAAAAAACCTTACACAGAATGAAAAATCCAGACACAACAGAAGACACACAATAAAATTTCTTTCATACAGTTTTCAAGAAATGACAAAAATAATCTATGATGAAAGAAATCAGAACAGTGGTGGTCTCCATGGATAGAGGGGATGGGGTTGACTGGGAAGGAAATGAGAGATCTTTCTGGGGTGATGAAAATGTTTGCTATATTGATAGGTATGGATTATATGGGTGCACGAAGTTATCAAAACTCATTGAATTATATATTTAAGATTTATGCATTTCAACACATGTATGTTATACATTAATTAGAAAAAATAGTTTTAAGAAATAAATTGAAAAACAATTATTGAACTATTTTAACAATACAAGCTCAATAAAGTCTGCTTATGAGATCAATGTATGATATCAAAAGGATACTAGATTTATCTGGGGGATCACTTCCTAAAGTATACTATATCTAATCACTATATTGTATACCTGAAACTAATATAATATTGTCAATTGTATCAAAAAGTAAATTTAAAAAAAGAGAAATCAAAATAAATCTGGGACCTATCGGTATTAAAGACTGTAATTAAGTAAAAGTTGAAAGAGGAAACAGGGATAGCCATCAATAAATAAAAAGGCTTACTAAGACCACTGCTAATTTGTGCTTCACACAAATTTTCTCTTTTATTTCCACAAAAACTCATCTTTCAGATATAGTAGGAAAGACATGCTTTAATAAACAAATCTTCCCCCACCATCCTTAGTGAAAACCTTAGCTATAAAGTCCCTTATAAACTTGAGATACCCAGGCATTTTTTCTCTTTTAAAATTTTCAGGCAATAAGTGGTAGATATTTTCTTAAATGTACTAAGAAGTGTGAACCATAAAAAAAATAATAATAATGTATCATCATTTTTTGGTTTCAGCAATTCTTATAAAATATGTACTGTGATCTATGACCAGAATTCTTAAAACATCTTAATTCTGTGAAATTTATATTTCTAAACTATCTGTCCCTTGCAGTAGAAGTTGGGGGCTAGAAAGCATGATTTGCCTAATGAATAGTTTACCTCATGATCACTGCTAAATAAGCCTAGCCCAACTTCTCTACCAGCTTTACTACAGCCTCAAGATAAAAGTTCTCCTAGGCTCCTGCATAAATGGCAGGTAGATTTACAAAAGGGTAGCAGGAATAGGAAAGGGAAAGTTGGTCTTCACCACTTCCAATACAGCATGGACAAATACGTCCAGGTATACAGTCGTAGCCTCTGTCCGGTCTTGAACTGGTCTCACTTCCTTGTGATATTTCTGTAATAACCGTTTGGTGAGATGATACAGAACAGAATTCCTGGGATGAGATGTATCTATGGCTAGGATTCCTGTAAAAGAAAAACATCATTGTGAAGATGAAAATAAGAGGAACTTAGCATCTTTAGGTTTCAGACAATTCCAGACTTGGTGGCTCCCAGCAGAATATAGTTTCAGCTCACCCCAATCCACTTAAGTTTACAACCAGCTGGTAGGCTTTTGGGAAGACAGTTTTAAATAACTGATATAAGCTGGTGGCCTAAGTGTCCAATAGAGAAACCTCATTGCAAAGATAAATAAATCAACCCAATTTCCAAGGATGCAAATTGTACCCACAATTCCATTTTTATAGCAATCATGCATCTGGGAGATAGAATCCTTTCTTTATTTCTGTATCATTTCCTCCTGGTACATGAAAGAAATCTTTCTATATACTTAGCCAAAACTCAACTTTCCCCTTGGATTTTTATTTTGACTTTCCATTTATAATTCAACAGTTAAGTAGAAAACACAGTCAGAAACATGGACAAACCAATGAACCCAAAGATCTGTGTGGATTTCTAAGTAATGGGATTAATAAGATTCTAAATCTTACTTTTCTCCTCAAAACAAACAAACAAAAAAATCTCTTCTCTCTCAGTGAGAATATGCACTTGTCAAAAAATGAAATCTTCATTTTGGGAGAATTCTCTCTAGTTCCAGGAAACAACCATTTCCTATGACCCAGGAATCTCAATTTGTAGAGGAGCAGTGATTGGTGTTGAGGGAGGGTAGGCCAGGAAAAAAGAAGCAAGAGAAATGAGCATCAACAATTGGAAGTGACAAATTTGTGAGGGTTTTCTCTGAATTGCAAAAAGATATTTTGTTCACAAGCTTTGCCAGCCCTTGGGGAATTCAAAGCTTCTCTAAGTCGTCGGACTGAAGCAAATTGCACACCTCCTGTTACAGTGCGTGAGCGAAATCTATCTGTAGAGTCCTGCACGTGAATTCGCCTGGGCTCTCAGTGGTTTTGATGGTTATTTTGATGAGCTGCTGAAAGTATGTGGGATCCAGCAGAAAACTGTAAATGAGATATCTTCTCCCTGTGCAACAATCCTGTTTATACCCATTTCTTTATGAATAATGTCATGTCACTTGCCGCCACAGGCAGCAATTTCTATGATTTATCAATGTCATTGTGACCAAAATGCTAACAACAATGCTGGAGGTGCAATTCCAGACTCATTGTGGGCAGTGGAATATTCAGTTTCATTACCATCAGAACTGGGAACCTAATGAGCATATTAACTCCTAACTATTCACCCAAGAATATGCCTGAAGTGGCATCAGCTATTCAGGCGTGCAGAACTACGGTGGGTGGCTTGCATCAGGCATCATTTTTAGTGTGTGTGTGTGTGTGTGTGTGTGTGTGTGTGTACTGTGACTGTCAAAAAAATGTGCTGTGAATTTCTCTACCTGAGATTATTTCTCATTGGCAAACCCCAGGAGAGAGAAGTCAGGAACACAAAGCAAAGCTGGTCTGGTGCTTTTCCCATGAACTTTGCTTTGAGCAACTTCACTTTTACCTTGCTTGGAAGCTCCCGATTCAAGTCCCAGTTGAGGAAATACTGAAATTGCATATTTCACTACAGGAAACTACCTGAGACAGAGTTAAAATATAATTCTGAGAAGTGAATGTGTTCCCTACACCCTCTGCTCATAAAGAGTCAAATTTGCCTCTGTTATCTTTTCTAGGAAACAATTGATCGATTCCCTTTGGATAAACATCTATTTCCTAGAACCTGTTAAGGTCTTTGGGTAAAAAGAGAAAGTTCTGGAAGCTAGAACTAGGAACAAAAGAGAAACAGGTAATGTCGGAGAAAAATAATAAGCAAAAGGAAGTGGGTTTAAATAAACTATAAGAGGAAAGATTTCTTTGTTTAAAATGGGAAGAAATAATAAATTACATTTCTACTATGAATGCAAATTTGCCTGAGGAGAAAGATCTATTATAGGAGAGAGATTAAGGATTTAAGTGACCATTAATTAACAGTAAATTATGCCCCTCGAAAGCTAATGTGACATTCACACAAGCACTAAATGACTCACAGTTCAGTGATGTTTCAACAGACACTGATGGAAGCTATCAACAGGCCCAGGAAAAATTCCTTGTTAGCACTGCCTCCTAATAATTAGCTTCAAATAATTCACTTGTAAGATTTCTGGAAAGTAGAATGTATTAGGGACTAAAATATGAAGTACTTTAAGGTGAAGAGAGATTTTTTTTTTTAAAGGTAAGAATACAATAGAATTATTCCTTTACTTTCCTTATTTGAATGAGTTTCCCTTATAGGCACCTATCTCAAAGTGTTCTGGGCACTTTGATAAAAAGAACTATTCTTGCTTTAGAGAGTAGACTATCTTTAGGATTATAAGAGAGTTATACATGTATCTGAGAAGTTATAAGAAAATAGAGCTGTAGGCCTGTGGTTCTACTGAATGCCAAATATTGACTGAATACATGCCATATGCTAGGCATGAGGATAAGAGCACTTTACTTGAATTATCTCATTTAACTTTTACAACAGCCTTATGAGATCTACATACTCTATAGCCTAATGAGAAGTCACTACTCTTATAGGTGACAGGCTCGGTGAGGTTAGTACCGCCCAGGGTCATACAGCTTGGAAGCGAAGAGGCTGGAATTCAAACTTGGCTGATTTGTGACCTGGCTCCCTGAAAATGTTAGGAACAGCAATGAGTAAGTAACCTTTCCCAAGAAAAGCTGACACACTGCATGGTGTACATTATTGGGCAGGGATAACTCATGGTTATTTCCTGCATATGTGTGTTTTCAGGTCAATAATATCCTACATTTGCATTGCGTCTTACAATTTCTCAATGCTATCTTATTTGATCTTCATGAATATATGAAATAAATAGTTAACTTACAGGAAAACCGAATCTCTAGGATATTAATTGACTTGTCCAGGGTCACCTGGCTGGTGAGTAGTGGACGGAGCAGGAACTGATTCACCTAATCCAGGCCTTCTACCCAAGCACAATGGCCCCAAGGAACAGCCAGGAATAGTGGTCAGTTCAATGCTCTTATATTTACATGCCATCTGTATATTAACCCAGGAAAAATTCCAAAGGGTGGATTTTTCTGTAACAAAGTTACTCAGTATGATTTATGGTCATGCATTGATTACTATTAAAACACCTTTTTATTCCCCATTTGGAATAAAAATCAGCATAATAAAAAACATTAGAAAGAGATATTATTAAGATTTTCTTCTGTTTTCTTACCTTCGTTTTTCTATGTTATCTTAGTTTAATGTTGCAATTATTTTCTGCTAAGAAACCCATTTGGCATTTAATGAAATTTCCTCTGTTTTCATTTTTATAATTAAGATAGGCTTTTATCCTTTGAGTTCAACATCCGGGATTTTTATACTTTAATGATAAGTGGTTATTTTTCTTTTCTACTCAATAGAAATAAAACTCATTCCAGTTTTTTTGGCTACCAAATTCCTTCTTCATCTCCATAATTGACTCATTCCACTTCCAGTTATATTTTAAAACATGGAAATTCGGATATGGCCTCTAGGAAAACCCTCAAGAAAGGAGGGTGTTGGGAAATGCCAGCATAAACATAAATTCTTGATTTGTGCATGTTTTCTGAGAATCAATTGTATCCTAACTAAAATGATTCAATTCAGTAGAGTTAATACTGGCACTATGAAAGTTTGGTTCCAGAAATTTAGAAAAAAACATTTAAGCTTCTAAAGTGTTTTTAAGGGGAATGGTACATTCGAAACATGCAAATTGACAGTACTCATTTTTAGAGACATACTCACCTCTGTAGACTTTGTATGGCTGGATGTATAGAGCCCCCAAGACCAAAACAATATCCAGGTGTCTGTAGCCATGACATATCCAAGGGACTCTTTCTCTGGGCTACTAAGAGCTTATAATGAAGCTAAAACTATTTTTAATAATAATAATATATTATTCAGACACAAAAGCAAATCTGAAAAAGAATGCCTTAAACTCTTAACGTAAATTGCTGCAAAGAGAATGATTCCTAGAGAAGCAGAGATTTATCAAACAATTGGAACATTCCAAAGCCTATTTTCAGCTATGTGTAAAAAGCCTCATTGTGTGACCCTTAATATATATGAATCTGTAATTGTAGGACAAAGTCACGACAAATCATTGTTCTCTGTGTAACTTCACAGGGCTGGCATTTTACAGATGATGAATAAAAATGGACACCTGTGAGGAATTAGTTATACAGCACAATGTAGAAAAAATATTGTCTTTAGCTTCTAAGAGTTAACAGCCAATGCCTAGTTAAATTATTCAGAGGACTCACCTGAGGCAGCCACCAGGATGAAGGGCCACAAAGGAGCCATCACACTTGCCAATGTTCCCGGACATGTCCCAAAGAGGAGAAATACAAATTGGGTGAAATGACACTCAATTTTTCTTAAAGGGCTCCTCTTCACACTGTTCTTCTCTGATTGCCAGTTTATGCTGTTCTTACTGGTTCTCTTTTGTAAACCCTAAATGGAACCAAAGGCAATATCAACACCGCATAAATGTTTTGGAATTGATACCATCACGATATCCCTTTACTTTTCCATTTGGTTCTGCCCCAGAATCAGATCATGGCCAACATTTCAATTTCCCTGACAGGAGATAGCTAAGTGAATAATGTAATCTAAGAGGAGCCCCGAAGGAGAGGAAATTCCACACTAATATGATTTCCTTTACAGCCTTTACCTAAGGCAATGCTCTTGCTGACATTCAGGAAACTAATTTCATTAATAATTGAGATCCAATAGTTGTTCTAAATCAGATATATGCAGTAACATTTTCAGCATTTCACAATGGTTATCGGACTCTTGAATTACACAACACAAATGGTATTGCCTGGTATTGCCTAATGCAGAATGACTACTAACAATACAGTGGTAAAAGTGCCTTTTGTTTTTCCTAAGCCCCTTTAATTAAAAGAAACATTGATTTTTGACAAATAGGAGTGCTTTTTAAATTTTCACTGCCCACAATTCAGAAAGCAGCCATGTAAGAGAAGACGCTCTAGGCTTATTGAACATAAAGTTTAACATCATTTAATAACATTTTGTTCACTTCCTCCCCCCCCAATTTCTACTGAAATATAATAAATTAGTAGCTCGTATCTACATTGTACAAGTCATTGAGTTTTTTAAAAAAAAATTATAGTTGGCAAACAATAATATATTAATTTCAGTTGTACAGCATAGTGATTAGAGATCTATATAACTCAAGAAGTGGTCATCCCACTAAATCTAGTACCCTCTTTCCTCCTTATACATTTTTATAACATTGTTGACTATTTTCCTTATGCTACACTTTATATCTCCATGACTATTTTCTAACACTCCATTTGTACTTGTTAATCCCTTTGCCCTTTTTACCGTCCCCTCAAACCCTTCTCCCGTCTAGTAGCCCTCAAAATAGTCTCTACATCTATGAATTTGTGTCCGTTTTTGTTGTTGTTTTTATTTTGTTCTTTAGATTCCATGTGTATGGGAAATCATGCGGTATTTGTCTTTATCTGATGAATTTCATTCAGTGTAATATCCTCTAGGTACATCAAGACAATATCTTTTTCCATCCCTTTTCTTTTAGTCTGTGTGTGTCTTTTAATCTGAAGTGAGTCTCTTGTAGGCAGCATATGTAGGGGTCTTTTTTTTTCCCTTATCATTCAGCCTCTCTATCTTTTGGTTAGAACACTTAATTCTTTTCCACTTGAGGTACTTATTGATAGATAGGTAGTTATTACCATTCTTTATTCATATTTTTTCTTTTTAAAATGTCCCACCAACATTTCCTGTAATACTAGCTTCATGTTGGTGAATTCCTTTAGCTTATTTTTATCTGGGAAGTTCTTTATCTGTCTTTTGACTCTCAATAATGTTTTGCTGGATAAAGTATTCTTGGTTGTAGATCCTGAGTTTTCATCACTTTGAATATTTTGTACCAAACCCTTCTGTCCTGCAAAGTTTCTTTTGAGAAATATGATGCCAGTCTTATGGGTGCTCCCTTGTAAGTAACTAATTGCTTTTCTCTTGCTGCTTTTAAGATTCTCTCCTTGTATTTAACCTTTGGCTTTTTAACTATGATGTGTCTTGGTGCAAGCCTCTTTAGGTTCACCTTGTTTGGGACTCTCTGAGCTTCCTGGGGTTGCATGTCTATGTCCTTCATCAAGTTAGAAAAGTATTCCATCGTTATTTCTTCTAATAGGTTTTTAACTTCTGGTTCTCTCTTCTCCTTTAGGTATCACTATGACAGATATTGTGACATTTAATTTTGTCCTATAAGCTCTTTAAATTATTATCATATTCTTGGATTCTTTTTTTCTTGCCATTGCCATTCTGATTGAGTGTCCTCAGCTTCCCCATATCGGTAATTCGATCCTCCGTTTCATCCACTCTGTTGATTCCCTCTAATATATTCTTCATCTCACATAATGTATTCTTCATTTATGACTGGTTCCCTTTTATAAGTTCCATTTCCATTTTTGTTTCCTAATCTCTTTGTGAAAGTTCTCACTGAGGTCATATACACTTCCATAAGTTCATTGAGCATCTTTATAACCAGTGTTTTTAACTCTGCATCTGTTAGATTGCTTGACTCCATTTTTCCTGGAACTCTGTTCTGTTCTTTCGTATGGGATCTGCTTCTTTGTCTTCCCATTTTGGTTGCCTTTCTGTGTCTGTTTCTATGTACTAAGAAAAGCTCCTAAGTCTCCTGGTCAGATTAGCATGGCTTTCTGTAGCAGGTGTTCAGTGGCACAGTCCTGAGAGGGGTTCAGCTACAGACCAAGTTTAATCCCAGCCTGTGACCCTCCGGAGCCACTTGTTAAGATTCAGCAAGCAATCTACACATGCTGTGCTTATAGTTGCCTCAAGAGACCATGCCAGAAACTGAGGCCAGCTGCCACCAGTGTGGGTCTTGTAACTGCTCAGCAAGGGGCGCAGGACTCGCTGAGGACACACCTGGATGCGGCTTGGGTAGGGCTATAAGTTGGGTAAGATGGAGTTTCAGGAAATTCTCTGGGTGGAGCAACCTCTGTCATCCAGTTTGATGATGTCTCAGTTATGGTGGCACTGTGTCTGCACTCTGGGAGCGGAGAGGACTCAACAGAGGCACAATAGATACTCCCGGCACTTCTGCCTGGGAGGAAGCCTTGCCATGTCCACTTGTGGACATGGTCTCTTTAAGAGGGGTCTGCAGCTGCTAGCTGCGACTGCCAAAACTGGACCGGGCTATCTCACATCTTTGCCCCCTCTTACCACCAACTGTTGCAGTGTGATTGCTTATTTCTTATTTCTCTCCCTAGTTGTAGGGCTTCCATCCATGTAGACCCCAAGAGACTTTGGTGCTGTTTGCTCCGTGTTTATGTCATAACTTTGATGTGGTCACAAGAGTCCAAGCTTTACCATCTACACCTTTCTGCCTGGCCTCCCCCCATCCCCTGCTTTTTTTCCCACTTTTTGATTAAGTGTCCATTTACTTTTAAATTATTATAATTCTATACAATAACGCTGTCTTCCATTGGTAGACCCAAGAAACAAAAACTAAATTTCATACCACTTCCAGCATCTGCCTGCTTTTTACTATAAATGGGATTGTAGAGGCACAAGTGGGAGATAAGTTTTCACAAAGTAAATTGTTGGGGGAAAGTATATACCAACCCTGTTCTAATTATTCAATCCCTTTGCTCTCCTCCTAATTCTCATTTACCAATAAAATGTAGCCTGATTGGTTTTCTACTGTTGGTGAAGTATGTTACAAGTATGAAAAGGAAGAGAACTAGGATGAACTCTATGGTGTAGAGTTGGGTTTTGGGGTATCAGTATGAATTCAGGGTTTTCAATATATGTAGCTCATTAAAAAATTAATACAAATGTAAATGTGTGTGTACATGTAGCTACATATATCCCTAGCTCTGTCTACTAGAGGATCTTGGAGCAGGGAAACCTTAATAGCAATGACTACATCTAGTGCCCAAATTTTAGTTTCTAAATACCATATCACCTGAAAGGAAGAAATGGAGAAATGACTGATACCAGGGCTGATACAGGGAAAGTACAAGAGGAGCCTAGAATACCTTGTTTATCATAAAGTAAAGAAGTACTAAAAGAAAAATGGGGATGTAAAAAGAAAATGAATGATGGGGATGTGATAAAAAGGACATAGGAGTCAGCTTGGAGGGGCTCCCACTTGCCAAATTTGAGACAATTCAATCATCAAAATTAATGATGATGAAAAATTATAACCCTCTAAATAAAATAGTAATCCACAAGTCCACACTGATTTAAATAAATGATTTGGAAGAAGGGAAGGCTTTCCCTTAAATTAGAATACCAACTAATAAATGTAAAAGGAATGATGGAATCTTCATAGTAATAATTCATTCAAGAAACATCAGTGGGTGATAACTAGTTGATGAAAGTTTGATGAGGAGTATGACATTTACACAAGATGCTTATTAACTAAAAAGATTTTTAAAAAACTTTTATTGGAGAAATCTGGCAGGCAGTGCCTTAATCAATGATGAAAGTTAACATCAACGGTCATGGGAGTTGTGCCACGACATAGGAGGAATGGAGAAGACACAGCAGTACTGCTGCTACCATCTAGCCCAAAATTCATAATTTGAATCTATCCAGGAGGAAATACCAGGCAATCCCATATTGTGGGACATTCTACAAAATAGCTTTGATAGCTTTCTTTAAAAGAATCAAAGTTACGATTGTGAAGGAAAGAATGAGAACTGCATTAAACAAAAACAAATTAAAGAGACATGACAACTCAAAGAAATGTGATTCTGGATCCTTTTACTATAAAGAACTTTTGGGGGAGGGTTGGTAAAACTCAAATGTCTGTGGATGAGATAGCAGTAATGTAGCAATGTTGTTATCCTGATTTTGATTGTACTGAGATTACATAAAAGAATGTTCTTATGTGTAAGAATAAGATGCTTAGTGCTCACAGATAAAAGAGAATCATATTGGCATCTTACTCTCAAATGGTTGGTAGGGGGTGGGGGTTGGAAGTTCTTTCTACTATTCTTCCAATTTTGTCATATGTTTGAAAATATTTCAGAGGAAAAACTAAAAAATGAAATGTAATCTGGTAGAGGAATTTTGATACAAATTTATAGAAAGTTTAATGGAGAAATATTCTTTA
This sequence comes from Rousettus aegyptiacus, assembly GCF_014176215.1. NCBI lineage: Eukaryota > Metazoa > Chordata > Mammalia > Chiroptera > Pteropodidae > Rousettus > Rousettus aegyptiacus. Next base: position 44,161,845 of record NW_023416308.1, read on the forward strand.
GATATATTTACCTCAATTTATTTATCTGGTGGCCAGATAAATGGGGCTTCATCAAGAAATGAGATCACAAAGGATTGATCTGGCTATCAAAGTTCAATCACTTTCCATCAGTTCTTCAAATTGTCGATTTCTACCTACGAGATGAATTAGTACAAGAGGAAAGCAAGCTGCGGGCAGCATATCTATGTAGGAAACACTTTTTATGAGAATAAAACACAGAAGCTTGACTTTTATGCAAAGGTTTAATTGAGATGATGATCAACATTATATTCTTGCCACACATTTCAGTAAGCCATAACTCTAAGTCAAACCTTCTGAGACATGCTTCCCCTACCTTTTCTTCTCACTTTCTCATATACCCATCTGTTACTGGAAGGCCATTGTTAATGATGTATAATACAGGTACATTACAATCTTCATTAGCTAATTTAACAACAGTCTGGCGATCCTTCCATTACAGCTCTTTATTGGCTGATGAATTCTGCCAAGATGTGAAAAGCTTTGTGTGAGTAACTTATCTTTAAGGTAGTTTATATACAGGTGCTTCCTAATCTTCTCTTGATCATTCTGCCCTGCCAAGCAGCTTAGATCTTTCTTTTCCAACTTTACTGTCCTGTCTGGGTTTAGTTTGTTTATTCCTTACCTTTTGATTTAATGTCTTTCTTCTACTCAGTCTTTAATTTTTAATGAAAATTGTTGCTCCTCACTCCTTAAATATAGCACTTTTTACTCACACTGTTTCTTACAATTCATTAGTCAAGGATTTCACCCCTTCCCTTACATATCTCTTTAGGAAAGATGAGTATGGGGGTGGGGGAAACCCTTTCCAGACCTTTTAAGCGGATTATTGTTTAAAAAAAAAATTAGAATCATCAGGGGCTAAGCACGTAGGCTTCTTAAATATCACCTGAGCAAAAGAAAGACATTACTCTGAGGTTTGAATATGCCATTCTCTGATAAAAGTTCAACACAGGCCTATAATTAAGAGAGTACCTATAAATATACTTCTTCCAGAAGTCTCTTCTCCACATTCCCATGAGCCCTTGCACTTTGTTTTTCCATTATTTCCAAGAAAGATATGACACCTCCTAGATGGACCAGTGTATTTTGGAGGAAGCAGGGGGAGAGGGTTTATTATGCAAATATAATAAGGAAGTGTTTATTATGCAAACAGCAACTGAGTTATGTGTCCTTTAAGACTACTAAATAGTTTTTAATTACAGCTATATCAGTAAATCCCATAAATATGCAAATGCAATTAGTTCACAAAATAGGCCTTTAAATATCTTTATTCCTCTCCAACAAAGTTCTTTGAAGTTAATCGCCAACTCTCTTTGTTCCCTCCCTTGGCAGTCGTGCTAAATTTGACAGAAATTTTGACAGATGTACATATTCAGAGGGAACCAAATTTTCTGAGCACATCTGGTCAGGCTAGAGGAGAAAAGCAGAAATGGACACTCTCGCCAAACTCGAATATTTAATGACAAGAGTCCCATGTGAGATTTCTTTTACTTGATAGCATTGTCCTCCGAAATAAATATCAAGGTTACCATTGGGGGACAACTTCAAGTCCAAAGCCACACTCAACATTTGAATTCGTTCTGGCTCAGAATTTTATTTTTAATAACACTGCACATTTTTCTGGTTCCTAAAAAAAAATGATAAAAATAAAGGAAATAGAGTCTCCTATTACTCTGGCCCTCATAGCTTACATGACATGTTTTCTATGGGAAGTTACAAAACAAAGGAACTAAGGTTCCAGCCTTTGGAGTCAGACATACATCATTTTGCCTCCCAGATCATTGCTAGATGCTTGGCCTTAGTCAAATTGCTTATTGTTGGCAGACTTCTAGTCAAGATGGTGGAGTAGGTTAACTCTGTGCTTGCCTCCTCTCAAAATCACATTAAAATTACAATTCAACTACAGAATGGCCATCATTGGGAGCCTCCTGAAGTCTAGTTGTAAGGAAGTCCTACAACTGGGAACACATAGAAGAGGCCACCATGAGACTGGTAGGAGTGGTCTAGATGTGTAAAGAGCTAGTCTCACACCCATATGTGGCAGTTGAGAATCAAGAGGGATGTCTCAGTTGTGGAGATCTCCAAGAAAAGTGTGGGGTCTTGGCCTTATACTGGGCTCCCCAACCCAAGATTCCAGTGCCAGAAAGAGAAATCCCCTCAAAACCTGCCTGTGAAAACCAGTGGAGATTGTGGCTGAGTGAGATGGAGGGCAGCTGGAGTTGCAGACATTTCTTTAAGGAGCCCACACGTGAACTTACTCACTGATAGACTCACTTGCTCTGAGCTCTAGCGTTGGGGCAGCAGCTTGAAAAGCAGCAAGGAAATACTGGAAGAAACTGAGTTGTCTGGCTTCAGGGTGGATGGGGAGCTTTCCCTCAGACAGTAGTGATGGCAGGATCTATTGTTCATTTGTTGGGCCTTCCCACGCCTGACATGCAGGCAAAAACAGCCACCATATTTGAGTCTGTGTCAACTTCACTAACACTGGTCATCCTGCCCTGGAGATCCCTGAAGCTTTGAGTTACTCAATTTGCAGGCCCACCCAAGCCTATTCAAGTGGCTTTTTCATACAAATAGGTGGTTGTGGCTTATGATGCAAACTTTCCTAAAATTTCTCAAAGTTTGACAAAACCTAAACAAGCAGCATCTGGCCTTGGTGTGCCCTGTACCTCTTGCAGAGTAGCTTCAAGGCCAGCACTAGCAGCACTAATAGAGTAAACTTGGTTGTAGGTCCTTGCTTTTCATCACTCTACCCAGCAAAGCTATTATTAAGAATCAAAGGGAAGATAAAAAGCTTCCCAGATGAGAAAAAAACTAAAGGAGTTCATCACCACCAAGCCAATATTACAGGAAATGTTGAAGGGACTTCTGTAAGAAAAAGAAAAAGAATATGAATAATAAAATGCCAATAACTACATATCTATTGCCAATTACTTTCATTGTAAATGGAATAAATGCTTCAATCAAAAGATACAGTGACTGAATGGATAAGAAAACAAGACCCTTACATATACTGTCTACAAGAGACTTACTTCAGATCAAAAGACACAAACAGACTGCAAGTAAAGGGATGGAAAGGATGTTTCATGAAAATGAAAACAAGCAAAAAGCTGGGGTAGCAAATATAGACAAAATAAACTTTAAAACAAAGGCTATAACAAGAGACAAAGAAGGACCCAGTAATCCTACTTCTGGGCATTTGTTTGAAGAAAACCAAAACACTATTTCAAAGGGATATGTGCATCCATATGTTTATTGCAGCATTATTTATAATAGCTAAGAATTGGAGGCAACCTAGATGTCCATCAATGGACAAATGGATAAAAAAGAGGTGGTACATATATACAATGGAATATTACTCATCCATAAAAAATAAAAGAAATCTTGCCATATGCAATAATATGGATGAACCTAGAGGGTATTATGCTGAATGGAATAAGTCAGACAGAGAAAGACAAATGCCACATGATCTCATTTACATGTAGAATCTAAAGAATGAAATAAACAAAACAGAAACAAACTCATAGATACAGAGAACATTTTGATGGTTGTCAGATGGGAGGAGGTTTGGAGGAGTGGGTCAAAAGGTGAAGTAATTAAGAAGTACAAATTGGTAGTTACAAAGTAGTCACAATGATGTGAAGTACAGCATTAGGAATAGTCAATAATATTGTAATAATTATGTATGGTGTCAGATGGGTACTAGATTTATGAGCATAATCACTTTGTTAGTTATGTAAATGTCTAATCACTATGTTGTACACCTGAAACTAATATCATATGCCAACTTTAATTTTTAAAAATTTGCTTCCTGTTTCTGAGCCTTAGTTTTCTCATTTTTAAATAGGGTACCATAGACTCTGTTTAGTTTTCTATGGCTGCATATCAAATTACCACACACTTAGCAGCTTAAAACGAAACTCAAGTATGAGCTTACAATTCTGTAGGTCAGAAGTCCAGGCACAGACTGGGTGGATTCTCTGCTCAAGGTGTCACAAGGCAGAAATTATGGTGGTGAACTGGAGCTGGCTCTTACTGCACCAATTCTATGTTCAGTGACATCAAGTTAGGAGTTTGGAACAGGCCATGATGAGAATATTTGTCACATGGAAGTCATCAAACACCACAAATCAAGGCCCCTCTCACCAGCTAGTCACTAAACATGTACCAGCATACCATGGCTCACTCCCCTCAATGTACAGGACCTTGTGGATTCTTTAATGATAGCACTTATTCAAGTGTATTGTGACTTTTTTACTTTCCTGTTTCTTCCAGAATTCTGTGAATTCGTTGAAAGTAGAGCACTATATTTTTATTTACCTTTGTATCTGCAGCTCAGAGCTTGGTACCTGGTGAGCACTCATTAACGTTTGAGAAGAATAGGTGGATCTTTGGAAACATGGCGGTGCGAGAGACATCCCCAAGTCTCTCCCCTTAAAACAACAATAAGCTGAACATCTAAAACTCAACAAAAAAACATGCAAACTGCACACCAGCATGTCTGTGGATAAAAGCTACCACAGGTCAGAGCCTTCAGTATCGGGCGGTGGACTGGGAGAAAGAAAGAAGCTGCCTCTTGCAGTAGCCAGAGCTCCCTGTAGCAGGAGGGGGAGGGGAGAAGGGGCCAGGGGTTCCAGCAGGGAATTCCCTGAATAGTCCTGCCTGGAAGATTTTGTGAGTTCTACGCAGCCAGTGGAAGGGCCCAGTCCAGGGCCCAGGGCAGAGAAGCAGCTGGCAGAGACACAACGGTTGATTTTTACCAACCACTGTTGCAAAACCAAGGCTGAGCCACAGTCCCCAACTCCCAACCCAGAGGTCCCCTCCCCCCATATCCTCCGAGACCTATCACCACAGAACCCTAGGGGAATGTGAGCAAATGCTACCAAAACTGTTGCTAACACTGACAGGGACTGCAACTGAGGGTGGCAAGTATACTTAAATATCTATCAGAAAATAAAAAGGCATTTTTAGAGCTTTATATAAAGCAGGGATCCAAGAGGCTTAGATGCCACCTGCTGGAAACCAAGAGAAAAGTGCCTTCTTTGCAACAGGCTAAAGAGAGAACTTTATATAATAAATCTTCTTTCTGGAAAAAAAAGCAGAATACATTTCCATTAATGCCCAGGTGGAGAAATAGCCCATTAAACATCATGTAAAACCAAAGTGACAAGGCATCTCAGAAAGAAAGAGAAAAATCTCCAGAAAATAAGCTTGCAGACACAGAAATATGCAACTTAAATGACAGAGAATTCAGGATGGTACTTCTGAAAAAACTCAATGAGTTCCAAAACAAGTCATATCAATAATTTCAAGAACTGAAAAAACAACGAGCAGAGCGAGAAGATTGAAACCCTCAAAAAGAACAGACTAGATCTTCTGGAGATAAAAAAAAAAAAAAAACACATTGCAAGAGTCAAAAAATAAAATAGCAAGCTTGGAAAATAGAGTTGACCAAATGAAAGAAAGGATCAGTGATATCAAAGATAGAAATCAAGAAAACAAATCAGAAAGAAGAAAAGAGAAACCAAAGAATGAAAAATAATGAAAGAGAAATTCAAGAACTAGCTGATACCACCAGGAGAGGAAATATAAGAATAATGGGCATTATCAAAGGTAAGGAAAAGGAATAGGGATTAGAAGGCATTTTCAGACAAATAGTGGACGAGAATTTCCCAAATCTAAGGAATGAGCTGAAGCTTGGAATTCAAGAAGTCAACAGAACATCCAATTATCTCAACCTAAAAAAGGCCTTCAGCAAGACACATTGTACCAAAATTATCAAAAATCAATGACAAAGACAGAATTCTCAGGGCAGCCAGGGAGAAAAAAAAAAGAAAATTTATAAAGATAAACCCATTAGATTTTCCTCGAATTTCTCAGCACAAACCTTACAAGCCAGAAATGAATGGAAATGAATATTTAAACTATTAAGTGAAAGGAACTACCAGCCTAGAATAATGTATCCAACTAAACTCTTCTTTAGATATGAAGGAGAAATTAAGGCTTCCAGACATACAAAAATTGAGGGAATTCACTATGAGCCTGCACTACAGGAAATACTGAAAGGGGTCAGTTCACCTAAAACAAAATGACCAAAAAAAAAAAATACATAATTAGGAGTAAAGTGACTATCAGGCAAATAGAAGCAGAGGAGTGCAACCCTTACTAGGAACAGGGCATTATAAGCTTAAATAATAAGAAGAAAATTGCTATTACAAGATAATAATGAATGTTCAGCATACGTAGGGACAAATTAAGATAACAATGATTGAAAAGGCAGAGATTCAGAGATCCAAATTCGCAAAGGGAAATGGAGATAAGGCACGCACAGAAGAAAATGGATGACCGTGTATATATATATATATATATATAACCATCCTTTACATATTCATAATGGTAATCACATGCCAAAGATTCAGAACTGAAGTATATAACATAAAACAAGAAGGACCAGACGGAAAACCCACAAAAGCAAACCAAAATAAAGAAAACAGAAACACAAAGACAAGGAAGCAATGGAAACACTGAACTACCAGAAAGCAAAAGATAAAATGACTATAAGAAGACCTCATATCTCAATAATCACCCTAAGTGTAAATGGATTGAACTCACCAATAAAAAGGCACAGACTGCAGAATGGATCAAAAAACAATGCCCAACTAAACGCTGCCTCCAGGAGACACATCTTAGCTCCAAAGACAAATGTAGACTCAAAGTGAAAGGTTTGAAAATGATATTTCAAGCAAATAGCATTCAGAGAAAAGTGGGAGTAGCAGTACTAATATCAGATGAAATAGACTTCAAAAGAATGTTTGAGAAGAATAGAAGGAGGGGAGGGAGGGAATTATTAACAAATGGTCAGAAAAAATTTTGATTTATGAAAGAAAGATGATAACAAAAAGGGCCTGGCTTTTTCATAACCACGTGTGTATGCTTCCCTTTCACCACCCATCTCACAAAGGCTGAGTGAGAATGACAGCTTGGGTTCAGAGCAAGATTCTTTTTATGTGGTTTGCTCCAGAACTAGCTAGCAAGCATGTAAAAAATAAACAAAAAAACACAGATACAGGTAGTTCATGCCTCTCTTTGATTCTCTCAGAGGGTGCCTATGATTCAAGGGTCTTGCAGTGGCCAGGAGTGAGATATCTCCCTAAAAGCCAGAGGAACATAGAACCATGGACTTGCCACATCTGTCTATGCCTCTGACTACATCAGTTCCAAGAAAGTTGGGCTACAGCATAAAGTAAATAATCTTACTCAGTAAACCATGCCGTCCAGGCCTTCTGCGCAGATTATGGGCCTCGAAGTCTTTCTGTGCCAACGCTGGGGAATGTCCCCTGATCTGTGGCTTATTGCAAGGCCCAGGACTTTTCCATTAGTCCCATTTAGGAGTTTGCTATGGAGAGCCCCAAATACTCTCAATCACAGAAGCCAATAAGATATTCTGGTTCTGGTCTAAATTTCTGGATACTTCCATCTCTGCTGTGGATGCGAGATGGGGCAAGGGCTTTGATCTTTTAGAGCATCTTTCATTCATTCATCTTGTCACTGTGGGGAATTGTCGTAGACTAATAAAGGATACATAAAGATAAGAAAGCTCAAGGAACTTGGGATGGAGGTTATAGATAGAAAACACTTATAATACAATGAGATAAATGCCAGCAGTTGAGTGAATTGGGGAAGATGGGAGTGAAAGAAAAAGAGCCCAGACTTAGGGTCGGATGAGGAGAGGCTTTCACAAATGGCGTTTGTGCTGGGTAAAGACAGTCAGCTAAGTAAGGAAAGGAAGAATGGGGCTAATAGCAGAAGGAATAACATGTAAAAAGACAGGATGGTGAGATGAGAGAGCATGATTATGTTCCAGGAGGCTGGCAAGCCTCACTTTGTAAAATGTGGGGGGAGGCAGGGGCAGATGATTCCAGATTCACATGAGTTGGGTGTATTAAAAAGTTCATGTTACAAAAAGTGTTGAGGGAAAATAAAATAGAAAGTGAAATATTGTATAAGTCTGTACAAGTGCTGTGATTATAAAGCTGTCTCCAAATGGCCTATAGCAATTATTCTAAAATGCACAACAGCTGTATTTGTCTCCTTTCTACCATTGCTGAAATTTACACTGTCATTGCTCCAGGAGAAAGGCTTGGCACTAATAATAGGTTGGCTGACTATGGCTGGAGTGTGACAGACCTCTAGTTAGAGCCCTTAAAGACTGTAAGCAGAGGAGTGGAAAAACGGAAAGCTCAGTGGAAATCAAAGTGAATGTAGTCAGAGCGCCGCCTTTTGGCGGCTGTCATGCCTGCAGCCCTAGAAAACGATCGATTTTGCCTTTTATTATACTGTGAACATTTACATGACTTGAAAGTCATGTTGTGCCTCTATTCATGACACTATACTTTTTTATTTGTTCTATATATCCCTCCTCAGATTCCCTAACACCAACTCACACCAACCAATCTAATTTATTTCTACTCTGCTTACAACTATCAACAAATTCTTTTCTGCTTACTTCTTTACTGTTTCCTCCAAACTCTTTGTCCCTAGGAGCTCCCAAGTTTCCCAGTGACTCAGTTACTTCCCGAGGGGTAACTTCTCTACTCTCTTCCTAATACAAGTAATAAATAAAGCCTTGGTTATCCACCTCTGAAAATAAACAGTATTATTTAAAGCCATGTAGAAATTTAATATTAGACACAAAGGACAAAATTTCATTAAGTTGACTGCATTCAGCTGGATTTTTTGAAGCATACCTGAGATAAGGATCTGTGTATGAGTGTTTATTATATAAATACTCACAAAAGGAATAGCTAAGGAAATTAGGTGGCTTTAGTCTGACCCTGCAGGGAAACTTGACAGTGAAAACTGCACTAAGAGTTTGTTCATTAGTAATGGAGCCTGGCTGTTATACTCTCATTCACACCTACCAGTTACTTGCTATGAGCCAGAGGGCAGTGGTGGCAGGTAGTGAACTCCCAGGTATTTCCTGCTCTTTTCTGGGGCAGGCAAAACTTTAGTAGTCCAAGAGAAGTCTCTAAAAAAGTTCTGGGTGTGGGTCTTTGGAAGCAATATAGCACACAAAGCCTAGAGAAGGGAGCAAGAAATAGTGAAAGAAGATCTGAGAAGATCTGGGAATACCACTGAAGGTCTCCACTGCAGAGAGAGTGAAGATTCATTGGAGGCACTAAGTTTCTTATTTCTTCAGAAGACAGTTGCTTTCTAAGGAATGTGACAATCAACTTTTCAGAGCCTAATCATATAAATATATGTGTGAGAGAGAGCACTGTTTTCTGATACTATTCTTGCCAAAGGAAGCTCTTCTCCCTTCAAAATACACAATGGTTTTGCCGTAAATATTTGCAGAGGCTCATGATTCCTAATTTGATCACATCTTTAAAGAATAAGATATGAATTTCTAATCAAGATGGTGGAGTAACTAAACAATGAACTTGCACCCTCTCATAGCCACATCAAAATTACAACTAAACTATAGAACAACAACCACTGAGAATCGTTTGAAGTCTAGCTGAACAGAAGTCTTATAGCTAAGGATATATAGAAGATGCCACACTGAGACTGGTAGGACGGACAGAGATGCAGAACAGGACTGTTGCCATATCCATGTGTGGTTGTTAAAACTTGGGATGGATATCCCAGTTGCAGAGTTTCCCATGGAGGAGCAAGGGTCTCAGCACCACACCAGGCTCCCCAGCTCAGGGCTCCAGACTGAGAAGTTCCTACAACTTCTGGCTGTGAAGACTAGAAGAGATTGTAACTGAGTGAGACAGAGGGCAGCCGGAGTCTCAGGTATTCCTCTAAAAGTGCCCACAAATGGAATTACTTGCTAACAAATTCGATCCCTCTGAGCTCCACCAGTGCTGAGGCAGCAGCTCAAAAGGTACCAGGGACATACAGGAAGATCTGAATTGTCTGGCTTCAGGGCAAGCACTGGAGGGGTAGCTTTCTTGCAGACAAAAGTGCTGGCAGAGGGCATTGTCCTTTTGTTGGGCCTTCCCCACTCTTGGCATGCAGATGCAGGTGGCTGCCATATTTGAGTCTCCATTCACCTGGCTAACATTGTTGGCCCTGCTCTGGTGATTCCCTGAGATCCTGCCCCACCAAATTTGCAGGCCCACACAAGCCACTTTCAGTGGCTTTTATATGCAAATGGCCTGTCTTGGTTCAGGCTGTTGACTTTCCTAAAATCTCTCCAAATAAGCAGCATCTAGCCTTGGCATGCCCCATTGCTAAGCAGCCCCAAGCCTGGTACTAGTGGCAGCTGGCCTTGGTTCACAGTTTAGCCTCTCCTAGGTACCTCCAAGCCCAGCACAATTTGCAACTATCTACAGATCATTCTGTAGCTAGTGGCCCTAGGCAGGACACAGGCAGCAGCCGATGGCAGCATACCTGATGGCAGCTTCAAACCACCCTGGAACACCACTGAGCCACCTCCACAAATGATACACCCAAATGGCAGACTGGGCAATACCAGAACCCTTCTAAAGTAAATCTTTCTTCATAGAGTTAGTCCCTGCACAATAGCTTTTGCACTGTAGTCCTGGCTAGTCCTCACAACTAATAAGCCTGATGGTTAATCCCTTCCACTGATGTACAAACAGTAACCAAGTCTCAACTACAAGAGACAGGCACACACACCCACACAAAGGACACCCCTGAAGCACTTGGCTCAGGTAACCAAGGAGACTGTGCCACTGGGCTTCACAGGACACTTACTACATAAGGCCACTCTACTGAGATTGGGAGACACAGCAGCTCTACCTAATACATAGAAACAAAGAGAGGCAGGCAAAAAAAAAAAAAAAAAAGGACAAAGAAACACTCATCAAATGAAATAACAGAACAAAGCTTCAGAAAAAGAATGCAACAAAATGGAGACAAGCAGATGCAGAGTTCAGAACACCGGTTATTAGGATGCTCAATGTTTTCAGCAAGAAATTCAATAAAGAGATAGGAAAAATAAAAACAAAGACAGAAAACATGAAAAAGAACCAGTCAGAAGTGAAGAATATAATAACTGAAATTAAAAATATATATACATTAGAAGGAATCAACAGTAGATTAGATGAAGCGGATGTTTGAATAAGCAATTTAGGTAAGGTAGCAGAAAATACCAATTAGAACAGGAAAAAAAAACGAGTATAGTTTAAGGGGCCTCTGGGATAACATCAAGTATACCAACATTCGCATCATTAGGGTACCAAAAGAAGGAGAGGGAGAGCAAGGAATTCAAAACCTACTTGAGAAATAATAACAGAACATTTCCATAATCTGGCAAAGGAAACAGACATACAAGCCCAGAAAGCACAGGGAGTCCCAAATGATATGAGCCCAAAGAGAACCAAGACATATCATAATTAAAATGCCAAAGGTTAAAGACAGAGAATCTTAAAAGCAGCAAGAGAAAAGCAGTTAACTATAAGGGAGCTCCCATAAGACTGTCCCCTGATTTCTCAACAGAAACTTTGTAGTCAAGAAGGGATTGGCAGGAAATATTCGAAGTAATGAAAAGCAAGGACCCACAACCAAGATTACTCTACCCAACAAATCTATTGTTTAGAATCAAAGGACAGATAAAGAGCTTCCCAGACAAGAAAAAACTAAAGGAGTTCATCACCACCAAACTGGTATTCTAAAGAAATGTTACTGGGGTTTGGGGGGAAAAGAGGAGAAGGAGGAAAGATAAAAAATATGAATAATAAAATGGAAATGACTACAAATCTACCAACAATTACTTTTTATGTAAATGCATTAAATGCTCTAGTCAAAAGATATAGGGTGGCTGAATGGATAAGAAAACAAGACCCTTACATACGCTGCCTACAAGAGAGTTCAGATCAAAAGACACACACAGACTGAAAGTAAAGAGATGGAAAAAGATGTTTCATGAAAATAGAAACAGAAAAAAAAAAAAGCTTGGGTAGCAATACTTATACCAGACAAAATAGACTTTAAAACAAAGGATATAACAAGAGACAAAGAAGGACACAGTAATCCTATCTCTGGGTATTTATTTGAAGAAACCAAAACACTATTTCAAAGGGACATGTGCATCCATATGTTCACTGTAGTATTATTTACAATAGTCAAGAATTGGGGGCAACCTGTGTGTCTATCAATGGAAAAACGGATAAAGGAGAGGTGGTACTTACACACAATGGAATATTACTCAGCCTTAAAAAAAAAAAAAGAAAGAAATCTTGCCATGTGCAACAATATGGATGGACCTAGAGGGTATTATGCTGAGTGGAATAAGTCAGACAGAGAAAGACAAATGCCATATGATCTCACAGGGAAAATCTAAAGAATGAAATAAACAAACAAAATAGAAACAAACTCAGATACAGAGAACATTTTGATGGTTGCTAGATTGAGAGGGGTAGGGGAGTTAAAGATGGATGAAAAAGTTGAAGGACTTAAAAAGTACAAATTGGTAGTTACAAAATGGTCACAGTGATGTGAAATGTAGCATAAGGAATATATTCAGTAATATTGTAATAACTATGCATGGTGTCAGATGAGGTGATCACTTCATAAATTGTATAAATGTCTAATCTCTCTGTTGTACACCTACAACTAATATAGTATCGTATGTCAACTATAACTGAAAAATAAAAAAAATTTTAAAAAGTAAATATGTGGTAATAAAATCTGAAGTCTTAAGTATACTAATGTGAAGTCTAAACAAGTAGTTTGCAATCCTGGTAGCAGATTAGGATTATCTGGAGTGCTTAAAAACCTTTTTTAAAATTACCTGGGATTTACTTCCACAGATTCTTATGTTACAGCACAAGGTGGGGACCAGGCACTAGCACATTTCTGAAACTCCATAGATGATTCTGATGTGTAGTTGGGTCTGAAAACCACAAGTTTAAAGCAATGCAAATAGACTCACTTGTAGATGGGTGGACCGAATGTCCCTTTATTCAATTATTATTAAATTCTGCTTTGATGCTTAAAAAAGGAAATTGTTGTGTTGTCTGTTTGGCACACATTTCCCTTCTCAGACAATTGCCTTTTTCCCCAGTTCCAGTGGCCTAAAAAAAAAAAAAAAAAAAAAAAAAAAAAAAAAAAAAAGTACCCTCTCTCACTTTTTACTTAGAGCAGCTTTGTGCTGATTTCTATTATTTGTAACTAAAAAAGGCTTTGTTAAAACAATGATAATGTGGCCAGGTACAAAGTTTGTGCCAAAAAAATATCTCTTAGATAAAGTATGTAGAAGAATGTGGTAGTGCATATACATTTCTGAGCCTGTGTAGAATCATTCCTCCCCACCATGTTTGTCTGCCTCACTAGAAGTCACTTAAAGGCAAGAGGCCATGCCTTAATCGGCCAGCCAGCATCTAGCACAGTACAGTCAGATAGTGGATGTTCAATAAATAATTTTTTAATTCAACTTTTAGGCTCGTCAAATAGAATATGTATTAGTTTGCTAGGGCTGCCATAGAAAAGTATCACAGATTGGGTAACTTAAACAACAGAAATTCATTTTCTCACAGTTCAGGAGGCTGGAAGTCCAAGATGGTGTCAAGAAGGTTGGTTTCTTCTGAGGCCTTGATCCTTGGTCTTCATGGGGTCACCCCTTGATCTGTGTGTTTCTGTGTCCTAATCTCTTCTTGTAAGGGACCCCAGTCATATTGGACTAGGGACTGCCCTAATAACTCAATTTAAATTTAATCACTCCCTTTTAAGCACCCTATCTGCAAATATAGCCAATTCTGAAATACTAGGTGTTAGGACTTCAACATAAAAATTTTTTAGTGGGGCGTAGATGCAATTCAGTCCATAATAATGGATGAATGTTCATTCATTTACTTATTCATACACTTTCATTTATTGCAATGAAACAAGCTTAGTATAATCCTCCCAACTAAAGACTCTTGAGTATATCATCATTGCTAAATGTGCCAACTCCTTTATAGTCTTAGTTTGTAATTCTCAAAGAATCCTAGAGATTGAATTAACTCCAAATTACATGATAACTCTTTGGAGGAAATCTAAGACTACAGACTTCAGAAAAATAGGTAAGTTCCCAGCACATAGTCTTATTATTAAAACTGGAATGGATAGAGTTTTTAAAATTTTTTGCTTCATTTCCATGTTTAAAAAATTAAGACTATTTTTAGGTCAATTTTGAATTCACAGCAAAATTTGGGAAAGGTACAAAGATTTCTCACATATGCCCTTCCCCTATACGTGTATTGACATTCCCCACCAGAGTGATACATTTGTTACAATTGATAAACCTACATTAACTTGTCATAATTACCCAGGCTATAGTTTATGTTACAGTTCACTCTTGATATACAATATGTGGGTCTGGACAAATGTATAATGACACATTGATATCATACAGAGTATTTTCACTGTCCTAAAAATCATCCTCTCTTTCACAACACTTGACAAACACTGATCTATTTACTGTCTCCATAGTTTTGCCTTTTCCAGGATGTCATATAGTTAGAACCAGACATCTCAGATTGGCTTGATAGCTCATTTCTTTTTAGTACTGAATAATATTCCATCGTTTTGATGTTCCATAGTTCATTTATCCATTCACCTATTGAAGGACATCTTGGTTACTTCCAAGTTTTGGTAATTATGAATAAAGCTGCTATAAATATTAGTGTACAGGTTTTGGTATGAATATAAGTTTTCAGTCTCTTTGGGTAAATACCAAGGAGCATCATTTTGGAATCATATGGTAAGAATATGTTTAGTTTTGTAAGAAACCATCAAACTGTGTTCTAAAGTGCTGTACTATTTTGTATTCCCACGAGCAATGAATGAGAGTTCCTGTTGCTTCACATCCTCACCAGCATTTAGTGCTGCCATTATTCCAGATTTTGACCATTCTAATAGATGTATACTGGTACTTCATTGTTGTTTTAATTTGTATTTCCCCAATGACAAGTAATGTGGAGCATCTTTTCATATGCTTATTTGCCTTTGGTGAGGTTTCTGTTAAGGTCTTTGGCTCTTTTTTTTGTTTGTTTGCTTTTTGTATTGTTGAGTTTTAAGAGTTCTTTGTATATTTTGGATAAGTCCTTTATCAGATATGTTTTTTGTAAATACTTTCTCCAAGTCTATGGCTTGTCTTTGCATTCTCTTGACATTGTCTTTCAAAGAGCAGAAGTTTTAATTTTAATGAAGTCTAGCTTATCAACTATTTCTTTCATGAATTGTGTGACTTTGGAGTTATATCTTAAAAATCCCAAGGCCATCCAGGTTTTTTCCTATGTTATCATACAGGAGTTTTATAATTTTGTGTTTTACATTTAGGTCTATGATTCATTTTGAGTTAATTTTTGTAAAGGATATTAGGTATGTGTTTGGATTAATTTTCTTCTGTATGTGGATATCTAATTATTCCAGCACCATTTATTGAAAAGACTGTCTTTACTCATTGTAATTCCTTTGCTCCTTTGTCAAAGATCAGTTGACTATATTTATGTGGGTCTATTTCTGTGCCCTCTATTCTGCTGCATTGTTCTATTTGTCTTTTTTTTTTTTTTTTTTTAGCTTTATAGTAAGTCTAAAATTGGGTAGTGTCTGTCAGTCCTCTCGCTTTGTTCTTCTTCAATATTGTGTTGGCTATTCTGGGTTTTTGCCCTATAAACTTTAGAATCAGTTTGTCAATATCAACAAAATAAGTTGCTAAGACTGTGGTTGGAATTACATTGAGTCTATAGATCAAGTTGGGTAGAAACGACATCTTAACAAGATTTAGTCTTCTTATCCACAAACATGAAATATCTCTCCATTTATTCAGTTCTTTCATTGTTTAGAGTTTCATAGTTTTCCTCATATAGATTTTGTACATATTTTGTTAGATTTACACCCAAGTATTTCATTTTGTGGGGGTATGTCAGCAGTGAGCTGATCAAGAAGGGAAGGCTTTGGTTGTGAGACACCCAGTTGAAAGAATGCACGAGGAGCCGAAATGAGAATGAAATGGCAGGCACCAACTTTATTGCAGGGAGAGTGCGCTTCTGTGCTAGGTGACCACATGGGCTTTATATGTGTCAGAACAATAGTGGCATTCTGCCACACATGCGTAATAAACAATAAGCTGAGTCATACTTGCATAAGTTAGGTGCAGGTGCCTTACTACATTAATGTAACATTTTAAATCCAGAGTCTCATCCCTAGCCGTGAGCCTGGATCATAGCCAGACCTGGGACCCACAGGGGTGACGTAAATAATTTTGTTTATAATTTCAAATTTCTCTTGTTCATTCCTCATATAGAGGAAAGTGACTGACTTTTGTATATTAACCTTGTGTCCTGCGACGTTGGTCTAATCACTTATTAGTTCCAGGAGGGTTTTTCTGGTCAATTCTTTTGGCTTTTCTACATAGACGATCATGTTTTCTGTGAATAAAGACAGTTTCATTTTTCCTTCTCAATCTGTGTAACTTTTATTTCCTTTTCTTGACTTAGTGCATTAGCTAGAAGAACTTCGACGATGACATTCAAAAAGAATGGTGATAGAAAATCTCCTCGCTTTCTACCTGATCTTAGTGGGAAAGATTACAGTTTTCCACAATTAATGTTAACTGTAGAGTTTTTGTAGATATTCTTTATCAAGTAGAGGAGGTCCCCCTGTACCTATTTACTGACAGTTTTTATCGTGAATGAATGTTGGATTTTATCAAATGCCTTTTCTGCATTTATTAATACGGTCATATGATTTTTGGAAATGGTTTTTCCAAGGCTTTTACTCCAGTTTTCACCCTAAATTTAGTCAAGTCACTCTTAAATTATTTTACTTTTTAAAATTATTTTCTTCCTTTCTGTGCCTTGTTGTGTTACTTTTCAATGGAAATAATTTAATATAGTAAAATGTACAGATCTTTAATACAGTCTGGTGAGTTTTGGAAAATGTATAAATTCATATAACCAACATCCCAATCAAGATATGATAAATTTCCAAAAAGTTCCTTCATGTCCTTTGCCTGTTTTAGAATTTCCTATAATTAAAATCATATATATATATAATATATACACATATATATATAGTAAGGCTTCTTCCTCTCAACTTAAGGTTTTTTTTTTGAAATTCACATGTTATGTATGTCAATAATACTTTGATTTTTATTTCTGAATGATATTTTATCATATGGATGTTACTCAATTTATTTTTCTAATTTCCTATTGATGGATATTTGGGTCATTTCCAATTTGAGACTATTAAATATAATATGGACATCCTGGAGTAAGTCTTTTTGTGGATGCACACTTCTATTTATCTTAGGTAAAAACCTAAGAATGGATTTCTGGGTATTAGGATAGATGTATGTTTAATATTTAAGAAACTACCAGATTTTCCCAAAGTGGTTTTACCATTTTATACACCTACTAGCAATGTATGTGAGTTTAGATTGCTCCACATCCTTGCCAACACTTTTATAAAGTCTTTTAAATTTTAGTCATTCTAGTGAGTGCATAGTTATATCACATTGTATTTTTAAACTGCATTTCCCTAATGACTAATGATGTATTGACCATTCATACTTTATATATCTTTTTGTTAATGATTTGTAGGAGTTCTTTATACATCTAGTTATAATTTTGTAAGATACATGTATTATATTTTCTCCCAGTCCATGGCTTATCTTTCCATTTTATTAACAGTCTTTTGAGGAGCATATTTTTTATTTTGAATAAGCCAACTTATCAATTTCTTCTGTTATATTGAGTGTACTTTGTGGGCCTGTCAAACTAATATTTGCCTATATCTAGGTAGAGAAAATAATCTCTTATGTTGTCTTATCTCTAGAAGCATTATAGTTTTACATTTAGATATAAAGCCCTTCTTGAATTAGTTGTTGTATATAATGTAAATTCGAAGTCAAGGTTCATTTTTTTATACAAATATCTTGTTTATCACCAATTATCAAAAAGACTTTTTCTTTCTTCCACTGAATTGTATCAGCACCTTTTCTAAAAATCAGTTGACTCGAATTTATTTCTGGACTCTCTATTCTATTGCATTGATATGTGTCTATTATAAGGTTTCTCAACTTGAGCATTACTGACATCTCAGGCCAAGTAATTTTTTGTTGTGGGAGCTCTCCTGAGAATTATAGGATTTTAGCAGTATCCCTGACCTCTATTAGTAGATATCTGTAGTACTTATTCCTAAATTCTGACAACCAAAAATGTCTCCTGGGGGACAAAACTGTCTCTGCTGGAAAATCACTGGCATATTCTTTTGCGAACACTACCTGCCTTGAAATGGTTGGAAAAGGCAAAAGGTGTATCTTAACATTTCTAATATGGTTAAATACTGAGAATGGTATCTTTTGATGAAGAAAAATCCTTAATTTTAACATAATTTATCAATCTTTCATGGATTATGCTTTTTGTATCAGATTTAAGATATTCTCTTTCCTCAAAGCATAGGATTCTCTAAGTGTTTTATGAGTTTTCGTTTTGCTTTTTTTCACATTTAAGTCTTTAATATACCTAAAATTAATTTCTATTTATAAGGCAAGCACCCAAAATTATTTTTTATATGGATAACTACCTATCTGAGCACCATTTATTAAGTCTATCCTATCCCCACTGGTCTATCATGCTGGTCTGTGAAAAACCAAGTTTGCGGAAATTAGCTTATTTCTAGTACTCTATTTTATTATTACCTTTTTTATCGGGAGGCAAAAGTTATTTTCACCTTATTGGTTCCCATGTGTTTAAGATATTCATGAATTCTTCAGAACTCTTGGTTTTAAGAATTTTTTTTTAGTATTTCTATATTTTCTAGAGAAATAAAAAGGGGATGTGACATTATTTTGAATACGAAGACCAAATACTTCTAAAATGAAAATTAACTCATCGACTTTACTGTAAGTTGTTTCAATTTTCCACAAACCACATTTGCCTACAAGACAAATTTCAGGAAGGCTGGAAACCATCTTTTTTTCAACTAGCAAAAAGAAAGCTGTTTCTGAAACATTTGCTTAACACCTGCAATTTAACCTTATACATCATCTAATTCTTTAATCTAGGGATTATAACAGAAATGTACATACTTTCTCCTCCACAGCAAGAAAGTCCATTTCCTAATTGCTGACAAACTGGCCCTTAAGGATATTTCTGACTAGATCATTCCTGGAAAGGATCTTAAAGCTCAAACAACAGTCACACCTGTCAATCAGCCTCAGCCATCAGCTTTCAAATCCAGTTGCTCTGAAGCCAGTGGCAAAACTATTTATAGAGTGAAGCCCAGAAGAATTATAAGTATACATTTTTTCTCCTTTTCTTTTTCTAACACCTTCCCTTCCTTCTCACTTATCCCACATAAACTCCATATAAGTACTTAATAATATTGAAATGGAGTTATTTCATTATAATATACACTATATTTTGGGTTTGAGGCAAATCAGAAGCAGAAATATAAATTCATTGACTTAGAAAATAACCTAGCATTGGGACAAAAAGTTTTCTAGGAAAGGGAAAAATATTTCAATTTCTCTTTTGGGAAAATACTCTGGGAACTATTCCCTTTTTTAACATATCTATTTGCTATTGCTTCTTCTTATTTTTTTCCTGAATACTCTTGAAATGATTATCAACTAATAATGTAATTATTCTGAAGCCTTTATGTATGGGTTTTAAGGAAGAATGAGAAGGGATTTTCTGTGGTGACAGCACACGTTCCATGATACCCACTTTTGATATCTGATCACCATGAAGCTTGCCAACTGATGGCCAAGTACTGATGTATAGTGTTCATTAAATGCTTTGGTTGGACAAGGTATCTATAGCTGATTACCATGTCCAGAAACCGGTGGTAGTTAAATCCAAGAGGGCTGAGAGAATTTTTCGTATCTAGAGCCCTCAAATTGATTGGATAGAATTTTTAAGCTGGTGCCCTGTTTAGAACCATATAGCAGAAAGATGTTTAATCAAAACTCAGGGGGTTATATTTACCAAATGGCCTGTACATACCTCTTTCAGGGACATGGGTATAGAATGTCTCTGGTGGTCTTTTAACAAAACTTTCATAAATAAGGGTAATAAGTTTCCACCCAACATTAAATAAGCAATTTCCTGAAATGAATATTCAAAGACAAAATAAGAGTTGCTCCAGAGACATGGTAAAGACACACAGAAATAAAGCTTTCCAGCAAAGTAGAAGCATGCAAATAAAATAAGCTAAGAAATCAATTTGTTT
This sequence comes from Rousettus aegyptiacus, assembly GCF_014176215.1. NCBI lineage: Eukaryota > Metazoa > Chordata > Mammalia > Chiroptera > Pteropodidae > Rousettus > Rousettus aegyptiacus. Next base: position 44,182,059 of record NW_023416308.1, read on the forward strand.
TGCAATGACCCCCAGGTTGAGGCAATAAACACACGGGTTTTGGTTACTCATGGGGGAATAAAAAGAAGGCAAAGCCACAAACAAAAAGTTCTAAAACCATTAGACATAAACATGATTAGCCTGTTGAATGTGGAAGATTCTGATCACTCTAGCAGTTTACCTGCCAGGGAAAGGTATCTCCAAGTGAAAGAAGAATTCCCAGTCCTGGTCCTGGCTCCTGAGAGTAATCAGGTCTCCCAAAGGAGCTGCACCTGATCTGTACCCGTTTTTTTTTTCTGTTTGTTTTTTTTTTATGCCACAAGCTGTGGTCACATGCAGGCCAGAAGCCTGTAGGTGAACCATCACAATCACATGGTTGCCGTGCCATTAGCATAGCAAAGGCCACCATTCGTATAAAATTCACACCAAAGATGCTGCTTGAGGCCTAGACCTGGTCAATAGTAATAGCAGTAACCCCTAAAAAGGGCTCCACCACAGCCAGCCTACATGTAGATTAGGGACAGATGAAAGTGTGCCAAGCGAATCACTGTCATGATACATGTAAATGTGAAACATGGTCAGTAGTTACAGTTTCCACCAAATTATTGAAAATACAACTCCATTAGGGCACCTTAGCTCTTACTGTGCTCTCATAAGCATCTGGCACAAACTTAAAATACTACAAAATTTTGCTTTGAGCTCCAAAAAATCTAAAATGGGACACCTTGGCAATTCTTCTCTATTTTATTATTTTTTAAAATTAAATTTATTGGGGGTAATGCTGGTTAATAACATTACATAAATTTTAGGTATACAACCTCATAATATGACATCTGTATACTCTATCATGTGCCCATCACCTTAAGCCTTGTCTCCTTCCATCACCATGTATTTGACCCCCTTTACCCTCTTTGTCCTTTCCCCATGCCCCTTCCTCTATGATGACCACCATTCCGTTGTCTGTATCTAGGTTTTTAAAATTTTCATTTTTCATTTGTTACTTTTTGTTTTAGATCCCACATACAAGTGAAATCATTTGGTCCTTGGTCCTTTTTCATCTTACTTATTTCACTTAACATAATACGCTCACGAGATTCCAAGTTCATAGATTGGAAGAATTAACATTGTTAATATAGCCATATTACCTGAAGCAATATACGGATTTAATGCAATCCCCATCAAAATCCCAATGGAAGTTTTCACACAACTAGAACTAATAATCCTAAAATTTACACAAAGCCACAAAAGACCCAGAGCAACCCAAAGAGAGAGAGAGAGAGAGAAAAAACCAAAAACCAGAGGCATTACAAACCCTGACTTCAAGCTATGCTGCAAAGCTACAAAAATCAAAACAGTATGATATAGGCTGAGAAACAGACACACAGCCCAATGGCACAGACTTGAGAGCCCAGAAATAAACTAACATATATATGGGTGACTAATTTTCAACAAAAAAGTCGGAAACATACAGTAGAGAAAGTCTTTTCAATAAATGGTGCTGGGAAAATTCGAAAGCCGCATGCTAAAAAATTAAACTAGACTGCTGACACCATATGCAAAAATTAACTCAAATACTCATTATTAAGACCTGCAATAACAGAAGAAAACATTATGGACCTTGGTTTCAGAGGAATTTTTAAAAACTTGATCCCAATGGTAATTCTTGCTCTTGATAAAAATTTTGACCAAGACTTTAAAGCACCATAACCAATGGGAGTGTGTGCAGGAAGAGCTAGTGTTTATGGGAAAACTCTACAGGAAGAACTCTATGCTTATGATAAAGCTCTATGGTTGCAACCCCTTTCCTTAACTTCCTTCTTCTCCTCTGTAAGTACTTCTCCATCTTGCCAGCAGTGGTGTGTGCACTGAGTTGCAACTTTTTTTTTTTTTTTTTTTTGTGATAAAACATCTAGCAAAACTTGTTTACACTGGACACTCCCCATCCCCATTTTAGTGTTAGGGAACCACGCTGGTCATCAGTGAATAGAGGCTCTGGTCTGTTTGGTTTAGACCACTCCATTTAACCCCCGCTTCTCTTTTTTAAAAGAATAATTTTTCGTGTCATTGGACTTCGAAATGGCTACAGGACCAGGTGGAAAACCATCTATTAAGCGGTCCCTGGACAGGATCCCAAAATGGAGAGCAGCTTTAAGGCATCCGTGGGGAACCTTGAGCCAGTAGTGAGACCTAAAACTGAATAAATCTTAAAAGCAGAAGGCGGAAAAACGCGCCTTGGGAGCAGAGCGTCCGCGGTCTTCTACACCACTTCCTGGGCGCCAACTGTCCGGGACGTAGTCGCACTCTACAGCGACGCTGACCGTTAGCCGCGGGCGGGGCGGGATCACGTGGCCGACGGCGGGTCAGAACCCGCTGTGCGCCAAAGTACGCGGAGCGGCTTGGCCCTCGGCTCCGCGCCTTGTATGCGCGCGCAGGCCCGGGGCGGGGCCTGTAGCTGAGCGTCCGGCGCGCGCTTGGGCGGAGGCGGAGCCGGGGCAAGGCGGAGGGCGGGGGGTGGGGCCTCCTCCTCCTCCTCCTACGGGGCTGGGCTGGCGGCGGCGGCGGCGGGAGGCGGGTGACCAGCGGAGGGGCCCCTCGACCATGACTGCGGAGCTCCAGCAGGACGACGCGGCCGGAGCAGCCGATCGCCACGGCTCGGTGGGCCCCGTGGGGGAGCGGGCTCCGGGTGCCAGAAGGGGAAGGGTGCCGGGTCAGAGCGGGGCCGCGGGGGCGGGCCGGGAGGGGGCTGCGGAGAGCGCCCGGGCAGTGGGGCGGCGAGGTTGAAGACGGGGGCTCAGCGGGGAGGCCAAAGTCTTTACAAGGCTTGAATCGCAGAGACTGAGTTCAAGGGGTATTAGATATTTTGGAAAACGAAATATAAAGGACTGGACTTGCTGTTGTCTGCATCAGGGATCTCTAAGAGCGCTTCTGGGCCCCGGCCAGAGGTGAGAAACTTCCAAAAGAGGCAGCTTTGGTCGTTTGGGTTTTTTTTTTTGTTTTGTTTTTAAAAGTCAATTTTATGGCGGTGTTGCTTTAAAGAGTCTCACGCAGAGCGAAGTTATCTAACTTAAAGCCAGTATTTATCAACACCTTGTGAAAGACCTGGGGTCCTAGTTCCTACTTCCTATCTTCCACCTCCCACCCCTGCTTTTTTTGTTTGTTTGTTTTAAACAGAGAGCAGCCGCCCCAATAGTAATAGTAATAGTAGCATTCATCACTCTAGATTTTTAAAGGAGAGGGCAGCGTGATGAACAGAAGGTATGTGATTGTTTTCCTATTCCTATTATCTAAGAAGGTTGAAATCAATACAAGGATTTCTGGGCTAAGATGGTGAGAGTAAAAGAACACTGGTTTGAGAGAAAATCCAAAGGCTAATGTTTGTGTGAAGAAACTTGGGAAGTGGGCAATTTGAGAATGTCTTCTAACGTTACTTTGGAATGTTATAACTTAACACTACCTCATCACCCCTTAAGCACTGCGCTTTTTCAAGACAGAGTGAGTAACCTGTGCCAAATATTCAAATTCAAGTTTGTAAGTGAAGAATTTCATAAAAAGATTTACAGTACGAAGTTGTCATATACCTCCAAGTGAGAAAACTTTTATGCCTTTTTACTCTTTTCCTGCTCTCAGGAGACCAGTAGTGTATAAAGTGAACACACTTCCTTTTATAACTTCTGTAGTGAAAGATACCTCCAGGTCCTGGGCACCAAACTGAGAGTATGTGCTGGTTTCTAAGGGAAATAGCATTGTTGGTGTTCAGTGCTTATTGGAATTTGAGTCACGATTTTCTCTGGTTTCAGAGATCCATTCTACGTGTTTTTAGGACAGTGACTTAAAAACAGGTGGGAAAATCTTACTTTTGAGACAGTCATGTTGATTTAGAGAAGAGACTATTTTAAGGGCGAGTAAGTCATATTTAAATTTGTCAGTGTTCTGTCAGTCGAAACCATGTGCCTGTTCATCAGCAGCATCTTCATTTCCCTGTGCCACAGTTTGAGCAGTGACCACTATCTCAGTACTCTCTGTTTGAGAGTGTGTATGTGAGGTGTTTGATGAGCACTTGTATATAAGTCATAGCTATTTTTGGAAAGCCTGGAACCTCAGTGGCCTGGCTGGCTGTAGTACCGTGATTCTTGGCCACCTGCAGAGTGATGACATTTGTTGTTCTTCCCAGTGATTCGCTCCACACAGACAGATGATAAGTTTGGTATGCTTGATAATGTTTGCCCTTTTTGTTTTTACTAATGTAAAATGCTTGAAGTTAGCAAGGCTAGATTGAAGGAATCTTACTTGGAGAAAGTAACTTTTACATTTCAGGGGAAAAATTTTAATAACTTCTTCCTCATCTTGGTAGGTTTCATGTTAGAATGGACTATATTTCTCTATCTTTAATTCTCTGAAGCATTCTACATTTTCCTTAGAGCAGCAGTTCCCAACTTCCTTGGCACTGGGGACCGACTGGTGTTCTGAGAATCTAATACTTGATGATCTGAGGTGGTGTAGCTGGGGAGTAGTTGCAATTGTGGATGACGCTTCGCACCCTCGCCCGCCTCTTGTCTTCTGCTATGCGGCCTAGTTCCTAACAGGCCGCAGACTGATACGTCTGTGGCCCGGGGACACCCGCCTTAGAAGATCTTTAGTTCTGGTTGAGAAGAGCTTTCCTTCTCTGACATTGAGAAGCTATTTAAAACCTAGAATGCTTCCCTTCCCTTGTTGGTCATTTGTACATGCGACAGACAGAACCCTCCCAAGAATTTTAGTGAGGGAAAAATGTACTCTTGAAAAATGTTCTCAGTACTTACTCGAATCTAAAAGAGGACACTTTGTGATAACACTAAATCCTCCAGACATATTCAGATGTCTAAGGAGAGTACTTACACCTTGGTGTATTTTAATCAATTCTTGACTTAGATTAAAAACAAAAAAGAAAAAAAAACAGCAACATTTACTGTTATTGTAGCATAAACAACTTGAAGTCAGATTGGTTCTTATAAACTTGTCATCCTTGACAGCTGTGCTAGGGTTTATCACATGTTCTTATGCTAACTGAAGCCCTGTGAAAACCTGCCAGTTTCAGTGAAAATTTAATGTCATTTTTGCTTTCCCTTGATTTATTGCCTTTTACTCCCTTTTATCTTGTCTCATTATTGTGGTTTTTGGAACATTAGAAAATTAGTGCTTAGTTGGCTTCCACAACACTCATGCCTCCTTAGCTATAAACAGTTTCTGTTTACACAGTGAGTACAATATTTATAAAACACATTGACAAATAATGCCTCAGTAGGCAGGATCTTCCCATGTGTTTTGTTTCACAAAGAAATTTAAAGCAATAGACAAGTGAAGGAGATATTTTCAAGGAAAATAATGATGCTGGTAGTAGTAGTAGCTAATATTGTGCACGTATTGTGTTCCAGACACAGTGTTCAGAATGTAACATAACTTGTTTCAGTACTTATGACTACTCCATCGAGTTTTCTTATGAGAAGGCTTATAGTTGTTAAATAATTTTCCCAGGGTCACCCAACTAGTAGATGGTACAGCAAGGATTGAACCTAGTTCAGTCAAGAGCCAAAGATACCCCTGAACCTGCTTCTTAATTGACAGACTCATTGTCCTACGTCAGAAACTCTTCTACTTTCTAGAACTCTCCGGATGTTTTTGGTTTTTAATTTTTATTTTTTTCAACTAAAGTTGACATTCAATATTACATTAGTTGCATTGCAGGTATACAACATAGTTAAGACATTTATATAACTTACAAAGTGACCCCCTCCATAAGTCTTGTACCCCCTGACACCATGTATAGTTATTACAGTATTATATTCCTGAAGCTGTGCTTTACATCTCCATGACTGTTTTGTAACTATCAGTTTGTACTTTTTAAAAATTTTAATACATTTTATTAACTCAGTATATCCAAAATGTTATTTCAACATGTCATTAGCATAAAAATATAAATGAAATATTTTGCATTCTTTTAAAAAGTATTTTGTCTTTGAAATCCAGTATGTTTTTGCCCTTACATAAGGTGACCAACACAATTTGTACTACTTAGTCCCTTCACCTTTTTCACTTAGCCACCTCCCTAGAATTTTCCTGATGTTTTAAACTTTCAATCCGCCCTGCACTTTCTGAATAGGTAAACTTTGCAACTTGACAGAGCTTCTTGACATCTTAGGAAGACTCTTCGTCTCATAGTTTTTTGTTTTTGTTTTTGTATTTCCTCTTCAGCATCTCTTCTCAGTGGAAGAGGTACACTTCCTTTCTTGATTTCTTAGAGATGAATCTAGATCACGGGTGTCTAGAGACATTTTTGATTGTTACTATTGGGGGAGGATGTTACTGGTATCTAATGAAAGCCAGTAATGCTGCTAAATGTCTTACAATGTACAGGATACCTCCTACCCACACAGACAAAAAGTTGTCTGATCCAAAATGTCAATATTGCTGCGGAACCCTGATATAAATGATGTCTCTCCTTATTCACCTGTATTATCTCATGTCTCCTTTATGCTAGCTCCCAGATGCATTCACTGTCTTCTACTCCCTCGCAACTCAAAATATGATCCATATATCTGTATTACCGAGGAATTTGTTAGAAATGTAGAAATTTAGATGTACCGGAGCCAGCTTGTACTGCCTTTCCAGGTAATTGTGTACATCTCTTCCCAGCTCTGTTCAATTATCTCATGTTGATAGTTTGAAATTGTCACAGTAGATATCAGAGCAATAAGCAAGCTCTGCAAATCATCATATCACTGTTTGGGCCTCCACCCTAGACCTACTGAATCAGAAGCTGCCATTTGACAAGATCCCTGGGTGATAAACTTCAAGAAGCTCTATCCTATTCCATAGAATTCCCATTTTCCATTCAGCTGTGAACATGTCCCTAATCCTCAAACAAAATAACAAAATCTGCTTCTGCCCTGTCCAAGTGTTGCCTTGTCCACCTCTTTCCTTTTATTTTATTTACTTTTTGAACAGTTTCTAAGTCTGCGTGTTTGTTTTCTAAAACGTTTTTCCAATTACAGTTTAATTCCAATTCATTGTAGGAAACCTGGAAAACAGACCTGGGCAACATTAGCCCTTGGCTGATAGGAGGCACAGCTCCCAGGCTGAGGCAAGTTGGTTCCCCGATTCTACCACAGCTTGAGGTGGCAGCAACAGGTTCTTCAAAAGCCCAGTTAAGAGATGACTGTAGGGACCAGTTTAGTCTCCAGCAAGAACAGGACCGATAGAGAAGCTGACCAGGTAGCAAAAGGTTAGGGCAACAAGTGATTTTATGAGATCAGCATCCCCGAGCTGCCCAACAAAAGCCTTGCAAATAGCAGGCCATTAGTATTTGTCATTAGCAAATAAAAGGGATATCTCGGAGGTGACTAGTGACCAATCACCTTACTACAAATAAAAAGTAGTAATTTCGTTTACTGTTCTCCCTTAGTTATTCGAGTACCCCTTGAGTCTCGTTCTTATGCTTTTATTTGTAATGATTGCTCATTGCCACTTTTTCTTAATATTTATTTTGGCATTTGATTTTATTGCTACCTATTATCAACTGTTCTGTTTTTTTCCTCAAAACTTCCAGTATATTTTTCACCATTTGCCATTCTCATTACAGACAGAAGTACAGTGTAGGCCCTCACTTCTGAATTGGATATATAATTTTACAATTTTCTTATGAATATGAGCCCTGTAAAAGATGTTTGAATTTATCTAATATCGCCTTTTTCATCTCATAAATGCAGTAATGGGTTTCGGCAGTTTATCACACAGTCTAAGGCAGAACCCTAGCTTCAGGCTGCAGTTTGGTGTCCTGTTAGTGCCTTTGATGCTACAGCTACCTTATTTCCTGAGCTCTCCTGCTTTGGACTTTTTGGCCCTGCGTTCGGGTTCTTCTCCCTTTCTTCTCTGCTATGGACTAAGCTGTTTGCTTTCTTGGCTCTTGCTGTCCTTTTATTAACTGTTTCCCAATCTCCATTTGTAATCTTGTACCCTCTATTTGTGAAGGCTTTGGAACAGTTCTACTTACATGTCAGCCCCCTTGGCCAAAAACATTTGCTGCATACCTCCTTTTCCTTCACTTATTATACTAGGCATGAAGATATATACTTGTGGTAATAACAATGGCCATATGCCAGCTACTGCCCTGAGTACTTTCCTGTACATTTCTAATATTCACAAAAACCCTGCAAGGTAGGAATTATTGTGTCAGATATTAATGTAGCTTATAAGGACCTGATATGAGATTTTAAACTCAAGTCTGTTTCCCTCCTTATTGCAGATGAGAAATCTGGCTTACTCAAGATTAAATGCTAAGTAGCAGAGCTGGGACTTAAAGCCATTTGATTCCTGCAGCCCTCCTGCCCTTGCAGTGCATGCCTTTCCAAAACTAAGCTTTTTGACTACCACTTAACAATTAATGAAGCACTTAACATATGTCCTCCGTGAACCTAAACAGCAACCCTATGAAGTCAAATTTAATGTGATTAGGAAATAAAATTTTTAAAGTGACATAGCTAGTGATAAAACCAAAATCAGCACAGGTAATGTTCTCCTAGGATATCAGTATTTTTCTTACAGCTGCTTGATGAGTTTCGTTGGGCAGGCAGGTCACAGTATTTTACATTTATATGCCATTTTTCATTTTATTAGTAGTTCCTATATACATTATTTCATTTGATAGTTGCACCAGTGTTGTCAAAGCTTATACAGTACTTTATTTTACAGATGTGGAAGTTGATAGTTACAATAGTTGAGATTGCCCAGAGGCAAATGTGTCATAGGATCTGGGCTACAGAGTGCCATTTCCACTATCTAAGCTTTCTACATAAAAAAAGAGGTCAGAATACCAGATGTAGAAAGCTGTATCAATGATCTGCATGAATAGGTGCTAGCAGCATGTTACATGATGGCTGGGCATCAGTTTTAACTTGGATGTCCTAAACAAATATTTTGTTTTTTCAATATTAATAACTAAGTTAGTACTTTCCTGGTGTTTTTTCTTTTTGTGTGTGTGTACGTGCATGTGTATGCATGAGCAAACACAAATATCTTAATTTTTATTCAACTGAGGTGAAACTTACATACAATTTACTATTTTAAAGTCTATAATTGAGCGACATTTAGTAGATTCACAATATTGTGCAATATCTGGTTCACAAAACATTTTCTATCTAGTTCAAAAACATATTCATCACTCTAAAAGAAAACCTGTATCCACTAAGCAGTCACTCCCTATTGCCCCAGTCTCCGGCAACACCAGTCTGCTTTCTGTCCCTGCATTTACCTATTCTGGGTATATCACATAAACGAACTCATACAGTATGTAACCTTTTATGCCTGGCTGTTTTCACCTCGTATGTTTCCAAAAAATTCATTTAAGTTGTAGCATGTGTCATACTTCATTTCTTTTAGTGACTGATTAATATTCCACTCTGTATATCTACTGTACTTTATACACCATTTTACATTCCCACCAGCGATGTGCAAGTGTTTCCGTTTCTCCACATCCTAGCCAAACGCTTGTTATTTTCCATTTTTGTTTTTGGTTTGTTTGTTTATTTTATAATAGCCATCCTTATATGTGAAGTAATGTCTCATTGTAGTTTAGATTTACATTTTATGAATGGCTAATGTTGGAAAGCATTTTTTCATATTCTTATTGGCCATTTGTATATCTTTGGAGAAATTTGTGTTCAAGACTTTAGCTCATTTTTGAACTTGGTTTCTCTTTGGTTTGAATTATAAGAGTTTTATTATAATCCAGATTGGTTATTTGAATTATGAGGTTAAATATAATCTGGATACTAGACCCTTGCCAGGTTTGTAATTTGAAAATATTTTCTCCCATTTTGTAGGTTTTCATTTAACTTTCTTGATAATGTCCTTTGATGCACAGAAGTTTTTAATTTGGCTAAGTTCTGCTTGCCTATTTTTTTGTTGTTGTTGCTCATGTTTTTGATATATCTAAAAATCCATTGCCAACTTCAAGGTCATGAAGATTACCTCAGTTTTCTTCTAAGAGTTTTATAGTAATTAGCTATTATGTTTAGGTTCTTGATCGATTTGGAGTTAGTTTTTGTGTGAGGTAGGGGGCCAACTTCATTCTTTTGCATATGGATATCTAGTTGTCCCAGTACCATTTTTTGAAGGGACTGGTTTTTTTTTTTCCCCATCAGATGGTCTTGGCATCCTTGTCGAAAATCAGTTGACCATAGATGTGTAGGTTTTTTCTGAACTCATAATTCTAATTTGTTGGCTTTCCTTATGCTAGTAGTACATTGTCACAATTACTATAGCTTTGTAGTAAATTTTGAAATCAAGAAGTGTGAGTCCTTCAACTTTGCCCCCCCCCCCAATATCATTTTGTCTATTCAAGGACTATTGAAATTCCATATGAATATAAAGATCAGCTTTTCCATTTCTGCAAAAAAGGTCACTGGAATTTTGATAAGGATTGCATTGAATCTTGTAGATCATTTTGGGTTATATTGCTATCCTAACATATTAAGTCTTCATGATGATTAATTTTATGTGTCAATTTGACTGGGCCATGAGGTGCCCAGACATTCGATCAAAGTTTATTCTGGTTATGTGTGTGAGGGTGCTTCTGGATGAGATTAACAGTTGAGTCTGTAGACTGCATAAAGCAAGTTGCTTTCTCTAATGTCTGTGGGCATCAGCCAGTCAATGGAAGGAAGACCTGAATAGAACAAATAGACTGAGTAAAAGGAAACTTCACTTACTTGGCCCCTGAGCTAAGACATCAGTTTTCTCCTGCCCTCAGACTGGAACTTATACCATCAGCTCTCTTGTTTCTCAGGCTTCCTAACTCAAACTAGAGCTACACCAGAGTTCTCCTGGGTCTCCAGTTTGCCAACACCAGATCTTGGGACTTTTCAATCTATATAATCACAAGATTCAATTTAAATCAATTTACCCACAACACAGGAAACTATGAATACAGCGTTGCTACACACACACACACACATGCACACCCACCCCCATTGGTTCTCTTTCTCTGGAGAACCCTGAGTAATGCAGTTTTCCAGTATATAAACCTGGATGTCTTTCCATTTATTTAGGTTTCCTTTAACTTTTTTCTCAATGTTTTATACTTTTCAGTATACAAATTTTTCATCTTGGTTATATTTATTCCTAGATATTTCATTCTTTTGGACACTATTGTAAATGGAATCATTTTCTTAATTTTTTTTTTCAGATTGTTCATTACTGCTTTACAAAGACAACAGATTTTTACTCATTGATCTTTATAACCACAGTTTTGCTGAATTTTTTACACTCGATCTTAGCCAAAAGGCTGAGAAGCAATGTTGAATTTTTTTTATTAGCTCTAGTAACTTTTTTGTGTGTGGATCTTTTTAGGGATTTTATAGATCATGTCATCTGTGAATAGAGATAGTTTTATTTCTTCCTTTCCAATTTGATGCCTGTTATTGGTCTTGCCTATTTGTTCTGGCTAGAATTTCCAGTACAGTGTCAAATAACATTAGTGAAATTGGGCATCTTTGTCTTGTTCCAGATTTTAGTGGGTAAACTTTTAGTCTTTTCACTATTGAGTATGAGATCAGCTGTGAGGTGTTTTTTTTTTTTTTTTTTTTTAATAAACGCCCTTTATCATGTTAACGAAATTCCCTTCTAGTCCTTAGTTTTCTGATTTTTTTTTTTTTATCATGAAAGGGTGTTGGGTTTTGTCAAATGGCTTTTTCTGCATCAATCAACATGATCATGTGTTTTTCCCCTTCATTCTATTAGTGTTGTGTATTAATTACATTGGTTGGTTTCCTTTCTGGTTTTCTTTTATGTCATTGGTGACAGCATTCTTTTGGGCATCCATTTTTCAGTATTTGACTAGGCTTTGTCTCTTTATTCTTTGAGATGTGCAGAGTATATCCTACCTTTCCATTTCTCCTCCCAGCATCCCACCTGTCTTCTCACACCCGGTTTATTCAGTAGCCCTGTAACTCAAGTTAAGCTTTCTTTTCCTAGTCTCATCCCACTTTGAACTAGTTATTCATATGCCCTAGATTAATCCCCTAAAGCACACTCCTCCCCCTCCCCCAGTATACCTGCTGAGGAACTTAATGGAAAATTCACTAGACCAAGTCTAAATTCATCCTGACATTTAGAACCCTTCCTAATCCAATCCCATATCACCTCTCCTGTCCCTGTTATTTATCAAGAATAGAGTCTACGGCCATGCTATCCTGAACAAGCCCGATCCTGTCTGATCTTGGAAGCTAAGCAGGGTCAAGCCTGGTTAGTACTTGGATAGGAGACCACCTAGGAAGACCAGGTGCCGTAGGCTTAAGAAAATAAAAAAAAAAAATAAGGGATTGTAAGATGACAAGGTCCTTGCAATCTGTGAGGTCAACCAAGGTGTTGCCTCGCCTAAAAAAAAAAAAAAGAAAGAAAGAAACTATACACTACTAAGCCGCACCTAATAACAACTTAAAATTTTACTGTTAGATTTCTAAAACTGATACAGGACAGGGCAAATTTCCCTGAGTGGGGAGAGACCAAGTGCTGTACCGAGAGAAGAAAAGGATCCTTTGGTGGAGAGTATAGAAAGAATTCAACACACACCAAAGTTAGAGTCAAAAGGAAAGTTTATTAGAAAAGGGATAACTTCACAGAGTGTGGTCTTCTCTCAGAGGCAGAGAGTGAGAGGGACCAAGAGAGACGTGGAAAGGTAGTGAGTGGGCCCCTTTTTCTAATAAACTTGCCTTTAAGTTTCGCGTGTATGTTGAATTCTTTCTGCCTTCTCTGCCAAAGGACATTCTTCTCTCAGTGAGGGGCTTGGTCTCCCCGCCACTTGGGGAAATTTGCCTTGTCCTGCATCAAAACTATGATCATGTAAACTTGATTTTTTTTTTTATATCTTTCTCTATAATTTCGTAGTTTCTCAATTAACCTTAGCAGTATATTGCTAAAAATGACATTTTAATTTCTGAAGATGCATTTCAAAATATGACCTATTGTAAAAGCTTCCCAACCTAATATGTATTTTGGCATGTATTCAAAGAAATGAAAACATATTGTCCTGATGTGTTCTAAAGTAAGAAAAAAAGTGAGATGTGGGTCATTATGGATAGTATAAAAAAATATATTCATATGCATAGGTCATTTCTGGAAAGATATATTCGAAACTATTAATAGTGGTTACTCCTGGGAAATGGGACTGAGATGTGAAGAGGAGGGAAATTTTCTTTTCATTTTATATCCTTTTTACTGTTGAAATTTCTTACACAGTGCATTTGAAAAAAAGATGAAAACATTTAAAAGTAAATAATGCTTAGTTCCTTTTTTCTTTTACTTCCAGTTCAAACCCTTCTACACCATAAAAGTGTTGCTGAATTTTAAAAGTTTTTAATTTTTTAAAAAAACTTTAAGCCAGTTGATGAACCAAGAGTCATTTTCATTGTGTACCTAGTATTTGCATCATTAAAATAAGTTATCAAATAGCCTTTTTCAGGAAATTTAGTTGTAGCCACACAAAAAAACTTCTTTTTTGTCATTTTTAGAGAGTCATTCTTATGGCATTGTTAACAAAAATTTTTGCCTTCCACTGCGGAAAAAAAAAAAAGCAAAAACCAAAAACACAGAAGAAGACAGATAATGGAGCATGGAATCTAAACCACAGCAGCACAGCTAGGTAGGAAAGACATGTCTGTTGTCCCAGTTTCACAAGCATTTTTATACATCAAGTAGGGAAGCGGAGAGAAAGGTGTAAGCCATTCTGAAAGGATTTACATTAGCTGTAGACAAAGGCGATAGGAGAAGGTGAAACAGAGCTAATTCTGGGATAGGTGCAGCAAGCAGAAAGAAGCGTCTAGTCGTGTGGATTAAGTGTGGGCAGCAGCACTTCATGTGTGCATGAGAAGTAGAGGCTCCTGGGGTTTGATGACACCTGGCTCTTCTTTCTTTTGGATGATCGAGGAAATAGCCACCTGGAAATTAATCCTAAATTCCAATAGATACACAGGAATGCGAGTAGTCTTTTGTCACAGCTGGTCCATAGCAATTAACAGGCTAACTGTTCTGTCTCTTTCTCTTACTCCGGCCTGTTCTAATTTTAATTTAGGTCATCTCAGAATTTTTTTCTCATCAACATGTTAGGTTTCTGCTTTATGAATAAATTGGACCAACATAGAATTGTTACTGGAAATACAACTGAAAAACACCAGGGCTCTATGGACAATTGTTCCTTGTTTTGTGGAAGTTGGAAAGTTAGTGGCAGTCTCAGAATGCATTTAAGACCCTGTTGTTCTGGATTTCTGGAGTTGCTGCTGTATATTTTCATTGACTCATAACATTATTATTTTACTTTTCTTGGATACTTAAATTTTATTTGAAAATCGTAAAACAGATCTTTAATTTTGGAGGAAATTTTATTAGGCACATGGTAGTTTTTTGGAGTAAATAAAGGAACATTTATCAATTACTTACTTAGCTTTAAATTTAGAATGTCTTTGTAAGAATAGACAATTGAGATCAGGAAATGAATGATGAAAGTAGCATTCCTGTTTAGAGGAATGGAATAGTCTAGAAAGCTCATCCCAATGCTAAACTGGGTGTTTTCTAAAGAGAAAACTCAATTCGTAATCTCACAAATTTGCCTCATGTGATCAAAGAGAGTTTTAATTAGTTGCAGTAGGATTAGGCCATTTACTGTTTATTTCAAAAATTTGATAGCTTAATGTTTTTACTGCCCGAATAATCCATTTTACTGCTTATTATTAGATGTGTTATTTCTTTGCCGTAAACCTTACTCCTGAGAAGACTGGATTGCTCCAAAACCACTAAGTAGCTGAAGTCAGAAAGCTTGAGTTCCTTCTTTCTAGAGATTTACGTGTACGTCTTTTCTTCACTGCCTCTGGGCAAGAAAAGAGAGTACTTTTTGTTTTATGAAAACAATGTGGGTTTAACTAAGGAAATGCAGACCTGTTGGCTCTTGCCAGTTATTTGACTTGATCATGACTGGAGCACAAGCTTTGTCTTGTCTCATGTTGGGTGTGTAGTATAATAGATAGCATCGTTGTTATGGTGAAGTTAATATTTAAACCAGCTTCCTGTGAAGTTCCAGGAGAAACTATGAGTTAGTAATACAGTAGGATCCAAACGAGCTTAGTTTGTTACTTTAAAATTAACATTTAATATATTGTACTTACTAGGATTTGGGTTGTGGGTTGAGAAATTAGATTTAGCTAAATATTATAAGATTGAGTCATGTCATAGAAATTGTTTATGTGTCAACAACATAGCTTAATCCTTGTGAAATTTGTTATTCACACTCAATGGTTATCATTGATTTGTCTTTTAATTCAAGACATATGATGACAAAATAAGTTTTGTAAATTCTCACCATGAAGATGCTTCTTAACGTTTTAAGGTTATTACAAGGATTACATATGTTAAACACCTAAGGTTCCTGGCACAAAGAAAGTGTTCAGTAATGTTAAAATTGTTACAAGCACTGTCCTATGGATAATTCAAATTAGGTAGTATGTTGTATAATTCTTGCCTTTACAAAGGCAAAAATTTCATTTTTAAAACAATTAGAGAACCACATGAGAAATACTGGTTAAAGACAGTCACATTCATTCACAAGCTCATTCATTCCCTCAACATATGAGGTTCGAAAGGAGTTAGAATAGTAAGGACCAGAGATACTGGGAACGACTTTAATGAATAAGATGAATTTATAACCCTTGACTGTAGGTTGGCATTCTATGGTTAAACAAAGGTAGAAGATATTACTAGAGATAATGGAAGTAACTCTTTAAGGCATGGGAGGATGAGTTTGTGAAATAAGGATTTGTATAGAAGAAAAGGTTGAGCTGGTAATGGTCTTTGGCAAGATGAGGAATTCGGATTTGAATTTACAATGAAGAACATTGTTCTTAGAGCTGTACAAAATGATTTTATAAAGTTGTCATCTCTGCCCATAGCTTTTAAAAAGGGGAAACTTATAAGTTTATTTTCCTCTCCTGAGTGTATTGATTTCCACTGCTACCTATTACAAAGTGGGGAGAGGAGAATGGGGCTTTAATCCAAGGCCAAATGTAATGAATAGTAAGTTATTTAATATTTGCATACCATATTTCATTGACTGAATTTATTTGGCATTCTGAGCTCTCTGAAATTGAGATGCTCCATACATTTACTGTATCCAAGTAGCAGATGTGATGTGGTTATCATCTGCACATGTGTGGGTTTGGTCATAGCTGTTTCTACTGTCAAGACAGTTGAGTTATGGGTACCACGCAATTAGTTGACCTGCCATTTCAAATGTCTTTTAAAAGATTATACTGTGATTCAGCATTTAAATGAAAAAAAAAAAAAAAAAACTCTAAAGAAAGGCATAGAAATAGAACCACAGAATATAAATTTGATTTTATGTGAAGCAAAATGGTTGCAATTTCAAATTTTTTTGCAAAGCAGTAATCAAGTGCTTTATGAGACCTAAGAAAAGAGGATGCCATGGGTATTTTAAGTTTTGTTACAGAGAAATATGGAAAAGAATTGCCTAACATGTTGGTCCACAACCTTTTTGGCACTACAGACCAGTGCTCCTATGAGAATCTAATGCCTGAGGTGGAGCTGAATGAAGCCTTGATGGCTAGACTGAGAAGTGGCTCCAAATACAAATGAAGCTTCACTTGCTCACATTCTGCTGTTTGGCCTGGTTCCTAACAGGCCACAGCCAGGCACCAGTCCGCAGTCCAAGGATTGGGGACTCCTGGCCTAATACATGCCAGGCAGTATACCTAGAAGCAGGGGAAATTGCTGTATTTCTCAACATAAATAAGAGCTACAAAAGGCTGATGTGACCAATTCTTGTGTCTCCTAGGACTGTCATGTCATGAAGATTTAAGGGGCAACTATTTTTCTTTTAGTGGTGCATAAAACAATGTTTTTATAACAAATATCAGCTTAGATTCAGTCAAAGATAGTTTTTACCTCAAATATTATGTTTTCTTGATGATAGCTTATTTAGAACTGATTGTATTATTAAGTAATCAAAGTTGTGATTATATATAAAGACTGGCAAAAAATAGGACTTATTAAGATCCAAAGGTCAAGGTCAAAATACAAGAATAAAATATTTGCATTATTTCGCATTAAATAGGTTTTCTTGCTTCTTTTCTTTGTCTTCTCAGATACAGCATGGCATAGAGGTTAGAGTGCAGACTCTGGAGTCAGGCAGCTTGGGGTCAAATCTCAGCTCCATCCCTTACTAGCAATAACCTTGTGTAAGTTACTTAACTTCTCTATGCCTCAGTTTTCTGTCAGATGGACATAATATCCATCTCAGGTTTGTGATGAAGGTTAAATTAGATAATATATATGGAGTGTTTAGGATACCTAGCTAAAAGTAAGCAGTGTATGTAATTATTTTTGACTGGGATTGTTTTCTGTGAATCTTAAATGTGAGTTGATATATAGAGTAATTTGAGGTGAGGATGTGATTGTTTATCCCATTGTTACCTTCTTGGCTTCAGTTTAGGTTTAATATGCTACTCTATTCCCCCTTCCAATATTATCGCACTTTTTGGTGGGGTGTATATGGGTTTTGGTTTCTTATAAAATTGCATATGATTGAGAGATACAGATTCACGTACTTTTACACAAAATCAAATGGAGTTAGAATTAGTTTGGAGAAAACTTTAATATTTTATTTTTCTAAAAATCACATGCTTTGTGTTTTCAGCTTTTGCCAAGGCTTAATCTGGACACCTGCTAGTCTGATAGTCACTCTCCCAGTGCATAACGACTTTCTTTGACAAGACGCATAGCCTCAAAGACTGCTGCTCTCAGCAAGGTCAGGTTCCATTTCTAGCCTATGACTGCGGCCTGTGACTAGAACAGAAAGACTGTACAGGGATGTTTCAGTTAGTTATTTCTAGTCGTGTGATACTTAAGTGTTGCACTGGGCCCTCAGCTGTTGAAGAACACAGGATACTGTTTCTATTACAGCTGGCAGTGAATATAGACAGCCTCTTGGAGATGTATTAGTAATTGAAAGACAGTTAATGGTGAAACATTAAGTATTGAATCAATAATTCTTGGATGACCTTAGGGATAATATAAATTAGATTTCTTCTCAATGAATTAAATTTGAACTATTTCGTTTTTCATATTCATCTAAATGAAAAAGAGTTATAAACTGATCTTGCAGTAGGTGGAAGTTACCACAAGATAGGTTTTTTTTTATGATTCAGATCAATGAAGAGAAAACATACCACAGTTTATTTCCCTGGGAATTTTATTCATAATTCAGAAAATTCTAGCTTTATCTATATTTCATTTTAAGCAGTCAAACCTAAAATTTTAAATATGTTGGTGGTGTCATTTGTTAATTACATGATCGGAAACTTATTGTCAGTGAAAAATGACACACACAAATGGCATGTGTGGCGAAGCTTAAAATAGCACATCATCACATCCATGCAAATTCCCTGGACTCTGTATATGACCTATTTATGTACTGCTCACAGAAAGAAAAACCCGAGACACTTTAAACATTCCTTAAGGCTAGAATATTATATTTAGATGTTTTATATGCTTGTAGTTTTACTGTTAACTCATATTTCTTTCACAAATGCCCGAAGGATTTTCCATGAGTAAGCTTTTAAAAGAGCAATAGATTTGGCGTTTCAGAATGAGTGACAGCATTGGGGCTGGAGAAACTTTCTCTCTAGCTCCTTTAGTTCTTTTGGCTGTTGGAGTAATTCAAATGACATACAGCACATTAACAGGAGAAAACCAAATTTTAATATGTATACACGGGGAATTCACACAAGCGTGAAAATTCCAAATACTGCGGCAAAATTAGGTATATATGTCATTTTGCACAAAGGAAAAAGGGATGGAAGGGTTTGGGATTTCCAAGGGAAAATAAGCAATTAAATAGACAGTTCACAGGGAAGAAAGTGGAAAACACATTCTTGCTAGGAGACTGGGAGACAAGGGGACACAATTCACATGTGCTAAAGTGAATATGCTAAGTTGATTATGCTAAGGTTCTCTTCTTGAAGCAGGTTTTTCTATCTGAATCTCTTTGGGTAGGAAAGGGAGAGGTAACTTTTCCTGTTTGTTGGGCTTTAATTGTTTTTAGCTCAAAATAATCTGCATGGCAGGATGGCACATACCAGGGAGATCCCACCCCCACAAAAATCAATACCTTGTGGCTTGGATGTTATCGGTTGTTTGAAGTAAAAATGCAAGTCTCAGGCCTGGTTATCCAGGAAGCTTGTACTTTTTAAATGTATCCAAGTTTACTTTTTGACTAACATATGTCTCTGTTTTTGTTTGTTTTGTTTCTCAAATGTAGAGCTCCCAAATGCTTTTAAATCAGCTGAGAGAAATCACAGGCATTCAAGACCCTTCCTTCCTTCAGGAAGCGCTGAAGGTTAGTTTCAAGGCTTCTGTTGATCAACAGGCTTTAAAACAGTTGCCCATATCATAGTTATGTCAATTCAAACTCTTTTTATGCCAAAATGAAAGTGCATATTAGGACAGAAGCTCTGTGGGTCAAATGACTCATTATCTTCAACATGTAAATTATAAGGGGAGTGGAGGAAGTCGGGGATAGGGAGCATGGGGATCCCTGCAGGGTAAAAAAGGTTTAAGAAACCATTTACCTTGTATAGACTTTGTGTGGATCCTGACTCAAATAAACAAAGAAATATTTGACTCAGGGAAGTTTGAAGTGGTTATTTGATAATTTAAGAATTTGTTACTTACTCAAGGTGTGATAATAGCATTGCAGGTTATATTTTTTAAAAGATACATAATGAAATGTTTACTGAGGAACTAATAAGAAGCTTAGGATTTGCTTCTACATATCTGGGAAGAAGGCAGGCAGAATGGATAAAACCAGACTAACCATGACTTGATAATTGTTGAAGCTGAGTGATGGGTACATGGGGTTTAATTATACATTCCCTCTATTGTTGTAAATGTCAGAAAGCTTTTCTAATAAAAATTAAAAACAAATAGAAATATGGTCACCACTATAGAATATGGTAACTGCTTGGTGTTTTTATTGTAGAGACTGACTTCATGTAGAATCTCTGTTAATTGCTAAGCCCCTTTTTGATAAATCGTGCCTTAGCTATTCTGTGAAATCAGGAATAGTAGCATACAAAGCAGTGAGAACAAATCTCCATAAAATTTCATTCTTGTTTGCATCTTGTGGTAAATTAGAGCATAATAACATCCTTCTTGTAACTAAGAATTTGATATATGCTTTAAGCATAGTAGACTTGCTCTCCTCCACCATACTTTTCCCCCCCTACTTTCTACCCCAGGATTCTGCCTAGACTTACTTAGCATGTCACCAGGGTAGTAAGTTATAACCAAAAAGCTAATTTGCTACTTATTTTAAATGTGAAAATTTACTTTTGAAATTTTTTTCCTCTCTTTAGGCCAGTAATGGTGATATTACCCTGGCAGTCAGTCTTCTCACTGATGAAAGAGTTAAGGAGCCCAGTCAAGACACGATTGCTACAGAACCTTCTGAAGTAGAGGGGAGTGCTGCCAATAAAGAAATATTAGCAAGTAGGTATTGCCTATCTTGATCCTGTTCTCAGCTTGCACAAACAAGAGATGAGTGTCTGTGAGTTTCCTATCAATAACATCAACCCTTTGGAAATAATGGTAATGATAACTAATTATTGAGCCATTACTATGTGCCAGGTACAATTTTAAGGACTTAAATGGATTCATTCATTCAGTTAGTCAGTCATCCATCCATTTAGCACTTATTCGGTGAGCACCGACTATGTACCAAGCACTCCTTTAAGTAGTGGAGATGAACAGAAGAAACAGAATCCCTGCCATCATGTAGCTTATTTTTTCATGGGGAGATCAACAAATAGATAATGAATTATAAAGTATATTACAACATTGTAAGTACCATATAGAAAAGTAAAGGATGGAATGAAAGAAATGAAAAAAGGAGTTCCAGGGATTAGATTTTAAATGGGATAGGCCTTCGAGAAGGGGTGAGTGAGTAAGTCATGTGGGGCTTTAAGATGGGAATATACATTGGAATATAAGGAGCAGCAGGGAGGCCAGAGCTGGGGCTTAGTGAGTGAGGAGGGCAGGAAGAGGTGAGACCATAGAGGGAAGGGAATAGGAGGCAGATCATGCAAAGCCTTCATAAGCTTGGCTTTACTCTGAGTTAGATGGCTAGCCATTGGAGAGTTTAGAGGAGAGGAATGTTGCAAACTGGTTTCTGTTTTATATGGATCATTCTGATGGCTATGCTGAAAACAAATGTTGGAGAGCAGGTAGTGAGCATGAGTCAGAGCATATTGCCTAGGACAAGTCAAGAGGCTATTGATGTTAGCATGGGCCAGGATGGAGTAGCGGAGGGGTGACAAGTGCTTACTATATAGGATTTCCTTACAGAGGAAATAAGGGTTATCAAAGAAAGAGGACTTAAAAGTGACTCCAGATTTTTTTCTACTAAGCAGTTGAAAGTGTGGAGTTGCACTTAACTGACATGGGAATAATTGCAGGTGGAGCATATTTGGGGTGGAAGATGAAGAGATCGGTTTTAGCATTATTAAGTTTGAGACGCTTGCTAGACATTCAAGTGGAATATCAAAAAGGCAGTGGAGATCCAAGTGTGCAGTTCGGGGAAGAGATCTGGGCTGGAGATAGGTAACACTTGGAATCATAAATTTATAAATGGTAGGTAGTTATGCAACTGGACGAACTCTCTGAGGCAGTGAGTATGGAAAAGAGAAAAGATCCAGTGACTAAGCAGTGGGTACTCCCAGTGTTGGGGTGGTGAAGAGTGCTGATGGAGTTTGGAGGAAGACCAAGAGAACCAGGAGAGTGGTACTCTGGAAGCCAAGGAGGCTTCCAGGAGAAGGGAACCATCAGCTGGGTCAGATGGCATTAATGAATATTTGGGCTGTTCATAATTTTGAGCTATTCTGAATAATGCTGGTGTGAATGTTCTTGTATATGTCTTTGGTGTACATAGTGACTTTTTTCTATCAGCATTTTTTTTTTTTTGGAAACTCATGTTGAAGTTTATAACTGTAATTCATTTATTTTCACTAGTGTGTAGTATTTCATGATCTGAATATACCACAGTTTAGTATTTATTGACTTTGGAGTTGCTTCATATTTTTTTTGCTGTTATAAACAAGGCTACTGTGTGCTATTTTGGTTTATGGTATTGTGCATGGCTAATGATGTTGAGCATCTTTTTATGTGTTTATATCTTTGGAGAAATGTCTATGCAAATTATTTGCCCATTTTAAAAGTTGAGTTATTTTTCTTTCATTATATAGTCGAAGATCTGTAGATATTCGGTATAAATCCCTTATGAGGTAACGTGATTTGCAAAAATTTTCTCCCATTGTGTGGGTTGTTTTTCACTTTCTTGATGGTGTCCTTTGAAGTCCAAGGTTTTTTATTTTGATATAAAATTTATCTTCTTTTTTTTTTGGTTGATTGTGCTTTGGATGTCATCTCTAAGATGTCATTGCTTAATCCAGGGTCACAAAGATTTATATCTGTGTTTCATTCCAAGAGTTTTGTAGCTTTTGCTCTTATTATGGGGATTTGATCCACTGTAAGTTCATTTTTATAAATGGTATGAGGCCTGTGGATTAAAGGTCATTTTTTTTGCATGCAGATATCCAGTTATCTCAGCACTAGTTGTTGAAAAGATATTGTTTCCTTGTTGATTTGTCTTGGTACTTATGATGAAAACCACTTGACCATAAAGATGAGAGTTTTATTTCTAAAGTTTCAATGATGTTCCATTGATCTATATGTTTGCTCTTATGCCAGTAGGACAGTCTTGATTACTACAGCTTTGTGTTTACAGAGTTTTTTCTTTCTAAATTAAATGTTCTTCATTGTTCGTATATAGAAATTCACTTAACTTTTATACATTTATCTTTTATCTAACTTCATTTTTCTATAGATTATTTTGGGTTTCTCTTTTAGGTGATCGTTATCTGTGAATAACGATAGCTTTGTTTCTTATTTCCAGTCTTCACATTTTTTAAAAAATTATTTTTATTGCACTGACTAGAACTTTCAGAGCCATAGTGCATAAAAATCCTGATAGTAGACATCTTTGCCTCAGTCTTGGTTTTAAAGGAACTGTGTTTAACATTTCACCATTAAGTATAAAGTTTGCCATGGGCTTTTCATGGATAGTCTTCCTCAGCCAAAGAATATTCTTTTCTCTTTCTAATTGGCTTGGAGTTTTTATCCTGAATAGAGGTTGAATGTTTTCAAATACTTTTCTGTATCCATTGAAATTATCATTTTTTCCTTAACTCTTAAGATAGTGAATTTTATGGGTCTATTTTCTAACATTAAGTGTTCATTCCTATAGTGAACTCAATTTTGTCTTACTATATAATCTTTTTATGTACGTATTAACAGGATTAAATTTGCTAATGTTTTGTTTAGGTTTTTTACATCTATCATCATATGCGAGTTTGTCCTTTGCCCTTTCTCTTATTGTTTTTGATTAGTTTGAGATACACCAAGGTGTTATGCCAACCACATAAAATGAGTTGAGTAGTATGTCTTCTGTTCTCTAGAATAGTTTGTGTGATATTGAAAATATCCAGTCTTTGAATGTTCAATATTTAGCCAGTGTTTTATAATGATAAATAAAGAGACTATTTATCCCATAACATACAGGTATGGGATAAATTTTGACTCTGGAATAAGACTGCCAAAGGGAATATTTGATTCATGGCCTTTTAGCCCCTGTTTATTACTGCACTGATAGCTAATCTTACTTAATCTTACAATAACTATAAGTTATTCGTTTAACTCAAGCACAGAGTAACAAAATTGTTGGTAAACAGATGAGCCATTGTAGTGAGAGGCAGGGAGTATATTTAGTTTTGTGAATGCTTTTACTTTTTTTCTAGCAATACAGACAGAAAGACAGTGCTTCCTGCCTGTAGACTAATTAAATTTCAATTTATCTTACAGAAGTAATAGACCTTACTCATGATAACAAAGATGATCTTCAGGCTGCCATTGCTTTGAGTCTCCTGGAGTCCCCCAAAGTTCAAGCTGATGGAAGAGATCTTAACAGGTTATCGATTTAATTCATAATCTTTATTTCCCCCACTAGTGTGTAGGTCAAAGGCAACAGCTCTGTGAATGCCACTGAGAAACAGTTCTGCCAGGCTCCTCAATGAAATTTCTTTTAGGAGAAAATTTAAATTTATATTGGCTTACTTATTCTGGTTCACTTTTGAAAAAGCCAAATATGATAACTGTCTTTTTGTACCCTGTGGTCTTTGAGTAGAAGCCTGCAGGCTTTGTAGTTCATACTTGCTAATTGAAGGGGAAAAACCCATCCTAGTCAAGTATCCAGTAGATATGTATGCTTTTTAAACTTTGAGCTTTTATAAACTTTGAGAATTTGCTGGCTATTTGAAAATGAAATTATGACTCAACTACTGTGTCTCAAAAGTGAACAGGGAATATATTTTTTGAATTGGTGCTAGTTTGGTGATTATATAGAATTGTCCACACAAATATCTAGTTCCAGTGGTGGCCTGTCAGTTCCCAGACATGTTTATTCTCTCATATGGTTGAGTTGTTTCTTTCAGGGAAACACAGGACCATAGTTTGTGTGCTAGACAGTTCAGAGTCTCTTATTTATAGTAGAGTGTCTCTCTTGCCTCTTTCAATGACTCAGTCTGGGATAGGGCGCTGCTGTTGAAATCTAAAACTAATGTGAAAGCCATAAATAGTCTTCAGATTCAATTAAGTACCAAAGTCATGGACCTTATTGGTAATAATCTCTGTTATAGAAGGATTGACATCTCTATGTTTAAATCTTACTTTTCACTTAAGTTATAAGCCGCCTATAATTATTATATAGCCACTGATTACCCAGTAAATAGTTTAACTGACATTTTGAATTACCTGTGAAAAGTTACCAACATCCTCCATACAGTATATTGTTCCTTAACTTTTTCTTTTCTTGATGTGTGGTTTGTTGGCACAACACAGGATACACGAGGCAACCTCTGCAGAAACTAAACGCTCAAAGAGAAAACGCTGTGAAGTCTGGGGAGAAAATCCCAATCCCAATGACTGGAGGCGAGTTGATGGTTGGCCAGTTGGGCTGAAAAATGTTGGCAATACATGTTGGTTTAGTGCTGTTATTCAGGTATGATGTTTTTAAGAGACAACTGTGTCTGCTGGGAATAATTTTGTAATTTATTAAACTGAAATGTGAGAAGCATAGCTTTAAAAAAATGGAAACATATATAAAACTAGGACGTTTTCCCCATGGCGTTGTTGTGTTTTGGTTGCTTTCTTGTGTTCCAGATTTAGATGCTTTGGTTTCTAAATCAGGCAAGACTAAAATCAGAATCTTCTGTGGTTGTAAACATGTTGAGTAGGTGTTTTGGATCAGCACTTAGTGAATACTGTTATTATAGCAGAACAAGAGTTAAAAAGGAGAAATCAGTTGTCGGGAGCTATTGTAAATATCCAGGTGGGTAATGATGGTGGCCTGGAATATAGTAGTAGCATAAGCCATGGAAGGAGAGAAGTACGAGCATTTTAGAGGAACTTAGGAAATCAAATCTACAGGATTTGGTGAGCTACTAGATTCAGGATATTTGCAGGAGAGAACTGAGAAAGACTCCCAAGGTTTCTAGTGTGAGTAACCAGGTTGATAGTATAATGCCATTTGATACTGGAGGAGATAATTTGGGTGTGTGTTAAGAGTGGGATTTAATTGTTTTATACATGCTGAATTTGAGGAGCCACATAGAGTTACCCTGTAGGCAGTTAACTCTGTAAATCTGTAGTTGAATAAAAATATCGAGGCTGCTGATAGAATTCTGGGACTCAGTAGCATAGATGGAGATAAAGCCAAGGGAGTAGATGAAATCTAAAGAGAGTTGCCTCTCTAGAAGTATCTCCAGGCATCTTAAACCTAACGTGGCCACAATGTAGCACCTGATTCCACCCCAGTATTCTCCGTCGTCATACTTGACGTCTATACAGCTGCTCAGCCAACAAAGTTGCCCTCCCTTTCCACACATAAAATCCATGGCTTGCTTAACTGTGTGCCTGGTGCTATTTTAGCACTGGGGAAACAGCAGTGAATAAAACAGGCTTTACTCTCATGGAGTTTACTTTGAAAAAAGTGGAAAATACAGTAAACAAAATATGTATCAGGTGGCAATAAGTGTCATCGAGACAAATAAGTGAGGGTAAGAGGGGCCTAGAGAGGGAAGGTGCTATTTATATAGAATGGTTAGGCATGGCCTTTCTGATAAAGTGGGCATTTAAGCAGAGGCCTACATTAGGCAAGGGAATGAGCCATATAATTACATAAAGAACAGTTCATGTAATTACATAAGGATCATTGGCATCCTTGGCATCTGTGTTGAGAATAAAATTTAAGAGAGTATGTAGAATTAAGGACCTCAGTTCTTTCCTTGAGAAATTGAGAAACTTCCCTGGATTCTCATCCCCTTTGACCTTCATGCTATGAGAGATACTGAGCAGAACTAATAGATAGAGGGGATAATTGAGGTTTCTGAGAAAGCATGAGGGAATAGGATATAGAACATATTGGGAAGAATGGGAAAAGGGCAAGAGAGTAAGAGGGGAAAGGAAAAAGAATAAATGATGGCTGTAGATTATTTTTTCCTCTGTAAAATAAGCAGCCATTTTCTGAGAGGAGAGAAGTGATAGAGTCAGACTTTAAATGGAGCAAAAGTTTAAGAGTTTTTGCAGGCATTTGGAAACCAGTTGGCACCAGAATACAATAGTAGGATTTCTAAAAATTTGAAGGTCTACTTGACGTTGTTGACTTTGAATGTATGGTGATATCAGTATGTCCTGCTTTTCTTGGGACTTCCTTTTAGCAGCCCTCTGAAATTTTTACATGGAAAATTAAATGTATTTAGTGTGGAGATTTTGCTGGATAAGGGCAAAAAGGCAGTTTGAGAATGTAATGAAGGGTGGTTAAAGACCAGAGAATGAAAGCTAAAGAGAAGGAAAAAATCAAGACAGGAAGGAACTAATGGTCTGAGAGAAAAGAAAGAGGTCAATTTGCTTGAGTTCTTGATGAAGTAAAAGACCATACATCCTGTGGGTAAACAAATAATCGAGAAGACCTATTATGGTTCAAGAGTGAGACTTTCTGAATTTGTGATCTGATAATTGGCATCTTTTTAGGTATTGACATACACTGACTTTGGATGTGGACGTGAGTATAGACATGAAATAGAAGAATATGTCACTAGAGAGAAGATGCTCAGGAAGTCAAAGGGTTGAATGGATGAGTACGTGTTCCCTCAATAAACATATCTGCTGTATGTCTAGTACTGTTCCAGGCCCTCGAGATACAGTGTAGGAGTGAACAAAACCAAGACAGAGTCTTGCCCTTATGGAATTAAAAATTCTTGTGTGGCAAGACAGATATGGAACAATACACTGAAAAAGTAACTAAATAAATTTATATAATATGTTAGACAATGATCAGGGATAGAAAAAAGAGCAGGGTAAGGGAGATTGGAATCCTGTAGGAGAGATGGGAGCAGGTTACAATGTAAACTATGATGTTAAGCCCACGAGATGAGATTGGAACAAATGCCAGATACGCAGAAGGCAAGGGAGTGAGGGGGAAGACCAGTGCAGGTGAGGGAAACCATGGGGCAACACCTTTAATGGGACTGTGTGGCTGGAATGCTAGGAGCAGAGGGGAGAGTCATTGGAAGTGAGGCTGGAGAAGTAACTTGTCTTTTCTTCTGAATGAGATGGGGAGTCACCTAGGGTTCTGAGCAGAGGAGTATTGAACTCACTTAGATCTGGGTTTTAAAAGGCTCACTCTGGCTGCTGTGAGAGTAGGTGGAGCAGGCAGGAATACAAGTGGAGAGACCTTTTATGGAGGCTACTGTGGTCATCCACATGAGAGGTAATGGTGGCCTGGACCAGTCTGGTAGTTGTTGAAATGAAGAGGTTGGATTCTTGACTTGCTCTGAAGGTGGAACTGATGTTACATGGATTGGATGTTGGCTGAAGTCACCTGGTAGGATAGTAAGAACTATTAACAGATAGTCTTCAGTGAGTCAGGGGCTTAATTTTGGTTGTTTTAGAAAGATAAAAGATCCTGCATGTAAGTGAATTGATACAGGACAAGGCAAGTTCTGGAGGCAGGGAGACCGTGTGCAGTGTTCCAGGTGAGCAATGATGGGCGTTTGATTAGAGCAGATGATAGGGACTGATAGGGAGGAAGTGGTTATAAATGGCACCCCAGAGGCTGAGTCCAACGAACTTTTTTCCTTATTGGATGTGGATAGTTAAGAAAGTGAAAGGATTTGAAAATAGTTCTAAAGTTCTAAATTTTGATGACTGGAAGAGGAGGATGCAATTGAATGATATAGATAATAGACAAAAGGAGATGAAGCAGATGTTGGAGGATAATCTACTGATACTGGACTTGGAAATAGGAGTGCACTTTTGTGGTTTTTACGAATAATGGCATCTTTGGGACAAGCCCAATTTTGAAGTGTAGCGACACAACCGAGAATATAAAGCCATATTTCTCATTGTAGAACGAAAGTCCTGGAAAATTTTGCGGAGTGGTGAGCAGCGTAGGAATAAAACCAGGAAGAATGTAGACAGATGGGGTGGAAAGAGAAGAAAATGGGTTGATATAGAGCTCAACAATCTAGTCCTGTCTGTAGATAGAACTTTGGTATAACAGCATGACCTGACTTCAAATTCTCTGTGCAATTGTACACACTTCAGCGGTTGAATCCCAGTAGGGCTTGTGATTGAGTGAGGGAAGTTGGAGGTCTATTGTCTACCCAGGATGCTGCTTCAAGAGTTCTAGTATACAGGCTAGAGGGACTTTCATTTGAGAATTATGCTGAGATGAAGATTTTTAGTCATAGAAGGGATTTTAAAAAACATTAACTTTCAGAGGATATTTATAGTAGAAAAATGTATGATTTGCAAAACAATGAAAAGAATCCTTCTTCCAAATTCTGTCAGCCACAGATCTGCTGTTAAATTTTTTTTAAAATGGTACTGTGATAGAGTGGAGAATAGTAAACACTGCTATACTCACCACTGGCTTCAGAAATAAATGTTACAAATCTCCGTACTATTAAGTCCCTGTAGTTACCATCCCCAGTCACGTCCTCTTTTCCCCTCAGATATAACTACATGTGTATGTATCCCTAAAAGGTATGTGATATCATTTTATATGTAAGTATATTTAATATAAACGATATAATACTGTATTTTTCTGAGGTTTATCCATGTTGATACATGTAGCTCTTGATCATTTTCACTGCTACATGTAGCTCTTGATCATTTTCACAGTCCAGTTTATGAAGACTTTTTTTTCCACAAAATTATTTTAATGATTACCTAATAGTCTGTTGTATAAATGTACTGTAGTTTATCTAATCTGTTCCTCTTGTTAGCCATTACATTTTTTTCTAGGTTTTTCCTAAAAGAATTAACATTATTTTAGCTAAATTTTTATGCATAGCCATTAATATTTTCTTAGACATAGTAGAATTACTACGTTGACAGTTAATACATACTTGTAAGGTAAAAGAAGAATTTTTTTTTTTTTTTTTGCTGCAGTTAATTTGAAAAAACAGGCCTTGAATCCATTTCTTTCTTTATTTCAGTCTCTCTTTCAATTGCCTGAATTTCGAAGACTTGTTCTCAGCTATAGTCTGCCACAGAGTGTACTTGAAAATTGCCCAAGCCACACAGTAAGTTGCTCTTGAGGAGTTTTCACTGTTAGTTACTTTCATCCCAAAAGCTTTTACATTGTTGGCTAAAGCTGACAACTGTAATGTTCTTTGGCTTGTGCTAATAACATTTTCATTTCCAGATGGCTTTTTCTTTTTTATATCTGATAAAAAATAAAGGTTTTCAAAAATGTGAAGTTACGTAGGAATACAATAAGAAAAACAGTTCAAAGAAAGTGATGTGTCACCCAGGTGGCCTCAGCATGTCTGCTTGTGGGTGGGAGCTTCAGAAATCTCTGTTCTGTTTGTGGCTTCCTTCACTACTCTGTTAGCCACTCAAGCTGAGCGATGTAGAACAGATGACCTGATGCTGGAGGTCTGGACCTTCTTAAGAGAAAAGGCTTTATTTAGTCTGTTCTTGCCAAAGGATGTAGCCTTCTGCCAGTGATGTAACCCTGCCTGGGATTTCACCTTGGTGATAGATTTTCTTAACAGAAGGAAAGACAGCAGCTTCAGAAAACCAACATTTTTGCTTTTCTGTCAATGTTACCTCTCTGGCTTCTACATAGATATTCTTTCAGTTTCGGATAATCCCCCCTCTACAGACCTTATCAGAGCACCTGTAACATAGTTTGAGACCTGACCCTGGTCTAGAGCTAAGTAAATATAAATTAGGGAGTGATCATTGACAACCTTTCTCTTTAAATGTTCTAATTTTTCAGGTAAGAGGTTTTAAGAGTACACATTACTATCTTTTCTACAGGAAAAGAGAAATATCATGTTCATGCAAGAGCTTCAGTATTTGTTTGCTCTGATGATGGGATCAAATCGCAAATATGTAGACCCTTCAGCAGCCCTGGATCTCTTAAAGGGTGCATTCCGATCATCTGAGGAACAGCAGGTACAAGAAACCTGTTCTTCATATGTTTTTCCTCAAACTCTGTGGAGTTTGAAATCATGCCTTTTAACATTACTGTGATGTTGCTTTATTTTAACTGTGTAATAAACCGAACATGACCTAAGTAGGACTATGGGTGCCTGCTTTTGCCTGTTATAATGCCTAAGGAGAGGTGGTAGAGAGAGAGGGAGGGAAGAAGGAAGGGTGGCTGTGTGTGTTTTGTGTAATGTGAGGGAGGCTGGCAAGAAGAAATAGTATTAGAACAGAATTATATAGAGCTGTTGAAATAGGAAGACATTGGAAAATATCACAGCGAATCCTAGCAAAGGATCACCAAGAAAAGGAAAGTCCTTTGTCTGTACCTTTGTCTTGGGATGGTCCAGATAGAAATTTTATTTTCAAAAACTATCTCTAAACCTGAGTTCAGCAGCTTTTCTGAGAAATCTTTCTCTTCTACATGTTAGTACTGTCTTTTCCCTACTTCCTATTAAAAAACAAAGCTGTCACTATTAGTGACATAAAATTAACTTTTTTCTCAATCTAAAGTAAAGATTCTACAGTTTTACAAAATCCTCAAAACATTTCATAAAAATTTCCTTTCTCCATTCATAAATTCTAGAGTACTGCAGTCTCCTTTTGGACTTTTTTTTTAAAGGCCTAACTGGAAGATTTTGTTAGTTACAAGCAGATGTAACTGCAATTGGTAGAGTTCCAGTTTCCTCCTAGCCACAATTTAGAGGTTGCCTCATGTGTATTCTATTTTATCTGTAGTAGCCGGGTTCCAGCGTTCCTTGTATTGTGTTATTTGACCCTAAAAAAGAAATCTTTTCATAGTAATAGAATCTTAGTCATTGGTTAGGTAAGTACAAATGTTCATTTCCCTAAGTTTAGTGTTGAATCTAACTCTTCTGCAATTTGTACCTCTCTTATAGCAAGATGTGAGTGAATTCACACACAAGCTTCTCGATTGGTTGGAGGACGCGTTCCAACTAGCTGTTAATGTTAAGTGAGTGTCGCAATTTTTTTTGTATGTCCTTCCTATTCACAGTGGTCCAGTGAAAATTATGATATGGGAGAAAGTTACTCACCTCAAGTAGGTTTTTTCGCCAAACCTTACAGGGTAACGACTCGGTTATTTGTCATTGCATATTGCTATTGCTTTGATTTTTCCTTCTCAGGATATAGATAATCATGTTAACTTACAATTTTTTACTAAAAGGGCCATACCTATTTTGTTGAAATCATAGCCTGTCCTGTAAAATGTTAAATCAATTCTGTGCTGTAAAAAGTTAAATCAATTCTAGATATGAATATGGTGGTATAATATGGTGGTATAATACAGTAAATTTAATCCAAAACAACTTGTAAAGTCTGTAGAACGTTAGAGAATAGCTTTTAGTTTTATCAGTTATTGACAAGTGAAATTCAGGGTAAAGAATGCAAGTATCCCTCACTTAATACAGGTGCTGAGAAATTTGTTTTCTAAATTATTTTAACTCTAGGTAGAATAAATATATATCATGAAATACCTTTGCAAATAGCAACTTATATGGTTAACGATTTAACATGGGCTTGAAGAAATAAACTATAGTTGACCCTTAACAACATTGGTTTGAACTGCATGGGTCCATATACGTGTGGATTCTTTTCAATAAATATATTGCAAAATTTTTTAGAGATTTGCAGCAGTTTGGGAAAACTCACAGACAAGCCTTATAACCTAGATATATCAAAAAATCATAAGAAAAAGTTAGCTATGTCATGAATATGTAATATATGTACCTATTTTCTTATGTTTTCTTTTCTCCAGCTTATTTTATTATAAAATACGTTATATAATACATAAAACATACAAAATGTGTGTTAATGACTGTTTATGTTATCGGTAAGGCTTCCCATCAACAGTATGCTGTTAGAAGTTAAGTTTAGGCGAGTTGAAAGATATAGTGGATTTCTGACTGTGCAGAGGTCGACACCGCAACCCCCTACATTGTTCAAAGGTCAACTATAATTTTATTACATTACCGTTGTGCCACTGGGAAAACTTTTTTCTGTTTATTTGCAGAACTGCACAGAGGGTTCCTTGTTACCTCTTTACTACTTCTATACCCTTTTACATCTATCATTGGATATAGATGTATACAAATACATATTTATGTCTGCATATGTGACTTCCCTGTTAAACTTAGAGCTCCTTATGGCCGTGGATCATACCTTGTCTTTGAGTCTTCAAAATTTAGCATTGTGCTGGGCATATACTTGTTCAATGAATATTTGAACTTTACTTTTAGACTGTCCCTGCCTCTTTGGAATTTGATGAAAATATACCATTTTTGCCTTTGAATGATAATTGGGTTTAGTGTAGTACTTATCCAAATGATACAGATTTGTCTTCTTTTTTTAAAAGCAGTAATCCCAGGAACAAAACTGAAAATCCAATGGTGCAGCTATTCTATGGTACTTTTCTCACTGAAGGGGTTCGTGAAGGTAAATTCTCTGCTATAAATGTTAATGCTAGTCCTGTGAATTATGTATTACTGTGTCCATGTGAGGAGGCAATATAATGGAAAGACTTGAGAGTCAGACAAATGCAGATCTGAATGCTGGTTCTGCCTCTTAGCACCTGTGTAATCATGGACAAACCATGTGAGCTCCTGGACCCTCAGTCTTCTCATCTATCAGATGGGCCCAATCTTTATTTCAGATTTGTACTGCCCAGACCTAGTATTAATGGCAAACATACAGTCATGTTACGTAACTTTCTCTGTGTTGTTTTTTTCCAATGAAATATCTCATCTCAAAAGGTTTTATTAAGTTAGACTGTCAAAAACACTTGTCTACTATAGAGACTCATCTAAACTCTGTGTTGGACACAAGGTTTTTTATTTTTTAAACTATGGAGAATTTTGAACACATGCAAGTGGCAACCTCCATGAACTCAGCAACCATTAGTGTGACAGTTGTAAATGATCAGTGCCTGGATCCACTGGTTCATTAAAGGTTGCCATATAGGCTTACGTGCACTTCGAACCAGATCTCAGGATGTTACTGAATTCAGAACACATTGTCTCTCTGGTGCCAGAGAAAAAGGGCTTTAGATAGTGGTAGTGATATGTTTTAAAAAGCAATCTGTTTCTTTCTAGGAAAACCCTTTTGTAACAATGAGACTTTCGGCCAGTATCCCCTTCAGGTAAATGGTTATCGCAACTTAGACGAATGTTTGGAAGGGGCCATGGTGGAGGGTGACATTGAACTGCTTCCTTCCGATCATTCAGTGAAGTATGGACAAGAGGTGAGTTGGATCTTTTTATCTGGTATACCAGTGACAAAGCCAGTTAAGTAGGACTGAGCTTTTATTGGCAAATAGTTTCCCATCATGTATTAAATAACTTTTACACCTAATAGAACTTGAAGTAGTCTGAAGTCTCTCATGAATTGATATGAGTTAGTGAGTGTTAGTATTTGATAAATAAATTCTTTACTAAAAGTATGAATTTGAGTTAATCATATAAAGGTTATATGCTTCTTCTGATGTTTTAAGTATGATCAAGTTTCTCTTTTTCTGTTGAAGCCTACCTGTACCTGAGTAGGGAGAACCCACTGCCTCCATATTTTCGGAGGGTAAAAGTACAGTGATTAACTCCTATGGTATGCCATTTAGAATATTTTCCCTATTATAGTGTTTACTGTTTTGAGTTGTAAATTCTGCTTTTGCTTTAAATTTTTAAAAATTTTATATTAATTTATTTATTTTTGTGGGTTGGGAAGAAAGGGAAGATTAAAGGGAGAGCAAGGGTAATTAATGTCTCAGAATTCCAGCTGGGTTAAGAATTTAGTGAATTTCATTTGGAGCATAATTGTCAGCACAACACAGCTTGGATTATTCTTCTTTCATCATACATTTTGAGACAAAATTGTGGCTTCTAAGAGTCCAACTCAGTAATTACTACAGGAAAAAGAAAATCTTTCTTGAATTAAAATAGAGAGCTTAACTTGAGCCTTGTCAAAGTGCATTGGTGGTGGAGCCCAGTTGGAACTGGGAGAGAGTTACTGCCTCCCTAGCTTTTCAAGGAAAATACTAATTCCTGATTGGGAGGCATATAACATTTACACCATCTGTGCAGAACTGAGGCTTGCTCTTACGAAAGAGGAGGACTGTTCATTAGCTGCTTAGCCCTCTGGAGACCTTTATTCAAGAATGGGAACTCTAGTAAAAAAGTAGAAAATCATGTTTGTTTAAATGTAGCCTTGAGGTAGTCAGACTGGCTGTCTGGATTCACCTTTTGCTGGCAAGGGTACGTAAAGGGAGCATAGCTCTTTGTACCTTTGATAAAGGAAACATTTTAAAGCAGTTCATACAGACCTCTGGCATATAGGTGAATTGAACAGAAATGCCATTCCTGGTTTAGATTTCCCTCACCTATGATCAGTGACAGTTGAGATCTTTTCAAGGTTCATTTCTCTGGTTCCCTTAGGAGATAACTTGTAAATCCTTGGAATTTAGAGATTTTCTCAGAAACTTGAGAACTCATAATCAAAAGGCTACTTCAGGTTTCCTTTTTAGACACAGAAAGCATTCAACTTATGGTTAATAGACTATAAGTAAATAGTATATAATGTATGCACATATATTAGTCTTTATAGCTGATTCATGGAGACAGTTGACTCCTTAGTTATATGCAGCTTAGATCACAATTTCTAATCCTTTGGTTAGGCTAGCCATTTTCTTCAGGTTTTGAACCTCTTTTCAGTACTGATGATTTAATGAGTGAGTTGTGTAGGTGCTTGTTGCAATTCACATATTCAAGGGTGGTTATTTCTGAGGATGATAGTTGAGTAGAATAGTGTTGACTGGCTCATAAATTTGGAGGATTGAGGAATATTTAACCATATTATCTAAGAGGGCATGATTCTAAGTGGTCATTTTCTTTAGAATTTGAGATTAAATAAACACTCTATTATATTGAATATAAATTCTATACCAATAGAATACATATATGAGGGATATTTTAAATATGGCTATTGCCATTTCCTAAAAATAACTTCTTTCTCCCACATTTCTACTCTTGACATAGTGTTGGTTTACAAAGCTACCTCCAGTGTTGACCTTTGAACTCTCAAGATTTGAGTTCAATCAGTCCCTTGGTCAGCCAGAGAAAATTCACAATAAGCTGGAATTTCCTCAGATCATTTATATGGACAGGTGAGTTCTGTGGTTGATTATCACCTTTTTGCATTGGAGCAGAAGTGAGCCCATGCTGAGTATATTGTGCATAGGAATCACCTGGAGGTCTTGATAATATGCAAATTTGGAGTTAGTGGATCTAGATTAGGGCTCAAGAGTTTGCATTTCTAAGAAGCCCACAGGGTGATGCTAATAATACTTCTGATCTCTGAACCACAATTTGAGGAGCTAGGCTTTAGGTGAAAACCCTGCTAATTTGTGGATGAAGCACACTGTATAGAATAACCATAGTTTATTTCTTTATAATCTGGTTTATTGATGTATAGTTTACATACAAAAGGAGTTACCATTCTTAGATATACAGCCACATGTATATAGCCAAGTAACCACCATTACAGTCAAGATATGGAATATTTCCATCATCCAAAAGGTTCCTTTGTGCCCCTTTGTAGTCGATCCCTTTCCTCCACCCCAAGCCTTGGCAACCAGTTACTTATTTTCTGGCCCTGTAATTATACATTTCTAGACTATCATAATTAGGGACATTAATATTCAGTATGTATCTTGTTGTGGCTGTCTTCTTTAATTTATGATTATGTTTTGGGGATTCACCCATGTTGTTGCATATATCAGAGATTTGTTTCTTAGCATTATTGAGTAGTAGTTCATTTTATGAATGTACCACGATATTTTTTTCCATTCACCAGTTGATGGACATTTCAAATGTATCCACTTTTAGATTATTATGAATAAAGTTGCTATGAACATTCACATGAAAGTCTTGATGTGGGTTTTAGTGTTTCTGGGTAAAATACCCAGGAGTAAGATTTCTGGGTTATATGAAAAGTGTATGTTTATAAGAAATTTCCAAACTGTTTTGTAAAGTGGCTATACAATTTTGTATTCCTACCAGCACTATATGAGAGCTCTGTTTTCTCCAAATCCTCTCCAATATGTGGAATTATCTTTCTTTTTAATTTTAGCCATTACAGTGATTTTGTAGGAATATATTTTCTTTTGATTTATGTTTCCCTGATAACTAATGATGTCGAGCATTTTTTCATATATTTAATTAAGTGTGATTTGTATATTTTCTCTGGTGAAGTGTCTGTTCAAACCTTTCGTCTACTTTTTAACTGGGTTTGTTGTGTTCAGACTGAGTTGTAAGAGTTCTTTATATACTTAAGATACAAATCTAAACATTTACTGTCTGTGCTTGTCTCTTCCATTTACTTCCAGTGTATTTAGAAGAGGAGGAATTTTAGTTTTGAGAAAGTGTAACAGCAGTTTTTTTTTATTGTCCTTTTTGTTTTCTGATTAAGAGATATTTGCTAACCCAAGGTCACAAAGATTTTCTTCTATTTTTTTTCCTAAAAATGTTGAAATTTTAACTCATATTCATGTCTATCATCCATTTAGAATTTATCTTTACATATAGTATGAAATAAAGGGTTGGTTTTTTATTTACAGGAGGGGGAAAGAATGCACGTGGATGTCCAATTATTCTAGCACCATTTGTTGAAAAGACTCTCCTTCTCCCCCCTACCCCCATTGAATTACATTGGTATCTTTGTCAAAAAATAATTGAACATATTTTTGGGTCTATTTTGGAGGGTCTCTTTTTTCTCTATTGGCTAATTTTATGCCAGTGCTACATTGTCTTGGTTACTGTGGTTTTATTGTCAATCTTGATATCAAATAGTGTTAAATCCTCCAACTTTGTTTTTTGTTTTTAAATTGTTTCATTTATTCTGATCCTTAGTATTTCAATATAAATGTTAGAACCAGTTTGTCAGTTTCTACCTAATAGCAATTGAGATTATATTGAATCTACAGATCAATTTAAAGAAATTGACATCTTAACAATTTTTAGCCCTTCAATCCATGAGCATAGTATAACTCCATTTATTTAAGTCTTTGCGAATTTTTCTGAGTGATGGTTTGTAATTTTTAGTGTACAGGCCTTGCCCATATCTGATATTCTATCCCTAAATTTATGTTTAATGTTACTCTAATTTTTTTAAATTCTACTTTGAGTATACAGAAATGCAATAGCTGTTTTTCCTCGTTTTTAATTGACTTTGTATATTTTGATCTTACTAAATTCACTTACTAGTTCCGATGCATTTTTATAGATGTCTTGAGATTTTCTATATAGATGATCATGTCATTTGCAACAAAAGGTAGTTTTACTTCTTCCTTTGTAGGACGTTTCCTTGTATCCCTAGTTTGCCTTGACTTTGCGTCATTGATATTTTTAAACTTTCGTTTTTGGGCTTATTTGCTTAGGTATATGTACAGGAGCAAAGAGCTTATTCGAAGTAAGAGAGAGTGTATTCGTAAGTTGAAAGAGGAAGTGAAAGTCCTGCAGCAAAAGCTGGAAAGGTGAGTTGTGGACACCTGTGTTCTTGGAGATACAAAAGTTTATAAACTTAAGATAATTTGCTTATATTTAAAATAAATTCAGAATTTAAGTATTAACTAGTATATTTTATAAAATGGCTAAGAAAGTTTTTTTAAGTGTGAAGCAGTGTTCAAGACGAGCTAATAGTATCTATGTGTGAACAGTAGTTTCAAGGGATTTAAGTGACAGTCACTGTTAGTTACAATCACAGTCAGTTATTGCAGTGTATTGCAGAGAACCGACATTCTGATTTTATAGCCCTTTACTTTTTCTACTCGCCTTGCTATCTTTGTCACAAATGTGAGAGGCTAACTGTCATAATACTGCAATCCCTTTGTCTTGGGAAACCAGGTTCTGAAGTGTCTAGGAAAAGTAAACAAAACAAACAAAACACCCTAGTGCAGTTCTACCTAGAACACTAACTGATTAAAAGAGCTTATATTACTGACACATACAAAGTCCTTTGTCTTATGAAGGAATTGTTCTCTCTCTCTCTCTCTCGCTCGCTCTCTCTCTCTCTCTCTCTCTCTCTCTCTCTCTCTCTCTCTCTTTTTGATGCTATATCTGTGTAATCACCCTAAGGAGGAGTCAGTGTAATTTCTTTTTAGTCATGATAGAGACCGTTGATATAGCATTGAAAAAGGAATCCCATGCAATGTCAGTGGCTTTTTTCCCTTTATCTGCTTAACAGTTCTGCTGCTACCATCGGCCCACCTCTACCCACTCCATTGCTAGGTCACTGATTTCCCCTAGAGGCAACATGTTCCACACCAACCCATGAGAGGCCTTGCACCTATAGGTACCCCCCACCTAAATTCCTTTCACTCACTTAAGAAGAACTTATCCAAGACATATTGTGATGAATCATCTAGTTGTCTTAAATGTAGACTCAAACTGAAGATTGACTCCTCAAATACTGTCCTGGAAGTGATTTACAGGATTCTGCCTACCACAATTTTTTACTTTTAAGGTTTTAGTGATACTCTGTAAGACTGGAAAGTGTTGTTTTCATAGATCCAAATAAACTTCATGTCTTATAGCTAAAAAATTCTCAATTTACTGGTAACCAACAAGGTATTCTGGCTTATTTGGATATTAAAATAGTGTGTGGGACTATGTCCTTTCGTACAATATTATTCTTTTTTAAATAAAATGACTTTAAATTTCATATAATTTAATGTGGATGTAATTTTTTAAAAAATTACTTGTGACTTACTCCTGGGAAAATATATAAGAAACTATTAATGGAGACCATTAGGCAGGAGAACTGAGATGGGGATGGATGACTTGACTTTTATGGTTTGTTTTATACTTTTTGTATTTGATTTTTCTTAACTGGTACTTGCATTATTTTTATCATTAAAAAAATAAAAATGTTTACTATTTCTTCTCTAAGATACCTTGATATAATATTAAAAGTAGGATTTATGTACAGCGAAGACAACTTTTTTGAAACTTTACTCTCGTTCTAAATTGAATTAATATTACATTGTATGAAGTGGTTGGTCTAAAGGAATTCAGTATAAGGACAGGAAAATGTCATAAAATCAAAGATAAGTTTCTTAGAGAAATTTTTTCTTGCAACTTTGCATGAGTATCATAATAAAATACAGCAAACTTGGGAAGAATTACAGGTATAAAATGATCGCTTAAAATCCTATGACATTATCAATGCTGCATTGTTAGTAAGAAAATACTTCCTTTTTGATCCAGGCCAATCGTGTATTGATTGATTAATTCAACAAACACTGAGGGCTTAGGAAGACATATTAACCATGTCCGTGGGATAGACGAAAAGTTTAGTTCATGTACTGAGGAGTTCAGGGAGGAAAGATGGTCCTTCCAGTGTTAGGGTTTGGGGTGGGGTGGTGGCGAAGTAAGGAAGATTTCATGGAGAGAGTAGATCTTAAAAGATAAATAGAATTTAGATAAGCTGATGGTAGCTGAAATTAAGGCAAGGAAATACATGTAAGGAATAGAACAGTTCTTTAAATTTCCTCTAGCTTTATGTATTCAGCATCCTTTTCAGTGAAAGCTGAAAGTAGCTCCCTGTGGCAGCCAAAACCACAGGAGAAATAATTGTTCTTGTAAATTAGTAAAGATGAAATGTCTCTGCTACATACCCTTTAACATGTAGTCGACTTTGAGTTGCACTATACTTATTTTCTACTAGTATTTTCATTTTATAATGTCTCTTATAATATAGAAACAATTTTCCTTCTTCCTGGTTCTTTCTTTCACTTTATTCAAAGAATAAAAGTGTGAAGTGATTCTGTATTTGTAAATGGAATCCCAGAGTTATAGTTTACCTGTACTATTTTAAACTCTAGTGAACTATAGAATTTATTAAAGTAAATCTTTTTACTGAGTCTAACATGTTAGTAATTGAGAAATTGGGTATTATTAAAATAATTTGTTGGTTATTTTTGGTTACATATTTAAGATATTTATTATTTACTAATCCCAAAGAAAACTTTAATAATTTGTGCTTGGCCTATGCTATTGAATGAGCATATGAATAATAAGGTACTTAGGACTCTGCAAAAGAAAGATTTGGCAGTTTTCTTAAACTCTGACCTTTATCAACACGTTCTTCCCATTTCCAGCTTTCTTTCTCTCATTTTTTCTAATAATTGCAGAATAGTTGATCTAAAGGACAGCAAAGAAAAAAAGCCCTTGTGTTCACCAGCATTATTTTCAGATATGAGTACTGGTACTGTTTCTGTTTTTCCATAAGAAACATCATTTACTTTTATGACCAGAGCCTATATGTGATATGATATCAAAAAAAAGCATAACAGGCATGACTTTGATTTGGAACACATTTGAAATGTTTTCTGCCAGGTATATAACATTTAGATTTTTGGGAATTTTTACTTTTGTGATTAGAGAATTTTTGCCCTATAGCTTTTTTGAGTAACATATTAAATATTGTATAGCCTTTAGGAATAAGCCTTCGCATTTACCCTTTGCACGATAATGGATAATTTTTCAGCAAGCCTTGAAATCTAAGACAGACCTAGCCAATAGTGTACCACTGTCTTTGCTGCTTAGGTATGTGAAATATGGCTCAGGCCCAGCTCGCTTCCCACTTCCGGACATGTTGAAATATGTTATTGAATTTGCTAGTACAAAACCTGCCTCAGAAAGCTCTGTGTCTCAAAGTGGCACATGCATGACTTTACCACTTTCTTCAGTGCACCGCTCGGTTTCTGACCTGACATCCAAGGAAAGGTAATATAAAGAAATTTTTTAAATTGTGTGTGTGTGTGTGTGTGTATGTGTGTGTATGTTGATTTAATTTGAACTATACACCATCTTGCTACCTGGTTAACACTCATCTCGTATGAGCTTAAGGGCTGTGAACTCTGTCTTAAAGCGGGGATGGATTTTGCCGACTTTCCCCTGGGAGAGTGCTCATAATTTCTGCCAGTGCGCTCATATTACCCGCAGGATGGTTGGGATTATTTCAGAAGATTCTTGAACTGTCTGTCGTAGCGTAGCGTTGTTGCTCCACCAGGGCTGCCTTGTTTTGAGCTATATATAAGCACACTGCCACTCAAGGCCTTTCTCAGAGGAAACCTGCTCTTCCAAGCTTCTTATTCTGTCTGCTGAAAAGTATGCACAACTAAGTAAACATTAAGGAAAGAGAGACTTATTCATAAATAGAAAGTTTGAACATGGAAAAAACTGGCTAGAAATTGAAGAGAACAACTTAGAAGGGCTTATCTAGTGAAGAAACAGGGAGGCCACATCATATGAGCCCCGTAATTTTGTTCCAGCTCAGCCACATGCAACAACCCTTGTGGCCTGGAGGAAGCAATGGGGTCACTTGGATCAAATTTATTGTGTGTCCTGACTAATGAAAACACTAGAACCTCTTTTAAAAAAGGTTTCATTTTTATGTTCGAAAAGTCCAACCATTTCCCCATCTCTACCCCTCACACATACTAATATTTATTCATCTATGCATAAAGTACTTATCTGGATAGAACATGCCAAATGTTAAGACAGATTATCTCCAGGGAGTGGCCTGAGGCAAGGGATGGAGAATTCTTTTACTTTTTATACTCTGTCTCTGTGTTTGGATTTTTATAGAATGTTCTTATGTTCTTTATGAAATATAAGTGGTTTTAATTTTTAAAAAGTAGTTGGCCAGTCTGTTTAATCACATAAAATAATACTGCCTACTGCCTAATGTTATTAGATTTTAAAGTTACTCTGCGTGTGTGTGTGTGTGTTCTGAGATTGAGATTTCTGATCTCTTGCTTATGTTGGGCTTATTTTTCCACATGTGTGGGTCCTTTGGGAAGAGATTTTTGCCATTATGTTGTGTGTGTGACAGCAGGTGGGAGGAGTAGAGATTGAGGGTTTAAGTTAAAGCAAAAGGAAGTTTGTGTTCATTTTTAGTGTGAAACAAACCTAAGTACAATTAGAAGCTTATATTCTATCTTGTTAGTCTATGTACAGTTTGACAATAGTTAATTAGTAGATAAATTAGTATTTATTTTATATACTTTATTCTCAGTTAGTTTAGGGCAATGGTGTAAAGAAGCTAACATATTTTTAGAGCTGAGTGTTAGATTACTTAACCTGAGGCTACTAACTTTTCCCTGGGTATTTAGCTAAGGAGTGGTAGAGCTAGGATTGTCTGCCTTTATGTTCTGCTCCCAGAGTGCCACCTAGGTCATATTCCTGTGAGTTGGGTGTTCAGCTGATACTTCATTTTTCTTGCTCTGTATATTTTGTTCCTGGATTCATCTACCCACCCCACTTCAGTCAGTTACATCTTGATTCCTCAATTTTTCCAGTTCCAATCTTCCCTTCTTCATGTTTTCTCTTCTTTTTTTCATGAAAAGGCATTATTAAAGGTGGTTAGAGAGCATGAACCATAGACTCAAAACAGATCTAGATTTAATCCCTTTCCTAGGTAAACTTGGGTAAGTTGCTTAATTTCTCTAAACTTTAGGTTTGAAATGGGATAATATGGATAGTAATCTTATCTGCCTCATAAGCAAGTTCTGTTAAATGAGATGATGCATATAAAGGAAAGGTTTAGCTCAGTACCTATATGGTAACACCAGCATATAGTTGTACCTTTCCATGTAGCAACTTGCTTTACAGAGCACATTAATTCAGGCCAAGGCGTATTTTGGAAATTACCATATAAACATAATTTTTGTTTTTCTTCAGTGCAAGTAAAGAAAGCTCTTCTCAGGATGTTGAAAGTACCTTTTCTTCTTCTGAAGATTCTCTACACATTTCTAAGACAATGAATAAGCCACTTACATCTTTCCGGTCTCCCATGGAAATGCCTGCACACCCAGCTCCTCGAACAGTCACAGATGAGGAGATAACCTTTGTTAAGACCTGTCTTCAGAGGTGGAGGAGTGAAACTGAACAAGACATGCAAGGTCAGCCCTTTAGAATTTGTCAAGCAGTTACTCTTCGCCTTTTCCATTTGTTTTACTGTTTAGAAGTTAGGCACCTTGGGTATACATCTGCCATTGTCATATGTACTGTTGAGTTTTGGCATGGAGATTGTAATTCTTTCGTACTTTTAGTTCCCAGTAATATTGGTTCACGCACTCCCATTATATGATTGTGGAAAGATCCTTCCTAGATGCCCTACTTAACATTTCAGGGAATTTCTGGGTAGCTGAGACACTTATGATTAGCCTTGGGTAGGATTTTTATGTATCCGCTGATTTTTTTTCTTGCAGTTTATCTGAACTCTGGCTTCAGTTGACCCAAACTTAGAATTTATCTTTTCCGGATTTTCACTGTTGGAAGTCTTTTCTATATGAAGTATGCTTTCCTGAAGGTTAATGAGGCAGAGAATATTTGAGCAATGCATACAATACGAAATTCAGTTATTCAACATTGTGTTCTTAAAGTTTTTTTTGTTTTTGTTTTTTTTGGCTCATGATCATGTTTCTCAGACTTTTCTCCCTTTCCTTCCTTTCTTTTTTTCTGAGGAACATAAAAATTAAAAATCCAGATTCCTCCCCAGTTCTTATTCACAGAAATTTAGCCCTGCCTTGCTCTGCCACCTTTTTTCAAGTCCTGTCTCTGGGACATTTATTTTACACTCAAGTGACCCATTAAGGTTTTTTTCTAAATAGCCTGTTTTCACTTTAACCAGTTTTGGTGCCAGTTATAAGAGATAGTTTTTTAAAATTGTAATTAAGAGTGAAGCTGAAATTATCAGGACCCTGGGTACAGATAAACAATACTCTTTGCTGTATTGAAGCAACCTATATGATGCAGAATGAAATTATTTTAACTAAGTATTCTTTTTTTAACAGATTTAAAGAATTGTATCGCAAGCACTACCCAGACTATTGAGCAGATGTACTGTGATCCTCTCCTTCGTCAGGTAGAATGCAATTGAGGGGAAAGTAGTCAAGGCATGTTCTACTGATGCTAATGGTAGATACAAAAAGAAAATTATATAGTTTTCTTTGAAACTGAATGGGAACCTCCCTGCAATATAAGAATAAACTTAGGAAAGAAATAGGTATTGTTCTGTTTCTTTAT
This sequence comes from Rousettus aegyptiacus, assembly GCF_014176215.1. Lineage (NCBI taxonomy): Eukaryota > Metazoa > Chordata > Mammalia > Chiroptera > Pteropodidae > Rousettus > Rousettus aegyptiacus. The sequence goes on from NW_023416308.1 coordinate 44,226,836, forward strand.
TTTAGGCTAAAAAAAGCAGTATATCTTCTGCCATCAATAGAACCCAAAAGGTATTTGTTTTGATTCTGCCATGTGTTTTATCTGGTGCTTTTTTTTTTTTATTTTTATTTTTTGATATATTAGAAAGGTTTGCTGTTGAAGTAATAAAAATTTGTCATACAATGGTGATTTAAGTAGTACAGTGGGGAAAATCTGAACTAAGGACCAGTTTATCCTTTCCAAAGTACCATGATCCTTTGTTTAGCAGTATGCTTTCAAACTTTATTTCTCTAATGACTCCAAAAGGGAGGTGAGCAGGACAAATTCTTATTATCCACATAAATTTTTGTTTAGGATAACATTCTGGGTATGGAGGGTAAAAAGGTCCCATTTAGTGATATGACCTCTTAGTGGCCTCCATGTGAACTGCAGGAGGAGAAGAGCTGTGTTTCCAGGGCTGCATGGGGACGCGGTTCTGTCACGTAGCTGGAATGCATTGTATAAACCTTGGGTTTTCTCCATTTTCTCTTTTGTATTATTTCAAGAATTTTGCTACCTGTAAAAACATGCCAAATTACTGATTAAATGTAAGTTTAATTTGATTCTATGGCTGACCTTCCCTTTTTTCCACCAGTAGTTACTTGGCACTTAAACATTGTTTTATTTTCTCAACATTGAAAAAAGAAATACTTTTCACGTATTGAAACAAACAAGTATATAGTTAAAAATAAACAAGTATGTAGTTACATAAAAAAGTATGTAGGGACCATGTGACTGATTCATAATGAAATGTGCTAACTTGATTTTTGGTACCAAATAAAACAGGCATAGAACAAGATAGCCATTTAACTCGTGGATACCAAATATGGTAAACGTTTTCTCAATATGAGTAGTCAAGATGTTCTTTTTTTTTTTTTAAATGCACCTGGTCTTCCTAAGTGGTGTCCCATCCAAGTACTAACCAGGCCCAACGTTGCTTAGCTTCTCAGGCATGTTCAGGGTGGCATGGCCGTAGAGGAGATGTTCTATTTTTAGATAAACTGAGTTTGGAATTAGGGGATAAATAGGTCTAGGTTATCTTAGATCTTAGATCTGTAATCCTCAGAGTTTAGAGTTGAATGGGGCCTCAAAGAGGTTATCTAGTTCAACTGTTGGTTTTCAGGATTCAGGAACTGAGGAAATTGGTAGATTTCAAGGTCATGTTTTTTGTTAGTTCATCTTAAAAATCAGTAAGATATTTTGATGTGAACCATATATCAAACACAGTTTTCTGTTGTCTGCTGTTTGGGAATAATTTTGAATTTTAATAACCTAACCTTTACCATATTACTTTGCTTAATCTAACTCAAGAATATGCCCTCTGATTTGCAGGTGCCTTATCGTTTGCATGCAGTTCTTGTTCATGAAGGACAAGCAAATGCTGGACACTACTGGGCTTACATCTATAACCAACCCCGACAAGTCTGGCTCAAGTACAATGATATCTCTGTTACTGAATCTTCCTGGGAAGAACTTGAAAGAGATTCCTATGGGGGCCTGAGAAATGTTAGTGCTTACTGTCTGATGTACATTAATGACAAGCTACCCCACTTCAATGCAGGTAAAAATATCTTAGCAGAAGCCAGAGGTGAGGGGAAATCTGTACTACTCAGGGAAGGGGAACAGTATTGTAGTTTATAAAAAAAATTTTAAACTAGGCTTTATTATAAGTAATAATGCATTTTAAAAATACTAACAGTACAAAAGAGAATAAAAAGAAAACATAGGTTTGCTTTTCTTTTTTCATCCTTGAGCCCAACAAGTATCTATTGTTAGGTTTCTTATGTAGTCTTCAAGAAAAGCTCTATGCAGATGCTAGATTTTATTTACTGACATCTCTCTCCTACCCTCTATTTTTCCCCAAATGGGATATTTTTCCATGGGATATATTTTTCCATGGGATATATTATTCTGTATTTTTTTGTTAATCGTGTATCTTAGCAATCTACATTTTCATAAATAAAACTGAACTCATTCTTCTTAACAACTGCATAATAATTCCATTCCATGGAATATGTACATAATTTATTAAACCAGCCTCCCATTTATGGACTTTTAAGTTGTCTCTAGTGTTTTTCTTTTTTAGTGACCTTTTTGTGCATATATTTTTGTACCCTTTGGAGAATAGCTAAATTTTACAAGTGGATTTGCCTGAATAATTTCATGGTTCTCCTAATACTACTGCTAATGCTATGAGCAGTCATACTTACCATTTATATTGGTGCCTTAGTCCTTACTGCATGCTTTCAAACTGCATTTTTCAAGCATATAACTCTAAAAGGGAGGTAGATAGGGTAGGAATTCTTATTATCCACATTTTTCAGCTGAGTTTCTCTTGTTTTCTAGTCATACAGCTAGTAAATAAATGGCAGACCCACAGTTCAAATTCAATTCTGACTCCAGGTTCTGTGCTGTTTTCCATTTACATTATTCTTTGTTTCATCCTGTCACATCTTCTCTGAGGTCTTATGACCATCATTTCACATCTAAAATCATAGAAGTTTTTTTCTTTTATTACTCATACTTTTCAATGTTGCATAGGTAAGAGGCAGCAAGTTTTCTTTTGGATTTTGCTAGTGAGATTAGGGGATAGAAAGAATGATCACTTGATAATAATTGATCTTCATACTTGCATATTTGCAATATGAAAGGAACAGCTGCTTGTGGAAGTTATTATACAAATGACTCTACTGGCTGTTGATAGTACATAGGAGCCTTGATAATACATGTATGGTTCATCTTTACAGGTACAAACAAGTGAAAACTGTCATTTGCTTACTGCAAAGACTAGTTAATGGCAGCTAGTAAGTGGATGTGTTGTTCTGTCATAGGTTTTTTATTGTTGGTGAGAATAAAAAAATGGGTTAGAAATGAAATGTAGTAAGTCCTGATATCCTGTCATTTTTCATCATAGCTTTTAATGAACCAAGTGTTATTGACCATCTAACTGTTGTATCAAATTGCTTTCTGAAAGCATTTAATTGTGTGAAACTTGAGGCAGTATGAATGTCTTGGAATTCATCTCTAACCGTGTTGAGATGGATATTCTTATCAATAATGACAAAACTATTTAGCTTTAAATTTTCATTTGATCTAATTTTCTGAATTTCCAAGAAATACTTGGTCCATTTTTGCTACCTTGCCAATGTTTGGCCTCTATTCCAAATCCTTACTACCATCCATTCATTCAATTAACAGATATTTAGTGTGTACCTACCTGCCAGGTACTGTTATTGATGTGCTGTAACTGTTGGCCTTATTTTCTTAGTACTTCTGATGGATTATGTATGTATATGTATGTATGTATATATTTTTCATTAGGAGTAAGAAGACAGAGTATCTTTCTTTCTTCCTTTCCTTTTTTTCCTTCCTTTCCTTCCCTTCCTTCCCTTCCTTCCCTTCCTTCCCTCCCTCTCTCCCTCCCTTCTTTCCTTCCTTCCTTCCTTCCTTCCTTCCTTCCTTCCTTCCTTCCTTCCTTCCTTCTCTTTCCTTTACTTTCTCAAAAGGACCTTTTGATTTCTCGTGACCTTTTGCTGGTAATACTTCATTTTAATTCTGTCTTTGTTCTTTTTTCAGAGGCAGCTCCAAATGAATCAGATCAGATGTTAGGAGAATTGGAAGCCCTATCTGTTGAACTTAAGCATTATATTCAGGAAGATAACTGGAGGTTTGAGCAGGAAGTAGAGGAGTGGGAAGAAGAGCAGTCTTGCAAAATCCCTCAAATGGAATCCTCCACCAGCTCAGCATCACAGGATTTCTCTACATCACAAGGTATCCAAGAAGGGCATTTATACCAGTGGTCTAGTAGCATCCATGCTACACTCCCTCAGCCAGCCCTGTGAACTTCAACTTATTGAGCAATGCCACAGTATGTAACTACAGTATAGTTCAAATATAATTGGTATTGCACAACCTGGTGAAATAACTCGTGGCTTCAGAATGTAATTCTGATGACTAGAAATAATAGCAGAAAGACTAGCTACCTCTATTTTAGTCTTTGAGTTTTGCTTATTTCCAAGGTTGTAGGGAGAACTAGGATAGGATTGTATGATAACAGAAGGAAACTAGACTTTGGATGGGGAGCACACAATAAGAGTACACAGATGCCGAATTATATTCTTGTACACCCGAAAACTTTTATAATGTTATTAACCAATGTTATCCCAATAAATCTAATTTATAATAGCATTAGTTATAATGTATATACAAATGTAAATGTATCAAAGCTCAAGAACTTTTAAAATATGATTAGAAAGTTTCTTCTTTTTAAAAAAGGTGATCTTCCTAACAGTTGGTTGCTCATAGGAAGTTTTCTTGGCATAAAGGAATATGACAACATTGCGAGGCCATTAAATTTTATAAGATCATCAGTGGGTTCTTGCTGAAGTAGCTGTTTCTTCTAGTCACAGTTTCTAGGGGAAACTTGCATAGATTTTTTAAAGGTTTGTTAGGTCGTATATTAAACTTTGTATCCATCCTGCTTCCCTTCTAGACCTTACCTATTATCAGATGCTAATTCCTTTGTACAATTCTTTATCAGAGCCTTCAGTAGCCTCTTCTCATGGAGTTCGCTGCTTGTCATCTGAGCATGCTGTGATTGTCAAGGAGCAGACTGCCCAGGCTATTGCAAACACAACACATGCCTATGAGAACAGTGGTGTAGAAGCAGCCTTGAGTGAGGTGAGAATAACTTAAGAAGACTGGCAGGCTTTCATCAGAAATTGCCAGTTTTCTCACATTTCTATTATTCTGTGTCTCTGCTGCCTTTAACCAATCCTTCTTTATTTCTCCTGTTTTTTCCTTACTTGTTCTCCATTCCGCTGCTACGGCTTAAGGAAGCTGAACCCAAGAAGTCCATGCCCCTGGAAACAAACCTTGCAGAGCAGTCAGAACAGCCCCAAAAGGCTAATGATGCAGAGTCTGCTGCCCAGCCTAATTCTGAGGTCTCTGAAGTCGAGATTCCCAGTGTGGGAAGGATTCTGGTTAGATCTGATGCAGATGGATATGATGAGGAGGTACAGAGATTAGTACAGGGTTTAGCTGTTTATTATCAGTCTTATATTCCTTTCTCATGTAGCTCAATATACTTTAAGGTGTTTGGCAATAATTAACATTTTCTCATTGAAACAAATAGTGGACAAGGGAAGGGGCTCCTCTGGTTTTGACCTTAGTCACTATTTTTAAAAAGATAGCCTTGTTCCCACTGTATAATGCTCCCTGTATGTATCTACCCATGTATATACTAATGGTGGCCGCTGCAGAGTCTAGGTGGCTCAAAAAGGTAGAATTTAGTTCTTTTTTTGGTATAATGAACAAAAAAATTGCCTTTTAATTTAGGAGGTTTTGTCTTTAATAGTATTAGTCAACTGTTTTTCCTCCAAGTGTAAAATTTTCACTTGTTTGTGAGCAAAACAAATATAAATTAAAGTTGTTTTTTAATGTAAAGCTTCAGGAAGAAGCTGTAGAATCCCAAGTTATTCATTGTATATCTCCTTTGCAATTATCACTGCAAGATAAACAATTACGAATCTTGTCCCTTGGGTTTCTATTTTTCCCTTGGGATATGCTTTTTAAAATCATCGAAAGGTTTTCATTTTATAAAGTCATATTTGTGCATCCCCTAGCTGCCAAATGTACTGTTAGTCCTAGTAAAAGTCTAAAATATTTGTGTGTACCCCCCAAACTACAGAACTAAATTGAAGTTTTCATCTCAGATACTTCTCTGAGAACTATAATTAACTTGATTCTTTAGCAGCACCATAGTAGATAATTTTAGACTTAAATTGTTATGCTTCTAAATTACAGAGAGTATATATGAATGTGTGTAGAAGGCCAGGGACTGTATGTGTATATGAGAATAGGGTGTGAAACTTGACTTGCAGTAGCTGCTGGCCAAGAAGCTACACTGCCATGCTTCCCTTCAGCAATCTTCTCTCCTACCTTTCATGCCATCTTCTTTTGAACCTGTCTTCTCCTTTTTCTTTTTATGTTTTGTGCCCTCTTGTGGTAGGTGATGCTGAGCCCTGCCATGCAAGGGGTCATCCTGGCCATAGCTAAAGCCCGTCAGACCTTTGACCGAGATGGGTCTGAAGCAGGGCTTATTAAGGTATCTCTGTTTTTTAATATCTCAACCTTATACCACAAGTATCATAATAATGAGATGGTAATTCTATTAGATGGTAAAAATGGCATTAAAAATGACTTTCACTGAAGTAGAACGTGAAACTCCCTTTCCTGTCCCGACAAAGGAATAAGCCATCCCACTGTACTGGTCGCTCCTCCTCTCTTGGCACTAGTGCAGCTTTGGTGGGCAGCACCATTCTGTGTCACACCAGCCTGGAGGGCTTTTTCTCGTTTTTGGGAAATGTCTATTAATAAAACTGTAATTGAGACATTGCCTTTGTATAATTGGGGGGCCAAAATATGAGACAGTAGGCCATGTTTTTTAAGGTACTTGAATAAAATTTGAAATACTCGAATAAATTGCATTTAGGTGGATTTTTAAAATTCAGGTCCTTGAGATGCAAGAGTATAACTGAAATAATCAAAGTGAAATATTTTTCTGAGAACTTTACAAAAAATGTTTCTTACGAGTATAGTATATTATTCATCCCAGGATGTTTGAGGAGCTTCATCTCTTATGAAGTGCAAACACCTTAGAGATTCCATAGTTGCCTCTAATTCCTTTGTAAGAAGAATTTCGGAGCAGTCTTCTTAGAGTTATGAAAACCTCTATAGGCCCTAGGCATCAGCTTCTGTGTGCAGAAGCCCACCATACACCCTTTTCTAACTATTAATTTTGTTTTTAATAGGCATTCCACGAAGAATACTCCAGGCTCTATCAGCTTGCCAAAGAGACCCCCAGCTCTCATAGTGATCCTCGACTGCAGCATGTGCTTGTCTACTTTTTCCAAAATGAAGCACCCAAAAGGGTAGTAGAGCGGACCCTTCTGGAACAATTTGCAGATAAAAATCTTAGCTATGATGAAAGGTGAGAAGGGGATTCTCAGGCAGATCCACCCTCCTTCTGGGTCTGGCTTGACTAAGTGCCCTAATGGGGAAGCTGTGCACTATGGCCTTTCATTGCTTTCTGAACTTTGTCCCACACAGATCAATCAGTATTATGAAGGTGGCTCAAGCTAAACTGAAGGAGATTGGTCCAGATGACATGAATATGGAGGAGTATAAGGTGAAGTCTTTTCTTTCAATCTACAAAGCCACAAACATTAATTCCTGAGGCAAAATTGACAATTTTGTGTTATCACAGACTGATTTGTTCTCTACCCAACCCCCACCCCCCCACCCCAAAAAAGCTGGGTAAGAATGGATAAATCTTTAATCCTCAGAATAATAGGTTTCTTTGTTCCTTTCTTTTATTAGAATGAATCAGTACTTCATTTTCTTAAGTTAACTACTTTAGCCTTTTCCTTTTGAACTCATGGTTTTAGTTTATTTTAAATTATATAGTTTTCTAATATTTCTCTAATAGAAATTAAACTTTTGTGCATTAAAATGCATATAGAACTACAAATTTTCCAGAAAAGCATTGCATTATACATAAAATAATGTTAGATACTGCCTAAGGTGTGCCTGCCACGCTTTTTGAGTTTGAGTGTTGACCTGCGTGATTGAGACAGCCTTGTTTTTTCATCTTCCCAGCATCTGGTTGCTTTCTTCTGAACTTGAGGTCATTCATTTAAATAGAGCTGAGTGACTCTGACCTTGGAGTTGGAAATTAAGATGGTAAATTCTAAAGCTCACATGAAATAAATATTTCTGTTCCTCAGTGGAAAAAAATTAGGGTTGATAGTGGGCTTTTATTTTAAATGTTGAATATGTTTTTATGTGAAAGCTTTTGTATTTGTTGCTTTTGTGCGTGGCCATATGTGCTCAATCAATATATGTATTGAATTTAAAACTTTCTATGGTAGAAAATGTAGAAATAGTTTATTGTGCTCACGATGATTAATGGTAGTCATTTTCTTTTCAGAAGTGGCATGAAGACTACAGTTTGTTTCGAAAGGTGTCTGTGTATCTCCTAACAGGCCTGGAACTCTATCAAAAAGGAAAGTATGTTGGCCTTTTATGTCATTAAGATTTTTCGATGCCCACTTGTTTATTGATGCCCACGCAGGAATACTAAGAATCGCAGCCGTGCATCACCTCCCTTTTCACATGTTACAGTGTGCCTCTACTTTTTCCACTGTTGCAATTCAGTTTTACTCTAAACTGAAAATGCTATGTGTTTTTTCATCCTTCACATAATGATAGATTTATTAGTAATGAGACATAATGGCCAGATTTTCTTTGTGATAAATGAAGATGAACCCAGAGAATGAATGTTAGAGTTAGCACGGACCTTAGTGAGCATCTAATCCACTTTTATTTTAGAGTTAGGAAAAACTGAAGCCAGGGAAGTTTCATTATTTGTCCTGGGTTTTTTTGGCTAATTTATAGAAGAGCTGAGACTGGCTGCAGTCTTTGGCCTTCAAGCTTTCCCCAGTACCCAATGCTGCCTCCATCTTTAAGACTTTTCCATAAGTGCAGCCACATATTAGAGAATAGTGAGGTCTAATCCCTGCATTTTGGAAAGGAGCTCTCAGCTATTGCTTATCTGCCATTTTCTAAGGTACCAAGAGGCCCTCTCCTACCTGGTGTATGCCTACCAGAGCAACGCTGCTCTGCTGATGAAGGGGCCCCGCCGGGGAGTGAAGGAATCGGTGATCGCTTTATACCGAAGAAAATGCCTTCTGGTTTGTGCTGTTTATAAAGCCTTGTGATTTTTATTGTTTTGTTGTCTTTACTTCTACTGCAAGCCATGAAGAAATATAACTTAGAAAACAAAATAATCTCTAACAGGTTTTGGATTTTTCCAAACTCCCCAGAGTAGTTTAACATTGAAACAGGTTATTTTAAGTTAAGTGAATATCATTCTCTTTTAATCCCTGGTAGAAGTTAGATTGAGAATCAGTTATCACTTTTTTGGTGTCCTTTATGTATACCTGCACTATAGCTTTTATCATGTCGCTTTCTTACTAGATCGAGAGTTCCTTGAGTACAGATTTTCTTATTCAGCTGTTTTCTGTGTCTGGCATATAGTAATAAATGTGTATTAAAGGAATGCAGTATTTTTTCTGTGTTCCTTGATGGTAGATGGAAGTTTTAGTGACTAAAAAGAGGCTCCGGTTTTTTTAAAGGTCTGAACCATAAGAATTGGCCCTGCCATTCTGTTAATATCACTGTCATACTGAAGATGCCTCTTGTCTGTTTTGCGTTTGGCAGCCACATGGAAAGGCAGACCCATATTCTATCTGCCTATCCAAAGGCTTAAACAGGTGCTTTTCTTTCAGAAAACCACAAGGAGGAGTCTTGACATCAGATTGTGTGTCGTGTTTGTCTTTCCTGAAACTCAGCAGAATAGCCCTTCGCAGGGAGAGTCAGACCAGCATTTTTACCACTGCCTTGCTGTTAATGCTAAATGGAGGAGATTAAGTCATGACGTATATTGACCTCAAAAGCTTCATTTTCTGATTTATACTTTGATTTCTGTATCACTTATAAGTGTGGCAGGGCACTTTGAAGTTGAAAAAAAGGGCCTTGTGGATTTGATGGATCTGAATTTTATTAGTCATGCTTTTTCTTTTTTAAACCACCAAATACAGATTACATTTTGAATGTTCTGCTCAGCTTCCACAGGAGGGCAGTATTAGTGATTTAGATCGTTTCCATCACTGGCTCTTTACCCTCAGTGTGCATCAGAATCACCTAGGGAGCTTTCACCAAGTGACGATGCACAGGCCCTTCCCCAGTCACTTTGCCCATTTCCCGTTTGCCCCAAGAATACACTTGCCGGTGGCACTTGTGGCTGCAGCATTTACTCTGAGATAACTTGTTGATTCAGTCCTAACCTTACTCCCAGAGTTTGCCACAAAATATCTTGCTTTTATTATTATTTCCATCTTGCTCTAGTATATCAATAGCCTTTGGAAACAAATGACATCATTCTGTTTATAGCCTTCTGTTTTTAGTAGTGGTATTTCCATTTACAAAATAGAGTAATTTTTAATCGCTGAAAATGTCAAATCCTAGGAAACGTAGCATTCCTATGCATGATGTTAAATTAACGCTGGCAGTGAGGCACACTTTTTGTTTTTTCTAAATAGGAAATGATTTAAATTGGAGTCTGGGCATCAACATACTTCTACAGGTGATTCTGATGTTCAGTGGAGACTGAGAACCATAGAATAGGCCAGGTATTGAGCATGACCTTGACTTGTAAGTTTAGGCCAGTGGGTCAGAGGCTTAGCTGCATTAGAATCACCTTGGGAGCTTTTTAAAAATTCCACTGCCTAGGTCGCCTGCATACCAATTACATCAGCATGTTTTGGGTGGGCCATCATGGTTTTTAAAGATTCTCTAGGCAATTCCAATGTGCAGTACAGTTTGGGAACCACTTATTTTGGATCTGCTAAAATAGATATTTATCATTCAGACCTTTTTTTCACTCTACCTTTTATCTATAGGAGCTAAATGCCAAAGCGGCTTCTCTCTTTGAAACAAATGATGACCACTCTGTAACAGAGGGCATCAATGTGATGAATGAGTTGATCATTCCCTGCATTCACCTTATCATTAATAATGATATCTCCAAGGATGACCTGGATGCCATTGAGATCATGAGAAAGCACTGGTGCTCTTACCTTGGGCAAGATATTGCAGGTATGTTGTGTTTAGGACTTCCAATAATTTCTAAGCCTCTTGAGAATTATAGACATTACAGTGGTCCTACTCCGTAACACTGGTTGCCAAGCCTTTTAAAGGGATTATTGGAACCTCCCAGCATCTAAATGAGTTGAAAGTAGATCTTTTCTACTGAAACAAGCAATTGGAGCCTGGGCCTCTGTTCTCCTTAGCTTCCCTTTACCTCTTCCGTAGCTGCTGAAGCATCTCCACAGACAACCAGGAAGCCTTGTTTGAAAATATCACTGCTATGGGCTATGGAAGGCCTGCCCATATAGTTGCATACTTACTAGTTTTCACTCAAAGATCTGTTTAGCTGTATATGTAACCAACCCTTTTTCCTCCACAGAAAATCTGCAGCTGTGCTTAGGGGAGTTTCTACCCAGGCTTCTCGACCCTTCTGCTGAAATCATCGTCTTGAAGGAGCCTCCAACTATTCGACCCAATTCTCCCTATGATCTTTGTAGCCGATTCGCAGCTGTCATGGAGTCAATTCAAGGGATTTCAACTGTGACAGTGAAATAAGCCCCCACGTGTTCAAGGCTTATCCTGGTCTTTGGTTGTACTGACGTTAGTTGTCACTGTTAAACTTGGGCAAAGAATTAGGTGAAAAAGTAAGATCGAGATCCAAACCCCAACCATGCTGTGTGTAACAAATGATTGAAAATAAATTGCACTTTTTAGGAACAGAATCACAAAAGCAATTTCACTAAAAAAGGCATGAACCAGTGTATTAAGGTATTTAATTATGCCAAAAGACCTAAAATGGCCTCTTCTACCTACAAAAATGCTTGGCTTTTCTAAGCCTTTGCCACTTTTTAAATTATCTTTCAGACATAAATATTTTTGACAGCAGAATAGAAAGGTGATTCATCAGAACCTGAACCAGATGAGCAGCTACTAGTTATTTTATCAAATACAGATGACATTTAAAAATTTTTAACTGCAAGAGATGGGGAATATAAACCTTACCTGGCTCCTGACATATGACAAAATGGATTGCTGATAAATCATCACCCTTTTACATGTGGGTAGAATATAAGGTCATATAAGATGCTGAAAAGTTAAAAGAAAGCTGCCTCCTTTTTCTTCTTTCTCTTTTATTTTATATTATTAAATAAACCAGAAAACCTCATGTTCAGTCCTGAAAGAAAGGAAAGCATTAAGGACTCTAGGTGGAATGACATTGTGAAACTTGTTAGGTGATAGGTATTTTTGTTTGTTTTATTTTTTAAATGAGAAGGTATGTGTATGTAAACTCTCGGGTGTCCCATACTAGTACAGTTGAGTGTTTTTTTTTTTAGTGGTTTGGGGGTGGGTGCTTTATTTTATTTTTTGTTATTTAAGTATAGCTGGTATACAATATTATATTAGTTTCAGGTAGACAGTATACTAATTCGACATTTATACACCTTATGATGTTATCACCACACAGTAATCATCTGTCACTATACAAATTTATCATGTTGTTGGCTATATTTCCCTTCCCCTTTCCACCCATCTTTCCACCCCCGACTCTCTGAATAAAGCAAAACAAAAACAGACTCAAAGAAACAGATTAAACTGATGGTTAAAGATAGCATTTTGATAGTTGTAAACCATTTAGGTAAAATTTTCTAGTGTCTGAAAATGATCAAAAAGATTCCTAAGGCTCCCGTTGGCCTCAAAAAACATTTTGATGCCCTCCCCTTTTTGCTTTGAAAAAATAAAGAATGTGGGTTTGTAAAAAGAAAAAAAAATCTATGTGTGTATATATATATGTGTATATGTAGAGAGAGAAATATTCCCTGTTGAGCACTTTTAAAAGGCTCCAGATTGAGTAGTATTTTAACCAAATTTTTAGATTAATGAGGGAATCGTGGAAGGGAAGAATGCTTGATACAACTATGCAGATTTTATAAATGTGCAATAAAAGTATTTGTTTTACCTTTGGCGTGTAGTATGGACTTTATTTAAATATTTATTTTCTGTTTTGGAAATGGGTGGACTCGGTAGGCATTTGTCATGTTTCAGTTTTACTTTTTTAAAAGAAATAAGATTAAAGGGTTAAATTTAATGGGGATGAAGTAAGAGCAGGCAACTGTCAGTTCTTGAACAGCACCTGGTGCTGACTGATACTTTTTATCTCATTTGCTAGTTTCATTGCATTTGAGTGTATCACTTTGTGAGTTGTCATGTTTAGAAGGCAAATTTTATTTTTTTAAAACAATTTCTTATATTTTGATTAAATTAATGTTTTGGCCTTCTCTTACAGGTATTCAGAGGTGCTTTTGTTTTGTGGGAAATAGATCAATTTACAGGTATTCAGAGGTGCTTTTGTGGGAAATAGATCAATTTTCTTATATATCGATTACCTTTTACGGTTTGAAATCCTGCATACCACCATTTGCCTTTCATTTTTAAATCCCTATCATAATTGAAGACTGTGCACAGTTACATTATTTCACTTAATGTAACAACCCTGAGGTGATGAGGACTATGGTTTGTCTAAGAAAGATTAGGTGTCCTAAGTAGTAGAGCCAGGATACTTACCCTTGGTGGTCTTACTTCATAGTCTGTGCTTTTAACAGCTACTCAGTTGTCCTTGGTAGTCTTGTAAAATCTTTTTGCTTTGTGCCTTTCCACATTAGTTATTTCCTGGTCAGCTATTAGGAATCTACAGTTGGCCAAGAAAACAGATGGACATTTATAGTATGCGGTGGTGGGTAGTTTGTAAGATTGGGATCCACTCAAACCACCAGGGGGGGCAGTGCTGAGAAGTAATTTCTATTTCCTCACATTAGCTGGCTGTCTTAGGTATAGCCTGGTTCCTTATAGCCTGATTTCTTACGGAGTCCACAAACTGCCTCAGGCTAAGAATGATATTTAAAGGATTGTCAAAAAAAGGAGGGGAAAAGAGGTGGGGGAGAGGAGGAAGAGGAGGAAACCTAGATGACCCTTATCTAAAATTCATTAACCATAAAAAAGATAAGTTAATTTTAAAAAATGAAAAAATAAAATGACTTAAGAGTTTGACTTCAGCATAAATTTCCTTAAGACCGGGTTTAGATTTAACATGGTTAACTGGAATTGCAGTCCTCTTCTGCTTGGATTTGTTAGCTCTTTTAAGAAGTAAACTCATTTTTACTCCACGCACTTCAAGAGAGGTGTGAAGTGGATGCGTACCACAGAATGATTTAAATAATGAAGTAGAGGCTAGTGTTAAATGACAGGGCTGGGATGTAGTAGGAATAAGATAGAAGGGGGAATTTATTGTAGCTGGAGTCTGTTTCCACTGCTCAGTTTATTCTATTTCATTGTATGAATATATCTTATAATTCTGCTAATTGTCATTCGAGTTGTTTTCAGTTTTTGGTTACTAATAATCCTGCCAGGAACATTCATGTGTATATTTTTTTGAGGCACACGTGAACGCATTTCTGTTGGTATGTAACTGTGAGTGGAGTTACAGGTCATATGAATAGATAGATATTTCTTTACTGTGTACTACCAGTTTTCCAAAGCAATTATACGAATTTAAACTCCCACCATCAGTTTATAAGAGTTCTAGTTGCCCCATGTTCTTGTCAGAATTTGGTTTGGTCAATATTTTTAAATTTAGCTGTTCAGGTAGATGTGTGATGATATTGTTTTAATTTGAGCTTCCATTGTATTAATGATGTTGAGCATCGCTTTATATACTTAGTGACATTTGGCTGTTCTCTTTTGTGAAATGCCTATTTAAGTCTTTTGCCTACATTTTGGTTGGATTTACTGTCTGTCTTACTGATTTATAGGAGTTTAAAAAACATTCCAGTTATGGAAACTTTCGGTCATAATGCATTGCGTATATCTTCTCTCTTTTTTTCACTTTTTATGTCTTTTGATGAAAACAAGTTTTTGATGTTAATATAGTCCAGTTTATTAGTCTTTTCCGTCACAGTTAGTGCTTAGTATATATACCCTGTCGAGGAAATTATTTCCAAGGTCATAAACGTATTCTGTATTATCTTTCAGAATTTTTAAGGTTTTATCCTTCAAATTTAGCTAATTGACTTGCACTGTTTATTGAAAACATTGTCCATTTCCCAGTGCTATATCTTTGTTATAAATCATGTGTACCTAATGGTCTGTTTCTGGACTCTCTTGTCTGTTTTACTGGACTGTTTGTCTACTCATAGCAATATCACACTGTCTTAACTAGTGTAGCTTTGTAAGTCTTGATTTATAGTACAGTAAACTATCCAGTTTTGAATGTCTTCAAGATCGGCTAGGCTATTTCTGATCTTTTATATTTCAATACAAATTTTAGAATCAGTTAATTTTATACAGGTGCACACAAATCTCCAGAGATGTTGATTAGGTTTACAGTACTATAGATAATTTGGAGAGAATTAACATCTGATCTATGAACATGGTATATCCTGTTTAGGTTTTCTTTAATTTCTTTATAAAAGTCATTAACATCTTTATGAAATTTATTCCTGAATCTTTGATGTTTCGCAAGCTATTGTAAATATTGTCATTTTTAAATTTTGTTTTTAACTGTTTGTTGCTGGTATCTACAACAAATCGATGTTTTTGTATCAACCCTGTATCCAATAACATTGATAAATTCATTTATTAATTGTAATAGTTTATCAGTAGTTTTTTTTTGTTTTAGATTTTTCTAGATACACAATTATATTGTCTGTGGATGATGACTTTTATTTCTTTATTTCGGATCCTTACAACATTCATTTTTCTTGCCTGGTCACACTAACTAGGACTTCGGGTACAATGCTGAATAGAAGTGATAGTAAGCTTCCTTGTCCCCCAATTTTTTTGGGGAAAGTTGTCAATATTTCACCATAAGATACTATAGGATTTATGTAAATTTTATTTATTAGATAAAGATTCCTTATATTCCTAGTTTGCAAAGATTTTTTTTTTAAATTATGAGTGGATGTTGAAATTTATCAAATGCTTTTTCTATATTGAAATGATTACATGGGTATTTCTTTTATTCTGTTTATGTGTGATTTACATTTATTAATTTTAAATATTAAGCCATGTGTTTCCAGAATAAACAATTTATGATATAATTTTTTCTGTATATAGAATTTATTTTTCATTTAGTTTATGATTTTTATATGTATATTCATGAAAAATTGGCCTTTAATTTTCTTTTCTTGTAATGCTCTTGTCAGTGTTGGCATCAAGATTATTCCAACTTTATTGAGTGAGTTGGGAAATGTACTCTCGTTTTCTACTCTCTTGAAGTTTGGATAAGATAGAATTATTTCTTAATGTCTGGAGGAATTCATCATTGAAGGTGTCTGAGCCTAGAATTGTTTGTGTATTTTATAGGAATGCTTTAATTAAGGATTTAGTTTCTTTTATACATACAGAGTTTTCAGATTTTTTTGGTTACTTCCTCTTTTGTCAGTTTTGGAAAATTATTAGAAAAATATCCAGTTATCTAAAATTTAAAATGTACTGGCAGAAAGTTTATAATATAGTATGTGCATGTGTGTGTGTGTGTGTGTGTGTGTGCGCACGCGCGTGCACGTGTGCATGTGATGATGACTTCAGGATCTTAGTGATGTCCCCCTTTACATTACTGATACCGAGTGACATGTATCTTCTTTTGGGTTATCGTTTTCAGGGGTTTATTGGTCTTTTTAAAGAACTGTATTTTATTTGTTATTCTCTTTTGTAAGTTTTTTTTTCCTGCTGTTTTCATACAAAGCTCTTCAGCCATGATTGTTAACCTTGGCCACCAATCCAGAATCAGCTGTGTCACTTTTGAAAACACAGCTGCCAAGTGAGCATTTGAGATCTTGCTCCCTGACATATGTTGTCAGTATGGCTCAAATAAACTTCTATTAAAAATAAATTAACAAACATATATATAGCCGCCAAGTCCTCAACTCTACAGATAATGATTTATTAGATTGGGGTTGGACCCTTGAGATTTTTATGCTTAGCATTACAGGTAATTCTGATACACAGTCGTGGCGGAAAGTACTTCATAGAACTTTTCATGCCTACTAAGAAAGTGGCTTTACATTATCATTAAAACACTGAATTCACTGGTTTCATAGAATGTCTATAGATCCTAATTCAATGATAGTTTACAGGCTTTCATGCTTTCAGTATTAATATGTTTTATCTTTGGCACATTCCTCATGTTAAACTTGACTTTGATGGAAATACAGAAAAACATGTCTTTTTTCTGTATAATTAACTTTTCCTTACCATAAATACATCAGTTTCTTAGAGTTTGCTCACAGGCTCAACTTCTCAGCTATTTAATCATTAACATTACTTTCCCTGAACCCTTAAAAAATCCTCCATATTCTTTTAAGTTGTTGAACAATAAAGTGGCATATTAATCGACAAGTCAGTTTGCTGACTTGTTAGGATGACCATCTCAACCTCCTTGAATTGTAGCAGATGGCCATTCATAGGTAAATGGGTCCTACAGGCCAGAAATTTTAACAGTAAACCAAGAACAGGAATATTAACTTTGAGTAGAAGGAGGTGTGACTTGGAATTGGCAAACTGGCATGAAAATGGTACCGAAGAACTGCCAGTAGTGAGCTTTGAAAATTGAATGTGTGCTAGGCCTATGCTAATTGCATTCTGGAGGGGTGGCCCGCCCGTTTTCCATCTAGAGTCCTAATGGTTCAAGGTATCACCGCATACCAAAGATGGTCTTCCCAAGTTAGCATTCAGATTTTAACAGTAAGGACAGAATCCAGAGCAGTGACCTGGAAGTAGCATGGTCATTCACTAAGCTGTCATGACCATTCCTAGTCATTCACACTACTTAAAGAATAGCCAGATCTCATTCATGAAACGGTTCTACAGTTCTGATTTATAAATCATTGCCAAATCAATACGACTCAGGAAGATAAGTTCATGGAAAGAGTATTGACATTGGAATCTGACACATCTGATTTCAAATAGTGACTGAATCTGTTTTCCTGGTCTCTAATATGGGAACTTACTTAACCTTGCAGTTATGTCTTCAGAGTTAAAGGAAACAGTAGATGTGGCAATGGCCTGATGTGAAGTGGAACTGCAGATTCAGTTCTCATGGGGAAATAGTTCATGCTGGAAGAATTTTAAGGCTTGGACTGTGTAGGGCCTATATGTGGGTTCTAAATAAGTCAGGCACAATGTATATATCCAAGGGATTATGGGCCTCTGACACGTGGATGTGTCCATTTTGACTGGAGGAGAAAGAATGTTGAAAGGATCAGGGTTTGTGTTGGATAGAAAAGTTACAGTATCTCCTGATTCTCTTCATATATATATATGTATGTATATATATATATACATATATATAAAAAACATTTTATCGAATGGTCTGAACTTGATACGATGAGTCAATAGCTTTCTTTTTGTTTCCATAGCTACCTTCCAATATGATCTTCTGGATCTCCTTTCCCTGCCCTTTGATAGCATCTCAGGAAGATCTCACCTTTATTGTAATGTTTGAGTATTAATACATAATACTTTTCATGTATGGTAATCTAGATCAAAATTCACTCATTATTTGCTTCAGTGCTTTTCTCCTCACCTTAGTTCAGACCTCAAGCCTGAAGTTCAGGGACCAGCAGTAAGGAAGGAGCCACAGCATGTTCTGTCACTCTCTGATTCCTCTCCTCAATGCCCCCCCCCCCCGACTTCTGGCTGCCCTAGAACCTGGGGTAGGTTTACAGGAGAAGGCAAAGAATTTTACTTCTTTGAGAAACAGCTGGTTTTGTTTGTAATGCAGCAGGCCCTTGAATAATGTCATCTATTCAATGTCATTTTGTTATTTTGATGAGGTAGATGCTGTGAGAGCTTAACTCTCCTTTATATCAATCAGCCTGTGGTAGAATTGGTTTTGTTTTAAGTTGTTTTGCTGCAGTTCCAAGAACCCATTAATGATGTTAAGTAAGGACTTACTGTACTCTCATGGTTCTCAGAGTCCTTTGTTATGGCAGGAACCCAATTGATAACTTTTGTCTGAGGCATTTTATGGGTTCTTCAGAGAAACCTGTAGAAAACCTCCACATTGTTTTTGGTGTGGCTTTTGGACTTTCTGGCGGAACTCTTACAGTCCCTCTTAGCTCCTGCCCTAGTCATTCACACTTCCAGCAGTGCTTGGGGACAATGTCACCCTGATGCCTTCCCTAGCACCCATTTGGGTTACAGAAAGCTCCATCCTTGCCCCATTGTAAGGCAGGAGTGCACATGCTGCTGCCATGTTCCACTCCAGCTAGCCCCCTGCTTTAGGCTGCTCCAGTGGTGGTCAGGCACCCTTCTCTGTGCCTCCACAACACAGGTCAGGTTTCCCCAGGAACTTTCTTGGGCACCATTCTGGTGGCAGCAGGACTGGGCCAGGAGTTTCGGCAGATCAGCAAAGGTAGGATGGGTGTATTTCAGGTACCAGTCTTCCTTCCTGGGAATAATTCCCATCTATGAGTGGTTCCCTTGAGGTTCATCTCCACCCAATTCCTCACAGGAAACATCACAGTACTCCAAACTGCTGTGAATTCCCTTTCAGGAATCCTCCCTAATGAATCTCTGTGCTTCTCTTATGTAGGCTATTTTGTGTAAAGAGTGGCCACTTTGGCTACTTCTTAACCACAATGTTTTGAGCCCTTGTCCTTAGATTATGACTCATATATCTCCCAAGAGGACTTGGCTTTGAGGCTATATTCAAACTTCTAGGCAACAGAATAGTCTATTTCACCTCCTATAAATATGGGTGAGGTGCAAGAAGAATGACTGGCTTAAAAAAATAAATCTGTCAATTAGTAGAGTGAAAAATGGACTTAGCTTCTTTCAGGTCCATATTAGAGGCCAATGACTCCAAAACGTTTTTCTAACCCTTGACTTTCTTACTCTTCTGACTATGGCTGCTAAGATGCATCTCCTGTCCATAAGCCCATTAAACCATTCCTGACTTCCTCCTAGGCCACAATGGGGTCCCATAAGACTTTTTCCCAAGAGCTAGTCTCAGATGCTCAGAAGGGTAACAGATGGATATTTTAATAGGAACCTTCTGGAATGCCTTATCTGCTAATGGTGAAATTTTCAGATCCAAAGACAGATTGGTGGAAAAGATAGCACTGAATGCATCATATTCTAACTACATCAAATTCGATGAGTCCCTGAGTTATTTTCTTTCAATAGGGTGCATACAATAAAAGCTTTTGACTTGAAATATTGATTGATGTCCCTTTCTGTTTCTAATACATATGACAACACACTTTTCTATGTGTAACCACAATAAAGAATTGTTTTTACTATTAGAATAATTTGCCACAAATGGATGAGAAAAGACTGAGTTGAACCCAAGTCTTAATTAGTTCTATTTTTATTTCTTATTTTCCCTGCAAAGCAGGTAGATAAAAAACGGTGGCTGTTTTAGGGGAAAAGCAGCTTCTTTCACAGACTCTCTCTAAAAGTGGATTCTGGCTAGAATGCAAATCACATTTCTTTCTGGGGATGACATAAATTATTGGCCACTGAGAATCAATCAATAGTTCCTGCTTCACTCCTATTTAAAAAATACCTTTGTGTCCTTTGTAAGGAGAGTTAGAAAGACAATTTTCTTAATAAATCTTTAGTTTGTGTGTTTTTTTTTTCAGAAGCAGCCATAATCATATGCTGATGAAAAATATCAGCACCTGCAAACGTAGAATTAAGGATGAGGGCTGCAAGCCAGCAGCAGGCACAGGTGAGCCACCTGGCAACAAAAACCCTGTTTAGAGCTCAACAAAAGCTCAGAGGACAAGATTCTTCTTTAGGTCTTTGGTTTTTCCTTCTGCTTTTCCTCTGCTGATTTTTCCTTTGGTCTGGTAGATTGTCTTGACAACCCATCACCATGAAGCAATAGGATTGGTGATGAAAGACTGACATGGAATCAAACCTTGGATTCTAGTCCTGACCAGCTAATTACTCACTGTGAGCACATTGCCTAAATTCTCTGAATATCAATTTCCTCATTAGCAAAACATAATGTCTTTATCTCAACCTCAAAAACAAAAACAAAAACAAAAACAAAAACAAAAACAAAACAA
This sequence comes from Rousettus aegyptiacus, assembly GCF_014176215.1. NCBI lineage: Eukaryota > Metazoa > Chordata > Mammalia > Chiroptera > Pteropodidae > Rousettus > Rousettus aegyptiacus. Next base: position 44,247,637 of record NW_023416308.1, read on the forward strand.
AACAAAAAAACAAAAAACCTCATGATGCATTAAATAAGTTTTTGCAAATAAAAATATGTGGAAGTTCTTTGTGAACTCTTCAACCCTACCCAATCATGTGACGGGGAAATTGCATAGGGACAAGGTATTAGAAAAGGGAAGGCAGACTCCTGCCGCAGCCACCTGGGGGCCGAGCTGCTTCCTGGCCGCTCGCTTGGCTTCCTGGGGCTCTAAGAATAGAGACAACTTCCTCAATTCAGTCTACAGGCCCTGCAAGATCTGGCTCCTTCCTAACTCACCAGCTTTGCCATATACATTTTTTCTCCTCCTTGTGTAGAACTGTGAAAGGTGTCTGAGCAAGCAGCACAGCCTCACCTGAGCTGGTAAAGTGCAGCACCTGTGTGGGGAGGGAGGCGTATCAGTTCTGCAAGCAATCCAGCAGGCCTCTGAACTAGGAGAAGTCACCTATGTGGGGACATTTGGGAACTATCACCCTGAGTTGTGGGATTGTCAACAAGGTCAGTGATAGCTCTCTTTCATTTAATTAAGGGAGTGGGGGACAGATGGTACAGAGGAACAGTGTGAATAGTGCAGGGTGATTTCTGTTAACAGGTTCATGAGCAAGCGTGAGGATCCTTCTCAGGACTTGCAGAAATGCCTGAGGAAGACGGGTGCTAGGGTGAAGGGTGGGGAAGTGGACATCACGTAGAGGGTCTATAGGTACAGGTGGGACAAACAAAGGAACTTGGGTCACTACTGTTGTAGCCACAGCCTGGGTAGGTCTGCTGATATTTGGGCTCAAATTTAAGGGATTGATATCATTTTGCATATGGTAAAAAAACAAAAAAACAAAAAACCATTTCTGAGCTGTTAATTCTCTGCACAGCCCCTCTGTAGTAACCAATAGGTCCTGGCTTGCCCTGGATTTTCCCAGTTTTCATATTCTGGGCAAAACAGGATGGTTGATCAACTTACCACTCACTCTATTTCTTACCTTCCTACTGGGGAGACAAGCAGACCACTCATAGCCTCTTAACATAGCAGAAACAAGACCATATCTTCCCTTTGGGATATTTAGAATCTACAAAACAGCAAAGATATAGTGCGAAGTTCCTTTTTAAATCGTGTACACGAGGCTGAAAATGCACACAAGGAGGGGGGATCCTATCCTAAGATGCTATTCTAGGCCAATAATTCATTTTCATTTACCAAGGCATATTCTTTAGCTTTTCTATCTGTATATACAGTGGCTATTCACATTTGACTTTCTACGATGGGTGTAACTTTTAAATATATTTTCCTTATTAATAAAAAATCAAGTATATAATTAATGTTATGGGTTCAAAAGCATTTTATAGAAATAAGATCTAAAGCAGAGAAACATGTTTGGTAGAAACTTTGCCTTGATTTGTCATCCTAAACTTAGGATCATTATGTCATGAAGATAGTCAAATCTTTCACAAATGGAAGAGTGACCCCCAAACAAGCAAACAAATACAAAGTGATGAAGGGGAAGGAAGGGAAAGGACTCTACCAATTCCTTTATTCCAGAGATTCCTTGGCAGAAGCTAGTCCTAGATGAACAGGTTCCTAGATCTTGGTATTTGCTGGAAGGAGCCATCAGACTCTTCTGCTGGAGCACAGGATGGTGGGGCTGTAGGGCTAGACACCCAGGGAGAGGGCACATCTTCTTTCCCCAGGCAGGCCGAGAAGCTGAGGAGTAACCCACCAAGAGCCAGGAAAATACCAGCAGCCCAGCCCAGGTAGAGGGCACCTCCAAACTCCCACCGAGGCACAATCTCAGGGATGCTGACATCCCAGAAGTCTTGAATTGTGATGTAGGCCACCCAGGAGACTGGAAAGAGGGTAGTGGCTGAAGCAAATGCCTCCAAAGTCCCTCCCAGGATGCAGAGCCACCTCTTAAACGCCCATCTGATCCTGTGAAACTGGCAGCATTCAGATCCCAAGCCAGAGAGCAGAAGCCCCAATAATCCCAGCCCATGGGAGGCCACCATGAGGATACGCGATACCTGGAGCTCCTGGGGCAGAGATAAGAAAGATTCGAAGGCCTGGCACACGGTGGCTACTTCCTCCTGATTCACGCAGACCTCCCAAAGGCCCATGATCCAGGTTTCCATTTCATTCAGTTCCAGATTGAGAGCCTTCCACTGGGGCAGGGCGGTGGTGACACACGAACAGACCCAGCCAAGGAGGGAGAGGAGCAGTCCGCCGAACTGGGCTTTCCCCTGGAAACTCCAGGCCATGGTGGCTTCCACCACAGAGGAAGGAAAAGAAGGACAAGTGGCTCACTGACTGGTTAGCAGGGAGTACTTTTGGGGCATTGAGTGGAAGGTTTTTCATATTTGGAGAGGATTCTTGTTTCAGTTGTCTAGGTAGCAGCTGAGGCAGGTGCCAGGAACTCAGCAATGTTTGGGTTTAGGGGGAATGCCTAAGATTAGATGTGGGTGTGGATTCTGGGGGAGGGTCCCATGAGAGGCAAAAAAGCCAGACAGTAAGCCATCAATACATATGTGATGAGTTAAGTTCATAAAGTTCCAAGATAACAAGAATGAGATCCTGGAAGTATATATTGATGTAATGTCTCTGGAGGACAATATGACTTCATGGTTCATATTTTAAATATATGCATACCCTGCCTCCAGGAGTTTACCGTTATTTAGTGGGAGTATATACGAGAATTTATGAAAATGTCCATTGAAATACTGTCAATAATTGCACATTTCAGTTAATACTAGGCAACTATTTTAAAGTGATGTAGAAAAAAATGTTAATGTGAAAAATGTGTTTAAGTGAGAAAAGCAGGTGACCAAATAGCATATAGAATATAATTTCACTTTCATAAAAAGTGTATTTATGTATATATACATTTATGTATATATATAGCTATATCTGTATCTATCTATCTATCTATCTATCTATCTATCTATCTATCTATCTATCTATACCACAGATGTTAAGCATGGTTATTTTAGTAAAAGAATTATGGGTAGTTTTTATTTCCTTATTTGTGGTTATCTATATATATCTTATAAATTATATAAATTTTTCACTTAGTATTTTTGTGAGCAGAAAAAAGCAGAAAATTCCAAGGATCCCATCCAGACCCAGAATATACCAGAAGGGAAGGGCTGTGTCTCCAGTCTCCTACTGCTGCTTGGGCAGCAACTATAAATAGATGGTAGTCATACCAGCTTCCATCCTTATTTGTTGCTGCTGTTAAGAGGCAGGTTCTGACAAGAAAGAAAATAATTTGTGTTTTATGAGTGTCAGACTTTGCTTAGATACTTCATCCTTACTTAATTTTCACACCACAACTGTGAGATGCATGTTAGGTAACTTGCCAAGGTCCCCCAGTTGGTAAGCAACAGATCCAACTTCTGAACCAGGTGGCTCAGACTGTGACATTTCATATTCTTGTCTCCAGGCTAAAAAAGTGATTCCTCCTGTAGTGCACACTGGTGACACAGCACATAGGTGACGGTCACTCTTTATGGCAAAACACAGAAGAAAATTGAGATTTTTTATATCGAAGACAGAAACATTGACCAACACATTTCCCTGTTCATATTTTAACCTATTGATTACCCTGTGGTACACTAGGAGGTGAAAGTAGAGGTGTGGTAAAGTTAGCAAGGAAAAAAAACAGTATCCCAACTTTATCTGAATGATGTCTCAGCACTTAGGCAACCAGATTAGATTGTCAGTGGTATGGTGGTAGAGGAAGGCAAGCTGAATCATCAGGAATACCTTTTTTTTCTTATGTTTCATTACATGAAAATTTCAAATGTACATAAAAGTATGTTTGAAGAATTTTTGAAAGAGATTTCGTGTCCTCTCCCCCGGGTTTAAAAATTATCTACTCATACCAATCTTGTTCCATCCATACCTACACCTACTCTCTTTATCCCTCCCTTCATACTATTTTGAAGCCATTGAATGCTCTTTCAAAATGTAATTATAACAACCATATGTTCTAATTAATATGATGACAAAATATTATACATCCCTGGAAAACACCGTCTACTTGTACTGTATCCATCCAGATTTGTATTTGATATATTCTTTCTGCATATAGGAGTGCCATACATGTGTCAGCCATGATAGGTCAGGAGGAGTCCTTTTCCAACATTGCTCCTTATTACCTCACCTTTTTTTCAGAGCCCTTTCTTGATGATTTGTGAAAATCTCTGTGTGGAGACATAAACCACGATAAGTATGAACTATGAAGGAGGTCAGGTTAGTGAGGGAAAATGAAACCTATTCATTTACTAATTTCTTTTTATTTATTCAAGTATCCATTTGTACCTGCATGCATTGACTGTAAGTAGCAATCCCACTCCATTCTCAGTGCTCTTTCTTTTCCTTCCTCGGCCTAACTCTGGTTTTTCCCTGTCTTTTCCAGGAACCTTGAGAAATAGTCTTTAGTGTATCCAGTGGCTTTTCTGCACAGGGAGAAGCAGAGCTTCTGTAGTTGTGTTTGTGAGAATGCATGGATCTCTTTCCCGGAGGAAGATCCCAGAACCTCAGCCTCAATGTAGCACCTCTTTCCATTCTCAGTTCAGATTTCTTCCTACCATGAAACCTCTCTGATTCAATCAGAGACTGAGTGGTCCTCCCCCCTCTGCCCTTTATACCTTCCTCAGAGGTGGATTAAGCTTTAGGGCTTATTAGTTGCACAGGCCCCTTCCAAGGTCCGTACCTAATTTTGTAGTTGTAACTCATATTCTTTTCTTTAGAATCCTACCCCAACCCGCACCCCAGCAGCTGTATAAGATTTAGGTCCCACACAATCTGGGTCCCTCTCTCATCTATCTCCAAAATAGTAATGATCATATTTTCCCAGAATTATTTATTCCCAGCCTAGCACAGTGTCTATCATATAGTAATTGTTCAATAAATACCTAATGCAGGAATTTTGTCTACATGTTCTTCTTTCTCACGGGGCATATATTGTTATTGGTAGCATTTAGAATTCAAAGCAAGGCTGACAGGTCTACCAAACAGAAGCTCATTTGATTTCCTAGGGAGAGGAACTTACTGGGATGTTATGGCTGTCCTTTGTGCTTCCTACCTCAATCCCAGTTTCATTTCCTTTGCTCATGTCTTAGGAAGCTGTCTCACAGATTGTCTTACAGAGACTTAAAAGTGGCAAGGACCTGAGGGTCAGCATCTACTTGGGGTTAACCCTCACAAGTTACTTTTTAAAATTTAAAGATAGCATTTTAATGAAAACAGTATATATTTATTGCAGACAAGTAGAAGAAAACAGGGAAAGAGAATAAATACCAGAAAGTATCAGAGAGATAATTTGGTGTACATCCTTTACCTCTATATATGTATCTATCTCTTTTTAAAGAAGAAATCATACCTGTACATACATTGCCAAAATCTTTAAATAATGAAACAATTTTTAAAAGCTTTAGATAAAATTGGTTTGTATTATCTGATATAAAGTGCTGAGTATCTTGTTTTAGTCCACACAGTACTGTTTATATCTAAGTAATAAAAATAATATAAACATGTAATGTATTATGTAGGTGTAATGTATGTATATTTTATACGTACAAAGATGTGTATATGTAAAATATATACATAGACGTATAAACTATGCACTAAAAAAGAAGTGCAATTATAGGCAGACTTTTATTTATAACGAGATGACGCCACTTAGTTGCACAACTCCAGAGGGCACCGTACATTTAGACTCTGATGGCTAATGCGGCCCGAGAGCGAATATTTAACGATAAAAGATCAAGATGGGCTCAGCAGGTCCTCTGCTTAATTTCACAGGTAAGTGTTTTGAAATTGAGAAAAACATGATTAGAACTGGTTAATGGGTAAAAAACAAAACAAAACAAAACGCATTTCGTTTCTTCTAGTGAAGAACGGGTGTGGAGGAATAAGCTCTTTGAAGACAAATAAGGAGGAAAACGCGTCTTCCCAGTTTGCCAACTACGAGACGCCGTGGACATTCCAAGATAGGAGAGTCGCGTTGCCTCCTGGGAGTTGTAGTGCGGCCGCCGCCTTCTGTGCAGCAGTCTGGGCTGCGCGAGACTTTACTTCCCGTCAGGCTGCGTGCCAAGGCTGCTGGCGGGAGTGGGTCTACTGCTCTGGCTACGCGAGAGTGACCCTGTGACTGTTGGGTCTTGTCGTGGCGATGGCCTCGTTCGTGACAGAAGTTCTGGCACACACGGGGAGTCTGGAGAAGGAGGATCTGGGCACTCGGATCAGCCACCTGACTCGGCGGGTGGAGGAAATCAAGGTATAGGCGGAGCAGCTGCTGACTGATTAAAAAAAGGGACGCGGGATCCTTGTGTGACCGAACGGAAGGGAGTGGGGGGCTAAGAGCTGAAGAAGTGGGTACGAGCAGTCAGCCGTGGGGTTGGGTAGGAAGAATTAGGGAAGTCTGTGGATTGATGAAGGAGCTAGAAGGGCGCCCAGACAGGGGTTGGGAACTGGGGAGGCGAGGAGGCCTGGGACAGTGGGGGGGAGATGCGGTAGGTGGGGGAATGTTGGGAGGTGGGATTATAAAGTATGCGAGGGATGGAGTAGAGGAACTAGGAGGGAGACTAAGTAGTGACCAGCGGAGCCTGAGAGGTGGGACTGGAAACCCCAAGGTAATCCAGGGAGGGAATATACGAGAAGGGTAGAATTTAGGACAGGATTCCCTCCAATCTGTGAGTGTTTTATTTCCTCCACTCTCTCCACTTTGTACGATTTGTTGACGAATATAATAGCTTTGGGAGGATTGTACCATTCTCCTCCCTGAAATTTTTGTCAAAACCTATCAATATGTTTATTAAACTCTATTCTCCATCCCCAGGCCCCTGAGGCTGTGCTGAGCGTTACAAACCATGTGAATGGCACTTTTATGGACCCTGCTTTCTTGAGATGGATACAGAGAAAAAAAGGCACATAGCCACACAGTTTAACTTTGTACTGCTGTTATTACCTTGCCAGCATTTGCCCACATCTTTGTTGCTTTCATTTAAAATTATGTGTACCACCTATGTCTGGATTTAAGGTAGTAAGTTTGACATTGTATCATCAAGGCACAAAAATGGTTTTATTTTTACAAAAATGATTTCCTAAATTTTAAGTATTCGTGTCACTGACATTGCTTCTATAATATGGCTTTAGAATTTACCACCACTTTTTGTGTAGGGGAAAGAAGGCAGACAAGCTACTTTAGAATGGATCCTATGTGTTCTGAACCTAACTTACCTTTCTTTTCACTAGTTTCTTTTTCTAAGGTGAATGTTCAGCCAATTGAAAATTATTTTTTATACTCTAAGCAGGCTCACTTTTCTCTTAGTTCCCTGATTTTGCTTCTGTTATCATTTCTCCATCTTTTACCAATAGTATTTCCACCCATTTTTCAAGTTCCATGTCAAATGTTGTTTCCTGCATGAAAAATAGCCTCACTTTTCCCTCAGGCAGAGGTGATATCTTTTTCATTTGTGCTCCTGGAAGTAATTAACTCTTTTGCTGTATTACATTTCTATATTCTGGTTACATATGTATGTACTATCTTTCCTGTCTAAAAGGAATTTATTCGTGGGGAAGCATAATTTATTTTTGTATCTTCTAAAGCATTGATTAATTCAGTGCAAATTATTCAATAATTTATTTAATCACTTTGAATTAAAAGAGATGATGAAACTCATCAGTTTAGGGTTATCTTAGGCCTTAAGCTAGAAATCCATAAATTGATTGAGGTATACAGATTATGGATTTAAATTATCCATTTGCTTTTTTCCCCATTAGATTTATGCTTAAAATTGTGGCTATAGTCTGAGCTTATATAGTTCAGTATAAGAATTTATGGCGCCGCCTTTCTCTCTTCCAGAATTTGTACCACTCTTGGACACTATTGGGATTTGGTGATCATTGTCTTCTTGCCCCCTAATAATGTTATGGCACCTTTAATGGGGGGAGATATGTGTTTTTCGAAGAAACCCGTTGATTTCAAGGGAAAATGAATGGGTGTGGGTAACTGGCAAGAAGGCTCCAACATAGAAGATGCATAATGAAAGATGAGCTGTATATTTTTAACAGAGTTCCCTACCCATCTCATTGTAATTTTTCTGTCTTACAGGGTGAGGTGTGCAGTATGATCAGCAAGAAGTACAGTGAATTCTTGCCTAGCATGCAGAGTGCACAGGACCTTGTTACCCAAGTGGATAAGCTATCTGATGACATTGACCAGCTGAAATCCAGGATAGAGAGTGAGGTAAGAATAGTTATTTGGTAGGTTTGTAGGGAGGCAGTTCAGTTTCCTTATTCCTAAGACATGTCAGTTCCATACAACTTTTTAGGGTCTCACTCTCCTTATTGTTTAATGGAAGTTGAATTAGGTGACTTTAGTGTGACTTCCAACTTTAAAATACAAATATTTTGGGTTTGAGGGTGATCTGGCTGTGACGTCTGTCACCTCGTTGATTTCCAGAGTTGATTCAGCTGATCTGGCTGACTAGGTGGGTGTCCCCTTCCTCTCTCACTGCCCCATTTATGTCCCTTCTGAAGGGGACACACGGTTGAAGTGGACGACCTCCGATAGAGAAGAGGACTGTTCTTCAGTCAAATATATATGAGTAGCTGCGCTCTCCTGCTAGAACCTACAAAAAGCTCTCAAGGTCCATTTATAGAAAGAACGTAGAGTAGTCAAGCTTCCAAAACTCCAGACACATCCAAATGAGGCACTGCATGAGGCAGTCTGCCTATCAAAAAGAAAAAAATTAAAAAAATAAAAGATATTTTCCAAAAATATAATGTAAATAATTTCTTTTTTATGGTAAAGTTTTTTAGCTATAATAATAATGTGTTGCATTTGAGTAGCATTTTATACATTAAAAAAAAATAACCAGGATTTTATTGTCTTCATAATAAAATAAAAACAGATGAAGCTTAGGACTGGATCATTTGGCCTTTTCTCTTGGTCCTTCTTAGTTCAAAATATTTGTATCTGTTAATGGCCAGCATTCTCTTAACATCTGCAGCTGGCTTCAACACATTCAAGCTTTAGCACAATCTTTGTCTTTTGGCCTTCTGGCAAATTGTCTCTTTATCAGTCACAGCCACTCTACTTCTTGTTACTCTGTGGGGCTAGTGCTTGCTGTACTTCTTATGGAAAGTTCGGCAGGTTTTAAGAATGTTTACTATGTTTGCAGAGTGCCATCATCAAAATTAGAAGTAAACCAGTCTGGAAACGGAAGTAGCTGTTTTATAATTTAAAAAATATTTTCGCATATATTTTCTCACCAAGTTTTCCCTTGCAGTTTTAGAAAAAATAAGCAGTTGAAAGAAATCAAGTTGATATTAGAGGTGTAAACAAAGTCTAATCTTAAGTGTTTTCTACATCTATTTCTGAGTTATTCAGGGCTCAGTCATATCCAAAATCAAGATGTTGAGCTATTCTCAAGGTCCTTAAGGAAAGACACCAAATCTCTTTTCTTTGTGATAGTTACTCAAAAAGGAAAATGAACAAATGTGTTTTCAAAAGTTTCCTATAAAACTTGAATCATAGGTGGGGAAACCACTAGTTGCCTAGAAAAATCTATTTAACAACCAGTTTACCAATCATTCTAATGAGAGGTTTTAATAACCATAAATCTGTTACTCTACAACTCTGGCTCAGTTCAAATATTTTTAATGTTGTATTTGATTAGTGAGTCAATAGTGCAGTCTTAGACTGTACTATTAGAAATGAAGTGTCTTGTTCCACAGTGCCATCAAGACAACATCCATGGAACAAGAGAGTAATGGGCTCTGTATATTTTTCTGGCCAGATTATGGCTGGTGAAATTTATTTATTTCTGGTTGTTGTTTTTTGAAAGATGGCTGGTCTAGATGAAAAGGTCCAGGCTTGAACACTGAACCATCTAAAGAACAATGAAAAAAACTGAGGGTCTTTAGCCTTAGTTAGAAATACTTTCAAGATTTGAATCCCTGTCATATGGGAGAAGGATTCAAATTATGGTTAGATAAAGGGAATTAGATTCACTAGGTGGATATTATAAAGGGATTTATTCAGTTATTTGGTATATTGAATATCCGTAAGATGCCGGACACTGATAGTTGCAGAACTAAACAGCTTTTTATTTCAAAATGTGAATTTTATGCCTGTTGTAGGTGAGTGGAATAGTGTGATCCATACTAAATAGGAATAATCTAGTGAGAGAGAGTAGATGTAGCTAAAGATGGCTTCCTGTAGGAAGTAGTGTCCAAACCAAAACCTGAAGTGATAGATAATTAGGCACAAGAGGAAGGAAGAGTGTTTTAGGTAGGCATAGGGGACAACATTGCAGAGGCATGGAGATAATGGGGAGATGCCACTTTTGGAGAGCTCAAGTATTCCCTGTGACTATGAGATTAGAAAGGTAAGCAAGGACCTTGTGTATCAATTTACGTAGCATGGATGTTGTCTTGATGGCACTGTGGAAACCATGGAGGATTTTAAGCAGGAGAGTGGCATCAAATTTGAATTCTAAGAATTCCATTTTGCTTGCAGTTCGAAGAAATGAGAAGGCAATTAAAGCAGTAGGAGGCAGTTCAAGTAATCAGGCAAGACTGGATGGTGACCTGCTCTAAAGTCAGCAGCAGTGGAGATGGAGAAAAGTGGGTGCATCATAGTGACATTTAAGACATAGGATCTTTAGGACTTTTTGATGTGGGGAGTGAAAGATGAAGGAATCAAGGATAACTGGGGAACTCAGCCACGAGTGTGCCATTCATTGAAGTAGAGAATATAGAGAAGGAGTAGGTTTTTATGGGGGAAATGATTTTAAATATGGGTGCCTAAGGAATATCCAAATAGAGCTGTGCAGTTGGATTGTATTAAGATGAAGGCTAGACTGTTGTAAAGAAAGGGGTTGGCGGCATGTGGGGCGATGGGGAGAGAGAGATTGATTGATTGAGAGAGTAGGAGTGAGTGAACTTGAAATGCAACGGCTCAAACAAGATAACATTGTGTAGTGGTCTAGGCTGTCAGGCTGATTCTACAACCTGAGATCTACTTCCCTGGTATAGTCTGTGTCAAGAACTGGGAAGGGGATCTGAGATTTTAACCTATCTGCAAATTAGCAAGTTACCCTGACAGTTTCGTGGCTGTGGATGAGAGATGAAGGACAGTTTATTATTCATAGCAGTAGCCACAATATGAGCATTTTTGACCAGTACCCCGAGCCCTAATTCCTAAAGGGCAGTGTGCGGTTATAGAAGAGAACTCCTGAGTTTAAGGGACCTGAATCTCTTATAATGAGTAGTAAACCTCCCTGGAGGGAAACACCATCTCTGTTTTCCAAGCTGTTTACTACACAAACATCCTTGAAAAGATAGTCCAGAACTAAAGATAGTCATTGGTTCACTTGCAAGACAGTACAGAAATGTGAGAGTCTCATAAAGAATTGTCTTCCAGCGGTTTGTAGAGCAACAGAATTGGCAACACCTGGTGGCTTGTTAGAAGTGGAGACTCTCGGGCCCCATCCCAGAGTTACTGAATCAGAGCCTGTGCTTTAGTAAGATTCACTAGGTGTTATGCATGTATATTACAGTTTGAGAAGCACTGCTGTAGGATTTTCTTTGCATAGTTGAAATTGGTCTCTCCTCATATTCAGATTGTAGCTGGAGGTTAAGGGCAAAGAGGGGGCACAGAGGAGGCGCATCTGTTTTCTTAGGATTCAGACTTGGAAATAGTGCACACCACCTCTGCTTAAATGCCATTGGTGAGATCTTAGACACTGGTCACACCTAATTGTGAGGGAAGTTAGAATATAGGCTAGTTGGGTGCTGTTAACTGTGGGAGAGTCAGAGAATGGATTTTAGTGAACAGTTTGCATATCACCCCATCCAGATACATGTTTGGAGGTTAGGAAAGTGATGTGGACTTGAGGTAGCAGCACTTAGAAACTAAAGCCCAGGGAATGGATGAGCTTGCTCAGGGGGAGTGAATAGAGCAGAGTTTCTCAACCTATGCGCTGTTGATATTTGGAGCTGGCTACTTCTTTGCTGTGGAGGCTGTCCTGTACATTGCAAGATGTTTAGTAGTATCCCTGCCTCTACTTACTATATACAAAACTCCTTCAGTTGTGACAAATCTAAGTGTCCCTGGAAGGATGTTGGGGAAAAAACCCTTATTTTTTAGAAACCACTGGTTCAGAATAAGAAGGGGGCCAGGAAGAAAGGAATATCAGTATTTATGAAGTGGGAAAATGAAGCTCCTAAAAGAAAATGAAAAGGAATGGCCAAAGAAAAGGAGGAAAATCAGTAGAGAATGGTGTTATAGAGTAAAGGGCAGGTAAGTATCAGTGTACTGATAAATAGTTAAATTTGATGGTTTATGCTTTTAGCAACAAGGAGCTGATTGGTGTTTTTGGCACCAGCTGTTTTGAATAGTTTTGGTGGAATGGTTGGGGTAGAAACCAGATCACAGTGTGTTATAGAATGAATGAGTGAAAAAGAACACACAGTGAGTCTGGATTTCTTTTGCAAGAAACTTGTTAGCAGGAGGAGAGAAATAAGGTAACTGCTAAGCAATAGGGTGGTTGCTGAGGTAAAAGAAATTTTTCTTAAAGGTGGGGGTAATTTTAACACATTTAAATTTGATGGGAAGAGTCATGCTTTAGTGAAAGTATTCAATCAGTATAACTTTTATGAATGAAGAATGAAATAGAGGGAGGTAAAAGATATAGAGGGGAGGAAATAATTTATAATACAAAGTCCCTGAAAAGGTGGGACAGAACAGGAGGTAGATTCTGACTCAACATAAAATCTTTCTAATAGAGCTATGCAATAGTAGAATGAGTTGGCCAGGGGGAAACCCTTCTATTCATCCAGGTGGGTGAACTCTGGTGAAAGATAACTGTTTAAACTAAGAATAGGTGGTGACGCGAGGATATTATGTTGATGGGAATGGGCATTCCTGCATAGGATAAGGGTTTAGACTAAGTGGACCAATCTTATTGCTTTTTATTCCAATCTTAACTGGCATTTAAATTTCAACATGAGTTATAGCTACCTAATAAAGCGTATTGATTAGCTATAAATTTTGTATTTCTTAGATATACTATAGCATAAAAGTATACTTGTTTTTGTTGCGCAAATTAGGTCCGCCGGGATCTTCGTGTATCAACCACTGAATTTACAGACTTGAAACAACAATTGGAAAGAGATTCGGTAGTCCTCAGTTTGCTTAAACAGCTACAAGAGGTTAGTAAATTCAAATCAAGCTTTAGTGTTTTGGTGATGATAAAGTTTTTCCCCCAATTGGTCTCATTATTAAATATGTATCCCCTGACTAGCATTTTTTCATATTTTAAAAACAAACAAGCAGAGGCTTGAGATAATAGAGTACATAAAACAAAATACCTAATAACGATACTTATCTTTTCAGTTTTCTACTGCTATTGAAGAATATAATTGTGCATTAGCAGAGAAGAAGTATGTCACTGCTGCTCAGCGTCTAGAAGAGGTATTAAATACTTTCTCCAAAGCATTAGCAGTTACTACTATTTTTGTTTTTAGTAAATTTTGTGTCCTTGTATTTCTTATTATACAAATATATTCTAATTGCCCTGAGTCCAGATGGAATGTTTAACAATGATTCTATTTCACTACCAGGCACAGAACTGCTTGAAGTTATTAAAATCCAGAAAATGCTTTGATTTAAAAATGTTGAAATCTCTCAGCATGGAGCTTACAATACAGAAACAAAACATACTGTATCACCTTGGAGAAGAGTGGCAGAAGCTGATTGTATGGAAGTTCCCACCATCAAAAGGTGCTGCTGACCTCAGGTGGACAGCTTTGCTTAATCTGCCTGAACCAATTTGAACTTTGAATGTATTCAAAGTTTACATTTTACTTTCTGTCCTTTCACTAGGAAGGAACAGAGAAGGAAGATGATTGGGTGGGTGGGATCCATGTGATGAGATTATGGTTGAGGAGGTGGTAGCAGTTTACCACCACACAAAGCTGCTTCTGCATCGTAGGATGTACCTGTTCCCAGGAGCCCTAATCCCAACAGTTTATCTTGGCTAGAATGCTTAAAGAAGCTGTTCAGCCATTCTCTCTCTTGCTTAGGAAAGAAAACAAGGGATCAGTGAGACAAGGATTTGGCTCAATTTTTCTCAGTCCTTGGGATAAAATGTTGACAAATCATGAGACCAAGGTGCTTTGTAAGATGAAGAAATAGGATAACTCTGATAACACACATTTATTTTTTGATATTTTGAAGAAAATAATCTAGAGAACTTTAGATTCAATATCCAAGCAGACTAAAATTAAGAGAAGATGGTAGCTGTATTCTTTGTTGTAACACACCTTCTTTTTAAATTTGTTTGGCAGGCATTTCTTTTAGAACAAAGAAGAAGAGGTCTTAAGTGAAACTATGATCTCACTTCTCATTCCTTGCCTTCATTCAGTCATTCAGTACATACTTAATAAGCATTTATTGTAGGTGCATCATTTTGCTTTTGCACTTAGTTCAATTATTGGAATATACTAAAACCTTTGTTTTAAAGTGATGCCGAGGATATAAATGTCATAATTAATATTTGATTGCATTAAAATTGTACTGTAATTATACTACCTCTTTAGGAATCTCAGTAGAGAATGGGCTCTGAGGAATGGAGTGGGAACATTTTACATTGCTGAGACAGCCAATGTTTTTTCCCTTTGTCTTAGATACGAGCAACTTAGAAGCTTGCCTACAAACAGAACTTCATTTATACACTGAACAGTCTCAAAATGAAGAGAAGACCCCTGTGCCACCAACCAGTTCTGTCCTCTTGGCATTTTCTATTCTAGGGGAGCTACACACCAAGCTTAAATCATTTGGTAAGACGTACACTACTTTGTGTCATTTACATGAAATCTCAGAAGGCCCAATTGGTTAAAGGAATGACAGAAAAAATCATAAAGTATTCTCTAGATAATATTGATGATGGATCGTAAGTTTGACCTCATGATTCCTCAAATGGAATTGTTGTAAATATTAACCTTTTTATTAAGTGCTTAGATACTTTATTTCCTTGTTTTCTTTTTTCTTTTCTTAAACTAGCTTCTGCAATTTATTTTATATGATTTTTTGAATAATTTAAATAAAAATATATAGATAATCTGGGAAACCAGTGGGAAAAATCTGCTTCGCATGTGTGGTGTATAATGTGATGTATTTTTGTTGTTAGATTCAAAGGTCTTTTTTTTTGACATGCTTTTATTTACAAGTTTCTTCTAGTGTTTTTAAATGAGTGTTCATATAATTTTCAGGTCAAATGCTGCTGAAGTATATTCTTAGGCCTTTGGCAACTTGCCCCTCCCTTTTTGCTGTGATAGAAAGGCAGCCTAACATCATCATTATTCGTTTTGAGTCTATGGTGACTGACTTGGAACATCCATCACCATCTGAAGTTTTTGCGAAGATCAGACTGGTATTGGAAGTGCTCCAGAAACAACTAGGTATGTATCTCTAAGACAGTGATTTTATATTTTGGAAAAGTCATTATGGTTTTTGAGAGTATTATTTCAGAGTGGATAAAAATGCCCACAATCTGAGTGAATGGAGGATCAGACATGAGTAGATTTTGTCATGGGAAAAACGTAGTTACCTTCTTATTTCTTGCTCTACTTTGTATTCCTTCTCTGCCCTGTATTGACAAGTAGGGTTATCAGTGGTACTCCAGATTCAGGTTTGTCAAATTGAGTTGAATTCTAGGATGCCCTTCTTTCACTTGACTTCTGGTAACATCACATTTTGGGACTCTTACTTTAATCATAGGAGAAGCAGAAAAGAACCAAGTGTTATTTTACATATCTCGGTGGAAAAATCCCTTAACCTGACATAAACAAACTAGGTTTAACATATGAGTGAATTATATTCCAACTCAAACTGATGGTTAGCTCTAAATACTATGAAGTTTTTGTTTGTTTTTTAAAGATCGTATCTCCTACATTAAATACTATAACCAAAATCCCCATTTTGCAAATTAAATCTTTAGGGTAGTCATTTATAAAAAACTTGTTCAAAATATATTGCCCAGTAATGTCGGCTTTATTGTAGCTATTTCTACTGTGTGGAGTTATATAGAACAAGTCTAATTCCTATTACACATGATGGACTTTCAAATTTGTACAGTAGCTATTAATTCCCTTACATCTTGTCACTGGTATAAACATCCTTAGGTTTTTTTGAATGATGTAGTTTAAGTTCCCCTTATCTTCATCGATGTTCTGTTAATATATTCCATTTCTTCTGTAGTCCACTTGTTAAAGTATGGTGTTCAAAACAGAACAAGTATTCTAGATATAGTCCGAACCCGTTCAGAATAGTATGGGAGCATGCATGCCTTCCTTATCAGTTCCATATTTCTAATAGGGTGGCCAAAGGCTATTATACACAGTTAACTCATTGAGATTAATGGAAATGAAAATCCTATGTCATACCCAATGCAAACTGCTGCTTTTCCATCTTACACTTGTACTTGATTTTTTTTTGTCATTAACATTAATCTTTGTTAAATTTTACTTGATACAATTTTCAATGTGTTTACTATTCTTTCTGTTTCATTTAATTGTAATTGATAACTATGTTTTCTTATAATTTAATCTGAGTCAGTGATGATACTGTTGCCTACGATAGGGCCAGATTGGGAGGGTGTTCTGGAGAATTCCAATAGAAACTACTTTCCAGTTTGATAGTGGTTCATTAAATTAATGAATAATCATCTCAACTTGTTTTCTTTGTAAGTTTTCTTAGCACCTTGGATATTCAGAGCAGAAGACAACTCTCTGTTGTTAGGTGCTCTTCTAATAATCTCTTTATGCATTTTAGGCTTTAGATTCTCTTTTACCACTTATTTTTTTCTCTTTTGGCTCTGAGATCATTATCTTTGACAAAGAAGAGGATGGTAAAACAGGAGTTATAATATAATTTAATATAACCTGAAAATTGTATTTGACTCCTTAGTTCTTTTTGGAATCCCCTACTTCTTTTGCTTTTAGTTATTCTGCAAATTCATAAAGGCTTTTTGCTCTTCCACTTACGTCTGAATATGTATTTTTCTCCCAAGTTTTCTATATTGTTATTCATCATCCTACCAATAAAAAAGGAGCTTTTAAGAAGAGAATGAATATTCTTTTGGAAAGAATTTGGCAAAATGTCTAAAAAACCTTAAAATGTTTAAACCAGAATTTCAGCTTCTAGGCTTCTGCCCTAAAAATATGATCTTAACTACATAAAACTGCTTATGTATAAGGATGTTCATCATGATGTTACTTATAATACTGAAAAACTAGAAAGTAATGAAATCTTTAATAGTAGGGAAATAAGTAAGTTATATAGCTGTATGGTAGACCAGTTTGCATATTGTTGTATTTTATTGATTTTTTTTAAAGTAAAGCTTTTTTTTAAAACTAATTACTTCTAAAAAGCCAGCAACAAGCATTCTAAAGGATTAAAAACTTTATTTTTATTAAAACCAGTTATAAGTCGAGAATGTACAGTATTATAAATATTCTTTGACATTGTTTTAGGCATTATGGCTTATGCAAAGAAGACAAATAAGCATGAATATTAAAATAAAGAGAAATTATCTTTACTTATAAATGATATAATTGTGTATCTAGAAAACCAATAGACTAGTAAAACTTTTATAATTAAGAAATTTACTAAGTTGTCTAGATACAATATAAAATATAAAAATTTATAACTTTTCTTTAAACTAGTAATAACCAGCCATAAATTAAAATATAAAATTATTTGTAATGACAACAAATCTATAAAGTTCTTAAATATTAACAAGAAAGGAGATTACATAAAACATAATTGAGGGCATAAAGTAAGACCTGAATAAAAGGGAGACTACCTTAGATCAGAAGATAGCCTCATAAAATTGTCAGTTGATTACAAATAAATTTAATACATTTACAATCAGATTCCCTTTATATATTTTTCAAACTGGACAAATTACTCTAAAGCTTACATCAAAAATACATTTGTGAGAATTGCTAATAAAGATTTGAAAAACACTAGTGAGTAGATTTTATAATTAAAATTGTTTTTTTGACACAGAAAATTCAGTAGAATGAAAAGAGTCCGGAAGTAAAGCCAAGGATAAAGTAGAACTTAACATTCGATCAAAGTCACATTTCAGCTTAGTGGAACAAATAGCTTCTTTAATAATGCTGCTAGCAAAATTCACTTACCTATATGAAATAAAACAAAGTTAGATTCCTGCTTCATACTTCACACAGAAATAAATTCTAGATGAATTTAAAGCCTTTTATGTAAAAAGTAAAACAATAAATGTTAGAAGAAAATTTAGGAGACTTGAATAGCCTGAGGAAAGTTAGAGTGCATAAAGGAAGGAATTCACAAATTTGCCTACATGTAAATGTTAAATTCTGTATGGTAAAACAATATCATAAAGTCAAAAGACAGTAGTGTACTGGAAGAAAATATTTGCAGTACATTGGACAGACAAGGAGTTGTTAAAAGGATTTTTTCCCCATAAAAACATAGTAGAAAAATGGGCAAAAAATATGAATAAGCAATTCACGGAAGAAAAGGTGCAATTTGTTGATAAAGGTATGTGTTGCTTAACCTTGCTAGTAGAGGAATGGAAATCACACTATCAAGGTAGAACTTTCTGACCTTAAGGTTGACAAAAGATCTGTGTAAGACACTTTTGGTGAGAAAGTAGAAAGTAGTCTACTTTATTGCTTTTTGTGAGTGTTTTTTAGAAAGTAATGTCTGAAGCTGTATAGTAATATATAAAATATGCATTCCTTTGACCCAGATATCCCACTTTTTAATTCCTTGCAGAAGTGATATCAATAGTTTATATATGTTTGTATGTGTGAGTAGTATATATACATGCACACTGGAATGTGCATCAATTGAGGAACGGGGATATAATGTATGGTTGAGCCATACCATGGTATATTATGCAGCTCTTAAAAATTAATGAAGTAGAATAGAGGTAGATATGTTGACCTAAAAGAAGGCCATGGTCTATTTTTAAGTGATAAAACAGTTAAGTATAAAT
The DNA here is from genome assembly GCF_014176215.1 of Rousettus aegyptiacus. Classification (NCBI taxonomy): domain Eukaryota; kingdom Metazoa; phylum Chordata; class Mammalia; order Chiroptera; family Pteropodidae; genus Rousettus; species Rousettus aegyptiacus. Next base: position 44,266,680 of record NW_023416308.1, read on the forward strand.
CTGTGGCATGAGGTCATTTTTATAAAGAAGTAAGCAGCCCCTTATATGAGTAGTGCATTAGTTTGCCAGGGTTGCCATAACAAAATACCACAGGCTGAGTGGCTTAAACAACAGATGTTTATTTTTTCAACATTTTTGGAGGCTAGAAGTCCAAGACCTAGGTGTTGTCAGATTTGGTTTCTCGTGAGCCCTTTTTCCTTGCCTTGCATACTATACTGTCTTCTCACTATATCCACACATGGCCTTTCCTCTGCTGCATGTCTCTTTCTTTTATAGGGGCACTAGTCATACTGGATTAGGGCCCCACCCTTACAACCCCATTTAACTTTAATTGCCTCTTTAAAAGCCAGGCCCTATCTTCAGATGTAATCATACTGGGGTTAGGGCTTTGACATGAATTGGGGGAGGGACACAGTTCAGTTCATACAGTGTATGTGTGCAGGAATGCATGTATTTTGTGTGTGTGTGTGTGTGTGTGTTTGTATTTGCTAAATTCACATATGTGTATGTACATGTACACATATATATATATTTTTTTCTTCTTTTTGTTTGAATCTGAGAGTGGAAGAATACCAACTAAACTTAAAATCGGTCGCTTGGGCAAGGAGAGAAGGATAAGCTTATGGGTGTGGAGAGGGTAAATAAATTTGCGTTTTTTTCTTCATAAACCTTAGTGGTATTGATCTTAATCACAACTTGCATGTTTTGCTTTTACCATGAATAATTTTCTGTAAAGTATAAGTTACTAAAATTTACCAAGAAGCAGAAACTCTAAACATAAAAATAATTATAGAAGAAATTTGAAAGATTGTTGAAGACTTGTCACTAAAGAGCACCATCAGGAGTCACTAAAGGTTTTTGAGTCAATTCTTTGTGTTCTTCAAATTACAGATAATTCCTTTGTTAATCAAGGTCTTTGATCAATAAAAAAAGATTAAAAATGCCCTATTTTTTAAAAAGTAGCATAAACTTAATACTAAAATATAATAATAGTAGCTTACAGAAAAAACACTGTAAAAAGATTTTACATTTGCCTTATAAATGCAAAAAATAAATGTAAAAAAAAAAGTAAATTAAATCCAAAGTATCTTTAAAAAGGACATATTGTGACCAAAAGTTTATTCTAGGAGTGCAGAGATGGTTCTGCATAAGAAAGTTGTCAGATAGTTCATTATATCAGCACATTGTTACATCATTAGATATAGAAACTATTATGACAAAATTTAATGCCCTCTAATAAAAAACTAAGCAAAATAGGAATATAATACTTTTTAATATGTTTATGACATGATCTTAAGGAAAAAAGATACAATCAGTTTATATGGTGTGATGACAGCTATATATTACACCTAACTTTTTCTTCTCTGATATGTAGGCATATATACATTCAACAAATCATTATAGAGCATGGCACTGTACCAGCTGCTTATGCCACTTGACTAAGATGGTATCCGCATTTAGGTTCTATAGTTTTAATCAGCATTGTCTAATAGAAATAAAATGTTTGCTACATAATGTAATTTAAAATTTTCTAGTGACCACATTAAAAAAAGGTTAAATGAAACTTGAACTTTAATAATATATTTTATTTAGCCCAATATATCCAAAATATAATTTTAATATATAATCAGTATAAAAATTATTAATGAGATAGTTTATATCCCCTTTTTTACAGACTTGCAAATTATTTTATACTTATAGTATATCTCAATTAAGATGTAAATTTTCCCCAGAAATGATTGCTCTGTATTTAAATGTCATGAATTTACAGTTGAAAAAGTAGGTTCCATCCCCAAGTTGTCCCAAACATACTGAAAACTTTTCAAATAGCTGCCTTGCGTCCCCCCAAATCATTTTCTTTTAATTATTCTCACCTGCGTCAACAAATTTAGTTCATCCCTTTTAAATGAATAAATTTGACTTTGAAGCAAAGCATATATGTTTCACAACTATGAGTTAAATAAATTCACTAACCCATGTATCAAATTACTATTATTAACATGGAATTCAAAGTGATATTTCATAAATTTTTAAAAAGCTCTAAGTTTATCAGTATCACCAAAGCATTCTTTAAATTCTTTTGGTATTTTTGGCAGCTAATTCACATTGCAGATTTCGATCAGAATCTTTTGCATATTGAGTTTTGTTAGAAAAATGGTAATCTTATTGATTTGTATTATGAAAAAGTTTAATTTCAATATAAATTCTTGTATGTGTTTAGTGAGGTCACAAATAAGCTTTACCATCCCTTAGAACTTCACATTTAGCTTGTTTGTGTGCAGCGTGATCTCAGTAGAAAACGTAAAATACATTGCCATTTTTTATCTCTAATTATTGAGTATTTGGTAAGCATACTTTTGCTCCAAGAAAATCTTAAAGATAACAGTGCAGTAAATCTTTGTAAAACTCTTCTAGACAACTAATGATCATTGACAAAGAACATAAGATCCTATTTATTGTCTTTTGTTTATTTCAGCAGCTCCACAAATCAGTGATAATTTGGTGTTTGCATGAATATGCACTGAATGATTTTGACAACTGTATTCATAACACTTTTGAGAGTCTGTTTCAGCAAAAAACTAAACGTATATTATGCAGTAGAGATAAGCAATAAGGGTATCATCAGTCTCTTGTTATACAAGTCCAATAAATCAGCATTTTTTACTTAACAAAGCTTTGAAACACTTATGAATTTTCTATGTCTAGCTGAAATTATTTTTTGTCATAAAATTATGTAATTTTTAAGACTAAAATACATGATTTTGCAAGTTTGATATTTTAGGCTTGGAACTGACAATATTTCTTTGAATATTTGGAAGTCCTTTTAGACAAAATGCAGTCAGAGTATCACCTAAAGCTAAAGGAAACTTCAATTTTTCAGAAGTTGAATCAGTTGATCTTTGATATCTGTAGTTAGAAAGATCTAGTCTTCTATGGTCGGTATCCTATAGTGGCTTAATTGAAGACCTTTTACATTTAAAAAAATATCTTTTTCTTATCATTTTCTAACAAAGTGTTCATAACTGAAATCATAATTTTGTTCGCCATCTCTCTATCTAAAAATGGGGTGTGTGTGTGTGTTAAAATCCAAGCCATTTTTAGCTGGCCAAATTTACAAGCTCTTATCCTGTTAAAATCACATTTGGTTGGACATTTAAATGTGATTTTAGGTGACTAACATTGTTATTTTTTGAGAGTGAACCTAAGAAATTCCCTATGTATTTACTGCAAATGTCTCTTAATAATGTTTACTTTATTATTTAAAAAAATATTTTTGCTTAGCAAGCAAGCAGATTTTTTGTTTTGCTGTTTCAGCAAATTGCAGCTGCCATTTACTGTGAAATTTTGTGACATTTTCTTAGTCTCTCTTTTTTTCCTTTACTATTGCAGCGGTGCTTCTAGCTTCTGCATTTTATGATTCTACATCAATAATATACCTTAATTTAAAATGTAAAGGTCTGTCTATAATTGTTTTCTTAAACTCGAAAAATACATATAAGTATTTGAATTTAACTACTTTTAATAATTTATATATGTATTGCTGTAACTTGTGCTGTGCGGGTAAAATATTCAAATAAACACATTACAGTGTTACATTGGTGCATAGAAGAAACATTGTTCTGGTAGATGGAAACAGATTCATCCTGTTTACATCGACTAGATTGGAAGTATTAGAAATATGTATGTGCCTGACATGAGCACTAAGTACAGTATATATAATAGCTTACATGATGCAGTGGTTAAAGTGAAATGTCTTATCAAAACAACAAAGTTATGTTTAACAGAAAAGTATTTTATACTACTTTCTCTCTTTTTTTTTAAGTTTAAAAGTTTTATTTAAAAAATATGTACTGGTTTCATGTACCCGTCACCCAATTTTCCCCAGGAAATTGACTTTGGTACAATTCGCAGAGTGTATTCAGATTTCACTAGTTTTACCTTCACTCATGTTGTGTGTGTGTGTGTGTGTGTGTAGTTCTATGCATTTTTATCATGTGTAGATTTATGTAACTACCACAATTAAGATAAAGAACTAGTTTACCTCTTCAAAGCTCTCTTGTACTACCCTTTATAACCACACACCTTGCTTCCATTTTTAAACTTAAATTGAAATTAGTTAAAAATTTAAAAAATTTAGTTGCTCAGTCATATTAGCCATATTTCAAATGCTTGGTAGTAAATTGTGGCTGGTAGTATCATATTGGACAATGTAGACCTATACTTTAGACTTTGAAAGGTGTCTCAAGGCTCTGAGATTATATGGTCACTTTCTTTTAAGGTCCTAACCCCTAAGGTCTTTCTTGGTGAATCAGAACTAAGTTCAAAATAGCTAGTCCCTTTTATGGTTCCTCTTCCCTCTACATTGGTCACTAATTATTAATTATTAATTAATAGTATATTCTAAATATAATTCCCTCAAAATGCGTTGGAAAAAACTACCATAGGGTATATTATTAAAGAAGTTTGGCAGTATTCTGTTTGCTAGACTAGATATTATGCTATAATGAGGCATTTTTATTTATTTATTTTTTTGATATTTTACTTAGGATAAACACTCAGTGCCCATGCAGTGATAAAAAAATATGTTTATTCATTATTAAAGAATGGGGTTTTATTCTAAATAGTTTCAACTTGGTATGCAGAACTTCTGAGTACTTGTCATATAATCAGATCAGTAGATTAACAGTAGATAATGTAAATGGCTTAATACCTTATTGTTAAAGAGTATAGGTAGTAATACAGTGCAGACCATTCCTTTGGTCAGTGAAAATAAAATAATTATATGTCATGATTTGTTCCATGCAGTCAGTTGAGATAGCTGTAGAATTAACTGAGCTGTTTTCTTCCCCATTATCTTAAAATTAAAGACTTCTCGAAAACTAGGGAATTTGAGAATAATCTTGACTGTGAATGGTTTCTTGTTTAAAACTTTTTTTCTTTTGAATTCAGATTTTCCTCTTGATGCTGATCTAGAAAATGAAAAAACGTCTAAGATCATATTGGCTGAGATGCTTGGTGATACGATCTGGGAGGACTTGTCTGAGTGCCTCATTAAAAACTGTTTGGTTTATTCTATCCCAACAAATAGCAGCAAGTTACAGCAGTATGAGGAGGTAAGAGCAGAGATCTCACAGGTTTTAAGAGACTATAGGTTCCTATTGGTGTCTTTTGTTTTTTTATTTTAGAGATCTTTTATTCTTTATTGACAACTTTAAGAAAATTATTAATAAGGAGCAGATACAAATTCCCCCAAAAATGGCTTTTGAAAAACAATTGTTCTTTTATTTATACTTATATCAGCTATAGTAGTTACCATGTGATACTTTTTTAGTTTTTTTTAGTGTTTCCTTGAACACTAAAATAAGGATATTTATTTTAAAGATCTTTGCACCTCACCAAGTAGAGTCAGAAATTTCTATTGAAGATATTCTTCTTAATGAATTTAAGGCTGGAAAAATATATAATATCTTTATACCTAGTAATTGATGGTTTGTTCTAGAACTTAAATGACCAGCTGGTCCTTCTTTTCTGTACACGAGATTTGAAATTTTAATATTGAAATGGAAGAGATTTATATAATTTTTTTTCCCCTTGTTTTTCTCAGATCATACAATCCACTGAAGAATTCGAAAATGCCTTAAAGGAGATGAGGTTTTTAAAAGGAGATACTACTGATTTGCTGAAATATGCCCGTAACATCAATTCTCATTTTGCTAACAAGAAATGTCAGGATGTGATTGTGGCAGCTAGAAATCTAATGACCTCTGAAATTCACAACACTGTGAAGGTATTAGGATTATTGATTTAGGAAGCAGCTTATTTTTCAGACAAATGTGGTAGAATGGAAAAAGACATGACAGTTGCTAAGCTCACTGAGGGGAGAGATTAGTCTTCTAAATATTAGTTTTCTCACCTTTAAAGTGGTCCTAATAGCTACCTCTTTATAGGGTATTGTGAGGTCCAGATAAGAAATGCATATGAAAGCATTGTATAAATTGAAAAAGTCTACATAAATATAATGGATTACTATTTTCAAAGTTAGTATATTAACCTATAGATTTTTCTCAACTTTATTACTTGAGGTTTTAGTGCACAATTTTGTGACAGGTATAATTAGGCTTTATTTATGTCCAGAGATCATATCCTATTATGAGAATGTTGACTTCATCTCTTAGGCTAATAATTTTGAAGTTAAAATAGTAAAACAAACAAAAAGATATGATCTATGTAGGATATAAAGAAATTATCTATGAAGTCAATGGACTGATTAATTTGCATTGAGGGTAATTTACTCCTCTGATCCTTGATAATTCTCTATTTTTTTGTTTTTTTTTCTTGTCATACTTTACATATGTAAAATAATATTTGGTAAATGTAAGGCAATACTTAGATTAAAGCAACACACAGAACTGAGGTAATTCCTCAACAGAAAATACATCAGCCATTTTTCTTCTATCACTGCAGGTACTAGGCTCTTTTTACCTTTATCCCTTCTTCTGCCGGCCTTCATTTTCCTTGGGGGTACCCTGTTACTGTGTCCATTTCAGCAAAATACTAAATTAGCTGTTCGAGGGCACAGATATTAGCATGTTTTGAGGTAATTTTGGTTAAGAGAGCTGAAATGTATGTAGTACTAGGAACTGTGCTGTGAGTTTTTTTTTTTTCCCCTAAACATAAATATCACTTAATTATGTCACGCTTCTGCATTCTAATCTTAGCCATAATTGTGACTGGCAAGCCCTTGACATATGTCTTCTTATTTAAACTTCATAACAGCCCTGTGAAGTAGATACTATTATATCATTTTACAGATTAGGAAAGCAAGTCAGATGACTTAAACATTTTTATTACATCCAATTTTTTCTCTTTGAGATTTCCAGCAGAGGTCCAGCATGTGCAGGGCAGAGCTGCCCTTCTTGCAGCAGAAGTGGGGAACCTGCCACTTGTACCTGCTTAATATCTCGTTTTTTTGCTCCTGAGGCACCTTAGAGAAGAAAGGTTTAAAAACCATTATTGCAGTACAATTTCTTCTTTTTACAATGAAAAACCTGAGGTCCAGAGAGGTTAAATGACTTTGTCAAAAGTTAGGGTAAAAAATATCACTGATGTTTCCAGACTAGCAGCCTAGTATTCTTTCCTTTAGGCTTGACGAAGTCTGGGGATTTGTATCATGTATAAATTTTAGGGAGGCTTTTTTTGGTTTTCATTGGGATTTTTAAGGGAGGATGTGCTAGCCTAAATGATTTATTTCTTTGACTAATTCAACACATTTTCCTAGTGAGAACTGATTTGCTTAATGACAAGAACACAAAATCATACTGGTGTGTGATGATCTAACAGTCTAGTCTGAGAAAGATGATTTTGAAGGTCCTTTCGTTTACCCGAAATCTTGAGCCAGTTTCACAGCATTGCTATTTTCACCAAGATTGAGAATGCACAGAAAATTGGAAGAATTCTACAGTACAGGGGATTGCTTACTTCTTGTAACATGCTCTCAACCTAAGGTTGAGCAGTCATTAAAATACTGCCATATATACTCAAATCTTTTAATTACCCTATAGAGCCACAGCTTTATCATCATAGAAGCTACCATTATCGTGTATGCTTGCATTTGAATTCTGAGGATAACGGATTTTCTGTTTTTGTATTTGAATCTTAGATTACTCCTGATTCTAAGATAAGTGTACCTGACTTACCCAGTCCTGATGTGGATGACAAGCTACAATTACAGAAAATGTCCACAACTCAGTACAGTGAAGTGGTGAATTTAGAGCCTGAAAATACATTGGACCAACATTCCTTTTCTTTGCCCATATGCCGTGTCAGTGAATCTGTGAAGAAATTAATGGAACTTGCCTATCAGACTTTACTAGAGGCGACAACCAGCAGTGATCAGTGGTAAGAGTTCAGAGTTGTCTGGAAATGGCAACAACTTGATTAAATTCATATCTAAACTGATATTTTAAAAATTGACTGGAATTTGTTGAGTTTTCTTATCCCATTAGTTCATATTTTTTCCTAGAAAAACAGTGTAGCACACAGATATATATTGATAAAATTAACTTTTATTTATAATAACACATCTTACAACACAATATAAGAAATAGAAGCATGTGTAAGGATAAACAAATGCGTTTTTTGATGTTAAAATTAGTTTTTAACAAAAAACTCTTTAATCTCTTTAATTTTTGTTTAATTTTTACTTTTTATTTGAATTGAATGATATTACATGAGAAGGAAAGTGTAAAGAGCCTAGGATGCTGCCTGGAAAATGATTAAAACTTAGATGGGTGTTATTGGTGGCAGTGGTAATAATGTTAGTGATAATTATACCATCTTCTCCAGCCTGCTCTGGCTCTTTAACTTAACATTTATTTTACCTTTTGAAAGCCAGGCCCTAATTAATTTACATTTTAAGTGTTTATTTTTTAAAGCTGTTACCTTTTTGGGCAGCCAAATGTAAAATGGAAGATACCAAAGATCTGATTTCACCCTTTCAGGATGATTTCTCCTAATCAGCATTATGCACAGGGTACTCCAAACTCTGTTCCACATTTCCTACTGAATCTCTTTTTTGTAAGCTCCCTCCCTTCCCCTAGATAAATATGAAGAGAGAATGGTAGGCTGTAGCCCAAAGTGATTGTAGGAACACATTTATAAAAGCCACTTCAGTTCGTATCTATATATGGCAGTTTTTTACTTCTCATCCTCATAGTAGAAAACAATTTCAGTTAGGACTGGATTTAAATTGCATCTTCAGATGGGCTTCTAGACTTCCCGTTTTTATCTCCACATGTTAACAAACCCCTTTATTTTATTTGGCTCTAGAAAGAACATGTTTACCAAGATACTTCCATGATTTTAATGAATCATTATATTCACAAGTCCATTCAGTTTTGAACATAAATAGGAAGAAAAATACACGTAAAAGGAAGTATATACTCCTTTGGCAAAATAAAAAAGGTGTGACTATTTCTTCACATGACGTTCACCTGAAATATACCAGATCAGAAGTTAGGGGTGCAAGGCAATATTTAAAAAATTTTTTGTGAACACAGAACACCCAACAGTATTTTTGTATACCAAATACCTGTGGACATCCTTTCCTCTAAAAGAAATAGTTTTTAACAGGACAAACAAAAACATGACTACACTGCAGTAACCCAGTTCTCTATTATTAAACCTCAAAGAGCAACATATGCAGTAAAAACAAAATGAAATAATCAAGTATAGTAATCAATTAGTAACAGTGTTTAAGGGTATAGTAACCATAGCTCATTTTTTGAAATATTTGTGGAATTTCTGTGACTTATTTAAGATATGTAGTTTTAAGATATTTTTACGTAGAAGCAGGCTACACAAACTTGATATTTGCTCTAAGTGCATTTTCATAATAATCTTTAGGTATTCTAAGGCCAGATATAAAGGGCAAAAAAACCTGAAGTTAAAGTCTATTCTAGAAATGTTGATTTATCTCCTTGTATTGGGGTATGAAGGAGAAAAGGTGAAAGCTGAAAGTCAGACTGATTCTAAAAGAACCTTGTGAATGCCTTTATTGATATCTTGCCCTTTGCAGAATGCGTCAGTTGAGTAGGTAACATTTGCTTGAGGCTTAACTCCATTTGTTACTGAAGGGATACTCTGGATACTGGCAGAACGCAAATTGATAAAAGACTTTGGGTTGAATGCTCCTATCCTTAAAAGTATTCATGGATCCAGGTTTTAAGGGCTGCAGTCTAGTTAGTAAATACTGGTTGAGAATATATTGCCACCTAGATTAATGGTTTTTTCAGCAGTGACCAAGCCAGATATTCTCTCCAACTGTAGTTTTAGCTGATGATTCTTACTTAAGGTGAGCTTAGTTTGAATTTTTTTCTCGTTTCCAACATATTCTTATTCATTTCTTCTGTTGAAACTGTTTTTCTCTTAGCGCTGTTCAGCTTTTCTACTCAGTAAGGAATATCTTCCATTTGTTCCATGATGTTGTACCAACATATCATAAGTAAGTGCCACTGTATCTGATTTCAATATAATATTGTATGTCTAAAATATTTGTAAGTCAGGTTAAAACCAGTAATCTTATATTCACACCAAAGATGTTTGGGTTACTAAAATTTATAGTACAATGCAGTAAATCATTTTAAATACATTTTTAAAGGGTATAAGTCATTTATTAATAAATTAGTGAGGAAACTTCACCCTGTTTTTGGTGGTAGGTATTTTTAGAACTGTTTCAGTTTACTTGGTTACAAAACAAAAAGGCCATCACTCCATGTTGCTATCTAGTAAACACCACATTTCCTCTTGTCATTCATATCTTTACAGACTTAATATCACAAGAGATTGTTGTTTAAATATTCAATATGATCAGGTACTCTTCCTTGCTATCTTAGGCTGTATTTATCTAAAGTCTTGGATCTTTAAAGTTTCTTTTAATATTAATCTGAAAAGTTACTCATAACTTTAAGCCTCTAGGAGTGACTTTGTTATGCAAATTAAATATTTTAGATGTCTTATAAATGTTTTAAACAATATGTCAAAGTCAAAGGACTCCTAGTCAAAGTCAAGGACTCTGGTTTCAAAGAAGAAAATTCATGTAATATTTCTAGTTCAGAATTTTTAACAATTGAGATATTTAAGTAGGCCCACCTATAGTTTTTGTTATAAAAGAGAACTTATTTATTGTGAACCTTATAATTTTTATTTATGTTTTCTTTGCTGTGGTTTAAAATTTTTATTCACTTTCTACTTAAGACTTAAGGAAAAGAGAAAACATCTTTGAGTCAGCTATAGCTGTGTCCTTGGAGATTCAGAGACAGTTGGCGTAGGAGTTCCATGCTGAGAAACATTTTTCACACTAGTGTGAAGTTAGATTTACTTTTGTGTGGTCTTGGAACTTTGGGCTAGACCAATAGTTTACAAACTTTAGTGTGCATCAGAATCACCAGGAAGCCTTGTTAAAATACTGATTGCCAGATTCCGTGCCCAAGATTTTTAGATTCAGTAGGACTGGGGAAAAGCCTGGAATTTTAAACAAATTTTCAGGGAATGCTGATAGTGCTTGTGAAGAAACCACGCTTTGAGAACCACTGTCCTAGGTCAGGGTTCTCAGCTTTGGCAGTACTTTAGAATCTTATGTTGAGCTTTAAGAATATATATGTATTTTCCTAAGTCGGACCCCTAGAGATTTTGATTTATAGGTCTGGTGTAAGACAGATGCATCTTGTGGTTTTTTTTTTTAAAGCCCTACAAATTATTCTGATGTGTAGCCCAAAGTGAGGATAACTATCTTAGATTGTTAATTTCTGACTTTGTATATTCTAGCCTGACATTAATTAAATCAGCAAACTGGGAAGTATTAGTTGAATGACTGCTAGTGAATATATAGCAGAAATAAAAGATAAGATCTCTTCACAAGCTGAGTAGGGAGACTAACGTGTGAAGATTTAGAGTAGTGACTTTTGATCTTGTATGAAAATTAAAATCACTTGGGAAGATTTTAAAACATAAATACTGTGGCTTCACTCAGAGTTTGTGATTTAATTTGGGGCGAAGTCTAAACATCTATGTATTTTAAATTTCCTAGGTAACTCTAATCTGTAGCCAGCTTTGAAAACTAGTGAATTAGAAAATAGTTTAGTGCTTCATTATATAAATGAAATAGGAATTTGGAGAAAGGGGAAGCATACCTGTGTTTTTACAGTGGTAAATTTCAAGGGATTAATTATGTATAGGTATGCTAGGTTTCCAGTACAAAGACACAGGTAAACATCTTAATTCCCTTACTCTTTCTTTTTTGTTAATCACTGGGGTAGTTTTATTGGATAAGGTCACATTCAGGCAATACAACCTCACTCTGATTGAGTGGGGGTGGTGAGATTATATCTTGTTCTGTACAGCATTTGTACAGTAGACAGTGATTGAAGCCTACAAATAATTATAAGAGTAGTAACTTTTCATCAACTTCAACTCTAGTAACTGGTAATTTCTCTCTTTCTACTTCTCCTCCTGTGCTAGGGAGAACCTTCAAAAACTGCCCCAATTGGCTGCCATTCACCATAACAACTGTATGTATATTGCTCATCACTTGCTGACCCTGGGACATCAGTTCAGATTTCGTCTTGCTCCCATTCTTTGTGATGGCACTACTACTTTTGTGGATCTTGTACCTGGCTTTAGGAGACTTGGTAACTGATACCTTAAATTTAGTAAAACATATTGATTATGCATTTTCTTAGCCTAGTATCTTTGTGATTTGTGAATGTGGCTATATCGGAAAGTGGGAGGGCATTTAATTTGCAAGTATTCCTAGTTATTTAATTTTGTTAAGTGAATGCACTTTTTGTGGAAGCATTACATTTCCGTGACATGATTTCATGGTACATTAGAGTTCTAAACTGTATTGCTGATATGCAGTGAATTCTCCACATCAGAGTTATGTCACTAGAATGACAAATTGTAAGATGTGTATTGTGACAGTACTGTTAGCGTTGTTGGTAAGAGCTCACTAATGCCAGTGCTTGTTATTTTGCAAAACCTCAAGACAGCTCTCCCCTCTTCTACCTCCCTTAGCTTTACTTGGGATTATTAAAAATCAAAAGAAATGAAATATGGAGTAAATCAATATGTTTACTATAATGATAGCCTAAGAAAAGCAGAAAATCTATATGATTCACTTAGTTTTTCAATTCCTGACTTTTCCCTTAGGTGATATAGATCAATCAGAAGAATAAGTAGCTGCTGCTTCTGTACAAATATTTTTCTTACTTGGCCCTGGGCAAACTATTGGGAAAGACTTATTATCTTGAAGGTGGCTTTGGAGGAACTGGCTAATATATTAGAAGTGATCGTTTCTAGTAATATTAGGGGAACTTTATGATGTTACCTAACAAATGTTCTCAAATAGACAGAACAGATATATGGTAAATGCTTCTCTCCACTTCCACTCTAGTTTTGCAGTGCATAATCAAACAACTTTTAGAATTCTTTATTCTAATTTCTCATTATAGGGACAGAGTGTTTTTTGGCCCAAATGCGGGCACAGAAAAAAGAACTTCTGGAAAGATTATCAAGTGCTAGGAACTTTTCAAACATGGATGACGAAGAGAACTATTCTGCGGCAAGTAAAGCAGTCCGTCAGGTAGGAGGCTGTCGTTAGCTCTGTTATTTGTACTCTATCTTTAGATGTTTCCCTCTTGTTTTTAAGTATCAAAGAATATGTAGCAGGTATCTTAGTTGATTCCCCACAATCCCCGCTGGAAAATCTGAATACCTTTTATAGTCATATTTACGACCTTTCCCTTCCTCTGCCCCACCAAGCCAATAAGAAACTACCTTTCCTTCAGTGCAGTAGTGTGACTAGTCATTAATAAATCTGTCATAGCAAATATTTAACTCATGAACTTGAGTTGTAGTATTAACTTTTATCTTAATGCCCCTCTCTTTTGTGTGATTTACCTTTTTACTGCTATTTTCCCATCCTCATATCCTGAGTCTGCTTTTCATTTAGCAGAGATATCACTAAGGTTTAATAAGAAGCACATATTCTTTATGACTTTACCTTACCTTTATATAAAGCCTCTTCTCCCATAAACATATGTGAAAAATGTAAAACTGGAAAATAGAAGTTGCAACAATCTCTCTTCCATGTAAATAGCTATATTCTTCTGACAGGTACTGCACCAATTAAAGAGACTTGGAATTGTGTGGCAGGATGTCCTGCCAGTGAATATATATTGCAAGGCTATGGGGACTTTACTCAATACTGCAATTTCCGAGATCATTGGCAGAATCACTGCCCTAGAGGTAAGAGCCATTAGGTGCCTCACCAGACTTGAATTGCAAGTCTTGTTCCAGATTGTCACTTTACTGAGAAAATATTGTCGAAATCTCGTTTTTAGTCAACACAGATGGTAGAAGAAATCTTGTTCATGTTTTATGTCTAAATCATTATAATGTGTGTTTTTTTCCTTTAGTTTTGTCTTAATTCTGTCTTGCCGGAGACTTGCTAATTTCTATCTTTTATATCTACATAAGAAAGTAGGATTATACTACTTCTCCATCTAGCATCTGTGTAAATTATGAATGAGGAGGTTGCAAACTGGGTAGTCCCCAGATGGACTGTAAAGTGTGAAGTCATGTATTTATTTAATCAAAAAGTGAACTAAATTTAATTTAGTAAAGTGAAATGCAGCCTCGTGTGGGTACCACTTTTCCAACACACTCCTGCAGGTGGGATTATATGTTGTGCTCCTACAAAAGTTGCCTGGAATCTGCCAGCTCATGGCTCTAAAGTATAGATTGACTAAACCCTTATTTGTAGTAACATCCCCTGCTTTGCAGTAAGCTGTGTTATGTTCTACTGGAGAAATGAGCTCTTTCATGCAGGCAAACTAAATTCTTGACAATCTGTTAAAACATATTTCATGTCATTCTAGCTTTAGGAGTATTGCCAGAGAGCTGATAAAATCTAATGTCTAGTAAGATGTGCTAATTGCTTGGAAAACATTTTGCTGTAGCTGACCCCTTGGACAGCATGCACCGGAGATCTTTTCTTTTCTTACTATTAAGCTGGCCCAATTCTGTTCTTTATGTCCCCTTTGTGCAAAACCAGGACATCTCTACCGAAGATGGTGATAGATTGTATTCTTTATGCAAAACAGTGATGGATGAAGGACCTCAAGTATTTGTACCTCTATCTCAGGAAAGCAAGAACAAGAAATATCAAGAAGAGGTTCCAGTCTATGTGCCAAAATGGATTCCATTTAAAGAATTAATGATGGTGTTACAGGCCAGCCTGCAAGAAATTGGGGATCGGTGGGTATGACCCTTCCATAGAGGCATATATCTCTTCACCGTTCCAAAGAGTATTAGTGCCATCAATAGCAGTACTTTTCTATGTTTCTTTTTTTTTCTTTATTATTATTTTGTATGTGTGTGCGTGGGGAGAGAGAAATTTAAAAAAAATTTTTTCTATTACAGTTGACATACCATATTATATTAGTTTCAGGTGTACACCAGTGCTTAGACATTTATATAACAGAGTGATCACCCGATAAGTCTGGTACCCATCTGACACCATTCATAGTTATTACTGTATTCTGTTTCTTAATATTACTCAGGAAAGTGTTTCATATTAAATAGCAGTAGTTGAGGCATTTGCATTGTCCATCATAGTATGGATCACATTTACTACTTTCTGATATTTGTTAACATAAAAACTTGTTGTTTCGTATTATTTTGGTATTGAACATGTTGTTTTGGCATGCTGTACAAATGATCTTGCATTTTTAAGAAGTACAGCCTTCTGACACAGATGGAAATTATTGCTCATTATAGCCAACAGTGGATGCACTTAACATTGGCTTTGACACGTAAACAGAGAAATGAATTTTATTTATATTATTTAGCCTCAAACCATTGTTTGACCAGCAGTTTTTCTGCAGGGAGTATAGTAGGTTTAGAGATTAAGCATCATCCACATAGAAATAATTCATCTTAAATATAGTGGATGATGGTTTCTCTCAATACCATCAGTTAATTGCTATGCCCAGTAATTATATGCTGTCTATAGCATATCGTATTGATTGTACAGGGGTCGTTGATACCACACAAAATGGAATAGATGTGAGTTAGTTTCATAACCGTGGATACTTTTATCATTTTCTTGGTGGATTATTAACGAGTTTGCATACCTTGCATAGGGAGCTCCCTGAATAGGCCTTAAGGTCCATCTCCATCCCTATAGCTACTTGTTTATCTGCTTGGTTTATTTCAGATCCCCAATTATATCATATTCATCCTAGATGTGTCTGAATTGTTCTCAGCAAATATTGTCCATTCTAAAACAATGTAAATGAGATTTATACTTGAAAAAAAAGAAACATCAAAATACCTCTAACTATATTTAGTACAAAATTTGATTTATTTGTTATTTACATGTTTTTAGTAGGTATTAGGATAAATCTTTAAGACTCCAGAGGGCAGCAGATAAGAATTTTTCTTTCTGCTGTTAAAGGGTCCTCTTATAGCCTTGCTTGAAGAAAAATTGCAATACTGATATATCTGCTTCTTTTTTTATGCTTAGGAAGATTTTTTCTCAGAGATTTCAGTAAACATAGGATAATAACTAATTGAGAATTTTTTTTACCAAAGAAACAACCTTTAGTCATGTATTTTAAACATTTTACAATTATAAAATATACACATGAGGGAGTATGGTATATATAAGAATAACTCAGAGTTTAAAGAAAAAGTGTACCTATTACCCAACTTAAGACAAGTGTTACCAGTACCTTTGAAGACCTCTGGTACCCTGTTCCACATGCTCCACACCAGAAGTAACCACTGTCTTGAGTTTTGTGTTATTTCCTTGCCTTTTTTTAATAGTTTTACCACATTTGCACATATCCCTAAATAGTATAAAGTTTAGCCTTGCCTGTTTTTGAATCTTCTATAACTTGCTTTTTTTGTTCAGTATTATGTTTTTTTGAAATTCATTTATGATGGTACGTGTAGCTACAATTTATTTTCATTGCTGTATCGTATTCCATTATACAAATATTTTGTAATTTATCCCGTTGCTTCACATTTTCACCAATATTTGGTATTATCAGACTTTAAAATTTTTGCTGATCTAATAGTGTGAAATGATAATTATTGTCATTTTAATATACATGTCCCTAAATTTTAATGACTTCGAGTATCTTTTTATTGATTGATCATTTTTCTTCTATTGTAAAATACCTGTTCATATTTTTCACTCTTTATTTTACTGGGTTGTTTGTGATTTCAATATTGATTCATGGGAGTTCTCTATGTATTCTTTTTTATGCCAGTCCTTTGTCAGTTAACATTTATTGCCTGTGAGTCACTTTTCGAGTAGTTATAGATCCTACTACTCTATGTGACATATGAGGCCGTGGTCATGATTGTCAAGTTTAAGCAGGGCTTATTTAGTGAGTATAGAATAAGGGAGAGTAGTCTTATCTTTCTCACTTGGTCTCTTAATCTGTCTATGCCCGTACCAAAATGCAGCTAAGAAGCAGAAGAGGTCAAAGAGATTTGAGTGGTGGGTATGTAAAGAAGGGGAAGGATGCCAGGATTTGTTTTATTTCCATTTAAAGCAAATAAGCATTTGAGATCAAATGAGCAATTTTAAAATCTTGCTTATACTTTAGAGCTATTACAGAAAATAGAATTTTATCTTTTATTTTGCAGGTGGGCAGATGGAAAAGGGCCCTTGGCAGCTGCATTCTCTTCCAGTGAAGTAAAAGCTTTAATTCGTGCCTTGTTCCAGAACACAGAAAGAAGAGCAGCTGCCCTTGCTAAGATTAAATAGCTCCACCCTCCTGAGAAAGCCATGTCTTTACTATGTATTTCTCTCTTGGCATAATTACTCATTTAGAGACTTCTTTGAGTCACCCACTGGTTTTGGTGAACCAATATATCATGGAAGTTTTATTTCACCTAAGAACGCCTTACCTCTTGGCTTGTATGAGGCCATATTGAATAACTGGATGTTAAGATGTCAAGTGAAACACCTTACTTTGTTGACTTTCTAGCCCGCCCTTCTTTGATAAGAAACTGTAGACTAGCATTGTTTTATGTTGCTTCCAGGGCCTTCTGGGAACCATATCCATTGTAAATGTAGGCCCTGGCCTCAGATCAAGGAATCCAGGAGATTCCAGGAGTCAGGGTCAAGAATTTGTGAGCAAACAGGAGATATATTTCGGGGGGTAGGGGAACCATATTTGGCTTTGTAGAAATTAAGACTTCCTTTAAGATTTTTTCCAATAAATAATGCTTTTAAGAGTGAGTGTCTTCAATAACAATGGGAACTTTGACAAGAGACCAACAAGTTTTCTTACCTTCTGTGCCCTTCTTTTTGACATGACCCTTACAGAAGGCTCACTGACTTGTCACCTTTCTTCATAATGCTATCTGATAATTTCTGAGAATGCCTAGGACTCCTAGAACTTTCATTATAAATTCTTGCATTTTCGCTCTTTCAACTAAATTCTATTTTCTTGGTTGGATTTTTTTTTTTTTTGCCTTCTCTAGCTCCATTGTTTCTGTACCTATTAAGATTTTAAATTGCCATTGTTCCTTCAGCATGTATATGCCATGAGACGCCAACTCTGGGCTCTGTAGCCTACTCCTTTACTTCGTGGACATAGGTAATCCTTCAGCTCAACTTACTATGTTTTTAACTCTTTACAGCTGTTAGAGATATATATTCTGTTAAGGTTATCCAGGGTCTCTGTAGGGCTCTGGATTGTATCTTTTCATACTGAAATGGATTTTCTCGTGTGAAAAGAGGGTAAAGGGTATGATCTTTATGAGCTTTTGAAGGTGTTGTCTAGAGGAGGTTTTCAGGACAACAGGCATGTTTCCTTAGGCTTCAACCTCCCAGTCCCTGGCACACGTAACAGATCAGTTTTCCTCCTGCCTTCAAGTGTCCTGCCTGCCTTCACTCTTTCATAGTTCTGGCTTAGCTCCTAGTCATTCTGGTTGCATAATTTTTCTTTTACCTATTAAGGGGTTATGGAAAAATGGATAAGACAGAAGTCTTGGTTATCTTTTTATAATAGAACTCATCTGTGGTCAGTGACAAGCTATTTGTCCGTTCAACATGTCCAACAGGAAAAAGAAATGCCTAAACCAACTTTAGTTTTACAGAACAAAGAAGATATCTTTCTGGAGAGAAGAGGAAGGGGCCATTTTAACAGGTGAAGAAAATACCTGTTTTTGAAACTTTACTTTCAGGTTGCATTCTTTTCTCAGTAATTGAGAGGATAGGGAAGTCAGGATGGAACTGAAATAAATGCATCACAGGACTGTCACGTATAGAACAGCAGGTTTCTTTCGTTCACAGAAGCTGTTTCTGCTCGACACATACAGCAGGTTGGGGGTGGGATCTCTAATAACTGAAAAACCATACTCCTCACTCCTTCCCTCCCTTCATAGCACAAAAGACCGCATTTAAGTTCTGAGTCTATGTAAACTCTGACCCTTGGGATTTTCCCCTCTAATGAATAGTTTGAATACAATGGCACACAAAATGGAAATACTCTATCCTCTTCTCGGGCCAAGGCAGTTGATAGCTGACGATTAAGTAGATGTTCATTCTGGTTAGGGAGGAGCCATCTGAGCACATGGGAGTTGGGTTGAGAAGTTCACAGGGACCTCACAGGTACGTACCTACTCTGACTGGAAACTTGAATTAGAGTAGAAACTTCTTCCTTTAGAAAGAGTGTGTCGATTATGGGAGGAAGGGAACTTTAAGAGGCTTGAGTCATTTAGTGTATCTGTGGGCCAGCTAGAAGAACCCTCTTCCCAAATAACAATCAGAAACCATAAAATGACAAGAGAAATGAAGTTCGAGAAAGTTTCCCCCAAATTTTAGTAAAATGGGAAATTTTGGTTACGGCAAGACTGCAAACAACTTAAATCCAAAAGGTGACTTAATAAAAGGGGCTCCTGTTATTATGTGGCTCCTGAATTGGTGAAATGTTCCATAATCATTTTGCACAGGGGTTTCTCTAAAATGGACATCCTCCAGATGGCACTCTTTCCTCAGGCCTGGGAATCCCACCAGGAATCTAGGCCTGGTCTGTGGAAGTGGAAGGTGGGGAGCCTGTCCATTTTACCCTGGGCTTCTCTTCTGGCCTGGTCTGCCCGGGAAGATTGTCTAGATTCAGAACAGCATCTTTACTGTAAGCTACAATCACTAGTGAATAGATCAAAGGGCATTTTCTTTGATTAATATCGTTAAAGGAGGTTTGGATAATCCTCTTCCCATGCTTGCAAATAAGCTATCACTTAAGGGAATGGTTCCCTGCCTTTTATGGGGTATCATTGTTTGATTTCCCAAGATTGTGTCTATCTTCTGAAAGTTCTGAATGGTGCACACATACGCATGGGCACACACACTCACCCCTAGGATATTTTTGTCTTAAGAAAATTGGCCCAACACAGTAGTTTATTAAGTTCCACAGCCAGTTTGCATCTTGGATAAATGAAGTGTATAGGAGTTACTTCTTTGCGAAGGAAAGTAGCTGTAAAATGCAGAGAGGGATAAGGCTATTTATTGGAAATTGCCTCATATATAAAAAGTCTTGACACAGAGTATTCTTTTTAATTTGGGATTTTGATGCCTACATTCTTCCTAATCATAGACCTGATTTTCCACATTTGTTTTGTGATAAGTTCCTCCTAAAAATATGCATTTCGCTGGAGCTCAAAATTTTCTGAAAGCTACAAAGCCCCAATTTTGAGAAGTTTTTCTATTATTACATGGTTTAGACAGAAATTTCTCACTTTGTCATGAGTTTTGTTGAAAATTTTATGATGTCACATATAACTGGAGATAGCTTTAGATGTTTCAAAACCAAGTTATTAAATCTCTGCTTAGAGGTTGGGGAGGAGGGCAATAATTCTTATGAACTATGTATAAATTCTTCACTCCTCCTCAGAAGTCAGGTGCCCTAGATAACTCGAGTAGTGCAAGAGTGGGGTGGGAGTAGATGTGTTAGCTCCTCCAGCTATTGAAAGAAGACACTAGTACCAAGGCCAAAGATATCTCCTCCCTTTTATACAGCCTTAAGTAGTTTTAAAACTTCCTACATTTATTCCACTTAACATTTATTGGTTGCCAGATGTGGCTCTAGTCACGGAACAACCCCCCACCCCCTAAAAAAAACACCACAGTAATTTCCTGTCCTTATGATTTAAATTCTAGTCGCAAAGACAGGTAATGAGATAAGTACATTAAGTAATATACTTGAAGATTTTAGATGCTATGGAAAAAATGAATATAGGGTGATAAATGTGAACTTAAATGGAATTCCAGAAATGGGGGAAAGAGGAGTGAACTATTCTCAATAGGTGAGTAAGCTATGTGGATATCTGAGTACAGACAACTCTGAGCAGAGAGACCAGCCCTTGCAAAGCCCTAAGGTGAGAGGTGTGCCTGGTGAACTCAACAAATAGCAGGGAGTAGGAGGGAAGGAGGCTAGAGAAGTAACAGGAGAGGAGAGGGCGAGATTGTGGAGGCCATTATAAAGATTTTTTTAAAAATTTGAGTCCAATGGGAAACCTTAAGTATCTTTAAAAAAAACCTTAAAAATTGAAAATGTATAAAATAGCGTGGTGAACCCCTAGGTACTCATCACTCGTGTCATCAGTCATCACACAGCCGATCTTGTTTCATCTGTGCTCCTCCCTCCTTGCTCCCACAAACACACATTGGAACGTTGAGGCCAGTGGCAGACGGTGTACCGTTTCAAACCCAGGGCTCATTCCTGTGAAACGTCTGATTTTTGTTTCATTTTTGAAGCTTTCTCTTGCATCCTTCTTTCAGCTCTTTGTCATTCCCCCGTCCTCCGCCCACAGGAGTTGTCCTCTGGCTGCCAGCTTCCTTCCCTTTTTTCCTAGTCATGAAACAACCTCAATGCCCTACTCAGGCTCATCCTGTAATACTCCGGTCCCATTCCCTGAATATCGGGTTTGAAATAACAGATGCCTCAAATTCAGCTGACTCATGCCACCATGTCCCTTTGAGTCCTCCTCCTCTTAGCCCTATCCACTTGCTCTAGCTAACCAAATCCCATAGTTTGAGTGTTCAGAAGGTGCCCAAAAAAGACTTTCCTCTTGCTGATTGCTTCATTAGTATATCTTCGCCCCCTTAGAACCAGATTCTACTGGGTTCCTTTCACAGAGAATCCCAGTAAAACATGGTAACCTAGCTCCAGTTACTTGGTCCTAAGACTGGCTGTTGGCTGGAGTCTGGGGCTGGCTTGATTTAAGTCAGGGCAACTCTCTGCTCTAAGGATTGTCTGGGCGGAGTGGTGTGAGAGTGGAGCAGCCACTGGATGGCTTCTGTCTCCCGCATTCTCTGACTTTTGAAATGCTGCTTTAAAACAATATTAATTGTTTTCATTTGCATAAAGGGCTTCATATATATGACAATGATAAAAGTATGCATAATGTCAGATTAATTTTGTTATAAATTTTATTTAATTTCAGTACTAAGCTCTGTTCCTAAATGCATAGTCTTAATAGTTTGCCATATCTGTATCTACATTATTATTACTTAAAACTAAAAAATTTAGGACTTCTTGATCACCAACCATCTATTTAGTAATCTATTCTAGGATCTTTTATAAAATTTCATTGCATTGGTCTGAAGTAGCAGTAGTTCTTTTACCCCCTTATTGAAAATTGGAATGCTTGCTCATCTCATGAACTATGTAACATGGTTTTGTGATTATATCTATAGTTTCTTTTATTTTTAAGTCTTATGGGATATAATTCATCTGAATCTAGAATTGTGAACTCTTTAAATCTAAGTTTTCTTTTTCTACCTTTTCACCTATCTTAGGCTTCACTTTCTCTCATCTATATTTGATAATTTCTAGGTTGAAGGTAATTCTCACTGATAGGAATATAGAAGCAAAATAGTGTTTGAGTTGTCCAGCTTTCTTTATGTCACTTTTTAACACCACGTTACCAACTCCAAGTACAGCCTAATTCTTGTTTATTTTTTTCTTTCACTGACCATACTCCCTCCCTATCCCCCCAAATCCCTTGAAATAATGTTTTTCATAAAATTCAGCAAATTCTGGGCTTTGATCTTCACGACACTATTTTTTCATGTCCAGGCTATTCTTATATTTTTGCTTTGAGGGGCCTGTTTGCTTTTTTTTTTTTTTTTTTTTTAGAACTCATTGCTGGTTTTCATTTTGCAGCCACACACCTGTTTCTATTGTATCATATTATATGGTCACATTTTCAGTTTTGAACTGTCTCTGCATCAACTTTCATTCATCATTCATTCATTATGTCTTTCTTTAAGTCTGGATGTGAGATAATTTCTGACATTTTTCTGTGCTCTTTGAAATATATGCTTTCCTAAAGGCAGGGCCTGTGCCCAGGACAAACCATTTCTTCGTGGCCTATTGTGAAATTTGCAGTTGTTCTCTAACTGATGTTTGGATAGAAGTTCCCCTCTTTGCTTCTTTGACTTTCTGAAAATCATTTATCATCTAGGCAATTAAAAAGCACATTGGACAGTCTGTTGTTTAGCAGAGTGAGAACTCAACTCTAGCAGACTTATGGAGAGCTGAAATCCCCTATATTCCTGTGTCAATTTCTTACTCATTTTAGAAAAATATCAGTCACCTCTTCCACCTGACTGGGTGGTAAATGCATGTGGCAGGTTTTAAATTTTTTTTCTGTTCCCAAGTGCCTGGTTGTTTAATGTTCACTTTATCAACCTATGAGAATTTAACTTGAGGTCCTTGAGAACTTACAGAATCTTAACTTTCTGGTTTTTGCTTTTACTACTTTCTGCCAGTGAAGCAATAAGAAAGAAAGAGTAGCTCAGTTAGGGGAGACACAGATGTATACAACTGTTTTTTTATAAAGACAGTGATTAGCTCATTAAGAAAGTAATATTCTTCCATGAAGCAAAGACAATAAAACAGCTTTTTGATTTGCACTGAAGCATATTTCCTCTTGGAATTTACCTCAGAGGGGAAGAAAAGGACTTCTAAGAAGCGCCTACTCTTAGTTCTCTGTTTTTGTTTGTTTGATATGAAAGATTAGTAGGAGCTGTGAATGAATACGTGGGGATGAAAAGGGAAGGGATGGCAGCAGAAGGGACCTAGTTCTGATCCTTTGGAGGATCTTTGCAGTGGTCAGCGGTGTAGGTGGATTTGGATAAGTGCAAGGGGCAGGATTGGAGGGGTGAAGTCCCAGCTTGGGCTGTGGAGTCACATTGGTCTGGGTTTCATACCCAAGTCTATATATACTTAGCTCTGTGACGTTGGACAGGTTATTCATTCTCAGACTTTTCAGAATCTTCATTTGTAAAATGGGGATAATAATATGACTGACCTTGTGGGGGCGCTGAGGAGGTGAAATAGATAATCCATGGAAAACACACAGCACACGGCCTGACACAGAGTAGGGATCATAGACCCATTAACTAGTGTTCAGCACATCGAGCTCAGTGCACACAGTTTAATTATGTAGGTAGTTCTCCAACTAAACTGGAATTCTTTGAGGGAAGGGATGGAGTCTAATGCTTTGCTTGGTGTGGAGTTGGGCAGAGTGAGAATAAATAATCATGGGTTGATTTGAGGTCAGCCCACATACTGTGGCAATGTGGCCCCAATAAAGAGAACAGGGGCACCTTCGTGGCATGAGCTGGAGTGTCCTTGTAAGTAATCCGTGAGACCTCTATCATGGGAAGGATTTGATTTTGGGTTCCAGGAGAGCTGCTTCCCTTGGCTGTGTGTGGATATTTGTATTTTTATATATGTATAAAAGCCTGTTTGTTGAGCATTAATAGCACCTGGAGGCACAAATTATCTCTGGTTCTAGTTGTCAGGACTCTTTAGCACTAACTGAAGCCCTGATAGTGTCCCTGAAACAGCCAAATTCTGCAAGGC
Organism: Rousettus aegyptiacus; assembly: GCF_014176215.1. Classification (NCBI taxonomy): domain Eukaryota; kingdom Metazoa; phylum Chordata; class Mammalia; order Chiroptera; family Pteropodidae; genus Rousettus; species Rousettus aegyptiacus. The sequence continues at coordinate 44,291,138 of NW_023416308.1, forward strand.
TCCAGAACCAATAAAGGTCAAACCATCATGGGGCACTTTGAGTTGAGCATATGTGATGTATAGTCTAATTCTTTGAAAGTTGTTCTTCAGCTTTGCTAGGGTAAATTTCAAATAGAATAGGCAGTTAACCATAACAGCCAACTTCCCAGGAACAAATAGGGTTTTATTACATGATATTATTATTATTATTATTACTGGAAGTAGATTTCCATTTGATTTTATTGTGATGATTATTATTCTGAGGTGGAGGTGGGAGAGTTTAAGTAAGAAGCAGTTGTTTTTGTTTTTTTTTTAACCAGGCAACAAAAAATACAAAGGTGGTTTTTTTTTTGCCAAGTCTATATTGCTGTCTCTTGGAGTGAGAGTGAAGTGGTAAGAGGCAGGCTCTGGGGACTGTTGGATGCATGTTCCCTTCCTGGCCTAGGTCTGGGAGGAGAAACAAGGAGAGGGACTTCTGAGCATAAAGCTGAAGTCTCCAGTCAAAGAGGCAGAATGAGCAAGTGTGTGAGAAATTCAACGGGCAGAAAGAACGTACAAGGGAAGCATTCATCATAATCTCAGAATCCTGTAGAAGGTGTGGTAATATTAGGCTAATGTGCACTTTGTAGTTATTTTACAAAAGTGACTGATATCATCTTTGCATTGGCGACTATACCTAGTTGCTGAGAGGCAGTGTGCAGTCTGGATCTGTATAAGCCAAAACTGTATGTTTTCACATTTAATCCTGAGAATATTCCTTTGAGGAAGATGTCGTTGTTCCTATTTTACAGATAAGGAATCAAGGCACAGGGAGTGTAAGTGTCTTGCCCAAGGATTCACAGTGGGTAATACAAAGTCAGGAACCCACCCCAGGTTGGGTCTTTTTGCCCTTTGTCTCCAGACATATTAGTTGGCCAGGGCTACTGTAGCAAAACACGAGAAACTGGGTGGTTTAACCAACAGATGTATCATTTCACAGTTCCAAAGGCTAGAAATCCAAAATCACGGTGTCAGCAGAATTGGTACCTTCCGAGGGCAGTGAGGGAAGATCTGTTCCAGGCCTCACTTCTTGACTATCTTTCCTCTGTGTCTCTTTATATTGTCTTCCCTCTGTGTGTCTCTGTATAACTTCTCTTTTTAAAGTACACCAGTCATGTTGAATTCAGACCCATCCTAATGAACTTTTTAACTTGAGTACCTCTGTAACGACCCTATCTCTAATTAAGGTCACATTCTGAGATACTGGTGTTAGGACTTCAACATATGAATTTTTGTTAATGTGTTGGGTGGGGGGGGCACAATTCAACCAATAACATCAGACAAATCTCCTACAGGTCACACACTAGCAGCTGTGCTTTAGACCTTTTATTTATAGTAACAGGACTTTTCCTATTGCCCCTATTATCTTTGTCCATTTTATTTAATCTGTTAATAGCCGTGAACATAGTCACCTTCCAAGTGGGCCTGCTCACTGGAGTGAGCGTCAGGTCAGTAAAGCATTCAGTGGCCTCTAATTTAATTAGCCAAGTTACTGTGACAGCTGCTTTGTAACTCTGGTTCACAGACTGCCAGAGCACAGAGAGGAGACTGGCAGAGCTCATTGTTGCTTCCGGGCATCCCTGGTGTAGCCCTGGGCCCTAGGAGCTTTGCCCCTGTTCTGGCAGGAAAAGTGAGAGAAGGTGAAGTGGTATTTGGGATTTTCTACCCTGGACATATCATTTAAAATTAAATGGGAACCAGAATAAAAGTCAAAGCCCTACAGTTTCAGTCCCCTCTTTCCTCATCTTGCCACATAGTAAGTCAGTCCTCTCACACAATTTAAAAGGTTCCTGAAAATCTCCTTCTCTATAAAACCTGCATGGCCTGATACCAGATTTGCTTCCAGCTGCTTCCACCTACCCATCAAAGTTGACATGGTTCCCCAACCTAACTCTGTCTTCCCCACCTGAACCCCAGCCTTAGGGGCACTGACCTGGTAAGTCTCTCACTGGTCTTCCCATGTTTGTGGGACACAGCCCTGGAGGTGGGGGGAGAACTCTGGAAAACCTGGCTTTTCTTTTTTCCCCCTGTCACTTGGCCCACCAGCATGAACTTGGGGTAAACCATTTAGCCCCTCTGCTCTCACTGCGGTCACTAATCAATTGGAGCTAGAAATTTCTGCCTTGCTTACCTCCCAGGATGGTGGTAAAGATAGAATAAACTTCAAAGGAGCTGTCTTCACACACGCTGATGTGAAAACAAAGAAAACTCTGCTTATGTTGTATTTACTGTATGACATATGACTGGGGTCATTTTTCTATGTTCTGCATGTGTGTATCTGAGCTGAACTGTGAATTCTAAGCGAACAGAGAACTTCATACAGTGCCTCACTCTGCACTATGGGCAATTAGGCATTAATGGGCTTTGAATGATTGATGAAAGCCAGTCTCAGAGAAGAAAGAAAAGACCAGCCGGTGACAAAGTGGATATCAAAGAAGGTTACACATGAGAGAATGACTTGTTTTCTCTGAGTCACAAAGGTTTTACAGTCATGTCAGTAGTTAAACATTGATTTTAAGTGTTAGCTATTGCTGACCTAGAGCAGATGTTTAGGAAGTTATTTTTAATCCGCCACATGATTGGTATTCTTTGCTACGCCTTTGTCTCCTAGTTAAAGCAGTTGAAAAATGCCCTTTGTGTCCAATAGTGACATCACTGCCTCACCACGCGGGGAATTCTTACAGTCCGTATTCTGCTGAGTATTTCATAAGTTTAAGTCTTTAGATATAAATCTGAATTGCTCTCAAAGTGAATGGCTTTTAAAGTAAAAAAAAAAAGTGGTTTAACAAAATGAGCAATTTGGTATGTATTTTACAGTATGTAAATTATAGTATGTGAATTATAAACTTCATATTTTATCTCCGAGCTTGAGAAATCGTTAAGAAGCAATGGATGGTTTTTTGTAGGCTTAGAAATTATTTCCTAGAATACAATGGGTCATTTTTCATCTCAATAGTTGAGCAAGGGAAGCCTTGTTTCCCTTTTCTCCTGGGAATGCATGCTCCCTCCTAGGGAAGAGAGAGCCGCTTTTCCCATCCCTCTCACTCTATGGCTACTGTAGGGGGAGTGCAGTGCAAATGGTTTTTTTTTGTTTGTTTTTGTTTTTCTTTTTTTTAGGACAATGATGTGCTGGTTATTGGGCAGGGTGCTAGGAATAACTATTCAAAAATAAACCACTAATTCTGGATTTGGGGAGTTAGAGAAGTTTTATGATGGGTTGGTAGTTGAGCTGTATCTTAACGAGCTGATAGTTTTCTAATTAGGAAAACGAGGAAAGGACATTCTAGAGAGCACAGTCTAAGCAAAGGCATGGGGTGGGAGTTGGTCTACTTGGGGGTTAACCTAAGACTTTGAATGTATTTGGCATGTAGGGGACAAGGAAGAAAAGGGTGCAATGAAACAGGAGGCTGGAAGATTAGTTTGAGATTGGAGCATGGAGTGCATAAAATAATTAGCTTAAAGAATTTGAATTTGATCCTGTCGGCAATGGGGAGGCAGTGAAGGTTTATATGAGGAGCAGATGGCCTGATCTGACCTTTTTTAGGAAGCAGCACTGGTAGCCACATGGAGGAGGGATTGTGTAGGGGAGAGGAGGGAAGCAGGGAAATTTTTCAGAAGGCAAGGGAGTGATAGGAGTCTGAACTAAGACAGTGTGGTGGAACTTTCCTGATTGGGCAGGATGGTGAAGGGGAGGAAATAAAAAAATACTGGCAGCTGTACATGTTGATTGATTGAACACACTTTTACTGAGCACTTAACCACATACCAGACACTGTGCAGGTGAAAATACAAAGATGAGGAGGACTGGGTCCCCATTCTTGAGGACCAACCACTGACTAGGCCTCACCGTGCCCCATGTGAGAAGGGTAGAGGAGCCTGTACAGGACAGGGCTGCCAGATGTATGGGGGAAGGTGGAGGGACATTTGACTTGGGTCTTAAAAGGGTGGTGGCAAGCTGGTCGTGTCCCTGGGCTGCTTTTTAAATGGTCGTCATTGCTCTGGGAAGAAGGACCCATCTACCTCAGCTCTAAAGGATCAGCCTAATCTGATTCACCCATTGCACCAGATTCTGCTCACATCATCTCCTTTTAGCTCTGATTTATTTCAGTCCCTTGGGGGCACCACACTCTCTCCTGCCACAGGGAATTTGCCTGTTGCGTCTGCCTGAAGAGTTCTATCCCCTCCCAGATCCCAGCTGAATCATCTTTTCCTTGGAGAAGTCTTCCCTGAGTCTTCAGACTCATTCATATCTCTGTTACATGCTCTCATCAGCACCTTGTACCTCTCTCTCTTGGCACTTTTTTCAGAGCTATCAATGTGCTCCTTAAGTAGTCCTTCAATTCATGTGTATCTCCTCCCATTTTAGGGCAAGGTGTAGTGTCTGGTTTTGTTCAGCATTATATCTTTGGTGTTTGCACGGTGCCTAGCACATAGTACATTCTCAATAAATATATATTGGCTAACTGATGGACTCAAATAATCTATTATTTAAAGGAGAAAGACATTTCAGGAATGGGGAACAGCATAAACAAAGGTGCAGTGGTTTCTTCCAGGGATACGCTAGGAGCAGCTAATGACTGGCTAATGGGAGGGTGGTTAAAAGGGAGGAAGAAAGATGAGGATAAAAGAGTATGTCGGGTAAACTTTTGGAAATAACTTTCTATGCCATAGTTAAGACACTATGTGCAAGATAGAGGCTCCCCAAACACTCTGTTTTTCCCCTATCAGAGGCTATGCTATAATTGTTGGCTTGAGAGAATTAGACTCTCTAAGCTCCTTGAGGGCAGAGACTGCTTAACTTGTTCATTAATGTAATTCCAGGATCTAGAACAGTGCCTGGCACTTGGTAGGAACCAACAAACACTTACTGAATGAATAAGTGAGAAAATAAATGAATGCTTTAATCATGGGAGCTTTGGGGAGCGATGGAAGGTTTTTAATATATTTAGATTTGCTCTAGGAAATGTTACCTTGCCAGCAGAGAGGAGAAGAGAAAGGTCCAGTTTTCTTTTTTCTTTTTCTTTTTTCCTTCTTTCCATTTTGATAGTTGAGTGTCTGGATTTGCTTAAATAGAGTAAAGGTACAGACTGATTAGAATGGAATAGACTGGAGGCAGGTAGATTGGGCAGCTGCTATAGTAATTTTGGGGAAGGTGCTGGTGGACGGTTAGAGTGGCGACTGTGGGGTTGTAAGAGGGGGAAGATTTGAGAGAGAGCCAATTTGAATGACTGGATAGAAAGTGAGGAGTTGGGAGCAGGCAAAAATGTCTCCAAAATATTAAAGATTTCTGTTTGCCAAGGAAAAGTCAAACTTCTTCTCCCCAGTGGAGTCTTGCTAGGGAGGGGAAGTAGGAGCGAAGGGAGAAGACTGAGTGGGAGCTACCTCCAGGCTCTCAAGGACACTTCTGAGGAGGCTGGCCTCCACACTTGCTTAGACAGCCGCTATGCTGGACTCTGGTCAGAATAAGGAGACGAAAGAGAGTACTCAGAAGGCAATATGCTAATGAAAAAGAAGCTGATTACCATATGAGACCACACGGCTTTTATTTTCTTCCTAAATACACGTTTATCCATTTCTTTGTCTTTAAAGCAAGCAAAATGGCAACAGACACTCGAGGTGTCTTCACTGGCTATTGATAACACAGTGATGGTCTGGAATAAGTTAACCAGATCTAGCATTTTTCCAGTTTTCACTCATTAAAGCTTCTCTCTTATTAGACTTAGGAACCATTAATTTCTTTATTGAGAAAAACTACTTTCCAGAAGCCTGAATGGAAAGAGGTATATGGTTGGGCCTGGGGGCTTGAACTAACCCCAGTGGGATAATTCAAACTGAACTTGGTGGGGGTGAGGGTTGTTTGAGGAGACCTGAATATTTTGTAGATGCAGGCGAATGGTACTACAGATAGAGACTAGAAGAGAATGAGGGACACACCTCTGATAGAGGCAAAGCCAAAGATGGGAATGGGATGAGAGGGGTGTGCAGAGTTGTCCAGAATCTTGATCTTGCATCTCACTCCATGTATGCTTTCATCACCTCTACCTGGAGCCAAACTTTCCCTCTCTTGGAGATTAAAGAGAGAGTGATTGTGGGGACTACCTAAGCAAGTCTGAAATCTGTAAGACAGGCAGACAGGAAGAGAAGATCATGGGCAAGCATAAGTCCAAAAAAGGACCAAAGCTGTCATCTACTGGCAGACAGAAAGGGAAGATCATAAGTAGGATGGAACTCTGTAGGCACTGGCCAGAGCTGTGGTCCACAGGGGGAATTTTTTCTCTCTGAGCCCGCCTATTCAGTGACTACATGAATGTGAGGCGTGTGTGTGTGGTGGGAGTGGGGAAAGACCCTGGACCAACTGTCAGGAGACCTGGCCTGGATGGCCTCCAATGTCCTCTGGCATGTTCACCCTTCAGAGCCTCAGGTTTCTCCTCTCATAAGAGAGGTGGTAGATTCAATCATTTTCTTCAACAAACTGTAAATCTAGAATTTTGTATGACTTGAACTTGGGTATTTACATTCGGGGAGAGGAGAAAACAATAGTGTGGTCTGACTCAAGGTGCCAGGACCCATCTCAAGGACAGTTGAGAAAGATCCTTGTTTTGACAGAAGAGTTCGAAGGAAAGAAAGCAAGAATTTCAAGGCTCATGAGTCAGGACTCATCCAGAGATACGGTCCTGGAGAGTCAAGGAGGTGTCAGTGGGGAGGGGGCAGGAGCAGAGCCAGGACTAGGGTGAAGCTACATTCAAACCACTAGGGTAAAAAACCGACCCAGGGCTCCCATTCAGAGGGGTCCAGATAGGGCACCGGCAGATAGGAAGGGAAGGGCACAAAATTTAAGAAGGTATCAGTCGGTATTCAAGAACCGACTCTCCACTTGCTAGTGAGTGCCTGCTTAAATTTTGTACCCTAGGCTCCTGCTGCTTCGGTCTAGAGGTGGGTATTTTGTCCAAATCAGGGGAACAGCCAGGGCAACCCAGAATAGCTCATCTGGGATGGAAGGCATAGCAGAGAGAGGAAGAGGAGAGAGGCTTCTTGGAAAGCCAGGAAGAGAAGGACGGCCAGCAAGAGGCCAGCACCAGTTTAATCTAGAATCCACTCTTTAAAGTCAGCCTTATTAAGGCATAATTGACAAAACTGTAAAATATTTAAAGTTGTTATGATTTGATATCTGTTTGCATTGTGAAAGGATTCCTTCCATCTAGTTCATTAACCTATCACCTCACATATTTATCTTTTTTTTTTTTTTTTGGTGGCAACATTTAAGTTCTGTTCTCTTAGCAAGTTCAATTATACATTACATTGTTATAAACTATAGTCACCATGTGATAATTTATAAGATGAATAAAATGCTCAGACCTTACTCACCTTATAAAAGAAAGATTATACCCTTTTACCATCCTCTCCCTATTTCCCCCAACCCCTGGCCATTACTTTTTTACTCTGTTTCTATGAATTTTTTTAGATCTCACATATAAGTGATACCATAGTATTTGTCTTTCTCTCTCTGGTTTATGTCATGTAACATAATCCCCTCAATGTCTATTCATGTTGTCACATGGGAAGGATTTCCTTCTTTCTCATAGCTGAATAATATTCCATTGTATATATATGCCACATCTTCAATATCCATTCATCCATTGATGGACACTTAAGTTGTTTATATGTTTTGGCTATTGTGAATAATGCTGCAATGAACATGGGAGTGTAGATATATCTTCAATGTCTTGTTTTCATTTTCTTTGGATATTTACCCTGAAGTGGAATTGTTGGACATAAAGAAGTTCTATTTTTAATTTTTGAGGTACTTCCATACTGTTTTTCATAGTAGCTACACCAGTTTACACTTCCACCAACAGTAAACAAGGGTTCTCTTTACTTCACATTCTTGCCAAACTTGTTATCTCCTGTCTTTGTGATGACTGCCATTCTAACAGGTTTGAGGTGGTGTCTCAAGGTGGTTTCAATTTGTACTTCCTTGTTGCTAAGTGATGTTGAGCACCTTTTCATGTACATGTTGACCATCCATATGTCTTCTTTGAAAAAAAAGTCTATTCAGATCCTCTGCCCATTTTAAAAAATTTATTTGTTTTTATTAGTTTTAAGTATACATTGGTTAGACGTCTATATAGTTCGTAAACGGTCCTCCCAATTGCTCACTCCCTTCCTTGGCCCTCCACCTAGCCAACCTATTAATGCTGACTGCATTCTCTATGCTGTGCTCCCCATCCCCATGACCTTCCATTAGCTACGAATTTGTACTTCTTTAACCCTTCACTCCATTCTCCCAGCCCCCCAAATCTCTCTCCCCTCTGTTTGACACCAAATTGTCCACTATATTTGTGAGTCTGTTTTTGATTAGTTTGTTCGCTTTACTCCTTAGATTCTGCATGTAAGTGAAATCATATGCAGAATTTATATGAAATCATATGCAGTGTTTATCTTTCTCTGTCTGGTTTAAATACCTTCTAGGTCCATCAAAACAATATCTTTTCCCACCTCTTTCTTTTAGTCTGTGTGTGTCTTTTAATCTGAAGTGAGTCTTCTGTATTTTTTCTTCTTAAAGAAGTCTCTCCAACATTTCTTGTAACACTGGCTTGGTGGTGATAAATGCCTTTAGCTTATTTTTGTCTGGGAAGCTCTTTATCTGTCCTTCCACTGTAAATGAAAGCTGGATAAAGTATCCTTGGTTATAGATCCTGGGTCTTCGTCCTGTTGAATATTTTTTTGCCAAGCCCTTCTGTCCTGTATAGTTCCTTTTGAGAAATCAGCTGCCAGTATTATGGGTAATCCCTTATAAGTAATTATCTGTTTTTCTCTTGATGCTTTTAATATTTCTTTTTTGTATTTAACCTTTGGAATTTTAATTATGATGTGTCTTGGTGTGGGCCTCTTTGGATCCCTGATTTTTGGAATTCTCTGACCTTCCTGGGGTATTATGCCCATTTCCTTCATCAGGTTAGGGAAGTTTTCCATCATTATTTCTTCAAACAGCTGTTCAACATCTTGATTTTCTTCAGTTACGGCAATCAGATGGATATTTGGACCTTTAATAGTGTCTCATACATTCCTTAAATTATATTTATAGTCTTGGCATCTTATCTCTTGCCATTCTGATTGCATGTACTTGGCTTTCCCATCCTCTAGATAGGGCATTTGATTTTTTTCTTTATTCACTTTGTTTATTCCTTTCTTTATTCCATTTAATATACTTCTCATTTCAGATAATGTGTTCTTCATTTCAGACTGGTTCCCTTTTATAATTTCCATTTCCATTTTTATGTTTTTTTAAATCTCTTTGTTGAAGTTCTCATTAAATTTATCTACACTTCCCAAAAGTTCATTGAACATCTTTATAACCAGTGTTTTAAACTCTGCATCTGTTAGATTACTTGACTCCATTATATCTGGATCTCTGTTCTGTTCTCTCATATGGTTTCTGATTCTTTGTCTTCCTATTTTGGCTGCCTTTCCATGTCTGTTTCTATGTCCTAAGCAAAGCTCCTAAGTCTCCCAGTCTTATTAGTGTGGGTTTGTGAAGTAGGTGTCCAGTGGCACAGTTCTGAGAGGGGTTCACCTGTAGGCCAAATTTAGCCCAAGCCTCTACGCCTCCATGGCCACCTGTTAAGATTCAGCAAACAATCCATGGATGCTGTGCGTAGAGTTGCCTCAAAAGGCCACACCAGAAACCGAGGCCAGCTGCTTCCAGTGTGAGTCTAGGTAAGGCTCAGCAAAGAGCACCTGACTCACTGAGAATATACCTGGATGTAGCTTGAGTGGTGCCGCCAGTTGGGGGAGGTGGAGTTTCAGGGAATCCTCTGGGTGGAGTGACCTCCGTTATCCAGTTTGATGATGTCATGGCTGTGGTGGCACCGTGTCCTTACACTGGGAGGGGGAAGGGCTCAACAGGGAACAATGGATACCACCAACACTTCTGTACAGAGCAAGTCTTTCTTCAGCTCCCACTCTGCCAATGTTTCCCTGTACGTCCCTGGTGCCCTCTGCGTGTAGCTGAATCGGCACTGGTGCTCAGAGCAAGCAGGTTTGTCACTATGAAAATCCGCTTGCGGATGCAGCCCTTTTAAGAGGCATCTGCCACTGCTGCTGCTGCCGCAGCCTCCATCTTACTCAGCTGTGTGAGACAGACAGTCCCACATCCTTGCTCCATCCTACCTTCGGCTCTTGCAGGGTGATTTCTTGGACTTCTCCTTAGTTGTATGGCTTCTTCATCAAGATTCCTGGTGATTTTTCCTTGCTGCTGCTCCTTGTTTTTGTTACAACTTTGATTTGGTCACCAGAGGGATGAACAGAGCCTCTATCATCTACGCCATGTTTTTTCCTCTCCCCTCTGCCCATTTTTATTTGCATTTTTTTTTTTTGCTATTAAGTCATATGGGTTTTTTAAAAAATATATTTATATATTAACCCCTTATCAGATATATGATTTACAAATATTTTTTCCCATTCTGTATGTTGCCTTTTTATCTTGATGGTTTTCTTTGCTGTGCAGAAACGTTTTAGTTTCATGTAGTCCCACTTGTTTATTTTTGTTTTTGGTGACTTTATTTTTGATGTCAAATCTAAAAAAAATCATTGTCAAGACTAATATCAAGGTGCTTACCCTCTGTGTTTTCTTCTAGGAGTTTTACAGTTTCAGGTCTTAAATGTAAGTCATTAATCCATTTTGAGTTGATTTTTGTGTGTGGTGTAAAACAGGGTCTAGTTTTATGTGGCTGTCCAGTTTTTACAATACCATTTATTAAAGAGACTGTTCTTTCCCCATCGTATATTATTGCCTCCTTTGTCATAAATTAAGTGACCATGGATTTATTTCTGGGCTTTCAATTCCATTTCATTCATCTAAGTGTATCTTTTTACGCCAATGTCATATTGCTTTGATTACTATAGCTTTGTAATATAGTTTAATGTTAGGGAGTGTGCTGCTTCCAGCTTTGTTATTTCTTAATATAGCTTTGGCTATTTGGGTATTTTTTGGTTCTATACAAATTTTAGGATTGTTTGTTCTATTTCTGTGAAAAATGCCATTGGAATTTTAATAGAGATTGCATTGACTCTGTAGATCATTTTGAGTGGTAAGTACATTTTAATAATATTAATTTTTTCCAGTCCAAGAGCATAGGACATCTTTCTATTTATTTGTGTCTTCAATTCTTTCATCAGTTTCTTATTATTTTCACCTTCTTGGTTAAATTTATTCCTAGTTATTTTATTCTTTTTGATGCAATTGTAAATGAGATCATATTTTAAATTTCTCTTTATGATACTTTATTAGTGTATAAAAATACAACAGATTTTTGTATATTGAAATTGTATCCTGAAACTTTACTGAATTTATTAGTTCTAACCGTTTTTTTTTTGTGTGCGTGTGTGAAGTCTAGGGTTTTCTATATATGTTATCGTGTCATCTGCAAATAATGACAGTTTTACTTCTTTCTTTCCAATTTGGATGCTTTTAATTTCTTTTTCTTGCCTAATTGCTGTGGCTAGGACTTCCAATAATACGTTGAATAAAAGTGGTGAAAGTGGACACCCTTGTCTTATTCCTAATCTTCGAGGAAAAGCTTTCAGCTTTTTACTGTTGAGTATGATGCTAGCTGTGGTCTATCATTTTCTTGAATAAAAATATTGCTGTAAGACTTTGGTTAACTACTTGAGTTCTAAAAAAGTCGATTCTGAGAATTTTTTTTTTTTTTTACCAGTTTTCTTATTGCTTTTGTGGAGGAGAGAGTTAGTTTTCTGAGGTCTTTACTCTGCCATTTTCACTTATATCACCTGTAACGTATTTGAAATGCCTTTCTATGTTATTGGCTTCTCATTTCTCAAACTTATCAAGGGTCTCCTCCATTGTGAAGTCTTCTCTGGGTTATCTGGGGAAAGGTGTCAGCTCTCTCCTTCTTCTTCTCCTATACCTCTGTATCCATGCCTCTGTTCCTTCACTTTTCAAAAATAACAATTATTTAGATCTGTTCTTGTTTCTCCTCCCAGCCTTCAAACTCCTAGCTTGTGACTTATTCATTCTGCATGTCCGGACTATTTCCTGACACCCAGTAAGTATTCAGATTTATAGGCTGAAGAGTATTGTCATAGGAGATCTCAGAGCCTAGCTAGGGGTTTCTCAGCTCCAGCCTTGATGTCTTTCCTCCTGCTTCTATGATTCATGGGAGACTTCTGTCTCTTTGTTGTATTGTGTGTAGCGAGCTCTGTGTGATAACCATAAGCTCAGAGTTGACACACTGAGTATATAAGGAAAATAGGGAGCAAAAATAAAAATAAAGCATGTATGGATCAGATTCTAGAATAGTAGTAGTAGTAATAATAATAATAATAATAGTAATATAATAGCTAATATTTACTGAGTAGAGTCTGTGCTAGATACCAGACTAAAAATATTATTTAAAAAAAATCTTTCCTTATTTATTTTAAAAAATTAATTTATTTTTCAGTTACAGTTGATATACAATATTAGGTTTCCGGTGAACAACATAGTGATTAGACATTTATATATTTTATGAAGTAATCACTCCAAGACTAAAAGCTTTATATTCAATATCTCATTTAATTCCAACATCAACTCTATCTATGAGATAGGTACTATTATCCTAACTTTATAGGTGAAGCTGGATAAGGGACATGACAGAACTAGGGCTAGGTGAAGGTCTGACCCCAAAGCCCATATTCTTAAACTATCCTGTTTGAGGGGTCTACGAGAGATGTTTAGAGAAGGAGGAGCCATGCCAGCCTTTCCTTTCCTGGGACCTGCTCTGCCTCTTCGACTAAAGAGATGTGGCTCCTGGGTGTGTTCAACCCATCTTGGGCTCAGCTGGGCCACCTGTACTTTCAAGCAACATAGCTTTTAAGGGGCCCCTAGGGCAGCTTGGCCAAGAGACCCTATTTTCCTGGTTCTGGGGTGACAGGTGCAGCCCTGAAGAGACAGCGACAAAGACCACTAATCATCATCCCAATTCCAACATGGTGACTGCCTGGAAAGTCAACTCACATAGTGGCTAGGTAGAATCCAGAGGGCTCAAAAACATTTCAACAAATGCTAATATCGGTCTCTCTCTTATAGCCCTGTCAGCAGGAATGGGGAATTGTGCTAGCATGCATGGGGCACACTTTTTGGGACAAAGGACCTGGTTGCTAAGCAACGGTAGTTGGCCTCCGCTCCTCCCTGTAACATTTTTCTGTTTCTAAGCTTCTAGTTAGCAGATGGGAGGGGCTGAGGCTGCCCAGCCCAGCCCTCAGCCCCCTTTCCTGCAACAAGGGGTCTATTCATAGTTTCTGAGCAGAGTTCATTGTCTCTCTGGTGTGTGTCTTTGTGCGTGTGTGTGTGTGTGTGTGTGGAGGGGGATGAAGGGAGGGGCCATGTGTGAACTAGGGAGACCTCGCCCTCCAGTCAGGGTATTTAATCAATGCTGATCTAGAACAGAAGCAGAACTCTTCCTAGCAGACCCTGGGGTTTTACATTGGCGCTGTTGACCCAAATGGTAAGGCTATATACTTCTGCGCCATCCCTGATCTGGCCTCTCTTTCTCTCTACCACCCACCCTGGCCCTTGGGATTCTTGGCTGTTAGAAGGAGCCTCCTCTAGCACTCTGGCGCAGGGGCTAGATACTAGAGGGGGCCCAGTGTGGCCAACCTCCTGGTTTTGTGTCCTCCAGGAGCCGACTTTATTCTCTCTTGTTCCCTATATGCCTAACCAAGTGCTTTGAACATAGGCAGTGCTCAGCAAATCATTATTACACTGAACTCCTACTTAAAAGGAGGACCAGGAGATCCTGTACAATTAAAAACCATTTTCCTAGGCTACCACACGAGTTTAGACAAATGAGGTTTGAGGTGGGGCAGCACCTGAAGTGAGGCCAGTTTTTCCAGAAGCCGAATTGAAAGAAAGCCAAGTTCCCTCAATACTGAGACAGGAAGAAAAAGGCTGGGCATGCCCTGGAATTCTCTCTAGACCAAGCTGTATTGACAGAGAAAGGTGGTCTGCAGGGGAGATGGGAGTTACTTCAACTTTAAGGGGTTTTGTCTACTTTACTAGATTACAAGTTCCTTTAAGAAAGGATCCATAGCTTATACATATTTCTTTTTCTTATTCCTAATGTTTGCATTGTACTTTATAAAATCCTTTTAATCTTGTTTAGCCTCCTATCCCTCCCTCCCTCCCTTCTTTCTTCCCTCCATTCCTCTCTCTTTCTCCCTTACCTCTTTCCTCCCCTCCTTTCATTCAGTGTACCTTAACTGAATTCCCATTTTGTTCTAGGCCCTAAGCTAGGCCCTGGGATGCCCAGACCAGTAAGGAAAGAGAGAGAAGTAGATGAACATAAAAGGGCCAGCTTCTTGGGAAAGTCACATTTAAGCTGATTCTTGAAGGGTCATAGGAGTCAGCTATATGGGGAGGGGACAGCAGGGGCAGCACTCTGTGATGTGAGAGCCTGTGGAGGTGCTGAGGACTTGCATGTGTGTTAGTATGACCCTGAGTTCTGCTATGGAGAGGGTTAGTGCTGGCAGGTATGGATGGAGGCATAAGGAAAGGCGAGATCATAGAGGAAGTTGTGAACCATGCCACAGAGCTTTGGATTTACCCTGAAGGCTACAAAGCTTCACTGGGTACTTTAAAGGTGGGGCTAGCTTGCTCATGTTTGCATTTTAGCAAGATTGCTCTGGCATGGAGAATAAATGGAGGGAGACAAGGCACTAGAAGTGAGGAGACCACTTATTGGGAAGTGAGGTTATCACTTCTATTTTATAAATGAGGAAATTGACTTTTGGAGAGACAGTGAGTTGTTAAGTTTACATAGTAGACTGTAGACCTAGCTTTGAACTGCTGGTCCAGTATTTTTTCCAGAATCTTAGTTTTGATTACTCTTCTTCATGGCACATGGACTTTAGGCAAATGTATAACTTACTCTTACTTCCATGCCTTTTCCTCTTCAATCACTTTTTCCTGGAATTCTCAATGGGCATATATGTCAGTTCAAATCCTAGTCATCTATGAGAGCCCATCTCAGAAAATGCCTCTTCTAGAAGGTCTTTTTTGATTTCCCCAGTGAAAAGTAAGCTCTCCTTCTTAGTGTACTGCTTTGTTTACATGACTTATCTTCAGGACTCAAATGCAATGTCCCCGAGACAGTGATGATGGAGATCCATGTTAATTTATCTTGAAGTCCTTACAATATCTCCTGTTGTAGCCTGTCTACTTGAGCTAAATACTGTTTACTGAGTGAATGGATGAATGGTGCACTGAGGAAGGGTACTTCTTTCTCTGAGATAGGAGGGAATGAAGAAGGGTGGGATCTTGAGGCCTGAGGAGGGATACCGAAGGACTCAGCAGATGCCCTCCATGCTCATGGGAGGCAAGGTTTGGAGGTGGTAAATATCGTGAGCTTTGGAGTCAGCCCAATCTGGGGTCAAGTCTCTGACACTTACTGGCTGGGTGAGAGTAAGGTGTGTGGGGTTAGGGGTTCCAGGAGAGCATAGAGGGCCTGGAGGGATATCTGTGGGAACACACAAGGACTCTCCAAGATGAAAAAAGGCTTGCAAGTGGCTGCGATAGCATGGCCGGGGTTAGAGAGTAGAGGCTTGTAGTGGGCTGTGACTTCTCTCCTTGGCGTGAGGATCCTGAGTGACTGGCAACTATTTCCCCAGAGCCTGATGCTGGATGGTCAAGCCCCCATGGAGGCTCAGTATGCAGAGGAGAGCCCAGGACCCTGGATCTTCAGAGCAGAGCTGGGAGACCCACTGCGGAGGCCTGAAGCCCAGCAGCAACCCAGTAGGGCAGACTGGGCTATCGGGAATGATAGGGTGGGGGCAGTGAAGGGATAATCTTCCTATCCCCTCCCTGATTCTCTTCTTCAGATCCTACTTGGGTCAGCCCCAGATGATTGATGGGAGAGACTATCTTGCTATTTATCCCAGACCTGATTTTGTTCTCTTTTTTCCATTTTGGGGATTGAGTGGGATCTGTGGGCTTCAGGAGTGATGGGAAGGGGGAGGTGGGCACGTGCAGCAGGGCAAACTCCTGCTGCAGCTCAGTGGCTGCCTAGCCCCACAGTGGTCCTCAGGGTGGAGTGAGGCTGGCAGCCAAGAGCAGGGCACTCAGACATTGCTCTGCCGTCCCCCACAGTCTCTCTGGCAGGGCGTTGGTGCTCCAGGCGGTGCGGCTGTGCGATGCTGGCAGCCCTGGGGCTGCTGGCTGGTGCGAGTGTTGGCTCATGGCTTCTAGGTCAGTACTGGGACCTTTCAGTGATCTGGGGATGGACAAAGAAGATCTGAGGGATGTTAGAAGAGAGAGCTGCTGCGTGCAGATGTTAAAGGCAGATGGATGAGCGTCTCTCTCATCTCCTCTGAGCAGACAAGGGGAGATGTGGTGAAACTGCAGCTGGAGGGATTTAGGCTCTACATGAAGACAGTTTAGGCTTAGAGTGAGAAGTGCAAGGTACCCGAATGGGTGAATTAAGGAGGTGCTGGCCAACCTTTTCCTAGAAATCTTTCCCAGTCAGAGACAAAGAGAGATGGAGAGAGCACTGTGGGGACCTGCATAAGGTGGGGTGGTTGATGAGGTGTCCCCAGATGGCTGCTTTTGCCTCTCTCTGCTGCAGGTGTCTTCTTCTTCCCCTTGTCCCCCACCTGTGGGAATCCCTCCCATTTCCCCAGCTTCTCCTCTGTGACTGTCTCCTTGTGCTTGTCCTCCAAAGCACTGCATCTGTGGCCAGCTGCCTCTCAGCCCATTCCCGGGGCCTTGCAGGATGAGGCTATGACTTTGAGCTGCTCAGAGGCCAATGGAGAGGAAGCCCTGCTCCCCTCACTTCCCAGAACAGGTGGGCCACACCGCATGGCTACAAGACTCCCTAGCCCTGAGCCCCTTCGCAGTTCTGGACCCACCTCCTGCCTGGGGGCAAGAGAACCAATGTGAAGGCCCCTGACTTTGCTGCTACCCATCTGGGTCTCTTCCTCTGGTGTGAGGGTGTGACATGGTCTAGCCTTGGAGAGCTGATCTCTAATTTGGGGCTTTCAACCCCCCCTGGGGATTGCCTTGACCTCTAGCTGGGGAATATGCAGGAGCCCAGGCTGTCAGCAGGGATGGCAACTTGCCATTTTGGTCAGTGAGCCAGCAAGGGGCTGGGGGAAGAGGAGCCAGGTATGTGGGGAGATAGTATGTGACTGGCATGTCTTCATCCAGTTGTCACCTATAGGGCTGGGAACATCACTATACCTTGTCATCCCTTTACCCTGACATCGTCCTCTCCTCTCCAGGCAAGAGTTGAACATCAGAAAGTATGATGCTGCCGAGGCCGAGGTTAGAATCAGTTCTAAAAGTCAGTTAGAATTAGCTTGGAGCTAGCCTTTTGCTAGCTGTGTGACTTTGGGCACATTACTTCTTTGAGCTTCCAGTTCCTTCTCTATGAAATGGAGATAAAAATATCCACTGCATGAAGTTGTGAGGGTAGTATGAGGTAATACATAAAAGAGCTTAGCACAGAGCCTGGAAAAAAACAGAGATGTTCAATAAATGGTAACTATTACTAGTATTGTCACAAGATTCGAAATCAGAAGACATAGACTTAGTCCTGGATCCATTGCTTGCAGATTTTGTGGTCTTAGACAGGTTGCTTAAGATCTATGCCTTAGTTCTCCCTCTGCAGAATGGGAAGGATGATAATACTCACCCCACAGGGCTGCCATGACGATGAGCGATGGATCGCATGTAAAAGCATTTGCACAAGACTGAAATGCTACACAGATAGGGCTATTTTGTTCTCAGAAACAGCCTGATGTCCTGGGGAACAGGAAGCCTGACACTGGGTGACCCAGACTCTATTATTAAGGACTCTTCAGATCCCACAGTGGCCAGGTTCAGCATCCCCTGCCCACCCCACCCCTGCACCCCACAGCAGGTAGGATGTGGTTTTCATGCCATAGTTCAGTATCTTTCAGAATAAACACTGAGGACTTCTTGCTGCAAGTACAGTTGAGGGCCCGGCCAGACTGGCTCTTGGTCTGCCATGAGGGCTGGCGCTCTGCCCTGGGTATGCAGATCTGCCGGAGCCTTGGGCATCTCAGGTAACTTGGGCCAGAACTGGAGTCTGGGGAGGGTGGAGGGCTGGCAGCAGGGAAAGGGGAGTTAGTGACCTTTATGTGCCTGTCATGCTCAAAGTGCTCAGGGACTGGCAAGAGGTCATTTTGGTCATCTCCTGGCCTCTGGACGTGAGGGTGCCCCAGCCTGTATCTCTCCCTTGAGCATCTTTGTTTTCTAACAAACACAAATCTCAGAAGAGGTAACTGTTACAGCCATGCTCAGTCACTATCCAGGTGCAGTATCTCATGCAGGTTCCAGTTATTAACCACCACCTCTCATGCTGCGGCCAATTTCCTCCTGTTCTATTCTTTTCTTCTGCCAAGTCTTATTCACCACAAGGGAGTGAACCTGTCTGACATCAAGCTCAACAGCTCTCACAAGTTTGCTCAGCTCCTCCGTCCTAGACTGGGAGGTGTCCTGGAGGAGGTGTGGCAGCCCAGGTAAGGCTTCTGAGGAGATGAGTCAGGTCCCTTACTTCCTGGTGAGCAGTCCGGCAAAAATCTTCCCGTCACTGGAACCTGGTGGCTTGGACATTGGTGGTGTAAGATAGGAAGACAAAGAGGAACATTTTCTGATCAGAAATTACAAACTCGGTTCCACGCGCCTGCCCATCCGAGTTTCACATATGTTATCTTACTTGCCCCTTGCAAGAACTGGGGGATGGGTTGTTATTGTCACAGTATTTGATATGGGACTCTTATTCCCACTTTACATGTGGGTAAATTGAGGCTTGATCAGGAAAAACGCCTAGTCCAAGGTTCTAGAACTAATAAGCCACCAAACCAAGTCTTAGAACCAGGCTCCTATCTCCAAACTGAGTCCTCTCTCACCCCTGCCACATTTTATTTGGATAATTCTCGAGTCTTGGATAAGTCTCAGGAAAGAGATGGTTGCTTTGTTCTGGTTCAGAACTGCTTCGATCCTGGAGACCCTCCAGAGAAGAGGGCTCTGGGCTGGAGTGAGTCCTTCCCCAGATTGTGGGGGTGGGCGCATGCTGAGAAGGTCTTTGCTCTGCCTGAGCTTCTTCCAGCTGCCCAGCAGCTTCCTGGGCTGGCTGGGCTCCCCGTCACCGCTCTAAAGCGTTCTTATCTTTGTACCACTTTTCCTGTCTGAACCCGTTTCTCAGGCCCTTCCTATCTAGCTCCCCTGCTCTGAGGGCACATCATGGGAACGTGGCTATGGATTAGGGAGGCTTCGAATGCTATCTTTGAGACCTGAACAGACAAAGGGAAGCAGGGGTGGGACTGACTCTGCCAGGAGAGCCGGAGGGCTGTGGTTTTGAGAAACTAGAAGGAACTAAGAATCCAGGCACTGGGCTATTAGGGGCAAGACATGAGAGAAGAACGAAAAGAGGGCTTTGGAATTAAAGTTTGTGCTAAGGAAGAAGAAGGGAAAGAGGAGAGCAAGGATGTGGATATTCAGGGCCAGGCAAGGGGCTTGGAATAGAGACTAGAGTAAGCCTGGGAAGGAGCATGGGCAGAGAGTCCTGTTCACTCACCACTCGTTTCTTCACTCATCCACCAAACACACATTTACTCAGGGTCGCTTGGCAGGAACAGCTGGGCTTTCTCATTCATGAATACTTGATTCATAACTTTGGGCCCTACCCAAAGCAACCCTTGAGAACCGTGAAGTCTAGCTGGTGTTTTGGGGCAACTGGGCAGCGTGCACACTGCTGTTCTGGAAACCTGTTTTGAGGAGGGTCTTAAGGGCTTGGGTAGGGGTGGGAACCAGATGGCTATGGCTGCATGAGAGGTCTCCTCTGACTCCAGCCTTTCTCCATGCTCTTGGGTGGATGCTCAACCTCGAGTGGGTCCCTGCCCAGCTTCTTGCTGGTGCCTCTGTTTTGCAGGGACAACTGTGCTTCTGGCCAAATTGTTTCCCTCAAATGCTCTGGTGAGTCATATCTTGGATCCAGGAAGGTAGTAGTGGGAAGAAGGAATCTCTCCTCACCCCCACCCACAACCCTGTGTGCGGAATAGCCCCATAGAGAGGCTTGGTCGGGTCTGGGGTAGGGTTTCCTGTCTACCTGCCCATCTGCCTGCCAGGACCCTTCTTGCAGACACGGGTCAACCCAAATAGAGCCCTGTCTAAGTCATATCGTCTACCAGCCACTGGCCCAGGCAGATGGTCTCCTTGCTTCACTACCTGACGTGGCCTGCCTTGGCCTCTGATACTCACTCCCCTTTTCTTCTGGAGAGCCTCAAAGCTGGAATTATTACTGGTTATTAACCAGTTAGCAGCTTCAGGAGATCAAGGAGGGTACCGAACTAGGGGTCAAATGGGAAACAGTCTGTGTAGTTCCTTTCATTTCTCTTCCCATGCATCCGTCCATCTCTCCACTGATCCTTCCATGCATGCACCCACTCACCTCCTATGGGACAGGTGTTTTGATAGGTATTGGGGCCCCATAGATAATACAGCCATGGTCCTTGCTCTAGTGAGCTCACAGCCTGGTAGGGCCCTCAGGTGTGTAATCAACATTTCCACTTTCCAAACCCCCAATACTTAGGACCGGGAATAATAAATGTAAGGTATTCACACTGGACTACACTCGCTGAGCGTTAGGATGTGCCAATATCCACATCTCTTTCTTTCCAACGTACCAGTACTTCTCTGTTTGCAGAGTGTGGAGCAAGGCCCCTGGCTTCCCGGATAGTTGGTGGGCAGGCCGTGGCTCCTGGGCGCTGGCCCTGGCAGGCCAGTGTGGCCCTGGGCTCCCGGCACACATGCGGGGGCTCCGTGCTGGCACCACAGTGGGTAGTGACCGCTGCGCACTGCATGCACAGGCAAGTCTCGGGATGCTGGGGAAGAGAGTGCCTCAGTCACCTTTTCTGTTTGGCCATCCGTACATCCTGTATAAAATGTCCACATCCAACTGTCTGCCTCCTCATGTCTGCTGTGAGTGGGCACGGTGGCGTTTGTGAAATTCTCCCTGTTCAGTGCCAAGAACAGCTGTACATGAGCAGCTGTAGTGGTTCTTTATGTTTGTTCAGTTTTAAGCTTTTAAAGTGCTTTCATGCTCATTGCAGTCTGTGTTTCTTAACGTTTATCACCACTCTAATTAAATCATTTTCCATGTAATTATTTGTTTAATGTCTTTCTTCTCCTTTAGACTGGAAGCTCCACAAGAGCAGGGACTCGGTCTTGTTTTCCACTGAATCCCTCTGTTGACTTCCCCACTGCCTTGTCCCCATGGCCTAGAACAGTCCTGGAATACAGCAGGTGCTTAATAAATACTGGTTGTAGCAATGAAGGATGAATGATGAGTGAATGAGCTCTTTGGCCTTCTTTCCTTGGTGGTAAGCAGGGCAGATATCGTAATCTTCATGTTACAATGAGGAAACTGAGGCTGGGAGAAGCGAAATTACTTCCCAGAATCACATACTGTAAGTGGAAAGACAGGACTGATGGAAGTTTTTCTGACTTAGAGTTACATCATACAAGGCCCTTCGATGTTTGTAGTAACACTTGGAGGCGAGCTATGTAGGGGAGAGGGGGTGGTGGTTGCAGATGACACATCGTGTCTTACTTCTCTATCCATCAGTACTTGAGCATTTATTAAGCACCTACTGCATGCCCAGTGTCTTGCCAGCTGTGAGGGGGTACTAAGGGGTTCTAGGAGCTTACAGCCTAGTGATGGGGGTCCCCACTAATAGCCTCTCTGGTCAGCTTCCTCCACCCTCCACCTCACTTATGTCAACCTCTTCTGCCCCTTCCTTTCCCGGGCTCAGCATGGTTCCTGTGTACAGTTTCAGGCTGTCCCGCCTGTCTAGCTGGCGGGTCCATGCGGGGCTGGTCAGCCACAGTACGGTCAGGCCACACCAGGGGGCTGTGGTGGAGAGGATCATCCCCCACCCTCTCTACAGTGCCCAGAATCATGACTACGATGTTGCCCTCCTGCGGCTCCGGACACCGCTCATGTTCTCAGGTGAGGCGCTGGCTCTGGGCGAGCAGGTAGGTGCAGGCTGTGGTGAGAGAGGGGCAGGCATAGGGAGAGCTGAAAGGCAAGATTTCTAAGGTTTCCTCTTAGTGCTGTAAACCTTAAAACAGGGGTCCCCAATCCCTGGGCCATAAACCAGTACCAATCCGTGGTCTGTTAGGAACCTCACAGCAGGAGGTGAGTGGCGGGTGAGTAAGCGAAACTTCATGTTTTTGTAGCCGCTCCCCAGTGCTAGCATCACCGCCTCAGCTCCACCTCAAATCATCAGCCATTAGATTCTCATAGGAGTACCAATTCCTGGTGCCAAAAAGGTTGGGGACCGCTGCCTTAAAGCATTCAGTTCATTCGGTGACTGTACTGAACTTAGCATCACCTGGACCTGAAGTGCACAAACTCTTCTACATGTTTTTTTGGAGACAAAGGTTCCGGCCCTTTTCATAGCTGGGCTGCAGGTAGGATTTGCCTCCAGGTCGCAAGCAGAGCTTTGCAGTTGCTTCATCTGTCAATAGCCTCTCTGTGCCTGTCTTCAGGCTGGTCCTAGGTCCCTGTTCTAGGTCCCCGCCAACTCGTGGCATGTTACAGTTAATAAGATTTCTTTTTTCAAATATTCTTTCACTTGATCTTCATAAGAACCCTGACAGGTAGATGATGCAGGTACATACAGATAAGGACACTGAATTTAGTGAGGGAAGTGACTTTTTTTTTTAAGTCCATGCAGCAAATAGTTCCTGCACCTGGTGTCCTGACTCTGGGGCCAGGCTTCTCCTCCATAGCATCTGTCCTAGAAGGGCATCTCCTCAACACACATGCACGTGCACACTCCCCTACAAACACATGCACGCACAGAAACACAGACACATGTGCAATGCTCACACAAGTACACATGTATACTCACTCTCGTGTACACACACTCACATCATACACACTTGTGCATGCACTCACAAATACTTAGCACTTCTCCTTCCCATTGTGACCTGCAGCCTTGGATTTCCCCAACAACAGTTGTTGCTGTATGCCTTTCACAAATTTTATATATGGGTACTCTCTGAACTGTTGTTCAATAGTTAATATTTCCAAATTGACTTCAATATATTTAAAAGGGAAACTTTAAGTTACTTCCTGACTGGGGAACCCATATTATTTATAGTAAATAGATAATCACAAAAGTACACAGTGAAAACAAACAGTGTTCTAGTTCTAGCTGGGTGTTGTCCTCTGCAGAACTGTTGTTCCTGAGGTCTGCTCCCTCTGTGTTTAGATGGAGGTTGACGGGCACTGAAAAGAGCACCAGATGGAGTCTTTCTCCTTCATGCAGTTGGGGGGACTCTCTCCCCACGTGAATCAGTGTTTATTTAACGGCACATCTGTGTACTGCCGAAGAATATATGCAGGCTCCTCCTGTAGGGCACATCACACACTTTTGTAAACGATGCCCCAAGAGGAACCAAACACCCTGCGGAAAATCCAAAATGGGTCCTCATTAGGAGAAGTTGGGTACAAAGGCCCAGAAGGAATTCCATTCTTCCTCAGTCCCCGTTCTTCCCTCAGTCCCCCATCCCTCTTCAGGTGGGGACGTGTGCGGCGTGTACGCTGCCCAACCCAGAGGATGCCATGCACACTGAAGTTTACATATTGTCCTCTGTGTGAGTGGTGACCCCCAAGGTGGTATAGTGCTGAACCTGCACATCCGTATGGGAGGACGAGGTGGAGGCCAAGAACCAGGACAGTTTGAGAAGGGGCACCCAGGCTCGAGGAGGGAAACTGAGCCCGAGTGGAACCCAGGACTATGCCTCTCCACAGACACCGTGAGCGCTGTGTGCCTGCCAGCCAAAGAGCAGGATTTTCCGAGGGGTTCGCAGTGCTGGGTGTCTGGCTGGGGCCACACCGACCCCAGCCACAGTGTCAGCTCCCAGGGCCCTGGCTGCAAATGGGTTTGGGGATGGGGGGCGGGAAATCCTTTCCAAGGAGAGGCGCCTCCACCTCCCCCAGCCACATTCCAGTGCCAGTCTACTTGTCCTCTGGTGTCACCATTGGCCAGGCCTAGGGGCCCCAGTCTTCCCTGTCTGGTCTTTCTAAGAGAACTTTCGCATTTCCCGTAAACCCAAGCCCTTTACTTTTGCTATCCCTGTCCCAGGAGTGCCAAAGCCTCAGTATGTGAGGTTGTGTGTGGGAGTTCTACTCCTCTTCACTCCCAGCCCCCAAGTCTGACAGACCCTTGCCTCCTTGTTCAGGGTGCACAGCCCACATCCTGGGATCCCTTCTTTGGGTCTCTGTTTCGCTGGGGCCTTTAACCACCTCCCTTCTTGTTGCTCTGGCTTCTTGGGCCTTGGTTTGTGCCCTGTGGCCTTGCTGTGTTTCTCCATCTCTGTGTCTGCCTCCTGCAGCCCACAGCTCGGACACTCTTCAGGACACCGTGGTGCCGCTGCTTAGCACCCAGCTCTGCAACAGCTCTTGTGTGTACAGCGGGGCCCTCACTCCCCGCATGCTGTGTGCTGGCTACCTGGACGGGAGGGCTGATGCCTGCCAGGTGTGGCAAGGAGGGGGCCATGGTGGAGGGGGGAGCAGGGGTCCTGCTGTGGCTTGGCCCCCTGTCTGAGAAGCCTTTCTAGGAGGGGTGAGGAAAGACAGGATCCACGCTGGAAGCAGAAGGGGCCTGGAACACAGGGTCTGCTAACCAGGGAGGTCTGGTGCCCCGCTGTCTGGAAGCACTAACTGCCTTTTCCTCTGGTTTCTGTGCCTGGATCCCACAGGGAGATAGTGGAGGGCCCCTGGTGTGCCCAGATGGGGACACATGGCGCCTCGTGGGGGTGGTCAGCTGGGGTCGAGGCTGCGCAGAGCCCAATCACCCTGGTGTCTATGCCAAGATTGCTGAGTTCCTGGACTGGATCCACAACACAGCATGGGTGAGTGTGGAGCCTGGGGTGGGGCGGGGAAGTTTGTAGATGATCTGTTCCTTGGAACCTGTGACCCTTACCCCTTAGGGCTAGGCCCTTCTGGGGCCTTGGGTGGGCTAGAGAATGTTCCCCCAGGAGGGATGAAGCAGAAATGATGCTTATTATGTTGAATCCATTGGCTTTCTAGTCATTTAAGCATTAACTGGGGAAGGGTAGACATGAGTTTGTATTGTACCCCAGATCTACCATTTACTGTGTAAACTTTGGCAAGTTCCTAACTGGTAAACCTCAATTGCCTGGTAATAACCATTGTGGCTACCTGGTATGCTATTGTGACAATTAAATGAGGTAAGATGGGTATAAGGCCTGCACAGTGCTAGGCTTAGAGTGAGTGATCCTCATGTTATTTTTGGATTTATTTATGACCATCACTCACCCTTGATTTCTAAGGCAGTTACTGGTGCCCACATTCCCTGCAGTACAGAGAGAGCGCAGCATTTAGCATTTTGGGTTTGGCAACTAACTAATTCTTGTGCGACATTGGGCAAGCCACTCACCTTCATCTATTTAGTGGGAGGGCCAAGTGAGATCATGTGTATAAAAACACATTATTTGTACCAAGTACTTTACAAATGCCAATCGTGATAAGGAAAAGCATTTTTCTGCAAGATTGGACATGGGGTGGGTGGTAGCTAATAAACTTTAGGGTTTACAGGGGACATATGCATCCATCGTCTCATTCAAACCTTACAAAACACCTAGACAAGTGGATATTTTTAGCCCCATTTGGTAGAAGTGGAAATGAGATTCTGAATAGTTAAGTGATTTACTAAAATGAAAGTCACTTGGCTAGTGCATGCTGAAGCCATGCTGTGGATCCAGCTCCTTCCTCTTTCAGCTTAGGTATCTCTCCCCTAGTTCCATCGTTTCCTCCATCTCACTCATACTGACCTCATGTTTCCTGGGGTCTCTGGCAGGTCCACTAGATGGAGAAATGGCAGACCCTGATGCAGAAGGCATGGACCTCTTATCACTGCACAAGAGACAGTCACCGCTCATGCGCCAGCCTCCAGGCCATACAGCCTCTCTTCTCACACCCTGATTTCCAGTTTCACTATCTCACCAGCAAGTCCCAATGACAAGAGAGAGGCTGAGGCAGGGTTGGAGCGTGGGGCAGCTGCTGAACGTGGAGGAAGAGCTGAAAAGGAAGAGGATGCCGGAAGCAGCCTGCCCTTCTGCTCTCTCCCTTGCCCAGACACTGTGCCCATCTTTTGGGAGGATGCTCAGGGATACCCTGGGCCTTCCTTCTCCCTGTGCCCTCCACCCTGCCTCTGGATGCTCCTGGGAAGATGGAGTCAAGACTGAGCCAGCCCAGATTAAGCCCATGGAGTCAGGATCCTCCCCACTTTCCTGTGGTTGGTCTCATCTACTTCCCGTTCTTTCTTGGCTCTGGCTGGCCCTGCTTGGAGCAGGGGTAGGAGTAGGGGCTCTGTAAGAATATTCTGGTTGATGCTGGAATGGAGTGTTGGTTTCAAATGACAGTTCTGTGAACTGGTCCAAGGAGTTCTGTTATTAAAATGAAGAGACATGTGGTCTGTGTCCAGTCCCCCGCCCCCTTCCCCCACAGACCCTCACATTAAAAGGTAAAATTACAATCTTCCCCTAAAACATGTTTCTTAAAGCTGTGGAATTGACTCCTGCTCATCTCTCTAGACTTTTGGTATGTATATATTTATTTAATTCTTTACAATTGTCAAATCTGCATGTCAAGATCTGCAACAAAAAGCCCCAGCCATCTAGGTGCTAAGATGCTGCAAAGTCTGAAAAACACTTAGGTCGGAGCTCTCTTAGGTCTGGCTTCCCAACATGACCCATCGCTTTTTCTTAGCTCTTTGCTCAGAACTGGGCCTTTTGGCTTGGGGACAGTTCCTTGTTATAACTAGTTAGTATTTTCCTGGTTAAGCTTCTTCCCTAGTCTGCCTCTCTAGCAATTAAAATGCAATTGGGTGCTTGTTTCTGAAAACTGCAATGAATTTTTTATGGTGCTTACCCAAGGAAATGCAATTAGCATTTAGCAATAACAACTTTTTGTGAGTTTATCAGCATTTTTTTAAAGGAAGTACAAATGAATATTCATTCCTAGAGGGTCTGCTCCCTTTGCATAAAGTGCACTAAAAAATAAGGGCCTTAATTTCTGTTACTTTATTACCCGGGGAAGAGGTTGTCGGCAGTCTGCTGTCAAATTGCAGAAACAGCCTGAGAGAAGCGCTGGCAGGTGGCCGGCAGCTTCACCCTGCTTTTGTAGAGGCCGGACTGCCAGCCTCCACTCTGAGATCTATTAAGTGCCCATCTCAAAAGGCAGATTCAGGGCAGCTGATCCCCCAGGGCAGGGAGGAGTTACCAGCAAAGTCCATCAACTATGATCTTTTTCGTTTCCGATGTCACACAGAAGCAATTGCTTATTTAAAGGAACATTTTTATGTATTGCCGTCATTATGCCCTATTAATAATCAGTAATGGTTGAATACTACTTTACAGTTTATCAACCCTGCTCACATATAGTATCTCATTTAAATCTCACATCTATGTGGTGAAGATATTATTATTGTGTCCATTTTATAGGGAAGAAAATTAGTTCAGAAAGATTAAGTGACTTCCCAAGACCAGCCAGGAATGCAGAGCCAGGATGCGATCCCTAGGTCTTTTTACTCCAAATCCACATCACTGTTTTGCACATGGATGAACGAGATGGTCCAGTTTTGCACAGAAGAGTAGAATTGGAAGATACTTTATCACAGGGTTAGGCACCTGCCTACATAATACTTTTTATAGATGACGTAACCAAAACCTGGGAAGTGGTTCCTGCCAGAGACCCTTAGGTAATGTTCTTACAGATTTCCAGTTCTCTATGAGATTCATGGTCTGACTTAAATGTTACAAATGAATGTTTTCCACAGGAGAACAATAAAAAGAATCCTAATTAGAGAATTTGCTAATAGCGACTCCCTGTTTACTTATGGAAGCTCCTGCCAAGCTACTAGTCAGATCTACAAATTCAGGGGCTCTTAACCTGCCTTTCCTTTGTTGGCAACTGCCAATCCATCCCCTAGGAAAGTGAGAAGTTAGTGCATTCCTGGTCTGGCTGCTGGATTGCAGGGGTGGAGAAGGGGGCATGGTAAGGTGGGAAGATTCAAATCCAGAAGAATTTTAATGAGGACCAGCTGGGGCCCCGGCTATGTTAAGCTCTGTAGGGAATCCAGATGTAGAAAACCCAACTGTCTTATTGGAGCAAAGAGACTTATTTGCAATAAATTATTAGTGGCTAGCCAGGCAGGAAGCTGCGTAGTGAGGTGGTAATTGCTAAGGGAGCTCCAAAGGTGTATTGTTGAATAAGTCAGGGAATTTCTGTGTGCAGGAAACCTGTACTCTCCTCCTGGAGAAGTCAGCATCTCACCTGCTTGGACAGAGCTTTTGAGCCTCTAGAGGCTTCCTATGAAGGTGGCTCCTGGCCACCCTGCCTAGGACGGAGCCTTTCTCTCTTCTTGAGTCTAAAGGGTGCAGTGGGGTACAAACTCTCCTTGTTGGTCCTTTATTTAGTCTTGTGTTTCCTAGAAAGGTTGCTCAAAAAAAAAAAAAAAAAAAAAAAAAAAAAAAAGAACAAAGAAAAAAGAAAAGAAAAAAAAGGGCAGCCCTGTCATTCCTTGAGAACATTTCTCAGGCTCTTTCCTGCATTTTATTTTTGGAAGTGCTGAGCTCACCCACAATAGGATAAAACTAGAAATACTATAAATGTTAAAAGCTGGTAGAGTAGCTGTCAGGAGATAGTTTTCCCAAGTATCTATTATTTTCTCTCTCCTCTGCTTTCTCCTGGCCCTACACTTAGGACCCTCCTGACTACTCAAAACAGAACCCACCTACATCTGCTCCCACTCTTCAGCCTCCCTCAGCATCCTGCGTCTGGATTCCTCCCCAAGTCACTCATCAGACACACCTGAATGTATCTGCATTTGCCACATCTTCCAGGCTCTGCTTCCTGCTAAACTGATTGGAGCCGGCAGTGTTATTAGCTGTGTAAACTGAATCTTAACTGCCCCAACTCTAGGAAGGTTCCTAGTGCATAGGTGGGGAATAGCTTTCTCTTCCTGAGTGTGAGGCTTGACTTTCTTACACATTCCCAGACTGGGAGAGACCAGGCATAGCAGGCAGGTACCCTCTGCAGATTCCAGAGCCTGGAGGCCCCGGGGCAGAGCAGTCCAGGGGAATCTGCTGGAAGCTTTTCACCCGGAGTTGGAGACTCACACAGAATGGAGAGAGGAGTGCTGGCTCCTGAAGGCATGATCTCCCTCTAATGTGCCTCTCTCAGAACAGCAGGTGGGCTCCAGGAGGGCAGGGGCTTTCACAGGGCCAGGCTGGGCTTCTGAGCTTCTTCTCTTCCAAGGACCCTCTGGCTGTAGCATCTGATGGTGGAGAGTCCCATCTGGGGTTCTAACCACTTGTGAATGTGCTGCCCTGAGCTAGTGACAGCCTCCCCAGATTTTGGTTTCCCACCTGTC
The DNA here is from genome assembly GCF_014176215.1 of Rousettus aegyptiacus. Taxonomy (NCBI): domain Eukaryota; kingdom Metazoa; phylum Chordata; class Mammalia; order Chiroptera; family Pteropodidae; genus Rousettus; species Rousettus aegyptiacus. The sequence continues at coordinate 44,320,643 of NW_023416308.1, forward strand.
AAATGAGGGGTGTGGGTGAGGTGGTCTCCCTGGGATCTGCTTTTTCAGACCAGTTTAACTCAAACCTCCATTGCCTATGGAGACATCTGTCTGCCCACAGCTTCCAGTTGGGACACCCACGGAGAAGATTGTGTTTCCTGGGACAGATCTAAAGAAACAAGTTAGCTCTTGTCTCAGGCCCACACCAGGACAGCACTCACAGCTGTTCTCCCTCAAGGCCTGCCTTCTGGGTCCGTGGGAGGGGAGGCACCAGGCAAAAGATTTTATAGCCAGCTGACCCCTTGTCCTTCTACCCAGAGATTGTATCCTGGCAAAGGTTTTAAGGACAAATCAAACCCTTGTCCCAGCACTGTTCTCAGGTGCTCCCCTACTCCTTCCCGATGCCCCAAGCTCCATGTGCGGCCTCATGGGCCTCTGCCTTCTAAAACCAGCGAGAGAATTTCCTCCCTACAGTGAAGAACGTGGACACTTTCCTTCTGCCTGTTTTCCCAAGACAGCTCCTAAGTTGGCCACAGAACCCATCCACTCTTCAGCCTTTCCCCTTGCAAGAGGCCAAATAGTGAGGAAAGTTTCGGTTAGCAGAACCATTAACAGGCAGCTTGGGTCTGAGTAGTTCTCTGTCCCCAACCATGTGTCAGCCTCAGAGAAGGAGGATCCTTTTCATGGCCCCTTAGGGGACCCCACCTTCCCTTTTTTTTCCAGAACTGTGCTGGTTTTAACACAGAAAGCCCATGTCTCGGGAAACCCTACAGACATTGGCAAACTGGGACAGTGGGTCTTGCTAAGTCCATTGCTTCTCTTCTGTACAAAAGGAGCAAAATCCAGCTCTCTTTACTGCATCTAATGTAAGGATGAAGACTATTCTCAGCAATCAGACTGCTGACATTCCAGAAAATGCGGCTATCACTCTGAAGAGATGCTCAGTTATTGCGAAGGGCCTCAGAGGCACCCTGTGGAGGGACTTCAATCACATCAACGTAAAACTCTGTCTCCTTGGAAAGAAAAAGAGACTCTTGGTTTACAAATGGTGGGGAAATAGAAGGGAACTGGCTACTGTTTGCACTATCTGTAGTCATGTGCAGAACACGATCAAGGCTGTTACCCTGGGCTTTCGTTGCAAGATGAAGTCTGTGTACACTCAATTCCCAATCAACGTTGTTATTCAATTCAGAAGAATGGTTCGCTTGTTAAAATTCAAAATTTCTTGGGTGAAAAATGCATCTACAGGGTTCAGATGAGGTCAGGTGTTGCTTATTCAGTATCTCAAGCCTGAAAGATAAGTTAATTCTTGAAAGAAGTGACATTGAACTTGTATCAAATTCAGTTGCTTTGATTCAACAAGCCACAACAATGAAAAACAAAGATATCAGAAAAATTTTGGATGGTTTTTATGTTTCTGAAAAAGGAACAGTTCAGCAGGCTGATGAATAAGGTCAAAGTTGTCCAGCTACAGAAATGCCAAGATGTCGAATGATTCCTCAGACTTACCTGTGATATTTTAAAGACACAATAAAAACTGTGTATTAAAAAAAAAAAGGGGAGCAAAATCCAGTGGGCCTTGGTCTTCCCCAGTCCTCCTTCGGTCTGGTTGGGCTTAAAGAAAGCCTTCTCTGGTGACCTGGAGTTGGAAGACAGACACTTCCTGGGAATTCTCAAGGTCTGGACTGTTTTGGAAAAGTTGCAACGTCAGCAGTGCTGCCTTGGCCTTAAGGCACTTAGAGCGAGAATCTGTCCTTCTGAGGGGCCTGAAGCTGACCTTGCTGACCCTCCTTTCCTGTGGTGGCCCCTCAGATGACGGCCAGGGCAGGAGTACCTCACTTTAATTTTTTTATAATATTTTTTTTTGTTTTTAAATTACAGTTGTCATACAATATTATATTAGTTTAAAGCATATAACATGGTCATTAGACATTTAGATAACTTATGAAGTGATCATCCTGATAAATCTAGTACCCATTTGACATCATACAGTTATTACAATGTTATCAACTATATTCCTTGTGCTGTACTTTACAGCCACATGACTGTAATCCCTTCCCATTTTTCACCTATCCCCTAAACCTGGTCCAATCTAGCAACCATCAAAATGTTCTCATCTATGAGTTTGTTTCTATTTTGTTTATTTTGTTCTTTAGATTCCACATGTAAGTGAGATCATACGGCATTTGTCTTTTTCTGCCTGACTTATTTCACTCAGCAGAATCCCCTTTAGGTCCATCTATGTTGTCGCAGGTGGCAAGATTTCATTCTTTTTTATGGCCAAGTAATATTCCATTGTATATATGACCACCTCTTCTTTGTCCATTAATCTATTGATGGATATGTTGGCTATTGTAAATAAGGCTGCAGTAAACGTGGATTCACATGTCCCTTTGAAGTAGGGTTTTGGGTTTCTTTGGATAAATACCCAGAAGTGGGATTACTGGGTCCTTCTTTGTCTCTTTTCACAGCCTTCATTTTAAAGTCTGTTTTGTCTTGTATAAGTATTGGTACCTTGGCTTGTTTGTTTGTTTCGGTTTTCATAAAATATCTTTTTCCATCCCTTTACTTTTAGTCTGTGTGTTTCTTTCAATCTTAAGTGAGTCTCTTGTAAATAGCATAAGTAAGGGTCTTGTTGTCTTATCCATTCTGTCTTTTGATTGGAGCATTTAATTCATTTACATTTAAAGTAATTGTTGATAGGTATGTAGTTATTGTCATTTAATTATTCATATTTTTGAACTTTTTTCTTTTTCTTCTTCTTAAAGGAATCCCTCTAACATTTCCTGTACTACTGGTTTGGTGGTGATGAACTCCTTTAGCTTTTTCTTGTCTGGAAAGCTCTTCATCTCTCCTTTAGTTCTAAATGATAGTTTTGCTGGATAGAGTCATGAGAATGTTTGTACACATAATGTCTTAGAGGCCCCTTAAACTATTCTAATATTTTTGGATTCCTTTTTCTAGTTGCTGTTCTGATTGGGTGTTTTTTGCTACTTTACTTTCTAAATCGCTGATTCTATTCTCTGCTTCATCTAATGTATTGCTGATGCCTCCACAGATATTCTTCATTTCGGTTATTGTAGTCTTCATTTCTGACTGGTTCTTTTTTGTTTTCTATTCCCATTTTTATGTTTTCTACCTCTGTTAAAGTTTTCACTGAGTTCATCTACTCTTCCCCTAAGTTCATTGAGCGTCCTTATCACCCGTGTTTTAAACTCTGCATCTGGTAGATTGCTTGTCTTTGTTTTGTTAAGTTCTCTTTCTGGTGCCTTGTTCTGTTTTAGTTTGGGACATGTTTCTTTGTCTCCCCATTTTGACTGCCTCTGTGTGTTTGTTTCTATATTTTAGGTAGGGCTGCTATGTCTCCCAGTCTTAGCAGAGAGGCCTTATGTAGTAGGTGTCTTATAGGGCCCAGTAGCACAATCTCCTTGGTCACCTGATCCAGGTACTTCAGGTGTGTCCCTTATATAGGTTATGCCTGGCCTCCTGTTGTGGTTGAGGCTTGGTTGCTCTTTACACACCAGTGGAAGGACTGACTCTCAGGCTGGTTGGTTGTAAAGGCTGGCTGGTGAAGGGCTGACCCTCTGGAGTGAGATTCGGTTTAGCAGGGCTCTTGTACCTGCCCAGTCTACCCTTTGGGTGTGTTACCCTCAGATGCAGCACTGGGTGGCTCTGTCCAAAGCTGAGCTCTGGACATGCCACTCCCGGGGCCTCCTGGAAAGGGTCCTGCCACAGACCAAGTTCAGGAACAGCTTGTGCCCTGCCTGAAGCCACTTGGCAAGAGTTATCATGCAATCTGCAGATGACCGCCACCCACACTGGGCTTGGTGGTGCCTTGAGAGGCCAAGACACGAACTGAGGCTGGCTGCCGCTAGTGCTGGGCTTGGGTCTGCTCAGCAAGAGGTGAGGGCATGCCAAGGCCAGATGCTGCTTGTTTGTGTTTTGAAATTTTTGAGAGGTTTTAGTAAAGTCCACAGCATGAGACAAGACAGGCCATTTGTATGGAAAAGCCACTGTAAGCAGTTTGGGTGGACCTGTAAGTTGGGTGAGGTGAGGTCTCAGGGAATCACCAGAGCAGGGTGACCAGTGTTGGTAAAGCTGATGGAGACTCAGATATGGCAGCTGCCTAAGTCTGCACACTGGGTGAGGGGAGGCCCAACTAAAGAAAAATGTCCTTTGACAGTACTTCTGCTCCTCCAGCCCTCACCTGAAAGCCAGACAACTCAGTTCTTCCCAGTATGCCCTTGTCACCTTTCAAACTGCTGCCCCAGCACTGGAGCTCAGAGCAAATGAGTTGGTCAGTGAGTAAGTTCACACATGGGACTCTTAAAGAAATGTCTGTGACTCCAGTAGCCCTCCGTCTTACTTAGCCACAGTCTCTACTTCTTTTACAGCCAGATTTTGTGGGTACTTCTCCTCCTAGCACTGCAACCTTGGGCTGGGGAGCCCAGTGGGACTCCCATGCTCCTCTAGGGGGAATCTCCACAGCTGAGCTATCCCTCCCGATTCTTAACCACCACACATGGGTGTGAAACCAACTCGTTTTGCCTCTCCACCTCTCCTACTAGTCTTGAGGTGGCCTCTTCTGTGCATCCTCAGTTGTTGGACTTCTTTCTGTTCAGCTAGACTTCAGGCAACTCCCAATGATGATTGTTCTGTACTTTAGTTGTAATTTTGATGTGGTTGTGAGAGGAGGTAAACACAGCATTTATCTATTCTGGCATCTTGACTGGAAGCCCTTGCCTAATGTTTTGAATCTGCTGAAAGCCCAGAAGGTCTCTTGCAATTTGGGAGAGGCTAGGGGAGTGAGGCGGATATAGTGCTGCTCCATTAATATTGATTTCCCAGTTTCCCCAGGTCTCACTGATTTGGGGGCCCCAGAGCCTGGTATGAGGTTCACCATGTGACAGGTCCTCACTGAGCCCCTTTGGTGGAGCTGGGTGGGGTTTCTTCTCCAGGCTTCTGTCTCCAGAGGGAGTAAGAGAGGAGCAAAGAAGAGACTGTTAGACTGCTAGAGCCCATAGAAATTTTGTGGGATTTGTTTTACTCAGCACTGTTCGTAGAGGTGAAAGTATGACTAAAAGAGTGAGGAAGATTTACTGTTCCCACAGTTTGGAAAGAGCCCTGTATTTGTACAGTGGATCCAGGAGAGGAGGGGCTGGAGCAAGTGGAGGTGATGCTGAGACTCAGGGAGAATGTCAGACCCTTAATGGTCTTTCTGCAGGGACCCAGGGGTGGAGCTGAAGATGAGGCTGGAGGGTATATTTAGGCCAACTCTCAAACCACCAGGGACCAGAAAGTGCCCACCACTCTTTGCCTCCTCCCTGCATAAACCATTAGCAAAGAGCTTTGGTCTAAGAATCTCTAAACCCAGGGGCATGTGGTAGGCCTCCCAAGGGAAAGGGTCCCAGGCTAGACTTGTTTGTCAGTCATGGTCCTGATAATGGGCACAACCCCAAAATGACCTTTATCATGGCCTAGCCTGGGCTAGGGCTGCAACTTCGAACCTTTTAGCTGAAAGCGACCTTGGACAATATCCAATGTTTACTCTGCATGCATGCCCAATGCTATATAAGCCATTCCTTGCTGACATTGTTCTGTTCCCAAGGCCATCAAAAGACAGGCTACTTTTTCTACGGTCAATCCTAATGGATCAAAACTGGTGGCAGGAGGAGGAAGAGAGGAAAGTCTGAGGGACTGGGGTGGCCTCTGGGAGGTGATATGATTCATATTGTGTGTGTGTATGTGACTGAGCATGTGTGTATGGGCATCTGCATGTATGTATCTGTGTCTTTGTGTGTGTTTTTGTGTGTCCTAGAAGGGGAATCCATACCAGAAACTGACCGGCCCTGATGGCACCTTGATCTTGGACTTCCAAATTCCAGACTATGAGAAATAGATTTTGTTGTTTAAGCCATCCAGTGTGTGGTATTCTGTTACAGCAGCCCTAGCAGACTAATATAAAACTAAATCACCATTGAGGGTGCTCATGAAATAGGAGAATACATATAAGAACATGTACAGGTGTTCTGGTGTGGAGCCTGTCCCTCAGGTGTTCATTGAACCACATGTGGGAGGCATTTAAGAGAGGCTGGATGAGGAGGAGAAAAAAACACTGGATTTTAATCTGGCCTCTACCAATAGCTAATGAGCTGTCACTGAGTTTTCATTTTATCTGTGTGTAATAGAACTGATAATATATGTTCTGCTTAACTCACAGAGTGGATGGGAATACCAAGTAAAATCAAATGAAAAGGAGGCTTTGGTGAGTGTTATAGCTGATAAAAAAGGTTAAAGAGTATTGTTTCTAACCTGTATTGGCAATTCTGCCAGTTGTCATGTTTATACAGTTGAACTCCATTCACTCAATTTCTCCTTGGTGCCATGCCCAATCTAAGCCTTGAGAACTCAGAAATCAGTAAAATAGCAGTGCTTTCAAAGTGTTTATGATTTAATTGGAGACAGACACTAAAAACTGGCTATATTTATTATTTGCCAACAGAGTGAAAATATGGAAAATTTTGACATCCTTTGCTACAATTGCTTTATAACCATTTACAGATAGATGCTTGTTGCCAAGAAAGAATTGATGTGGTAAATGTAGACATTCCCCACCTGCTATCAGCATGTAATTTTTTAAGAAAACCAATGGCAGTAAATAATGTTTTGATTGTAACCTCAGAAGTGTGGTTTCCATACCAACCTATTTGTGCAGAATAAAAAGCCCACGACAAATGCTGCCCGTATTTCACAATATGGCTAGCCTCTGTTGAATGGCGGTTTTAATAGAAAAGACTAAGCTCTCCACACCTTCCCCTGACCCCTGGTCCCTGTCAAAGTGTGTGCACTCCCACATACATATACACAAATACACAAAGGTAAGTCAATTGAAGCCTTTAGAGGGGTCAGGCCAGGCTCTTGTGGAACCCTGCGTCTAACCCTGGCCCATCACTTTCTGTCTTTGGGCCTCATCTGTATAATAGGAGTATACTGCCTCATAAGTTTATTGTCAGGAAACTGAAATGAGGTCAAAGGTATTATTATCTTGAAAGCAAGGGAGAGAGTAGTTACATTTGAAGTCCAGAACACAGCTTAATCTGGAAGGGCTTTTTCAATACTTTCAGGAGGTGGGAAGGCATGGCATGAGAGGCCATGTTTAGTTTTGTGTCCGCCTTGTCAGAACAGTCACCATGGAAGACCCTGTCCTGCCAAATCTCTCCTGCTGGCCTCTGACCATCACTTTTTCTCTCCCATCTGTCTTTCCTTCTCACCTCTTCCATTTCCTTCTCTCCCTGCTCCCTACCCTCCCCTCCTTTTATGTAATTGAATACCTGTTACGTGCTAGAATGTAGAGATAAATATATCATTATTACAATGGAGTTCCCCATCATATGAGGAACTTAGAGACATACGCCAAACATTTTGGGGTCCGTTATAAAGTGCTACAGGAGCACGAGTAGGGCATGGGGCTGGTTAAGGAAATTCTGCTTGAGTTGGGCCCTGACTGATGAATGTCACAACTGAGTTGGGGCAGGGGAGGGGTTGGGGCTGGTAGGGGAAAAGAGAATGAGGGCATTTTAGACGAGGGCATAGCATGAAATACTTGACATTTTCTGAAAAATAGCAAGTAGTTCTATGTATGTGGACCTAGACTAGGGTCTGATGTCAGTGAATATGTGGGATCGAAGCCAAGGAGTCCTCACCTTGTCTTATGATAGGTGGGAGGAGCCACTGAAAGCTTTAAAGCCAGAGAGCGTCACGGTCTTAGGTAATGAGAGTGTATGAGTGTGTCATGGAGAGAATATCCTGGGAGAGGTCTGCAGGTGGGCTCTGAGGGGCACTGGCATACTATCACAACCATTAGTTTAGAGTTTCAAACTTATTTTAAAGACTTCTGTCTTTTATCTGGAATCCTTAAATATGTAAGATGAAAGCAATGTTTTATTAATATGCATTTATTTTATAATTCCAAATTGGCGATTCCTACTTCATATAGAATCAGTGTGAATGAAAATACCTTTTCAATAAGCATAGGAAGCTGAAGTCAGGGGCTTTGTACCAAATTACAGAGTAATAGCAGCTTCAGGACCAAGTTTGTTTACAGATTTTGGTTTTGGTTGCTTAGCGCTAAGAAATCCACTTAAATAACTGCTAAAAGTAGTGGGTTTTTCGCAGCTTGACTTTTAGTCTCAGGACACTCTTTAATTAAAAAGGCCTGCAATCAGAGGCCTGCATAAAAATGAGTTAATTTTGTAACCTAAATTAATGGGCTGGTGGTCTCCATGCACCAAAAATGGGTATGTAACACATTTTCATTATGATTGAGATGGTTAAAATATGTCCTAGCTCAGGCTACCATAACGAAATATTATAGACTAGGTGGCTAAAACAACAGAAATTAATTTTCTCACACTTCTGGAGGCTGGAGAGTCTCAAGATCAAGGTCTAGCAGGTTTTGGTTTCTGGTGAGGCCTCTCTTCCTGGCTTGCAGATGACTGCCTTCTCACTGTGTCCTCACATGATGGAGAGAGAGAGCTCTGGTGTCTTTTCCTTTTCTTATAAGGACCACCCATATCATCTCATCTAAACCTAACTACCTCCCAAAGGCTTCATCTCTAAACACCATCACATTGATGGATAGGGCTTCAACCTAATATTTGAAGAAACACAAATATTCAGTCTGTAATTCTTGCATAGCAACACTAAATCTGAATTTTTACAGTTAAGTTGTTGCAAATGGCAATATATTGTTCATAGTTTGACTTTTAGTCTCACGCTATATCCAGTGAGTGGTAAATCCTGCCAGGTCCAGCACAGCTCTGGAAAATAAACCTGAGTGGGAATGGTGGGAGATTGAGAAAAGAAAGAAGACAGAAAGCTGGGATCAGGAGGTCCACTGTCCACCGATGGCAGAGCAATGGCACAGTTTTATTTTTGCAAGCTGCTTTTATACAAGAGCATACAGTTGCTGGCTAGGATAAGATCATCATCTGCACAATCACCCAACCCACACGCTGCTATGATCTTTTGTGGTTCCATCTGCCCATCTGCTCCCCGCCGTGAGCTTACTAACACCGCATTGTTCTCCTATCAGTTTGTACTTCCCCATTCTTAGGAGGGTTTGTTGAGGCAGGCCACCCTTAGTTGACCTCACAGATTGCAAGGACCTTGTCAGCTTGCAATCAGCTCTCCACAGTCTCAGGTCACTCTCTAACTAAAAAGGAAAAACTAGATCCGGGGGGTTATATAAAACGAATTATTTCGGCATGCTAAGTAAATGGGTGGGTGCTCTCCATGTACGCAAATTAAATATATAATACATTTTTATTATGGTTTAAAAGATTAAAATATATTTTAAGCAAAATTTCGATAAAGTATTTGAGAAACCCCAAGTCACATATGGAAACTAAAGATATACAAGATAATTGCTAACCTGAAAGTAAAGGATATTATGTGATTTATTTGTGTTGGTCATTCATTGAAGGACAGTAGTTGGCCCTCACCATGGCCAAAGTTAGACAATTAGGATTACATTAATACCCCTTTCTTCAGTGTGGGTCTTGAGAGGTGCTTATTGCAAAACTGGCGGAGTGGCAGGTGAGGTGGCTACACTGGGTTCTTCCTATAGACAGATAGCATGTGTCATTTGTAGAATCTTGGTACTTGTCTCATCTATGATTCGTGGGCATCGTGGGAGAATCCAAGCAAAATACCAAGGTATTGAGAGACCTTACATCCATCTGGAAACTCCTACTTGCGTACGCTCATGGAGCTTCTACAAAGTACAAAAGCCCACCAAGAGGAGACTGGTAATAGCAACTTTTATTGAGCACCTACCATGTGCTAGGCACTGTTTTATGCACTTTACATGTACCAATACTTTAAGTCTTTGCAGCAATCCTATGAAATGATTGCTATTATTATCTCAATTTTACAGATGAGGAAACTGAGGCACAAAATGGTTAAGCGTCTTGCCCCATATCACACAGCTAGTAAGTGGTAGAGCTTGGATTTGAATCCACAAGTCTGGTTTTAGGACTCACATGCCTAATTACTATGCTCTTTTGCCTCTTCAAGGTTAGAATTCACATTAGATCCTTGAGATCAAATATCTTTTAATTGAGGATGAACATTGTATTTGTCTCTTCTTTTTCCCAATACTGCCCTCAGCGCCAGTCATAGAATGTGAGTCTTTGATGATGCTAAGGATGGGGTTTCAGTAAAAATTGTGCAATATGCCGTGCAGGTGAACTTAACATATATGTGAACCCATTTGAAATATATTTTCTGGAGCTGAGCTTGAGCCATCCATGGTCTGGAGTCATGACGCTATCAGGTATCATGAGGGCAGTAAATTGTCACAGGGGGTCTGTGAGCCAGGGAGCCACTGTTTCTCTTTTAACTGCAGGATCCAAGGCACTGAGAGAGTAAGAAAGACCCAGTGCAGAAAGGCTGGTGGGATGCTGGGTATGAGTTGAGGTCCTGGCTCCTGCATGCTCCTCAGACCCAGCCTTTTCTGGCATTGGTCTTTGCAAGGAGAGGGAAGCAGCCCATTAAGCCTCCACTGAAGGTAAGAGGTTGAAAAGTGAGAGAAGTGACTGGTACGAAAGTGAACTGGCAAAGCAGCTACACGGATAGGAAGCAGAAGGGTGGGGGCAGACGCTGCAAACCATTCTATTAATGGAAGGTCCCAAGAGGCCAGGCTGGATTTTCTTAACAACTGAACACTAAGCTGAGCCAACTGAGTAAATGCAGACATGTCAGCAGGTTCTCTCAGACTGGCAGGAACAGCACTCTCTAGAATCAGGTCATGGTGGAGGTCGCAGCTGACCCATTTACTGGGTCTCAGAGTGGCTACAACCTCTTGAACTTGCAAAGAGTTTGTTTCAGGATTAACAGAAGGAATCTCCTGCTGGGAGCAATTTTATAGAGTTCGTCATCTCCGGTATTCATAAGCAGAAAATGAAAATATCATCAGGGAAGGGTTTAATGAGTTTGTGGAGAGTGAAAGGGCTATTAAGGGCAGTCGGGGACATGCAGGGAAGCTGCCTGACCCCATGGGATCACCACTGTGAAGCTCATCAGCCTCTGTGACACCTGATGCCACTGCACACCCAAGGGAACACAGTTTGTGATTGCCCGGTGACCCTCCAGGGCTTCTGCTCAGGTTCCAGCATGCTGTCCTTATGCATCATGGGTCATGCCCAGAGATCTTGACTCCCTCGCTCATAGCCCACAAACCTCAAGCCGTCAGCTCCCTGGGATCCTGCCCAGCTCAGGCTGGTCAATGAGCAAGGAGTGGTCCCAACCTGACCATTGCTCTTGGAATTGGTGTGTGGCCCCTTTCCATGTGGCCCCTTTCCATTGACTCTACTCAGAGGAGCAGGAAGGGAATGAGAACTTTTGGGACCCTTCCTTTGTATCAGGCACTGAGCCAGATGTGTTACCTAAACTAGTTTACGGAATCTATACGAAAACCCTGGGCGGAGGTAGTCTGTTCTCCTTTGTGTAAATGGGGAAACTGAGGCTCAGAAAGTTTAAGGAATATGCCCAAATTTATACAACCAGTTGTGGGGACAGACACAGTTTAAATACAAACTTTTTTTTCAGGTTTCAATATCTGTGTCTTTGCCCTACTCCTGCCTCCTGAGCAGAAAAGAGGCTGATCTCTTTTCCTGAACCAAGGAGCAGGTGCCACAGTGTCTCCCAGCAGAGTCCAGGCCAAAATGTTCCTGTGGGAGTTCCTGACCTTGGATGAGTTGTTTGACCTCTCTGAGCTTTAGTTTCCCACGTAGATGAAGTAGGAATAATACACTCTAATTCCCCTTGCAGGGTAGTGAATGTGAGATGAAAGCAAATGTGCAGAAGCACTTTGCCATTGTCAAGGACACTTCTGGTGGTAGAACAATCAGTGTTAAGCTGCCCAGTGAGTTCACTTTCCTCTTCCCCATTATGTGCCATTGGGGATCTCTGGGAGAATATCGATCCCCAAACATTCTGGGCTTGAACTGATGAAGATCTCACTCTTCGGTCAAGAGGAGAGTCATTTACAATTCCTTTCAGAGCCTGGTCCTTTGGGGGAAGAATGGGGGAAAATCCATCTAAGAGACCAAACTTTCTTTTGTGCCAGCACAAGAAAGGAAGGAAGCAATTTTTTTATTCAGGGCCTGGACAGCCAGTCAATCTCCAGGGAACGATGGAAGGTACCCAGGCTCAAGGGGAGAGTAGACCATAAGTCAGTTACCTGGGATGAGGACAACAGCTCTGCCAGAATCCCAGGCATTTCATGTTTTCACAGAATCAGACAGCGGGGGAAGGTAGTGTTGGCAAACGTGGGAGGAAGTGATGGGTCTGCGTAGACCCCCGGGAAGGTGCCAGTGGGGCTCAGCCCAGCGCTGTAGCGAAGGAAGCCGCAAGGCTTTGGTTCCCCACTGTCTCATTTCTCTCTTCTTGGTGGGGAGGGAGTTAGCACTAAAATTACCCCTCTCTTAAAACACTGTCTGCTCTAAAGAGCCTTTATCCTCAGAACACCCCTTTCCTGCTACCTGTTTCTCAGACCTGTTCTCTGCCACCTTTCAGGAAAAGAAAATGATCTGATCAACACCTCTCCTCCCCTTGCCTCGGGTACCTCAGAGACATCACCGCTTTCTTGTGTTGCTCCTCTTGTCTTTTCTGCGAGTAGCCACTGAACATCTGCTATGTGCCGGGCACTATGCTGGAGGCAGGGGGAGGGGGACAGATGAATCATCATTCGTTTTAATCATGCCCTTTTATTTTCTGATGTTTTGACATCCAGCCTCACTGACCCGATACTTAAAAGACTTATCTAATTGGTGGTGATATTAATGACTGTGGATTTTTTGATATTGTGTAATAAAATATGCCATTTGAGATATGTACATAATTCAGTAAACCAGTATTTTACAAATGACTAAGACATGATGTTACATAATCATACATGGATAAAAGATCCAGTTAAAGTACTAATGGACCAAGGGACTTTAATGTAACAAAGTCTGAGAAGTTCACTGATATAGTTTCAGGCTCTGTACTGCAACTAACCTTTAAGAATCTATACTACTTGAGTTTTGATGACGTATCAAAAAAAGAGTCCTCACAATTATCTGAAAATCTATTAATATATTCCCATCTTTTCCAACCACATAGCTGTGTGAGGCGAGATTTTCTGCATATATATCACCCAAAACAACATATCACAACAGATTGCATGCAGAAGCAGATACAAGTATCTGTCTTCTATTAAGCCAGACACTAGGGAGACTTGCAAAAATGTAAAACAGTGCCATTCTTCTCACTAAAATTTTGTATTTTGGAAAGTTTAAATTTCATAAAAAAAGTTTGTTAGGATATAATGGGTTTATTATTGTTATTTTCGAATGAATTAATATTTTTAGAATTAGAAAATTTGGGAAATATTAATAGATCTAAGCCATATAACCAAAAGTTTTCTGTAGTCTCTAGTAATTTTTAAGCATGTAGACATGTCCTGAGACCAAAAGTTTGAGCAGCTCTGCTCTATGCCGTGCTGGACAGCCAGGGGAGTGGTTGCCCTCTGTTGGCTGCCAGTTATTATGCAATCAGCTATGGCAGACAGTAGTCTGGGGTAAAGTCATGGTCACGAGCACCCATTCAGCAGGTCATGGATGGGCAGCTGTCCCTTAGAAGGAGCTGTAGGAATAGCAGGCCCAGGACCAGATGAGCAGCATACTGGCTGACTTCAGTTCATCCTTTAGATGCTGTTTCTGTGAAGCTGGGGCTCTCTTGGGCTAACTTGGTTCTTTCTCTAGCACCTTGTCAAATCTCAAAGCCTTGATGCCTTATTGGTTCAATTAGAACATGGATGTGTCTTCACCATGAGACTATGAGATCCTTAAGGACAGGGATTTGTTCATATTTATGCCCCCAAGCTAGGAATACAGGGACAAAGAAACACACATGTTCCCTGCCCTCATGGAGTGTATAGTCTGGTGAGGAAATATTAAACATAGTTATTGCACACAGAATTATGTAATTATGAACTGTAAAGGAAAAGGACAGGAGACTATGAGAAAATAAACCAGAACCAAATTCAGATTAAGGTTGTCAGGGAAGGCCTCTGATGATGTGAATTCTTTAAGATAAGACTTGAAGGATAGCTAGAGTTAGCCAGGCAAGGAATGAGCACTGCCATGCCTGGGTCAGGGTCCTCTTCTAGGCATAAGGGACAGCACATGCCATGGACTGGGAATGTTTGAGGACTGTGACTGGCGAGGAGGGGGAGATTGGGAATTTGTTAGAAACATAAATTCTCAGGCCTAACCCAAGACCTAGTGAATCAGACACTCCGGGAATGGGGCCCTACCTGCATAAGCCCTGCCAGTGCTTCTGATGCATAATGTCTGGGCACTATTTTGGTGATATATGAAATAGTCTTTACTCTCATGGCCTGGCTTAAATTACGAAGCAATCATGAAACAGCGTTGTAGCAAACACATGGGAGAGATCAGGGGAGGTTTCTAAGCCTGGCATTTAAGGTCCGCTTAACCTGAACTCCTCTGACCCTTCCTCTCATTCTTTATTCACTTCTCTGCTGTAGCCTGATCTCTTTCCTAGCCCCATTCTCCCACATTGTATTTATTCCCTCTTCTGTGGAATGAGCCGTTATGGATGTGACAGCATCTGGCATGGTGCCTGACACAATAGTCGCTCAATAAATGTGTCTTTTCTTCCATTGCTCTTGTTTTGGATTTCACATTCGGAAGACCAACCTCCTGTGTCCTTCATCTAGCCAAATGCTAACCTTCCTTCAAGGTACAATAAAGGGCTCCACTTCCATGAAGCATCTCGGATGTCTTTATCTCTCCTAGTTTCTCTTTTCTCTGAATCTCTGAGCACTTAGAGTCTGAGTGATACAGCTTAACTCTTGATTCCACTGATGTGTTTTGTCCTGCATTTCTCTCTTAAGAGTCTGCGTTTGTGACAATCTTTGCAGCTCTTATCAGATCTGAAATTGCCTTATTTGTTATTCTTTTCTTGCTGCTTCCTATCACTACCACCTATGCTGCAGTCCTTACCTCTACCACTGGCTTCAATCACCACCCTTCCCACCCAGGGCCCCTGTGAGAGAACAGATTGCAAGGTCAAGTATCTCTAAGTTGGTTGCCTTGGCTACTGAGTTCCTACAAGATGCATGGCCCCAAGGTATGGGCGAGAGTTCCATTTTAAATGCTGTTGTTACCTGTGGAGTCTGCACAACTCAGGGCTAAAGACCTGTTGGATTCCTAGCTTTTCCAGCTACCAGCTGGGTAATCCTGGGCAAGTCCTCACTGATTTGAACATCAGTTTTCTCATCTGTGAAGTGGTACTCATAGTCACCCAACATCTCAATACCTAAGCAAAGAATAGGTATGACAGAATTAAACTATAAAGTTGTCAAGGAAATGAATGCTAATACTTAAGAGTGATCAGTTATTTAACACTTATTTAGTACATATTAGGATTTGGGCGGTAGATAGAAAATGGTAAAGGAGGTCTCTTAATTCTTACTTGAAACTTTGCATGGTTATCAGGAAGAATAAGGCAGGGTAACTAGCCCTCTGTGAGTAAGGGTGGGAGGAGGGAATTAGGACCCTGAGGAGGGGGGCAGGCAGGGACTAGATCCAAATGGGGCCAGTCCACAGGTAGCTCCCTAAGACCTTCAACTTCCTTTCCTTCATGCCCCGAAGGACCCCAGTGCAGTCTTCACTTTTGCTGCAGCACATTGCTGACCTGTGTCTTCCTGGGTAGGGGCTTAGAAGAGGGGGCAGCAGGGGATTTCTGTGGGTTCCTCTGAGTTTGGTTTGAAGTGGAAGAGGCCCCTTGGAGAGCCTTGCCCCGGTGGCCATTATGCCTCTCCTGGGGCCATCCCTCAGTGGACATCTTCCTTTTTCTTTTTAAATGTGGCAGCTGAACTGTGTCTCACTTAAATATCCCTCAGATGGTTTTCATTACTAAAAGCAGGGGCAATTTTAATGGCCTGTAGTATTAATGCCTGGGTTTAGCTGGCTTAATTGCAGATGAAAACATGCTTAACAACATCACTTCAAGAGCCAGCATAGAGAGGGGTGGTTCTGGGGGGTGAAGAATTGCTGCTTTATCAGGGATTTGTTGGAGGGCGGACATGCCCCACTGGTTGGCTTCTAATAAGCAGTTGTGTTTGGCCTTCTTGCTAAATGATGCTCTTGGGATTCCTCTGCCCTGCTTGGGAAGGAAAGCAGTCATCTGCCTGCCTCTGATAAATTTATATTTCAGAAGAGATGATAACTGGGTGTCACCAAAAGATCATGGAAGTAGAGTTAGAAGACTACACGTCGTCCCAGCCCCTGTCACTAGCTAGCCAGTGGCCTTGGGCAAGTCACAGAGCCCCCTTGGACCTATTTTCTCACCTGTCAGTGGGGCGGTCGAGGGGATCTCTAAAGTCTCTTCCTGTCCTCATGGTCTTGGATTATAGGAGGATCCTCTAAGCTTCTTTCAGACCCTATAGTTTTATGAATTCTGTCTGGCTCCTCCTCAATACCTCTCCCTTTCCTCTTCAAAGTTGGAATGCTTTGCAGATCAGCATTCCCCCCGGAAAGGATTTTGTATTTCACAAAAGATAAGAGATGAATGTTGTATTACTAAATCCTGGCAGCCTACATATAATGCTTTATATCCTATTTCTTTAAGAAAAATCAAAATGAAACACCATAAAGGCAACCTGTGGGGACTGTCCAATTCTAGATTTTATGGCTAGTTTAAATTTGGGCTTGTGTCAATGCCCAAGCTTAAATTGCTAACTCTAATGGTTTATCCTTGGTCACTAAGGAATTTAACTTCCCTTATTAAATAGCTACTGAGCTTTTATCATGCGTGAAACCCTATCATGTAGGCAACAAAAGGGACAGAACATTCTCTTCCTTGGGGACATAATTTTATATAAAATGTATTTTATGTGCTGATTGCCCAAGGGGATAATCGTATGCTTGAGTATCTTAAGCTTAGCACATTGCCTTCATAAAAACAGCAATGACTAATTTTTTAGTTAATGAAAGCTATGTGCTAGCTATCATATTAATCACTTTGCAGGTATTTTCTCAATTAGTTTTTATAACAATCCTATTCTAGAGGTGTAGTAACTGAGGCCCAGAGACCTCAAATAAATTGCCAAAGTCATATAACTAGTGACAGAATAGGGACTGGGACCAGGTTTGCCTGCCTGCCTCTAAAACCCATGAGTTTATCATATGAATAGTTAGCTTTGTGTAAAGTTGACAATGCAGAAACACTAGTTGTGTAATTGGGTAAGTGAAGAGTGAGTGCTCGAAAGAATAAATAAATGGGAGAACTTTTGAGTAGACCCTGAGTGGCCTGAGGAACTAACTGGCTGCCCGCCTTACAGCGTTGAATGGGGTGCTATAGCTGGGTAACTGTCCTTTGAGTCTCTTGTAGTTGTAATCTGCTCTTAGCTCATAAAGGACTCCCCGCCACCGCGACTCCCAGCACATATTCACCCACATCTACTTTATTTTGGTGGAGCCTCTGCTTTGAGTCGACCATATAATTTTTTTTTTTTTTAAATTTTGTCTTCACTCCCACCTCTACCCCAGGCCTGCTTCCAGTTAAGCTATTATGCAGTCCATTTCCTGGTCTGAGATCCCTAAATACCCTGGGGTCTGTCCTCATAGTTATTCACTTATCTCCTTTCCAGATGCCCTAAATGGACACCAGCCAGAAGAGCAGGGAGACAGCCTGATTTCTGGCCCTCACCCCTTCTGGCCACCCTTACCCACTCTTAGGGGCTCTGCCAAGCTGAGGAGAGCCCCAGGAACCGGGAGGCACCAGCCAGACAGCCCTTCCATTGGGCTTTACAAATTCATGGCAGTGGGAGTGGAGAGCC
The DNA here is from genome assembly GCF_014176215.1 of Rousettus aegyptiacus. Lineage (NCBI taxonomy): Eukaryota > Metazoa > Chordata > Mammalia > Chiroptera > Pteropodidae > Rousettus > Rousettus aegyptiacus. The sequence continues at coordinate 44,338,536 of NW_023416308.1, forward strand.
CTGCTTGGTGCCCCCGGCATTAGCCCTTGAAACTTCTATCGGGGGAGGAATGCCTTCAAAGACTGACCAGGAAGTCTGGGAACTCACCATAGGCCAAGTGGCAAACAGCAAAAGTAAGAACCGGCTCTGCAGACCCCTGCAGTCTCATCCCTGCCTCAATAAAGGCTGAAGGACTCATTCCCACTGAAACACAGGGGGCATCCTAGAGATGAAATAAAGGTAAGGAAAAAACAGAGTGCAAGCTGGTCCAAGAGATGATGCTGTAGGGTGAGAAGGAATCAGCGCACATCTCTCAGAAGGTGAGTGGCACCTCCTGGGCCCTAGAGTAAGCAGCACATTGACTCAGGTAAGCCTGGTTCTCAATGCCAACCAAGGAAGAGAAGGCAGGAGGGAATCTGACTTATTGAGAGCTTGCTATTGTGTGCCATGGCTGGCTGTTCTAGGGCCTTTATACACAGTCTATTCTTTGACTGTTACGATCATCTTCTGAGTTGGATTTGACTACTATCATCTTACAGATGAGGAAATGAAGGCTAAGAAAGGCTAAGTAACTGAACTGTATTCTTGTAGCAAGTGGTAGAGCTTGAATTTGAACCCAGGTATATCTGACTTTGAAGTTTGTGCGGCTTCCCCAGGAGTCAGTGTTTCACATCTGGTGCTTTTCATTCCTTGTGTGGCGTGGCCCCCTTCGCTTTCCTCCTGCTTCCTGGCTGCCTCCCTGCAGCTGGCTCGGGCTTGTGCTTCTATAGTTAGAAAGCAAATCTCATGCTCGTGTGTGTACATGTACAGTGTGGGAAAGACGGAGAGGAGGAGGAAGGTTTTTCACCCTTAGATCTGTGGCCTCTGCACAAATGTGAGGTCTGTGGGGTCTACAGAGATACCTCCTCCCCCCCACACCACCAGCTCCTGTTGCTGCCCAACCTCTGTCCTCAGTGCCAAGTTCAGACTGTCAGACAGCAGCCCCCAGGCTGCCCCAGGGTTTAGGGGGTGGGGTTTGCTGTAGTATTGCAGGCTCTTGTCTCTTTCCCCAAGGGGGATAATTGCAGACAGACTCACATGTGGAGCAGGAGCAAAACCAGCTTCATTTTACTCAGTTCTTCCTTCTATGTGCTAAAAATCTTTAGAGGAAAAAAAAAGGCTCTTCCAGAAAATTACACCCTGCATCTCCCTTTCTGCTGCTCTTAGGAAGTCATTTAAGATGGAAATTAGAGCCCATTATTGCACATTTAATTAGCCACCAAATGAATGGCATACTTAATAGAAATGCCAAAATTCTCCAACATGTGTAAGATTTTGAGTTCCTATGTTTCCAGACATGTTAGAAAATGATTCATTAACTAGAAATGTATGTTGCTGGGACTGCCTCAGGGGAAAAGCAGCGCCAGGAAATGGGGCCAAGGATGTGTGAACTAATTAGCACATGCTTGCCCCTGAGGAGTAAGGTAATGTAGCATTTGCTACTAATATGGTCTGAGGTACAGGCTCCCTCCATGGAGGCCAGCAGTAAGGCTACAGGGGCCCAGACACACTGGTCCAACTGGTCCAAAGCTGAGTGGAGAGAATAGGGTGGGGCTGGGCTATCTCCAGGCCAGGTTCCCAAATCCCCATGTCGCAGCCCCAGGCAATATGCAGAAGCAGCTGTTGAGTGGAGGGAGAGCTTCAGAAATGGCAGAGACAAGGGAACAGTCTCTGAGGCAGTTACTGGGAGGCAGGACCTGTCACCCTCTCCTCACCAAGGCTCTAGCTGTGTTCTCTCTGGTTTCAGCTTCAGGCTATTGTTACATATTAGAGATATTTGCTCACTCACTCAACCAGTCAACATTTATGGAACATATGCTATTTGTGGAAAATCTATTTGTTAATTCAACCATACTAACAACTAACCTTTTTATTAAATGCCTATTATCATTCATTAATTTCCTCATTCACTCATTTGTTTTAAGCAATGAAATTAACCAGTCGACATATATTGAATACCTACCGATTGTCTTATTCATATAATCAATCAGCAACAAAGTACCTACTGTTCGATCACCCATTTGTCCAATCAATCAACAAACCACCCAATATTTATTGAATACTAAATCCTACTTTTCCATGTAATTTATAAAGATACATTGAACATCTATTCTATATCGAGCATTGCATAGACACCAGGGAAACAAAGATCAAGACACAGGTCCTGTCTTCAAGGAGCTTAGAATCAAGTAACAATATTAATAGCTAATATTTATTTAACATTTAGTGTGTCTGCCTAACATTGTGCTAAATGCTTTACATATATTAACTCATTTGCTAGCATAGGTATCATGAAGAGACAGCATAGAGAGATTAAATTTCTCAATGTTACACAGCTTTTGAGTATTAGAGTTTCAGTTTGTGAACCCAGGCAGACAGATTGGAGAGTGTGAGTTCTGCCACTGCCTCCCTGGGTGGGGTTGGGGACAGATACACATTGCACAGTCCCACAGGAGGAGAAAGAGATAAATGGGCTCTGCCTGGAGGAGATGGAGGAGCTGGCATTTGATCTAGATCTCAAAGGAGACAAAAAAGGCTGTGAGCTTGGGGAAGAAAGGAGAGGCATCTTGAGCAGGACAATGTTGGGAACTGGGGAATAGAAAGACATAAGAAATGGTTTCCACCATCCAGGAGCTTTCACTCTAAAGGGGGAAGTATTACATGGACATAGACAACTTCAGCACGAGAAATGGTGAGGATGGTGTGAAATGGTGTCTGATGAATCACACAAGGGGTACAAATGACATTTGTGGTAGCAGAAGGAAAGAAGAATTATTCCAGTTGGAGGTGATCAGAGATGCTGTCATGAAGGAGACAGAGCTTAAGACAGACCTTGAAACGAGCCTGAATAGGATCTCCTAAAACAGAGGTGGGGCTGGGGAGAACATTTCAGCAAGAGGAATGGCCTGAGAAAATGCAGTGGGAGAAGTGGTGTCATTCAGGCTCGAGCATGTGAGTGGTGAGGGACGATAAGTCTGGAAAGACGGTGTAGATTGGGAAAAGACTTGAGAGGTCATCTAGGGAACTTAGGCTTTATTTGGTAAGTGGTGGAAAGCCACTAGAAAGTTTTGAAGGAGGGGAGTGCTAATTATGCTCTGTACGTGCCAGGAGAAGGAATCTCACAAGCTGCATTGCCCAGCTCCCTTGCTGGCCAGCTTCTGGTTAGGTTCAGTAAATGGGGCGCTGGCAGCAGATTCAAGCGTGTGAGGAAAGAGGGGTCAGAAAACAATTTCACTGCTTTGTCCTTCTGGTCATAGCTGTGTCCTTCCAGAAATCTATATTTTTAACATTCACTTGAGGTAATTCTAATATTCAGGTAGGCCTGGGAATCATTGATCTATACTGTTTACAAAACACTGTCTCATTTAATCTTTTAACTGAAAATTTTTCTTATCCATATTTTACAATTGAGAAAATGAAGGCTCAAAGGTGTTGTGATATGTCTAATGTCACCAGCTTTTAAGCAGAATAACTGGGATTAAAAGCCACATTTCTAATTCTATACTCAGTTTCTGGAGAGAACCAGAACCACGTTAGAAGACCTTTGTAATAATTGAGTCATCATGATATGTTCTCAGATTCGTTTCCTCTAATATTGGCATTGCCAAGTATTGCCCATGTATTCTCTCATGCCCATCTTAACCAGCATCTGTTCCACACAGCCCTCCATGGTTTCCCCCCAGCTGATCACAACCTCATAATCATGTGGCTACACTTGACTTGTATATGCATGTCTTCTCTCTCCATTTTTCTCTAAACTTTTAGAAATAGAGAGAATGGAATACAGGTGAGCGCATGGCTTCTAGAAATTTTGATCTCTTGGATTCAGCAATCTCACTCATCCCCTCACTGCCCTTATATCTTATCATCAGCTAGATGAAAATGGCTTTATTATGAAACTCCCAATCATTATTCTCTGACCACATTCCTATCCCACCAAACTTACCACTCACCATCTACAGTACTCAATAAATACTAGCTACTTTCTTATTAGTGTGGGTGGGAGGAAGATGAGCCAGTTAAGTAGATAGAAATAATTGCTCCGGGGAGGAAAGAGCCCTGAGGGTAGGGTTTATTATATCTATGTCAAGTGGAGGCCAGGGAAAGAGCATTATTGCATACCTATTCTGTGCCTGGTACTTAATGACACTACCTGATTTAATCTTCACAACAAAATTCTATGAATTTATATGCCTATTTTTATTTTACTGAAATAAGTTCAAAGAGGTAAAGTAAAATTCTCTAGGTCCCTCAACTCCTGGGACTTGAACTCAAAGCCAGGACTTAAACTCACATCTGCATGACTGTGGCACCCATACTCTATCTGCCATGCCTGTGGCCTCTGATATAGGAGTGCTGAGATAAAGTACCCAAGGCAGAGAGACCACTGCAGGGCAACAGGGTCTCAGGACCCAAGTTGTGCCCAAGGATTTCCGTTCAACTTTCTAGGTGACCAGTGACTCCTTCTGCCTGCTTTGCTCCTGCCCTTCCTCTGATTTCTCCAGAGTTCCTGATAATGACTCAGCTGGGAGCTGTCCAGCCCCACTTTTCAGACCTAGTGGAAGAGACTTCTGAGGTAGATAAATGGCTTTTAAAATGTAATTTTACTTAATGCACTGCTGTATTGTTGCTAATGTAAGCCCCATTGTGTATGTCTCTAAGGTAGCCAATTACAGAAATTTTCATAAAGAATATGTCTAAGCAGAGGCAGCTGCAACTTTTTTTGAACAAATGGGGTGAGGTGTAAGCCATCTGCCCAGGAGCTGGCATTGGTGGCCTCAGTGACTGTAGTTTAGATTCCAGGCTTCCAAGAAAATGTCAAGAAGAAGGTCTGGCACAGAGACCTGTGCTGAGCATCCCCTGTTCCCAAGCCTCCTCCACCCCACAGCCCATCATGGTGGAACCAGGCTGCCATCATCTCCATGGGGATTTCTGTGTGCACAGGGGCTGAATTTTTCACATTGATACAAAGACATTTTGGAGGAGAAAAAAGCATGAATTCTTCAGGCTAAGTGATTAGAGGGGGCTTGTAACAGATTGCTAGCATCGGAGGACACTGATTGAAATCCCAATTCAAACTTCATCTGACTGGTATACAGGGCAAACGCTTAAAATACACATAGGTAGGGGCTCCACTTACCTTCCTTGCAATTTCTGACATTAATCTCCCCTCCTCTTCCCTCCCACACCAAAGCTGTCACTGAGGGGTTCCACCGGGCTCCCTGCAGAGAGCCATCCTCCCTCCTCTTCTCTGTCACTCAAGCTACACTTCAATACTCCTGCTCCAGAGGCAGAGTTCAGGCCCTGAACTCTGGAGGCAAGTATGTGACCCACTTCCCAGAAAAGTGTCTGCCCTGTCACATCTAGGCTATATCCCTGTGTTCCTCTGAAGTTTTGGAGAGCCACAAACTGAATCTCAAAGCTGCGTGCTTAAAATTCTCATTTAAAAAAATACGATGGTGGGGAAAAATTTGATCCATATATTCAATTTAAAGAAATTCTCTTTGGGTCAGTCAGCTGGAAAAGTTCTTCCTCTAGGACTTGGGGGTCAAGGAAGGGCCTTTAGTGCTGTGAGGTGGGGTGTTTGGAGTGTGTATGTTGATATGAAATGACTAGAGCAGTAAAAATTGTTGGATAGACAAGGGGGAACCTCTCTATGTGCCCAGGATGATCACACAGCATGGAGAGAACACCGATCTTGGGTTTTAGCCTCTGCCTTGGCTGCTAAAACTAGGGAATCAGAAGTTCAACTAAACACCACAGCCTTGGTCAAGTCTAGGTCGTAGTTTTGCTTCAGGCCCTGTTGTGGTACCCAGGAGCTTCCACTTATCATCACTCTATTAATCTGTCAATCGGTTCATCTTCTCTCTGGCCTTATACTTTTTTCAAATCAGTCAAAATATCATCTTCAAGAGAGTTCAGATTTTGATGACAACTACAAAACTTTTCATCCCGGCTCCTCTTTCCCTTCCAGTGTTGTCCTTCTGGGCCCTCTGTTTCATAGTCTTTACCCTATTGAACTGGCCGCACTCTTAGCTCCCAGCTATGGTACGTGTTATCTCTCCTACCTCACACTCTGTTTACTTTGACTCTTTTATTAGGTTCATCTACCACTTATCCATCAGGCTTGAGTTGAAATGTCACTTCTTCCAGGAAGCCCTCCATAAATCTCTCCTCTCATCTGGGTAAATGTCTCTTCTCATCTGGGCTTTCTTAGTATCCTGAGTTTACCTCATGAGGATACTTGCCACCCTATAGGGGAGGCCATGAGTTTCACCTCACAGTGGACAGGATTTAGCCCAGGGACAGGAAGCTGGTAACTGTGGCTGAGGCTTTTCTCTGCTTCCATTTTGGGGCTGTCCTAGTGGCTAAAATCTCTCACGGTGTCATCATGATTGGTGGGTCTTCCGAAAAGAGACAGCTTCTACCCATAAAGGAAACCTCTATGGCTGGTCCAGAATATCACAGCAGTTAGGGGGTTAGGGCCTATGGGGTTGTGATGGTTAATTTCATGTATCAACTTGGCTGGGCTAAGTGTGCCCAGATAACTTCTAAAACATTATTTCTGGGTATGTTTGTGAGGGTGTCTCTGGAAGAGATTAGCTTTTGAATCAGTAGCCTGGCTAGAGAAGATCACCCTCACCAATGTGGGTGGGCATCGTCTAATCCACTGAGGGCCTGAATAAGACAAAAAGGGAGAAGAAGGGCAAATTTGCTCTCTCTGCTTGAGCTGAAACATCCATCTTCTTCTGCCTCTGACATCAGTGCTCCTGATTCTCTGGCTTTTGAACTCAGAGCAGGAAATATAACTGGTCCTGATTCTCAGACCTTCAGACTCAGACTGAATTACACCACTGATTTTTCTGGTTTTCCAGCTTGCAGATAGCAGGTTGTGAATTTTCTCAGTCTCCATAACTGCATAATCCAATTCCCATAACAAATCTCCTCTGATGTACAGATCTCATTGGTTCTGCATTCCTATGCCCTAATGCAACTAATACAGGGGGCATTTATATTTTTCCTTTTGTGCGTTTCTTGGGTCTGGTGTCATGGCCAATCCACCCCTTTCTGAGCTCGGCATTCAGGTGGGGCGGGGAGAATTATCAGACAGCCCATTTTCAGCCATTCTGAAATTCTAGCGTTTCTTCTTGATTAAGAGGAGTGTGAAAGTGGAAAATCCCAGGGGGGTCTTTTGGGAGAGAGAGGCAGGAAATCTTATTGCCTGATGACCTGTGTTTGCTGGTGAACATACTGTCTAATTACATGTTTCATGGGCCTTGGAGCTTATTTTTTCTGTCCAGTTAGAATTTCAAAGCCTGTTGGAGCAGAGAATCCTGGGACAGGAACATGTTATAGGTTTTTATGGCAGAGTCATCCCTGGAATTTTAATTACCTTATCTTCACGCTATTATATATTTACATATCCTAATGATGAGATTGCACATTTCAATTAGTATTTAATTATGAGTTCTATTACTTAAAGAAAAATACTTGGGGATAATTACACAATTATGAAGTACAATTGGAAAATGGCATATAATTAAATTTAGAAAAGCTTTTGAAACACTCCTCCTACTCTCCCACCCCACCCTTTTGTATAAAAGATTTCTTATATTCTCTCTTCTTCTCTTCTTCAAGTATAAGTGAAGCCTGGCCCAGTCCAGTGTTAACAATGGGTGGATATTTCCCTGGAGGGTCCAGGTACATTTGGTCTTGAGTTAAGCCCTTGTGACCTCTTGACATCTAGGGACATCTCTTGACTTTGGAAGCCCTGGCTGGGGTTGTGGGATCATGGGAATATTTTTCAGTTCCTAGGTAGTAGTTGTCCAGTCTTTCTTGCTACTCCATCTGCTAGGAATACAGAAATGGGGAGAGTAAGTTAGGACCTAGTAATTTCAGTGGCTGTCACATGAGGCTGGCCTTTTGACTATGGCAAGAAACAGATTATAGGAAGTCGTCTTTTACAGGGCTACGGCTACAGCAGTTTATCATTTTGAAAATGTTTTCACTTTTCGCAACTCATTGAATTCTCAGCACCATCTGATGAGGCAGGAAAATAGGGTAAATGTTCTTGTTCCCCTTTTGCAACTCCTTTTGCTTTCTGTCTCCACACTCCTGGTTTTTGCTTTTAGTTCTTTGAAATGAAATCCTTTCTCAGTCTTCTTCATTTTTTCTTCTGCTTGGCTCACAGATTAAATTTTATTGTTCCCCAGGGTTCTATCCTGTCTCCTTCTTCTCTCTTTGGCAATTTAAATGGGTTGTAAGGGGCAGGTAGGGCGAGGTTGGGGGTAGCAGGGAAGACAGTCAGAAGTTGCTAAGAAGCCATGGTGGCAGAGACTGGTCACTGTGTACACACCATTTTCTCTTCCTCTGGGGTACAAAATTAGAGTATCTTTCCCATGTGTGGCATGAAACTTTGAGCAGAAATAAGGTACCCTAATTCCAGGCTTGGAACATAAAATTTCCTCTCATGCCTCCACTTTCTCTTCTCGCAGATGCTGGCTGGATGCTGGTGTCCAGGATCATGTTCGAAGTCACTTTGAAGAATGCAGGGACCCCACCATCTCTAAAGCAGAATGCTCATATCAGTTTTCTCTTGCTACTATGTAGAATTTGAACAAGAAAAATGTTAATTGTATTAAATCATTGAGATTTTTAGGTTTAACTGTTATAGCAGCTGTTTATAAATTAAAATAACTTTACTAATTAATATGAAATACACCTGAACCCTAATATTTGTTTGTTTTATTTTGCTTGTTCATTTATTTATTTTTTTTAGATCCCACATATAAGTGAAATAATATAGCATTCATCTTTCTCTGTCCAACCTATTTCACTTAGCACAATGCCTTCTAGGTCTATCTGTGTCGTTGCAAATGATAAGATTTTATTCTGAGTAATATTCCACTGTATATGTATACCACATTTTCTTCATCCATTCGTCTTTTAATTGAAGCATTTAGTCCATTTATACATAAAGTAATTATTGATAGTCATGTAGTTACTGACATTTTATTGTTTTCTGATTGTTTTTGTATTTATTTGTTCCTTTCTTATTCTCTTGCTCTCTTATGTGTTGATGACTTCTATAGTGTTGTGTTTGGATTTCTTTCTTTTTATTTCTTGTATATCCCTTGTAGATTTTTGGTTTATGGTTACGATATACTTCATACATACCAAGCTATGTTTATAGCAGTCTACTTGAAGTTCGAACACATTTTAAAATCACTACTGTTTTTACTCACCCCCTCCATGTTCATGTTTTTATCATTATTTCTTACTACCTTTGTATGTGTGTCCGTTTTGTGTATCCCTTAATAACTTTTGTAATTATACATAATCTTACTCCATTTTCCTTTTAACCTTTGTACTAGCTTTAGTGTTAGTTGATTAACAGTTTTTAATTATGTGTTTGCCTTTGTTGGTGAGAATTTTTTTCTTTACGATATTTTCTTACTCATATTAAAATTTTTTTTATCTAATTAAAGAAGTCCTTTTAACATTTGTGGTAATATGGATTTGGTGGTGATTAATTCCTTTAGCTTCTTCTTGTCCGAGAAGCTCTTTTATCTGTCCTCTGGTTCTAAACGATAGCCTTGCTGAGTAGCGTAATCTAGGTTGTCGGTCCTTGTTTTTCATCACTTTGAATGTTCCTGCCAATCCCTTTGGCCTGCAGTGTTTCTGTTGAGAAGTCATCTGACAGCCTTATAGGAGCTCCCTTTTAGGTAAGTAACTGCTTTTTTCTTGCTGTTTTAAGATTCTCTGTTTTTAACCTTTAAATTTTAATTATGATGTGTCTTGGAGTGGGCCTCTTTGGATTCATCTTGTTTGAAACTCTCTGCACTTCCTGGACTTATATGTCTATTTCCTTCACCATGTTAGGAAAGTTTTCTGTCATTGTTTTTTCAAGCAGGTTTTCAATCCCTTGCTTTCTTTTTTCTCCTTCCCATGTAATGCGAATACTGTTATGCATTATGTTTTCCCAGAGGTCCCTTAAACTATCCTCATTTTTAAAAAAATTTGTTTATTTTAATTAGTTTCAAGTATACAGCACATTGGCTAGACATCTATATAGTTCGTAAAATGATCCTCCCAATTGTTCCTTCCCTCCCTTGACCCTCCACCTAGCCAACATATTAATGCTAACTGCATTCCCAATGCTGTGCTCCCCATCCCCGTAAACGTCAATCAGCTACTCATTTGTACTTCTTTAACCCTTCATCCCATTCTCCCAGCTCCCCAAACCCCACTCCCTTCTATTTGTCACCAAATCATCCATTATAATTGTGAATCTGTTTTCGATTAGTTTGTTCTTTTTATTTCTTAGAATCTGCATATAAGTGAAATTATGTAGTGTTTATCTTTCTCCGACTTAAATACCTTCTAGGTCCAACAAAGCAATATCTTTTTCCATTCTCTCCCTTTTTCTATATAGAGGTCTTGTTTTGTAATCCTTTCAGCCACTCTATATTTTAGTTGGAGCACTTAATTCTTTTCCATTTAAGGTACTTATTGATAGGAACGTAGTTTTTACCATTCTTTATTCTTGTTTTTGATACATGTTTTTTCTTCTTAAAGAAGTCCCTCCAACATTTCCTGTAACACTGGCTTGGTGGTGATAAATCCCTTTAGCTTATTTTTGTCTGGGAAGCTCTTTATCTGTCCTTCTACTCTAAATGAAAGCTGGATAAAGTATCCTTGGTTATAGATCCTGGGTCTTCATCCTGTTGAATATTTTTTTGCCAAGCCCTTCTGTCCTGCATAGTTTCTTTTGAGAAATCAGCTGCCAGTATTATGGATATTCCCTTATAAGTAATAATGTTTTTCTCTTGCTAGTTTTAATATTCTTTTCTTGTATTTAACCTTTGGAATTTTAATTATGATGTGTCTTGGTGTGGGCCACTTTGGATCCCTGATATATGGAATTCTCTGACCTTCCTGCGGTTTTATGTCCATTTTCTTCACCAGGTAAGGGAAGTTTTCCATCATTATTTCTTCAAACAGCTGTTCAACATCTTGATTTTCTTCAGTTACGCCAATCAGATGGATATTTGGACCCTTAATAGTGTCCCATATGCTCCTTAAATTATTTTTATTTATAGTCTCGGCATCTTATCACTTGTCATTCTGATTGCATGTACTTGGCTTTCCCATCCTCTAGATAGGGCATTTGATCCTTTTCTTTATTCACTTTGTTTATTCCTTTCTTTATTCCATTTAATATACTTCTCATCTCAGATAATGTGTTCTTCATTTCAGACTGGTTCCCTTTTATAATTTCTATTTCCATTTTTATATTTTTTAAATCTTTGTTGAAGTTCTCACTAAATTTATCTACACTTCCCAAAAGTTCATTGAACATCTTTATAACCAGTGTTTGGAACTCTGCATCTGTTAGACTACTTGACTCCATTATATCTGGATCTCTGTTCTGTTCTCTCATGTGGTTTCTGATTCTTTGTCTTCCTATTTTGGCTGCCTTTCCATGTCTGTTTCTACGTCCTAAGCAAAGCTCCTAAGTCTCCCAGTCTTATTAGTGTGGGTTTGTGAAGTAGGTGTCCAGTGGCACAGTCCTGAGAGGGGTTCAGCTGCAGGCCAAATTTAGCCCGATCCTCTATCCCTCTGGGGTCACCTCTTAAGAGTCAGCAAGCAATCTTATAGTTGCCTTAAAAGGCCATATCAGAAACCGAGGCCAGCTGCCTCCAATGTGAGTCTAGGGTCTGCTCAGCAAGGAGCACTTGACTCTCTGAAGATATGCCTGAATGTGGGTTGGGTGGGGCCCGAGTTGGGGGCGGCGGGGTTTCAAGAAATCCTCTGAGCAGAGCGACCTCTGTTATCCAGTTTGATGACATCATGGCTATGGTGGCCCTGGGTCTGGTGTACTGGGAGTGGAGAGGAAACAATGGATACCGCTGGCATTTCTATACATAATGAGTCTTGTTTTGCCCTCGCTCTGACAATTTCTCCCAGTAAGTCCCTGGTGCCCCCTGTGTGCAGCTGAATCAGCACAGGTGCTCTGAGCGAGCAAGTCCATCACCGCAAAAATCTGCTGATGGACCCAGCTCCTTTAAGAGGTATCTGCTGCTGCTGCCGCAGCCTCCCATCACTCAGCTGCTCAAGCCCAGCAGCCTCGCATTCTCGCCCTGTCCTACCTTCTACCATTGCAGGGTGTTTTCTTGTATTTCTCCCTAGTTGTATGTCTTGTTCATCTAATTCCAGGTGATTTTTCCTTGCTACTGCTCCTTGTTACTGTCACAACTTTGATTTGGTCATCAGAGGGATGAACAGAGTCTCTATCACATATGCTATTTTTTTTCTCTCCTATCCTCATTTTTTTTAAAATTATTTTTTCTTTTTGCTGCTCTGATTGGGTGATTTTTCACTACTTTGTCTTCCAAATCACTGATCCGATCCTCTGCTTCATTGAATCTGCTGTTGATTCTATCAAATGTAGTCTTTATTTCAGTTATTATATTCTTAATTTCTGACTTGTTCTTTTTTATATATTCTATTTCCTCTTTTATGTTTTCTCTTTGTTAAAATTTTCACTAAGATTATCTATTTTTCCCCTAAGTTCATTGAGCACCTTTATAACCAGTGTTTTGAACTGTGCATCTGGTAAATTTGCCTCCCTTTTGTTTAAGTCTTTTTCTGGAATTTTGTTCTGTTTTTTCATTGAAAATATTTTTTTTCCTCATTTCTGCTTCTTCCCTGTGTTCGTTTCTTTGTATCAGGTAGATCTGTGATGTGTCCCAGTCTTGGCAGAGTGGCCTTATATAGTAGTTGTCCTATGAGACCCAGTGGTGCAGTGTCTCTAGTCACCTGAGCCGGGTACTCCAGGTGTGTCCCTTATGCGGGTTGCGTGTGTCTTCCTGTTATAACTGAGCCTTGATTTCTGTTGAAACATCAGTGGGAGAGACTGAGGACTGGGTGTGACTACAGCGGATAGCTGTTGTGCAGGGGCTGACTTAAAAAAGTGGGATTCACTTTAGTGGGGCTCTCATGTCTGTCCAGCCCACCCTTTGGGTGTGCCATTTTCTCAGAGGCAGGACCTTGCCTTTCCAGGATGGCAGAGCAAGCTGCAGGCAGGCCCTGCAGGAAAGGTGTTAATTGTATATCTTTAGGTAACTTGCTCCCTAGGGACACCCTAGGTCAAGGGTCCCTAACCCCTGGGCCACAGACTGGTACCAGTCCATAGCCTGTTAGGAACCCGGCTGCACAGCAGGAGTTGAGTGGTAGGCAAGTGAGTGAAGTTTCATCTGTATCTGCAGCCACTCTTCATCACTAACATCACCATCTCAGCTCCACCTTAGATCATTAGGCATGAGAATCTCATAGGAACATCAGTTCCTGGTGCCAAAATGTTGGGGACTGCTGCCTTAAGACATCCCCGGTAGCCTCACTCTGGTCATGTGCTGACCGAGGACAGGAGAGATAGGCTGGTTCCCTGGAATTGGGATGTTGGCGATGGAACAATGTGACTTTTGTCATCTTTTATACACACAGACTCAATCTTATCTGGTGGGGTTTAGTTGGCTGGAAAACAGTGAAAAGTTTAACATAGCCTCAGCCTACAGACAATGAAGAGGGAGCTTGGTCTGCATTCAGCAATACCTCTTCTCTCCAGGGAAGGCTGATGGCTTGGCCTTTCTCTGGCACTGGAAGAAGGGAGGGCAATCGCTTCAGAGGTGGATTCTAGGGAACTTTGGATCCTGCAGGCCTTAAGCTGACTTCCCATAATAACACTCAGCCCTATTAACGGGCTTCTCTCATCTTAAACTCCTACCTACTGCTTATTTTATTTTTTTAAGTTTTTACATTTATTTATTTATTTATTTATTTATCGATTTCCATGACAGTAGTGCTGAGTGTGTCAAAGAACAAAACACCCAAGGTCAAGATGCTGCTTCTAAGAGAAATGATTCTAAATTGCAGATCTGATCATGTCATTTGTTTCTCATCTCCATTTTGTTCCTCTTCTTCCGCTTAGGACTATCCAGATACCTTTGAGGGAATGCCTAGTCTCCTTAAAGCACCTGTACACCGCCACCTAGCTGCTGCCTCCTTTTCCAGTCACATCTCACTATCACCCCCAACCTTTCTGTTCCAGTCAAATTGAGCTTCTTTTCAATGTTGTAGAATACGGCAAACTTTCTTTGTTACTCCCAGGCTTTGGGGCAAGTTGCCTGGAACACCCATCCATATCACTTCTCCTGGCCAGTTCTTTCTCATCATTCATTTTCAGTTTAGACATGACTTGGATTTTACATCTTCCTCCTTCTCTGTGTAGGTTCAACACCTCAACCTGTGTGTCTCTGAGAAAACTTATTAGATGTTTTATAATCAGAGATTTGCTTATTTTTTCCTTCATTAAACCAGTTCAAATAGGGCAAAGGCTGCTGAACCCCTAACTGCTGAATGAATGAATGAATGAATGGAAACGTGACCAGTCTGGAGCTATCTGGGCTTTTGAGGTGGTGACTACTAACATCTTTACTTCCTAGTAGTGTGGTTCTAATGCAAGGAAGAGGCAAGAGAATTAAAAATGTTAAGCCACAAACTGCAATATGCTGATTAGCCCTGCACCCAGGCCGGGAGGACACCTGCAGAGCAAAGGAAGATTTCTGCTGGGATTGCTAACGACCCATTCCCCACACCTGTGAAGGGAAAATAGGAGCCAAGAGTCATTCCATATAGCTAAAACCAAGGGGAACCTGAGGATTAAAGGCTGGGAACTGCCAGCAGGGCTTTCACTTTATATATTCTTACCTTTTCATGCTACATACTCTTCCCCTTCCTTATGGCATGTCCATATCAAAGGACATGGGAACTAAAGAATGACATATAAACTGAATTCCCTGAGCACTCAGGGTCCCCCTTAGTGCCTTCGCTCTGTCTCTTACTTTCTGCCTCTGAGAGGAGACCGCACTGTGTCTGTGGAGTGATCCCTTTTCTAATAAGCTTTCCTTTTGACTCAAACTTTGATGTGTGTGTTGCATTCTTTCTACATCTCTTCTTCTCTCGGTACAGGGCTTGGTCTCCCCCCACCAACTTGGGGAAACTTGCCCTGTCCTGCATCAGTTCTTAGATTTCACCTCCCTTTTCTCTGCCATCAGGTTATAATCTTTTATCCTATACAGAGGAATTGCGCCACTGGAGAGAACTCCAGCCTCTTCAGGGATTATTAGAAGCTCTGAAATTGAGTATTTTTGTTTGGCCTCTCAGTATTTGTGAAAACTAGGCACTCTTGGGAAATAATGGCTTGTAGAGACTCCCCAGGGAAGGCTTATAACAGAACAACTCACTTGATTTTTTCCCCCCATTTGAAATTTTTCTGCTTCCTATCAACTGATGAAATCATTTTTTTTTAATTTATTTTTTTTATGGTGACATCGGTTAATGAAATCTAATAAGTTTCAGCTGTACACTTTAACAGAAAGGTGTATATATATTTACATTGTGTTCATCTCCCATAGTTAATTTCTTTCTGTCACCACATATTTGACACCCTTTACCCCATCCACTTCCCTTCAGCCCCCTCTCAATTGACAAAATCTTTTGGAGGAGAGTGGCCCTATGGTGTCCCTAAGGTTACCCTGCTTGTCGAGCTCCTGAGCAGAGTGGCAGTGGGCTGGGAGGATCCCTTACGGCTGGCTCTGCAGCTCACAGCCCTTCAGCTGGGGTGGGGGTGAAACAGTTGTTCCTCTGAGAATGTTTGGAAAATAAAGCATTGTCAACACTGGTGAAGACCAAGGTGACAGGCCATTGAGGAAGTTTCAAAGCCAGCCCATGAGAGAGGTAAGGAAGGTAGTCACAGGATGACGGTATTTGAAGCAATCAATCCCCTGAAATCCACAGTGCTCGCCTTGCCCCTTGACTTGTTCTTCAAGATCTCAAACTGGCTATGTTTTGGCCCTATGACCCTGTAGGCAGCAGGGTTGCTACGTGATTGGTTTTGAACTGAACAGTCTGGTGTTTGAACTTAACGTCGAGTGGAAAAAAATACCAAACATGTACAGGTTTGTCTGCCTTTTTTCCAATTAATTACGGCTTTTATTATGGCATGACGAAGTGACCTGAGTGTACACAACCAGTGTCTTTGAATGGCAATTATAAGCTACGGTAGTAACAGTTGTCAATTTGCTCTCCATCTCTTTTTGGTTTGGTGTATACATCTTTTTTTTATCAAGTGTACCTGGTGTTTATTTTTGGTTGGGAACCATCTGTCATCTCTAACAAGGAAGGTGTAGAAACCCTATAGCAAGTTCTTTCTCATCATACACACTGCCTGTCTGGTAATGGAATGTGATGGATTTCAAATGTTACTATTTGAAGCCAAGCTTTTGTGAAAGTTTGTTAAGAATGCTGGAGTCCTCTATGTATATTAAATAAATAACAACAAGGTTAATTATTGGTGAGGAAATAGGAGCTGAATAAAAAGAGTAAAGAATTCTGCTCTCTCTCCTTCAGAGGGGAGAGAAGAACTCTGGGATTGGGAGTAAGTGAGGAGTCCTACCTGGAGGTAGCAAAGACTTTTGGTTGAAAAGTTGAGTAAGATCAGCTGAGGAGGGAGCCCTTTAAAGGCAGGAGAATAGGATGAACTAGGCTTGGAATGAGAAGAGATGAAAAATTCCCTGAATATGAAAGTGAAAGTGAGGTCTTGCAACAGAGACGGTGATTACCAGGCTAGAATTTAGAAACCTTCAAGGTCAAACTATTACCGGAGAGTGGGGAATCTCTCCTGGTGTGTTGTCCAGGTTCTTGATGTCTCAAACAAAGAATTGAGCAAATACAGTAGAAATAATACAGTATGAAATACAGTAGAAAAGTTTTATGAGAAGAGAAAGTACACTTCCAGATGTGGAAGTGGGCCCGAGTAAGAGAAGCGTGGCTGAAAAGGCCTGGTAACAAAGCCTTTGGGTTTTTATCCCTATTTGCTATGGGGGTTACTTTTCTTAGAGGAGTGGGCTTCCTTGATTGACAACCAAGATTGACAGGACTGAGCGATTCATCATTTTGCGTTCTGCGCATGTTTGTTCCCAGAATTCATTGATATTCATTAATATTAATGAACTTACAGGTATATGATTATATTATAATGATGGTATAATGAGGCTCAGGTGAGTTGAAAGTCATTGGGTCTTCATTGCGCAGGTGCAAGTGACTGGCTTAAACTGGTACCTAATTCTCTGCCTACTTGTTTCTTTGTATGAGTTATAAAAAATGCATTTTGGCTTACTTAATTGTGGGTGGATAAGGGCAGACCTCTTCTACGATAGGATGACCTCAGTGTCTTTGCAGGCAGACCTGAAACCCCTTAACTTTCCTGCCTAAATCTTTTCTAAGAGTCATGGCATGGATGTTGAGCAATAGGAGGTCTCTTCTTCCATAACTGCTTCCTGCTGAGAATGGCCATAGTCTTTACCTACAGGGGTTTCCTGGAGCTCTTTCCCTTTGACCTTAGTCAGGGTTGGGGTCTTGGGTTTCCTGCTGAAGTGCTGCCTCAGTCCTTAGACAAGGAAAAGAAGATACAAACTTATTATTAAATCATGTATTTATTAATTTCTATTATTGATTTGTCTTTAAGTGAGTAAAGGAAAACAGGCTTGGTTAACATATTTCTTAAAGAGTAAAAAAACCCCTATGGCCTAATGTTCCCTCCCCTCTCAGACTCTAAGGGCCCTGTCTGGCTTAATATCGTTTCTGCTAACAATGGGTTGATGACCCTTATCAATAGCCAGAGGATCTGAGTCACACCAACTTTGGGGCAATTATCAGGATTTGAGGAAGAAGGCCTTTTTCCCTAAGAAAGGAAGAAAACTTAACTAGGTTTACTAAAAAGTAAGAGTTTTACAAGGGATGTCCCATCTCAAAACTATCTGCCTTTTCCTTTGCCCACATACCTAGGAGGAAACAAGCTTAGAGAGTTGAAGCAAGCAGCCTGAAGTCACATAGCTAATTAATAAAGGTCAACAGAAAGCTAACTGTATCTCTGTGGGGTTCCAAGTAGGGATGGATAAGAGGGTGGTTTAAAGGAAGCCTGGAAGAGTAATAGTGGGTTTGGTGCAGAATGCCCACACAGGTGGAAGGGGAGAAGGGCTTTCAGGATGAGAAAATGTGTTGTTTCCTTTCAATGTGCTGGCCTCTGTGAAGTTTTGAAGTTTTCTAGAAAAGATAAAGGCTTTGCATTTGTTTGTTTGTTTGTTTGCTTTTTGCTGGTGGTAACTTGGAAATTTTTCTTAGTAGGTAAAATTAAGGAACTCTGCAAGAAAGAATAAAATGACTTCTCAAGATGAGATCAGGATACATTTAGACCTAGGTTTATACAGATTACGAGAACTATATCTCCTAATCTCATAGTGTATCTCAGAGGTGTAGTGAGTTGAATGGTGGCCCCCAAAAGATTTGTTTGTGTACTAATCCCTGGCACCTGTGAATCTGACCTTATTTGGAAAAATTGTCTTTGCAATTAAGGATCTCAAGATGAGATCATCCTGGATTTAGGGTGGGCTCTAAATCCAATGACAGGTATTCTTGCGAGGGAAAGGAGAGAGAGAATTGAGACACAGACTCATAAGAGAAGGCCATGTGAAGTTAGGAGCAGAGGGTAACGGGATGCTACCATAAGGCAAGGAGCACTTGGAGCCATCAGAAGCTGCAAGAGGCAGGGAGGGATTTTCTTCTAGAGCCTTCAGAGGAAGCATGGACCTGCTGACACTTTGATTCGAGACCTCCAGAACTGTGAAAGAATAAATTTCTATTGTTATAGCCACAAGTTTCTTATGGCAGTTCTAGAAAATCAATATAAGAGGTGACTTTCTACTTCCTCTGTTTCATCTGAGGCCTTAGATTCTTTCTGTTGTCTTTGGTTTTCAACATCACCACTTCTTACTCGAACCACTTTTGATCATCCAAATTTTCTGAAGTAAAGATCCAGCATCTCAGGTGGCAGCAATGAATAGTGGTTAAGAGTACAGGTTCTAAAATCAGATTATGTAATCTTGGGCAAGTTATTTATTCCTGTGCCTTGATTTTCTCATATGTAAAATGGGGAAGATATTTTACTTAACTTCATAGAGAGTTGGTGAGAAATGAAGACTGTGTGTGTGTGTGTGTGTGTGTGTGTGTGTGTGTGTATATATTTAGAATCTCTATTTAGTCCCCTTTGAAGCTTGTCCTCATTTTCTATATTCAGTGAGTCCAGACACTGGACAGGCTGTTTCAATAAAATAAGCTAACATTCTAAGAGCAAAGGGCCATGAGTACTTATCTCCCTTGTTGAAGCCACTTACAAAGACCACTAGGCAATCTAGTGATTATGCAAAACTGGGTTTATTAAACATACTGAGAAGGGGCAGCAGCATCTTGACATAGTCTCAGTAGAGGCTCAAAATGGGAAAATTAGTGGGCTTTTGTGATACAGTGGTTTTAGGGGAGAAGTTAGTGAGATCTTCGCATGGATTGATCAGAATTTGTAAACCAAGTGAATTGCTGGAATTGTCAGTGGTCTTGCCTCTGGAACTTGAGTTCATATGAAATTATTGTTAAATTATTTTCTCTGTGTTCTTATTATTGAGCCAATGAGTCTGTATGAGTTGATGTTAAAATATTTTGATTTAGTTTGTGTTGAAAGACATAGTTTCATAAATTGATCTATTTTGCAAGTCATAGTACAGTTTTGTAGGTTGTTATTACAGTTTGATTTCTTTTACCTCTGAGGACAGGAGACTTTCATTTCCAAAGTGATGCCTCTGCTTTGATTTGGTCCAAGAAGAAATCCCTACTGGAAACAAGAATGAATGTTTGTTCCCATTGGAAGCTTCCCGTTGACTGTCTCCTCATGCTCTGCCAGAGAAAGTCTAAATCTGCTTTTTGAATTAGGGATCTCCAAGGACCTGGTTTCCATTAGTTACATAATTTCATATAACATGAACACTTCCACCACTCACCATTTCCACTGGCACGGCCCACCCTCCAACACCATCACTCACTACGACTCCATTCCAATCCCACTACTCACCCCATTACCATCTCACCATTTCAAACAGCACCATTTATTAGGTGAGCACCATGTGCCAGAAACTGTGCTATGTGGGTAACTACTGTCTTGTTCAATTGCCTCGCACCTTGTGATACAGATTAGCGGTTCTCAGTTGGAAAGATATTGGTGAATTCTAGCCCAGAAATTTTTAGAGGAGGGCTCAGAAATCTGTATTTTAAAAATATTCCATAGTTGATTTTGATGCATAGGTAACATTGAAGAACCACAGATGTAAACAATATTATCCTTGTTTTACAGATGGCCCCAAGGAGAGCAGATTAAGAAATGATTTCCCTTGTGATCCCAGGAATGGCTCAAGATGAGTTTGGGAAATAATTTTAAAGAATCAACAAAAAAGAATTACTTCTGCTTAACAACCTACTGTTTATCTCAGTTTATAGAAGAGGAAACTTAAGCCCTGAAAGGTCAAGTAAATTGTCCAAGGTCACACAGCTCACAAGGGCAGAGGCAGGATTCAGAAGCAGATGTGTCTGATTCCATGTGCTGTGCTCTTTCTTAAATACCACGGCTGTCTCCAGGAAGCTCCTCTCAGGCTGGCCTACGTGTTTCTTTGTTTTATAGACATATTGCTCATGTTTCTGCTTCTACACCAGTGGAAACATAGCTTCCCAACCAAGAATGACCTCTCTGCTATCCTAGCTTTTATGAGCATCGCATCTCGTCATCATTACCTTCCTTCCTCCGCCAGCAGCTCTCCCCAACACTACTGTCAGGCTTCTGTCCTTGTCCCTGGTTTAAGGCTTTAATATTTTTCTCCTTCTTTACCTCTATCCAGCCATCACTTCCTGTCTACCTCTTTTTTTGCCAATATATTTCTTTCCTCTGTTATTCTACAATTGTACTGCTATTGTTCCGGGTCTTCATGCTCTCTAAATCTTTGTAAATCTTTGAAACTAGCCTTATTAATACCTCTGGTTCCTTCTCTATATCATCTACTGTGAGATAAGAGAAAAAAATATATATTTATATGTTTTTAATTATATATTATATATAAGAGGCAAAATTATATATATGTATATATACACACGTATATATGTATATGTATATGTGTATATATATACATACATATGTACATGTGTGTGTGTGTGTGTGTGTATATATATATATATATATATATATATATATATATATATATATGTTAGTCTTTGTCTCTGGTTCCTGACACAGAGCTCCTAAAACTCTTGTAAATTCCCAAGTGATAAAAGCATTAGGTGTATCTTTGGTTCTAATGAGGTGGCTCTGGGCTACTTCCTGGGTGGGGGCTGGTGACCAGAAAGACCAAGTCACAATTAGAAGCTTGGGACTTTCAGTCACTCCTCCTCCTGGTCCCCTGAAATTCTCTAGAGAAGGGAGAGGGGCTGAAGATGAAGTTAATAATTGATCATGCCTATGTGATGAAACCTTCATAAAGATCCCTATAGTATGAGGTTTGGAGAGCTTTCAGGTTTGTGAAAATATCCAGATCCGGAAAGTGATGCACCCCCAACTCCACAGGGACAGAGGCTCCTGCCCTTGAGACCCTTCCAGACTTCGCCCTGTGAATCTCTTCATCTGGTTGTCATCCGTATCCTTTATCATATCCTTTAATAAACTGGCGAGCATAAGTAACGTTTCTCTGAGTTCTGTGAGCTACTCTAGCAAATTAATTATACCTGATGAGGGGATCCTGGGAACCTCTAATTTATAGCTTGTCCATTAGAAGTTCAGATGGCAACCTGGACTTGCGATTGGCAACTGAAGTGGGGAGTGGAGGAATTCTTATGAGACTGAGCCCTTAACCTGTGGAACCTGATGCTATCACCAGGTAGGTAGTGTCAGAATTGAATGAAATTGTAGGACACCCAACTGGTGGCACAGAGAATTGTTTGGTGGAAGAAACACGCCCCCCTCAACACACACACATCTGGTGTCAGAAATATTGTAGGTGCGGTAATAGTGTGAGTAAAGAAGAAACATAAGAGGAGAACTGTTTTTTTTTTTTTCCTACTCAGAAGAAAAGGACTAATGTTGTCCCAATACATCTACCCTTCATTCAATAAAAGCTTACCCTCCAAAAATAATTTGCTGTCATTTCTGGCTCTAAAATCCTGTGATGGCCAAACTGCTCATCCAAGGCCTTCCTGAAGGGGCCTCCACTGACTCTATAGGTTCATAAAAAAGTAACAAATGCTAACAAATGCGTTTTTGTTTAAAAATTACTGCACAAACAAACAACTAAGCAATTTGATATTTTTGTATTCTTACTGAAACATCAACAAATTGCTTTCAACATAATATCAGTGTTGATAAATAACAGTGAATTTGTACCTAAACATTTGCTCTAATTTCATATAACACAAACACTTCTAATAATTGTTCAATTTCCTTTTTTAGAAATTAATTTATTTCTATATAATTATGATTTTTATAATGTTCCATATCCAGCACTCAAAAGTATCTTTTATATGCATTCTTTGCTATTTTAAGAAATGGTTGCTTTTTACTTTATAGCCTACTTGAGAAAAGATTTCTAACCTAGCATAATTGTATCCAGCAAGTATATAAAATATGGGCCTTGATTCTAACAACAAATCTATGATAAGCATTCATATAAAAAATAATCTTTGGCTGTTTCGGGAAGTGTCTAAATACTGAATATATCAATATTCGACCCCTCAATCCTTGCAAATCACCACCTGTTGGATTATAATGACAATTCTCTAACTTCAGATATGACTTCCATCACTATTGTAGTGCAGAACTCTAACCAGTTGTGAAATTAGTTTATATACATGGTACTAAAAAAGGCCATTCTGTGCATTGGAGTGACTCTGAGTAATATACAAGCAATTACTTTCACTTACTCTTGCCTCAAATGCTCAGAAAATCTCACCTCTTTGGCTTCTTGGGCTGGATTCCAGCTTGGACCATACATTAGAGCTATCTAGCCACTCTAACACTAGCCAATATAACAGACCTCATATCACAGTGGCTTAAAATGTGTCTTGATGGGGTTGGGTTATGCTGTTGGGCAGCTCACTTCCAAGCAGCCACTCAGGAACTCAGCCAGGCTCGATCTATTTTTGTGGTTCTGCCAGGCTCTCAAATAGATGCAATATAGATAGATCACTTTCAAGATTAAAAGAAAACCTTCTTAGTAGATTATTATTAGATAAAATACAGGGATTTTCTTAATCTGATCAAGGGCACTTCTAAAAGACCTACAGCAAACAATATGGTTAATGTTGAGATTGTAGAAGTATCCCCATTAAAGACAGGAATAAGACAAAAACAACTATCACTGATTCTATAGCCAATGCAATAAACCAAGAAAAATAGGAAGTAAAGGATTGGAAAGAAATATATAAACTTCTTTTTATTTCTGGATGATATAATGGTCTACATCAAAAATCCAAGAGAATTTACAAATTATTAGAGCTAATAAAAACTTTAGCATGTTTACTGGATACCAAATCAACATACAAAATCAATAACATTTTTACATGAAACAATAGTCATCAGAAGTTTAATTAGAAAAAGTCTCATTCACAATACCAAAGAAGCTGTAAGATATCTGTACATACATTTATTAAGTTTTCTGTAAACAAGATATTGTGAGTGGAAGGCTTAATCTCTTTCACTTTTCTTTCCCTTGTTCTCTCTTCTCACCCTTCTCTTCTAGGAGTTTGTGTTTACCTCCTCTCAGCGTACTTGGTCGCTGTTCTAGATCTAGGTCTTACAAATAGGTACTCAGAGTTCTCCCACATGGGATGGTGGATTGTCACAGATCCCAGAACCTAAAATGAGATTGTTTCTGGCCTCCTATGTCTCTGAGCTAAAGCTCACAAAGAGATATACCCTTGGACAGCATTTGTGAATCATAGTTTATAGACTCCTTTTTCCATCTGGGAGGGAAAGAGGGTGGCAAAAACTCTTGGCTCCATTCCCCTGCTTCATGTGAAATGTTTTAAGCTTCTGTATGCTTAGGAGCTGAACTCCTAGCTTCCATTCCCTGTCCCTGGGTCCAGAGCCCAGCAAGCTCAGGATCCATTCAGGCTCACCTTCTTATTTGTGTCCCGTTTCTGATAAATAGAGATGGATGTCTCTTATTTGAGCCTCGTTATGCAATTTTTTGTTTTCACTTTTTACTTCGTTGCTATGTGTTTGAAATAGCGGAAGTTATCGAGCATGAGCTCACTGCCCATTTTGACCAGAGATGTTTCATTTCTTTTCTTGAAGAATAAAGGGAAGGAGAGAATGAGAAAAGATATACTATTTATCTAAATTGATAGCAATTAACATCAATTTATGTAAACATCTATTTTAAAAATCCTTTTGGGAAACTCCTGTTCTTTCTGTTTCCTTTCCCACTTCTTCCCTTTTTTTCAAGAAATGGAGATGGAGGGTGTAATTTCTTCCCCTTGGCTTTTCCCCTTTCCTCTTGGATTTTCACAAAGCAGAACCCCCAAAATGCTCCCAGGACTCAGCCAGTCTCATCCCTTTGTTCCTGATTAATGATATCCAGCTTGGGAAACTAATCAGAAATCAAATTCTCCTCAGATCAAGGGCGTGCCTTGATAAACTGTCCTTTTTTTCTCTTCTGTAGGATTTTTGAATACCTTATATGTGCCAGGCTCAGATAGTCCAAAAGAAAATTCATAGATAAGAAATGAAAAATGATGGCAAGCAGTCACTTAGTCCTGAAGAAATGCTTGAGAAAGGAGATTCCCTCTGGTTTCTAAATTCCTTTTCCAGCCTTTCCCTTTCCTTTCCCCACATGGCTGCCAGTCTCTGAACCAAGAGGCAAGAGCCAGCTCTCTGGTTAAGTAGCTAAAGCCCCTGCTTATTCCTTATTTTACTGTGAGTACCCTGGCTTTGGAAACATCTCTGCTTTGGCTCCTAGCCATTATTTGCTGAGGTCACTTGCAGAGGCCAGTGCCGTCATCATGGCCACCAGTCTGAGGGCCTGTCCTGGGGCTCATCCAAGCCCTTGCTCCAGGAGGCAAACTGCAGATGGTTCTTCTATATTTAGATCCTGGGATGTTGCCCATGAATGAGCCAGTGACCTGGAAGAGGCAACTCTCTCTCCAGTCTCTTTGTCTGACCCCCTCATTTCCATTCATTGTTCTATCTGAATTTGCCTCTGACTAGGGAATGAATTTCCCTTTGATTAGGATGAAATGACCCGGAGTTAACTGAGCTGGATCTTGTTTTGGGGACACAGACCCTGATGTCCCAGGTACTTGCCAAGATTGCGGCTACCAAGACTGGTTTTAGGCACAACACCCTGGACTGCTTGTTATATCAGGGGTTTCCAAAAATTTTCATCATACCTTCCTATCAGTAAAACATTTTGCAGCATACATCCTAGTTTTTGCTTATGTATTTATTCATAAATTCTATACATGTATATTTTACTGATATATATGTTATAAAGCTTATGCAGAAAATAGGAAATTTATAGGCTAAGATAGTTGTAAGGGATCAGAAGTTTCCATATTCCTTTTTTGTGCTACATAGATTATCTGGCACATCCCACTGTGGAAATCACTGCTCTACACAGTGCAGTGAGAAAATATCCTTTAGAGGCATATTTCGAACTGCAATGCTTAGCTATTGTTGATTTGAAGAATAATGGAAAGGTTTTTGTTAGTCAAAGTATTTCCTCTTTCCCAATAAGTAGCAATGTCTAAAAATTCCCTATAATAGAAGTGATAACCTTTGGGTTAAGCATTGCCTTCTTTCTGAAGTCCCTTAAAACACAAATCCTCCTGAAAGAAGTTGGTAGAAGAAGCATGTTATACCTCCAGTCCTTCAGCTGATGCCTAGATTCTTGCTTTCCTTAGAGCCTTGGATGCCTGACATAGTCCCTGGCACAAAGGAAGAGCTCACTGAGTCTTTGTTGAATAAATGAGTGTGAAAAGGACACAGAAGAGAAAGACCAAGAGCTTGAAGGAGAAAGGGTACTGGGAGATAGAATGAAGGTGTGTTTCCTCCTCTTTCTAATTTTGCTTGGGGTGGGAGCAGTCATTCAGCATAGTGTGATTCCTCCCAGGACAGGGCTTCTCTTGCTGCTGAAATTCTGTTTACCAGGGCATTTTACTATTTACCAGGACTGCAGGGGAGTTCTGGCCCCTCCAGGTGTGAGAATGAACTTTCTACCACCTAGACATCTGGAAAGAGGTCCCTACCTGCCTTCTCATAAACTTAGCAGAGTCACCATCCCATTTCTTGTCACCTTCACTCTGTGTTTAGAGCAGCCTCGGGTAAGGAGGCTGAGGTCTGTCTCCACAGACTTGCAGGGCATTTGTGGAATCAATAAGGGATCTACCTCCTTTGGTGTGATCAGGACACATGTAGGCCATAAAGGAGACTTCTTTTTCCAGAGAAGAGATACTTGGATTTTACTCATCCAGTCAGGCTTGGGCAGTTGTTTCCTTGTTTCTTTCTTTCTTTTTGACTCTTACCACTCAAAACTAAAACAGGTTTTCACAGATAGAATTGAAATGGTAGACTGAGCAAAAGTATCCTTTCCCCTTTACTCTCTTAACACAGCCACCTCATTAGAAATGAAGGAATGGATAATGTGTAAATACATGTACACATGTGTGTCTATAAACAGCATTAATTTAATTTGAATTGCAATGAATATATAAATTTACTTGGCAAAATTTGACATCTTTGCAATATTGAACTTCAACGTTCAGGAGAACAGTATGTTGCTATATCTCCCAAAATATTCGGGTCTTTACTGTCTTTCAGTTTTATTTTAGTTATTTTGTTTAGTTATTTATCTGTGATAGAGTTGGGTTGTTTCCTCTTTTTGGCTATTGTGAATAATGCTACTGTGAACATAGATATACAAATAGAAATACAATTAAAGTCTCTACTTTCAGTATTCAGGTATATACCTAGAAGTGAAATTGTTAGATCATCTGATAATCCTATCTGTAACGTTTTTATTTTGTTCGTGACACTTTAATTTAATGAGATCACCATAATTAAATTTTCCAATCCATCGAATAACCTTTTACAAAGTATATTAATTTTATTTCAATTATTAATTCAATTAATGAGCATTTCAAGTCTCTCTTTCTTGCGTCTTTACTTAAGCTTCATATGTGCTTCCTTACACCCCACCAGTTCTTCTTAATTTCTAAAGATTCAGGACATAACTGCAGTGAACAGATAAGTGGAGTTCAGCATATCTTGAAACCTCTTCCCTGAAGAATGATTATACTAATGGAATAAATCTCAGCAGATATTTAAGATGAGAATGTGTGTGGATATATCATGTCAAAGGCGAAGAATATGAATGTTATTTCCGGTGTCATGCATTTTGACTGACATCGAAACTAATGATTTAATATTGTAAATTTCAAACGTGAGAAGATGAAGAATGGAACAGGGGAGAAAAGGCAGAAACACAGGGACAGCTGCCACTACTCCCATATTTCCCCTGCTATCTTGACCAGAACTCTTATCTTTAACTTTTGAAGAAATGCCAAAACATTTTCACAGCAGCCGTGCCATTTTACATTCCCATCATGCGTAGGGTTCCTTGGCAACACTGTTTTCTTTTTCTTTTCTTTCTTTCTTTTTTTAAGTTATAGCCATCCTAATGAGTGTGAAATGGCATCTTATTATGGTTTTTATTTCCTTTATCTAATGACTGGTGATGTGGTGTACTGTATTTTTTAAATTGATTTTTGCTAGTTGGTATACTTATTTTTCCAAATAAATTTTGGAATTACTTTTCAAATTTCTCAAAAAATTTAGCTAACATTTTAATTAGATTGCATTCATTATATAGATTAATTTCAGAAAAAATAGAGCTCTCTATGTATTCATCATTTTGCTATCTTTTAAACAAACTTCAAAAAATTTAGTAGTTTTAAATTTATGTCCTTAGAAGTATCTGCATTCTTTATTAGCTTATTTTCTAAATATGTTATCCAGCTTTTGGTTGGTTATTTTGATCTATTTTGTAGTTGCTGTTACTTGTAGTCTTTTTGTTTGTTGAACTCTGCCCCCACAGCCACATTTGTATTTGTTCTATTGTTCAGTCTTTAAACTTGAGTTAAAACCTTAGCTCATTTGTTTTTAATTGTTATTTTTTCTGACAAATGTGTTCAGAGTTATAAATTTTATTCTTAAGGCTCCTTTAATTGTGTTTCTTAAATTCTGCATGAATTTTCTTGTTATCATTCAACTCCAAGTTTTTTATAATTTCCTCTGTATTTTCTTACTAACCCAAAGATTATTTAGTATTATGCCCTTTCCCCCCCTAATATACAAGACTTTAAAAGCTATTTAATCAGTAATTTACCATTTTAATTTATTGTGTTAAGATAATAATATGTATAATGTTGGTTTTGGGTGACTGTAATGAGGTTTTCTTTATGAGTTGGTAAATAAATGGTACATTGTTTAAAAGTTCTGTGTGTTCAAAAAATGTGCTTTCTTCAGTTATTGGTTGATGTTGTAAATTTCTTCCCACTTCTCGTATAATTATTTCAAGTTTATAAGTCATGTCATTTGAATATTCTCCATCATTGCTTATTATTTGCTTGTTCTCTCAGGTGGTTGCAAAAAGGGGTTTAATTAAGTTTTTAATGCATTTCTCTCTGTAGTTATGCCATTGTATTTTATATCTTGAAGCTATGTTTTTAAGGATATATATATATGTGCATAATTTTATATCTTTCTAATTTTGTTTTCCTTTAAGACACATCCTGCTTTATAATTTTTTGTCTGGAATTCAATTTTGTTTGTTATTAAATTTATGCCCAGTTTTATTTGGTTCAAAATTGCCTCATAATTTTTTCCATTCTTTTAATTTTTACTTTTTGGTCACCTTTTGTTTGAAAAATATTCCTTTTAGAAAACTTATTGCTGAATATTGCATTAAAAAAAAAAGACATTGATCTGTGAGCCTCAGTCTTTTAATTGGTGTTTAATCCATTACAGGCTGTATTGGTATCTTAGAACTTCTTTAACAAAGTACCACAAATGGTTGGCTTAAAACAACAGAAATGTATTATTTCATAGTTCTAGTGGCTAGAAGCCTAAAACTGAGGTATGGGCAGGTCTATGTTCCTTCTGAATCCTGTAGGAGAAACCTTCCTGGTCCCTTCCTGGCTTCTAGAGTCAAGATAACTAAATATTAAATCAAGCTACTGCAATGTGCTGATCAGCCCTACAGCCAGACCATTAGGAAACCTGCAGAACAAAGGAAGATTTCTGCTGGGATCACTAACAAATCATTTCCCCGCACCTTGATGGGAAAACAGACTTTTAAATCACACCCTACATAAAATAAGATCATTCATTCCCTACAGCTAAAACCATGGGAACCTAAGGATCCAAGTCTGGGAATTGCCTTTCACACTACATATTTTTACCTTTTTACACTACATGCTCTTATCCTTTCATACTATATGTCCATACCATCCAAGGAACACGGGTGAACAAAATCTTTAAACTGTAATTCACAGAAGCTAAAGAATGATATATAAACTGAATTTTTTAAGCACTCGGGGTCCTTCTCAGTGTCTCTTCTAAGTCCCCCCCTCACTGCCTTTTCTCTCCATCCCTCTCAGTGGCTTTTTTCTCAGTCCCTCTCACTTTCACTGTCACTATCTCCATCTCTGTCTGTCTGTCCCTCTGAGTCTCTCTTAAGCTCTCTCACTCTCCGCCTCTGAAAGGAGACCACGCTCTATCTATGGAGCATTACCCCTTCTCTAAAAATCTTTCCTTTTGACTCTAACTTTGGTGCGTGTTTGAATTCTCCCTTGTACTTAAAGAACCCTGTCTATCGGTGTAGGTTCACTCGGGAAATGTGCCCTGTCCTACATCAGTTTTCTGGCAATCTTTGACATTTTTTGACTTGGCAGTTGGGTAGTTCTAATCTCTGCCGTTGTTGTCATGTGGCCTTCTCCCTGTGTGTCTCCTGGTCTTCACATGGCTGTCTTCTCATAAGGACACCAGTTATATTGGAGTCCCACCCAACTTCAGTATGACCTCATCTTAATTTAGCTAATTATATCTGCGATGAACCTATTTCCAAATAAGCTTGCATTCTGGGGTACTGGGCTTTAGAGCTTTAATATATCATGTTTTGGTGTGGGGGACACAATTCTATCCATAACATAAATTATGTGATTAATTTTTATATCAATATTTATTTTTAGTTATCTTATTTCTAACTTTACTTACTGTATTTTACTTTTCTCGCTTTCCTTTATTTCTTTCTCGTCTTTCATTGTATAGCATTTTCTGCTGGGTTAAAAATCCTGAATTCTATTTTTATGCTCTTAGTAGTTATATTTAACTTATTAAAAATCATATTTATATCTATTTTTTCTCATCGATTCCCCATCAATGTTTATTTTCTATAACAAAATAAGTATGCTTTCACCTTCCACTAGTCTCATTCTGAAGCAACTATATTTTCATCCATTGCTCACTATTTATATTGGTTTTGCCAAAAGTTTTAGTTTCAAGTGGTTATGAATATTTTGATTTGTTTTCTTTTTTCATCTATCTCTCCTTCTCTTTCTCTTTTTCTACTTTTTCATACTAGTATTAATTTTCTCAAGTTATTTATTCACCATTTCATTTTCATTCCATAGCAGTCTCACGGATCTTTTCTCTTGTAACTAGAGTGCATTTTCTAAGAGTGTTTTCAAAAAGAGTTTTTTCGTGTTAACTTCCTTGGGCCTTTTATGCTTGAGATTATTTTTGTGGTATATTTAAATCTTTGTTTTTGTTGAATATAAACTTTTGGTTTGAAGTTTGTTAACACTTTGCAAATATCATGTTATCTGTCTTTTAGTATCTACCATAACTGTTGAACAGAAATTGGATGTTTATCGGATTCCTATTCCTTCATGGGTTATCATATTTTCTTTAATAGCTTTTAGAGTTTTGCCTTTGTCTTCATGTTTTGAAATGTCCTTGTAATGTGTCTAGGTATGGGTTTTAGTGTGTCTATCTTATTAGGCACTTCATGAGCCCTTTCAGTTTGAGGTCTTTCATCTTTCTCTAATCCTGAAAAATCCTTGGTTACTTTTTCCTTCAGTGCTTTTCTTTTCTTTTTCTTTCTTTTTTTCCTTGAAGATTTCCTATTATATAGACAATGATACCTGTATTTTTTATTCTCCGGAGCTTCTAATTCTGTTATATTTTCCAACTTTTTATTCATTGCCAGCATCTTCTGGGAGAATCCCTTACCTGACTATCCAGTCCACTTATCTCTGTTCCAATGGAATCCTTTTTTATTATTTATGTCATTTATTGAATTCTTTATTTCAGTTATTAAAATGTGCATATCCAGTATTTCTATTTAATTCTTTTTTATAACTGCATTTTCTTGCTTCACCTTACCATTATCCTTATTTTTTTTATTACGCTTATTTTACTAGTTCTAATTTATTTTGTATTGGTTCTACAGTTTACTGTCTTTCTTTGCGGTGGTGATGCTTCTCAGGTGTCTGGTAGCTTCTGCCTGTGAGCTCATTTTCCCCTGGCAGTATTAGTTACCTTGTACTGTTACTAGGGAAAAGACCAAGACCTAGCCCTCAGCAGTGAAATGCTCCTTTTGGGTTAAGAAGGGAGCAGGACAGTGAGAGGTACACACCACCTGGGCTTGCCCTTTCCCCTTTCCAACCTCTCACCAGGGACCTTTCTTTTTGGGAGTAGGACAGATTCTCAAGCACTCCTGTTTTTTGAGGACCGTATCTCCTGATTTGTAACTGGGGAAGAGAGAATTCTCAAGGCATCTGCTGTTTCCTGCTCTTTACCTGAGTCGGGCTCCTTCTTCCTTGGCATTTTTCTCACTCATTCTGTGGTATCCTCTGGAGCTGCTGTTTTTCTTTCCTGTAGGGGCTGAGAGGGGCCATGACACACCCTGGGCAGTGTGGTGAAAGCACAGAGCACTGCTCAACAGTGGTGCCAACAGTGGTGTCTGACCCTTTTCTGCTCTGGGCTACTCTTTCCTCCCTAGGCTTCCTCACAATCTGTGCTTTGGTTCTTCAAACCACTACTTTCCCATTTACTTCTGAGGTATTCCCAGGGTTGGAATAGAGGAGGAAACCCAGAACCCTTTTTTAGCTCCACACCTCTGCTGACGGGGCTCCCTTTTACTTCTGAGCTTTCTGTTTCTCACCCCCACCCCACCTCCAGGCGAACATTTATATCTTACCATTGCCTCTTCAGGCAACAAGCCTGTATCACTGTACCTTCCTTAGCTAAATTAGTTAATGCTTCTTCATCTACTTTCTATTTTCAATAATGTTCTAAACTTTCCAGTCTACTATTGACTCTCCAGTTTACATTACTCAGATATGTTTATACTACTTTTCTTCTGCTTTAGTTTCATATTTGTAGAATTTCAGGAAGTAGAGAAATGGAAGCATTTGGTCAACATATCATGTTTAAACAGAGGTCCTCCAATAGAAAATATTTAGAGAACTAAACAAATTGACTCTTAAGTTCATCTGGAAGAAAAAATATGGAAGAATTATAAAAAAAATTTTGAAACAAGAAAGGACTTGATATATTACCATATCCTATAGAGTTATAGAAAATAAAATGCTATAGTATTGGCACAAGAAAAATATCTTATTATAATAAAATATAAATCTGAGAAGAAGATGCATATATGTATTTAGTTCATGAATTGGAATAAGCATTTCATATTAGTAGGGAAAGGATGAACTATTCAATATCTATTGCTGGGAAAACTAGATGTTGGTCTGTTTAAAAAAAATTAATGTAGATCCTGTTACGGGTTGAATTGTATCTCCCTAAAAGATATGTTGAGAGCTTAATCCCTGATACCTGTGAATGTGACTGTATGGTTAATTTTATGTGTCAACTTAGTTAG
This sequence comes from Rousettus aegyptiacus, assembly GCF_014176215.1. Classification (NCBI taxonomy): domain Eukaryota; kingdom Metazoa; phylum Chordata; class Mammalia; order Chiroptera; family Pteropodidae; genus Rousettus; species Rousettus aegyptiacus. The sequence continues at coordinate 44,371,484 of NW_023416308.1, forward strand.
GTGCCCAATTTGTTGGTCTAGATGTTGCTCTGAGGTATTTTATAGATGTGGTCAATAGTTACAATAAGTTGACTTTAAGTAAAGCAGATTACCCTCTGTAATGTGGGTGGGTCTCATTCAATTGCTTAAAGGCTTAAAAAGCAAACACAGATTTTGCGAAGAAGGAATCCTGCCTCACTCCCCAGGCTGCTGGCCTGCCCTGTGAATTTTAAACTTGCAATATCAATTTGCAAGTTGTTTGCAATATCAACTCTTACCTGAATTTCTAACCTGCCAGCCTGCTGCTTTACAGATTTTGGACTTGCCAGCCTGCACACTTTCCAAATAAGGTTACATTTTTTACCCTTAAGTAACCTGTAAACTTTCAAGTAATCTTGAGCCAGTTCTTTAAAATCAATCTCTTTCATGTATTTATATATATATCATAATATATAACATATAAATAATATATAAATTTTATATGTAATTGATTCTGTTTCTATGATGACCCTGACTGATACAGTGACTTATTTGGAAATAGGGTGTTTACAGATGTAGCCAAGTTAAAATGAAGTCATTAAGGTGGGCCCTAATCCAATATGTATGCCTGTTGTCCTCATAAAAGAGGAAAACCACTTGAACTGCCAGAGGTACACATGTGACAACAGAGGTAGAGAATAGAGTGACACAGGTGCAAGCCAAGGAATGCCAAGGATTGCCGGCCACCACCATTTCTGGAAGAAGCAAGGAAGGATTCTACTCAGTGTTTCAGAGGGACTACCATCCTGCCAACACCTGAATTTCAGACTTGTGTCTTCCAGAACTGTGAGAAAATAAATTTTTGTTTTTTAATACCACCCAGTTTGTGCTGCAGCGGTCCTAGGAAACTAACACATCTCTTTATCCAATGCCACACATAAAAATTCATTCCAGAGAAATTAAACACAAGTATAAAAATCTATGAAATTATTTAAATAACAAAGAGTAATATCTATCTAAAATGTAGCTAGCTTACTGAATTCAGAAGGTGCTAAGTCTTTACTCAGCAGGTTTTATTATTTTCTCTGTTTTACAGATGAGCAAGCATTTATGGAGCCAGCAAGAAGCGGAGTCAAGATTTGAATTCACAAAGTCTGAATCCAGGATCTACAGGAGAAAAATAACATGTTGGCAAGGAGAAAACTCTGCTATGAAAGATAGAAAACCAAAAACCAAAAGGAAAGAAATCTGACAGCTTAGCTACATGAAAATTCATCAATTCGGTATGACAAAAGCACTGTTAAACAAAGTTAAAATGAGACAGAGAATAAATATTTTTAATATATTTAATAGACAAAGGTAACAGCTACTATAAATCAAAGAAGAAAAATCAAATAAACAATAACAAGGGGCATAAATAAAAAGAATAAAAGTACAAATGGCTAATAAAAACGTGGAGATAGGTGTTTAACCTCACTAGTAATCAGGGAAATACAAATTAAACTGACATGTCACTGTTTGCTTTTTAATTTAACAAAGAGTAACGATGGTTGAGAATGCTCAGTTTTACTGAAGGGGTACTCTCCTACACTACCTGTAGGTTAAAACTTAGTAACAGCTTTTTGGCACTTAATTTCACCGTGTGCATAATGATAAGAAATGCATGTTCAAACAATCTCTATTTCATCTCCTCATCACACACACCCACTACATTTCTGTATCACCAGGGTTTATGACTGCAAAAACCAGAAATGGATTCAGGCTATCGTAAGCAGAAAATTAATTTAATAGGAACATATATGGTAGTTTGCGGAGTTGATGGAAATGCTTGGTGCCCAAGTTCAACGATCTGGCAGGAGCCGGCGGAGGTTGGGGAGCTGAAGACGCAGTGAAGCACATGCCTCAGGAGCAGTCTGAGCGCGTGCAGCCACTGGCTCTGTCAGCACCAGCACCGTGGCTACCACTACCCAACTCGCATCACCGCTGCTGTCACCAGCAATATCTACCTGTCTTCGAGCCTTTATGTTACTCTCTACTGATTCACAAACCCAGGTTAGTGCTACTGGCCAAATGTGCTCTGACCTTGGTACCAGGGGCAGAGCTTCTTCTAGCCTTTGAAGTGGAGACGGGGCCTGCCACTCTTACAGACTTCAAATGGGACGAGTTATTAGTATAAAACGGAGCCAAAGTCAGCAAATAACTGCAAGTGGATCTACCTGAATCAGTCAGAGTTCTCTAGAGAAATAGAATATATATGGTTGACCCTAAACAATGTGGGAGTTTAGGCGTGCTGAAAAAATCCAAGTATAACTTTTGACTTAACTACTAACAGCCTACTGTTGACCAGAAACCTTACTCTTAACATAAACAGTCAATTAACCAGTGTTTTGTATGTTAAGTGTATTATATACTGTATTCTTATAATAAAGTAAACGAGAGAAAAGAAAATGTTATTAAAATCATACAGAAGAGAAATTACATTTACAGTATTTATTGAAAAAAAATTTGAGTGTAAGTGGACCCTCATAGTTCAAATCCATGTTCAAGGATCAACTGTATCTATCTCTATCTCTATCTATCATCTCTCTCTCTCTCTCTCTCTCTCTCTCTCTATCTATCTATCTAATCAATTGTGTGGAGAAAGAAAAATGGCCATAGTCAGGCTCCCTCCCGACACCCTTAGCAGCTGACTTCTGAGTGGAAGTGACTCAGCACTTCTCCTCCTGCTGTGCCCTTGCTGGAATAAAGAGCCATGTTGCAGTTGCCTACGGCTCCCCACATTTTCTTCCAACTGCCCAAGCCTTGTACCCCTTACCTCGGACCGCGAACCTGCAGCAACACACTTGGCATAGTCACGAACAGGATTCCCAGGTAAGGGAGCCGCCTGTCCCACTGGAGGACAGGAGAGACACATGGGCCCCACAGAGCATGTGGTGTTCTGTAGTGGCAGTATTGGTGACTTGGACTCCAACTAAGCTTTGAGAGACACTTGGTGGATCCCCATAAGTATTAAGAAGGCGCTCTGCTAGCTGGAGGAGAAGCTACTAGAAAAAGCACGAGCTGCGACCAGCCAAGTGGGCTGGATCATTTTAATGGCTTTGAAGCAGAACATGGCTGAAGCTCTAGCAGAGGCCGCATAGGTACAGAAGCTTGGGCAGAAGGCAGATGCCTCGAATGAAGGGTGTAACAACTAGAAGCTGAGTTCCAAAGAAGTCCACCCTCAGGGTTGCTCTCAGAGGTGGGGAAGATGTCCCAGAAGAAGCCCATCCACAAGTACGGCCCATAATACGTCAAAAAATAAAACATGAACAACCTGGGTCTGGGTGGAGTGCAAGCTGGCGGCCCCATGGTGACTGAGTACATCATGTACACCCTGAATACACCTGCGGAATTGTAGGATTTGGGGAAGCGATGTTGGCAGCACACTGGTGAACCACTGCTGGCCTGATTTCTGCGCGTTTGGGACGAGGGGACCGACAGTATCTGATGCTCCCCTGACATGCTGGAGAAATTGGCATCCATAACCATACTGCCCTTATTACGGCAGCGTCTGCAGAACAGTCACCACTTGGATCAAGGTCAGGGGAACTATACCCTGATGGAATGGCTTATTGCCGTTGTGCAGACAGTTTGGAATGAAGCTGGAGAACTCCCAGAATATGTGAGTAAATGGCAAACATGCTGAATTACTGCAGATTATTCATGAACTGACACGTGACAAGCTATGTTTAATTTGAATACATGGGGACCAGATGATGAATGGTTTACGATTGGTGTGCAGGACCTAGTATTAGGAACTGCCCTCTCTACTGTTTTTAGCTCCTTGGTTACTATCCTGGCTCCTTATGTGGAGAAACATATACATGAAGGGACTACAGCAATGGCTGCTCTGGGAGGCGTAGAGGGGAGACTCTGTGAGGGCGGGGGCAGAAGTGCCCGTGCCATAACGCCCAGACCGCTGAGAGCCCAGAACAAACAGGAAGGCCCTGGGCAGGGTCCTGTTAGGGTGACCAGAACACAAACGTGGACTGATTTGCAGGAGCTGATCAAGACAAGATAGACTGCCAGCCTAATGCAGTGTTATTAGAATTGTGGCGGCAATTGAAACCGGAACAATTCATGGGTGGACAGAAAGCTCCCACCGAGAGAGCTAGGCCTGTAGCCCTGAAGGACTTTTTGAAACCCCAGGACTATCTGTCGACCCTATATGTTTAGGGAGAAGGCCAAGGCAACCGTTTAGGGGGATAGGCAAGGATTGGAGGCTGCATGTGGAGTTGGCAATCCACTGGTCCCCACAGAATGTGCAGAGTCCTAGCACTGGTGGATACTGGGGCCGACTGCAGCTTATCTATGGAAATCCAGACAGATTCCCTGGACCAGCTGCCTATGTAGACGGCTATGGGGGAAAGACTATTAAGACCAAAGCTGTGATTTTGCCTCTTGGAATAGGAAGTTTGCCTCACATCCGTATAAAGCGCATATTTCTCCAGTGCCGGACTATATCCTAGGAGTGGATGTATTTCCCACGGCTCAATCTGCACAACTCTGTTGGTGAATTCCGTCTGTGTGTCCAGGTGGTGAAGACTGTAGTGCCAGGACATCCTCATCACCTGCCACAGAAAGTGCCGGAACCAAGGTGCATTGTCCATGTTAAGTAATATCACTTGCCTGATGGACATGTGAAATTGGGGCTACAATTCAGGAATTGTTGAAAACTCAGGTTGTGCACCCCACTCATAGTCCTTATAATGTCCCTGTGTGGCCGATGACTCATGGAAGATGACTGTGGACTCTCCGGAATAGAATAAAGTGACTCCCCCACTGCATGCAGCAGTATCATACATCCACGATCTAATGGATCAACTCGCTACAAGACTGGGAACATATCACTATGTTTTGGGTTTGGCTAATGCTTTTTTCTCTACAGATTTAGCTCCCAAAAGTCAAGACCAATTTGCCTTCATGTGGGAAGGAAGACAATGGACTTTTGTGGTACTACCCCAAGGCTACTTACATAGCCTAACTATTCACCATGGTTTGGTAGCCCAGGGTTTGGCAACCTGGACCCGACTGGCAACGGTGGCATTGTTTAATTATATTGATGATATCATGTTAACCTCTGCTACCGTTATAGATATAGAGCAAGCAGCACCAGCACTGTTGAAGCATCTGAAAACATGTGGCTGGGTGGTAAATGCAACCAAGGTTCAGGTACCTGGTTTATCTGTCAGATTCTTGGGTGTTGCGCAGTTGGGTCAGACAAAAGTTATCATTGATGCTATAATTGATAAGATACAAGCATATCTATGACCTACTACAGTTAAAGAATTGGGGTTTGGGGCTTTATGGGGTACTGGAGAGAGTTTGTGCCCCACCTAGCACATCTAGCAGAGCCATTGTATGGCCTGATCAAGAAGGGAGCTACTTGGGACTGGGACAAAACAGTAGAAAAGGCATTTACCGCCACCAAGCGAGTGGTGCCACAAGCCCAAGCCTTACAAGTAAGTGATCCAGGTAAATTAAACCCTTTGAATTAGAAGTGCATGTAACAGCAGAAGGATATGGCTGGGGCCTATGGCAATGTTCAGAACGAACTAGGACCCTGGTGGGATTTTGGTTCCAATTATGGAAAGGTGCAGAGAGCCAGTACTCACTAATAGAGAAGCAATTACCAGCTGTATATTGGCCTTGGCAGGCTACTGATACAAGGTCAAAGTTCAAGTACGAATGAATTACCTTATATAAGGTTGGCTATGCACATGGATGGAGGCCACCAAAACAGGGGTGGCCCAAACCCTTACTCTGACAGAATGGGGTGCCTATCTGGAACAACCGAGTACCATAGCTGCTAGTCCTCTGGCCATGGAATTACAGACAGTTGAGTTTACCACTGACGATATACTGGATGCTGAAGTTCCTACAGATTCAGAAGTGTCACGCTACAGAGAAGGGAAGCCACCCATACCCGCCGATGCGTGGTACACAGATAGGTCTAGCAGGGGTCGGGAAGCCAAGTGGGTAGTTATAGGTGTGCAACCAGCTATTGACCACGTTTGTTATGATAGAGATATAGGCCGAAGCAGCCAATGGGCTGAGCTGTAGGCTGTGTGCATGGTTATAGCCCATGAAGATGGCTCCTTGACTATTTGTACTGACAGTTGGACAGTGTTTAAAGGCCTAACATTGTAGTTGCCTATGTGGAAGTGATAAAATTGGCCAGTGGGCCATAGACCCTTAAGGGGACGAGCCATGTGGCAAGACCTGTAGGAGATAGAACAAGACCAGGACGTAACTGTTAATCACGTTACGGAATGTGTCCCCTTGGTGACTCCAGGAAATGATGAGGCAGATGTGTTCTTGCAAGTGCGATGACTGGAAAAGGCTTTTGCCACTGACGTGGCATACTAGCTCCATAGACGATTACAGCATGCAGGTGCCAAAACTATGTGGACAGTGAAGCAACAATGAAACCTTCCCCTGAAGAGGGAATATGTTACAGGTGCCTGTGCCAAGTGTCCGGTGTGCAGACGGGCTATGCCATATCTTCACCGCATGAAGTGAGGGCATGCCCAAGTAACAAGGGGAAGGATCTCATTGACCATGTGACAGATAGATTACATAGAACCCCTTCCAAGAGCTCATGGGGCATCTTATGCCCTTACAGCAGTGGACATGGCTACCGGGTTATTGTTTGTACGGCCCTGTGCGGGCACAGACCAAAAGCACACTATCCAAGCTCTCAAATACTTATGTACCTTTTACCACAGGCTATTAGTGGTGGAAAGTAACCAAGGGACTCATTTTATTAGGCATGAAGTCCAAATATGAGCCAAGTGCATGGACATTCAGTGGAAATTGCATGCCCTATATAATCCCCAGGCAGCGGGCATGACTGAGTGATACAATGGGCTGTTGAAACAGCACCTACGAGTAAACTGTCAATTCCCTGGGGCTGCGAAGTTGGGTATCCTGCCTGTGGGACGTGCTGTGGGGCCTAAATGAGTGACCTCAAGCTGGAGGTCCCTCTCCAGTAGAACTGCTATTACATGAGTCTGTGGCCCCAATTCAATTACAGGTAACTACCACTGAAACGCTGTTGAAATCTGGTCATGGACTCAATGGCAACATACTCCTATCTGCCCCTACTTGTCTGAAAAGGGAAGAAACAGTGCAATGGACTTGGCCATGGAAAATAAAGGCCCTGCATTGCCAGTAGGTAGGTCTCATAGCCCCATGGGGCAAGGGGCTAGAGGTAAACTTACAGGTCATTCCTTGGGTAATGGCCAATTGGCCCCCACAAATAACTGTGAGATATCTCACAAGAGAGATGGCTGAAGAAAAAAGTATCATCCTAATGGGAACCTTTTTGTTGTTACTATGGCCTATCATGAGTTCTCCCATATTGTGTCATGTTGATATGATGGGATCAGTGCCGCAAGGGGAATGAGTATGGTACCGATGTCCAGGCCGGTCCCCCTTGGCAGCAAAAATCTTATCAGAAGATAAGACACTGGCATGCGTCTTGCCTGATGGAAAAGACTTACCCGTGTTGGTACCGTTGTCCTCCCTTTCTTTTCGACCTTAGGCTGCTTTATGTAAAGACTGTGTTTGAGTGGGTACAGACCTGTGCCACGATTGCGAATGTCTCACATTGTTGGGTCTGCATTGAGTTTCCTCTCAGTGCCTCCACAGGATCGACTTGGTGTATACATGCAGCTAATGTCACAGTATGGGATCAGCTGACCCCCTGGGGACCTCAGTTGCCCGACTGGACCGTCATCCGTACTCAAGTGGACACACAAAGAAGGACTTGGCATGAACTGGACAAACACTTACTGGGGTACTCAGTACATGGTGGACAGTCATGGCTGACTAGTGAAGGGGTGGAGGTGAATGGGGATGTGCCCATTGTGTTGAAAGAAACATGGGTCCAGATTGTTGGGGTGGGTGTCACATCCCCTAATACAAAACATAACTACTGTCTCAACCACCATGCATTGGTGGACAGAACAAAAGTATGCCAGCACCCACCGTACCATGATTTTGCCCCCAGGAAGCCTATGGGTGTGTAGGGCCCATGGATGGCTCTACATTTCCTCAAATTGGACAGGCTGCCATACTTGGGGACACCCATATTTGCCAGCAACTGTGTGGCAGGTGCTCCCACGGCACCCCACAAATTGGGATGCATATTATTCACAATATAGCTGCACTAAATGAACCCTGTTGTGGTATTCTCCCTTAGTCATCTTTCAGCCAGAAGCAGGTGATGTGATAGTTGAAATGCAAGTGACAGCTTTGGCAGAACATACTGCTCGAGCCTTGAATTATACTCATAAAGCCCTTAGTCTGGTAACTGATGAAGTAGATCAAATTAGAAAAGTAGTATTGCAAAATTGCATGGTTTTAGATATCTTAACTGCTGCTCAAAAGGTACTTGTGCTGTTGTATGTTTATATCCTGGACCATTGGCATAACATCTCACAGCCTTGGCAAATCTCTCCCAGGAGATACAGGAAGTCTAGTGGCTTACTGGGGATCCTCTTGCAGGAGTGGTGGGCAGGCCTAACGTCCACTTGGTGCTGGGTCTTGGCTCTCCCAGTGGCATGATGTTGTTCCCTGTGTTGTCGTTGTGGCATATGGGTACAGAGCTCTACCCTCCTGCAGCAATCACATGCCAAGGCTCCATAAGTGTACGGGAGGAACCCTGAAGGGGTGGAGGGAAAGAAAGATGGCCATAGTCATGCTTTTTCCCGACACCCTTAGCAGCTAACTTCCGAGCGGAAGTGACTCAGCACTTCTCCCCTTATATAACTAGGTGCCTGGTACACATGCACCGGCTTCCATTATCTGACAGTGTGCCACCATTGTTTAACCTGTGTATAAAAGATGCCACTGTAAGGTGGGCCGTGCCCTTGCTGGAACAAAGAGCTATGTCGCAGTTGCCTATGGCTCCCCACATTTTCTTCCAACCACTTAACTATCTTACGTATAAATCAAAAGCACTAGCCTTCTCCTTAAAGGGAAATAACCCAGAGTCTCATCACTTACCTCATCGGATCTTAATCCAGAATCTCTGGATCACATGCATTCCATCTTCAATTTTCACTATCCCATCTCTATATGCTATAAACTATTTTGGACTGCTGGAGCCAGCTCGTACTAGGATTTTTGTGAGATGCTTATTAAACACAGTCATTATTCAAAATTAAATTATGTACACTTACAACAAAATTAATTATATTAAAAATAAAAGTAGTAAATACTCAAAACTCATCACTTTCTAATTATTATACTATTATCTATGCTCATGAGGTTATTTACATTTGTTGTACCTGTGTGGTAGAAATACTGTACATGATCTACCGAGCACCTCTTTTTGACTTTGTTCAATAATATCATGTCAGTAGGATGAAATTGGACACCGTACAAGTATTTACACAACAAAAATGGGTAAACACAATAAACCAAGATTTTCTTTTTTGGGGAGTGATGTAAGAAAAAGTGATGGAAAAAGGTCAATAAAGACAATTAGACTTAAATATACATCATTCCTACAGCTGTCTGTTGTGAGAGGCACAAAAAAAATGAGAAAATATTCTTCTAGCATTTGAAAATGATTATGTCATTCAGTGGTGGAGTTTTCGTGCGATTAACAAAAGAGTGGAGTTGACATGACTTTACTTCCAACTTATTTTTTAATATAAATGAAAAAAAATCAGCCAATATTTATGTTATAACTACACTAATTCATCCACTTCAGTCAGAGATTGGCAACAGATATAAGAGTTTGGAAAAATCGATAAAAGCATTTTGTGTGAATCAATTGGCTGTACCCAATTTAAACTAATATATGTGTTTATTATCATGTTTAAATTGTGTGCAATATATTTTTAATCAGTAAAATTAATAATAAACATAATTCTGTGGTCTTATAATTTGTACTAAAAAATACATAGTATTTGGTCTTAGTTCTATTTTTGGATTTCTAAAACCCTTAGAATTTTCTAAGTGATGACAGCAGCAAAGATATCTTTTATTATTATTCAACCTTTTATTTATTTATTTTTCAATTACAGTTGACATCCAATATTATATTAATTACAGGTGTACAACATAGTGGTTAGACATTTATATAACTTATGAAGTGATTCCCTTCCTCCATAAGTCTATTCCCTGACACAAAGGTGTCTTTTATTATGTTAATAAGGTGACCTTTGGACTGTATCTAAGGCTGGGGGCTGATTGCTGAGGAACCAACTGTCTCATGAGAAGGCTGGAACTTTCAGTTCTACTGTCTATCAACCTGACATCTGGGAAGAAGAGAGGGCCTGGAAGTTGAATCAATGAACAATGATTTAATCAATCATTCCTATGTCATAAAACCTCCGTAAAAATCCAACAGGACAGGATTCAGAGAGCTTCCGGGTTGGTAAACACCTGGAGATTCAGGGAGTATGGCATCCAGGAGAGGGCCTGGAAGCTTCATGGCCTCACCCGCACACATTACCCCAGGCTTCTGCCCCATCTGGTTGTTCCTGAGTTATATTCTTTTGTAATAAACCAGAAATCTAGTAAGTGAAATGTCTTTCTGAAAACTGTGAGCCTCTCTAGCAAATTACCTGAACTCTATTTATAGTCATTCAATCAGAAGCACAGGTGATAACCTGGACTTGCAATTGTCATCTAAACTGGGGGTAGGGGGGGAGTCTTGTAGGACTGAGCCTTTAATCTGTAACCCAAGATTGGGGGTGTTGGATACTCTAATCTATGGTGGGTAGGTCAGAAGTGTAGGTGAGAACCTAAACTTTTAATTAGCATGTGAAGTAGAGGGCAGTCTTATTGGACTGAGCTCTCAACTTATGGAATCTGATGCTAACTCTGGATAGACAGTGTCAGGATTTAGTTCAATGTAGATCATCCAGCTAGTCTCAGAGAATTGCTTGGTGTGGGGGGAACTCCCCATATTTGAATTGGTGCTAGAACCTATTTAATGTATATATTTTGTTTTCTGGAAAGCTGGTTGTTAAAAATTTGCCAGAACATCAATGCCTTTGTATTAAACTATAATGTTAACTATCAACAACACATCAATATAAATGAATCTTTCTCAATATAAGTGAAAAATGCAAATCCCAAAAGATTAGATACAAAATAATAGTCTTTTTAGAAAGTTAAAAGTAGTTTAAAAACACTTTTGAAAGAAAACATACACTAATATATACTAATGTCATTCACATCTTAAGTCATTGTTAATTTATTTATTGTTGAGGTGTAAGAGTTCTTTATATATTCAGGACATAAGATCCTTGTCAGATTTGCAAATATTTTCTTTCATCTTAGGTTGCCATTTTGCTTCCTTGGCTCTTTGACATTTGCTTAATCCTCTTGAAACTTGAACTGGGAGTCCCTTGGAAGATTTACTGTTAGTCCAAGTTTCAGGGCTCAGGGGAAGCCAAGACTCTCAGAAGGGAGGAAACAGTTAACCACTTAGTCTAAGGGAAGCAGCAGTTTTCAGGTGAATGATAATTAATTAAACTAAAAGTTCTGAATTCAATCAGGCTTCAATTTTGGCATCTGCAGAGATTTAATTAGCTGTGATTACAGCCAGAGACGGGAAATGCAGTGCCCTCAGGCCCCTTTGCTCCCTGCACATTAAGGTCCCAGGACAGTTGTCTGGAGTGCCTGGTATAGGTGGGAGACTTAACAGACAGCTCAGGCCAAGTGACACTGCAGCAGAAGTAGCAGAAGCTCCAGTGGGCAGCAATAATACTGCAGGCTGTATTTCCACCCTGAAATAGGATCACTTTCCTCATGCTCAAGCCTAGGTAAGTCTGAAGGTTCTGCAGCTAAGTCTCTTTCTGTGATTTGCCTGCTAAATGGAATCAATCTACTTCCCATTAGCAGACTGTGTTTTAGGGCCTGGCAGGTTCTCCTGGGCAGGCGGGAATCTTAGGAAGGCCTTTTCCTCAGAGATTATCTTGAAAACACCTTGAAAGAGCTACCGGTGGGTGGAATTCTTTAGACAGCTCTGCTAGGGAGGCCTCTTTTCTGGCTGTGCTTCTATTTTTTTAAACATGCGTTGAACACCTTGTGCAATGACATCTCACAGAGCAGATACTGACCAAATGAACGGTCAGTATTATGGTCCCCGTTTTATGTATGATGAAACTGAGGCTTGGAAAGGTTAAAATCACATGAACACTAAGCAGAGGAGCTAGGATTTTTTGACTTTAGATCTTGAGCTTTTTTTCCATAAAAAAGCCTTATTTTGAAATAGAGTTAATGAAATCGTGAGGTCCTATCCCTCTTCTCCTTGTATCAAAACAGAGCTTTTAAAAGCAGCTCAAATTTCCCTCCCCTAGGTAGACTTCCCAGATTGAGCCCACCAAAATTCCCTATGCCCTAGCTGCCTGTCCTGCTATGCCTGTTGCAGGGTTGTAATGTAGGTATTACAGTTTCTGTCACATGCACTCTTTCCTGTGCACACCAATAATACCTAAATGTTCATAGCAGCATTATTCATAATAGGCAAAATTGGGAACAATCCAAATGTCCATCAACTGGCGAAGAGATAAAGAAACGAGAATATTTATACCATGGAATATTATTTAGCCACCAAAAGGAGTGAAGTACTCATTCATATGGGGGAGTCTTGCATTCTGTCCTGACTGTGGGTGCCCTAAGAATACAGCCTCAGACTTCTTCATCTGTGTTCCCTTTCTATTCCCAGTTCTGCTGTCCATGGACTCTGGGGAACAAGAGCCAACCACCAGTCTCTCCAGACTCGGCCACATGCGAGGACCACCACAATATGGTGAATACAAGAAGAGGGATTCCTCCTAAAACAGAATTTTGATTCTTGAAGGGGTTTAGCAATTGTGTCCACAAAATAACTCAGGAAGGGAAAGCCCTGGACCAGCTTGAGTGGGAAATCCTCCCCACTATTCCCTCCTCACAGATAAAACTCTAACCAAGGGTCGAGGCAATTTCCAAATATGTTCTTCCTTTTCTTCCCTCTTCTCACTTATTTTGCTTCCTGGTCAACATCCAATTTAAATGGGACTCCTGGGAACAAATGACTTACAAGAGGCAGCATGTGTGTGCAGGAAACACTGGACAAGGTGCTCAACTACCTGGGTTCTACTTCTCACTCTGGCACTTCTCAGGTGTGTGTCTTTGAGCAATAAATGTCAGTTTTCTCACCTATACATATTAGAGTGAAGATCTTTCAGGGCCTGTCATATACCTTCTGAACCTCAGACCACTTAACACAATGGCTGGACATAGAAGGTGATCAGCTTGTTCTCACACATTTGAATGGTGCCTAAAACCTATGTCGCCTAGCTTTTGGGATTGGTTTGAATATCTAATGAGGTCATGCAAGTGAAAGACCTTATAAAGCATAAGGCTTTACAGTTGTCATGGATGGAAGCGACCAGCCCTGCCTGGCCAAACAGTAGTCAAAGACTGGCCTGCTTTTACACATTGCAGATGTTCATAGAGCTTTGTATGTCCTTTATAGGTCAATTTTTGTGGTCGCTAAAAAATGGAAGCAACCCAAATGGACATCAGTACGTGAATGGATAAACAAATTGCGGTATATATGTACAATGAAATGCTATGCAATAAGAACAAGAACAAACTGGTGATGCAGAGGACATACTGTATAATTTCATTCATATGAAGTTCAAGAAAAAGCAAACTAATCTATAATGACAGAAAGCACATCAGTGGCTACCTGAAGACTGGGGTAGAGGGAAGGCTGGATTACAAAGAGGCACAAGGAAACTTTGAGGTATGATAAAAATGTTTGCCTTTATTATGATGATGGTTTCACTGGTGCATGTATATGTCAAAATTAATCAAATCGTGCACTTTAATTTTGTATAGTACTAATTAGACCTCAATAAATCAGTTTAAACAAGAAAGATTAGCCTGGGATGTTTTCTTCTTAGGGCTCTCTTTTCCTCTCCCTTTTTCCTTTTCCTGAGAAAAGGTTCTGAGAGGAAAGCATGTGGTCATCCTTTTTGGGGGGTGAAAAGGGTAGAGAAAACTCTGTCTCTGCAGAGTTTCACTCTTTTTCTTCTTGAAGTTTTTCCCTAGCTGAACTTCAAGGAAACAAGCTTATTTCTAATTTACTGTTCTCTTTGTGCCTTCTCTCTTCCAAAGGTTTTGGTTGATGGCATGGTAGATTTTTGGATGGAGAACAGGTTTGTATGGTGGCTGCATCCCAAGCTAGACTTGGAGTCAGCCTTTAGGACCATAAATCACCCTCACTGAATCCTCCAATTTTTTCATACACCAGCCTGACTCCATCACTTGCATCCCATTCGAGGTGGCATTTTAATGATAATTTTCTGCAAACACATGGCATCACAATGATAATTTTCATTAGAAACTTATCCAAATAAAACCTTTAGCTTCTCCAAAAATTGGGCTCTTTGGGAGCTGGGGAAGAGCAGATGGCAATAAAATCTCTTGGCTCTAGAGATCCCACTGCGCCACCCTTCTCCACCCCCGCCCCGAGTAGGGTGCCTGGGCCCTAGTGACTAACTCCAACTTCATCTAATACCTGCTGATTTTCTCTAGCCTACAAGTCTCAGAGTCCTTTCTCAGTCTGCTGCTTGGGTTTGCTAGTGTCCTTTTTGTTTACCAACTACATATTCCTGCAAAGAGTAATAACACAACAGTTTCAATAATCTTCAATGATACAGAGACCTTGGGAGCTCTCTGCATGCACTTGCAGAAATAACGTCATGCTTACCCTCACACCAAGCTAAGAAGTTGAACATGGGTACCTTATTTAGTAGGTGAGGACAGAGGGTCAAGGGACTTGGCCAGTATCATTAAGAAGAGACTAGAAGAATGTTTAGATAATTTATCCCCCAGTATAGGCTTTCTCCTCTAGTCTACCCACTTTTGCTGTGCATGGGGTCCTGGGAGAGGGTTGGATGCTGGGAGTAATGAGACTTCTGTTCATTAGTCGTAGCACCATAACACAGTCTGGAGTCCAGAATTCCTTAATCAGCGTACTCAAACATATGGTGCCTCAGGATAGACAACCTGTCTGCTGCAAATGCCACTTCAGCTCCCAGGAGGTGACCCTGTACTTCCCTTAAGCAAGCATGCTCATCTTCTGTATTCTTTTTTCCACACACCTCCCTCCAGCTTCATATAGCTCCCTAGGAGCTCTGGAGCTTTCTGGATAAAAGGCAGGGCGACATAAATAAAGGGAGAGGTGACTCACAGCAGCTGCCGCATCAGGACTGTGTGCATGTAAGTCCTGTTGGTCTCTCAATCGCACCGGGCCTTTAGTAAGTCCTTCTCTTTGGGAGGGCCCTGTGTTTGTCTGCTGTGGCTGCCATAACAAAATACCACAGACTGGGGGCCTTAAACAACAGAAATTTATTTTCTCACAGTTCTGGAAGATAGAAGTCCAAGATCAAGGTATTGTCAGGGTTGGTTTCTCTGGAGGCCTGTTTTCTTATTTGCTACCTTCTTGCTGTCTCTTCTTGTGGTCATCTGTCTGTGATGCATATGTCTGGTATTTCTCTCTGTCTTTTCTCATAAGGACACTAACCATATTGGATTAGGACCCATTCTAACAATCCCCATTTTAACTTACTTACCTCTTTAAAGGCCCTCTCTCCAAATATAGTCACATTCTGAGGTTCCAGGGGTTAGGACTTCAACATGAATTTTGGAGGAACACAATTCAGCCCATAATAGGCACAAGTTTCAATTGGGTAGATGGATGGAGTTCTGGCTTCCTACACTGGACATCTTGCTGCCCTCAGTGAGATCACATTTTCCAGACACTGGCCCTAGGCTCCTAAGGTTAGCCAGTGGGTGTGAAGCTCTTGCCCCCTAAGAGACACCCTGCCTGGGCTTTCCAGAGGTCTGCCTAGGGAGATGGTGGCCCAGCGCTACACGCAGGCCCTACCTGTAGCCTCTTGTTTCTTCCTTCCTTCCTTCCTTCCTTCCTTCCTTCCTTCCTTCCTTCCTTCCTTCCTTCCTTCCTTCCTTTCTTTCTTTCTTTCTTTCTTTCTTTCTTTCTTTCTTTCTTTCTTTCTTTCTTTCTTTCTCTTTTCCACTTTCCCTCAGATATTATATTATGTAATATTAAAATAATAATATAACGACAAATATTTATTGAAATCTACTATGTGTTAGACTCTATGTTTATATATATTATTGTGTTGCATTATTATATCCATTATACAGATGAGAAAACAGAGACTTGGAGAGTCACTTGTCCAAAACAACACAGCTACTTTAAGGGACTTTGGAAATAATATCCATCACTATACAGATGAGAACATTTGGGGCCAAGGCCCTGTGCAGAGAGGGCCAGATGCCATCTTGGACAAAGGAACCCCGAATGCAGACAGAGGGGACTCCAGATGGGCAGGGGGCTTAAAGCGTTCTGAGTATCCCATAGGAATTACCTCTGCGGATCTCTGGTTTCTCACTGTAGTGGGTGAGCTTAACCAGGGATGGCCTGGTTCTAGAGCTCAGGGCTCTAAAGGCTGAGAGAATGAGTGAGATTACTGGCAAGCTCTCTTCCAGACAGGAAGATTAATTGGAATTCAGGGCACTGCACCCTAAAAAGGCATCATGAAGACAGAGAAAAGGTGAAGAAAGGTTTCTAAGATGACTCAAAGATGAGGAAGGTCTTGTGTCAGAACTGAATCTGAGATAGTGGAGATTTGACCATGAGCCTGAAAGGCGCCCTCTAAGGCTCGACAGGTGGATAGCAGAAGAAATGCTATTGTATACAGTGGCTCAAAACAAGTGGAACCTGTCACTGTGATTTTGTGCAAGCTGGAAAATACAAGGACCTAGAACTTTAGATTTAGATGGGTCTTCTGAACTTAATAAGAGGTCAGATGGATTATTCACGGGAAGTGATGCGTTTGAAGGGAAAGTGCTCTGAATGGGGTGGCAGGGGAAGGACTCTATTTATTTAACAAAAATGATCAGATCTAGGTACTAGAACCTACTTTGATCTTAACTAGTTGTGTGTTCTTGGACAAGTAATCTAAGCCTCTCTAGCCCTCAGTTTTCCTCTATGCAAACTGAGAATGATAACCACGTAATGTTTAAGGGCACCCCCAACTCCAATACTCCAAGATTCTGAGCTCCAGGGGCAGGGAGAGATGATCAGTGAGGCCAAGGTGGCTGATAAAGAAGGGGGTGGTGCCAGAAGCAAGCTCCATGTATTTTGCTTTAAGAATACCTTCTATGAGAGTACTTTCTCCAAAGAATAACCACTGGCATGATGATCATCAGAGACCTGAAATCATTTGGGAAAGACCATGGCATGATCCAGTACGTCATCCTTTCTAGATCTATTTAGTGGTGTAAATTGGAAGGCAAAATGGAAGTCCACTGGTGGAGTAAAAAAACTTTAGAGCAAAACAAAACTGGGTTTGAACCTCAGCTCTGCTATTTACTTATGATGTATCTTTGAGCAAATTACATAATTTTTCTTTGCTTCTATTCCTCACCTGTAAAATTAGGATAATAATACTTTCTTCCTAGAGTTGGAAGAAATAAATTAGATAATGTATATAAAGCATAGTTCCTGGTAAATTGTAAATCCTCATTACATGGTTGTTTCTTCTTATTGTTATTAGTTCACAGAAGGCATGGTGGAAAAAGGAGACAGTTCAGTTCAGCCAGGACAGGCTGTACAATGCTCCCTCTCCAGGCTTGGCCTGTCTCCCTGGATGAAGTTGCAGGTTTCCATGAAACTAGAATCTGAGGCCTGTCAAGTAGCAGGGCAGTTATTTAGTTAATTAAATAGTCTAAGAAAGAGCGGAGAAGCTGCACTAGGCATTCTAGAATAAGAGCACTTCTCTCAGCTAATGCGAATAAATCCACAGGGCAATTGAAGTGTAATTATATTTTTTACTTCAATATTTATGGAGATCTTTTATTCTTCAGTAGAATTACATTCAAGCTCAAACAACTTTAAAGGAACAGTTGGGGCAATATTAAATGTTCTAACTAATTAAATACTGCAACTAATGCTAATTATGCAACTGACATTACTGAGCTACAGAAGATGTAGCTTGCAGGAAAAAATCCCCAACAATTAATGTGGTAAGTGTTGACGCTGTTTCTGATTTCCTTAAAAGAGTGAGACTCTATAAAAAGTAAGTGAATATCAATAATAATAAATGATCTTCTTGTCTGAGCGAAAACTAACTCTGAAAAATGTTGAAAACTGTTGCCATTGGACATCCTAGAGGTTTTATTTGTGTCTCTGGAAAGAGGAGTTTCATTGCTAAGACACTATATAAAGAATTTAACAATTGGTCTCTTTCTCTGTTGAATAACTTAGTGTTCTTTTGTGTGTCTCGGACACTGGTTTGGAGAATGATGTTGGCTGTGTTGCTGGCGAACAGGCCTTATAAAGAATGCTGATGGAGCATAAAAGACACTGGTGACAACAGAGACAAGCTGGGGTTCCTGATTCCAGTACAGAATTTGGTTAAGCATAAAAAAGAAAGAGAGACACAGAGAGAGAGAGAGAGAGAGAGAGAGAGGAGAGAGAGAGAGAGAGAGAGAGAGAGAGATAGAAGGGAAGGGAAGAAAGAAAAGATATAACCAGCTGCATTCTACTACCTAAAGTGTAAAAAATAGTTTGCTAAAAGGCAAACAGCAAGCCCCAAGGAAAAAAGGACAACACTGTGCCAAGACTGGGAAAGTGGGAGAAACCGAGACCTCTAAAGGTCTGAGGCTTGTCTAGCCTATAACCCCTCCCAGTTCTCCTGGCTCCTAGTTGTGTCTCTGTCTCAGGCTGTCCTTTGGTTATCTTTTGAACTTTTTGAGTGACCTTGCAAAACTTTTTGCCTTGGGAAGGATATAGGAGGGAATGAATAAGGGATCAGTTTCTTTCCCTACCTTCCCATAGGGATGTTCCTTCTTACACAAGGGATGAATCCTGGGTGAGGCTGAGAGTCCCTGGGCTCCAAGAGCCAGATGTATTGGAAGTCTCTTACTCCCAGGAGCTGCAGTCTAGATTGATCACCAGTCAACCCTGATGATTTGTAGCTCCAGAGGGGCAGAAGAAAGCCTGAGAGAGGCTACAGTTATTGGTGACTTTCCAACTTGAGATTTTTGAAGGCCCATAACCTGAAATCTATACACTAGGAGGTGATATATATCTTATGGATCAAAGCACAGATTTTGATTCAAACTCTGAGTTTAAATCCTGCTATTCAGATTAAACTCTTTGAGGCTCAATTTCTTCATTTGTAACATGAAGATAACAGCACTTCCTTTAAGGATTGTGGGAGGGGATAATGTGATAAATTATATGCAGTGCCCGGCTCATAATAACTGCTCAACAAAGGCACCAATGGCTATGATTATTCATCTAATCTACCCAGCACCTTGCATTAGTACCTGCACACAATAAACAGTCAAGTATAGTTGTTTGGTCATTCCTGGGATCCAGGTGGGTCGTGGAGAGAAGGATGGTGAGATATAGGCCTCAAGATAATGCAGAAAGAGCGAGCTCCCTGAATAGCTAAGAAGTCCATCCCTCTCTGAAGTTGCTGGCTAGATGGAGCTGATAGTCTTAATGGATCCAGATATAACCTTCACTGACAAGAGAGAACATTATAGCTGGAAAGGAGTTTGTCAGTATCCTCTTCAGTTTACAATTAAGAAAATGAAGGCTCTGCAATGGCCCTTAGGAGTTCAATGTCACATAGCAAGGAAATGGTGATTTCAGATCAAGGTTCCCACTCAGCCTATTGCCTACAGCATGGCTCATTTAGGTGTATGGCAACCCTTGAACATGACTGAAGTCTGACATCTCTGACTGCTCATCTAACCCAATCTGGACAGGGCCACCTGCCTGTGAGGCTGACTCAAAGGCCTAATCAACACAGTCCTCAAAGCCTCCCAAAGAGTCCTCTTCCCAGAATATTCTAGAATCCTCTGAGGCAAGTAGTCTTTCTTAGCTCTTATAGAACCTTCTATGCTGTGAACCTGGGGGAGTGTGAGGTCCTGGGTACAGCTTCCTGGGATGAACTCCCTTGCCCTTCCTCAATCTCCTCATTTGGGCTGACCCAGCATGTTTTGCTGAGGATGCGAGGTGCTGCTGAGGCTGTGATGTGAGTTTTTTAAAGTTTACTTTTGAAACAAGGACATGAAGTTACCTAGAACGTTGGGCTCCCAGCTTGCTGAGCTCTGCAGCTCTCTGTGAGACTGGCTGCTGCTGTCAAAAAGAATAGAGCCATCATTCTGCAGGAGAGTTTATATGATAATAGGTTTTTTGCCTCCCAGTAATTGGAATGGTGCTAATCTCGTGACTCATGAGCTGCACAGAAGAAAAAAACCTACCCTGGAAATGAAATTACATCGTGTTTTCTGAGCACCTCATCTCTTTATTTAGGTGGGGCAGGCAGCCTGGGGCTTAGTTGTGGGTTGTCCTGGCAACCCTGACGGATGACCACATACCCCTGCCTCCCCTCAGGCAGTCCGGAGGTACAGAAAGCAGGCAGAGATAAATACCAGCCGCATGTGCAAGGCTGCAGAATGAGCCGAGGCCACTGGAAAGGGGAGCTGGAATGCGAATAGGTTTGCAAAAGAGTCATTTCTAAATTAGTGTCAGAACATTCCAAAGTTGGGTGAGTGTGCAATTGTGAGTGCACATGTGTGCATTCAAGTTTGAATGTATGTGCACATGTGGGTTAATTGACCATGTGGGCTTGTAGTGAACATGTGAGCAAGTGTGTGTGTTGGAGGGAGTGTGTGCCCAGGTGCGCCCTGACCAGAATGCTGCAGCTCTTCTTTAGGCCTGGGCTCTCATTATTCATGCTTTCTTCACCCGCGGCATATCCTTTGAGCTTTTTGGGGGTCTGAGCTAAATCCTGAGATCTGGCTCTCTGTGTTTGGGGCAGAGGGCTGAGCTGGGATCTTGCTGCTTGGGAGCCGTTGGAGTTACAGTTGGCCCCCTTTGGAGAAATGCAACCCCTTTGTCCACTCCTAAAAGGACAGACAGTGAGACTCTGACCCAACAGGGAGGACACCTGGCTGGGACAGCCCCATACCTGGACCTCCTCCACAGGGGCTCCTCCATAACCCCATTTGCAGCCCCTCTGTCACCCTGTTGCGCTCCCTTTGCCTGGGGACATCTCCCTCCTACTTTTGACTTCTGTCCTCTTCCTATGGGATCTTGCTCCCCAACCTTGGTGCACCTTCACGACCTATGGAGGCCAAAAGGGCAGAGATTCCTTTCAGCTACTGTTCTCCTAGGCCTCTTTCTCTCCAGCCTTCTCCCAGCCGCTCCCAGCCTGAGTCACAGTCCCCTGAGGTTCTCCTCTCCTCCCCCTCACACTCCTTTCATTAACTTCAATAATGAAGCTAATAATCCTGTTGGCAATTCCATTGTCTCCTCTTAATTTCAATTTCCTTTTCTCTCAAGAGGCAAATCAACAGAGTGAAATGGTGAGGTGGCAGGCACAGCCTCCCATGGATTAATTAGGGGAACATTAACGAGGTGATACAAACACGCCTTCAGCATCAGGGTGCTGCCTCTGCCTCCCCTCTCTCTTTATCTCCCCCCTTCCTTCTTTTCTTCCTAAGCACCAGCCAGATCTGGAAGAATGTTCCAGGGTTAGAACCTACTAGTTGTTCCACTTTCATTTGGTCCCTCACCCCCTCATCAAATCAGTCACCAAGTCACAGAGATTTATCTCCTGAATATGCCTCGAATTTTTCCACAGCTCCTTTCTTTCCAAGGCCACTGCCTCAGTCCATGAGCTCGCACCCAGGTGATGGCGACAACTTCCTAACTGGCCTGGCAAGTCCTTTCTCCATCTTACAACTAAGACATACTACTCCTCTGGGTACCTGTCCTGAGTGAGCACCACACAGCCATCCTTTACACATACTCCTTGTCACCTGCTGAGCTCCTGCTTCCCTCCAGTTTCTTGGACATCCTTTCCTCCAGAAAGTCTCTGACCTGCAGGACAGGCTGGGCAAGACTTCCGTGGGTTCCCACAGCAGTGTGGGCCGATCCCTAACATCCCATTGACTGGGATAGATTACAGCTTCCTAATGCTTCTCTGGTTTCCCTCCAGCCTATATTCCAGGAGAGTGAAGGCTTTTGGAATGGGGATACGGAGGATGGAGGGAAAGGGATGACAATGATGAATTGGGAAATAAGCACAAGAGTTGGATAGGTTTTATAAAAATTATTATTAGACATTTTATTATTGCTCATGAAGCTGGATCGAAGGGAGCTACTTGGCCCAAAGACAAAGGAGCTCTCTGCTCCTTCCTTCTTGAGCTGAGTCTGCCCTCCCATCACAGTAGCACAGCAGGACAACCGTGGGACTCTTGTGGGACAGTCGGCCTTACTGAACAGAGGAAGGAAGTGTGTGCCTGAACTGCATCAGGTGACTCCAAATGGAGCTGGGGCATCACAGATCTGCTGTCCTGTCTTCCCAGTCTTAATCAGATAGTCACTGCAACTTCCGAGGATGGAATAAGTGAGAGGTGGTGGAGAGCACGCCGTGTTAAAAGATAAATTGAGGCATAATAAATCTTTGAGTTTATCTGAGGAAAATTCAATTAGAATTGGGTAGTACCAGTGAGAAGTGGTTAGGAGTGCTCCACTAACAGGAGCTTTGGGAAGGATTTTTATAGAGAAGAGATGGACGCAAAACAGGGAAATTATTTGATTAGCTATAGCTCAGGTGGCTGCATTATTTAGAAAAGCCCAGTTGGCTGTTTGTGATTGGTTGTCCTTAGGTTTCGTTTTCTTAACCTTGAGGCTATATAGGCTTAGGTTTTGGTTTGCTCAGTAGGCTACTAAGACTTTAAAGCTGCCTTACTCTAATAGCCTCCTTGTTTAATTAATTCGACACCAGTACTTATAAGCACATATAAGTTCCTCTTTTATGGGCTGGTAGGAGCGTGGTGTGGGAAGAGGTAAAGGATATCTCCTTACGTGAACCATCTCTAGTTTGTGTCAAATCCCAGCACTCACCCCAGAGCCAAGTACGTCGCATATGAAGGATAAAACTATGTGAAGTGGAGCAAATGTCTTACATTTACTGGCTTCATTAAATCTTAGAGGTGGAAAAGATCTTAATAATGAGGAAACTGAGTCCCGAGAGCCAAGGTGACTGACCCAAGGTCACAGAGATAATCAGTGTGACCTTCAACCTTCTTACTCCAGGATCCCATTTCCTGGTCCAGCTCCATTTGAGGGCTGAGGTCACTCGGTGGGAATGCTGTACAATAGAGGGAGCTTGGACTGCAGTAAGACATGAACAGGATCCCAAGCTGTTCGTTCCCGGTTGGAAACACGTGCGTGGGATGGTGTGGAGTTTGAGATGGAGGTAGATCAGGACCAAAGGAGAATTAAAGCCAGAGCTGCAGGGAGAGACACTGTTTAGACTGGAGAGAAAGTGCATTTTTCTGAAGGCCCTTTGGGTGGGAGAAGAACCAAGCTTGCGCTGGATATTCTCAGGGGTGGGAGCTTAGACCAGTCAGGAACATATTTTGTTTAGTGCACTAAATTCTACAGCTCTTCACAGGCACTGGACTCTGTGCACAATGGTTAACTGGTCCCTGTTGTTGAGGGGCATTCAGTCTAGTTGAGTCACAAACAATACTGTGTCAGAAATGCCCAATGCTGGTATTCACTATGGGGCAGCAGAGCACGGAAGAGAACTCTCAGACTCAGCCCTGGGCCAGGTGAGGGGTGGGGTGCTCAGAGAAATTTCAAGGAGGCGTTTTGGTTCACTAGAAGAATTTTCTAGCAAGTAGCGCTAACCGAAAGGGAAATGGCTATCTGGAAGGCTGGTGGCCAACCAGGAGGCAGACCCCCTCCACACTCCTCTCAGACTCCTGCACAGGAATGTTTACAGCAGCTTCATGCATAATTGCCAAAACTTGGAAGCAACCAAGACGTCCTTCAGTAGGCAAATGGATAAACCAACTGTGGTGCATTCAGACAACAGAATATTATTCGGTGCTAAAAAATATGAGCTTTCGACAATGAAAAGACATGGAGAAACTCAAATGCATTTTAATAAGAGCAAGAAGCCAATCTAAAAAGACTACATACTGTATGATTACAACTATATGATATTCTGAAAAAAGCAAAACTATGGAGACAGTAAACAGGTCAATGGTTGCCAGGAGTTGGGACAAGGAGGGATGAAAAGGTGGAGCACAGAGGATTTTGGGGGCAAACTACTCTATATGATACTGTAATGGTGGACACATATCATATGCACTTGTACAAACCCATAGAGTGAACCCTGGTATAAACTATGGACTTTGGGTGATAATGCTGTGTCAGTGTAGGTTCATCCTTGGTAACTAATGTACCTCTCTGGTGGGAGATGTCGATAATGGAGGAGGCTATGCATAAATGGGGCAAAAGGTATGTGAAAAATCTCTGGACCTTCCCCTCAGTTTTGCTGTGAACCTAAAACTGCTCTGAAAAATAAAGTCTTTATGAAAATGGTCTCAAATTCTTAGACAATCCTCCCATTGACAGGCGGAGTCTAAATTCCTTCCCCTTGAATCTATGTGGATTGTGACTGCTTTGGTCCATAGAGTACTGGGGAGGTGATGCTATGAGGCTTCTGAGACTAGGTCTTAGAAGGGCACACAGCTTCCACCTGGTTCTCTTGGAACATTTCGTCTTTGGATGTTCCTTTTTGGAACCCAGCTAATATGCTGTGGGAAGCTTAAGCCAGAGGGAGAAGCCTCATGTAGGCACCCAGTCAGTAGTCCCAGCTGAGCCCAGCCTTCAAGTCATCCCAGTTCAGGTAACAGACACAAGAGTGAAGAAGCCTCCAGGTGATTCAGCCCCAAGCTATTCACGTCACCCCAGCTGTTTGAGTTTCTCAGGTAAGTCCAGACATCAGAGAGGAGATAATCCATACCTGCTGTTTCCTGTCCAAGTCCCTGACCCAGAGTCTCTGAGCATATTAAAATAATTTTTGTTTTATGCCACTTAGTTTGGAGTGGTTTGGTTCAGAGCAGCAGATAACTGGAACATCATGCCAGACCAAAAGGTTATGGGAACTCGCTTTCTTGGATTCTCAGTAAAGTTTCTCCTCATTTGTAGGCAAGGTGTGGGTTGCTGAGGAGCAGGCACAGATTGGTCCATGGGATAGATTGCCAGGCTTGGATGTGGTGGCCTGGCCACTTATTTTTCCTTCCTGTCAATCACTTGGCTAAAAGGAGAAGTAAATGGTGTCATTAATCATCCTTTATCCTCGTACCTCCATCCTTTTATCTGAAGGGGGCTGCTCGCAGAGTTTAGCCATGAGCCACGTGGGGAGGGCCCTGGCCCAGGGCATAATCGATATCTGCCTCTGAGCCAGCTTTTAAAGGCTGTTAGTGTGTCATTTACAAAATGACTGTATTGACCACAGGAGAAATTAATAGCAAATGATGAATGTCCACTTTGACAGGCAGCTCTTCTGGGGCCCAGCAGGGCTACTGCCCCTCCTGTGTGGATGTGGATTTGGTGTGAGTGGGTATTGGGAGGGGTCAGAACACAATAGTCTGGGACTGAATGAGGGAGATGCCAAAAAGGTGTGGGTGTGTGTGTGTGCATGTGTGTGTGAGTGCATATGAGAGAGAGAGAGAGAGAGAGAGAGAGAGAGAGAGAGAGAGAGAGAGAGAGAGAGAGAAAGAAAGAGGGAAGGAGAGGGAGAGAGAGTTTGGGGGGAGCTCTAACCTATTTAGTCACCCCACTTCTAAGTCCTGGATGGGTATAAGCAAAGGCTGTGAAATATGGACAAGGTCAGAGATGCTTTGGGGTGCTTCTTTTGTCATTTATTTTTCTCATGGGGCCTAGGGATGATAGATCTACTTCCTAGTTCCTTTCTTTCATGGCTTCCTTTAGGAGCTGTAGAAGAAGAAAACGGTCAGTTCTGACCATGATCACCAGGGAATGAAGAAGAAGAAAAATACTGACCCAACTGGAGCAAGAGTAGAATCTGGGTAACCAGTTGGGTCACCAATTAGGTTGTGGCTGCATTACATATTTTTAAAATAAAATTTTTATACAAGTGATAGCATATTGCAATACTGTTCTGCTCCATGCCCTCCCCCCACTTTGAATTTACAGTATGTCTTGTAGACTGTTCTATATTGGCACACAGAGAAATCTCTTTTTTAATGAGTGTTTATAAAATTTTGTTTTATGGATATACTATGACTTAATCAGTTTCCTATTGATGGTTATTTAAACAAGTGTTTCTCTAACTTTACGTGCATATAAATCATTTGGTGATCTTGTTGTAAGGTAGGTTCTGATTCAGTAGGTCTATGGTGGGGCCCGAGATTCTGAATTTTAGACAAGCTCCTCGGTGATCCTTCTGGTCCATTGACTATCTTTCGAGTAGAGAGGATTCAGAGCATTTTCAATATTTTACCATTATGAACATTGCTGTAATAAATATTTCTGTAGGTACCTTTCACATGTTCAATTCTATCCATAGGTTAAATTAATAGAAATAGAATTGCTGGACCAAAACATGTATGTGCCCTGTTAATCTGAGAGATTTTGCAAACTGCCCTTCCTAGAATGTCCACCCCGCCAACACTGAATGTGGAGAGCTTATCCCACACTCTCACCACTAAGAGGTATTATTAAATAAATAATTTCTCCTTAATATTTTTAGCTTTTATTTTATGAATTTAGATGTTATGTTGCTGGTGAACAGATATTCAGGGCTGTTAGATCTTCATGGTGAGTCGTACCCTCTCTACAAAGCACATATTTTTGTTGTTTAACCTTTTTGCCTCTATTCCGACTTTAAATCTGCATTTACCTGATGAGCCTTGCCCCAGTGTTCCTTTACAGCTCTGTATATTTTTATTTAAGATTTTTAAAACTTAATTTATCAATTAGTTCACTTGTGGATGCATATTTAAAGTCATATATTATATAAAATCTTAATTTAGACATGCGGTTTTCTCCACCCTCATTATCTCATGAAATCATTTTCTTCAAACTCTCCGCGTGCTTTTTCAAGATTACGGTTTTCTTCTCCATCATTAGAGATAATGTTCTGAGTCATTTATCCCAATTTTCCTGAGTACATCATCTTAACCTCCTTATAAAAGTTGAGATGCCACAAGTTTTGCGTCCTGTGTGCTAAGGTCACTGCAAAAGTTTCCCCAAGCTATGAAACCTTCTCCTTAAACATTCGATTGTTTTATCCGTTTGTCCTGTAGCTACCTACGAAGCTCTTCAATAGAGCTACTTATAGTGTTTTCCCCTGTTCATCAAATTAATGTTTTTTATGAGTAACACATTAAAATAGGTATAAATGGCAAGTGTTCTATGACGCTTACATTTTAAAAGATTAGAAGAAAAATTCCTCAGTCCTTTCCATCCACAGCTTCTGCAGCCAGATAAGGCAACCACTTTGAATTCTTTTAGCTTTTCTGGCATTTTCTCTATATTTCTAAATAACATGCTCAATGCTATTTTTTTAATATTTTAAAGTTTTAGATACTATCTGTTGACTTCCTACAACGGAAAATGTGGATTGAGCTCTTTTACTCTTCTCTTCTCCATTTCCTCTCTCAATTCTCCTAAAACAGTTATATCATAGTTTTTTAGACTAAATAAAAATTTAATGTTTGTGTTGTCGAGATTCTATAAATATTATTTAGAACCGGGACTTGTGGCAAATCATAGTTAAATTGCCTTTCTGTGCAAACTGTTGTTTTTTCTACAGTTACTACTGACTTTCTTTTTCTTTTTTATTTACTTTGCATTTTCTGTATTTATTATTAATTTATCCCCAGCTCTCTGACAGAGACATAGTTTTTGTCTCAGTTTGTTCAAAACTCCAGTTAGAGATCCTCCTGGGGGCTCCTTGCTTCTTGCTAAATCCAGATGGGTCACCCTCTTAGCTTGCTGCCCAGAAGGTTGTCTGGGCACTCCCATCGCCATTCCTGGGGTTCCTCTTTGCTCTCCACTGTGTCAGATTCCCTGTCTTCTGTTTTCTCTTGGCTTACTCTCGTTTGGTGGAGCCATCTTCCAATAGCTTTCAGAGAAAAAGGTCATGGAGGATCAAACTTTGGAGGATTTTTGTCTCTGAAAATGGTTTTATTCTATCTCCATGGTTGACTGATAGTTTGGCTGAGGCAGAATCCTGGGTTTGATAATTTTCCTTTACGATTTGAAGACATATTGTCTTCAGCTTCTAGTATTGCTGAGAAATTGTTCTGATAGGGATCCTTTGGATATGACTCCAGTTTCCCTATCTCCCTTCCTGCCAGTGCATCACCTGTATGGATGCCTCTAGATCACCTCTTTATACCTAATATTCTGAGATTTTAGAACAATGTGCTTGGGTATCCATTTTCTAGAATTGTCCTGGGGCTCTTGATATTAGGACCCTTTAATGTGGAAACACCTCCTTCCAGTCTAAGAAATTAACTTGCCCAATATTGTATTTTCAATCAGGTTGCTTCTTTTTTTCTCTCTGTCTTCTCTCTTTACAAAACTCATATTATTATTAGACATGTAACCTCCAGGACAAATCCTCCCAGTTTTCTCTTTTCTCTTTTCAATCTCCTTGTCTTTTTAGTCTTTTTCTAAGAGATGTTCTTATCTTTATCTTTAACCCTTCTATTGATTTTTTTAGTTCGTGCTAATATATATATATATATATATATATATTTTGTTTCCTGAATCTCCACCCAACCTCCAACCACACACACATACAGTTTTTTTGCGTTCTGTTCTAATTTCCAAATATTTCAATAGCTTCTTCTTCCATTTATTTTTTAAATGTCTCTGGGGATATTAACTATATATTTGAGAGGTTTTCTCTGTTTCCTATGTTGATTCTTTTTTTTTTTTTTAAGTTTTTTTCTATTTGTTTGGTGTCTGTGTTTTATATTAGAAACTCTTAAATCTGTTGATCTTTGGCTAGTTTTTGATGTTTAGGAGTGAAGCATTACAATATGGACTGAAAATTTTGGTACATGGCCAGATTTTCCAGTGGTGACAGGGCGGCGGGGGGAGGGTGGGGGTTGGTTGGTTACCGGGCAGGGACCAGGTTGTTTCATTGAAGGCTCCACATCCTCCTGCTATGATGTTATTTTGTCTCTTGACCAGTTTCCACGGACAGGAATCTGCTTATCTTCTGCCCTGGGTGGTTGGGTAGTGGTGCAGAGATATATCTAGATGCTTGCTTCTGGGAGCCAGGTAGGGGAGGCGGGCTGGTAAAGGGGGATCTCACCACCTGACATGAAGATCTTCAGTTGATGACCTTGTTTACAATATAGCATGCCCACCTTTAGAGTCCATCTGGGCCTCCCTCTCCAGAACCTAAAATTTCTTTCCTCCTGGCTATGGGGGAGGGAATCTAACTGTTGCTTATCCAGACTTTGAGCCTGTCCCATAGTTTTCAAGTCCCTTTGTATCTCGTTTTGAAGGTCCTTGGTGCCTTGCCATCCTGAGCCTTTCTGGGATCCTGTGTCCTAAAACGGCTTTGCTTGGGCCTTCCCCACTTCACCACTCTCTGTGCCCGTCATTAGGCCCAGCGCTTTTTAGTCCGCTGTGTTTCTTTGTGCTCGTTCTCTGTTTTTTTCCCCAAGTTCCAAAATTCTGTTTATGTCTCTTGCTCACTTTCATCTCCTGTCCCGTTTCTTTGTTGTGGTTTTATGCATTTTTCACCTGTTTACTGTCACCTTTTTAGTCAGATCAGGGAAGAAACAGAGATAAATATGTTTGTAACTCCATGTTTAGCTGGAAGCAGTCTATCATTTCCACCCTTCTCTGAATCACTTTGTTTTAGGTATGTCAGTGATTCTTTTTGAATAGCAAGCCTGATCTAACTTTTCTTTGGCTTACAATCAAGGCTCTTGAAGTCTTCCTAGGATAAAAGCTCGAAGTCTTTGACACAGTTTGAAGGCCTGTGTGAATGCCTCCTGCCTTGCCTCCCCCAAGACAATGCTCTCTTCATTGCAGCCCACATAGTAAGCACCACGATTAAGTGCATGCTTATCGTTACAGGCACCTAAACTTTACTGGAGAGGAGGGACTGAATGTTAGAGTGAGCATCTGTTTTGATTGGTTTGGTCCCCATGCAGTTGTGGATTATTTTTAGTACCACCTCTGTGTATATGTAAATGCAAGTTACACATTTAACCCTTTCTCTGACCTGACATCTCACCCCTTTTTCCAGGACTGAATAGTTCAGAAACCAGGATCTGTCATTTCCCCGAAGACAACCCGAAGGGGGAATGCATTGAAATAAAAGCAGTAGAGCTCAGTCAAACTCAAAGAACTTCCTGTCTGCCCAGGTAAGAGATAAAAAAGGAAAGTTGCTTTATTTACTAATTGTTTTAAACAAACGATTTTTAGAGACCTTTAAATGCTGGGCACTCTTCTGGTACTTGGGGTGGTGGTGGTAGTGGTGTCACATTACACAACTGATGGCAGAGTTTGAAAGAAGCCCGATTTCTATCTGATGAAATGTCACAGCTGGATGAGGCCTTAGGGGCTTGCAGACCAACCCTTTCGGATAGGATGAATGTCATTTCACCTGATTAGTGGAGTGGCAGAGCTAGGACCGCATTCCTGGCTAAGTGTTCTTTAGTGCAGCGGTCCCTAACTTTTTTGGCTCTAGGGACCGGTGCTACAATGAGAATCTAATGCCTGATGATCTGAGGTGGAGCTGAGGTGGTGATGCTAGCGCCGGGGAGTGGCTGCGAATACAGACGAAGCTTCAAAGCTGCTTCGCTTGCTTGCCCGCTGCTCACCTCCTGCTGTGTAGCCCAGTTCCTAACAGGTCACGGACCAGTACCAGTCCATGGCCTGGGGGTTGCAGACCCCTGCTTACTGTCTCCAGGGAATACTGAAAATCAATTCTGAGAGAGAATCCCTGGGGTAATAAGAGGGCAGACTCTTGGTGCTTGCACCAGAGAGTGGTGTTATCTGTTCCTGGTCAGTTATGTCTGAGCTGCCTTCCCTGGGCTCAGAGGTGGCCTGGACTCCCAGGCCCTGGTGCAGAGAGGCTGCATCTGCCTCCAGTCCCCTTGATGGCCCTGGGGACTGGGGGCCTGGGGGTGGGAGGGGCTGTCTTTGTGGCTGATCTAATCATACCAGGGTGTGTGTGGGAGAGCATGTTCCTTTTCTCTACTTAATCCAAACCATATTAAAAACAAGCCTCTCTTGGGGCCTCTGTTAATAATAAGTGGTTTATGCTGCTGCCTCGAGTGGGGGGATTTGTTCACCTTTCATTCACTCCTCATCCTTATTCCTCTTCCCCTCCTCCGGCTCCTGCAGATGGCAGGAGGAAAAAATAGAATGATGGTTAACAGACGTTAAAATGGAGGGTTAAAATAAGAATTTAGTTTTTTAAGAGCTCATTGCCTGAGTTTCTTTGTGACCATCGACCTGGCATCTAGCCCCACCCTGCCTGCCTTGGCAGTCTGGTGAGCAGTTCTTGGCGGGAGATATGGATCACCTCTGCTGGGGAGAATCCAGGATGCCAGGGTCCCAGGCCCTAAAGTGCCAATTCCCCCACTGCACAGCACAGCTCTGGAGGCTTGGCCTGAGAGAAAGAGAGCACTGGAGAATGAGTCCCGGTTCTGTCAGGTTTTGCTATTTGAACTTAGGCAAGTCATGTCACCTCTGGGCCTTCATTTTCTTAGCTGCACAACAGGAAGATGAATCTGTCCTCACAGGGCAGTAATGAGGATTCGAAAAGATAAGGGCCAGGGAAAGCACTTTGAAACTGTTAAGCTGGGAAACTGCATTGGGGTAGGGGATTATCATTATGATTGCCAGCTGTGCTCATCTGGGATGAAGGTAGGGGCAGGAGGCAGGGAGGGGGACCTAATGTAGGGTCCTGGACTGGAAGTGAGCAGGACCCCAAGGGCCCTGGGCCCCTCAGTGACTACCGTGTCTGAGAGCCGCAGAATCCTGGTGGGTGCAGAGATCTGGTGACAGGTCGGCTGGCCTCCTCAGAGAGAGCACAGTAGTAAACCCTCTGCATGGCGCTGGCTCTTTCTGTGAGGCCTGTGACTAGGCTTCCTGTCAGGACAGAATACAAATGGGCAGTGTGAACAGCTGGGTCTGGGATCTTAGGCCATGTGAGGCCAGCCTCTTCCCATGTGTGATGCCAGGCCTCGGCCTCGTCCATGCTGGTCTGGACTTCTGAGCTATCTGCTCTCAGATACTCTCCTTTGGATGGAATTCAAGACATGTCTCCTACCCCGACTCAAGAAATGGTTCCTTCTTCTCTTGCCCCTTTTTTTCTCTGCTCTTGACATGAGGAGGAAGAGTTGGGTACCTTGTGGCTTTCTCCAACTCCACAGACACTTATCACTCCTCTCAGCATCACTGAAGTTTTGAAAGAAGACTAGAAAGGTTGGCCAACCCAGTTCCTGGCTCCAGCCCTCAGCACACCACCTGGCTCCTGTTGTAAGCTCTTAAACCAGGCTGAATGCTTCAGAGCCTGGGTTTGGGAAGGAGAAACTCACGACTCTAGAATAGAAACACCACAGTCAAGTGGGTTAAACTCCAGCCCTGACATTTAATTAGCATTTTTTTTTTTTGGCTCCCACACTTGAAGAGTACCTGCTATTCCTTTTCTTTTACTCACAATACACTGTGAGCCAGAAGCATTTTTCTGAATTCCTGAACCTCTCATCAGAAGTCAATCACTTTGGAAGCATGATAAATGCTTCTGCAAGCCTGCCGAGGATGTGGATGGGGAAATAAGGAGCTTCCCTCGAGGTGAGGAGGAGACAATGGTGAGGGCAGGGGCTCCACACAAGCTCTTAGCTTTCAGTTGGCCCACCCTCCACCCTATTACCCTAAACACATCACTTCTCCGAGGGAGCACGGACATCTAATGAATCCCTAGATAATTTGCCTCTGGAACAGCAAGGAGAGAGCCGAGTGGAGCCCTGCCTCCGTGGGCCCTCTGGGAGCCACTGGGAGCAGAGTGGTGAAGTGGACAGTGTGGCACGGCTGGAGGGGCACCCCACCCCAACTCACACACAGATAGCAAATGTAGTGGCAATAAGTGCTATGAAGGAGGGTGTAAAGCCGGGGGCCTGGACTAGTCTCTGGAGCTCAGGGAAGGCAGAGAGCCTGACAGTGGGTGGGATGAGGCAGGGCGAGGTATCGTGGGAGGTTCCAGGCAGGGAAAACTGTCCCTGCTAATACCGTGAGGCAGGAGGGAGCTGGAAGCCTCCAAGGAATGGAACAAAGTAATTCTGACGTCCATTCCGCTCTGTCCTGCTGCCACTGTCCTGCCACAAAGCTGGTCATAGCATCAGTCTCTTATGGAGCCTCTCGACTCCTTCCCTCACTTCCTTACGACCCACTTAACTGCTTGTTCCCAGATGAATCTCTGGAACATACAGCTTTGATCATAATATCCACTTGGCCATAAGCAGCTAGTGTGTCCCAGACGCCCATTGAGATAAGGCCTCTGCACTATGGCCCCCATCGTTCTCTCGTTTCCCGTCACTTTCCTGCTTGTGGCCTCAATTTAGCCACACTGGGCGACTCACCCTCTTGAAAACACTCCCTACGCATTCCTGCCCCAGCACAGGTGCTCTTGCCTGAAACTGTCCCCTTGCATTTCCACAAAGACCTGCAAACCTCCTACCTACACTTCAGGCTCCTTCCCAGATGCTGCTCTCCATGTGACCTTTTGACATGAGCACCCAACTCCACCAACATGTGTACCTACCCGGGGCGCTGGCCACTGTGTGGCTGTCATAACCAGTGCGCCATAGCTGTTAGTTGGAGGCTGGGGGAACCTAGCTGAGGCCCAAGGGCAGCCCCTTCCAGGTGTAAGAAGGCTAGTGTACTAATTTTGCCTTTGCCTCCCATGGTACAAGTCCTGAAGATCTTCACCTCACCCCATCCTGATCTGCTTCCCCTGACCTTGAGTGAGGTCTTACAATTGCTCTTGCTTTGCGGAGCTGAGTGTCTCTTTATCCCTGAACTGCCTGAAAGGTGGGGTTATATGTACAATAAGAAATTATGGAAAGAGTATGGACTTGGTGTTCAGAGAGACCTGGGTTCAAATCCAGCTCTGCCATCTGTAGATGTCTATTCTTAGGCACCTTATTTAACCTTTCGGAGCCTCTGTTTTCATAGGCATGTTGTGAAGATGAAATGAGATAAATGAAATCATGTAATGGACTAGAAGCATGGTAGTTTCTTGTTCTAGGTGATGCTCTCCTCTGGAAT
Organism: Rousettus aegyptiacus; assembly: GCF_014176215.1. Classification (NCBI taxonomy): domain Eukaryota; kingdom Metazoa; phylum Chordata; class Mammalia; order Chiroptera; family Pteropodidae; genus Rousettus; species Rousettus aegyptiacus. Next base: position 44,405,685 of record NW_023416308.1, read on the forward strand.
AAGCATTAATTTGATTCTTTTAATCACACTGGGGTAGAAGTTTTGAACTCAAAGAGATAGACCCCTGATGCTCAGTCTTCTTATGCTTTATACCCCATCCAAGACAATTGAACAGTATGTAGGCATTACTCATACTGTTATTTCCCTGCTGAAGGCGAGGTTAAATCACATTTGAACGATTCTTGTATTCTGAGCCAGCATAGCTCAACTGCTGAACGAGCAGACACAGAAGGGCTGTGCCCACCAACCACATCCAACCTCTGCAGATCCACCTTGGAGAGGAGAGGCACTCTGTCCCTTTAATTAAGCATAGGCCAAACTGTGGGCCCTGGGTAACATTCCTCACTAAGGTGTGTGAAATTTCTGAGGAAAGTGTCATTTTGTTCATAAAAATTCTGACCCTATGATTTATTAAGTGTGAAACCCTGGGCAAGTTACTTAATCTGTAAGTCTTTATTTTCTCTTCAGGAAGCTGAGGGCATGAGCCTGATGCACACAGGGGCAGAATGTTTCTGGCAGAGGGGCGAGGCAGTGCGGAGTCTGAGGCAGGAGTGGGCCTTGTGTTTCTGAGGGGGCAACAAGGGGCCTGTGGCAGGAGCAGAGTAAGAAGAAAGAGAGAAGTGGGAGGTCAGGAGATGAAGAGTAGGAGGAGGGTGCAGACTGGGTGGTGCTCTGCAGGCCACTGGAAGGATTCGGAATTTTTTTTTTTTTTTCCTTAGAGGGATAGGGTCCAACTGGAGGGCTTTGAGCAGAAGGGAGAAAAAATCGGACTGATATTTTAACAGGACCATTCCAGGTGCTCTGCTGAGAATATTCTCTGTGGGAGGAAACAGTGACACCTGTTTGAAGCACTTGCAATGATCCAATGAGAGACGGTGGGAGCTGAGCTCAGGGTGCTGGCAGTGGGGTTGGAGAGGAGGGGTTAGATTCCAGATACACTGATGATCCTTGAACAATGCAGGGTTAGGGTACTGACCCTTTCCCCCTGTAGTCCACATATAACTTTTGACTCCATAGTTGGCCCTTTGCATCCACGGATCCAAACAACCATTGATTGAAAACAGTGTATTTTCAATCCATGTTTTGGAATCCATGGTTGGAAAAATGCAGATGGGAAAGCAAAAATATTGCTTTTGATCCACAGTTGGTTGAATCAGCAGATGTGAAACCTGTGACTAATAAGAGCCTGTATTTATTTTTTAAAAATCCACATATAAGTGTACCTGTGCAGTTCAAACCCATGTCATTTGAGGGTTTTTCTTTTGAATGTAGAACCTGTAGGACTTCATGACAGGTTGGATGTGAGGACTGAGAGAAAGAGAGAGGTTAAGGGAAATTGTGGGCCTGGAGTAGGTTTGGGGGTGACATTAGGAGTTCCGTTGTGGACATGTTACCTTTGAGAGACCTATTAGACACCCAAGTGGAGATGTTAGAACACACTGCCTACGTGAGTGGAGCTCAGAGAGTGAGCTGGGCTGGAGCCGTAACTGGGAGTGACAGACAGCGTGGAGATGGGATTTAAAGCTGGGAGGAAAGAGAGGTGCCCAAGGAATTTAGTGTGGATTGGGGAGGGATGAAGATTCAAGTAAACGTTAAACAATCAAGTAACAAATACTGTAATGTTTTATTCTCTCAATAACAAACTCCCTTTTTTTTCCCTTCTGACTGAGTACTAAGGCCCTCTTTCTTTTCAAATCATCTGTTTATCATTTATCTGTATCTATATCTATCTATCTATCTATCTATCTATCTATCTATCTATCTCTGAATCTTTTCCTTTATATTTTTTACTTTGAATCCTAAGACTGTCTTGTTTTAAAAATGTAAACTTGAATCACTTTTCAAATACATGTTTTGTCTTGTTTTCTATCACAACAGATGTATCTAATATAAATGAGGAATCTTTTGCAGTTTGATAACTTGTTGAGCCCAAAACAATTCCTGGAAAAGGGCGCATGTAGTGAGCTGTAGCGAGTCCTTCTGAAGGAAGGAAAACTCATGCACTTGAGGCCTTAAGAACTGAGGGTCAGTCCCTGGCTTCATGCTTGCGATCAATCTTTCCCATTTTTTTCTACCTGCAGATATTGAGTAAGTGATAAAAAACAAACAAACAAACAACAAAGCATTTAAAATTCTGAGTCTGAGATCTTATTTCTACTATGGTTAATAAGGGCAGCCAGGTAATAGGGATGGCCCCCTCTGCCCTCCCCCCCATCTCAGGGCTCCCCACACCATTGTGCACTCTCCCTTCACCTCTCTGGGGACAGTAGGGGGGCGGGGAGTCATTTGATTCCTTTGTATGCAAAACACTTCTATTTGGGTAAAATGTGTTTTAGGAAGTTATGTTTTGTGAAAAGTGACCTGTCCTTCTGAAAAGACTGCAGTCTTTACCAGAGATGGAGTTGTCAAGAGGTACTGTGGCTTTTAGAGCTTAATGAGTAAATTTAAATATTGTATGCAAATTAGACATAATATTAACTCTAGCTTCACAGAGCAGGAGCAAAGGAGGTAGTTAAACAGCTGTGAGGCTTTCTTCTTGACAAGACGAGCCTATTGCCAGCACTCAGACATAATATAATAGCTTTTTGATGGCTTTTGCCAAGCCGCATGGAAGTAAAGGCACAATGGTAAAAAGAGAAGGGGGCTCTTCCACACGCAGGCCTGGGTGGACCACTAGAATCTATGCAGGGGCTCACCTGCTCTGAGCAGCACCCCATGTTCTCAGGCTGGGCCTGAGAACAAGTGGCCTTAGGGGGCAGCCAGCATGAATTCTTGATAAACTGTTCAACTCCCACCTGCCTGCAATAATCCTACCAGTCAGCACTTGGCCTCCGAGGTGCCAAATTCTATTAGCAGGAGAGAGTAATATTTCCATACCTGCCCCTCCAAATCATCATCCTCCTGAAAGAGGATTAATTAAAATGCATATGCAAATACATTAGTTACAAACACAGCACTCCTCTTCACATGCAAATGCAATCAATAGATACCAAGATGATTTGCATAATGGCAAAATATAAAGGAATTCTTTACAATGTGGCTTTTTGGGTGAAAAGTTAAAAATCTCACGTGGGTCACATGGAATCCAAACCTGTTTGGGAGTCTGGCTGCCCACACTTAGCTGATTAGAAGCCAAACACTGGAAAGGATTTCTGAGACAATCTAATGACACCCTCTCACCAGATATCATTCTTGGTTTCTATGAATTACAGTTTAAAGGCTTTGTTTACCTACTTTCCTTGATCCAAGGCAACATCAATATTAGTTAGTGGCAGTGATGCAGGGCAGGGCACATTTCCCCTAGTGATAGGGAGATCAAGCCCTACACCTAGAGGAGGGTCCTTTGGCGGAGAGTGTAGAAAGAATTCAACACACATGCTGAAGTTAAAATCAAAAGGAAAGTTAATATAAAAGGGGTAACACTCCAACGAGTGGTGTCCTCAGAAACAGAGTGAGAAGGACAGTGAGACAGTAAAGGCACTGAGAGGGATTGAGAGAGGGACTGAGAGGGACAATGAGTATTAGGGGAACTCAGTTAATACATCATTCTTTATAGTTCCTGTGAGTTATAGTTTAAAAGACCCATTTCCTTTGATATGGACATACTGTGAGGAAGGGGAAGAGTATGTAGTGTGAAAAGGTAAGAATATGCAGGGTAAAAGCCCTGCTGGCAGTTCCCAGCCTTTAATCCATAGGTTCCCCTTGGTTTTAGCCATAGGGAATGACTCTTGGCTCCTGGTTCCCTATCACAGGTTGGGTTGTTAGCAATCCCAGCAGAAATCTTCCTTTACTCTGCAGGTGTCCCTGGTGTCTGGCTGCAGGACTGATCAGCATATTGCAGTCTCTGAATGAGGCTTAACATTTTACTTCTCTTGCCTCCTCCCTACTTTAGCAGAGCTGATTCAGGACAGGGCAAATCCTCCTACCCTGCAAGGAGAGAGAGTCCTTGAGCATCCTTGACGGCACACAGAAAATAATTCAAGTATGCCAGAGTTAGAGTCAAAACAAAAGTTTATTAGAGAAGGAATAATGCTCCACAGACAGAGACATGGTCTCTCAAAGACAGAAAATGAGAGAGGGACTAAGAGAGACTGAGAGGGACAATGAGAGGAGAAGAGAGAGCGAGAGCGAGAGAGAGAGAGAGAGAGAGAGACACTGAGAGGGTCCCTGAGTGTTTGGGGACTTCAGTTTAGATATCATTCTTGGTTTCTATGAATTACAGTTGAAAGACTTTGTTTACCTACTTTCCTTGGATATTAAGGATATGCAGAGTTTGTTTTATAGGTTCTAGCATTCTCAGCCTTTGTTTTATAGGTTCCCTAAGGTCTTGCCTCAGGGAATGAATGACGGGGTTTATTTTGTGTGGGGTATGACTTAAAGAGTCTGTTTTCCCTTCATGGTTTGGGTGAATGGGTTGTTAGTTAGTAATCCCAGCAGAAATCTTCCTTTTTTTTCTGTAAGTTTCTGGCAGCACCTGGCAGGCTTTGAATACAGCTTGGTTTAACATCGAGTTTTGGAGCCTCCTCCCTATATCAGGGCTTGACCTTGATATCAGTTAGTGGTAGAGCTGGACCTAGAATTAAGCCAGCCTCAAGAAAGTACCCAGAAAAATTGCAAGATTGTCAATGAGATTGTTTCCTTCCCTCAGGCCATCAGTGTTACAATTTGTCACTTGGCCTCAAGGTGTGAATCTCTTGAGAGAAGCTTGATATTAAACAATGTTACAGAATTCAACTCAATAGCCATTTACCAGGCAAGGGCTGAAAAATTCCAGAACCTAGAGAAGGCACAGCTCCCGCCCTAGGGAACTCTGGATTGGAGACTGCTAACACTTTGTTTAGAAAAACCCTTTTACAATGTTGCAAGGTACTCCGACAGAGAGACAAGACACAGAGGCAATTATCAGGAAGTAGCGTGTATTGGTGCCAGCTCTGGCTCAGCCGATTCACTTCCAGGGGCTGAGCTCTCAGTGTGTGGGGCGTTCCCTTTTATACACATCTTATACTTCCTCATAGTAAAATGTATTTTGATTGATTGGCGGGCTGTAAGGGGAGTGGCTGATCAGGGCCAGTGGTCTATGCCACTTCAGCTAGGAAGGAAGATGATTGACCTTCAACCTCTTATAGGAAACAGTTAGCTTGGCCTCTGCTACCACAAAACTGTGCAGAAGGAGATCATATAGATATAGATACAGATATGAATACAGATATGACTATGGATATGAATATGGACATGGATATAGATATAGATATAGATATAGATACAGATATAGATAGCTGTATCTTCCCAATATAAAACCCAGGGCCTCATGTTTACTAGGCTCTGCATAGGGTCATGTTTTAAGAAGAAAATTCTAGCAGCTAAAAGTAATCAGACAGACATTCTAATCTTTACTGGCACCTCTCAAAGATCATTAAAATGATTGAATTCAAGCTGAACAGTAAAATCTCTCGAAGTCTCTTTCCTGCTCCAGTCTCCCGCACTCTGCAGCCCACTTCAGAAGTTCCCACTTGGCAGACACTCCAGAACGCTCCCTGGTTCTCAGCTTCAGTGCTTTTGCTCACCTGAGATCTTGACCAGGCAGATAGATTTAACCTCTGGTTTGGCGTCTCCTTTGCTTGCCCATTATGCAGATCCTCCACACCAGAGGGCAGTCCTGGGGCTGCCCAACAGGCAAGAACCTGTCTCCCTGCCTTCTCTCTGTAGAGCTGTCTCTCTCCCCCTTCATTTGTCCTGATTGTACCATGAGGGATGGTGAGGGGGGGGGGGACTGAGCAGTGAGAGGACTCTCCTGAAAGATGAGGACTGGGAATAGTGATACACTTACACGGTGATACATCTTATGATTTAATCTTCACCAAACTCGATGAGGGAAGTGGAATTAATCTCATGTTACAAAGGAGGAAATGAGTCTCAGAGAGGGTAATAAATTTGGTGAGGAGTTAACAAGACAAAGCATGGAGGTGCTGCGCCGACCCTCAGGGAAGTTCCCCGCTCTCCTCTCTAAGCCTTGGCAGCATTGTGATGCCAGGAGTCCTGTTCCAAATAATTTTGTGGTTCCCTGTTTTGGTCTTGAGTGTTTTTTTCTGGTCATCCGTTGACCATTTTCTCAGTCCAAATCAAGTTTTATTTTGGGCATTTGATTTGCCCAGTACATGGATTTTCATACTATAGATTCATGCTTCAGTGTGGTTGTTCTGGAGAGAAAACGCTAGTTTTTTTCAGATATTTTATATACGCGCTGGCCACGCCAGCCTGTTTTCTGTTTTAAAACACGGCCTTGTACGTGTCCTGCCTTCATGGTGGTTCACAGCCCTACACCTCCAGCTGGGTCCAGGTTGCCCGGGCGGGACCGCAGCCGGTCAATGATAGTCATGCTGCCGGTTCCACACAGGAGGGAGGAGAAAAGTAGTCGCCTGCCGTGGGCTGAATCGTGTTCCCTCAAAATTCATATATTAAAATCCTAACCCCCAGAATGTGACTCAAGACAGCTCAAGTCATAACTGCCCTGTGTACCTCCAGTGTATCCTTTACGCACCTGGGAAGTCCAACTGGCCTGCATCAGGGTGGCCAGGCCAGAAGAGCTAGGGCAGTGATGCTCAATTTGGCTACACACAGGAATTGCATGGGTACGACTTCTGATGCTGAGGTCACACTCTAGACCAAATGAATGAGAAGCTCTGCAGGGAGTAAGGGAAAGACCTTGGTACTGACATTTTTTCAAGCTCCTCTAATGATTCCAATTTGTGGATAAGTTTGAGATTGTATCCGTTATCTGTTGCCTCATAACAAACAGCTCCAAAATGCAGTGCCTTAAAATAATAACCATTTTTTAAGCTCATGATTCTATAGGTTAGTGCTTTGGGCTGGGATCTGCTAGGCATATCTGGTTGCTGCTGGGCTCCCTCACGGGTCTTCCATCAGAACTTGGATCAGAAGACTTGCTCTGTTTCTCGGGATGATGCTAGGGCAGGGGGTGGTGTGGGGGTTTGGGTCTTATTTCTTTTGCCACCAAAAAGATTAGCCTGAGCACATTCACATGACAGCTTTGTAGGAACAGAATGTGGGGTGGGGGGGGAGGGTTGGAGAGAGAAATCTAGACTCAGACTGGCATCATGTTGCTTCAACCATGTTCCCTTAGCTGAAGCAAGTCATAAAGCCAGCCCAGATTCAAAGGATAGGGCAATGGAGTCCACCTCTTGATGGGAATTGCTGCAGAGTCGCCTTAAAAAAGGCACAGATACAGGAAGGGGTGGAGAACTGTGGCCATTTTTGCCATTTTTGGCCACATTGGACTGACAAGGACTTGCTCCTTGACCAAACTTTAGTTAGGTTCCTCTGAACCTTCTTTTCAACTAGGCCTTGCCCTTGGCTCTGTTCTTGACCTGCCGAATGAGCCCATTTTAGCAAGAATCCTGCTAAGCCAGTTCAGGGAGAATCTTCCCACCTTGATATCCAATCAAATTCCTCATTCCCTTAACACTTGAAACCTAACCAGTAATTTTCCATCCTCTCCCTCACCCTGCCAGTTAGCTATAAATATCCAGCTACTCTTGTTTTATTCAGAATTGAGTTTGACGTCTTTCCACTATTGCAGTTGTCTTGAATAAAGCCTTCCTTGCCACGTTTAAGAAGTGTCCTGTGCAATTTCTCTTTTGGAGGACCACTGAGGCAGAGCAGTGTCCTTCTCTTCCCTCCTTTTCGGCCCCCTCGCACTGCTGCTCTGACTTGTCCTGAACCCACACCAGCTGTTATTAGTGCTTTGGATGGTGAAGTTGCTTTTTAAAGAAAAGAGACTAAGGCAGTTTGCTGAGTGGAGCATCATAGTGACTTGTATTGAAATCCCAGAGGCCTATTTGTGATCTCAAACCAAAAAAGTGTTCCCTGGACGTCTCTTAAGCTGAAATGTCTCATCTTATAATGAGCACAATAATACCTACCTGGCAGGGTTGCGAAGCTTAAATGAAATAGCTGTGAAAGCTTCTAGCTCACAGATGGTCAGTCAATTGGGTTTTCTTTGTAGCCAAATCTCACTAATTAGGATTAACTACGGAAAAGGCCAGTTTGAATAAACAGAAAGTCTAACTGTAGAATTTTCCCCTCAAAGTAACTGCAGTGTCTCCACCGCAGAGTAACCACGCTAAGTGGTTTCTGCAAGAGGGAGCTCCCTACAGGTCTGCAAGAGCAAATGGTGTCACAGCGATGAGTGGTGAATGGAGATTTTAACTGTGTGCAAATAGTTTCTTCTCCTTTCAGTGCTACATACATCTCGTTGCCTATTGCAGCAAGTAGGCTTTTCACATGTTTAGTGAAATGAGTATATTGGTGCAATCCCTTTTTCCCTGGGTTATACTAATAATACTGCGATAATACCAGCCTACTGTTCATTGAGGGCTCACCAGATTCCAAGTTCTTTACCTATAAGTCCTCACTTAATGCTCGGTCCAACCCCAAGAGATGGGAATTATCCACCTTTTATAGGTGAGGAAACCTGGGTTTGGAAAGGTTAAGTGACCTCCTAGGCCCGTGAATGAAGCAATGAAGGAGCTGGATGCCAACCCAGGCATCTGTCTGACTCCAGTCCTCTCCTGGGTGGTTCTGGGGGACCCTTTAGCTGGACCCCTGTCTGCACTAACAATATGGCTAACCAGGAGCCCCAAATGATGAGATTCACTGTGGTCATGGCTGCGGATGGTAAGAGCCTGCTCCCAACAGCCTCTTTGTGTGCAGAAGTGGTGTGGACCTTACTGTTAAGGGGGGTGTCGGAGTACAGGGAGGGGGTTCTCAGACCCACTCATTGGGGTCTCTACAATATTGTCAAGGGGCCTGTCATTTAGAGCCCCAGATATTTCCCCCACCAGGTCTGGTGTTTCCTGTCTCTGACTCAGCTTTCTCCCTTTGGTGCTGTTAATGCTTCTTAGATGAGGAAGGTTTCTAATAAACTGGGTCTGACATTTTGCAAGTCTGAGGTTGGTAACTGAGCCTTTGTATTATCATACTCAGGCCATGCTGAGGTATGCTCCTCCTCAGTTTGATTATTTCTGCCCAAACCCCACTTACCTCAGGGAGGGCAGCACCCGCTCACCCCCCCCCCACTGTGCCCCCTCCAAAACCTCCCAGCAAGGACTGCTTCTGGGGCATTGCTTGTGAGTTGGTTGGGGGAAGTGAGAGAATTCTCAAAACTGAGATTCCCAATGGGGTCTATGGACTTTCTGGTTGGTGGGACACTTGGATATGTTTTACAAGGTTCCCAAACCTCTTTAAATTGTGTATGAAAGTTTGCTGATGAATTTTTCAGTGGAGAGTTTCTGAAATTTTTATCTGATTCTCAATAAAGGTAATCATGCCAAAGAACTCTAAAATCACTAGTTTGGAAAACAGGGATTAGAAAATTGGAATAGAGTGAACAGGAGTGTTGATTCTGGAGGAGAACAAGAGGACAAAATGGATCTTTAGTAACTCTGAAGTTTTGCTTTTGTAATAAATCTGTTTCTTAACAATATCATTTCTTGAGACGTACAGTGTGCCATGTGCTTTACAAGTACTGTTTCAACTCTTATAACGGGCCTTTCAGGTAGATATCACATTCTCATTTCACAGATAAGGAAACAGGTGTTCGGGCAGGTTAGGTGACTTATCTAAGGTCACACAGCTAATAATAGTGGCATTCGAATTTGATTATGGTTTTATTGAATTCCAGAGGACAAATAAGATGTACAGTAAGAGAAACTAATTTAGAAGGAAGGAAAAACTTTCTCCACGTGGTTGACTGAGATACTAATAAAGGGATTCTAAAGTTTCACCACTCCTAGAGATTTTAAACAATTCCACTTAATAATGCTCAAGACTTTTTGTACAAAAAAAAGTACTATAGTGTAAATTACTTTATTCAGGTCTTCACAACCCCCTATCAAGGTTATAAGGCACATGTTAGTTCGTGCATGTTAGAGCCACACAGACTTGCTAATATTCTGTGATGAGGAAGCAGCACCCCTAGGCTATCTAAGGCCAGGCCTGTCAGCTTCCTGCCCTCACCCCCCCGCTCAGAGGTGACTGACTGGAGGCAGGTGGCTGGAGGATCTCTGGGAACCCCTCTGGCTCAAGAGCTCTGTGATCTAAAATCTGGTTGTGGTCATTGGGGCATTTCAGCAATCACTGAGGTCTACTATTTTGTATTTTTTTTTCCTTAACATCCTTTTCTTTCCAAAAGAAGAAAAAATCAGCCTATTATGAAAAAACAATGCCTTTGTTCAACCCAAAGTATCATAAAAACATACGCTCAGACCCAACATCAGAGAGACAGGGATGGATGTGACGGACATGAGGGAACACAAGCTGAGCAGCACCGCTACCCATTGGCACAAACCCCACACGGGCCCGGTAGGTTCAGTTCAGGTCTGCTTTGGGAGGTTTGAGGAGCTAGTAGGTGAGGCACAGCATATCCTAACCTCTGATTTCTGAGCAGATTGCGTTGCTGTGTGTGTGTGTGTGTGTGTGTGTGTGTGTGTGTGGGGCGGGGGCCAGGTCTAGGGTGAGAAGAGTGAGGTGGTTAGGGCGCCAAATGGAAGGATGCTCACACTCTCAGGATTGTGCGAGTGCCTGCTCAGCCCTGGGAGTGGGGGCCCCCTTCTGACGATTTGCCCCCGCTAGAAGCCTCATTCTTCTCTGTACTTGGACCTGTGCATGGGGCTGGGTATTCTTATCAAAGATCTCTGTCTCCATTTTTGGCTCACGACAGTCAACAAACAGAATGATTATTTAAACGTTCTTTTCCTTCTAAAAGGAACTGTTGGAATGTAGGGTACATACTGCGTAAGCATATGCAGTGGTCTGTCCTTCAGCTAAACTCCACTCACTGCTCTAGTGGACATGAGCACTCCTCACAGATGACACCATTCCTACAATTAGTCTTATTTTATTTAATTTTTACTCCAAGTTGACTGCTGATTGAAGATAGGAAGCAAAAGGAACACTTGTGTTGGAATTCAAAAAGACAGTCAGAATTATTTATTTGCCTTATAGTCATCTTGATCAAATCAGCAAGCTGCATTTTGCTAATTAAAATTCTGAAATAGCACTTTGAGGTATCTCTGGTACTTTAAAAACCAATATGAAAAGGGAAAAATGCATTTCATTTTGGCTTTTTATTTGTTGGGAACAAATATTATTCATGAAGTTTTGGTTCTCAGAGAGATGCTTGAAAATAGCAGCCTGAAACCTTTCTTCCTATCTTGCTTAAAAATAAAACATAAAAAATTAAAAAAATAGGCCACTTAAAATTTTAAAGTGTGAAATGTAGTAATTTCAAGCATCAGGTCATCAAAGCAATTTTTGATGCTGCGATACCTAGTTAAAATTGAATCTGCATTTTAGTACACATTTGGATCCCGAACCAAATGTGTTAGCCTGAGATGATGTTTTAAACTCTGGAGGGAATTCCTAAGTCATCTTGCTGTGAAATGGCAAAGAAATGCTGCTGTGAAAGAAAGAGCCAAGTCTTTGAAGACAGACAGGATGGGCTTGGAAAGCCTCCCGGCCATTTTATGAGCAAGCATCTCAGCTCTGCTAGCCTTGGTTTCCTCACCTGTAACAACAGGGCTATGAAGATTAAATGAGTGTTTCTGTAAAATGGGTGCTAAATAGGTGAGATCTTTCCCTGGCTGGCATCTTGTTGTCATTTCTGTTTTGGTTCAAGTGTCTTCTTTAATAATCAGTTTCAGTGCTCCTCCCTCACCCACCCCCATGCCCAAAACTGCCTCCTGCCACACTGTCTTGTTTTCATTATTTTCATAGCACTTACCGCTATCTGACATTATCTCATTCATTTATTTGTTGTAGTACCATCTGCTGCCTGTATTAGAATGTGAGTTCTGGGAAGCAAGGATCTCTCCTGTTTTCTTCACCTTTGCCTCTCCCGTGTTTAAAATAGCTCAATATGCAATACGTGCTCAATAAATATTTTTCGAATGAATGCTCAATGACTTTCTAACATTTTTCCCTGTTTCAAAGCTGACTGTGACAGTCGTTTCACTCTCTAGGTCTTTGCTTCTTCATTTGTCACAGAAGCACATCGATCTAGGTTAGCAGTTGGCAAACTACAGCCCATGTGCCAAGTCTGGCCCACCACCTGTTCTTGTGAGTAAAGTTTAATTGGAACGTAGCCATGCTGATTTGTTTACATGCTATCTGTGTCTGCCTGTGTACTCCAATAGCAGAGCTGAGTAATTGCAGAGACGGTATAGCTTGCATGCCTAAATTAGTTACTATCCAGCCCTTTACAGAAAAAGTTTGCTCATTTCTGGTCTGGTTGAACTCTCAGATCTTTATACTCTCCATGCTCTCAATCTTCTGTGAAACACCCACACGGTGTTCACTGTGTAATTAATAGCTGATTAGTTTTCTGGAACTTCTTTGAACTTTCATTTTAGGCCATGAACTGACTTTATTTGGTTGTGTTTATAATAATGGTTTGTTCATTTCTCCCTTATTTCCCAGCCTTCCCCTCCAAAAGATTTAAGCCCTAAATGGTATAAGTGCTGTCACCCTGAGATTTGCTGTAACTTTTTCTTGTCACCAGCATCTTCAGTTCTAGGACAGGATTGACTTGATACTGCACTTAGAGCATGCTTGGCTTCAGAATCAAGAAATAAGTGTTTCTAGATGGTATTGCCCCAGCTTCAATGTCACAAAACATCAGCTGAGAACTGGAGGTGGAGAAGGAGGATGGCAGGTTCCTTATTTCTCTGAGGAGTCTCTTCCCTTTTAAAGTTCCCTGCCCACACAGTTCCATAAAGAACTGTGTTTCAGAAGTCAGGCAATGTGGTATAATTGAAAGAACATAGATTTGGACTTTAGAGGGATTTTGGTTCATGTTCTGTATCTGCCACTTGATTTTAGACTGGTAACATAATCTTTATGCACCTCATTTCCTACCTGTGAAGTGCAAGTGTATTGATCACCAGCTCATAAAAGGACAGTGGTCATTTAAGAAATGTTATCTGAGCACCTGTCATATCTCAGGCATTATTCTAGGCCCTGAAGTTACAGCAGTGAGCAAAACAGATAGTGTCTCTGCTCTCACGGACCTTAGGTCCTATCGAAGGAAGGTAGACAAATAAACAAATATTTAACATAGTGATAAACACAGCCAAGAAAAATAAAACAGTGTAAAAGGATAGAGAACGATGGAAGGGTGCTATTTTATTTAATAGGATAATCAGGGACACCCTCGTTCAGGAGGTGACATTCAAGTAGGGACACGAAGGAAGTAAGGAGAGAGATGCAGGGATACCTGGGGGAAGAGCATTCCAGGTCAAAGGGCAGTATGTGCAAAGGTCCAAAAGCAAGAGCTTGCCTGGTGTTCGAAGAGCACACAGTCCAGGGTGGTGAGGTGGAGGGAGGGAGGGAAGGCGGTCAGATGTGAGGTTGGGGCAGCAGCCAGGGCTGGGGTCGTTCAGGGCCTTCCAGGCCGTGGAGAGGGAGATTGCTATTCTAAAGGTCGTGGGAAGCCCCAGTAGGGTTTTCAGCAGGACTACGACATTATCTGACTAATATTTTAAAACAGTTCTGGCTGTTGTGTGGAGAGTAAACTGTGAGCTGTCTTTTAAGTGCCTGTTATAATTTCTTGCCCATAGTGGAGCCACAATAAATGTTGTATACCCCCTATGGTACCAAGCCTATTTAGAAGGAATTAACCTGTAGCTATAACAAGAGAATGTGAGATTAGTTGGGAAAACTGGTTGCTGAAGGGTGACAGAAGAACAGCAACCTCATTTTGGGGAAGTGATTCTTGTTCTAGCAGGCTCAGGGCTAAGGAAGCAGGGGATGGAATCCCTGACCTATGGCCCTCACTTTATCTCCTGGTCGATAAGGCTATTCAGTTATCCTCCTTGTCAGCCTCAGGGGCAATTGAGGCACTCGGCTAGGCTGGGCTATTTGCTACGTTTGAAATTGGATCATAAAAATGGGAGATGATTACAAGCGCTTTAGAAAGACCATCCACCGTTAGCCTCTCAGACCTGCTCCCTGGAAAGCCTCCCAGCCAGGCTGCTTAGCAGAGCCACTTGGAGGCTCACAGAAGCGTTGGCAGTACTTCCGGCGCGAGGGAAGTTCTTGTAGGAAGAACGTGGGTTAGAAACCATTGTGTGAGCTTGAAAAGCAAAACCCAGGGTAGGGTCCAGCTGCCCTGCACTTTCGGTTACATCAGCTACTGGGGGGCCTGAGACTGCAGCGGGGTGGTACCTGCTCTGGCCACGAACTTACTCTGCGTGACCACTGTCCTGTGGGCTCAGCTTCCCAGAGAGGATTGTCTACTTGCTTAGCCTCCCACCTTCTTCTTGCTGGTGTTGTTTTCTACAACTGGCTTCAGAGCGCCAGGACCTGCGAGTGGGAGTTCGCTGTGTCTTCTGTCTGCGCAGTCCGCGCTGGAGTAGGCGGGGAGGGACCCCAGTACAGCGGCTGCAATTCCTGGTTTATCTGAGACTAGGAGGATTCCCTGGATGTGGGAATTTCAGTGCTAACGCTAGGAAAGTCCCAGGCAAACCAGGACAGATTTGTCACTCTAGAGGGGTGCTTAGACTAAGGGCTCATTGAGTGGGTGCTGCGTTTTGTGGTTGTTTTAATAATAACCATTTTATTGAGATATAATTATATGCCAGGCAATTGATTATTTCAAGTGTACACTTCACTTTTTTTGGTATATTCACAGTTGTGCAACCATCATTACAATCAATTTTAGAACATTTTTGTCATCTCCAAAAGAAACCTCATACCCATTAATAGTCACTCCCCATTTCTGCCTAATAACCACCTCAACCCCACCCATGGCCCCAGCCTTTGGCCACCATTATTTGCTCTCTGTCTATAGATTTGCCTATTCTGGATATTTCATATAAATGGAACTTCGTGTCTGGCTTCTCTCACTTAGTATAATGTTAAGGTCCACATATGTTGTAAGAGGTATCAATACTTCATTCCTTTTTTATAGCTGAATAATATTCTATTGAATGGATATAACACATCTATTTATTCATCAGTTTGGGGACATTTGAGTTGTTTCTACTTTTTGGTTATCAGGAATAATGCTGCCATGAACATTCATGTGCAAGTGTTTGTGCGGACAGACATATGTTTTCATTTTCTTGGGTAGATATCTAGGAGTGGGATTGCTGGGTCACATGGTAACTCTGTTTAATCATTTGAAGGACTGTCAGACTGTTTTCCAAAGCAGCAGCAGCAGCAGCAGCAGCAACAGCATTTTACATTTTCATAGCAGTGTGTGAAGTTTCCCATTTCTCTACATTGTCACCAAGACTTATTATCATCTATCTTCTTCTTACTATTATTATGGCCATCCTAGCGTGTGTGAAGCAGTGTTTCATTGTGTTTTGCATTTCCCTCACGATTAATGATTGGGGCTGTGTTTTATTCCTGCTTATACCAGAGCACTTGACACATTGGCTGGCGCAAAATTGGCATGTAACACATGGTAGTTGAGTTTTAAATACTAGAATGAATCACAGACTCCCATGTATATCGATTCTCATGTATATTGACAGAATGGATGGGTCTTTAGTGGGTTTAGAAAGTGCAAGGAGTATGTATTGAGAGTCAAGACAGAGGTGAACGGGCCATCCTCATTAGTATGAGACATTGCTTTGTCATTGAAGACTATGTGCTTTGATACCAAACAGATGTGAGTTTAAATCCCCCATGTTGAGGCCCTGTTACACAGTCTGGCTGGGAAAAGCAGCAGAACAGTGAGTGAGTTTTGAAGCTGGGAAGACAAAGGGAGACAGATTATGGAGGACTTTGTGTAATATATTCAGTTTGGGTTTTTATCCTGATAGCCCTTAAACACCATTGCAGTCCTGTAGGCAGGGCAGCAGCGTGGGTAGGTTTGCATTTTAGAAAGAGCCCTCCGGCAGCAACATGGAGAAGAGATCACACCCAGAGCCAGCATGACATGTGGGAGGAGGTTACAGGAATGCAGGTAATATGTAATGGAGGCTGGACAGAGGCAGTGGGAGCGGAGAGGGGGTCAGAGGGTAGTAGAGAATTACACATTTCTGGAAAATGACTCGTCACTCTGAGGGTCATGGACCCCTTTGCAAATCTGATGAAACCCAAGACCTCTTCCCCAGGAATAACGTGCACAAAATTTAGCATGCAATCTTTGAGGTGGCAAGAGCACTACTTGGAACCCAAGGCTATCTACATCTCAGCTTCTTCCTGCCTTGCTGATGCCTACTAGCAAGTTACTATCCCTCTCTGAACTTTGCTTTTCCTCTCTGTGTAGTAAGGAGGCCACGCCCCTGTGGAGGGTCAAGTCTGGAAGAGAGGATGCAGGGAAGTGAGTCAGTACGTGATCTGAGCCTGAGGGCATTGAGAACCCAAACGCTGGGAACTATGTTGTTGCCTTGTATTTTTTATTGAATGTCTGCGAAGAAAAAATGCACAAAATATATTTCTTACCTTATAAATAATTCATCTGACAGAGTGGTCTGAAGAATTATTGCCTGCTGTCTGGCTTCACACTTGTTTATAACTCTCTCTAGAGTGAATTATTTTAGATTTCAGATCCAAGCAATTTGGCTGAGAAATTTGGTTTATAGTCATCATATCCCTCTGAAAGTAATTATTCTCAACGTGCTTCCCTGTTTGTCCCTGCTGCTCACCGCTACACATACTGAGGCTGGGATGACTGAAATTTCCCCAACATCCTGAGATGTTTATTTCTGCGGGGGTAGGATGGAGTTCCCGGGATGTCAAGTGGTAAGATGGTAAGGTGGAAGCAAATCGTCTGGCTCCCAGTCTCTTGTCTGAGACTAACCAGCGTGACCTAAAATACTTGAGGCAAAGCAATTGCCCTTTCAGAGGTTTCACCCACAGAAAAAGGTAGTAGTGAAATTGATTTTTAGAATTCCTTTAGCACCGACATTTTATAATACAAAGGGGCTTTCCTCGAGGTTGTCTTTTTTACTTAAAGACAAAGATTCTCCAAACTGATCATCAGTCCATGAAAGGCTGGCTGGATAATAATCACCTGGGAGCTTATTAAAATATAAATTCCAGGCTTCCAGCATCAGAAATTCTAATGTATGAGGTCTGGGATGGAATATGGGAAAATGCATCATTTTTTTCTCATTTACTAATTTTTTAAAAATCTGTTTTAAAATAATTCTTTTGATCTCCTCCCCATCCTCTCCCCTCTTACCCCCTAGCTAATTTACTAGGGTGATTCTAATGTATATCCACGTTTGGGAGCAACGTACTTAGGTAAACATTACTGTATTTCACTTCACTTTAATAACCATTTATGAAGTATGTAGGATGTGTGAGGTGTTTTGCCCAGATAAGATGAAAAAGACACAATTTCTGCTTTGTTTCACAGTCTAATTGTGGAGATAGATGGGTGAAAACTAACTACACTCTAGTTTGAGAGATGCCATAATGAACATATGTACCAGATACAGAGAATGGAGTAATTAAAGTGGGCTGAAAATGACAAGACAGGAGACAGGGCAGTGAGGGATCCAGGTTTAGAAAGGAGAGGCTACCTGGTCATAGAAATTGCTCCCTGCATTTCAAAGACTGGTTCTGGATTATAGCTGATTTCCCATTAAAACAATAACCTGAACACTGTAGCCATTCTAATAAAATCTAATGTGATTGAGCAATGTTTTGGAAATACTATGCATGAACTAGGATTAGTAATATAAATGTGGAAAGGAGAAAATAAATTGTTTTTACATATTGATGATCTGTTTGTGTACTAGAAAACTCAAAAGAGTAAGTTGGAAAACTGTGAAAAGTAATGACAATTTAGTAGCTAAAAATCCAACACAATACAAAAATCTATAGTGACAGAAAGCAGATCAGTGATTGCCTGGGAATGGAAGGGTTAGGAGGGAGAGGTTACAAAAGGGCAGGTTATAGATATGTTCATTGTTTCATTTGTGGTGATGGTTTCATGGGTCTATGCAAATGTCAAGTTTATCAGATTCTCACCTTAAATATGTGCAATTTATTGTAGTTCAGTTATAACTCAATAAATCTGTAAAGAATGTAGTTCCTATATATCAATAACGACTGATTAGAAAATATAGTAGAAAAATTCCATTTATTTTAGCATTAAAACCTGCAAAATATCTAGAATAACAATAACAAAAAAGCGAGAATTTCTATAAAGGAAAATACAAAACTACTGAGTCATAGAAGAAGACTTGAATAAATGGAGAGGTGTACCATGTCCTTGAAGGGAAGCACCATCTTAAAGGTGTCATTCTTCCTCAATTGTCATGCAAAGTGAAAACAATGTCAATCAAAAGGACAAAGAATTATTTTCTCATCTGGGTGGGGGGGAATGGGGCAAAGGAGTGGAGAATTTGCCAAATGAGGCAGTTGCGTGCATTAATTGTGTCTTTTGCTTTCTGTATTCTGACGTTTTGTCACGAGAGTCCTTACTGACCTTGGAGGGGTTGCCCCTCCTAGAGTTAGCCAATTCCTAGAGATTGCCTATGAGGATGTCTTTCAAACGAAGACAAACTATTCCAGAGCCCATACCTCCTAACACATCCTTTATTTGAGCTCTTATCTGACCCACCAAGCTCACCACTGTTCCTTTCCTAATCACCAGGGCCAGGTAACAGGGCCCAGTACTGAACAACTTGGGGAAGCCCCGATGTCCCAGAGCCCACTGAAATTTTTCAAACCAGCCGGTCCTATGCCCGCTTATCCTGCCCTGCCTGATCCTTCCCATGAATAGCACAATAAAGGCTCTTGCCCTTAGTGTCCCCCCCACCTTCTGCCTTATGACTGACCCCAGTACTTCCCTGTGTGGCCCTCTGTGGTGTGGCATGCCCTTCGTCTTGGGACTCTGGTATGTGACAAAGTATCTCTTAAATATCAGTTGTTTCCTGATTTGTTGGCCTTAACTGTGCCCAACAAAACATATATTAAAAGACTGCAGTTGGAGAATTCTAATAATGGCTCCCCAAAATTCCCTGCACCTGGTTATTCAAATGCTAACCTAGTTACTCCTGTAAAGGGACTTTGAAGATCTAAATTAAGTCCCAAGGCAGCTGACCTTAAGGCACGGAGATTATTGAATGGCCTAACCCGTTCAGGTAAATACTTTAAAAGCAGAGAGTTTTCTCTGGCTAGTGGCAAGAGAGGAAGTCAGACAGAGATGTGCTCCTGCTGACTTTGAGGAAGAAGAAGCAGATGCTCTCTGCTGTAAGCCGTGGTGGAGGCCACATACCACAGAACCACTGGGCTTGGAAGAAGACTCCAGCCTTAGGCAAGAATTGCAGCTCCACCGAAACCATGATTTCAGCCTCTGTGACCTGAGCGGAAGATCCAGCTAAGCTGTACTCCAGACTCCAGCTCCATAGAACTGCGGGATAATAAATATGTGCTATTTGTAGCCACTGAGTTTGTGGTAATTTGTACAACAGCAGACAGTGGTGGTTAAGAGAATGGCCTCTGAAGCCAGACTGGGTTCCTATATCAGCTCTGTCGCTTACTAGCTGTGTGACCTTGAGGAAGTTACTTATGCCTCAGTTCTCTCATCTGGAAAGTAGAGATAAGTACAGTACCTGCCTCAAAGATTAGTTGTGAGGATTATGTGAGTTAATGCATAGGAAGTGTTTATGACATGCCTGGCACAGAGTAAATGCTCTTTAATGGTTTGCCGTTTTTATGGCTCTAAATTTAGATGGAGGAATAATCAGTCAAAAATAACCAAGGACAGGACGTAGTGTAGCGGTTAGCATGTCTGCTTTACACACGGAATGTCCTGGGTTCACACCCCAGGGGAGCCACAGTCCATGCTTTCTGGCCATGCCACCCTGAACAAGCCAGATGTCTAATCTCGGAGGCTAAACAGGGTAGGGCCTGGTTAGTACTTGAATGGGGGACCACCTAGGAAGACCAGGTGCTGTAGGTATAAATAATAATAAAAAAAATAAAGAGATAACCAAAGATAAAAAGTGTAAAAGATTAGCGAGAGGGCTAACTCTATTAGATGTTAAAAAAAAGTATGAAACTACAATAATTAAACTGATATGGTAATGGTTCAAGACTAGACCATTACTCAATAGAGCAGAATCAATAACCAGATACACATGCATGAACACATGTATCCATTCATTAAACAGATATTTATTGAGTCCTGTTCTATACTCTGGGGATATGGCAATAAAACAAAAGAAAAGCCGAAACAAAACAGATAAGGTCCTTGTTCTCAGGGGTCTTATACCCTAATACATGGAGCCAGACAATAAATGAATATATAATGTTATGTGGGGAATAAACACTATGAAGAAAGCCAGTTGAGATAAGAGGGATGGGGAGAGATGGAGAGTGTTATTTTGAGTAGGGTGGCTAAGGAGTCACCTTGATGAGTGAATAAAGGAGTCACGCAAATACCTGGATGAGAGCCCAGGTGGAGGGAGAAATAAGTACTGATGCGCTATGGCAGGTACAGTGACCTGCTCAAAGTTGGTATGTTTAAAGCAGGAACAGAACGAGAGCAAAAACGAGGCCAGTAAAGGCCTTCTGTGAATTTTTAATCAGTGTTGCCAATATAAATATATATATATGTGTGTGTGTGTGTGTGTGTGTGTGTGTGTATACACACATACAGTAGTTACATTTTGATTTCAGAAACACAATGAATAATTTCTTTTTAGTATAAGTATATCTCATGCAGTATTTAAGAATTACTCAAACTAAAAATTTATTTAATACGTTTCCGAAATTTAGTTTTAACTGGACGTTCCGAATTTTTGTTTTATGTAACCCTGTCTGAGGAAGATGGTGATGCCATATTGTTAAATTTTAAAATCATTGTTACAGACTAAAAGTGTGTGCTCTGCCCCAAAAGAAATTCATATGTTAAAATCCTAACCCCTAATGTGATGGTATTAAGAAGTGAGGTCTCTCAAAGGTGATTAGGTCATGAGGCTGGAGCTTCATGAAAGGGATTAGTGCTCTTATTAAAGAGACTCAGAGAGCACCCTTGCTCCTTCTGCCATATGAGGACACAGCAAGCAGACTTGGAAAAGTGGTCTCATTAGACACCAAATTGTCCAGCACCTTGATCATGGACTTACCAGCCTCCAGAACTGTGAGAAATACGTGCTTGTTGTTTGAGGCACCCAGTCTATGGTATTTTCATTATATCAGCCCGAATAGACTAAGACATGGTGATTCAACATTAGATTTACAATCTGATCTCAACCATATTAGAAATGTTTGGAAAGAAATATACTAAAATGTCAACCCCATGATTTCCTAATAGATAATGTTTTAATTTTTTTCTTTGTAGGTTTCCATAATTTCTGCGTGCCCTACAGTGTGCAAAAATTTGTTCAAATCAGTATTCCAAGTACCTAGAAAAATGCCCTTGGTAGACACAGATGATTAATTGTTGATTGTTGAATTATCGAATTAATTGTACACATGTTACTTTTAAATCAGAAATCTTCAGTTCAACTGTAGTGAGAGGAGCTATAGATAAGTTCAATATATATGGTACTCAGAAAGGGGAGGGAGGAGAGAATTTTGAGGCAGAACCTTGAGTGCTGAACTGCCATTTTCATCTCAGGAGGAAGAGTCTGGGTGCTGCTATCTGAGGCTTCTATATGGTGGGTGTAGGTTTTGTAGGTTCGGTGAGATGGCACAATATGGATTCTGAGACTACTGTAAGGGACCTGGGTCACTGTAAGGATTCTGAGCTGAAAAGGACTACAAGGGACAATAATGAATGATTGTGGACACTGTGAGGTAAACGAGGGCCTCTAAAACTGGATATGCCCCCTTTGAGTTTGCATGAGTTGGCTCAGGCTGCAGGAAGCTTGCCTGGGGCTCCACATGCTTTCAAGATAGGCCGAGCAAATTGCATTCTCCCTTTGCCCTGGCTTAAGTTTTTTGGAGAAATGGGGCATGTCTATTCTTTCAAAAGCATCCTACTGGATTCCTGGTTAGTCCCTGAAAAGTATTTGGCTTGAATGACTGATCCCCAACTGACCTGCAGTCTGGTAAACACCAGAGATTTGGAGTGTTCTGTTAACAAGCATAACATTTCAATAGTTCATCCTCCTGTTAGCAACCTTAAGTTTCCAAAACTCTAAACTTCGATGCCTGTGTGTTCTGGT
The DNA here is from genome assembly GCF_014176215.1 of Rousettus aegyptiacus. NCBI lineage: Eukaryota > Metazoa > Chordata > Mammalia > Chiroptera > Pteropodidae > Rousettus > Rousettus aegyptiacus. The sequence goes on from NW_023416308.1 coordinate 44,427,845, forward strand.
CCATGTAAAAAACAAACAAAAGAGCAAGGAGCAAGGGTAGGAGAGCAGGAGTGGAATGACGTCCTGCTCTGTGCCCCTTCAGGAGAAAAGTCCCAGACATTTATCGATCAGTCTGATAGTATTGATGGGATTTTTGTGTTCTGTTTATGCGGCTGTCTTCTCTTTCTCATTCCTCAATTCCCAGGGCTAGTCCAGTGCCTGGTACCTAGCAGGCTGGGCCCACACATGTTTGTCGGTCCCAATCGAACCCCCCAGTACAGTCTTGGTGGCAGACAAGTGAGAACAAAGCTGAAAAAAAAAAAAAAACCCTCTCCTTAAAATATCCTCTGCACTACAGACCCAACTGTCCCCAGCATCAGTAGTCCAGAAGGCCCTATGCCCAGTCCAATTCTTTGAGGGTAAACTGAGGAGAGTAACCACAGAACCAGCTCAAAGTGGTTCTGTTTTGTTTAACATGATACTGAGTTGCTTTTCAGAGACAACAGACCAAAACTGCAAGTCAGGCAGCTGGAACAGGTGCAGAGGAGAGAACTTTGACCTCCAGCTGCACCTAGAACCAAAGTCTTGTGCCCTTCCCTCCCGGAATCAAATAACCAGGACATAACCGGAACTTGAGCACTGGAACCCTTTCAGAAGCAGAGGGTCTTTTGTCCAGAAATATCCAGTGCTGACACCCCTTACCCTAAACTGCAAAGCTCCAAGATCCTCCAAATAAAACTTGTCCCACCAACCCTTCTGCATACCTGTTCCCCCTAAACCCTTAAAAACCTGCCCAAACCCTGCATCAGGGAGTTCAGGGTTTTTTTCCCAGCACAAGCAGCCCATTCTCCATTGTGTAGCATTATACAATAAATGCTATTTTCTTTCACTGCACCCCGGTAATTACATTGCACCTCAGTGTAATTGGCTGTCTGTAGTGCCAGGTAGATGAACTCTTTGCTCTGTTACGGGAGAAGCTCCAGGCAGTGACAGGGCTTTGAAATCTCTAGGTGCCAAAGGCATCTGTTTGGAGGAAGAAGGTCTGGCCAGTGGCTTAAATGGAAACTTCCCATTTTCCCATATAGGGGTTGTTCTCGGCATTCCAGGGACACTTTTTTTTTTTTTTAATGCTAAGAGGACCGAAATCAGCTTTAGGGTTTCCCAACTCAGAGACCTTCATTTTGGTCTGTTGCTTTCTGCTTTAATGATGGGTCCTTGCCAGGAGAACCACATGGGGGACCTGGAGAGATAGAAGAGGTCCATTATGGGGAAGCAACCAGCAATGACTTTCATCCCCCTTGGGCCATTCATCACTCATTAATCCAGGCATTCTCTCATTTATTTGTTTATTCAGTAAATGTTTATTAAACACGCTTTCTGTACCAAGAACTCAGCTAGGCACTGGGGCTCAGCAAAGAGATGTGGTCCTCAGAAGCTCACCTGGCCAACTGAATCCTCCTGTTTCTTTGCCTTTATCTCACATCCATCCCTGCCTGCATGTTCACTAGGTGCCAACCACACTCACCTTCTGACCGGTCCTCTAGTACACCAAGCTTGGGCCTATATCAGAGCTTTTGCGTTTGCTGTTCCTTCTCCCTAGGGCTTTCACAAGACTGGTCTTTTCTTTTTGCAGCTCCAAGAATCACCATTACCTCCTTAGAGAGGCTCCCACAGTCACCCTCGAAGGTCCTTATTGCTCTGAATTTACTTCGTAGTATTTGTTTAGCACTGCATTGTCCGCTTCTCTTCCTCTGAATATTAGCCACGAGAGAGCAGGGCCCTTTCTGCTTTGCTTACAGCGGTTTCTCCCTTCCAGGTGGAAGAGGGTTTGGCAAACAGTAGGTGCTCAGGAAGCATTGACTGAACCAGTCGCCAGCTGGGCTTTCATTTCCTCATCTGGCCTCTAGGGGTGCTCTTCTCACTTAGAGGGACACGTTTGAACCTTAGCTTGACTCCTACAGGTTGATGGGTTTGGAAGGAAAAATTACGCAGCAAAGATGGGAAATTCAGTGTATTTCAAAAGCTGACTAGTTAATCAAACGTGTATTTTAAGGTAACCTACATCCTTATGGGCATCTTGGCTGACAATGATCCTGGTTCATCCAGCTTGATGGGATGTTAGACCACCTGCTCTTCCTCCTTGCTAGATTGAGAGGGACTTTCAGGCTGTTAGAGCCGGCGGGCCAAACTGTTCTCTATGTGAGGACCCAGGGCATGCTTCCTGGCTATGGGTGGCCATATGTATCTCTCTGCAGCTGTCCTGGTTTCCCAGGTCAACCCAGGCTTTTGCAGTGGGCATAGTAGCTTTATAGAAACAAGTCCTATGCAGGACAGCAGATGTGTCCACTGCTTATTCTGGAGGAGTCTCTCCCTCTGGTCTCTCTATTTTCCCTGCATGTCTGCAGCATGCGAGCTAGTTGGGCTTATTGGATTCTTATTTCTTCTTTTTGTTTCCATGAAATCTGACTTCTTTCTTCACCTAGTCTAAGCCTGTGCTGGGGCTAGCTGTACCTGAGGCCCTATGGCCCTGAAATGAAAGGTGTCCATTTCCTATGTGAAATCTTGGGCTATTTGTTATAGAACTTCTCTGAGTTTCACTTTCCTCACCTATAAAATGGAGGTGAGAATACCTAACTCATAAAGTTTCATTGGGTCCAAAGAGATAACTGTCTAGGAGCTGGCAAAAAGTGAGGAAAGAGTAGACATGATTATTGTTATGAAAACCTCCAGATCTTCAGCCCTATTGCCTTGAGCTCCTGGCCTTGCTGGTAGGAGTTTCAGGATTGATTCTCGTAAGAACAGATGAGTTCCTTCCCCTCCTTAGGGGGAGGGCACTGCCAGGTTCCATCTCAGGCAGGTAGTATGGCATGGGGCAAAGACATTAGGCTGGGAGTCAGGACCTGGGTTTGAACCCGACTCTGGGTGACCCTAACCAGGTATTCCCCTGATTAAGTGTTTCCTTCTTCAGCTCTGCTGTGCCGTATTTTGCAGTCTGTGTGGTCTGAACACTATAGGAAGCTGGAGAGCTGCTGTCAAAAAGTCAGAAAGGAGATGTCCAGACTTACTTAGTGAATGAGGGCTGCAGGCAATGCAGGTGCTGACCTTAAGGTGATTTTAACAATAAGCAGATAAAGGGTTGATCCATGAACCAACTTCAAGAAATCTAAGACTAAATCTCTGTGGACAGCACCATTTACATTAGTTTTCAAAGCTCCCGAGAAAGTAAAGGGGATTCTTTGTTTTGGTCATAGGAGAGGCAATAGCCACAGCTCTGATGCAGAGACAACTATGGAATGTCCCATAAGCACAAGGGAGAAAGGCCAGGCTGGTCAGCTGGGGGCGACTCTTGTATGTCTCTCTGTTGTCATGAGCAATGAGCACACTTCTCTAGCTGGCCCAAACAGCTGTCCGGGTCCTAAGGAAGCAGAGTGTAAGCAAGAGGGTTAAACCTCAGTTAAAGCAAGGTGTTGCCAGTGACAGGCTTTGGTACCCTGGGGAAGCATCTATACTCTAAGCCCCACTCCCTTCCTCCTGCAAGCCTGAGATAAGGGCGATATGGTCACCTTTGCTTTGCCAAAATGCAGGGCAATCAGTGAGATAAAGTAACTTTCTCACTTGGGAACAAATCCATATGACCATTGGCCAAATGACACTCACAGTCACTGTAGGGAGAAGGGGCCTGAGAGATTGGCTGAGTGACTGAGTGATCGATTATCTATCTATCTACCTATCTATCATCATCATCATCATCTATTTATTTATTGTTTGTTTATTTCTATTTCACACTTTACCACAATTTAGCAAGCATTTTTTGTCTCCTATATTTGGTAATGCAAAAATGAATAGAACATGGCTTCTGCCCCCTAGGGCTCACATTGTAAGTCCCCATTTCTTTAAGTCTGCCCTTAGATTGCATGACAATCTCAGTTCTGCCTACCACCTTTCAAATGAATGGTTGTGAGCCCTCTCAGCATTCGGCTTGACTTCCAGTCTCCTAGATGTGCTATGTTTTTTATTACACTGAGTCCTCATAATGACACACCTTATAATTGCTTTTTTTTTTTCCCCTGTTTGGCAATTCCTTTTTATTTAGTTATGGAATTGTATTTAAAGCCTCATTTTGTGGGTGAGGCCATGGAGGCTCTGAGATGTCTCTGATAGGGGTGGAGTGCATGCAAATGTGAGGATGGGGTAGTGTGCCTTCAGAGGACCTGAAAGTCTTCACAGAGGGCACGACACCTGCCTGGATTTTCATGTACAAATTGAAGGTCACTGGATGGACTATGGGGCAAGGGTACTCCAAGCAGATAGAAAAGCTCGCTTAAACACTTAGAGGTGGGAAACTGTGTCCTGTGCTATGGAAACAGCAGGTAGTTATAGTTGGGAAGGCCCATATGTACCAGGCTGAGGAGTTGAGACTTGATCCTGGGGCAGTGCTGAGTGTGTGTGTGTGTGTGTGCATATATGTGCATGCACAGGAGTGTGTTTGGTGACATTTACTCTGGAAGAATCATTGATGGGTTCCGGATTTGCTCGCCCCTCTGCTAAAAGACAGATGATGTAAGAGGAGGTGGGGCTAGTGGTACACAGACCAGTTGGGAAGTTGTCACAACTGTTCTGTCATGTTAACTAATGTTTGCCAAACACTCATTTCATGCCAGGCACATTACTGAGCACTTTATAAGCATTCTGTCAGAAATCTTGCAACAACTGCTGAGGTAGGTATTATTATTATCCCCATGTTGCCTACGAAGAAACTGAAATTTCCAAAGGTTAAATAACTTGTCCAAGATCACACAGCTATCAGCAGGGGTCTGAACAGGGCTCTCTCTGACCAGATTCCAATCCCCTGGCCCTTCTTTCCTAGTGTAATGGGGGCCTACATTTGAGCAGGGACAAAGGGCTTGAAAGTAAAAGAAACTTCTGAGAAATATTTAGGAGGTTAAACCAATGAATTTGGTAAGTGGATAGATTTAGGGAATGATGAGAAGGAGAAGCTTCTGGCTCAGGTGACTCTGGAGTCTGAAGAAAGAAAGGCTTTATGGAAATGATATTGCTTTTTCGACCCCAGATTTAGCTGGTGCAGTGTAGCTGGATCCCGACTCTGCTCACCAGCGCATGAATTGCCCTCCTTGTTTCATTGGTAACTAATCAGCAATCCATCCATATTCTCCCTGGTCAATATGGAAAATGTTAACCAGGACAGGCTTGTTTATTGTCCCTGCCCGAGGACTCCAGGGCCCCTTCTCCAGTTAATCTGCTCTCTTTGGATATGATCATTCTTTCAATTACTAAGCCCCTGACTGTATTGTCGTCTAAGACACATTCCTCAATCTGGGGTCATTAACTCAAACACAGTGCACTATTTGACTATTCATCTAACAACTCTGTCAGAAAAGGAAATGAGGTATGTCAAGCATGACACATGCTTGATGGACCTACACTGGGTATCACAGCATGTCTTCCCGAGGGCTCGAAAGCTGCCTGTTTAATAGGCAGTTCTGAAATTTTACCAGGGATGAATCTCAGGCACATCTTCTAGCCCTTTCAGAAAAGCAAGGCATTTGCTTGTTTATTGCCCCTTTCAACAGCATCCAATGGATTTTAATTGAGTGCTTGCTGTGTACCAGGCATGTCTTTTGTCCCTTTTCCCATTCTTCTTCGAGGATTCCCAACACCAAGTCCACACTCTACATGTTATCCTTAAATTATGGAATGTAATTCTTCCGGGTCAAGAGGCTTAACCTCATTTTAATAATCCGTGTGGTACCTGGATTTGTCAGTTCTCCTTATCAGTGTTCATTCTTGATGTTCTAATCTGAGGAGCATTGTTCTTGACAAAAAGATGGAAGCAATAAAGGAGCCAAAGAGTTCTGCTATTTGTTAATTTTAAACCTTTAGTTCTAGGACGACAGGGAGGAATTAACAGCTGATACTTTCTGAGAGCTTTTCTCTGTGCTAGGTTTTGTTTGTTTTTTTAATGCATCATACCATGTAATCTTCACATCAAATCCACAGTGTAAAAATTATTATGTCATTTTAAGCAAAAAAAAACTGAGGTTCAGAGAGGACAGGAAAATTTCCCAAGGTCACCTGCCCGGTACTTGGAGGTGGATCCAGCCCTTCTCTGTTGTGCTGCTCTGACTGTACCCAGAAAGGCCTTTTGTGTTATGTCCTCAGCTCATTCTGGCTTCCGCCATCCTGACATTATGCATGAAGTTCCGTTTCACTCCTTTGTATTCATCCCGTGCAATCACATTTCTTTCATATCAGAATCATTTGCAATTGTATTGTTAGAATTTCATTTTTGAAAGTCATCTCTCCAGAGCTGTCTTCTTTGAGAGTATAAGGTTATAGGATCTTCTTATCTGTCCTCTGAAGTTTCTGCAATCCACCTTTCGTAAAGAGAAAGGTACATGTCGGACCACGCCCAGCTTTTCCCCCCACGAACGGTATAAACTTTGAGATGACCTGGCTACTAGTTTTCAGGATTTCTCTCCCTGTTCCTTCTCCAAGCAGTATATCTTGGAGCAAAATTAGGTTCAAAATAGATAACTCACCCTGTCCCCAACCTCTGCTTTCTGAGAGTAAATTGCTGAGGTGAATCACTGTGTCGAATGTTCATTGTCCTTATCTGCAGTGGTAGTTTCTAGAATAAAAAGTATTTGTAAATAACATTGATTATGTAACTTAGACTAGAAAATTAAACTTCTGTAGGTTTTTTTAAATAGGAATTTTGATTTGTGTGACACTTCGCAGGACCTTACCTGGATCTCTGTGCGTGCTTACGTAATATGAATGTGCGTGGCTCTGAGAAGAGCTGAATTGCAGTGTATGTGCAGTTTTGTGTAAAACAACATTACGTGACTTTGTGTGAGGTGCACAATAGAGAGGGGTGGTTGAGAGCATTTATTTTGGAGACAGACATGGATTTTGGTGCCTCTTCCACACTTCATTAGCTCAGAGATGTGGGTAGAGTCCTAACATCTTTAAGCTTTAGTTTTCTCACCTGGAAAGTGCTGGAGATATGATGTCTGCATCCGTGTCATAAGGGCATGTGGAGACTAGAGGGATAGTGTGTGTAAATGGCTGGCATGAGCCAAACACTCAATTAGGTTTCGAGGTTATTATGGGTGACTACATCTCTTCTTAGGGGAAATAGTTTCAGTTTGTATCAGTGTGTGTGAAGCTGAGTGTGAAAATCTGACTCTATGATTCTTGAATATATTAGTCTCATTGCTACTGTTTAACGCAGACATTCACAGACACACTACAGTGTGTCCTGAGGACAGGGAGCCCTTAAAGTGAGGAGCCTGGAATCCCGCTAAATCAAAGGTCAGATCTGGGGAGCATTTCATTTGGAGGAGAGAGTTGGCCTCCGAAGTGCAGGGAACAGAACGTGAGTCCTTCAGAAATGGGAGGGGCCTTGGCAGGCAGGAAGGTGGCGGCTTTTCGTGTGTTTTCTTCAAAGGGCATAACAAAGATCGAGAGGCGAAGATAGTTTTCGACTCAGGGGAGAAAGTTGGAGCTCTGACAACCCAAGCTGGCTGCGGGATGGGACTCCTCCCCCGGGAAGCGCTCACAGCGTGGCTGGGCAGCCAAGCTCCTCTTGCTGGGTCAAACTAGAGAATGTCCAGGCGTCTTCCTATCTGTGCTTTGTGGAAAAGAGCAGTAGCCTGTGTGTTGTATTTCCTCAACTGAAACTCCAACTTCGATTTCCAGGCAGCACAACATTTGTTTTTAGAAAAAAACCCCAGCCAGCTCAGAGGTGATGAGGGTGACAGGGCTACAATTATCACCTGCTTTTCAGCACCTAGTGTATTGTGGGGAAGGTGCTGACAGCTCTGAACTCTTTTTGTGTGGGGAGCTGAAGCCCCCAACCTCTGCTCAGAACATTTGACACAGACAGACAGCTGTGGGACCGGCGTGGGGGTGGGGGTGAGGGTGGAGGGGGCTGTCAACGCCTCCTCTCCTTTTAATGCTGTGGGAAAGGGCTGAGAGGCCCTCCACGTGTTTCCATTCTTGGACAGATTTTTATAACTCTCAGCTAGATTTTACTTAGGGGTCTCCTCAGGGTGCCAAACCTTACAAAAAAGAAAAGGAAGCCAGTGGGTATTTATTTGAGATTCATTTACCTTTGTAAGGGGGCAGGAGGGAAGAGTGACCTCCAGAGGGCGCCAGAGGGATTCAATGTCAGGTAGCTGCTCAAGGAGTCAGTGGGGTAGTGGAAGAGGTAGGGCTTCCAAGTCACAAACTCAGGTTAAAAACCTGATTCTGCTTCTTACTTGACATGTGACCTTGCACAACTCATTTTCTCTTATCCCTAAGATGGAGTAGCAATACCTACTTTGAAGGGTTGTTATGAAGACTAAAAGAGATAAAGTAGGGTTGAATGTGATAACACAGATCAGGGTTGGGGGGACAAAGAATTATTGCAAAGAATTTGTGTCTCTATTTGTACATCAAGCCCAATGTCCGCACACTGAATTTATGCTGCCCACTTGTATGTGTTCAACCATTTTTTATATATACTTTGGTGCTATTATAATGAATAAAATGCAAATTCAAGAAAAAAATCCCAGAATTCTTGATAGATGTTGTGATGACATTTTTCCAATCAACAGACACTAAGCACTGTGTTCTCACATGGGTTCTGTGGATGTGCTTGCCATGACATGAGAATCCTCAGAAGCCCCCAGGAAGGCTGGGAACTGCTGAGAAAACGCATGTGAAGAGCTTAATCTCCCCGCCCCACCCCAGCCCAGAGAGGAAGGAGGGCCCTTATGACATGGACGGAGCTCTGATTTCTCTTCTCAGGCCTCACTACCCACCGACAAGCCCAGACAGGCTTGCCTGAACTCCTTAGAAAGTCTGGCATTGATTTCCCCCTTCCTTTCCTACAATACCAGCTCCAAATTAGGAGGGTTACTCAGGGAGAACATCTGATTCATCAGAATAATGCTCATCACTTGGCCTCCTGTGATTAGTGTTCCTCTCCATGGCCCTCCAGTACTGGGGTGAGGAGCGGAGCCTCAAAGGCTCTGGTAGCTAGAAAAACGTGCCCTTCAGGCACTAGTCCTCAGAGCAGCCTTCCCAGGAGAAAAGTCTCCTTCTCCCTCCTACTTCTACCACCTGGGAAGTGAAATGCCTCAGGCGTTCTCTGCAGTTCCACTGTTTGGTCTCTAGGGAGGGGCTCTAGAGCTGCTGGAGTCAGGTCCCACCACCCACTAGCCAGGTTCATCAAAGCAGCCTGAACCCTGGCAATCCTTTCTGCCCTTCCCTACTTCCAGTGACCTCCTCCATGGCTGCCTCATGGCTCTCTCTGAGCTCATCCCATGGCTGGTGCTGTGGCTCCGCAAAGAGTGCTTCTTGGGTCAGCAGCATTCAATCACCTGAGTGCTTATTAGAAATGTAAGATCTCAGCCCTCTCTGGTCCCCAGACCTACTGAATTAGACTCTGCATGTTAACAAGGTCTCCGGGTGCTATGTATGCACATGAACGTCTGTGAAACATGTGTCTAGTTCAGCTACGTGCTCCCATCGCTGCCAAGATACTTCACGGACAGCATAACTGTAAGGATCACTCTGGCTACTCAGCACCAGGATCAGAGAACATGGTACAGAGAAATAGTCATAGACGTCTTGGCCAGAAGTCAGAGAGCAACTAGCATCTCTGAGCCTGACCGTGTGCCAGGCATGTTATGGGTGTGGTCTGACCTCATCCTAGATCCTCTCCCCAGACAGGGTGTAATCCTCATATATAGAGGAGTAAACTGAGGATCAAGGAAGTTTGAAACAAGGTCATCATTCCAGAGCTAGTGAGAAGGCTGTGTGCCAGCTAGACAAGGAGAAAAGGAAATCCGGGCGTAGAAACAGCCCCTAGAAAGGCATCACCATAGGAGACAGCATCCTTGGCATCATTATTAAGAACCCTATCTGCATTGAGCTGGACTGGATATTCATTCACTTGTTTTCTCATTCACTTCACAGCTATTTACTGGGAAAGGTAGTTACAATGTGGAATAAAACAGGCATAGTCTCCTCTCTTGAAAATCTGTTCTTTTTACTGGAGAAGAAAGATTTGCTAAATATGATTTAATTATAACTGAAATAAGAGCCACAAGGCATAAAAAAGGAATCTAGCTTAGTCTTGGAAGAGAGAATATTGTCTATAAATCAACAGAAATACACCCCTAACTTTTTAGGGCTCCTAGGGCTGCTATCTTCTGTTTGGGTTGGCAGTTCATCTCCTTTGCCCAGAAGCTGAAATCATGGGTTTGTGCACATGCTGGGCACACAGGGATGCCTGACAGAGGGAGCAGGAGAATGGGCCCCGCCCTGTTGGGGAAGGGGCTAGAGCACAGAATTCCCCTTGGGTCTCCTCATGGAGCGGGGGATGTTGAACGTTCGTTTCTTCTAACATCAAAGCCCTGGGTGGCTGGACTTTCCTGCGTTTCCACTGGGAGATGTGCTTGCGAGCAAGCTCCAGAGGAGGGCAGCATTGCATGTGGCCTGGCCCACATTTCTTCTCCCAGATGAGGACCTCTGGGGCTCCATCACAGCTATAGCTCTTCCCCTGGTGTTTCTATTTTGTGATCGTGTTTTGATTTGGGGGCCCCAATTCTCTCACTTGAGTTTGCTGTTTCTGGCAGCCTTAGTCCCAGTACCAGATCTTGGCACATAGGGCAGCAGCAGTGACCAGCCTGGGTTGCCAGGGAAGCTGCATTGCTGTGCCAGGAGTCAAGGATAAGGGAATTTCCCTATTGGCCTGTTCTAGTTGTTCGTGTGTGTGTAACAAATCACCCCAAACATTCATAACAAACAGTTGCTTAAAGGAACAGTGGTTTATTTCTTGCAGTTTTATGGGTTGACTGGGCTCAGCTGAGAGATTCTTCTCTATTCTACAAGGTGTAGCTGAGATCACTCATGAGGCTGCATTCAGCTGTGAGCTAAATAGGAACATTCTAGGTGACTTGTTATTTTTTTGTACACGTGCCCTCTTATCAAATAGTCTACTCCGAGCTTCTCTACAACATGGCAGGCGGCTTCCAAGAGGACAAGCCTCAGTGTTCAAGTGCTTATCCAGCCTCTGTTTCATCATGCTTGCTAATGTTCCACTGGCCAAAGCAAGTCACATGACCGAGCTCAGAGTTACTGTGGGAGGGGATGACACAGGGGCTCAACTACCAGCAATTGGGGAACAGTGAAGACCACCAATCTAAAAGTTTAGTGTGTAGCCTCAGAAGTGCAGCTGCCAATAACTGCTCAGGAAAGTTACATAGAGCTGGATGAGGCAAGGCTAGAAGATAGAAAAATGGCCGTGGAGTGTGTGCATGGCTTCAACGTATTTTATTCAATCAGTTTTTCAATAAGTAGGAAGTCACTCAAATTATTACCAGGCATGGTACCAGACACTTGGTGTACCAAGATGACCAAGACACCAACCCTGCTGTCAAGTAGCTACCAGATCATGCGTTACAGACAGACAAGTAGGCAATATGACAGTATGTGTGATCTGTACTGGGACCGAGTTTTGCCTGGGATCGTATGGAGTTAAAGAAGAGAAGGATTTAAATTAGACTGAGGATCTGAGAAGGCTATCCCGGGAAAGAAATATTTGAGATGAATTTTGGGGCAACAATGGAAGTAGACCAGGTGGGTTTGCAGTTGGGCATTCCAAACATAGGAGACAGTGTGCGTAAAGGCCCAGGGTTGAGACATGCCTTGAAACAACCAGATAATTGGATGTAGTTTCTTGTTGCAGGAAGAGATTGTGTGGGAGATGAGCTGAGAAAGCCTAGAGCGTGAAAGTTCGTATACTTTATTATGCCCCAATCCTTTAAACCAAGGAAAAGCATTAGAAATACATGTTTTTGTTTTTTTTTTTTTTTGCATAATAGCATTTAAATGGTTTTGTATTATAAGAATGTTTACTTGTGTAGAATATAATATAAATGGGAAAACATTATTCTGGCCGCCACTCACTGAACGAGGAGGCTGGTGCCAAAACGTAGTCATGAGTTGATGGCAGTCTGCGCTGAGTCAAAGGCAGCTGGAATGATGGCAAATGGAGACAGGAGAGGCACTTAGGAGGTTATAAATGTGTGATTTGATGCAGAGGGAATATGAGAGCTCAAGAGGAGGCGATGAGGACAATGCCATCTCCTGCTGTCCTTCCCCCCGCCCCCCACACATGTACCTTTCTCTAGGGGGCACATAAGTCCAGTGCCAACCAAGGGAAGTGCTTGTCAGGCTGGGTGCCCTGATGGGGGACATGGTTGATATATATTATCCACTGTCCACCTTTAGGCACTCTACAGATGTGGTCCAAACAGTACATCTGACTGGTGAGTAGCTGGGGCTTCTGAGTACCGCAAGGAAAACCACTGGGGTTCAATCTTGGCTCAGGTGCTTTCTAGCTTTGTGATTTTAGACAAGTTACCTAAACTCTTTGTGTCTCAGTTTTCTCATTTGTGGAAAGAAGGATACTCTAGAGGGTTATTGTGAAGGTTACATGGGATGATGCTTGTAAAGTCTTAGAAGATGCTCGGACATAGAAAGTGCTTGATAAATGGAAGCTAATTATTATTGAACGGATAATAATTAAATAATAATAATTATTAAAACTGTTAACAGATAAAGCTTTCAAATGGTTCAAAATTCAAAAATTATAAATTATGTATATAGGAAAAGTCTCTCTCTTACCACTGTTCTCCAGATAGTCAAATTTTCTCCCTGGCAGTAACAAATGTTACTATGTTACTAGCTTCTTAGGTATTCTTTTAAGATAGTTTATACATGTCTATAAGATATATGTGTGTGTGTGTGTGTGTATTCCTTGTGGTGTTATATTTCATAACACTGTTTTGCACTTTCCCCTTGCTTTTTGGCTACAATCGCTCATGAGTAAGTGTCCTTCTGATCAGCCTTTTCTATTACAAACAGTGGTGCAGTGAAGAACAAATGACTTTTCACTCATGCTGACGTACAGCTAAGGGTAAATTTCTGGAAGTAGAATTTATGCATTTTTAATTGTTAGATATTGCAAAGTTCCATGGAGGTTATAACAATTTACACTTTCCCCAAAATATATGAGCATGGTGAGAATGTTGGGAAATACTTTATCATACATGGTTGAAAAGAGTGTAAATTATACCTAGCATTTTTATATTTGCCGATTTTAATAGGTGACAAATGGCATTCAGTATAGTTTTATTTTGCAATTCTCTTATTGTGTGTGGAGTTAAGCATTTGTTTCCTATGCTTAAAACCCATTTACATTTCTCTTTCAGTAAACGGTTCCATATCATTTCATTTGTTTTTCTATTGTGCTATTAGGTTTTTTCTTATTGATTTGTATTAAAGAAATTGTGTTATGAATTAAAGAAATGTATTATGATGTGCAAATCTTTTCTCAGTTTTCAGTTTGTCTTTATCTTACTTTTGATGGCTTTGACTATGCAGGTGTTTAAAAAAGTTTATGTTGATGAGTTTTTCAGTTTTCTTTTTACAGCTTTTTTTCACATGAAAAATTTTTAATTTGAAATTTGACATGGAAAAAAACAGTACAAATTATAAAGTGACTGTTTAATAAAATCATAACATTGCTTGAGGTAAAACATTTAAAAGCCAGCACATACATTATATAAATAAGTCACTTCTTGCATTTAAAATAAAATTTATTTTACAGTAGAAAAAAAAACTTTATAGATTTAAAATGCAGATGAAATATCACCTTTGTTACATTCTGATTATCTTACTAATTTGGAGATAATGAAAGAATATCACCATATTGATTTAATTTGTCATAAGAATAAAAATACTGCTAATTTTAATATACTTGGCATAAACTTAATCTACATGCAGCAAGTTCACCTGTTTTCTTTAAATTCAGTAGACTAGAAAAAATATATAACTTTGGCAGGTTAAAAAAATGTGTCAGACCATCAATATTAGCAAATCAATCATCCAACATAATTTGTTCCAAGGAAATCTTCCTTCTGGAGGTTGATTATCCTAGTATCCAACCCATAACTTTGAAATAGAATTTATATATACTGAGTTTGCATCATACTTGGGCCATTCATACTCTGAGACAATAAAAAAAAGGTCTCCAAAGTTTTCTTCAAGTATTACTGTGGTATCAGTGTTGCTTTTAAAACTGTTATTCATTTAAAATTTCTTCTCGTGTAGGTGTTGTAAAAATAAAACTTAAAATGTCATGAGGGTTCCCATCATATTTTCCCCAACATCATTTTTTAAATAATCCATTTAGCCCCTCTAATTTGAGAGAACTTTTTACAATGTGCTAATTTCCCAAGTGATTTGAGTTTGTTTTTAAGAGGTCTCCTTTCATTGATCTGTCCATCTGTTCACCTGCCAGATCACTACACTTTAATTTTTGTAGCTTATTATGTATTTGGATATATAGAAAGAGTAGTGCTACCTGATTATTATTTTTTTCATAATATTATGGCTCTTTCGTTTGTTCCTTTTTTCATCCGAACTTCAAAATGGCTGGGTCGTACTTTTTACATTAATTTTAAATTCATAGATTGAGGGGTATTTACACCTTTATAATGTTGAATGTTGGCAAGACTATGGTATGCCTTTCCATTTATTCAAGACTTCTTTTATGTTTTTAGAGTTTTTTATATATCAACTTACACATTTATCATTAATTTTTATTGTTTGGTATTTCATCTTTGTTTGTATATGTATTCCTAAAAGTCAGCTCTTGGATTTATTCTAACATTTTTCTTTTTAAATTAATATATTTATTTCTGCTCTTAGCTATTAAATCCTTCCTTCTGCTTTCCTAAATGTTGTTTTATTTTTTTATAGCTTCTAAAATTGAATGTTTAACTCATTTATTTTACATACTCTTAATTTTTAGTAGTATTTAATGAATAAATTTCCCTCCTGTTATTACTTTAGCTGTATCCCACAACATTTGTATCTTTTATCTGAATTATGTTCTAACTGTTCTATCATATTTATTTGACTTAAGAGTTGTTTCAAAAAGACTGTAAACATTTTTTCCAGTGGTGAGGATTTTTTATTTTTAATTTTATTATTCATTTCTAGTTTTAGTGAAGTATGATCACAGAATGAATTTTATACTTTTTTACTTTGGATGCATTTCAAATGAAGATGTTTTCTCTGTTTTAAGAGTATAGAGTTTGAAATACATAAATTGTATGTACTTATTAAATTATATTATTTTGGTCTTCTGTAAACTTAATTTTTATCCACTAAATCTTTGATTGTAGTTGAATGACAGCCTTTTACTACTGATGTGTTTTTGCCTGTTTCTTCTTTTATCTCCTTTTATATTTGCTTTGTAAATATTGATGTTATTCATTTAAGCAAAGGTAGTCAAAACTATTTTTATCTCATTGTGAGTTGTATCTTTTAGCATTATAAAGTGTCATTCCTTGTCTCAGTTCATGTTTGCATATTTAGATTGTAACCTTTGCTTTGGATACTACCTGAAGCCTTTTTTCTTTTAATGAGTTTAGCTTATTAACATAGATTTATATGACATATATGTTTGGTCTTTGTTCTGTCATTGTTTTTATGCTATGCTTCTATTTTTTTTTTAGTTTAAGAAATATTCTTTATGTGGTATCCCCCTCCCCCCTCCTTTTTTTCTTGTGTGTGTAATTTAGAAGATTTGTATTTTCTGGCAGTTACCTTAATAATTATAACTTTATATAATACCCTTAATCTCCTATTTCTTTTGACAGTATCTGTTAATTCTCTATATAATACATTCAATCCTTTATTTCTTTAGATAATAGGTAGTAATTTCTTTTATGTCTTTGTTCAGTATTTTTGTTTCACTAAGATAATTGCCTCATTACTTTCTTTTTAAAATCACGGTGAAATACATAGTCATAATTTATTCATCTCTGTGGAAGCATTTTCCTGTTGGTTCTTCATCTATTATGTCTTTCTTTTTTCTTTACTCTTTTCCTCTTGCTTTCTTTGTGTAGACCTGTGCTGATTCCTTTTTGAATACTCTCTTGGAAGGAGGGGAGTTTTTACTGAGCCAGCTATTTGCAGTTGGTTTGTGTGTGGACTGGGCTGGGTTGCGTTCTAGTTTCCCAGAATTTCTTGTCAGGACTCAGGATTTTGTATATGAGTAACTTAGGCTTTACTTCTCTCTAGCCAGAAAGGACAGGCAGCTATGGGGTAACTCAAATGCACAGCCACTCTCCTTCCACTGTAGCAAAGATGGACCCTCTCTGTGTGATACCTGGTCTTGCTCCATCTTCTCTCTTTCACGGAACTGAGTTTGGAAACTTCCCTGACACCACCCCATCTACTTCTATCTGCTTTTGAAATCTTGGGGTTTAGGTTTTACATCTCAAAGAGGGTTTCTCACCTTCCAGAAACGTAGCAAGTTCTATCTGAGCTCTGCAGCTGGGACTTCCTCTCTCCACTTCTTCCAAATGGATCTTCACTATTGAGATGACACTTCCATCTACAAGTGGTTCCAAGTTTCAGGTCTCTCCCACTTCGCAAAGTTGGAGTTTGCATTCTTGCCTCTCGTTTGCCTCACTGCTCTGAGATAATTTCCAAGAAGAGAAGGAAAAAATGCTAGCTTTATGTTGCTCTAGTCACACTGGAAGTTGACTAGTCTAGCTGATATTATTATCATTACGACTCTGTTGCTGGGTGGTGGGTCACAGTGTGGGGTAGCCTTGCCTAGCGGAAGTGAAATGGCTACTAGGAAGCCCTGCCACATGTCAAAGGGTCTGAGTCTTCAAGCTTGTTGAGGTAAAAGATCAGGGGAGGATCAAAATGGTCTTCTTCATCTCCTGGCAACCACCCACAGGAGCAGGAGCTGAGGGAGCAGATGCAGCTCCACAAGTTGAGGACCCAGAATCCAGGGCAGGGGGGTCTATCACATTCAACATGCTCAATGCACAGAGGAGCAAGAGTGTTCATCTTGCATTTACAGATGAAGACAGTCAAGGGTTAGCGGGGAAAGGAGTTCCTAGCAAGTGAACCTCTTAACTACTTCATTCACAGCAAGTTATTTTATAGATATTTTTGCTTGTTCACTGTCTACCTTCCTCAACAGAATACAAAGATTAGAGCAAGGATTTTGTTATATGACACTATATACTCAGCAACTAGAAAAGCGATGCTATGTAATAGACACTAGGAAGAAAGGAAAGAAGGAAGGAAGGGAAAAAAAGAAGGAAAGAAGGAAGGAAGAAAGAAAGGCAGGCAGGAAGGAAAGAAACATCACTGTATTTACACATTACACTGAACTAGCATTTACATTTTACTTGCCTATTTCTCCCTTTAAAATGTCATCCTAGTGCCTTAGCCAAAAGCTGCCTCTGCATAGTAGAGGCTCAATATGTTTATCGAATTGAATCAAATACAGCATCTTTGCTCCAAAATGAATCTCAGAATAAAGAAGCTTACATTCAGAACTGTTGGGGAATAGGACAATATCTGTTCTGGTATCCCCTTTTATCTATCCTCTTCTACCCCTAGGCATTCTTTATTTGCAAAAGCATCAGTTAGATTGCGGAAATTTAAAAAATAAGCAATAGATTTCATTTAATAGGAGACCAGAAGCATTTCTAGGAGGGCAAGCTAAGGCCTGCCCTACCGTTCTGCCATGGTGGGTGGAGGTGGGTGGGGTTGGCTGTCCTCTCATTACTCTCCACCCTCCCACCACACACGGGCATTTGCCAGAGGAGTTGGGAAAGAGAAACATCCAGCAATCGTGAGAGCATTGGGAGTTCATTGACAGAATGGACACAGCTGGTGGAATGGATTCACCAGGGTCAGTAATGTCTTGCTTTTTTCCCCACTACTTACAGAAAATTTGGTTCCCCACATGGCCTCTTCACTCAGTCTCAGCTTCCCAAAGAGAAATCATCACTTTGAAGCCATGTTCTGAGAGTTTTTTATACAGAGGATCCATCCAGTGCTATCCAGCCTCTATCCCCTCTAGGAAACTGCTGTGCTCAAAACCCTGATTGTTCAGGCTCAAATAATTAATTGTGATATTTACTTTAAATGGAAGAATATGAAATTGCTCAACATGTTAAATAATTTGCCAAAAGAAGAAGAGGAGCCCTTAGGGCTGGGGAGTCAGGTCCCATATACAACACTTTGGCTTGTTTATCTGCTAGAGCCGGTAACATAGGACACACCCTTAGAAGTCATCTGGTCCTGAAGTGCCCAACCAGGGGATTGGAATAGCTGGTGTGCTTCACACTCCTGGAGTCCTGGCAACAAACAAGTTATAAAAGAACAAACGACCAAGTTATAAAAGTTGCCAATGATTTATTACATCAAAGTCCCATAAATCATAGTGGATTTATAACTTAATTGCTTTCTTATGGTCTTCTTGGATGAAAGGGAAAAGCTGAGAGTTGTTCTAGCAAGAATGCATCAGAATAATAGCATCACCACAGGGATCTCTGTAGAAAAAAGTTGAGAATTGCTACTATGGTCCAAACTTCTTGATAACAGATCCCTTTCCCACATACTTGATGTGTCTATCTGGCCTCTGCTCGAAACCTACCATTTTGGCCTTCACAGCCCTGGGTGGCAGCTTGATTCGACAGACAGAGGCTCTTAATGCTAATGAACCGCCTGTGGTTTCTACCATTGTACTAGGTTTCCTTCCTGGAGAGAGAGGTTTTCTCCTACAAGCCACCTAAAGAGGAGTCTATGTTCCTGCTACCTGGTTGCCACCACCACTTTTTCATAACACTAGCTCCTACCTCTTTGTGGCAGGACTGTGGGAACTCACTTGTCTTCATGCCCTAGACAGAAATGCCTGGGACTTAACATCTCCCCAAGAGCATGCAGCGGTCCCTTGACCTTTTGGCAGGGATAATTCTGAGGCATGTATATTGTACTGTTTTCCAATTTTCCTGCAGGATCCAGCTCTAGTCACCTATTGAGAAACTGATTTACTAACCCATTCTTTTTTGGCTGCCTTCCTCCCTTGTATCAGTCCTTCCTGAATTCTTTGTACCTTTCAGTAAGCTGTTTACACTTGAACTCTTGGCTCAGAGGCTGCTTCTGGGGGAGCCCAAACCAAAAAAACTAATCAGAAATGTGCGAGAAAATTGGAGAAAGTTGTATTAAGACAAAAAAATAGAGAGATGTAACATATTCATTAATGTGAAGACTCAGCACTGTAAAACTACTCTTTCTCCCCAATTAATTTTTATGTTCAATGTAATTTTAATTAGAACGCCAGTAGAGTCTTTCAACAATTTGACAAAATGATTCCAAAAGTCACATGGTAGAAGAATCAAGGGCATAAATAGCTAAAATGATTTTGAGAGAGAAAAACAAAGAAGGAAATCTTGTTTGGTCATATATCGACACAAAGCTGTAGAAATAAAACCAACAAGGCACAGCCCAGTAATGGGCAAGCAGGCCCCAGGGAAGATGGCAGTTGGAGCCAGGAATGTGAGTTTGTAGAGATAGTGTCACCAATCAGAAGGAAGAAAGAGTTCTTGGGAAGGGAGAGCCACCTGTTCTCCATTTCTACAGAGACCCAACAAAGGAAACGGGCATGAACTTCAGAAGGAGGGGTGCAGTTTAGGTAAAGTAGGAGGGTCAGGTCCAAGGCCAGATGACTGAGGCAAACAGGGGCATTTCTCACTGGATAATTAGGAGCTCCTATTTTGAGGATGCCAGGCCTTACCCAGCTCTCTGTATTCTTTGCGATGGTCTCAAATGCTTGGGAAACAGACCTCTGTTCTCAGTGAGAGAAGGAACTATATGAGGAAGGAGCCCAGGCCAGGAGTCAGAAAGCAGGTCTCTGAGGCTCACTTCACCACTTTCCAGTCCAGTGACCTAGTGCTTGTAGCCAAGCAGTGAGTGCCCTTTTCCTAGCCTGTGAGAGGAGGAGGGTGGATAAGATGGTCTCCAAGGATGGGCATCCGGGGAGCTTCTGTCATGCCCCAGCTGGAGTGTGGTGGGTGGGGAGAATGC
Organism: Rousettus aegyptiacus; assembly: GCF_014176215.1. Lineage (NCBI taxonomy): Eukaryota > Metazoa > Chordata > Mammalia > Chiroptera > Pteropodidae > Rousettus > Rousettus aegyptiacus. The sequence continues at coordinate 44,447,813 of NW_023416308.1, forward strand.
TAGGTGTGCCAGGGACCTGGTAGCGGCACAGTGAACACCATGACATGACAGAAGACCTAGATTTGAGACCTACTTGTGTGATCTTTGCTAAATCACAGTCTTTCTTAAATCTCAATTTCAGCAGAAATGAGTGTCTTGAAAATGACCATCCTGGGGGACCATATCTATGAAAAGAATCATTCTCCCTCAAGGCCATCTAATTTCCAACTTTAGACATAGACCTTCTATAAGAACTTACATGTTCTGGGCTGTATTTTCTCAAGAATTCCCTGACATTTCTTGAGTGTCAGGCATTGAACTAGACTCATGATCACCACATTTGATCATCTCAGTAATTTTATGCAGAAAGCTTATTGTCAGTGTTTCAAAGATGTGGAAGGAGAGACTCGGATGGTGAAGTGACCCTTCCAAAAACACAGAGCTAGGAAGTGACCGAGCTGAGACCCAAATGTTTGTTCATTCATTCATTCATTCATTCATTCATCTATTCACAGTTCCTCCAGGCCCTGTGCTCGACACTGGGCATACATTGGTGAACCAGATGATAGGGCTCTCATGCCCATGGAGCTTAGATTTTTCAGTGTCCTGCCCAGAGCTGCTCCACTCTCCTTTGCAGGGTGGTGTCTGGAATGCTCCAATCCAAACACACTGATCGTAGGTCCTCGATGGCTCTTGGTCTTGCACGGCTGCTCTCTACTTTGGACCAGCGACTACCTTTGCTGGAAAGTTAAAGAACTGCCCCTTTAAGTGGCTTACAAGGAGCTCCAGAGAAACTCTACCCATCTGGGTTACCTGCAGACTAAGTGAGGAGCCCTTGCTTGGGGTGAGTCTATCCTAGCAGATGTTATTCTAAATGTCAGATTGCGCATCTGTGTTTAATAGTCACCAGATTCTGGAGGCCTCCAGGACAGATCTCCAGGCCTTAGTACAGGTGCCTGCATTCAGTTGGTATTTAAGAAATACTTGTTGAGTGAATGAATTAATACAAAGCTGAGTTAAAATTCCTCAGGGGTCTGAGTGTGAGCCCTGGGGGCCGGGCCCAGAGTAATGAGCACTTCACTCTGGCCACCTCTTCCAGAACACAGAGCTTGCCCCTTGCCTTTCAGAGTCCATGTTTAATATGGCATCCTCAGTAATAAACATGCACCCTGTGGGCTCCAATCTTTCTCATTACAGGCCTAGGTAGATTGTTCCTCTTCTTTTCCTGGTGCTAATGAATGAAACATGCTGCCCAGCAGATGGCCCTGTGCTGTCCTGGGGTGAAAGCACTCCCATCCTTTCAAGATCTCGTACTAGCGGCCAACAAAGAGCTCCCACACTGAATGGACATAGGCCTAGGTTTGGTGTTTTGGGGTGGAAGGTGGTCCAGGTGAGGCCCCAGCCCTAATGTGCTTGAGAATAAAGCCTCACCATTCAGACTGCCACTCACCGCCCTCTCAGATTTGGTCTTGGCCTGCTGAGTTGGACCTTTTGTTCTCTAAACCCCTCCCTGGTGCATGTTCCTTCCTTCTCCAATAGTTCATCTGTGCAGTTCCCCTTTACTGATTGCTCTTCCTTGTGTGTCGCTCTGAAACTCAGTCACTGTCAAAAAGCATATAAAAGTGACACCTCCTCTACGAAGCCTTCCCTGACAATCTGTGGTGAAGAGTCCCATGATTTCCTTTTATATTCAGCAAAGAAGGTCCTCTAGCCCAGCTCTGACACTAACCGAGTGCCACTTTCCCTACTTGTGTCTCAGATGCCTTGTTTTTGAAGGAAAGGAAACCCCTTCACAGATTTTTGATGAAATTTAAATGACCTTCATTCATTGAACATTTACAAACATTTGTTCTGTATTTCAAAGCACACAGAACTAGGTATAGAGGACAAAATAATGAATAAAATACAGCTTCACTCTTAAGTAGCTTGTACTTCAGTAGAAAATTATCTAAATAATAATAATAATAATAACAACAACAACAACGACAACAACAACTTCATATTTATGCTTTCCAAGGCACATTGAGCTAAGTACTTTATATACAGACAAATGTAAGAAAGATTATACCAAGTAATAAAGTGCTTTGAAATTAGACAAAGTCTCAAATAAATTGAAGATGATCTCATTGTCTCTGCTCTACTCATCTTTAGATGTTTTTCTGTCTTGGCTCCCCATTTAGGCTGTGATCTCCACAAGTCAGAACAGGAGTCATCCTTCTTTGTGACTTCCATGGTAGTCTCAGCAAGCAATCCATGATTGCTTGTTGATTCCAGAACCAAGAAGACCAGAGGTAATGCTGCCTAGTCAGAGGCATATGTCATTGGATGCCTGGCTAGTAGGGTCTTATATATAGAAGTCACCCTGCCCAGCTCCCTCCATTAGCCAGGCCCAGCAAATGAGGAATGGTTGTCCTTCCTTGAAGAGATTCAGGGTAGGAGCATTTGCTCTTTCCAGTAGGTCCTGAGTTTCCGACTTTCGTTTTCCTGAAAATTTTTCTCCTGGAATCACTCCATTTTCCCAGATAATCTCTCCTAAACATCTTCTGACTACAATAGTTGGTGGTCTGTGAGCAAGGCCAACTCGAGAAAAGAGCAATATCTTCCCAGTCAGCAGCATCTCTTCCCTCCCAACTCAACAGGCACCCAAAGCTTTCAGCCACTCTGGGTTCCCCTTAGTGAGAAACTCATGCACACCGCATTGATGGGAAAGCACTGAGCATCAAACCTGGGGACTCTGGCACTGCCCCTCCTCTATGCCCCAATTCTGCCTCTGTAACCACGAAAAGCACACTCTGTCCTTCCTCGCTCACAGGATCTCTAGAAGAATCAAGTAAGATGTGTTAATGGACTTTAACCTGGGATCATGTGAAACAGCTGAGGATCATTATTACCTGGAATTTAAAGAGAAACCTTTAGGTTTTGAGTTTTAGAGTGGTTCGAATAAACTAAGAATGGACATTCAGACCAAGTGGCCCATGGGAAGAAAAGAAATGTGGTATATCAGGATCGTCTAGGCCCCATCAAGTGGCACCCTACAAGTAGGCACCAATCTGTGGTCAGTCTGTCTCTCTTCCCTGTCAGTCACTCTCTTCCCTGCAACAGGAGGGTGGAGAAGGAAAGGGTGAAGTCCTGTCATGCTGGGCAAGAGAGGGGGCAGGTGGGGAGAGTATGGCAGTGGCTGGCTGGGGCAGGATGCTCTTTGGGGCCTAGCCAGCCTCCGGGTCACTTTTCAAAAGGTCACTGCATCAGCATGGCGAATTTTCCAGCTTTTAATGAAGCCTCCGAGGCTGTGCAACGGTGAAGTTCAGCCCGCTAATCCCCAATTAAGGAGCTGGGACTTAGTGGCATCTGGCATCTGCTTGCCGATGGCTACAGTAATTGTGTTTCTCACCATCTCTCTCAGTTTCCAGTACAGTTTCCAGCAGGAGGGGATCCTTCCCTCAGGCTCCTGACAACCAGAAATCTCTCCCCCAGGTGATGTCCCAGAGTGTCAGTGGGGAAGCCTCTGCTTTCAGCCTAGCTTTCCAGTTTTCCCCACTTTCCTGTCCTTCAGCCCCAGCCCTTCCACTGCTTCCTTCACAGCCCCCACTCACATCTCTTGTGGCTGTAGGCCATCTATTAAAAACCTACTCTACCAGGCATTTTGCATAGGTAATCATTTAATTCTCAAAACAAGCTGTGGAGAAAGAGTAACCCTCTCTTTACCAGAGAAAGAGCCGAGGGCCTTAGAAAGCATCACCTGCCCTAGATGTTAAAGGATGTAGCTCAGTCTTACTGAGCAACCCCAGGCCCTTCACCACACTAGTTCCCGCTCCATCTTTGGTGTAACCTGGGCTCTGTGGGGCCTGTGGCTTAGGAAAAGGAAGGAGAACCAGACTGCCAGCCAACAGCTTGTTATAATAATGACAGCTGTCGTTTTTGAGCCCCAGCCTGGCATGTAGTAAATGCTGAGTATTCAGTTTTTACATGAAAGGAATGTGTTCAGGTTCTGCCTGGGCCTCTATGCATACTATGCATCTCACTTAGCATCACAACAATTGTACCGGACAAGTAAATTACTCCTATTTTACAGATGAACAAACTGAGACATAAAAAAGTTAAACTTATCTACAGGTTGAAATATATGAAATTTTTGCTTCTGTAGGTAGAAAATGGAAAAATATCATCAACTTCATATAGTTCAGCTTAATTATAAATAAAGTAGCCAAGATTTGAATCTAGTTCTTTCTAAATTCCCAAATTCTTGCCTTCCCCACAATAGCATAGCCTTCCTTTGCAGTTTTTTGAAAGTATGTGATAAAATAGAAGGGAAGTGGTGCCATGCAGAAGAGAAAATGAATTTTGCTAACCTTTCCTCCTCAATTCCACCAGTCCCTTTTCCTGCTCTGAGAACCACTGGTGTGGTGAGATTTTCCTGAACAAGGGACATCTCTATGGGCTGCTGGGCAGAAGCACACTGGCTGGACATTGGTCTTGGACTAACCATGACAACAGAGACAAACAAACAACTCTCTAAGTAAAAAATGCATGGGCAATGCCCAAGTAGGTACAGTTTTTCACACAACATTCTTCCTGAGATTGGGCAGGCCGGGGACAGAGACCCCTGAAGACTGAAAGGGAATGGGTTGGAGTCTCACCACATGCCTACCCCAGGCTCAGGAGCACACACACCTTTCATCAGAGCCCAGGTCCTAGACACTGAGGTTTACTTTGATTTCTAAAATTAGGCAGTTGGGCCAGTTTTGCTACACCACAAAAAATGTATGCATTATTTACCAGCCACTAGAAAAGTCAGCTCAGGAGGAAAGGGATATCTTTCCATTTTAAGCCCCATCAGAGTATCATGGACCATGTGACGTTAGAGCCTTTCGAAACTTCAGAGATTTCTCTTCATTACGCCTTCAATTTATGGATAAAAAAAAAAAAAAAAAAAAAAAAAAAAACTAAGACTCTTCCTTTCTGGCCAGTTTCCCTCTCCAGAACAAATCACTGTCACCAGTTTATTTCGTTTGATGCCAGGGACCCTATAATTTGAGAATCCTAAAGTGAATTACATATCAACAGAGAAAGAGATCAAGGATCAGGGATATAGATTAGCAATAGGTTAAGAATGAAAGCAGAGATACACTCATCTTACTGAAAAATAAAGAGCGATTTTAATGGAAGAAATATTAAAGTCTTTCAACTGTGCAGACAGCAATTCTGCATGCAGATTTCTAGACCAGACTTGTTTGATCAGGGTGATGTCAGAGCAAGTAAGGTGACCCAAGGAGAAGTAAGCCTGTTGTAAATAAAGTAAATAACCACTAGAAGTACAGACTTTCTAATGATATGGTTCTGGAAATTCGAAGGGCTGGCATGTGGAAGTTGAGAAAAGGAGGAAGATAGGAGAAAAGAGAGTTAAGGAGAAAAGGAGGGGAGAGGAAACAAGCGTAATAATTGCTTAGGTTCACATTGAAAATTATGAGGTGCTGAGTCAGTCATACCTGAGTTTCTCTTTCTAGTTCAATATTTACCATCCAGATGACTTTGGAAAAAACCTTAATGTTCTTATTTGTAAGACAATAACTTCATTAAAAACACTGTTTGTATTTATATATATTTATTTATATATACATATATAATGTATATAAATATAAATATATAAATAAATATGTATTCATATACATATAGAAATAGCCAATGCTGAGTCTGTATCCTGCCCAAGACTATACACTCACTGAGGGTTGGAATCAGGTTATTTTCATTTCTAGGTACCCAGTGTCTGGCAGAGTGCCTGAGTTATGATAGGTGCTCAAAGATTTTTGACAAAAGATAGACAAAAATATTGACAGAAAAGTAAAAATAGCGGAATGAAATGAGAGATGTCTGTCCCTGGCCCTGTCCCACAGCCACTTCTCTTAGAAATGATGACGTCTCTGTGAGCACAAGAACTCCTTATTTCAAAGCAGATTTCAAGGCCATTTCAAGTTCTAGTTTGTGGTTTGACCAACTCAAGGAGCTGAGGTAGGCTTCCTCCTTGTTTGGACCCCTCTGAGACCTATGTCCTTTGAATTCTGCCCTGGGTCAGTCTTCTCCATCTTCTCTACCCTAATCCCCCCTGCCTAAAAGGATACTGAAAATACTTGGCTGGCTAGTACACACGCTGCGACTGTGCTCATCTACAGGGAAGTTTTATTGACCTCCCTAGGAAAGCTAGGTGACAACCCCCATCTCCCATAACCCATGCTTTCAAAGAATTCTTTTACCTCCAAACCAAAATGTTGAAATCATATGGAACACTTTAAAAATGCAGATGCCTGGGTCCTACTCCTAAACAATTCTGATTTAGTTGCTCTAGAGCACAGCCTGGGCATCAGGATTTTCAGAAGTTCGCCAGGTGTTTCTGATGTGCAGCCAAGCCTGAGAACCTCTGCATAAGGTCCATTGTCTTCCCATCAACTAATATAGTCCTTAACATTCAAAGAATGTTTGTTGAGTGAATGATGAAGGAATGAATGAGTGCAGGGCTTCCTATCAAGGAGCAAGAAACAGCATAACCTGGGAATGTTTTGAAAACATATGAGCCCAGTCCCAAGACCCCTCCTATACTCCACACCCCTCAATCCTTCTCCCCATCCTCCACTAACTCAGATTCAATTTGTCTGCCTATAGTTTGGGTTTGTGTGCTTTGGAAAAATTCTCAAAGTGATTCAGATGTGCAGATCTGGTTAAGAAAAATAAGTGAGTGAATGAATGAATGAGACATCTGAACTAATCAGAGGGGTTTTAGTTGGGACCAAAACACTGCGGAAGCAAAGGCAGATGAGCATCCTATATGGTTTAGATAATGGATGAGTTTGATCTCCCAGTAGTCTTGTTTCCTTTCACTTGACTGGCAAAATAAACTACACTTTCTGGGAAAGCAAGAAGTATCCCTGTCCTTTTTCCTGTCCCTTCTTCTCCTTTTTAGGAGAAGCCAATAATTGCCCAGAAACTTGTGTCTGATCTTTTCTTTTTGGATTCCAATTTGCAGGTTGCTACATTATTGTGAGCACGGATATTGGATTGCAAATAGAAGTCATGGTGCAGAGGGGGAAGAAGGCTGAGCCAATTTGGAATTTGGCAGTTAATCCCAGTGCTCAACTAGATTCAGCAGGACCTTGGAGCCTGAGGAGCTCTTCAAGCCTTTTAACATGCAGTTTCCAGGTCCACTGGGGAGTAGCAGAGAAAGTCGGAGATGACAGTGAGGGAAGGGAACAGCAGTCAGCCCCTGCAGGCAGTGTGGAGTCACCTCTTTCTCCTCATCTGCTGCTCCAGAAGGAGGCACAGCAGCACTTCTACAAGGACACACATCTTCTCCTCGGCCTGCAGGGCCTTTGACAGCTAGGCATGGACATGAAGTGATGTTGTCCACATCAACAAATTACCAATGGCTGGGCTTACAGCAATTTTTAATAGAAACAGTAAGACAAACATACAATGAACAATGAAACTACAGAAGTGGGCCTTTTACTATTGATGTTCAGTGATATTTTCTGCAGAAATAGAAATCTTCTATACTTTATTGTCCCATATGGCAGCCACCAGCTTACAGGTCACACTTGAAGTGTGACTAGAACTGGGAACTTATTTTTTAATTTTATTTCACATTAATAAATTTAAATTTAAATGGCCACATTAGTTGCCACCACATGGCATAATGCAGGTGTAAACAGTAGGGTGAATGGAGGAGGAAGAAGCACGAACCTGGGGTGGGTGAGGAGAGGAAAACACTGGCATGGGCATAAATGGAAAAAATTTCAAGTCCCCATTGTATGGAGTGGAATACATTATGAAACATTTTCCCTGTAGTGAGAGCCAGGTTCTCTGAGCTGTGACTTCTTGGGATCGTGAGCTAATGCAATGTTGTTCTCATGACACCCCCAGCACCAGGAAGGGAGGCTACCACTTAATCCTGCTCTGCTTAATGGACAAATGATTCTGTTCTTCCATTGCATTAGTTTCCAAAACCTTTCCCGGAGTGGAGACTAAAAGAACAAGCCCCTCCTGCTGGGCCAATGGGAGAGCTGGACTTAGAGCTCTGAGCTATCCAGCTCCAAAACCCTCAGACTCTCAGCAATATGCAGTTACCTCTCAAATTAGGAGGCAAAACTTCCCAGGGTCAGATTCTGTTATTAACTTGCTAGTGGTGTTGAGAAAACCACTTAATTTCTCTGAGCCTCTGAGATGCCCAAGATTCCTTCCAGCGTGAAAACACTGTTTCTAAGGATGAAAAATTCCCTTACATTGGACAATTGAAGTCCAATGGGCGGTGGAATGGCTTCTCTCTCACTGCATCGAGCTTTTCTTTCAACCCTAATTACCCTCAACATTAGCTGTTTTATTTATTAATATTATCATTACTATTAGAATAGTTCCTATTTTCTGCTGCTCACACTGGATCATACCCAGGAAAACCATTGTCAACTTCAGCCAGGCCTGAATGAGTAGTGTCCCAGAAATTCAAACAATCTGGCCCCGAAACCAGTGAATGGGGTTCACATAGCGAGCTCTTATTATCATCTCTGCACTCTCTCCACCACCCCCCAGTTCCTTTCTTTCTTTATCATTCTTCCTGCCCCCCTTACCTCTTTTTATTTCCTCTCCTCCCTCTAGCTTCCTCTTTCTCCTCTTCTTCCTCTCTCTCACCCCTCGCTCCACCTAGGTCTCTGCTCCCCTTGCACTCCTGCCTTTTCTTACTCAAGTTCTGGGAGTCTTGGCTCACCTGGTTTTACATTCTTCCTAAGCCACAGACTAAGCCACACTAGTGGGTAGGAGGGACGGGGCGTGGCTGTGAGGGCTGGGGGCACTACCTCCGATGCTTTTCAGATGAGCTTGCCTTCCCAAATGCAATGAGAGAGAGCCTGGCTATGGGAGCAGCTTTTGTTGCTAAAAGAAAACAAAAAGAAAATAAAAAACTTTCTAGCCTGTTATGGACTGAATGTTTGTGTCCTTCCAAAATTTAAATATTGAAACCCTACTACCCAATGTATGTGATGATATTAAAGGGTGGGAACTTTGGGAGGTAATTAGGATTAGATGAAGTCTTGAGGGTGGATCCCTCCTGAATAGGATTAGTGCCCTTGTTAGGGTGAGAGAACTTGCTTCTCTTCCTGCTGTATGAGGATAGGCGAAGTTGTCTGTCTGCAATCTAGAAGTAAACTCTCACCAGAACCTGACCATGCAGGCACTATGATCTTGGCCTTGTAGCCTCCAAAACTAAGAGAAATAAATTTTTGTTTTTGACAAGTCACCCAGTCTGTATGATATTTTGTTATAGCAGACCAAACTAAGACACAGCCAAATCCACTTCCAAACACAATTGTCTCATAAAGCATTAGCAGTGATGTTTGTGAATTGAGAATCAAAATGGTGGAGGTTATCCCCTGTACTCCAGCTCGAAGAGAGAGACCTGTGCCCCGAACTCAGAGAGTTTCATTTCACAGAACAAGGCATGCAAAGAAGGGCTACAGACCCAGGGGCAGCCAGCAAATTCTGCAAGAAATTCCTGAAGTCTTCTACCTGTGACTCAATTCCTGAGCTTGGCTGCCTTCCTGTCTGGAAGACCTCAACAGGCCAGCTACAGCTCAGGCTGGAGGCCAGAGAGTCTGCATTTAACATGTGCCTCTATTTTTCTTGCTTGCAAGAACTGTGCTCTCAACAAAGTATGAGGAATTTGCTGCTAGCTCAACTCAGTCGTGCTTACCTGCCATCCTTCCCCCTGCTGCCCTCACCCCATTCTATAAGGAACACTGTTACACAGAATCAAGACTTGGAACTCCGTTTGTCTCTGGGACCAAGGCCCCCTCTTTCAAGCCATATTTCTCTTTGTCAGGGGTAGCTGAAAAACAGGGGAAAGGAAAATGCTTTGTATTTTCTCTAAGTCTGCAAGGCCAGTCTGGGGGAGTGAAATTTGTCCTAAATCTGGGTTCCTGGCCAGCACACCATTTACTAACCTTGTGTTCTTTTTAAGCCTTATTTTAAAAAATCTGTGAATGAGAATGGAACACCCTCTTCATTGGAGATCTTATGAGGATGAAGGAATAATAGAGGCCCCTATTTCTTGGACAGTGGATAGACAGGAGGTTTGGATAGACTGGAAGTTAGAGGAGAATAGACCCAATGACCTCTATAGGTTGCTACCTTGCTTGGTAATCTGTAACTCTAGGGTACTTATGTGAGTCCAGAAATGACCGTGCAATTGGCTGAGGTAGGTGAGGCTTAAAAGCTTATTATTCATGTGACTGACAAAGTGACAAGGCCTTCAGCAATCTTGAGACAGTCAAGAGAAGGTACCAATAATGGGCATCTCTTTAGCATCTGGAGTGGATTTTTCTGGCATCACACATCGATTTCTAGCAGGCTCCTGCTGATTTGATTTTCATGGTGGTGTGGTGTGGAACTGGCTAACACCGATGTGCTGGGAGGAGGAGGACAAAGGGAGCACTGTCACATTTGAGTAATGTGGACACTCAACCAGTAAAAAGGTACTTGTTATGCATTAGATATAATGGTAAGGGCTAATCCTGGACAGCAGTCTTGAACTATAGAGCCACGAAGTGACAATTTCTCCAAAGGAGATAAAATTAAACTAACTTCACCCTCCAGCCTTAGGTAATGGGAAGCAAGTAGCTAAACCTTAAGAGCCGGCCACCCTTCAAAAAGAGGGATGTTTTCAATGACCACCCACCAGGGCCACTGCCGCTTATCATAGACTCATCATAGGTGATGAGAGTACATGACTGTAAAAATGATGGGTGACAGGTTGGTGAAAAGGTGTTCAGGAAGCCAGTTAAGATCAAAATCAGGTAGGTCTCGAAGACCAAGGCTGATGTGGACACCAGTAGAGTCACAGCTCACAGCACCAGTGAACAGGCAGCACATCCCCAAACTTCGACCCTGCATCAGAGGCTGTTCTTCTCCAGTCTGAAGGGTAGTGGAGGTCCGGGGACAGGACAAAGCAGCTTGCTAATGATTAGGGCAGAGCTGTTAAGAGCCCTCTGAGATTGGAACATTTTCATGAAAGAAAGCAAAGGTATCCTGTGGTTCCATGAGGAGGGCTTTATTCAGAGAAGGGTGACTTCCTGTTTTCTGCTCCTATCAACGAAAGAGCGTTTAACAGAGTAGTAAAATTGCCAGTGAAATTCAGGGGAAAAGTTTCCTGACCATAGAGACTATGAGCATGTGAGCAAGAAAGTTGGGAGATTTCTTTCTTTTTTGAAAGAGACAGGGTTGCAGGCAATGTGGAAGGGGTTTCAAGGGTCTTTAAAACTTAGGGAGCTTTCTTTCTGTCTGGGTCATTAGGTGTAGCACAATAAACCTCTTTAATTCTACAGGTTCTACAGTCTCCTGATCCTTCTGTGTCCCCTGCCACCTCACTCACCAACCAGATCAGCCTATATGATACAGATGAATGACTTACCACCCTTATAGCTTCTCAGAGCAGATCATGTCCTATATAAATACCTCGAGGACTGAGCTGCATAAACATGGATGCTAGCACTTTGATATTCATGAATAACACTTGGAATATCTTGATATTGTCTCTTTTATTCTGCTCTTGTGTGGAATAAGGCAGCCTTTTCTTCCTCTTTCTGTCTCAGTCTCTCTCTTTCTTTGACCATGTCATTATATGGAAAATTTACATTAAAGAACTATAAACATATATAAAGCTCTATGTAATGATATGATCAATGATGTATCCAGGGGGATGTGAACTGATGTCTGAAATTTACTTTGCAATGTTTCAAAAATAAATAAGTGTTATGGGTTCAATTGCACCAAAATCTATATGTTGAAGTCCTAACTACAAGTACCTCCAAAGTGACCTGATTTGGAGACAGGGTCATTATAGAGGTCATACACTTAAAGTCAGGTCATTAGGGTAGGCTTAATCCAACATGACTGGTGTCTTCATAAAAAGGGGAAGTGTGGACACAGACACACATAGAAGGGTGACAATGTGAAGAGGCACAGGGAGAAGACAGCCATCTAAAACCAAGGAGAGAGGCCTGAACCAGGTCCTTCCTTCCTTTACAGCCCCAGGAAGAACCAACCCTGCTGACACTTTGATCGTGGACTTCCAGCCTCCAGAACTGACAGACAATACATTTCTGTTGTTTAAGCCACTCAGTGTGTGATACTCATCTGGTACTTTGTTACTGCAGTTGTGGCAGTGATGGATGGTTAGAGGTTTGGATAGACAGACAGATATATAACTAAAAAATGTATAGTAAAATGTTAATGATAGGTAGAATCAAGGTGCTGCTTTTATGGGTGTTCATTGTAAAGTTCTTTCAACTTAGCTATATGTTTGAAATTTTTTAAGTGTTAGGAGGAAAAGAAGGCATTAAAAAATATTTCCTTAGAACAGAAGAAAAGACAACTCTATTACAAATAGCTATATTCCTAGAAGTGCCATACTAGACAATTTTACAAAAAAAAGATCAAATAGCTTCAGATGAGCAATCACAGTAACAATGATATTTAAAACACACACACACACACACACACACACACACACACACACACACACACAATAATTGGAACCTAGCCCTGGACCAGATACCAAAACTTGGTCCCCAAATCCTGATGTCTCCATTGGCACAGTGCACACATAGCTGTTTACATAATTGAATCAATACCAGTTATTAACAGGACACGGTTGTGACGGGTTCTCCCCTTGGCTTCCTGCCATTTGAGCTGTCTAAGGGCTGCATTCCTTAGCCTCACGCAGAAGTAATAAAAGAAGAATCAGAAGGAGGTTCCAGGTTTGTGGAGCAGAGAGAAAGGAGGGCAGAAGCAAGTTTCTCCCTCGCTTTTCACCTCCAGGAAGACTAGAACAATACTGTAAAAACGACGACCATGCTCACCACTGCAGAGCATCTGCTTTGAATGGGTGTGTACTCAGAGACGCTAGCGATGATACCTGTGACTGTTGAACATCTACGGTATGTATTTTACACACATCACTCACTTACTCCTCTCATCAAACCTAAGAGGTAAATTGCCATTTTACAAAAGGCAAAATAAAATGAGGCATCTGCTAAACATCACAGTTAGAAGAATAACCAGAACTTCCAAACTCAGGTTATTCTGACTCTAGAATCTTCCGACTCATGTACCCACCTGCAGTTCCTTGTTCTGCTGGCCTTCTAAAACCAGAATTTTCAATAAACAAATCTGTTTCTTCACCAGACATGAACCCTAGCTCTCTTTCCCTTTCCACATTGGTTAGCTGTCAGGAGGAGCTGGTGAGCACATTTTATCCCTTCGGCTTGCCTTCCTAGCCTGACTCTAGCTCCTTCCTTGTTTCAAGCATCTAACCTTAGAGCAAGCAGTCCCAGCCAGCCCTTGGGTGTTTGTCCTCCTTCTCCTAAGTGATTGGGGTGCAGGAATGTCCTGGAGGGTAAGGTGACCTGTCCATTGTAAGAGTCTCAGCAGAGGGATGACCTGTGTTACTTACTGAGACACAGGGCAGAGGCTAAGGATAGGGGAACACAAGATAAATTTTCTGCATTCAAATAACAGTAACACAGTATTCCAAAAAAGAATCATCATTTAGTCATCCATTCCCCTGCTAATGGACAGTCAGGTAGTTTCATTTTTTTTATCTCTTCATTACAAACAATAGTGAAATAAGCAAATATATACTTATATGTCGGTATTTTTATTTTTTACAAGAGAGTTTCTCCAAAATGGAATTTCCAAGTCAACATGCAGACATGTGGGGTGCGTGAGTGTTTTAAATGTCATTTTCACTGTGGTGATCGCTCATTTGATCTTTTCTGTGGAATGGTCTAGTTATTGAATTTCTAGGAATGTAGCTACTATTTCCAACAAGAAGAAATGAATGTGAAATTCCAGTAATATAAGATGAACAGAAAATTGGAGCTGAAAACCTTAAGTACTTGTTTTTTGCCCATTGACTGGATAACTAGAACTATAATATATGAAGCTTTGGGTTTTTATTACTTTTATTTAAAGACATATCTTTTTGGTAATGACAAATATGTTTGCGTTTATTTAGCCTGGTTTTTCTAAATACAGTTAGAAGAGGCTTTTAAAGCGTTTTATAGCTGGTCAAGTTAAGATTTTTAGGGACTTCATTTTTAATTTGTAATGAAAGTTTTAGACATAATTTTTTTCAAAAGTTAACAAATTTCAAACATCTGTTAATAAAGATCTTAAATAATAATAATAAAAGAAAGCATCTTCTTTATTCCTATTCAGCTAAGTGATTCTTTTCTAAAATTATAAATGAACATTGTATTTTATCAGATTTTCCCATATCTATGTGATTGCCATGATTTTCCTCCCTACTTTATTGATAAAGTAAATCACTTTTGATTGATTTTTATAATGTCAACTCAGCCTTGCATTTCAGTATGAAACCCAATTTATTCATGCTGTATATCTTTCTATAAATTTAGATTTGATTTCTACCATTTTTAAAAAAATTGTTTGCATCTGTGTTTAAGAATGAGATTTGATAATGTTCTTTTTTAAAAAATTAAGTTTATTGGGGTAACATTGGTTAATGCAATTATTTAATTTTCATGTGTGCATTATAATTTGACATCTGTATATTTTATTGTGTGATTACCACCCAAAGTCCAATTTCCTTCAGCTACCATATTTTTGATCCCTTTTACCCACTTCACCTTCCCCTTACCCCACTATATTTTACCCCCTTTACCCCATCTACCTCTCCCTTCCTCCCTTGACCCCTACCCTCTGACAACCCCTAGTCCATAGTTCATGTCCATAAGTCTCTGTTTGTCCTATTCATTTGTTGCTTTTAGGTTTATATCCCACATATAAGTGATATGTGATTTTCAACTTTTTCTGTCCGGCTTATTTTGCTTAGCATGATTATCTTGAGATCCATGCATCTTGTAGCAAATGGTAGTATTTCATCTTTTCTTATGGCTGAGTAATATTCCATTGTATATATATATACCACAGCTTCTTTAGCCAATCAACTATTGCAGGACACTGTGGTTGCTTCCATGTCCTGGCCACTGTGAATAATGCTGCTATGAACATTAGTGTGCAAATATCTTTTTGGATATGGGTTTTCAAGTCTTTGGGGTAAATGCCCAGTAGAGAGATTGCTGGATCATATGATAGATCAATTCTTAGTTTTTTGAGGAACCTCCATACTGTTTTCCAGAGTGGCTGTACCAATTTGCAGTCCCACCAGTAGTGTATGAGGATTCCTTTTTTCTGCACCCTCTTTAAGATTTGTTATTACTTGTTCTGTTGATTATAGCTATTCTAATAGGTGTGAGATGATATCTCATTATGGTTTTGATTTGCATTTCCCTAATAGCTAGTGATGTTGAATATCTTTTCAAATATTTGTTGGGCATTTGTATGTCCTCTAGGGAGAAGTGTCTGTTCAGGTTCTCTGCCCATTTTTTGATTGGGTTGTTTGCTTTTTGTTGTTATCCAGTTGTATGAGTTCTTTGTATATTTTGGATATTAGGCCCTTATAGGAGGCATTGCTTGCAAATGTGTTTTCCCATTGTCTCTTTACCTTGTTGACAGTTTCTTTTGCTGAGCAGAAGCTTTTAGTTTGATGTAGACTGTTCATTTATTTTAGCTTTTACTTTCCTTGCTTTTGAGGTCAAATTCATAAAATCCTTTTTAAGTCCAAGGCCCTTGAGTTTAGTTTCTATGTTTTCTTCTATGCGTTTTATTGTTTCAGGTCTTATATTTAGGTCCTTAATCCATTTTGAGTTAATTTTGGTGTGTGCTGATAAACAACAGTCTAGTTTCATTCTTTTGCAGGTGGCTTTCCAGTTTTCCCAGCACCATTTATTGAAGAAGCTTTCTTTTCTCCACTGTATGTTTTTGGCTTTTTTGTTGAAAATTATTTGCTCATATAAATATAGGTTTACTCCTGGACTCTTGATTCTGTTCCACCGGTTCGTGTGTCTGTTTTTCTGCCAATATCATGCTGTTTTGATTGCTGTCACTTTGTAGTATAATTTGAAGTAGGGCAGAGTGATGCCTCCAGCTTTATTTTCTTTTCTCAGGATGGCTTTGGCAATTTGGGGTCTTTTGTGCTTCCATAAAAATCTGATGATTTTTTTGTTCTATTTTTTTAAAAAATGCCTCCCTGAACATGTCTGATCCCATCTGATCTTGGAAGCTAAGCAGGGTTGGGCCTGGTTAGTACTTGCATGGGAGACCACATTGGAAGACCAGTTCCTGTAGGGGTTAAAAAAAATGCTTACTGAGTTTTGATAGGGATTGCATTAAATTTGTATAATGTTTTAGGTAATATAGTCATTTTAACTATGTTGATTCTTCCAATCCAAGAACATGGAATATCTTTCCATTTCTTTGTATCTTCTTCAATTTCTTTTAATAGGATCTTGTAGTTTCATTACATAGGTCCTTCACATGTTTCGTTGAATTTATTCCTAGGTATTTTATTTTATTTTATTTTATTTTATTTTATTTTATTTTTGTTGCAATCGTGAAAGGAATTATTTTTTCCACTTCTTTTTCTGACACTTCATTATTAGAGTATAGGAACACTATGGATTTTTGAACATTGAATTAGTATACAGAAACTTTACTGTATTCGCTTATTGTTTTTAGTAGTGTTCTTATGGAGTCTTTAGGGTTTTCTATACAGGTGGATGCCTTTTATATCTCCTTTTTTTCTGATTGCACTTGCTAGGACCTCTAATGTAATATTGAATAAAGGTGGCGATAGTGGTCAGCTTTGCCCTCGTTCCTGATCTCAGAGGCAAGGTTTTTAGTTTTTCACCATTAAGTATAATGTTTACTGAGGGTTTGTCATATATGACCTTTATTATGTTAAGGTATTTTCCTTCTATATCAATTTTGTTAAGTGTTTTGAGCATAAATGGATGCTGTATCTTGTCGAAGGCTTTTTCTGCATCTATTGATATGATCATATGGTTCTTATTTTTTACTTTGTTTACGTGGTGTATCACATTAATTGATTTGCACATGTTGAACCATCTCTGTGCCTCTGGGATGAAAAGCCCACTTGATTGTGGTTAATAATATTTTTAATACATTGCTGTTTTTGGTTCACTAGTATCTTATTTAGGATATTTGCATCTGTGTTCATGAGAGATATCAGTCTGTAGTTTTCTTTTTTTGTGTTATCATTACCAGGTTTTGGTATCAGGGTGATATTGGCTTCACAAAATGGATTGGGAAGTATTGCCTCCCCTTTGATTTTTTGAAAGAGTTTGAGGAGAATAGGTATTAAATCTTCTTTGAATGTTTGGTAGAATTCACTAGTGAAGCCATCTGGTCCTGGACTTTGACTTTCTGGTAGGTTTTTGATGATTTTTTCAATTTCCATACTGCTTTTAGGTCTATTTTGATTTTCCAGTTCTTTTTGATTCAGTCTAGGAAGGTTGTATTTTCCTAAGTACTGGTCCATTTCTTCTAGGTTATTAAATTTGGCGTTATATACTTTTTCATAGCATTCTTGTATGATCCTTTGTATTTTTGCAATGTCAGTCACACTTTTCCCTCTTTCATTCCTGATTTTGTTTATTTGTGTCCTTTCTCTTTTTTCTGTAGCGAGTCTAGCCAGGGGTATGTCAATTTTATTAACCTTTTCAAAGAACCAGCTCTTTGTTGCATTTATTTTTTCTATTGTTATTTGTTTTCAGTTTCATTTGTTTCTGCTCTAATATTATTTTTTTCCTTCTGCTCTCTTTAGGCTTCATTTGTTCTTCCTTTTCTAGTTTTTTAAGATGAAGCGTTAAGTTGTTTATTTGGGCTCATTCTTGTTTTTGGAGATAGGTCTGTAATGCTAGGAACTTTCCTCTTATAACCGCTTTTGCTATGTACAAAAGTTTTGATATGTTGTACTATTATTATCATTCATTTCTATGTATCTCTCGATCTCTCTTTTTATTTCTTCTCTGATTCAGTTATTCTTCAGTAACATGTTTTTTAATCTCCATGTATTTGTGGTTCTTCCTACTTTCTTTTCGCAGTTGATCTCTAGTTTCAAAGCATTATGATCAGAGAATATGGTTGGTATGATTTCAACCCTCTTATATTTGTTGAGGCTATCTCTGTGCCCCAGTATGCGGTCGATTCTTGAGAATGTTCCATGTGCACTAGAGAAGAATGTATAAGCAGCTGTTTCAGGATAAAAGGCTCTCTAAATGTCAATTATGTCCAGTTGGTCGAATGTGTCTTTTAAGGATGTTATTTCCTTATTGATTTTCTGTTTGGATGATCTGTCCATATCCAACAGTGAGGTATTTAGGTCCCCTGCTACAATAGTATATTGGTCTGTTTCTCCCTTTAGTTCTGTTAGTAATTGCTTTACATATTTTGGGGCTCCCTGACAGGGAGCATAGATATTAATAAGCATTATGTCTTCTTGGTGGATGATTCCTTTTATCATTATGAAGTGTCCCTCTTTACCATTTTTACTTTGAAGTTTATTTCATCTGATATTAGTACCACTACTCCCACTTTTCTCTGAATGCCATTTTCTTGTAATATCATTTTCAACCTTTTCACTTTGAGTCTATATTTGTCTTTGGAGCTGAGATATGTCTCCTGGAGGTAGCATATGGTTGGGTTTTGTTTTTTGATCCATTCTGCAACTCTGTGCCTTTTTTTTTTGGTGAGTTCGGTCCATTCACATTTAGGGTGATTATTGAAATATGAGGTCTTCTTATAGCCATTTTATCTTTTGCTTTCTGGTAGCTCAGTGTTTACATTGCTTTCTTGTCCTTATGTTTCTGTTTTTTTTTTTTTTTATTTTAGTTGGCTTTTGTAGGTTTTTCCTCTCATTCTTGTTTTATGTTATATACTTCAGTTCTGAATCTTTGGCATGTGGTCACCATTATGAATATGTAAAGGATAGTTATACATACATACATACATACATACATACATACATACAGTGTCCATTTTCTTCTGTGTGTGCCTTATTTTCATTCCCCTTTGCGAATTTGGATCTTTGAATCCCCTTCTCAGTCATTGTTACCTCAATTTGTCCCTGTCTATGCTGAACATTCATAACTATAACAATTCTCTTATTATTTAAGCTTTTAATGCCCTGTCCTTTGTAAGGATTGTACTCCTCTGCTTCTATTTGCCTAATAGTCACTTTACTCCTAATTACATATTTTTTTGTTGTTATATTGTTTTAGGTGAGCTTACCCCTTTAAGTATTTCCTGTAATGCAGGCCTCATAGTGGAGAATTCTCTCAATTTTTGTATGTCTGGATGGGTCTTTATTTCTCCTCCATATCGAAAGGAGAGCTTAGCTGGATGCATCATTCTAGGCTGATAATTCCTTTCAGTCAATAGTTTGAATATTTTATTCCATTCTTTTCTTGCTTGTAAGATCTGTGCTGAGAAGTCTGATGATAATATAATGGGTTTTCCTTTATAAGTTACCATTTTCTTCTCCCTGACTGCCCTGAGAATTCTTTCTTTGTTGTTGATTTTGGATAAGTGTAATACAATGTGTTTTGCTGAAGGCCATTTTTGGGTTGAGATAATTGGGTGTTCCGTTGACTTCTTGAATTCCAAGCTCCAGCTCATTCCTTAGATTTGGGAAATTCTCATCCACTATTTGTCTGAAAGTGCTTTCTAGTTCCTGCTCCTTTTCTTCGCTTTTGACAATGCCCATTATTTTTATGTTTCTTCTCCTGATGGTATCACTAGTTCTTGTATTTCTCTTTCGTTATTTTTCATTCTTCAGTTTCTCTCTTTTTTATTATGATTTTTTTCTAGATTTCTGTCTTCGATATCACTGATCTTTTCCTCTATTTGGTCGACTCTATTTCCCAAGCTTGCTATTTCATTTTTCAACTCTTGCAGTGTTGTTTTTTATCTCCAGAAGTTCTATTTGGTTCTTTTTGACGGTTTTGATCTCTTTGCTTTGTTCATTTAGTTGTTTTTTTTTTTTCAATTCTTGAAATTATTGATATGACTCATTTCAGAATTCACTGATTTTTTTCAGAAGTACCATCTTGAATTCTCTGTCATTTAAATTGCACATTTCTCTGTTTGCAAGCTTATTTTCTGGAGATTTTTCTCTTTCTTTCTGAGATGCCTTGTCACCTTGGTTGTTCATGGTGGTTAATGGACTATTTCTCCACCTAGACATTAATGAAAATGTATTCTACTTTTTTTTCCCGAAAGAAGATTTATTATATAAAGGTCTCTCTTTAGCCTGCTGCAAAGAATGAGCTTTTCTTTTGGTTTCCAGTAGGTGGCGTCTAAGCCTCTTGGTTCCCTGCTTTATACAAACCCTTAATAATGCCTTTATATAATGCTTTTGTTGTCTTGTAGATATTTATTAACACTCACTATCCTCAGTTTCAGTCCCTGTCAGTGTTAGCAACAGTTTCGGTAACATTTGCTCAGATTCCCCTCAAGCTCCATGGTGTTTGGTCTCAGAGGGTATGTGGGGAGGGACCCTGTGGCTTGGGGGCTGTGGCTCAGCCTTGATTTTGCAACCGTGATCAGTAAAAACCAACCGTTGTTTCTCTGCTGTTGCACTTCTCTGCTTTCTGCCCTGATGACTGGGCCCTGCCACTGCCTGCGTGGAGCTCACAAACTCTCCCAGGCAGGGCTGTTCAGGGAACATGCCACACCTTCTCCCTTCCCCCTCCTCCTACAGGTGGCTCCAGTGGCTGTGAGAGGCAGCTTCTTTATTCTTTTAGTCCACCATCCCACACCCGGGGTTCTGACCTGTAGTAGCTCTTATGCCCAGATCCCATGCTCAGATGTGCTGGTGTGCAGTTTGGGTGTTTTTTGTTGAGTTTTACATGTTCAGCTTATTGTTGTTTCAAGGAGAGAGATCATCTGGGGATGTCTCTCACTCCACCATGTTTCCTTTCAAATCCCGAAAATTTTTTTAAAAAAGATATTTCTCTCAGGGTTTGGTATCAAGGTTATACTTAAGTTGGGAATTGTTCTCTTATTTTTTATTTCTCATGATTTATTGTATAAATATTCAAGTATTTCTTTCATAAATTGCTGGTAGACTCATTGGTGAAATATTCTGGACCTGGAGTTTTACATGCAGGAGTATATTTTTTACTACTAATTCAATTAATTTAATGCTTACATAGAATTATTAAACTTTTCTCTATAATTTATTTAATTGGACTCTATCGATGGAAATATTAAATGTCTTTCGGCTTCACTATTACAAATGAACATATTTATACAAGTGTTTGGAAAATTTGTATATTTTTTACAAGATAAATTCTTACAAGAGAAACTTCTGGGGCACAAAATATGAACACTTTTAGCTGTCCTGGCGTTGACCTCAGACCATTTCTTTCCTGAAGAAGCAGCACTGGAGAGAGAAGTACACTCTGTATTAGTTATTTATTGTGGATAACAAATTACTCCAGAATCTAATGGCTTGAAACAATAATAAACACATCATCCTCACATTATCTATGAGTCAGAAATTTGGGAGTGGGTGGTTCTGCCTTGGAGTTTCTCATGAAATGGTCATCAAGGTGTCAGCTTGGACTGTCTCACCTGAAGGCTTGTTTGAGTGTGAAGGATATACTTCCAAGATGCCTTATTCATGTGGCTGGCAAGTTGGTGTCAGCCCTTGGTAAAGGCTTCTGTTTCTCTCCTAATGTGGCTTCTCCTCAGGCTGCTTGAGTATTGTTGTGCCATGATGGTTGGGTTCTCCAGAACAAGCAATCTGAGAGAGGCACACACACAGAAAGAGACATAGAGACAGAAAGAGAGACAGAGAGACAAGAGACAGAGGCAGAGAAGCACAATGCATTCTGAATTAACTAGCTCTGGAAAGCACACACCATCATTTCTGCTACATTCTATTCCTTAAGATCAAGAAACTATGAGCCCATTTTAGAACCATTAAAGACTCTGTAAGCTTAGTTTATGTGAGTCGATCTCTTTGGCATGAACCTTCAAAAATATGTTTCTAAGGAGAAATTCTCAGCCCATTGAAATCGCTGAGGCAAATGAGGTCAGCTGGTGAGAGTGTGGAACTGGGGCTACAAGCTCTAAGTGTCCAATGTCCTTAGTGTTCTGGCTACTGTCCAGGCTCAGGATTCATGTCTTAATTATGTGTATAGAGCAATTATGCCATAAGGGGCTCTGGTAAGCTAATTACTAAACAAGAAATCAATGCTGCTGAAGTCAAGAATAATGAATCCCAAGGCTTCCAACACTCTGACTATAATTGCAATATTGAGGATCTCATTTCAACAGACCATACAAGAAAGCTTAGAAGGAGAGGGCCCTTCTCACCATGATTGATTCATTGAGCTCCTACCGAAGCTTCATTTTCTCATTGATGCTGGGGGCTGGAAACAATTTCCGGCAAGCCTCTTTCATAGCACGGCCACCTCTGCACTTCCCCAATCAGCCTGTAAAAGCTCAGGCTCTGGGAAGTGACCATATAAATTAATATGGCTAGTGCCAGTGGGGAAGAAGGGGCTCCAGCCGGAGAATCAATTTAATAGGATGTGACATTTGCATTTAGAGGATTGAGGGAGGTTGAGAGGGTTTCACCAACTCTCTGCTTTGTATGACATGTATGATTGCCCCTGACAATGAACAAGACTGGCCAGAGAGGTCTCTTGACCCTAAAGGCCCCTGGAGGCACAAGAAGGCCTACTCTTCTCATTGTCTGCCCTCACATCCCCTCCACTCCCACATTACAGAACTTTGTCTCTTGCTTTATGTGGCTTTTTCCCTTTAATTCCAAATTGTCTGGTCTCACTCTTCAGTTTTATCGAGTTCTGTTACAAGAAATAGCCAAGTACAATATGGTTCTGCAATTATTATAAAAATATTGTTCAAGACCACGACTGCAACAATGTGATGACGGGAGTTTGTCTGGTGTCTCAGAATTTTGGCCAAGGTCCAAACCAAAGCAGCAGACAAGAGGCACTGAGGAACTCTGCATTCTAAAGAGAACTGCCCAGAAGCAGAGCCAGTACATCCTGGCAATATGACAATGTGGTTTAAAATCGCAGGTTGCAGAACCAGCCTGCCACCTTCATACCACACCCCGCCTTGACCCCTGTTTCTCCACTCTTGTTTATATGTGGAGAGGACTGGAGAATGTGGTGATACAGCATCAGAACTGCAAACTTCACAGTGTTTGAGGTGAGGAGTGGTTCCTTTTCACCCTGTGGGAAGATATATGTGACCACAGAGACCACTAGCTACTTCTGGTATAGAAATATCTGTAAGAGGCCTATGGAGGCAGTCCATGAGAAGGGACTGTAGAGGGCCTGGAAGGAAGGACTGCAGCTACCCCCATCCCAGTTTCCATTGGCGCTGGGATGGAGCACACAGAGGAAGTCCCCAGCCCCTCCTATGGTTCCACCTAAAGGAGCATGGAATGAGGAGGGTCAGCTGTTGGCCATCCAGATTGTTGCCATAACAAGTAAGGAGAGCCTTCACCAAGAGGAGGTTGGGGGCCATAGCCCAGATTGAATGGAGACATTCCCACCTTCTCTGAGTGGGTCCTTGCATGAGAGGAGACCAGCTGAATTGAGCTTCACTCAAAAACACCACCTTATCTTTCATGAGGAGAGTACCACTTCAGTAGGGCCCACTGGCCTCACATAGGAACAGACTGAACCAGGCCAAGATAAGGGATGCCTCCTCACAGCCACTGGCCTTTAGCCACACTGAGATGCTTCCCACCTTCCCTTCCCTCCTTCCTGCCCCTAAGCTTAGAAAGCTAGAGCTAGACCCAGAAGAGGAAGGAGGAGAAACAGAGTGAAAGAAGAGACCCATGCTGCTCCTTCTACCTCAGGGTCCCTAGAGCCAACCCTCCTGAGGCTTGGGGAGAAAGAAGAGTTTTGAATCAGATATGAATTTGGAGTTTTAAATTGACTGGGCTGAGCTTTAAGTAACGGAAAGTGACAGAAACATTCACTTTCTGCCCAAAATGTCATTAGTGATGGAGAAAAGGGATTCAACAGAACACAGTAGAAAGCAATGACTGGAAAAAATTAACTTTCATGTTTATACCCCACTGAGTTGAGACTCTTCAATAACCCACTGCACATCATTCCAGTCAGTGGTCCCTAAATAAAGCCCTATGGGTGGAAATCTCAGAAGTTTTTCCAAGGCCATCCAGGGCATGAGGAAATGAGCATGCTCAACGCTGTGGGAGGAGAGGTAAATTAGGAAGGCCTTTTGAGGGAGCAATTTGGCAACATGTATCATAAGAGTTAAAAAGTTCATACCATTGACTCAACAGTTTTATTTTTAGGAATGTAGTCATTTATTGTTGAACAGATTGTCATGCAGCACCGGTTATGTGCTGGGCATTGTTCCAGGTATGTTGACCAAGACAGACATGATCCTTGTCCTTGTGGACATTACAATTTGGTGAAAGGGAGAGAGGGAAACAGGATATTGACTTTTGCTCTAGCAGAATGAAGGGGAAGCGACGGTGGCCATCATGAGAGGGACAGCTGACTCAGCTAGTGGTGATAGTGGTGAGGGCTGGGTGTCAGGGGAGGCTTGTCTGAGACAGTGATGTCTGAAAGATGAATAGGGATTAGTTAGGCATGAGATCACAGGTGGAGAAAGGAATTTTCTAGGCAGTGGTAAGAGTGTGTACAAAAGCACAGAGGCAGAGAGAACATAGTGTGCTTAAAGAATCCAAAGGAATTCAGTTTGGCCAGAAAGAAACAAGGATAAGAAGATGACAAGGGGGGAAGCTGGAGAGGAGAGACAAGACCCTGAGGAAATAGTTCAAGGTGTATACAAAGGTTCACCAAAGATTCATTTATGATTATGATTTCTGAAGCTTGGAGTGAACTTAGATGTGAGGCAATAGGTTCCCAGTGACACCAATACAATAGAACCCTGCACAGCTACAACATGATGCTGAGGAAAAATATTTATTGACTTGAAGAGATGGTTGATGTTATATCAACAATAAAAAAAATCAGGATATAAAATAGTATGTATAGTATGGTCTTATTTTTGTTTTGAATATTATACAAAGATTCTGGAAAAATATGTACCAATGACTTAACAATACTCACCTCTGGGTGCTAGTATTGCAGATGAATTTCATTCTTTGTTTTTTCCCTCAACTATAGTTTCTACTGTCGTTTATCTCTGTGCAAGTACTGCTAGGTGATAAAGAAGAAGCAAAAATTATAAGACATAAAAATTACTGAAATGTAAGCTTAAAAAATTTAGTGCCAGGAATATCTTGGTTAAACATGAAGAAATTATTCAAAATTGAGAAGGGGAAGTTAGTGTAAATGTAACTGGCATGGAAAATCAATTTAACATTTACGGGCTTTCACAAACTTTGCAAGCTTATTCAGACTGCCCACCATGTACGGGCCGCCATTTCCAACCATATTCAAGAGTGGCCAGGTCTCAGGCAGCATCAGCTTCTCATGAATGTCTCCAATTCTGGCTCCAACTCATTTTTGGTCTTTATATAATAAAGCTTCATTCTTTAGTTTCATCTCAGATATATCTTTTCATTTTTCACAGCTTTATTGAGATATAATTGATATACAAAACACTACATATATTTGACGTATAAAGTTTGATAAGTTAGAACATGTCTATCTACTTGTGAAACCGTCAGATAATAAGTCATATCCATCACCTCCAAAAGTTTCCTTGTGCCTCTTTGTGGTTTATTTGTGTGTGTGGGGTGGGGGCAATAACACTTAATATGAAATCTACCCTCTCAACCAAATTTTAAGCGTACAATACAGTTTTTTTAACTATAGGCACTGTGTTATACAGCAGACTCCTGAAACTTAACTGTCTTGCATGACTATAACTTTATACACACTGAAGGATTTGCAAGCAGAATAGCTTATAACTTTACACTAAAGTTTATTCAAGGCCGTATGAATTCCAGTATGTCACACAGCTTTGTCTAGCAAATAGACAGCTTCTGTTGGTACTATTAAGGTGGGCTACTTTGGGACTTGCAAATATACATCTAGCATTACGAATATATAGCAGTGTCTTATGGAGGCTTGTACAGTTGAGGGTAGAGAAGCGTGTGGTATATTTCCTCCTCTTTGATAACAATCCTTGTGTTAGTGGTCATCTAGCCTTTTTGCCCCAGATGCATGTAATCAGAAACTACGTAATGCTCAAATATTAGGACTGAAGAGGAGCTATTCTGAATCAGCACTTTGAGTTCAGTCTGATTCTTGGATATGGTGCTTCTCCAGCCATGTGGTCTCTCCGTCTAAAACACACCAATCTCTTCTCTGTTCTTTGAACAAAACATATTTTTTTTTTCCCATTCCTGTGTTCATGCTGGTCCTCTCACAAGAACTCTTTTTCTAAACCCCTTTTGGTCTATCCAAATGCTACTGATCTATCCCACCCCAGCCCAAGTGTCACCTGTGTGAAAGCCTCCCCAGTGCTCCAATTTACATGTATCTGGACTGTATGTGCTTCATGGAAAGAGCGTAGATTTTGCCACTGGAAGGCCTGACAACCAATTTTGACTTCACGACTGATTAGCTGAGCAATCATGGGAAATTTACTTAAGCTTTAATAAATTTAGTTTTTTTCCACTGAGATGTTGTGAGGATTAAAAGACATTATAATTTAAGTTACCAAAATTACATGTATTCAAAAGCATTTATTAAACACCAACCATGGAATCAACATTAAACTAGACATTACATCAATGCTAGTTTTGTTGTAATACTCAATAATCAATAATAATCTTCCAGGGAATTTAGCAAATAACATTTTGCTTTGCACTTCTCATGTTTCAACTGTAATGTCTTGTTAATCCTTTTATAGTACAAATATTTATCAAATTCCTACTGTGAGCCTAGTGGGGATGAAATGGAACAAGACCCTACCCTTCGCTGTTGTATGGATACAAAGGAAAACTTTTGAGAGCTTTAGCAAGGCAATAATTTGATGGGATTTGTCTTTAAAATGCCACGTCTTTTTTTCTCTTGATTAGTTGGAACATCCTTCTTTTCTTTGCCTGGCTAAGTCTTCCCATTCTTTATTCTCAAATTTGATGTCACCTCCTCCAGAGATACTTCTCTGACCTCCATGTCTGGGTTTTGTACCCGCCTGTGTGCACTCTTCATATCCTCATACTGGGCAGTGATTGTCTTGTACCTCCAGACCATGAGCTTCATGCCCATCTTTTAATATTTGCACCTCCAATGTCTAGCCAGAGCACAGAGTCAGTGCTCATTAAATGCTGGCTGAGAAATGGTGACCCTGGCAAGAGCCCTTTCAGGGAAGCAGTGGGAATGAAGTTAGACTACAAGAAGGTGAAGCAAGAATGAAAGATGAGTCTTGGAGACAGTGAGAAGAGACACTTTTTTTTTGAGACTCTTACTTGAGAAGAGTATGGATGAGAAGGGCATTAGCTAGAAGAGGAGACAAATAAGATTGAGGGTTCATTTTGTAAGATAGGTGAGACTTAAACATATTTAAATATAGCTGGGAATGATCCAGACAGAAAGAAGGAAATTAAGATCTAGGAGACTGCGTTAGTCAAGTATGGCTGCAAAAATGCTGCATAAGAAACAACTCCCAATTTTAGTGGCTTACAGTAAGAATAAACATTTATTTGATTCATTCATGTCTGTAGGTTGGCTCTGCATCATGTTGGAGGGCTGCATATCTGGGTCTGCTCCCTGCACCTTCCATCCTCTTTGGACAAGTGAGCTAGGCAGAGCGTGTTATTCTTTTGGTGTTGGCAGAGGCTAAAGAGGGGGTATCAGAAACATTCAAGGTGGTTTAAGGCCCTGGCTCAGAACAAGTACATTGTTACTTCTGCCCACAGCCCACTGTCTAAAACAAGTCACATGGCCATCTCATTTTCAACATTGATAGGCAGAGAAAAAAATACTCTTTCCACAGTGAACCATGGCAAAGATGAGGAGTAAGAAAGAACTGTGAGCTAACAATAAAGAGGTATGCAAACATACACACAGAAAGAGAGGGGGCATTGAAATAACCAGTGAGTGGGGACCTTGAAAATTGAGGATGGCAAGAGAATAAAATATTGGCAATGGAGCAGATCAAATGGTAAACCATGGGGTCCTGGCTAGACAGAGAAGAATGAAAAGAAGTGGAGGCTGACAGGTAAGTAAGTACAGGGAATAAGAGGTATGGATGAAGCCAAAGATGAAATGAGGTACAAGTAGCTGAGTAAGAGACAGAATAAGAGGTCCTAATCTTCTGGTCCAGGCTGAGAAAGGGTCAGTAGCCTGCTGTGCTGCAGTAATCTGACCCCTATTGCTTCCAAAGCTTGGGAATTACCTGCCCAGAAATTTCAAAACCTTCAGTTATGGGTGTTGATCCCTCAGTAACCTTTATGGGGTTTACCTTAATAATTAAATTAGATATTATTTATGCATATTATTTTCCCCAGTTAGGATGATAATTAGCTTCTTTGTTCTAACAAAGTGCTCAATGAAACAATCGGGACATGCAGTCATATCAATAAGCGGGAGCCCATGGAGAGGACTTGAAATTTCCAACAGCAGAGTGGAGAGTAACGAGACTTCATGGTAAACACAGACCTAGTACTTACTGTCACAGATACAATGGCATTTGAAGTAGAATATAAACCAGCTGGGAAGACTGGGCACTTTTTACCTTGGCAGTTCATAGAAACAGGAAGCTGGCATGTGCAACAGTGTGGGCAATAGGCTATTACTGCTAATATTTGTCAAATGCTTATGGGGCGTAAAGCATTGTACCAGGAACTTTATAAGCATTAAGCCAATTCGCACTCACTAAAACCTCATGAGGTTAAGTGTTATACTCAGCTATATTTTACCGATGAAGCAATGAGGCTCAAAGAGGTGCTGTAACTTGCCTAACGTCAGATAGTATGTAGCAAAGCTGAGACTTGAATCCTGGTTGAAAAGAAGCAAGCTCCTCCATGTGGCAGGAAACTGATATAAAGCAGAGAGGTTGTGGCTACAATGGTGCCTGCTGCTGGAACCATGTGGCTGCCACAAAAATGGCTTGGACCAAGAACAGCAAATATATGACATATGTACTGCCTGCTTTTTCCTCCAGTTCTCCCCATGCTGAGCATCTCTAATTTATTGTGATACTCTCTCCCACGGAGCACAAATGTAGGCTCACGGTCCTTCTTGCTAATGCCTCCAGGCCATCACCAAATCAATCAGTACTGACATGTGAGAAGAAATCTCTTTGCCATCCTGGTGTAAATGTTGCATGAACACATGAATGACAAAGCTCTGAACTTGGAGTGCGAGGGATCAAGCTTTGAATCCTGGTTCTCCCTCTTCAAGCAATTCCAGAACCCATTTCATCATCTGTGAAATCTGAAGGGTTGTTAAGATTAAATTAAATGCCAATGTGAGAACCACAGTGCCTATAGCAGAGTAAGCCCTTGGAAAGTGGTTGTGTCCTTATTTCACAAATGGTGATCAACGTGTTTAGATTTGGTCAGAGGCAAGGGTAGGTTTCTCAAAGTCTTAGAAAACTGTACTGGTGGAGAAAGTCAATGACAGAAGAGCCTGGATCCCAGGCAATGCAAGGAGAGTTTCAAGGTCCAGGGGCCAGGACTTACAGTGACAAGAAGGACAGATATGTTAAAGAGCAGTCAAGCCAGGTTTGGAGGGAGGCCCAATGGAAGAAACAAGCAAGAAAGCTAATTCTAGTAGTGACTGAGAATCCTTGGACCAGGCCCAACCTAGATATAAATCCAAACCTATATCAGCCAAGGTGACCTGAGGGGAGGCTTCAGTAGCCTGGGGATAAAGAATGTGTGCTAGACAAACAGGATGTGTCTTGCTTGGTTTGTTCATTAATTTTCATTTGGGATGTGTTTGGTTTTGCTTTTCTTCTTGTTTTCTAAAGTTGAAAAATACCAACTTATTCTGTATTCATCTGAGGTGGGAAGGGCACTGTCCACACCAAAAAGGAAGGTGGGGGTTCAGAGTGGCCTGGATGTCAAGAGTCTCAACTTAGGAGAGAATGAGAAAGACTCATGGACCCAGAGAAGACAGAAAGAGGCACCTCAGGCATATGGAGAAGAGGTAACCAAGGAAGCAGTCAGCAGAACACTGAAAATTTCCCTTCTGCCTTTCATTTTAGTCTCCCATCTGACGTAAGTAGATCTCTGCTTGTTCCTCTTGAGTCCTAGTGTTCTGTTATTTCATTTACCCCTTCTAGATCTTGACCTTGAATTAATGGTGGTGAAGGAGATCTAGAAAGAACCCCGAGTGGTGGCGGTTAGCAAGTCAGGGATTGCAGCTCAGAGCACCAGATATGGGCAGCAGGGTAGGGCCTGGGTCTTAGGGAGAAAGAAGACACCATTGTCTAGAACTAGGTTCCAGTTCAGGGTATGTTAGGCTGTTTTGCTGGAAAGGATAGGAGACTTTCTTGGGTCACCTAGAGTCAGTGTATGCACGTGTGTATGGCGTAAGAGAAAGAGTGTTATAAGGAAGAATGTAGAAATTAAGGCAATTAGAAATCTCAACTACATAGTCAGTCCTCATGGGTCCCAAGGAGGGTTTAACAACCAGGCCTTAAAGCAGAACTGAAGTCTAGCTGGAGTTTACAGAGAGAAAAACTAGAAGACTTGGTCAATTCCAAGTAGCTCTAGGGATCAGGAAAGATGATTACCCTCAGCAGTTATCTTCCTCGAAGTATTTTCTACTCCATGTGTCTATTTCTTTGTGTTTATCTACTTCTCAGGTTGTGGACAAATTCCCTTATTCTGCACATGCCTTGGACTTGCTTATTATCTAGTTTACTCGTAAATGTCACTTACTCATGGTTGCTCATGGTCCCTGCCTCCCCCTGAATCAGTTTCTGCTCTTATAGCTAACTGAACCATTCTCTCTAGAGAATCTCATAGTTCGGATTTCTAATAGAGAAATCTAATTGGTCCAACTCATCATAATTGTCTCAGTTGAGAAAGAACTTTTAAAGTTAGATAATCTCATGCACCGCCTGCCCTGGATTGTCCAACTATGAGAGGAAGGGTTTTGCATCGAAGGCAATCTGTGACTGTGAGACTGTGCATCAAGTCTGCATTGTCTCTCTGTCCAGATTGGAAGCTCCCA
Source organism: Rousettus aegyptiacus (assembly GCF_014176215.1). Lineage (NCBI taxonomy): Eukaryota > Metazoa > Chordata > Mammalia > Chiroptera > Pteropodidae > Rousettus > Rousettus aegyptiacus. Next base: position 44,478,892 of record NW_023416308.1, read on the forward strand.
AAGTGCAAGGCCTGGACACTGAAACACCGTTACTTCTTCCTGTATCATTCAAGGATGGCCCTGAGGATGGTGTGGGGTATGAATCTACTTGCCTGAGAGGTCAAGCACATCACTAGCATGAGTCGATTTCAGTTATGGAGCACTTCCTATGGCCAGACACTCTTTCTCAAGGTACTCCCATTGACAGGACTACATTTATCCTCACAAGATCTTTTAAAAATAATTATTATATCTATTTTACAGATAAGGAAACAGACTTAGTTAAGCAGTTTGCTCAGGGTCACAAAGCCAGGCAATAATGTACATCTTTTGAAGCCCTCCTTGGGTTTGGCCATCCCAGCACAGGCACCTGTAGCAAACATGTGATCCAACTAGGATAGAGGGAGTCAAATAGGAAAGCCAGTCATTGACTCTGTGGGAGGGCCAGGAATATGAAAAAGGAAGTTTCTACTCCTGGACCTGTACGTTCTTCCCCTTTAGCCCAAGCTGAGCAGGAACTCAGTCAGTGCTGGGTAATTGGTGGGGTGGCTCCTTTCTGTACTATCTCTTTGAGGAGGAGCAGGGGTTATGCTCAGACCAAGAAAGAGTAGGTCAAGTACGAAGAGGAGCCAGTTATGTCTTTGGTCTCCTCAGTCTGTCTCTCTCTCTCTCTCTCTCTCTCTCTCTCTCTCTCTCTCTCTCATTTCTCTACATTTGGTGCCTCAATGTCAAGCTATCTAACAAAACCATTTTCCTCTCAAAAGCCCTGACAGTTGAGCCCACCCATCCAGACATCCTCTGTCTAGACTTCAAACATCCAGAGTTCTCTCTTCCTTTGCCTTCGATTTGCCCCATACCACCCCCCCATTGCCCCCCATCAAAACTTCTATACTCCCAGAACCTCTCAGCTAGGAAGTTGGAAAGCAGTTGAAATAAACCAACTCACACTAAGTTGGGTATAACAGACAACTCACCTTTAAACCCTGAGGGGTGTTTGTTCATTAAGCCAAATGGATTACTAATTGGGGAGTTTCTTTTTAGCAAACATTTGTTGAGAGTCTACCTTGTGAAGGGTTCTGTGCTGGGTGTTGGAGGAAACTGAGCCAGAGGGTTTCTCTTTAGTCAAAAAGTAAGACAAGAACACAAATAATGATGTCATGAATGTCATAAAGAGGTACATGACTTAATTAAGACCGGGAGGGACATTATGTCAGGATGAGGTATAGAAGATCAGAAAAGGCCTGTGGAATACAACTAGTGAGCTGGGCCTCGAAAGACCAGTGCAAATCAGAAATATAGAGATGTGGGGAGCAATGGTCAGGCATTTCAGACAAAGGGAGCAGTGTGGGCATAGTCCTGGAGCCTGGAACATGTATTCAGAATACAACATGAAATGCCAATGTGAGATCAATATGCTTCTGCTTGAAGAGAAAGGAATTTCTTTAAATCTCAACCTTCAGTTTGTTTCTTCAGTGGAAAGAATCGAATCTTTCTACAATTTCTTTTCCTCTCTATTCCCACGATGCCTACCCAGTCCAATCCCTCCCTCACAGGAAGAAGGGGCCAGGTGCTGTTTTGTCTTTCTCTAGTCTTAACTAAGGGCTCATAGCAACCCTGCTCTCACTTGACTTTCCAAATCTGTGGGAAGAAAAATCTATCATCAGATCTGTTGAAGCCCAGGTGGCAAACCCGGAGGCCCTAAATAGCAGTGGTCTCCAACCTTTTGCGCACTAGAAACTGGTACTCCTATGAGAATCTAATGCTTGGTGATCTGAAGTAGAGCTGAGGCAGTGATGCTAGTGCTGGGGAGCGGCTGCAAACACAGATGAAACTTTGCTTGCTTGCCAGCCTCTCAACTCCTGCTGTGCGACCCAGTTCCTAACAGGCTACAGACCTATACTAGTCCATGGCCTGGGGATGGACTATAGGGCCTTATAGCGGCACCCCAATCTTTCCCAGTGGCTCTTTTCCCTCCCCCAAGTTGGCCCAAACAAATATCTAGTTTCTATAACTACTTATAGTCCTCCCTCAGAATAACTTACCCACTATTTATGCCTAATTCCCATGTGGCACAATAATGATATGTGTAGTATTAAATGTGTCAGATTAACTTTGCTCAAAGCTTTGCTTCATTACAATACCAAATTAAATTCATATACATTGACTATTTAACCTCACCGGGCTTTGGCCCCACATAGGGAAAATGAGGGGTATAAATTAGATTAGTGCTTCCCCACCTGGCTGGTGCTCAGAGCCACTGGTCAGCTTTTTAGAAACACAAAACCCTAATCTCTAACTCCTAAATTCCAATCTAGTAGATTTAGCATTAGGCTCCCAAATCTACCTTTTTCTCTTAGTTTCCCAGATGTTTCTATTGTATCCAACCCAAGGACTGACATTTGAGAAACTCTGGAGAAGATAACCTCTGAGACCCTTTCCAAAACTCATTTATTCATTCATTAATTCATTCATTGCAGAGGGGACACTAAGCAGAGATGAGGCTGGAGAGAGGCAAGGGACAGATGTGGCTGACTTTTAATCCATTTTAACAAGATTAGAATTTATCTTAAAGGCAACAGAAAGTCTTTGGAGGGTTTTAAATGGGGGTGATACGATTGGATTTCTTTCAGAAACATTCTTATGCAGTGTGGAAGCTGGACTGGAGGTGGGAGACCAGGGAAAAGGTTTCGGCCATAATCTGCTGGAGACCATGATGGTGACCTGGATCAAAGTGGTAGCAGGTAGGGTGGAGAGTAGACAGATTTGTGTGGCATTCAGAAAGTAGAATGGACAGGACAAAATGATATTTTTTTTGGATTTGAGATGTAGTAGATCATTGTCGTTTGGCTCCGCAGCCTTTGTTCCTTTCTAAGCTGGAGAATCCTGCATTGTGTGGTTGTTGGTCAGGTCAGTGAGAAGCAGATGCCCTAGATTTTGACTCAAGAGCAGGTGACTCAAAGAAGCAAAGACAGCAGAGCAGCTATTCTAGAGGCAGCACAAGTAACCACAACTTTCAGTTTTCAGAAGCATCATAACAGAGTTCAGGGGATGCCAGTGTCTGATACCAGCAGTGGTGGCCATGCCGTCTGGTGCTGTGTTTAACTGCAGTAACTGAGTTTTGACTGGACTGCTGTATGGGCTTAATTTTGGTTGAAGATCTAACAGTGCCTAACTCTTTTGTTCCTGCATGTTTTATAAACCTGGTTCTCTAATCTCTGCTGTGATTCTGTGAGCTAGCTACTACAGTGCTTTCAGTGAATTCCTTTTCTGCTTAAACTGCCTGAATTGTTGTTTCTTACATCCACGATCTCTGACTGCATTGGAGGCAGTGAGGGCATGAACAACTGGGGACAGTTCTCAGCTATGAAGAACATACTCAGAGGAGTAAGTAGTGAGGAAAAGAATCCCAGATGCTGCTGGTTGGCTTCTAGGTCTCTGCTCCTGATTTGCTCACCCCCAGTAAAGGAAGCTTGGATTAAGCTCTTTTTCACTGTTGAGAGGTTTCTCTGAACTGCACAACACCATTCAAAGCCTGAGTGGTTGAATAGTCCTTGCGTGTGCAGACTACCAGAAAACTCTCATCCTAGTTCCGTTGCTTGTTCCCATCTTCTGGAAGGAGAAACCCTTTAACAGCCTTCCCAGTGCTCCCCAGATGAATGACATTCTTCGCATCACCAGGCTATAGGGAGTAAATGAGACAACAGATGAGAAAGTGCTTTATTATCGATAGAAAGGGCTGAAGAAATCCTAGGTAGTACATACTGATTGTAATTCCCTAAATACAACTTCAGAATTTATATAAAAATTGATTGTTTTTTAAATTCAATTACTTTTGCACCTATTCATCTAGTAATTTCCAAGATGTTTTATTTTGTTTTCACATATATGGCAATTGCAGTGGCCACTGAAACACAAGGTTTATATTTTTTCTTGTAGTAAAATACACATAATATAATTCACCATCTTAACTATTTGTAGGTGTACAATCCAGTGGCATTAAGTACATTCACATTGTTGTACAACCATCACCACCACCCATCTTCAGAACGTCTTCATTTTTCCAAACTGAAACTCTGTGCCTTTTTAACACTAACTTTCTATTCACCCCTCCCTGCAGCCCCTGGCCACCCCACTCTACTCTCCGACTTCTCTGGTACATAATATAACTGGAATCTTACAGTATTTGTCCTGTTGTGACTGAATTATTTCACTTAGCAAAATGCCCTCAAGATTCATTCATCTTATAGCATATGACAGATTTCATTCCTTCTTAAAAATGAATAATATTCCATTACCTGTATTTACATTTTATTTATCCATTCATCCATCAATGGGCACTTGGGTTGCTTCTACCTTTTGGCTATTATGAAAAATACTGATGTGAACATGGGTGTACAAACAAAGTGTATATTTTTATGACTTCTTCAAATCAAACAATTAAATAAAATTATAGTAAGGATAATTGTACTTTAATTTATAGTTTTGTAACTCTGAAGAATTTTATAATAGCACTTCATGAAGGGGGTCACATCTGTATTTTATTGTTCCAAAAAAGGAGAGTGCAAAGAGCATCTTCAGATGTTCATTTCACACTGATGTGGAAAAGCTCATTACAGTCTACAGTGAGGAAAATATTCTCTAAGGGTGAATTGCATGTGTAGATGTCAAAACTCTCAGGTAACTCTTTCTGCTCTCCTATCTTGGTCAGAGGAAGTATCCTCAACTCTGCCCTTCTAAAAGAATACCCTCCTTCCCCATCCCTCCCTCAAGAGGACCAGCCTAACCTACCTTCAGTCCCTTCACTAGATTATTCTGACATGGGGCTGCAGATCTCTCATAACAGAATTCTGCATCACTCTAAGATGTTCTGCACTTTGAGAGAAATAAAGTATGGAAAGAATGTGTTCATTTTCTTTTGCCCCACACCTCCTTTGGCTCAGAAGGATTGCCACCTTAGCATTCTCAGAGTCATTTGCAATTGGGATAAGAACAACATGACAAAAGGCAGAGAAGCATGAGAAAAGAAAAAATTCTCAGAGCTTGAAAATAGAGGCTCAGTTTTAATCTGCAAAGTAGGGTTGGGACTCCAGAGTTGAAACGCCACATAGGGGGTGCCTGAATTTCCTTCAGCACCTCTTCGGTTAAGTTCTTTGAAAGAGGGGTAAAACAGGCAAAATGTCTTGAGCACCAATAAGTGTCAGTTGTCATTCTCACTTAAATTTCATGATCACACTGCAATTCGGATCTCTATCCCATTCTACAGCAGAGGAAACTGAGGCTCAGAGACTTTCGGAACTTTACCAAGGTCGTTGAGTTTGAACATGAACAGAGTCCTGTGTGACTCTGACAGTGCTGCTTCCCTTATCTTACTCCTCTTCTGACCCCTCCAGTGAGGGCATTTCCCTTATTTTCTGTGGAATGATTTTTAGAATGGGGGCTGTGACAGTCCGTATCTCTCCCTCTGTGGGTGCATTAGAGTTTGACAGAGATGAGAGAGGGTCCCTTCTTTCGAAGCCCTCATTATACCTCATTCTCCAGCTCGGAGGCAGTTTTTGGAGCACAAAAGGAAGTTCTAGGACTTCCTTACTCTCTGTTGGCTCAGTTCTTTTTTTCCTCATTTTCATGGACCAACAAAACCTGCACCTGCCTCAATTCATCTTCTACCTCTAATAGCCACTAGTAATCACTTTCTTACCACTTTTGACAATAAAAAGGGTAGAAATAAAGATTTAGGTAGAGCGTTAGGAAGAAAGTCCTGACTCCAAGGCTCTGTAGCATACAGATGAGAAGCTCAAAGAGGCTCTTGTGTCGCCTTTCCAGGAAACCTATAAGGAAAATGCTCACCCTGCCCCCACTTGGCCTACTTGGACTCTTTTCAGTTCTGCCTATGAAAGCTTGCAGGAGAATGGGGGAAGCTGGGGGAGGCACTGAATGACCTCTAGAGGGCCCTGACAGCCTGGGAAGCTGGGAGCCACTGGTGCAGAAGCTTGCTTGGTCGCAGATGTTCCCTGTCATGAATCACTCAGTGCATCTGTTTGCCGTGTTGCTTGTTTAAAGAGTGAAGCGTTTGCTAATTGAAAACTAAAAGATCCCTCTGTTTCACTCACAGCCAGCATGAAATCCACTCAGCCATGCAAGATCAGGGGGAAAGGCAGCATAGTACAGTGTCCTTGGGTTGGTGCACTCGGTGGAGGTCATCTTGTTCTTTCTTCTGCCACTAGAATGAGCAAGGCTCTACTTCCGAGCAGCCAGGGGTTGCCCACATGACAGTTTGCCTAACATTTCCTCATCTATTATCCTCAATGAAGCCAGAGAGAAAGGTATTCTCAGTCCCAATTTAAAGATGAGGAATCTGAGGCTCAGAGAGATTAAAAGATTTAGCCAAGGTCACACAACTGGTAGGTAACAGAAGCAGGACATCAATCCAAGTCCTCTGACTAGTCAGGACAGGGGTGGCCTATCTGTTGGGTGGTTCTGTCCCTCGACTAATGTAGAGGTACTGAGCTGGAAAGCACCAAGTTCTTCTTTAAGTGGATAAAACCTTGAAAAGAATGGCTTAAGGGGTAGACGAGGGTGAACACTGAGGTTGCAACTATGTCCATAATGTTTGGTTGCTTTGAAAGCAAATATGGCAAAATGTTAAGATTCCTGATTGTTGTAAGCTTCCTATGAAGCTTGCAGGGTAATAGGAGACAGTCCAGATCCACATGATAGTGCCAAAAGCAAGGAGCAGGGGCAAAGGCATCCCATACCTACTTACAACTTCTCCCCTTCCCTAATTTCCTCTAAAGATGGCTGTATTTGAGAGAAGTGCTGGCCTGCTAAGATCCTTTCCCACTCTAATTTTCTAATAATTGTGTGGGTCTTTGGAGGAAACACAAAACCTTTGTGGCCCAGAGTGGCTTGACTCCAACCATAATGGACCGACACCCTGCCATGCTCTTCTGTCTTCCTTGATTGCTGTGGTGCCTTCTCCCCTGTGATAACTGATTATCTTCAATGACCAGCCCCCTCTGCACCCAGGTCTTTCTTGTTTGTGCCCCACAGCACCTGCGTTTGGGTGATAAGTTACACATATTTGCTGGAGGTCTCCACTTTGGATTGGTAGGATGTGAGGGCAAGGACTTGGTTTTACTCCTCTCTGTGACCCCAGAATCTGATAGAGAGCCTGGCAAAGGGAGGAGAGTCAATAACTAATTCCTGAAGAAGAAAGAAAGGCAAGGAGAGGGGAGGGGTGAGGGGAAGGGTGTGAGGAAGATTTCTCTGCAGCCCAAACGACCCTGGGAAAAGGACAACAGCAGAGCAGCTCTCGCCACAACCTCCTTTCCTAGCCCCTTCTCCGTTTGGAGTCGAAGGGGAGCTGAAACTCCGAAGGCTCCCTTTTGAATTTTCATTTCAGGTCAACTCCAGGCAGGCTTTCCCCTGGAAGAGTCAAGCAACAAAACTGATCACGAAGGTTCCAAAAGCAGAGGTCTGAAGATGAACACTAGATCTCTCCTCCTGTAGCGACTACCTGGATGGTGGTGCCTCCCTCAACTCTTGTTCTCTGACTTCTTAAAACAGGGAACAGATAAACAGGCGATGAGGACTCTTGTCATTGACAGCCCTGCATATATAGGGTATTACTTTAGGGGAAGGGGGGAGCGCAGTGGGTAGTCAAACGCTCGATTCCCGCCTCCGCTTGACCTGCCTCGAAGCCAGGGATGGAGACACCCCCACCCCATCGTCGCTTCCCGCAAGCTCCAGCGCTCGGAGCCCGCTCGCCCTCAGTGGGGCGGGGCGGAGCCTGCCCCAGGGGCGGGGTCTCGGGGCGCCCCGTGGCCAGGGCGGCTCCGCCCCCACCCTCCTGCGCTCCCCGCGCTCCCGCGCCGCGGAGCTGTCCAGGCTCAGACCCGGAGCTGGCCACCTCCCGCGCGCACCGCACCGCCTCCGGGCTTCATCCCTGCGCCGCACGCCCGCCCCGCGCCCGGCCCTGCCCCGCCCCGCCGCGGCCGGTCCACTGCTCCCGGCCGGACGGAGACTGCCGAGCGGCAGCCCGCCGGGGCTTTGATCCGCGCGGCGGGGCCGGGAGCCAGGGACCCGCCGAGGAGAGCGGCGGCCCAGACGGCTGCCGAAGGGTTGGCCACGCGTGGATGCGGCGCGAGCCGGAAGCCTCGAGCAGCCCGCGCCGTCTCTGCCCACGGGCGCCCTATGGCTTGAAGGTAAGAGCCAGCAGGATGGAGCGACAGGCGGCCCGGGGCCAAGGCCGGTCGCAGGGAGAGGAGGAGGGAGGCGCTGCCGGGACCAGAAGTTTGCCTGGCCACTCAGGAGCCGTCTGCCTGGGGCCGCTCCGCCAGCGGTAGGGCTCTCCACGGACTCTCCGTCGGCCACTTGCCCGGGAGGCGACCGGAACCCAGCGACTGCCATCACGTCTTCCTTCCTCTTTCCGTTCTTGGCCCGGGGCGCAAACGGGTGGGGTCGGGGCAGCCTCCCCGCGGAGCTCGGAGAGCGAGCCGGTGGAGCCGCTGATGCAGAGGGCGGCCGCCTCTCGGCAATCCCGGGAGGGCACTTTCCGGACGGTACCTGAGCCCGCGACCCAGGGCGCGCAGCCAGAGGTTCCTACCGCCCTCGAAGGGAGGTTTGTTTTTGACAACTCTGCGTTTGTGCAATCTGAGACTTTCCAGTTTCTCAGGACAGAAGCTAAGGACCGGGGAGAGGCGGGTTCTGGCTTTACTCTTCCACTTTCTAACGTGACGCTGTCCTTGGTCCTGAATTTCTGTTCTTCACCATCTCTCCGTTTGCGATTCAGTCGAGGAGGGAGGCTGGGGTTTCAGATCCAACTAGAGTTAAGAATGAGGATGCTGGTGGGGTAATAGCGGTCGGGGACTGTCTCTGGAATGGACCATGAGCCCCGGTAAGGCCGTGTGCGGAGACAAGAGGCAGCTCTAAGCGCCAGATAACATTCCATCCCTGTCTGCAGGTGGGCAGCTTGTTCCTCTTGAACAGCAGAGGTAAGAGGGCGTGTGTGCATTTACACAACAGGCTTCCCCATGGACAGAAGTCACAGCACTGCAGCTCTGTAGGGACGAATGTTTGCTCTCAGCCACAGAGAAGCTGTCTGCGTGAGTCACCTGGCACCCAACTACTTTTTGTGCTGGGGCGTCCTGAGGTTGGTGAGGCACAAGGTACTTTGTGGATCCCTTCCCAGTTTCTTCTGGAGATCCAATTACTTCTTGATTTTGACCAGGATACAAACCTCTCATGCTAATACTTGCTCCTCCCCAGGAACTAGATTTTCAGTGATTCACCCTCCTTTGGATGCAAATACTCTGCTTATCTCTGATTCATCTTGCAGTATTAGGGCCACTAGAAAAATAAATCATTCTTCTCATCTTTCCCTCTGTTCCTGATGTTGGATGAGGTTGGGCAGAGAGAGAGAGAGGCCATGGTAAATGTGATCGATTGCAAGAGAATCAGAGAGATGATTTGCTGGGCCATAGCCCTCTGCCGTTGCCTTCTCTGCTTAGTGTTCAAAATTCCTGGCATATGTGGTGGGGTAGTAGTTGTGTTTAATGCTATCTCTGAAATCAGACATCTGATGGGGAAGAAGTCTGAGAGGGTTAGACCTAGAGGTAAGCGATGGCCACAGTAGCCCTGGCCTTGTTTTCTTGAAGAACATTCTGAGTTCTTTCTACCTTCCCTGCATAGCCTGGAGATGAAAGGTGCTTGGAAAATGGGGTAGTCTGATTCATTATAGAGATCTACTATAGTATTTATTTAAGGTTGTTTTTGTTTTAATGAACTCCCTGCATCTGGATCACCTGGGAATGAGGTTAAAATGCATATTTTTGCTTCTTCCCTGAAGAATTACTGAATGAGAATCTCAAGCTGAAGCCCAGGAATGTATATTTTAACTATTATTTCTATGTGATTCATATATATCGTGGGTTAAGAAATCACCTCATGAAAGTTCAGACTCCTTTGACGTGAAGGAGTATGATTAAGGTCTTTAATTGACCTGCTTGCCTTCTGCAGTTATACATATTAAATTCTTACGGTGTGGGACTGTCGTTGACTAAGGGGCCATCCCCTTAGCCAAGGATTAAATCCCTTGGCTACAATAAAGGATGCATCCCAATCTGCTCTTCCCCAGGATCTTCCTGGGCTTTTCTTCTTTCTAAAATATATTTTTGACCTAAGGATCTCCAACATGGCTTTCAGGTTTACTTGTGTAAATTCTAACTGCCCCCCTTCTGAGGCCCAACCTAGTATGTTTCTCCTACCCTCCCCTTCTGGAGGAATTATTATCTTTCATTATATATGTGCTCTGATCTGCTAACCCAACTGATTCTGAAATACCAAGGAGTGATTAGTTCAGCTTAGTAGCATGTCATGTTCCCAAGGCTGGTAGCTACTAGTGCCCTGCCGGCAGTGTCATATTGACTGTATTGATTTGGTTCTAGTGCTCTGTAAACTAGGAAGCTTGTTGGGATGAAAAGGGCCAGTGATGATGCTTGTGGGCTGGTCAGTCTTTCACCTTCACTTGCAAGGTTGGATTATTTCTGTCTAGAACATGCAGCGATGCAGAAGAATATGAACTTGAGATAAACCCTCATGTTCCTCCTACTTTACCAGGGGAAACAAAGGGAACTCAGGGTCTCATAAAAAATATAACCTCATATATACTTGGGATTGATCTGCTGAAGCTAGACTGGTCTGAGTTCACTGTTCTCTGGGTAAACACGTGTGAGGGAAAATGTGAACTCAGCCTGGGAAGAGCTGTCTTCATCTTCCCTGTAAGCAAAAGTCAAATTTTGTGTTGAAGAAGCATGCCTGTGAAGCGAGCAGGGGGGCTGGGGGGGGGTGGGCTGAGGCAGGGGGCAGGTGGGAGAGGGCTACGAGTGGTGTGGAGGAAGAGAGGATGATGAGACTTCCTTGAGCCAACACTTTCCCTTCCAGTGACTCATATTTTCTGATCTGTCATCCTCCATTTCTTTCTCCCTTGGAACTTAATGCCTACGAATCTCCAGAAATGACGGTGTTTCAGCACCTAAGAAGGAAGAGAAGAGTCAAAGTCGAAATATTATAATTCTAGGACTCCAAGCCATATCTCCAATATCTCCCAGCACCAGGTTGTGTATTATAGATCATAGTAACCTAAGATTTGAGGTCTTGAAAATAACAGAATGGCTGGCCAGTCGATCCTATTTCCCCTGGGACATCTTAGTTACCTTAGATTGTTTGGACTTCTCAGAGGTCATCCTGAATGCCCCAGAGCCTAAAGAGAGCAGCTTTTCCTTTAGTCTGGAAATATGATGGTCTCTTTCATTATTAAAGTTCTTCCCAAAAGAACATTAATAAAGAAATTCCAATAAAAAGGAGTTCCAGGGCACCTGGCTTTGGCTTGGCAGTCAAAGCTTCTTCATCCTACCAGGAACTCTGCTTAGCAAGAGAACATCCTGCATCTAGGAAGTACTTGAAAACCACAGGCAGCTGCTCAGATGAACTCTCCATGGATGTGACCTCTCACATAGCTGAACCCCAGCAGCAAAGTTTCTTTCCCCCATTCCCAATAAATAGAGTATCTATGACCCTAGGAAGACTCCAAAATTTGGCATTTGGATTATAAGTCCTCCAGGTCTCCAGGATACTAAATGGAGCCACTAAGGGTATGCAAGTTGCTAATATACCAATTCTGGGTGGTGGACTGATATTATCTCCAGCCTTTTAAATTACTCTAGTGTTGGAATCCAACATTAATACACCCCTGCCTCTCACCTGTCCCCACCACCAATGTAGTTGAAGATTTTTCCTTCCTTCTTTTTCTTTCTTTTTTTTTTAACAATAGACTCACATTATTTAAATGCACAGGCTTGGAAAATAGCTTGATTATAGTGTCAGTAATGTGGGTGGAGGAGTAAAACTACAAGATTCAGCCTTGATTTGTTCCTGTTAGGGTCCAGAGAAAGAAGAGAAACTTGTTTTTCTGGTCTGCTTACACATTTTCCCTCTTTTTTACCCTTTCACCTCAACCTGATAAATGAGTTAAATCAACACCCTTGGCAGCCAGGATGTCCCCTAGGAGAGTGCAGCCTCCTCTCCCTGGGAGACGTGGAAATGTTTCTCTGTGAGGAGCAGAGGCCCCTGATGGCTCCAGGGTACAGGGAAGAGCCAGAGATGACACACTGGGCCCTGGGGACTCCCCCCTCCCCTGGATGGGAGAGGCTGTGCTGCTGCAGTGTCCCAAGCTCGGAAAGCTGGAGTCCGCTGGGGTATCTCGGAGAGTGCAGGCAGTGTATGGGGGAGAGATGGAGCTGAGAAATAGACTCTTGGGAGCCCTCGGAAGAGGCTAATATTAGATATGCACATATAAGACATCGGCTTAGTGCAGTTTGGGCAATTTTGTCATAATCTTATGGCACCTGCAGGGATTTTTACTTTTTCCAGAAAGAGACAGGAGGATTCTTTTCTGTATGCAGTGATGGGATAGGGACTGAAGGAAGACCCCTGGCTTTCCCTGGAGCCCTCCAAGTGATGTCAGCCTGCTCCCAGAGAGAATATGGTGAGTGTAGGCAGGCAGACTCAACCCCCAGAGCTCTGTCAATAGCCCCACCCCGACCCTGCCAGCCTGGCAGATCTGCCTTCCAGGGGGCGCAGCTCAGTACCAAACTCAATGCAGAACAGCACCCACAGACCCAAGGATAGTCCCCTGCAGATGTCTGAGAGCCAAGGTGAGTCCTGGAGATCATGAATTCCTCACTGGGTTCCTTCAGAACATGACTGCCCTCTTGCCTTCTCCCCTGCCTTGTTGTTATTGTTTGGATTCTAAGTGGCCCAGCAGGGGAAAGGCATTAGAAATGAAATTACATTTGTTACACCTTGTATAATTGCCTCCTCTCTTTCCTGTTACCCCAGGCAGCAACATCACTAACAATTCCCCAGGAACCCTTGGTCTGGGAAAGTGGCTTACTCACAGACTTCCTTAGAAGTGCTGCCTTTGACAAGTGATCTTGCTCACCAGTCCTTACATCACTGATTTCATCATCATAACAGCCAACATTTATCATGTGCTTGCTGTGCAGGGTACTGTGCTAAGCACTTGACATGTGTGTTGTGTGTGCGTGTATATGTGTGTGCATCACATTTTCTTTATCCAGTCATCGGTTGTTGGACACTTAGGTAGTTTGCATGTCTTGGCTATTGTAAATAATGCTACAATGAACATGTGAGTGTTGACATAGTTTTTTTGTTTTTTGTTTTTGTTTTTTATTTCAACTCTAGATCCTGCAACAACTCTATGAAATGGGCACCATTATTATCCCCATTTTACACAGGAAGAAGTATAGGCTTAGAGAGATAAGTGGCTTGTACAAGGTCACAGCGTTAATATACAGGGTGAGATTAAAGCCAGACTGATGCTAAAGCAATAGCTTTCTCTGATCTATGCAGGTGGTACACAAAATATGAAATGGAAGAGACTAGGGATAAGAAAGCACTTTCTTTGATACTGAGGTGATAGTGTGCTCTGCATATGATACCAAGAAATGAAGAGACAGCAGAGGAAGAAAGATGGATGAAATAGCTTCTTGGGATTCTTTAAGTTCGGGACCATCTAAGAAACATTGTTCTGTACCAGGATCTGGGCCCCTTTGATGAAATGCACTGGGAATGAACCTCAGCAAGCAATGGGTGCAGCAGGAAGGGAGGCAGGAGCAAAAAAGAGGTTGGTTTAACTAAGCCTTCCAGTTCGAAAGGAGGGCAGGAGATAAAGTACGAACTGACGAAAGTGGTGGCTAGTCTAAAACCTGTAAAACATCACCTCTTGTCTCATGACTCCTTGAGGTGACCTGAACTGTCCAAGAAATGAAACTCAGAGTTCTGCCAACCTGTAGACCTGTGGTGTTGCTTTCTTATTACCACGGGATGAAAACTTATCACATCTCCAAGACTGAGCTTCATGATTTTACAGAGATGGGAGGGATAGGATGGCCTGGCATCCTGTACAAATGCAGGAGTAGCTCATCAGAGCTCTCTGTAAGGACTAGCTGATCAGTACTTTTCTGGTGAACAGAAGCAGTAGAAGCCAGGATTGACGCTGTACAGGGCACTTTACCTGAGCATCTGTTTCTTCTAGCACAAAATAAAGGAACTGTTTATATGCTGCCTAATAGGTTGGGATTTCTATAGTTCAATGGCAATAAAGGCTCCACTAAAATCACTACCTAGTGGTATTCATTTCCTAATAAGCTAGACTTCTAGCCTGTGTTGTTGAACCTCACCATGAGTTTTAAGAATGACATTTACCAGCATCTGATTCCATATTTAAACCCTTTAAAAACAGCAGAGAATGATAGTTAAGCCTGTGAGCTCAGGAGTTAGATGGCCAGAATTTGAATCTCAAATTTAATATTTACTAGCTCCATTACCTTAAGCAAATTGGTTAATCTCCATCATCTTGGGCCTCTCATCTATAAGTGGGGATGTTAATACCACCTCATTGGGTTGTAGTGATTAATAAGGCAATAGATAAAAGGCATTTGAAAGAGTCCCTGGCAAAAGTAAGCACCCCATAAATGTCAACTATCATTATTGTTATTGTTATTATTAAGGAACTTGAGGTGGAACATTTTCAGCTGTTTTCCTTTTGCACTAATTCAGCACCTGATTTTACACCTCTGAAATTAAGCACATTTCTAAAACTTTCAAAATTCAAGCTTACATTTCTTTTTTATGTTCCTCACTTATCTGCACCACAATTCTTTGGCATTCACTTGTCAGAAGCTCTTACTCATCCTGAGCGAGAGGCATTCGGGTTGCTTGTCATCCCTTTGAATTAGGTTCAGCTGAATTCCATCATACCACACACAAGCCAGGAAGAGGCATCAGTCTTCATGGTGATGGCTCTGCACAGCCTCATTTTTCTTACTGGCTTCCCAGGTTTTTCATTCGTTTCCTCATGGTCGGAGCCTTCTTGATTTGCATTGTCACATGGCTTGATGCACTCTGCTACAGGCCTCTTTTTATTAAAAATGAAAAATAAAGAGAACGTACTGGTACACAGGATAGGGAGACATCTTTTTTGTACCCCAGTTGAGAGGGCCAAAAAACCTCACACTGAGAAGACTCCCAGAACTGGCAGAAATACATGCTCTCCATCTTTTGGGGTCATTAATGGCAGGAGCAAGTGCCACCCATTTTTTAGATGAAATATGGCCTTGCCTGAAAAAGGGATATAACACAATAGCTTCTAGGACTCTCCTACCTTGAAAGCTACTCTCTCTCTTTGGCTTTTTTCTTTTTTTGTGAATCCTTCCTTGGGGAGGACTCTTTCCTAATTGATGCATCTGGCCAATTAAAAAGCTGTTTAGTGAAGGTAGGAGATTTCCAAGGGCATGGCAAATGTTCTGTTCCCTGGTCACCTTCCTCAGGTCATGTGGTCATTCCTTTCTTAGACGCTGAGCTCCTTCAGTTCTTACATTCATTTATGGCAAGGTCAACAAGAGAAGTGTATTGTCAAGCAGAAACTAGCACCCAAAGTCCCAAACAGAGGATGTCAGCCTGCTTGACTAAGAAACAAAGATATTTCCATGCTCATCTTTCGATGAGCAAAATGTATAGTTCAAGGGTTAGATCACTCAGGATGAGTAAAGGTAAAAAATTCCGCCCTTTGGCCAGTCTTCTCTGGTGAGCTGGAGAAAGGTGGTAGGATGTGATGACTGCTTTCCATAGATCCACATTTCCCCCCATGCATTCCGGATCTTTCCTTAGTTACATTCTGTGCTAGCCAGCCTCCAAGATGGCACTCAATACTCACTATCTCCTGGTATGCATATCCTTGTGTAATCTCCCGCTAACATTAAATAGAGAAGACCTGTGTACCAATAACATAATGCCCAAATGACAGATTGTGACTTCTGAGAATAGATCATAGAAGATATAATGACTCCTACCTTATTCTTTCTTGGGTCACTCATTCTTGAGAAACCCAGCTGCCATGTCATGAGGACACTCAAACAGCCCCATAGAAAGAACTACATGGCAAGTAACTGGAGGGCTCCTGCCAACAGTCATGTGAACGAACCATCTTAGAAGCAGATCTGTTCTCCCTGGACAAGCTTTCAAATATCTGTGGTCACTACTAAGGCCTTAACTATAATCTTTTGAGATACCTTGAGCTAGAACCCCCCAAATGAGCTGTGTGAATTTATGACCCACAGAAATTGTGAAATAATAAAATTTTATTGTTTTAAGTTGGTAGGTTTTGGGGGTTATTTATTATGCAATAGTAGATAACTAATAGATACTCTGAAATTATTCTCCATAAAATTATTCAAACTCATCTTCTAAAATGCCACGGAATATGTTCACTAATTATGTATAAAGATGGATTCTTCTTACCAGACTAAAACTGCCTTTGTGAGCTTCAAGGGGTACCCCGTTTCTGTTAGTCTGAGGTTTGAAAGTGCCCCTATTTTACACACTGTGGTGAGCCTCTCAGCCATTCTTTTTCCAGACCAGGCTATTGATTTCTGTATTCCTCCTTCCTGTATTTACTCTTCCCTGGATGTCTTCTGGTGTGGTAGCCATTCAGTATGCATTTTGCTTTTAATTCTTTCATTGAACAAGTATTATTGAACAACCTACTGTGTGCTAGGCACACATCTTGGTCAAAAATGCATCAGTGAACAAAATAAAGATCTCTTTTCTCCTGGAACTTACATTCTAGGGGGAGGAGAAAAAATGGTAAACAATAAATATAAAAAGTGAATTACTGAGTATATTAATAGGCAATAAGTACTTGGGGCAAAAATCTATTAGAGTTACATGATGTGGAGTGCTGAGGGGATGGAAAGAGAGGGAGTTTGCTTTGTTAAATAGGGTGGGCAGGATGGACTACACTGAGAAAGTGATATTTGAGAAAAGACTTTTAAAGGATGTGGGAGAGTGAGCTATGCAGAGATATTACAGGAAAGCACATTCAAGGTTGTGGGGTGAGGGGGATCATCCAGTCTGCTTGCATTTTAAAGCATTTTTAATAACTCTTATTCCCTATGGAACAATAGTAATAATACTCTGAATGTGGAGTATTTAATTTTCAATACCCATGAGACAATAGTAATCTCTTTCATTTGAATCTCTTTCAGACACTCTATACCTATTGATCCTCACAACAACCTATTGAGGTAGCTAACAATCCCTATTTTGCAGATGTGGGCACTGAGGCTCAGAGAATTTAAATGACACTTGCTCAGGTTCACAGAGCTAGGAAGGAAGTACTGGAGTTACTGTTTTATGACAACTCTTGTGCCCTTTTCTTATATTGCTCTTTTAATGCTTAATGCTAATCTTTCAATTGTGCACACCTGTCTTCCTTACTAGACTGTGAGCTCCTCAATATAAACAATCTATCTCATACAATTATAACCTTAAATGATGCTGACCACTTGGTAGCCACTTATATTGTTGAGTAAGTGGTTGAGTTAGTGGAAGGGTAAGTGAGTAGGTGAGTGATGGCTTACTTCCCAATGGTCACACTTACTTGAAACCCAACAAGAGTATCTAGAAGTGTCTGGGGCATCCTCCACAGGTGAAGTAGGTCAGCAAGATGCTTTATCCTTTCTTTTTCATCCTCGGTTATACTCTCTGGTCACCTACATTGTAATTCTTCAGTTTTTGTGGGGCATGGAAGTAAGGGGGTATTGAATAGTTGGAGCTGCTTCCATCAGACATATACATAGAGAAGAAGGTATTGGGGGAGCTGTCAAGAAAACGGATGCAGATGTGTTGGTGTAGGTCAGCCTGAGGACCTGAAGACAAACAGGATGGAGCAATTGTTTAGGGTTGTCTTTGGATCCCTGAGTGGTTTGTTTTGAAACTGGGATTTAAAGTTTGGAGAACTGAGCTGATCCTTAAAAAGGTATAGATGAGTTCGAATCTATCTTTCCCAAGATTACTTCTAAAAAATGGGATACCTACCTCACCCAGCTAGCTATTCAGTGTAACAAAATGGTTCAGAGGATGAACTTAGAAGCCAGACTAATGTAAGTTCAGGTCTATACCCAACCAGTAACCAGCTATGCGACCTCAAAGAAGTTATTCTAACTTTTTTCGGATTCAGGATTTTTCCTTTATAAACTAGGGATAACCATGATTTACTTCATAGGGTTTTGTGGGAAGTAAATGAATTATGCATCTAAAGTGTTTAGCCTAGTACCTGACACATGGAAAGCTCTCAATAAATATTCACTACCATTATTTTTATTATAATTATTAAGAAGCATAGACATGTCCACAAGATTCTTCCCAAATTTTATCTTTTCTATTCTGGAGGGAACAAAAAGATATCATTGCAAATAAGGAAATTAGACAAGGTGGGCCATAAATCATAGAGTGTTACCCTTGAAAGAACTCAGCAAGAGAGGAGCAGAGCTGGATTGGAACTTACTTCTGCCCCAGGACTCTTTCCACCATACCTCGTCTCACCAAATTCAGGTTAGAGCAGGGAGTCTTCAAGGAAGTTTTAGTTGAGGACAGTATAAGATGAGGCTAGATGCCTAGTCAGGGGCCAAACTATGAACTTTGTGGCCTTGTGAAGGGGACAGGAGGGCCGCCATTTCAAAGGGTTGAGCTTTAAGAAGGAGAATAACTCAAATGACTTCATTTGCATTTTTAAAAAATCACAGAGGCTTCCCTCCTGGAGAAACAATGATGGAGAAGCAAGACTAGAAGAAGAGTAGCCAGATGAGTTTTTAATTGTCCAGAACAGTGAGGCTGGAGGCCTGGACTAAGGTGAGGCAGTGAAGATAGAAAAACATGAGTAATTCGAAAAGTTGTTTAAAATTTAACAGAACTTGGTAATTCATGAACTATGGAGGATTAAAGGAAGGGGAAAGCCAAGGATGATTTAAGGACAATAAAACAAGGAAATTAAAGATATTGGTAAAGTATCTGAATATTGGGCCAGAAATCTGAGCCAGATAGAAAGGAAAGTGAACATAGGCTGTGGATATTAGGGGAAAATTAGAATCAATAAACTGATAGTGTTGATGAGGTCAGAGAAATGGTGCACTTGGAGTAATTGAGTGATGAGTTGGAATGCAGACGCAATTGTGATTGCAGAGTGGGGTGACTGAATTTCTGATCTCAGAGAGGAGCAGTCCTGAGTGATTATAAGGTCCAGAATGCAATCACGGGAATAGGTGATTGAAGTGGAGGATACTTGGAAATGAGAGGGTCAGAGAGTTAAAAGGCCAAAGTATTGGAAGCCGATTTCACCCTAATCAATGGCAGGACTTGGGTTAGGGTGGAGGACAGTAAAGCAGGTGCCGAAGTTTTCAGTGAAGGAGGGGAAGTGACTAGGAATCTGTGGATTCTCGTGATGGAGAGGGTCAGGGGGACGTGGATGGATGTCATGCCCCTCAAAAGAGCAAGGCCTTTATGAGAGGGTAGAGCAGGTGGTAGTGAGACATAGGTATGTAAAGATGAGTCTCCTAGACAGGCTGCAGAGAAGGCAGTGCCCTAAATTGAGGCTGGGAAGTGAGGAGCCCACTACTGGGACACAGCTCCCTTCCAGATCTCATCATACTGGTTTTCTCTTCTGCTCCCTCACTAGCTCATGAACTCACTAGATGACATTCCTCTCCTTATCTACAGAGAATGAAAGAGGGAGGGGAAAAGAAAGGATAAAAGAGGGTGTCAAGTGGGTGTCAAGATGTGGATGAGAGAGATGTGAGGAGTGGAGGTTACAGGAAGAGGAAAGAAAATGGATCTGTTCACATTTGTTGTTCCTCTGCATTTACTGTACCGTATCCAACCTTTGAATATGTTGTTTTCTCTGCCTGAATTCTCCAGTCTTTGATTTTAAAAGTTAACTCCTAGCCAACCTTTAAAATTGAGCACAGGTACCACCTCCTCCAGGGAGACTTCCCTGACTCCCTCCCTGCACTGTCCCACCGGCCTGGGCTAGGGACCCCTCCTCTGTATTTCTATAGCATGAAATATAAGATTTATCATACCATATTATAATTACCTGTTCACTGGCCTGTTTCCTCACTAGATGGTCAATCCCTTGAATGTGGGAATGGAGTCCTTAGGTACCAGCTGACTGAACTGTATGCAGTGGAACCATGATCAAGGAACTGCCCTTTCTTCCCATCCCATAGGTACAATAATAAGAAAGGAGGATACAGTATCTTCTGTTTATTCTTGAAATCCCCCATTTATTAAGGCAGACTAAAAAGTTCCTCCCACAGATGATTTAGACTGGAGAGAGCCCGGCATGTCAAGGCTTTAGAGCAGTAGTCCCCAACATTTTTGGCACCAAGGACCGGTGCGCCTATGAGAAGCGAATGCCTGATGATCTGAAGTGGAGCTGAGGTGATGATGCTAGCGCTGGGGAGCAGCTGCAAATACAGATGAAGCTTTGCTCACTTGCCTGCTGCTCATCTGCTGTGAGGCCTAGTTCCCAAGAGGCCACAGATGGTGCTGGGGTGTTGGGGACCCCTGCTATGAAGGACTTTTAGAATCTAGACTACCTCTTCACATATAGATGAGAAAATCAAGCCCAGAGAGGTAAGCAATGCATATAGACTCTTAAGGCTGCTTAGGAGGATCAGACCCAGATGCTAGGAGTGTTCCATGGCAAACCAGTGCCCTACACTGTGCCTGATAGCCAGAAATGGTTTTCGCCACAGTGCTTGGCCTCAGATAGCCATACCAAAAGTTTCCCCAATTTAACCAGCTCCAAAAATTTCCCTCTCATTCTTTCTTCCCATTCCAGGTCCAAAATTGCTGATTTGGTGACCTTTATTACTCTACTCTACTCTGTTGCCTGGGGAATCAAGATTAGTGTAATGTAAAGTAGGATCAAGTTGGTACTTATATACTTTGAGGGGCTCACAGATTTGAGTGAGGGGGCTGCAGAGCTATTACCATTCCTATATCTCACAGAGAAACAGATTATAGATAGGCAATTTAGTGCTCAGTATAGCAAATGATGTGCAGAAGCCCTTAGAGTGCTACATTATTGTCACTAATAATAACATAATAAGGTAAACTGATAACTCTTTTGTGATCAGTCAGGTCTGAGCATGGGGCAACCAGGAGGGGATAATAGAAGGGGGTAGTTTCCCTGCCCTACACTGAGCACATGCTTGGCAGGTAGTAGGGTGTCAATAAACAATTGCTGCATGAACGAATGAACAAATGAATGAATACTGTCCTCTTGCAGAGCAGGCTGAGATTTGCTCAAAAGCTGATATATCATATCCTCATGGATCTGGGTTCCACCATCCTGAAGGAACTGCCATCGGCCCAGAGGAACCAAACATCCATTGCCTTCCCTTCTAAGCACTTTTGCTTGGTGACTAAATGTAATAGGAAAAGCATGTGGAGCAGGATAGCTGAAAAACCATGTGGATTTCTTGAGCCCCAGGGCATCAAGAAGGTCTCCAGAGGGAGAAAGGAAGGTGGGCAGATCTCTGCAGAGCTCACAACTGTGTGCCTGTGGGCAGTGGTAACAAAGTACCACAAACCTCATGGCTTAAAACAACAGAAATTTACTCTTTTTCAGTTCTGGAGGCTAGAAACCTGAAACATGCTCCTGGTGTTCCTTGGCTTGCAGCAATATAACCCCAAACTGCCTCTGTCTTCACATAGTCTTTGTCTCTCTGTGTTTCTACTTCTTCTTGTAAGGATACCAGCTATTGGATTTAGGGCTCACCCTAACCCAGTATGATCCCATCTCAGTCTTTAACTAATTACATCTGCAAAGACCCTATTTCCAAATAAGGTCACATTCTGAGGGTCTGGGTGGACATGAATTTGGGTGTGTGGGGAGGATGTCACTGTTCAACCCACTACAGGAAGCTTCCTGCCTTGCTGGCTCCTGGTCCCTGTGGACATCTTTTGCCTCTTCTAGGGCAGGAACACTTCCCTCCTGGTCACCTGTTCTTGGAACAACTGCCTGCTTATCTAATTGAAGCCTCATCTCCTGAGTTAGAAGGTAAATAAGGCAAGAAAAAAAGCAGTTAGTATGATTAGGAGTTTGGGATTAAAGGGGATTCACTGACCTTTACTAACCGTGCTGGCAACATGGTGTGTAAGAGAGAAGGTAAAGGGAGTTTGCAGAAAGAAAGGGGAAGGAAAGGGGTTCCTTGAGTGTTCCAGAAAGGGGAGGCTTGTGGGAACCTGGATTCCTGCAGCACTTGGACTCAGGTCCAGTGAGGGTGGAGGCTGGGTGCAAATATAAAAAGTGTTTTATATAGTTGTGATGAACTCAGAAATTTGGAGATGTCCACTCAACATTCATTCTGCGAGCATTTATTAAACATCTATGTGCCAGATCCTCAGTCCAATGCTCTCATTTCACAGATGAGAATACTGAGGCTCTAATAGGCCAAGAGAATTATCTGAATTCTCTGGTGTTGGGGGGGCGGGGTAGGCAAGAGGCAGAGTCAGGACCAAAATCTGTTTTTGACTCTCAATATACCTCACACATGGCAATGTTCTTCTCTCATATACCCCAGTCTTCCATGAGGATTCCTGGTCTCCACCAGGAAAGAGTGACAATAGTAACAACCCCTGCATCTGGACAAGGCTTGACCTTGCACCGAGTGCGTCCCCACTCTGTAGGATGAGGAGGGCTTCCTGACTCCTGCCCCTGAGTTCTGCTTTGCTGAGGGTGAAGGGAAGGAGGTGTGGGGTCTCCTTGTAGAGAAGGAGAAGAACTAGTGTCTCATAGAGGCTAGCAAGGACCAGCTCTTTCATAAACCGTAGACTCCAAGGGAGCCTCATCATTAAGGTTGCCCAGCTGGCCACGCCTCAAGGATGTGGGAGATGCTGATGGTACTGGGAGCTTTCTGGGCCCTTGGGCATGGATCACATGTCTGCAAATGAGGAACCTGTAGCCCTACAGGTCACCTTCCTGTGGTTCTGCCGTAGCAGCCAATGTGACAACATTTGGAGCTGCCTCTAGCGTTTCTCAGTGGGGCTAGGTTGTTAGAGCCTGCCCTTCTGGGCTTTCCAATGTAAATGGTCTGTAATGACCTGGTCGTAGTGAATACTCAGTAATTACATGTTAAATGACTTAAGTTCGCCTAGAGAGAAAAGTGAATCTTCTCACTGTGATAGGTGAAGGGGGATATCAGAGAAGGAGGTACAAAGGATTTCCAAGGAGCTGTTCTCAGCTCAGATTTGGGACTTGAGGATTTTGAAACTCAATCTGGGGCTCAGCTTGGGGCCTGCACCAGCTTTCTGAGCCCCCAGAGTGCCAGGCCTCTCAGCCTCTCTGGCTTCTATCTCTTCATCCCTGGGCAGTTACCTGCCCTCCACAGCATCTTCCCACTCTGTTTCCATGGTAATGTCATAGCTCCTGGAGTCCTTGGTCCTGAACGGGGGAGAGGAGGAAAAGGGCAAGGATAGGAACACATGTGGCTAGCAATGTCCATGTGCCTCTTCTGAGCAGTGAAGCTCCAACAAGTCAGGGGGAGTGCCCCCACCAAGGACTGGCAGCAAGAAGATGCAGGGCTAAAGGTTCCTGAACATCCTTTGGGCCAGAAAAGGAGCCAGGAGCTCTTGAGCAGCAATTGGAGTCTCTGTCCTCAGGGGTGTTTTGGAGGCTGGCAGCTTGAGATCTTCTTAGGTGGGAATCATGGACAGTCTGGCTCAGGGCAGAACTCAGGTTTCCTGTAGCCCAGGGAAATCCACCCAGCTAGGTATTTCTGCAGTCCTCTTCTCCCCATCCTGTTTCACCAGAGAGTGGACCTCTTTCCTCCCACTCAAGTGTCTGCCTGTGACAGCTCACATGCTCTGTGGGGCAGAGGGTAGTCTGGAGGGGGCAGGAAGTACCAGTGTCAGCTTGGTGAATGCAGGCCCCTCAGCAAACAGTGCTGGCTGCTTGAGCCCTGAGAGATTCTGCCTGGATGAACTGTAATAATGGTCAAAATGATCTACGTATCTGAAGATGGTCAATTTGACGGTGTTTTTAAAAATTACCTCTGATTTAAGCCCCTAAGACACAGAGACCCAGAAAAACCTAATACAATAAACACAAAAAGTAAAGAAATAAAACACAGAGCCAGAATCCAGTGTATTTCTGCCAGACCATGGCACTGCTCATGGGAGCCCAATGCCCAGTTTCTGGGAGATTTGATGCTCTGCTACTTTGCTAGGCTTCTTTTCTATGCAAACGAAACCCACACCTGCCTTTATGGGGGTCTAGAGTCAAAAGACTTGGGTTCCAGTCTCAGTACCATCACTCTGTTAAAGAAAAAATTATTCTGCCATTGTTTAAAACAAACAGGACTATTGCAATAAGTGTCGAGACTATTGCAATAGGAGAGAGAGATCTGCCTCAACTTCCGATATACGGAGACAGCCAAGGATTTATAACCAATGAGCAGAACCAGGGGGTCAGTGAATGGAAAATTACTACGAGGAGACATCAAGGGCAAGATGATTCTTGCTAAGTGGACTGCAAAGGATTTTTGCTGAAGGCAGACCCCTGCGATGAGGAACCAAGGGTGGGGATACTCTCTAAACTCACTAAGTGGGGTTCTTGCTAACACCAAGCTGGGCAGATCCAAGACAGGGCCCAAACACGAAACCTAGTCGAAAAGAGGGCTCAGGGGAGCCTGATTAAAGTTTGTTCAACCCTAATTGGGTGGTCTAGGGATATCTCACCTCTCTTGTCCTCTGATTCCTATTTCTAAGGTGGTGGTATTGGGTTGGATGAGGTTTCTTTCAGGGGGAACAGATTGTGACCACCAACATCTGCTCTCGTTTTATCTCCCTTCACTAAGAACTGCATTTGAAAGTCACAAATGTTGCTTTAAAACATCTACTGTGAAGGGAGATAATTTTACAGGCAAATACTTTCTTGCCTATAGTAGTATTCGATTTACCCAAGTGAATAATACCTACTATTTTAAAATACTATACTATGTGCTTTATATACATCATCTTTAATATTTGTGATAGCCATAAAAGATAGAAATTATTATACCCATTTTACAGATGCGGAAACTGAGGCTCAGCGATATTAGGTAAATGTATTCAGACCTTACAAGTGGTAAGAACTGAAGCTGGTATTTGAGCCCAGGTCTGTCTGACTCAATGCCTTCATGCTGTCCCTGAGCCAGATGAAGTTCTCCCACATGCTAAGTTTATCGCCTTCACTTTCATTACAGCACAGGACACAGTATTATAATGGCTTGCCCCTTTCCTTTCCCTCATCCTCCCTATCCCTGTCCCCAGCATGTGAAACCAATTAGGGCATCTTCCTGTTCTTGGTGTTTAGTACACAATAGACCCTGAGCATTTATAGAGTGAATGTTTGAATGAAGGAATGTGTATATTACAAAAATTTAGAAATTGGGTAATTGGAGACTGCTTTTAAATATGTAAATGTAATTCATAGTGCTATGCACGGTAGAGGGGATTCAATAAATACTAATTCATATGCACATGCGCATGCACACACACACAATCTTGTTTGTGGTGGTATATACACAGCATAGGTTGTGATGGACCAGTGCTAGTTTTGTGTGTGTGTGTGTTTTTTCCCCCTGATCACAACAGATACACATTCTTTCAAATAAATTAGTGTGTTATTCTTGGCTGACACACTTGGAGGAAGCAGTGAGCCTGCATGCCAGTACTGGGGTGATTCTGTGGCCTCTCCATCAAAAACTCCATTCAAAACTGTGAAGGGCCATGTTTCCACATTAGCAAACATCGAACAGCAGGAACAACCTTTTTCTCATTTTTTTCTGGTGATATTTGTAGGCCTACGCCTGGCATCCTGTGTCACGTGTGTGGGCCACAGATTACAAACATAGGAAGAAGCAGAGTCAAGGTATGGAATAGGAAATTGCTGAGAGAAGCATTTATCAAAACATAAGGCTTGGGAAATCATTTTGTAATTAAAAAAATAATACTGTGTGTTACAGAGATATGTGTGTTTATGTATTAAACTTGCTAAATACTCAGGTTAGACACCATTTAACCTGCTAAGCTATGGCCTCAGGTGATTGTTTTTCTAATTGCAGGTTTTGGCTGTGTTAAACTGGGAGCCCTAAAGGGAGCTAAGAAAGTCTTTTAATCCTTTTTAAGCCCCTTTATGTGTTCTTGCCTCCCCACTACCACCACAGGCCTGTGGGGCCTAGGAGGGCACAGGTCTTTACCTCCCTCCTTGCTGGGCCTGGCCAGCCCTGGCCCACGCCCAATGGGCAGCCCTGGGAACCAGAGGCCGCTCTTAGGTTCAGCTTCCAGTGCTGAGGCAGTAATTGGCCCAGGCTCTAAAGAGCAGGCCTAGGTGACAAAGCCCATCAGCAGCTTGGAACTACAGAGGGACCAGGACCAGCATCAAACCAGCAGCCTGGAGAGCTGCCACTTAGACAGCACATAATTTCCGAATTAGATATTTCTGAGGCCTGAATTTTGTGTTGCAGACAGAGCTCAGACACAGCTCTGGCAGAAGCTGCAGAAAGCAGAGGATGGAAATCTTACACGGAAGGTGATTTCATTCATAGTCAATGCAGCCTAGGACGTCCTTCTCCCCCTCCTTTTCATTTAGATGCAAATGGAGCTTTTGTTCCAGGGAAGTCCGTGGGGCTAAGGTCTTGGTTCTGGAGGTGGCGGTGATGGTCCCGGTATTCCAGCTCTTGGAGGACCCAGTTGTCAGAGCCTAGAGGAGGGGCAGGAGGCATGGGAGCCAACAAAACTGGAGCTGGCTAAGAGCCAGTTCCATTGGATTCTTTCAATTCTGTGGAAGGAGAAATACTATCAACCCAGTAGATTAATCCTTAAGTTTTCTGCCTAAAAATACATAGAAACATCCAGTCCACCAAGAAATGCCATACAATAGAACAGGGTTATTATTTT
This sequence comes from Rousettus aegyptiacus, assembly GCF_014176215.1. Lineage (NCBI taxonomy): Eukaryota > Metazoa > Chordata > Mammalia > Chiroptera > Pteropodidae > Rousettus > Rousettus aegyptiacus. Next base: position 44,505,733 of record NW_023416308.1, read on the forward strand.
TATTACTGAGTGTTCCCCTTCTTTCTGTTTACTTGCAGCTTTCTATGATTGAATGAACTAATGAATATTCATTGAATTAAGCCACGTACCTTAGTAGGCATATGTCCTTTAATCATCCAGACCCACTGAGGGAAGAGACCATCTCCATTGTACAGATATGGCCACTGAGCCTCACAGAGGTGGAGTGACTGGTTCAAGGCAGTGGCATAGTGTGGATTTAAATGCAGCTCTACCTGACCTTTCCAAGGGCTCCCATGTACTCCTCTGCCTCTCCTGCTCATGTATAACTTTGAGGAGAAGGAGCATATGTTGTCTTTATATCCTATGGAAATGGCTGTCTCTCAGATGATGCACACAGGCCTACAGTGAGCCCTGTGGTTCATTCATTTTTTTTTGTGGGAGAGGGAGAAGGTAAATTTTATTTGGAATCACTGTTAATTTTTTATTTTTTTTGTGATAAAAAAACACATAACAAAATTACTGTCAACCATTTTTAAGCATACAGTGCAGTAGTGTTAAGTATATTCACATTGTTGTATGACAGCTCTTCAGAACTTTTTCATTTTGCAACACTGAAACTCTATACCTGTCAAACACTAATTCACCATTTCCTGCTCCCCCAAACCCTGGCAGCCACCATTCTACTTTCTGTTTCTATGAGTTTGACTACTTTAGATACCTTAATAACTTAATCATACAGTCTTTTTGTGGCTGGCTTGCTTATTTCACTCAATATAATGTCTTCAAGGTTTATCCATGTTGTAGCATGTATGAGAATTTCCTGCTTTTTTAAGAATGAATAATATTATATTATATGTATATATTGCATTTTGTTTGTTCATTCATCCATTGATGGAAACGTGGATTGTTTCTACCTATTGGCTGTTGCAAACAATGCTGCTATGAACATGAGTGTGTAAATATCTCTTTGAGATCTGCTTTCAATTCTTTTGGATGTATAACTAGAAGTAGGATTGCTGGATCATATGGTAACTCTAGTTTTAATTTTTTGAGGGATCTCCGTAATGTGTTATATAGAGATCCCACCATTTTACCCACCAACAATGCATTTTACCCACCAACAGTTCAAATCCTCACTAACACTTGTTATATTCTGTGTTTTAAATAGTGGCTATCTTATAAACTTACACCTCTACCTCATACCATATGTAAGAAATAATTAAAAATGGATCATAGGTCTAAATGTAAGAGCTAAAACTGTAAAATTCTTAGGAGAAGACATTGGGATTAATCTCATGACCTTGTGTTAGGCAATGGTTTCTCAGCTATGACACTAAAAACACAAGCAACAAAAGAAAAAATAGGTAAATAAGACTTCATCAAAATTTAAATTTGTGCTATAAAGAACGCCATCAGGAAAGCAAAAAGATTGATAAAGGACTAGTATCCAGAAAATATAAAGAATTCTTGCAACTCAATAGTAAGAAGACAAACAACCCAATTATAAATTTGAAAAGGATGTGAACAGACATTCCTCCGAAAATTTTTTTTTATAAAAAATTAAAAGAATTAGTGATCATCCTAATGGTGTTAGGTGATATGTCACTGTGGTTTTGATCTTCATTTTTCTCATGAGCAATGATGTTGAACATCTTTTCATAGGTTCATTCATTCTTGATGGAGCTGAATGAGGATTCTCAAAGTGAATAATAAAGAAGGCAGATGTCATAAGGTTCCCATAGATCTTGGACTGGGTCTAGGGATCCTTTATTTTTACTTAGAGACAAAGTAGAGACTGAAGCTTTCTTCTCTCCCTTCAGCCATGAGGAGATACACAGGGTGCACTAATCTCTTCCTGATCAAGCCCTGTTCCTGGGGCCTGACAAGGACAGGTCATGATTTGTAGAGGGAAAAGCCAGGTCCTTGTAGTGAGACAAGTTCAAATCCTAAGTCTACCCTGTATGGTTAAGTGTGACTTGGAGCAAAGTACTAAACCTGTGTGAGTTTCCTCTTCTGGAAAGTAGATTATTGTGAGAGATCTCTACAGTTGTGTGTGGTAAACGTTTTATCAACCAGATCTTCAAGAAAAAAGATGTTCTGATTTGTAGCATTTTCCAATTTCATTGTATAAATACTCAAACTGGGACTGATAACAAGCTACCAACTTGCTATCATAGTGATGTTGCCGAATGCAGAGTTTGGAAGAAATATTTGCTCAACCAGCTCCAGCACATCACTGGTCTATATGTAAAATACCTTTCCTAGTATTTGGGGTGTTGTCAGTTTCATCATTAATGTTAGTTTCTTTCCTCTCCTCCCTCTACCAGAGGGACTCTGGGGGATGTAGGTAATGAGAAAGGTTGCTTAATTCCCCGTGTTTATTCAACAAATATATATGGAGCCTCTATTAGATCTATGACCCTGTCCTAGGAGCAGAGTATAGGAGCATGAAGAACAGGGAGAGAATTTTTAAGTCTGTGACCTAACCTCGCCTTCGGAGACTCCAGTTTGGTTAGGTGACCCTCCCGTGTGCTGTCACCTCTATGATGTCACATTTTAATCACTTTTGTGCTTGTCTCTTCCATTGAACTGTAATCTCGAGGACAATGACTATGTCTTACTTATTTTGGCATCTACATTGCCTAGCACTCCAAAAGTATTCAACAAATATTTTTCAAATTGTTTCATAAGCTCAAAATCTACCTAAGGAGGCAAAACTAACACATGTGAAACATTCAGTCAATAATACAGGATAATGGTCAATCATACTTACAAAACTTCTCATTTGGTAAGAATCCTACTGCTTCAAAGCATTTTCAGTTGAAATAGTTAAAATACGTATTGAATGCTTGTGGTATGCTAGACATCAATGTAATCACTCAGCACATTATCTCATTGAATCTTTGCAACAACCCAGTAGAACAAGTATTGTAATTATTACCATCCCCATTTCAGATATGAATAAAATGAGCAACAGCAGTTAGGTAGATTCCTCATATTTTTTATTTTTGATATTGTATATATAGAGCCAGGATGTGAACCTAAGACTTGATACTTACTGTCCCAAGAAATAGAGAAAGGCATTGTTATTCCCATTTTAAAAGGAGAGAAAAGTGGCTTCAAGAGGGAGACAGATTAAGTGACTCGCTCAATCACACAGCTAGCAGGATGCAGCAGCAGGATTGAGACCTAGGCCTTCTAATAGCATAATAAAGTGTAACGTCAGGTGCTACACAGCAAAGGCCCCTTCAAAGAAGGATGACACCACTGGATGTCACGTAAGCAGTCTTTTACAAAATGTGGGGCTTGAGTTGGACCCTGGGGAGCTGGGTTTGACCTGAATCAGCAGGTGTCATCCCTGTGTTGTCTAACATACACACGCACACACACACCAACCACCCTGCTTCCTGATCCCCAGAGTGGAAAGCAAGGAAGAGCTTTTAGAGAAGCTCACCCCATCTCATGGAGACCACAGGAGAAGTGCTTGGCAGCAGCTGCTGCTATCGCTTCTCTAGTGTGTTTATTTACACAAAGGATCCATCAGCACCTAGGCTACCCAGACAGTATTGGCCTTTCTCATGAGTGTTCATCTCTGACTCCTGGAGAGGATGTCATGATCCCAAGTACTTGAAAGCACCTGTCTCCCATGTATAATCAGGAGTTAGCCACCTCTCACTTTGAGGGCAGTGGTATAACCACAAAGGCCCAGCCTGAAGCTGTGAAACACCATTAGATATGAGAGTTTGTATACAACTTGTCCTAAAGGCAGGCTAGTGTGAGCCAAGTGCATTGAGCTGGTGTGAAGCCGGATGAGGGAGAACAAATGAGATCGTGGAGTTCACTCTCCCTTTTGACGCATCCCAGCTGCTGAATTTCCTTATGAGTGTTTATTTTTTGAGTCATAAAAACTGTTAAGGTAATAATTTTCAAAAGGTTAAAAACATATTTCTTAAACAATTACATGTCAAAGATTTATTTAACTCATTAATGAGAGAACCAGTGAGATGACAAAGTTAGGTTCAAAAGAGGATACAAGAAATATATGTTGAGATCTCTATCTATCCATCATATATCTATCATCTATGTACCTATATATCAATGGAAGAAAGCTAGAATAAGATTGCTAAATTTGATACAATACTTATTATTCTCTTATATGGCAACACAATCATAAAGTTCAGGATTATCTTCTCTACTGAATAGAAGTCATTCACGGCATATTATCAATTCCCTGCCTGTTAACATCTATCTTACAGAGTCAGATGAGCCTTAGGTGGCCTCCTTGCCTTCCTTCCAAATTTTGGATAGATTTCTTAGCAGCTCAGAGGAATCCAGCTGGTCCTGTGCTGTGGGGGATTCTGCCGGTTGCTGAGTATGCCTACTCCAATCATGTCTTTCGGAACTGGGGAAATAACAACAGGCTGGGTTTGGGGACCCACTGGACCCACCGTGAGAAGGAATGAGCTCAAAACCCCATTGATCACCTGCCTCCATGAGCCCCTGATCGTACTAGTGGACCACAATGATGTTCTGGACCCTCCTGAAACAGTGTCAGTTTGGAGCCAGCATTCAATATCCCTGAAAAGTCAGATTATCACCTTTACTCTGGTGCACAGTCAACCCAGTAATAGGCCATAGGTCAATCTAGGGAAGGCTGGGAGAAAGGTTAACAATATAAAATTTTGGCAATGTAGTAAGGTTGTTCCTTAAATGGAACTTGCCTCTTCTTTATTCAGATAATTCTAGGTCTATAAATTGGTTCCAGTCTGGGATTTGATTGAGGGGTTATGACTCTCTATTTTGGTGATTCGAGTTAGACTTATGTTTACTTGACCTAGAACTTTTCTGCTTATACAGATCAAGTAAGAATGTAGTACACACCCTGATCAGCTCGTTGATGCTCTAAATCTCTGTGAGTCAGACTAGTCAGACTGCTGCTTCGACTCTTCCTGCTGTTCTTTAAGTCCTAGAGACAATGTGGGATTTGGGGAAAGAACCCGTGAGCATGAGTGTGGAGATATGAGTTCTGATCCTGCTTTTGCTCCTAACTAGCTGAGTGACCTTGGGCAAATTAATAAGCCTCTCTGGGCCAGCTTCCTTGACTCTTAAAGAGGGAGTAAAACGCTGTCCTGCTTGGTGGGGGGCTATTGTAAGGCCTTTGAAGAATACAGCAATGTCTTTAACTGTGGCTTTTGGTTTAGCTTTGGTGTTTTAGATGGTGTGAGTGGAGGACACAAGCTGTGTCTGACACATCAGAGTACTTTGGCTTAAACACTGTATTAGTTGCCAGCATTTTAAAATAAAAGGATTACAAATAAAAGTCCAGATTTCGGTCTTCTTTTGAAATACTGGAAGCTGTCACATTCTCGTATGGCAAAAGTAGATGGAGGAGCTCCCTTTAAATGGGGCATGCTCTCCCCAGTTTACCAGCACACCCACTATTTCACTCATGAACATTGTGTTTATTGAGGGTGCCCTCAAGTGCCAGGTGCTGGGAATAGATGCGTACAAAATGTGACCTGTTAACGAACCGTGCAGGTGTCAAGTCCAACAAAAAGGGCGGGCAGCACTCTGAGCAGTAGCTCAGGAAACAATCAGTTCTCCCCCACTGGGATATACCTCCACCCCTAGATTGCTTCCTGGGCTTTCAGCCATCTCGATCTAACTTGGGGGTGACTTTTCACTTCTCTCGTAGTCTCTCTGGCTCCAAATCTGGGAAGACCCATCTGGCTCGTCTGAGCGTGTTCACTTGCCAGGTATGAAGGCTGGTTCTGCTCTTTTGTCAGCTATTACTCCAGCTTGAAATCTTGCCCTAGCCTCCCAGTAACTCCCTCTGGCAGACACCGTCTTGGTGAGAATAGCTCCGTGTCCCTCGGTCACTCTGCTTGTATAGCATTCACGCAGTCAGCAAATTTTATTGAACACCTACTGTGGGTGTGTGCTCAGTGGCGGAAGCATTATGCTTTCCAAGACCTGCCCTTGGTCCACTGTGATCTGTGCCTGTTAGAAGGATCCCTGTAGTTTACAGCTCATCCACGTAGTGCAGGTGCTTGCCACGTCTGCACCTAATGAGTGCTAAGCCCTTCTTGTCTCACCTGCTCACCTTTCTAGGGCATCTCAGGTGTCCTCCTCCCCCGGGGATCTAGGATGCACCTCAGCTTTATAATAAAAACTAGTTATGAATGTTGCCTGTCTGAACCTCCCATATCAAACTCGATGGGAGTGCAGAGGGAAGAGGTGCCGATGAGCTTGGGCAGTTGGGGAAGGTCTCCTCTAGGAGAATTTCTAAAGGAGAATCCTTCAAGGTCGGTAGGATTCAGACAGCTGGGAATGGAGATAGGTGAAGAAATGGTGATGTTCAAAGTCAAGAAATGGGGCGGATGAGACAAAGTGAGGAGGTAGGAAAAGCCACAGACTAGACCAGCTCCAACTAGCATGTAGACTTCCCATAGGAGAACACAGGTATAATTTTGGTAGGTCTAAAGTTGAGAGCAAAGAACCTAGACTTTCCCCTTCATGGAAGTCGCCGAAGGTATTTTGAGCAAGGTGATGACATGAGCCTAAAGCCATGGCTTTGGAAAATAGAGGCTCATGCAGGATGGTCAGGAAGTAACGATGTAAGAAAGAAAGGGAGGAGAGACTCCAAGTTCCAGTCCCCCTGACTCCTCACATCTCCTCTGGACCTGCAGGCCTCTACTGCATAGGCCAAGCATGGCACAGATGCTCTAGAAGTGGCTGGGGAGAGCAACCGTACTCCTTGTCAACCCTCACCTCAGGAAAACACAAACGAAGTCTGAGCCTACTCCTCTCTGGAAAGGGAGACCAGCTCGAGAAAGGCACAGGGTGGACTGCTTTGCCCTTGGCCCTTGGTGGACTGCTTCGCCCTTGGGTGAGAGCTGTTAGCAGTACCAGGCCTCTCTGGTTCTGCCTTCCCCAGTTCCTTCTCTCGTGGCTCGGGCTAGAGCTGGGAGAGGTGATTAATGCTGCTGTCAAGGGAGCACCACGCTGCAATTACTGAGACGCCAGTTCTTTCAGAGGAGAAAATATTGTGGCAGGGACTTCTGGGCTTATTAGAGTGGGAAGCAGCTCCGAGAGGACTCCAGGAGTCCCTGTGATTCCAGGAATAGCCAGGGAGTTCCCCCAGAGCATGGGGTGTGGCTCCCAGCCACAGCTCATCTGTGCTGGGGTGGGTGCTGGCATACAGTCACTAGCTGCGTGCCAAGGCTGGGCTGCCCCAGGTCGAAGCTAGACCCCCTACCCATTACTCTGGGCTACCCTCAAGGCTTGGGTACTCTACTGGCCTCTGTATCATAGATATCATCAAGACATGAAAGGGGGCGTCAGATGATTCCTGAATCTTCCTGTCTTGAAGTTCATTATCTCAGGTGACTCACCTACCAACCCCCTGTCTCCTGGCTCTATCTCAGAGTGATGATGACTGCTCAGCCTGAAGGCACACTGTAAATGTTCTCTGTTGCTAGGCCCTACCTACTCCCAGAGATTCCTTGGGGTTCTTTTGTGGGGTCTTACCCTCACCATGACCACAGACATCTGCTTTAATGGGCAGTAACCATAACAGACAATTATTCCCAGACCAAAAGGGGAGGATGTCCCAGACACTCTGAACACCGTCCTCCAGCACCGGCCCCTCAGCACTGGCAAGGCTGGAGGTCATACCATGGCAGGATGGGAGGACATCCGAGGATGAGAGCTTGGAGGTCCTCTAGCAGCCACACGTATTTGTTAGAAAAGGAAAACAAGACTCAGAGGAGAGAAGTGACTTACTTGAGGTCACACAGCTGTAAATGCAGGACAGAGCTAGGCTGGAACTCAGGGGCTGACCGCTGGCCCAGAGTGCTTTCTCTACGCACCCCTATGTCCATCCGTCCTGTTTCACGGGCATACTCAGCCCCAGATCTCGGCCTTTTTCCCCTGTCGCCCACTGAGGCCACATGCCCTTGCTTACATGCAAGGCGAGGAGCGGCTTGACAGGCTGACTGGCTCACGCACTGTGTGAGGGCTGGAACAAGCAGCACCTTCTTTTCGCTCTTTTTTTCTTCTTCTTCAGAGGGTGGAATGAAGACACTGGGAAGTGGCGAAGTTTCTTCTTCTTGTCTCACAGCTGCTTTCATCCATCCATGCCAGGCATTCTGTGCAACAGGAATGTGTAAGAAATTGCATATTCAGTAGAAAACCCGAGAGAGCAGGCCATGAAAAGTGCAGGAGTGGGAGAGGATTTTATGATAAACACACACACACACAAACACACGGCACATACGCGCACGCACATCACAGAACCTGTGCAACTGCCAGTGTAGCAATAGTGGGGACAGACGTGGGTGCAGAAATGGAATGCGGCCGTGCAGAGCAGTGGTCTCGGGATCTCACCCCAGGCCTCTTTCAGTCCAGACCCAAGTGTGTGGGGGCTGCTATCTTTGGAGGCTGGAGCAGAACTGGGGCAGGTTTGGACTTCTAAGGGCTTTGACATACTACCGGATCTGAGGACACAGATCTGCTCAGCATTTGTGCAGTCATTTCCGGGGCCCAGTTCTAGCCCTGCTTAAGTCAAGGCGATAGACGAGATCGGAAGTGGCCAGTTAGGGTCTGTTATGCCAGCCTGTCAGCACATGTGGCAGGAAGACAGGCAGATGCAAAAGTGTGACTTCTCCCACTTCAGAAACAGAATATGCTTTACTGTGGGTGACACATAATCTTCATTTGCCACAGGCACCTGGTCCCTAAATGGTGCCAGTTGCACTGAGCATCTCAGTGGGGCATCTTTCTGTTTGATTGTACATTACCAGTAGGCTGAGGGCGAGTGAACCTGCTTTGATGATGGCAGCAAGAACGTGGGCTTTGGAGAGCCCAGATCTGCCATTTGCTGGCTGTGTGGTCACGAAGTTTCTCAGTGGAATTACAGGTGGGAACAAGCAGCACCTTATTCCACAAGAGGCAGCATTTGTCTTCACACATTAGCATGACAAATGCTACAGGTTTCTTTTTCTTGTTTTCACGACTACTTGCATCAACCAATATTGTAAAATGGGGCCATTCTATTGACTTTGTAGGCTGTTGTGAAGCTTAGCAGTGATATGGGTAAAATGTCTAAGAGAGTGTCTTGCATCCTTGGTATGTTAGTATGACCTCCCAGCCCAGTGGAAAGACGGCTTTGCAACTAGACTCATGCAGGCCTCAGTCCTCCTCTGCGCTTACAGCTGAGCTGGGCTAAGAACCACCATAGCCACACTCACTTCATCTGTAGTAAAAGGAATGACATTTACTTTTTTAAAAAGAGGCTTCATTTTTAAAACTTCATTTAAGGTTGTATACAGTAGTATAGTATCCAGGACACAGCAAATAGTCAATAAACAGTAGCTACAATTACTAATATGTTGTTGTAGATTAGAGTCAGTTTTCTCTAGCACTGGCAGCGGCCCCATGTCAGGGGATAGAAACTGGTCTTCTCAGCAGAAATGACTGTAAGGAAAACTTGGATGCTGAGGGCGCCTGAGTTATTAGGGTTGGGATCCATGGAACCTCAGGCTCAGGGAACAGCTCTGCCTTTGTGCTCCAGGGAGCACCCCTGGAGAGGAGTGAGTGGACAGGTGGAGCCTAGAGACTCTGTAGGTTCCCACATATCAATTGTAGTCCATGTTGCCAGCAGGGGCGATGCGGGCCCCCACGATCCACAGGAAACCACAGGATGAAGAACGGAGGTCAGAGAGACACACTTCCTGGGCCAGGATAATGGACAATTCACTGGAACTCACACATTCAGGCCCTGGAAGTGCACCAGAACAGTGGCTGGGAAGAGCTTCCCAGGCCAGGCCATTCCCAGCATCTTGTATCCAGCACTGGCTCTGGGGACAGGCTTGGTTAGAGTCTAGTTTCTGCCACCTATCAGCTAGGACTGTGGATGCATAATTGAACCTCTCTGGGTCTCAGTCACCTGGAAACTGGGGGCACTGTAAGAATTAAAGGAGAGTACATACATAAGGAATGTCACTGTGCCCAGAATACAGTAGGTAATGAAAATGACCAGAATTAAAAATTGATCGCTTGGCAGATATTAATTTCTTTCTTTCTCCTCTGCCTCCTGCCCCTTGCACCAGAAGCTTGACTCACATCTGAAGCTCTATCTACCCATGGATGAGTGGGTAGGAAAACTTTTCCTAGGGGACGTTTCAGCATCCTTGCCTGCAGGTGGGTCTGTGGCCCAGCCCGTTCACACAGACACCTGGCTATCAGAGGTGCCTCCCACCTGACCATTCAGTGCACCACAGCAGGATGCCTATTTTCTGTTTGAGATCATTTTAGACTTAAGAAGAATTATGAAAATAGTACAGAGAGTTCCCATATACCCTTCACCTAGCTTCCTCTAATGTTAATATCTTACCTAACTGTAGTGCAATTGTCAGAACTAAGAAAAGCTATCTTGGTTTAATACTGTTAACTAAATGAACAGGTTTTATTTGTACTTTCCTTGTTTTCCCACTAATATCCTCTTTCTGGCTTTGTATGCAATCCAGATTTTCACATTGCATTTAGTTGTCATATCTCAGTCTCCTCAAATCTATGATAGTTCCTTAGTTTTCCCTTTTCTTTGATGACCTGGAGCCTTTTGAAGAATACTGGTTGGGTATTTGCAGAATGTGGGATGCCTGTTTTAAACATCTGTGATGGAGTGAGCAGCACAGTGTTCTTTAGTCTTGCTTTTGTACTTTTCTACTTACATTTTTCTGGATTTTCAGAGCCTTTGCGTCTGCCCCCAATTTTCCCAGTAGAGTACAAGATCCCATTCAACTACAGAAGTGGTAGGAAGTTAGCCTGTTCAGTGTGCCACAAGAGCCATGTCACCTCTCCTCCACAAGAGTGTGTTCTTTTTCTGACTCACACTGTCCAGCTTGTGCTCCATTTGAGCTTCAGCCATTGGGCCAGTCACTCCGTTTGGATAGCAGACTCCATGAGAACAAGGGGCTCGCCTCTTGTTCAGTGCTGTCTTCCCAGTTCCTTATCAGTGCTATATATAATAAACAGGGGCTCAACAAATGTGCTGAATAAATAAGCAATCAATATCACCATCTGCCAGCATTTTCAAGTGGCCCATAGAGTGGAAAGGGTAGGCATGTAGGTTTTAGAAGCATAAGGCATGTCATCTTCTCCCATAGGGAGACCAAAAAATATACAGAAAAATCTAGCATACTGTCCAGACAGTACAGTAAAAGTCCTTTTGTCCAGTATGGTTGATTGACCATTCAAACAGTTCACTAAAGTGAGAGTTCATTGAAAAGTGATACTTCAAACATTTCATTTTATTTTAGAACATTCATTTACCGAATATTTTGTGTATATTTGGGGTCTTTTCTTTGAGTATGAAACTCTACCAATTAGGGTTTTACCTCATCTTATTTGGATAAGTGTGCCCATCATCCTGTGTATACAACTTCCAGTATTTTTACTTTTATTTTTTGAAGCAGGGCAAAGATTTAAATTTATTATACAATGCAAATGTAGGTTCCTAGATTTTCATAATTTTTAGAGTTACCTCATTCAGATATAACTAGTCATGATCTTTGTTTCTAGTGACTTTTTTCTTTATCAAAAATTTCCCCAATACATTTAACTTAGTTTTTATGGAACCAATATTTCAATTTGGTATTCATATTCCATTGTTTATAAAATATAAGCAATGTATATAAGATAAAATAGTGAGCTAGATTAATAACAATTACAAGAACCGTGATGAGCAGGTTCGGGAGCAGACCTGACTGGCTGATGAGCACACAGCTCTCCAGGGGTGCCGGAAGAGGAGGCACAGCACAGCTTCCTGGGACGAGTGTGCCGTGTGCCATGGGCATTGGTCAGCGTCCTTCCTAAGAGAATGATTGGAGAGTGATGATTAATCCAACGCGCCGTCAATGCGGAGGGCACTGGGGAGCATTTAAAGTATAAGGTCTTTCATCTCAATTTAGTTGTCATTTGCTGAGCTCCCACCCCATGCCTAGCATGTGCCAGATGCTGGAGAAGCAAAAGAGGAAAAAGGCAGAGACTTTGCCATGAAATGGCACAGGAGATGGGAAGAGACAGACTTTTAGGTTTTAATATCACAATTGCCAAGATGAACAAATAGTGGGCTGTGAGGTTGCAGAGGAATAAACAAGTCATTCTCCCTGGAGGAGATCATGGAAGGCTTCTTGGAGGAGGTGGCAATAGAGACCATCAGTGAGAAAGGAATCTGGAAAATATAGAGACCACTGAGTGTCATCTTCTCAAAAAGGTCAAGATGTGGATATTCCCTGAAACGGAAGCAGAAGGTACCAGTGCCACCTGGGTTCATCTGTTTACTGTCATCACCATCCATCCTCGAGGGGATAGGATCCTTAGCTCTCTCCTCCATTAAGTACACCCTGGTGTGTTTGTTAGAATTATGGATAAGGAAGGAGGGTGAGGAGAAAAAAACGACCTTCTCACAGCCTTCCCAGAGCTGCACGGAGTACGGAAGGCAGAAGATAATGAACAGGGCACCTATCCCAGGTTATAGCCGCTCTGCATGTCAGGCTGGTGTGCACAGTAAACTCCAGACCTCCATTTGTCTCCTGCCAGGAAGATGGAATGTTTTGTTTCAACCTGCAGCGCACGCCCCAGGTGCTGAAGAGATTACCACTTCCTGGGCCAAAAATCGAATTAGATGATCAGTCATAGAAAGTCTAAAGCAAAGGCAACCTTTGGGGAAAGACATTTGCTTCTACTGTGCCACTTTGAATATCAGCCGGGCAGAAAGGGCCCCAAAGGAGCCTATGCTTCAAAAACAGTAGGACGAGGGCCTCTGGAGAGAGGGCTGAAATCTCCAGACAGGGCTGGGAAGTGGCAGAAAAACCTCTGCTTTGCCTAAAAGGCACCAGCATTTCCTAAAGCTTTCCTAGCCTTGAGAATGCCACCTTCCTGCTGCCACCAGCCTTGATGGCGAGGATCATGTAAGAGGATTTTAGAGCTTTGTTTAGACACAGCCTTGGTAGTGCAGCAACATCTCAGCAGCTCTGTTACCCCTGACACTGTTATAAAACAGGAGATTCAAACTTAAATATATTCTGGGGCCTGGCAGTAAACGTAAATTGAGTGGAACCAGCTGGCTATAGGGCTATACGGATTGATGGGACTGTGGTAAACTTGGGGGCACTGTGCCCCAACTGGCTGTGGTGGGACATGGTGACAGAGGGAGGAAGATTCTGCCAAAACCTTAGGGCCTTGCTCCTTTCAAATGGGGGCAACTGAGGAGAACATAGAGGGTAGAGAGCACAGGGTAGAGCTCCTTCATCTCCCCCTTCTTATGTCCTGGAGTACACACACGCAGCCTCTTCCCCATAAGCTGGGCTGTCCTCTGGTTGGGGAAGGCCTCTGCCTTCTTCAGTCCATGTGTGTTCTGTGTTAAGAGGGCTACCTCTACTTGACTCCAGCTTGTTGCCTTGCAAGAACGCTGACCCAGTGTTTCCAAAATCTTGTGATTCTTTTTGTAAGAGAAGCTAGAGATCTGTATTTTAATGTAAAATCTCCAAATTTTAAATGCTGGCAGTAAATTGTAACTTTTCAACAATGTTATATGAGCCCAACAAAATATATCTGTAAGCTAAATGCTTGCAGTCTCTAGTATGAAAAGGATTAGCTAACCAGTCCTGAGTCTTCACTGCTGGGCTGGTGGAGACTATGCCCAAGTAGTAGGCAACCTTGCAAATAAGAATTTCATCAGCCTGCCATTGCCAGCCTTCATTTTTCCATGCAACAAAATGGATTGATTCCGTGTTCTGGCCTGTTCAAAATCATTACTAGTTTGGGGCTTATGGCACACGGCTTATTACAGAAAGATAGCAAACTCTGTCCGATATGCATTGGGCATTGGCTTAAACTTCTTGGATGGTGACTTTATGTGTGAGAGCATATGATTTGTGGGTGAAAGCCAAGGTGCCTTGGCATCGGCAGATTATTTGCACAAACTTGGCAGCTTGAACTGATCCCTGAGAAGAGCTTCCCTTCCCTCCTGCCACAGCCATCAAAGCTCTCGTCAGCCTGTGCCTCAGGGAGCTGTCACAGCCTCATTACTGCTAATTCATCTTCACTTAGTGCATCAAAGGCTGATTTATCAAATTGGGTGGGCGCAGAGGAAGTTTGATTAGTGACATTATGTTGTTTGCCATGACGGCTTAGAAAACTTCGCTCATCTGTGTCCCAGGAGTCCCAAGATAAGATCGAGATGTTTATATTCTGCCTCCAAATTTCTCAGGATCAGAAGCCAGTGTAGCAGCTCCAGCCAGAGATGTTTCCTTAGCGACATTCCTAATGGGTGCCTTTTCTGTCCTCCTCCACCCCTACCCCCACCATTCATAGGCAGGAGAGCCAGAGGCAGCAGTTTTCAGAAGATGGCCCGAGGTAAGCAGGGCCTCTGGTCCAATCCAGCATCCTCTACTGCTGAGCAGCTCTCAGGCCAGGGAACTCCTTGCTGTGCTTGCACATAACAAAACCCTTCTGGATTTGGATTATTTGCCTCTCCTCTTGTCTCCATCATTGCCCATGTCAGGCTGCTGAACAACACACATCCAGAGGTTTGGCCCTTCTCCCAGGCTCCTGGGGGAGATGGGACAGAGTACTTCCTGAAGAAATTGTCTCAAGAAGCAGTGTCTCCTAAAGAAACTTACCAGGCCCATGGCCCTGGGCTATGCCCTGACCATCTGGGCACTATCTATGAACACATAATCTGTTGTGTGCACGACTTCACCTGTATCTTAGAGGAAAGTGAGAGAAGTGTCAGGCTTAGAAAGCAGCCCTTGGAAAAAAAAGGTTAAAATAAAGAGAAGGGTTATTGCCAGGAAATGAACAGGCTGGGTGGGGATTATATACATAGCAGGTTCCTGAATGCCAGCTGTTGCCCATCTCTGCTGAGGATAGGAATCAGGGATCGTTCACAAGAAGTTGGATAAATTTAGGATGAATACCCACAGAGCCTCCAAAATCATTCTCCTTTAGCTGGTTCGATATGTTTGAAAATGCAGATGATGATGATGATGATAGTAACCATGGTGATAGTGAATACCTGCCGGTTATTAGGCTCTTTCCAGGAGCTGGACAGAGAGCCATGCAGTGTGAAGCGTGGCTTTACTGTCTAGAGACCTTAACTGCAATCCTGCTAATGAAAGCAACTGGCTCTGTGAACTCGAGCGAGTCCTTTCATTTTTCTTTTTAATTTGCAAAATAGAGAGATTAGATGGGATCTTCTCCAACGTTGCTTCCCAGAGTAAAATGAAATATTCTACATTTTTCCCGGGTAGTCATCAAGAGAAGAGGAACGACTGAGTGCCTGCCTAGGCCAGAGACTAGGCTAAGGGCTTTCGTGTCTCATTAATTCTCGAAATAACCCACGAGGAAGGTCGTCTCACCTGTTTTACAGCACTGTTGCTGTCAGTGTCCACTGGCACCACCAACGCTCATTAACGGTAGATGCTAAGGATGTACACAGGTTTAAGATAACCTCTGCTCATCAGACACATCAGAGACGTGGGCAACGGACACAGCGCAAGCACCGAGGAACACGTGCGGTGGTACCAGCCACCTTTGCTGGCGAATGGCTCCGTAGTGAGAATGTAGGTACGATCAACTTATAAGTGGCCAAAAGAGAGTTTAAAGTAAAGTGATAAAGCACACCGACGTTTTTATAGGACTTTAGAGTTTGCAAGACATTTTAAAATATATCATTTTATTTGATTCTTCCACTATTCCCTGAATTTAGGTATAATTGCTCTCATTATTAAATTATTACCAATTATTATTTATTAAATTGAGAATTAGAGAATTAGCTCATCCAAGAGAGCTAGATTATCCAATCCAGTGATGACTAATGCTCCATACCTTATATCAGCGGTCCCCAATCTTGTTGACACCAGGGACCAGTGCTCCTATGAGAATCTAATGCCTGGTGATCTGAGGTGGAGCTGAGACAGTGATGCCAGTGCTGGGGAGCAGCTGCAGATACGAATGAAACTTCGCTGACTCACCAGCCACTCACCTCTTGCTGTGCGGCCCAGTTCCTAACAGGCCACAGACTAGTAGTAGGGGTTGGGGACCCTGGCCTTATAGAGTTATCCAGGTTTTATTGTGTAACTGGTCTACCTCTGCCTTTAAGAATATAGACCCTCATAGCTGTTGTATCCCCAGAATTTACCAGGAAGGCTACAGGCCACATAAGTCTTCTTTTTCTTGAAGATTTAGAGGGAAAAGTCAAGCTTGCTGCAGATCTGCATGGAGCCTTTAACCAAGGTCTCCTACTGGGTGCTTCCAACATCACTGGTCAATGACTTGTTAGGAACCAGGCTGTACAACTGGAGGGGGCGGCAGGCAAGCTAGAGAAGTTTCATGTGTATTTGTAGCCACTCCCTGCTGCTACCATCACCGCCTCAGCTCCCCCTCAGGTCGGCAGCTCAGGGCTGGGTGATGGGAACTACACATTGGACATGGCTGGAGATTCCCTGGAGAGTGCTAGGACTGGGGGCCACAGAGAAATAGGGGATCTCTGTCTCTAAGGGCTCCTCACACACAGCTTGGATCTTTTTCTGGGACCCTCACATAGCATAATTCCGACTTTCCGACAGCATCTCTCTTAATGATATTAGCTGCCATATGAGCATCTACCATGTACCGGCCTCTTCATTTGCATTTTCTAAGTTAATTTTACAACTACAGCAGTGAGGAAGGAGTTACTTTCTCCATTTTATAGATGAGAAGGTTAGGCTCCAAATGATTGTATTGTCAAGACCACATTACTAGCAAGTATTGGGGTGAGACTAAAACCCAGGTCTGTCTTTAAAAAACTGGGCTGTATTGACTCCTTTCTTTTATTCCCAGGATAGAAGGAAGCAGCTCCTCTTTGTATTCTGATATCGCTGCTTAGAAAAGCCTCAAATACTGGGGACAAGGACATGGAGGGGGGAGGGCAAGAAGTCCCAGTGGGCACACAGATACCAGGACTCTGTGCCCATCGCTGTGGCTTCCTTTCCAACCTGCTTCCATCGTGTGGGAGAGCAAGTTTGGGAGTCTGTCCATGACCCCTCAGCCTGTCCTGGGGCAAAGAAGCAGACTCCCTGCTCCCTTCTCTGGCTGTGCCCACGCTGCCCCTCCTCTGAGTGAGGTGCCAGGAGCTCAGGCAGGGCAAGATGCCCAGGCTCACAGTGCTACCCCTGTTGGTGGGTCCACACCCCATGGAAGGAAAGGAAAAGCAAGAGAGTGGCAGGAGGACTTTGGGTTGAATTAACCTGAAGGGGAGAGCCCATAGGCTGCCCCTGGGTTGAGAGAGCATGAAGTGAGATCCCAGTTCTCACCCACACATCTCTACTCTATCCAAAATCCAGCATGTCCTGTCCTCTTCAGAGCTCACTTCTACACAGTACCCCGATGCCAGGGAGATTCCAAGAGTGTCATTTTCCAGAAAACATCCAATTGCCTAATGGTGCTCAGGACTCTGAAGAAACTTGGGTGTGGCCTGGACCTCAACTTCCCTCTTTATAAGGCTGTGAGGGGTTCCTGTGGGACACCAGTCTGAGACCTAACAGCTTGGTGGAATGAGGCCCTGGACACGTCCTTAAAGAAACTGCATTTGTAGTTAAGATAAAGGCACCTGTCCTATGGATGCATCTCAGACCTGGATTCTGGAGGTCTTGGATCCACTGTGTACGCAGACTCATCTCCTGGTATAGGGAGAAGAATCTGGGTTCTGGAGGCAGATAGACCTGTGTTCATCACCCACTGTACATGGTGAACTTGGGCAGGTTACTCACCCTCTCTCTTCCTGTTTCTTCATCTATAACATGAAATAACATCTATCTCATAGGGCTGTGGTGCAGATTAAATGAAATAATACATGCACAGTGCTTCACACAATTACTGGCATAGAGTAGGAGCTCAGTAGCTATCACATTTATCATTAAAGTGGGTGTTTACCCCCATCTCCTGTCCCTACAGTTGAGCCACCATCCTCTGTGAAAAGAAGATGGCCCATTAGATCAAGGCTGTCATGTCTTTTACAGAAGGTCAGAGACAAAGGAGTGATTGGGACAGAGTCTGTCCAGCCTGACTGACAAGAAAGGAAAGGAACAGGGTCAGAAAGGAACTGAGGTCTGACTTGTGTTCATATTTGGGGATTGAGGATGTTAAAGAGCAGATTAGACTATTTTAACAGTTTGTTATAGAAAATTTCAAACATATATGATATTAGAGAGTGTAGCACAATGAACTTCATCACCCAGCTTCAACCACAATCAATTTACGGCCAGTTTGTTTCATCCACCCCCATCCCCCATATTCTTTCCAGTAAATCCAGATGTCATGTAATTTCATCTATAAATATTTCAGCGTGTATCTCTAAAACATAAGGACTCAAAATAATAATAATAATAAACTGGAATGCCGCTGCCATACCTAAACACTGTCATCAATAATTCCTCAATATCTTCAAAAATGTACTCTTCAAATTTTCAATTTTCTCATTTATCAATGTCAAGGATTTTAAAAAGTTGGTTTCTTTGAATCATGATTCAAATATGGTCCACATGTTGCAATCGGCTGATGTGGCTTTTAAGTTACTTTTATTACAAATGCTCCCCTTCCATCTCTTTTTTTTGTTTCCTCGCAATTTATTTTTGGAAGAAACTGGGTTGCTTGTCCTGAAGCACTTTCCACGATCTGGATTTTGTTGATTGCATTCCTGTTAAGTTTTATCTTTACTTCATCTTTAGGTACAGGTGTTTTGTGGAAGTCATCAGGTTCGATCCTGCTGCCCCCACTCTCTTCTCCTTGGTGAAAAGAAGCGCCCCCAGTGCCAGCTGGCTGGAGCTAAAGTTTGGGGGGACGTGGAAAAAGGGGCTTCCTGAGGGTTCTCAGCAGCGGGCTGTTGTTTGGACTGGATCGTTTCTCTGTTTTTATGAACAGGGTTGTCTTTTCATAAAGCAGAACAATTTTCTGCCAAATAGTGAAGATTATTTTTCCTCCTTCTAGAGTAATAAGGTTCAGGATTTGTCTCCCTTCTGACTTTCAAGAACATGTTTTCTCAAATCTTTCCTGAAATTAAAGTAAAGGTCAAGGAGGCTGGACTGAGACATAGCCCTCCCCGCTCTGCGAGCTCCTGCTGGCTGAGTGTGCCTATGTCCTGGGCTCCTGTGACCTGGCCTGGCCCCAAGGCAAACCCAGCTCAACTTCCCATTATTTTTCTTACTGAGGGAAAATTGAGGAAGGAGAGAAAGAGACAGAAAGGAAAAAAGAGAACAGTACCCGCCTGTGGGCTCTGTTCTGAATTTAGATCTCCTGAGCAATTTCTAGAGGCTTCCTTCTCCACATAGTGTTCCCTTCCTCAGGGAGGGGCCCTGGGCCCCACGCCCTCCACCCTGCTTTCCCACCCTCCAAGTTTCTGCTCCACATGCACATGAGCTGCCCTAGTGATCTGCCTCTTTCCTTGCACAGTGTTGTGCAGTTAAGATCTTCAATCAAAAGACAGCGCACAGAGAACCGAACAGCCACCACCCTGCCTAGCATTGCTGGAGTGGTTCTCCCCCACCCCTCCCCACACTGAGTCACTCCAGCTAACAGTTAATTAATTTGTGACACTTTGACAGTTTGCAAGGAGACATTTTTATGGAGCCATCAAAATCCACAGAGATGAGGCTGTCAGGCAGGCACCCCTTCTTGCATTCACTGCGTCCATAGACCCTTCTTCACCCCACTGTACACCGTAGGGGCCCCTGGCCTGACCTTGAGGGAGGCCTGGGATGAGGCCATGAGGCCCTGAAATCCTCCACTGTCCTAGCCTCTCAAGGCAATCCACACTCCCAGGGATACCTGGACAGACCCAGGGAGACCTGGCTACCTTGGGGAGAAGCATAAACAGACCAGGTGTCCCGGATGAGAGCATCAGTGAAGAGGCCACGGTCATGCCCAACTCTGGTCTCTCCCTGCTCCTAGATGAATTCTCATGCAGGGGCCCTTTCCCCAGCTGGATGAGGAGCTGTGTGTGCTTCAGACTCTTCTGGGACACCCCCACCCCACCATGTAGCTCCTTAGATGAGCTGTGAGTCTCAGCTACCCTCAGTGTGCTCACTATGAACGTTTTATAGTTGCTGGTTGGTGCTGCATGAGATGGTTCTCAGCCACCTAGGCCTGCTGCAACTTCACACCCTTAGTGGGGCTCTAACCTAGACACTGTGAAACCCTGTCCCCAAGGATTGCTTTCCAGGAGCCCAGAAGCCATCCTTACCAGCTCTGTGCTTCCCTTTCCACAGAACTCATGTTATCTCCCCAACTCCCCACATACCTACACTCCCTTTCTCACACATGCGTTCTCTTTCTCTTTCAATGCCTTGTAACTCTGCGTGCCCCAGTAATGGCCCACCTGAGAACTCCCTGGGTGGACTCCAGCCAGCTGGGCATCC
The DNA here is from genome assembly GCF_014176215.1 of Rousettus aegyptiacus. Taxonomy (NCBI): domain Eukaryota; kingdom Metazoa; phylum Chordata; class Mammalia; order Chiroptera; family Pteropodidae; genus Rousettus; species Rousettus aegyptiacus. The sequence goes on from NW_023416308.1 coordinate 44,526,153, forward strand.
AACCCAGCTCCCACCACGACTAGGGCCTAGCCATCCAGGTAGAGATCTCAGAGGAGGCTACTGGTACCCCTTGTGAAGGACCCAGAGAGAGAAACAACCAGGGTAGAAAAAGACCCTGGGACTGGCTCCTCCACACTTGAGGGAGACACCAGCTCCCATGGACACCTCTCAAACATTTATTGAGCACCTACCACTGCCAGGTGCTTTGTTGGGAAGGGAGAAAACTGTAATAAGACAAGATGGGTGGGATCCTTGTGCTGGTATAGTTCACAGTCTGGCAAGAAGAACGGACTCTAAACAAATAATGACTTAATTTCACCTGTGATAAGGTGCCACCAAGGAGCACAAGTGCTGTGAGAACATTAAGCAAGAGGACGGTTCTGAGCTAGAGCATCAGGAAGGCTTCCCTGGCGAAGAGGCTGACCCGAAGGGCGAGAAGGAGGAGGAGGTCGGCCCGGACTGGGTCCTGAGCCCTGGTGGGAGGAATGGGCCTGGTCAGGAATTGGGACACTGGGACCCGAGGGGAGGGAATGGCAAGTTTGCGGCTTAGCGACAGGAGGCGGCATGAATGTGTCTTGCCTGTGAGGTGGGAGGCAAGGCCAGATTTAACTCCAGCGAGTAGGGGAAAGTCTTTGAGCAGGTGACTAGGCTGTGGGCCACTGAGAGCCATCAAGTTTGTGCCCTGCTTTCTGGCTCCAGTGGCGTGGGGCCAGGCAGTCAGAGAGCACGAATGGGTGAGATTCATCCAAGATGTTTTATACTTTCTGAGGAAAGCTGGGCAATTTTCCCATGGACAACAGATGTTGCTCTGCTGCTGAGCGGCTGACTTGCAGAACTCCAGGTTGGACCAGGGAGGCTTGCCATGCCTGGAGGGGCCACGAAGGAGGCATGGTGTCAGTGTGTGGTCTACTCTACCATCCCCAGGGGACAGAAGGGCAGGTTTCCCCACTTGCCTAGGTCTCTTTAAATAGTCTGGACCTATTCCCTACAACAGTGCTAAGGCTTTGGGTAGAGAGGGGTCAGAGTGATGGAGGGTATCCAGGAGGGAACAGGGCACCCTGCCACTCCCCTAAACTCTTAGAGCCAAGGGATTTCTGGGAGCAGGACCTCGCCTGAACAGAGGAAGGAAGGAGTTCCTTCTCCTTAACCAGGAGAAATCAGTGTTTCTAATGTGTAGAATGACTACTGGTGCTTGGGCCAGACCCCTAGCCTCACCCACTTCCCCCCTGCAGCTCTTGGACTGGGAAATAAAAGAGATGTTTAGGGCCAAAAGGGGGTGAGTCCTGAAGGTGACACAGATCCCCCCACCCCCTGCTACTCCTTAGTCTCCCCTATTTTCCAACTCAACATTCTTCTCTATTCTTACACCTCCACCTCCACCCTACAGACCCTTCCCTACCATCCCTTCCATCCTCAGCCCTTGGGCTTGGAGGCCTTTCCATGCAGATAAGACAGGTCTATGCCTGTCCATTCACCACCAGGGCCTTCCCAAGGTTAGGGGCCCAGAAGGCTCTCTCTGCAGATGGCTACCTGGCCTTCAGGCTTTGGGAGCCTGAGGTCCAGGTTCCTCTGTCCCCTGCTGAGGCCGCCCTGCTGGGCTAGTAAGTGAGGCATGACATGTAGCTTTTCCCCTTCTCCTTCCTTCCATCTTCTAGGGTTTCCTTCCTTCCCTCCTCCACTCTCACCCTCCCTTCCTGGAGCTGTAGGGGGAGCTAGAGAAGGGCCCACTCCCAAGTACAGCTTGGACCTTTGACTTGAAGGAGCAGGTGGTAGCTTGAATTGCAGGGGCCTGAGGAAGAGCCCCTTTACTCACTCATTCCCAATTCCCATCCAACTCAAGTTGCTCCAGCAAAGCTGCTTTTGAAATGCAAATGAAAAATGCTCCCCCCCAATCCTTTTTCATTGAAATGATTCTCAGAAAAGAGAGAAAAAAATGATGTGTTTAAGACAGCAGTGTCTCACCTGCCATCGAGCCTGATAGGGATTGTTAAATTTTAATTAGACAATTTGATTCCTTCAAATGCCAAACTTTCAGAGGAGGCAGCACACAAGAACTAGGTTGCCAGAGTTTATATTGCGCCAAGGGTTCCTCAGCCCGCCCCCCATCCCTGGGCCCTGGGCCCCAGCGTTTTGCTGGTGAATAGAATTGAAACCAGAGAGAGAATGAAATTCTCTCCTCTCTCCTCTGGGACCAGTCAGCTGTCCTCCAGGGGCTCAGGCTACCCTAACAGGCTGGGACCAAAGGTAACCACGACCTCCAAGTTTTTCCTGAGAGAAAATGTCAGTTTGGGGTGTCAGCCTCAAACTGTGGAGCTCTAAGAGTTTTTCCTTCCAACATGCATGTGAGAAGCTGGGGAGCCTGCCAGCTCCTGGGTGTGACTGGGAGAGCAGCCCACCTTCCCGCCATGACGTTTATCCCCAAGCCCCTACCTGCTCTATTCACAGTCCCCAATGCAGTAGATGGTCTGAGCAGTGACCAGCAGTCTGGGGCAAGCTTGATGGGCCAGCTAGGCCTCAGGTGTCTGTCTGAGCTCTAACAGTACTCCTTGACTTGAGAGCCAGTAAATTTTCAAATTAAGGCATGCACAGAAAATGGTACCAATGAAGGCCGGAATGGCTCCACATTCCATTTGCTCTGATAACCCTGCACATCTCCTTGGGAAGCTGCTGTATGGGCTCTGGAGAGAGCAACTATTGTAGCAGGTTGGAGGTGTGTTGGATGTTAGGGAGAACTTGATGGAGGGGTGCTGAGCACCAGAGTGGACGATTCCAGAAGATCTTTCAGTAGACCTTTGCCCTTCTGAGCTGGGGTAGGGCAATGAGGACTGAGGCAGACGAGGGCCAGGTGATCTCTGGCACTTGGATGGTCTGAGACTTGCAGGTTTTGCTGTGCACAGAGATGGCTCCTCCTCTTTCCCACATACTAGGACAGCTGAGAGAGAAAAGCCTACAAGGCTGTGTGATAGTAGTACCTCCCATGCTGGAGGCCCACATCTGTGGGTGTGGATGTGCTGCTGTCCAGATTCCTGCTCAGCTGGCCTCGCGTGGGAGCTAGCCAGGCAGCCCCTGCTGTGGCAATGTCAGCCCCAGAAGGAAGGGTGCTGAGGACACGGGAGGGAAGGGAGCTGGCTTTGGGGGTTGGAAGAGAGCCCTGTATCAAGATGTTAAAGGGGCTACAGATATTTAGGCGTCTTCCATGATTTCTCAGTCTTTTTACGATGTGAACATATTACATTTATATCATCAGCAAAAAGCATCGAAAAGGATTGAGACTAGATACTAAATTAGAAAATTAAATATATGAGGCCTTTCCAGCCTTAGGGGAAGAGACTCACCTTTGCCCTGCAGAGCAGCCAGCACACAGAAGAATGGATGCTCCCCTGCAGCCTCTCCCTGAGGCAAGGCTCGCATTTGCCATCCAAGTTGTACTTGTAATTTAAAGTCCCAGTTTAAGTTTGCTGGTCCAGGAAGCCATGAGTACCCATGCCCACGTGCACATCCTCTCTGGTTTCTGAACACCCACTGTGGTGGGCACAGCGGTGTGCGTTGTGGTGTGGTACACTGTGCAGCTGAAGCACTCCTTCCCAACTGCTGGGAATGTTGACAACTGACGGTCCTCAGTTGGGTCCACTATTTTGGTGATTGCCCACTGCCCAGAGAGATGGCTCTTTAAGGCCGCTCCCTCTCCCTGGGACAGCCCACAACCTAGGACTTTGTGAGAGGTGGCAAAAGCCTGACCCTATTGCCCTAATTCAGGCAACTCTGTAAGGCTATTTGAGGAGGTCAAAGGCCTCATGTGGCTGTAAAGCAGCTCAACTTCTCTGTCCAGTCCTGCTTCCTTCACTTCCCTGGTAAATTTCCTGCTCGGAATCTGCTTTCTGAAGACCCAAGGTGTAACACCCATGATACTCTTGGGCTGCATTTCTTTTTTGTCACTTGTTATTCTGTTGGCCTACACTAATAGCTAATTTCAAGTGTGTGTAGGGGTGGGGTCAGGAAGGGGTTCTTCCCAGGTGGACGCGCAGAGCCTTTGATTCAGTTAAGCAAACATCTGTTGAACACTTACCGCCTGTAAATCACAGTATTAGGAGCCAGAAGAGAAGAATAAGTATGCTCTTTTGTTTATTCCACAAAGACGATGAGGCATGAGCAAGACACAATATAACTCTTGAGTTGCTTACACCCAAGTGAAAACAACAAACACACAACTGGGATATTTGCAGAACATGGAACACTGCTGAGGGAGCCCCGAGGAGGGAGGAAAAAGATCCAACCAGGAGGACATGGGTTGGATCCCAGGGCAGGAAGATTCTGAGCAAGCCTGCTGTGAAGGATGAGTAAGAACTGGGCAAGTAAAGAGAAGTGAAAGGAAGTTTTCCAGACACTTTTCTGATTTTCTGAATGGAGATAGTAATTACAAGCCTTAGAGGTGGCTGTGAGGATAAACGAAATAATATATCAAAAAAAAGAAAGAAAGAAAGAAAGAAAGAAAGAAAGAAAGAAAGAAAGAAAGAAAGAAAGAAAGAAAGAAAGAAGGAAAAGAAAATCCTTTACAGGTAGATGAAGCTATCATCACAGGCAGGCTCCAGGCTGTATTGTAGAAACAGAAATCTGGTTGGGCATAGAGAACGGGCGGGGTAGTGGGGCCAGGGAGCTCAGAGTGAGATGCCACTAGCCCTACCCAGAGAGGGGCTAAGAAAGTGGGAAGAGGGGCAGAGAGTGGCGGTCAGGATGCTGGGGGAAGTGAGTGTGCATCCATGTCTCCAGGCCCCCAGCAGTACTTGGCTTCGTGCTTTCTGCCAGCAGGCTAAATAGATACTGATTGGGTAAATGAATGAGTGTCATGAGCTGCCCCCGTTGTCTGGTCAATATATACATACAGGTCGTCCCTGTGTGCTCCAGATGAGAAGAGGGACCACCTAGCTTTGCAAGGGACTTCCCTGTGGAATTGGGTGTTTTGCTTTCCCTGGACACTCCAAAATGGTGGTGCCAGGTTGGATATCATCTACACTCCTCTGCTGAGAGCTGGAAAAGCAGATGTGTCAGTCAGGGATGAGGGTATAGAGGTGGGCAGACCTTCCTCCGGGGGTCCCCTCTGACCCATTATGGCTGCTGTACCCTCTACCCTGACTTGAACATGATACCGTGTTCACCCAGAATGGCATATATTGGTGGATTTCAAATTCATTTGGGTACCATAGCACCTAAAATTTATGGTGCTTTGTGTGGAATGCCTTGAAATACTGATAAATTTAATTCCATTGTGTGAAAAGGAACACTTTCGTTAGGAAGAAAACCAACTTTATTATACGCACATTATGTTTCAATCACAACCAAAACACAGGCTGTCAAGCTCATCAGTGTCTCTCGAGTCTGCTTCTGAGCCCCTCATTCCCTTTTTTCAGTGGGCAGCACCACCAGCCCCCCAGAAACTGATGCAGAATTATCCTCAACAACTCCTCTCTCTCCTTGCCCCCAACCCCACTCCAACCCCATATCTATCCAGTGACCAAATTCCAGGCTAGATACTGATTCTGAGCACTATTCTCCATTCTTGTTCCCACTACCCTTATTCAGGTGTTCAGCATCTCGCACTTGAATTACAGCTCTATACTTTTAGCCGAATGAAATTCTTTGCTGTTTGGGACTGTGTTGTGTTCTCTCTAGCTGGACATCTGGCCCCACGCAGTTGCCTGGCTAACTCCTCCTCCTACGCCATCTCAGATGATGGCTCTTCCAGGATGTCTCCTCCCCCTGGCATGAGATGCCCCTTCCTCAGGGCTCTCAGTGCACATGTGCAGACCTCGTCATCTCTTTCTGGGGATCCTGCAACAGCCTCCCAGCTGGTGTCCTGCTACCTCGCTTGGCCTCACCTTCCATTCTCCATACAACAGTCAGAATCTTTCCTCCGAAAGGCATATCTGATCATGTTCTTGCCACCATTAGGGTCAAGTTTAAACACTTGGTATGACTTATAAAGCCCTCTATGATCTCACCTATTGCAGCCTCCCCAGTTTAATTCATGTCAAGTCCCTTCAGCTCTCCCGAATCTCTCTCTAGCCCTCCTCCATGGCACGTACTCTCTAGCTCTGTCTTTTACACATGCTGATTCTTATGTCTAGACCCCTCCCCTGGCTCCTAACTCTTTTCCTAGATAATTCCTACACATCTTTCCTCTGGAAAGCCTTCAGTGAATCCTTAAACTAGGTTATGTGTCTCTCCCCCCATTTCATTTCCGAGTGCCTACCACTCACAGATTTAATTGCTTGATTAATTATTATTTATTTTAGGTCGTGAGCTGGAGAACTATGAATATCTAGTTTCTGCCTATGTTTTTAGCACTATATAGGACAATGTTCAATAAACATTTGTAGAATCAAGAATGAATGAATGCATATTTCTTTTCCTACCATTAGAAGCTAGAACTCCTCGCTAACTTAAGCATGTGGTACATGCTTAATAAATGTTTGTGGAATAAATGAATTAGTGAATGATCAGTTCTTTTCAAGCTCGTTTATTTTATTATACTTAAAAAATTATACTTGCTCATTTATTTTACCATCAGCAAGATCTTGCTAGCAAAATAGTGGCAGTGGCCCCAGTTTTAAGAAAATTGTCAGATATAAAATTCCCGAAGCTGGAGAATTCTCTCTATTAACTTCCGGTGGTCAGTTTTAGCACCAGACTCCTTTGTGGGAGGTGGCATGCTCTGGAAGGTTCCTCTGCTCACTCCCTGTGTCCATTTCTCATGGCCAGAGCCTGGCCACCCTGTGGCCCCACTGCCCTGATGGATCCACTGAACCTGTCCTGGTATGATGATGATCTGGAGGGCCAGAACTGGAGCCGGCCCTTCAATGGGTCCGAAGGAAAGGCCGGCAGGCCGCACTACAACTACTACGCCATGCTGCTCACGCTGCTCATCTTCATCATCGTCTTTGGCAACGTGCTGGTGTGCATGGCCGTGTCCCGTGAGAAGGCGCTGCAGACCACCACCAACTACCTGATCGTCAGCCTCGCCGTGGCTGACCTCCTCGTTGCCACGCTCGTCATGCCGTGGGTTGTCTACCTGGAGGTAGGTCTGGGCCCCACCTTGCTCTCGTACCTTCTCTGAGAGGACACTGTGCTGAAGTCCAGGTCCTCACTAGTTTCTACCAACAAGCTGCCGATGCTTTTCTGGGTGGTCTCTGCCTCCACTCTGGGCTCAGTTTTTCTCCTTACTAAATAGGCAGGTTGTCTCTCTAACGATCTCAACTGCCGGCTTTAGAGTGCTTACTAAGTGCTGGGCCTCGTGTTAAGTCCATTATACATAGCATTTTCCTATAGTGTCCTCACAGCAGCCCTGAGAGACACTTCACAGTAGCTAGGTGACCTCTCCAGCATCACACAGTGGGCAGGTTTAAGCTGGGACTCTGTCTGGACTCAGAGTTCATTCATTAGGTCCTGCTGGAAATGGGAATAATTGATGAGGACCCCCAAGGACAGGAAACGTGCCTGCCTCCAGGCCCATACTCGGCGTTCCTCTCTCCTTACTTCAAAAATGGGGACTGCTGCTCTGTGCTCTCTTTCTTCCTTCCTTCTTCCTCAGTTTGTTCTACTGCCTGTGTCTAGGACCTCCAAGTAGCTGCCTCTGTGAATTGTGCTGTGGTCCTTTCCTCAGGAAGGTCCATATAGTCACCATTGCCTGGCCCAGGACAGAGCCCAGCTTTGTGCCTCAGAATAGCGAGTAGGCAGCCCTTGCTACGGTCCAGGTACCATGCCAGGCATTTTGCAGACATAGATTCAGAAGAGGAAAAAGAAGCTTTGAGAAGTCGCCTGTCTGCACTGAGACCACTTAGCAAAGGGAGAATCTTCTGACAGAGAAATCCCTAAGTGGACCCGTCTCCAGGCAGATGATTTTCAGAGCTGGCAGACAGAGGTGGGAGGGTCAGGGAGATGTGGGTGGGCACAGGCTGGATTCTGCCCCTTTCTTTGCCCAGGATTCTGGGGTGGAGTCTGGGTGCATGGGAAGCTGACTGGGCATTCAGGAAAGACCCAATGCCAGGTCGCTAAGATCACAGAACCATTAGCTTCTTGCCCTGGGTGAGAAGAATTTACCTGTGCCATGAGACAATACTTCTTTTAAAAGAAAACATGAACAGAGGAGACGTCTAGGAGAAGAAGCTGAGGTGGGGAGGGCAGACTGGTCGAAAGTGGCGCTGCTCCCTGTCTCCATGTCCCGAGGGGCAGCCCGTGCTTCCTGTTGTGAGCACCACGCTAATCCACGGGGAGCTCTGGGCCATCACTCCCTTGGTTTCCTTTAGCACAGCCTAAACAGGCTGGAGATTTCAAAATGACCTGACGAAATGTTAAGGAAGAACCAAAAGGAAAGCAACAATAGATACAAAAGAACATGAAAACATACAGGCGCCGCAGGCCAGGGGTCCAATTTCTCCACGACTGCCACGTGTACGGGGGCCCATAGACTCTGTCCGTCCCACATCCATCTCAGGCCCTCTCCCTAGGAGCTCCTTCTGAATTCTTAAGCCTGCCCGCTCCTGCTCACTTTCTAGGGAAGGCTGGAGGCCTCAGATCATTAGAGACAAATGAGGGGCGAATGGCAGAGCAAACACTCTCTCTGTGCCTCAGTTTCTTTATCTACATAATAAAGATAATAATAGTATTTATCTTGTAGCATTGTTTGAGAATCAAATGAATTAATGTATGAAAAGTGCTTAGAATGGCTCTGGGTACACAATAAGCACTATGTAAAAATCAGCCATGACAATGGTCTTGAAGATTAAGATTACCATGATATCCAGCACCTTTCCACAGAGAGAGGACCCTCTCCAAACCAGGTGAAGAGGCACCTTCTTCCCAGAGAGGGTGTGTTCTGCCCAGGACTCTGGGCATGGGTTCTTCCAGACCTTCCGCCCCACCCAGATACTCTGGGGGAGGGCCAAATCTGTACACGGGCTGTACTGGGGCTCCTAGAAATCTGCATGTCTTTCAAATAAATATTTTAAACATACCTGTTCACCATTATTTAAAAGGGAAAGTTTAGTGTTTCAGAGGACAGGGTAGAGAATGGCGGCTCTGAGGGCAATGCTCAAACTCTCCTACCAAAACAAGAGCTAGACAGCAAGCGTTACTTGCAGGGCATTGTCTCAGCTATTTATCGTCCCTAGAGAATGTCCTAAGTGGAGTCTTACCCTTTCACACCATGCTTTCAGAGTATCCTCACAACCACATACTGTACCCTGTCCAAGAGACACCCGTTGTCCAGAATTTTCCATCCTGTTCCATGGCCAGCGATGCTAAATGCCTCTGAGAGCCTGCCATGTCAGCACCTGTCTAGTGTGAGACTGGATAGATGTGTGTTATTTATTTTGCTCAGTATATGGAAAGCGCGCTGGTTTTGGAGTGGGACGACTGGGCTCATTTCCTGGCTCTACCACTTTGCATCTGGAGAAGCTTCTGAGAGAGGAGAGCCAGGGCCACCTGTGGGCCTGTGCCATGCCATTTGGGCTTCATAATTCTTTGAGGGGAGGGTTTACTGTGTGCATTTTCCGGATGAGCCAATGAGATTGAGAAGTGAACAGACTAAGATCGCAGAGTTATTTATTCACTCATTCGACATGTATTGAACATTTCTACGTCCTGCCCCTTCCTTGAGGTCTAAAGCACTGCCTGCCGTTGATGAGGAGACTGATAGGACTGTTACAGTACAATCCGATAGAAGTGACAATGGAGCCGCCCCCACAGGGGATGCGGGAACACCATGGGGAGGAGTGTGTGCCTTGGCATGTGGGGACCAGGAAGCCTTGCAGGAAGAAGTGATACTTTTAGAAGAATTATCCAGGGGAGGGAGCAAGGCACACACACTCCAGGCAGAGAAAAAAAAGTGTGCAAAGCTACTGAGCAGGGAGGGTAAAGATGGGTGGAGGTTTCGAGGTGTGGCAGCCATGTCATTAGCCTCGGAGGTTTGCTGTCACATTCCATAGATATGAGTGTGAAGTGTTTGAAACAGTGTCTGACAGTAAATGCTTAATACATGCTAGTTATTGTTAGGGTTTAGCCGAGCCAGTTCAAGGCCCATACTGTAGGTCTCAGTTTCATGTGAGCAATAATGTCAATGAATGGTGTCCAAAAACGCAGAGAAAACCTAGTGTCTGGTCCTTCTTCTGCTACTGAAACGCCAGGTGATCTTGGCAAGTCCATTTTCCTCTCTGAGCCCGTTTGTCCACCCTTGCAATTATAACCTCTCCTTTCACGCCTTCTGTTTATTTAGTACCTTTTACATAATCATCTTTTTTGACAAGCTTGATGGTCCTTCCCGAGACAGCTTAGATGAGAGCACAGGCTGTTCTACCCAAGAACTTGCTTCAGATTCTAGCCCTGCTGCCGCCTACCTGGGTGAACTCTCTGAGCTTTAGTTCCCTCCTCCATGACAGATAAGCGATCCCTCTAGCACAAGCTTTAAGAACAATGAATGAGATAAAGTACATGCCCACAGCAGGTGTTCTAGAAAGAGTGGCTGTCAACGCATTTTATAGAGTCTCTGATTCAGCTGCCCCTGACTGTGTTCTAGACCAGTTCCCGGGGCCATGGAGGAAAGCCTGCCCTTCTTCTGGCTCCAGAAAGACCTTTGGGGGAGGGGATTGAAGCTCCCTTGCCAGTCCTGCTCACCACTGCACCCTGGGGTCTAGGACAAAGCCCAGCACACACAAAGTGTCTGTGAGAAAGAAGAAAGGCAAGAGAGAAAGATAGAGAAGGGTGCCCTGGTGTCTCAGACTTAGATCCCCAGGGACATGAAGGCAACTCTGAAATACTCACCTAGGAGGGGCTTCAAGGTGGGGAGTGGAGCAGGTAGGCCTGAGGCCCGCTCAGTGGTGCCAAAAGGTAGACTCTGTTTACGCCAGGGAAGCCATTCCATTCCCCTCCCCAACCTCCTCTGTCCCACACCCCCAGAACATCCAGCTCTTGCCCGCCTGGTCAGGGCTGCACTGAGGCACGGGGAGAGCTCTGCTGTGACATGGGAGGGGCCCTCATCCGGGCCCCCCCAGGAGTTCCAGAGGAGGCAGCGCCACATGAGAAGCTTCCTGTCTTCCAGGAGAAGCTGCCATTTCCTCTACACTTGACAACAGCAGCTGCAGTGCCCGTCACTGAGCTTAAATGCCAACATTTGGTTTTATGCCTGGGAGCAGAAAAAAGGGCAGCGCTGAGAATGAACAATGTTATCGTTAGGCCTGCTGCTTGCCCTCTGTGACAGGTGGCTTTCCTGCTTCTTTTCTCTCCTACTGGTGGAGGCCAAGGTGTCTCTTGCTGTCCTGACTCCGTGCTCAGGGGTGGGGCTGCTCCAAACTTCCAAAGTTGCCAGGGCCAGTCTGCTGTATGAATGCGTGTGTCCGTGTGTAAATGAGAGGTGTGGGTGGTGGATGTGCACTGGGGGCATGAGACTGTGTGTGTGTGTGTGTGTGTGTGTGTGTGTGTGTGTGTGTGTAAGGGGATATGTATGAGTGTGTGTGATGGAGGGGGAGGTTGCAAAATGCTCCTGCCTGAAGCTGGACTCTTCATGTCTTGTCATACCAGGGCTATATCATCACAGCTCCCTCCCCATTCTGGGGGTTCCTAAGCCCTAGCCCAGACTTTTCCTCTTTCATTCTCCAGGGATACCAAGGTATACCATATGTCCTTCTTGTTTCATAGGGTCATCGTCTTCACCATTGTTCTTAACAGATGCTTATGGGGCCCCGACCCTGTGCCACACACCATGCTGGGCTCTGAAGGAGCTGCTTGGCTCCCCCAGAAACCTGGACCAGGGAAGGTCCAGGTTTCTGGGGGAGCCAAGAAGCTGAGCTGAAAAGCCTTGGGCAAGTCACTGCACTTCTCTGAGGCTCAGTTTCCTCATTGGTAAATACGGGTCTCAAGGCGATCACAGAAATGCCTTACAGATGAAGGTTCAAAGTTGAGGTGCTCAGTATAAGTTGGTCATCTTTATTCTTGCACAGTTCTTGGCACAAGGTGGCCATATGTGTCTCTAGGAGGAGAGGGGGTCAGGGGTGAGGGCCTCAGATACCCATGGGCATGCCTCCCCATTGCTGCCTCTATTCTCCCCCAGACCCCAGCCAGAGACCCACAAGACCCCCATGGCTGCCATCTGAGCCTGTGTCCTGATCCGCTCCAGGAGAGCTGAGTTACGAGGCCAAAGCTAATCTCTCCCTCTGATGTCTGCCTATTACGTTGCTTTGTCCCCAGGTGGTGGGTGAGTGGAAATTCAGCAGGATTCACTGTGACATCTTTGTCACTCTGGACGTCATGATGTGCACAGCAAGCATCCTGAACCTGTGTGCCATCAGCATCGACAGGTAAGCTCAGCCAGGGCGGGATAGGTGACCCAGGCCATTCATTTCTTGGGCCGCCCTACTTCTAACTTCCCTGTCAGGCTCTGCCTATGCTGCTTTGTGGCTGGCTGTGTGCCTGTGTTTTTGTGTGCATGTGTGCATGTGTGCATGTGTGTGTATGTGTATGCATGTGCATATGTGTGGGTTCATGTGTGCTGCCTGGGAGAGTACCATCTTACAGTGATGCTACCAAGAATACCCAGATGGTGACTAATATAGAGGAGAATGCACTTGATTTTGACCGAAGCCTTAGCTCTATCATACCCTATTCAGGTGACCTTGGATAGATTATGAAAGTTCTGGGTACCCTAGTTTCATTGTCTTGAGGCCAAGGATGATGACATTTGCCCACATGAAGCTATAGTGTCTGACTATCCATTTTATGTCCAGCACAGGGCACATGGTCAAAGAGTCCCAGGCTGTGTTCGCCTTGCTAATCAACATCCTTGGAGACACACTAATTTGTACACACAGTAGGCCCTGGCCCTACACCCTTTGAAGGATTCTTAGAAGACAAGACAAGCAAATGTATGAGAAGTGCTGGGTAGAGAAACATAAAAGATTGTACACAATTGCCATTGCTTTTTAGTTTCTGCTAAATGGGGCTTAAGCCTTGCTCTGAGTGGCCTGGTTACCAACCTATTAACAAACACTCTCATCTTTTGGAGGCCCAGCACAGGTTTAGTGGGTGCAGTTTCAAAGGCACAAACACCCAAGCATTGGCCCCTTACAAAGCCTAGAATCCAAGGAGGGAGACTAGAGTAATAGATATGGTCCAAAATTAAATGGTGGCCAGTCTGTCATTAAGCAGTTAATTAGGAAGTACCAACTGTCTTCACTCTCTGAGTCAGGGGTCAGCGGGCTTCGTGGAGGTGGACCAACTGTCCATCCCCAAGGAGAGGGGTGTCCCTTGTGTGTGCATGTCGTGGAGTGAGGGGTCCCTCCATCCTGTGCCTTTGCAGGTACACAGCTGTGGCCATGCCCATGCTCTACAACACACGCTACAGCTCCAAACGCCGAGTCACTGTTATGATCGCCATCGTCTGGGTCTTATCCTTCACCATCTCCTGCCCCCTGCTCTTTGGACTCAACCACACAGGTGAGCTCTGCCTCCATCTGCGGGAGCTCAGCTGGCCTTTGTGCAGGACCCTGAGGGGGCTGAGCCCCTGGTGCAGAGGTGATGTGGGGACACTGGGGGCCTGTTCGTCACCCCTGACTGAGGCCAGGCTGGGTCTCCTGGGCCAAGCCGGAGTCCGTGTTGTACCTGGCTGAGTCAGAGAGAACCAATGGCCTGGGGCACAATGGAATTGGATGAGGAGTGGGGATAATGATTTAGGAGGATGTCTGGCCATTTTTGACTTTGTTTATTAGAGTGAAGCAGGCCAGACAGTCTCACGAACTGCATATGTGCGCATATGTACAGACACATGGGGGGAGGATACTGAGCATCTGTCATCCCCGACAATGGTATTTGTGTAATGAGACTGCAACCCTACGGCCGGCTGAGCCCCAGCCAGGTCTCAGCCACCTGGGGCAGAAAAGGCAGAAAGAAGTAGAAGGCTATTGCACTGAGGACTGTCCCGTGCCAGGCAATTAAATTGGAGTGTCTTAGACAGAGCAGATGCCATCCTGAACTGCCACTGGGGAGGCGAGAGCAGTGCAGGTCACTTCTGGAGACGGTTACAGGACGATAGGACACAGCGCAGCTGTGGAAGTGTGTGGTACACAGTCTAACTCCTGTGGGAATTCTAAGAGGTGGGAAAAGTCCTAAATATGCTCAGATTAACCTGGAAAGGCAGGGTCCTGAGACAGAGGACAGACATCTGTTAGACCAGGAAGGGAGCTTGGAAACACAGTGGAGCACAAATGAGTTCAGCAAACAGGACCCAGTGATCTTGTTCCTAAAACTAAAGGGTGGTAGACCTTGCCCCAATACATAGGAAAGGCTAAAATAATGGCTTACTATATTAAAACAATTTTTTTGTACATTTTTTCCAAAACCCTGGCTCCACTTATATGCTCATAGATGACAGAAGTAACAACGAAGTAACAAGGGTATATTAATGGAAAAACTTGGAAGCAGTCAGTCACAGCTTAGCTTTTTGCTCACAGTTGTGTTTTTAACACTCTGATTTATGCTGTGCATTTATTTGCATTTAACATTTCCAGGCAAACTTAGACATCTGGTATAGTCTTTGTAACCTTGCTCCTCATCCTATGAAGGAGATAAAGCCTCCACAGCATGGTGCTGACTCGCCCGCCTGGGGCTCTCTCTCCTCCAGAGCAGAGCGAGTGCATCATCGCCAACCCTGCCTTCGTGGTCTACTCCTCCGTAGTCTCCTTCTACGTGCCCTTCATCGTCACGCTGCTGGTCTACATCAAAATCTACATCGTCCTGCGGAGGCGCCGGAAGCGGGTCAACACCAAGCGCAGCAGCCGGGCTTTCAGGGCCAACCTGAGGGCCCCACTCAAGGTCCTGAGATGCCCCTCCCCACCAGTGACCCCACCTAACCATACCAGGGGGACTCATCCTGTGCTCAGTGGGAGTCCGGGACACCACAGCAGGAGGGGTTCCAGGCTGGGGGAGCTCCGAGGAGCTGGGAAGGGCAGGTTCCGAAGGCCTGGACCTCGGGGGAGCGATTCGAATCTCCAGGAGTGGGAGGAGGGCACGGTGGTGGAGAAGACCTGGGAGGAGTCTTTGCTTGGGGATCTTTGTCGGAATGCAGCGGTCCGTGGCACCCTTCTGGGTATCTCGCCTCTCCTTTCCTCAGTCTGGCCCCTCTGTCCCCCTTTCCCTCCCACTGATGCCTCCATCCCTCTCCTTTGCTGCTCGCACGCGCCGTCCTCCCCTCTGCGCACACCTCTTCCTTCCTCCCCTGCTCTTTCCTACTTCCCTCCTCTGCGCTTCTCTCATCACCCCCCTCACGTCTTACGAATTCTCTGCTGTGCTTAGTTTCCCCTGAGGAAGACAGTATGTGGGCGCAGAAAGAACAAGAGCTGTGGGGTTAGACACACCAGGTTCAAATCCTGCTGCCACCACTTTTTGCCGAGTGACCTTGGGCAACTTGCTTAACTTCTCTGAGCCTCAGTTTTCTCATTTGTTAAATGGGAATAATGGTACCGACCCCACAGGGCGGTCTCGAGGATTCTATGTGAGAGGGATGTGAGCATGCCTAGCATGGTGCCAGATGCTTAGCAAGTGCTCCATAAAAGTCAAGGCCCGTTTGGCCCTCGTCCTGCCTACCTGTTCTCATCACAGTACTGACCTCCCTTGCTGTGATTGGCTCCTCAGGGCCCCGCCCTCCTATTCTCTGCCCTCTCCGAGTCCCTATGTCCAACCTGACTCCCCCACACTGGGTTTCTGTCCCCATTCTACTCCCCATTGTGACCAGTGTGCTGGCTCCCTCCACAGGGCAGCTGCACTCACCCCGAGGACATGAAACTCTGCACCGTTATCATGAAGTCTAATGGCAGTTTCCCAGTGAACAGGCGAAGAGTGGTAAGTGTTCAGGCCAGGGACACAGAGCCAGGTCTTTCTGACCTTAGGGAAACCCACCTCCCATGATTCTCAGAGACCTCGTTGGCTGGTCAAAGGGAGAAGCACGTCCTGGGATCCCCACTTTGCCTCAGCTGAGGCCAGACTCAGCATGCACAGCTCATAACAGGCATGGGGCAGAAAGCTTGATTACGCAAGACACAGCAAGGTGACGCTAGCACAAGAGAATGCTTGGGAGAAAGAACTTGGCCATGATAACATGATAAAAATAATTAGAATGGCCATTACCATTAATTAAATACCTCCCATGTTCATATTTTCTCATCAAATCCTAAGAGCAACCCTGGGAGGTAAGTCTTAATCGATCTTCACTTTACGGAAGAGGAAACAGAGGCTCAGAGAGGTTGGGTAACTTATCTAAGGCTAAACTGTTAGTCAGTGAGCCTAGACTTATTCAACTCTGAAATCCACGTCTCTGCCGTGCTTCCCCTGGGCTGCCTTACGACAGGCAGGTTCAGGGTCTGGAGGCTGGGTGCCGGGAGCGGAGGGAGCAGAGCAGCCACAGGGCTGGCAGTGAAGCGCGGCCTCTATGTAGAGCCCAGAGATGCAGAAGCACAGCAGACCCTGGGCTTTACCCAGTGGTAGCAGCATCGGGGTCCAGGCAGCAGGTGTCCCATCCCCTGGGTGGGCCAGGAAACCCACCCAGGGCCACACGTGAACTCCAGCTCAGGTGTCCTCAAGAAACCGGGTCCTCCCCGTTCACCTGCACAGCAAGGGTGGGGCTCAAATGAGTTGTATTTGAGATAGGTGCCAAAGCAGGGACTCAGGATTGGGGCCGAAGTAGCATCCCAGTTATATCACCTGGGCATATGGTGAGGCTGGACTTCGGCAGCTCAGGCTGAGACCTAGAGGCCTGGAACAAGGGCATGGCCCTCCCGATCAGCCCTGCCAGGAAAATGTGGGGACCGAGGGACATTTGGCACTTGGATCAGTCTACTAGGAGAAACGGTAGGTGCTTCGGGTCAGCCTGGCAGGAAGAACAGGGGTGCCCTGTATGCAGTTAGAGCATGAGCTCCTGGAGGCAGGCACTGAACATCAATCGGGCACTGAATGTCAATCAGCAAGTTATCCCCAGCAGCCAGCTTGGCGCCTGGCACTCAATAAATGTTGTTCAGTTAATAAAAGAGAAGTGCTTGGGCAGTGAGCCCCCACAAAATGGTTGTGGGGTTACTGAGGCTGCTGAAGGATTGCTCTGGGAAGGAGGCCTGGGATGACCCTGCAGGCAGGGACTACCGTGGGTCCTGGGTCCTATATCCAGCCAGTCCCTGCCTCCCAGTGATCATCCTCCTTGCCTCTCTGGCGTAGTGACCTATGGCATTTTCAGGAGTCTGAAGAGGGGGATAGGGAAGGGCTGGGTGTGGCCAGATAGGCCAGGTGAGGCTGGGTGCCTGAGGCCTGAGAACTTGACTGGCTTTACCCAGAGGTCTCTGCCTCATGCAGGAGGCTGCCCGCCGAGCCCAGGAGCTAGAGATGGAGATGCTCTCCAGCACCAGCCCACCTGAGAGGACCCGGTACAGCCCCATCCCACCTAGCCACCACCAGCTGACCCTCCCCGACCCATCCCACCACGGCCTCCACAGCACTCCCGACAGCCCCGCCAAACCCGAGAAGAATGGGCATGCCAAAGACCACCCCAAGATTGCCAAGATCTTCGAGATCCAGTCCATGCCCAATGGCAAAACCCGGACCTCGCTCAAGACCCTGAGCCGCAGAAAGCTCTCTCAGCAGAAGGAGAAGAAAGCCACCCAGATGCTCGCCATCGTCCTCGGTGAGTCGGCCCTGGCTGCTAGCCGCAGCCCAGCTCTATCCAGTCCTGGCTGAGGGAAGGACCCTTCACTGCAGCTTCCATTACCTGCTTCTTAACCATAGCTGATGGGTCATGAGACTGGCACTTTCTCAGGCCCAGGTCAAGCCCATTGATGAACGCTATTAGGTAGATCCTATAATTATGCTTAGTTTACAGATGGGGCAGCTGGGGTTTAGAGTGGTCCTATAGCTTGACCATGGAGGACTCATGATTTAAACTTGGGCAGTCCGACTCCAGAATCTGTGACCTGACCAGTCTACCATAATACCATAATGACCCCCCGGAGCCTCATAACCATGGGCAAGTCCCTTTTTCTCTTTAGTGCCGTCAGTGGAGTAGGCCACGACTCAGGATTGTTGTGGTCACCAAATGATAGATGGTGGTGAAAGCGTTTTATAAACTGCTAAACACGCAGGTGAGTGTTATGGTTATGGTCTTTGCCAATATTATTATTGTTGAGGAATTGAGAAATTCAGCTCGCTCGAGCTCAACTAAGGCCTTGTGGGACCGACACTGTGAGAGAGGGACGGGTCTGTCGGCGAGCCAGGCTTTCCGATAAAAGTCACCTGGAGAACCAGACAAGACGTCAAGAATCAAGAGCGGAACTGACACGGGCGGTTGGGACCAGGAGGGACGGATGCCACCTGTCTCCCATGAGGTGCCCAGGGTAGTAGTGTGTGACGCCCCCCTCAGCTGCCATCCCCTCTGACCTCTCGACTGTCCTGTGACGTGAGTGGGGCAGGGATAACTATCTTCGTTTTACACATGAGCGCACACTGTCGCAGCAGGCTGAGGGGCAGACTGCTGATCATCTGGCCGGGAGCGACAGAGCAGGGATCAAGCCAGGCCCTCTGCACCAGTCCACAGGGTCTCTCTCTGTTGTGCGGCCCTGCCCTTCCCGGGCACCTGTCCATCCCCAGGGAACCCCAGTGTACCTGTGGGCCACTCCGTGCACACAATACCTCCATACCAAGGGTCCTGCCCTAGCTGGTAGCTCTGAGTTCGGCAGGATGGGTGGGACAGACGTCAGTCTGGCTAAGAGCATATATTCCAAGGCTTGGGCCAGGGTCTGCAGCTCACAGTCCGGGTGCCTTCCCAGTCTAGCTTCTCCCTGGCCCGGGGCCAGCCTGACTGCCACCCTCTCCACCAGGCGTGTTCATCATCTGCTGGCTGCCCTTCTTCATCACACACATCCTGAACATTCACTGTGATTGCAACATCCCACCTGTCCTGTACAGCGCCTTCACGTGGCTGGGCTATGTCAACAGCGCCGTGAACCCCATCATCTACACAACCTTCAACATCGAGTTCCGCAAGGCCTTCATGAAGATCCTCCACTGCTGACCCTGCTGCCCACCTGCACAGCAGCCTGCTGCCCGCCCCCCTGCCCAGGCCGGCCTGGCCCCAGTCCCTGCGACCCGTGGGCAGGAGGGCGCTGGGTGGACTCGGCCTCCCCTTTGCCCGGTGGGCCCTGCAGTGTTAGCTTGGCACCACGTCCCTCACTGCCCACCACCCTCTCTCTGCCAGGGTGGTGTAGAGAGTCAGGCACGGTGTCAGCCCTTGGGCTGGACACTGTGGCTCGGGGCAGTGCACTGAGCCCCCATCCCACTTCCAGGCCTCCTCCCCTTGGCACCAAAGATGCAATCGCCTTCGCTCACCTTTTTCTGGGGGCTCTGGGGTTGCTGGGGCCAGAGTCAGGGCTCAGAGGCTGCAACCTCTATTGGGCTTGGCCTGGTCTTCACAGGTTTGTACTGGAGGAATGGGTGGTGGGGGTGAGGGGTGGGGAGGGAAATAGACAGTTCACAGTCCATAAAGCCCAGACCAGGGAAGCCAGAGTTCTTGCCAAGGCCCCAGGTAACTTGAGTCTGGGGAGACCCATGTAAATACCAGACCACAGGATGAACCCCAGGGAAGCCCAAGCCAAAAATCTCTGCTCCCTCTCCTGCCCAACAGGAGCATCTACTCCCTGTAGCAGTGGGTCTTGACCTGCTCCGCCCTGAGGGAGGGTCCTCGGGAGGGTCTGTGGGGAGAGGAACCCCAACTCTAAGTCCACTCTGCTGCCTCCTGATGGACTCGTATATACTCCTTCTCTTAGCATATGTCAGGTGAGCCTGGAAACAGGTGGGGAAGGCGGCTTTTGACTATGTCTGGGGCTTGGGTTGGGGTGTTCGAGGTTCTTGGGGGGGCTGCCTCCTACCACACTATGCCGCAAAACCATTTTCCTTTTCTCTTTCTCTTGCCTCTTCTCCCCTCCCCTTCCCTTCCACTGCCTCCGCCTTAGAGGAGCCCGTGGCTAAGAGGCCTGGCCCTGCCCTGAGGGAGGAGGGGAAGCTGAAGCTTGGGGGAGCCCCCGGGCCCCAGACTCTGTAACATCACTACACACGCTCCAAACTAATAAAACTTTGACAAGAGTTGCGTCCGAGATCCCGCTGGTGGAAGGGTGCAGCGCCACCTTTGTCCTCTGCAGCACAGCCCTCTGTCTGTGCTGGGAATGGTGTTGGAGAGGCCTTCTGCAGGCCCTCCTGAAAGGGGAGACCCTGGCCACACCCATCGGAGTGGGCAGGGCGTTGGGGGAAAGGAGCAAAGAAGCTGCTCCGGGAGGACCAAGAAGATGTGTGTGCCTATGTGTTTCTTCCCTCATCCCCATCCTCTGTCTCCTCCTCCCAAGCTGCCTTGACCATTCTCAATTCTGCTATCCGGTGGCCCTGACCCTCAGCTGTCAACTAAGAAGGAAGGGAGAACATTTCCAATGGGAATCCCATGCCAGAGCAGCAGGGGCCACTGGAGGGAAGCCAGGCTGTCCCTGTTCCCACCTCCTCCTCTCCAGGTCCCGGCACCTCTGAAGGACCAGTCCTTAGCCCTTGCCTCCCAGGGCAGAGAAGGCTGCATGGAGAAGGTAGCCTTACAGGTGCCGGCCATGCTGTGTCTGTGTCTGCCCCTTGCCTTGTCTTCTGCACCATTCAGGACCCCCTTCCTCTAGGGCAGGTTGGGGAGGCAGAGAGGCCCAGCAGGATGTAATCTGGATCGTCCTCCTTCCTCTCAGCCTCCGGGACAGTCACAGCTCCCAACCTTCTGGGGCCACGTCTTGGCACTGACCCAACAACAGAAATTTGGCTTTTTAAAAGTGAAATATAAATCAACCCAGTGAAGGAGGAATATTCTTACTGCCTTGAGAATAACAGCAGTGATGACAAACAAGGTCCCAGCACCCACGGGCTCAGGCTCTGGGAAGATGTCAGGGCATAATTTGCATACTAAATACAATATTTTTAGCACCAAAGTTTGGAGCACTTAACTTGCCCTGAACATTTAATTATGGACTTTGATCTTCTCCCTGAACCTGAATGTAGCCCTGAGCCCCAGGACAGGCTCCTGTCCCCAGGAGCACCTTGATTTCAGAGGGTGAGCAAAACAGGCTCCTCGTCTAGCTCAGGAGGGTCAGTAACCCAGTGACCACCTTCTGAGCAAGACACCAGACCCTCAAGGGAGGTAGCAACCTCAGATACTTCTGAGCTGCTGATACCCACACCATAGCACGCACGTGCGCACGCGCACACACACACCACCACCACCACCACACTACACCACACCACACCACACCACACCACACCACACCACACCACACCACACCACACCACACCACACCACACCACACCACACCACATTGAAAGATCTCGACCTGGATGAGAGCTTAAAAGCTCACCTCATCGGTGGAAATCTTATGAGGTCACACAGGTCAATCAGGTGTGGGAAATTGGAAGGGACGACAAAGGAAGAGAGAGAAGAAAAGAGGAAAGAAGAAAGGAGGAAAGGAGCGAGAGAGGGAGAGAAGGCGAACTCAGAGCAGTTTGGGAAGGGCTCCGGCAGGGAGGAGAGGGGAAGAGGGCAGGCATGGGCGGGAGGCGGGGCTGGGGAAAGTTGCCCACAGCTGTCATGCAGCTTGAAGTCTTTCTGCCAGACAGCAGATTGACAGCTAGAGTGGGCAGGGGGAGGGCTGGGCTCCACCCTCTCCCCCCTCGGTACTTCAGGGGCAAAGGAATGGGTGCGGGGCCCAGGAACACCAAGGTGGAAGGGGGCGGCCCAGGCTCTGGCTCTTTCCCAAGAGGGCCTGACGGTGGCCCCTTTGCCTTGACAGGGAAGACAGAGAGAGGGAGCCAGAGGCTGGGCAGGCTACTGCCCTCTGATTTTCTCTTTTCTCTCCTTTTCCCTGTCTTTCTTGTAGAATGCCTTTTAATCAAAGGATCATTCATATACCTATGCAGCATGTGGAGTCTTCCCCTCACCCCCTTTCAGAGCACAGCAAGGAAGCACCGCTTAAGGAGTGAGCCTTTCTGGTCAGGCACAGCTGGGCACTTTGCGTATGTCCTCTTAGATGTCCTGCACGTAACTGCAAGATTTCAAAGCTTCAGGCCCTTATTCTTCCCCTAGGGGGTTCTGGAGGAGTCCCAGCTGCCCACGGGCTGGGAATTGAGAAGGTGTGTAATGCAGGAGAAACTGTTACTTCATGCACCCAGGCATTGTCTTAGTGAACATTTATTGAGCGACTATTGTGCTCCAGGCCCGGAGCAAGGTGCTGGGAATAAGATGGTGAAGACGGTAGACACCATCCCTGGCTTCACTGATTCTCAGTTCGATGCACGGTAGGCATTAATCCAATAATCACATGATAGCTGTAAAAGCTCCACATCCCCCATGGCAGAGCCCTGGCCGGGTGCGGAGATGACCGCCACGGACATGCACTGCCCAGCTCCGTGGCACCATTTACCCCGATGACGGCGATGACGTGGGATGCAGCAGCCTCGGAGTGCCTTGGCCTGGAACAAGTAGGTAGGGGATTGGTGAGGTCAAGCAAACTGCTCAGAGGACTTCCTGAATGGCAGGGCAGGAAGTCCCCGAAGCAAGGGACCGCCGGTCCTGCTTTCCTGGTGGCCTTAGAACAGGGGCAAGCAGTTGCCTACAAGGGACAGCGAGGACTGGACTGCCTTGGGGGCATTTCCAGTGCCCACCTATCTGGGATTCCTTCTTACACCACCCCTGTCCTGGGGATGCATGGCCCAGGCCCGTGCCCCACCAGCTCCCTGCCCTCCCACCCCAGGACCCAGGCTGTGTCTGCGGCTTAGCTCCCATCTCTGCAGGGCCATGATGAGCCTTGCCCCACATGATCTCCTATCCTCATTACCTCAGGGGTGAGTCCATCTGAGCCCCTGTTATAGAAGAGAAGCCTCTCTAACACAGAGGATGGTTGGTGGGGGCAGGGCTGTCCTTGAACCTGGGTCTTCTGACTATATGTCTTATATTATCCATTCCATGTGTTTTCTGACTAGCTCTGAACAAAATTTGAAAAGGCTAATATGGTCAGAGATTTTAAAAAGGGACTGAGAGAAAGAAAAAACATTTGGAACTAGACTTTTAGGATGCCGCCCTTAGTGTGCCTGTGAATAGCCTGACAACCATTTTGGCTGCTAGAGCAAATGAGTATGTGTGTGTGTTGGGGGCGAGGGGAGGTGGGAGACGGGACAAGGGCTGCTGTTTTTAGTGGGGTTTCAGTAATAGGAGGACAGAGTCTGGGCATCCTGTGCCTGAGTGTCTCCTGCCAGCTAGCTGCCCCTGGCTCTAGTTCTGGGGGAGGAGGTTCTGGGGAAGCAGGAAGCTGGTGGGGAGAGCACAGACCCTCTTTCTGGCTTTCTGGGGTCCTGAGGAGCAAGGAGAAGAGGGTATCTGGTGAGAACAGCTTACCCCTTCCCTCTTCCATTCAGCTTCTACTGCTTGGCAAATAAGCAGCTCGAGAACTGCTGGGCAGAAGGCCTGGCCTGGAGGGCATCTGAAGAGGCCTTTTACTCATGGGTGGAGCTGTGACAGCTCCAAGGCCATAGGAAATGCTACGGGACCATTGTACTTGCTTGTGCTTTCTTTCAACTTCACCCTTGGCTTCTGTCCTGAGACCTGGAGATGTATGTGAGGCTGGAGCAAGGGAGGCAGCCTCCTTGGCCCCTCCGGGGCAGATGCTGTGGGTAAAACGAAGGATGGGGGTCAAGCAAGGGGAGAGAAGTGGCACCACTTGGGGCATGGAAAGGAGCTGGGGACTTTGCAGGAGCAAAGCTCCAACATACACATATGCTGGGTTTTCCTGACCAGGCCCAACTCTAAACACTTCTTCCTGTTTGCCCCACGAGGGTGTAGTCCGTGGAGGCCAGGCTCTGCGCTGTGATCAGGGCAGGGAAAGGCTGGAGCGGGAAAGAGACGAAGGAAATTACCTGAGGAGACAAGTTCCATGGTCTAGTTCTCCCCACAGAAGGTGCTACTCTGCGATCCAGAGCCCGGAAAGCCTATAGCAAGGGCCTGACCCCGGCCCAGCTCCCCACCTAACCTCAGGTGCCCACCCTCCTCCCCGGCCTCCCTCTGCTTTCCCTCCCACAGCTGCTATATTCATCCTCCTGCCCTTCTTTCTGTGCAGGCTGAGGCCTCACACTGCCTTTGCCTGTCCGAAGGCAGAGTAGGGTCTAAGGTCAGCCTTGAACCCTTGCCCCATCTGGTGGATGCAGACAGAGCCACCCTGCTTTGCTGACACTGATCCCAGTGTCTGGTTCTTGGGGCTCGGAGTAATCCAATCTGTGGATGGTCATCACAGCAGTACATCAGCAGGCACAACCCACTAGTGAGGCTCGCTCCTGCCCTGTGGCTGACCTGGCACTACTTTAGGCATGTCTCAAGAGGTATCAGTGTCACAGCCCCCACTGAGGCACTGCAGGAGCCACCCCCTCCTCCCTGGATAGGCCAGCAAAGGAAAGTAGGCAGCGGCTTCTATGAACATCCCGTCAAAAGGCTCCCAAAAGGCTGGCTCATCTGTGCCCTCTTCCAAGAGAAAAATTTCTCTGACTTGGGAGAAACTGCAGGAAACTTTGTATTGGGTGCTTACTCACTGCTTTGCTCCTTGACCCACAATGCATCTGATTCGATTATGACCACCAGTGAGATAAGCATTATGGCTATGGGATGATGCAGCCAAGGCTAAGAAGGTTTCGGCGACCTGAGGTCACACACTAGTGGGCGGCACAGCAGGATTCGCACCCAAGTCGGCCTGGTTTCAAAGCCTGTGGTCTTTCCACTACCCAGCCCCCGGAGCTTCCCTCCTCTGCCTCAGCCCAGCTCCTTCTGTCTCTTATATTACAGTAACAACCCTGCTACCCTGCTGCCATAATGCAGGTCAGCAAGCCTGGAGGGTGAACTGGGGAAGAACTACGTGGAATGCAGAAATAGGCGAAGGCATGGAGGAGCCTCACGCTAAGTGAGGCAGGAACTCTGGGAGCCTCACCGCAGGGGGTGTTGGAACAGAGTGACCGTCTCCAGCCAGTCGGTCAGAGAAGGCGTCGCGAGCAGAGACAGGCAAGTTGGATCTCGAAGAGTAAAGACTGCACTGCCCACCAGCCACATGTGGCTGCTTAAATTTAAATTATTGAAATTAAAATCTAGGTTCTTTGGGTGCACCGGCCACATTTCAAGTGTTCAGTAGCACATGGACCTGGCGGCTGTCCTCTTGAAGAGCTTCAGATGCAAGAAGTTTCCATCTTCCTAGAAAGTTCTGTTAAGCAGGTCGCTCTAGAATGACTCCTAGGTTAAGAGTATGGGTACCTTCAACTAAAATGAGGGAGAAAGGGTGAGGAGCAGGCTCGTGAAGGGGAAGGGAGCGCTCGGTTTAGGACACATTGAGTTTAAACAGTCAATAAGGACCCCCAAGTGGAAGTGCCCAGTAGGAAACTGAGGAGTTCCTATCCTCCTCTACCCGTCTCCCCTAAACAGCGATTGAAATTTAACCAGACACCCTCTCCTTGGGACCTTTGAGGGCCTCACTAAAATACAATTCTAAATATCCCCAGGAAACTGATAGAAGGCAGCTGTGTTAAAATGGGGCTCAAGGTAGATGCTGTGTGTGTCTGTGTGGGTCTGTGTTTGGAAAGGGGTGGCTTGTAAAGGGAGAAGAAGGTGCTGGTAGGCAATGAAGGGGCCGTGTTGGCCAGAGCGGGCCTGGATCCCCACCTCAGTGATCTCTAGGAGGGAGGAATGAATGGAGGGAGGAATGATGGAAGGAAGGAAGGAAGGAAGGAAGGAAGGAAGGAAGGAAGGAAGGAAGCAAGCAGGGGGTCTTAGAATCTCAGCCTGGACTCTGAGATCCTCAGAGCTGAAATGATTCCTGGGGCTAGTCCTGTCCACCTCTCCATGGGATCCCTGCCATTTATAGGACAATCAGTGCAAAAGGATCATTTACCTTTTCTAACTCCTTTCTTCAAGGTCTTTCCTCAAACTCTTTCCAATAGGATGAGCCAGATGGCAGTGTCCCTGAGGTTCACTCTGACATTTCCATGGGTTGACTCGAGCTCACCTGGCTGTAGGCACGTAGCCCACACGCCTTCTCTGGCTCGTGCAGAATCCTAGACTTGCTGCCAGACCCAGACCTCGGGACGCAAAAAGCAAACAGCACTGTGCCACCTCCCCTTCCCTCTTCTGTTCCAGCATGCTCTGAGAAAAACAAAACTCCCAGGCGGATTTTTAACCACGAGTCTTGCCTAAGGCTTAGTTTCAGGGAGAAAAAGGAGAATGGGCCAGACTGCTTGCAGGGAGTAGAAGGATGAGACAGTCTGTTGTGCCACAGTCCTCAGGCATCCCCACTCATCCAACCAGGAATGGAAAAGGCCACCCCCCAGGGTTGCTGGCCAGTGACTGTCTCCAGGGCTACGTTAAGGGAGGACAGGGAGAGACACCACAGCACGCCCCCTGGTGGTTGTTCTCAGCCCTGGCTGCTCTCCAGCTAACACCAGGCTGCTACCCTGAAGGTTTCTGTTTAATTGGCCAAGGGTAGGGCCTGGTATTTAATAAGCCCCTCCCCCCCCAATACATGCACGTCATCCAGGAGATTATAATATGCAGGCTTGATTTATAGTTGCTATCCTAGGGCATGACCCAGCTCAGCGCAGTTCTCAGGGCTCTCCATGGTGGCCGCGGGCTGTGACATGGTGAGGTGAAGTGTCCAGGGCCCACGAGGCTGGTGCCATAGTCCAGAGATCACAGGATGGGAGACACAAGACTGCCAGCTTTGCTAAAAAGGATTCATACACTTGGCGTGTACATGGGGCAACATGTGTCCTCTGTTCTGCCTCTTTCGTCCCACACTGATATGAGGCTGCTGACTGGTGTCCCATATCCAACCCAGGAGGGTGACACACAGAGGTGGGCCTATCAGCTGGCTGGGGGTTGGAGATGGCCATCAGTTGGGGCAAAAGATTCCTTTTCTCTGACAATGGCAAAACATCTTTGAGTTGGAGGGGCAGCTCCAGCAGTGTGGAAAGGCAGAGAGGAACAGGAGAGGGCCTTGCAGTTATCCGTCTTGCCCTCAGCTGTAGTCCTGGCTCAGCCCCTTCCAATGGCTGTCAACCCTGCCAGAGCCAGAAGCAGGTGCTGCTGGGCCATGGCCGGGTCACACAAGGTTAGTGTGAGCAGCCACGGCCCTGTCTCAACCTGCCGTACAACCAGCAGGACAGGCCAGGCCAGCTGATGGGTGGCCAAGGTGTGGTCCCAGGAGAGAGCTCACTGAGCCACTGCTAGAGAGGACAGGCCCTGCCCTGTGAGCTCCACGCAGAGCCCAGACAACCTCTTCCTCACCCTCACCACCCCCTCCTACTGCCCGCCTCAGTCTGCTGCCTCCTCCCTTTGTGTGAACTCACACACGTGTTACACAGCGTGCGCGTGCACACACATGTGCGCGCGCGCACACACACACACACACACACCATACTAACACTACTGGCCCCTATATACAACCTTGCCCCACAGGCTAGTCCATCTCTAAAAGGAAGACACAGTTAGGAAGCTTTATTGACTTTGGGGTTTGAACCTGGCCCTATAACTGGACACGGTGAAGTGTGGGGCAGGGAGACGAGGGACATAGTGTCCCGCATAAGATCACTCATGGGCAGTTGGAGCACACCCTTCCTTCACCTCCAAGAGACTGTGTGGCAGACCCAGGCTCGGGACCAGGGCTTCCAGGAAGGTGTGGTCAGTGTAGCAACAAGGGGCTGCCTGGGGCTTTAAATGATAAGCAGAATTTCCTCTGGACTTTTAGCTCCTGTCCTTTGCACAAAGCATGGGTGTCTGGTCTCCTGGCCTTAACCAGGTAAGGGGCCAAGTCACACAGACCTGAACCGAGAGGGAGCACTTCTGTCTTTTATGCTTCCCTCTGTCTTCAAAGAGGGTTCCTAAGATGCAAGGGCCCCTGTGAGCCCTGAGTCCAGGTATAGGGGGAGGAGGAGGCCAGGGGTCTGCTAGAGATGCGGGAGGAGTGCTCGAAGGAGCTCTCCAAGGGGCTCTCCCCCAGCTACACCCTCAGTGTACCTCTCCGCGTCCCTCCATCACCCACAGGACCAGTTCCTGTTTCCTCTCAAGGTCTGAGGGGCAGGTAGGAGGTACAGAAAAGGGGCCCTGCCAGAAGCCCAGCTTTACTTCCACCAACCCCTCTTCCGTACAGTAAGGAGACCCTAGGCTGTCTACACTTCTGTCTGGTCTCCAGGCTCAGTACTGCCCAGAATGGTCAGTGAAGTCTCCTTGCCCTCTAGGAAGGCGACAATGCTCTGCTTTTGGGTCCGGAGGGCCAGCTGCAGGGGTGTACAGCCCACCCCATCCTGGATATCCAGCTGGGCACCTGCTTTGACCAGCACTTTGAGGATGGCCATGTTGCCCTTGAGGGCTGCCAGGTGGGCAGGTGTCCAGCCCACCTTGTTGCGGACATGGATATCTGCGCGGTGCTCCAGGAGGTTGATGACACTCAGGAAGGCACCCCTCTGGACCGCTAAGTGGAGGGGTGTCCAGCCTGACTGCTCTGCAGCGTTGGGGTCAGCTCCACATTGCAGAAGTGCTGCCACCACCACCTCCTCCCCATGGCGGGCAGCCAGGTGCAGAGGGGTCCAGTTCTTGCCTCCAGGAGCCCCTAAGTCTGCGTGGCTCTCAGCCAGCAGGCGGATGATCTCCAGGTGGCCCTTGTAGGCTGCTAGATGCAGCGGTGTCCAACCCTGCTGGGTCGGCAGCTCAAGGCTAGCCCCATACCTGAGCAGCATCTTGCAGATAAGATACCTGCCCCAGGCAGCTGCGGTGTGCAGAGGGCTGTAGCCATTCTGGTCAAGGGCATCAGGGGCTGCCCCACTCTTCAGCAGGTGTTGGATGGCCCTCACTTTGCCTCGCTCCACCGCCAGGTGCAGGGGTGTCCTCAGGTTTCTCTGCTGAGCATCTAACTCTGCCCCCTGGCCTATCAGCAGCTTGACTAAGCTGACATGGCCGAAATAGGCAGACACATGGAGAGGGGTCTTGCCTTCGGCCTCACGCAGGTTGGGGTCCGCTTGACGGGAGACCAGAAGCCGTGCCACGTTCTCAAAGTTGTTCTGTGCAGCCAGGTGGAGCGGGGTCCATGCCTCATGCTCCTGGGCATTCACGTGGGCCCCATGGTCTAGGAGCAGGCGGGCGGTGCGGTCGTCCCCATTTTGGGCTGCAAAGTGCAGTGGGGCCCAGCCGTCCTCGTCTGCCAGGTTGGCGTCAGCGCCATGCTCCAGAAGCAGGGCACAGAGGTCGGGCTGCTGGTCCTGGGCGGCAATGAGGAGGGGCGTGTAGCCACAGGCTGTTTGGCAGTCCACATCGACCTCATGGGCTAGCAGCAACCTCACCTGCTCCACGCTGCCCTGTGCCACCAGGAAGTGGAGGGGAGTGACCTTGTTCTCGTAGACATGCAGCTCCTCATCGCTTGGGACCAGGCTCTCACTGTCTGAGAGCTGCAGAACCCACGTCAAGTAGTCTCCTGAGTCTGCTGGGAGAGAGATGAGTTTGAAAAAAGGACCTCTGATCTGTCTAGAGGTCATGTCAGCCATCCCTCTACATCCTAGAAGTGCCATCCAGGAACAGAGACTATAGAAGTGTCTTTCCTGATAATCGCAGATCTCTAGGCAGGCTACCCTGACCCAGAGAACTGAGTCTGGCCATTCTTTCCGTAAGGACCAGGCAGAAAGAGACCTTGGTTCAAATCCTGACCCATCCCTTAGCATCACGTGACCTTAGCCAACTCTGTCTCTTGAGCCTCTAGGTCCCAATCCATAAAGGGAACACAAACAATGCCCACCTCACTGTACCACTGAGAGGACAAATCATGCAGGTAGGAACTTTCAGAGTACTTGGCACAAAGTAAGTGAACGCAAGCTCAAAATAAATTTGTGGAGCAGCTCTAATGACCTAAATCCTCCAGGGGCCATTAGGACCCACTTCCTCCTGCTCTACCCAGTGGCCTATTAGAGTTAAAAGCAATAATTCCTAAAACAAACAAATAAATAAACCAAAAATCACTGCTAGGCCAAA
This sequence comes from Rousettus aegyptiacus, assembly GCF_014176215.1. Taxonomy (NCBI): domain Eukaryota; kingdom Metazoa; phylum Chordata; class Mammalia; order Chiroptera; family Pteropodidae; genus Rousettus; species Rousettus aegyptiacus. Next base: position 44,556,280 of record NW_023416308.1, read on the forward strand.
CCCCCAGGGATTCTGATTTAATTAATCTAGGGTGGGCCCTGCATCAGTATTTTTTTTCATTCCACAAGTAATTCTGATGTGCAGGCAGGTGTAAACCAATGCTCTACCTCCTGGGCAAGCAAGGGGGGTGGGGGGGACTGGCCTTAAAAGAGCACGGACATGAAGAGGAAGCAGAAGAGCACGGGCATCTCTGGAACACGAAGCGAAGCCGAAGCCGGAGCCGGGTGCCGGCAAAGGAATACACTGACTCCTGACTTGTGACAGGTCTGGGGAGGTGGGCGGGGGGTCTGGGGAAAGGGTATGGTTTGGTTACACTTCCTTCTCCTCTGTGACTATCTGGTTCCAGCTGTGGCACTCTGGACTCACCGCTGTCTGTTAGCTCCCGGTTGACCTCGTCACTGACCTAGGGATGGAGAAGCAGAAGTCACGGGGGTGAACCAGCGGGGCAGTTGTGGTCTGTGCCGTCCTCCATTTCTTCCCTTTCTCCAGTACGCTCCATCCCTGTCAGGACTCATATCCCACCCTGTCCTCGAACACCCTCTCCTATGCCATCCCTACCAGCAGCTATGTCTAGAGAAAAACGCTGAGCAGGGAAGACTCTGACAGAAAGAGGTGACCCAGGGCCTCGACTTCCCCTTGGGCCACATGGAAAGCGGGGTTCAGCTGGGAGCCCCACACTAACCCACGCTGGTTCTCACGTTAGGGAATGGACAGGACAGCAAGATGATGGCGCCGATGCCCACGGTTTGAAAGTCTGGAAAAGCTAAGGTCTCCCTCTGCAGGACAGAGCTCTGCTTCATCCCACATATTTAAGAGAAGGCATGTCCTTCTCAGGGGCCCAGTCACAGCCGTCACTAGCCCTCAGGGCACTTTTGTGAAAATTTAAAAAAGATGCCACCACGTGGGCTACCTTGGCCAGCAGAGTGTGAGCTGGCTCTCAGTTCTCCCCAGCCCCCTCGCCAGATGGCCTTGTGAAGGCCACACCTGTGCACGCATCCCCGGTGCCTGCCGGAGACCATGCCCAGCGCTGCACTCACCTCCTGCGGCCGGTGCAGGGACGGCTTGTAGGACACCTTCCTGGCCACGGCCTCACTTTCAGGGTCTGCCACAGGACTCTGGAGCAGGGACAGCAGCATGTCTGTCTCAATTGTGATGTCTGCTCCATGAAGGAGAAAGAGGGGAAAAGAAGCAATAGGCTGGCCTCTTCCCCATTTTAGGTATCCTACATTTTCTGTGTCCCCCCACCCCAAACTCTGTTCCAGGGCTCACGCACATCCCTACATGTGCACCAGGAGGCAGAAAAGGTGGGTCCCAGCTGTGGCTCAGCGTGACCACATTTGGCGAGTCACTGAGCCTCCGAAGGTCAGTCCTGCTCCACAAAAAAGAGGGGAAATACTGGGTGATCTCTAAGATGCTCACACTTATACTGTGCGTGTATTCACAGTCCCTATAAGGATGTGTACCCCCAAGTTCCATCCGTGCCTGTGATCTCAGTCTGAGACCTTTCCACGAGCGAGGGCAATGTAGTAACTGAGAGCGCAGAAGGAGCAGAGCCGGGCCCAGCTGCCTTCTGGCAACGACGGCTTCTGCTCCCCTCCCACGGGGCGCGCATCGGCCTCCAGACGCCAGACCACCACAGTCCTCAGCCGTTCCTGCCCCACTGCCACCCTCCCAACACAGTGGCGCAGATCCTGCCCCCACGCCATGGGGGCTTCTCTCTGCAGAGCCCTCGGGAGTGGCTAGGGTTTCTGTCATCTTCTCTCCTTCCCCCTTCACATCCAGGCCCCACTCCGCTCCTTGGTCCCTGGGCAGGTCAGGCTGGACAAGAACCTGGAAAGCAGGGCCTTTTCTTGGGGTCCTGGTCCCAACAGCGTCTCATCAGGTCCACCATCTGCTGGGCTTCGCCTGGCCACTCATCAGAGACAGACTGCAGGGAGGGCCTCATGCCTGCACCCACTCGGATGATGATGGCCATCATATTGAGGCCTGTGAGAGGAAGCGCAAGCTGTCGGGGGCGGGGGGAGGGGGAAGGGGGGCAGAGGGGCTGGCCAGGAAGTGGGGCTCTGAGGATCCAATGCGGGGGCTCCACAAATGCATAATGAACGAACAGCTAAATTGCAGGCTCTCCTGAGGTTCTAATTAGAGCAACTGAGTCTCTGGTCCAGTTCTAGCTGCCTCCGAGGGCAAGACCAGATAGGACCCCGCCCTGCAGGCCTTTGCTGTCCAAAGATAGCAGGGCTGACCACTGGGCCTTGTTATGAACATGACTTTCAACTTCGTTGGGTTGTCCCAGTTTCCTGACAGTCTATGCACCTGACATTCCCAGTGGCAGGGGTGAGTGGGGGAGACATAGAAAATAGCTCATTGAAAGCAGAGGAGTTAGAGACAGAAGCCTGGGCTGACACCTGCCCTGCCTTTTACTGTAAAGCGAGCTCCAGAAAGCAGGAGGAGAAAGGGAGGAGGGCGTGGATGGGAACCCCTGAAGAGAAGACAAACCTGCCACTTGTCTTGCCCCCGCAAGCCCTTAGCCTTCCCACAGCCCCTTTCAGGACCCCATCTAAGGGTCTCACTGCTGTCTGCTACCTGAATATGGTTTCTTCTGAGTGAGGATCTCCCAGATGACAATCCCGAAGCTGCAGACAGGGGAAAGTGCTCCCTGAGTGACTTTCTCGGTAACCCGAGAAAAGTTTCACATGTGGACCCCATGGACCACACAATCTCAGGCAAAGCCTCTCCAGCCAGAAGGCCTTCTATACCTTCCCCTCCCATGGGGGCAGGGAGGGGCCAGACCTCATCCCTGTCCTGCTCTGCTCTTTGAGCCATGGGGTCCAGGCAGGGTGGTGACAACAAGCTACCTCCCAGGTATGGGGACAGACGGAACGCAGCCTCCCTCTCACCTGTACACATCATATTTGGGTCCTGGGGCCTTGTTACTCTCCAGGAACATCTCAGGGGGGATGTAGCTGAGGGTGCCCCGCAGAGCCGACCTCTCGATGTATTGCATCCGGGTTGACTGTTCCATCCACTTGGAAAGGCCGAAATCTGAAATCTGGGAGGAGGCGAGAGGCGGGGACAGGGGGCGACAGAGTCTTGCCTCCAGAAACCTGCCTTGGTTCCCACCCCTTTCTAGTACAGGGTAGCGGTTAAGAGCATGGGCTCTCTCCCAGCTCTACCATATATGACCTGGATGACCTTGGACAAGTTACTTATCTCTCAGGGCCTCAGTTTTCTCATCTACAAAACTGAAATAATGAGTACTTAACTCATAGTGCTATTATGAGCATTGTTAAAAGAGTAAATATGCAAAAAGCACTTAGAATAATGCTTGGCACATAGTAAGTACTTGGTAGGTGTTGCCTTCATCCAGAGGGACTAAGGATAAAATTGCTGTCTTTGGTGAGCTTCTGTTCATCCCACTTCTACGGGCCCTGAAGCATTTACACCATGAATATTTATCTACGCTTGGCTTCTGTCCATTGATTCATTCATGTACCAAATGACCAGTCACTAAATGCCAACAAGGCTGGGTCCTGAGAACCAGGCAGAAGATAGAAAAGATGAGATGCCCCGCACCCATTTCTTTCCCAAGTGTTATTCAGATAAGGGGTATAGTCACTAACGAAAGTTTCACATGAGACTTAAAATTGGGGTTAACAATATAAAGCGACAAGGGTACAAGGAGGGTATACAACAAGGGCCTGTGAGGTGGATTAGGGAAACCTCCCCGAAGAGGTGATATTTATGTCGAGAGCTGAAAGATGAGCAGATAAAGAGAGTATGGGGGATCACTGTTCCTGGCAGTGAGAACAGAACATGCAAAAGTCCTGGGACAGAACAAGAGTTTGGCATGTTTTGGAAACTGAAAAAATAGTCATCATGACATTTCTTAGGGATCATCTCATTAACGCACATCCCCAACTGAAGCAAAGGATGGGAGGGGTAGGGATTAATCCACCCGCATTAGAAATGAAAGACTGAGGTCTAAAAAGGCTTATTGCAGGCGTCCTGATACCCAGCTTCGAAAGTCAAGTTTCATTGTTCATCTACCTCTGTTTTAGGTGTGATCCTTGCCTTTGGTATTTGTCCATGAAGGGAGCTGCTTAAAACCCCTGACAGGCCAGTGAGGCAGGTAGATAATGATGCTCACCTGGGAGAGACTCCAAAGTAAAAAATGGGCAGAGAAGTTGACCAGGGCCTTTACCTTGACATGCATGTTACTGTCCAGGAGGATGTTGCCTGGCTTGAGGTCCAGGTGGAGCAAAGGTGGCTTAATGCTATGGAGGAAGTTCATGGCCAGGCTGGTCTCGTGGATGATGCGGAACTTAAGCTGCCAGCTGAGGTTGTGGGTGGGCAGCATCTTCTCCAGGGAGCCATTGGCCATGAACTCCATCACAATGCCCAAGGGCTGCTTGCACACCCCGTAGATGGATACAATGTGCTGAAATTTGATTTTCTCCATTTTGGTTGCTTCTTCTATGAGGCAATTCACATCAGAGCTATGGAGGGGGAGAGAGTGGGAGGTGGAAGGAAGTGACCCATTAATTACAAGAGTAACTAGCAAAACACACTAACTAGGCTCGATGCCAGGGATGCCAGGCAGTGGAGACCCAGAGAAGCCTTGGGAGCTTGTGAGGTCGTAAAGGAGGAAAGAGAGACATGAAAGGCTGCCCAGTAGGATGTGCATGCAGATTAGGGTCCAGATGGCCAGCAGCAACAAGATAGGAAGTAAAAAAGTTTGCAAGTTTAGGAGCAAGTCCATTCTATAAAGTGGACTCAAAAAGCCTGCCATTTTTTCTGGCTGCTTGTCTATATGTTTATCTCTCCCAGTAGATGGCAGAGCAGGGGTCCCCAACCCCCTGGCTGTGGACCGGTACTGGTTCATGGCCTGTTAGGAACCGAGCCGCACAGCAGGAGGTAAGCAGTGGGTGAGCAAGCGAAGCTTCATCTGTATTTGCAGCCACTCCCCAGCGTTAGCATCACTGCCTCATCAGGCATCAGGTTCTCATAGGAGCACCGGTCCCTGGCGCCAAATAGGTTGGGGACTGCTGCCCTAGAAGGCCAATATTATGTTTCCTGCTTCTGTTTTAAAATATCATTTATTGCCATTTGATTATGAAAATAATACATACACTTCATAGGAAATCTAGGGAATACAGAGAGCTATGAAGAAGAAAATTAAATCATCAGTAATCTAACCTTCCAGAGCTGACCTCTGTTAACATTTTAGTATAGTCTTTTACTATACATATCCAAAGTATCTGTCTCCCTTTCTCCCTCCCGTTCACTCCTTTCTCCCCTCCCATTCCATCACATGAAGTGGGAGTGTGGGCTGTTTTGTGATCTGTTTTCCCATGTTAGTGTAGCCTGAGCACTTCCTTACACTGTTACACTCCTAAAGCAAGGACTGTAATAGTTGCATGGTATTCCGCTTTATGGATGAACAATAATTATTCATCTTGCTATGCCCCACAGCACATTACCATGCAAGGCACAATACATCTTTGCTGAATTGAACAAAAGTCAAGATTTAAGGGAAAGCCTTGAAAAATAAGCATTTGTAAACCCTCTGGCTCTCTTCACTGTATGTGCCCATGGAACAGTAAATATGCAAATTGTTACAGATTGTTTGGGGACTGCAGGAATGAGGATTAAGGAGGAATGACATTTTTAAAAGCACAGTATTTGCAAAGCTGTGTCGGCACTGCAGCCAGAGGCTGCTGGAAATGTGCTCACAGGGGCCTCCTTGGGAAGCCAGCCAGACACTTTTCCTCCAGGGAAAGCCACCTGCTCTCCCTTGCATGTGGGCGGGTTGGCTGGTCTAGGTTCTCTTCTCTACTTCTTTATTGTTCCAGAGAGCTCCCTTCCACCTCTGCAATATTTTTTATCTGTCTCCTCATGTCCTTTTGAGTTGTCAGGAACTGAGACATCTGTCATGAAGTGGGAAAAAAGAAAAAGAAAGGGATCCGAAGGAGCTTTGTCCCGATTTCAAATCCCAGTTTCACCTCTTATTCTCTGCATGACCTTGGGTAAGCAACTTCTCTGGGCCTCAGTTTCTTAACTGTAAAATGGGACCAATAGTAATTGCACAATTCCACCTGACACCCAGACTTTTTGAAAGCATTTGCTATGCCTGTTGTCTCTCTCTCTTCCTCATCTCCCACCACCCCCTTTCATCTGGTTTCTGGTCGCGGTGTTTCACTGAGCAGCTGTTGCTAAGGTTACCAACAAACCCCACGTTGTTTGAGCCTATGAAAAATTTTCAGTTCTCAGTTTACGGGTCAGCTCTCTCACTCTGTTTTTTCTCAACATACTTACTTCCCTCAGCTATGTGCCAGCATTCTCCAGGATCTCTCCCTTTCTGTCAGGTGGTTTCTTCTCTGTGTCCTTCGCAGGCTTCTATCCTGTCACTTCTCTCCAGGCCCTTTCCAGTCATCTTCTCAGTCTAACTACTCGATCTCTAGGCAATCTCAGCATCTCCACTCGGGTATTTGATGCTTAATGTGTCTAAAGCTGAATTCCTGATTCTCCCCTACAACCTGCTTCTCCCCCGGCCTTCCTCATCTGAATCCATGGGGACTCCACCCTTCTAGTCCTCAAGGTCTCGAGGTCATCCTTGAATCCTCTCTGCTTCTTCTTCCCACAGCCTGTCCCTCAGCACATCCTGTCAGGCCTACTTTTAAAATATAGCAAGAATCTGACCACTTCTCAATACCTCTACCCATGGGCACCTCGTCCCAAGCTTCCTCGGCCTCTCTGCTTCTCTCCCTTCCTCTCCACCATCTAGTCTTCACCCAGCAGCCAGAGTGATACTTGTAAAATGTCAGTCAGAGCATGTCACTGCTCTGCTAAGGACCCTCCAGTGTCTCTCTTCCATGTCAGTAAAAACCAAAGTTCTTACAAATGGCCTACAAAGCTCTACATGATCTGTCCCCAGGCACAGCTCCCTGACCTCATCTCCTACTAAGCACTCCCTCCCCAACTCTGTTCCTGCCAAACTGGCCTCCTGCTGCGCTTCTACCATGTCAAGTGTGTCTACAGCCAAGGACCTTTGCACTTGCTGCTCCCTCTGCCTGGAACACTCCTCCCTAAGAGCCACATGGCTTGCTCCTCCTGCACTTCAAATCTCTACACAAATGATACCTAATTAGTAAGGATTCAGAGTCTATGTAAAATAGTAACCCTACCTCAACTCTGGAATTCCTTATCTACCTGTACACAGATGATCAATGGATTAATATTTCTAGGTCAAATGTGTTCTTAGAAGATCAGAGTACTCAACTCTCCTTAGGTATTTTAATCAAGAATATATTCAGGTGGTTGTAAGCATTATAAAAAAAAATTTATGTATTTACTTACTTATTTATCTACTTATTTATTTATTGTGTTTCTTCATTAGATTATAAATTCCATGAAGGGAGAGACTTTGTTTGGTTCACTTGATGCTTAGAATGAATGAATGTTTTCCATGCCCTACCTTCAATTACATATAACAAATGACTCACAAATTTTAATGTCGTTAGCTCAGTCCTTCAATCTGAAGTCTATTTGACAATTCTTCTTGACGTGTACAAAACTTAACTCATGATCTTCATCTCCTGAGCCTCTTTTCGTATTCCATTTGTTAATTGTCAACAATATCATTCAACAAATATTTACTGAGCACCAACTATAGGCCAGGCACTGGGACTAAAGCAGTGAACAAAACAGATACAGACTCTGCTCTCACGAGATAGATATTCTAGTGGACCCTGGTTCGTTTGGGCAAGCCAGACATCAAGTTAACCTCAACACTCACCTCCTCATCATGACCTTCATAATCAATCCAGCACCAAGGTGAGTGGATTCTTACCTCCTAAATACTGAGTAACAGGACCAGCATTCACTCTACCCTTCCCATCTGTTTTCCACAGAGCAATTCTAACCAATTTCTCCCTGTCACCAGCCCCCCGCATCTAGTTGCAAACCCCTCAGAGTTAGCCATTGCTCCCTCTCTCTCAAATTCTGCTACACCAGCCTTTTTCCCATTCTTTACTTGGTATACCCCTCCTACCATAAGCCCTTTACACATTCTCTTGACTCTTCCTGGAAAGTTTTCTCCTTTTGACCTACTTAACTCATACTCATCTTTCACATTTCAGCTCAAGTGTAATTTCCTCAAGAACACCTTTTCTGATCTTGGTCAAGCTCTATTAATAAGTTCTCATAGAACCATAAATCTTTCCTTTCTTGTAATACTTTTCACAGTAATATACATTTATATATGGGATTAGCTGATTATGTCCCACCCCCTCCCGCCCCCGCCCCCAGGCTGTAAGCTCCAGGAGAACAGGGTCATACCTGTTTTATGTGTTGTTATACCTCAGGGTCTAGCACAGAGCCTGACCAAAGTAGAAGGGCAATAAACATCTGTCAAGTGGATGAATGAATGAGGAGATGGAAGGAGGATCCAGTGAAGTAATACATGTAAAACTCCTAGTATAGTATTCCACATGTAGCGGGCATTAATTACCATTACATCCCTCAGCCCTTTCCACCTGGGGAGTTCCCAGGACTTAGGAAGAAAAAGTGGCAGAAGTTATTGTAAATGTCTAACAGTCTTGTCAATCTGTCTCAACTACAAAACAAAAAGAGAATGTTAAGGGAGGAAGGTGAGTGAGTCCGAGGCTATCTCACTTTGCCCTTATTCCTTATTCGTGAATCAGGTGGCAGTCTGGGAATTAGAGAAGGGACTGGCCTGAGCGTGTGGGACCTGAGGCTGTGTTTTGGGAGTTTGCAGAGTATCCTCAGAGAACATGACAAAAAACATCCAAATAAGATGCCAATAGGAGATGCTCCTTCCCAGGCCCTCAAGTTGAAGTCCCAGGAGCCTTGTGAGGAGGACATGGTTATTAAGCTCAGACTTTCATCCCAAGTGGCTGCACAGGGGGCAAGTACACAGCCAGTACTAGCAAATCTGGTGAGGATGAGACTGAAGAATATCTCAAAACGAAGGCAGAGATGATTGGAAACAGTAAGAAAAGGGTGCACATGATGACAGTGGGGGATGAGTCAGAGACAAAACAAGGCCAGAGATCGCAGCATTCCAGGCTTGACCTTCCAGCAAGGTCAAGAGCCGGCATGTGAGAGCCAGCAAGAGGCCTGGACAGGATCTCAGGCCAGCAGGCTGGGCAGTCTCCATCCCCCAGGACTCCTCCAGCCTGCACGGCCTGGGAAGGGGCCACCTCAGATGGTCATGGGAAAAGAGATGGTGGTTCCCACAGGTCAGTGAACATCACTGGGCCAAGTGCCACAGCTTCTCAACCAGCTCAGCCCTGCCTGCCTTGAGAGTTTGGGGGTGGGTATGAGGGTGGCAAAGAGCCACCAAGAGCAGTCATCACCACCCTGTCGCCCAGAGGGAAGGTGGTGCTGGAAAGAAAAAGGCAGGACCAGTTTGGGAAGTTGGCTGGGACGAAGACACTTGAAAGTTAGTTCCTGCTCACCTGTGACTTCTGTGGACTCCACAAACACATATGGTGTGCCAACTGCATTTCAGGTACAGAAACAGAAATGCTGTGGCTGGGGAGCTCAGGCTACTGGACAATCCTCAGCCTCAACCTCGACGGCCCCTCCCTCGGGAGCTCCCTGCCCTCAGCTTTTCCTCTGTAAAAGGAGAGGGGCGGGGCGGGCAGGTACCTGGTGGCGTCTGGCAGGAGGCAGGGGGAGCATTTGATGGCATACTCGGTCCGCCAACGCTTGTGCCGCGCCTGAAACACTTGGCCAAATCCGCCGTTGGCGACTCGGCGCCAGTCGCCCTCGAAGTCGTCGCAGGTGAAGACAGTGAGGCTGCCCAGCCGCTGTTCCACGCCCCCGGCCATGGGGTCGCGCGGCCTCCAGCCCCTACAAGCCCTGCTCACTCCCGGAGTGGCCGCTTCCTGCTGCTCAGGTCCCCGGAAGGTGGAGATGGGGAGGAGAGCCGGCCCTCCCTCCTTCCGCGCTAGGAGGAGCCCAGCCTGCCCTGCAAGGGCGGGGAAAGCCCAAACCTGAGCCCTGAGGCTCGGGACAGCGACGGGGGAACCCCCGCCTGGGAAGAGGGTATGTTTCTCTGGAGGATCCCCAAAAGACCCTCTTCCAACCGCAGCATCCTTTCTTGGTCTCAGCCTGTGATTTTTTCCCCCCTGCTCACCTCTTGAGCTAGTTAGGGGTGATGCTGGGAGTAGGCGCCCTGGAAGCAAGAGTCTGACAGAGAAGCTGTCCTCATTTGATTTAGACCCAGCTCTAAGTGGAATTCGATTTATTTATTTATGCAATTTTTGCTAGCAGAGGGTTTATGAAGAGTTCAGGGCCCTACTAGGAGTACCCCCCCCCCCAGGTTGAATGGGGGTCCTTTCCCCACCACCTCATCCAGCAAGTGTGGAGTAAAAAAGTTGCAATAGGAATTTTCTGGTCTGAATTTCTTGGCCTCACTGGCTTAATATCGCCTTTGTTGTTGTTGGGTTTTGTTCTTTTATTTATTTATTTATTTATTTATTTATTTATTTATTTGTCAACCTTGGTGTGCTAAAGATTACCAAGAAAGTCAGCAGTGACAGTGGGCTGAGAGGCTGGGTGCCTGTCTGCAGGGAGCTTTCATTCCTGGCCCTGCTTTCAGCCCCAACCTCAGAGAGATCTGTGTCTGGTTTGGGGTTGACTGTGGGAGAGGTGGACTTCTTGGCTTGTTGGGGTGGCTTGTTGCCAAGGATCGGAGATGAGGTTCAGGGGACAGCGAGACTATGACTCCTACCAGACTCCCGGGAAACAGTGTGGGTGTGATAGCTGAGCAGGCTCCAGGTGAAAGCTGGAGAATTTGCTATTTCCACAACAATTTACGTTTCATCTCCAGGATAAATTCTGGCAAGCAGAATAAAGACGGAAGATTGACCTGGAGACAGCTGTCAAAGGGACCAATGACAGCAACGACTGAACACTAACTTTGTCTCAGAATCGGTAGCTACTTTGCCTACTGCACATACTTTACAGATGTGATCTTATTTAAATCCACAGCGATGTTGTGAGATCAACGTCTTCCTATATACAGATGGGGGAAACGGGCTTGAAAACAGTAAGTAGTGAATGGCTACATAGCTAGTAAGTGGTAGCTGAGAGTCAAACCCAGGTCTATTTGGTTCCTATGCAAAGGGTTAGGCATTGGAAGAGCAAAGCTAGCCTTTTAAGAATATAGGGGAAAGAAAGGGAATAGAATATTGCTCCCTGAAAGAGGGCGGAATGAGGGAGCCTGAATCCAAAGCAGGAGACATAACCAAAAGACAGTGTCAGAGGGAGGCCTCCAGTTTGCTTTGGCGGGAGCAAGGCATGGCACAATAAAACTTATTGCTCCTGGAGTGGCCCTGCCTGCCCTGAAAAGTCTCACCTGCTGCGCCCCAGAGAAGCTTGGAAGATTATTGTCAGGGAGATCAGGAGATCTGCTGGGTGGGTGAGCATGGAGAAGGTGAACTTTATAATGGTGGGGCTGAGGGACAGTCAGGACCCAAGGGTGTTACTGTTGGCCTAGCTGTTGAAACAGACGAGCTGTGGGTTCAAGCAACCTTGAGGCTTCTGAAGAATCTGGCAAAATAGATATATGCATAAACCTATAGCAACTGGAGTCATTAGACCAGGCTCATTCCGCTCCCTCTCTCTCTCCTAATTAGACCAGGACAAAAAGCCTGGTTGTCTTTGGATAAGCTCTGGGATAGTAGTGGGAGGGGATCTTCCAGAGTGTAATGTCACAGAGGCAAAGAACTCCTAGATCCCTCATTAATAAGTGGAATGATGCTTAGTGAGTTGGGAAAGAGTGAAGTCAGCCTAGAGGCTGCTGATTTCTTTCCAGCGGTCTGAGTGCAGAAGTTCCCAGGTCCTACCTGGCTGAAATGTCCACAGCCAGTGAGTAGAGAGGAGAGAGTTGGAGAAGCAAACTCCACCTTCGGTGCCACTCCTCCTCGTGGATGGGAATAGATTATGAATGAATGGGAATGGTATGACTGAATGGAAATGAATGAGGTGGGTATAGTCTGACCATGACCCAAACCCACCAGAAGAAGCAAGAAGCATGTTATAGACATAGGACATTTGCTCCAAGATGCTCTGAGTCCTTCCTACTGACCTCTATCAATGCATTTTATTTTGGCAGCTCAGGGATGGAAATTTCCTGGCCTAGGACATAATGAATGAATTGTGTGGTGATGGTGGTGGTGGTGGTGGTGGTGGTGGTGGTGTGTGTGTGTGGTTATTTTAGTGGAACCTAGAGTTTTCAACCTGCCATCTCAAAGCAGTGTGCTGGTAAAGCAGTTCTGCTATACTCTGGAAGATGCTGAAACCCAATGTAAGCCTTTCTCCAAACCCAGAATAACAAGCTTTTTGCATACAGGAAAATTTCCCAATCTGCCCCCATTCTCCACCCTGCAAACATGACACAGGACGCATGGACAAGTTCTGGCAGGCTCCAGGCTCTGGTCGCCTGTGTGGTACGGCAAGGGCAAGGTTGGTCAAGATGATGGAATGTGTGCAGGCAACTGGAGCATCTGCACAGGAAGCAAGACTCTCCCAGAGAGAGAGAGACGGCATGAGGCAGTGGGAGCAGCGCTCAAGCGGCGCAGTCAGATGTGCGTTCAAGCCTGGGCTTTTCCCTACCGCTCATCAGCCTCTGGGCCTGGGGCGCAACACCGAATCTCTCCGGGCTTCTTCATCTGTAAAATGGGATGATAATACAATAGCCGTTTCAAAAAGTTGCTGCAAGGCTTAACCTTTAAAAATACACCTAAATGAACACATGGAAACAAAACAGTGAACCAACCTAAACCTTACACATTATCCGAAAATTAACTCAAATGAATCATGGACATAAATGTAAAATGTTAAACTATAAAACTTTTAGGGAAAAAATAGAAGAACGTCTTCTGGACCTAGTGTTTAGAACAAAGTTCTCAGGCTTGATGCCGAAAGCACAATCCATAAAAGGAAAATTTGGTAAATGTGACTGACTCAAAATTTAAAATGTTCACTCTGTGAAAGGTCTTGTGAAAAGGGTGAAAAGTCAAGCTACAGATGGAAAGAAAATTGCAAACCACATATTTGACAAAGCGCTAATTTTCCAGAATATATAAAGGACTTGCCAAATCAATGAAACAGAAAAGACATGAACAGATATTCCGTTGAAGAGGATATACAGCTGGCAAATAAATGCATGAAAAGATGTTAAATAGCAATAGCCATTAAGGAAATGCAAGTTGAAATCACAGTGAGATATTACTATACACCTACCAAAATGGCTAGGAAAAAAAAAAAAAAGTGACAACACCCAGTGCTGGTGAGGATGCAAGGAAACTTGCTGGTGGGAATGTAAAATGATACAGCCACTCGAGAAAACAGTTTGGCAGTTTCTTATAAAACTAAACATGCAATTACCATACAATCCAGGGATTGCACTCTTCGGCATCTGTCCTAGAGAAATGAAAACCTATGTTCACACAAAAAAACTTAATTTTGATGTTCATAGCAACTTAATTTGTCATAGCTAAAATCTGGAAACAGCTTAGATGTCCTTCAACAGGTGAATGGTTAAACAAATTGTGGTGTGCTTATGTGTATCCCATGAAACACTACTCGGCAATGAAAAAGAACTGAACTATCGATACACATAACAAGTTGGATGAATCTCTAGGGAATTATATTGTCTCCATTTATATAACATTCTTGAAATAACAAGTTTATAGAGATAGAGCACAGATTAGTGCTTGTCAGAGGTTGGGGGAGGTGGGTGGGTGTGGCTAGGAAAAGGGTCCTCGCGATGAAACTGTTCTGTCTAGACACTGGTGGTTGTGGCATGTATTTACACATGTGATAAAACTGCATAGAACTAAACACACACAGAAATGAGTGCGCGTAAAACTGGTGAAATCTGAGTAAGGTCCACGCGTTGTATCACTGCCAATTTTCTGACTGTGATATTGTACTGTGCTTAGATAAGATGTTACCATTGGGGGAACTAGGCAAAGGGTATAGGAATCGCTGCATTACTTCTTACAATTACATGTTTATCTGTAATTACCTCAAAGTTTTTTCTAAGGCATGTCTTCTTCCTCCTCTAATTTTCTTCTCATCTTCTTTTCCTTCGCCACCTCCTCCTTTATCTCCTCCTCCTTGTTTTTGTTATTTCCAGTCAATATTACATTCTCAGAAGCAAAATCTTTCCATAACAGGAGAAAGGGAATAATCTAACATGCAGCATGTTAGCCTTGAGGAGGCTGCCTGGCCCCTTGTGAACACAGAGAAACCCTAAGGAAGGAGAGAAAAGGCCACTGTGATTAAGTGTCTGAGGTAGGAGAGGATGGTGGGATGATGATGACTAGTTTCCTCCAAGACTCGATATCTAACCAGGGTGCTTTGGTCAGATAAGCTGACACCTACTGATCACACCTGAATTACATCTGACTAACCAAATTTGAAACAGTCCTTCAGAGAAAGCCAGAAAAAAAGAAGATCAAATTGCCATTCTCAGAATCGTTTCTGGGCTCTATCTATTTGGCATACCTCACCGAAGCCCATGGGATTGTGTGTTGGCAGTTGACATGTGCAGGCATATAGACGTGGGCTGAGCTGCAAAGTGGGGGACACCAGGAATGGCTTCACTGGGGCCACGGCATGTCCCCATGGATCCTGCTACTGCTAGTCTGAAGTACCTAGATGGTGAGTGCCTGGCATACAGGTCTGATTGTTTCTACCCAGACAGATGGACTTGTTCCTGAAAAAAGAGCTCCTCTCAGGGTCAAGGTAGTATATGGAAGCAGGAGTGAGAATGGAAACAGACCAAGAACGGAGGAAGTGCATTTCTGGATTGATGGGATATTGATTCTCTCCCTGCAATATGGAAAACCAGACTCACCTTTGAAGGGCTTTTGATAAAAATGATCTTAAGTGTCGAGAAGCCAGAAACGGAAGTCCTGTGTTTCAGGAAAGAAAATTCTCATTGTCAAAATTATAACCACAGGTTCTCTGTGGACTTGGATGCTTGTGATCTTGGGTCAGGTCTATATAAAAACGAGAACCAAATGTGCCAAGAATTATGTTACCTTGAGCAGCTTAGAAGAAATACTTGACTATGGCAAGGCTTTAGAGAACTTTGGTCTTACATAGCTTCTTCACGCTTAGAGCTCATCACTGGATCCAAGAAGTCATGGTCAATACCTTCTTTGGGAGTTACGAAAGGGCTGTGAACTTAAATATGATCTCTTTTAATTTAAAAATGAGTCAGGAAGGGAGTGTAAAGAAATACCATGTGATTTCCTTCAGAGTGGATCCTGGTGGGAAAATACCCCCCAGATGTCAACTGTGAGAGTGGTCAGGGCTGTGTATTTGGGGCCAGGCCAGCCTCCCCCTTCCTCTAGGCCCTTCCAGGATAGATGAGAGCCAAGAAGAACTGGGACCAGGGAAGGACCTAAATACTGAAGGGCAGCTTTCTCAGCTTGTACAACAGGAAGCATTAGAAGATTTCTAGCTCCATAGAAAAGAAAGGGACTTCTAAGATGTGACTAACTTTATTCTATTTTCCTTACTGTTTAGTAAAGTTCCTTCTTCCTTACTTTTTCCTTTCTTCGTTTTCTCTGTGAGAAAATAGTCAGACTACTTTGGAGACACTAAAAAGGAACCAAGAAAAGATTTTGTCTGCTTGCTTGGCTTTTCACCAACTGGTTTAGGTGGTGGTAAAGAATGCAATTTTTTAAAAATCAAGGCCTATTCCCTGTCCTATACCAATTAAGACCGATTGAACCCCAGGAATGGGTTCAAGTATCAGCATAGATCATAACTCTTAAAAGTGAAAAAATAGACTAGTAGAACGTAGGCTCCTGGACAGGAATTGCAGTCTGTCTTGTTCATTGCTGTATCCTTAGCACTTGGTTATGCATGAGGGAGCTCATGTCATATATGATAATGAATGAACGAATGAATGGGAAGGTGGAACTCAGTGGGAAGAGGTCGATTTTTGCCGTCTCTCCCACCTTGCTATGGGGTCTTCTTTAGTTCCAATGAGCTCCTCCCTTTTCTTATAGTTTCCACTTCTGTCCACATCTCAGAACCAAACACCCCAGGCTGCTAAGACCTCTAGACAGTTAAGCTCCCTAGAAGTTAAGCTTCTGGAACTGCCAAGGACTTCTTTTCCCTGGGAAAGATTCCTCAGAGATGCCCATCACCACTGAACTCCAGTCAGATTCCTTATGATCATTAACAATGCTTTGTGCATGTTTTTATAAACACAGTTTTCTAAGCAAAGGGCTTTTCCGATAAATAAGAAATTGATAGTGAGGCTTTGGGGACCAAAGCAATAATAAGACCTGTCTTTGCTTTGTTCCCACATCATCTGCAGTAATCAACCTGCATTATCTCATTTAATCCAATTCTCTGAGGTAGGTACTATAATTATTTCCATTTTTTCAGACTTAGAGGAGCTAAGTCTATGGTGATGCAGTTGGTAATTAGGTGCTCCAGGATTTGAACTTGGCTTGCCTCTTGCCAAGTCACATGCTCTTAACACTGTAATATGACCAGACGAGCCTTGATAAAAATCAAATATGGACCCTCAGACTGTGAGGTGGAGTCATGGGCCTTGAGTCCAAGATAGAGGAAAAGGATCCCCTGGGGTATAAACCAGCTGTAGGTGTTCAGGGACATCCCCTATCTTCCATCAACCCCTCAGGCTAGTGTGAGGGTGAGTGGACTGGTACTAAAGGTTGATATGACAGGGTAGGTAGATATGAGTCAAAGGGAGAGGGACAATAAAGGGTTAACCAGGCCCCGAGACAACTCAGCAGAAGAATGTACAGAACAGGTTATCGTGATTAAACATATATCCAAACTAGGCAGGCAGGTACCTTGCTTCCTTGCTTCCCACCTGCATGGTTAATTAACTGCAGATGACCATTTTATGAACTCATTCTGGGTGCACTTGACAGTATGGGCAAAATTAGTTAACTGAGCATGTGCCTACCCTCAAAATCCCCAGGGTGCAAGCATATAGCATCTATGTGCACACGCTACTCATGCCCAGGCCAGAAGTAGATGGGTCTGAGATGGAACCAGGGAATTCAAATCAAGGAATTCCAGGTAGGAGGGAGCAAAGGAGAACAAAGAAACTCTATGGCCCATTAAAACCCAGACCCCCGGTTTCTCAGTGCTCTCGACTTTTATCGAGCTGCCTGCTTGGACTTTCTTCCAAGTGTATTTTGAGAACATTACTTGATAAAATCGCTGTTTGCTACTTTTCATCTGCTCTTTCTTATCCCAGCTTTGGACTCCATGCAAATCTTTCAAGGGGGATCCAAGGACGGAGTCCCAGATTCTTACACAGCACAGACACGTGACTGCCGGTAACAGATCTTTGACTAATGTTAGTCATCAGGACTTTGCCTGAGGCTGAAAGACATCTTTGGAAGCTGTGCCTGTAGAAAAGTCTGTATTAGCTTAATCAAATTTGAGTTCTGGAGAAACTTTAGGATGACTTAGTCACAGTGGAAATGTGTCTTTGTTTCTGCCTTTTTTACTGGAAAGAAAGCACGGGTTTCTGGACTGTCAAAAACCCTTCCCATCAGTAAGAGCAGGTATGTGCTGGTAAATTTGCATCTGAGTGTGGAAACCTGGCACATAGGGTCTCAAGCAGATGGAGGTTTGGGCCAGGAGAAGAGAACCCTTTCTATTTCATCAGCTCTCAGTTATCTACTCTTTCCTGAAGGAGTCACTCAGGGATGACTTCAAAGAGGAAGGAGAGATAGTTGGTCCTGGGAACACTGAATCAGAGGCAGTTTGGAGTGAAGGAGGGGAGTTATTGAGGATGAGAACTGAAGCATTGTTCCCTTTCCAGGTATAGAGTGGTGGTGGGCATGGAGTGCAAGAGTTGGCTTTTCCTGGAAACCAAGACAAGAGCCTATGTATATTTCCAGATGATGGCATTGAATGACGTGGGAACAGGGAACCAAAGGAGACCATGTTTTTTGTTGTTGTTGTTTGGTTTTTGTTTGTTTGTTTATTTGTTTGTTTTCTTTGCTATGAAATTCAAAAGAGAAAAAGACTCCCCTTTACAGGCCTAAGAGGGAGAATCTGGTCTGGTGGCAGAGAATGGAGCTATCTTTAGGTCAGTCCAGACCAAAAAAAAAAAATACAGTGAAATTGGTAATCAGAACACTTTTTCCTGTTCCAGGCTTTGGTTTAGTTTGAGTTTCATTCATTTCCCCACATCTTCTCTCCCTACACACAACCCATGTCCATTTCCACCATGTCTTCCTTCCAAACTGGGAAAGGGACAGTGCTCAGATAGCAC
Source organism: Rousettus aegyptiacus (assembly GCF_014176215.1). NCBI lineage: Eukaryota > Metazoa > Chordata > Mammalia > Chiroptera > Pteropodidae > Rousettus > Rousettus aegyptiacus. The sequence continues at coordinate 44,574,602 of NW_023416308.1, forward strand.
CCCTTCTAGGAAGTAGTCGCTGACTCCTGTGTTCCTTGCTGGACTAAAGGCCCTATCTCTGTATTGCAAACACTGCACGAGGCCCGCTGATATGTGATTATCTCTGTGATTATTCCTTCTATCTTGACCAGGCACGCCTTGCTTGAAAGAAGAGATTGTCTTATGTGTGTGCCCAGCACTTATCTCAATGAGTGGCATATAGTGGGCACTTAGAGGGAAGCCGTAGTGTTTTAGCCCAAACCATTACGGCCATTGGGGAGTTGGAGGCGCATGGAGAGTTTAAAGTGGGTGGATAACCAGACTCTACCCCTGGCTGGCACTGGCAAAAGTTCCCTAATGCTGTCCCCTGCTAAATTTTAATTATTTAAGCAACAAACGTTTATCAAGCATCTATTATGTGTCAGCACTTTTCTAGGCACTTGGTCATGTTAGTGATCAAAACCAACAAAAATCCTGAAGTTCGCATTTTGGCAGCAAGAGACGTAGAGTGCAAACAATAAATAATATATCCTGTTAAGTAAATTGTGTAGTGTGTTAGAATGACATGTACCTATTAGGATATTATGTTGTGGAAAGAAAGGAGCTGGGGGACATAGGACAGGAACACAGCATTTAAACTGATACTTAAAGGGTAAGTAGAACTTAAGCAAGATAAAAGGGACAAGCGGAAAAGGTGACGGGTATCGTTAAGGGCTCTTTCGGTACTGAGTTTCACTCATTTCCCCCTATCTTCTCTTCCTACCCACAACCCATGCCCATTTCTGCCATGTCTTCCTTCCAAATTGGGAAAGGAAGGGAAAGTGACATCTCATATAACTGGAAGCCCAGTGATATCCTTAGGCGCAACTGGAGCTGGAGGCTCAGTGATGTCAGGGCTCTCCTTAACTCTATCTCCTGGTCCTGCTTTTCTCTATTTTGACTCCATTCTCATTGAAGCCCTCCTCAAGGATGGTAAAGTCACCCACACAGCTCCAAACTTATGTCCTATCCCCTGAGCCACCTCAGTGAAAAAAGAGCTTCTCTCCTTTGCTCTGGCACAAGTCTGGGCTGAGCTCTGATTGGCACTCTTCAGGTCACACGACCATCTCTGCACCAATCACTGTTATGAAAGTGATATGCAATGCTGTGGATTCCATGCTTGTCTCTGGAATCAGGGTTAGAATTGCTGTACCTGCATTGTGTGGTCTAAGTACGGAGGAGGCATAGTTCCCTAAGAAACATTAAGGTGGCATTAGTGGAACAGGGGGAGTGGGTACTGGGTAAACAAAAACTAATTGTCCAGTCTACAAGGAAATAGAAGCCAAAGGCCCAGACCCAGAGAAGTGAGCCAATCAGTCCGAGGTCATAAAACTATTGAGCGCAGGGCTGGGACTCTGGCTCTTGGCCTATGCTGGTTGAAGAGTGCCTTCAGGAAGAACGCACTGGGCCCACCTCATCTAGTCTTTCGTTGCCGAACAAATGACATTTCTCTACTAATCCCTGCAGATAGTGATTCTCCTTTCTCAGCGACTCCAGTTACAGCAGCACACAGCCCAGCTATTTGGAAAGTCCTTATTTCAAAAAAACACCATTCCTGTTTCAGTTTCTGATCTGAATTTCTTTTAACACTAGTTTGAGAAACACCCCGCCCCCCTCTCCCCCACCCCCCGCCCCACCAAAGGCACATGTTTCTTTATTGCTTTTTTAATGATCCAGAGCCTCAGATGTGTGGTCCACCCAGGACTAGAGACCCTACACTTAGCACTTTAATGGAGTAGGGTGTCCCCAACAAACATATAAATGAAAGACAAGACCAGGTCTAACTTCGATTGTCAGAGGTTATGCATCGGTACTCCAAGGATGTCACTGCTTCTGCTGATTGGACAAATAGGGTAGACCAGAGTTCTCTTGGTGTACTTCCAAACTGCCCTCAGAAGAAAAAGTCACAGCTGAGTTCAGTGCAAATAAAGACTACGAAGGAGAGGCTCTGTTTCAGCAGCCATGATTCCTCTGTTTATAAACTGCTGTGGTACCGACAGCACACTGATGGGAGTCTGAAGACTTCTAAATGCCTCCATTTGCTTGCAGGACACCAGGCACCCTGCATATCTGGACTTTGGAGTGACAGCCCCCCATAATCCGAGGGCCAGGGTTTGGAGGACCTCTGCCTTCAGTGGACATTCCTTGAATCCTTGATGAGGCCAAGACCGCATTAGCTCCAAGGGGAGGTTTTGCTAAGTGTCTGATTTGTTTTTCACCCTGATGATGCCCTGCTACTATCATGATAGAAGTATTATACCTTTTACCCAAAGTCATTTTATACTTTGTAACACAGTGCTTGGCAGCAGTAGGTACTTGATAAGTATTTATTTAATGAATGAGGAGCTTTTCAGGACCTTGGCTGAGGAGCTGCTTGATACAAGAACAGACCCTGGGCTACCCTCTTCCCCCATCTGAGGGAGGACAGCAGCATCTGGAAATCTCAGCACCTCCATTTTCACAAAGAAAGTGAACTGGCCTCCTCACGCTTATCTCCATCCTATGCCTCCTTTAATGTGTCTTGCTGATCAGATGGGAGGGTAATCCTTTGCAGTGGGGGAGATTTAGCTGTTATCTAACAGACTGTTGATAGATTAGCAGGGCTTTCAGATAAAACCTTAAAGGGGTTAGAGTTTCATTTTCCCCTTCACGCTCAGGGAGCAAGTGAGAAGAACTGGCTACTTCACCCAGCCATAGTCTGGGCCAGAGTGTTAATGACAGGCGAGACAGGGCTGGGCAGTGGGCAGTGGGGATCAGTGGAAGGCTGGATTCTGGTCCCGGCTCAGCCAAATTTCTTTGGGAAATTTTGGAAAAGGCATTGAATCTCAGATGAGGAATAATACCTGCCTGACAGGGGCGTTGTGCACATGAAATGAGAACAGTGACGTGAAAGCCCTTTGAAGCAATTTAAAAGAAATTTTTCTGTGTGAGGCTATTATTATCTTGCTACAGGAAACAGACTGTAAGGCAGAGGGCTGTGCCTAAAACACCAGGATGTCTGGGTGGGACTTTGAATGAGACCACTTGGCCTATATATGCTCAGAGAAAGCTTCCCATTCTATGTCCTCTGGATATTATGAGGGAGAATCGTGATAGTAGCCACACACTTCTTTGAGGAGCAGAGGACCCAGCGGCTTGGGAGCCAGATGAGAAAATGCCATAACCAAGAGGGAAGCCACTATCATTACTGGTGACTTACCCACCAGTAATGATCTTGAGGACATGACCAAGCACAAACTCAAGGACGTGCCATTCCAAATGATGTGTGCTTAGAGTAATGTCATTAAACACCTTCTGTATACACCTAATTCTCTTTTTATTGTCTATAAGGTTTCTCATAAAAGAAATCTTCCAGGGCCTCCTATGGAATTTAAATTCTAGTTGTAGAGAAAAAAATAAATAAATGAAGTATTAAAAAGGACAGCACATACCACAGTAGGATGTCAGAGAAAGGACGAACAGTGTGGGATGAGGCAGGCTTCGTGCCAAGTGCATGAGTGCCTGGATGGACTCACTGCTTCATTCCTTCGTGCCTCAGTTTCCTCATCTGTAAATGGAAGATAGTAATAGTACCCACCTCATTAGGTAGGATCTGAAATCTAGTAAGTATTTAATGAAAGGTACCAGCCACGCTTGTTGTGTCAGGGCTTCAAAGACGTGTAGGATTTCAAGAGAGGGAAGGAGAAACGGTGGGATGGCCGGAGAAGGAGCAGGAGGACGGGTGTGAGCCTAAGAGAAACGAGAACGTGGTGGGGAGCCACCATTTAACAAAGAAGCCTCAGGCTTCCATGAGGCGCTGGGGTGCCACATGAACCACAAAGACAGGGGACCCAGGGTCAATACTGAAGACTGGCTAGCTTAAGTGGGGACCAGAACCAGACCCTAAAACCAAGCTGACTTTAAGGCTCAGCAAGATCACACTGGATGCGAATGTGCAAACACTGTCTGTAGTTTTATTAATATTTGTGGGGTAATAATAGATACACTTATTTTAAATTATACCTAAAACTTATGAGTCATAGCTCTTATTCATACTTAGCACAAGAAATGTATATAATTCTTACAGTAGTTTAAGTAAGATAATGTGAGTGCTTTATCAGCAAAATACCATAAAATTATAAAAGCCCTATGATCTTATTACCTCTTTACCCATCTGTATCACACACACCCACACACATGTGCACATGCCTACACCCACATGCACACACGCCAGCAGAGGGGCTGCCATTATCGTGTTGGCAGTTGTGAGAAGGTGCCTGAGAAGGAGAGCGACATCATGAAAGTGAAATTTAAGAGGATTATTTTGGCTTCAGTGCAGAATGGCTTAGAAGCTGGAGTGAGACAGGAAGATCTGCAAGGAAGCTATTACAGTAATGCAAGTCAACCTAATCGGGTGCCTGTCTTTGGCTTATTCCTTCCCACCCCACAATGATAGTGTAGTGCAGAGTTCAGCAAAGTCTGATTCCATCGAATGCACACCTCAATCCTTCATTCCTTCCTGTGCATGCCCCCTGCTCCACCTGGACTACCACCAACCTTCCTCAGCAACCCAACCCTCCACTTCTGCCAGCCGGTCTACATTCTGGATCACATTGAACTTAGAAGCCTGTTCTCTATCCTACACCTTTTGGTAAAGTCAGACCCTTTCAATCCTGACAAAAATCCTCGTTTTTAAGAACTTTGGGAAAGAGCACACATAGGTGGCTAGGCAGGGGCATCTATAGAAGCAATGCACTCTAGTATAATGACAACAATGGTGGCTGCCATTTCCTGAGAGCTACCGTGTGCCCAGAAGGATGCTGAGAGCTTTACAGAAATCATCTCATTTAATCCTTATGACAAACCCATGAAGTAGACATTATACTTCCCACTCCCACCTTTTATAGACAAGGCAAGTACAGGACCCAGCGATGTAAGAGGTGGGGTCGGGCTTTGAGCCCGGGCCTCAGCATGGCTGCCTGCAGTCCGGCCACCGCACTTGCTGTTTCCCAGCGACGGCCTTGAGTCCCAGCCCTTTTTGGTTCGGAGAGTTCTGCCACACTGGGGACAGCTCACCTGGCCTTTCAGAGCCCTGATCTCCTTATTTGTAAAAAGGGGGGGTGCACGTGGCCTACACATTTTTGAGCCGTGAATCGTATTTAGCAAATGACATCAGATGGATTCCAATAAAACAGAGACCGGATTAAATGGTCCCTGAAATATATTTTCGGCTTAGATATTTTAGAAGCCTTTGTCCTCACCGCCTGTTCCAATATTTCTCATTATCTTGCCATGCTTTTGATCTAGTTTAAATCCTCATTGTACGTGAACTTACCCATTTTTATGTGGAAATCCATCTCTTGGCAGCAGAGAGATGGAAGCTGCATGTGCGTGTGTGTCTGGGTGGACGCGTGGCTCAAGGGGAAGCGAGGGATCTAAATGAGCAGATGGAGCTGCTGAAGGTTAAAAGCACAAATGTGAAGTTGAAGACAGACGAGTGGCGAGGGGAGTGATGCTCAGGCTGAGCCGAATCGGCACATGTGGCAGACTGGCAGGCTTACGCGGGCCACCTCCTTGCAACCCAGCTCCAGAGCTGGGCAGACCAGGGACTGGGGGTGGCTGTCAGAGCTGATCATCAGTCACTGCTCCCACTGCTCTGCTGGCACCTAGGAGTCCCTTCCTGACTCGTGCCCCAGGGCAAAATCAAACCCAGGGGCAGAATGCCTCCAGGAAGAACCCATTCTTCATTTTGCTATTTTGATTGAGATTAAATTTGAGGTCTTGTTAAAAAAAAGTCATTCAGCAGACTTCAGATCACAGAAGGCCAGCGCTTCCCTGGCGTGTAGCAGCAGTAGGACTGGGAGCTGTCAGAGGTGACGGTCAGCTGTCCTGCTATTCTTTATGCCTCCTTTCCAGGGCACTCAGGGAGCGGGGTGGTTGTAGCCCCTGGGGCTTGAGGAGAAAATAACTAAAGAGATCCTGATGAATATGTACTTGGAGTTGCAATCTTTGAAATCAATAGGTTTTCCTGAGTCTAAATTAAGGACAAGCAGTAAATGACAGAGGAACATCTGTTTGGGGAGGGGACTTAGGGGTATGGCTCCCAGCACCTATGGCTCTTCCAGTGTCATGGCTGCCAGTCCACTGCACACTGAGTCTTGCTGATATAAACGCAGCCTGGCCCCTGGCCCTGGCAGGCCCTAGCCATGCAGTTCCCGGTCAGGAGCACTGCCACCACACTCAGGGGAACCCTAGGCATGCTCAGAACCCCACCCTGCCCAGGCCTGGTGCCGGCAGCACTTGCTGCCTCAGACGGTGTATAAGAAGGCAGACTGCTGGCAGGCAGCTGGGTCTTGGGGGACCCTCACGTTTGCCACTGGGTACAGGAGAGAGGGAAAGGCAAATAGAACAGCCACATAACTGCTTGCCTTCCTTAAGATGGAGTACCTAGGAGGATGAACAGATTGGTGAGGGTGGCAGGGGGAAGATAATGAGGCCATGGTAATTTCTTGCCTAAAAATAATAGTCACCATTAAGCAACTGCCTTCTACTTTTCCAGTTACCTATGCCAGGCGATGCATATAATTATATCTAAACCACAGAACTCTGTAGGTAGGAAATATTGCTCCCATTTTATAAGAAAGGACACTGAGGCTCAGGAAAATTAGATGACTTTTTTCATGCCACATTTAGTAAGTGGAGGGAAGTTTTACATGCAGAAGTTAAAAACACAGGCTGAGGGCAAATTCTGACTTCTCTACTCATCGGCGATGTTGACCTGGGTAAGAAGTATGTGTTGTCTTTCTTTTCCTATCTTAGCTTCTTTACCTGTGAAGTGGAGATGATGCCTACCTCACAGGGTCTTTGTGAAGCAGAGTCCTTAGGCACTTACTAAAGTGCTGAGTGCAGAGCACATGCTGAGTGTTTGGGAAGGATTTACTCTCTGCAGGCTTGCAGGACACATGTAGACGAGGACAAAGAGCCTCTCACATTAGAGAAGGGAGTGAATTGGGAGTGAATTGGGAAGGGGTGTGAATTACTGGACCATCTGAAGAGCCTGTATTTTCAAGGCATTCAGAATACGGGACCTTTTGGAAAAAGGTCATGGAAGATTAGTTGTCATCTGGCCTCAGGATACTTGTCAGGTAGTAAATACTATTCTTCACTGTTCTCCAAGCCCAGTTTTTGTCCTAACAAATCCTCAGGAAAGTGCTTACAAAAGCGTCCTGACCTAACGCAGCGCGTCCTGCCCTTCCTGTCCTTTCTGCCCAACATTTAACCTTCACCCTGCTTTGCTGCCCTCCGGAACTGCCATCGTCACATTGTCTAGGACAGCTGTGACCATTCATTACCTAACCCCTCTGCTATGGCTTCAGGGTGGTTAGTAAGTTCCACCTTGGTCACATCCTCCTTAGGAGGGGCAATCCCAACTTTTCGCTGGTGGAACCAGCAGACTGCGTTCCCAGAATAAAGTGTGCCCCTCCGCCCGCCCCCCCTCCTGCCCCCACAGCGTGGTGCAGACCTTGTGCTAGTGGCTCTTAGCACAAAGAGGTGAGCCCTGTCTTCGACATGTAATTTGATTTTTCCCATGCTGCCTGGGAGCCCCCTGTATGCGTATGCTAGAGGTGATGAGATTTAGGAGGGCTGGCTCTGCACTGGGGATGGAGCACATGGTATGTAAAACATCTCTCCACCTGCAAGAGGAGGGAGCCGCTCAGGTGCAGCCAAACCACCCTCAGAAGCAGAGATTACTGCTCTCAGCAGGAACTCGGAAGCAGAGATAATAATATAATTTGACATTCCCCACTCTTTGGGGAAGAGATTACATGTATAATAGCCATTATCAAGAGCTGGGAAGGAGGAGTGCAGCCAAAGACGGGGAGAAGGAGGGGCTCGAACTTCAAATCAGAGGAGACAAGCCTGCTGGTTTGTTCACAGGCAGCCTTTTCCATTTTTAAAGCTCCACTGAACCCTCTCTGAAAATAGCAAATTTTGCGGCCTCTAATTTTCTTCTCTGCGCTGTTTAGCATCAAGTCATCTCTCTTTGCAAGTCTGTAACCTCTTGACGTGTTTGTTTGTATGGTGAGACTAAGTGGCAAGGTCCTGGCCTCTCTCCTGTGGCCTATCACTTGCCTGCCACCCAGGGACAGTGCGGTGGCACCATCGCAAAGTGCTCCAGTGAGCTTACTGCAGCCCCGAGGGGTGCGCTGATCCCAGGGAGGGGCTTGGGGCTACTCATTTCCTTCTAGCCCCACAGAGTGCCAATTGTCTATCTTGATTTCAGGAGCAAAGTTCTTAATTTAAGCTAAGAACTACCTCACTTATGTAGAACCATTTCTTTGGGTGTGATGAGTAAAATCTCCTAGGAGAATTTCCTTTCCTACATGGTTTCAAATTATCCTTAAAGGACATGTGCTTTACCTTTTCCAAGGTCCCTCAAATTTAACCCAACTGACGGCATAGTGAATCCCTTCAACAAGACAGAGCCTGGTCATCTCTTATATTTGTGTGTAGCACTTTATAATTCCCAAAGTGCCTTAACCTCTAAAATGTCGTTTAATCTTCACAACAATATAAGAGATAGGTTGGACGGGTATGGTTCGAGCTTTTCCAGAAGCAGCAACCAAAGCTCAGAGAGGTTAAGGGACTTGCCCAAAGTCACATATCTGCCAGGTAGCAGGGTACAATCATCAGTCTTTGGAACTTTAGTCCAGGACTCTTGGCATTCACCGTTTCATGCAGGTCATGCCCCCTAAAATGGCCGAGTGAAGGTACTGAGAAGTGGAAGAGTCCTGTCACTTATTGGACTTTTCGATTAGGATCTTGGGGTCCAGAGGTGGCCTTAACAGTTTAAGTGGATCTGGGGCAACTGCAAGGGAGCAGGGCCTTTTGGGCAAGGGGTGAGAACGCAAGGTAGATAAGGAAAATAAATATCACTGTATTCGTGAGAGTTCAGTGCCGATATAGATGCCCCCTAACACATGAAATGGTGTGCTCACACCACCACTGGACGGGCTGGAGCGGGGCACCAGGTGGCACTTCCAGGAATGATTTCCCGATTGTACAGAGCTCCCTGCAGGGGAGCCACCGCCCACCACTGGACCCACCAGATTCAAGAGCACGTGGCACAGTGCCAGGCCAGGCCTCAGGAAGCGGCCAGCACGGCTGCTGCTGCTGCCGCTGTCTCTCGGCACTTTAGGTCTGGAAAACGAATGCTGAAATGCTGCTGTTGACAACTTGCTGTTTCTAGCATGTTACCACCAGAAAACAGCAAAAGGGGCAGGAAGGGTGTTAGGTTGGCAGAATTTAGTTCCTGTCTAGAACCACTGCTTACGAGGGAATCTGCGAAGTGTTGGATTTTGTTTGCTGGTGTCCAGACTCTATGGAACAGGAAGGGACATTACAAGGAGGGCATGATGGACACAGGCCAGTGCAGTTCCCACCATGGCAGCCAGCCTGATGTCCACTCCCTTGCTACCAAGGAAAACCATCAGATGAGCACTCTGAAAATCAATGTTTAGTTCTGGAGTGAATATTTTAAAAGTCTTTATTAGCACAGGAACAACCCTGAGCATACAGTCATGTGTTTGCATACACACCATGTCTCAAGAATCATTGAGGTACTTCATGGTAGAGTTGAGAATTTCTATCCCGTGAAGCTCTCTCAGTTGAGCAGCAAACCTGTCATAATCAGAACACAAACTCCAGTACATAAATGCCATAGTGTAGACACTTGGTGCCTGGAACCATCCCCCTTTAAGAAGCCATCCCCCCTTAAGGTGGAAAGGGGCAGTGGCTATGGCCCTGGGAGCCTTCAGGGAGGCCCGCAAAATAGTGCGGACACTCTTGCTGTGAGTGGCAGATATGACAGGCTGATCTGAATGGGACCTTGGTCTCAGAGACGCCCCAGGAGGTTGCCACTTTGAGCTCAGGCTAACTAATGTGCCTTGCTTTCTGTGGAAGAGTTTATCCATTCCTTCCGCTTGAACCATCAGACAGAATGTGAAAGGACCTTAGATGTCATCCAGGCCAACCCTCTCATTTCTGAGGAGGAATCAGAGGCTGGAGGCTGTAAAGGCAGCTCAGGAAGGCACCCCACAGCTATGCCGGGGCTCCATCACTCAGCCACAGGTGGGCGCCTTCCAGGACTATGAATGATAGGTGTTTAAGTGAATCAGAATAAGATCAGATCAGAACAGAAGTCTGAGCTAAAGAGAAGCAATGTATACAGTTAAAGCAAAGATCTCCTGCCCTGGCTTGTCAGGTGGTCTTCAATGCGCCGCTCTGTACCTCCCTTCTGTTTTCTTCATCATGGGAGATCTAACTTCTTCTAGAAAAATTGAGGACAGAGAAGGAGGGAGAGAGAAGAGGATACGGTGTGGGAGGGAAAGGAGGCAGGAGTCCAAAGAGGGGAAGAGAAAGACTGAGAGAGTGGAATGGAGATAAGATAAAGGCAGCATGTGCCTCGAATAAATCCCTGCCACATAAACAAATATCTTCCCTCCCTCTGGGTGGAGCCCGAGGGTTCCCAGTTCCCTCTGGGAAGTCTTCCCCCAGAGGAGCAGCTACTGGGGCCCAACACCTGTCTGCACAGAAGGAACAGGGACTTCTGAGCTCCCTACCCAGTTCTGTGTGGCAGGGTCCTAGCCACAGCATGGCGCCTCGGCTGGGCCTGGCCTGCTTGTTCTGAGATGTGACTGACACGGGGTACCCCATCATACCTTGGCTCGGCGGTACACAGCTTCCCCAGAGCGATCCCTGCGTTCAGCTGCACAGCTGTCTTTTGCGCATCGCCGCCTGCGAGCTTCAACAAGACCTGCACGATGTCTGTCTTCAGCAGGGAGGACGCCGCCTGCGGCACCTCCATGCAGTTCCCTAGGCAGAGGGCAGCGTTGCCCACCAGAATCTCATCCTCGGAGCTGAGCAGCTCCTTCAGAACACTGAACTCTGCAGGGAGGGAGGAGAACAAGCATCGGTCCCTCTAAACCCCAAGCAGGAGGCTGGGAAGGGAACACGAGTGGCGCAGGGAGGTGTCAGTGGATGCCGAGTTCCACGAAGCTCCTCGGCTCCTTACTGTGTCCCTGACGTATCTCAGGGGCCCAGAGCAGTTCCCAGCACAACACAGACGGTGCGTGGATGAATGCTCTGCAGCACCCGGACAGGTCTGCCTTCTCTAAAGTCCTCGGTCTGAATCTCTACTCCCTACCTGACAGCCCCTGATGTGGAGGCCACCGGCCTGCATCCTGGACTGTGGGGCAAGTGACAGGCTCCAGAAGAAAGGTTCCTATTTCTGTGGCGGGACCCCATTCAGTTCTCTTCCCAGTTCCCTTCCCGTGCAGCCAGAGGAGGTGTTAAGGAAAACAGTAGGCTGCATCTGTTGGGAATTCTGCTTCCAATGACTGCAGCCAATTTCAGTTACTAGACAAAAGCTAGGCTCAGACTATGATGTTTTCCTTATTTCCTAATCATCGAGGCCCTGTCTCTCTCCCTTCCTCTGGAGAGGGAAGAGAACCGGTGTTAGGTCAGTTTAAGCAGAATGTTTTACATACAATTTCAATTTAACTTGGTAGCCCCTAGCTTCGACTGGGCCTGCTCCCTGCGTGCCGCCGAAGCCTAATTAAATACTGTCAGAGCCCGAGGTAAAATGACATCTTACTCTGCAAACACTGCTGAAGTGTGGGGTGAGGTTTGAGACATTATGCTAAGTCTTTCCTCACTGCTCATCCGCAGTTCCCTTTGCAGCTCTGAGGCTAGATTAACCTCTGGGACGTGGGCTCCACTAAATGAAACCATCACTTACTTTTATCCAGTCTTGTCACTTCTTCTCGCGCTTCGTGATAACTATTAGTGCAGATGGCTAGTGTCTTTACTGCATAACGTGATGCAGTCTGGCCACCCGTCTAGATTTCCAAATGAAATTAGAAAAATAAAATCAATCCTATGATTGTCCTTGGCCAGAAACCACCGTGAGCGGCTATGATTGTGCCAGTGTGTTCCTGAACTCCTAAAAGAGAGTTCCACTGAGAACGCCATGCGTTTCCTGGTGAGTGGGCCTGGTCCCTGCCGGACGGAGTGTCACTCACATCCTTTCTAACACAGCCCACACCCCCAGCATGCATGTAGGCCTGTCGTGTACACCTGAGTGATCAGCTGTGGAAGGCTTTCTGAGAGAGTGGCTGAGAAGAGAATGATGCTGCCTACCGGCAGGTCTACCAAAAAGGGAGGACAGGCCCTCCCGTGTCAGTTCGCCATTTGCGAATGAGGGCTGACTTGCCAAGGCTGTTAGGCTGACAGGCCTGTACAGAGAACATCACAAACCTAGATCATTTTAAGAAGTCACGGCTGTCAAATCATAACCCTTAATATCGCCCACTGAAGGGTCTTTAAAATGCCTATGTACGTGTATGCATGCATAATGTACATGTGTGTGCATGCAATCAGCAGCCTCTGACAGATATGCAAGAGCTACACAGAGTAAGTGATAGTCATTATGCAACTGGCAGCCTAAACTCAGACCCACTGTCCTGCCCCCTCAACACTGCCCTGCCTGGAAGCAGCCCCCACAACAGAGCATGCTTCCTGGCCCCACTCAACTTGGAGTTTTATGAATAAGTCTCCCGTGGGGTCACCATACTGGTGTAGGTGAGTGAACCTCACTGGGCACATATATCGGCAGCAGGATCCAGTTATGGCAGCCAAATAAGTCACCTCGCCCTGTCAGGCGAGTCTAGTTAACTGCTGTACTGACTTGCTTAGGTGCACTGGACTCACATCACAAGGAAAATCTGAACGTCCTTTTGTCACGTGGTAGCTCTACACCATACACATCTCATAATGGAGTTACATCCCACGTTCTCCAGCTAACTAGAAAAAACATCACGAGTGGGAAAACACAAGCAAAATAAGGGGCCTGAGAAACGGTTGAAAGTCACTCAGATCATCTTTTTCAAGGACAGAGGCTGTGCATTTTTAAGTTCGGCTTGAATGGGAGGCAATTTTTATGGATGTGTCTAATGAATAGTCTGTTGATTTATTCAACAATCTTTTGCTGAAATTCCGAGCACAGTCTGGGTAGACAGGCGGAAGCGAATCCCATCCAAGAAGCTTAAACTCTAACAGGGGAAAAACAGCAGCACCTCAGTTCTGTTCTCCAAATAAGATGTTCCTGGAGATTCAAGAGGTTGTAACCCGATGGCGTTATTTTACCTTCAGGAATTTAATCATTTTCTTCACAATTCCTGCTCTGAGGGCTTCCTCAACAATTTTCAGAGAGGAAGAAAGGGTGCGGCTGAGAACGCCAGCAGCTCTCTGAGGGAAGCAGAAGGTAAAGGATGATTAAAAGTTCTTTTCAGAGGCAAAAACAACCACTAGTATTAGAAGCAAAATATGCACCTTGATTTTAAAAATACAATAATGGCCAAGTAATACAGAGCAAGCACTGTTCTTTTTCATACAACTGCTGGATAGGCAATTCGAAAAGCTGCAAACGTTGCCCCTTGGCACACAGAGGCCTGACTTCCTTCAACTTTCCACAGGACCAACCAGCTCGCCTCTGGGAAAGCAAGTCATGCCCTGGATACTCCGAGGTGCTGGTATTGTCAGCACCCTTATTAGGTGGGAGACCTCCCAGATTGATCCTTCTGGTCTCTTAGCTTTTCTTTTATCTGTTCTGACTCTTTGTCTTTTTTGTCCGATTTTCTGGGAGACTTCATTTACTTTTTTTCCCTATTTTTTTTTTTTTTTTTAAATAGAAAGCCATTATTGTTTTATGGCTATAACACTATTTTGATTTTTTTTTTTGAGGCTACAAATGATTATTATTAATTTTTTGTTTCCTATCTCATCTCTATTTTTATGGAGGCAATTTTTTCCATTATCTTGGTTTTCCTATTTATGTGTATGACTTCCCCGAAATGCCTGATAACCCGTAGCTGCCCAGTCACATTTGTGAAAAAGCAATAAAAATGTTTCAGTCTGCTGTGTTTATGGGGAGTCTGTTGGCTAGCACGCAAAAAGGTGGCACTACTAAATAAGGAGAGCAAATTTTTTTCCCCCTGGTCTTTCAATTCCTTTAGAGAAAGAGTAACCTGAACGTACGCCTAAGGGATAGACCAGGTGCCTGCCTGGCTGCCAAATGTAGTCTCCTCATCTCTTACTTCTGCCCTCTGCTGGACCTGACAGTTTGAAGTTTCAATCTTCCCTGGTTGCTGCAAGACAAAGCTGCCGCCTTCCCACCTGTGCTACCCGCATCTGCACCCTACACCAAGGTTTCTTCAGCCCTGCTTCATTAATTACCACTCTTCCAGCTGTTTGGCATCTTCCAGAAACTACTTACCCACTGGTGGCCTCCTTCCTCTTCACTCTGCCCATATGAGTTTTCTACTCCCCCCCACCCCTAATGCCTTTCATCTCATTTTAAAGTGGTCTCCAGAGGGAGAAGGGATAAACTTGTACATTACCGTGTTATCAAACTTGTTTCCCTAACCTGCTTCCTATAGGTGCTAGAAGTGGCTACAGTTGACACTACAGGTCTTTTTTCAGTCCCAAAATAATAGAGAAAGCACCCTATCGAAATCCCAGATTCCTCTGCTGAAGCCACTGCCCTGCTTAACAAGCTGATCAGCACCCAACTGTGGCACACGCAGAGTCCTGGGGAAATGTGACCAAGGAAGTCCCTGAAGGGTGAGAGTAAAACTAGTGTAAACCCAGCTTTAGGTTTAGACCATCCGGAAAAGTCCTAAGTACCCAAGAACAGTGGTGCTTACCGTTTTGGGATTTATTTTTTTGAGGATCTGAGGAAAGCTATGCTGCTCCCCACAACCCCATGAAAATGCACATATACTCAGAATTTGCTACCCAACTGCAGAGGTTCCACATAACTGAAGACCTACCACGCATTCCTGGAGTTCAGGTTAAAAACCTTTGCCCTACGATGTCTGAGTTGACTTCAGGGAAGTCGTGGTTATCCCAGCTACAAACAGGACACACTGGATCTACCTAAAACTTTTATTATAACCCTGAAGCTGGTCCCAGTCTTAGATCCTTAAAGGGCTGATTTCCCAGATTTGCCTTGGATGTGACCCCAATTATTTCTCTAGGCTTTAGGGCTCTGACCTAACAACTGAAAAAGTTGGGGGTGATTCTTAATGTGAGTGAATAATACATCCTAGACTGATGGCAAATAGCTTCTTGTATCATATTAATATTCTCCTGATGCACTGTGTTAACCACTGGCCTTTCTCAGTTTTCTTATCCAAATGTCAGAAACAGAAGTAAGAAAGCCATTCCAGCATATATCTCCAAGGGGGCTAAAACTATTATGCATAAACAACCTGCAGGATCACTGGCTTCAAGATACGGGCCTGGCTTTGTTGATTATGGAAAAAGAGATTCTACATAAAATCACCCGGCCTCCTTCCATTTGCACAAGGATATCTTGAAATAGGACAAATCAGGTTACACTGTACAAGCTGTTCAGACCAGACAGAAAAGAGATTCTTAACTCGGGCTCCTGGGTTCTAGGGGATAGACAGATGTGCACTGGGTAGGGGTTATCAAATCCCCTGAAACTATAGGTAAATTTGGTATTTATGTGATTATGGGCATCATTCTGAGGAGTTTGTCCTCCCTGTACCTCAGATTAGCAGAATTCCAAAGGTGTGGTCACTTCTAAAGGGTAACAAAAAAAACAAAACAAAACAAAAACAACAAAAGAAGCTGTTTCTGGAACTCCCTGGGAGAAGCTTACTGTCAGGATTCCTCCATCCTGGCTGTTCAGTAGAGACATGCACCTCCTGCTCACCTCCATGGCCCAAACCTGCAACAACGGGCACAGGGCGGAGGCAACGTCAATGTTCTGGTTACGTGGATCCTCCACGGAGCTCCTTCTGAGCATGCGAATAAACTGGCCACTGCCTCCTTCTCACCCCTGCCACATTTCTCTCTCAGCACCTTCTATTGCTCTTATTCATTCCCATGTCTGTCTCTCCTATCTACAGGGCGATACCTCCGGGGCAGAGACCACATTTTATTTGACTTGGTAAATGCAGGGCCTAGCACCATGCTCAGCACTCCCTGGACACTCGGTTTTCTGAATGGATACCTGACTGAGTGACTCACTTATCCCTCAGTGGAGCAAAGCGACAGAGCATCCACCCAGCCTTCCCCATCTCCACCGCCAGTGTTGGAGTCCTGGGCTTCTATTCTCTTTGTGAAAATGAGAACAGTTCTGTGCAACAGCAGGTGCTTAGGTTGTCCCAGGATTTCACGTAAGGAGAAAAAATGCCGTACCTCAGAGACAAAGGGGGACTGAAGGCACAAGTTCATCATGAATCCCAGGAGTGCATATATGACCTCTCTAAACAGGTCCACATCCTCCTCACACCTGGTCTTTGGAAACAAAACAAGGTAATCCGTGACCTTTCTGCCTTGCAGCTTCGTTTGGTCATCTCTTCCCCCTGGAAATGGTCTCAGCGTTACTCGTACTCCCTAAATTGTCAGTGTCATAAACCTGAGTGATGGTGGAAGCTCAGAGAACAGTCTACGGGCTAGCGTTAGTATAGGAGACTCACAGGGAGTCTCTCATGACTCTGGTTCAGCCTGGTCCTCTGTTTAAGCTGAAGAGTGACCTGCTCAAATGGGTGGTCACACCAACTGTACCAGAAAACCCCTCCGGCCTCTCCAGGGAGGATAAGACCTGATGTGAAGGGCTCTTTAAAGCCAGCTGCTCATGAAATCTATGGTTACAGAGAAGGGATAAGCCACTGGCTCCAGCATCTTCAAAAAGAAATTTTGAAAAAGCCAGATAATTAAGAAGAAACCAACTCTCCCCGCCCCCAAACCAAAGCAGATAAAAAATCAACTAAAATTTAAAAAGAAAATCTAAAATACCATGAGGCTCAAGCAGGCATTTCCAAATTCTTCAGAGGCAGACATCTGTCCTCGGGTGCTAGCCTCGGCACTAAGGTTTCCCATGAGGGCAATGCACTGGCTGAGAGCCGAGGTATTGGTTACCCTGGGATCTCTCTTCTAAAAGTCAATCAAGAGAAAGCAGATCAGCAGGGAGCAGGCCGTGATACCAGTATAACCCCTCACTCACAAAGATGCCCAGGAACCAGACAGCACAGTATCATACGGGGGCATCAATGGGGTCACGCTGGCAACAGGACAGAAACACACAGGGGTAGACCCCAGAGCACCTCGGCCTAGAATAGGGAGGCCTTGGGCTTAATCCCAGCAAACCACCAATCAGCTCAGAGCACGTGGGCAAGCCCCATCCCTTCCCGGAGCTTCCATTCCCCATCTGAGACACTGGGGTTTGGACGTGCTCTCTAAGGTCCCCTGAAACTCCCATGGCTCACTAGGGACAGGGCCTGATCGCAGCACACTCTCCTGGAGAGCCCTCTATCCCCTCGCTATTTTCTGTCTCATCAGCTCAAATCACCATATTTGCCCTTCTGACCAGGATGATGACTTCCATTCAGGGGACAGGGCTGCATGTGGTGCTTGTGCCAGGACTTAGGGTCAGAAGGGGCCTGCTGGAGACTGGCAAACTCTGCCTTCACCTAAGGTAGAGTCCACATCCAGCTTTTTCTCCCCTGTAATTAGCTTTGTCCATATGCCGTCTCTACCTGCCCTAACTACAGTTGTTTCAGTAACTAAGAATTGTGTAAATTCCAGCCATGAATGAATGATTAATCAACCTGATAGACAACAGGAGTTCCGGGGTGTAAACTGTGTTTAAACAGCTTTGCTCATGCTCTTGAGAGTGCCTGTCCTAGACAATAAAAACAAGGACTTGCTCACCAGAACACCTGTGAGTGCTGGGAGAACACTTGGAAGGTTGGCCTGGAACCAGACTTGGAATCTGTTGAGAAAACATCAGCCATGATTTATTTCTACATTATACAAACTATACGGTAAATACAGTGTCTTGGGTGATGGAGCAGACAGCCATAAACTCTGGGCCCATGTGATTTGCAGTGTGCCTGGATGGTTCATTCTGAACCATTCACTCTGAAAGAGAATATTCCTAGGCATATAAATGTGGCTTTAATTTCCCTAAGTCTGAAAAACTGCCTTTGATGTTAAACAACAGATCCAGACAGCAGCTCTCTTATGCAAAACTTGCTTGAATTTCTAGGCTTCTACCAAACTGACCTACCACCACCCCTGCCTCCCCTCGCTCTGGTGTGTGCTGTACAAACAGGAAATACAGTGCAAGCATGTTTCCTTGTCACAGCCATGAGGAGGGCCCAGATATATACATGTCTACACATGCTGGAGCAGCTACTACACGTTTCCATCTTGTGCCGATGGCCTGTCTAGGATCACAAGCAGGTCTCTCTCAGATGACCATTTCTAAGCAAGATGTCCAAAATTGGTGAGGTAACTAAAACAAACAAATAAACAAACAAACAAAACAAACAAAACAAACAAACAGAAGCCCAAATACACTGGGGAAAAAAAAAACACTTAAGAATTATGAAAAACCTAAGACCTTTACTGTCTTCCCCAGCAGATAAACAAGAAAGACAATGGGGGGCGGGGGCGGGGAGGGGTTGGGAATGGTTACACATAATGCCATTGGCCACTCAAGAGAAGGCTACATTTTACTGTGAATTCTCTCCCTCTCACTTATATTTATTCAGTATACGTTTGCTAGGCAATTCCTATTAGGCTCCAATTAAGGGGAAGAAGCTTCTCCAACATACGGGAGGCTTGCTTACTGTGAGAAGTACTGTTTTAAGTACATTATTGCTTCCAAATTCATTGAGGACTGGGTCCTCCTCCAGCCAGGGGGACTGGAACAGGAGTGGCCAACCATAGCCCCGCTGGAAGGCATCAGCCCTCCTACTCAGTGAGCCTTGTGATACTCAGCTTCCCTGTATGCTGCACATTTCAACAGACCAGACAGTTTAACAAAGAGTGAAGAAATGTCAATTTCTGGAAATAAAAATTACCTTTCTTCCAGAGCCAAGTCTATGAGCAGTCCCATGGCTGAGTTGGCCTTCTTATCTGAGAACTTGAGAAATGACACCAGGGCTTCCAACAACCTGCAAAAAATCCGTAACAATTTCAGAGTGGGTTGTCCTCCAACTGACAGCATCCTCAACAAGGAGACCTTGGAGACCAGGAAAGAGTCAGCATCCAGGTGAAATAAGCTGAAAAAGTGGCCTTGCCATGCCCTCCTAGAAGCCCAGCTGCTTGCCCATCCTGACGAGACAGACATTTTCCTATGAGAATGGTTCCACCACTTAATGTGAAGTCCCAGGGGGTTGAATAGTTTTAACCAAAGTTCACTGATTCTGAGATGCCAACTTGGAAGAAATCTCTGGTGCTTCTGCCCTTTGACTCTGGCTCGGCCAAGTTCAATCACATGGATGACATCTAAATGGCATGCTTACTAATCTGCTAATAACTGAAGTGGGAGGGCACCCTGATGAGATGAGGGATGGAATAAAGACATCATGAGACTTTGACAGGCTGCCGAATCTATTAGTTGAAATTTAATATGGTTAAACTCAAATTCCTCCATTTAAGAGTTGGACATTCTGTATAAGTAACTGAATTGGGAGACCTGGTTTATAACTGTTTCATATGAAAAAAGATTTAAGGGTTATTAGCCAATTGAAAACCCATTATGAGCAGTCTGGTGCAGTTGCCCAAAAAAGCTACTGCAGTCTCAGGCTGCCCTAACAGACTGACTGGCACCAGGTCACTGGAAGTAGGAGTGGGACGCAGTACTGGGCTCCCGCTCTCCTACAGTTACATGTGTATTAGGTAAGCGGTCCCCAACCTTTTGGCACCAGGGACTGGCGCGTCTATGAGAATATAAAGCCTAATGATCTGACGTGGAGCCGAGGCGGTGATGCTAGTGCTAGGGAGCGGCTGCAAATACAGATGAAGATTCCCCTGCTCTCTGGCTCTCACCTCCTGCTGTGCGGCCTGGTTCTTAACAGGCCACAAATCAGTACCAGACCATGGCCCAGGGTTTGGGGACCCCTGTGTTACGTGATATGTTAGAAACAGACTCATGTAAAGTGGCACAGAGTCTAACTGGTGGGAGGTGTGGGATGATGGAGATGAGGAAAACTTCAGAAGGGAATGGGTGAATGCCAGAGATGCTGAGGACGCAGGACTGACCATATATCATCTCATTACAGATGTGGGGAGGGAGCCATCCAGGGCAGCTCTCAGGATTACAGCTTAGGCAGCTGGGGGATAGAAATGCCACCACCTATGAAGATAGGAAATTTAGGAAGAGGTCTGGTTTGAAAAACCACTTTGACTTACTAAGTTTATAATACCTGGGACAGTGAGATAGAGATGTACAGTGTTAGGATGATTCTTTCTAGCACTTAAGAGAGAGGGATTTATATATGATAAGGCCATGGATGAGAGGAGGTCCAAGGCTGGGATTCTGGGGTCCCTGACTTGGAAGGGTGACAGCACAAAGGGGGCTCACAAAGGAACCGAGAAGAAAAGCCAGAGAATGGGAGAAGGACGCTATCGACAGGGCCAAAGTTCACCAAGCGGAAACGGAAGATTAAGACAGTAAAGGTTTCATCGGATTGGACTCTTAGGAGTGTGGGCACTGGTCACCCACATCTATGTTACTGGCTCTACTCAGCAGCTTGTTCGAGAAGGATTCTGGAAATCGAGATGGATTCTGAAGGCACTACTTGCCATCGCCTGAGGGATGGATGGTCAAGGCAACCAGGGTGCTTATCCTGGTTATCAGTGTGTTTGGATACCTCAGGCTCTGCAAAGTGGGAGAGGTGGTGCATTCGGAAGGTCTGCGACAGACTGAACCAAGGCCTCGATACAAGGAGGCAGAACTGTGCCCAACTGGAATGCGGCAGTTTGTGGTCTGTGTAAGGAGATAATTTTATATTAACCAGAACTGTCCTGAATAAGATGGTCTGCCTTGGGAGGTGAGATCCACATCCTTTCATTAGCTGGGGAAAGACCCCTTCCTCCCAGGCTATTAACTGTTATAGCACCCATCCCAGTTAAATGGAGAAAAGTATAATGAAAACGCTAGAGTCATCCCTGAAGCACATCATGCACATCATGCACAGCCTGGGATACCCCAGAGGGAACACTGGTGCTAGCTAGGTGGGGCTGGATGGGATTGTTTTTAAGGTCCCAGGTAACTTCGAGCTTCTGCCAATCCCCAGCTTCTTCAGGAGTGTATTCCAGGATTCCTGCTGTCAAAATCACTTATTTTACAGTCAGTTCAGATTCTTCCTTTACCAATTTAAATCTGTTATCATCTTGGTTTTTATCCTGGGAAACACAAACAACTAGACTTCCTCTCCACGTGACAAAATGCACATCCTAACTGGACTAAAGAGGACAGGGTGTCCCTTTTTACCCTCTCATCTCCTTTTTTGGTTGCACATTTTCTGCTCTGCTGGCCAGCATCTGTCCCTGTAGATGAATCACACGTCAGAAAATGGTCTAGTGTAACCCATAAATGCACTTTCATGTCAGTTTAGGACCTTGAGCAACAGAACCTGAAGAGAGAAAATGAGTATAAATGTTATTACTGAGTCCACACCATGTGTCAGGCATGACACTAGCTGCTTTCTTTACTGTGGCGGATGTTGTTTGCTGGCAAACCCCGCAGACACCCTGCTCTCCCTTATCCTGCCTGACTCTACTATAGAAGCTGGAACCATTTTCCCCTCCAGGGGTGGCATGTGACACAATTCTGACCAAAGAGAAACAAAAGGGATAGCCCTGGCTGGCGCTAACCTGTTTTAAAGAGGGCTGTGATGCTTGGAGTTGCGGTAGCTTGTGTGACCATTATGGATGGGTCAAAAGAAGGATGAAGACCTTGACCCAGACATCTTTAAGCCACCATATACCAGCTTTTGCCGTCTTTAGTCTTTTTTGTTATGAGAAAAATAAGACCAGCTTCTCTTGGTCAAGTATTCTGTATGAATGCAACAGAAAAAAAAAAAAAAAACTTAACTGGCATATATATACTGGCTCTCTTAAGCTTCATCATACGTCTGTGATACAGATGAGACACTGGGCTCATCAAGGTGAAGTAACTCTTGGGTCACATAGGCAGACAAAGACAAGACCTGGGCTCTTAACTGCTCGCATCTAAAAACCTAGCACTTGCCACAAAGTGATGCTGGCCCTCACTCAGTACCTGTCAACGTACAATTGTTCCTTCAACATCTCATACAGGTAAAGCATTTTGGGAGGAATACATTATTATGCCTCTTTGTGAGGGTTATGGAACCTGTGTGTAGTCCTATCTTGCTGCAAACCATCTCATTTTGTTTTGGAGAACACATTCCATTTCTTTCTGGCTTAACTAGAGATAGAAATTAACTGGAATGGCAAGCATCAAGGTAAGAAGCTGATGTTTCTTTGACTCTCTAAAGAACTGCACAGGATGATCATGAGTGCTACTCCCCAAGACATGGGAAAAATTAAAATTGAAACTCAAGCAATTCAAAGGTAGCTTAGGGGAGAAAATCTTATGATAACTTTAGCTACATTTACTCAAAGAGACCAAAACCAAATGAAAAGATATATAATGAAGGTATTGAGGAAATGACTGCAGAGTTGTTCGGAATGTGAAGTGTGCTTTTGAGGATTTAACTCTGCGAACGATCCATCTGCCTGTGTATATCTTGCCTATATCCCAGGCTGAGAAGAGATAAAATGAGATAAAAAAAATCAGAAGCCAAATTCTGTCTTCAGATAAAGTATCAAGCATTCATAAAGCATGCTATAATTACTGCTACTATTTCTATTAGGTTGAATGACCCACGTGAAATTGCCAACATGCACCTTTCTTTATATATGAAAATGGAAATTTCACATATTCAAACTAATAAATCCTTAGGCTGAAGAGCACTGGGCAGAATCACTATGGCTTAGTATTTTTTTTTTTTAATAAAGTCTACTTAGGAGAGAGGCACGTTCTAATCCTATCATGGAAGACCTATATGTAACAGCATTTGAGATGTGTTTTATTTATTTATACTCTACCATGCTCCAGAAAGGGTTTAAAGATCAGAAAGTATTACCTCACACAGGAATGAAGAAGAAAAGTAAGGACAGGAATAGTGCTAAACCAGGATTGAGGCTCACAGGGCAGAAGCAAATAACCTATTTTAAAGTTAGTTCCCTAATCTGGCTTTGGAAGAGCTGTTGTCTACACCACCCGAGATGGAATGAACTCAGGAGAAGCAAATCCATCCACGGTACTAGGTTCAGACAGGTGTCTGTCCTGGAGGTCCTCATGAAGGAGTGTTCCTTTCAAAGGTTTTTGCTATTATTGATTCTTAATAAAGTCTGATGGCACCTCTCATGTCATGTGTGAGCAGGGAGACAGGCCATTCTTAACTTGGTAGGTGATGATGATCTGAGACGCTGCAGGGACAATCCCGCCAGCAGAGCCTTACCGGGTCAGGTCGAGATGGCTAACGACCAGGCTCCGGCCGTTCTCTGACTGGGTGAGCTGTAGCATCAGGGCCAGGCTCTGCTCCTGGATGGTCAGGACATCGGAGGCCAAGAGGGAGGAGAGCACCCTGCCTGTGTCAGGGCGCATGACAAGCAGGCGCTGGTTTTCCTCTGCAAGACACAGGGATCGCCTGCCTTGTGTACCTTATGACAGCAGTTAAACCATCCCAATGGGAAACATAATTCTTCTCCACTAATTTGAGAGGTGGGGTAATGAAGTATGAGAGCACAGACTAGAGACCCAGATTGCTGGGTCTGAATGACTGGTCAAATGGCCTTAGCCCAGTTATTAACTCCTCTGCTCCTCAGTTTCCTCATCAGTGAAATGAGGAAGATGACCTGCCTAACAGAGTTGTTGGGAGGCTTAAATGAGTTAGTACTTAGAGCAGGGACTGGTGCACATACATTAGCTATTATCATTATTCTTGTCAAAGGCTCCTTGGCATGTGTGTCTATCTGGAATTGTGAGAAAAGGAAAATAAATCAGCTGAATTACGGAATATCTTTAGACCATCAATTTTCAAGTAAAGGCCAGAGCAACCATTTGAGTTCTTTCTAGAAAACCAGAATAGCACAAAAACATTCATTATTAAAGCATGCCCTTCTTCCTAGACTATAAACTATTTCCAGGGTGGCAGCATCGGATTTACCCCCTCTCACCTGGTTCATTTTCTAACCAGGTATGTGAATTCGTTTGAGGGCAGGCAGGGGGACAGCTGGAGTATGAGGCTTAGTCATGAAACAGAGCAGAGTTTGTTTAGTTTATATATTTTTGCTTATACGGGAAAAGTGGCTTGTTGGAGGCAATTCAAATAACAAAGGAGAATAAAGCTGAAAATGAAACGGCCCCTTTTCTCTTACTCCCTTTTCTCTTATTCCCAAAAGGAAATATTATTTACTCTTCGTATGAATAATGTTAAAAATATGATCCATACACCCTACCCTGTAATTGGCTTCTCTCTCCCCCTTAACAACATATCACAGATATATGTCCTTACTTTTAGGTATTCCCTTGTTCTTTTTAAAAACTGCTGTGTATTTATTGAGTTGGATACGCCAAAACTTTACTGATCTGAGATAGAGTATTTACATCACTATATTTTCAGAAAAATGTGACCCCAAGGTTCACACAAAGTAGGATGTCGGCTAAGGAAGTCGGGACTGCATGAAAGGAGAGCTTTGTCTGCTTCACATCATCACCAAGCCCAGACTCCCTGACCGGCCTGTAGGGGGCCCTGCAAAGTCACCTCCCCAGGCAGCTAACACCCTGTAGTGATATTATTCTGAGGATAATTCCCTTCAGGAAAGAGGTCTCTGATTCTCTAGTTTTTTTAGAACTTAAGATGATGCCTCCACTTCACTAAATCAAAAAAAATATTACATTAGCTCATATTCAGCATGTTCTAGTTTACAAACTACATTTACAAGCTCTAATGCTGGCTCCCCACAGGAGCCCTGTGGAAAAAAGACAGCTATCATTATGCTCATTTTCCTATGAAAACACAATTTTTTAAAATAAAGGAAATATTAAATTTTTAAATTTACACTGAGGTCACAAAAGTGATAAAGATTCTACAAAAACTTAGTGAACCTCAGAAGATCCTAATATGTAAAAAGCTAAGAGTTAACAAGGTAAATGAAATCCCCATAGCATTTTGCTATCCCAATATTACACACTAATCAGTGTCACAAGATGCTGGCAGGGACAATAATAAAACTCATGATGCTGAAATGGGTACTGTGGTCTGAAAAAAAACCAAAACCAAAAACAAAAAAATAATATTTTTAGGCAGATAGCAAAATCTCTTCTACCCCACTGCAAACATATGAACAGAAGTTATGAGTCTGCATAGAGCACAGTGCCCAGGTAATGAGACCACTCATTATGCTGACAGTGACCTGGGCTATGGCGAAGGTGGCTGTAAGAGCCCGGGGGACATAACTTCAGTGCAGGGCTTGCTTATGATCCATCCAATTTTTCTTGGGAAAGGTCTAGAGATCAACTCTCCAGGGCCTGGCCTCCAGCGGAACAAACACGTCTGCCCATGGAGTTCCCAAATTAATGGACATTAATATCGATTCATGATGACGAGCCAGGCCTACCGTTCTCGGTGCACACTGCTTGCCAGAGCCTGAGAACAGACACACACACAGTCTCTTCCATTGCTTCTTTTCCTGCTGTGGAAAAGCACCTAGAATGAACAAGGGAGAGCAATATTAAAACTGGAAATTGGTCTTGATCTTCTTTTCAGTTGGTTTTATTTCACCTACAGGCTCCTCAAATGTGGGGTTAGGAAAGAAACTTTATAATACAGAGCTGCGGGGCCAAGGGACTGCTAAGCACTGAGCTGAGAGCTCCAGGACAAGGATGCAGGCTGAGGAAGTCGAAGCTGCACCGAGGGCGGGTGGTGAGCCAGGGGCCGTGGGCTATCGTCACACTGCAATCAACAGTGGCCCAGCAGACCACTTAGGATTCAAGGGCCACCTCATGCATGCAAACATGTGCTGGTGACCAACCCACAGCAGTGTCCTAAGCCTCAGGAATTATACCAGAACTGAAACACAAAATAAAATAAACATAAATTTACCAAACCACCTCCTACTATATAGGTCTTACTTTAGATGAAATTATAAATGGGATAAGCCAGGACTCAGCTGATCGCGTTTCCTGATATGATCAACAAATTCTAAAAGAAGAAAAGAACAAGTAGCAATCTTGCACCTGGTAGGAAACCAGCAAGAAATGGTCATTTCTGTGATCTGAAGTGCTTAGAGAAAACTTGGGAAAGTTTGCTGACCTTTTCTCTCTCTGAAGTTTTTAATTGTGGCATAATTCAAACTACCTGACGCTCAAAGTTCAGGGGTGTTCATGTAGCAGCTTTGCCTTCTTCAAGGGGCCACCAACATTGACTGAATGCGGTACCATCCTGTGGAGTCTCTGCCTGTGTGATTAGTGTCTGATTTTAAGAGAAAGGGTTGTCCTTCCTTGCTTTGATGCTGATGCTGGCTGTCTTTATAAACATTCCTACCTTCTTATGACCTCATTCCCACTGATGATACTGAATCCATTTTGTGTTCTGAATAAAGTTCGTTCTGTGCCTGAAAAAAATTCAGAGGAAGCCACATTAGACTCCTGAAATGTTGGCTGATGTCTAGCAGCTATAATAGTCAGCTAATAATGAGAAGCCCCATATGGAATGTCAAGGTCACCAAATTACAGTTTGAGCAGAAACAACTACCTTTACCTTCTATAGGTGTTGTGCACGAATACCTACAGCTGTCAGTAGCCACTTGGTGCCCCAGTGAGAGGGACGTCCTGCTCAGAGAAGGAGAACTAAGCCTGGTTGCCCTGTGGGTTATTTGACAATTCATCACTTTGTAATCTTTAGTCTCCAGAAGCTGCTTAACCTCTGGGAAGAACTGGCATATCCATCTCTTCTTAAATATTCACTTTGAAGCCCCTCTGGAGAGGAGCCTCTAATTTCCAAGAAACTACTGAAGGGAATATTTGAGTATCCTCCATTGTATACTAAAGGGAAGCAAGAAACTCCATTCGTATAAACAACATCCTGTCACTGAGTCACAAAAATGGTTTAAGGCCCGGTATCAGTGTTTATAAGAACTGCTAAAAGAGGACAGTATGGCTCTCCTTAGGAGCTGATGTTTGCTCGGAAACTATTTACATGTCCTAGGCAACCATTACGTGTTAACTGGGGTGAACATTATAGTTTAATAGTACAACATTTCATCTTCCATTTCCCTGTAGTTGGGGGGAGATTTGTGGGGGTGGTACAGGGTGTTTGGTGTGTATATAGGGTATGTGTGAAGTACGCAAAAGGTGTGTGTATTTGTGCAGGGCATATGGAGCACATGTGAGGGGTAAATATGTGTGGTGTGTTATGTGACAAAAGTATATATGGTGTGATATATGTCATGTGTACGTGTGTATATATGTGTATGATGTATATAAGTAGATATGTGAGTGCATGCTGTGTGTGTATGTGATGTAAGTACATATGGCATGAGTGTGTACTGTGTGTTTGTGTTGTATTTGTGTGTGGTGCTTACTGTATGTGTGTTGAGTGTATGCATGCTCTGAGGAGAGGATGGAACTGGGATGGGGGTATATTTCTTATGTCTTCCCTTTACCACCTACATTACAGTAGGTCTTCAGCCTACATTTGTAGAAGGAAGGGATTCTTTGCTTCATAAGGGCAGACCTCTAAACTCTGTCCCGTATGCTGACAATAGTCATGAAATCACACACATCTCTGGCTTACAGTCTTTCATCATTTCAGTCAGGATTTCAATGCCTCCTGCATAGAACAAGGGGTTCTGATCAGGCTTGGAAAGAGTCTCCAGGAGATTTTTGGTTGTGACGGCTGTGTTCTTTCCTGAATCCAGCAAGTCATGGGCTTCCTTCTCTTGGAGGTCAGCTTTCTCCCGAAGATCTACTTGATGCAAGTAATCTAGCGAACCAAGAAGAAAAACAGAAAACAAAACAGAACAAAACTCTAACATCGACATTACCAAAGAGTAACCTTTTTAGAGGAGGGGACATTGAGAGGTATAACACATTAAAGAATTTCAAACTTGTCTTCAGCAAGGAAAGCTCCAGGACTAGTGTACAGTTTAAACCCAGGCTTCAAGGACATTATTCCCTATAAATATATATGGAGGAGAGTGTAGAAAGAAGGAAGGGCAAAGACTTGAGTTGGAAAACAAAGGAAGAGTTGCACGGCAGCCTGCTAACATAGAGGACTTGGTTGTGTGGGCATGGCGAGGCTGTGGCTTTGTGGCCGAGTGCGGCGACGGTACAAAGGCAGCCTAAACCAGAGCATAAGGGAAAGCGGAATTCAAGCGAAGAACATCAGCAGGAACAGTCTCACCTTTCACCTGTGTCTGCAGCTGGGGGTTTATTTCTAAGATCTTCTGAAAACACTCTCTAGACTGGAAAAAGAAAAAAATGAGACCTTGACAAGTGTTTAGGTGATTACAAAAAAGACACTGGGTATCACAGGGCTTGGCTTCTTCATTACTTCCTCCCAGCCTCTTCCTGCTTCTAGCATAGGAGGTAGGCATGGGAATATAGCATGCATTCGACATTTTGTTTAGGCTCCTCTTATTCTGTGGGGCAGCAGGTATTATTTCAAAATTTATTTAAAAAAATAGTGTTGTCAGATACAGCCTGGAAAATATCCAGTCCTAAATTCCCATGGATCAAGTCTGGCTCGGATAGGAATAATCATAAGGTGAATGCAAAATTTAGATATGATATTTGCACTGAGAGAGAACAGGAGGCTACCTGTCAGATATGCCCTTAGGGAGTAAGAAAATAAAGCTGGAGACACTGCTGACAGAGACTTGGGCACAGGAAACAAGAACTACCTACTTAAACATACAAGGCTGCAAAGAGAGCCAGTAAGGGGTCCATTCACTGGCCATATAAGAGGCAGCCAGAAAACCTGAGAAGGAGGGGAACTCGTTCGATAGAAAGTTCCAGGAAGAAGAAAGATTCTAGTTCACAGGGCGCGATGATGCTAGGTTTAGGGCAGTACTGTTCTCAGGAATATCAAGAACTGCCTGGAGTATATAATATGACCAAGTAACAATGGAAAAAGCTCGGGGAAAAAAAAAAAATAGTTCTGAGACATTTTGAAAGCTCAACGCTTATCTAGAAGATTAGGACTAATAAACTGAAAACAAAAACAATAACGTCACATTAAAACAGAGAATAGTGTTGCAGAATAGAAGCATACATATCAAACATGGTAACTGCTACAGACTAAATGTTTGTGTGCCCCCAAAATTCACGTGGTGAAACCTAAACCTAATGTGACGCATTAGGAGGTGGGGCCTTTGGGAAGTGATTAGGTCATGAGGGTGGAGCCCACGTGAATGAGATTAGAACCCTTATGAAAAAGACCCCAGGGAACTCTCTCACCCTTCTGTCCTGTTTAGGAACTAGGAAGCAGGCCCTTATCAGACACCAAAACTGTGGTGTCTGGATCTGAGAGTTCTTAGCCTCCAGAACTGTGAGAAATATATGTTTGTTGTTTAAGCCGCCCAGTCTATGGTATTTTGTTATAACAGCTCAAATGGACTAAGATAATGACCCTGTATCCAACTTCTTTATAGCCCAAGATCTAATCTATCGGCAGTTTCTGTTGGCTTCACTGTTAGTATATATCCAGAATTCAATCACTTCTCATCACCTCCATCATCACCAACCAGGTCCGAGTCGTCATCACTTTACTTGGATAATTTGTTGCACAAGCCTTCTGACTGGTTCTCTGTTCTTTTTTTTATCATCCAAAATAATATTCTCCATATAGCAGAGTGATCCTTTAAAACATGAGTGAGATCATTTCACTCCTTTACTCAAAACTTTCCAATGGCTCTCAGCTCACTCAAAGTAGAAGCCAAGGTAGGGGTATAGCTCAGGGGTAGAGCATTTGACCACAAAGTAAAAGCCAAGGTCCTTCCAAAGCCTATAAGGCCCTAGCAAATCAGTCCCTGCACATGTCATCACCTGCCCGACCAACCTCACTCTTATCACTCTCTTCCTTGCTTCCCTTCACCTGGACCACTCCTCCATTATATATCCACAAATCTGGCTCACTTTATTTCCCCTTTCCTTTAGAGAGGCGCTCCTTGGCCATACTAGATAAAATCACTCTCACCTTCACTGATTGCTCAATAATACTTATCACTACGCAGCATACTACATGTCTACTCATTTTGTCTTTGTCTCCTGGTCACCTCTATCCTAAGAATGAGTTTAGTTAAGTCAAGGAGTTTGTTTTGTTCATTACTGTAATCCTTGCTTAGGACAGTGCCTGGAATATAGGAAGCATGCAACATATATTTGCTGAGTGGAAATGAATAAACGAATGAGGGAATAGAATTTGGTGGCCTTATTACAATACTACTTTTACAATTAAAACCCAACAAAGAAAATACATTTTTAAAAAAATGTACAACAGGAGGCAATTTCTTTTTTAAAATAAAATATAAACATAAAGACATCCCATATTCAGAGGTTGGCAGATCTAATATTGTTAAGATGGTAATACTCCCCAAACTGACTACAGATTCAATATGATCTATATCAAAATTCCATCTGGCTTCTTTATAGAAACTGACAAGCCGATCCTGAAATGTGTTTGGTAATCATGGGATCCAGAATAGCTAAAACAATCTTGAAAAGGCAAAGCAAAGTTAGAAGACTCACAATTCTCAATTTCAAAATTTACTATAAAGCTATAGGAATCAAGATAATGTGGTATAGGCATAAGAACAGACATATAGATCAATTGAGAGTCCAGAAATAAACTTATGCATTTATGATCAGTTGATTTTTTTGACAAGGGTGCCAAAATCACTCAATGGGAGATAGAATAGAGTCTTCTCGACAATGGTGCTGGGATGACTGGATACTCCCATGTACAAGAATGAAACTGGAACTCTTCCTCACATCATATAAAAATTAACTCAAAGTGGTCAGGGATCTAAATGTAACAGTTAAAACTACAAATCTCTTAGAAGAAAACTAAGTAAATCTTAGATTAGGCAATGGTTTCTTAGATATGACACCACAAGCAACCAAAGAAAAGTATAGGTAATTTATACCATATCAAAATTTAAAAATTTTATTCTACAAAAGACACCATCAAGAAAGTGAAACACAAAGAGTGGTAGAAATATTTGCAACTCATTTATCCAATAAGAAACTTGTATCCAGAATACAACTATAGCAAAGGATCTGAAGAGATATTTCTCCAAAGAAGAGATGCAAATGGCCAATAAGCATATGAAAAAATGCTCAACATCATTAGCCATCAGAGAAATGCAAATCAAAACAACAACGATATATCACTTCACACTCATTAGAATGGCTATAATAAAAAAACACATAATAACAAGTACTGTACAGAATATGGAGAAATTGGAACCATACATTGCTGGTGGGAATGTAAAATAATGGAGCCACTTTGGAAAACACTCTGGTAGTTTTTCCAAAGTTAACACAAAGTTATCACATGACTCAGCAGTTCCACTCATAGATAAATACTCAAGAGGATTGTAAACATACGTCCACACAAAAACTTGTACACGGATGTTCATAATCGTCAAAAGTGGAAACAACCCAAGTGGTCATCAACTGATGAACAGATAAATACAATGTGGTATATCCAGACAATGGAATATTATTCAGCAATAAAAGGAAGGAAGTACTGATATGTATCGCAACATGGAAGAACCTTGCAAACATTATGCTTAGTGAAAGAGGCCATTCACAAAAGACCACATAATGTATAACTCTCTTTATATGAAAATTCATTTATGTGAATTAATGTATAATTCCCTATATAAGAATAGGCAAATGTATAGAGACGGAAGTAGATTGTCCAGGGTTGGGATGGGGGTGGATGGATGGGGAGTGACTTCGAATAGGCATAGGGCTTTTTGAAGAAGTGACAAAAATGTTCGACAATTGACTGTGGTGATGGTTGCACAATGTTGTGACTACTCTAGAACCACTGAATTGTATATTTTTCATAGATGAATTGGTTAGTATGTGAATTATATCTCAAAAACGCCGCTATTAACAATATATAATATCTTAGTGTACATATGTATCTGCGTAACTTCTTTTGGATGATAAGATTACGAGTGAATTTTGTTTTTATCTTTTGCTTTGTCTTTTCCCTCTAGAGATGCTCTTCCTGGGGCTGAATGAACACTGGTAGAAGATATTGCAGAAGGGGTTCCACAGCAGGTGGCACTGTACTAGATGACGCTAAACATCTTTCTCAACTCTAAGATCTTAAGATTTACCCTGGAAAATATTAAAAGGTGGATTAATATCTAATCAACTTGGAGGAACATGGTTCTCCTCTGAGTTATCTGAAGTATCACTCTGTGATCAAACACATCACATTCTTTTAAGGACTTACCACACTGTAGTTCTTTAGGGCCAGGTGGGCTTTTCCCATGTGGAAATATGCTTTTGTGCATTTTTCATCACACTGCATAAAAGAGAATGACTAATCAGATGTTTCAGAAGATCTGAAGTCATCAGCATCCCCTAACTGCCTAGCTAATAGAGTTAAGGCTGAGCTGTGTTCTCAGGATAGCTCCCAGAGTTGACACCTAAAACTTCTCCGTTACTCTGTGATCAAACTAATTGATACTTGAAAGGATCCTGGATACACAAGAAAGCTCTCTATCAAATTAATTAATGATATTTGTCAGTATTCATTTCCACTTAATGACACTCAATCAGGAAACATACTAGAAACTCTTAACTTAGGAGAGCTCTTGACCTTGGTGGAATATAAGAATTACTTTCAGAGGCTTTTAAAAATCCTGATGGCCAGTCTGAACCCCATGCCAATTAAATCATACTTTGGGGCAGGCATCAATATTTTTAAAAACTCTCCAAGTGATGTAAATGTGCAGCCAAATTTGAGAACCACTAGTTTATTAGAAGAGAGGCAAATTTACTCAGGGTAAACAGCTGAGGTTACTATAATATCTCAGTAGGCCTGGGAAATTCCTCATCAGAAATAAAGCACAATATATATATTGGGAGCTTATACTCTTATCTTTTAAAGTCAAGAGGGATTCCTGTTTCTAAAGCCAGGGTTGAAACTCAAGGTTAAGACTGTACCATGTGCACAGGGGGCCCTGCCTCTACCTGCCCCTAAGTATTATAACTCCAGAGGGAATGATCTGGCTCAAACACATAAACTATAATTTAAAATATACGGTTAAGTAATTGAACCCCTTTTATGTACAAGACACTGTGCTGGGTCAGATGTGTCTTCGGGGGTTTAGATTTAAATAGATTAAGAGTGATGTTCATGAGTCTAAAAAGTCCTGGGTGATCTCCTGCTCTGCCTCTCACCGGAAGTGGGATGTTAGCTAGGCCACCTCACTTTTCAGATGCTCATTTTCCTCACTTTGGAAAGTGAAGACAGTAATAGCATTTCTCTCTCAGGTTGCTGTGAGGAGGAAATGCACCGGCTCATATGGCATCATTGGCTACTGCTGCAGTTATAATCGCAATCCATTCAAGGCAAAAGAGAGAGTTTAAAGGAAAGCTAAATAACAATAGAGGAGGTAGCAATAATTGTTATTGGAGAGCCTCTTACATATGCATTTTTGTGAGTGTCATTTCCTGACTTGTTGCTAAGTGAATGGCAGTAGTAAAAATAATAATAATCGTGTGCTAATTGGTCTTCGGTCCTTTTCATGTAGTTCATATGAATTTATCATATAAACCTTGTAACAACTCTATGAAGTACAGTTATTATTCCCATTTTATAGATGAGGAAATTAAGGGATGGAGAGGTTCCAGGTACATGATACACAGATACTAAGGAGAAGAGCTGGAATTTAAAATCTGGCCATTTGACTCCAGGTCCCAAAGGTTTAAAAATTATACCAAATCTCCTTTACAAAAGTGCTATAGCAGTTCAGTAGAAGGAAATAAACTGAAGAAATAGGCTGACAAAGGGCTTTCAAGGAAGGAGGGGTCAGAGCTGGACCCTGAATGATGCGAAGAGTTGAAAAGAGAAAGATGAAGGGAGAATGGGCTGAGCAAGGAAGTCCCAGAGGTCAGAGAGGGGCAGGTGCTGGGTGCAGGGCAGATCAGGATGGAAGGAGTGAGTTAGACAGTAGCTTCACGGGGAGACCTTGAATACCAGTCTAGAGGAGGGTGAGTGATCAATAGTCGTGTGTGGGAAAGTTGGACTGGAGGCGGTGTGCAGAACTGACTAGAGGAGGGAAAGGCAGGGAAATAAATGAGGGGATCAAAACAATCGCTTAGAATGAGGGGCTAAGGGGCTAACATCTGATGTCCTACTGATGCTGGGAGAGAAAGAAAAATGCAGACCCGGAGCTATGTCAAAGAGGGAATTAACCAGCATCAAATAATCATAAATGATAAGGGGGAAGGAGCATGTTAAGTCAAAAGTTTGGGGTTCAGATGCCTGGGAGACATCATGTGCCATTAGCAGAAAGAGGTAAGTCAGGGCAGGTAGTGAGGAAGGTTGAGTGGGAAGACGAAGAAATTGTTTCTAGACATACCGTGTTTCAGATGATGCCCAGGGAGGCAGCTGAAATGCAGCTCTGGAGCCCAGGGGGTGGTGGGGAATGGAGAAGTAGTTATAAGAGCCATTTGAAGAGATGAGAGTTGAACCCATGAGAAGAAATTAGAACTTTGAGGGAGAAACTGTAGAGAGAAGAAAGGCAGAGAGCCAAGGACTGAACCTCGGGGAATTCACAAAGGGTGGAATTGAGGAGGCAGGAAAGGAATGGTCAAGGGAAGGGAGAACTCCAGCACTGTGGCTCATGAAAGCCAAGTGTTCACAGAGCTGTCACTAGCAGAGCACTGGGGTTACAACAGGGGGAAACAGGCTCGAGCCTCGGAGCCTTGTCCAAGTCATTGTCACTGTGAATGGGAATCATTGTGACTACACTTCCCTCAGACACTGAGGCAAAGGGCTGCTGCTAATGGATTTTCTCCCTTTTCTTTCTTGACCATGTGTCAATCCTCATCAGGATTATCTTGGTTGAATCCCACATCCCCTTAAAAAGAATCCTGCCTTCAGAGGATGATGTATTTTATTGTGCAGGAAGTGCTTTGCTGAGAAAGAAATGATTCTGATCCGAATTGAAACCAGCTTTGCTGCCTTATCTTCTCTGACAAGGAACATTAGTCTTGAAATAGCACCACATGGGCTTGTCTCTGCCAATTTGGAAGTGTCAAAAAATATTAAACTGACATTAAAGTACTAATACTATTAATAATGCAG
Source organism: Rousettus aegyptiacus (assembly GCF_014176215.1). Lineage (NCBI taxonomy): Eukaryota > Metazoa > Chordata > Mammalia > Chiroptera > Pteropodidae > Rousettus > Rousettus aegyptiacus. The sequence goes on from NW_023416308.1 coordinate 44,609,917, forward strand.
TGCCAATGACAGTCATTATTGATATATTACTTTTAAAGAGAGTGAAACTTTTAACTCACAGCTTTTACATAGGGCCAACCATTGTTAGATTTTTAGAACTCCTTTATCTATTTTTTTCCATCTCTCCAAGTGTTTATCCAAACCTCTTCAGCTGAGAGCCTCACTGGGCGCTTAACGAGATTGGCTGCTGAGTGTCAGCGTTTTTTAATGTCAGCTCTGCTGAACTTGCTTTGCCCCGGCTTCATTATTAATTACATTGTGCTTCAATTAACATTTGGGAAAAAAACAGTGTGTTATCATGAATCAGCACGATGGCGTGCCTACTTCTTTGGCCCTTTTCAGATAAGAAAAGATACTCCTGGAAGTCCGATGAGGAGAGACCCCCAGCCAGGGATTGTAGGGTTTAAGTTTTCAGCGGAGAGGCTGTTTTACCAAATGGTTCAAAGAACCAGCTTACAGTTAGATCAACATTAGCCGTGTGATCCTGCATAGGTTACTTAGTTAATCTCTGAAGCTAGGTTTCCATGTCAGAAAATAAGTCTTGAACATAAATGAATAGACTGTTGTGAGGCTCAAATGAGACAGCTCATGGCCAGCAAGCAGCAAACGGTGGCTTTTGCTGTTATTGTTAGAACAACTGAGGAAAACATCCTTGCCTCTGCTGAATGATGGTAGAAAAAGAAATCAGAATCAAATAATGTGACAAAGCAGGTTAGTGGTTCTATGCTGGAACTGTGAAGAACCTGATGTCGTTAGTGTTCAGCAGTTCCTGTAACTTAAAGACTGTAAGGACGCAACAGGACAGGATTTGCCGTCACACTGTCTAAGGGATAAAGAAATTAAGCACTCCAGATGGCAGTTTTGGACAATTTCTAGTGTTTTATAAACCGTTATTAGTAAAAGTGAATTTCTAATTCACCCCTTTCCCTAGCTTACCCTCTTATTAAAAAATAAGGAAGTAGGTGTGGCCAATATGTTGCTATAAAAATGTGCTCTTGTCTTGGGCCACGTGTTCACTCAGCTAGGGGAGGTGTGCTGTACTGGGGGAATCATGTCACAAGATAACCTGGCATGTTCTCCTGGCACTTCAACTTTACTTGATTGTAAGTTATTTAAAATAATATAGATATATTAAGACGAACATAAATTTTATGGAGTACAATGCAAAATTCACAAGGATTCTTAGAATAAAACACACGTCTAACAAGAAATTTCATGCTCTCTGCTTCTAGGTCCTTTAGGGGCTCCTATCTGTCCTGCTGGCAGCACTTCAGCAGGAAAGTCTGGGTGGCACTGGTTTGGCTTATTTAGTTAAAGCCCCTAATCATAAGAGTAATAATTTAGGGGAACGAATTAAGGATTATTTAGATATTTCCTCACCTAAGAAGTGATCATGACATTTCTTTTTTAAAAACTCTTTGAATATTTCCACCTTACTTCTCCCCATCTCTGACTGTCTATTTTGGTAAATTTTGGAGGAAACACCATGCACAGTATTATGCTGTCTGCCTGAGGACTGATGAGTATTCAGGCTGAACAACAGGAATTCTTTTTTCTGATTAATCCTCTACAAATAGGGGATGCCATAATACATTTCTAAATTATTAGAGCTGGAAAGAAAAAGTACTAACTGATGAGGAAAAATGACACTTGCAGAAACAAGCGCCATGGTTGGCTCTGGAAAGAGGAGGAGGCATTACCACTATCACATGAAGCAGATGTCTGGTAATGCAACAGCAAAGGATGAGTCACTGCAATATAAGCCTTGAAAACCAATATTAACAGCAGCTTCTTTGGAGTACTAGGAGCTAAGCGTTTTGTGTATATTGTCATAATCCTCAAAACAATTCTATGCTACCTATTTTACAGATGAGGCAACTGAGGCTCTGATCGCAGAACCGGTACCATTTCCCCCCATGATACGCTGGTAGTTTCCCTCTATTCTGGCCCAGGGAAGCCCAACTCCATAATGTGGAAAAGGAAATATCTTCTTACCTTCAGAGCCCAGTCACAATCCACTAGTGCCTTTTGGTAGTCCCCAAGTTTTATATAAGCCTGTAATGACACAAAAAGCTGATATTCACACACAACCCAGTATCAAGCAGTCCTTAGTTAACACAGAAAGAGCAGTTGAGCAGCAGAATGATGATGAGAAATAACTGGTCCCTATCAATATCAGTCAGGGTCCCTGCAGGAAACAGATGGCATACTCATGCTCAGATGGTAGCTGAGAAGAGTTTAATAAAGGGACTATTTACAAGGTGAGGGCAAGGGAAACCAACAGGAACGCTAAAGAATTTCAGGGCTGGCAACGGCGGACAGCCATTACCACTGCTAGAACTGCAGGGGCGGAAAGAGGAGCAATGACCAAAACAGGAGAGGGCAGCTTTGTGAAGAGCACCGCCTGATGGGACCTGAGGCCTTTAGTAGAGACGAAGCTGAGATACCCAATGTCACTGTCCTCTTTCCTCTGATCTCATTTGCTAAACCCAAAACGGAAGCTAGAAAGCAGGGAAGTCAAGGGGCCAGTCCAGAGAGGTCAGTCCTCAGGGTATAGGGCAGGCCAGAGAAGATTTGGAGAAGCAAAAGAAAATACCCAGCACACAAAAAACATCCACAAAGGTAGAGTTAGCTTCTAGATTCTTCTCCCTGTGAATATTCCAGGAGGAAACTAAATGACAATGGGAATCAAAAAGACAATAACGAATGTTGGCAAGAATGTAGAAAAATCAAAACCCTCATACACAGCTGGTGGGAATGTAAAATGATGCAGCCGTTGTGGAAAACAATCTGGCAGTTCTTCAAAAGACTAAACATTGAGTTACCACACCATATGATCTAGCAATGCCACTCCTGGGTAGATACCCAAGAGGATTGTAAACATATGTTCACAAAAAATTAAACTGGTACACAAATGTTCACAGAAGCATTATTCATAATGGTCAAAAAGTAGAAAAAATTCACATGTCCATCAATGGATGAATGGAAAAATGGGATATAGCCATGCGATGTTATATTCTGCAGCAATAAATATATAACATAGATGAGCCTTGAAAACATTATATTAAATAAAAGGAGCCAGACAAAAAAGGAAAAATATATGATTTCATTTATATGAAATATCCAGAAAAGGCATATCATATATAGAGACAGAAGGTACAGCAAGTCATGAGATAACATTGTTTTGTTCAATGTCATTTCATTATTACGTTGATAAAAAGTGATAGGAACTTAACTCTTGTTTCTACATTCATTAGCCTGTGGTAAAACTGGTTTCGTTATATGTTATTTTGGTAAAAGTTGCAGAATTTAGACTTACTATAGATTAGTGGTTGCCTAGGACTGAGGGTGGGGCGGTATTGGGGTTGGTGGTGAAATGCCTAAAGGGTTTCTTTTTGGGATAACAAAAATGTTCTAAAATTGGTTGCAGTGATTGTTGTACAGCTCTGTGAGTATACTAAAACCCACTGAATTGTATACTTTAAATGGGTGAATTATACATCAATTATATTTCAATAAAGCCGTTACCAAAAAAAAAAAAGAAAGAAAGAAAGAAAGAAAGAAAGAAAGAAAGAAAGAAAGAAAGAAAGAAAAAAAGTTGTGCATCTTTCCTCATGAACAGAGCAAGAAGGAAGTGACACAGGAAGTAGCCTGACATTTATGAGTCAGGCGATCAAGCACCATGAGCCCTTGGTGCCAAATGCCTTGGGGTTCTCTTTTGGAATCCCCTAAAATTGAGGAAAATCTGGAAAATAAAGAATTGATTCAGAATTCCATGGTCTACTCAAGCTAAACTGAATTTAGTTCACTTGTAATTTCAAAGAACTAGTGGCATATAAACAAATGAAAGGCTGTTTAACATCAAGCACGGTGGCTACGGTACCCTCTACTAATTACTGGACACAACAGGTGGGCAATAAATTCTTATCAAGTTGCACTAAGTAGCCTTTAAGCACTCTTCTTTCAGAAAGTTCCCTAAGAAACAGCAATGATCATCCGTTATAAGAAAGAAAAACCAGGCACCAGGAGGATAAGTAACTTTCCCAGGGTTCCATCAATCATCAATAGAAGAGCCAATGCCCATGATCAAAACTGTACCAGGGCACTGTGACATTCTTAACAATAAATCTGATGAGATATTTACACGGTAGAGCCAATTATGGGATCAGTGTTATAACTGATGGGGAATGCAAGCATTCAACCGTGAGGAGGGAGCAGGCAATAGCCAGCTAGTGAATTTATGCAGTGCAGCTCTTTGCATTGATAGGAAGGAAGCTGCTAAGTAGTGCTTTCATTGACTCAGGTTCTCTCCTAATTAAAGTTGATGACTCTGAGTTTTCTGTTCTATAAAGCACCATTCTTTCCTCCAGGGTTTGGGGCTGCATTTGAAGGTCAGAAGATACAAGGAAGAAAGTAGCATTCTTCTAGACAACCGTAACGATGAATTCATCACTTTGCTATTCAGGATACATACGAACTTGAAAAAAGACTATATGAGCTTCAACAAGTTCTCTACACAAGCCTTTTACTTTTTTCTCTTTTTAAGGCTTGGATGTTGAATCCAATAACTTCCCCATTCTCTTTTGCTTTTCTGCATTTTAAGAAGAACTACTACTTCCAAATGATTTATCTAAATTACACAGGCAATCTATTGATCATAACATTAGCTCCAGGAGAAAAACAAAGCTATGAAAGGGTAGGCTTTTTCTCTAGAAAGCAGAAACACTCAATTCACAGGGTCCTTATTAAGTGTTTTCTAACACGGCATGCAAACAGGGGAGGCATTTTAAAAACAGTCTATGGTTTAAATGATTCATAACACTAGGCAGCACGTTTTGCATTTATTTGTCTCTGAATAAGCTTTCTCCTTGGGAAAAGTAGGAGGAATTGTTTCCTCAAAGCTTCCATTGAATTTACTTATTTTTATCCACAGTTAGTCTTAATGTGGATAAAACTAATCACAGTGTTGTTTAAACTTGAGTATAGTAAAAAAGTAACTAATTTAGATTAGTTAATTAGGGCATAGACTTTCTGAATTAGACATATCTGAATTACATAACATTATAAAAGAATTCGATTTTACTGCTTTCAAATAAGTTCTGTGTAACAAGACTGAATAAGCATCACTAGGTAAATGCTTTGGAGACCCATTTTAGTGATAAATAAAAAGGAACTGTAATTATTATATTAATTGTTTGCATTTAAATGTTTCATTCGGAGTGTCAACAGAAACTTAAATTCCCTTAAATGGACTTATTGTGCTTCCAGTGTTACATAACTTAACAAGGATTTATTGAACACCGGTTATGAATAAAGCGGAAAAGTTTATGGCAGCTTTTGGCCTCAAAAAGTTTATGATTTTGTTAGGGGTATAAAATATACACTGTTAAATCAAACTCTGGCCATTTTATTTACTAACTCGCTTCTTTATGACAATTTTTTTCTACAATTGGGACTAAATGACATCTCGACTCTAGCCTGACTTATTTAAATTGCTGAACTTAGGGTAGGCTCCATAGTGTAGTAGTTAGTACGTCTGCTTTACATGCAGAAGGTCCAAGGTTCGCACCCCAGGTGGAGCCACGGACCATACCCCAGATGCGCCTGGCCCTGGGTGCACCAGGCCCCCCGAGGATGCTGGGGGTGCCAGGCCCTGGTGGGGCGCCAGGTCCTGGGTGCATGCCCTGACTGTGTGGGAGGAGATGCCCCGCCTTAAGAGATCCAGTTCTTAAGGTGAAATGGCAATATCCATAGGTCAGGAGAGGAAGTGGTAGGCAGGCGAGGTGGAGGACTAAAAGGGGAAAAAAATAAATAAATAAAAAATAAACTGTTGAACTAATGAGGTTATACTGTGCTTGGATTTATCATTAAGTCACTGTCACTTCTCAGACTTTTTGGCCTCCTAATGTCCTGTTTCTAGCTTTCAACACTCTCCCTCAGTGTACCACAGCAGGACGTTCTTAGTCTTGAGTTAAGGAAACAAGCTGATGAGGGCTCTTCTATAAATGACACGGCATCAAGTTCGTCTTGCACAGGTCCTACTGACATATCCTGACCATTGGATAATCATGTCCACAAATCTGTCAGATTTTGAGGCCTAAGCAACTCAAGTACTTTTCAAAATATAAGATCACAGATCATTTTTTTTTTTTTTCAAATAAGAACTATCAACCTTATCTCTTCTTTAAGTAGTAGATAATAAACATACAGGTGATAGTTCTTACCTGGCATTCCAGGAAACTGAGCTCATCTGAGATACAAAACTGAGGTATTAGGGATTTGAGAAACTCCAAATTTCTGAGAAATTTGACTCTAGGCCCATCAGCTATTCAGTCTACCCCAGTCACAGAATCTGAATCAAAGAGGGGTTGATATAATGAAAAAGAATTAACAGGAGAGTAACCTTCAAAAGTTTAGACTACCATTAAAAAGGAAGCTGGACAAATCCAGCGGGGCAGAATTCCAAGGTCTCACAGGTCATTTCATTCCTCTAGTTTTCTCCTTCACACACATGGAAAAGTGCCTGGTTACCATCAGTGTTGCACTGGAGCAGACTTCTACTACAGAGAGAACTGATTATATGTAGCTCTTCCCAAGTCCCCCTTCAATTATTTTAAGTTGGTAGCTGACACGGGACCACGGTAAGAGTACTTACACCATGGAAACTGGCAAATGCTCCCTCAACAAGAACAAGCTGTTAAACATTTACCAACATACCATTGGCACCGATAAGTCTTGGTTTCTCTGATTTCACAGGTTTAGTGGCTACTGTTGCCCAAAAAACCCCATGGATACCGTCTTGGCTCACTGACCTGGGCTCGGTTGGTGTACAGCACTTTCATGTCCTTCAGCTTCTCCAACCCCTCACTGTAGCACAGGATGGCCGTTTCATAATCACCTCTAACAAATGCTTCATTTCCCTTTTCTTTTAGGGCTAAGAGAATAAGAATCATACAGGTGAGCCCTCCCCACACACTGGAAGATTCCTTCAGACTTTATTCCCCCAATTTCCCAATTTCACACAGAAGGTCCCAGCTTCCATCGACCCAAAGGGGACCTGTCACTTGTTTCTCTCTGCAGGTATGGCAGGATCTGTTTCTTTAAGGATTTTTTTCTCTAAATGTATCCCAAGTCGTCTAAGTAGCTTCTCAGAAAAAGTAAATGTTTCTGCCTCAAAGCTCAGAAACACTCCACACTTGCCACAAAGACCAAGTCTACACATTTAACGTTTCATAAAAAGGGTCAAACAACTCATTTTCTAGCAAATATGGAATCGTTCAGATCTGCAGCTTACATACCACTGGTGGTATAAGATCGATGCTGAAAGCATTCTTTTGTTATGTATGTCTCCCACCACACACGCCAACTCATCTCTTCTCAACCTTTGTTTTTGGTTTCATTTTTCATTTTCACCTTTTCATCTATGCCTCAAGCTAGCCAGTGGTACCTCACTCCCGTCTCAATCCCTACATTCCAAGTATTGTTTAGCATTGGTCAGTCTGACCTGCTAAGTCCACTCAAATGACTTAAAAAGAGATTTGACTATAGAGGCTGACTGATGGCTATGTCCTACTCCCTGCTTGTTGTAGCAGAGAGAGAGGACAGACCACAATGGTTTCTGCTTGGTCAGGTCCCACTGCCTCAGGCCCACCATGAACCCAGCTATGGAAAAGTGAAGACTGATAATTACCATCTGCTAAGACTCTGTTTTCTCTTCTTCTCTTGGCACGTTCCTTTGCATCCTTCTCCACAAATGCCAAGAAAGCCTCTGACAGCAGAGTAATTTCAAATATTAAAAAGAAAAATCCAAATACTATAATCAGTTTTTTAGCTTGAATTTAGAAGCTACTTTTAAGATTTAGAGCCATACTTCTCATACATATACATGTAGGCACATACACACGTACACACATTCTGAGGCAACTAAAATGACATCTTCTTAATTTGACATGGTAATCTGTGTGATGTATTATTATACATGATGACTATGTCTGTGCTTTGAATATGAATTATGTCTTTTAAAAGAGTTTTTCCCTTAAAAAAAAAAAAAGGTTTTTTTCCCTGAAGGCAGACTTTTTGTTCCATTTAGCATAATGAATTTCTGAGCTGAGCAACGGAAAAACGATTTGGATTGCTCGAGCAGCTAAGAGTAAACTGGAAGATACAGAATAACTGGATTCAGTTTACAAAAGACTGGCCAGGAGAAAATAGAGAAAAACCTCTGATAGGTGTTCCCTCTAACCACCAGGAACAGAACTGGGGGTCAGGAGGTTTTTGTTCATGGGTTGTTTGTAAATGCAGAGGCTATAATTTAAGGGTCTGGAAGCTACGGTCAATAAACACTGTTCTTAAATAAATAACACACATTGGGAAGAGAGATGCTATCCTTACCTGAGTTCATTTCATCTGCATTCTGTAGGGCACAGGTTATCATAAAAACAAAGAAACAAATTTTAAAACCACTCTGATTTATAAGTATACAAACCAAGAAAGCATTAATTACATATGGGAGCAGAGTCATTTCCTTTCATCGCCAATACTGACGGGCCTAAAATTCAGGGGACTTACTTTAAATCAGGAGATCTGATTATGGGCACAACTGTCATAAAACTAGGTCTGCAGAAACAAGGGTGACCAAGTCAAGGGACCCCAGCTGTGGCTCTGTGAGTTGGAAACATAAGTTTGTAGAGTATATTATCCTAACAGCTTAAATGTGGTCACAAGCTTAGGGGATGTAGAAGCCAAATTTTCATTAACACCAAAAGATTTGTTTAAGGATGACCCAGAAGGAGCAAGAAAAAAAATCAGTGTTTATATTTCCTTGTAGAAAATATAGTGAATCTAAAAAACAAGATTATTTCAGTCTCACCAGACAATTTGATATTAAACTACTATTTCCTCTGCTTCAATGTGGAACTCTTCACTGTATCTACTTATGTAACTCCATAAAAGAAAAAGGAAACCTTAGTAAGAGCTTGTGGAGGACTGATCATGGTCTTGTTCAAGGTGGTCCTGCATCCATCCTCCTCTTGGTCTTCCTCTGTAAGTAGTAGTCTCTTTTCTGTATTGAGGACAGCTTTCTCTTGTACAATTGGGTCAGCAGAATTCATACCTTGGATTAAATTGGCTAAAGAAGAAATCAGATTGTAAATCATTCAAACAAGGTATTCAAAAAGAAAGACTGTTCCCTAGAAAGGATGGTGTAGAACATTTACAATAACTCTTATTTTTCCAGCTTTATTGAGATATCGACATATAACTGTGTAAGTTTAAGATATACAATGTGGTGATTTGATAAATATTATGAAATGGTTCCCGGCATAAGACTAGTTAATATGTCCATCTCCTCGTATAATTACAACTTATTTTGTGTGTGTGGTGAGAACATTTGAGATTACTCTCTTAGCAACTTTCAAGTATAGAATACAGTATTCTTAACTATAGTCACCATGCTGTATGTTAGATCTCCAGAACTTACTCATCTTATAACTAAAAGTTTATAGCCTTTAACCAACATCTCCCTATTTCTTAAAGAGGGTTCTGAATAGAAAGCAAAAATTCAAGTAATTAGAACCAATGAGAAAAAATTAAGAACCGGATTGGTTTTGCCTGGAAAAAGCTGCAGAAAAATTTAACCACGGCCTTCAATCAAGGAAAATAATTTTAAGCCATTTATGTAATTCAGCATCAATTTCTGAAGAGCTTATTATAAATTAGATATTATGCAGAATGCTGTAGATAACAATGATGAATAAAAAAGGTTCTTATTCTTGAAGAGCTTATAATCTTGTATGAGAGACAAACTGGTAAATAAAGGCAGCTCCAAGATCACAAAACAACAGTCCTTAACCCTATCCTTATCTGTCTTCATTTTACTGCCCACACGGCTTAGATCCCATGGTCCATCACTTAGTCATCATCCCGCTCACATGCTGAACTCCCTTGCCCACCCATGTGCCAGACAAAACTCCAAATCTAATGAATCCAACTCTCACCTCACCTTTATTAGGGATGCTGAATACTGACAGAGAAGGATAGATGGATGCCTGGGGGAATTGGTCCTAACTCAACTGGACTCTCACAGATGGCTCAGCAATCCTACTTTGTTATCCTAGTACAATTCTGACACCAATTCCAATGTGGGTTTTTCCCTCTACACCACCAAATAATTCTCTGGGTATCCTACAATTTACTCAATTCTGACACTATCTACCTAGTCCTACAAGACTGCCCAGCCCCCTCAAGCCCACACTTCAGGAGCCAAGAGAAAGCCCGGTTTTTACCTGTGCTTCTGACCAAACAGCTATAGATTGGAGGTTCCCAAGACCTCCCCATCTGGTTTGATTACTTTGCTAAAGGGGCTCACAAAACTCAGAGAAACATCTTACTTACCAGATTACCATTTCATTGTAAAAAAAAAAAAAAAGATATATATATATCTATATATCTATATCTATCTATATATCTATATCTATATCTATATCTATATATCTATATATCTATATAGATATAGATATATATATAATCAGGAACAGCCAGATTAAAGAAAGGCATAGGGCAAACTGGGAAGGGGGTGCAGAGCTTCCATGCCTTCTCTGAGTGCTCCACCCTTCCCCAAATCTCCGGGTGTTCACCAACCCAAAAGCTCTCTGAATCCCAGCCTTTGGGTTTTTATGGAGGTGTCACCACATTGGAATGACTGATGAAATCAATAGCTACTAGGGATTAATTCGAACTCCAGCTCCTATTCCCTCTCCAGAGGGTGGGACTGAAAGTTCCAGCCCTCCAATCACACCCTTGGTTCCCTTGGCAACCAGCTCTCACCCTTAGGATCCTAGTCAGTCATTAATATAAACTGGGCTATGATTGAAAGGGGTTTGTTATGAACATCAAGATACTTTGATCTGTTTTACCACCGAGAAAATCCCACAGGTTTTAGAAGCTCTGTTGACAGGAACAGAGATGATGAGCAAATATGTATTTCTTATTATAAATCATAATATCATGCCTAGGCAAGTCATCCTATCATTCTCCCAGGGGATTTAAAAAATTGTCTCCAAGTTAAACTTGACCATTTTAAACAGATGGCCTTATTAATGAAGGAAGACACCATCAGAACGGAACCCCTTTAACTATGTCGTCAAAACCACAAATTGCCTGCATCTGCCTCCATCCTTTTTCCTACTACAAGGAAAAAGTATCCCTCCCGCTATGTGAAGCTAATCCCTCATCCTGTGGTCATTATACCATCACCTTGTTTTGCATAGTCTGGAACCTTGTATCACCAATTAATGTAGCCATTTCCACAATATTTTTAACTTCTCCCATTTTCTCGGCTTCTTCCCATTGGTATTCATACACTTTAAATCTCTCCCAAGGTCCTATCTCCTCTTCTTTGCAACTAGCTTCTTAAAGGCATTTTCCTGTTCCTATTTCCTCATTTCCCACTGACTCAAGGTAATTTTTCACATCTTTCAGCTGTTGAATATTTGAAACAAAGAGAAAATAATAAAGACATTTTGTTTCTACACCACCTGTAAGTTAACAAGCATTCTTCTCCAGCATGTTTTGATGCTTATTATTTGTATTATTTAGCTTTTGCTGCATAACACACCACCCCAAAACTTCATGCTTAAAACAACTACCTGTTATTTAGCTTTATTTGGTTCACAATTCTCTAGGTCAGCAATTTGGCTGGGCTTAGCTGGCTAGTTCTTCTGGTTTCAGCTGGGGTCGTATATGTCCATGGCCAGCTGTCAATCAGCTAAGTGTCTCTTTTCTGAAAGTTGGTTGATTGTTGGCTCCAGTGATGGGAACAACTAAGAAAAGTATGTCTCATCTTCTGGCAGGGGTTTCCAAGAGTGCATGAGAGCAAGCCCTATTGCCTTATTGCACTTTTCAAGCTTCTGCTTGTGTCATGCTTACAAACATCCTTTTGGCCAAGGCAAGTCACATAGCCATTCCAGATTCAAGAGACAGAGAAACAGACTCTACTCTTGATGGGAAGAAAGGGATTTGTGACTGTATTTGCAATCTACTAGAGTATTTGTGTATGTATTTAATTATCCAAAATAAATGGTTTTGTAAAATGTGCATTCTTTCGCAACCCACACATAATTCTAGCTTACCACTTTAATCACTGTATATACCATAGTTAATCCATTCTCTTATTGATGGACATCCAGATGTTTTTAAATTTTCATTTTTTTTTGCTACATCAAATAAATGCTGAATTAAATATCTGTGCACATATTTCCTTGTGCACATATGCAACACATTCTTCAAGCTATGGCTGTTATCACTTTTTACTCCTATAAGCAGTGTACAAGAGTTCCCATTCCTCCACATCCTTGTCAACACTTGCTATTGTCAAACTTTCAAACTGTTGTCACTCTAATCAATGGGAATGGTGTCTCATTAATGTTTCCATCTGCATTTCTATCTGAATTGCTTGCTCCTATTCTTGGCCAATTTTCTGTTGGGTTGTCTTTTTCTTATTATATCTTTACATATTCTGAGTTTGTTACACATATTTACAAACACCTTCTCCTTAGGCATAGTTTGTTTCTTCATCTGTTTTTATAAAACCTTTCGTTAAAGAGAATTTCTTTTTAATTCTAAGGTGTTCAAATATTTTCCTTTATGATTTATGCCTTTTGGGTATTTCAAGATTACAAATATACCCTCTTGTGTTGTCTTCTAAAAGTTTCAAAGTTTTGTTTTTCTCATTAAGGTACTGAATTCGCCTAGAGTTGATTTTTGCATAGGGCACCAGCACCATTTGTTGAAGAGTCCCTGCCTTCCTCACTGATGTGCTTCGTCCCTGTTATACGTATGAATCTGCTGTAGGCTCTCTGTTCCATTCTACTGGATTAAAAGACTTTTCCAGCACCAAAACTTCCATGTATAATTACTATTGGTTTATAATAAATCTTGAACATCTGGTAGAAAGAACCTCCCCACTTTCTTCTTTTTCTGCAAAACTGTCTTATTTTTAAAACTTATTTATCGATTCTTCTTAGCCCTTTGCTATTCTGTGTGAACTCTGGAATCACCTTGTTAAATTCCAAAGAAAACACTTTTAAGATTTTGCCCAAAATTATCCTGAATGCAGAGAATAATTTGAAGAGAACCTTGATCTTAGACTTCTTGCTTCCAGAACTGTGAGAAAATAAAGTTCTGTTGCTTGAGCCCCCTAGCTTGTGGTAAGTTGTGAAGGCAGCCGGAACAGACTAATATACCTCCCTAAACTGAATTAGGATCTCTTGGACTTCACAAGTCTCCCTTTGTACCATACATGACACTTTGTATCATACATTGTGGGTCCCGGGTCTGGCTGTGATCCAGGTCTGTGGCTAGGGATAGGACTCTGGATTTAAAATGTTACATTAATGTAGTAGGGAGCCAGGACCTAATATAAGTTATGTAAATATGACTCAGCTTATTGTTTATTACGCCTGTGTGGCAGAATGCCGCTCTTGTTCTCTGACATATATAAAGCCCATGTGGTCCTCTAGCGCAGAACTGCACTCCTAGCGATAAAGTTGGTGCCTGCCGTTTCATTCTCATGTCAGCTCCTCGTATGTTTTCGACTGGGCATGTCACCACCGAAACCTCCCCTACTTGATCAGCTCAGAGATGACATACATCATTACTGGTTTAGTGTACGTTTTCCCCATTGGACTATAGATACCACGAAGGAAGGTAATTCTTGTTTATTGGTTCTGTATTCTCCAGTGCTTAGCAATACTCAATACACAGCAAGAACCCAAGCAATGAATGTATAGTATCTATACATATGTGGCTACATACACTTAAATATAAATGAAATAAAATTAGAAATTCAGTTCCTCAGTAGCGCTAGCCACATTTCAAATGCTCACTAGCCACATGTGGCTACTGGTTACTATTGTGGACAGTGCAGGCTATAGGACAGTTCCATCGTCACAGAAAGTTCTATTTGGAAGTACCTGAAGGAACTTTGAGTATAAATGAAAGTTAGCCAGGTAAAGAAAGATGGGGAGGCAGAGAGAATGACAAAAGCAACATGCAGAATATAAACCATCAGTCCGTTCAGGGATCTAAAAGCATTTTGTTGCAGCTCAAGTGTGAGGTAGAGAGAGGAGCAAGGTAACAAGAGGTCATGGGAGGACTTAAGTCCTGATGAGAGCTTGAAATGTATTGTGACTGCAGAGAGAATCCAAGCAGAGAAGTGTCTGGGTCAGATTTGCATTTTAGATACATTACTCTGTGGGGAGTGTACGCCTGGAGGCAGGAAAAACAATCAGAGGGTTGTTGAAATAGTCTGGGTTAAGAGAACCAGAACAAAGGGAGGGTTGGGGAGGATGGAGCTGGAGAAAGAAGCCAAACTTGATGGCAGATGGAAAGTAGGGCTGAGAGAGGGAGGAGTCCGATGTGACTTGTAAATTTCTGGATGGTGGTACCACCTACTGAGACTAGAATGAAGGTGAAGGTAGGAAGCAGGTTTTGAGAGGAGGAGGACAGAAGGGGAAAGACATAACTCAATTTGGGACACATTAAGTTTGCAGTGTTTTATAGGATACAGTGGATATGACTGCACAGAGGCTGAGGCTCAGGAAAGAAGGCTGGGTGGCAACTGAGATGTGAGGGTCATCAGCAGACAGGAGGTAGTTAAAACCACGTGCTTGGACTAGACAACAAGAGAAAGAGGAGTAGTGTGCCAAGGCCAGAACTCCACAAAACAACATTTAGGGGTGGGCAGAGGAGATGCCCATGCCGAGCATAAAGAACACATTATGGATGCATCATTTATCAAGTCACACAAACTATTTTTAAAATCTTTGAATTCACAGAATCTGCTGGAAGCAGCAATTTGACATATTTTATTTAATATGTAAGGTTTATTTATTTGCTTATTTCTATCCTCGAACAAACTCCCTGAAGTTTTAACAGAAACTAACTACTTTGGAATCTCTTGAATGTGTCTGTGGATTCAGTATATCCTTTGAGATCCCACTGTTTTAGTTGGGGAAGGGGTCTTTTTACCTAGAGAGAGACAGGGGTATGCCAACCATGAGCAATCAATGTAATTTCACTGATCCTGAGGGAAAGCCATTTGATTTTGCCTCTGCAGCTCAAAAACAGAAATGGCTCTATTCTCAAACAAGAAATCCCAGACTGATCAAGGGGGAGCCTGAGTGATCGCCTCAAAGGAAACAGCTAGGCTCACTGGCAACGGGGAAATAAAAGCTCCTTTTGACCTGATTCGACGTGGAAGGGGACAAAATATGGTAAAGTCAGAATATGGGTGTCAGCCTGAATTCCAAAAGAATGTTAACAGTTTCTCTGATACCAATTAAGTCAGAAAATACTACCCCCAGGCCCTAATATTACTTGCTTCTCAGTACCCTTTTTGTTTAATTTCTATTACATTTTTTCTTAAGAGTCATAAACCTGTCAGGCAACCCAAGAACTAATTTAGAGTAACCATTTTTCTTTAGTCATTACAGCTCTCTAAAGTAGAATTTAATTCGTTTATGATTCACTGGTACTTACTGATTTCATCCACATCTTTAAGAAATTTCTGCAAGTCTTCCTCTTGATAGTCAGCCATTGTAAACCAGAATCCCTGAGGGAAGCAGCATAAATGATGAAAATTAATAATAATGAAATACTGAACAGAATTTGTCAGGCTTATTAGCCTTCTAAGACTAAGAGCCAAGTGGTTATTTAAGATGGATTTATGTTTATAAATGTCATGAATAAACAGCAGGATGATCTATTTCATACTGACTGCTATTAGGGCCAGGGGACATTCATTATTTGTGGTGATTCCTCCAGAAAGCTAGTCTGCAAAATGTTCCTGCAAAGCCAACATCAACCACTATGACTCGGAGACTTGGCGGGAAGGAGACCAGTAGGAGGGCAGTTGACAGGCCCCCAGAGATGATAGAAGACGCTAATGCTTGACTTTGAGCAGAAGCTTGGACCTGGCACTGTGACAGGTAACCAGAGATGAAACAATTTGCATCCAAATGTCCAAAATTGTTTAAAATATAGCCTTCTGGCTTGTTTCTGAGGAGTGAAGAGAAGCTACAAATTGGCTGAAAGGATTAGAATTTGATGGCACCATGCACCAGCATCTCTTCTGTTCTGAGTACTTTAGATTTATTACCTCTCAGCTGTTTCTGAGGGGAAAGGCGTATGGTCTATGTACCCAGTGGTTCCCAAAGGCCCATCAACAGACCATAAAAATCATCCAAAAACTTGTTAAATATACAGATTCCTCAGCCTTAGCGCTAGAGCTCCTCCATCAGTAAACCCGAGATAGTACACAGAAATGTTTTAAACACTCTCCAGGTGATTCTGATTTACAGCTAGGTTTAGCAGTCGTGTAAGGCACCTGCACCTGGGAATTTGAAATCTGCCACAAACAAGCTGTGAGTTATTTGATCTGAGACTCCACAAATTACAAGCTTGTGTGACCTCAAGCTAAAGTCACAACCTCTTAGGCCTCAGAGTCCTCAGTCATTTTATGGAAACGGTAATTACAGACTGTGAAGGCTATCCTGGGTATAATTTAAAGCTCCAGGCACACTATAAGTGGTAAATGCCAGGCACCCTTATCTATAAAATGGAGGTGGAGTTGTGTGGCTTAAATAAAAGATTGCTGGGGTTCTTTTCAGCTCTAATATTTTACACTCTCAAGGAACTAGGGCCTTGTGGAGTGAGTTAACTTGCCCCAGGTTAGGACGGACAAAAGGCTCAGAACCTCCACGGACAGGGCCAAACCCTCTGCTCCCAGAGCAGGGGGCTAAGGGCGCGCACTGCTTGGGCAGTGAACCCACTACAGGACGAGGCCAGGCCAAGTGATGCCACGATGATCCAACGTTCGGAGTTTCACTCCGCGGCAGCTGCTCACCGCCTAGACGAGCGCTATAGCCCGCGACGTATTCGCCCCAGATGCCCCGCCCCGCGCGAAGGGGTGGGGCCGACGGCGCCGTTGCCCCGCAACCGCTCCAACGCGTTCAGCAGCCGGTGCCCGCCGTGGAGGTCCGAGCCCACAGCCGATACAGTCCCATTCGCTGGGGCCCTAACAACGTCCTCTGCTTGGCTCCGAGGGTCGGAGCAGAACCAGGTCCCAGCGCAGACCCCGAGCCACCCCGCTGCACTGACCTGACGCGCCCAGGGTAGGACAGGAAATGGCGGCTGCGCGCGGCCGGTGACCGACCTGGGCCGGGGGGGCGTGGCCAGAGGCGGGGCGCCGCCTTCAGACCCTACCCTCGCGCTTTAGTTCCGGAGCGTGCGGCTAAGTTCTTGGAGTTTGGGTCTGGGGTCCCCGATTAGGGCCCGGGAACCGGGAGGAAGCAAAAGAAGCTCTTTGTGATCTGCCCAGGTCCCTAAATCAGCGCCAAGTTTTCGTCTCTTTTTCTTTTAAGGAGGGCGGGAGAGTGGGTGTCTCACTCTCGTCCCTGACCAAAAGGGGCGAAATCGCCTGTGTGCTTTGTAGAGATAGGCTTGGGTGTGAATCCAGTTTTAAGTATAGTAAATGTGAGACCTTCGGAGAGTAATATAACCTCTTGGATCTTCGGGTTTTCTCATCCTTATCCAGGGAATGATAGGATTCAGAGCAGAATGAGACATTGAACACATTCACACTTAGAACACATGCACATACCCTTAAAGAGATTCCAGTCAATTATTTTTTAAATGTAAGTTCAGTATTATGTACTGGATTAAAAAAGGGAGGAAAGCAGTTTTGGGGAAAGTGCCATTTTGAGCTTAAGGTGCTATTCAGAAACACTTGGGACTTGCTGACAAATTCATGAGCACTTCACAGAAACAAACCTGTTTGATAGGGATTGAGGAGTCCCTGGGCATGGAATTTAACGGGAGGGGAGTGAATCCAGCCTGGGACCCCTCTAGATCAACTAGGTGGATTAAAGGTTCAGCTAGATCCAACACTGATTCTGAGTACAGTTTGTCAGCTCTGTCCTGCAGCCTAGGCCCTGTAGGATACATGTTTGAGCCCCACTGAGAACAGGAGGCTATTTGACACCTTCCCATGGCATTAGTACACATTCGCTCCTGCTTGAGTACCCCCATAATGGAGTGTAGCACAGAGGGGCTAGGGGATTCTCTTAGGAGCAGACCAGATGCAGCTTCTGCAGTCCTTTAGCATGTGGGCTGTGGCAGGAGGCAGTGACAGCGGCTGTCCTGAGGGATTGAGATGCCTCATGAGAGGTAGCAGGGAGGGTTGTTAGTGCTACACTCTGGTAATTCTCAGAAAGACATGGGATACTTTACGGTGACCTTGGGGTATGTAGGAATTGATGGAGACAAGAAAAGTGACAGGTTATTATTGTTAGTATCACCCCATTTTCCTCTCAGACTTGTGCGGCCTTCAGCACACACAGGCATAGTCTTCGACCTCAGTTTTTCTTGTCACTTTGGGGCTAACAGTCTTAACTCCAAATCACTTTCTTTTCCACTACTCTTTTCACCAAACTTCTGTACCTGGACTCCAGAGATATGGGTAAGGCACAGGATATCAAGGACAGAACCACAGGAAGAATATGAAGCAAAGAAGAGAATATAGGAGCCTAGGCAAAAGATGGGAGAGATGGCTGAGCAGGAGGGATGCAAAAGAGGAAGCAGGTGTGTTTGCTTCTAGATCAAGCTGGAATAATAATACTTAGCAGCCACAGACACTTGTAGTATCTTCAGAAGTCATTTTCATCTTGATGACTCCTACATGGATCTGTTGAGCCTAGACCTCCCTCGAAGCCCCAGCCTTATAAATCTGACAGGATAATTAGACTGCAAATCTCTTAGGAGTAGGGATTTTGTTTTATTTTGTCTTAGCATTCCCAGCACCTGGTGTTTAGTTGGAGCTAAATAAAGATTCATTGAATAAGTGAGTTAATCTCTTGCTCTGCATGGAAGAAGGCTCAAATCTAAGTTATTCTAGGTAGAAAAAGAATAAATGTGTTAATAATTTCTCTACTTCAGACTTCCCAGAGAGGTTCAACCTGTAGGACAAACATTGTTACAGTCAGAAAATACATTTTAGAGTAAATCACATACTTAAAAAATGCCAGAAGTCCTAGTTACCCCTGGATTGTCTGTCAACTAGGCTACCTACAAAGATCCTCATCTTCCTCCCTACAGGCACATGGGAGGATCTCACTTTGTTCTATGCCATATTGGAAGAAGTGAGGTGGGCAGGACCTTTAAGAACCAGTGTGTGACTCACCATACAAGACAGCCCTTCCCATTGCCCCGGCAAGCAGATGGTAGAGACTGTGTCTGCCTGAGTCCCTAAGTGAGGGGAAATGGACCAGAGATGACTGTCTACCTTTGATAGACATGTAGCACAATTGAGCAATAGATATTTCTTGTTATAATCCACAACAGTTTTGGACCTGCTTGTTACACAGCATAACATGGCTTTCATGTCTAATATGGCCAGCCAGACCATTATTCTTCACTTGCTACAAAGGCAAAACCTAGGGACCTTGTGCATGAGTGTACATAGATTGTGATCATTGTGATTTATATTTTAAGTATCAATGTCTGCATTTTTCATGCATATGCAAATGCATAGAAGAAAACAGACTTAAAATGTGTGTGACTTGTATGTCAAATATATTCCTCCTAGAGAACCTTTACGGATACTTTCACAATTCCTACTTCAACCTGACCCAAATCTCTTGTGTGATACTTAAGTTTTACTTTTTTCCTCATGTCCTCCGTAAAAATTGGAGAATACTTGGTCAGCTTCCAAATCCGAGACTTGGAAATTATTATTGTAAGGCATTTCCTCTCTCTTTTCCTCTGCTCTCCCTTTTGTGTAAATAGTCCTAGCTCTTTGCCTTTTCTCATCAATCATACTTTATAAGTTTAGGAGAGATAAAGAAGAAAAAAATATTTTTTGAGGATACCTACACAAGGAATAAAGGGATCCTACTTTTGACTGCTGGATGTGAAAGGTACAGACAAGGTCAGCCTGGAGCCAGGAGCCACAGAGATTACAAAGATGTCCTATTGGACAAAACTCGTCACCATGGGAGCTGAGGCTGAATTCATTGACGACTTTGGCTTTAAGATTAAAAAGGGGACAAAGCTGAAGGAATTCTGTAATGTTTCTTCTCTCCCTAACGAGAATTCAAAAACTTCATTTGAATTTTCCCCCTTAAACATGTCATTTTATTAAAAAAAAAAAAAAAGGAGCTAAAATTCTTCCCTCTTGGACCCACCCTTTGCTCTTTCAGTTTCTACCTTATAGATGAAGAAATAATTTCAGGATCTAGTCACAGATTTAGTCTGTGTGTTCATAGGGGGCCAAGAGGTTTTCTTGGGATTTCAATGTATAATTAATGACACCACAACTACTAATAATAGAAACAATAACAATGGTGATGATGGTAGCCAACACTCTCCGAGATGCTGTGTGACAGGTATCTGCTTAATCCTTTACAAATGTTATCAAACTAAATCTCTCAACAGCCTACAAGGTCCCATTTTCATTTCATAGACCTAAATGAATGAATAAATGAATGGATGCAGCCCAGGAGGTTATGTGACTTGCCTGAAGCTGAGCCAAGATGTGAACCCTGGTCTGAGCAGCTTCCTAACTCTCGTATTACCCCATATCACACATACCCACGTGTCATCCTATCCCCGAGAGCTCTGTTTTCAACTCTATCATCAGCGACCATCCTGAGAGCCTCTGGCCCTACTTTGGTCTTGTGGATTTATAAGCTTCCCTATAGGAGGCTTCTATCTGCTTCGCAGGCTGGTTGAACCCCTCAAAGGTGATGGATGCATCCGATAGCTAGGAGGTCATATCTCCCACTCCATTAAGAAAGGCAGGGTGACTCCAACAATGGCCTCCTTTGGAGGCTTTCCGAGGATCTCAGGACTTCTTTGTCTGAGGTGGAAAGCAGAGTTGGGCATTTAGTGCCAGGTGGAAACTGTGCCTACCCAATTCTACCTGGTGTAGAGTAATACTGCCACCTTGTGGGCAAGTAGGCTACATTTGAACAACCATGATGGCAGAGAAAGATGGACTTCAGTGAGCAGTCAGCTTGCCCTTTGGGCATTTATTTAATGTTTGCTGAGTACCTACTATTGTCATGTACTTGGCTAGGCTCCTTCTATTGCTGCTGCTACTGCTGCTGCTACTCCTTCTCTGGGTAGTGAATCAAATGATGTCAAAGATTTAGGTTCTGGTGAGTGTTTAATATTCAGTTATCCTTCATTTGGAGTGCTTTTATCCAGGGGTGATTCATACCATCCCAAAATTATAACAATGCACCAGCTTTGCACAGTGGGATTTTCTTTGCTTCTAGAGTTTTGGAGGACACATGGAGAACTATAGGACCCCAGAGGTACTTACTGTCCTGATACGGGCTCCATCTCAATTTTTAAAAGTCTAAGGATGTGTTTCTAGCAAATGCCTTTGCTTTCGCTTTTTTTTTTTTTTGTATTAACAGTTTAATAGTAGATTAAAAGCATGTCATAAAAACAGAAAATAGAGAAAAATGAAAATTCATTCATGATCTTTACCCTGACACTATCACTGTTAACATTTTGATGTATTTCCTTTCTGTCTATTTTCTGTATTTTTTGCAATGATGTAACCATTGCAAAAAATATGCTTACATATGATTTATGGTTTACTTTATTAGTATGTTACAATATCGTCATCATGATAATAGCTTACCTATGACATAATTAACATTCTGAGTGTTCATGATGTCCCATGCCCTTTAGTAGGGGTTTTAAATGTCATCTCATTAAGCCACATAACAATCTTAGGAGATGGAATTATTTATTCCCCTTTTAAGAGACAAGACAACTGAGCCTTAGAGGGGATCTTTAACATATCTTGCCTCTCATAAGTCTGCGCCATGTTGTTGCATTGTTTTGCTAACAATCATTTTAATATCTGCATTGCATTCCATTTATCTATGTACTTCATGTGATTACTTGCCATCATTTTATATCTTTAGTTACTGCTAATATTTTCTATTAATGTAAGTATTGTTGTGATAAGCATCTGTAAATATAACTTTTTACACATCTAGGATTAATTTCTTAGGGCTGCTATTTGGAAGTGGGTTTCTCAATCAAGATTTTGAATTTTTATTACTATAAAAATATTATAATATTTCTGAATTGCTTTTCAGTGGGGTTGCACAAATTTGTACACATTAGCTCTGTAACCAGTAATGTATGAGAGTGCCAGTTTCACAGCATTTTCATCAGCACTGAGTGTGGATGAAAAGATCTAAATCTAAAAGATGATAGTTGCCTGATAAATAAATCTGCGATAAATGGATTGCTTTGAATGTCTTTCAATATTAGAGAGGGTGAAATCCCTTTTCCTTCTCACCACCCGCACTGGTACTTTCCACCTTCTTTTGCACGATCCTTGAACATCTCTGATGTCTTGGATCCTTCTAAATCAGGGGTTCTTCACCTAGGGCCCAGGGATCCTCCCAGTGGTCCATGGATAGAATTCAGGAGCCTGTGAACTTGTTTGCGGAAAATATTACATGTTTACAAACCTGTCACTGAAGAGCTCTTCTTTCATGGTTAACATAGGCAACAAACCATCGTGGTATGAGCAATAGCTGTGATATCATTTATGTTCAGCAACACTTGGAAATTACAGCAGGTACTAGACATGCTGCTAAAACTTGTGGTTTGGTGTTTTAATAAACAAACACATTTATCACTATATCACAAATTTGTTTATAAGATATTTTGACAATTATATTTTAATATAGTTATTTTCCTTTGTAATTCCATGATTTTATTTTTAAAATAAATACATTAAATTTTAAAATGTTATTCTGAGAAGAGGTCCATAGGCTTTACTTGATTACCAGTGGGGTCATGGCAAAAATAAAGTTTAAAAATCCTGTCCTACAAATCTTCATTATAGAGTTCCAAATAATATAGATGTAGGTACTACCCTTCTGGGGGTGGAACTCAATTCCTCTCCCCTTGAGAGTTCATCAGATTTAGTAATTCACTGCTAAAGACAAGCATATGGAAAGGGAAAACAGTAACTGCACAGTGGAGAAACCTGGCAGACACCACCTTAACCAAGTGACCAAGGTCAACCTGACCAGCGAGAAGTCATGTTGATATTGTGCATCCTGATATGATGTGATGAGAAGGGCACTTCATCTCCGTGGCCTTCTTCCCCCAAAATCCATAACCTGGGTATAATCATGAGGAAACATCAACCAAGCCAAATTCAGGGATATTCTATAAAATACCTGACCAGTATTCTTCAAAAGTGTCAGGGTCATGAAAAATAACAAAAGTCTGAAAAATTGCCTCAGACTGGAGTAGATTAAGGAGATAAAATGACTAAATACAACATGGTACCCTGGATTAGATTCTAGCACAGTAAAAAGGCATTGATAGAAAAACAGGTGCAATCTAAATGAAGTCTGCAGTTCAGTTAGTAGTATTGTATCAATGCTAATTCTCTAGTTTTGATAAACCTACTCTGGTTATATGAGATGCTAATGTTAAAGGAAGGTGGGTGAAGGGTATACAGGAATCATCTGTACTACATTTGCAATTTTTCTGTATCTAAACAACAACAATAAAAATCTAAACAAACATAAAACCCTCCTGTCTGAAGCCAGTCTCTCCTCTCAATTTCTAGTTTGTCCATTTGTTTGTTCATCTATTCAACACATATTAAAAAGCTACTTTATGGCATGGGGAATGGGCAGGGGTATGAAGACAATGATGAGATAACAGGAGCTTAGTCTTTCATGCAGACCTATAAGACCTGCAGGGAGCTAAGATGCAGTGGGATGGATACCACAGTGGAGATTTCTACAGGGCACAGCACAAGCATAGGAGAAGAAAGAGAAGTAGAAATTTGCTGGTGAACAAGGCACTGTAGGCAGAGTGGAAAGCTGGTATAAAGGAGGTTTAAGAGCATGGTGTCATCAGAAAACCATGAGTGATTTATTCAGTCTTGTAGGGGTGTGTATTGTAAGGGGAAATTGGAGAGAGAGAGAGAGAGAGAGAGAGAGAGAGAGAGAGAGAGAGAGAGAGAGAGAGAGAGAGAGAGATGGAGAGATGCAAACATTCCAAGGATTTAAATTTTATCCTGAAAGGTAAAAGGGAAGAACTGGAGTGTTCTAAACAAGTCAATCACAGATTTGCATTGCAGAAAGATAACTTCTCACTGTGAGGAAAGGATTTGACCAAGGTGAGGGCCATCTGGCAATGGGCAAAGGAATGACTCAGGTTCTTCTGTTTTGAGTCCTTTCTCCTGTTATGTCCCCTCGGTCGGGGCCTCATTGCCTATACACCCTCATTCTCCTTCTCTGCTTCCCTCCTTAGAGTATCCACACAGCCTCAGATCAAGTGCTTTCCTGTAGAAATGGCTTTCCAGATTTACACTCACACCTTTTACTCAACTTTCACCTTCTGACTTCTTAGTCTTGTGGTGGTATGTGCTCAGCCCCAAGGCCTTTGTCTGTGGGTAAGAAAGTATACACAATTGTAAAAGCACATTTGGGAGGTGATGAGGGCCTAACTAGGTCAGTGGTTGCATGGATGGAAAGGAGGAAATGGATACAAGAGGCATTTAATAGGGCAAATCAGTAGGAAACATTGACTAATTGTAAGTGGGAAGGGGAAGAGAAGGATTTTGGTGTGATGCTAGCTATCTAGCTTAGGGAAGTGAGTTGATGAACATGTCCTTCTCTGCGATTGGAAACAAAGGGAGAAAGGGAAGAGGAGAGATGCGGGAAGGGATAATGAGGAGCTTTCGTGGATCGAGTTCAGGATGCTGGGGAAGCAGTTGTCTATCTACATGTGAGCTTTGGGAAAAAAGTTTGGGATGGTGATAAAGATGTGAGATTATCAGCACATTCCCAGCATCCCGTAGCAATAGGATACAGGTAGGTATCCATATACACATGCATGACTGTTTCTCTTAAGCCAACTTTAATTGTGAGTAGTAAAGAGTACTATACTTGGAGCCAGATAGATTTGTATTCAAATTCCAATTCTGCCACTTACCACATGTGTTATAGTTCTCCAGAAAAAACGAACCAATACAAGACAGACCTATAGATGTAGATACTATTATAGGTATGAGGAGACGAGAGAGAGAACGAGAGAGAGAGAGAGAGAGAGAGAGAGAGAGAGAGAGAGAGAGAGAGAGAGAGAGAAACAGAGAGACAGACAGAGACAGACAGAGACAGAGACAGATTTGTTTTAAGGAATTGACTCACACAATTGTGGGGACTTACAAGTCTAAAATCCATAGGTCAGGCCAGCAGCCTGGAAACCTAGGTAGAAGTTAATGTTGCAGTCTTGAGGCAGAATCTGTTGTTCTTTACAAAACCTCAGTTTTTGCTTGAAGGCCTTTTGCCTGATTGGATGAGGATATTCTCCTTCACTTTAAGTCAACTGCTTGTAGATGTTTCCCACACCTACAAAGCACCTTCATGGCAATACCTAGTGTTAGATTAAATAACTGAGAAGCATGAAATCTGGTCAAGATGCTGGAACAGGTAAAAGCTGTGCTTGCCTCCTCCCATGATTATATCAAAATTACAACTAAATTATAGAACAGCCACTCTTGAGAACCACTGAAGACTAGCTGAACAGAAATCCTATAACTAAGGATATGAAGAAGCCACACTGAGACTGGTAGGCAGGGCAGAGACATGGAATGGGTGGGTCCCACACCTGTGTGAACTGGTTAAGAATTAGGAGGGATATCTCAGCTGTAGAGGTTACCCTCAAGAGCAAGGGGTCCCAGCCTCACACCAGACTCCTAGCCCAGGGTTCCAGTGCCAGGAAGAGAAGTCTCCACAATTTTCAGCTGTGAAAGCCAGTGAATATTGTGGCTGAGTGAGGAGTGCGGCAGGAGGCCCGAACATCCCTCTTAAAGGGCCCATGTATAGACTGATGGACTCACTTGTTCTGAGCTCTAATACTGGGGTAGCAGCTTGAAAGGTGCCAGGGACATATAGGGAGGAACTGAATTATCTGGCTTCAGGGTTAGGGCTGAAGGGGCAGCTCTGGCTGAGATAGGAGTGCTGGCAGGTGTCACTTTGTGGAGCCCTCCCCTCACACAACTGGCAGGTGCAGGTGGGCTCTAAATCTGAGTCTCCATCAAATTAGTTAACACGGCTTGCCCCACCCTGGGGATTCCCTGAGATCCTGCCTCACGCAACTTGTGCATAGGCCCAAACCTCTTCAGTAGCTGTTCCTCACAAGTGGCCAGTCTTAGCCCATACTGTAGACTTCCCTAAAACCTTTGAAAAGTCCACAACCCCAAGAGAAGCAGCAGCTGGCCTCAGTATGTCCCGTACCTCTTGCTAAGTGGCCCTAAGCCTGACATTTGTGGCAACTGACCTCAGTTTTCAGCGTAGCCTCTCCCATGCTCAGTGCAGGCAGCTACCAATCACAGATCATTTTGTAGCTCCTACTAGGTGGCCTTGGGCTAGGTATAGGCAACAGCTGAACTGGGCCTGCACCGAAGCCCCTCCTAAGAGGCCCCAGAACCAACATACTCAGTGGCTGTCATCAGCCCACACCACAGCACCACCCAACCACCTCCACAAATGATACAACCAAAAAGTGGACTCAGCAGACACCAGGACCCTGCTTAAGCAAATCCTGCTCCACAGGATCAGTCCCTGCATAATATCTCCTCCACTATAGTCTCAACCAGTCCTCACAACCAATCAGCCTGAGGGTCAGTCCCTCCCACTATTGTGCCAATAGCAATGAAGACTCAACTATAACATGAGGTCACATGCAACCCACACAAAGGACATCCCTGGAACACCCAGCTCAGGTGACCAGGGAGACTGCGCCACTGAGCCTCACAGGACACCTAGCACATAAGGCCACTCTCCTAAGACTGAGAGACATAGCATCTCTACATAATACATAAAAACAAACACAAAGAGGCAGCCAAAACGAGGAGACAAACATGTTTCAAATGAAAGAACAGAACTAAACTCCAGAAAAAGAACTAAACAGAATAGAGACAAGCAAGCTACCAGATGCACAATGATCTCAGTGAGAACTTCAACAAAGAGGTAGGAAATATAAAGACAGAGATAGAAAACATAAAAAAGAATCAGTCAGAAATGAAGAAAACAATAACTGAAATGAAGAATACATTAGAGGGAATCCACAGTAGATTAGATGAAGGAGAGGATTGAATCAATGGCTTGGAAGACAAAGTAGCAGAAATTAGGACAGGAAAAAGAAAAAAGAATCCAAAAAATAATGAGGATAGTTTAAGGTGCCTCCGGAACAACATCGAGAGTACACACATTCACATATATCACCAGGAGAAGAAAAAGATTAAGAGATTAAAGACCTATTTGAAGAAATAATGACTGAAAACTTCTCTAACCTGGTGAAGGAAATAGACATACAAGTCCCAGAAGCACAGAGTCCCAAACAAAATCAACCCAAAGAAGCCCACACCAAGACACATCATAATTAAAATGTCAAAGGTTAAAGACAGAAAGAGTCTTAAAAGCAGCAAGAGAAAAGCCGTTAGTTACCTACAAGGGAGCTCCCATAGGACTGTTAGCTGATTTCTCAAACAGAAAGGATTGGCACAAAATAGTCAAAGTGATGAAAGGCAAAGACCTAAAGCCAAGATTACTCTACCTAGGAAGGCTATAATTTAGAATCAAAGGACAGATAAAGAGCTTACCAGAAAAGAAAAAGCTGAAGGAATTCATCACTACTAAACCAGTATTACAAGAAATGTTAAAGGGACTTCTCTAAGAAGAAGAAGAAAAAAATAGATGAAATAACTGGGTACTAGGGCTTAGCCAAATTGACATATAACATTAACTATCATGCCATCTATGTGACCTTAGGGAAGTTACTTAACTTCTCTGAGTCTCAGTTTCCTTATCTGTAAAAATATAGTAGAAAATCACTCCCCAAGAAAATTTGTATTAGGTCTCTTTTAATGAAAAAAATCAGAAATCTATTTTGAACTAAGAAAGAAATTTACTGGCTAGTTAACAAAACTCTGGAGTTATATCTGACTTTGGTCATAGTTAGGTGCTTGGTCTCAAATGCCATCATTAGAACTCAGGTTATGTTCTCACTTCAGCACTGCTTTTCTCTGCTGGCTTCATTCTCAGTCATGTTCTTCCTGTGTGAGACAAGTTCCAGATACTCGGCATCCTCTCAGCCTGGCAACTTCAGTGGCAAGAAAGCCTTTCTTTCTTATGTCTTCCATAAAACACACACACACACACACACACACACACACAAAAACAAAAAACCCAAAATTGATTTTGAATGGTTTAATTGGGTAATCTTCCCATATCTAAATAATCATAGGCTGGGAATAGAATATGCTGACTGGCCAGGCATGGTTTAATGACTACCCCCATGGCCAGGGGCAGCCCTACCTAACCCATATGGTCTGAAAGTGAGGAATGGTGAATTCTTCAAAGGAAGACCAGGGGGCTATTATCATAAGAAAGGTAAAGAAAGGCCGAGCAAGAAAAAAAAAAAAAACTGCATTAGAGTTAATTGCTTGGCTGCCTAACACTCTATGTGCTGTTTTTCCCCAGTAATAATTTTAAAAATGCTCTCCTCTATATCACTGAAAACTCAGTCTCTTCCCCAAAGGAAGATGGTCCAAAGCCATTTACACTTGGATGTAAAATCTCCAGGTCCAGGATCTCTGAGTGATGTGTGCTTTCTTGAGTAAAGTCTAGTCATTGGTCTTCATGGTACCATAATCTGTAGCAAAAGGATAAACTTAATCAGGCCTGGGGGTTCAGTGTGTCACAGTGGTGGGAAAGTTGAATACCTTCAATGGAAAATTCGCACTGATAAAATGTGAACCCACTATGATCACTGGTCCACATGATATGTCTCATCCTATAGGTAGAGTTTGTGAAGTCACCCTTGCCTGGAGAATGGAGTTCAATTCTCAACCAACCAATCTAGCTGCACGCAGTCACACTCTCTGAAAAGCTTGTCAACTCTGCTCCTTGAACTCATTTGAGAAGGCAGCAGAGGACTTTTTCTTCCTGGGGTCTGTGTACCACACTAACAGTTCATTTGCTGTTGGCACGGTGGGAGCAGGGATATTGGTGGAGAATCTAGAATTAGTTCGGAGCTTCAGCAATCAAATGCCTTTATTTTTTCTAGACTTAACATTTCTCTTGTAATGCAACTCCTATAAAACTTCAATAGGGCTTTTATTCTTGTCCTTCCTGAACAATTCTGTGCTAATGCCATTAAAGGCAGGCTGGCTGCCGTGGCCCAAAACAAGGTGTCTGAGACCACGTAGCGTGAGGAAGAAGGCATACCTGGGAAGAGGCAGCTGGGAGTAGTAAATCAGCGCTGAGTAGGGAAAGCTGGGGTGTCAGAGCCTGGGGGAGGTGAAAGGGCATTCTGGCAGAGGGATAAGCCAAGGCAGGATACCAGAGCTTGTGCAGAGTGAAGAGAATATGGTGGTGGTGGTGGGGGGGTGGCCTGGTGTGAGGAGGAGGGTGTCTCCACAGGGAAGTGGCTTGGCCAACAAAATGAGGAGAGTGTCCACATGGAGAGGTAGCCTGGAATGGCTAGTGCCAGTGAAGAAGGGAGAGGAGGGTATCTTTTTGCGCGTGTACACACACATGCATGTGTGTGTCTACTGAGAAGGCCTGGGATCAGCAGCACCTCTTGCCTCCAGATCTTGGAACTGGGGCTCCTTGGAGAAATAAATGGCTGCTTTTGATGCTGAGGTGGGGAGAGATAAGCCTGGAATAACTTATTGTATCAGAAAGCGAGGAAATACTCAAAACATGATGGAGTCATACAAAAAAAAGACAGAAACCAGCTTGAATGGGCTTCTACTGAGTGGCCAGACAAGGAAAGCTCAAGCATCGAATAAATAATGAGAGTAACGATCCACTGAA
Source organism: Rousettus aegyptiacus (assembly GCF_014176215.1). NCBI lineage: Eukaryota > Metazoa > Chordata > Mammalia > Chiroptera > Pteropodidae > Rousettus > Rousettus aegyptiacus. The sequence goes on from NW_023416308.1 coordinate 44,639,856, forward strand.
AAATTGAAAACCAATTGTCTACAGTGATACATAGAAAGAAATAAACCAATTGAAAGTTTGACCAGCCATGGGATATTTACAAATGTTTGAAGTACCTCCCCACATATTAAGCCATCATTTGATGACAGTTACTATGATGATGGACAAATGCTCATTGACTACGAAGAGGGAGAAAAGGAAACTTACAGTGGAGAAGCTTGGCACACATCACCTTAACCAAATGGTCAAAGTGAACGTCATCAGATACATGAGAATAGAAATCGTGTGCCACCTCATAGGACATAATTGAGAAAAACCCAACACCAGCTCTGTGCTATCCCTATCAAACAGGCATTTTCTGAATTTAATTGTGAGAAAATGTCAGACAGCAAAACCAGGAAGTATTCTACCAAATAGACAGCCTTGTACTCTTCGAAAATGGCAAGATCACGATAAATAATAAAGGACAAATCTTCCAGACTGAAGGAGACTGGAGTCATGAAACTAAACAAAACGTGTGTTCCTGGAATGAATAGTGGGCACACAAAATTATTTTTCTTTTGCTTTAAAGCTTATTAGTGAAATAACAGGGGAAATTTGAACAAGGACTGAGGATTACATAATAGTATTATGTCATTAGTTTCTTGATTTTGATTTTGATTGTGGTTAGGTAGAGCAGGGAATGGCCTTGATTGTAGGAAATAGTAAAATATTTGCAGATAATGGGGCATCAGGTCAGAAATTTACCTTTAAACAGGTCAATGAAAAGAAAGTTTTCTGAACTGTACTTGCAACTTTCATGTAAGTTTATGACGACGGTTGGGAGGAAATGCAGCTATTTTTTTTTTCAATCTAATAAAATACCGTGGCTATTTTTTTTCAGTCTACCATAGTGTCCAAAATAGGACTCCTGTTTCCAACCCTAAATAATTTTCCCTTCTCAGAAAATGGCTCCAAGTATTCACCCTCTTGTTTAAGGTAAAAGTCTAGGAGTAATCCTGATTATTCTCCTTCTTTCAAACCCTCCAAACAACCATCAGCAAGCCGAGTTCACCTCCAAAACAGATCTTGAACCTGGTCACTTTCCATTGCTGCTACTATCTCCCTTAGAGAAGACGCTATTTCCGTGGGGCTGTGAAGGAGAGGCTGGAGGTAAGGTCCATGGGAGGCTTCTACTTCTGTGTATTCTACAGCCAAGGGTCTGGCAGTGGGTCTGAGGCTGTGGTTGATCAGAAGGATGCTGATGGTCAGCCGAACTTGAGTAGAGGAGAGCAAAGACGTGTTGAAACTCGCTGAGCCCCTTTACATTTGTCCATACCTGTATAGGACTGTCAAAAGAAAGCCCTTTAAGAAAGTAATGGACACTGTATCACTTTTGACTTCAATCTCACACAAGTTTTTTGGTTAACTGGAACCGGAACCATACACGAAAGTGTTTTCCGGGAAATGTAGTTCTCAGTGTAACCAAGTTGATGGAGCGCATTTCCTCACACCTGTTCCCTGACCACCCAGTCTAAAGTAGATGCCTGGTCATACTACCACATCACCCACTTCTAATTCTCTGTGTGGCACTTAGTGCCAGGCGCTGCTATCAAATTTGTTTACTGTGTGGTATTCTCCACCAGAAACTGAGCTCAGGAGAGCATGGATCTTGTCTGTCCTGGTGCCCACTTTAAATCCAGCACCTAGAACAAGGAGTGGCATGTGGTCTTGAATAAATGTCCTCCATCACCTTGACTTTGACAATCTCTTATTTTTGAATTTATTTCTTACAATGACCTACATCCACATGCTAATTTATTTTATTAAATAGGAATTAATAGAATTCTTTTGGTTTTGAGCAAAAAAAAAAAAAATCCCATCCAAATAGACTAAAGGGGAATATACTGGTTCACAAATGTGAAAAGCCCAGAGACTTTCAGGCACAGTTGGAATCAGGAAGCTCCAAGGCCACTGAGGTTTTTTCCACGCCGTGTGCATTGTTTTCAACCTCAGTACTTTCTCCCCTCAGAGCAGCACCTTTCCTCATGCGTTCAAAGAGAACAGAGCTTCTTTTTGCCGAAAGTTTCAATCAAAGTCCTGGGAGTAGAAGAGGAAACTCTTCTTCCCTCCCCCCGCCCCCACAAAAAATTGAAGTGCTTTTTGAGAGAAGAAAAGAAAATGAATATCGACCGGGCAAATACATTTGCTCACTATGAATTTGATGTGAGGATCAAGAGGCAATATTTTAAAGTTTCTGGCTCATAGTAAGCCCTCAATGAATGATAGTACAATAACTATTATCATGTAAGTAATTATTATTCCTGCATGAAAGCATTTTGTACACAGCAGGGTACCAAACCAGTGTTAGATATCATTATCTCCTTCGGAGTTCAGCAGATGTAGAGAACCTGAATCAGGAGCCAAAAGAGGAGGAGTACTCATTTCCCAGGCCCTACGGGAGGTCGCTGCTTTCTGTCTGGGCAGCTCTGTCAGCCAGGCCAGGCACTTTTGAGGTTCTCACGATGGCCACTTGGTGGCAGCCTTAGCCCACTCTGTGCCTTTTCCGGTCAGGTCCCCGCAGGCTAGCCTGTTCACCTGGGCTTTCCCGGGAGCCTCTGAGTCCCCACCCCTCCTTAAACCCCTTATTTCAGATTAAAAGACACACACAGACTGAAAGGAAAGGGGTGGAAGAAGATATTTCATGATGGACCTAGAAGGTATTGTGCTGAGTGAAGTAAGTCAAATGAAGACAAATTCCATATTATTTCACGTATACCAGGAATCTAAAGAACAAAATAAATAAAACAGAAACAAACTCATAGATACAGAGAACATTTTGAGGTTTAACAGATGGGAGGGGTGCTAGAGGATCTGTATGAAAGGGGAAAGGGATTAAGAAGTACAAAATGGTAATTAATAGTCAAGGAGATATAAAATATAGATAGCATAAGGAATAAAGCCAATAATATTGGAATAACTATGTACAATGTCAGATAGGTACTAGATTTATTAGAGGTGTTCACTTTGTGAGTTATATAGATGTCTAATCACTATGTTATATACCTGAAACTAATATAATATTGTATATCAATTATAATTGAAAAATAAAAAATATTATTTTTTAAAAAACTTCTTGCCAGAGACTTGCCTTTATGCTGGTGACGGGGGCCCTCATGAGGATGGATGCATTCAGAAAACTTCAGTGTGTGTCAAGGTTGCAGGGTGGGGGCAGGGAGGCTTTGGCGAGTCTGGGGCGGCTTCTCCTCTTGCAGGGCTGGCAAGAGGCTGGATGCGTACTTGGTGAACAGCCTGAGTAAGGGACTCCAGTGGACATTTACCGCGTACTGGCTGTCCTATCCATTACTTGTTGAACATCCTTGTTCTGTTGGAGGAAATTATAGTTTCTGGATTCTACCTCCCCAAAGTCGAAGCCTGAGAACTCCATTCCCCAGGCTTCTTTGCAGCTACCTATCAGGCCCCTCTGACTAGGAGAGAGGTCCTATTTTTCCTGGCAGAGATAGTAGCAGAGGCATTGGCTTGTTTATGGAGAAGGAGTAGGGGTGGGTAGGTGGTGGCAGTTGGAAAGTCAAGTGCCTGACCCATACGTGGCATTGCTGGGGAGAAAGTGGGCAGTGGCGGCTTTCTTATCAGGCTAGTTCTGCAGAATTGTTATGGGCATTGCTTTTGGAAGCTTGGTCTTGAGCCTTGTTTTCCAAGCCTCTCATGACTGAGTGAACTACCCAGTATCCTATTAGTAAAATCCCATTTTGGTTTAATCCACCAGAATCAGCTTCGGTTGCTGGCTAAGAATCCCAACTAATGTAAGTACAAATGCTGATTTATCACATGGCAAGTACTAGAGCTCTTTTAAATTTCAAACAATTTTATAAAGTAAGAATTCTCACTTACAGACGAGAAAAATACACTCAGAGAGGTTAAGTAAATACTTTGCCCATGGTCACACAGCTTGGACACGCTGGAGTTCATGCAAGATATGTTGCTCTCTGAAGTCTGATCTTTCTAATGTGCTGGGTTCTATGCTATCAGTATAGGGACATTATCTGCCAAGATTCGTCACTGTACTTTCATTACCCAACATAGTGCCTGATCTATAGTAGGTGCTCAATAAATATTTGACCTTAATAAACACTGAACAAGAGTGTAAAAGAAAATGCCACAGTCTTTTGTTCTTGGAGTGTGGTTGGGCTTGGAGCGTCTCACAAGCCCTGGTGAAATCCTTCTTTGGAAAGTCTCACCTCTGTCCTCAGAGCCCGTTGTCTTCAGCATCCCAGGTTGTGCTTGCTGTCCTGGATCCAGCCCCTCTGTCGCACCTTAGTTAACTGCCTCTCCCTGGGAGGGGAATTTGAATGATGGCTATGATCATGTTGACAATGTGCCTCCTATCTATTCAGTGCTCCAGCCCTTGGTGGGAGCGCAGAGCCATTGTTATCAGAGGCAGCTAGAGTCTGAATGAATCATCTGTGCATAAGTTGCACCAACCTCCTCCTCCCATGCCTGAGGAGTGGAGGCCCAGTGCTTACTTTAAAGTCTCGACTGTCTACTTTCAGTGCTGCTCTGAGACAGGAGTCTTCCTTTGGTTTCCTTATTATGTCGGTCCACTTGAGCCCTTAGGAGTATTATATATAAAGCTCACTTCCTTTTCTAAAGAGAACCTTGCAGATGTGTGGAGGCAGCTGTTTGAAGTCTGTATTCTGCCTCGCTGTTGCCCCACTCTGCTCCCAGGGTTTCCTCCCCAAGCCAACCTGCTCACCACCTTTCATGCTCCTCCGCAGATACGGCTTTGCGTTCCTTCCCCCTCCAGTGGTTCTGCCCTGGACATGCCCCGCTGGCTGGTGCTTCTTACCTGTGACACAGCACTACAATGTGGTCCCCTAGGGCAAGGCAGTGGAGTGGCTCACATGTTCCTTGCTGTGAATACCTAAGGACCGGGTTCACTTTCCCGCTCTGCCCCTTACTGGCTGTGCGACTAGGCAAGTTATGAAACTTCTCTGTACCTCTACTGCTTAATCTATAAAATGGGGTTAGTAACACCTACTTTATAGAACTATTATAAGGACCAACAAAGTAAATATTTCAGTGCTTCGAACAGTGTCTGACATAATATTATAAAAATAAGTAAAAATAAATAAAACTATCAATGCCAATATCACAAGTATTTTTGAATGTCTACACCACATTACCTCTCATACTGCATTTATAGCCAATTTAAAATCCATAGTCTTTTCTCCTCTTTCTTTTTTTAAAAAGTATGCTCTGCTGCTGAGCTCCATTGCCATCAGCATGCGCTTCGGTAGTTGGGTTTTCAGAGAGCGTACAGGAGTTTACATCTGTCCCTGTGACATTATATCATCTCAGCTGCTCCTCACCTCAAAGGGCTGGGCTCATTTGGGATGCTCACTCTGCCTTCCAGTGTGTGTGGTGAAGTGTGCTGAGCCTGGGGAAGTGCCTTGCTGACATCCAGACACACAACTGCATCTACAGCACTTCCTGTCTGTCCCTGTGGTACTGCAGAGCCTCCTGAAGGAGCATTTCCCCGGCCTAGTTGGATGGGGCTGTGCCCTGAGCCCGCAGTGGTGAAGTCGTTGAAGCAAGATGCTCCCCAGCCTCTCGCTGCCGCTGCCGGTGTTCTGCAGTGCAGTCTAGGGACCACCTACAATGGAGTCCGCTGCCCCAGACCTGTAGCTTCAGGACCTGTGGGGCTGGGATCCAGGAATGTGCAGTTTAAACCAATGTCTGAGAGACAGAAACCTGGTGTATGGGTCAGAAGCTTGGCCAAGTATGGCTGAGGCCCAGAGCTGCCGCTGACTTCCCAGCCTGGACCTCCTGGTGCTGAGGTGGCTGCCCATAAGAGACCCTCTCCTTGTCTCACAGGACCTATTGTCATTCCTCCTGGACACGGAGTATGGCAGGGCTTGAGTGAAGCCTGGACCTCTGGGCTCCAAATTGTGGCTTCCTTGGAAAGATTCATCCGCCCTGGAGATCTTTGCAATTTTGCTCCTCACACTCACCGCCATATTTCCAACAGACTGCTGGTGGCCAGCATGACCGAAAGTGTCTTAGACAGACTCCTGTGGGTTACCTTGTTCTGAGCTGGGGTTGACAGCCAAGTGCTCGGCTCACCTGCTCAAGAAGAGGAAACAGCACAGTGCTGTGCCCTGGCAGGCCAAGCCGGGACACCTCGACCTGGCGACCAGCAGACCCTTCACAGACCACACCACCCTGTTCTTGTGCCTCCTGTTCACACTTCCCAGCCTCCCGACCAGAGGTTTGCCCCTAAGGAAGAGCCCCCAAGGAAGGAGGTCCCTGGTTTTGCTGGATTTGCTTTGTCCATCAGAAACCATGACTTTGAGTAACAGGCACAGGGTAGTTCCAGTAGCAATGTTCCTGCCTTTTGGGATCCCCTAATCCAAGTCTTCCCAGCCTGCTCCATCATGGAAGAGCTGCTCACTGGCTGTACATCATCACCAGCTGGAGAAAGGAGGGGGCATGATGACCCATGATCGGAGGCTGTGGTATGCATAGCAGACCCTCTTCAGTCACATGTCTCCTCTGGGACTAGACCCAACCCTGGTCTCCACTGCGGACTTGCTCAGCATTCTGGGCAGTGGGCAGTACTATGTGACTCAAGCTCAAAGGCATCTTTCTTGGCCAGGTGTAGACCCTGATTGCACTTACATACACACCTGCAAAGATGAACATGGGCAGGTAACTATGGCTGCAATGCTTCATTCATGCGTTCACTCACTCAGTCATGCATACAGCCAACAAATATCGAGTTCCTACTTTGTGGAAGGTGCTGTACAAGGTGCCAGGATAAAGTAGTGAATAAGACAGAGAACTTGCCCTGGAGGAGTTTAGAGTTCAGTGAGAGGGAAACATTAAATTAGAGATTAGATGAAGTGCAGGGTCTTAGGATATAATCAGAAGGCATGTTAAAAATATTTCAAAGACTGCATTCCATGGGCACCAGCTACGGGATGGGAGCAAAACCCTGGAGACCCTCTTCCAGGTCAGATGTTGCCACCCGAGTTGCGAGATCTTGAGGCCCTCTGAGCAATCCTGTGTGAGGAGTGGAGGGACGACAGCTCTTACAACAGCGAAGAAGCATTTCAACATTTTAACAACTTGGCATAACTATCCAAGGCTGTATACTGGTCTTGGATAGAATGTAAAATGGGGGATATATAACCTGGATCAGGTGTCAGGAAAGGAGATATTTAAGCTGAGATCTGAAGATGGAGTAAGAGTCAAGGATTGGTATGGGTATTGATGGGTTGCTAAAGAGTGTTCCAGAGAAAGCAGAAAGCACATGAGAATGCGGGGACCCAGAGGCAAGAAAGAGCATGGTGTAATTGAAGAAACACAATTTTTTCACTCTTTCTGGCACAGAGTATAAAGGGAGATTAATGTGGGATGGGCTTAAAGGGGTACTTAGAGGTCACCAGCAATGTTGAGGTGGTTGAGGGGTGGGACTTTAATTTCATGGAGATTATTTTCCTACCACCTCATGGAATGGCAGATTGAAGGAAAAATTAAGTTCAATATTAGAAAAAACTTTCATTTCATATTTGCTCTAGGGTTTTACTCACCACACAAGCTTGTCAGCAGAGAAAGGTTCTCTGTGCTTAAAACACATGTTCCTTCATGTTCTTAGGTCCCTGCTTAAATGCCACCTCCTCAGAGAGGCCATCCCTGATTACTCCATGTAAAATAGCAGTTCCTCCCTCATGACCTGCTAGCCCCCTTGCCTCGCTGCATGTTTCTTACAGCAGTTATCACCACGGACTTATTATATATCTATATGTACAGTGTAACCTCCATGGGAGTAGGGTCTTTGTTCCCCCTGCTCCTAGAATAGTCCCTGGCCTTAGTAGGTGCTCAATACATGTTTGTTGAAGGGATATTGAATGAATGAAGAAAGACCCCATGAAAGTAGTAGAGAGAAAGTTTAGTGCCCAGGGAAAGGGAGATGATGCTTCTATTTTACAGGAGTGAAGGGAGAAAGAAAGGTATGAATGCAGGTGGGTCTATAGATTTGGGGTGGGCAGTTGAGGGTGTTCCTTTCTGCCAGCTTCTTGTTTTCTTTAGAAGAAGAAAACAAAACCACGAGCTGAGATGAAAGGGATGGCTGAAGGCGGGGTTGACTTGGGAAAAGTGAAGACATTTTGTATAGGAGAATATGAACACATTGCTGAGAAATATTAGGATTGGCAGCTAGTGCTAATGTGAGAACTTGTTTGAGAGTAACTTTAATTATCTCTCAGTACTAATGTGCCTGGTTGTGTGGTTTTTCTAGAATAACACTCAGCTGTTCAGAGGCGAGCAAAGAGATTGCAGCCAGATGATTTCCCAGGGCTAGAGCTTTACAAGACAGATGCAAAGTGAGAACACCAAAGCAAGAAAGCTTTTGATATTGGCGAGTGAGTGGTTAGCGTGCTGGACCACAGAATCAAGCTGGACACGTAGGAGGATGAAAGGAGGATGTGGCACATAGGGAAAAATCTGGGATTAATAAGCAGAGGCCTCGGCAAGGACAAAGGAGAGCTATATCGGGAGTAGCTGAGTGAGAGCGCTGGATGGGTCAAAAGGAGTGTTGGAGAATGGAGGATCTGAAAATCTGCTTCAGGCTGGATGGCAGGGTGATGATCAGGTCCGTGAGTTGGTCAAGACATGTGGTGCCTTAAGTAGAAGGGACAACTTTACTAGAGATGAGGATGTCAAGTTGAGGGACCTGTATGCTGAAGGGGTTTTCCATGTAAAACACTGAAGTCACCCAGGGTGATGGTAGGAAATAGGGGAGAGAAGGATCATGAACCAAAAGCCAAGGCCTTCACCAATGAGGGGCATAGTCAGGAGTCTGTGCCTGGCAGTGACGGCCTGGAATCAGATGGTCTTTCATCTTGTTGGTGTAGGCATGTTCCTGCCACTTTCTAAATGCCACCGTGTACATGCCAGATAAAGAGTTGTTCAGTTTTTTTTTCCCTTGACACAGAGCTGCCTGTGAGTTTTCTTTTCTGGGTTCCTTGCTTATTCTCTCCTCTTCTTGATACATATGCATTTCCTTGATGATCTCGTCAAGCGCCAGGGTTTTAAACACAAACTTTATGCTGATAGTTCCTACATGGGTCTCCAGGCTGGACTTCTTGATCTTCAGCCCTTCCAAAATATTCATTAGAGTGTTCACAGGTATGTGAGATTTAAGGTGTCCAGAACCAAATCTGCAACCCCCAAATATGCTTTTCCTTTGCTCCTATTAGAAAGCAAATGGCAACTACATTCTTTCAATCGTTCATCCCTAAATCAGAAAGTCTTCCTGGATGCTTCTCTCAAGGTCACATCCAACCCATTATCCAGTCTTGCTGCTATGTGCTCCGAGCACACCATCTTCTCCCCCAGATCATTGCCTCCTAATTGATATCCTTACTTCCTCTCTTGCCCTCCTGTGGTCTGTTTTCCACTTAAAAAATCAAGTCACGTCAGGCTTCTGCTCAAAAACTTTCCTTGGCTTTCCACCTCACTTGAAGAAAAAGCCAAAATTCTAATGATAGTCTACAGCCCCCATGTGATCTAGCTCATGGATACCTCTGATTCATCTCTTACTTTTGCTTCTGCACCACCCCATCCCTTGCCCTTTGCTCCAGCCACTCTGGTCTCCTACTCTTCCTTAAACATGCCAAGCAAATCCCCATATCGGGACCTTTGCATATGCTGTTCTCTCTGCCTGAGCTATCTTCATTCAGATGTTGTCATGATTTAGTCCTTTACTTCCAGGTCACTACTCAAATGTCACCTTTTCAGAGAGGAGTACTCTGACCTCCCCACTCACCTGGATTTACTGTTATCCAAAGCACTTCTCACTCCCTGATTTAGCCATGATAGGCTAAATGATGCCCTGTTAATAGATCCTAAGGTAAAGTGGCTTATAACATAAAGGGTTGTACAGTGCTTGTACTGGCTCAAGAGAGCCAATTGTTAAAATTTCAGGAAATTTTTGAGCCACTTAAGCACAGTCACTATTAAAAGTTAAATTACATAAACTTACAAGGAACAAAATTATATTTAATATGAAGGCAATACTCAAAATGCATCACTCCTGTTAATTTACTGTATTTTACTATTAAATGTGTATTGGTTTATTATTACTACATATTACCATTATCTCTGTGCTTGAGGTTATTTATGTCTCTTTTATTTGTATGGTGTAAATACTATATAATGATGTGCTACTGTGCACCTCTACTTCTCATCCAGTGAAATGTTGAAATCAACCATAATGGTAATATTTACATGCTGTTGAGATCAGTAAGTGTTACAAATCAGGGTCTGATTGTTTGTTTTTTTTGGTGTGTGTTTGTCCAGACTTAAGAAAGTGATGGGGAAAATATTTATGAGGCAGATTAATTTTTAAAATATGCCATGACTTCAGCCATTACACTGTGAATAGCACAAAAAATTGAGGCAGTATTCTATATTGAAAAACGTATATCTAATTCAGCAAAGAGGTCCTTCACACCATTGATAAATGAGTGAAGTTCTGACACATACATCTTCATTGTTTCACTTTTATCTTACTATTTAACATAAATGAATATATTAAACAATATTTGCATTGGAGCCATACTCATTCATCAATTGCAACCACAGGTTGATTATGGATATAAGACTTCAGCAAAAATGAACCAAAGCATTCTGTATCAACTGGATATATAGAATTTCAATGAGTGCTATATATTTTATTATTTATAAATTGTGTTCTTTATATCAGTAAAGTTTATAAAATAAACACACACACATACACACACACACCCTATATGCATACATCCTCCTTCCATTCCCCCTCGGAGAGCTGGTTGTTAAAACACTTACCAGACCACTACTGGTTGCATATGCTCCACGTCCATTATGGGTCATCTGCTTCATCCCTCACTGTGGGCCCAGGTGAAGGCACTTCCACCACCTGCAGCATTGCTGATTGCTGTGGTGGGGAAGAGGGCCATAGTAAAACACACTGGCTATGAAAGTCTCTGTCTAGAAGTGACATGCACTATGTTTCTCATAGTCCATTGACCAAAGTTCAGTCACGTGGCTATGCATGCTTACTTTAAGTGATCAAAGAAGTATAATCCTATCCTATGCCTGGAGGGAGAAAAAGGAGAACTGGGATAATGGTAAACAGGACTAATGACCACCACAGCAAATTACACTTGAATGAACATTCCTCTAGAGAGAGCTGTTTTGTTCACTGCTATAGCCTGAGCACCTTGGAGACATTCAATAAATACCCACTGAGTGAATCTGAGGGGAGACTAGCCTAAAGGAGGAAGGCCCTGGAAGCAAGCCTTCATGGATTCATGAAGAAGGTCGTCATTGCATGAGTTCTCCAAATGTTGATAAGCCATGTCTTTTCCCTTATCACTTCCCCGCCCCTATGCAGCTGGAAATTTATGGCATAGGAAATCGCAGAGATGCATATGGCTCTGTGTCATTAGAAAAGGCCTTAAGGCCAGTGAAAGAACAAATCCTGGGAATGGTGCAGATGTCACCACAAGGGGAAGGCTCAACTAAGGTGAGGCATGTAGGACACAAAAAGGAGAGGTCACTCAAACTTGTGCAGGTGCGGGGTCCGGCCCTGAGATGGGACCTCCTGACACTGTGGTCCCTAGAAGCCTCACTCTCCTTGCTCTTGTCCTGGTCCTGTGGCCTGGCCTTCCCGAAACTCAGAATTCACAGTTTACTACACAATTAGGAAGAATCGGCTGCTTCTTCCCAACGTAGCTGGACAACAGCATCCAAGGGAATTCTGAGCTGAGGCCAAGTTTTCTCCACCCTGATAGCTCAGTCTTCAGATTTCAGGGGCTGAAAGTGCTGAGGCTCTAAGCCATCGGTTCACATCCCTCACTAAGGGATATGTGATAAGGAGAGGCATCACATATCCAGAATAAGCCTCAAGCATCTACCTGAGGTTAGAACTTTGGAGCTCAGGTGTAGATTGTTATTCCAACTGGGTTGGATGCTATTACACATCTGGGATGCCAACAGCACTTACTCCCATTTGTTGAATACAGGCTACATGCCAAGAAAGAGCTACACTTGGCTTTCATATGCATTGCTTCATTCACTAGCCAGTACCTCAACTCTATCAGTTTAGTATTTCCAGTTTGTCAAAAGAGGGAACTGAGTCTCAGGGAGATTAAGTAACTCTTCCAAAGTCAACAAGAAAGTGGCAGAACAAGGGTTTGCATGAAATCTTTTCGAATATGTTATCTGGTCCTTCTAAACGAGGCCTCCATTAACCTGAGAGAAAAAATTAGAAACCATCGTTTAGGCAACATGAACTCAAGACACGGGGTTTAACTGACCCTGCTCACAAGGTCAAAAAAAAATAAAATACTGCAGGCACCTCCACATTTGATTCACACGACAGACTCTCACAGAAGCGAAATAAAATTCAGCTTGACCATAACAGATCTTTTTTTTCTTTCAATTTTTATTGAACACAAGTATTCTGACAGAATGCAAAGTCAAAATTCTCAGTTAGTACTCAGTATTTACACCAGTGAGAATGGAAACAAAGGTGGTCTCGATGTTTCACTTGGTAAAAAGTTTATAACAAGAGAGAAGGCCCCCGAAGTTGGGAATGCTGGGTAGGGATGTCAATGGAGGTCTGAAAACCACCATCCAGACAGACAGCCTAGAGTGAAAACCTGGGACTTGGAAGGCTCCATAAAAAAGTGTGAAAATAGAGTTCCACTTCAAAAGCTGCACTATATACACTACGGCCCTTCAGGATCTGGAGACCCCGTGCACGGCACCAGAGTGCCCCCCCTGCAGAACTTGGCCATGCCGGCATTTATGTGAATACATATGTACGGCACATACACATATAGACACATAGACATCGGAAACTGGTAGAGTTGATCCCTCCTTCAAAAAATTAAAAAAGGAAAACTATAAGCTTTTATCTCTTAACATAAAAGATAGAACATCTTGAAAATAAAGTGACTCCCTCTTTGATTTCAGAGAAAGTGTTACTCTGTTTTATTATCTTTTTTTGAGGAAAGGAAAGCTCACGCATGCAGAGACAAATCTATGTAAAACGGGAGAGAGGCAGACCAGAAGGTGGGCAGAGTCTTGGGTTCCAGCTAATGGTGGAGCCAGGTTTCTGGGCAGAGGGGGGCAGTCAGCCACCCTGGGCCAGGTTATCTGAGGGTCGACTATACCTCTTTCTCTTCCTAACCATCAGAACCAAAACCAGTTTGCCTAACCACAACCACTCGGAATGAAATGCACAGTTTTCATGAGGTACAGTGTGGGCCTAGCCTAAGAGGTCAAAGCCGTCAACATCACAAGATGAGGAACTGATCCCGCTGACAACCTGGTGATAGGAAGAGCCCACCGCTCCCTGCTGGGTCCTCCTGTCTCAAACACCCAGGAGCTCCCTTTCTGCTGTGTGCTCTAGGAACTGACTTCACGGTTCTTGTTCCTAAGGGCCTGTGCATTTGAACCATAGATTTGTGCAGGCCCTAGAATCCAAGGGGCCAGAGCGGTGTATATTGGGATCCTCCATTTCCATCCCCAGGAGCTGAGAAAATGCAAAACAACCCCACATTTAGCAAATGACAAGACCATTATTTTTTCACAGTTTGAAATTATAATCTAGCGTATCGCCACTGATTGGACTGCAGAAGTGTCAGAACCTTGGGAAGTGTGGCCCACAGAACGGACTCAGGGGCAGTCTCGCCATCCTCACCTCTTGCTGTTTGTACCTTAGGAAAGGAATGTATGCTGAGTCCTGAATTCTGTTTACTTAGCGTCATCATCATCATAATCATTTTTATTCCTTTTCTTTATTCAAAGGCTTCAATTCCTTTTGAGTTATTTTATTTCCTGAATATTTTTTTTTCTGAACTATCTGCTATACCTTCCACAACCAAACTATGTTGAAGTTTTATTTCAATACTATGACAAAAACACGTTTCACACTAAAATATTCACGCATCCACAGTGCACAAGCTTGCAGTTCTAAAGTAGAATGAGAAACAAAAAAAGCAAAATTTCTATACAAAGGGCTGGCTTTTCCCTTCTCCCCCCTCCCATTCCCCTTAAAGTTTCTGTATTTTTTTCCCCCCACTTGGTTTCCAATCCAGGAAAGTTGTGTTATGACTCCAGACAGCAGGTTTTTTTTTTTTTCCTTCTTCTTTTGTTTCTACAAATGCTGCCTAAGTGAACAGAAGGCCGATGTTACTTTACTTCAACAGATTTCCAAAAAAAGACACTAATTCCCTGAAGCACACATGCTCTTCCGCTCAAATCTAGATTCTGGGCCCAAAAGGAAATTGTATGTATATATTTTATTTGGCTTTCTACAAAAAGGGGATGTTTGGGGTAAAAACGTGTGTTCACCAAGACCAGCCCCAACTATACAATCTTTTCCGCTTCATTCGACAAAGCCTAAGGAATCCTTCAAAAGGAAGGACGCAGGCGCCTGGGGGGGGGGGCGGGGGCAGATCCTTTTTCACAGATACAGGTGGGTGGTGGCTAATCAGAAGTGGTCTAACCCCCAAGGAAACACAAAAAGAACTGAGAACCAAAAAGCAAAACCATCCCGGAAGAAGATGGATTTTCACGAGACAGATTTTCGCCTAAGTTGGTCACAGGCAAAAATGTCAAATCAGAATGGGGGAAGCACCACTGTAAACGATCATACCGTGTACAGTTGTCCTATGCTCATACAAGCCTGTCATGATCTTACCCACCCCTAGGCAGTACTTATAACTTAAAAAAAGAAAAAAAGGCAGTTAGTTTACATGAACCTTTAAACACAATCGAAGTCAAACATTTGTCAACTTGTAAACACTGGAAAACAAAGTTGGCAGGAAGGGGAAAAAAAGAAGAAAAGGAAAGTAAAGTAAAAGAAATCCGAATACTGCAAATTGAGATCTACCCCCCAGAAGCTGCAATTTGGCATTCTTCCTACAAAACAAGAGTCTACGTGGGAATTGAATTCAGCTAGAAAGGGTGACACACTTTGCATACTGAACAAATACAAAGTGAACAGAAATCATAACTTATTTATGAGGTTTTACAGAGTTCAAAATCGACTGAAAGTATAAAAATAAACTTGGACTTTGTTCATTCGGTTAGTCTTAGTGCCTGGAAGTATTTCTCTGAAACTGGTCTGTGCCAATTGGGCAACACCAAGTGTGGTCTTCCTAAACCTAGATTTTCTTTCTGAGCTTCCTAGATTCTTAATTTGGGGTCCTTTTGTTTGATTTTTAAATGGTTTCAGGGAACGGAGTGTCCTAGTTTGGCTGTGGGTTTAACCTTTTTGTCTCATTTTCTTGCGAGTGAGTGTGCAGCAAAGGAACCCTTTCTATAAACCTACAAAAAGGAGATCCCATGTTTATGTTTAGCTTTTTTTTTTAAAGGCAAAAGACACTAGAGGAATGAGGCGTGTGTGTGTGTGTGTACGTGTGTGTCTGCATATGTGTGTCTGTGTGTGAGATATTGGAAATGCTCTGGTGAAGCTGTTGTGTCACTTTTTATTTTGATCTTTGCTCATCTCTCGTCACCCATCATGCTTTGCTCTCATTCTCCTTTGTTTGTGTGGCGTCGTTGGGGACCGTCTTGACTTCGGCTGGCGCTGGCTTCGTTTCTGTCTCCTGGCACTCTGACTTTGCTTCTGCAGGGCCTTTCCTGCAAAGAATGGGGAAAATAGCACTGAGACCACTGTCTGCAGTAAGCCCCACCCCCACTTCAGCCCGTCCTGCAGGAGGGGCTCCAGTAGCAGCACAGTGGCTTCCAACTGCAGCTGCATTACTGGAATCACTTGGGAGCTCTAAAAATCACTGATGCTGTGGCCATACTCCAGAAATCCTGATTCAATTGGTCTGGACATGGTGAATTTTTAAAGTACCCACGTGGTTCTAAATGTGTAGCCAAAGTTGATAGCCACTGAATCTGAGGAATGAGACCTTCCCACCTCCAGCCCTAATCTGATGCCAGGGTCTCTGTCTTTACTGGGGGTGGGGGAGCAGGTAGGAGACGCAGCTTTCCCTCACCCTGATGGGCTGCGGCGGCAGCAGCTCAGCTTGGTATAAATGAGGTGTGCTGGGCTGGGCTCCCCAGTACTAACTCCAGGGGCCCCTTCTGCAAACCACCTGTCCCCACACCATCCCACCCTGTGTTCTGTATTTTGTGGTAACATCTCTGTGGCTTGCCTGGGCAGGGTGAGAAAATGCTCTTTGTTCCTAAGGCAGCTTTCCCTGGGAGGCTGGTGAGAGGCTAGAGGGGGCTGCCATGGGACTGGGGGAGCTGGCTGGGGTCGATTAGGCAGGGCTACTGGAGTCCTTTCCCTTCTTGACTGAGATCCGTGGCTCCTGGGGAGGGTCCCCATGCAGTTCTTGGTGGCAGCACCACCGCTTATCTGGCATCGGCCTCAGGTCCGACTCTGCCTCAGTCGGTCCCAGGAGCCAGAGTCTGGTCTAAGGATACACTGGGGCAGGCTCAGACCCCAGCCCCAGTTGTTGCCTCTTCATTTAACTTCACTGTGTCACAGTTAAGAAACTTTTAAACATTAAGAGGCTTCCCTTGAATTTAGGAACTGAGTCTTCCCAGCCACCCAAGGGCGGGAGAAGTAAGAGCAGGTGGAGGTGTGTGGGCATCTGGGCGGGAGTGTGCTGGGGTCTTCTGGACTGCATCCTCTCCCCACACAGGTCTGCCTCTTTGCTTCCTGCATAACAGTGCTATTCTTGTGGGGACACAGCCTGACACTGCATAACACACTGCCTATGGGCCTCAGGGTGGCCAATAAGGGCACTTTGGTCTCTTTAGCTCACTTCCTAATCTATGCTCATCAGCGGCCCAACTGCAAGGGCTCCCCCAGGGAAAACAGACGCCACCGCTAGGAGGATAAGAATAAAACATAATTAACATGGCCTAATTAGTGAGTGGGCGGCTGCTTGCCGGGACCTACTCTCTGCCTCCCCCCTGCGCCTCCCCCACCCCCCCGCCCCCTCCAACTCTCTCTGCCTTATCCCAGTTCTTTGGTTGACAATTGCCTCAGAGAAGCCCTGGATTAGGCTGAGGACACATCTAACAGGGAGGACACAGCACAGCACAAACGCACACCACCACGGGACACAACCCGACAACAGCAGACAAAGAGAGGCCGTACTCGGTCTTTGCTGGTGCAGGCGGAACAGAGCTGTCTGCAGTGGAAGGAGCAAGCTCAGGGGCTTGTCCACTGGCCCCAGCGGCGGGAGCAGGAGAGCCCAGGGCTGCAAAAACATCCTTTGCAAGGTCAATATCTGGGGTCTTGAAGTTCCCTTCGTCCATTTTAAAGTCCTCGCCCTGGGCAGGATTTGTGGTGCTGATGGAGGCAGCCTCACTCTTCGGGCTAGTGAGGGCCGTGGCTGCCTCGCTTGGGCTCTTCATGGCGCTGGGCTGGGTGGGCTCAGGGTCCGGGCCTTTGGTGCTAGCAGCCTCCTGCTTGGCCTGGGGGGCTTCTGTGGCAGGGGCAGCCGCTGCTGCTAGGGGACTGGCTGCCCCAGCTGAGGCAGGGGCTGGCGTAGGGGCTGGCTTGCTCACTGGAGGGGCCTTGGAGGCCTCTCCCACACTGGCAGGGGCGCTTGGGCTGAGCACAGCCCCCTGGTTAGCCAAGACACTAGAAGACAAATTGCTGGCGGCAGGGGCTGAGGTTGGGGTGTCACTCAGGTCAACGAGGGGGGCCACCTTGGGGGCTGAAGCTGGGGGTGGGGAGGAGGTGGTGACACTGGGCCCCTTGGAAGGGGTGGCCTGGCTGGCGGGCACAGAGTTTGAGTCAGGCGTGGCCGTGGCTGGGGGAGCAATACTGGAAGTCAGGGTGGTGGTCTCACTGGTAGGGCTGTTCTGAGCAGTGGCAAAGGTTTCGGTGATAGTGTCAGAGTTAGCGGTGACGGTGGTGACAGAAGGCAGCATGTCCTCGACAGTGGCTGTGGTGTCAGCAGGCAGCCTGTGGGGAGGACAGGAAGTAGAAGAGAATAGACAATGAAGCTGAGACGAGACAGAGAAGCAGGGGGAAGGGCTGAATCCAAGGAGGGGGGCATGGGCAAGACATGCAGTTATGCACAGGCATGGACACAGGCCCACAGAGAAACGAGGACGCGAGAGGAAGCACATGCCCAGGTGGGCAGAGGAAACAGGAAACGACAGAGAAAGAGGCAGTCAGTCTAATAGGGACCTGCTGGCCCTGGCTCCCTCGGCTCCCTCCAGCTCTCTGCACAGGGCTCCCTTCCCTATGCACGGTCGGGGACTTTCTGATCCCTGCCTGCATCTTGACTCAAAGAGAGGCTTCCGTTCAGTGTCCACCACAGCAGGCGTCCTAAGTCCCCGAGGAATTGGAGCCCAGCTGCTCTGCAGGGCTCCACAGACAGTGATGGGGAAAGTCAGGAACAGGCAAACAATGAATGTTCCAAACAGCCCCTAAAAACCATGGGTTCTCCAGCCACAGGTTTTGTTCTTCCATTAAACTCCATTCCTTTCACACGCACAGCACCCGTGAGAGCCAGGCAGTCATTACAACCACAGCCAGACATGGTTTCTCACTGAGAGTTCCTGAGGCTTTTGAGAACAGGAGACCCAGGGGGCTTTACCAGGTCCCCAACTTCTCTCACCCTTTTAGGAAGAATGCAGAAAACCCTAGAATTCTTGGACACCCCAAACAGAATTTGCTAAGTCTCTCAAAGCTTAGCTTCTCTCAACGAAATGTCACCCCCTTAAGTCATTTCCAGGATGTGTGTGTATGTGAGAGAGACTTGGGGTCAGGATCCAGGGATCCCACTTATGCAAACAGCACTTTAAGGGTACCCACAGCCACACTAATGGAACGGAGAATGCTTTCTCTCAAGGAGAGAGTGGGGTCAAGCATTTCTCAGCCAAGGCATTTCTGGCCAAGGGCTCCAGAATCCTGGCCTGCAATGTTTGGCCAGGGGTTGTGGGTGGGCAGCATGGGAGGTGTGGGCAGGGTGATAAGGTGGGTGCGGGGCTCTGCTGAGGAGGTACCAGCCCCCATTCCCTGCTACGTACTCGGGCTCTGTCAATGGCGTGGTCTCGTTGGGCTCTGTGTGCTTCCCTCCGTCATGATTTGGGGTCCGCTCTTCCTCAGTTCGCACCTCTACGATGGGCTCCTTGGATTCATCTTTCCTGCAAAGAGAGTTTGGCTGGTTCAATCCCAGAAGTTGGGGGAGAGGAGGGCTCCTAGGGAAGCTAGCTACCGCTCAGGCACCTAGGCTCGGCCCAAGGTGGCCAGGTGGGCATCTAGGGCCAGACCCAAGTGCTTCATCTTCAGTCCCCACTCTTGCTAGCATCTAATTTGCTCACCCTTGTCTCCATTTTCTCATCTGTAAAAAGGGGCAGATAACAGTAACTACCTCACCCAGCTGTTATGACTTTAATTGAGATAATGAATGTAAAGTGCTTAGCACAGTTACTGGCACAGATAAATGCTCAAATAATTTATATTTATATACGTGCAAGTATGTACATGTATATGCACCTATATATACATATGTGTATATGCATATACAGTTCCTGGCATGTAGTGGTGCTAAACAACTTATTTCCTTGTTCTGTCCCTTCTTGCCGTGCTCCAGCTCAGCTCCACCCAGGGACAGACAGACAGTCTACGAAGACTTCTGCTAACCGGCTTAGGATCTGTTTTTCCAGAGATGCTGGAGCAGACAGCATCTGGATTGTCAGCTCCAGGAATTTTTATCTGTTTTGTTCCACGCTGTACCTTAGTGGCTGGGAACACTGCCTTGCCCATAGCAGCTTTCCAATAAATGCTTGTTGAGTGATGTGTGAATGAATGAATCACAGCAAGGCAAGTGTGTCTCCCAAATGCTGACCCCTCCATTCCAGTTTCCAGCCTCTCCAAGCTTAGCTCTGAAAATTTCCCTCATTTTCACCTAGGCAGGGATTTTCAAATTTCCATGAAATTCTTCTAAAATGGGTTAGAGCCCCAAGAGTTTACTTTTCAAACAGCGATCCCAGAGGCCAGGCTTTGTGAAGCCTTTCTCAAATGCTGTTTCCCCTCAAGGTTTCCAAGTGGGAAGACTGAGGTTGCTCAGCTGCCGGGCCGCTAGGCTGGGGCAGGGCCCAGACCTCAGCAGCGGCAGGTCTGTACTCACGAGAAGGCAGCTTTGCCTTCCTCCATGTCTTTGCCTTTGGCTCCGGGCCCAGCCTTTCCACACAGGTTAACGGCGATGCACATGAGCAGGCCACACTTGTTCAGGAAGTAGCAGGTGATGTCGACAACCACCAGGAGCAGGACGAAGATGACAATGAGGATGCCCACGATGGCCCCGGTGCCTAGGCCTGCAGTGGGGCTGCCATTGGCTTGAGTGGGAGGGAGAAAGAGGGATGGTTTGCGGTTAACACTCTGAGATGCAGACCCTGGACCCTGCAGAGCAACAGCCCAAGGGTTGGGTAGAGCCCACAGAACAAAGCCATGGCGTTTGTGTTCAGAGTGACACCTTCCCTGGTGTCATACATGTTGAGACAACAGGGTCTCTTTATTATCTTCAAGAGGGAGGGATGGCAGCCTTATCTCACAGACCAGGGTTCAAGGGCTTGAGGCACCCACAAGTTAGGATGAGACTGGGGACGGGGAACTGGGTTTCCATTTCTGCTCTCAACTTCTGAGCCTCTCCCAGACCCACCACCTTTAGCTGTATCCTCCACAAGCCCTGGGAGCAGACAGGATATGCTCACTGATTTCAGGTTAGGGCTGTGGCTTCTGGGAGCAGTCAGGGACATGGTCCCAATCGGGGCAGTGGAGGGTTCTCAGGGCTTCCTTTGGCCTTATGGCGATTTTAATCACAACAAGATGTCCGATATACTAGACAAGTCTCCCCTCGTTAGGGACAGCTCCAGAGGACCCTGGAGCATTGGGCATTGGGCCACAATGGCTTCATGGTTTATTTTTCTGCACTGCACCTGGGAAGATGAATGAAGCCATTACTTTGGAGACACGAAGGCCTCCCTGGGCCTGGTGGGCAAGGAGAAAGGTCTGGGGATACTCACCATCTGGGAGCTCAGGCATGTTTGGAATAGACTTCAGGAAAGCCAGCAGACTCACCCAGAGATACACACCCATGGACAGGCTCGTTCATACTCAGGACAAATGCCCACCACAGACAGGCACATTCACACATTCAAGTAGCTTCTGGCACCCCCAGCTTGGGCTCACTGTGAATCACTTGACCTGTCTTATTGCCTTGGTGTCCACCTAAAAAATCCCAAGGCCCTGGGCCATTGATGGTATCACAGAAGGACCCCACTCTCAGCTCTCAAGGGCCCCTTCATGATTGATGTTATTTCTTTGAAGTGGGCCTTCTGACCACTAGGTGATTCCCACCAGCATCTGGGTGACAAGTGGTCACGCTGCAGAAAGAAGAGCCCGTGCAGAGCCCTACCTCTAAGCCAGCGTGGAAACAATGACCCCCGACTGAAACAGGGGCACTTCTGCTCTGCTTTCCTTCTTCTTAGAGGAGTCGGTTCCAGAACTGCAGGCGCATCCCACCACCAGACCTCACCTGAAGCTTCCCGGGTCCTCAGGACCCACTGGGATCACCCAGATCTGTTGAGTGCAAGAAGGATCTGTGGCCACGCCTGGGTCTCACTACGCCTTTGTGGAGGACCAGGACAGGCCCAGTGGCCTGCCAATGTGTACCATACCAGACAATGGAAGGAACGTGTAACCCAAGGTGATGGGAGCCATCGACGGGCCATGCATTTTTCTTTTTTCCATGTTGTCTGTGTTCTGGGTGGGAGGGTCTCCTTTGTCTGCCCGAGGGGTCCCTGCTCAGGTCCTGCAACCAGCAGCAGCCCCACTCTGCTTGTCTTTATTTCAAATGACCATTTGGGGTACAGGTTGCTACCAGCCTAGTGTGACAGAGATGACCACTTGCAACCTAATTCTTAGCACTCCAGGCCTCTCACTGGAGAAGACTCTCAAGCTCTTAGATACTTTTGGCTCCTTTGGGATCTTGGTCTTGCTTCCCAGACTTTCTTCCTCAAGCTCTCTGGCTGGTCCCTTCCAAACCTGCACTGAAGATCCCAACCTGTTTCTCAGGAAGGCCTGAGGCTGGCAAAGTGCTCTGTACTCTGAGGACCCAGCTCTGGTCACCTTGTCTCTGGGCTGTGGCAGCAGGAAACTGGCCACGGTCCTTGCGGTCAGCTAGAGTGTGTCCTTCCCCTAGCAGATCACTAAAGCAGAACAAAGCCGTTACCTGTTACCCATCACTCCATTACCCCCTGTCCTCACACATTCCACCCAAAGAAGCAGAGAAACACAAGCCTTCCTGATCTGAAGAATTCTTTAATAAGGAAGAAATAATCAGCCTTGGGCTTTCTCTCCATCCCCCGACACTGGGCTGGAAACCCTCACAGTTTCCTGACATCAGTACCCAACAGGTGTTAAGTGCCTACCTACCTCCTGAAGAAGGGGTCTAAGGCACTTATGTGGGGGGAGAACGTTCATATTTTTGGACTCAATGGCACTAACTCTGCACTCTGAGGTTTATACCTAAATATGGTTTTAGGGAACTAATTACATCTCTGAAGAGGGCAAATAAACTTCTGGGAAGCTGTTCTGTGTGTGAGAGTCAGCAGAAATTGTCCAACTTGTGCTCTGGGCTCAGAAGACCTAGCTGGAGGGCTATCCTGGTTCTGAAGGCCAACATGACAGCAAATTCAGGGGGAAGGCCAAGAGGCCAAAGAGTCCGACTGGCATAAAGCAAAAAGTAGGGCAGTGGTCTCCCCTTTCGCTTGATATAAAATTCAAATTCTCTGGCCCAAAGGTCCTACCTGTGTTGTGGACTCTCCTCTTCTTCCAACCATTGCAACTCATGGCTCTGACCCCATACCCCATCCCTGTGCTCCAATAGGTTGAGCTTTTGTTTTATTTGCTGGACACACCTGGCCAGTTCCACCTCAGGGCCTGCTGATCCCACACCTGGATGGAACGCTCCATCCTCATCACCTCATAGGTGGCTCTTTGTTGTCCTGCAAACCTCAGTTCAAATGTCACCCCATCTCCCATCTCTTATTTACTCAGGCACTTCTACTCCCGATCTACCACATTACCTGTTTTAGTCTTTTGTTACCACTATCTGCCATTTTCCGTTCATTTACAAGTTTTTTTTTTTAATCTGGCTGCATCTTCTAGAACGTCCTAGCAGGTACCTTGTCTGTCTTATGTCTCCCCAGCATGTAGAACAACCCAACTTATAGGAAATGTTCAAAGAACATTTGTTGAACAAATGAACAGGTGTTTAGCCTGGAGAGGAGAATGCTGTCTCCAGATATTTACAGATGTGTTATGAGAAGGGAGAGTCATCTTATTTGGTTTCACCAGTGGATGGAGAATGAGGGGTGGGAGGCAGATTTCAGCTCTGAGAAAGAACTAGCACACAGAGGTAAGTAAATGTGGTGTGATCTGCTTCAGTGGGTGAGCTCCCTGGTACTGGAGGCATTCAAGCAGAGGCTAGACACCCCTTCTTAGGAATATTGCAATGCTCTAGAAAAGGCTCCTGCACCGGGCAGGGCCTGGGATATAAGACACCTTCAAGTCCTCTTCAACCATAAGAGCCTGTCACTGCACATTGACATCTTACACCACCCAGGATATGGTACAAACTCCCTAATGTCGATCTCCTCCAGGGTGCAGACTGAGAAGGGCTTTTTCCTGGAAGACTAAAACAGCCTTCATCAGTAGGTCCCATCTTTATTCATTGATTCTCGTGATTTTATTCTTACAAAAAAAATAAATTCCTCAGAGTAATGTTTTTCCACCTGCAGTAGAATCCCTGGGATGTTTTGTTAAAAACTTTAGATTCTGGGGCTCCCCAGTTCCACCAGATCAGAATCTCTAGGGGTGAGCTCAGGAATCAGGATTTGATCTAGGCGATCAAATTTGACCCGAGGTGATCCTTATGTCTACTAGAGTTGGAAGACCACTGTTTCTAGCTCTTCTCCTCCCTGCTTATTACAATAAGCAGCATCCTCACCACTGAGGATGAGTTGCGGAGTCCCACCTGGTGGCCTTGACCTAACTGATGTACTAGATCAGTGGTCCCCAAACTTTTTGGCACCAGGGACTGGGGCTCCTAGGAGAATGTAATGCCTGATGACCTGAGGTGGAGCTGAGGTGGTGATGCTGGTGCTGGGGAGCGGCTGTAAATACAGATGAAGCTTTGCTCGCTCACCTGCCGCTCACCTCCTGCTGTGCGGCCTGGTTCCTAATAGGCCATGGACCAGTACCAGTCTGTGACCCGGGGATTGGGCACTCCTGCACTAGGTCAATGAAGGGAAAGTAGAGACTACTCCCAAAGGAAAAGGGACCACTCGATTCACCACTCAGAGCCTAGGCTCCTAGAGGAGGTTAGGTGCTCCTCAAGCTGGAGAAAGAGTGTGTGTAGCTTTTACAAAAAGCATAAATAGGGAAATGCCAGGATACAGATGAAAGGGTGTTTCAGGCAAACCCACATTCATTATCTATTGGTGATTGTTTCAGAATTGTTTAGTAAATGAAACCTGGGAAAAAGGTCATCTCCTGCATCATAGGTAACATTTTAAAAACTGAAAAAGAAAAAAAAAAACGCCTGGGGTCTATGTTTGCACGATCTTCCTCCTGACCTCCCCTGACGGTTGCGACCTGCATGCAGAGAGCGCTTCTTGGGAGCAATTCCTCCGTGGCCTCCGTGGGAGGAGCTGACCTGCACAGTGAGGGTACAAAGCCAGAGCTGGCCATCTGTGGTTCCTGGTGTGGGAGAGATGGACACTGAACTGGCTTGCTCCCAGACTGAGACCTACGTATGCCTGCTTTCTTAAGTGCCTCCAAATGGGAATATGGGTCTCACGTTCACAGATGCCTGCGTGGTCGTGAGTCATTGTGCCACAGGATCTTGGTGCAGCAGAAATACCCCCTCCAGCCCGCGACCCTCAGAAGTGTCGGGCTGGGGTTCTGGTTCGTTCACAAACCACTGATGCATCTGCTTGTTCCTGCCAGGAATCTGCTAACCAGAAGGCTGGACTCTGGGGCTTGCAGGTAGTGTCCAACCAAGTGTGATTATAAACAGAACAGGGTTTGCCAACGAGAACTTTCTCTCTGATTCAGTCTATCACAAGATCACTCTGTGAGGCCTCTGTTAGGGCATTTTAAAGGGAGCTGTGAAATTGGGAGACCTTGCTACAGAGTTATTATCCGGTGACCCAGAGTGTGCTCCTGACACCAAAGTGACCACCTCCTGGCTCGGCAAAGGCACGTTCCCCTCCCTCTGCCTGCTGGGCCTTGGAAAGGCCAAGGAGCCAGTGACCCCAACAGCTCTCAGCTCAGCTGAGATAAATGCACAGCTCCTCCTAGGGGAAGGAAAGCATTTCCTTTGCTATCACTCCACTCAGCAGGCTACAAGTTCGGGGTGCAACTTAAAAGGCCCTCTGGGGTAATCAAATTTATCCAGGTCCATGTGAAGTGGAAGGAAAGGACTTTGGACGCTTTGTAGGACACACAACTTATCAAATAAAATCAAAAGACACTGGAGAGTTCACATGAACTGTTATTTCCTTTAATAATGCAAAGATGTAAACTTCATAAAGGCCTTGCCGATTATCTACACAACAATGTTATCATTCTTATTAGTACAAAAACGTGATCCAAACCTGCCATATAAATATCCCCCAAGTGAGCAGGGGCACCCTGCGGTGTGTGGGGTGTGGGCAGCAGGCAGCGCGGACACAGGGTGCGGAGGCAGGGCGTGGAGCCAGGCAGTGAGCACTCACTCCTGCGGCGCTCTCTGAGCGCCAATGTCTTAGGGGTTCTGGCAGGGCTGGGGCCGCAGCCATAACCAAAAGCTCAGTGTTCAGTAGGAGTGGGTGTGGGTCCTCATGGGGTCTCCTGAAAGGCATCCATTACAAACCATGGCCTGGGTACACGCAGCCACTGCCATGACCCCAAAGTTGCTTCAGCTGAGGCCTGCCTGGCTCCGGGATGTGATGAAGGGACAGGGCCTTGTAAGGCCTCCCCTCACTTTGGGCCAGATCTCCAAAGAGTCCCTTCAGAAATGATGACACTGTCCCTCACCTGTGGGTAGAACTGGGACCTGGGGAGGCAGACCTCTGAGATCAGTGTTCCTGGGTGAACATGTGACTTCTGCCCAAGAGGATATCGAGAGCATGCCAGGAGCCAGGAGAACAGTGACAGGTCATCTGTGTGAGGTCCCATATCTCTCTCTATAACCCTCTTTATAGATCTTGCTAACTGACCTGGGATTCTCACACCAGGCCCAGAGGCACCATGTGCCTCTCAACACTCTGCCTTGTGCCTAAGAACCATGCTGCTTCTGCTGCCCAGGTGGGAGGGTCATCAGGGATCCCAGAGGGAGAGGTTTGAAATGGAGCTAGAGGCAGCCGGGGCTGGGCCCAGAGGCGGTACCCTGCGTAAGCTGTTGGGCAGCATTCGGCTTCTGGCTTCTGCATAGGAATCTCTAAACTGTGAGTGATGAGGACATGGGCAGCTCTGCCTTGCAAACCATGGGATCACTTGGATTCCCAAAAGGAAAGTCTAGTCTTTGAACATCAAAAAATAACAACAAAACCAAAAAATAAAGAGACCAAAAAGAACAAAAATCAGACTTCTGTGGAGATGCTCAGAGATGAGATATGTGGAATGACGTGACCACAATGGAGGGAGGGAGTTTTTATTCAGTAGAAGTTCCATCCCCAGGCACATACATTGATTTCACTGCGCAGGACTCACCCGGAGTCTCCATGTGGGACTTTTGCAAACGCCCGCTACTTCCCCTCCTGGGCACATGGGGAGGTTATTCCCAATAGCAGAGAGGAGCAGCTGGCTTTCACCAGTTTTAAAAATGTCACTAAAGCCACTGACCAATAGAGAGCTTGGGGCTTTTGGAAACTATGACAGGCTGACTGAGTCCCAATTCATCAACACTCCAGTCTGGGAGTGGCCTGTCCCCTCCCTCAGTCCTGTGAGCATGTATGGGGAGGGCTCAAGGCTTATGTCTGGCTCACAGTGGATGCTTCCAACCTAGGAGACAGAGTTATGAGATAATGTGGGTCACTACTGAACCACAGTCTCCAAGACACGAAGCTTTGCGCTAATCTGCAGCCTTGAGGCAGGTATCACCCAATCTGGGAGACCCACATCTCATGAAGCCGGCAGGTGTTAGGCACATCACAGGTTGGCCCTATTCGCAGAGCCAGCATAGGGTGCTGGTTATAATACCAGGCCAAAGCGGCTCCCAGAATGTTTGGTCAGCCCCAGTAAATACTCAGCAAATTCACTTTCTTCTGCTGCAGGGGCAACACAGTGAATTAATGTGCCATCATGTCAGCAAAATGCTCAGGTGAATCACAGTGCTCTGGCTCCCTTACTATGGGCGCTGAAATGCGGGCAAAGCCAACTATGTGTTGAGGGGCAGAGGAGGAGCATGGGGTTAGAATGGGGGCACGTGGTGATTTTAACAAGCTGATTCAAGCTTTAGGGGTACTCAGAAATCTTCCTCTGCTACATCATTTTCAGGTAAGAACATAAAATGCAACAAGTAGCAGATATGCAGAAACATCTCTGTAAACCTAGCATCATGGTTTTTTTTTTTTTAATACTGTTTAAAGAAAAGAGCTCCAAAATATTTTGCGCTGCCACTAAGAGAGGGGTCAACACCTTATGAAGTGGCACAAAAGTATAGATAAATGGTAAAATGTCTGGAGGACCAGCTTTTTCCAATTGCCAAACTTTCCCCTTCCACACAGAGTGCGTGGCGGCATAGCTGTGGCGGTCCTGACTCGTCCTTCCAAAGGGGGCTCTGATCATTCTCATAGGAACTGGGCTTTTAAGCAAATTTAATTGTTTCGTGTTCTTAAGTTCCTAACAGAGCAAAAGAAGAGTCACTGCAGAGAAAAGCAATGAGACAAAGGTGTAGGACGCAGAGGAGCCTCCCAAGGTCGCTGCAGGCACCAAGCAATGGGTCCCCAGAGAGAATGTGGTTGTTTAAAAACAAAGGTGGCAGTGGGGATGTCCCAGTGACGTCCAAGGTGATATGTGTGACGACAGACACAGGGAGGGGAGGGGGAGAAGGAAAGAGAAGGCAGAGACAGAAACAGAGAAAAAAATAGATAAAAAGAAAAAAAAATTAGGTCAAATACAGAAAATGCAAGAATCAAAGGTTAATTCAACTTAGTAAATTAAACTGACAAAGGTTAGAGAAGAGTTCAGTGCGGTATTACCACCATCAGGCCAGTTCGGAAGCTCAGCAAGGCCAGAAGCAGCACAGCAGGGTGAATTTGGGGGTTAGGGGGTCAGCGAGCAAATGAAATTAAAGTGAGAGAACAGAAGCCTCCACAGTAAAATATAAGAGTTTGATTAAATGAGTGTTATCTTTGACTAAGGTGAGGTCTCTCAGATACGGGCAACGAGCCTACCCAGAGCCTTCTAGTCACTAGAGCTTTTTACATGTAGTGGTGGAGATGCATTTGATTGCTGTACTGTGTGTAGCAAACTGTGCGCAAGGATGGGGGCCAGCTTTTCAGTTATGAATTGAACTCTTTTTCTTATTGCATGATCCTCCCATCCACAGTGCTATGAAAGAGAATCTAGTTCTGTCCCCTCACCTTCTACCACCCTGCCGACCACTGAACGCCACCATGAATATACATCTTGTAATTCAGAGGTTTCGTCCTCAGGTCCAAACGCCATGGCTGGCAAAGTCCAACGCGGCACAGAGCCACCTCCTCTAAGATCCACACAGAAGAGCCCCAGAGCCCTTGTGAGTGAGGTGAGCAGCCCCTCCAATCCTCTCTGGGTTAACTGGGCTCCTGGATGATTAAGAAGAAGGACTCTGACATCTCCTGTGGGCAGGGCTCTGGAAGACGAGGTCTTTCCAGAATTCCTGTATCTGACACACACTCACCCCAACTTCTCCAACCCCAGAAGCTGATGCTGCTGGTAGGACTCAGCATGTAAACACAGCATGTCCAAGCCACCTGTCTATGGGGTATTAATCCAGGAAACAAATGCCATCAGGAATCTGTCATGCTGTAAAGGGGTTACTCAAGCTTCTCACGCCTCAGGTCCTCAGTGTTCCATAAAGGCCGAGCAGATCTAAACACTCAGACCAGACTGTCGATTACAAGGAAAAACTGACCAAAGTATGCAAAGAAGGAAGGAGCAGAGGATGGCGAGGCCACCTCCATGTGGGCATCTTATTAAGCAGTAGTGAGGACATTTCTTGTAGCCACACTCAGGTGCCTTACCTTCGGCACTGACCATTTGACCAGTACCTGTGCAGACATGCCCACCCCAGCAAGTGTTAAGGGGCCTCCCTGACAATGTAGAGGGTAAGACCAATCGACGCTTCTGATCTATGGCTTAGGACCCACCTGCCAGTTCCTGGAGGCCCCATACGTCTGTCAGACACATACATTCAAGCACAACCAACCACTGGGAACCACACACTGATCTCATTTTGTTGCTACCTGAATAACCCACTTTCACACGTATTGCCCCATGTAGTGGGCAGCCCACATCCTTTCTGGCCTCTCTCCCACTGCGAGAAGCAATGGGACAACTGAGCAGGAAGCCTGGGCAAATGCTATAAACAGGACAAGCGTGATAGGGGCCAGACCTAGACCACCAGGAGATCCGAACATCCTCCTCTCATACCTGAACATGACAGAGAGTTTATGGGGCCCTCTCCAACAGGCTGTAGCTATGTTCTATGCCCGCCTCTCCTGCCTGTGGTTGGCATTTGGCTGGTCTGGAAAAGCAGAGTGATGCTGAAGATCTCTTTCTGGTCTAAGGAATTTGGTAAATGAGAAGATGGGCCATCACCAGCAAGGTAGGTGGGCCAGAAAGAGAACTCTCACTTTATTCCCACACTTGCATTGGTCCCGCATCCCTAGAGATGGACCTGCATCTCTGAAGAGAACTGCTCCCATCATGGTTTGTAGCAGACTGAATTGTTTTTCATGGATGGGATTTTCCGGCATCTACTTTCTTCATTTATTTTGTAAGTGGCTCAATTTATCTTTTGTTTCATTTGAGAGGCCCTTGGCAGAAGGGATTTTTAAATAACTAGGCACCATGTCTTCCTTCTCTTGGGGTCCCCACAGAGAAGAGTTTTGAACCATGGTTGTGCAGGTAAGCAAGCATCAGATAGAAAGCGCTTAAAAACAGTTATATGGTCCTTGTCTGAAATGGCAGATGGCAGATAAGGTCTCAAAAAGGATCCTTACTCGACCAGCTTTCGAACCTTAGCTGGAAATGGGGATTTTTCCCATTTGAAGGGTCCAAAGGACTGGTTTAGCATCAGTCCTTCAAGGCCAAATGACACAGGACCTTTGCCCCAGGCTGCCTGGCCAAGCCTTCCTGGGAGTCCAGTACATCTCAATCCACTGCACAGATAGGTACAAAGCAAGACTAAGCTTCGCATGGTCAACCAATCATGAGAATGGCTGGAAGCAAGCAAGTTGTCAGGGGCTGTTCAGGCACATTAGGAGGTGCAGCACTTGTGCATTAATTCAAAGCGGGAAACTCACAGAAAGCAGAGGCGCTCATACCTGGGATGGCTGTGGGCTGGGCCGAGGTCCTGAACACAAAATGCGCCGCCTTGGACTTCCCCTGCTGGTTCTCAGCCACCACATAGACCTCGTACTCAGCATTCCAGTCCAGGGACTTGAGCATGACATGGTCACTGCCAGACGGGAGCCTGATCTCTGGTTTCCACTCGGAGGAGAGCTTCTGGGAGAAACCGGCAGGAGGGACACAGGACACCAGGAAGGATTAGAAAGAAACACTGGCAAGACCAGCTAAGAAGAACTTGAGAAAGTCAGTAACTATTGGTGCAAAATATTAAAAATAAAAACCAATGGTAGGACATGGTGTTTACTCTTTACCAGCCTGAAAAACCCTAAGGATTACATAGGTCAGGAGGTCAACCTTACATGTTCACAAATACAAACAGTAGCAGGTGCCAGTGTGGTGTGGGGTCAATTCTTCAATGTCCCATCACCTTCAGGGCACATAGGAATTCAAGCGCCGGCCCCATCCACCCCCCAAGCTACACTCTGGAATGCTGGGCACATATGCATACATTCGTTCTAGAAAAGTAATAAATATGTTTCTTGTCCTATTTCAGAATGTCGCTCACACTAGGTGTGTAACTCACCTCCCTGACATAGGAACACTGCATAGAATCCAGTTTTATTAACAATAAAAACTGTCATTTATCGAGCACCTACTATGTGCCAGGCAGGCACTGCAGTAAAGGCTTTTCGCACATTTTCTCCTTGTATCCCAACAACAAGCCTGCAAGGGGTTTTGTCAGGCCCTTACTAAACATGACAACAGGCAAGTGAGACACATTAGGAGACTTCCCAAAGCCACAGAGGCAGCCTCGGTTGGGGCCAAGTGCATCTGGGCCCAAAACTGTGATCTTTCCTTTTCATAGCAGGGAGTTCAACAAATATCTGTTGAACTGAATTGGATTTTTCTATTCCATGCAGTGTACCTTGGTCTCTACAACTACAGCTGGAGGCATCTTAGGGGCAAATTCTGCTGTCAGGTTCAGCATTGGGGTGCTCAGAGCACCCACAAGGAAGGTATACTCAGCTGAATGGGACACACCCAGGGCCAAATTTGCAGCCGGAGTTACGAGTATCCCCTTTTTCTCATTGGATATTCTTTTCAGTTATATCCTAAACGTTCTCCAACGAGTTTGTTCTGAGTGGAAGTTTATCAAACCATCATTAGGTGATCACCTCCCTAACACAACAGTAGTGAAAGGAGGTTGTAAGACTTCCTGAGAAGTCTTCAGGTGGTGTCACAATTGCTCAGCCCCCCTCTTCATGATCTTTGAAGAGGTGTACGCTGGGCACATGAGAAGGTTTTGACAAATGTTTACTAAATGATGGGCTGCTCCTCAGAAAAGAAGAATACACTAGCATTGTCACCCGAAAGGTGGTCTAGACCGTGGCTGAGGCTGAAGGAAGAGTTTTCTTACAGCGAAGCCATCTTTCTAGGAAAAATGACTTGTATCAGTCAAAGACATGCTCATACCATGGCTGTAACTACCATGAGGAAATGCTACCAGGGGAATGCCAGTTTCCTTAGATCCTAAAGAAGTTAGCTTGTGCATATGTCACCATGTGACCCTTTTTAATTTAAAACAGCTGCCTTTTCCCCTTATTTCTCATAAAGGCTTCTTTCCTTGGCAAACATTACAAAAGAGACAACCAGAATATAAAGCAAATATTTAAGAAATAAGTCATTGTTATATAATACGTATTAATAATATACAGTCAAGATAGTGTTTAGCAAACATTAAGTTTTTGAAGTGGGAGAGCGAAGACGGTTAAGGCTGTTGAAATCTAACACATCTCAGTGTTTTCCCCAGTCGTCTTTCTAATGCAGACCTGCCCTGGCATGGGTCTCTTGTGGAAAACTGACATCTAAGGTGGCCTCTTATGGGAGAAATTTCCAGCCCTCGCCAGCATCTTTGTAGTTGTTACTATATTTACCATGTATAGAGGTCTTCAAGTGTCAGGCACATTTCGGGTTCTTTGCATGTATTACAACTAATCTTTACAAAAACTTGAAAAGCTATTTTGTTCTCATATCACAGAAGGAAAAATGGAGGTTTTGGAAGACTGGATGGCGTATTCAGATCATATGCTGGTAACTGGTAAAGCTGGAACTGGATCCCACATCTGTCTGGCCCACAGCAGTGTCACGGTGCCCAGGAGTATCCCACCCCACCACATTGTCCGTGACCAGTAGGCTATGCGGGGCCACCTGCCCAGTCCCTGCTTTTGCCTCACAGTGAGTAAGCCTCCGGCATGGGGCTGCTTCTGGGCTGGGCCTGAGGGAAGTCAACTGAGGCTCTTCCTCTGCTGTCAGCTCATACCTGGCTTTGCAATTAAGTGGAAAAGGGCTGACTGGATTGACAGGTCTGTCCACCAGCTGAGAAGCACGCCAGGTATGGCTCTGTGCTGTGCTGACCCCGTGTAAGCTTAACCAGCTAAGGGCTCACATCTCACTTCGATGGTGGTTGATCAAAAGGCAGAGAAGGAGTAAGTCAACTTCCTGGAAAGAGCCTTTCTGGGGGGCTGTTTGAAGAAGGACAACTGCTCTCTGGTTCATTAATTCCCATTCCCTAGCAAAAGGCTATTATTCCCAGTGCTCGGACACCGCCTCTAATCTTTCAGCAACTGTTGTGGTTGGCAATGGCCAAGTGTCATTCTAAAACCAAAAAGGAAAAAATGCTTCTCAATTTGGGAATTAGGAATGAAAGGTGGAATGACAGAATTCTTAGATGGGTGGTGAGCCAACCAGGGAGAAAAGGCTTAGAGCCAAGTTAATTATTAGCAGGATTAGAACAGCTCAGGTATGGCTAAAGGGCAGGTGAGGGAACTAACCCAATCCCTTCAGTCAGATCTGGATTCCAACCCTAGCTTGCCCAGCTGTGTCCTATCAGGCAGTTATTGACTGCATAAGCCCCGGTTACTTCCTCTGCAAAGTGGCAATAATCGTAAGATCTACTTCACAGGGTTCTTGTGGAGAGAAAATGCATGTAATCACAGTTCTTGGCCCATAATATGCACTTTACTAAAGGTAGCAATTATTAGATATCAGTACGTTATTTGAAAAAATATACTGGATAATGGCAAAATAACTTTGTACAGAAGTTCAAGAGGCAGAAAAATCAATCATGGTATGAGTTTGTTACCACCATGGTCATTTTAGGTCTTAACATGGTCCCAGTGCGTACATGAAGTAACAGTTGCGGGTCAATCTTGAGATTTAAAATCCTGACCAGGGCCCCACAGAGTGACTCTGTCCGCCTCGTCTAGCCTGGGCTTTGCATGCTGCTTGTTGCATCAACAAGGGGGTGTCAGGGTTGCGGGGGCGGGGGTGGCGACTGGGGAAGGAGGCCACTCACCGCTCGGTACTTGACCAGGTAGTGTCTGATAGGGGAGCCGCCGTCGTCCTGCTTGATCAGGTTCACCTTAATGGAGTTGCCATCCTCTCCCATCTGCCCTTCGAGCTTAGGAGCGTTGGGTTCCCCTGCAACGGCCAGTTAATTCGCATGACATTTTCCTCCACCAAATGAAAATTCAATCCATCAGAATGGGATGTAGTGATGGGGTGGGGCTGGACCCTTGCTTTTTCAGAAATTCAAGTGGTTAAAATGCAGTAAATATAAAATTTCGGATTCCAGTTAGATGCCCTAACTTGGTGCCTTTTGGAGTGTTCCAGGAAACACCCTCCCCACAAGCACAGTCCTGTTATCATTCTAGAAATTGGCTTTTTGTTTCTGTCTCTCACTGGTACTTGCATATTCTGTTAGCTGCTCTTAGAACTGCAGATTTAACTTTTATAAACCGGATACATTTTGAGAAACAGCTTGAAATATGGGAAAATGTAAGCATTTATGGAGAAAGCTTACATGCATAATACAATTTTTCAAAGCAGCCGGGTCTCTTCCCTGGATATCTAAGTAATTTTATTACTCAAGTTCATTAAAAAAATAATTTGTGTTTCGGTTGTGATTAAATAAAGCACAATTTGCCATAGGCAAGTTTCGTACAAGTATCCTGCATTTATAGCTCAGCTGACTGAGTGATAATCCTTGGCACCTTATATTAAAGTAACAATCGTTAAAGTCCTTTTCTTTGTGAGGAGAGCGAGAGAAAAAATGTCTTTAGTGTTTCTCAACAGAAAAAAGTCGATGTTTCTCTTTATTTACGGTATGCGCTCGGCATGTAGTACTCTGAAACCAAGGTCAAGAAGGAAGATGAGCTTGTATGTGACAAACTACCAGCGCTGGGATGGCTCTTTAATGAGTAAGACGCTGATTTACTTTAAGAGAAACTAGTTCATTAGTATATGCTGAAAACAATGAGGTGAGAAAATATCTGATGTAAAAAGCTAAAATGAAGATTTAAGGCATTTGGGAACCCTGCATTTCCTGTGGGAACCATCTCTGAGCCTATTTCATGGCCTCAGAACATTTGGGAGAGCCTACAAAACAGTTCCTTTATGCGTGAGCTGTCCTGGCTTGATCTCTGGAAGAAAGACATGTGACAAGAGCCAAAGACTTGTCATCAGGTTTTGGAGCTAGTCACTCAAAAGTGCACCTTGGGTCATTTGTGAGAAGGTGCCGGCAAGGCCAGTCCAGCCTGCCCTCCTCGTTCAGCTGCCCTGGGAACCTCAAAACGGCCCAGCGTCCCACTCTTCCTCTGAGACAGGGAGGAGCCAGAGAGAGAAAGCTAACGGCAGCGTGCACACCACCTGGACGCTCGTTAGAAATGCAGACTCTGATTTTACCCCAAGGCAATCATCGGTGTGCACATTTAGGTTTGACAAGTAGTAGTAAGTAATGCGCACACATAAAAGCTGCGACAGGGAAGATGCGTAACCTTAATGTCTGAGGGATAAAGTAATTTAGAGAGGGCTCTGCTTGTTCTTTGTTTTCTTCAACCAGTAATTAAGGGGAAACAAACACAAAAATAAAAAGATAAATGGGCTTTAGGGAAAGACTTGTTCTGTTTTTATGCCACTATATGGCCACTGGCCCCAACTATTCAATGGAAAATATTTTGAAATTTGCTTTAGATCACGTCAAGGGATGTTCCAGTGCTAAGAAGAAACTCAAAGTGAAGTGAATTTTGAAGTAAGGCAGGTCTGTGTATCACCAGTGCGGAACAAGTGGAAGTAAGATGTGCAGCAGAATTTCATAAATTCTATTCTCTGACTGAATTAGGGTAACCAACTTACTCCAGTTAGCTTGGGACTTTCCAGGTGTTAGCACACCAAGTCTTACATTACACTCTGGAAAAACCCTTAGGTCCAGGCAAACCAGGGTAGGTGGTGACCTGGGATTGAATGCAGATGGACATTAATTATTATAACTTTCTGTATTCAGAATCGCAATACTGACTCTGTGACAAACGGCCTATGTGCCTCAAGAAAGAGGGAAGGGGGTGGCATCAGTGGTCCTTCCAACACAGCCACCAAGCAGGGACCCAGTCTTTCCCCCAAGGCCTCCTTGGAAAGGAAATAAAAGTTAATCCCCTGGGGCTACTGTGGCTGCACCTTTCTTATTATTTCCTCTCAGATTTGAGCAGCATGGGTTCCCAAGGCTGAATCAATACCGCCAAACACGGAATTTGGCTTTGTGGGGAATATCTATTTAGAAGAGGGCACTCTCTCTGCTGTTTGTGAAGGTCCCCTTAAAACTGAATGCTAAGGACGCCATGGTAGAGCCCAGGGGGGTCTGCTGCCTTGGACAGGCCACTGCCTCAGTCTCCACATTTGCAAACTACTGAACCAGATGTTCTCTAGGGCTGCTTCTCAATAGGACATCGCTGTAACACAATGACAGTCACTGCCTAGGATGGACTATCAGGATCGGCATGGCTATTTTCACGACACTGTAAAAGACAGAACACAAAACATAAGATGTTCATCCACTTTTAGGGAAATATAACCCCAAATCAATAATTCCATATTTCTTAAGGCACAGAGTTGACGATTTTTAAAATCAATTTTTAAGAAGTTATCTCAAAAAAGTTCTATCTTTGATGAGACTCCCAAGTCTCTGCAAAGACATATGAATAAAAATTTCACTGAGGAATCCCTGCAGAAACCAATAAAGGCACTCTCCTTTGGATCTGTTTCTGAAAAAATTTCATCGGAATCACAGAGGAACCACTAAAAGCTATACCACAATTAGAACACAGTTGTAGCATCTGTCAAAGTTAGAACACTTGCTATCATTTTACCTGAGTGACAACCATGCTACTCTGATATGTATTACTTTCTCGTAGAATTTAGAGCATTTTATATAATATTCAGGTGTCTCATTTAGAGTGCTTTAAATGTGATTTATTCAACAAATAATTAACCTACTAGGTTACTCTATTAGGCTACTAGGCATTGGAGTTTAAAGGTGAATAAGACAAGGTTTTGTTTGCCAAACGAAAAAAAACCTGAGTTATGATCAATTTAAAAAGATAGTGGGGCCCTTGTGTAAAAACATAAACCTTTCTATAACAGTATGTCTAAAGGAAGCTCATATTCAACGGACATCATAGAACTTTGACCAACTTTGTGGCTACGTATATTTGTTTAATCTTATGCATCTTCAGATGTTTACTGTTGGTCAATTTTTTTTTTTTTAAGATTAGAAAAAAAAATATATCTTGAGCACTCTGCAAAAAGAATTCTTCGGCCATACTGGACAAGGGAGAGAGGGACTGAGGCCGAAGGGCTGGGGCCCGAGCGCTCCGGAGGCTCTCTGCTTTACTGAGACACACACTGAGAGGAGATTATTTAGAGGGTCCCAATATGCACTCTGTTCAGAGACAGCCGCCCTGATTGAAATCATTATGGGTAATTTCAGCAAAACCAATATCATGATTATTTGTAAATGTTGGTTTGCAATTCAAAGCAATCGGCAGGTTGCTCCAAGAAAACCCGTGGGGTTAATTACGCCCTCTGAGTTTAGCTTCAGCCATGAGTCAAAATTTCTCCCCTCCCTCCCAAATATTTTATGTAAAGACTAAAATAGCAGTACCTTGAAAAGAAAAAGCGGTACCTTGGTGATAACAAATATGAAATATTAGACAGTTCTGGTATTTTCTAGAAGAATGTACCATAGAGACCACATATAGTCAGAAACATTACAGACAGGCCCTATGAATTCCACTTAGAAACCGTAATTGAAATGTACATTCCTGGCCATGAGGATTATAGGTTCTTCTTTGTAATTACTGCGCTACCGTGTCCTAAAATTGGAGTCGGCTTCATGTCTTTCCACTTGTCAGCAGAAGCCCTGGGCTCAAAAAACTACTGGTGGTATCCAAATTCCACAACAGAAAATATAGCAAGCCGAGGGCGTTCGGACTGCATTTGTGAATTTTAGAAGGAAAACAGTATTCTACTTCTCACTCAAAAGAGCCAAAGCACCAAGGACTGTATCTTCTGAATGAATAGCTGAGGCGCCAACAGGCATGCCTGAGAAAGGATCTTTCTTTATCCACTTGGTTTTCTCTTCCTAGGGGTCGGCACAGAGTTTTGGGCATCTGAATATAAAACAATGATGGATGTAGGGGCTGCATTAGAATCTTTTCTTTTTCTATCAGATAGGATTGTATGGAGTTAAAGTTACTGTTCCTTTTGTTTATCCTAACTCCTATTCCCTTTTGTTGATTATTTCTTACAAGCGACTTGAAACTTATAAATGTCTTTTTATTGTTTTAACAAGTCCAGAAGGTTTAGCTGTTCAAATATGTAGCCTATTTGATTTTTCCAACTCAGGAACATTCATAACCGCATCAAGAGTTTGGAAGCTTGACTGGTCCTTAGGGGATCAGCAAATTACCTACGGGAATCAGGATTTAGAGTTATCAGATCACTAACCCTGCTTTCTGAGATGCAGTGCTTTGCCTTAGATGCTGGACATGTGAATCTAACGAAAACCACGCTGCATACATTCTTGGACCCTTGAACTCTCCCTGATGCCCATTAACAACCCACCGGGCTATTCTAAGGGTGCTGTGATGGCTTTCTGACAGTCCCAAAGAGAGATTGACCATGCACGGATGGGCATCATGGTCTTAGGCATTGCTCCCCCATTCAAGTCTTGGGGAAAAAGTCTTTTTCTCTTGAACTCTATTCGCTTAGTTGTTAAGGATTTACTTGTGCGAGCAAATGACCTGACTCTCTGCATCCTGACCCCTGGCTCTAGGGCATGCTGGGGTACAAAACAAGTGGGTGTGAGCATGGCCAGTTCCCAGCTTCTACAGAGAAATGGCATGTAGCTCTGAGGCCAAGCTCAGGGAAGCATCTAGTTCACAAATCCCTTCCAGCATTTTCTCAGGAATTATGAATGTGTGTGTGTGTGGGGGGGGGGGGTGGGGGGGGAGGAAAATGGTGGCATGAAATACGAATTAAACAGCAACAAATGAACTCTGACAGAGTGAACCACAAAAATACCAATTCCCTTCTCGTGGGTGTCATGAAAACACCAACAGATTAATTGATCAATTAGTTTTGTTTTATCATCCTAAAAAGAAAATATAACCACAAAGGTATTGCTTGTGGTTATGGGGTTGATTCAGGCTGAGGAAGTTATGACAGAAATAACTGCTATCACCAACAATTAACTTGGCTCCCGCCTCCGAGGCCACAGGGCCTCGTGCACATGTTCAACACTACTTCACGGACCTAAGATTACTTATCAAGGATGAGGCTTGTGGGAGGTTTCAGCGCTCACACTGGTAAACTCTACGGACACAGGCACTTTTCATAGCCCCCATCCCTGCCCACAGGATTCAGGCTGATACCCATCACTGCCTCGCTCTCCATCCCCTTACGCTAGCTCTCTACCCTGGTAAGCACCAGTGCAGAGGATCCTTAGGGATAAAGGCAAGTAGAGCAGAACCCCTGGTGAAAAGTCTAGTCGACCTGCCAGAGACCGTGGCAATCCAGACACACAGCTGTAAAAAATAGAGGAGGGAGTGGAAGG
Source organism: Rousettus aegyptiacus (assembly GCF_014176215.1). Classification (NCBI taxonomy): domain Eukaryota; kingdom Metazoa; phylum Chordata; class Mammalia; order Chiroptera; family Pteropodidae; genus Rousettus; species Rousettus aegyptiacus. The sequence continues at coordinate 44,679,428 of NW_023416308.1, forward strand.
GGTGGTTAGTGATGTTTTCAATCTAAGAAGGAAGAGCGGGTGTTAAGGAGTTTAGTGCATCGGAATCAGCATGTCCTAGTACCAGTCAGGGTCAGTAGCTAAATAAAAAAAGACCATTATGAATGTGTGGGGAGGAATCCATGCTCCAACATGCAGCACACTGACAGAGGGGGTGCAGGGGCTTCTCACCACGCACATGCTGGTAGGGAGGGGCGGGGAGTCCCATTTACACAGAGTCCTCAGTAGGTGATGGAGTCATTGGGGGAAGCAGGCCCTGCCCTTATGCGATGCCATGGTATTAGAAATAAACTTTTGCTTGCCATAGCAAACCCACTCCTGGGCTCCTGGGGCAGGTACCCAAGTTTCCCTGTCTAGATCCTATATGTGCAAAGCTCTGTGAACTCAGGAGCCAAGTGACTCTGCGGCATGGTGCTCAAGGTCTGTTTTCACCTACCCTTTCCTGTTCAGCACTGGCCTCAGGAACACATTGTGGATGGGAACCAAAGGGACATGGAACATCCAGACTACATTAAGTGCATCCCAGGCAGCTTTTTTGATTTTTGTTTTGGTGGCAGTGGCGAAGCGTGGTGAACAGGGAACATTGGATTTCAGACACAAATGTGGTTCGATGAGGGGGTAATTATGCTTTGGCATGCCACAGGCTCTCAGTGATTTTTCTTAGTACTGGACACATTTTTTTACTGATAGCCAAGACCACTGCTAAGTTGTGTTTCTAGGGCAACTTCAGGAAACATCTTCAAATATCTCTTGCCTTGCTTAAAAAGTCTGGAAGAGATCTCGCCTTAGAGGTATGAATTAGTTTCTACCATGTTAACACTGCTTTGCTTCATTCTGAATTATACAGCATTGAACAGAAGTGACCAAACTTGTTTTTGAAGAGGAAAATGAATGGGTTTCAACCCAACATCTGTTCAAACTTAAGATATTTCAGGGGGAAGGTCTAAGCTTTTCCCCAGTATACCAGCCTTTGAGCAGTCACCACAAGTTTAAAAGGGCTGGTCCCCCTCTTGGAAATAAAGAAACCACATATTTGGGTGGGACTTGGAGTTAATAAAATCTTAGGCTCTGAACATTCTCTACCCTAAGACTCACAGATTAGGACAGTTTTTAAAGTGGGTTATAATCTGACGTTCCCCTGCTTTGGCTCCAATCTAAGACCTCTGTCCAGGAGTCTAGTTGTAAAGGGGACTATACAGGGACACAGTGGCCATATCTAGAGAGCTGAAGTCCTCCAAGGTGGTCAGTGTAGAGGGGGATGGAGAGGAAGCAAACACAGGGCTCACACACAGGGGAGCACAAGACAAAAGGACAGACCAGGAACAAAGAACATGCGAGACGAGCTGTCAATGGTTTTGTTTGTGTGGATGTCGCCCAATCAGTTCTCAGAGAAGTGAGGTCAAACAGGGGACCCTTGCATGCATGGGCACACTGGGCGGTTATTGGTGTTAGTTTTGCTTTCGTGATCAATGCAGCCTGTATGTGCCTCGGGTTGTGATTTGAAGTAGAAGAGAACTTTCAGTTAGAAGAGAACAGGATGCTTTTGACTCCCAGGGCAGGCTGTGAATGGGTGTTTGCTTTTACTGGGGAAAGCTGTGCGCAGAGGTTTCCTTTTCACAGTAAGCGTGAAATATTTTCACTAGGTTGTGACAGCCACAACATTAACTAATTATTTTGTCACCGCTATGCATTTAATTAGGCTATAATTTTATCTCCTTTGCTGTACGGGTCAAGCATGTGCTTCTTGATTACGCGGAGATTTCCAGTCATGGTAATTGCCAAATGGCTTTTGTTTTGATGTTTTTCCACCCCTGCCCGGGAGAGGGTCACTCTTGAAAAGTGACACCTCAGCAAAAACAGCCAAACTGCTCCAATTCAAAATTCTTAAATCTCTCATTTCAGAAAGTCCTCAGTTTGCATGAGTTTTATGAAGCGCTCTCATTGGTTTTGAGCAAATACGACCTTTGCAACTGATACATTTCTTTCTGTAATATTTCCATGTTGTAAAGTGATACATTTCCACATTTTCAGGGAAACGCAACTCATTTTAGAGCAACTGTGGTTTTTAGAACTACTGGATAAAGTTAAGCAACACCGCTATAAAGCTAATTTACAAAACTGCTTTCTGGGAAATGGTTTTTATAAACTATGTGGTAAAAATTCAAGTTTGCAAACTGTGCTATGGCTAAAGCGGTTTTACTGTAGATAGCAGTTTGCAAGGCCAAATTTCTTAAAGCAAAATATTAAACCAAAGGCTGTCATGGTATCAAATTGTCGTGTCAAGGCTGCAAAGAATGAGGAATTCTGCATGTGAATTGAGAACAAGAGGAAGTCTATCGAATGGCTTCTCTTAGGAAATTTGAGATGAGAAGAAATGAGTGGGCCCTAGGTGCCAGGCCGTGGTCCCAGATTTATTTCACTAATCAGAACAAAGAGTTTTACCTTCTGTTCATCAGCGTGGACGACATCATCAGCACCATGCAAGCCACATGACAAAGTCACATGATAGGCACGCACATGATTGGTTGAAAGGAAAGTGGAGAAGGTCACATGGAAAATACAAAAAAATTAAAAACTGATGTAAACAATGGGCAGGGAGAAAAATCAACAACAAAATCACAGACTAAATAAAAGGAGAAATCAAATTAAATTAGCAGCATATATAGGAAACATTGGGAGGATAGTAAAACCGCCCAGATATAGGAGAATAATAAATCATAAAGAGCATTTGGTTAACACCAATAAGCATTAGATACAGCTGCAACACTGCATATTAATAACACATCAAGGAGCACATAAACTTGTTTTAAAATAAGGAGGTGTTTCTGTCAGGACCCGGATGTCAAAGTCAATCCAGGAGACTGTTGAAGGAAAAGAAAAAAGCAAGTTATTATTCGCAGATCCTAGAAATGTCGAGGCATCCTTGGGAAACAAGGGAAAACAGAACATGGGCCATGAAGGGGAAGTCCCATGATTTTTAAGGTGTAGACTGTAAGCTCTGTAAGAACAAAATATGACATTACAGAAGAAAAGTCATTTCATGTTTCTTTCGGCACAATTAGGAGAGGGGTCATGGGCTGAATGAGGCTAGGTGGATGCAGGCGGGAGAAGATGGCCTGGGGGATCTTTTCTCACTTTCCTATTCACTTGCTCATGTTATCCCAGAGGCTCGATGAGATACTCCAGTTGAGACACAGAGAAAGAAAGAGGTCAGTGCAGAAAGGGAATAGGTTTCCTTCTGGTGGTTGAGACTATGGCTCTGTCAACAGTGAACAGCAGAAACTAAACCCCCAACCCAATGAGCTGAGAGTTGTACATGAAACAAATGCTTGGGTATTTGTGGATATTGTTATCTCTTTAGAATTGTGGCTATACTGAGAAGGCACGAATTTGCTATGATTCTTACAACGGAAAAAATTGTTTTCTTGTTTGGATTTATCCACATTTCTTTTTGTCCTATGTTGTATTTACATTCCAGTTTGTTACTTAAATATGACATGAATGACCTCACTTTGTCAAAAGGCATTTTGGGTTTCCTGCTCCAACTTTCATAGGCCAGGGGAAGTTTTGGCTATTGTCAGCTGAAGCTAAGGGAGAAGATGGGCCAAGAAGGGAGGTGGAGATACCTCTTGGCCCTATGCACAGCACTATTCAAAAATAATTCAGGAGAAATGCTTTAACCAAGGTACATATTCCCTTGCCACTGTGAGCTGACAGAATGTGTGATTCTTATTGCCTGACGCTGCATAGGTTCTGGCACGTTCCAACCCTCGGTGCCCTGCAGGAATTACATACAACTGAGCAGTTTATCTTTTGGTTTTATTTAGGATACCTTCCCTCATTCGTAGTTATAAACGGATCCACACACACATGCCTGCGCACACACATACACATTAGCGAAAATAGGAGAAATTATTTCTTTTCTGCCTTATTGACTGACTGATGATCGATAAATTTTTGTATGCTTCTAGCTACTCTGCTACTGGTTCCACTGCAATTCACATGTGCTACATTTTGCCTTACTGTTGAGGAATGTGTTCATGTTAAATGCAGGCTACTACACAAATGTGACTGTCTTTCCTTTATCCCACTATCCATAGGGACCTACAATTTGGGTCTGTAGTCCAGTGGTTCAAAATAAAAAAGACTCACACTTTCTCCTCTTTGGATGTCACTACTAAGCATTTTATATGTGGGCATAAATGCCTTATATTAAAAAATTAAACATATGTCAGGGGAGAAACATCTAATTCCTCCTTAAGAAAAAAAATCTAGATTCAAGATATATTTTACTTCTGGAGAAGACCAATCTATAGCAAGACACCTTAAATATGACATGAGTTTTGCAAATGCATAATGTAGCCTTCTACTGTGCCTGGCACAAGTACTGTACCCAAGCTGGAAAGGACAGGAGCATCGCTGTTAGAAGAAGAAAGGGTGCTGTTAGTCACATTCCTTTTCCAAAAAACAAAAACCAAAAAACAACCCCCCCAAAAAACAAACCAAAAACCATCATCTGAATTAAACTCATGAGAGCACACAGTTCATCGTCGCCAGCTCTGCTCTGCTAACGAAATGAAATCTCAAAAGCATCAGGAATTAAAATTCATTGTAGCACACACAGAGAACACCAAGAAAGCAGACCCTTAGCTATGTTCTGCAGTAGAAAAAAGAACCATTTCATGCAGCACACAGAACCAGGAAACTCTCTTCTTCTCTGTTCAATTATGTATTAGAAACCCTGGCCCATTGAGCAGAGGGCGGGAGCAGGAGCTGTACTGTGCATATCTGCTTTCTGCCTTCTTGCTCTGACTCCTGCTCAATGGGATGCATGTCATTTTTTTCTGCATACTCAGAAAAATTATAAAATCTAAAACTCCCTCACGGCTGTGGTCACACACCGTAAACACATGCACGCACGTGCGCACACAGGCACACATACAGCTCCAGTTGATTTGTCAGGGGATTTAAGGCCTAACCCACAAGCTCACTTCATTAGAGCATTATAGAGACGGGCTTGGAACATGTTACAGTTGTGATGAAGTGTAATATTTTCCATGATGGAAAAGATGATACAGTCTGGCCCTGACTCTATCATCAGGAAATGAATTCCAGAACTTTCATCTGGATTCCTAGCACACAAACTTGAGCAAGCCTGGTTATTTTTTGGGCCATGATTTTTCCCGCACTGAGGAAGCGTATGAGGAGATGGCAGCATCTCTCCTTCCTGCGCGTGCTTTGTGTACACACCTGCTCCACTCTGCAGCGAGACAATGGCAGGCAGGCTGTCAGGAGGCAGTGATTCCTTCCTTCTTTGCATCCCCAAGCAGCCATTTTCTCTTATTCTTTCCCTTGTTCTGTTTTAGCTACTTCTATATGAGCACCTGCGTGTGTGTGTGTGTGTGTGTGTGCGCGCGCGCGCATGTGTGCACTTGAGAGGGGAGGGACAACAAAAGCTGGGAAGAGATGCTGTTCTTTTGCCTCATCAGCGTTTCCCTAATCCTTTCCTATTTTTAACTCGAGAGTAAATTTGGAAAAGTCTCCTCATGCACGGAGTATTTTTAAAATAAGTTCTTTTGGTGATGCTCGGTCTGCTCTCTTGGCCAAGCAGAAAGCATGCGTAGGAAACCACAGCAGGCGAGGGGCCGCCATGCACACACAACTGTTGCTTTAATACAAAGAAAAACCATGGGCAGTGCATGACCCAGAAGTCGGCTCTGCAACGAGCAGTAATCTGGCCAAGAGCAGTTCAGCTCTGTACTCACTAGCTGGTTCTGTGGTTGTAAGCTCTGGAAAAGGCCAGGTTGCTATGGAAACATGAAGGACAGAAAGGGCACAGATAGGTGAAGGAGGGAATGGTGATACATTAAATTCATAAATAAATATATGTGTGTACGTGTGTGTATATATTTAAGGATTATAAAGAGAAACAGAGATGGCGAAGAAGATATTCTCACACTTCCTTCTTTCCTGATCTATCAATATTAATATAGATATTTAAAGAGATTATCAAAGATTTTGCTGACAAATTACTCTCACACATTAAGAAATAACATAACCCTCAATTTGTTCTTACCATGAATTCCAGCTACTGCATGCTGGGCACTGTGTTTTGTTTTTCATATTTGATCGTTAAGTTTCACAAACACCTACAAGGTAGGTGGAATCTATCCTTCATTTGAGAGGTAAGAAATCTGAGGTTTGGGGAGGTCGAGTGACTTATTCAAGATCATGGAGCTGTGTGCAGAGGTAGCAGAACTTGGAATGTGAACCCAGGGCTGTTTCTGGTTCCCAAGCCTGAACTCCCGCTGCTATGATACACTGCCTGGAAGTACCTCGAGCGGTGGTGGGCCTGTTTCTAAGTCGAACAGATGCAACAGGGGACTTTTGAGCATGGGGCTTGCGCCACCTCCTACAGCTGCTCCCAAAGTACAGGGACTTTGGATGTACTAAGGAGAACATAGCCAGCCGGGCCTGCACCCTGTCTGCTACTCTGAGCACGGGTTGGCATAACACCCTGGGACTTACTTAGCTATTTCACTTTGTTCTTTCCCCCAAGAAAGATAGGTTCAAAACTCCAAATGGTAGCAGGCTTGGAGCTCTCCCTACTTCCAAGGATGCAGGGGAACAAAAGGACAGGACAGCCAAATGAAATAAGATGATAAAAATGAGCGAGGCTTAGTCAGGATGACCAGGGTTGAGACTGACCAGGTGACATCACTGTCGAGCTTAGTGGTGCTGCTTCCAGGTATGTGTGCGAGGACAGCTTGATAAATGCTGTAACATTTGTTGAGTTTTTGTGGGAGGGGACTAGGAGGAGAGCAACGTCTCATCCTGTTTTGTAGAGGAGAAAACCAAGGCTTGCTTGTGACAGTTTAAATAATTTGCCTCAGTGGCTACTGCCAGGCACATCTGCAAGCTGACACTATTTATTTTCCCACAAATATTTACAAGAAATGTATGCATTTATAGAAAAAGCAAAAGGTATAGGCCTGGCTATCTAATTTTAATATGTGAATCCAACTGTGCCAATTAAAATGAGGGTAAAAACACAACACCCCAAAGCATTTCTTATGACCCTGCAGAATAGATTTTCCTTGGTAAATTCCTTTGGCTTCTGCAAATATCAGCTTTGGTTCAGCTTACCAAGCAACCCAGCACAGGTTTGGGATGCAACACCCTAGGCGAGCCTGCCTGCAGGGTTTCCTGTCCGTAACCAGGCTTTTCCCTTGCAGCCCCTTAAGGGGAGTGCTGCCTCCCATGAATCTGAGAGGCCCTGTCTCTATTTCTATTCTTATTTGCTTCTCTATAACTCGGCGCTGCTTTCCGCCAACAGAGTTGTATTATCACCTGGTGAAGGAGATAACATTAGGCATACCCACTGTGGCTGGTGGAAAGCAACCTGCAGAGAGATGGATGAAGAAAATGATACTCACTATCTGGATGAGACAATGGAACAGGGGTAGAAGAGCTAGCAGGAGCTGCTGAGGAAAGAAAAATGAAGGTGAAAAAAAAAAGGGATAAAAGATCATCAAGGCTCACAGATACTGCATGAAAAAAATGGAAGGGCCAATGCTGGGCTATAAGTACAGGAAGCTAAAGTGAGTTAAAGTGGGGAAAAAGAACACCGTGCATGAAAATACGTGGCCAGTGGGCCAGCAGAGGAGCAGAGCAATCTGACTTCAAGCCATAAACCTGTGCGCCTGCCAAGCCTGGGGTTCAGGCAAGGGATTGGGCCAGGAACAGCTGCAGAAGCCTTCAGCCCTGCCTGAAAACAAACAGCCAGTTCAGCGAGGCCAGCTGTCTCCAAAGGATCAGACGTACAGAAGGAAAGGGAACCTGGACCCCAGCTTAAGGTGAACAAGTGAAGGAGAAGACGGCTTTGGCTTTTCATATTAGATCTCTCTATATGCGTTTGGATTAGGTATGTATTTACACCAATGGCACATATTTGTAGCAAAAACTGTATGTCTCACTCCCTAATTTAAATATCTGAATGAAGGAAAAATGACCGTCCTACTTATTAATGTTCACTATGGGGTGAGGTTCATAATTGTTTGGCATCTGGATGATCAACCACTGCTGTCCTCCCAAACAAACAAACAAACAAACCCCACTGAATGTGATTCTCTGGATACTGCTGTGTATTTGGAGAGCGATGCAAATAATACTGAGTGTTGTTCTCACTAAATGAGTAACTCTAACCAACTTCATGCATGGAAAACAGGTAGAATAGTGCAATGATACCTCCAAGACATTTTAGACAGATCTTTAGTTTCCCATTGGCAAATATTAAGAAGTTGTCACATCCACAATCATAAAATAACGTCCTTTTGGAGCTGGATGAAAATTTGGGAAAACATTACCATATCTTCAACATTGCCTTGACACTCATGGTTTGGTCTTCCTTTTGCCTTCCAGATGAGGGTACCCCATGAGACCATGCAAGTGCAATGTCACTGGAATCAGAGCAAGACAGGCTACTAACTCATCATGATTCAATGGTCTGGTCAATTCAAGTAAAAGTGTATCTCTCTCTCTCTCTCTCTTTTGTTTAGCTTGAGTTATCTGCATAATTATCCAGATTATTTTGGCAAAGGGATAGATGAGTTTTATGTGCTTTAACCACAACATATTACAAGGCATTAAACTTATACTTGCAATGTGCTATCTAGAGGGCAAAACGTGAACACAACAATCTCAAGATGCCTCTTTTAAAAAGTAGAGGCTCATTTACACATAATCTTTATGCCCTGAAAAAAATTGTTTACTTCACTTCACGGTACAGAAGCAATTAAGAAGTAATACTCAGGCAATGAAATTCTGAAGGGGTATAGCTCAGTCACGAGGAAAAGATTCATAATAAATTGTGACATCTCTTTAGGGCCTCAGCAGCTCAGACAGGGAAGCAGCCCTTCCCAAGGCAAGCAGAGGTCATCGGCTTTCCATTTAAGAGTGTCTTAACAGCACAAAAACATTTGTCCTAAATATACACGAAACAGGAATGTTTTCCCAGGTTGGAGTTCTATTTGTTTGGGGTCACAGCTTTTGCATTACCTTCACACACACATTTATGAACTGTGTGCAAGAACCTCCTAACAGGAGAGCCATGCTTCCTAATCTGGCGGATCAGAGGCAGGAGTCCTTGAGGTATCTGTGGCTTTGGCTAGTTTCATCTGCTCATCCCTACTTTGACGTACTCATGCCTCTAAATGTGGAGAAGTCCATTAAGGAACCAAGAAGGCAACCCCATTATTGAGACATCTCAACAAACTTCAAGTGATAAGCTAATATGAAATGCGCTGGCTCTCACCTAACACCTCTCAGTGCAGGGGTCTGGCAGCAACGATTCTCTCGTCGATCCTGTACCTCCTCTCCTTTAGGGCAAAGGTGCACTCAGGACCTAACTCCAGTGTCACAGGACCAGGCTGTGCATCTGCACCCCAACATTACAGGAGGGGAATCCACTGTCAGTGGGTGAGATGAGCCAGTGTCAGAAACCCACACCACTGGTTCCTGGGCTCTGCATAAGCACGCAGATGAACCGCTATAATTGTTGGTGGCTGATTGTGTCCAGGCAACTGTTGTTCTTCAAGTAATGGGAGTAAAACTCAGAGAAGATGCTTCCTAAACCCTGTCTGCACTCCCTAGTAGTGGAAAGTGGGTTTCGTCATGGCAGTAGTAAATGCTGGCATCTTCTTTCCAACTACATCCCTTTCCAGGATAGGTCCAGGGCCGACGCAATAACCCTTGGGCTAGGCCCCCACTTCGGCAACTCCGAAGGTGCAAGGAAAGAGCTCGATAACTAATTAACTAGTGAGAGTACAAGATTCCCACATATTTCCACACGTGAGCACCTCTTATCCTGCTTGAGTTCTTGAACAAGGCACACTCAACTCTAAGACTGTGTCAGAGTTCTTATCTAAAAGAAGTTTGCTTTTTTAATTTTCTCAATCATAACTTTATTAAGTGATTGAGAAAACTGACTTTTCATGACACTAGCAACGCCTGCTACTATATTATTCATGATCTACTTGAAATGGAACACTGACCCTACCATTTTCCAAAGGGCTTCTTGGAATCTTGGTTAATTACCCATTTTCATACTATAAGATAACAAACAACATGTCTAGAGGTATCTCTCTCTCTCTCTCTCTTTTGAAATTAAACATTCACTTTTAAAACAGCATCTTCTATAGAAATTCTCATCTTTACAAGGGCTGAGCTGGCAATGAATGAGAACCACTTAAAGCCTTGGAAGTCCAACACCCAGTCACTCTGAGTCAGTTCTCAAAACCCAGCTACTGGTTAGAAACTCCAAGAAGGCCTCATCACAGCCTTCCTCCCTGTAACATAACAAAGCTGGGCTAAAGACCAGCTTTGCATGCAGGGGGAAGGTGCTCTCACAGCCAGAGCTGCTCTGTCGGCATTCACACAGGGAAGAAGAGCTGCCAGCTTGAGCAGACAGCTGTCAGACTTACCTGACAACTACCCCCCCTGCCCCCAGCATTTTAACTCCTTCTAGATCTGGTTCATTCAGGAACCAACTCTGCTGAGATAGTAAATTTAGCACTTGCTCAAAATTTCAAAACGCCTACACTGAGCTACTTAGTTTCTGCTGCTGCTGCAATATTTCTGAATACATTTTTAAAAGATAAGCTTCCCTATGTGCCTTTCAGGAGCCAGGAACGTTTTATGAAAAGGGTGTGCAGCTTCTTGAACACCTTTTCTTCCGAGTTTCTCTGCGTAGCACTACCCTCCACTACTCTGAGCTCAGCTTAGGAAGAATGGGCCACGCCTCAGCGGAAGTGTGCAGGCTGGGACACCTAGACCAGCTTCCCGTTCTTGCTCCTTATGTCCATTAGTTACAGCTTTCACAATTAGGGGGTCCTTCCTGGGGAGAATCATCCCTCTCTACATGCTTGGCAGTAGACTGACCAAGTAGCCAGTTAATATTCCCAAACATGGAAATGCACATTGCAAGTACCTAGTGCTAAAGAATGGAGTTGACGGGAACTGGGGGTTTAACACCCCAGTAGCTGCCTGCAAGATGTCCCTGTAGCTTGGACCAAAACTTCATGCTACTCTTTACACTTGTAGCTGCTGCGCCCCCCACCAATCCTCCTAGTTCCCTTCGGCTACTACCATGATAGACTAAACAGAAAGCTCAGTGAGCTCAATTCTTTTATCTCCTAAAAGCAAACGTGAGAATCTTTTCAGGTTCTTTTTCCTGTGATGGGATTTTGAATTGAGGCCTGGTGAGGATGTGGTCACTTTTCTGGCATCCTGGCTAAAGGTGAGGTGGTGCCATGGCATGTTACTAATAGACCATCTGCAGATTGTCACCACACTCGGCTCAGCAAACATCATTGTTGTCACAGGGTAATTGTCACACACAAAAATTAATAAACACAATATCAAAAGACACAAGAGTTGCATGCTCTAAAACAGGACGAGTGTTAGCCTCTTGAAGTAACCTACGACATTAACAGGAACACACTAGACTGAAGTCAGTGTGGTTAGGGCCCAGAGAGTATCATCTACTTCAGCCTCTAGGGGACAAAAAGGGACCAGAACTAAATTAAGAACTAGGACTAGCAGATGTTAACGCTATAGACACAGGTAATGAAGTACGAAGAGGCACTTACGTGGAAGGGGGCTATCTGCATTTCCCATGGGTGGAACACAGACGAAGAGAAAAGACAAGAGACAGACCCAAGAAAAAAAATAAGATGTAAAAGGAATGAACAGGATTGCGAACACACAGTGCTGGGAACTCAAATTATCAACTTATTTCAAATCCAGAAAGAAGCAATTCCTGTAGAAGGAAGATAAAACAGGCTTTCTCCTTCTGGGAAAAGGTAAAGAGATAGCTTTGCAGGCCCCTGGCTTCAAAGAGAAGGAAGCAAAGGGGCTTTTTAATTCACAGAATCCAAGAGGGCCCAGGGAGCTCTGTGACTGCTCAAGAAGTCTGGTTCTACAGCATCTTCTTCAGCTGGGTGGACTCATGATCCTCCCAGGGCAGTAACTCAGTTCTGTGGAGGGATACTACCAGAGCAGGGCTCACCCAGAGCCTGGCCATTTGTGGGAAGGGAGGGGGAAAGGTGGCAGGCATAGTTTAAGGAAAGAGGGAATGACAGAGGAAAATAGAAATGCATTCTTGAATGAAATCAGGAAGAAGCGACTCCTCAAGGAGGCCATGAGGGAAGGAGACCCTGAGGTGTGCTCCTGGCGCAGGAAGGAAGGAGGAGCAGCAAAGTCGAATGCCTCAGCATCTGCTTCCCTTTTGCATTCTTGGGGCTTTGCTTCTGCTCCTACATCCTACAGCAGTCTCCGCTCTTCTACGACTTATTATCTCTGCTGCATCAAAAGTCCCACAACTAATTATGTGAACTGTCACTGCCTTTACCCTCTTCCTTCAAGTCACAAGGTGCTTAGGGCCTTTGTGATCTGTGTCAAAAAGCGAATCTCCCAGTTCCCTCTGCAGCACACTGCTGCGTTTCTCCCCACTCCCTTTCATAATGTGCCGGTGGTTTTCTTCCCTGGCCGTTATTCTAACGAGCTGGACCAGCTACTCTGACAGTGTCACCAGGCCCATTGAGAAAGAGGATAAAGGGGCTGGGTATCAGCCATCGCTGAGGGCCAGAGAACTGGAAAGTGGGACCACTATGAGTGGAGGGATCTGAAAGGCAAAAAGCCTAACAATGGACTGGGCCAGCTCAGGGTCCCCCATCCCCCCCAGGAGAAGAGGGCGGGTTGGGGAAGAGGCAGGGCAGCTGGCTTTACTTACGGACTGGCTGTGTCTTGAACTCGGAGGCTGCGCTGATTTCGCCCAGGCCCTTGCCATTTAGGGCTGCCAGTCGTACTGCGTACGTCGTCTCAGGCTTCAGGCCCATTATGGTGACGATGCCCTCCATGCTGGCTGTTGTGAGAATACGGGAAGGATCACAAAGGATGAAAAGCCTATCGGTAAAATGGTGCAGCTGCTGTGGAAAACACTATGGCGAGTTCTCAAAAAGTCAAACAGAATCATCGTCTGATCCAGCAATTCCATTTCTGGATATATACACAAAAAAACTGAAAGGGGCTGAAACAGATATTTGTACACCCCTGTTCACAGCAGCATTATTCCTAATAGCCAAAAAGTGGACCCTACCCAGGCGTCCATGGACAGATGAATAAACAGTCTGTGGTATGTACATGCAATGGAATATTATTCAGCTATAAAAAGGAATGAAATTCTGACATGTTACAACATAGATGAAACCTGAGGATATTATGCTAAGTGAAATAAACCAGATACAAAAGGATAAATACTGTATTATTCTACTTCTATGAAGTATCTAGAATAGTCGACTGCACAGAGACAGAAAGTAGACTGGTGGTTGTCAGGAGCTGGGGAAGGAGGGAATGGGGAGTTATTGTTTAATGGGTACCGAGTTTGGGATGGAGAGTGATGGCTGCCCAACAACGTGACTGTACTTAATGTACTTAAAATAGTTAAAATGGTACATTTTACATTATATGTGTGTGTGTGTGTGTATATATACACATACATATATATTATATTTTATACATATATATGTGTATATATGTATATATGTATATAATATATATGTATATATGTACATATATAATATATATACACACACATACACATACATACAAATTTAACAATAAAAAGGTAGCTGGAAGTGATGTTAAAAAACAAAACCCATGGACAGATTGTAACATGGTATCAGCCCTGCAATGCTGTTATGAGGTTTCAGAAGGAAGTTATGAAGGTAGAAGAATTATTCTCTTTTAGTTCCTCCTGATTACACAGAAATTCCTCCCAGAACCCCTCACTCCTCCCCGAAGCTGAAGGGGTGATGGAAGCTCCTGGTGGAGTGAATTCTCAGTAAAACTGGGAATTCAGAGGACGATGGCTCTGAATGACTGTGACATGTCCTAACACACTCCTAACTCCACACTCAGTACCACATACATGGCCATGATGAAACATTTCTACAGAAACAAAACATATTTCACTGAGCTATTCCAATTTAACCTGAAAAGTTACACATAAATATACTCAATCCTCAGGGAAAGATGGTCTGGGCTCAGAATCTTCCAATTGCAGTCATCTAAAGGTCATTTAAAAAATTCTTAGTTGGAAGTATATCACATAATTGACTTATGAGCAACTTGTTTTCCTGGCTCTGCTTATTAAATGAGTATACCCAAATAGGACTGCCTGGGCAATGGCAAAAGCCCGTGGCCCATGTGATCCATGCACGCAGAGCAGGACGGACTGAACGCATCTGGTTTTGTTCAGCACCTATGCCAGGCTTCTGCTTGGAATGTAGCTGAAATGGCCTCATCCATCCTGGCAAGGTCATGAGAACCAGGATCTGAAGGCCAACAGCTCTGCATGAGGCGTGACCGACTGTTTCCTAATCCTGGAGGGACAGTGACGGTGCTACAGCACAGGAACATGAACAGGATGGCAGGTGGTGGCATCTAGCCTCTCCCCATAGGTGAGAGCAGTGCGCCACCCTACCCAAATGGGCAGTCCGGGTGCCAGGATCTGGTGAACGCAGGGGGTGAGTGTGTGCCCACCACTGAGTGACTCATCATTCTAAAGGAAGCGAAGACTCGTCCCCACTCACCTTCCTTGGCATCATACCACTTGAAGTGCCACACTTCCTCGCCCACTGCTCTCCATTCAGCCTTGTACTTGAGGATGGGCACCCCGCCTGTGGCCTCTGGCTCATCAAACTGCACCTGTGCTGTGCTGGAGTATGGCTCCACCTGGTCGATGGATGGTGAAGATGGGGTGTCTGCGGGGAGGGCACATATGGAGACCCAGATGAGCCCGATTCAGTCCAGGACACAATTTGCAATCACGAAGCACATCTCTTTCATTTCTGCTCACTCTTGGAATCTTATCACCTGTATCCTGTCCCCCAAGCCCATCTCACCCATGATTCTCTCTGAACATGCCTGGTGCCCAGATACTCAAGCCTCCATCAGCCCTGTCCCCTCACCTTCTTGCTTTGCTGACCCTAGCTCCCTCTCCTTCCCACTCTCCTGACATCACCAAAGGACACAAAATAGGCTGGCAAGGGTTTTGAGGGCGGTACAACGTAAGAGGTGCTCACCTGCTTGGACAAGGATGAATTCCAAAGACTCCTGTCCAATGCGGTTCACTGCAGTACAGTTGTAGTTTCCAAAATCATTTTCGGAGTCTGGAGTCACCTTTAGAAAGAAGGAGTTCTTGGGTTACATGTCCCACGGGATGGGCACAGCATCCGTTCTTTATTTATTGGATTAAATTAGTAAAGAATAGAACCAGTAAAGCAGGAATCATTAGCCGTAACCCATAAATAAGAACAGAAAAGGGGAGAGACATATTCTGCCTCTCACACCCTGATTTTGCCTAGGGAGAATAAGGCTCAGTTTTGACTCCAGCCAACGGCTCTTGGCTTAAGATATGCCAGAGAAGCAAGAGAGATTTTAGCTGCATACAGAGCCTATCCATAGTTAAACTCTGTCTTTTCCATTTTGCCCCCTGACCCACCCCACAACTCACCTCTAGGTAGCTGGCGGAGGGGGTGTTGTAGATCTTGATATTGCTGTAGTTGGAGCTGGGCAACAGCTGTCCATCTCGAAACCACGAGATTGTGGCACTGGGGTAGGCAAATACCTCACAGGTGATATTCACCTGGTTGCCCTCCCAAGTGTACACAGCCACAGGACCCTGCAGCTTGGGTGCATCTGTAATGAATGGCAATGACTATCAGGGAAACTGCCAGTATCATGGAACCCCACATATCCTGTCTCCTGGCACCAGAAGGCAGGTCTGCCCCAAAGCACAGCTAGTGCCAGGGTATAGTAGAGGTCCAGCTTTTTTGTCAAACCTGTGAGCTGCATGGGAAGGCAGAGGACATCGAAGCTTGTAAGAAGCCTAGGGATGGTGTGAAGATGAGCTGGGGACACAGCTCTGATACGGCATAGGGCCAACCGCCACAGAGAAGGTGAGCAGATCTCACAGGGTACAGCTCAGGTAGCTGCCCTTTCCCCCTTTCATCCTGACCCTGCACGGCCCTTCCCCATACCACATCTTTCCACAGTTATTCCTCACATTGCACTTCGAGGTACATGGACTGGGAGTCCTGGCCGATGGTGTTGCTGGCCGTGCAGATGTATTCTCCAGCGTCTGTGTATTGGATGCTCTTCAGGGTCAGGGATGACACTCGGGCATGGCTGCGCACCACCATGTGCCCGTCCAGAGTCTGCCGGGAGGGAAGGGAGAGCATCAGAGCCCGAGACAGGGCAGTGGCTAGGAGACCAGGTCATCGTTTATCTGTGACCAGTCTCACATCCTCTCTCCTCTCTCTGCCAATGTCTAAGTCTCACTTTAGACACCAACTAGTGGGGGAAGGCTGCAGAGAGCACCATGGGAACTTGGGTGTGTTTGAAACAGAAAACGGGACTCAGGTGACATGAAGCAGCAGAGCCTATGTGCCAAGATTGGTTTTGGGGCAAGGACAACCAAGGTCCCCCAAGACGACATTAGGCATCTTTGAAATGGAAACAAAAGTCCTGACCAGCAAGATATTCCAGCAGAAACAGGCTTGCCTCATGAGATTCTGGGAAGCCTGCACTCCCGGCCTCTCCTTCCAGCAGCCTGCCATCTGCCAGTTCCACGGTGCATGCACATGTAATGGGAATCTACGTAATGGGAAATCTGAATGTGCCAGAAATGTAAGAAATTATGTAAGAAACCTATATTTATGCAGATGCCTTGCTTTCCGGGATGCTTAAAAGTAAAATAATTTCATTAAAAAAAAAAAGCCTAACAACTCAGAGCTCAGGAGTTGCTGAGCTGGAAGCGAGGGTAACTGGGTCCCCCTCTCAGGAATGGTGAGCAGCACAGAGTCCCAGGCAGACCTGGAATCCCTGACACCACAGTCACCACCATTTCCCAGCCCTAGATACTATAATTGGCTTTCTGAGCCTCTGGAATTGCAAGACTGGTCAGAAAGGAAATAAGCATATGATTGATCCCTAGGCAATGGGTACTGGCATATTTCCAGAGCGTCCCCATGCCCCACCCCCCATACTCTAAGTAAAGTGGCTGTTGGCCTAGGAAAGGTCTGAGCATGTGGCCCAAGTTCAGATCCTCAAGAAAGCTGGTAATTTGAAGGAGAATTTGTCCTTAGAGTTTGGGTCACACTCTTATCTCCAGCATATGATATTCTGTAGAGATGGACAGGTGAGTGGTCTGCATATGACATCTCTTACCCAATGAGCCTGGGCCTTTAAAGAATGAAAGGACACCTGACTTCAAATTCTTTTATATGCTGGTTTGGAAGCCCCCAACCCAGAATTCAATGTCATACAAAAGCCAGTTTGGGATGCTCAAAAGCAAGGCACCACTGGCGTTATGAGAGGTCTTGACAGGTCTATCTTAAGAAGTCCCTGTACCATCACTGATAGATCTAATCCACATCAGCCATCTAAGCCCCGTTACATTTCAGCTCTGGAAACTAGAACACAATGGCTAGCAAGGAGACTGAAGAGCCACGCAACATCAACACCACCTCTTGCTGCATGTGCCACTCCTCTCCGAGAGGAGCATCCGATGCCTGTGGCTCTGAGCTCCGTCTGGCCTGTACATCTGTGAGGCCTACTGCCTGAGAAGCTGCACCCCAAGAGACGCCACACACAAATGAGAGATGACAACAGACAAGCATGGAGCACTTGACTAGAAAGCCTCGAGACTTTCTCAAAAGTTTCCAGTTTGTCGAAGATATTGGATCCTGGGACTCCCGTTCCTGTGGGTTTACAGGGTTGTGCCTGTACACCCCATGGGCAATTTTCATGTGCCACACAGCATCTTTACCTATCGATCTAAATTAGTGGCATCGAATATGTGAAGCCATCCCTGCAAACAAGTATTTCTAAAAGGATGACATGACCTGCTTGTCACTCCTGTTTGTCTAAAGACAACAGGACAAAAGTGGAGAAAATTCAAGGTCCACACTGGCCTTTCTGGTTATCTCAGTGAGAACACAGGTTCAGCTGACAGTGATGCCAACCAGCAACTGAACTATAATTCTTTCTCACACAGACAGGACATGTCCTGGGGCCACCATGCATAAACATGGAAAACTGACCAGAATCTTTGGGAAGTCAAGAGAACATTTCCATAAGGAAGAGGTATTGCAGCAAGAGATGCAAAGAAAGTCATGTAGGTAAGAATAGGACATGGACAAATACCCACAAAGCAAGGCATGAGCAGTCTTTACTCAGAATAACCTAGAAAATGGTTAAAGAGAAACCCAGGAAATGGTTGTATGGACAGCTATACCCCTCCTCACTCTGGCCTTTTTCTTAAAGTTCTCAGTGTGGAAAATTTTCTCATCTAATGATGTCAACAGGTAGGTGGCTCTCTATAGAGAATTCTTATTTTGCAGTGGCTCATGACAGGATTGATAATGGGATTATTTGCCAGATGCCAAGTTCTCTCTCGGAGGGGGACGCAGAGAGAAGAGACTCCAGCGTGACCGGACTATCTCCTTCAGAAATGTTTTACCCTGGCACCGGGACAAAGTCAGGGAGTGCCATCTACAAGCCATCCAGACCAAAAGTCATGTTGACAATTCAGGCTCTGAAGAAGGAAGCAGATGAACTCTGGGCAAGAATGAAAAGATCATTATGGCAAGAAGACCCTGCTTTGTAAAACAGTATAAAGGGCAATTAAGATTATTCTTCTCATCAAAACATTGTTGTCCCCCTTCTTCCAGGTAAAAGCGCTAAGGCTCTTCAAAGCTTACAGAATGAAATTGGCCATAAAGCAAGCCACCTTCTGACCTTATCGGGACTTGCAGTTTTCATCTCCAAATGACATATATAGCAGGAAATGGAACCTCTGGGCCTCAGGGGTGGCACTCATTTGAAAGTCAATTATATCCAGAGTGAGATACTGAAGATAAAGACACTTCTGGAAAACGGAATTAGGTGTCTGCTTGCTGGAGAGTAAACCTATTACTCCCATTTATGCTAATAATTCTTTTAACATCTCCTTAATGCTCCCTGATAAATCTCAGCTCCTCCTTTAGCCAGGTCTAAATCAGAATGACAGGGGTGGGGTTGGGGGTGGGGAAGATGTACAAGGCCAGGCAGAATGAGCTCTGTAGCTGCTCAGAAGTAATTAACCCTTTTCTCTCTTCCCTGATCCCAGTGGGTCCATGACTTTGGGGCAATAAAACATGCAGCCTGTTATAGTACTTAGAAATTCCTGTGCCATAGGAAGGAAACATTTTGGCGAGGAGGTGCACTGAACTATAGTCTCTATGACATGGAGGAAGGTCTGGTGCAAAGAGAGCTTATAATGAACTAGATTTGATGACAGCAGTGTGTTCATGTGCAGAAACTAACATCAGTGCCTGAGGATAGGCAGTCAACTTTTTAATATTAAACACCATTAAATATTTATAGCTATGACCTGAACACGAGTTATGTGTTCTGAATAATTATCATTTCTGAGAGACTGAGAGGATAGATTTACCTAATTATAATACAGTCTATAGGATTGCTTGCTATATTCTACATTTATAGCATTACATTATCAAAATTCCATCTGGAGAAGAAACAAAAGCTATTTTTTAAAGAAATATAGATTAGATCCATAAACCTCATCTAGAGTCTACTGGTTTTTATTTCACTATCTGTTACTTAATCATACAAATCAGGTAAAAAAATGATAGGTATGATCATGAGTAGCATCTTGGGGTGTGACAATTAAAACCTAAAGATGAACATTTAGCTTCAGTTTTCAAACTAAGTCCCACATTACCCAAACTGAAGCAAGGTGTCAAAGAAATTTCAAAGGCTAAATGCTAGCAATTTTTAAAAACATAAAACCATTTGTGCCAAATCATTCTAATCTCATAAACTTAATGATCTTTGAAAGTTATATAGATATATTTAACAATTTAGGAAAACCAACGAGAGATGTCATTTGCATTGCTTCAAGATGAAATGTGATGTGATAATTTACCAAGACCAATCATTTTAAAATAAGAGAGCAACAAGATGAGTTGAGCTGGAAAGGAAGGGGCTGAGTGGGTTCTTTGATCACCAACTCTGTGACTTTATGATCCAAAGCCACATTAACCAGGTGAGAGTCAAAAATTTTCACATTTCAAAATGCCTGGCCTGGGAATTGGGGCGATTTATTTCTCTAAATATAATTACCTGAATGTGATTTTACCAGCACCAGCAAGAGAGTAAGATCTGGTTTTAGGAAATAATAAAGATTTGTTCATCCACTCCCAACACAGCTTGCTTGCTCATCCTAAAATGACACTATTGCTAAGTAACGTCTACCGCTATTGACCTATTCTTTAACTAAATTACTAATTAGTTTAGCATGCCTGGTTATTAAACTGTAATGGTGAGTTAAACTGTAATGTTTTCAAAACTAAAGACTGGCTAGTGGTCAGGTAAGCTATACCTCTTGCTTCTCTGGTCGAGTCCACGAAGCCTGGAGAGAACAAGATATAAAACACAACAAGAAAGCAGTAAAATTTTACAACATGTTTCTTTAGAGAATTGATGTATCACACTGCATTCCGTGCACATGCAGCTTTTTTTTTAATTCAGGACTCTTTTTAAGGCCCACTTTCAATGGTGTGTTTATTACCCAATTTAATTTAGGATTTAGCTTACATTCAGCTTTCCCCCACCCCCACCCCTTATGCACATTAAGATGGTATAACTCAAAGGTATAGGCTTTCCTAATCTTTGGCAGACATATATATGGATACCAGCAGACATAATAGACTGCTGCTATTTGAAAATATCTTGAATATTCCTTATAGTATTTGGTGACACTACTAGTTCTAATCCAGAGGTACTTATAGGGTAAGTTTCCTCGTTTGGATTTTATTAGCTTATCAAAAATACACTAACACCATTTTGTGATCATGCATTTTATAACTTTGCATGCATACTATTAAAAATTAAATTTTTATTTAAAAAAAAAGGAATAAAAAAAGGAGCAGAGAGGCACATTAGGAATGAGAGGTATGATGTGCCTAAGACTAAGGAAGCTTTGAGGATACTGAACTCCAAATGCTGTGGTAGGGCTCCAGCCGGTTCTTAAGGGCAGACAAATGCCCATATGGCATGCAGGCTCAAGCCTGCACCATCTTCATCAGGCAGGGGAATCACAAAAAAGGTGAGCCAACTCAGGGACATAGAGCTTGGGTCTTTCCCTGTCCACATCTAGATTTTTCAATTTATCTGGCACTTGGGAATCTACTCTGCTTACAGTTTTTCTGTTTTCATACTGAGAGTCAAAAACATCATACCTGCATTGTTCTATTAGATGGCATGACTGCCTGATTGTCCCTGATGTTCAGATGGAAAAAGAATAGAAAAGATGCCAGAGACACAGCAATGCAATCCAGGAAATACAAATGAGTTAGCAAACATTCAGTAAGAGTCCACTAAATGCAAGGAGCTCTTGTGAGATATGAGGATGGAAATGTTGGATTATATCACATGATGTTGGAATAAAGAAGAAAGTGAAAACAGGAACATGCATAGACCAAAGTAACAGTGGGCCAACATGTCAAATGTGGCTGCCAATTCCACATTATTTAGAAGCTTGTCTGTCACATGCCAGGGCTGCATGAATCAAGAATTTTTTAGGGGCTTTATCATATGGAGTTGTTTGCTTTTCATATTTGATTCTTCTTGTGTCTTCCTACAGTTTTGTGACTATAAGAGTAAGTAATTGCTAGTAACACAATGTTTCTAGTAGCCTGTCTGCTCACCTGTGCCTGGTGGAATGCTAGGATATGCCTTGCCCCTGATAATTGGGTAAAGGTGTGTGTCCTACTTTAAGACAAATGGTATGCAAATATATACACATGAAATAAATTAGGATATGATTAGTACTATTCCAAAAATTATTAGGTCCAGGTTCTTTTCATCTCACATGTTTTATTATCTTACAAGTCTCCAGGAATATGTATATAAATTCAAGAGAAATAGCCCTCCACTTATTCTGAAGTATTCATTAGACATTTGCCCACACCTGGGTAAGTCAGACTCTGATTGCTCCATGCATGCGCCTTTTCCAATGTTTAAAAGTAGACGCCTGGTTTGTATTGAATGATGAATTCTTCTTGGTGATAAAAGGCTCCAGTTTTACCGAGAATCCAGGAGTTCATAAAGTCTCTCTTATTTGTGGGCTACTTGGTCAGCTCAATAATCAAGGTTCATGAAATACTTTTCATTTTTTTCTGTTTATCTTTTTTGATCTCAATTCTTCACCCCTCCCACTTTCCTTAAGAATAAGGCCTTCACATGTCTTTCTTTATTAGTCATTGCAAAGGCATGTTCAAATAAGTACCCGATGGACTTGTCCTGCCAGGGATGGCTGATGCAAATCGTCATGCAGAGGTCTCACACAATATGCAAATACCACCTCGAATTTAGCACCACTCACTCAAATACCTGGCAATAATTAAAAGGGGTCTGGGTAGGAAATGTGATGAAATTGTGTGGATGAAGAAATTTTCTTTGTATTTGCATTGTCACAATGACCACCATACACACTGATCACACTGACCAATTATGATGTTCAAATATGTTTTGTTTTTTTTGTCAACATAATAGTGATCACTAAGAAATGAATTAAATTTCAGACAGATGATCTACTCTAATGGTCTTAACGACCAAACTTAGCCTACCTATTACCAGTTGTTGAGCAAAAAACCCATTACATCAACGAGCTGAAGCTTAGGAGACTGATAAGGATCTCCATCGAGTGACTGGACTAAACCTAGAGACAAGATTGAAGATAGTGTGTGATATGCAGACTCACTTTACTGGTTTTTGCTGGCTTTTTTTAAATGAAGAAAAACATCAGCATTCCATTAGAAATTCTCTAACTGCATGTCTGTAGTTGAAAGCCTTTTTCTCCCCTCTTCTCTTAGGAAGGGTAATACTAGACTCAACTAAGTAAGCAGTGAAGTAAAAGACCAGGCTGCTTTAATTAGCTTATATTGTAATCTGATTAAAGGAATCATTGAGCCTTCCACGGAAGTCATTAAAAGCATGAGAGAGCCCCGTGGCATTAGGCATTCTACCTTCTGAGCCAGTGACCTGGTGGGCAATCCTGATGGCATTCTAAGGACTCTGTACTTGACTGTGTCCCAGGGAATATTTTTACCAGTGACTCGTACAAAAGTATTTCAAATAAATGTTCCTATAAGGTTGGAAGCAATAGCTAATATAAATGCTAGATGACATCTGCATGGAGAAAGACCACCAAATTGCCTGGCGTTGGGCCTTGTACTTAGGTTGGGGTCATCACTGACTGCTGGACCTCATTACTTTACATATGTATATATATACACACACATATATATACATACACACACACATATATGTGTGTGTGTGTGTATTTGTGTGTGTGTGTGTGTGTGTGTGTGTGTATATATATATATAAATAGGGGGCCCAGGTGCATTGAAATTCTCTGGACCCACACACCTCTAAAGGACGATTCTGATGAAAGCCATTCTTAACTGGGGGAAAGATGGACTCAAATGAGTGCTCTCAAGCCAGGGAGTATTCGTATGCATGGAATTTTTGGTAATCACAATGATTACAGGTGCTACTGGCATTTAGAGGAAGGGAGCTGGGGTACTAAATGTCTTGCAATGCACAGCACAGTACCAGTGAAGGATGAGTCTTCACAAATTGTCATAGTGACCCCACCGAGAAACACTGGATTACATCCAAGAAAACACAATTTTTAACAGATATAAATATAAAATTCTGCATGATTGGTTAAGCAATCAATTGCACAAGAACAGGATAGGGGATATGTGGCTTAAACGCAGTTCATACGAAAAAGACCTGAACATTTTAGCTGACCACAAACTCAATATGAGGCAACAGGATGAGGAAACTGCTAAAGGGCAAATGCAACTTTAACTGCATTCCAAGGTCCAGATCAAGGGAGCAATAGCCCCTTGGAAATCTGCATTAGTGACACTGGGCACCACAAAATTTTCATGGAGCCCTAGTGAACTGAAGCTATCTAGTACAGGACTAGTAAGGTAAGGGTGTGTTAAAGGGAAGAATGGACTGACAGAAGGAAACTCAAATGGGTACTTTAATGGCTCTCATATAAAGACTGTGTGGCAGAGGTAGAAAGACTGAGAAGTGGAAGGGGCAAGGAAGCAGGCCTTCTCGATCATCAGCATTGGCCAACTGCCCTGTGGAGGACTGACACTGTTACCTTTCGGGCAGGGGCTGAGTGACTTTCTGGCAGATATGTTAGAAACGGGTGCCAGGTAAGACTAGGTAACCTCAAAAGGTGGCTTCCTTCCAACCTTCTAGGATTCTGGTATTTTATGTGATCTAATTCTCAGCCATCTTCTTTACCTTGGCAGTTAGATACAATTGTTTGTTCTTATCAGCTTAGCATGTCATCCTGATTTTAAAAAGAAAATCGTTTTCTTCCTGCCTCTAATTCAGTGACGCTAATAATCTTGATAACTAATTATGTATCATGCAGCTTCAGATGAAGGAGCACATGGCGAACAGCTGCCAAAGAAAATGTGAAATTTATTATTTGGAGTCCAACCCGCCCATGAAGAGGCCACCTTCGTTTTTTCTAATTATTAGCTATACGTGGTACAACATGGACATCATGTCAATATATAGTTAATGGAAATGGCAACTTTTCTAGACAGGGTTTCACTTAAGCAGATATATTAATCTGGTGTCATATCACTGGCTGACCTGGAGGACTTGTTCTAACATCGATTCATTCATGTTCCAGTAATGTCATTTTAAGTAAACATGAAGGCAGTCCATGGTAATAGAAACCACAATACAACCTATGTGTCTGGGCTTACATAATTATCTCAGATTGAGGCAAATGATCTACACTGATAACCAAATTATACAAAGCCTACTTGGCTTGAGATGGTCTCTGCTGGACACCTTCGGTCTCAATATTTATTAAGTACGAGTCTGTATTAGTGCCTGGTTATTTGTTCTCATTCTGTAAAAACGAGTTTACAGATATAAGCCAGAAGTGCCAACCTGTTAAAAGAAAGACCCAAGGTAGGCACAAATCTTAATAACCCTTCTGGTCTAGCTTGGCTGTTGAGCTATTCCTAGAAAGGATACAGAATTTAAAAGCATTGATCATCTCGGATAGATATCACTTTTGCCCTTCACCATAGGTCAAAGATATACATTGGGTCATTCCTGACAAATCTATTCTTGAGCCAGATGTAAAAAAATCTGTCAAGCAGTAGCCCTGCGGTTTAAGCCCTGAAATGTACATTCAATTCACATAACACACACAATGGGAACTAAAATCTGAGCTGAGGGTTTAATTCCAGTGTTGATAAAGAAAGCATCCAAGTAAACACCACATTTCTTAATCCAGTTGCTCTTCACAATATTGATCAGCGTATGCGAGTTTCAAAAATACTTAGCAGTTCCTCAGTTGAGTTTTTTTATGTTAAACTCAACTCCGGAGGTAAAACTTGCAAAAAAATAATGAGTTTTTGGAACACCAATTTCTGTTCTTTTGATTTAGTTTTGTTTTCTATTAGTGGAACAGAAATCAGTTCCTCAAATGCAGATCCTAAATTTGGCTCTGATATCTCACACTATCTCTTTTTGGCTTTATCTGAGTTTACCCTTTCCAGGGTTTTCCTTTAGGCAGGCAGAAGAGTGAAGATCTATCATTTCTGACATTCTGGTCAATAAGCAATCCATTATAAATGTCCTTTAAAGCTAAGCTCATTACTTCTGAATAGGTGACAAAGCTTTGGCCAACTAAAATGAAGCCCATTACTACAGGATATATGAGATGAGATTGGAGAAGTGCCATAAGAGGGTTTAAGTTGCTTTGAAACCAAGCTTCTTCCTTCTCCTGCTCTCAGCTCACTCAGTAGTGAAGGGCTGCATGATGTGGGGTCGCCTCAATTTTTTTATATTGTCAATAATAAAGATAGCTTTCTGGTGGCCTATAAGTTCACATGCTTTAGTTACATCTTCCCAGTCATTTAAATTTGTCAGGAAGGTTGCTACATTGTTCTTACATTCTCAGAGAAAATATTATAGAGCCCAGTGAAATCATCATCAGGTAGAAACTGCTAATTATTTTTGCCTTTAGATAAAAATGATATACAAATGTGGCTAAGAATACAGGCAGACACAAAGGCCACCAAGCTTTTGTGCATATAGTGCATGTATAGCATGAGTATACAAAACACAAGGAAAAGAACTGATAGGCTCATCCTGATCCCTATGATTTCTGGGAGACACTTCCTTGGATGCTCCTGAGGTGAGGATGGAATCCTCTGGAGCATTAGGCCCTTAGCTTTGCCTGTTCCTCACAGCTCCAAAACTCTGCATTTTGAAAGTCACTATCCCCTGCCTCCCCAGGACGTCTAACTTGACCACACCCACTAACATCAAACCCCTGCAAATCTATGTGAGGAACGGTGTCCATTCCATTGCCAGGGGATGCTGAGCAGGCTGCATCCAGTCAGGCTGAAAGAGGGAGTACTCAGGACCTGGCTGCAGCCTCTGGTGACCATATCCTATCTTCTGGCTCACCTAAGAGAACTGGGCATGGGGCAGACTCAACCTCCTTTGAGTCTGTGTTCCATAGCCCTGAAACTCTTGGGTGACATTATACCTTTTCTTCGCTGCTGATGTTTCGGGTGGAAGTTCTCCAGGTGATAGAAGGAATGGGGTCTCCTGAGGCTTCACAGGTGAGTGTGACCTGTTCCTCCAGTTCCATGGCAGTCTGGTTCTCTACATAAGTGATTTTGGGTTTTGCTGAAAAGACAAAACATTCCTATAAGTTTACCTGATATTTTTAAGCTTTCCAGGTTTAAATGAGAACATGTACCCATATAACGAAAGCTCAATTCTAGGTGTTGTGTGAAATGAAGAGCTGAACCCCCAAGGAACTTGCCATGAGGCAGGCACATGATAACATCCAGGTGATAGTAATAAAAACACCCTATAGAGTAAGTGCTAAGGGCAATGAGCACAGGAGGCATGGAGCAGAGGAAGAATGCCCTGCTGGTTGGAGTCTTCATGAGGACACAGCTTTTGGGCTGGGTGAAACTTCTATAAGTGAAACTTTGAGGTGGAGGCAGAGTCATGTCAAGTGTAGAAAACTGCTTGAATAAAAGCAAAGAAGCAAGAATGTGTAAAGAGCGGGTTGGGAGGAGAGCAGTATGCCATGAGTCGCGTGTTTGTGTATGAGAACAGAGGGAGACAGTACTGGACCCAAGTAGAGTGGTGATTGTCCCATTAAAGCTTTTGCTTGAATTTTATCCCGTGGCAGGTAGAGGCCCATTGACAGTGTTTGATCAGAAGAACGGAGTGATCATTTGTATTACAAGAGGGTAAATCCAGAAAAAAATTCAAGATGACTCAGCATGGAGAAAGCCTTGAGGTGAGAAAACCAATTTGGAAGCGCAGGCAGTGGGCCAGATGTGATGTGACACAATTCTGAACGAGGTTGTCTCGCGGAAGAGAAAGGATGGCTTTGAGAGAGATGATAAAGAAAGGTTTTATGGGAAGTAGCAAGGGTTGGCAAGAAACAAAAGAAGGTATGACAAGGAGCCAAATGACTCAGATTCTTAATGACTAGAAAAGCTGTGTTAGCATTAACTCAAGTAAGGAAATGTGTCGAGTTAACTTGGGGTTGTGGAGTGGGCCGAGGATGGGAAGATGAGTTGAGATGAGTTCATTTTCCAAATGTTTTGGGTAATGCAAGAAAACACAAGCATTCAAAACTGAGTTAAATGTTAAAACATTAGAGAAAATTGAATTTTCCCAATTTAAAACAATTATACTCTGAAATTAGTATACCTTCCATAGGAGAAGATAACACTGCACAAATGTAACTTACTTCACTAATAAAGAAAAAGACCAGGCTTGATAAAGAAAGAAACAAACAAACAAATAAAAATTATGGATAACTTTTGAAAAACTGAATTTCCTTTATATTCAAATTCATACAGTAACCCTAAGTAGGCTAAAAAACTACCGATTGTATACATGCTCCAAATTGAGGCCCTTTATTCTGCTTTAATGAACAGAAACATTGATAGAACTGTTAATTTTCTGTATAACATATCCCATATAGTTCAAATATTCTCCTAAAGTTAATCTGTACTAACCACCTACTTAGCAAATCCTTTTTTGCCTGCTAACACATGGCATATCTCAATCCAATGTGGCCAAATGAACACAAATTTGAACTGATGGAGTCCACATGATTGAGGTTTTCCTTTAGGAAGGCTTTGTGTCTATCTTGATAAATAATACTTTTAAGGAAGCTACAACTCATCTTGGATGGAGTAAGTGTTAAGTGCTATTGAACAGAAGGTTTTGGAGAGGTAAAGTAAAAGCTGTTAAAATCACAGACTGATAAGTTAAAAAAAAAAAAACAACCACCAATAACTGAATTCACTAAACTGAACAGTTGTTTTGTAGTTTGGAGGTGGTCCTAGGAAGGCTGAATTTCTGGGCTCTGGATACCTAGTCAGATGCTGTGATCTAGACAGTGTTTGCTGACCTTCTCCTGACCCATAGCACCTTGTCCTGGCAGCAAAAGATTAACAGAAGAGAGACAAAGGACAGTTAACCTCTATTAATAATATTTAGTCTTGGTGGCTCCATTTTGCAGATGGCTATAAAGGGCAACTGTACAAGTCTTTAGAAAAAGGAAAATTATATTCTTATTAAAGCACTGTTAACAATACCTAATTTTGTTTGTGCTACAGAGGGCTGTGGAGGCAGGCAAGGTTTGCACTGACAGCTTAACCTCTCTAGACTCCAGAAGCAAGGCTATTGTCAGAACCAACAGAAGGCTTAGAATATTGTCTTGAAAATAAGATAGCAGTATAAATTGTCCAAATTGGAGCACAATTGAGAGTGAAAAGGGATGCTCTAAATAATTACACTGAGACAATGGGCATCATTGGGCAAACAGGGACAGGTGCAGGGTCACCTCTCTTGGCATACCAGCATCTGGAGGAATCTGTCCAGGTTTTATCTATGGGTTGTACTTGTACCATCTTAACAAACCTCTGTTATGGAACCTTGACTTTGGGTCCACCTGCAGGCAATCTAGACCTAAGATTTCAGATTGTTCCACTGCACCTCTCCCCATAGACCTTTCTGTGAGCACAGCCATCCTTGTGAGTTTTCCAAGTGTGCCTGCTTTCCAATTCCAGCATGTCCACGGCTCTGCACCCTGCCACTGAGGGTCAGCCTTATCTACTCTCACCCCAATCCAGGTTCCTGCAACTTGAACCCAAGAGGGCTCCAGGGCCCTGCTTCTGTGAACCAGACATTGGATATGACCAGGTGTACTTCCTTCAGGCCTGTTAGTCCCTTGCTGTAATTCATAAGGGTTCCTTTGACCCTAAAGGGTCACCTAAGCAAAGCTTCTGCCCTCTGGTGAACTTGCTTTAGCCTTAGGCAATATGAGACTTTAAGAACATTCAGACAAGCACAATAAGAAACTGTGAAGACAAAAACACTTCTTTAGAAGGGCCCAGGGGCAGAGGAGCAATGGAAATTCACTGCCAAATTTTAAGGAAGGTAGGATGCAACTACTTAGTAAAGAAAGCGCCTGGCTGATGCTAGAGCAATGCATGCTAGAATGCGTCCCTTTATAGGAAAAACTGATGTCAGGTGCAATTACAGCAGTTCTTAATTTAGATAAGCCTCTTACATATTAATTGCTATCCCTACTTGAAGTCACAGGAGTTTTGAGCACCTTTTTTTACTAACTAAGCTACAGGTTTCTTTGCAGTCCCACTTTATTGCTGCAGACTCTGCAGCCACTGGGGAACCTGCCCCATTTCTCCATCTTGTGCTGGTGCCTAACGGCAAACCAGAGGGGAAGGAGAGGGTGAGAAAGGGTGGAAGAAAGATGAAGCCCTAACTGGCTGGCCACTCTCCACCTGGTTTCCTGGCCCGAGCACCAATCTCCTAAACCAACAGGGAAGGCCAGAAGAGGAGGAGAGAAAGGAGGTTAAGAATGTGAAATGGAGAAGCAAAAGAGTGTGTATAGGGGGTCCCAGGTTATTTCAAAGAGGCTATGTAAACTTTTCTCCGGATATTACAGAGGAAGGTTCTCCTGGATGGGGGCTGGATTAGACATGTTTCCTATGAGCCTATGATTTTCTTACCTGTCTTTGTAGGGGTCTGGCCACCTCTCCCCTGTCTGCTCTACTGGGCTGTCTAAGGTACATCCTCCTGGCTACAGTCTTTGGAAAGAAGTTGTGCTAGTGGAGAGAGAGAGAGAGGGAGAGAGAGAGAGAGAGAGAGAGAGAGAGAGAGTGTGTGTGTGTGTGTGTGTGTGTGTGTGATGTGGAAGGGGATGTGTGGTGAGGGATGTGGGATGAAAGACAAAACATGCCTTGCCATAGTTCCTGCATATTTCTTTTTCTGCCTCGTTACCTCCTTCCTTGGACCTTACCTACTCCCTTCACTCTACATGGGCCCCACAGGGCTCCTGCATCACAACCCATGCTTTCTCCCTGGGACAGTCATCTCTACCAGAGAGGCCTGAAGGGAAGCCGTGATCTAGCCAGTTTCTCTTTTCATAGAGAAACTTTGTTATCCATGGTGGTAAAGAGAGGGTACACTAATTTCAATATTACCAGTCCATATGTAATTCAGATAGAGTATGTGTTAAATTGGGGTTCATGGAGTAGTAACTACTATTGCCAGCTCAGGGAATGGATTTAAAAGCCCGAGTTTGAATTGTGGCTCCTTGGGTAGGGCACCTAATCTCTCTGTGCTCATTTTTCTCAAGTATACAATGGGGATAATAATCTCATAGGGTTGTGTTGAGGATTAAAAAAGCTAATTGATGGATGGCACTTCACGTAGTGCTTGGTACACTGTAAGCGCTCACTTTGTGTCTAGTATTATTATTACTTCAAAGGACTAATATCTAAAAGAGTTTCCTAAAACAGGTAGTGACTACACATGTCTAGGCCCATCTCCCTGCTATGTACATCATACTTCATTCACATAAAACCAATTGCTATTCCCTCATTTACTCAAATAACTATTGTATGCCAGGCACTGTTCCAGGCACTGAGGGTACATGTGTGAGTAGAACAGACACAGGTCCCTGCCCACAAGGAGCTCGCATTCAGCACATTCGTGCCCTTCCTGCCTCTGCCTGTGCGTGTGTGGCCTGAAATGCTCACTCATCCTTTCTTTTCCAGTAAACTCCTACTTGTGAAATATCATATTGTTTGCAAACGTGTCTCTAACTATTGTCATTCAAGACCAGGGATCTTTCCTATAAACACTATGCATATTGCTATTATGAAGTCATTATAATGAACTGCCATTAAAAATTGCAGTGCTGACTATCTGCCTTAGCCTGCAGAACCACTGATGAGAACAGACTGCATGGTATTCATCTTTGTAACCTCGGCAATGGCTGGGCCCACAGCAGGCAATCAAATGTTGTTGACTGACACTATCTATTATAATTTATATGCTTATATGTTTTTCTCTCTTGTGCATCTCAGGATCAAAGGACTGGACTATATCTCTGTAGTTCCCTCAATAAATATTTGTTAAGTGAAGGAATAAATGCATTTTTATAGTATGGAAAAACTTACCATCAGAATGACTGGGGAAGACCAGTCAGTATTAGAAAAAAGACTCAAAAATATTTTCCAAGAAGTTGAACTTTCAAGTATATACGGTTAATTTGAACCAAACTGATAACCTGTTTCTAAACCTGACTGTCATTAATGAATAAATAGGATTCACCTGTGATTAGCAAGACCAATTGCATATAAACACTTGATTTTCAAAGTTTCGTGTTTACAGACATAGATCAGTTCTCCGGATCGGGCTACACGAGCAGGTCCCAAGCAGCTTCCCCAGACACACATCGTAACAATCTGGAAGCTGCGTGCACCGGAGCTGCCCCACTGGCATCTGTTCTCATAGCACCATCTACAGTGGATGAGCCTATCTGTCGTTGTTAAGAAAGATGAACAGAGGGAGTTGAGAGCCACTAGGTTGAACATTTTTCTGCCACAGATTCTTCTTCCAAGGTCAGGTCAAAATGCATTTCAGTTCTAAATGAAAGGAAGTCTACTGAGTTTATAAAGACAAAGTGAATAGAGATGTGGGAGCTCTTTCCATGACTTTTATGACTCTGTTTCACAAAGTCCACAAAAAGAAGCAAGGGGAGATAAAGACAGCTGGTCACTAATATTTACTAAGGACTTATTGTGAGTCTGGTGGTGTTTGGCGTGCCAGAGAGAGAGCAATGTAGAAGACAGCCAGTGCCCTACCATCTTGGGAGTCTACACACTTAGTGGAGGTGGGATACAAACAACTTACAAAACAAATATGTAAATGAGGTCAGTTCAGGTACTGATAAATGTCATGAAGAAGATACAGTAAGGTTAATGAAAGAGATTAGTGGAGGTGAGTGGGGGCTGGTGGTGATAAGGGGGCTGCATTAGGCAGGACAATGAAGGCAGGATTCATTGAGAAGGTGGTTGAGTTGAGATCTGAATGATGGATGAGAAGAAGGAAGCAGAATGTGATTCTAGGGGAATGATATTCCGGGTAGAAGAAACATCAAGTGCAATGTCTCTGAGGCTGAGAACAAGCCTGGTGTGTCTGAGAGAAAGAAAGGAGGCCTGAGGGGTTGCATAGATTTAAATGCAAAGTGAAGTGGAGGAAAGATGAGTTCAGAAAGGCAGGCAGGCTGGCTCAGGGTTGGTCCTGCAGGCCATGGGAGGGAGTCTGGATTTTATTTTGGTTGCAATAGGAAGCTATGGAGGACTTTAAACAGAGGAGTGTCGCTTAAGGTCATTCTGGCTACTGTGAGTACGAGGGGCTAAAGGGGATCTATGGGGGCAGAAAGACCAGGTAGGAGGCTATGTCATCGATCATGGGAGGAGGAGGGTGGCTGGGACTAGGGTGTAGGTAGTGGAGCTGGCAAGAAGTGGCTGATGTGGGT
This sequence comes from Rousettus aegyptiacus, assembly GCF_014176215.1. Taxonomy (NCBI): domain Eukaryota; kingdom Metazoa; phylum Chordata; class Mammalia; order Chiroptera; family Pteropodidae; genus Rousettus; species Rousettus aegyptiacus. The sequence continues at coordinate 44,712,526 of NW_023416308.1, forward strand.
TAGATTCTGAGGAAGAGTGGACAGGGTCTTGCTGATGGATTGAGTGTGTAGGGTAAGAGGAATTGTGGCAGAGCAGTGACTTTGACCTCCATGGTCCTTACCAAAGACTTTGAGGTGAATGGACGCATCCTGCTCTCCAGCCTTGTTCTCGGCGATGCAGACATACTCAGCCTCATCATTCTTATCCACCTTCTTGATGGTCAGCTCCGAACTGTCATCGCTAAAGAGGTACTTCTCTTCTTCCTCATTCTCTATCTGTTCTCCATCCCTAAAGGGTGCAGAAATGAAAAGTACCATGATTTTGACTACAGAGGTAAGATGTTTATTTTTAATTAGTTTCCATAAAATGCAGCCCATAGGATAGATTCGGTCTTCACAGAAAGTTAAGACATCAAATATGCTTCCTTGTATAGCTTTGATTCCCTCACCTAAACCTCTGATTCTATCCAAGGGCAGTAAATTGCACCCATAAACCCTTCACAGAGGGCCTCCAAGGCTGTGTTCTCTGTCACACACTGAAAAGGAAGGAATCTGATGCAGACGGCAGGGAAACCATACAGAACAGTCCATTCTACATCAAGAGTTGATATATTCCCAAGTAGTCCATTCCCATTCCATTGAAACATCAACACATAGTAGGCCGAATGCTGTCCCCTTCTCAGCTAATCCCTGATAACAGGCACAAGCCAGTGTCTTACTTTGTCCAGCTCATGGTGGGCTCTGGGAAGCCTTCAGCATCGCACACCAGGGTGACAGACTGACCGAGGTTGGCGGTGGCATTCACTATGCTCTGCCTGGCCTGGACGGCGGGTGGCACTGAAGGGAAGAAGAACTGTCAGGGGTGGTTGTGGAAACTTGGAAGAACCCAGTGGTTTGGAAAAGAGGCACTTCCAGAGTGTCCCAGGGTCAGATGGTCGCACCCTGGTGGTCAAGAGTCCTTAGCAGCAGAGTCAGCAGGGGTTCCCAACCCCTGGGACCATCTGCGTCTGTGGCCTGTTAGGAACCAGACCACACAGCAGGAGGTGAGCAGCAGGTGAGTGAGTGAAGCTTCATCTGTGTTTGCGGCCACTCCCCAGTGCTAGCATCACTGCCTCAGCTCCACCTCAGATCATCAGGCAGTAGATTCTCATAAGAGCACCGGTCCCTGGTGCCAAAAAGGTTGGGGACTGCTAGTTAGGGATCTGAATTCAGGCATGTACTGAACACTGTAAACTAAATAAGTAATTCACTCACCAAAATATATTCGTGTTCTATAACTATATAATAATGTTTTTCAACAATATAGCTTTAAAAGCTATATTGTTTTAACCATTTATTCATTTCATTCAAAATGGCATTCAATGTATAGTAGCTCTTTATCATTATATATTTTCTCAGTCGATGCATACTCAACTTAAAACTACCATAGTTGGTAGAACTTGACATTCAAAAGGAGGCTCCGGATACTGGAAAAAGCTGAAAACTCCTGCTCCCAGTGATTAAATGGTTAACACCAATTTGAAATGCACCAGCTCATCAGATCCCCAAAGACTGACATTTTTCTGGGATTGTTATAAACAACACTTTGCATAAAACTGTTTTACCAAAGGAATGAGAGGGGGAGAGTTTGGCAAAAAATATGTATCAATGGCCAAAATAATTCAACCATGATTTACTTATTTTCTTAGTACTGACATTATAATTTCCTGTAAACATCTTGTAAATGTCAGATCGATTCCATGGGTGAGCTTATTTGACACTACAAATTAGGATTAATAAGCCCATGGACCATGCTTCTGACTATTCTAAGGCCTGAATTGATTACATTAGTTTCTTTGAACGTTGAACCAGGGGAATAACTTCACAATTACGGTACCATCAAGGACAATGAAGGATGAATAAGAATTTATTAGTTAAGTATGGGGAAAGTTTCTAGTGGTGCAAGACAATGAAGGACATTCAAGAACTACACTAAAAGTTCTCTTAGATGAGGGAGAACCGAAAGGCAAGTATATTAACAACAATGACAAGAGAAAAAAGTCAAGCCCGAGTTGTGGAGGAGATTCAGCTGAGGTAGATGAGTGAGTCAGGATAGGGCATATTTTATAGACCAAAGGAGAAGTTAAAGAAAATGATTCCGGGGACCAAGGTTGTAGCAATGAAGAGGGCAAGAAGAATGGATTTTCTCACCATTCACAATGACCTGAATGTCCTTGAAGTTGATCTCCCCCCGCGCTAGGATCCTGCCCTCACAGCGGTAAGTGCCCTCATCTGTTTTCTTGATGCTCCGGATCTGCAGGTAGTTGTTGGACAGGACTATGAATCGGACTAGAAGAGAAAAGAAGTAGGTTCGCCAAAGATCAGTTAGAAAGTTCATATCTGTAGGCAGGTCACTGAGCCTTTCCCTCTTCCAGCTTCGGTCTTTTGGGGCCGGGCTTTAAGCTGAAATAAGAGAAGGTGTCCCTGGCTCTAACATAAAGCCAAGAACAAAAATCTATTGGAAATTTTGTCTTCTTCTTCGGAGGGGAAGTCAAATGCCCGAGTATACAATCTATAAACATACACCCACTCAGGACCTGGCAATTGCATGTGGTTCTGGGACACTGGAATCTGAGTCAGGATTAGAATGGCTCAGAGGCTGGCCCAGGTGGAAGCCCTAGGGGACTTGATGGCCCAGAGGAAAAGGCAGCTGCCAGATCTCACCATCTTTTTTCAGAATGACGTCTCGACCTTTGTGTTTCCAGATGATGGTGGGGGGGAGGGAGCTGACCACGTCACACACAATGACAGCATCTTCCCCCTCCCTGAACTCCTGCGGGGTTGGTGCATTCTTGAACATGAGCTTCTCTGGAAAATGAGCAAGAGAAGAGTAAGGGGAAACAGTTGGTTCTCCCACAAAGATCCCTTTTCACTGGAGCTGTACTGCCTGGGTTTGAGTTGCAGGCAACTCTCTCTCGAGCCATATATACAGCAGGACAAGAGAGGGTCCCACCCAGTACTTGGCGAAAGATGCCAGGTGGAGTGGCTGGCACAAGCAGCAGAATATATCGTCAAAGTCTGGCACTCAATGTCTATTCACTAAATGCTAAATTTATCACACTTTGTGCAGAAAAGGGTCTATGGCGGGAAAGGAGTGTCTTCACCATGGGTCCCTTGCCATGAGGGACGGTGCAATTGAGATGCAGTGCACAGGCAGAATGCATTAGTAGAACACCTATTCCAATGAATATTAGGAGTCATCAATCTTTTCCGTTCCCCACTCTGTCTGGCACTCCAACCCCAGCTTTCCTACAGCAGAGAATTTTGAAGAACAGAACAGAAGAAAAGTGGGCTTAATGGCAATAAATACTTGGCAATCAATACCGTTTCATTAGCTGCCACCCACCATTACACCAGCCAACGGGACAGATGCATGATAACAAGGTAATAAGATGCCACCTTGAGACTAGGTTTCAGTGGCAATGGGAACTGCCTGCTCTGAGTGTTGCAGAGTGTTCAAATATTAACCCCACACACCTCACTGAGCCTTTGGACTCCATTACTAGCAAGGGAGAGTGAAATAAGAGGGGAAAATCTGAATTGTACCACAGTCAGTCAACACTTGGGGAAGCAGTAAGGAACTCATAATATTGTGAACTATGTAATTTGAACTTAGAGAATGGAGGCCAGTAGGAGGTTCCTGTGACCAGTGCGAATCTGGGTTGTGAGTTCCGAGTTGGCCAAGGATCATTTAAGAGCATGTTGGAGCTCTTAGCTCAATTCAGAAAAGATTTAGGGTGAGGAAAGAAGCCCTCAGCTACCCCTTAACCGCCATCCCACTCTGTCTGCTGCCAATGTGTCTTCCTGGCTAAAGAAGAGGACAGGGATATACAAAGAGAAAGAGGAGGGTCTTACGGAAGATCTTCACATTGACCGTGGCCTCTGACTCACTGCCATCCTCGCCAGTGACCACACACTTATAAATGCCGGCGTCATCAATGTTGGCATTGTAGATGGTGAGGGTGGAAGAAGAGTCATCATTCCATACCACTGAGATCCGCTGCTGGTTTGGGGTGAGCTTTTCTCCGTTGGGGGAGAACCAGGAGATGTCTTTATCTTTGGCATCTCCTGCCACTAAAGAGAAAGAGATTATTTTCAAACCACAGAAGCTGAAAAGACAAAGTCCTCTCCCGGGTGACAGTGGCTACCCGGTAAGAGCTACGGAACAAGAAATCATCAGTCTTGATGATTAGGGTGGGGTGACCATTTACATCAGAACACCACTCTAGCTTCCATGTTTAATTGTTACATACATAACACCACTTATGGGAAAAGCTCAAAAACCACTTGTGCTAGAATTTCTCATAGTGGTCCTATCCTTAGGACTGCTAAGAGGGAAGAGAAGAGGTATTTGTTGAGGACCTACTGTGTGCCAACCACTCAGCTAGGAGCTTACAGCCTAGCCTCACAGAATGGGGATGGGGAGACAAAAGGAATTAGTATGTCTAGGATCTGAGCTCAAGGGCCTAGCTGATTTGAGTCAACTGATCAACTTGTTTTTCAAGGACTTAGATTATGGTCTCCTGAGCAGGAGACCCTGGCAGGTCTAGGAGTGCAGACTCCAACCACTTTTATTCTAGCAACTGCCTGCACAAACTGGCCTAACTGTCATTTCAGCATCCCCTGCCTCAGACAGACAATTTTATCTCCTTAAATGCTGTGAAGAAGATAACCAGAATCACCCATGTGTCCTTTCCCCAGGCACCTGGGAGGGACAGATGCTGCTGCTTAGCTGCCCCGGACACTGAGCTGGAAAACGCTCTTGGATCTGGTGATGTGGCTTCTCCCTGCCTATCTGCATGGTGCCCTTCCCAGGCCCACACCACCCAGCCCTGCACAGATGCTTAGTATGGAAATGAAGCAGTCTTCCTTTCAGGGCCCATCATGTTTTCAATAAATATCGCTATTTGCAAGATGTGCTGTGGGCTCCACGGCTGCATCTCCAGATCATTTAAATTGCTGTAATGAAGGCAAAGCTGGAGTGAACACATCCGGCGGCCACAAGCCCCCTCATCCAACGCAAATCATGATAGCATTTCGAGGCCCCCCTTGCTAAGAGCTGCTTGCTAAATGTCATAGTTTACACCTAGCTCAGCTCTTTCCTGGTTCTTCCATGTTCCAAATCCCAATTATGTCACATGCAGAGAATCCGAAGCCTCCACAGGACATAATTATCTGAGCTGTAGAAATGAGGCATAATTTCTAAAGAAAAAACAAATATACCAGGTCTGACAAATCCCAGAGCTCTCTGGAGGGGGCAATGGGACCGAATATTGGTATTCACGATAGACCTGGAAACCTAGCGCACATGTCCTCACAGCGAAAGAGACACCAGTACTCAATTTCCTTTGAGGCAAGTTTCAGACCTTGGGTATTCCTGTTGTGGGGGATTCTGAGAAAAGAAGATCATTTCTGTTCTCTGTTGTCATTTACAGAACTCTGGATTTGTACAGAGTAGGGGGTCAAGGGTGATTCACTGTTGTGGGAGTGGTGTTGACTTTCCTAAGGAAACCCCTAGAGCTCCTCCACCACCACGCAGAAGTCCAGATGACTCATTTCATTGTGTTGGGGCAGCCTTTTCAGCGGGGAAGAAAGAGGGCCTGAGAGCCTCCCTGGCTCTCCGGTCACACTACTGACCCTGCAGCAGAGCAACACCAAGAATACTAGGTGCAGCGTGTTCAGCCCGGCACACAGCCCATTGGCTACTGCTCTGCTGGGAGGGTGTCCTGAAACGCAGTGGGGCCTGGGACACTTGCCTTGGCATAAGAAGAACTTGGACTCTCCAACGCTGATTTCCCCTTGGCTGGGAACAATATCCACCTGCAGAGAAACTGAAAAAGACAAAGTCCAGCTGAAACACACATTCGAATTTTTGAGAATGAAAACCAGAACTTTCATTCAAAATAGGGGTCTACCTGTTCACTTTAAGAGAGAGTGTTTGATTTTAAGAACTTGTCACCACAAAAAAATCCATGAGTTGTCAGGCCGAAGCTGGAGTGGACACTGTCCAGACCATTCCCTGTGAAACTGCTATCCTCTATTGGATTGTACAAGGTCCTCTGAGGAACTTGGAGTGACCTCTGAACTAAAGGTTTCTGACTCCTAGAGAGGCTATGGTCTTGCTCCAATCTGCAGCACTTCTAAAATTCACGGAAATAGCAGCCCGACCAGTTACTTTTGGAAATCACCCTGAAGGTGCCCACAGCTGTGTTAAGAGGAAAGCCTGCTGCTCCGGAACTCTGCCCAGGGGTCTCCTGCCATGCTACCGTGCTTCAAAATGATGGAGAAGGATTCAGTGTGGTCCAAATGGATTCTGAAGCAGGGGATACCAAACGCACACCTTCCCTCAAGACTATGGGACCAATACCCCTCTTTCTAAGCATCATTACGCCAAATAGTCTGAAATGCTGCAGTCTGTACATTGTGGAATTCCCTCTGTCCCTTGGCTACCTGCACTGAATTTTTAGTCAAATATCCACATGCTCTGTCATTCCACTACACCGATAAGACAAAATGCATTGCATGGGATCTCAGATTCCTGTATTCATTCAGTTCTTTTTTTTTTATCTGCTCAGAGCAGATAACCATTCCTCATGAAAATACAGTTTTAGGGTAGGAAAAAAATGCTTTTATTCATTTGGACTCAACTTCCTCTGCCTCTTCTCCTCTTAGGTAAAGTAAATCTGAAAGCTAAAGGCTAACAGACGTTTGGTTCAACGAGTGTAGCTTTGTAAAGCCGATATGAAGGAGGGGCCTGGAAGAAACGGTCTGGTAATAGAGACTCAGTGAGCCCTTCCTTAGAACAGCCATTTTCTCTTCATAGTAAAACAGAGGAATGCTGGTTGCCATGGTGACTGACTTACAGGCGGAGCTGCTGCAGGTCTCTGTCTGCACTCATTTGATGAAGGGACCACAGTTGTACTCAGCAGAACAGAGGGATCAAAGGGGCAGTGCAGGGATGGGAAAGGGGGAGCATGAGGGCACCTCACCTATTGGGGGACACAGACTTCCTAACTATCCTACCAGCAGACAAAGCAGACCATGGAAAACCCCAGACGAGGCTGCAGAGAGAAAGAGATGGCTTGGGGAAATAGGAATTAAAACAAGAAGGAGCGAGCGTAGGGGGTAGGAATCAGGCACAGGATAAAGGCCAAGAAAGGATATTGAACACTCCAAGTGAGAATAAGACGCAGGAACTCAGAGACCTCCAAACGCTGGTTTGGAAGAAATATTATAGTAATGGAGGGGCAGCTGGTCTCTCCCTCACTTGGTTAGCTGCTGATTACTCATTTGGGGCCCAGTACTGAATTCTTCCTAAGAGTAATGAGAAGTCTCCCTCTACTCTCCCTGCATTTTCCCCATAGCACACAGAGCTGCAATGGAATACAATGCTGGAGGAGGGCCACTGCATCCACCACACAAGTGTGACTGGCTGTGGCTGCCTCTCCCATCACTCTCCTCTCGATGGAGTCAGGTGCCACTCAATTCTACACTGAGGGAGTTGGAACAGTCTCAGCCATCAGCATGTCTCACCTCCTCACTTTCTGGATGAAATACACAAGCTCAAGTGACTTCTGTAAGGTCACTTCTAGTTCGGGCCAGGGTAGCCTCAGAGTCCTGGCCACCTAACTTCCAGGCCAATGTTCTTTCCATCATGCATTGCCACCTCTGCAAGTAGAGGATAAAATATTTCCATTCGGTTTAACAAACCATCTGGACAACCAGAAGTGCAACCTGGCCCTTAGACTCACCATCGCCTAACAGCCCAGAGTGAACCCTCAGCTGATAGGGCCCATAGTATTTTGAGGAGTATGGGGCCTTACAGAGAGGGCTACTATCCAGTGCCATTCATCTTATGGCCAACCAGGACCTTTTCAATCCCTTTCTGTGGCTCACATTCCAGGGAACAAGAGGCCTATAAAGCCCAGAAGCCGTGCTAGGCCATCCGTCACCTTTCTGGAGCTTACTAGGGCATTCTTTGGAGAATTAGAGGCATATTTCTGCTTGCAAAGTTCACTGGCCCATATGCTGAACATTAGCAGCCAGTTTCAACATATGGATCCTGTTACTCTCACAGAGCCCTTACTGCTTTGAGAAAGATATTCATACTCCAAGTGAAAAAACAGCCTCGATTTTCTCAGCTCTTTTCAAACAGAACATGACTCTCAAGGGGCAGGAGAACACGGCAAGGCTGAAGAGTTTTCATACCCAAATGTGGCCGGTATCTGTCTCTGGGCCGTGGAGAGAAATGAGAAATGAGAATTTCAAAGGAATTCCCACCTAACCAGATCCCAAGCACACATTTATCATCACGGACTTTTTTTTTTTTTTTTTAAAGAAGAGATATCCACTGGGATTCCTGACCTTTTGCACACATGGAAAAGATAGTGAGATTCCTCCTTCAAAACAGCAGAGTCAAAGCTGAGCCATAGGAACCCCAGACTCTGAAAATCAATGCTTGGATATTTTCCACCGTAGTACAATGGCTGATTATTTTTCCCCGAATGTTAAACCTTGAATTATTAGTTTTAATAAACAGTATGTGGAACTCCTGCTCCAAAATCCAAACTCCTTCCCTCCACTTCTTTGTACCCTTTCCTTTCTTACTCTATTAGTTCTTTCATGGTTTCCAATAAAAATTCTTACCTCGACTTGTGCCTTTCTCCAGTTGCATATATAAGTGAAATTTCCTAACTAGGCATACATAGCTCATATCATTAAAGAAACTTATGAAAAACGTTTCTTCCAGAAAAAGGATCTCATCTGCTCTGCATAAAGACTCTTCATACATACTGCATGTTATCTACTTCAAGTTAGATGCATCCAAAGATACATCTTATAAACATAGGTGTTTGGACCTGGGTGGGATCCAGGGGCAGGGCCAAGTGCCCGTATATTCAGTGTTCTGTCCTTCAATAAGGACTCATGCTCCAAGGCCTCTTGCAGCCACTTCACACTTTCTGGTTTACAGAAGACGCTTTATTATTTAATCTGATGCTCACAATAATTCTTGAGATATAAAAAGGCAGATATTGTCTCTATTCTACAAAAGAGAAAATTGAAGCTCAGAGAAATGAAATAACTTGCCCAGGGTAACTCAACTAATGAGTAGTAAAGTCAAGATTAAAAGTCACTTAATTCTAAGACGTTAGCTCTTCCCCTACTCTCCACAACTACCATTAACCCTGTAGGCCTCCCAAAGGGCTCATTATTACCTAACAGTTGCCATTTGCTCTCCTTCCAAATTATAAGCTAGAAAGCAGAGTATACAGACATCTTATAATCAAGTTTCTCCCATCATTTCTACTCTGATTAACAATAATGGGCCTTTCTGCTCACAGATAATCATAGCATAATCATCCCCATTTAGAGGTGGGGAAGTGGAGGCTCAGAACCAAAATTAATGGTAACGGCGAAGTCAAGATTCAAACCCAGGTTGAATGGAGACCAAAGACCCAGCCATTTCCCCCACGTTATTTTATCCCTTGTGAACATAAAAAAGGTTCTCTTGAGAATGGAATGATTCCCCATTCCTTGCCTCATTGAAAAAGTAAAATAACCCTGTGGGAGACTTATATGTTTCAAAATGTGTTTTCTGTTTAAATGTCTTTTGAAAAAGTGGTTGCTATATTCTGAAAGATATGCCAACTTGTTTATTAGCAAACAGCTTCAGGTGTAGTTTTGTAACTCTCAACTACCTAGCAGAAACAAGCTATAAAATCTTAGTTGCTAAAGAAAAGGGAATTAAAATGTCAGTTCGTAAAAGATGCTAAGGCACTTATCATAATGGGTGAGAATCATCTGAAGGCAAAGCAACAGAGAAAAATTATTCTGATTTCAAAAAGGCATTCATAGATTTCACCTGAGTCAGCAACTTCTTGTAGAAGTTTAAGCGTGTTCTTCTCAGATTCTAAAGTGCTTGAGGAGGTAGAAACTGAGAGCAGACAATGAACTTAGGTCTCTCTCATGCTAACTGACAATACTTTCTTGTTAAATAGTTATAAAGACACTGGTTGTTGAAGAAGACAAAGAGCAGGTGTGCAGCGGGCTCAGGGCCAATATGGGCACACCTAAGGAAGGTGCCCTGGCCACCAATTTAAGAGATGGGTGAACAACAGAGGATTAATCTGATCAGTGGCTATGCATCAGAAGAAGGAATTTTCTAGAACCTATTTAATTAATAATGGCTAAGGATTTTTACAAAAGGCATCGAAGTGTTGCTATACCTTTATTTTGTTAGCTATTGTTCTAGAAATGAGCATTAAATATCACTATATTTAACCACTTTAATGGACAATTGCTTTTTATTTTTCAAAGTATAACTGAATACTCATCTCTTTCATTTGACACACCTATGGGAAATCCCGATATCTGAACCAGGAGCGTAATAACTGACATCCCCACCTGCCTGAAATGGTTTGCTCTCATTATTAGCAAAGTACTCAAAGGAAAATAAAGGGCAACTTCACTACTAAAGTAACAAACTCAATGAAAGTAAAACCAAAACTACCTTGATAGTACCACAGAGTGGTTAGGGCCAAGAACGCTGGGCCAGACGTTGAGCTTGAATCTCAGCTCTACCCCTTCTTACTTGTGGAATCTTGGCCAAGTTATTTAACATTGTGGTGCTTCTGTTTTCTTATTTGTAAAATGGGGAAAAACAGAACCTCATAGGGCTGTTGGAAAGATTAAATGAATTAATCCATGTAAAGCACTTAGAATAGTGTCTGGCACATCATAAACATTTTATACTTGTTTGTATTATTATTCTTAATAAATCTGTATCAACAACCCTTTCCAAAGAAATCATTTGGTTATTATTTTGAGGGAAGCAATGTTTCCTTCTGTTTAAAATAAAGTAACCTCTATTGATCCAGTTGGTGGTCAGGTGGCCTGATTCTATACTTTATTAAGTTAGATATTTTACCTGTCAGTGAGAACTTAATTGGTATAAAAGATGACTTAATTCAATCAAAGTCAAACAACGACAACAACAACAACAGCAAAAACAATAATGCAGGCACTCTAGGCAAGTCACTTCACTTTGGCTTCAGTTTTCTTGCTTGTAAAATGAGGATGATAATAAAACTGAATTTATGTGGTTGCACTGTTATGAGATTTAGATTGTCAGGAAAGAGTCATGGCTAAGAAGTCAGGATCTGGAGTCAGAAAGACCTGGGTCCAAATTCTAGCTCCGACACTTAGTAACTCTGAGTTCTCAGGAGAATCTCAGAGCCTGTTTTTCCACATCTGTAAATGAACATAACAACCTTATTGATCTCACAGGGACACTAAGATGGTTTAGTAAGGTAATGTATAAAAAGTGCCAAACACGAGGTCAGACTGTGCTGGTTGTTTTCTAAATGACATATATGATATATGATAGCATTTTGAACTTATATACATATACACACGAACACACATACACCAATCAAAATTTCCAATAATGCCTAAAATGAGAATGAGATAGCAGGAACCTCTTGTAGACTACTGGATTCAATCTGTCCAAAGTCTATTACAGGGTGTGCGTGCATGTGTGTGTGTGCGTGTGCATGTGTGCTGATCTCTATCTATACGTATTCATGGGTATAACCACCGAGCCTAGATAAATGTGTCTGTATATACATGAACAGAGTAGAACTAGTCAAATTCCTATTGTTGCCAAGAAGCAGCTGGACATAGGTAAATTAGTCTCATTGTAGGAAAAAAACAAACTATTGGCAATGAAAAAGGAGTTTCATCTAAACTAGACATGTGAGTCCTATAATCCTGGCTTGAGCTACTGTTGACAGCATCTGGGTAGAAGAAGAAAATGAGGTAGGCTGTTTTATTTTCAAATATTAACACAAAAGTGAGATGTCGTTTTAAAGGAACGATAAAATATGCATTCTTACAGATTTTGGCTTCAGGTTCTGTAAAATGGCATCATAATGGCAGAACATACTCAAATCTCCAGTGGAAGTATCTTCATGGCTTAAAGGTGGCTCGTAGCAGCAACCAAAATCATCTAGAGGTCATATTTAGGGCTGCCAATCATATGGTAAGCCTTGTTAGGGACCATCTATCTAATTTCCATCTAAACCTAACACCAGAAGAAATCTAGCCAGGGTTTCCAAGCCATCTGAGATAAGTTTATAACTAAATCATTGGAAAACCCTCTGTGTGAAGTCCCCACAGGACCCAGGACCCCTGATGTCCCCCAATATGTGAGTCAGCCTAGAGAGGGAAGGAAGCCCTCAAGAGAGCTGTGGTCACCCTTTGTTGAGAACTAGCACATAGCAGGTGTGTGAAAGCAGAATTCAAGACAGGAGAAGGAAGGAAAGAGGATTCTTGGTGATGGTGGTGGGTTTATTTTTATGTCAATGTAATGGAGAAACCAGAGCTTCCTGCTTGAAGACAAACCATATGGATAGTAAGTTGCAGAGAGTACACAGACATTTCTAAACCAAATTCACTTGAAAGGATGCCAAGCTCATATACCAAGCAGGTTTCTAAAGTCTTTCATTTTAATAAAGCCACCCAAGCTGGTCAATGTGTCATATTGAAAGTGAGGCAGTAAGTAGTCCTGGTGAAAATTCTCTTTAACCTCCTCAAAACCTATGCCTCTTCCAAACACAGTGATGAGGAGAGGCATGGAGAAGTTGAATATGGCTTCAGATTCTTCAGCTTTCTATGTCATATGATATTATGATTGGTATTATAATATATAATAAGAGAAAAAAAGAATTGAGCATCACTGCACAACTGAAACCCAGATGATTAATCTGATATATCCATTACCCCAAACACTCTACCCTACAGAATTCCAGTAGCCTATCACAGAAACCAACTTACCAGAAGCAGGAGGCTCTATTTCTTAGCATAATAAGTTATATGAGCTGCTGCGAATCAGAAATAACTGGGTACTGGCTCTGTTCCATGGGGCTAGCTTCAAATCAGAACACAGAGACACGCCAGATAATGGCTTCAGCTCTCTTGGTCCCCCAAGTTCTCTGGGTCAAATGATCATTTCATGAGGTCTGATCAGATGGTTTAGTTTTATAGAAAGTCAGTGGTTTCAAACCCTGGTTGCTGTCCCCACAAACCACTGAGAAGCTAGAAGACTTGACTAATGTCAGTCACATGGTATCCTGTACTTCTGGTTATAGGGTGACAAGATCTACACATTGTTTCAATCTGCTCAGAAGTAATAGATACACACTGCTCCCCAGGCCCTTACTCCCATCGCCAACCTCCATCCCCAAAGAAGCACACAATCCTTAGTATGAGCAATCTGGAGCACCTTTTACGGGTAGTCAGAAGAAATGACTCGAAGGGATGATGAGTAAGTCCATGACCCAAATGAGTTCTATAGATCAGAAACAGGAGAGAAACCAGCCAGAATCTGATAAAAAGGAGCTTGTTTGTTTGTTTGCTTGTTTAATAGAGGATCGTAAAGGAAGGAGATACATCGATGAATATATTGTATTTTTTTTCCCAAAGCAGCACAAAGTCAGAAGTATCCCCCTAGAGTCTCAAAAGGGCCAGACATCAGGCCAGAGTGAAATCCTTTTTGAGTGGGCATTAACCCAGTCTCTTAGAGTCCCCAAGGGGTGAAGGCAGAATGTTCCATGGACTCTCCCTCTGGGGAGCACACAGCTGAGGGCATACACGTGTGCCAAGAGGTGACAAACATGGTCTAGTTACACCATGACTTCTCAGCCTCTGCTACATTCAGTTCACGGCCAGGACTGTAGAGCCATTACTAACAAAGAAGGTTAGAACTGGAAAGAACCTGACACATAGTCTTTAATCCCATCACTGCACAGATGGGAGATGCCAGGAGCAGAAGCCTAGAGTCCCTGCAGCAAAGTTTGGGATCCACAAGGTTGGCTCCATGGGCTGCCTCCTGACCTGAGGCCTTTTCTTGCTTCTGTGTCTCATTTTCTTGGTGTGCCTTCAGTAGCTATATCACCAACTTTTTTCTCTTACTCGGTCTGTCCTAGTCTCACTTCTGTCCCAAAAGAGCAAAATTAGATGGAGAGACTCACTCAATTAAGGACAGTGAGGAAAGCTGGACAAACGGCAGGTGCTCTGCTAGTCCTGACCCAAGCTAATTAAAATGCTTGCTACTTCCGACACCGGGGTCACTTTTTAACAGCAGCCCAGGCTCCCTGCTTCCTTTTCAGACTGTCCTTCCTGTCATTCCCCCTTTCTGGACAGACCCTGATGGCAGGCCAGCACTTCATATGAAGCTGGATTACTGAAATTCAGGGCAAGGACACAAACAGATGTATGGAACTTAGGTAACTTTTCCAGATAAACAACATAAAATCTATCAATCTGCCCCAACAACCCAAGCTTTCTTAGCAAATTGTTGCACACTATCTGATTGCTTCTAGGATGCCCCTGACAATGTTTTCTTAGGCTTGCTCTCCTGAAACCGCGCCTTGACAAAATGACTCATCCAACTTCTTTTCTTCCAGCCATAAAAAGGTACCATGCAAGGAGAATCATTCCCCTCCCTCTCGACAGCTTTTGCCAACATGGCAAGAAGCTGGAATTATATCTTTCAATATTTGTCCAGCTGTTGTTTGCAGATGTTGTATTCTTTACACCCAGAAAATAGGAATTTAGAGAATGCTAGCATGCAACTTCATCCTGAGAATTTTAGATCCTGCCCGTGTCTTTCAAAAATGTCCTTATGTGTTCGAAGCTTTAAGCACATCTGGGCTATTGAAGATACAAAGGCTTATAATCTTTCAAACAACCAGTGCAAAGAATTGTTAAATTTGGTTTCTGTCAAGTGAAAAATTCTCTCTCAAAGAGATATATTTATATATGGTAATTATTATGTGCTAGTCACCATACTAAGCACTTTATTTAATTCATGGATTCCTCCTAACAATCCTATGAGATAGGTGCTGTTATTATCCTATTTGACTAATGAGGAAACCAGAGAACTCAGAGGTTAAGTAACCAGTCCAAGGTCACAAAGCTTGTAAGTGGTCCAGCCAAGATTTGTAACAAAGCAGATCCACCTCTATAGTCCTTGACCTTACGTATGTATTACTTTATGTCGGTCTCGATTACAGTCAACTTTCATGAAAAAAGGGTTGATTTTGTGCTGGATGAGCTGGGAGACATGAACCTAAGGAGAGAAAGACATTATCTACTCGGGGACATATTGCTTCAGACCAGGGACTGGAAACAGGTCCCAGGCAACACTCCTCTCCCTGCACAGCCCCACCTTCGTCTGTGCGCTGAACCCTCTTTACCCCACTCCTCACCACCAGTGGGCCTGGCCTCCATGCCTATCTGCAGCCCATCCTCTACTGCCACTAATGCTCAGCATCAGTGGTGGCCACCCAGAAGGATCAGGTCAGAGGCTATGAGTTGAATTGTCCCATCTATGAGTTACTCTTGATCACCTCGATTTGGATTCTGGCTAAGCCATATCATCCCTTATTAAATGCTCATATTAAAATTATTCTTTGGTGACCCCTAAGTTGGGACCAGCTCTTTGTTCCTCTGCAGGATGTACATTTGAAATAGACTGTTCATGTAGCTACTCAACTGGTGCTCTCTCAAAACAGTCATTCTCCTTAAAAGGCCACCTGCAGAGTGTCCATAGTAAAGAGATTCTATTAGAGGTCATACAACAGTCACTGTTGCCCCTAATCAGATGGTACCTGACTTGGTCGATAATACACAGAATCACATTATACAGACTTTTGAAGGGAACAGAATAGAAGAAAACTGAGCCAATAATTTTACAGATTTAAACAGCACTAATTTTACGAATAGTATACTTATTATTCTGAGAAATAACTACATTGTTTTCTTGAATTAGGGAAAAAATTAGAAAGCTGTCATTGGCATATTAATTAGGGTGAGAGTTGAAATGCCACGTCTATCACTATGGCTTATCAGGAACTTAGAACAGAGCAGCAACAGCCCAGGTAGGGTGGTGAAGAGAAGGGGCAGCCACAGGGGGTGGCCGCGCAGTGGTCTTGGCACATTTGAAGTACATCCCCACGCTGAGTCTGTGGTATTATATCTGTCAATCTTATGATCCATCCATCCACAGAATTACCCAAACTACTACTTCCTGATTCTCAGTTAAAAGTCCTCTGGCTACACTTATGGCCTCCCTCTGTCTTCACTCAATGTGATTTCAGGGAGCCAGCAGAGCCCCACGAGCATTCCCCCAGCCTCAGACTGGTTATCGATACTCCATCTTCATTTTGATACTTTAGCCTTATGATTTATATGCCTAATAACAGCAAAGGCCTCTTGGATTACTCTAGGTTGCTATCAGTCTTTCTGATTTACAATGAATCAAAGCTTTGGGTAGAGTTTGTAAGGAGGGCTGGGGAACATTGTCCACTGGGTAGGAGTAGGGAGGTTGGGAGAAAACAAGAAAACATACAATGTTTCCACTCATCTTGATAGCTCCTACATGTGCTAACTATGCTCCTCTCTTGCTCAGAATAATGCTACAACCCTAAAGAACTGCTAATAATGTCATAAAAGTTAAATATGAAATGAGATCCTTATCACAGCCTTTATAGTTTTTTTTGGGGGGGGGTTGTTTTTGTAGTAGAGTTTTTATGTAAGCAATCATTACCAAATTCTTTCATTATTCACGAAGACTCCTTCCCTCCCCAGTCCAAACCCAATTGTCCTTGACAAACTCACTTTGCTTCATCCAATAGGCAGGAAAGCCTTGGAACCCCAGACTGTGAAATCAAAGACAGAAACATTAAAGAGAATCCCCCATGGCACCATGTCGAAATGCGCTTTGATGTTCAAGGACTAAAATGAGCAGGATCCCAAGGAGCCAATTCAAAGGTCAGGGGCAGATATGAAATTCACCCATGAGAAGGAGATACAAACCCAACACATCTGATGGTGGCAGAATCTTATTTTAGGGAGAGTTCACAGACAGAGGCAATGCTCCTTTACTTCCCTTTCAAGGTGACAAATGCTAGTTATGAGCACCTTTGAAACTAAGTAACTAAACTTTCTTATTCTTGGATCCCTAAAGAAGGGAAAACCTACCAAGAGACAAATTCTCTCTTTAGGAGAGGTTCATTGAAAACTTCTTCTCTACTTCAGGAGACCAAACCTCTCTCTTCACAATGGGAGTTTAACACATGCGCGTGTGCGCGCGCACACACACACACACACACACACACACACACACACACAGTCTCCTTCCTCACCCTGTCTCCCTGGACAGTAAATTCCTCTCTGAGAACTAACTTTTGAACTTTCAAAACAGTGTCAAGTCACAGTGACCAGGCAAAAGTGAATTCCTTAGGAATAATTCAGGTCACTTGTCACTGAATTTTCCTTCTTTAAAAATTGAATCAGCCTTCAGCAGTAGCTAAACTTGGGAGTGCAATGACTAGTTTCTATTCCAAACCGGATTGACAGCTACGAAACTGAGAAGCCCTAAGACTAGTAGCCATCTGAACACAATTTAATGAGTGGTGCTCCCACGTAATAATGCTGTGCGTTGCACTTAACTTTCAGTTCTCTTCCATCCTCATAAGAAACTCCCTATACTGCAAGCTGCATGGCTTCAGTAATGCAGACAACCAGTGCTGCTGCTCCTATCAGGATGCCTATACCCTCCTGGGGGTTACTCAGTGGGTGTCTTTGAAATGTGGATGGTGAGAGAATGGGCCACTCATTTCACATGGGCTGGGATCTCCCCTATGCGCCTGTCTTTTGTCTAACAGAATCCCTGCCCTCATTCTTCTTCAGTCTCCTCCTTCCCTACTATGCCCTACGCAATTCTCAGGGTTGGCTTTCTGAATACTTTCAAAGACAGACAGAAGTCCTACGCACCCAACAAGAGCATCAAACTTTGGCCAAAAAGAAAAAGAAAAAGCACTGCTATATATGTGTGTATGTATGTATGTATGTATGTATGTATGTGTGTATGTATGTATGTATGTATGTGTATGTGTGTGTATGTGTGTGTGTGTTTGTGTGTGTATTATATATAAACACCTCCCTTCATTCATGCATTACCTTATCTTGTAACAAGGCAAGCTGCCTTTATTTCTATAAACAAGTCATAGCTGTCAACATCACTGTGTGGCCTTTAAAGATGCCAGTATCTTATAGAAAGCTATTAAACAGTGTTAACCTGACAACCAAATCTACTAACAGGACACAACTACCAGAGTAAATGGCTAGAGAAAAAAGAGGATGCAATCCCAGTAGAGGTCCTTACACTCTCTTGGGTCAACAACGCTATCTGCATTTCATCTTGCTCTCTGGATGTATAAGCCATCACTCTCTCTTCCTATTTTTCACTATGGGGTCTACACATAAATTAACATTTTATGAAGCATTTCTTACTGAGTCTATTCCCACAGAATGACACATTGTGAATAGCCTACACTGATACCACACACACATACACACACACACACACACACGAGACACCGAGATTTCCCAATCAGCACAATGTAAGTCCCAAATGTCACTGGACTGTGAGTTACATGTCTATTTCCAAGGTACAGAGAGGTGATAATAAAAACTCAAGCTTTCCCCAAACTTCCAGGTAGGTTATAAAGCCGCAATAGATAGACAAACACCAACCACATCAAACACACAAACAAACACCAACCCTATTAAAGACCTCTTACCCTCCATGTCCTATTCTTTTCCCCCTAGGGGAAGGCTATTAAATGACCAAAGTGGGCTTGAATCCTGAGTTGGCCCTTGTCTTGGTCCAGGATCTTTTTGTAACATCACAGGAAAGAATGACCCAGAGACTAAAATCTGAAGTCAAAAGGGCTGGGTCTAGTTTCCCTACAGAGCAAAATCTGCTGGAGTCAAAACGGAATTTGACTTATTCTTGCCCCTTAGAGAAAGGCCTCTGTGTAGCTCAGAGATGAGGCTTCCTCTCACGGTGCAGAACTCCCTTAGATATCAGTTGCAAGAGGCAAACCTGAAAAGGGGGGAATGGGTCAAGAGATTTGAGAACTCAGTTAGAGGGAAAGTGTCATTAGGGTAGAGAAAAGAGATGGAACTACCCGGATGACATTAGTACAGTGTGACTGATGGCCTCTGAAGAGCCCTGGTAAGAAGCCACCCTCTATACTGAATCTGCAGCTTCTCACAGCCTTCTAGAAACCACCGACTGTGACATCGGCTTCACAACCATGCTACGTGCAAATGGCCTCTTCCCTCCTGTTGAGTGTTCTAGACTCAGAGGCCATCACTGGGACCTTCCACGAGATCTGGACTATGCGCAGAAGGTTGGCACAGACTGGACTGAAGAGGGTACAGGATGTTCCTTTATAGTTTTTAAAAAGTGATGATTCTTGATTCTTTCTTTCATGGAAAATCAACCAGGATCACTGGAAGGCTGATCTGGGACCATCTCTAGGTCTTAACTGTCAAAATCTGACCCCAGGATCCTGTAAAGCTGTGGAAGCCATAGAGGAAGAGATTTAAAGGGAAAGAGGCATGAAGGTCACTGCCTCCTCTGTGCCTCCATAGCAGTTAGCACTTCATCAGAGCATCACTGTGTTAGAATGTAATGTATTAACATCTGTTTAAGCGACTGAACTCCATAAGGACTGCGCCTTTACATCCTCAATGCACAGCATAATGCTTGGCACAAAGTGTGCCCTAAAAGATATGTACTGAGTTAACCTGAAGATCCTTTTTTGACTATTCGTTTCTGAGGTTCACACCAGTCTTAATGGTTCCCGAATGCATGGGGTGCATGGCTTCAGGCCCTGGAGCAGTATCGGCTACCTGCTGAAGAATTACCCAGAGCACTTATGAAAAATAGATGCCTTTGCTGCACCCCTAAGGATTCTGATTCAGTACCTCTGCAATGGGGGCCCTGGGGTTTGAACAGAAAAATGTTCCTCAGATGATTCTGAGATGCAGCCAAGTTATGGATTACTGCCCCACCTGGGATAAATGATGAATTGCAAACAATATCAAACTCATTTAAACTCTTTAAGCCCCTGCCTGAAGTTTTTGATTTTTACAATCATTCTCACGTTGCCTGCTGTTTTGCCATTTATCATATTAAGCAACATGACGCAGCTCTGCAGAAACTCCTACTTCATGCATTTGTTTTCAAGTTTGTCACATTAGCACTTTAGGAAGTATAAACCTACACTCAAAACCCACAAACATGTAAACATCGCATTTTTCTAAAAGCAGATATGCCCTGCAATCAAAATGAATATAATAATAAAGGTCAGAAAGTTACAACTAGGTGCTGTTGCCTTAACACACAGTTTGACATTGTTGGTCCATCTAGCCAAAGATGACAACTCCTGTGCTATCAATAGAGGGTATCAGCAAGTGCGGTTGATCAGCTCAGCAATCTATCTCTTACTCTGCTAAGCAGGTCAGCCTGAAATGTTCTCTGTATAAGCCGTGTTTAAAGATAAATAATACTGGTCACTAGTGGTGTGAGAAATCTATTCTGGACTCAGTGCACATCCTTGTTAACTGGCAGAGAAAAGAAAAGGAAGGGGATGCATGAAGGACCAGACACTATCTTCCTTAAGTGTGATTCTGGTGTTCTGAAATACAAAGTCTTTAGAAATTTTGAATTAGCTGTAAATCGTAAAACAAGATGAATTACCTCTAAAGTATCTTCAAAAAGATAAAAAGATAATGGCAGTTTAAAAGGATACACAGAGCTAAATGGAAGTCTTTAAGCCTAAAAAGCTTCTCTGTCTATGGTATAAGGCGCTACCTGCCTCTTATTTTTATTCTTTTATATTGATGAATTTCAAACCTCTACAGCAACATTAACCAGGACTCTCAATCCCCCGCTGAACCTGATAAAAACAAAACAAAACAAAAGAAACAACTTCCAATTGTTTCCAACAATTGCTAGCTGAATTCGTCCTGCTTTCAAAGCTGCAGCATCCCAAGGACAAATGTTCCTCTTATATGTAAAAATTATTATTTATTCTTGATATCTCCATGCTTGCTCATTAATTTTCTCCCTCTCTACAACATATACCTCACTTGGAAAAAAAAAAGCCATTTGGTGATTCAGTAGCTCTTCTCTGAATGTGGGAATTCAAACCCACTACACAAATGCGGATGTCTTTTCCATCGAAGTTACAGATCTTTCTGAGCATTCAATGTGGTCTTACATACTCTTCTGATGGCCTACGCATACGAAACATAGAAGAAAGTGTATAAATTCTTTTGTGTCCTCTATTTTGAACTATCAAGTGCAATTCGAATAATTACTCATAAGTCTGTCACCACAGCTCACTCTCCTGAGGGCACTGATCACAGGACCCAAAAGGACACCCTGTACATTGTACAGACACCTCGTTTGCTTTTCAAGTGCCTGATGCACCTGCATGCAGGAATGGTTAAAGAATTTGTAGCCAAAAGTTTCTTAGCCTTAAAATTAGAAACTGATAACACTATTTAAAAGCTGACTTTTAATAAATTAAAGGAAAAAAGGAGAATAAAAAAATCACATCGATTAGCTAGACTATAAACTACCTAGAACTCTTCTATAATTTCAAAGCATCTCATACTTGGTTTTATACCCAGCAGGTTCCAATAAATGCTCTCTATTGCCTGACAGTAAACTTTCATTTATGTTTTCATTTATGTTTTATCTCCTGAGGTGAATGTTGTTTCTTAAACTACTTGGTTAAAAATGCATTGAAAAATTGTTTTCAATGGAGATGCCTAGGCTTATCTCTAAGGGTGAGGCTGTGAGATCTGGTAAAAAGAGGATTGCTGTGTCCACGTGGCAGGAGACCCAGATTCTGGTTCTAATCGCCTCACTCGTGCTGTGGCACTGGTGCCCCAGCTGTAAAATCTGGATAAAAGTAGAGGCCGAGGGTGGCAGAGTGGGAAAAGCAGATGAAAAGAAACCAAAAAAACCAGGTTTTTCATTCTGGCCTTGCCCCGGAAATACTCACAGGATTCGAGACAAGGCATTTTACCTTGCTAGGTCTCAGTTTACTCATTTAAGGACCTTTTTAAGGCCCATTCCGCCTTTATAGTCATATGACCAGGGCCAAGTTGACAATTTGTCAGAGGGGTTCCTACTGTTCCCATCTCCTCCTGCAAAGGCTGACTCGTCCCGGTCCTGCCAGATGGGGTGGGGAGGCTTTGAGCTGCAGGCACGAGTCCACCTGGCTCCTGAGCCAGTCCTCATTGATCCTGGCAGCTTATCAGAAGCCCCCACCCCACCTGGGCAGGGGGTCTAGAGCTAGTGTTGCCACCTTCAGCCCGGGGTCCTGGAGTGCTGGCCTCTTGCCAGTCCCCTCCCAAGGTAGGGCCTTGGTCCTCGGCCTCTGCTCCTGACTGCATTTTCTGTTTAAATTAGACAGATCACCAAGCATACAGTGCTGCCATCCACTGGGCTGAGAATATGTTCCTACTCCAAGCTCCTGCTGCCATTGCTCCCACCCGGTCACTCCTGGTTCCTCCTCTTCGATGAAACTGAGAAGTGGTGATACTATCTGCACTGTAGAGTTGTGGTAAAGATCAAGCAAATGACACATGAAGTGCCCAGTATGGAGCAGGCACTCTACAAATGGTAATCATTATTACTATTAATAACCATAATAACAAGTGCTAAGTAGTTGTTAATTACACTGCGTGATAGCCCAGAAAAGGAGCATCAGGGCCAGCCCATCGGGTGACTGAGCAGACCCACTTCTCATACCTCTTGCCTGACCGACACTGAGAGCTCTACAAATTAAGCCTGGTGCACTTCTCGAGTGCATTTCCAGTCGTCCCTGGACATATAACCATCTGGTAAGAGAATGAGTTGGAGAAACAAAGAACAAGACAGAGTATTCTTCTATCAAGGATTTTACTCCCCTTGGGGTAAAGTCAAAAAGCTTGATGTTTCTCCAAGTGTTAAGCAATCTATGGACTTACGAGAAGAGATATGAATAACTCTGAGAACAGTAAATTGTGTTTTTCCGAATATCATTACAACAAAGGCTATAAGGAAACCAAGGAGCTAGAAAGAAATTGCTCTCTCCTTTTGTCTTTTTTTCCTTCTTCTTGGGCTTATGCAGTAGTGAGCTTCTTAGACATGTGTATTTCGGATATACCCCTGGGGTCCATTTCAAGAAATACTTTTTGAAGCTAAAGTGGCTAAGTGGTCTCGTTCAAAGAATTTTTAAGCTCTGGAGGCTTGTATGTCAAAAATGGAGTAAAGTTCCTCAGTCTAATCCCAGGTGGCTATTTGTCGATGCAATGAAATCACAAGAGAAACAGAGAGACTGGACCAGCCATGTACGGCCAGGGCCCTGGTTGCTTCTAAGGTCTAGTCCTGATTCTGGCAAGAAGGAAGGCCATCTGAATTAAAAACTACCCGGTAAACTCCTCCTTAAGGAAAATCTGGCCATATCATTGTAAGCATATTCACATTCAAAACAGGTATGTGGGCCTCAGAACCTGTACCTGCCAAGGCCAGACAGTCTGAATCTTACCAGATAGAGCTCAGGACGCCACACTGATTAGGGCAGCAAGACAGTGGGCATCTTGGAATCACGAGGCTGACAGTGCCTGAGAGCCTGCTCAGTCCTCTCCTACACTACACATGCTCACAACAGATCTTACAAAGTCCTCTAAGAGAATTCTCCTAGCCTAGGTAATAGGAACTCATCTTTACAGTGTTAGTAAAACAGAAAATGACAAAGAAGTCTCAGCAGGGCAATCTACATTGCTATTCCAGATCAGGAATATTTTTATTTTTAAATTAAACTTATTGGGGGTAACATTGGGTAATTAAATTATAGAGGTTTCAAGTATACAGTAATACGTCATATGTACATTGCACTGTGTTCACCACCCAGAATCAAATTTCCTTCCATCACCATTGTATATATGTCCCACAGGTTCTTTATCCAATCATCTATCAAAGGGCACTTCAGTTGTCTGCATGTCTTGGCCACTATAAATAATGCTGCAATGAACATTGGGATGCCAATATATACACAGATAAATTTTTTCAATTTTGGGGGGCTAGATACGCAGAAGAGGGATTACTGGGTCATATGGTAATTCCATTAATTTTTGAGGAAACTCCATACTGTTTTCCATAGTGGCTGTACCAATTTGCAATCCCACCAGCAGTGTATGAGAGCTCCTTTTTCTCAACAACCTCTCCACTACCTGTAACTTGTCTTGTTGATGACAGCCATTCTAACAGGTATGAGGTGCTAGCTCATTGTGGTTTTGATTTGCATTTCCTTAAAAGCTAGTAAAGTTGAGTATCTTTTCATGTCTGTGGGCTGTTTGTATTCTTTTTTTTTTGGGGGGGGGAGAAATGTTTGTTCAGGTTCTCTGCTCATTTTTAAATTGAATTTTTTTGTTGTTGTTGAGTTCTGAGTTCTTTATATATTTTGGATATTAGCCTCTTATCAGAGGTGTTGTTTGCAAATATCTTCTCCCATTCAGCTGGTTGCCTCTTTGTTTTGTTGATGGTTTGTTTGCTGTGCAGAAGCTTTTTAGTTGGATGCAGTCCTATTCATTCGTTTTTGCTTTTATTTCCCTTGCCTTTGAGGACAAATTTAAAAAATCCTCTCTAAATCCAAGGTCCATGAGTTTAGTACCTATGTTTTCTTCTGTGTAATTTATTGTTTCGGGTCTGATATTTAGGTCGTTAATCCATTTAGAGTTAATGTTGCTGTGTGGTGACACACAGCAGTCTCGTTTCATTCTTCTGCAATTTCCAATTTCCCCAGCACCATCTATTGAAAAGACTTTCTTTTCTCCATTGTATATTTTCAGCTCCTTTGTTGGAAATTATTTGCTCATATATATGTGGGCTTATTTCTGGGTTCTCAGTTCGGTTCCACTGGTGTGTGTGTCTGTTTTCTGCCAATACCATAATGTTTTGATTATTATCGCTTTGTAGTATAATTTGAAGTCAGGCAGTGTGATACCTCCAGCTTTTTCCTTTTTCTCAAGATTGCTTTAACTATTCAGGTCTTCTTGTGAGTCCATGCAAATTCGATGCTTTTGTTCTATTTCTTTAAAAATTGCCATTGGGATTTTGATGGGGATTACATTAAATCTGTATAGTGCTTTGTTTAAAACTGTAACAAGATGAATGAGGCCCCCATCCTAGATATTACACTCACATCAGACATCAAATGTTTAACTCTGGTCCAGATGCTTTACATATGTCATCTCTGGGCCCTACCACCATCTCTCACACTCACTGACTGAGTGGTTGAACCTCATATCCACCCTCCATGAGAGGCTACTGTTACCCCATTTTATAGATAAAGAGACTGAGGCTTAGAAAGGTTAAGTGAGTTGCTCAACATTACACAGCTAATAGATGGGGAGCTGGGATTTGAGAAATTAGGGTTGTTCTGCTCCAAAGTCTATTTCCTTTCTCTTATACCATGTTACTTCCAATAATGCAACGGGGTCTCAAATGAAGACTGATTTCTTCTGGCTTTTCAACCCACAGTATAGTTCCTTGCTGTTTATTCTTAGGCATAGAGAGAAGAAAGCAAACTTAAATGCTACAAGACGTGTGTCCCCTGCAATGTGCATTCACATGTTATGTCCATGCTTCCCAGAGAGCCAGTGTTTTCCTTAAGCATGCCCTACCAAGAGCTAGTGCCCAGCTATTAGGCTTTTTGAAAGATCATTCCAGAGAATGCCTTGTAATTCGTTTAGTACCAAATCTTATCTAAGGCAATAGGAAAACTCTACCCTATAGCCTTTACTTCTAGTGGTTGATTTTCTTCCTTTAGCTTATGCTTCCCAAAGAAGGAATCTTAGAGATGGTCATATGCCTCAACCAAATATACTTCTCCTACCTTTCAACTCCAAAGTGTGTATTGTACCTTTTTATTGGGGTATTTCTTATCTACAAGGTGAGGCTGTAAGCCTCTTCAGGACAGGGGTAATGTCTTCTTATTCTCTCCATCCTTCAAGTGCTCAGCTGCACCTGTGTCCAGTAGATGTTCAAAGCTCACTAGATGAAGTGAGAAGCATGTGGAATGTACGGCACAGCCGCTGTCATAGTTAGTGTCCCACAAACAGTGGGAATGAGAGGAGAGGAACAACAGTGGTAGTAGATGTTGCTGCTGCTCTGTGCTGCTCAGGAATTTGGGGTCCTGTCTGTATGCTAATCTTGGGGAAGTCACAAAATCTCTAGGTCCCAAGTTTCTTTATTTATCAGATAGTAGAGACTGAGTGAACATTCTTTTACTCTAGAATATGAATGAGTTGGATTCCTCTCTATTTACTTTCTCCTGTTTTTTAAGATGCTGCTTAAAGACACACTGTCACAAAAGCTATGTGTCAGACACTGTCACGAAAGCAAGGAAATCTCAGCATTTCATGCTCAGGAGATTTCCGACATCCTCATATTTCTAGCAATTTCCATGTGGTTTGTTGGAAGCTCTTTCTAAAATCTTACTGGCGATTGTCTATACTCTATTATATCCCCTGAGGGATGAAAGAGAAAAAATGATCCAAGTGTTGATAAAGAAAAAAAAGCCACACAAAGACTGTCTGGTAG
Organism: Rousettus aegyptiacus; assembly: GCF_014176215.1. Lineage (NCBI taxonomy): Eukaryota > Metazoa > Chordata > Mammalia > Chiroptera > Pteropodidae > Rousettus > Rousettus aegyptiacus. The sequence continues at coordinate 44,739,062 of NW_023416308.1, forward strand.
TGTTCTTACTAAGCAAAGCAGATAGAGCCAAAGACAGCTAAATCATATACCTGCCTCTCCCTCGCCACTGTGCCGCTGAGCTCCACACAATAGGCCCTTGGAAGCAGCCAGCTTGTCAGCATCATTACCTCGCACAGTGGGTGAGCTGAGGCAAAGACAATTTTCCAGGCTGTTTGGCTATCAACAGACACCAAATTACTTAGCTGAGCAGACGTGATTTCCTTCAACTTGTTGCAAAATTCTTAAACAAACCTTGAAAATGGAAATGTGTTCTCACTTTACTTCATAGCTAAAGGATGGTGAAATTGTTACTTAGGAATCGAGTTGGGGGATACACACATAAACATAGACTCACATAGAAAACAAGACTAAGCTTTAAAACAATTAAAAATGAGTAATTGTATATAAAATATATGATGCCCTTTCATCATACGTGCCTCCTGCCTGGTGGCACACTGATAAATATTTATCAAATGGCTCTTGGTGGTGGGGGAGCCTGAGTTTGTAGCACTTACCACTTCCTGTGGTGTAAATATTCCTATTGTGAAATTTTGAGCTACCAGCATGATGTTTCTGAATGTGAGTTTGGAAAAGATTCATACAATCCAAAATCCAGTGGAACAGCTTCAGCATACTACTGTTTTGCTTTACATTCAAGCCCTGATCCTGGGTTACAAGAGTGGATCACCAAGAGCCTGCTTCTTCTAGCCCAGCATTCGTGGTGGATTAGTGAGATGATGTAAATTAGACTAAATGCACTTCGGCTCTTCAGAGGTCAGCGATCTCGGAATACTGAGATATCCTTGTGATCTTCTATGTAGTTATCACTCTCTAGACTCTACTCCAAGTTCTTCAGTCTTCGGGAACCCAGCATTTTCTGTCCTGAGTTCAAACAGAGAGCTACATGCCTTTTACTCAGGAAGAAATTAGCCTTCTTTCTTTTTCACTGAGCTCTTTCTTCTGATCTCAGTAGACAGGTTCATTTCAGTTATCTTGCATCTGCGAATAACCAGGCTGTTTTTCAGGAACTTGCAGAAAAGCATAGTATTCAAGTTTGCTAATTGGACCCTGGGATGAAATATCTTCACCAGAGCCCCATGGATATGAGGCAGAACCAGCCAGGAAGCACTGATACATTTTCAGGGTGTTGGCTTATTCCTCCAAGTTTTATCATCCCGATAACGAAATATACAGTTGACCCTTGAACAACACAGGGAATTAGAGGCACCGCCAAAAATCCACATATAACTTTTGACTCTCCTGAAACTTAACTATAGTCATCTCTCAGTATCCAAGAGGGATTGGTTTCAGGACCCACCATGGATACCAAAATCCATGAATGCTAAAGCCCCTTATATAAAATGGAGTAGAACACAGTGCATACAGTCAGTCCTCTGCATCTGTGGTTCCAACCATGGACTAAAAATACTCTTTTGGTTGAATCTGCAGATGTGAAGCTTGGGGACATGATGGGCCAACTGTACATTTATTGAAAAAATATATGCATATAAGTGGACCTGTGCAGTTCAAAACTGTGTTGTTCAATGGTCTACTGTACACTGGAACATCAAATTACTTCTAAGAGCAAGAGTTAGGCCTGGTATTGGGAGATGAGCTCTGTAACTCTGTTTCAGTCAATATACTGATTCACTAGGTATGTGGTATGACATGAAGGTCTTTTGTCCTAAGTTATTTTACTCTCCTCCTATGCCTTTCTCTCCATTTTGGTTCCTTTTTGTCTGCCTCTGAGACTCTGCTCTCAGGTTCTCTTTCTGTCTCTCCTCCTTCATTTTTCTCTTCTAAGATGGAAGCACAAAGAAAATAGGATGAACAAGAGAGAAGGAAATTCATAAAGCAAGGGCTGTATTTGCATTTATTTCATCTGTACCGTCTATCTCATGCTTGTTTCTTGAATTTTAAATCCCACACAGTGTTTAAGGAACTTCTTTTTAGAGCTCAATTATCCATTTATGTAGTTACTTTTCTAAAATAGAATTGCTCCCACCCACTCCCATCTAGTAGATTCTTTTTTCCCTGTTGCTGTAGGCATCTCATTAGAGGGATTGAGGGGAGGGCCCACGGGAGGAAGAATATGAAGGTAATGAGCAGAGAGGCAGATAAAAGAGAATAAGCAAAAATGGAGAGACAGTGGGCAGTCCCACCTCAGCTGCCCCTGGACTCTTTTTAATTCTGAGGCTGTCCACGGTGGCTATGTGTTTCCTTGTTGGCCTAATCTACCCACTGACACCAGCTCCCTTCACCCCACCACAAGGTCTGACCTGCACTCTTCCTGCTTCCTTTGGGCTTGTGTTCAGTTACAAACTATAAGAAAAACGTACGGCTCTTTCTACTAAATGACTTTTCACTACGGCTTTTTAAGGACAATGTATTGTCCCTTACTTCTTAGTTCCTGGTGGAATTTCGGGCCATGCAAGGTGGTTCTGAGGATGAAAGAAGCCTGGAGAGTTGTCCTTTGAGTAACCCAATGTGGGCAGCATCTTATCCCTGGACCTACCCTGCCCATGAGTTGGATCAACACCAGTGTCATAAACATTCCAGCTGGAGATATATTTAAATATCCAATCTATGAATTTGACGAAGCCAGGAAAACACATCCCAGGATATGTCTGAGATAACCTTTGTAATCTTGCCCATGATCCGCTACCACATTGTCAGACAAGAACGTCTACTGAGAAGTTAGGAGAAGATGAGGTAGGACTATAAATTCCAACCTTCCTCAGCCATATTTATTATTCCTGGTTAACCCAATGCCCTTCTAATTCACTTTCATGCCCTTCTATGAGTTAATTTTTCATTGAGGACACAATCCGCAAAAGAAGTTGGTGAACAAGCTTTCCTCCACAGGCTAGGAAATAAATGGTGTATTTTTTAATGGTACAATGGAAACATTTGGAAAGCATTTGTTGTATCTGCCCTTAGGAATTTGTTAAGTTTAAGCTGGCCCTATCCCAATGACCACAGAGAAAACCTACATAAGTTAAACATACAAAAAACAAACAATGGGTAATATATAGATGTCTCAAAACTTGATATAACTCAGGAAATTAATCTTAGCAAAAACCCATAACATTTTCCTTGAAAACCATGGAGTATTTTGTGTTTCGTCCTTCCCAAAGCAGTGGGTGTTCTCAGAGGTGGGGTGGGAAGTGACCTTAGAATGGACGAGAAGGTTTTTTAAGATGTTAGAGTATCGGATGGTGGTCAAATAGGGCTTCACGTAATCTCTTGTAAAATATAACAATTAAGTCAATTATGGATGAAACAGCCTTTGATGAGCTGTGAGACACCTAGCATCTTTTCTGACCTTGGGTCACTTCCTTATACTAACTCTTCAGCATAATCAAAGCAGAATCTGATTTAGAGTAACATAAAGAAGCTTCACCACATGCCATTGTTTTTAAAAGGCTACTGAGCACCCCTCCTAAAACTATAAACTTCTCAATGGCCAGCCTGGTCTTTGATCTCTGCGTCTCCATGGCCAGCCCCATTCTTGGAACATAGATGGGGTATACACAGTTGATAAAGGGACTTGAATGAACCCACTCTGATCTCTGGATTCCCAGCTCTGTGTTCTTGACTTTGGAGTCTCCGATGATTAGATTCTGTTCTACTAAGACAGGTTGTATTTTATTTAAAAAAACACACAGCATCTGGTGGCTGTTTGACCAACCACCCACATTCTTATCATCCTTTTTTCTTTACTCACTCATCATTTCCTCTTCTACCCACTCACACAAACTTCTGCAGTGCCTCCAATTTAGGGTCTATGCTAACTCTCCAGAAGCTTAGGCTTGGCCAAAGTCTAAAACCAAATTACACATATGGTATATTGAAATATGTCACATCTTTTTTGAGGAATGGGGCTGATGTGCAAAACTTCTAAATCAAAAGGGCTTTCTACAAGATGAATAGATGGTGAATAAATCAATGACATACATGTGACCAGTGGGGCAAAGTTTCCCAACTAGGGTTGATGTACCAATTCAAGTGCTTTCCAAATTGTTACAAAATGCATGACTCAAATTCTACTCCTTGCCACCTTCATTCAAACAGTACACACAGCCTCCATCTCTTGGGCCCAAGGTTATTGTGGTGCTGTCATTCACAAATCAGTGCAAACTGGTAAACTCTATTAAGCTTCCATCAACTCTTCGTGTTGCATTAGAGACCTCAGTCAACCTTTTGACAACTGTAAAATGTCTCCATGTGGTTAACATAGCACATCAAAGTTAGTATTCAAAGGCTTCAGTCAATCTAAAAAGTACAGATCTCTCCCAAAGACATGACATCACCGAGCAACCTCAGTTGCCAAAGCACCTCCGGAGACTTATTTTGTAGGGGCCACAAGGAGAAGTCTTTAGGGCCCCAATTGATGTGCAAGCACGGCACACACGCTCTCTCTCTCTCTCTCTCTCTCTCTCTCTCTCTCTCTCTCTCTCTCTCTCTCTTCTCCTGTAGAAGCAAAGGTGCTATTCCCCAACGATGGAGACATAGTTGTAGGTGGGCCTGGAGTGAAAGTAAATGTGAACATAAAACTTGTACTTCCACCTTTAATGGTATCCACACAGAGCAGGCTTTCTTGCTGGGATTCCCCCTACCCTAATCCATTTTCCTTCTCACCACCATTTCTTTACCTTGTTGCTATTTCTTTACCTTAGTGAAACTATGAGTAGGACCTGGTTTCTTTACGGTTTTCCACACGCAAGTGGAAAAAATACTAAGTTCAATGTGAAAATTTTCCACATCCCTAAATGTGTAGTATCTTTAAAATCTGTGCCAGCCAAGGGTGGTCAGAAGAGCTGGGTGGGGACTGCTCTATGCCTCTGTGCTTAGGAGGGCCAGACAGACTGCAGCATTAGCTGGGGGACCAAGGAGCAGGATGCTCCTATGTACATAAAACCTCCATATCACAGCCCTACTGTTGACAACATTCATTAGAACAAATCACTACCATAGATGTTTTCATTTTTTTCTTTATTTTTTCTATTTTCACAAAACCTCCACAATTTTTAGATGCAAAGAACCTCTCTGCATAACTTGTGCTCCTTTGCATAAAACATTACTAAACAAAATTGGAGGTGCTTGGAAATACCTGGTGTTTGATAGAGAAATGGAGTCTTAGCTCCGAAGGAGAAATCTCGGTAAGTGTGAAACAGCAATAATTCAGGAAGTACCGAGGGGGCCGTGAGTCTGCAGAACCACTGCAGGGAAAATAAATCTCCCTGTTAGGGTCTTCTTGGTTGCTCTGGCTATGTTAAAAAGGATAGGATTGCCAGAAGCCCACAGAAGGGGATATATATTTATATTTATATATATTTAGGATTTTCAATTTCTGGCCTCTTAGATCAAAGCAGACCATAATAAAAGGGCCATTGTCTAGTTAAAGGCATTATTCTGCTGCACAGAGCACACAGCACTTACACTAAATAGCTACTGTTAAAGGAGACATTTCGGAGGGAATTTTTTTTTTAACATCAAGCACATTCATTGGGCCTAAGGGATGATTTGGGAAAAGTGGTCACTTGTATCGAGCTGGCCAGAGACAACAAACATCCACTTCACCAAGTACACCACTTCTACTCATGACCTGCAGAACTCCTTGCCCAAGAATAGTGCTGCAGAGCTGACTCCAGGGTCTGGCACATTCCTTCCACGGGCCTGCACATCTTATTTTCTCCTATACTAGAGATAAAGGAGGTGAGGCTCTGAAGGTTAAATGCAAGAACACAAGTCTCAAGTGAAAGAATGAACCTGAAGATGGAGATTTTGCTTCCTTCCCCTATAGCTTTTCCAGCATATCATGCTTCCCCTAAAATGGATATGTTCCAAGTAATGTGCTAATATCAGTCATGCATTTTCAACCCCCATCACTAAATGCTCACAAGCCTGAAAATGTGTCTGGACAAACTGCTGCTATTAAAACAGTGGGGGCCATGCACACAGCAGTTTCCAATCCAGATTCCCATTCCAGCCCACCACGTGGGCAATTTGTACTATCACGCCGTCTCTTCTTATTGTACTGCCAGGGCCGAGGTCCAGGGAAGCAACTCAAATTAGACCCCAGTTTATAGAGATTCTTACCACAGTTATAAATATTCAAATCAGGGCTGGAACTTGGCAGAATTTTTCTAATTAAAATTTCATTCAAATTAAATCAGCCACATTTTGACAGACACAGGAGACAAAAAGCTTTGTGGTTTTGTGAGGGATTTTTTTTCTCCCAACTAATCAAAAACATAGCTAATGTAATAAGAGCAGGGAAGGGACTCTGCCCATGCCGATGGTTATGCATGAGCAAAGAAGGGAAGTTGCAACTTCAGAAACCATCGCTTTCTCAAGTTAACATCATTTTAAAGTTGCCGATTACTTAAAAATCTAAAACTCAATAGACCCTATGTGGAGGCTGGAGCTGCCACAAGCAGTATTTTTAAAAAGTAAAACTTGAACATCAAGGGAAAACTATTCGAAATCATTTGCATCTAAGTTCGATCCCAGATTAAGCCTTCAAAACACAGCTGCCAGGCTCAAATTTGCAAATACAGATACAAATTTCCTTTTTATAACAGTCAGACTTGTAAAAGGCAAACAAAATAGACAATGCAGTGCTTAGAACATTTCCAGCTAAGAAAGAAAAAAAAATCCATTCCAAGATCCAAGGCAAAATACCTACTTTTCATGGTAAAACAGCTTTATTCATTTCCACTTCCTTCACCGAACACAATATAAACGCCACGTAATTTTTGCTATCAACCCCTCTCCCACAGACTATAACAGCTAAACTGCCAGTCTGTCTGCAACATAATTAAACAAAATGTGCAATCTTCTAAAATCTGTGAATAAACAATATAAGGCAAAATAAAAGACCCAGACAAAAGAACAAACTGAGATCAATCCTCAAGCTATAATATCCTGACATCCCGACAAGAAGTACTTACTTATAGAACCCATTGTGGCACAGAAAATAATAATTCCAGAACAATGAAGACAAGGTTGTTGGGGGAGGGGCACTGCTGGGAGCGCAGGTGAGGACACTTATTCGGAATGCAGAGGAGATGAGCTTTATGCAGTACATGAGATAAAATGGCTTTCATGACAGCTCCTAGAAACTGCCATCATCTGTGAAGATAGCTTGGAAGAAATTCCAAAAGCCCAGCCGACACTGATGGAGACAGGACTAAAGACCTAACAGAAATAAGAGGTAAGATGTATTGTATTAGTTTCCTAGGGCTGTGAAAACAAAGTACCACAAACTGAGCGGCTTTAACAACAGAAATTCCTTGTCTCACAGCCCTGGAGGCTAGACATCTAGGATCAAAGGTGTTAGTGGGACCGCTCCCTCCGAAGTTGCTAGTGAAGGATGTGTTCCAGGCCTCTCTGCTTGTTTCTGGTAGTTCCTTGACTTGTGGCAGCAGAACCCAAACCTTCACAGGGCGTTCTCCTTGGGTGCATGTCTTCAAGGCTTCCCCTTTTATAACGATACCAGTCACATTGAATTAGGGGTCCATTGTATTCCAGTATGATTTCACTTTAATGGAGTTAATTATACCAACAATGAGCATGTTTCTGACCCTATTTCTGAAGATGATCTGAAGTACTAGGGGTCAGTATTCCAACAACATATGAATTCAGGGGAACAATTTAACCTATAACATGTACAATAAAGATAAATTACTAATTGGCCAGTAAGTGATCATTAATTCCAATTCACTTACTAGCTCTGGGAGGGCAATAAGTTATACCTTTTCATGATGTATCTCAGGGGGCATGCCTTCCCAAATTGTCCTTTGGGAAACAGAGGAGGTGGGGGAGGACTGAGTGTGGTCTTTGCAGCTAGAGAGATCTGCGTGCAAATTCTGACTCTGCCACTTAAGAGCTGTGTGCTCTGGGGAAATTGTTAAATCTCTGAATATCTGTTTCCTTCTCTGTAAAATAGAGATGACAACATCTAACTGACAGCTTTGTAGAAGGGGTTACACGAGATAACATAAATAAAGCAAGTATAACATATGGCATATGGGGGGAACCAGCACACATTAATTCTCCTTCCTTGTCCCTCCCCTGCTTCTCTTGAACCCTGCACTTCCTACAGAAATCAAGACATCTAAAAATCATGTCACTATATTTTACTTTTCATGATACTAGTGCAGATTTTCTAAATACAAACACAATGCAACACCAACATCAGTTCAGATTACCTAGTCTTTATTTACAGCATAAATAATTATTTTAATGCAATCAGCTTTTAGCAATGTTGGAAGACAGCTTAATGATTTTTTTTCCACCCCAGAGGGCTCTGATTCATGTCTTCTAACATCTATTCAAAGTAATATGAAAGAAAAATGCCTCCATTTTGCTTTAGGTTTCTTAGTCCCTCTCTTTTATAAGCAAATAGGCCAGGCAGACATAAAAATAAAGCTCAAAGAAGCGACCCAAAGATGAAAAGGTAAAACAAAGCAAAACAAAACAAAAACAACTACAAAAATCATCCCGTCCTTCTCTCCTGGCCAAAACTAATTCCTCAGAATGATTTTTCACATTATTTTTTGGTCCTTGGATATTTTTTCAAATAGCGAGAATATAAGGTTGCATATTTTTATATCCTCTTAACATCTACTCAGCGCAATTCTATATTTCACCCTTTAAGGTTAAATAAGCATTAGACATTGATTTCAATATCACTTGCAGAAGTACCTCTGTGGAAGAGACATGCATTACAATTTGGAGGTTTAGTGGTATCCTAGATGTGAAGTAAGAAGGACGTAATCTGCCCTCTCTCCCTTGCCATTTCCCTGTGCTGTTTTGCTCACTCATTGTCACACATGTACTGCACACCTCTGTCACAGAACATCAGAGAGGATAAGACTAGCCAGATAACAGCAGTCCTGTTGTAGGAGTGGATAGAGTTTTAACAGCAGGGAGGAGTCATTTGACAAAAACAAACTTGTGTAAACTGCGATGAGCCTCACTGGGAAAAGGTTGGGTCTTAGAGGCTGGGGACCTGGTGTGAGGTCCAGCACCCTCCGTCCCAGTCCCAGCTGGCCATGGAATGTTGGGTCCATCTTTCTGGCCTCAGCGTCCTCTTCCCTAAAAGAATAATGCTAGTTTCCGCCCTCCCGAGTTGCAGGCTACTATGAGTTCTAGGTGAGTTGGCAAATATTCAGATGCTTTGAAAAGCACCACAGAAATATAATTTTCTAGAAAAAAATAGCTCGATCTACAAAAGAGGTGGAGGAATGGAGACACATAAAGACATCAGAAATCAGAGAAAGGTTCTAGACATGTTATTTTATGCCTCTTGGAAAAAACAATCACTTGAACTAATGAAACAAGATTGTGAAAATTTTTTCCCAACCTACTCTGAAATAGCAATGTAAAATGACCAGGGACAATGTCTTCATGGTGATGAAGTAACTTCAGTCAAATGGCAGTCATCCTACACCCAAAGGCACAAACAAAAATCAGGGAATCTACAGCAAGTGAAAATACATATCACGTGTTTTCCTATGTGAGGTAAAACTCAAAACGATATATTTTTTTGTGGACCTGCCATGGGGACACGAGAAGAAAAGTTCTACCTTTTTTCAAGCAAGCAGCTTTTCTGTCTGCATTATTAATGTGGAGCCAATAGGCCCTAGTTATTTTATGCTGGGAGAGTTCAACCCTAATTGTTCCACCAATAAAGGCAAGTCGAAATAATCTGCTGGCGTCGTAATGTGGGTAAATAGGTCTGTCTAGCTGCCCATTAAATCACATAAACAATTGTACCCAGTTTCTGTTTTTATATAGTTGGTATCAACTAGATCAATCTTCTCCTGGGTTTCCCAAGCTGGTTGTTATTTCTGCAAAGCAATCTGGAGATGGTCAAAAGCCAAAAAATAAAAAAATAAAACAAATATAAAAATAAGAGAGGTAATCTTCACTCTTCTCTGTAATAGGTACACAAGTACATTTACATTCTGCCTCCAAGTTCATGCAATAAGGGCCTTTTAGTATCTATAATAACTCCATTAGAAAGCTCATGCTTAATCACACAGTTAACACTTTCATGTGGAAGAGGTTCCCTGGCCTCCCCCAGTTGGATTCCCAGCACCCTACCTCACACTAGCTAAACATTTCTCATTGATTAAAAAGTGCTGTTAGTGCAACTTTACTATCATCCATGGTTAAATATAATTAACTCAGCATTTCAACAAAAGAAACTGGATCCAATTGCTCTGCAATTTTTGGTAAGGAATAGGATGTCTTCCCACTGTGTACAGACTAAACCAGGAGCAGCAGGACCGATCTGAGAAGTTAATAACACATCTCAAACAGAAGGGGGGGAAAGTACATTAATTACTAGGTAATGGATATCAACACTGCAACTAACTACAATTACACATGCTTAAGTGACACAGGGTGTAAACCAATCCTGGAGCACGCACGCTGTCTTTATTTTTTTTTTAAGGCATATTCAGTAGTTTCCCTCTTATCCTCAGGGGAGACATTCCAAATCCCCCAGTGGATGCCTGACACCTCAGACAATACCAAACCCTACATATACTGTTTTTTCCTATACATACATATCTAAGATAAAGAATAATTTATAAATTAGGCATAGTAAGAGATGAACAACAACTAATTATAAAATAGCACAACTGCAGCAATATAATTTAATAAAAGTTATGTGAATGCAGAATTATCAAGTAAAAGAAGGGTTACTTGAACACAATCACTGTGACACTGAGACACTCGAGCTGATAACCAAGAAGGCTATTAAGTGACTAATGGGTGGGTAGTGTGTCCATGCTGTGCACTCTGTCCAGAGGGATGATTCACGTCCCAGGTGAGACGGAGTGGGAAGGCTCAAGGTTTCGTCACATTACTCGGACCGCTGCACATTTAAAACTTATGAAATGCTTATTTCTGACATTTTCCACTTAATACTTTTGGACCTCGGTTGACCTCAGGTAACTGAAACTGTATAACGTGAAAGTGCAGATAAGGGGACAACCACTGTCATGTGGGAATACATCGCAGCTCAGCTGAGTTAGTTCTGGTGGCCGCTGGCAGGGAGGCTGCTGTAAGAGGGAACCCAGCATCTCAGAGTGACAGTTGTGAGTTGGAATTTTAAACCTGTGTTTACAAAATCAATCAAAGTAAATCAGGCAAAAGAATAAGAGACAAAATACAAATAGAATCCAGACCATGAGCTTCTGGTTCTCAAAATGCAGACCGATGCCTTATGAATACAGTACTTTCATACAAGGCAACATTTTCCAAAGAAAGTCCTTCAAATGAATTTAAATTAACCTGATTATCCAGTCTAACCTGGAAGAAGCCTTACTTGCCAAATTCAATTTTAAACAATTCTAAATTCAATTTCTTTTCTTTTTAGATATAGAAAAATGTGTACTGTGAAATTCTGTCTTCATAGTCCAGTCACAATCTAACTTATCTATATAGTTTTCAAAGGAGTCATATAATAGGTGCCATAAAATCTGGTTCAACTTTTCAAAAAGTAAAGAAAAAAAAACAAGCCGTTCGAGACACACACACACACACACACACACACACAGACCCTGCAGCTATCAACATTATATTATGAAACCACAACAACCTGGTCACACTAGATCTGATCTAGAAAAGTCTGCTTATCAACCTGGCAGAATGTCAAGGATTATGTCCCACTCACATTTTGAGCTTGACTTGTGTGAACCATAGGCAGAAAATGCTCCCTACATGCTGAGCTTGCATGGACCACCCACTGGCTCCAGGCTGGAGATGGACTAGCCTCCTCCACAGGGAGCTGCCTGCAGACTCCAGTACTCCACTAACAGCCCTCACACTCCCAGGGGTCTGGTCCAGCTGTGAAGTTTGAAATTGAGGCTTCTGAGTAACTGCTGAATGCTAAGTAAGAATTTGATGAAACTGTTTTTTAAAAAATAAAAAATCATTTTACCACTCTGAAATAGCGGGTGGTAGTAGCCCTTGTACAGTGGCATCCACCCTCACAGGGAGGCCTGTGGGGAGTGGACTGAGACACTGTGTACAACCAAGGCCAACCCCACACAGGGGCTTTGGGGGAGCACACCCTAGAAAGTGGTTCCCCTTAGTGCACCCCAAACCCATATGGCTCTATAATGCTTCTCATAAACCATTTAGAAACACAACTTTTTCCCCCAAGATTGGAAGTCAGGAAGCTTAGAAAGATGTATATACATACAAAGTACACTTGAGCATTTTTCAGAAGTGAGGCACATCTGAGGCCAGTGATTAACAGAGAAAGCCCAGGGTTCTGGCTTCTTCAAGCTGATAATCCACGTTCTTGGACAGCTCCTTAGACTACAGAAGGATCAAGACTGCGTATTTAGCACGTCCTATGTGTTCTTCAAATCAATACCACAGCCTTCTTTGAATGAAAGTCAAAATCCATTACATCAAATTCCAAGGAGCCAGAAATCAAATCTGTGTTGACTTAAATGAAGGATTAACAAGGGAGTAAATTCTACAGAAAGTCATTTTGAAATTTGAAATCTGATCTAACCCAGCTGAATTTGTGTATTTTTAAAGAGGATTTAGAATGATTACATTTATATTTTTCTTATTCTGTCTTCTTTCTGGGTTTTCCTTCATTCCTTCCCTTCCTTCATTCCTGCAGGACTCACGGCCTTACTTCAGGAAGGAATTCCTCCTTCCGTCGGTAAGGGGTCTCTCTCTCTTTGCCTCAGGGCACCTTCCTTCCTTCCTTCCTTCCTTTCTTTTCTTCTCTCTCTCTTTCCCTCCCTCCCTCCCTCCCTTCCTTCCTTCCTTCCTTCCTTCCTTCCTTCCTTCCTTCCTTCCTTCCGTCCTTCCTTCCTATATGGATATATGAATTGTAAAGTTTGCATACTTTATACTAAGTAGAATAAACTTTTTTTTTTTTTTTTTGGTCTGATGATGACTGTATTTGCTAGAGGTAGAGCTCCAGATTTCCTTCTATGACAAGTTATCTGCCATGAATCTGAGGGTCTGAAAAGCTCTCTCTCATCATCTGTCAAAGTCATCATTTGTTATCATTTAGCAAAGTATAAGCATAACAATCTCCACCAATATTTACATTATTCCTTGAATTTTGTCATAACCTTTCATATACATTATATCATGTCATCCTTATAACAATCTGTCCTTGAGGAAAAATACACCTGCTTTACAGGTGAGGAAAGAGAGGTTAAGAAAGGTTAAAATGACTTACCCAAGGTCACACAGCTATTCCATTGGATTTGTGATTGTTCAACAGCATTTTGGCTGGCTCACTGACATGGAGATAGATACGCAGTACCCACTGGTGGGCTCTTTATTTTATTACTGTTTTGTATGACTTTCCAGGGTCTTTCATCTGCAAATCCTTTTCACATATCTTGCCCCTAGCAACCAAATGGCAAGGCCTTGGAAGGCTAAGACCATGGCTGTGGCCCAGGCCCTGTGTTTCTCCCCTTCCCGTTGCTGCTGCCCTTTTGCTACCTTACTGATCATTATTACCTCTCTCAGGGAGAAGGCGGGGCATATGAAAAGGCATGGAACTGAATCAGTCATTTTTGCTATGTAGGAGCAACAGAAGCAGGGGAGCAGGCGAAAAGCCAGTATAGCTAATGATGGTCGTCTCTGCACTGGAGCTGAGCCACCACGGAGGATTCCAGATAGCAGGGGCACCCCTCAACCGGGGCAAAACCAGAGGCTACTTTATTCACTCAGTGGTGGGTGATAGGCTCATGAGGATGTGGGAAAATATTAACAGTCCAGTCAGGGGAGAAGAAGGCTACAGAGATCCCAGCTCTGAAAAGATGTCTCAGAGGTTTAAACTTCATTGTCTGGAAAGCCGTTTTTAAAATTAACTACAGACCATTACCCAGTCTTAAGAGTGGGGATGCTTCGTATTTCCCAGTCTCCACTGCTTGTAAGACAGGTAAAGGACCTGTGGCTGAATCAAAACAGAGTAAATGAGCCTTTTGAGAGCCCAGAGACCACATCTGAGATTCTGAGTCTTTGCTCTAAAAGGGACCTCAGAAATTCTCTCTCAGAACTGGTGCTTCTGAAAGCTATTGAACTTACTTACCTAAATTCATCTAAATGGGCTGAAGTGGTGTTGCTTACCTGTCATCTTATCTCTTTTTAAAAACAAGGTAAAGCATAATTTATTGTTTGTTATTCTACTTTAAAAACAATTTCTGTTTATATTCTATTGATTCAGGCTTTCTCTTCTCTTTTGTTTTTTTTTTTCTTTCCTCTCCCCACTTCAACATGACGATAAAGTTTAAAACTAGTTTCTCTGTCTATAGTTAAAGAAAATGTAAAAGTTACCTTATTGGTGGTTATTTTGTGAAAGATCAAAGGTATAAATTTCAGGAACAAAGATAGTATTACCATTTGCACTTACTTGCTGATCAAGGATAAATGATAGGATGCTTTAAATTATAAGGAAATAAATGTCCAATTTTAGACACTAATAACCTGAGTCGTGGACAATTTTAATAGTTGTCCAGCTGGTCTTCCTCTACCTGGTTTCTTCTTACTTCACTCTGTGCTACATTTGCTTTAGGCACTGATTGTTATGAGAATTCATATTGGTCTTCCACCCAATAATTATGTTATCTCCCACTACCTTTCTAAAATAAATAAGTAAATAAATAAGTACAAGTAAACAGAATAGTAAAACACCCTGTAAATTCCCAGATCTTTTTCAGTCTGGCTTATTTAATCTTTCTGACTTGATTTTCCAACATAAATCTTCCATGCCAATTAGATTGCTATTAGATTGCTAAACTCACTGTCACCTCTAAATGTCTTAGGCTTTTCCACTGATGAGTTTTTGTTCCTTCGGTTATTTCCACATATCTCATTGCCAATCTAATTCTCTTATTTCTAAGTCACTGTCATGTGGAAAGAAAACTCTTAGAGGTGCTAAGGTAAGACTGACAATAGTAGGGGTTACTTTACAGTTGCCTTTCTCTAGCTTCTGTTCTCCCCTCAGAGACACCTCTACTGTCACACTTGGCTCCTGCTGCCAAGAAATAAGCAGTGAGTCCCCTTCTCCACCATTACTTCATGGTTCAGGTGCTAAGTGCAGACTGCGAGTCTGGGAGACAATATCTCCACTTGAGGAATGAATAGTGCTGCATTCAGCCTTGGGAGATAACCACACCCACTATGCCTACCTCGCTACTGAGGTCTACCTAAGCCGATATCAGGTCCACGATGGCCACAGGGTGCAGTGGAGTGTTTTAAGACCTTGTTCAGGATCACGTGGGAACCTGCCAATAGGAGGATCCTATAGGTGTCTCTTCCCATAGTGCCTTGCGTTTCTCTTTGGAAACATCTCTCAAACCTTTTTTCCCTTACTGTCTTCTCTGCTTGACTATACACTCTAGGAGGTTAAGATCCACTCTCTTTTGCACAGCTCTATAGCCCTAGCGTTTGGCACAGTGCCTGGAATAGATCAACAGAACTTATGACCTTAGGAAAACTGAACCCCAACGTGTTCTCCTTTATTTCTTAGCTGGGTCTGAGCAGAACTTTTCCTTTATTCTATATTTCCACTTCTGATCCAGCCTGTGGCCTACAAGGAGCAGAATGCTCAATATGGCCTTCCCTCCCAGCGAGCAAGGGATACTGCCTACTAGCCTCTTTGTCCGGGAGCACACAGCCTTCCTTCCTCTCTGAATACTGCCTCTTGCAGGAGAGATGCCTTGTCTCTGACAGGCTACTTTCCATAATGTTCTTGACAGCTTCCAAGAGCAGAACCTCAGACCCAGCTCTGAACTTTCTGGCTTTGAAGCCAGTGCAATAGAGAAACCCACAGAGGTCAAAAGTGTGACATTCTATCCTTGTGGGGGAGAGAAAAGTCCCGGTAGAAACAAAAGCATTAAATCTGCGTGGCTGGCCAGGCTGCTGAGCCAATACTGATGCAAAACAGCAGCACGAGTGGTTTCCCCCCACTCTTCCAGGACTTTTGCGGTATTTATTTTATAGAAAGAAAAAGATACACTACAGACTAAGAAAATTACATCTGTGACTTCAATCCCCAAGGGTCTCTTCTGCTTTTCTTCTGGGAGGCAAGAAAGCTTCTCTCCAGCAGGGGAAGGCAGGAAGGGGTGTGGGGTTACAGGATGAGGCTGCACACCATCTCCCAAAGCAGTGGTTCTCTGCCTTGGCTGAACGTTAGAACCAGATGAGGAGCCTGGAAAATACTGATGCCTACCCATGGCCAGTGGAGGGGCCATGTGTGCAGCGATGGGGAGGGCACTAGTAACTGCTCATATTTCCAAGTGATTTTCATGCGCAGCCCAGGTTAAAAGCGTCTTTCCCTGAGAGCCAAGGCAATGAACTGAACCTCCATTTCAAATCTACGTGTGGACTGTGTGCTCGAGTGGCCACTAGGGTGGCGTATTGAATCATTAATGAGATGGTGTCTTCGTCGTCTCGGTCTTGTGTGCTGCCCGCAGAGACTATGTCCTGTGACTGTAACAACAAAGGAAGAACAAACAGGGCAGAATCCAATAACATTTCTAGTGGAGACAAACATTTGGACAGTCCCGCATTCATTTTTTTCTTTCCCCATCACATTACAGCTATTGCTGCACAGCAATTCATCTTTATTTTGAAAAGCCATTAGAACAAAAAAATTTTTTTTCCAGTGTGATTTGTTCAAGGAGAATGATGTCATGGACTCACTTTTATTTTTGTAATTTAAAAAAGGAAAATGGATTCTTCCATTTTCGGCATCGGTAGCAGTTATCAGTCTGGGGCGGGCACCATGAAAACAATCTGCGCCTTGGTCTCCTTGCTTCCCTGAGAGCAGCCGGCTGCTTATTATGCACACGCCTCTGCTCCTATGCTGCAGTGCACAGGAATCAAGGCTGAGCTGGGATTTTCGCTTTTTAGCAAAGAAATGACAAGACAAGGGATATGCTTCGAATGGCTGCAAACCTAGTAGACAAAGGGGTTGCTATAACATCCTGTTTTGATATTTTTGGCTCTATTTGCAAAGGCTGAATTACAGCAGGAACCTGGGCCTGTTCCTTTAGCAACTGCCTTATAACACATTATAACCATCTCAGGCTGCTTCTCCTCCCTGAGGGACTACAACTCAAAATTATGGTTCAGACAGAAATAAAACATCACAACTGCTTGTTTGTTTGTTTTACTTAAATGATCCTGACTTCCTAGCATAACACCCTTCAATTCTAAAAATATCATGAACAGCAGTTCACCTGGCACACATGCATATTTCACATTGTTTGCAGGAAACAATTCAAGCCAAGGTTTCAGGGAAAAGATCAGTTCAGGATATGGACAAATAGGATCGGCCTCCTGGCATAGCAGACTGCAGGAACCCAGTGTACTCTATGGAGCCCAACCACTGGCCTGCTTTTCCACTCTTCTCTCTTGCATTCTACCACGATCCACCTAAAACCAAAGACTCCAGCTTCTGCTGAATGATGGGCAAGAGAGGCGGGGCGGGGGAGCCAAACAAATAAGAGTTTCTTTAGCTATATCCTCACGTTTAAAAGGAAACCTGGTGACTTTCTTTACTAGTCTAACATACTGACCACTCAATAGGCAGATGGATTTTATGTATGTTTATCTGTGATAAAGGCACTCAATCTTTTTTTTTTTTTTTAAAGCGCTTTAACCTGATTACAAGATTGATCAGTCTCCGAAGTGAGCTGTCCAAGGATGATAACAAAATCAAAATAAAGAAACCCAGGTATTTTTGATAGCTCAGCAACCACACATTTGGCAGTAAGAACACACCCCAGCAGCTTCTTATAATACCCGGATCTCGTCCGGTGGCACAGGGTTTAGGGATAACAGCAACAAAAATAAGAGGTTCTGATTCTAAAGCATGACGTCTCCCAACTTAAAAATGCTGTGTAGGAATAAGGGAAAGAATGAAAACATTCCAAAGCAAGAAATAAAACATTTGAATTAAGATTTTAAAAACTGAACAAGAAACCCTCTGTGGTATATAATTTTCATTTTAGAAGATGAAAGTAATCATCTATTTGGGGCTATTTTGATTCCCTGTCTTCTTTTCCCATTGGTAGCACAGATTTTTATTTTCTAACTTGGACTATCTGTGTAATTCATTGATCTCATCTTTCAACTCTCTTCTCTGTGAGACGAAAGTGAAGGCACAGCGCCACGCCTGCCAGACCCTCTATGAATTCCAGCTACGTATCACCCAGATACACGCATAGGACACGGGAGTTGCATTATCTCAATGGCTAAGAACATATAATTTAATCCAAACTCTCAAAAATGCCCTTAGAGCGAGTATCATGAAAGCAGAGGAGGCCCAGACGGAATTTATGGTTGATTTAGCCTTGTAAAAATTCCCTGGGTCAGCAGAGTCCAGTGTGCTTCATTGTACAATCTGCAGTGAATTCCTTACGGAAACCGCACTAGATAAGCAGAACCCTCCATGACCCACTTTGTTTGGAGCTGGTACAGCCATCTGCAACTACAAAAACAATCATTTTTAAGTGCTCATGATGAACACCTAGGGCAACCACTGGCACAATAACATAAGCAGTTTCCAACAAAAAACTGCCAAATGCCAAGTGCGGTCGAGGCTTTGCATTGGCTGCTTTTGGCAGAAAATAAAACCAGCTCAGGGGGAGAAATGCTCTGGAGTTTCTCTTCATTGAAGATCAATAACACCAGTTGTGTCTGATTCTTTCATAATTCCTGTAAAACTCTACAGCTCACTCCCACTGTGCAAGATTTGGGATATTGCACCAGTGCCAGAAAAATTGGGCAACATCAAAGGGGCCCTCAAACTTCATGTCTTACAACTGGAATAGTCCCATGGAAACTGGGGCGGCTGGTAACCTGGAGTGCAGCAGAACTAAAGAGGACATACAGTCTCATTCTCTGAAACACCATTTAGCTCCATGACCACATTCATACTGTCAACTCCAATGTGGTGTGAGATTGACCAAGGCCGCATTCTTAAACTTGTTATTCAAAGGCTGCCTGAGGGGACTCAGCAGGGTCTGCCCCGATGCGTGACCTCAGGGCTGATAGAAATAACATCAGCTGCAAACCAGAGCCTTCTTGCTGGCCAGTCTCTCCAGGGATCGGGCACTCATGGGTCTGTCTACATGGTATCAGTAGGTACAAGTGAAGCATGTTTCAGGCACAGTGGGAAGGAGGGAACTACATGCAATAATGAATAACAACCAATTACCGTGAGGGGGCATTGAAAAAACACTTTAAAAATCAGATTTCTAAAAGCTTCAACTGGATTTTCTCTTTAAAAATGCATTTAGTGAAAATAACTTTTTCTATAATATACGTGTTTACACGTAGTCTGAAACGACAGTTAAATTCTTAACTGTGAAGGTCACACTGCAGACTTTTCTGTTTTCTTCATAGCATCTAGTTCATTTCACCCAGATGTGTGTAGGTGCTCAAGGGAATGGTAATGGATGGGTGAGTTGAAAACAGACATGCATGTGCTATCCTAAGCGTTTCTGCAATTAGATATTTCCCAATTATCTAAAGAAGTGAACTATTAAATTACATAAACATTTAATTTAACAAATATATCAAATTTAAACATATGAAATATAGATCGTAAATTTAATTATAAACTGCAATATTCCTGACCATCAGATTTGAGAACACATACTAACGCAAAATTTTAAAAGTTATCTCGCTACATTTTACAAAAAAGCTGCAACAAGCTATTGATTATATGAGAGTCTTAATTTTATGGACCTCTCATAGGCATCTATACATAATTTAGGAAGATTTAAATAAATCACTCTATTCTACAGAGGCCCATGCTCTACCAAAAAAAAAAAACCCCTATCTCTTATTAAAAGAGATGATGAGCTTTAGTTTTCAATTGATGGCATAGGTCTCTAGAATTAACTGTTGTTAGAAATAACACACTGCTATTTATTATTGAAGAAACATACACTAAATACAGACTGTTTTAGGTAAATAATGCCATTACGATGTTTATTGTTTTGGGTGATGTTGCTTGTCCTAATAAGTCAACTTAGCAAAAATATGCCCTAAACGACCATAATTAAACCAAAGAACAGGAGAGGCTCTCATCAACACTTCATTCACCCAATGTTCACTCAACAACTATGTACTGCAGTGTTTTCCAAACTTTTTGGCACCAGGGACTGGTGCTCCTATCAGAATCTAATGCCTGATTTGAGGTGGAGCTGAGGTGGTGATGCTAGCCCTGGGAAGTGGCTGCAGATGAAGCTTCGCTTGCTTGCCCACCGCTAACCTCCTGCTGTGCGGCCCAGTTCCTAGCAGGCCATAGACCGGTATCGGTCTGCAGCTCAGGGATTGGGGACCCTTAATGTACTATGTATATACTACACATCTAGGTACTATGTACTAAGCACTGAGAAGGAATAAGAAGTCTGACTTTGGTCCCTGGATGACTCCATAATTCGGTTAGTAGAACCATAACTTAAAAGAGATCCTTTTGAAAAACGACCAAGATAATGTGCTTTATGAACTGACTGCTTTATTACAGTAGTGATAAAGATGGAGTTGAGAGAAAGAAGAATGGAATAACACTACTCATTTTAATACTCAGTGTTACAAGATGCGAAGGGTATAGAAAGCACTTCTGCTGTGTACTCAGTAGGATGGGTGCTTAAGGAAAAATGTTTGTGCAACTGAGTCGTGGGCTCAACTACCCCATGTTCCACAGATTATTTTACTTGAAATAACTGCTGACAGACAAACTAAGGTTACTCAGACTTGGGTATTTAAAGACATTTTCTCAAAAATGAATGAAGTAAGCCTGTCATTTTAAGGAAAATACTTGGCAGTATTTGTGGCCGACAATAAAATTCAGCTTTCAAGTGAAAATCAGTGTTGGAACACCTACTTTACTAGCATGAGTTTTAACAGCTTTCCAAAACTTAAAGATCCTTCTGATGAAATCATGGTGATATCAAGATATACAATTTTTAAACTTTATATAAGTAAACGTGTCAATATTTGGAAGGTCTGCATAACTTAGTGAGCCAATATTTTCTAAATGCCCAATTAGATGTTACAAAACATGCTTGAGTAAACGATACATTCAACAGGAAGCGAATTTTTAAAATTTCAGATACCACATTGCAACTAACTTGAAGCAGCTGCCATTTGTCAAGTTTTGGTAAAGAGTTAAAAAATATCCACAATTATCTTAAAAGTTAAAATATTCCCTGTGTGAGGCTGAATTTTCTTCATATACTTAAACAATGGATTGCATGCAGAAGCAAACATGAGTCCAGCTGTTGTTTATAAAGGCCGATATTAAAGCAATTTGCAAAATTTAAAACAATGCTGCTTTTCTCAATTTTTTGGTTTTGAAAAATTTAGTTATTTTTCATAAAACATATCACTTATAACTATTTTTAAAAGAGGTAAATATTTAAAGTTTTTCCATTTTTATTTTTTATTACCATAAGCACTGATTCATGTAGCCAATAGAAATAAAAGGGCTTTAGGGAGTGTAATAATTTCAGGAATGTAAAGAAGCCTAAGACTAAAAAAGTTAAAAGATGATGATCTAGGTAGTGGTTTAAAAACAAAAAACAACAAAAAAAGCACACTTCCAAACAATAAAATGCTACTAAGTGTCACACTAGTGAGTACTCTGTACTAAGAAAGTAGGAGAAAACAGGATTGAAAACTGTATTGGCAAGTGTTCCAAATATAATCAATACCAATACAAAATTGTCATTTATTTGGTTTGTTTGATGTGAAATTAAAACTTGGAACATCTTCAATTTGGGTGTGGACATCTGCTTGGCAATCAAATTTTAATTAAATAAATTTCAAATACTTTAGGTGCCCTAGTCTTTTGAGCCAAGCATTGCACCGTAGGACCCAATAGTACAAATTAAAGTTCTGCGTACTTCAGGATTTTAAGCAGAATATGAAACTGGACCTTATTTTGTTTGTATTCCTGATTAAGGAATCCTCTTTTGTCTGAGTCTTCATTGCTTCTTTCTAGGGTAACCTTGCAATATGTCTTCCAACGTGGACCCATTAAAAGTGAAAAGGGGTACAATTAAAATAATTATGCCAGAAGGACATGCACGAATCATGACTGTTCTGGACAAACAAGGACATATGGTCATCTTAGTTCTTCCAAGTCTGACTGACGCCCTTTCCCATTCTGATAGCATCTACTCCAAGCCTCCACTTGCTCTGGAGATGATAGCATCTCTTTTACCAAGAACACCGAAGACCACCAGACTGCCAGGTTTCTCAGCGTTGCCCTCTTGTCCATGTTCCTCATTCTCTTCCATCTTCTCTTACTTTCAGAGAAACAAGGAAGCACGGTGATGCTCTCCTTTGATCATCGCTTAATCCCATGAGCAGTTCTTTCCTATTTTTCTCTCTTTTCCCCATTTCCTTCTTCCAGAATGAGCCAGAAACATTGTAGTCTTTCTAAAAAAGAATTCTCCAGACCTCAATATGCTGCTTTCTTTTTTCCTTTCACTGTCTTTGCTTTCTCTTGCCCACATCACGGATAGCTTCTATTTCTGAGAGCTTTTTTTACTCCCTACCCCTTTAACAAAAACAGGTGCTCCTGAGTTCCTTGACTTGGCCCTTCTCTCAGATGGCACGATCTTCCTCTCCTTTAGTGCATTACCTGCACTATCTGTAATTAACTCTCATATATGTATTTCTAGTACTTACCTCTCTCTCTCTCTCTTTAAAGCACCATTTTCAATTTCCATCTGTTGTATACATTTGACCTAAATGGAGAGCTGGCACCTTAGACTCAGTATGCTACACAAAAACCTCATTATTTCCCTTCTCTCTCACTTTCAATTTCTCGCTTTCTGTTATACCATCCTCTCAGTAAGCCTCAACATTTGAACCACATTTTATCCATCTCCCGTACATTTTCCTCCTAGTTGTCAAATCCTGTTGACTTTCATCATAAGCTCTGAAAATACCTTCCACATCCATCTCTTCTCCCTTTTTCCACTGCCACTTCCCTATTTCAGGTCCATGTGTCCCTTGCTTAAACTTCAGAACCAGTTTCGTGGTTGGTCTTCTTGCCTCCTCTCTGTCCTTCCACCAGTCATTCATACACACCTTTGCTAGGGAGTGATTCTGATGGTGACAGGAGCTCAGAGGA
Organism: Rousettus aegyptiacus; assembly: GCF_014176215.1. Taxonomy (NCBI): domain Eukaryota; kingdom Metazoa; phylum Chordata; class Mammalia; order Chiroptera; family Pteropodidae; genus Rousettus; species Rousettus aegyptiacus. The sequence continues at coordinate 44,762,229 of NW_023416308.1, forward strand.
GTCTTAAGAGAGAGTCTCCATTAGCAAGCTGCGATCTGAGAGGAGGAGCCAGTAGAGGGATGAGAAGGGGAAAAAAGAGAACTAGGAGTGCACGGAGAAGACATCCAGTGAAGCGAGAGTATGAGGAAGGAGGTGGTCGAGAGTAAAGAACACCGAGAGAAGTCAAGGATTTGGAGAATGAAACAAAGTACATTTAATTGGGCAACGGAGAAAAAAGTTCCAGTTCATCAGTGTGGGTGGAGGATCAGCCTCCAAGTTCTTGACTCCCTGTGACTATTCACCTCCATTCTCCTTCAGTAGCTCCTTATCTAGGTCACATTCTAAGATTGCTTTTCTTTAGAAAATTGAAATTCCAATACTCAACTCTCTAATGACCACTCTGTGCTGCACCATTGTGCCAGGTGTCTTAAACTTACTATTTCATGCAGTTCTTGTCAGCATTTACCCTAATAATAGTTTTCAGCAATTATTTGTCTAATGTCTACCCTCCTACGAAAGAAAGACTGAAAGTTAACTGAAGTATGGACCACGGCTGTTTTCTTCACATTTGTATCCCCAGGTCCAAGCACATACTCCATATATGTATATGTTGAATCAGTGACTAAATAAATAATCCAATAATGCCTTAAGGTAGGTCTCCTTACCCCCATTTAATATACGATAAAAGTAAAGCTCAATGTGATTAAACTTGCCCGATATCACATAGCTAGCACAGTGTTACAGTCGGAACTCAAACCAAAATCTGGTGATAAATCTGGGTTCTTTTAACAACTTCCTGTGATCATCCCCCCTCCATTATTCTCACTGCCACCTACATACTCAAGATGCACTCCCAAACTTAGATGTCTCGCCCAGGACTTTCTTCTTAGCCCGGCTTCATATGTGCAACTGTCCATCTTAAATTTCTCCTTGAAAGACCACTTCTAACCAAACTTAACTCACTATCTTTCTCAAATCTGCCTTTTACTTGTATTTTTAATGGTGTCACCATCTACTAGAACTGGAGTCCTGGGAAATATCTTCTCCATCATACCAACTATATTAGCATGTACACACACACACACACACACGCCCTTCCATTCCCAGTAAGTATAGCCGCTTCTCCCTAAACACCTCTTCCATATATCCTTTCCTCTAAATCTCTGTAGGGCTATGGTGCAGACTCTTACAGAGCTCACTTGGACTATGAGCAATTGAATCTAAATCTATTTGGTTTCCTTGCTTCTGGTTTGACCCTCTACCAATCGTTCTTCTTACTTACATCAGAGTTAGCCTGGTAAATCACACATATGATGATGTCACTTCCTTTCTTAACACTTTGCAATGGCTGGCTATTTCAGCTAATGAGATAGCAAAGCAAAAGTTCCTAAAACGGTGTATAAAGACCTTGCTGGGTTCACTCTGTTTGTGTTCCCAGTCACTTCTCATACGTTCTCCCTGCCCAGGCATACCAAGTTGCTCATAGTTCCCTCCGGCCCACCACTACTGCTTTGGATCTTTACCGCCTCTGCACGTGCTGTCTCTCTTGGAAGGACACCTTTTTTCAGTGTAGTCTTTCTCACGAATTCCAAGACATACTGGAAACTTTGCTCTCTATGACAAATTCTTCCCAGGTCCTTAAAACCCTCCTATTAAACCTGTAGTTTCTGTGTATGTGTCAATTATCTGTTTACTTGCCTGTTTCCTTGCTATGTTATTAAGCTCCTTGAGGGAGAGACCAAAACTTTATATCTTTTTATGTTCTTTATCCTAGTAGCAATGGGTGTCCACTAAAGTTTTCTTTTGGTCGAATGAATAAATGGCAGTTACAAGTGCTCCATGCTCCTGAAACTGAGAGACACGGTCACAGAGAACATGAGCAAACGCAAAATCACTTGGTTACAGATGTGCCTGGCACATAAAGAGCAAAAGCATGTAAAAGTAATGCTTGCCTGCCAAGGCAAAGTGCTCTAACGGAGAACATGTTGGAAATATGCATTTTTGAGCACTACAGGAATATTTTTAGAACATATTACACTAACTTATTTCATATGTTAGCTTGGAGAAGAAAAAATGCCAAAGGGATGTGTGGCAATTGTCGTTTTCATGTGTTAAAAAAGAAAGGAAACCATAATGCCAAAAGCAGAAATGTACAAATGTAGTATGGTGAAAATGCAGCCAGTCCATTGCGAGATTTCTGCAGCCTTTATTACAATTGGATTTTCTTTGCCAAGGCAGGCCCTGCTGTCACCCCAGGCACATGGTGTATCAGAGCTCCGACCCTGAAGCTCAGATAGCAACTCCACTGTCTCCGTACACGAGTGAGGGATGGATGCCTTCCTATAGCTCATTAAAAAGATTCTTAATTTTTTGGCCGCTTCTGACCATTTCTTATCTTTCTCTTGAACCTACTCCAAATCTGCATTTAGATGATCCAGTTCTAGTGTGAACCCTCTTAATGGAAGGCAGCATGTTGCAGGAGTGTTTTGCCCAGTTAGAGGTGATGAAATACCCAACGCATCTCCTTTGTCCCCCTCACTCCCCATTCTCTGATCCTGTGACTCTGCAGAGGATTCTTATGGTCCATAGTTGCCTCTTAACTTCCATTTCTATCCTTTCCAAGTCAGCTTCTGAGCCCAGTAAGTCTCTGGGCTGATGGGCTCATGGGATCTAGCTGCACACTCATTGCACCCTGGGAATAGGACCAGAGCATAGTGGCCCATGAGAGTGACCAAGCTAAGTAGACTAAAGGCTGACAGCCACTGGTGTGGGCCTGGGTCTTCCAGCCAAATCTTGCCCCTGCATGAGGAGCCTTCTGTGAAAGGTGATGACAGAAGTAGAAGACAAGGATAAGCAAGACATACATATTCCCCTTTTCCAACATTTCAACTTTATTCAATAGTGGGTTGAGTGTGGGGTTTTAGAAAATATGTCCCAGTCAGGCAATTCTATGGCTGGTTTTTCTACCCAATACCAAGCTGTCTTAAAGGTGAAAAATTCACTGAATTTGTCAAGCAGTGGAATGTTTCCTGACCATTTACAATTGACTTGTCACTTTTAGCCTCCCCAGCAGAGAGTATATATTCACTTACAAGGAATGATTTCATGATCACGAAGATGGCCAATTCAATCAGGCGATGTTTTCTCTCTTGAGCTCCCACCTGTATTGCCTGACTGGGCTGCAACTCTGCAAATTGACAAGGGGCCCTCACCTTCACTCTATCTTTTACAAGAGCTTTTCTATCTGGACTCTATATTTCTCTCAATTTGGTTTCCACTGGCATTTTCAGATGAAGTCCATTCCTCTTGTACATTTAAGATCTGGATCTTTAAGTGCCAGTCAGAGGCACATCAAAGTCATTATTCTTAAGTTTGTCATCTCAGAGCATCCATGTGACTGAACATGTCTGATGAGGAGCACTAGAAACCTACCTGGGTTTGCTTCTACTTTTAAAATTTTGTGCTTGCTACAACTTTGTCTTATCGGCCATATTCTGCCCTTATTCTTTATTAGATCACGACTACATCCCTTACCCAGGCAGGCATTCAAGGCCCTCAAAACTTTCTTACACCTAAATTATCTAAGCTTTCTCCCTTATAATGCCCAGTGTGGACGCTCCATCTGCAAAGCTTCATTTCACCCCAGTCTGAATCTTTGATCAGTTTTTCTTTCCTCCACAGAACACCTTTCCCTATTTTCTTAGTCTGATGACATTCTATTCTGAATTCACTCAATCTCATGCCAAGTCCCTCTCCCTCCAGAAAATCTCCTTAGACTCCTTCAGTTCACAGAGATCTCTCTCTTTCTTGATGTCCCCACAATAAAAACTGCCTGATAATTTGGGAACAAATCATACTCTATTATGTTCTCTGATTCGCTTATGTGTATTGGTCTTGCCTCCCCAGTTGAATGACAAATTCCTAAATGCAGGTAAATAGTCACATGCTGCTTCTCCCAATGCCTAGGTTGGTGTTGGCATATGAAAGATGCTTAATAAACACCTGCTGAGTTAAATTCAATATAGCAACTTGGATATAAATGATACTCTCAACTGGAAATACCAAATGAGCATGCTGGTGTGATAGCTCATGAATGCCCAAGTGGCTCATTCAGTTTCCATATAGACAGGGCCACACATGTAACCGTTCCTTTGCTACAGCCGAATATATTGATTTTAAATCAATCTAAATTAGTAAATACAATTCGATTTGCTTTTTCCCCAAAAAGTACATTTATATTGCTTGATATCTTAATTTATATTTTCATAGCCCAAGATATGTTCATTTAAAATGGTCCTTTTGAAAGGGTCTTCAATTAATGAGAAAATTGGAAAGTCACATGCAAAAGAATAGAACTAGACTGCTATTTGAAATCACACATAAAGAGTAATTCAAAATGGATTAAAAACTTAAATATAAGATATGAAACTATAAAACAGATAGAAAAAAAACATTGGTATTAAAATTATAGACTTGGTCTCAGAGAGGATTTTATGAACCTGACCCAAAAGGCACGGGAAGTAAAAGCAAAAATAAATGAATGGGACTACATCAAACTAAAAAGCAAAAGAAACCATCAACAAAACAGAAAGGTAACCAACCAAACGGGAGAAGATATTTGCAAACAGTACCTCTGACAAGGGGCTAATATAATATCTAAAATATATAAAGAACTCATATAACTGAACAACAAAAAACAAACAACTCAATTAAAAAATGGGTAGAGGACCTGAACAGATACTTCTCCCAAGAAGACATACAAACGGCCAACAGACATATGAAAAGATGCTCAACTTCACTAGCTATTACGTAAATGCAAATCAAAACCACAGTGGTATACCACCTCACACCTGTAAGAATGGTAAGACAGTAAGTGGCTAACATCAACAAGACAAGTAATAACAAGTGCTGGAGAGGTTGTGGGGGAAAAAACGAACCCTTATACACTAATGGTGGGAATGTAAATTGGTACAGCCACTATGGAAAACAGTATGGAGTTTCCTCAAAAAATTAAGAATGGAATTACTACATGACCCACCAATCCCTCCTCTAAGTATCTACGCCCAAAAATTTGAAAACATTTATTCATAAAGAAATTTGTACCCCTATGTTCACTGAAGCATTATTCAAGGTAGTCAAACCATGGAAACAAAAGAAGTATCTTTTGATGGAGGACTGGATAAAGAAGATGTGGTACAGATATACAATGGAATGGTAGTATTCAGCCATAAAAAAGATGAAATACCGCCACTTGCGATAACATGGATGGATCTTGAGTTTATTACGCTAAGTGAAATAAATCAGATGGAAAAGGACAAGAATCATATGATTTCATTCATAGGTAGGATATAAAATAGAAAGCAACAAATGAACAAAGACAAAAACAAAAAACATGTAGACACAGACAATAGTATGGTGGTTACTAGAGTGGAAAGAGGTAAAGGGGGTCAAATACATGGTGACAGAAGCAGACTAGACTTTGAGTGGTAAGCACACAATGCAATATACACATGATGTGTCATAGAGTTATGCACTTGAAACTTATATAATGTTATTAACCAATGTGACCTCAATAAATTTAATTTAATTTAAAAAATAAAACAGAATGATCTTTTCTAAAATAGTGATTTATTTTCATATTTAAAAAATTAATTTATACCCCAGAAAAGTTGATTCAGGCTTTATATTTTGTTATTTTAAATGAAGCAGACTTTGCATTATCTTCCCTTTCAGTACTAACTAGCTGAACAAATGGTGTGCACTGCTGACTCAATTTTTCCCACTGCCCACTTTCAATCATTCCCATCCTTCTAAATTCTTACTTTTATGCAAATGAATCCCAAATATATTCTTCTCATCTTCACCTTTCTTCTAAGAGTCAATTCCACATCTACTGCTTGACTATCTCTTTTTTGAATAAAATGCAATAAAAAAAATAGGCAACTCTGTTTGTATTCCAAAATTCTATTTGCAGGGCTATTTGAAACTTATAATTTATTTTCCATAGAAACTGCATTATAAATAGTAATTCAGTTAGTTCTTTGGCTGGGAAACAAAGTTTAGCTAATCCATCTGCAATGAAAAGTAGCAGAAAGCAGCATGGTGACAATGAGTAATTAAATGAAGCACTAAAAAGTAAATATAAAAAAAACAAGTTTATCTCTGTTGTTAACATTTGAAAAACAGCACTTATACTGAGAAGGACAGGGAGGTAGAGATTGTGGAGATCTAGAACACTTTGTTTAGTTGTAGCCACCCAATTCTAAAGCCCTGCAGGTTTTAGACCTACCTCCTCAATCCAGTTACCAGTCCTTCTAATTCTTCCTTAATGTGCCTCTTCCATTCCCTCTGCCCTATTGTCAACCAGACATTATTCTCCTTTACCTGCATTATTACAATGGTTTCCTAGTTGGTTTTTTTTGAGTCTAATCTCCTCCTTAAAATCTATTTTGCATATGTCAGATTAATCTTTTTTTAAACTACAAGCATACTTTGGAGATATTGTGGGTTTAGTTCCAGACAACCGCAATAACGTGAATATTGCAATAGAGCAAGTTGAAATCTTTTTGCAAGTAGTGGGTCTTACCTTCAACTTGTAATAAAACACAGCTGGAAAATGCAATAAAGCACACCAAAATGAGGTATGCCTGTATCTTTCATTGTGTCATTGTTCTATTCAACAATATGCCACCACTCCCATTGAGTCAGAAAAACATAAACCTGGCCAAAATTTCTGTGGGGATGTGCACTCTAGTCTTGAAGGAGAGCCCCTCTACTGGCACAACCCAATACAGATTCCTGGAGAAGTACTGGCGCCCATCCAAAGTGGTCCAGACACCCAAAATGACTTCTAAGATTCTTGATCAGGAGAGAGCACAGGGTCTCTTTCCTTTAAAAAGTCCCTGAATAGTCCACCTTCTCTTGAAGGTCAGAAAGTGAGGTCTCAATTTGATTACTGCATGATTCTTTTAGATAGGAGCTAGAATGCTGAAGTGCTCAGCTGACAGTGGGAGGTTGGAGAGGTGAGACGGTCACACACTGGTTTGTGTTTGATCAGGGTTCCCACAGATCCTTCTGAGCAGAACGAGCAGGCCCATCAGTCTGACTGTACAGAGAAACAGCATGGTAGGGAAAGACAGGGCCAAAGATCCTTTTCTGAGACTCAGCAGGGTCTTCATTTTGTACAAAGGGGACAATGATGCCCTCCACCCACAGCTGCTGTAAGGACTGAGGACGCATGCTCGAAAGGACCTGTAATGACACCTGATAAATACATATGGACAGACAGGTATGCATTACTTAAAAAGGAGATAGGGAGATGCACAATAGCTTTCGGTCAGAGCCTCCCACTCCTGATCAACCTCCGGCAAATGTTTCCATTTGAATGAATACCCACTTCATCAACTTTGGGCTGGAATTCAAGCAGAATCTTGCTCACTGTTCTACATTCTGACTAAGAAGAAATATTTGGGGAAAGGAGAATTACCAGTTTACAATTCACATCCAAGAAATATTCAGGAATTAAGATGACAGCAAATCCAAAGGAGACACAGGCTCTGCACTGGTCAATTAAAAAAACAAAACAAACCAACCAAACAACAACAACAAAAACACAAAAACAGATGCCAAACAAACCAACAAAAGTAACTAGGCCAGTACTGGTCTTGGCTCTGGATCTGGCCTGCCAGGAGTAGACCGGCTGCCTGTTGCCATGACGACGAGAGCAAAATGATCCAGGCTGTGAAGAGCCAAGACTGAAGCTTTGGGGAGCCACGCCCAGGGCTCTGTGGTCCCTAACTCAGGCTCTCCTCTCAGACTCCGGCAAGAAAAATGAAAGGACTGCTAGGATGTTTATTTGCTACCATTCTCTGTCTGGCACTCACAGAAATATATATTTTGGGACTAATTGTTTTGAGGCATTTTATTTGTAGAGAATTTATCCATTTTCAAAGCATTGTCACAGGCAAAATTCTAACAGTGGCACAGGTATGATGGTATTATTCCCACTTTGTAGATGAAGAAGCCTAGAGTGACGGCCATGAAACAGTTCAGTTAAACCCTCCGAACCACCGGTTTTTCACTGGCATAATATGAATGATGTGACTTACCCTAAGTACAAGAAATTATAAATGGCATAGCTTTAAATGTTATAGAAATGACACCATGTGAACTCCTGGCCAGTGTCATTCCCATACACCCCCATCTCCACTCCTAAGAAAAGATAGCACCAAACAGTGTCAGGCACATAGGTGACACTCAATAAAAGATATATCTTATCTAGCTCTGATATATATTTGTAGAGTAGTTGTCCCCATTTCTAACTCCTTGAGCTGTTAGTAAACGATAGAAACAAAGACAGGAATTGCGATCTGCATTTCTAAATCTCCCATTAGCAGAGTCACCCCACCTACTGTGTTGAGAGGTGACCTCATTAGAGAAGAGGAGCCATCAGTGGAAAACTCAAAGCCTCCTGAACCCTCTGGCAGTTGGACCTGTGACTGGGGAGGGCATCCAGCAGCTGCCGCTGACAATGGGCTTCTGTACCTCATTCCTGCAAAAGCTTCTTCTTTTTTTTTTTTTTTTTTTTGTAGGCCTTTGCTCCTCCCGTGAGCTAGCTGGTTTTGTTTTGTTTTATCCTCCAGCAAGATGGCTGCTGATTGCAATGAGCTCAGAATAGCAGAAAGTAATTAAAAATTCATTTAAAAATCTATCGCACAGTTTAACATCTACATTAAGAACACTGCTGGGGTAAATAAGCTGGCTCATCTTTAGTAAGGCAAGAAAAAAGAATTCAGGCAGTCTGTTGTACATGGTTTAGGAACAGCAGATAAAAAAGTAATATTTCAGCTAGCCTTTGCACAAGTTTTGTAGGCCTTTTCCTGAAAAGGCAAATGGTCATGATAGTAACCGTTGTTTTGCAAGAGAATATGGTAGCAATTTGATGGCCCAACCAGGGAACTCGTTGACTGAGATAATTCTTCAAGAAAACAGATCTCATGTTTTCAAAGAGATATTCTCTTTAGAGGCCAGCGACAAATGGTGTTAGAGAGCCGAACTTTTAATAAACACTTTTTTCCTAACGATGCAGACCCACTGTTTATCATTGTCTTAGGAACCCTTCCGCCGCCAAAGCAGTGACAGGGGTGCACTGCACCCTGGCTTTCCGAGCCCTCACTCTGCCTTTTCAGTTCCGGACTGCCGGTACCCAGCAAAACTGCCATCAACTCCATCTCTGCCCAGCCCCTAAATCTCAATATCATTAAAAACTAGAAGCAAATTCTGTGGGAAAATGGATGGATATTCTCTGTAAGGGAGCCCACTTTCAAAGATGCTTCTCCGAGAGTTTCTTTTTTAACACTAGCAGTAAAAGTAATACTAAGAACACACTATTGAAAAGTGAACTTTCATAAAGTGATCTGTATTTTACTGATGAGCTGTATTTTCTGGGTTCAAACATCACTTTGTATCAGTTTTAAAGGGTGTCTAGGTGGCAATAGGAATCTGATGATGAATATAATAAAACAGGTTCATTTACCAATTGAATTACATTATTATCATTACAACAATTACCCATTTTACTCTAAAATTTATGTTCATTTCCAAAACCAACAACCCATTCTCCTTACTGTATTCAAAGGCGGTGCACATATTTTATGTTTAAAGTAACTTGTCATAGTTCAACCTAGAAATAAATACCAAATCAATTTGCTTTCTCCTTCTTCCCCTAACACTGAAAGCAAATGTCAAGTGTTATAAAGCTCCCCAATGTCAATAATTTTATTAAAAATTGAGATTTAATATCTCTTTTCATATTCTTGATAGAGGCATTGAAGTAGGTAGGGCTATAAAACTAATAATCTATTTTTCACAGCAAATGTTTTCTTTCACCTGGGGCAGAGTAAACCAAGGTCTTTATGGCATCGTTAAGCCAGATTATGAGCAATTTTGATTAAAACCAAAGACACTGACATTTTTCAACCAAAAAGGGAGTGTTATCAGAGTCAATGTCTATGCTAATACTTGTGTCCTGACAAATCTTGAAGCTGGTGTGAGAGAAAAGGCTTCCAAATGGTCGTGGGCCTCTGCGTTTTCTTTTAGGAGTGCCTAAATTATCACAGACTCTTACTACTGATTTTTAAGAGAAAGTGGGGAAAGAGGTGGGTGGGGGAGAGGGGTGGGGCTCTATCCTCCTAGTCACACAAGGGTAGAGCCATTCTGACCTCTATTAACATACACAGGAAGCAAAAAATAGAGACGTTTCTTTATATGGACCTGGAAAATATTAAATGCTAACCTCTTCCAATTGTAAAGCAACTAAGACAATAAAAACGCAGGTCTCCAAGAAGGTGAGGGAACCAACAAGATACACATTTCTCACTATTATCAATGTATAGAGCTGTTTTCATTACGACGGCTAAGGATATTTTCAAGTTTCTAAATAAATAAATTGAGTTGAAGATTCTAACTTTTATTTTCCTCACAAATGTTATAGCAACAAATGCTAAATCACTGATAATCTCTTGTAAAGTTATGTGTTTGTATTGTAATGCTAGTGATGAGCATAATTTCTGTATTTCATCAACTTTTTGCCTTTTGTTGTTTTTATATCTGGGGAAATATGCCTTGATCCAACCCAGGATCAAATATAAAAGAAATAATAACATTTGTAACAAAGGTCTGTTTTGTGGATTCTTTATGTTTATATTTGAAGATAAGGCAGCCACTATTGAAATTTCTGTGGCCAGTAAAATTGAAAAAATTAATGAATGGGTGTCCATCTTTTCTAGACAGAATATTCATGTAGCTCTAAATAGACTATTCTTATTTTTGATAAACTAAGTGGTGGTAAATACTTTTCTTAGGTTATGAGTTAGACAGTGAAGTGCTACAAAGTCAATCCAATACTGTGAGACATTTAAGGTGAAGCATTATGTAATAAATTTTGTTTCTTCATCACCCACATTAGCTGGACGACCCTCTCTTGGGAAAAAATTGCCAAGGATTCAATGATACTATAACATCTATGATCATTAACATTTGTCAACACCTGTTATGCACTTTACATATGTGATTTCTTTTCGTTCTTGCTCTTTGACATAGGTACAATTCCTATTTTACGGAGGAGAAAACATAGTTTAAAAATTCTAAGAAAGTTATTAAAGACTATTCAGGACATAATTTGCAGACCTGGAAAATACAAATACTGAACCAATCATTATAATTAAAATTCAACACATTGCCTTGGTTAATGAGTGGGGTCAGCTCCTTTTCTTGTAGGTTGCTGAATTACTGTGAATTAAGGGCTTTTAAGCAGTAACTATAATGTAGCAGGGTTTTGCCATTTTTTAAATATATAATTCTTTTTCTAATTAAATAAAATTTATTTTATTCTATATGGACCCAGAATGGGCTATTCTAATCAGAATAAAATTCTGGCTAATAAAGTGTTAGGGGGAAGACTACTAATATTTAAGAAGTAGAACAAAATCATATACAGTTAATATAAACTAAGCACACCCTTTGACAATTCAGGGAACATGAACAGACTATAATGCTATAGGGTCATCATGACGAAGACCAGTTATGATTTTACAAGAAAAGCAGGACATTGCTATTTAATAGAGATTTCTAACTGTTTGAATCTCCGATTTGAAGAGCTTGAAGGCACCTCATAGGTCCTCCGTCTAAGCCTTTTATTTATAGATGGGAAACTGAAGACTCAGATACCTGACAGCTAAGTGACTGGTCCAAGGTCATTCAGAACTTCACATCATGACCAGAACACATGCTGACCAGTTTTGCTATGTTAAGCTGACTCATTAAAGTCACACTGACCCTACTTATCTCAGCATAATTTAGAATAAAACAAAACAAAAAGATGTGCCATCACTTGCCTTCTAGATTTGTTGATTTCTAAGGAACCATAGATCTACTTTTTTATGTTTTCTATGACAGCTGTTTCCTGCATCTTCATTTCCTTACCATGACTTCCATAGCACAACAAACACACATGATGTCATGCTGCAAATAAGACACAGCAAGGGACACGCACTTTCTCTGAACAGTTTATGATTTTCTCTCTTTAATACAATTTTTATTAGGATTGAAATGTAGAGAAGAGCTACCACCAAGCATTCAATTCCAGCCTTGTGATTTAACTTGCCAGGTTTAACTGAGGGATGATTAATCAATTATTTATTTAGCTGGCACCATTTTCCTGTCACTTAAATCATATTTAATTTCAATCTATTATAATCCATTATCAGTGCTGAGCCAAAACCCTTGATGCACTATTTGCTTATGAGATAGTTTCATACATACAGCAGCAAAGTACTAAGTATCCCATGCACATTTAGAGATGATGGACTGCTTCTGTTAAGATGTGGTTCATATGCACACTTTAGAGATTTCTATATTTTACAACTTAACATATCCGGCATCATTTACTACCAAGTGAAAAACCACCGGAACAATCTAGATCGATAGTCTATTTAATCTGAAAAGCCATTGTTCATGTAAAATGGGACTTAAATATTTTTTTGAAAATCATCCAGATCTTTTATTCCCCCATCCTTCACAACAGAAAGTCTAAACTATAAAACTATTTCAGATATAAAGACCTAAAGTAATGTATTGAACTTAATTGAATCCTAGTTTGAGAAAAAAAAATAATACATTTTGGAGGGATAATTGCACTGGGTATTATCTGATATTAGAGAATTAGTGTTAATTTTCTTATGCATGAATATGGCACAGCAGTTACCTTAGAGAATGGCCTTATTTTAGGGATAATGTCCTTAATTTTAGGAGATACAATAATGAAGTATTTGGGTGTTAAATGTCACGATGGCAAAATACTGATTTGAATTTAAGTGGTTGTCTACTATTTAAGTCTACTATTTTTTAATATTTTTGTTGTTTGTTTTAAAAAATTTACAATAAAAGCCGAATATCGCTTCAGAAAAATAACTCAAAATTGCTTATACACCCTCAGTGCCTTCAGAGAACAGAGAACCACAGTTTGGGGCAGGCGTTGGGACAATAATAGATGACAGAGAGAAAACAGTTGTTTCCTAGGATGAGTCTCCAACCAGCGAAAATGAACACAGTGAAAAAGGACGAAGCAAAGGCAGGCAAGGATACAATAAGAGGGTACCCAGCCACTTCACACCAGCTCCTGTCTCCAGGCCCTGCAATTTCTACCTGGGCTGTTCAAGGAGCATGCATGTGCACGCATGGACACGTTGGTGTCCAGCTCTGAGGAGCTATGGCAAAGGCATGAGGGAGGCACTAGGACACTGCAGATGTGCAAACGTCTCGATTTTCAAAAGGGGTAAAGTGTTATGTGCTTAGAGAACACAGTGGTTTAAAACCCATGCTTCTGCATCCTTTGTAGCCATCTTGTTGTTTACTCCAGAGACTTACGCTGGGGACACACTCAAGTACATTTTCCCAATGACATTTAGTAATGTCAAAAAGCCCATTCATTTCTTGCTTAGAGCTGCTCCCAGCTTATCCCTTCTGTGCCTCAGTTTCCTAATCTGTAAGCTAGGAATAAAATGCCTATCTGATAGGTTTCACATTAGAATCAAATAAAATAACATTTGTAAAGAGGCTACTACTGAGGAGAAGCCCGAAAAGCAGTAGTCACCAATACCACATGAGTGTCTAGAATCAAAGCCCTAGACTAGGTAACTTTAGATAATCTTCTAGCCAACGTGGAAAAATTAGGGGCAAGTTGTCAACACAAGTAGGGTTCTTCATATGCAGTTTAAAAAAATGGACCTTGAAAAAGAAAATAACCCAAGACCTGAGAGGTGCAATAAAGTGGAACTCAATAAAGCCAAAAACAAAAACAAAAACAAAAAACCCTGTACTTCAAGAGGGTTGATGAAAGGAGCAATATCAACCTAGAGAGAGGTTTTAAGTCTTCCAAAAATTCATTTTCATCCTTTTTCACTCTACTTTTTTCTCTTTTTTTTTTTTTTTCAGTTTGCTTTTATATACAGCTGAGATAAATACCTACGGGTGAGCTACCAACAATATGGATGACAAAAATTTATAGAGATAACTGATATACTTAAGAGAAGATCATTACAGTAGGGAGATTACACTCCAATAAGTATGAGAGATGATTCATTAAAGTGTAGGAAGACAATATTAGAGCTATTTCTGCCTATTTATAAATTAAAAAAATAGTTAAGCTTCATTAATATTTTAAATGCACTGACTGACACTGATATTGTCACTTGGTCTATAATTGAGAGGATGGCTTGTCGTGTAAGGTATACTAGAAGTCTGAATGTTTCTATAAAAATTGACATTTGAATGTCCTTCTCCTGCTTGTTTGTTCTCTTTCAATGTATTACCACACACAGGCCTTCAGTTGAGAGCTGTTAAGTGGATTTATCATATTATCTAATTTTAACTAAACCAATCTCACTAAAATGGACAGCTGGCTTTTAAAAAGGAATCGTGGACTGAAGACAATACCAACAAAGAAAGCAAAAGCAAACAATGAGAAAATGGCAATGTGGACAGTTCTGCTATTACTACTGTGACTACTACGCCAGACATATGAGATAAAAATGACAATGATCTAATGAGACTTGATCAGAAGTCAATAAAAAATTGGAAATCGTCAAAATGATCTGAAATATGGATTTGATTCACTATTTGAACCTTAAGTATATATTATGGCTTGTGATATTAGCTAATGGCACAGGTATATAATTTACAAAATAATAAATACACATATATCAAAAATGAATACTCGAAAGCTGTTTACAGGAGAAGCAATCAATTAAAAATATTTACAGAAAATAATCAAGACTCATAAGTTTCAAAATAAGCTAGAACATGGGCCAATTTTAACCATTATGAAATATAAATGAGGGGAATGAAAAAAAATCCAACATTTTGGGTAAAAAAAAAAAATCCAATATACAAGTACAGGATGTGGGTGACTTGGCTCCAAAGCAATTAATGTTCAAGAGGCCTAAGGTCTGTAGCTGACCATCAGTTTTATGTCAGGTAACAGTGTGCCATGCTAACAAAAGACTGAACCAAATCTCAGGCTGCTTCCCTTGGGGGAATGCGAGTATCGAGAAACAGACCACAGTCTCCCTTGTATTCTGCTGGCCCCCAGGTGGAAAACTGTTCAGTTTTACCAGCAATATATAAGCTTCCACAAAGAGGCATTGGTAGGAGACTGGGCTAGAAGACCTCTAAGGTAATCCTAACTCTGAGTCTGTGAAAACACAAGAGGCAGGATCTGAATAGTACGAAGAACAGACTTTAAGCAGCTTAGCTTGCCATATACATTAGGAAGTCCACTCAAATGTAACTCCATGACAGAAGGAACTGTTTCTTTGTCCTGTTCAATATTGCATTCCAGCACCTGAGACAGTGCCTGGTATATAAGTTGTGTTCAGTAAATGCATGATATCATGGTAGGAAATGTCTCATTACTTCAGATATTCATGAAGAGCTTGCATGGGTTTCTATTTCCAAGGAATTTTCAACTAAGATGCTACGATTTTATATTTTCACATAATCTTTGCTTGACAAATGAAAATACCACTAGCACAAATCTCCAAGCCTCTCTATAACTCTTTAATTAAACACTCATCATTTCTATGGGTGATTTCTCTATTCAGATCAACTTTGTTTTTTCCAAATAATTTGGGATTTTCTTTTTAATCTTTTCCCCCTTTCTGACAACCTCTGTTTACTGAAAATGTACAGAGAGATTATTGAAGTCAATTTGTAGACAATAATACTTTATCTTATCTCTCCACCCAAAAGACTATAAATAAATACAGAACTAAAACTAGTATAACAAGCTTCAAAATATTTCAGCTAAAATTTAAGAATGAAAAAATAATTAAGGGCTATAAAAATATGTATGCCTGAAGAGTTGGTAAACCTGGGCACATATCAAACTGACGACAGCATAAGGTCAATATTTGATGTTTCCTGCAGCTTGACAAGACAATAAAGATAATTCCTTAAGCCATTCCAGCTTATTATAAATTAGATTCTTTACAAAAAACAGCAAACAAATGGTTGAGGAAATCACTGCCTAGATTACAAATATAAAAAATATACATGAGCTAAATAGTTCAGTGACAATACTGAATCTCTTATGGTGTAGCTAAACTTAAAATAATTTTGTTCATCTCCTTTGAAATAAATACCAAAGATCTAATTTCCTGTATGCCGGTAATAATTAGTTGATATTTTCTATAGAACATTTTTAAATGGCACTAGTAATTGTGATTTTATTCTGAAGATTTGTCCAACCAGGCCCCTAAGGAAAATGGCAGTCTGGCTGCTCTTTTGAGAAAGTCCTAAAGATACATTAACTCTCATTATTATCCAAGAAAGATAAGCTAGGTATTACTGGAACAATGCCCCAAGTGGGGAAGTGCTACAGAGAGAGGCATCTGCCATTTGCCTGGATGTCACAGTAAACCTCATCCACCCCATGACAGAGGCTGGGTGGGGCTGAAGGAAGATTCCTATACTGGAAGAGTGGAAAAGATGACCTCTAAAGATTATGCTCATCTCTAAAACTCTAGGATTTAGGAAATGCTAAAAATGTGGGTCTGCTGGATGATTATATTCCACGGAGACTTCCAGATTGTGTGGAAAATATATGTTCCTTCAACACTTGATCTAAAGGGCAAGAAAGCAGGTTATTTATTTATTTTATCACTATGTACCACCATCAAGATTACAATACAAGGAAAAGTGCACATTCAAATATGAGTTTTATTATCACATAAGGAGGTTAGTGTAAAAGAGCTCAGATAATTCAGTATCCGAATTCAAGGTCCAGTGGAAGGCGGTGTCCATACCAAGACAAGTACCAAAATGCAACACAAAAAATACCCAGCTCAGCTCTCTCAGTTCCTGCTAACAGCAACAGGGCTGTCCTTCTTGCTGTTTGCCATTCTAGGGTGTTAAGCTGTCAGAGACACAGGCAACCCAGTGGCTCCCCAGGCCTGGGATGACAGAAGCCCATGAGTCCTGCTCAATGACAGATGCTGGACTGAGATAACCAAAAGAATAGAAAATGCACTGAACAGCAGCTGGGCCGGACAAATTCAACTTCCCACCTGCTGTTGATTTACACATTCATTTCGCAAATCTGGTCCCCGTCCACGTAAAAATCTGCCAGCACGTCGAGAAATTAATCAATTTGAGGAAAGGGAGGGAGTTATCCATGGACGGTTTTATATTCTTTCTGTAAACACATTTGTGTAGCACAGGGGCAGCTGAGGCGAACAGCAGTGGCTTTCTTTTGCTCTCTGCTGTAATCACCCATACACCTGGGACTCACACAGCTCTCACTGCTGTTTTCTCAGATGAGAATTGTTTTTTTTTTTTTCTTCCTAGAGTAAAGCTAGCTTTGGAAACTAATTAGATATGTCAGTGTTTTTGTTTGGCTTCCGAGGACACTACGGCCACCTGATTTGCATTTCTGTCTTGTCTCTCCCTTGTTGCTTTTGTTGCTTTTCCTTTTGTCCAAATGGAGAACAAAAATGATTTCTAAACATGGCTGGTCAAACATGCTACTCTTTAGCGTGTGTGTCTACATGTGCTTGTAAAATCCAAGTGCCTTGTCTGCGGCAAAACAATCTTTATTCTGAAGAACATTTCGGCTCAAGGAAATGCTGTTCAAAATGTCTAATTCCCTACTGTGATTTCCTTTAAAGTTCTAATTAGTTGTGCACAGTAATGAATTCTGTAAATTGCAGTGTTTCATTTAAAGCTTTTAAGGTACAGAAGGCTCTAATAATGAGTTTTGCCACAATCGATCTTTGAAGAGAGTAATTTTGAAATATAGGTTTCATATTTGAGAGGATGTCATCATTTTAGAAAGAATCACGATGTTGAGTCTCAAATTTGTTGCTTAATGCCATCAAAATATCGGATTAATGAGTAATTAATGGCATTTGTATATAATGTTATTTCCTTCTTTCCTCAAAGGCCAAAAGCATAATGGAGAATTCAAGGCATGAAACATCTTTCAACAAATACATTTTCAGAGTTTCCATTTTAAATAACTTACTACCAGGTCTATAACTGTCTTCTTTAATGGTCAGCAGACAGCTGGGTTTCCAGATAACACAGCGAACATAAAATATTCATGTTATTTAAGCTATTTCTACATTTTACCAATGTTCTTTGATTTCCTGGTCTTAAAGGGCAAAGAAACCATCATACTGCTATGCCTCTCCCCCAACACACACCCCTTTTTCCTTACAGGAAGGGTTTATTCAAACCAACCACCTCTTTCTGCTATTCCCTGCTTTAGGATGACAAAGCTACTTTTTATTCCATATCTGTTTTTCAATCTCTCCTTCTCTTCTTGGATTTAATTGAAACCGGAAACTCTCCGAGTACACTACCCACTTTCTTACTCTCCCCAGGACAGGCAGGGAGCTGCATTCTGCCTGGTTAGCATCGGTCCAGCCTTCTCCCTGGCATCCTTTCTCTGTGTCTTTATGCTGGAGTCCATGTCCCTAGTCTGACCACTCCCATAAAGCCCTCTGGCCATTCGACTCCACAGGATCTGTTATCCCTCTTTTGTCCATATTGTCTCCCTTATTCCTTCCAGGACCCAGAATTACTGATTTGGAAACTACCCTCTTTGGTGGCCCAGCCTCCTTCACTGCCCTGGCATCTTCCTAAACCCCTCAAGTCAATCCCCAGCCCCTGACCACCTCTACTACCCATTCTGCCTATTCCAGCACCTGGGTCACAGATGAATGAGACAGACACATTATAGATTCAAACACGGCTGACCTGGGAAGCATTGAGGCTGCTCATCAATCACTTCATGCATGTCTCATGGTGTGCTTTAACTCTCAGCTTCTCCTCAATCGCCAGCCCAGGTCTCACTGCAAAGCCTCGTTGTCTGTACTACAGAGGCGGCCAACCCCATTGGTGTGCATATGTGTCACTCATATACTCCACATCTCCCTCTGCTCACTCCTTCATTCTTCACTAAAGAAAGAGGGCCATATCTCAGCAACCTTCCCCATCAATTCTGGGTCATAACTCAGCCCGCTCTTAAGTAGTCTCTTCCTACACTTATTCTCTCTTGCTATTGAGCAGCTTTCATGACACCTTGTCTTTTAAAATGAAAACAAAACCCTTTATTGGACCCTGCTATTATTCCTCTCACTCCTCAGTCTCTCACCTTCCATTTCGTGCCAATTTCCTTAGCTTTGTGCTCCCCACTCGCAGGCTCTGTGGTTTTTATTCATTCCTCTCTTAACTGTCCACAGTCTGGCCTCCTTCTAGCTTCAACATTCTTTTGAAAATGGCACCTGCTTCTTGACAAATTCATCAGCATTTCTCTTTCCTTCTCTCTTGATCATTTGTTTTCAACACTGCCTGGACATAAGGATCATTTATGAAGGTTTTCAAAAATATAAAATACAATGCCCACTTGTAGAAGTTCAGATGTAATTGCTTTGGGATGGGGCACAGTCATTGGTATGTCTTTTAAAAAGCACCACGGTGCCACCACTTGGCTTGCCCTTACTCCTTCTTCTGGTCATCTCTCTCACTTCCTGTTGTTTAGTTGTGCCCTCTGCATTTTCTCCAACGAATTGACCCCTCATCCCACATACTTGTTCCTTTTTTTCCCTCTCATAGGTCATTTATAATTCCTAACAGGAATAATGT
Organism: Rousettus aegyptiacus; assembly: GCF_014176215.1. Taxonomy (NCBI): domain Eukaryota; kingdom Metazoa; phylum Chordata; class Mammalia; order Chiroptera; family Pteropodidae; genus Rousettus; species Rousettus aegyptiacus. The sequence goes on from NW_023416308.1 coordinate 44,781,912, forward strand.
CCAGGTCTTATCCCTAGCCGAAACTTAAAACTCAGTTCCCCGATAGACTGCTATGCATTTCTACCTGCACATTTTGCAGTGATATGGTGCCTAAAATGATCTAATGTCTAAAACCATCTCCTTTATCATCAGTCTCATTCCTGTCACTATGTATTACTTTTTTAAATTTCAGTTTAAACTGCACTAAAATAAAAATCATGAATAAATTAAGTATCCTCTGTCAAACCTCGTTTACCTCTAAATTAATGTGAAAGCAAATGAAACCATAAGGGAGATTCATTGTATTCTATTGATTTTATTAATTTTTGGACAAAAAAAAGAGGTACTTTACAGGCTCATATAACACACAGAAAGACCTGTGTGTTTCTAGTTTTCTCATTACTGATCATCAAGGAATAGTTGGCCCTGGGATTCCTACCAAACATATTGATCATTAAATCGATTTGTGAGTATTAAATAGCCGTGGCTCTGTGGCCCCACAAGTTTGCTCCAAGGCACTTTGCATCATCTGACATGTCTCTGATTTCCCACGCATAGAAAAATAGTGGTAAGAAAAATAGTGTCCAAACTACTCTCAAAGGCTCAAAATGCCAATGACACTAAACATCTTGGATTGGGAGGCCTACAAGACAGGATCTGTATCTGCCCAGGGTATATGCCACCAGCTGGTGCAATTTATGAAGCCAGAGTGTCTTTGTTTTGTTCTGGAGCCTTATGTGGGTTCAACACAGTATACTTCTTGTACCTACTCTGTACCCTATGCCCAAGTTTGTTTACTGTCTCAAGAACCAAGTCTAGGATGCACTCTCAAAACTGCTAATATTGCTGTTTATACCCATTCACTTGCCTTCTTAAATAATGAAATGGCTACCGTAAGTCATGAAAATTGCATACATTAAATAATATCACTCAAGGCATATTCTTAACGTTTTCTTATAGATTTAATATCTATTTTTTACAAAATCATAAATGGTTATTTTCTCTCAATTTGCCCATCTAAAAGTGAGTTGTATCTCTAACCGGTAGATGCTGCTCAGACAGGATGTCTGGGATCATAGTTAAGCCATATTGATGGTTGACAATATCATGAAAATTGCCCTACCAACTCACCTCACCCTTTCCACTATTTTCCACACTTATAAGCACTCAAGAGAACTTTTGAAAAACATGCCTTATTTGCCATCAGAAATTCAGGCCCATATGGGCAAAGTCTAGTGCCCTCAACACTACAGGAAACAAGCTCAGGTAATGTTCACCATTGCCTGATCCAATGAGCCCCAGTAGGGAACTGGGAGAAAGACAGAAACCAGCTCTCCCTTAAGATCCACACAGCGCTCTTCTCTCTTTGATGGAACAAAGTTTCTTCCACATCACAAGGCAACGAGATCTGATTTCATAACGAATCCTCAGTTCCCACCATTTACATGAGATGATATATTTTACCTGGAAAGTACTTGCAACTGTATGTTGCAAACAAACCAGTATGAAGGTAATGGGGACTGTGGGGAAACGTGTGCTTCTAAAGTCTTCTGCCCAACACGTAGAGGAGAGGGAAGTAGGGGAGAAAAGGTAGGAATGGACGATGCGCAGGGGATAAAGATCTGCCAGTCTCTAAGCCCCAATGTGAATGCTCAGCTCGAGGAGCTATTAATGAATGCATCAAGGTTTGGTTATGCTGAGAATTTAATAACTCAAGAGATGGATGTACATATCAGCAGAGTTCATCCAATCAAGAGCTATGGCAGGACATGTGGACACCCATGTTCACAGCAGCGCTAGTCACAATAGTGAGAAGGTGAAGAAAATCCATGTGTCTATCGACAGATGAATGGACAAAGAAAATGTGGTACATACATAAAATGGATATGATTCAGCCTTTAAAAGGGAGGACCCTGTCATATACTAGAACATGGATGAACCTCGAAGACACTAAGTGAAATAAGCTGGTCACGAAAACACAAATACTATGATTCCACCTAAAGCAGTCAAATTCCTAGAACCAGAAAGTAGATGGTGGTTACTAGTGACTAGGGAGAGGGAGAAAAGGGAAGTTGTTGTTTAATGGGCATCGAAGTTTTAGTTTTACAAGATGAAAAAGTACTGGAGATTGGTTGCACAACAACGTGAATATACTTAACACTACTGGACTGTGTAATTAAAAAATAAGTAAGATGATACTTAAAAAGAGTAAGATGGTAAATGTTATGTGTTTTTTACCACAATAAGAAATGCAAGAAAACACATGGTGGGTGTGTGTCTGACAGCTACGAAACTGCAAGTTTTCCCATTTGGCAGAGAATCCAGATGGCTTCTCCCCTGTCATGCCACAAGTTTAATAAAACCCCAAACTGGACTCATTATTCCTTGGATTAATCTTGGATTAACCACATTGTAGAAACCATGAAAACTGTGAAGACAGAGTAATATTAACACTCCTCTCACTCCTTTTCACTTAATACTTCAGTCTTTATAAATTACACTGTGAAATGTCTGTAAATTCCTCCCATGTTTGGGAGCCACTGACAATAACTCGTAATGATTCCCTCTACACACTGTGCCCAGTTCAGCACCAAGCCCCAGGAGATAGGAAATTAATCAGTGAAACACAGATAACAGAATTGAGGGACTCAAAATCACTTTTTCTCTTAAAGTAAAAAATTCTCACTGATCAAAATGCAACTTTGTTTTGCTTGTTATGTAAGTTGGTACTGCTTCAGCAAATTAACACCACTTGCAGTTCCTTACCTTTTTGTTTGGATGTGAAAGAGATGAAGGTATTTCATTGCAAAGGACGCAGCAGCAGATCGCCAGGTTGAAAGACAACGCAATAAAAAAAAAAGAGAGAGAGAGAGAGAGAGAAAACTGTTAGTTTACGTCCTTGGAAGGAAGGACAAAGTATGTTCTTAAGTAACGCATGAAGAACACAGCAATGACACGACATAGAGATATTTTGAAACAGGCTTCAGAACAGCAATCTCTCCTACCATAATTAGAAACCTATTGCTTCTGGCACAAAGAACAAAGAGAAGATTCTTCAGCACCTACTAAGGACTTCCTCCCTGAGATTGTCTCTTCTTAGTTGTTGACTTTGTGACTAAAAACACATGGGACATAACTGTTCCTTAAACAGTACAGAGCAACGGGGCTACCTAGGCACAGATTTCTCTCCTTCCCACAGCTTCTCCTGAACCCAAGAAAAGAATTCTGTTCCCTAAACCTATATCCAACACACTGGCATCAACATTGTATACTCCCCAACATTTCTGAGAAGTGACCTGTGGAGTGATCAGGACACATGGCCCCTGTATGAGAGGCCTCCGGTATGGGAAGGCAGCCAGGCCACTGTTCTCCAGTGCCAGGCGGTGCAGGGCCACCCTCCATCAGGTGGGTCAGGCCGGCTGTCTCTGTCATCCCTATTGCTCTTGCAAACACTGAGCAGGGAGAATGGACATTGGTAGTCACTTCTCAGAAGTTCCCGAAGGTATGCACAGACACACGCACAGACACACACACACACACACACACACACACACACACACACACACACATGCACACACACCCACAACTTCCAAGTATGCCTAGTCGCAAACTATTCCGCACCCTCCTTAAAGCTGTGTGGCTGAGCTCAGGAGCAGGGAGTTGCGCCGGCTGCTAGTTTGGGAAGAAACCATACTGTAGAAACCATGAAAGGAGAGAAGGTGAACCTCTTTTTCCCCTTGGGGTAAAATTGAGGATCACACATTATCTAGTACTGAGACAGAACTGAAAAGATGCGATTTGGGGGAATCTGTCTTTTCTTCATCTTTTTCTTATATATATATATATATAAAAAAGGCAAATTCTCACGGCTTGGCTCAAAATTTACGTCAGAGTCTCCTGGATAAACTGCCTTTTCTTACAATCTTACGGACATGACTTCTATGCCTATTGTGAGCTGTATGAGGTGAGCCCTACACAGAACATGCTCACAACCCAGCTGAACTTTTACCCCTGCAAAGGGCACAGGGACAGTGATGGGCCTTGCTGAATACCAGCCTGATGGATGCTCCAGCAAGTGGAATCAGTGTCCACACAGCAGAACTGCAGGACTCATAGGAGCACAGAGGATGTACATTTCTTCTCACACAAAGAAAACATCATTTGTCCCCTTCTCATCTGAACAGTATCTAGCAGAGGTCACCTAGCTCCCTGTCTGAGCAAAGGAAGTAAGTTAACCTGGCTCCAGATAGATTTGGAGTTCCTGGTGCTGGAAGAGATCGCCAACAGTCCTCCAAACCTCCTTCCATTTCCTCTTGAGCATTCAGCTAGACTACATTTCCCATTCTCCCTGGAAGTAAGCCATGGCCTTATGGCTGGGTCCTGGCCAACGGGCTGTGGATGGAAGTGATGTACACCACTTCTAGGACTGGCCCACAAAACCGCCTGTTCAATCCTCCACTCCCCCTTCCTCTGTCTGCTGGCTGAATGGTGACATCCAGGTGCAGGTGTCAGAGCTCTGTCATCCTGGAGCCCTGAATGACAGTAGAACATGGCCTACTCTACCCAGCAATTGAAGTTTATGAGCATTAGCAGTAAATTTGTACTGTGCTAAGTCACTGGAGTCCAGAGTTTACCTGTCACAGAGGTCCACATATCCTTAACTAATACACTAATTCTAGTCCCTTGTGAGGGACTAGACACCAGATCTTAGCTTCTATTACTTGCTTCTTCCAAAAAATCCCTCCTTTTTCTCTTAAACTAGTCTGAATGCATGTTCTTCCTCACAATTAACGTGAATCTCTGAGCAAAAGATGAGCCTGAAGAAAGAGCTCTGGAAGCCCAGCGAGTGGCACCACTGACCTCCTCTGGAGATGAGGCCCGTGACTTTGTGTCCTCCGGAAAGCTGAAAGCATCAAGAGCAGGGCTCCTGACAGGCCCTGACAGGGCTCACTAATAAAATCAACTAGGCTATTTGTCTCTACCACAGCCTACCTCAAAAAAGACAAATAGGCTTAAATTAATTTAGAGGGCACATAAGAAATAATTTCCTGCCAGTAACTCAAATATCTTGGATCTGACCACAAGGTCTGAAACTCTTCAGTGCTAAATATGAATAGAGAGAAAACCGCTCCCAGTCGATTTAAGTCGAGCCTTTACTGACCATCCCTCATGTGACCATTATGCTAAGGAAGCAAAGCTTTCCAGAGGAGAAAAAAGAAGGCTCTCTAGTAGTTTTCATAGTCCTCGATATGCTGCAAGGAGACAATTACTAGGAACTGTTTGGCAAAAGGGTCCAGTAAAAGCACCATACCATCTTGGGAAAAATATGCACACAACACACCTCCATAACACACTTGATATAGGCTGAAAAAGCCACACCCAAGGTCACACTTGTGTCTTGCTGATGTAGATGTGTAAATTCACTTAATAGATGTATGGAGCATCAATAATGTGTATGACACTAGAATTGGCGCTATAGGGGAAGCAAGGACTTAAAATTTATAATTTGTCTTCGAGTTGCTTACAAACAACTAAAAGAAGCAGAGCATAAGCATGAGAGGTTAAATAAAATCACAAGACAGTAGTATAAATGATATCACAAAGATATCTGCAGCCGAATCATTAGGCAGAATGCAGCCTGCTATTTGTATCTGATTTGTTTTTCAGACTCATTTAATTTGCCAACATCACTATTTCCTGGAACTCCCAATTTCGGTTGCCCTGTTTGATTTTTTTCCTCATAATATATATCACTTTGTAACATACAGTGGCAGAATGATTACGGCTGCTTGCTCTTGCCACTATTGACCCTAATGTATTTACTAAGCTTCAGAAAGGCAGGCATTTTGTTTTGTTCACTATCATACTTTAGTGCCTCACACAGTGCTAAGTGCATAGTAGGTACATAATAAATATCTGTTAAATGAATGAAAATGATTCCAAGTTTCTAAATACAGATATTAATAATAAACAATCACCAGATTCTTAAAAATATTCTTTAGCTCCTCAGGAAACATCCCAGTTTCTTCAGATTATTTGATGACAATAATCACAGCCCCTAAGCCTGTTTACTAATGGAAATACAGAGCAAGTCTCATGCTGATAAGGATTGTAGGGTCAAACACAAGATGCCGATATCTAGAAGATGTAGTGGACAGAGCCTGTGTTTTGCATGGCTATCTTATTGTTTGAATTAATAATGGTATAACCAGGAAGGTGGCCCTTAGTCATGCACTTCTCCAGAGGGCCATTAAAACAATTAGTGCCATAAAAAATATTGCAATAACATAAAAAGGTAAGAATATATGCTCTGCATAAAACGCATGTACTAAGACAGCAAAACCTGAAGCTACAAGAGCATAATGCTAAATCACCAGCCTATTTACTTAGCTAGCAAGGGGCTAAAAAGGACCTCAGTGGCAGAATGATTACGGCTGCTCGCTCTTGCCACTTGATACATCTTCTTTATTCAGGATGCCCACAATATTGTACAGGCTCACAAGGAATTTTGAAACCCAAATTCCTGCCTCTCTCCCAGCAATCTTGGGGCCGGGTATTTATCTTACATTTTGTGCTCCTATGGTGTATCTGGGGAAAAACTGGTTTTAAGGCATTCCTCCAGAATGATGCTGTATTTAATCGCTTGATGAAATGAAACAGGGCTTGGCCTTGCTGACTCTCTGTGCTCGTCTCACAGCTGTGACTGAGAGCCAGTGATCGATGCTTATATGTCTTGGTCTCTGTTATTGGCATAAAAATTACAGATCTTTGTCTTTAGAGTACCCAGGAAACAAACCAAGAAGAATCTCAGTATAGTGAAGATGAAGCCAATGGATCTGGATGGATCCAGTCTCACAAGCATGGAGAATTATACGGAAAACAATCTGCTGAACAACAGTTTAATTTTCAAAAGCAAAATTTAGTCCTAAGGTATCAGGCTAAACATAGACTTTTATTAAAAGTATCTTCATCTGTCAGGAAAAAAAAAGTCTTCTTCAGGAAACGAGAGGCCCTACACCTAGCAGAACTGAAAAGGGAAAGTTGTCACTCAGTGGTAGCGTCCCACTCCGAGATTCAGGTTAATGAGAAGACAAAAGGCTTCCCTCACACCGAGGCTCCCAGACAGAGGACTGGTGTAACGATTTCACCTTCTTTTTTGCCGTGTGTACTCTCCCTCGGGGTTTAATATTCAATAAATTGTGTGTGTGTGAGTGCTGGAGAGCACGTGAGCACACATGTACACACCCACACACACAATTAGAGAAAGTATGACTTTATTCATTCTCCGATCTCTGGTCGCACAACGTCGATGATCACAGACGACACCTCGGTTACAAACCCCGCGTTCACAAACCGCACACAAACAAATACAGCAACTGCTCCCACCTGTCTTTCCCACCACTCCTTCCTTCTTTTTTGGAGTCCATGCCGACCCTGCTCTAGGGGGGCTCTAATAAAACGTGGGACACAGTCAGTCCTTCAGCTGGTAAGGCCAGGCAGTGGAGAGCTATGAGCAAATCATTCTGATAAAGAAGGCCAAAACAGGAAGGCATGCCTTCTGAAGAGGGCACAGGATAAATGGTATTGCTGTGGGGAGTGACGGAAACAGAGGTCTTAGTCGCTGCTTTCATCATGGGATGTATCACTTTTTATTGTGACTTTTAACACAAATGTCTCTCTCACTAGACTGCGAACACTCTGCAGGAAGGGGTTCTTTATTACTACTGACTCTTGCATCCTAGAGAAGTTCCTAGAGAAGAATCTATATGCAGAAGATTTTCATAAACGTTATCCCACTGGTTAATAATTCATGGAGTGCCTTTCTTCCCATTTCACAGAAGAACAAATTGAGGTGTGGAGATCAGAAGTTGCTTGCCCAGCTCATAAAGCTAATAAGTGACAGACCTGGGACATAAAGCTAAGTCCGCCTGGCTCCCAAGCCTTTCTGCTACGCCGCTCTGTTGCTACGTGTAGGACCTGTGCAGCGAATAGTTGCCAAATAAGTGGGTGATGCCATGAGCGTTATATGCTGTTGGGAGGAAAGTGTGGTTGCCAAAAGTCTGCAGTGAGCGGCGCACGGATTAAGTAATGGAGCCAACACCAGCCTGGGAAAAACACACCACCACTCCCTCCCTGCCTCCACCCCCCGCAACACTGTGGTGCCAGGCATCTGGGTGGGCATGCCACACGGAGCACATGGATGAAACGACAACTCGGCCACACCTGTGTGACAAGCACCCTTCACCCCACCAAAGTCACCTCGGCCCAGCCCTCTGTGGTGCGGGTACCCAACACAAAGGTGAAATTATTTTGTATCTAAGGGCAAAGATGTTTTAAGTTCTAAACAATCAAGAAACAACTCACCTGCTGAAAAGCAACCCATCTTTAAATTGGGAACGGCCCAAATTTTTCTCTCTCCTCATATAAAGGCACTCTGCTGATCTCCTGTTTGACTCCTGTTACTGGGCACTAATCGCTCAGCTTTTTATTATTACTATATATTAGTAATTATTTGCTAATTACTTTTCTTTGGGTGGAGACTGAATTACAACACTCCAATGCCTTGTGACTCTTAATATCAATATTTTTTATTTCTATTCACCCCTCACTACTTAACCATCACCAATTTTGCTAAAAGCAGTGGAAATCTTAAAACACCCTGCCTAAAAGACAGATTCTGTCTAAAAAGAAATTGCATTTATACTGCCATTATAACCTTCAGTCCCCTTTTTTTTTACATAAGCAATTAGACCAGAAGCAATACAGGCTGCATTTTAAATGGCTCCCAGAGGCGATGGGATCAAGTGGTTCCCTACACATGCACCTCACGACTTCCCATGGCAAACACAGGTGGATATAGACACAGTGGTTTTGCTACAGCCCTGGTTACCTGTTGTTTATTGCAAATCCCATGTATTATTCAAGGCAGCAGAATCACACTTTGGTAGCAACAGAATTACCTGGAGAGCTTTTGTAAAAATGATTCCTAACCCCGACCCTGGGTATTTGCGGTGGAGCCCTGGAATGTATATTTAATGGGCACTCAGGGGAGTCTATGAGGGAAGCAGGCTTGGGGATCTCGGTCCTAACTAACACACAAGAAATAAAGGCATGGAGACAACGCGTTGTTCACGTGATCCACAAACACTGCCGCCTCTGTGGGTTGAACACTGGCAGAAACACGTGGCAGGCACCTAGGGGGTGTGAGGCTGTCACCGTGGGGGCAGGAGGGAGGCACAGAAGTGCACAGGAGGGAAGCTTTCTCCTTTTTCCAGAGGAGACTAAAGCTGCCTGAGTCCCTTGTGTCAAGATCTGTCTGGTTGGTCTGGAGGAAGGAAATGTGGTTAACGTCCGGGAATACATGCAACTATGGCAGGTCTGCCATAGGTGACACCTGCAAGGTAGATGAGGCTTTCTACTGGGAACTTGCCTAGTCTCTATCTGTGAATTTGCACTGTGTTTGCAGTGGGAACGGGGTAGTTGAGCAGATTCTTAGTGAAAAGTAACAACATTGCCCTTCATGAGAAATTTTCATCTAAAATGCATTTCAAACTATGAAAGAATGTCAGGGTGACAAAAGAAGCTTGGTATTTGTCAATTGCATCCATTGAGAATACAATTATGAGGAAAATGAATTGTAATGATACAATAGACCTTTTTGTGTTACTTAAAGAATAAGCAATAAACGAGTAGAGTGATAACCATAAAGAGAATATGGCATATCTGAATTATGCCATATGACCATGTGAAGTGACGCTCACCCCGTCTTCAGCTCAACACTGGGATGGGAGGAGCGTAGAGAACTCTGCGCTTTGGAGTCGAGAGATAGCTGGGTTCAAATCCCGACTTCACCACTTGGATGATCTGTCTGGCCTTGAGTATACTAACTGTACATGAGCTCACCGAGCACTCTTATAAAAGTGGCCTAAAGATCAGAACTAATACTGGAAAGCATACAGCCCGGGGCCTGCCACATAGTAGGCACTAATAAAGAGCAGCTATATATTCACTGTTATTATTACTGGTTGTCAAAGGTAGTTTAGGGAAGGAGAGACTCAGAAAGATCTAGGATCACACTCTGCAATGAAGGACAAAAATCGGCTTCATAGATTTCACAGATGATCTCATTGTACATTTTAATTTTGAGGGATGAATTGGGCCATTTGAAGCTCTGCTCCCAGAGCTTGATGACCTGGAGTCCTGCGACCTACTCAATGGGTCCAAGGAGGTCGTGTAAGTCTGTCTGACTCAAACAGCATTTTATAGACCAAAGTAGCATGAGCTGCTGGCACCAGGGGGACCCACAAACAACTGTCTGCTCAAATCCAACAGGGAGCAAAAGGCTACTGTCATCGCCCCAAAATAGAAGTCTACTGCATTTTGATACATTCGAGAAGGGAACAGAAAAATTAATTCAGCACAATCCCTTCCATTAATAAAGATAATTGAGATTAATCTTGATTTGTTTACATCAATTGTTCCACTTTTTCATAAATGAAACATGCTCTCATCTTTCAGCTTGAAATGGTGACAGTGATTAGAATTTCTAAGATATTACGATAATCATTACAGATGAAATACAGTCTATTAGCTAATAGGTATAACAGTGAAAACCATGGGGATCTTTTGAGGGCTTAGAGAAAGCCTGCTCTATCAGGCTCCATATTCAAATGCTGAACTATACGTTTACCAAACAAAGTCATCCATTGAATAAAAACATCAACAGAAATTACTACCCAATTCAATGCTTCAGACAGCTGAGGGTTGCATTCTATTTTGTTCTAATCATATCACTTAAGATTTCATAAGTTTTCTCATTAGAAGGCTGATTTAATTAGAGCACTAACAGAAATGACAAACATTACATATGCTCATCTAAAACCATTTTCCAATGATATACGAGGTACCACAAGTGCGAAGCGTAGCCCTAGGCATCTGGGTCTTTAATGACAGAAGGTCCCAAGCAGTCTGCATATGCCTTTAGGACACACATTAAAGGTACATACACAGCACTGCTGAAGAATTAACATAAGTGTTAAGTCATGCTCTTTTTCCAGATCCAAATAACCCAGCTATAAAACTATCTCCTACCGGGACTTTATCACTGCAGTGAAAACTGAATGAACACACGTAGAAATAATGTGAATTAAAAAAATTTCAAAGTATTATATGCCTCATCACTTCGGTGTCTATAGGTAAGTTGCTATCCAAGGAAAATTCTTCAAAAATAAGTTATCGTCAGAGGCTACATTTCAGAATGAAATAAATGGCTGTTTCTCATATGTAATGAGCTTTCAGAGAACAGCAAGACAAAACAAAGGAAGAATTTTGAAGTATCTACTGATTCTATAGTTACAATCTGAAGAAAACACACTGCTTTATTATGCAGACAGAGGCATCACCCCTGATTGGCACAGGGCTAAAAAAGAGAGGTGGAGGGCTGTATATTTCACTGTGTGGCAGAACACTGAGTAGGGCTTGTGTCATTGACCCCTACTGGTGACAAAGGAAGCAAAACCAAGGTTGAAGAGATGGTCCAGTGCTCTCTGTTCTAAAGAGTACAAATAGTGGGGAAAATTCCTCCTTCAAGGCTTAGGGAGACTGCAGATGTGCCCTGCCATCCTCACTCCCCATATGGCCTTACTTCCCTCCCCAGGCAAGAGAAGACACAGGGAACGTGAGCAGGAGGATGCATTAGTTCATTCTGGGTCTTCTGCCTGCCCAGTGAGAATAGATATGGCTTTCCCCTCCCTCCCCCTGGAATCATTATCCTCTCTCTCTCTCTCTCTTCCCCTGAAAAACAGAAGTGACTATCCATGAGAATTACTTAGGAGAGGTCTGTGTGAAAGAGCACCTGACATCTTGGTTCCCAGTTAGATAACTGCTAGGTCAGGAGACATGCCGATCTGCCCTGAGCCTATCTGAGCAGGTGAAAAGGGAATTAGAGAACGATGGCCTGGCAAAGAGTGGCAAAGGCCACCTAGGGGAGGCAAGGGTGTTTAAGCTTCCCATGAGTCAGGTGGGCCTAAGTCCCCTTGCCAGGATGCTGACCAAGAAGGCTGCCTGCAAGTAAAGAGACCTCAGGAAGAAAAGGCTGTGGGTTACAGCATCAGGTGGCTGGATGGATCAGGTGGCTTGAGTGGATCACACTGACACCGATGTTCCATACCTGGCAAGAGTGTGGCAGAGTGGCCCCTAAAAGCATTCTGACAAACACTCCCCCGGGTGCCACAAGAAGGCCAGTATTTAGATGTCTGTCCCCTCACAAGTACCCACCATAGGCCAGAGGTAGCAGCGCCACACCTACAGAGAGGGGACTGCAGTCATGACAAGGATGTGAAAGATATCTGTCTTTCCTCCTCAATCTAAAACAAGAGAAGAGATGGAGAATGAGACAAGGGCAGGAGTAAGGGTGTCCCAGAGCTAGAGCACATTCTTCTGCCTTTCCCCAGTGTGTAGGAGGGAAAAGAAGATGGCAAGAGTAGGCCCTCCCCTCCCCCACTCCCAGTCCCTTAAGCCCAAAGTGGGTAAGTGCTGGAGGGAAGGGGAAAAGATGAGATTTGCAAAGGATATGGTGCTGGTGCTTTAAACCAGATGATCCTAACTTTACTTTTAATTCACGGAAACGACTGGGATTCCACCAAAGATGTTCAATTTCGTCATGTTTTTCTGAGGTTCTACCAGGAGCCAGGCACTATTTTAGGAACTTCAGTGACAATAACACTAGTGAACTAAACAGACAGGATCCCTGCCCTTTCACTACTAGTGGGAAAGGAGATTTAACGCAACACGCAGTTAACGATAGCGAATAGAGAAACATAAAACCACTGAACCTCTACCAGGTTCAGGCCAGTCAATAAACTAGTTTTAACAGCTTTCACAAGACTAAGCGATTTCTTCCTGAAAGTAAAACAATGCCCAGGGATTGAATATTTACCCAAGAGGAGGAAAGAGGGGTCAAAGGGAGAAATGACGAATAAGACAATATATGTATATACAGAAGTTTCTAGGGAAGATCATGACTGGAATGCTGATGGTTGTTTGGTCCCATTTCTTCTCTGAAGACTCTCCTGGGGGGATGGGATCTAAAGGCAAGCTGGTGACTCACAGCTTGAAACACCCAGCAGGAACTGTGGGTTTAGAGAGATGTTTTAAGGGTGCTCGGGGTCAGTCGAAATAAACTAGAAGGAGCAGATAAGAATTTAAGATCTGCTTTTAATTGTACCAAGACAAGCATTACCATGCTTTCTAAATAGTTCTCCTTAGAGTGACATTACTTACACAGCAAATAGGTCAAAAATTTCTGAAAAGACTGGAAGCACTCAAGCTTCCTCTTTCCCTTGCCCTTCCTGTCTTTTCTCTCCCTGCCTAGTTTCTGATTCGACTCCTCCCTCCCCAGAAGGGTCCTCTCTCCCAGCATGACCAGAGGGTCCTGTCTGAGAGATGTGGTGGGCAGAAGAGGCATGAAGCCTGAAAGCCACAAGGAACCCCTGCGGTCTTAGGGACGTCAACTCTGAATTCCACAATAAACACTATGTCCCATTCTCCTTCCTGAAGTAGATCGCTGTTGTTCTTCTCAAAAGCCTTTTTGTGGGGTGCAATGTCTATTTTTCTTGTAAGACTAATGTTTTCTTCCAAGGTGCAGCTATGTCTGGGCCAAACTTTATCTCCTCAGGATAATAAAACTAGCCCAAGAAATGAGTCAGTACGAAGCATGACTACAGCAATGTCAAGGGAGGCCCGTGGGGTTCCTAACGAGCCTGGGTTATAGTTTTATTTAATGGGGGGGCTATTACCATGAATAATGCTAAAGGCTGTCCACTGAGGCCTCAATTCTTGGCTATTTACAAGGTAGAGTGGCACAGATGATAGTCATTATGTTTAAATGGTTGAGTACTAAAAAAGATAAGGACACTTCTATCCTGAAACCTTCCAACTTTCCAAAATGAGTTCACGCCTGACACTATCCCTGGACAATGTCAGCCCACAGCGTGCTAATGGCCCAGCAAAGCCCCTCAGAGCAAACGCAGGGTAAACACTGCACATTCTTCATCAGGGAAACCAAACTGCCAACATAGCTCAAAACTCGTTAGTGCGCTTTCCAATAAATGTATTCTAATAAATTTCTAATAAAATGCCTTTTTTTAATAAACTGGTAAATTTTCCAACCTGGCACAGTCAAGGCTGGCTAATTCTTTTCAGGCAACTAAGAGAACACTCTAGATAGAATTCTTTTAGAAAACTGTGGAGCCTAATTAAGCCCAACAGCCAGAGTGCTACATGCAAATCTTCATCCTCCAGTGATTTAGTTTCAGCAGCAAATCTACTTCCTTTTTCTGTGTTCCGACTAAGTATTTAGTCATCTGAACTGAGAATAATAATAATAAACCGACTCTGGTAAATGTAACTCCAGACAGGGTACTGGGTTGTGTGTAAATCTATGGGCTGACAGTAATAAAATTCTGTTTATCTCTACCACATTACAGTAGTATTTTACAGGAAAATTTCAATGTGTGGCACAGAGAAGACATGCTGAATCCACTGACATTTAGCTAACAGAATTTTTAATAGAATTGAGCTGGCCTAGGAAGGAAGAAAAATAGAAAAGAAATGCCAACAGACGACTCCCTAGAGAATAATTCTTTTTGGGCTTATGAGACATTAAATATGGCATCCTCCACCCAGGTTAGAACCTGTGTTAGTATTAACACAGCAAATTTCAGCCATCCAAAAATTCCATCATCATGGCCCCTAGATCAATTACCAGCGTTCTAACAAGACAATTCACTGTGAATGGTGCCATTTTCCATTTCACTGTGCGGATGACGATGGGAGGGCCTCCAGATCACGAGTACCAGTGGCTTAGAAGCCATTGCTTGGAACCTGTGTCTCCCCGCAGAGTCTCATTTCTGGCTTGATTTCAGCTGGTTCATGGCTCTCATTGGCTGTCGTTCTGGACATAAGCTCTGCAGCTCAGAAAGCAGTTTCCCTCCTGTGGGGCAGGTCCAGAGCCCGGGACCCTGGGCACTCAGCTGATTAGTGTTTCACAGGGCAGGGAGAAGTCTCTCCAACCCCGTGAGTGACCAGAACCTTCAGAGAATCTTTCTTTCCCTTCCTCCCTCTCTGGATGTCGCTCATCTCTTTTTCTACACTTCTTCCCCACCTACCTTTTCCTATTTACCTTTCAACTCTTCCTTTTCTTCCCATTTCCCTTCACTTAAAATTGGCCATGAAGAGCTGTCTTAGCATTTGCCCAATGTTTTATTGCTCTTAATTTTAAGGTGATTGGAACATTTTATATTTCCTTTGAAAAAATTTTTTTAAAAAAACTAAACTAAATTTATTTTTTAAAAAATTTGTGTTCTATATCCATTTAATTTTTGATTTTTAATATTTGCTTGACTCACTTAAACTATGTTTGTTTTTCTTTTTTCTTTATTTTTTAATGGCTCATTTTAATTTATAGGCTTCAAATGAACTCTAAAATTCAGTAATCAAGTCTCTAGGATTTTTTTTTTCTTTGTAGATTCCTTTCCCTTCCATAGATCCACAAGTTCAGTGCCTCAGTCCTGAACTCAAATTCCTACTTACCAAAACCTTTTCACTGCACACCTATACAGATCAGGAATAATAACAGGAATTAGGGATGCATCATTCAACAAGACAATCAGCTTACATTCCATAAAGGCAGTCACACAGTAAAGGAGTAAAGAACAAATACATAAAATAGTCAGAGATGATGAATGTGCTACAAAGAAAACGACTAGCATGCTATGAGAGAATACGTAGCAGGCCTATTTGAGATGGGTGGTCAGAGAAGGCCTCTCTAAGAAAATGGTTTTTAAAGGAGCCAGCTGTGCAAAGAGCCGGGAAAGAGAATTTCAGGGGAGGGAACGTGGGGCACAGAAGCCCTGAGGCAAGAAGGAGCCTGGGCATCCTAGGAACTTGGAAAGAATGTGTGTGGGGCCCAGCGAAAGGGGAGAAACCGGCACAGGCCCAAACTGCAGAGAATGCAGGCACCAGAGCTTCAAAGACGCTTCTGAAGAACTTGGATTTTATTCTGAAGGGTACTGAGGAATCATTAAAATGGTTTAAGCAGGGTAACAGCATATCCTGGTTTTTAACGTCTCTCTTTACATATCACTCTAGGAGAATTTGAACTCCTGACTTCTGACCCCTGGTCAGAGCACTTTCCATCACATTTCTAAGACTGAATTACTAGTTACTTCCTCAAAACACCCCAACATGCTGAATCTACCCCTAAAATGAACCCCGCTCAAAAGAAATATGTGCCTTTGTTACCTCAAAGATTCTTGAGGCCATATTATCAACATGATTGTAAAATGACAGATCTACCTAATTTCTAAAAATTGAGAGAACAGTATTCTGCCTGTACATATTTGTTTTCTTTTTCCTACATGATCTCCTCAGCAATCACTAATAATAATGTAAAACAATGAAACATAGACAAAAGTTTTCCCAAATATTTCACTGAAATGATATAGCAGTTATTTAAAAAAAAAAAAATTAAGAAGAATGAGAAAAATGTATATCTGAGATCAGTGTATTTATTGAATTTTAGGTGCTAGGCAGGGAACAAATAAAAATAAATATAATGTTCTTTGGGAAACAGTCAGTAGTGTAAATCCCCCTTCCTTGCCTTTTATCCGATCTGATCGATCACACGTTTATTCAGAGCCGACTATCCGTAGTTGCTATACTTCACCTGCCCCTGGACATGGGTGTCTTCTACCACTCTTTCTGCCAGTTTCTTTCCCTCCTCCCCCCATAAACATCTACACAGCAATAATTGAAACAAGTTTCACAGAACTATACTTAACCTTCCCATATGCAGTTTTCCTGGTATTTCTCTTTTATTGCATTTTGAAAAATATACTGGTCATGATCCAGTCTTAACCCAGTCTTTAAGCCCACTCTAAAATTTACTTCTTCCATTAAACTTATAGGATAGATAACCTTCCACCTGATACATAAACAAAAACAAAAAAATAATAACTGTTCACATATACAATAAAAAACATTGATTACAACTTGATATGGATTTGTTTTTCACCAAACTCCTTTATGTTTCTGAATTTACTGAATTCCTTTTGTGTAGATTTGGAGAATTTACTAAATTCTCCAAATTAGGGGACAAGTTTTCATGTGATACCGAACTCTAACTCTCACTTCCCCAAAGCATTCTGTCACTTTCTTTATTCTATCGCTCCACCTCTGTCTGCCCGTCTCTTCTCTTTCAAGCCCAGGCCTCACCATAGCCCTTGACTCAGAGCCCACCTTTCCCTTGGAAAAGCCACAGAATGAAGCAGGCCCAGTTCTCACTCAAAAGCAACGAGGGCTATAAATGAGGACTGTCAGGGCACAGAAGGGATCTGCCCTTCCCTCCGCCCCCCGCCCCCCACCAAAAAAAAAAAAAAAAAAAGAAAAAACTTCTCCCTGCACCCAGGACAATCTTCCCCAGCAAAGGCAGTGAGTGGTCTTTTCTGAGACATTTAATAGGTATAATTGTTAATTACACAAGAATCGTTTGGGCTCATTTAGGTTTTTCATCTACCCATCAGGTCTAAAATAACAGCTGAACAAAAGCAGGACTACTCCTCACCAACACAGACACAGCTGAAGAACAAATGCTTAAGAAATAAGATTAATGTCTTCTGAGAGTACAAAGAGAGTAAAAGGATTTAAAAACTTATTTTTAGAGTCTAAGTACCTAGATACTACGATAAAAAGAAACCTCAAAGAAAGAAAGACTCAACTGGCAAAATACGACAAAGTCTTATGTGCGAGTTATTTAAAGAATGGCACTAAGTATCATTGTAACCACATGATACTAAAATTGAAAGTAACAGATGGCAATGCACTTTTAAAAAATACCTTCTTAAAATCATTGTTATTAATCACTCTTAGTCTAAGTAGTCCAGGATGATCTTGCAAATGTAGAGAAAACGACTTCCTGGGACACCTATTTACAACATCTTGTGCCTAAAAATTTGTCATCCTTCTTCCTCTCCTAGACAGTGTCAAGTTGTTCGCTGCAATGATAAAAGATGCATAATTACTTTGACTTTCATAGGTCAGTTTATTCATATTCTCTTCCAGCTATAAAAGCTAATTAGTCTCACACATTTATAACTGCTGTGAAATTTACCAGGATTTAGATTGTTTTTGCCAATTTAAATTCTTATAAACAATTTGGTTTTCCCTCAATACAGCTGGACAGTTTCTGAAATCAATATGTTTTGTTATCCCTGAAAGTGTATAATCTACAGAGAGAAATTTCTGTATGGTCACCAAAATTTCTGCAGTCTTTTTGGTTGGGTTCGAAGCAAAACCAACCTAAAAGGCCTTTGACGTGACAAGCAGATGGTCTGTGCTAGGAGGACTGAGGGAGGAGAGAAGGCGGAAGGTTGAAGGTGCAGGTGTCACGTGTCCAGTGTCACTCACCTGGGGGTGGGACATCACATTTATAACAGATTTCCTAGAACTTCAACTGAAGATCTCTTGTAGTGGAGAGGACACCAAATTGGGAATAATTTAGTGATGAGCATGGAATATATGTTGGGTTTGGTCTCTAGCATATTTGTTTACTCCCTCAGTTTTTGCTATTCCCAAATAGCTTATGCAGAGATTAAAATTAAAAAAAAAAAAGTCTAGAGAGCATTAGGAAAAATATATTAATGCTGCCCGAATTCTGTAAAGTTTTCTTGGCATATGAAATATTGAAGGCCAATTTAAAAAGAGAAACACGTAATTTATGTATTTTCCACTCAATCTCAACAGGAGTTGAGGCAGAAAATAGAGACTTCACTTTATAGGGAGTGCCCATTTGAATTCACTAAACACAGAAACTGTAATCTTCTATATTCATCAAGAGGCGTATTTCTATAAACAATGAAATCTCACGCTGTTAAAAAGTTTCCAGTCATAATATTAGATTTTGATCTGCGTTTTGGTCTCTGTCCCGAAACATGGTACCTTTTCAAAAAAACCAGGAAGCATATGACGAGGCCCTGTATGAGGCATTTCACCATGCATCACCAGCTATATGGAGAGAAGCGATGCGAAGTGCCACGTTCTTTGCCAGCCCTGTTTGGACTCGGCTTCCTCGGCATCTCCTTGAATAATATCTTTATTGATTGGTGTTGCTCTTTGAAATGAGCAGACTAACGTCTGACAGGCTGAACCTGGAGGGAAAATCTGCTTTTCTCTTTCTGAGTCGATAAGTTTAAATAACTCCAAGCCTAATATGGTTCCAATTGTTTGATGCCGATGGAAGGGTTGTTTTGGAATCCTTTGAAAATATGTGCCAGCTGACTTGACCTGGCTCTAGTTTAAAGTCCACCATAACTGCTATGCGGTCATTCCTGCTAGTTAGTGGCTTTGCGGGGCTGTGAGAGGTTCTTCAGAGGAAAGACTGCAGCCGTGGGGCCCTGGTGCTCTCAGCCTGTCACCTTTTTCTCCCTTCCACAATAAAGGCACGAAGCACTGAAACTTCAGAGCAGTAGCACCAAATGGACAAAAGATTATTTACCAAAAATATGTAACACTCAAGCAACAAGTAATTTTTAATCACCTTAGAGTAAGGTACTGTGCTAGTGCTACCAAGGATGCGAGTTACTGTCAAAAGTTCACCACCTAGAGGGGGAAGGAGATGAACGGATATTGACTACACACAAGAAAATATTTATTATGTCTATGAATTTTCACAGAAGTTCTCTATTTCTAGTTTGCCACTTTAAGCCTAAAGTTCTGTATCTTCTCCAGACCCAGGCTACCTGGGGATTAGAGAACTCAGTTTAAACTTATGAGGGGAAGACTTTTTTTCCTCTTAGCAGCAGAATTCCTCTTTAAAAGAGACCTATATACTGAACCGTACTCTAAAAAATGGTTAAGATGGTAGATTTTATGTTATATTTTACCACTATTGAGAGAGAGAGAGAGAGAGAGAGAGAGAGAGAGAGAGAGAGAGAGAGAGAGAGAGAGAAGGATCCAAAGTGGTTCTCCTCTGACTGGGTAACACCTCCTCAAGCTATTCTCTCACTCACTGGCTTCCTCCATTCAGCTTTTTTCATCCATCGTGTATCTGGGCGGAATCTCCGAGTCTAAGCTTGGACAGGGTTTTGTTATCGCTACTTCTGTTGTTATTTAAAATTTTTTTTTAAAATTTCCCCTCAGCTTTACTGATGTATGAAAATTGTATATATTTAGGTTGTACAACATGAATTTTAAAGGTGTACAACGTGGTAATTTAATACATGTATACACTGTGAAATGATTACCATAATCAAGTTAATTAACACATCCATCACCTCACATAGCTACATGAAACTAAAAAGATTCTTTATAGCAAAGGAAACCATCAATAAAATAAAAACTATAGGAGAAAATATTTGTAAGCCACAAACTTGACAAGGAGTTAATATCCAAAATAGACAAGAAACTCATACAACTTAAAAGCATAAAAACAAATAACCCAATTAAAAAATTGACAAAAAATCTGAATAGACATTTTTCCAAAGAAAGCATACAAATGGCCAAGGGTACATGAAAAAGTGTTCAACAACGCTAATCATTAGGGAAATGCAAATCAAAATCACAATGAGCTATCACCTCACACCTGTCAGAATGGCTATTATCAATAAATCAACAGACAATAAGTGTTGGTGAGGATGTGGGGAAAAGGGAACCCTTGGGCATTGTTGATGGAATTGTAAATTTGTGCACCCACTAAGGAAAACAGTATGGAGGTTCCTCAAAAAATTAAAAATAGAACTACCATACTGTTATTTATTTTTTTAAAAAAACTGTTTCTCGACTAGTACATGAAGTATTCTTCAGTGCATCCATAAAATTGAAGAAAGATCCTCAAAAGTGTCTGTGTAACAGAGATCTCATTTTGCACTTTCTCTGTTCTGCTCGTTTCTAAAACAATTTGGAAATTTATTTTGTTAGCTGACTAATGGTAGGATCGATTGATTAGTCCTAACTTTTTGGTAACCATGTCCATTACGGAATCTAAGACCTGCTGACATCTTCACAGTGGAGTGAGGGGGGTATTTTCTTTCTTGAGTCTCTGAAGCTATGAAAACTCAGAAACTATAAAGACTAAAACCGATGGCAGACCTCTTGTTATCACAGAATTGAGAGTAAGACAGGTCATACTTGGTAATTCTTTGGGGGCATATTTTGAACCTTTACCAGGAATGTGGAGGCAAAATATATTGGTCCAACTTTTGGCTTTCCACTGTTAATATAATAATAATAATAATAATAATAATAATAAAAAACAATAATAATAAATAATGATAATAAGCTTTATTTACACAGTGCTTATTTCCAAGCTGTTTCATCTGTTTTATAATGGACACCTGCATTAAAGTAACTTTTCATTTGCACTCCACCTGTATTTAATTCGGGTAGTGAGAGCAACAAACAAAATGCCATAATAATAGAAACTCAGAAAACATATAAGGTATATGAATTTGTAAGCTCTGTCCCAACTACTTCTCCTCCAGGAAGACACTGGCTGTGGAGTGCAGGCTGCATAGGGTACTCTTCTTCAGGTAGCCATTTATTTTTATGTCCCTTGAAAAATAACCTAGGCTTGATAGCTATCCACTATGGTCTGAATGCTTGTGTCCCTTAGAAATTCCTATGTTGAAATCATAACCCCCAAGGTGATGCTATTAGGAAATGGGTTTTTAGTAGGTGATTAGGTCATGAGTGTGAAGCCCTCATGATTAGGATTAGTGCCTTATAAAGGAGACCGCGGAGAGCTCCCTCACCCCTTCCAACATGCGAGGTTACAGTAAGAAGACAGCCATCAAAGAGGTAGGGGGCCCTTACCAGACGTGTACTATGATCTTGGAATTCCCAGCCTCCAGACCTGAAAACTAAATACCCATCCCTCTATCATATTTTAATAGCCTGAACAGACGATGACATTATCTAGATTTTGAATTCTCTAATATAAAAGGAGACATTGGTGCATTGAGTACAATTCCCCTAAAACTGAGTAAGGTTTTTTCTTTTTTTTTTCCTTAATGAGGAAAGAACAGCCTATCTAAATTTATGTTTCTTGATACTTGCACTACAGATAGAAATTTTTAATGTACCACTAAAATATAAGTTCCATGAAGCAGGGACTTTAATTCCCCGTTGATTCTCCAGCCTTGATCAGTCGAGAAGTACCTGTTGCTGACTGACTGAATAGCTGTGGATTCGAAATGGGAAGTCGAGCAGCCTAACAATGCGCTTCTGAGCTGGGGTCTTTTGGGTCACTGAAGTGAGGTGCTCTCAGAGCAGTGCGGATCAGGTATCCACCAGAGGGAGCAGGGACACCACCACAGTGCACAGGTCACTTGGTGCAAAACCACCGGAGGTGCCTGAAAAGGAAAATCAGGACATGCCCAAGCACAGCAAAAAAAAAAAAAAAAAAAAAAAAAAAAAAGAGGAAGAGGAAGAGGAAGAAGAAGAAGAAATACTGAGGTCCATGTAAATAAATGCAATGACTAGGTAAAGCTAAAACAGACCTTCTCCCTGCTTCTTAACTGTGTGGGGCCCACTAGCTAGGAAGCTGCCCTAAGAGCTACATCGTCTGCAGCTGCCTGTTTCTTGGTTACTAATGTGGAGTTAGCCTTGGCAGGATGCACCTCATCTTAAAAGAAAAAAGGAGAATAACCACAGCCAAACCACTCTGAAATTCCCCACTGCAATGCTCTGAAACAGTTCTATTTGTGTCTCTGACTCCGGGGAAAAGATCAGTTGTATGGGTTGTTTTTGGCCTGGCACAAGTGGCTACGATGACTTCATTCCAAATTCTGGGCTGTGATTTCACCTAAGAACAAATAATTCTCCACAAATCCACCATCAAATCACATAAATGGAAACCGAAGTTTAAGGTCTTCACTTTCTTCTCCAGACAAACTTAAACCTAAAAAGGGAAACAGTTTGAAGCACTGGGCATCAAAATACATAGCTGGTTTAAAAGCTGACAGTCCTTCCTAAGTCTCTCAACATGGAAGAGGAGGCTTTGCAGTGGATAGCAATGCACAGGAAGACTCAAAAGGACATCTGTGTGTCACCAGTTGATCTCACAGATCATTATCCATAGATCATGGAGATCATGAGGTCGATTTCAAAACTCTATACTATCTAAAAGAAAAGATAATCCAAGAGAAGAAGATCTAAGATACATCATGATTAACCAAAAAAAAAAAAAAAAAAAAAAAAAAAAAAAGAAAGAAAAAGAAAAGAAAGACTTGCATCAAACCAAAGCAGCAAGACTTGTTTCATTTAGCTAATGAAGCTTTGGAGAGTAGATTACCCTTAAATGGTTGGTGAAACAAGTAACAACAACAGCCACTCTCCATTTCCTAAATGGTTCCACCCTATCAAACTCTAGACGGAATCTGCTAGTGCGCAGATACCTTACCTGATTTAGGATGTTCTTGGGCACCTATGGATGGAATATGACTTCTAAGCAGTCGTAAAACAGAACATTTCAAGGAGTAAACATGATACTATCTTAGGTTTGTTTTAAGGTAATGATCAGAGCAAACAGAAAATTATATGTAATTCAAAAAAGAAACAAAGTCAACAAATTCAAATAAACAATGAGACGTTTCATATAGGGCAAGATACTGACGTATTTCCTTCCATTGCTCAGTGCATGTTGCCTGGTCTATTGCAAGTGATGACAAGGACTTAATGATTATTTAACTAAAAAACAATAAAGGAGAGGAAGAAATCAAAAACCCAGACCATTTTTACAAAGTTGCTACTACATTAGGGGATAGCAATTTTAGATACATAAAGGTACACAGTGCAGTAGCTAAACCAACCTATCGAGAGTCTATAATGCTTTCCAAAAGTTGGGGGATCTTGCATAGGAATAAGGTGGCTTCTTGTTCTAATCCTACTTCTCTAGGCAGAAGGACTTTCATGAAACTAACATGTACTTTTAAAAAAAACTACAAGGGAAAGGGTTAACTTTTGGTGGTGGCGGTGGTAGGGAGGAACAGAGAAGGTTGGCCACTCTTAGCAAGACCCACGAAGAAGCTCTCCTAATGTCTGCGGAGAGATCTTTCTCTACATAATAGTAAACAATAAGCCTTGTCAAATTTTTCTTATTTTTCATTATAGGAAGCGTTAAATGTCACAATATTTCAAGCATGCAGCATGAATGGAAAACAAGAAGGCAACAGTGACTTCACGACAATGGCAAATCAAGTGGTCTGTCTGGCAGGAAAAATGTCATTAGCCTGCGAAGTGATCTAGCTGATGCCATTTTTGAAACAGAGGTAATATGTCTATTTAAATTTATGAGGAAAACAATCGATTTTATTTTCAGCTGTCTACTTTTTGAGGTCAGAAACAAATATTTATTGTACCTTTTAAAAGAAGTAACATTCATGGTACTCTCAAACAAGTAAGTTCAAATAGAGTAAATATTTCCAATGGCAAACATGAAAAAAAGAAGTTTGTTCTTAAAAATTCAGGTTATAAAAGAGTAACATCAACCCCACTCCAAAATGGAACATTAAGGTACAAAATAGCTTATCATTTCTGCTCACTTGCACAGATTAGTCCTGACTTTGCTCTACCTCCAATTCAAGGTCAAGGAAAATGCACTGAAAAGTAGTCTTCAGCTACCTAATAACTAGCAGTTTAACAATAGACAGAATGTCCCCAAAGCGATTATCTAGGCAATTTATTAGTTTCACTATTTTTTAGCAACTGCGTTCTGGGAGACAGAATTTCTTTCTGTGTAATGTACATTCACAGCAAAGCTTAAAAACAAAATCTCCTTTAAGAAAACTCAGCTGAAAGCAAATTTAAATAATTACTAAGTTTATTCAAATAATCATGTTTATTTTTACTGATAGTGATAAAATGTTATTGATGATATAGGGTGTTTTTGATATATTTTTGAAATGATATGAAAATAGGTTATAAGACATATAGAGTATACTCTATTTTTAAAACATATTTTTATAATAAGTATGCATAAGAAAATGAGTGGAAGTATATACAACAAGGTATTAATATTGGCTTACATTTTTCATCATCTTTACTGAGGAATAATTTACATACAATAAAATTCACTATTTTTGTTTACAGTTCTGAGTTTTGACAAATACATACCATCATATAACCACCACTCCAATCAAGATAGAGAACACATCCATCACTCTAGAAAGTTCCTCTGTGTCCTACAGTCCACTCCTCTCCCTGCCCCAGGCCTTGGCCATCAATGATTCCTTTTCTCTCCTTTATCATGTCGCCTATTCCAGAACATCATATAAATGAAATCATAGAGCAAGTAGCCTTTTAATTAACTTTTGTAAAAGAATATGAGATTATAGTGATGATTTTCTTTATTCTTGTTATCTTGCTTTTCTATATTTTCTAATTTTTCATTAAAAGCATACTTACTTTTGCAATTTAGAAAAAATGAAATTAAAAACTAATTAATTGTGACAGACCTCACTCTAAGTAAGTAAAGCCATGAGAGCACATGTGAGAACAAAGGTTATATAAGATATTAAAACTATGGAATTACTTCACCAAAAAGTTAACGTCGAGAGACAATAGAGAATCGGCTAGGGCTAGGCAAAATTTCTAGCTGTGCTACCTACGAGTTGTGCGGCTTTGGGTGAGTTATTAATCATCTTTTAGCTTCAATGTCCTTATTTTTAAAATAGGGATTCAAACAGTGCCGCTCTCATAAAGTTGTTATAAGGATTAGATGAGATCGTATGTGTAAGCCGCTGGCACTAAAATCATTTACCTGGCTATTCTTATCACTATTGCCATCATTATCAAGGCCTTGGAAGGTGTTCTGACAGGAAAGGGCATTTTAGGCCTAGGAGAAGAGCCACGAGGAGAGGGAATGGCAAGCAGAGACAGAAGGAAGGGGGCCAGGTCACAGGCTCATGTTTTAAATCCCAAAACTAAATTCTAGTCATTTCATTTTAGAAAACTTAAAAATTTCGGGTTCTGCAAAACAAAGTTCTCACTGTACTGTTATGATTTCTGAGCAAATTCAAATACCTGTGGTCCTCTAATCTTGGAATTTTAAAAGTGGCGGCTCATTATCAAGGAGTCTTGAAAAATGTAGTATTAATAGTGAAGACTAGCCACCTTACAACTTTAATGCATATTTTCTTACTATTTAGAACCTAGTGATCCATTAGTGAAAACATTCATTTGTATTTGTCGAATTCTTCCCTCCCTCAACCCTTATGAATGGCCCAAACCCTCTGACCCTTCTTCACCCTACTTTAAGACATAAATTTAGGGAGATGAGGGTACTCGACTACAAAGCTAGTAGTGTAAATAAGAATGTGACATTTAAGATCATTGTATAACAAGACCAAACAATTGCAGATGTTCACCTCTGCAAGGGTTTTGATTGTCAGAGACTCTACGGTGAGAATGACATCATAGAAAAAAATCATGATCTACCTTTATCTTCCAAGATTGTAGGACATGCTAGGACGTGAGTAAGTCTGTCTCTATTGGGAAGCTCCCAAATGTTTTGATTAAAATAGAACATCTCATTTAATTCTCATCCTCAGGATAATTCATAATTCATGAACCTATCCAGGCTTTTAATAATAAATGGCAATTAAATTAAAAGCATGTTTGCTGTCTTCGGCCAATATACCAGTATATTAAAAGCAAGACTACTGGCTTCATGCATTTTAGCCAAAAAAACAATTATAACCACATTAGTTAAGTTCGTATATATACATTCATGTGTATGTTTGCATGTATATGTATGTATTTGTATATAAAATGTTCACAGAACATACATTAACGAAAAATCTCACAGGCCAAAAAGTGATCTCCCCAGCTCCAGGCCCATTTTATCAGATGCTTGTTTAACAACTGGAGATGGTTACTTTGGCTAGAAAATCTTACCATCTCCATCCTACCTGTCATTCAAGATGCAGCTCAAGTGCACTTCTTCTTGAAGACCTTCCCAGTTTCCCTGCACCAGAAACCTTTTCTTTTTGACCTTGGATTCATTATTTACATACACGGCTTCTCGCCATGACAAAAAAAGGCTCCTTGAGAGTAGGGACCATGGAAAATTAACATTTGTAGCCCTTCCCTGTGCCAAGTGTGGTACTTTATGCAAAATAGGGGCTCAATATAAATTTTCAGAATGAAATGAATGAATATTTTATTCCATTTTAATACAATCATCAATTTTTGCTCTCACAAGAGAGCAATCGCTGAACAGTCCAGGAAATATGACTTAGGGATATGGCTTTGTTAATATTCTAATTTCCAATTCTTGACAATACTGGCTCCTCTTGAAACCTTGTTAATATTTCAATGGACAAATTGGATAGTTCATGGATCTCTGGGCCCAACTCCAGTAAAAAAAAAAGAATTCGAGTGTTGAAGGTTTAAAAAGAAACTTGTTTCTTATAGTATATAGAGTGCTTGGATTGAAATGTATGAGGGCATTAGGAAATGATTTGTCTTCCATATGCTTTCAGGTTAACAAAGAACTTTTTGTCCAGATACTAGAACACTAATCATGAGAGCAGCTTCTAAGTTTTAGTCAATTAAATAGCCTTAATGAGAGATGAGTCAAGAAGGAGAGTAGACATGTCGCCCCTTTCCCCACGTCAAGTACCATGCTAGATGCATAACTTCTTTCCAGACCTGGATACAGCAATTACGCAGAAAGTCAGAGAGATTTGACTTTCATCTCAATTTGGTGACTCTATTCTTTTTCAACGTGTTAAAAAAATTTAAAGTTAGGGGAACAAACGGTTGGCATCTTTCAGTGTCCTGCTCTGAGACAAGTTACATTCCCTGACTGTCTTCATTATGACTTAGACTCACTGCTTGCCCAGTTTTCACAAGGTAAATTCCCATTTAACCCATTCTAAAGATGACAATATTGAGATTTATATTATTAAAAATTGTGCATATACTAGAGCCCATACAGCAGGAATCATTTCTCAAGTCAGAGCTTACTTCCTATAAATTAATTTTTAAAGTCCAATATTAAAATTTGGGGACTTATGGACAGTGTTGCTCAATTCATTTTCAATTAAGTCAAATGAACACAATCTATTTTCTAAATGTTAAAGCATTTGGGGAAAATGATCACCAAATAATCACAGAATTGCCAGAAAGTTCTGAATTTCACCTAGGAAATAATAATCTCTGAGAAAGGGACAATACTGGTTTAATAACATAAAAGTTGCAGTTCACTTGTGGACTTTTATTGGGTTACGTTCCTAGGATTACTCCAGAGGACTGCATTCTATAAATTTATACCGTCTGACCAACATGAGGGGTATAATATTTCTAAAAGTAGTATTTTCCTTCTTAAAGTTA
Organism: Rousettus aegyptiacus; assembly: GCF_014176215.1. NCBI lineage: Eukaryota > Metazoa > Chordata > Mammalia > Chiroptera > Pteropodidae > Rousettus > Rousettus aegyptiacus. The sequence continues at coordinate 44,810,280 of NW_023416308.1, forward strand.
AACCTCAAAAGCTTTATTGAGAGCTTACTCAAAAAGCCTGGAATTTTATCCATAGTATTCCATCTAATTCTCGCCACCTGATCAAATTCGTATTTTAAACCCTTTGAGGACCACTAATGTCCATACAGAGAGGCTAAGTTTCTTTGCTATGAGCACACAGCTAGTAAGAGGTCGAGCTGGAACCAGAACTCAGACGCTCCAAACGTTAACACCCAGGTTTTTTCAGCTACACCATTTAACCACACTCCCCCGACCTCAAGGAGTTCATACATCTGAACTCAAAAGGTCAAGTCCATCGTGCTTTTTTTCAGGATATGATCACGTTCTTAATGCTCATCGTCATTATTAAATAATTCATCAAACTGAACTGAAAGTTGCACACATTTTAACTAAGAAATCATTGTGTGAAACAAACTGAGAGGAATTCTGATTCCAATGCCATTACTGAAAGAGCTGGGAGGACAAACCACAAGCAACTGTTGATTGTATATCTTAGTCCACACCACACAACTGCCTCTTCTCTGACTGCCATTTTTATATTTCTCTTAGGACTTTTTTAGAAACAGATGGGCTAGTGACTGGAGTATTATCAGTTCCAATCCATGCAGCTGGAGCATCCCAAAATTGCAGAAATAGCAGTCTTCTGAATAATTTCTCTTGCCACAAACAACTGCTACTTCTGCTATAATAATCCCTCAGTGGGCCTAGAGAGCATTCTTCCCATTCCAAGAGCCATGGTTCAGTTTATTTTAAACCACAAAGTCCTTTTGTATTTCAGCTAAGAAATGCTTCAAACATATGGACCACCTGATTTTTGCTTTGTTTTTCCAAAGGCAGAAAGAGCAAATAATAATATTTGGGTTAAAGGACATTTTATCTTCAGCTGTCATTAAAAAAACAAAACAAAACAAGATGGAAGGCAACTCAACTTTTTTTCCTCTTATTTATTAAGTATAGGAGCCTTCATGTATAGATACCTCACTGAACTGCCTACTTTATGACACTGACTTTTAGACTCCCAAAAGGCCAAATTTGTACAGACCGCAATACTTGTTGACCATATTTTGACCAGGATGCCATGCATTCATAAGTTTTCAGTTAAGATGTTTGCTGTTATGGGACGGGGCGGGGGCGGGGGGGAATAGAGGGAAGGGGAAATCTAGATCTCTAATCAAATATTTTCTTTTACATTTGAGTGCTTTGCAACCACAAAGTACTCATCTGATAAAATGGTATCTGGGAATATTTAGAAATAACTGAAATCAGAATAATATACAAATGATAAACTCGATTTGTCATTCATGGGACAAGACTTAGTTTTATCAGATAATCTTTTTCCCCCAGGGGGAAAAACTAAGCTAATCGACTAAATAAAAATCAATCAATAAATAAACAAACATTTAAACAATCAGATTTTTATTTAAGTTATACAAACTGTATAACTGAAGAAACCAGTTTTCAGTGATTATGGCTACATCAACACATACATTTTCTATTTTTCAAACACATCGTTTTTATAACAGTCTTATTGAGATATAATGCACATATCAAATAATTCAGACTTTGAAAGTTCGATGCTTTTTCAGATATTCTCAGAATTATGCAACCATTATCAGTAATTTATTTTAGAACATTTTTCTTCAACCCTCCAGAAGAGGCACTCCCTATTCTCTCTCGCTAGCTCCTAACAATCACTGATCGACTTACTGCTTGTATAGATTTGCCTATTATGTACAGTTCATATAAATGGAATCATAAAATATATGATGGCTTCTTTCACTTAGCATAAGTTTTTAAAGGTTCATCTATGTTGTAGTATCTATATCAGTACTTTATTCTTTTAAATGGCCAAATATTTCACTGTATGAATGTTGATCTCTTTATTTATACATTCATTAGTTAATGGACATTTGGTTTGTTTCACTTTTTGGCTATTGTGAGTAATGCCGTTATGAACGTGTAAAAGTTTTTGCATGGATATATGGCAAGTGTTTCATTGTTAATGAAAATCGCAATCATTGGCAAACAAAGAATCTAAGTTATTTTATGCCATGAATGGAAAGGTTTTAACAGTAATAACTATGAGAGAGCAGGATAGGTAGTTATAACCTGAGTAAGCCAGACATGGGAAAGCAAGGCAAGGTCCATCCATTGCCTGGACTTGTCCTCTGCCAACACAGCAGCAAATAGCAGAAATGTCTCTCTGGGTGCTTCCCACACTGCTAGTGAGATTGCAGGCCCTCCAACCTTGACTGCACATAGCAGAGGGTGAGCAAAATTTGCCCACCCCACCCACAATTCTTAAAACCTATCATCACTTCCTGGATTGTGAAGTGGAGAGAAATGCTTGGGCTAAACCCTGATGACATTCTTCTGCAACAGATGCTAATGGGGACTAAAATGACCTCAAAATGTATTCTCACTAATGACTGAGGCATGCCAATAGGCAAATCAGATTTTTATTGTGTTCCCTTACACTGTGGTGCACCACCTTGTCCAAATGAAAAGATCTTATTCAAGTAAACAGATGAGTTAACAAAATAACTCAATCTATTTTATTAAAATATTCCTAGAAAAGGACTTAATGTACTTTGTTTGTGTGTTGATTAAAAATCAAAGGCATTTTCCTAGTGTATGAACTACTAGCCAAAGAGGTTATACGCTAACCTCTTCACCCTCAAGTAAAATACTATTACAGGACCTCAAGTGCATAAGACTTAATTTATTCCAAAACTAGAAGTTCAAAAGATCAGTAATTATGAGGCTATGTAGGAGAAAGAAATGTTTTGCATCCTCTAAATTACCAGAGGTGGTTTGCTAACTGTAGCCTACAGACAATGAGCGATTACCCTCAATTCAGCTTTGTTCTCATTAGAAAGGACGACAGTCTATAGCTGAAAGGCAGCCACAGCCCAATAATACTGCAGTCAAACCCTGTGTTTTTTCACAACTGGATCTGCATTTTTTTTTTAAGGAATACAAAAATCACAAACAGGTCAGACTCAAATGCAATACTGTTCATTCACACATATATCATCATGGTCATTTCCATTAACAAAATTATAGCATCTGAATTTCTCGTAATAAAAAAATAGCCACAGAGGCAGCATTGGACTCTATGTGTCTAAACTATTAACTCTTTAAGTAGGGCAGTATAAATAACTGTTGCTCTTCACCCAACTCCTGCAAACAGAAGGGGTTCACCCAGCCTTCCACCCATCCTTGGGAAACAAAACAAAAACCTAGTGGGGCTTTCGCAAAGTCACAGAACCCACCACCAAAAACCACTGGAGACAGTAATGGGTTTGAGTTTAGAAAGCTGAAAAGAAAATAGATTGGAGGGGAAATGGACACACACTGGACAACAGAAGACGGGTCTAACTCGGGGGTAGGCAAACTATTATTCCCCAGCCACAACTGCTCATTGACTTTTTTGTAAGCCATTCACGCTATAAGAACAATTAAATTATTGTAAAAAAAAAAATTACAAATTAAAAGAAAATCAAAAGAATATTTCATCACATGAAAATTACATAAAAATCTAATTTCAGTGCCCATAAATAAAGCTTTATTGGAACACATCCTTGCTCATTCATTTACATATTAGGCAGGGTAATTTTTGGACTATAAAGACAGAGTCGAAGAGTCTCAGCGGAGATCAGACGGCCTGCAAAGCCAAAATGAATTATTATCAGGCTCTTTATAGAAAAATTGTGCAGAGCTTTGTCTAATGTAGCTGAAGCATACATTTCATCCCAAATCTCTAAAATGGACCTTCAAGAAAGAGCAGGTTCTAAACAACCCATTGTCATTGGGTGGTAGGTGGGGAGGTGGAGCATTTTTGGGGACAGGAAACCTAGATGGGATTTCTAGTCCACAAAAGCACGAAAAATATCAGGCATACCAAGTTTACTGGGTTGAGAGTTTCTGCCTACAAACAACTTGTCTCTTTTTATAAATTTGTTTCAAGCAACACAGCTTATCAGTGAACACAAGAACACATTAGTTGCCCACAAATTAGCATTTAGTACAATTATCTACAAAAGGGACAAGGAATCCATTTACATTTCAAATCTTCACTCCATTTAGCCTGAAAGTTTTTTCAAGTAAAAAACACATCCAGAAACACTAGATAAGTACTTATCAGTCTGGGCGCCATTTTAATCCACCCTTTAATAATGTTGCTGTTGTGTGAAGCCTAAGGAGAAGAGCAACTAGGGGACCGGAATAACTAATGAATAGAAATTGGAAGCCTGGCAAGCTCACTGACAATAGCCAAAGTGTTATAATGTCAAAGTTTCATTAATTGGATGTGTTAATCAACCACTCCCTATGTACTCATGTTTCCTTAACTCTATCCTATGGCTTATCAACGAATGCAAGGCAGTGTGTCTTTTGCCTAATTCAAAAATAACATGCAGAATAATATAATCAGATTTCATAATCTAAACATTGCTCAGTTTGTTTAGTGTCTAATAATTAAGCAGATATGTTTTGTTCTTATGAAGGAATAAATAACCAAAATACGAGATTCTAAATACTTTTAAATGCTGGAATGGGAATTAAAAGACTTTTAGTAGTTAATGTTGTCATAAAGCTTTTGCTCCAAACATCTTAGCTGTACTTTTACCTTCCCCATGAAAACTGCTAGCCTGTGGTTTATTTTCAGTGGCTTGTAAATGTGCAATACTAGAATGCTGTTCTAATTTTTAATTAAAATTTGTTCTTGTCAAAACTTTTAAGTTCTTTTTAAAATGTTTAAATCATTCAACATAAATAAGTAAATACCAAGTTGCAGAGAGGTAGAGATGGCTGGGGGAATCGATGGGAAGCCCAGATGACATATCAACATGCCTGTGAGCCAGTCATCCCATTGGCGACTTCCAATCAGACACTAGCAGTCTCCATGCCAGCTGAGGGTCTCACAAAAGTGGTGTGTAGGCCAGAAAGATGCTGAATAAAGACACCTAGTTCTGTAGGAGATTTGATTTCAAGTTTCATATGGACAGAAATGGCCCGCTCCCTTTTATAGCTGTTACATGTCAACCGTGTTCTTAATACCACATGTGTGTTGTATGCGGGAACACATATGTTTGATGTGCCCTCATGATGATTTAACCCCAACCTTTTTAAAGACAACCCATATCACATTTACAATCCACATAACATCAAAAAATCCTCTTGAAAATTTAAATAGAGAAATAATATTCATAAGAAACTTTTTCACAATACTAAAAAAACTGCAATTATTCCTGACAGTAGAGTTTATTACAATCTTCTGAACAAATAATGAGTTTGCAGAATTAGGAAATAATCACATTTTGCTTCAATTTATCAGGTACTAATCTATACTTAGGGGAAAATAAAAACAAACATACCAATGTTCTTAATCAATTTGTAGAAAAGACTAACAGAATACCATGTAAACAGGCTAATATATGTAAACAAAGGAGAACTCTCCAGTGTTTGAAAATCAGCTTATTCATGTTACTGTACAAATTATTAGGAAGCATATCCTAGAAACACAGCAAATCCAAATTTATTACATTATATAACTCTCTGGGCCTCAGTTTCCCAATGGGGAAAATGATCTCAAAGAGCAGATTATGGGAATTAAATGAGTTAATACACTGAAACACCTGGCATGCTGTAAGTGCTCAATGGTGTTAACTATTATTACTTAATTATTAAAATTATTCCTAAAGTTTCAATCACATTTTCTTCCAAAGAATCTTACTGTTTTTGATGAAGAAAGAGACAGAAAATAAACAGTTCATTCAAAGAGCATAAATGTTGGCAAACAAAGTGAGGAAATTAGGTAATTGAAAGGGGTGAAGAGGAAATAGGAGAAAGCGTAAAACTAGGATTTATAATTAAGGAATAATACACAATGCAGCCATAATTTAGAGCAGATCGTGTAAGAGTGAAATTAAATATGAAAAAATGTAAAGTATGAAAGTAACGAAGGGAAATAATGATGACATTAAAAACGAGGTCACCACTTTAGCAGTGCTAACAACTAACATGGGAATTCAAGCATTACGGAAGAAGCTGCTGGCTCTTTCATATTTCATGTTAAAGCTTTTAAGGATTATTAAAACTTCCTGGCCCTGCCTTGACAGTAGAGACCATAGGCACTCTGGGATGGTCACCAAATAATATTCTAGAATAAGTAAGTGTGCCAAGGTAGAGTGATGGCAATTACAATGAACTATTTACAGATCAAAGGCAAACCTGGCAAATCTTTCCTTAAATCTCTCAAGAAAGTATAGGCTCACTCCTCCAGGCATAACTTAAACTGGATTCTACTAATTTAAATTCAATCAGGTTCCTTCTCGGGAGTTGGAGAACAAGACAGAAAAGGAGAGAGTGATGCCTTTCTACACATTCTCGTAAAAGGAAGCAGTGTAAAAGACCAGAATGTGTGGTCTCCTCTTATCTGCAGTTTTATTCTCACCATTTTAACTACTTGTGGTCAACCATGGTCAGAAAATATTAAATGGAAAATTCCAGAAATAAATAATTCATAAGTTTTAAATTGTGCACCATTCTGAGTACTGTGATAAAATTTCGTATCATCCTGCTCTCTTCCACCTGGATGTAACTCATCCTTTGTCCAGTGTATCCACACTGTGGATGCTCCCCGTCCCCCTTAGTTACTTAGTAGCCATCTGGGCTATCAGATCATTGTCATGGTATCAAAGTGTCTGTGTTCAAGTCACCCTTATTTTACTTAATAATGGCCCCAAAGCACAAGAGTAGTGATGCTGGCAATTCAGATATACCAAAGAGAAGCCTTTCCTATTTTATTTATAGTTCCTGTTAATCTCTTACTGTGCCTAGTTTATAAATTAAACATTATCATAGGTATGTATGTATAGGAAAAAACATAATATACATAGAGTTCAGTATGATCCATGGTTTCAGTCATTTTCTGAGATGGGGCAGGGAGGGAAGGGTACTGTAAAAACCACTTGAAGCAAGTTCCTAAACCAGCTGGAGAAACTAATGCTTTCACTCTTTGTCGATGTGGGTTTGGGTAGCTATTTTCCTCATCTGCTGCTCATCTCTTTCAACATCTTTTGGCCTTTCCAGTTTGTTTGTTCATTCTCATTGCTCTGTTAATCAGTTAAATAAGATATTATAAAAAGAATTAATTTATCTAGGTCCTGGTTCAGGAAAGCACATGGTGAATGTGACACAACAATCGTTATCTGCAACCATGCAATGATGAACTCAAGAGGAACAAATTAAATTGGGGTGCCCCACCCACTTCACAGCAGACAATGAATTTATTACTTTACTTAACACCCTCCCATATTCTCATTATGCTTTCTTGTACTCTCTTCCAGATTTCTCCAAGGTCTTATTTATCCTCTCTTGGTGGACACTCCGTGAGACAGCATAATATAGTAAAGACTGTGGATTCCACAATCGAGTCACTTAGGTTTGCCTCTCGGGTTTACTAAATAAATGTGATTTTGGGGAAAATTAACACCTCTGGGTTCATTTTCTTAGCTGCAAAATGGGAAGGAAATAATAGTGCCTACATTCTAGTGTTGTTTTGAGGATTTGTAATGTGCTTGGAAATATGTCTTGCGGGCATTTGCCATTGTTATGGGGATGTGCTGGAGAAGGGAAGCAACTTCAGTAACAGTTTTTCTAAACAATGGTCTTGTCCAGTAGTTTTTATTATCCCTAGGAACCTGATGACTGTCCAGTCTTTATCATCTATGTCATCATTCTCACAAGCTCCTGATTCTCAAGCCCCCTGACTGTCCAAGATGTATTCTTGAAATTCCCATGAGCCCTCCAACCCCACAAAGTAACTCAAATTGGAACACACCATGTTACCTCTCATCTCAGGCCCTTTGCTCTACTTCAAATGACTGTCATTATTCTGGTCTCAGATCCTCAAGGAAGCCTTATCTGACCACCCTATTTATAGAGGCCTCCCTTCTTCTCATCTGGCTGCAGCAAATCATTTCCTACCTTAGTATTCTTGCCATGGTTTCTTCACAGCCCTGACCACTGTATCTGAGATGACCTTTTTCATTCGCTTACTTGTTGATTACATGTCCCCTCTACTAGAATAAAGCTCCATGAGACCAGGCATCTTGCTTTGTCCACTGCTGCATCCTTGGAAATTAAAACAATATTTGGCACTTAGTACATGTCCAGTGTGTACTAAATAAAATGCTGAATAAATTCCATGTCATGAATTTCATGACACTGCATGAAATTCAGAAAATGTTGCTCTCATATATTTGCTTAAGAAATGTTTTCATCAATTATGTTTAAAATCAAAAGACTTGGCACTTCGTAGGATACACTTTAGGTATCCGAAAATATTTTGTTATGTGGAAAGCCCCATCTACCTCTGAAACAGGAAATAAATGAAATTTCTCTCTAGTTTTCTTTCTTCTACACTTAACACTTATATACTTAATGCAGAAGCTACACATGCTAAACCTAACTGCATCTTGGTGAGAACAGTGATCTCACTGTGATTTTAGGTATTTCTGTTAAAATAAATGTCCACAAATGACAAGTTACATAAATGTAGATGTGTCCCCGATTTAAGTTTTCATGCTGTGACCTTTGACCAACTTCACTGTCCTTAGTGAGCATATCAAAGCTTTCTAGATGATGATTATCTGTGTTTCTTAAAATGTAGCCATAAATATATTTGTTAGCAACAGCCAGGATAGCATGACAAGTGAGATAAATATCAAACTGGTAATGGCATCATCAATTATAAGCAATCACGTATCACAAGACCACCAGGAGGTATGGTCCCTGATGCTACTGCATTCTTTGTCTCTCTGTCTTGTCAACCATTAGTATCTGAGTTATACTATGTAAAAGAAGGTACAGTAAAAGGGGTCTGGTAACAGAGAATATTCTGTGTAGAACTGCTAGCTGGTCTCTTCTGCTCCAACCCAATCCTCCAGTAAGTAAATTACGCTATAATAAATTCTGTTTATTGTATAGTTTATATATATAGTTTACGGAACACCTGCTTTGTTTTTAGGTCAGAAGATACCTTCTTGTTACAACGGCCATTACATTTTTGCCTCATCATCAGACACAAGTAAATTAAAAAAAAAAAAAAATACCTCTTGTCCTTTAAGAAAGTACTAACTGTTTTCACTAACTATCTAAAATGTGTTCTGGAAAAAGAAAAAAAAACAAGTACTACCTTTAAGGATAAAAAATAAAAAGTTTAATTTCTCCCTTAGACAGTTTCAACAAATGGCAAGTTGATATGATAATAGTGCCCAATGAAATTGGCAGTTATCCAACAGGTAACCAGATCACTCAGTTAACAGGAGAACATATCTGCTTAGTCACAATTTGATAATCACTCTTTATGTAAGTAGAGCGACTCTATTAATTTTGGAAGAACTCAACAAACATTTACTAAATTTCTACGTTGTGTTCCATCTCTCGATTAAGTCCTGGACGGAAACAGTAAGACAGACAAAGAATCTGCCCTCAGATGAGTTAATATTTGTGCTGGTGCCTGGCATATGGTAGATGCTCAATAAAAGTATGCTGCATCCACTAAAGCAGAGGGCAACATTAGAGAAGAGCATTAGAGGGATCTAGAAGGTGCTCCGGGGCTTGCAGCTTGGAGGAGCAGAAAGAATTCAGGACCTGAACTCACAGTGGGCCACTCTGGGATCCAACACTGAGCCATCGTAGCTCTGTGATCTTAGGTTCAATTAGATCCCATGTGAAATGGCGACAAAAAGTACTACACCTGGCAGGATTTGCCATTGAAGCATTAGATATGCTGTTTATAAAGCACTGGGCTTGGCCCAGGGCAGGGGCTCAACAAATGGCAAGCAAGATGTGCCACAGCGGGAAACTGCAGGGAGCAGGACATGCTTTGAGACAAACTTGTGATAGGAGAGACAGGCAAAGGCATTTTAGGTGTGGGCAGAATTGTAGGCAGAGCTTACAGGAGAAATGTGCCAGGGGGTATCTATCTTGGGAATAGTCACTCTGTTGGTCATATTAGAATGACTGGAGAAACAAGACAGCAGAATAAAATGTAAGATACAGGCGTGGGCTTTGAACCCCATGCACAGGAGTCTGTAAAGCTATGAGGTCAGTTACATAGGGATCTATGGGAAGTCTTGGGTAGGGAGTTACACAGGCAGGTAGGAAATCAAACAAAAATGTTTAAAAATTCAGAAAAAGGATAGAGCTGGAAAGGATCTGATGCCTGACCTAGTCCAATGGCCATAGTTTTAAAGATGAGGAAACTGATACTCAAAAGTACACAGGAAATATGTTCAGGATTTCAGGAAAGTTGGTACCAGTGTCTAGACAAAAAACTCTTAGCTACATCCTCCCCTTCAAAAGCTATCCCCCGCTCGTGTTCCATTCACTGACATTCTGGTTCATCTGACTGCACTTCATCTACACCTGTGTCTTCAATGACTATTAGGAAATGCACCCTTGGCCTCAGCCCTGACTTCTGAGCTGGGCTGCAGTTAGTATTTCTAGTTATTCACTGTGCATACCCACCTGAATACAACACATGCTCCTGTGTGCATATTCACTAAGATGGAACAAACTAATCACCCATCTCCAGCATTTACACCAACGGATTCCTTCTCCTTAGTTAAGGGAGGTGACACTACCATTTCCCTAGGATAGAAATCTACAAATCTCCTGCTGTCATCAATTCCTCCCTGTCCCTCATTCTCCACTTCTAATTGATAACACTTCTTGTGGATTCTATTTCAGAAACATATCTCAACTTCATCCTTGTCTCAGTATCCTACTGCCCAAGACTTAACTCAGGTCTGGAATCTTATGATAAGTGCCCACTTCTCTGCCAGCCAAGAGAGGCTCTGCCACCCCACTGTACCTCCTGAAGTCAGACCTGGTCTTGGCAAAGCTATATACAGACCTCCAGAGACTGCCTGCTCCTTCAGAGCCCCACAGGTCTGCAGCATTTGAATTCTGGATCTAAGAGCAGTAATTAATTATAATAAAAATACTGACCACTTAACCTGTGTCTGGCATTCTACTAGGTACTTCATTTATAATATTTTATTTAATCCTTATAACAGTTTTTTTTAAACAGATATTATTAGCCATTCTACAGATAAGGAACCTGAGGCACAGACAGATTACAGCAATTTGCTCAGGGTCTCATGGTCACTAAGTAGAAAGGTGTGGATCATTGAACCAAGATCACCCATTTCCAAAGCATGGGCACGCCCTCCCACAAGGCGAACCTGATTCCCTACTTAGAATTAAGACTTGGTTTCTTCAGCTATAACCTGCTTCATAAGATTGTTGTCAAGATTTAATGAAATAAGAACTCAAAAAACGTTAGCGACTACTCTTAATTGGACTGTTCCCAGTTTTTTGAGAAGAGATTCGGAGAGTCTTCAGTTCAGCTTGAGAGTCACAGTTTCCCTAGTATGTTTCAGGTCTTCTGGAGGAGCCGTGTCTTTTCACTGAGTCGGCCTGGGTGTGATGGGCTCCCAATGTCACTAGAACCACATGCAAACAGTCATTTAACTGTGTGTTCATTTACTGCTCAGCATAGATGGAGCATCCTCCAGTGCTGAGGACTGGGTAAATGGGTAAGGTCCCTGATCTTAGATGGTCAGTTTGGGGGTAAGATTACCCCCCACACACACACACACACTAATATCATAGCAAGGTAAGTGCTACACCGGAGGATGGTGCAAAGAGAAAAAGATATGCTGAGAATGTAAATTTTAGCTTTACTTGGAGGGGGCGGGGGAATCAATGACATGGCACAAATCCATCCTGAACACCTAGCAAATATGAATTTATGACGGATTAGCTACGTGGTTTGTCTTCAATCACATTCTCTTTACAAAACTACTGGGTTTTGATAAGACCTCAGCTAAACATCAAAGTTTAGACCCTTTCTGTGCTCAAGGTTATCAGGAAAGCTTAACTGCAAAACCACAAAGGTCCCATTTACTGTAAGCGACCTAGCAGCTCAAAGAAATCTGTATTTCAATTTTTTTTTTTTATAAAAAGCTTGGATTCTTTAGTATTCAAAACCAGACAGCATTTATCTTTTTTACAAAAGCTATCATATAAAAGCATACCTATGGCTTTCTGCATATGAAATAAATATAATTTAATATTAAAGATTTCCTTCTACTACACTTCACTTTATTTAGAAAGTACACCAGAGATATTCTTCTGAAAGTGACTGAGAAAAGGCTAGTTGAGAGAAACAAAAAAAGATCTCTTCTCCCTTCATTCTAGTTCCAATGGCCCAGATTCCCTTGCCGGCCTGCCTGTCGCTAGCCCATCAGCCATGGGCACAGTGCAGGACTGAAAAGAGCCACCCAGTGAATCACAGGGCCCAACTGCTTATGGAACACTTTGGAAATGTCACCCAAATGTGGGCCTCCAAGAACCTGCTGCTGGGGGAGGAATGGGATGTGCACAAATGGGGGCGACAAAGCAGTGTAAAAACCCTCGTCTCTTGTGTGTGCTTTAAGATTCCAAAAATAGAGCCAATGAAAACCTTCTCCATTCACAATGACAAGACTGAAGGAACTATTCAGTTCAGGCTCTGAAGATGAAATGGTCTGGTGTGTGGAGGTTTATACAGCACCCAATAGATGGATATACCAAAATACAACATCTCTACAATAATTTTAACAAACATACAGTCTCTGACTTCTAAACCTGATCAGAATGGTTCCAAATGGTAGAAGTTTTTCCTCTACCTGAATCTCCCAATCCTTTTCACCTTTTTTTTCCCTTCGATGCTATCCTTGTTCCAGTTACCTGATGGGTCCGCCACTAACTAAAGGCCAATGGTCCACAACTCTAGGACTGGTCTCTCTCCTAACCATCCATCCCTCTTTGTTTATGTAGTGATTGTTTTAACTGACTAAAAAAATACTGTTTTTCTTCCTGTGTTTGAAGCAGCATGATGGTACTTATCTGCTATTGATTGTCTTATCTATTCTTCGATCCCACAGAGGCAGCAGCAACTACAGCAGCTTACAGGTGTGTCTGTGCGTGGGGTGGGGGCTTGGGACGTCTCCTGCAGAGAAGCACGGCACACAGCAGCTTCCAATTGGGCAAGAAGACTGTAGAGTAAAGGTGGACTGTTGGGAGAATATAATGACTTCATGGCCTGTTGAGGTGTGGAGGCCTTTCTTGAGTGCTTCCACCAGTGAGCAGAGAGTCCTTTACAACCGGTTTTGCTCCAATCCATCTGCTTATTTGCTCTTAAGTAAAAGGATGTGAAACAATCCCTCCAGCCAGAATGGAATGACTTCCGTATACCTGATTGTGTTGGGTAGACACTGAGGGAGCCTGCCTCACCTCCATAAAAGGCTGCTGCTAATGGTCCTACCTAGAGAAAAGAGATTGGGCATTTTTAAACTTTCAAAGGGAAGCCTTCCAAAAGCTTAAGAATAAAGAATCTCTATCCAGCTGTGCTCCATGAGACCATAAATCTTAGGTTGCAGAACCTTCGCTACAGAGCTGCATTGGATTTATGGGTGGGGGAGGGAAGAAGACTAGGATGTAAACTAAGTTTGAGAACAAAAGGAGAAAAATTTTCTCCCGTTCCACTTGGTGCAATGAAATAGCTAAGATTCTCTGAAGCCCGCTTGACTGTTTTTCTATTTTTCTCTCAAACGAGCTTTCCCTAAGTGGGCCTTCTCTGTGCTAAACTGATGCCAGAAAGAAAAGCCATGTGGGCAGTGCGTGACCTGTTTTCCATCAAATATCCTGCTTCAAACTGGCAGCTTGTATTAAGGAGCCTCCGCCTGGGAGTTAGGGCACTCCAAATAATAGTAATCTATGTTACAGTTGCAATAGAAAGCTGTAACCCCGGGTGTCTACAAAAAGACAACTGGAGTGGACCAAGTACTTCCTAAGTATTTTGTGTTTCTTATTCATTTATATTGTCACTCACTAACAAGTCAGGCTTCAAAGGCTCATAAAGAATTTATGATGAAATATTTAATCGAGAAAATTCTATCCATATAGTTGTTTTCTGCAAATTAAGAAGGCTATTATTTGGTTTTAGTGTTTAGCATTTTAGTATTGAATGTTTTAGGATTTTAGCACTTAGCATTTGAACGCTCGTATTTGAGGGCCACGGCTGTGAAAATGCACTTGCGGGACAGTGCCAGTTTCTGCCGCTAAATAAAGAGGACGTTCTGTAGTGACAGTTACAAGAGATGCTCCATAACCTTACTCCTTTCTTTTAGTAGCAAGTATAATTACTTATTTGTCTACCATATGATTTCTCTTATATGCAGAATCTTAAAACAATACAAAGGAACAAGTAAAACAAAACCGACACAGGCTCGTAGATACAGAGAACACACTGATAATTGCAAGAGGGCAGGGCAGAAGGGGTGAAAAGGATGAAGGGGAATGAGGTCTAAACCTCCAGTTATTTTAAAAAAAAATTCGCGGGGATGTAATGTACAGGGAAAATGGTCAATATTATCATAATAACTATGTACGGTGGCAGATGTTGACTAAACTTATTGTGATCACACCATAAGGAATATAAATGTCAAACCATTATATTGTATGCCTGAAACTAATATAATGTCTATCAAATAAAAAAAATATTCTGTTTAATAAAAAAATTCAAAAAAATTTTAAAAGGACATAAAACAAAAAGCATTTTCCACCTAGACCATACTATTTTGATATTTGGACTCCATAACTAACAAACAGGCAGGATTAGAGGGGTATGGTCAGACTTTCCTGAACGTCCAAGTTCTTCAATAGGTAATTATCTTTAAAATTTAAAGACCATAAACAGACTTTTATATAAATGCAATTTTATTTGAGGACGACTCATTTCTGTCTGGATTTGAATCCCAATTCTACTTCTTGGTACAGTGTGCCCTTGGGCAAATTAGTTTAACTCCCTCACCTTTCCCACCTGTGAAGTGAAATCATCATAATAAAAGTACCTGCCTAAGAGTACTACTTCTGTTCTTTCGTTTTCAATCTTCTTACTCCATAGTGTACTGCAAAGAGGGAGGATCTACAGCTAGAGCATATAGGTTTGAATTTTCATCCCACCTTTGTAATTGTTAGGCAAGCCCCGAGCATTTTAAATTTGCAGTTTACTTACCTGTGAAATGGGGAGACTAAAACCTGCTTTATGGGATTCAAGGATTGAATACGATATTGCATGTGAGTTCTAAAGAACCAACAGCACTAATTATTCACGTTACTTTACTTCCTTTAGGATTCATGACTTATTTACTGACCTCCACACCAACCCTGGACACTATTTTCTTGTTAAGTAATTATCTCCTATAACCCCTGATACAGCTCTGCCCTCTAACCTACTTTCTTCATCTTAACATTTTGATTCCAGCCTTTTTATCCTCTCATGCATGTCTAATTTCCAGTTTATTAGCAGCTGCTATTCCTGAGGTTATAACTACAGCAATGAACTATGTTTGGCACTAGAACCTTGAGTGTCCTAGAAAAAGTCCATTAAAACATCCTCAGCACACCACCCTGAAATCAACCATTTGGGCCAAAGAGATGCCTGGCAAAAAGCAAGTGAAATGGGAGCAGCGAGCCCACTGAGCTGGGAGACAGTGGGGTACAATAAAAATGTTTTACCAAGGGTCTGATCTCCAGCAGTTACGTAACCTTTTAGAGTAGCAGTTAGCTTATATCTTAAAATAAACATGTTATTCTACATAGTGTTTGTACGTGTGTGGGAGTCCATTATATGGATTGGATCTTCTAGAAGATTAAACTTGTGACAACTATCCATGCTATCTCCACCCCCACACATACTCCAAATCATTCTTAATCTGTTTTATGCTTTATTTTCCCATAGCTATTATCATTTTCTAACTTACCATATCATCTGCTCATTTATTATGTTTACTGCCTATTGTCCATTTCAATCTCCATTAGAATGTGAGCCTGAGAGAAGGAATCTTTGCTGTTCCTTGTGCTGACATATCCCAAGTGACTAAAACAGGACCTGGCTCATAGTAGGTGCTTAGTGAGCATTTGTTGAATACATGAATGAATGAATGAGTGAGTGAATGAAACACAGTCAAAATGGAACATGAGCCAAGCTACATCAAGAAATGCTAACTTTTTGGGAGTCATGTTAGGTGTAATTTAAGTTTCCATAAAAGTTCTCACTATTTCTTGTAATTTTAATTCAAAACAATTTTAAGTCTCCTTTTTCCCCCTCTACATCTACTATACTGGAGTGCCAGAGTATAGGCCTTGTGGATATAATTCAAACTAGACATAAGACTTGGCTTTTCCCCAGTATTCTCCCAGGTAAGTGACAACGTTGTGGCAACTGAGCACTGCATTTGTATCAGGAAGAAGGGGATGAAAACAGCTCAGCAACCATCCCCCAAACATGCTTCCTTGGCCTTTATGTCTTACACAATCCCTACAAGTTCAAGTTCATTCACTGCATTTCACTAAATATTATGTTGCAGAAAATGAAATAATGTGCTATGTAATGCTAAATCTTCTTTTTCACAAACTATGCTGTCTTGCTTTATTGCTCAGTGATGCAAAACTTCTCCTTTACAGAAGACATATTAGTCATGAACTCATTAATATGGGCCAGTAATACTCTAAGTAATAATCTATGCAAGGTAAAGTCATCATGAATGTTAACTAAGACATACAACCCACAGTGCTTTTTCCCGTCAGAGCCTTTGAATTTATCCAGTGATAGTCCACAGCATAATGTAATATTAATGAGGTCAGAGAGACAGTTAAAAATTATTTCCTCATAACTACTTGTTCTTATGAAACAGAAAAAATTGGAAATACCACAATTTACAGAGGACTAGAAAATCTCCATTTACTCCATGCATATACACTCCCACAAATTTGGAAGATGTTCTTTTCATCATGTAATATATATGTATGTATTTTGTCACCCTGCATGATATTAAGTTGAATATGCTAGAAAATCAATTTCTATCTCTCGTTCTATAATAAAGCCTTATAGACAAGAATCCTACAAGTCACTTTTGAGAGAAAAAAATGCATCAGAATCTTTGGTTAGGCTTTTTTTTTTTTTTGCATTATAATCTTCCTTTGGAAAAATAGACTTTTATCATTTTATAGCTGTCATTATTATGTATCTTCATCTTCCCCACCTTTTTGAAAGTCTCCCCCATTGCTTTTTCTGTGAAACATTCTGTTTTCTTTCTACAACATACAGTTATCTTCACTTTTCCAAACACTTCCATCAGGCTATTTCTGCAGACCATTGAATTACATGCCACTCTAAAATCAGGATAGAGAGGAAAACGTCTCAATATTTCTAAGCATATCTTTATCTTGAACCATGGTTGCCTATTTAGTAAATTTCATCCTAATTAATAGCTTTATGCACTGATTTTTTTAAAAAAGAAACTTAAATCAACTCTTTTTCAAACTTTCAAGGGAAGAACCCAATGCCTGATGAATTTTTAAGCCAAATGTGGCATTTAATAAAATGCAAAGACATGGTACATTCTGATTTCTCAAATGCTTTGCTAATTTTAAGTTTTTAATACATACTAGCCCCAATTACAGCTGTTTACCCATAGGAAAAAAATAACAATATCCTTCAATGCTCTAATGATAATAAAATTCAATTGATTAGCTCTCATCCTCTAACTTCTGTCTTGTAATCTGCCTATCATTGGTTGCAGAATAAATATCATTCCCTTGACATATTTATCAAGCCCACTGACATATTTTTTTGACAGAGATCTTAGAATCTATTTTTCTAAGACGTAGGCAAATACAAAACTTAACCAGGGAAAAAGCACATAGTTGCATTTCAGTCATTCTTGTGATGGTTGTTTTCCTCAAACGGATCAGCTAAGTGCATCGCCACGTCACCATGATTGCTACGATTTGGAGTTGACAGAATTTCTGTCTACTTAGTGTTTATGTTTAAAACTTGTGATGCTTCTCTCCATAGGTTTATCTGTTCATTTCTGATGGAGCAACTTCAAAAACAAACAAACAAACCCAAGACTGACACTAAACTTGAACTCTTCAGTGTATAGAGCCTCTTCAGAACCATTTATTTTGCTAAAGTGAATGGTTGCCCCATGGGAAGAAAGTCACTACTTGAAAGTTAAGTATTCTTTTCAAATGCCATAGATGGAAATTGCTATGACACCTAAAAAAGCAGACTGGATGAAGTACCACCTGGCTGGCTACTGTCATGCAGAGGATACATTGTGATGCCAGCAGTTAAGAACAGGCCATGTCCTTTGACCTCCATGATGTCACAAGTCAACAACAGGTGTGGAGACTGAGCTTTTTAAAGCAGGAGTAAATCTGCTTTGTTACAAGGCCAAAAACAACAGTGCAAAGACATCTTTATACAAATCCATTTTCTGATGTTAATAAAACAAACTACGCTATGAAGCCCCATAAGTGATTGAAAAGATTAAATAGCAAGTTGTTCATGCCTCATACTTACCCTGTCCAGGCGGTCAAGTTCAAAAGCTCCTATGACTAAGGAGTTTTGCACCCTCAGGTTAGCCATATCACATCAGGCAAAGCACTGCTGGAGTCACCAATGTGTGGATAACTTCAGAAAGGGACACACAAAATGGGACTGAACAACGAACTGCTAAGAACTGTAACAACTATGAACCAGAGGAGACAGGAAATTATGGTTATAAAAGTTCCCTTGAAATTAAAAAAGCAAAAAACCGAAGTCAGCCCAGGTCATCTCTAGAGTGTACGTTAGGCTCTTCTGCCTTTCAATCTTTGTATTGTTAGCTCAGAATACAAATGCTACAAACAGAGTGATACAGTGATCGGAAGCAGGAGATAAAACTCATGACTTGACCACCTCTAGTTGCAAAGGATTCCCAAAAAATGCTTCACTCGGCTTCTCATATGCACCACTGGTGACGTGGTAATGCACTTAGTTGATCTGTTTGAGAAAAAAACCATCTCAAGAAAGAATGACTGAAATACAGCTATGTGCCTTTCTTTCTGGTTAAATTTTGTATTTAAGTCTTAGAAAATAGATTCTAAGGCTTCAGTCAAAAAAATATGTCTGTGTGCAAATCTACAAAGTTGTTATGTGTTAATTACTTACACACCTTGTATTGTTACAAAGTGGACTTAGTATAATCAACTTGTAATTACTCATGAAAACTGAAGGAAAGCTCTTCATACATTCTAACAGAAAATCTTACCATTATTTTTCTTACACTTTATTGGGATTATGATTTACAGTCTGAAAATTTGACACTTCGAACTTTATTTTTTAATCTACCTAATAAACGCTCTACATAAAGAAGCTGGAAATTAGTCTAGCTTTCTCAATCTACTACTCTGCTCACACCTCCGCCCAACTTTCAAAGTTAGAAATAGCCCCTTCCCCCTCAAATTAAGGCAAAGTATCAGCCTAAACCAAAATGTGTGGCTCACACTTTCTGAAGGGAAAGAAATAAATAAGAAAAAGTGAAGTTACTTAGTGATGAATGAGCTGTTAACATCTTCTTTAAAATTATTAGAAGATTCATTCCTGAGAATCCAAACTGTGATTCATTTCAAATAGAAATAATTGCTTAATCTTAAGTTTCAGATTGTTCTGCCCTTCCCAAATTATGTCAACTGATCAATGAAATGTATATTTAAGAAGAATAAGTCATAAGCACAGTAAATGTTATCTGAGATTAGCAGGAAATCAAAGATGCTTTTTAGAGCACTTGTCACAAAATATTCACCAAAAACATTCCCTACTTTGTCAGTTCAGCAAGACCAGAATCTCACAGGATCTGTTAGACTGCCGGGATCAGGAGCCCAGTACTGTCTGCTCTTTCTGGTTTATGGCTGTAGCCACATTGCTCCCTTAACTTCTCTTCTAGGGCTCACCCCTGTATCCTGCCTCTCATAACCCCTACTACTGACAGAACAGATTTTCTTACTGGTAACACGTGCCAGTGGAATGTAAAGTTTCTTATATGAAATCTAGTGTTATAAACAAGTTTATTTATTATAACTTATTATAATTTAATAATAGTATACATAATGGTATAATTTCTACCATTATTTCTATTATTGATATGTAATGCAGTTTAAAGAAGTTAGATATAATTTGTTAAATTGTCATAGAATATTTTCCCCAGCTTTTATAAGGGAGATAATTGAGGAGACTGGCATAACCTCAGATGAGCCATACTCTTATATGGTGATATGTGAACTGGGTAAAACAAATCTATCCTGGCTCTACTCAGAAACTCAAAAGTATCCATTCAATAAATTTCTACTAAGAACCATAAAATATTATACTGGGCACTGTAGGATGACAAAAAAGAGTACGCCAAGATCCATTCTCTAAGGGTCCTCATAACCAATCAGGAGACAAAGCGAACAAGCACATAAACTAATGCAATGCAGCCTGTGATAAATGTTATGACAGCTACAAAGTACTCTGAGAAACTATTTTCTACTAGGTGAAGAGAGATTTAGGAATGTCTTAGCCCAGATTCCCACATCACCTAGTTAATGATCTTCATAAGAAGAGAAAGGAAAAACAGCGGAGACTGGGGGAGTCTTAAAAATACGTGTGAAGAATAACAATGTCCATATGTATTACATTCAAGACGACTGTATCAGGTAATCACGTGATGGAACAAATAGGAGCGATAATTGCAAAGCTGGAGGCGAAGCGAAGGAAGGCACCATGGTAACTGTGTCTCACCTGATCAAGTCTCATAACAAACACAATCTAGTCTGAATTCCCTGCTACTGAGGGATGATTCCTAGCAGAATAACAGGTCTCACTTAACAGGAAATCCCTGAATTGTCATAGATTTCACCTGGTACAGCTCTATTTGCAGACAGGCCGAGACATCTGCATGAGTTAAGACAAATCTTTGTCAATTGACACGTCTAATAATCTTTATGGATAGGAATTCTACAGTTTCCCTTGGTGTCAGCATAGTAATTAATCTCTGATACCCAGAATCCTGTCCATGGTTTAACAGGACTCTCAGGATAAACATCTGTCAGTGAGACAGACCATCATCAATAACAACAGCATGCTTATTGAGTGCTTACTATGTGCTATAACTATTCCAATGGTTTGCATGGATTAATGCACTATATTCTCACAAGGACACTATCGGGAAGCTAATACTTTTGTCACCCTCATGTTACAGGGCAGTAGGAATGGATAGAAGTGGTAGTTTGGTTCTACAGCCCATGCTCTTACCCACTATGATAAGCTGCCTCTAAGAGCATTGGGATAACCACACTGACATCAGGAGAACTGCATCACAAGGTACGCAAAACGGCACTGAGTAGGAAGGCAGGAAACCCGGTTCTCTACCACTGCATTTCGTTCAGGGCAAACAAGAACCCATCAACTGCAAGAGTCACCATTATCACTATTCTACCACTAAGCAAGAAGAAAGCCTTAATGGTCCAACTATGACACAGTGGTCAAAAGCTATCAATCCCCATTTCAGAGATGTTGAAATGCAGGAGGAAATATGCATTTTAGAATTCATAAAATACCATTACACTATAAATGACAATAAACAGGTCACTTAACCTGGAGCTCAGTTTCTACATCTGTAAAATAGAAGGCTGATGACTATTAAGGTCCCTTCTCTAGGTATATCTATACGAAGAACAGGGCTAACATTAGGGTAAGGAGTGAGGTGCCCACGGCCCAAAATTTAAGGAGGCACTCACTCTCAGGGTGCTGCATCTTCAGGGTGGGCACCATGAGTGAGCGCCTCCTTAAATTGTGTATCCCAGTACTGTGGTTTGTCTCATCCACATGGGGCCCTGACAAAAAAAGCAATGTGGAACTCACGCAACCTGTTTTTTGGGTTTTCCAATCAAGATCTTTTTATAATGACCTGTTCACACTTAAGAGCAACTTTTTCCAATTACTTTCACCTTCCCTGTAGAGCTGTATCTCCCTGCCTGGAAACATTTCTTTGTATTTCAGCCCCCCTCTCCAGCTTCACTCCCTTTCTATTAAAATGCCTGATTCCAAGTTTATTCAGCTGGCTCTACTGTTTTACTAAGGCCAAGGACAGATGTGTGAGCTCCTCTAGGCTGGTGACCTTGCTATATCTCTTAGTGATAAACTATACCCTATCTCATGGGAAACCCATTGCTGGTGTCAAGGAAAGGATATAAACAAGGGCCTTGCCATTCAGACCACCCTGATCACACTGCCTGGGAGCATCTTAGAAACACAGAATCTCATGCCACTTCTGGACTGTGGCACCTGCATTTTAGCAAGGTTCCTCACTAGGCCTGAGAAGCACAGGGCTAGGTAAAATCAGGCCAAATGCACAGAAGAGCATCGCCAGTGATAACTACTATGTATCAAGCAGTAGTTAATATATGTTAGTGCTTTCTACACAGCATTTCCTTACATGCAACAATGTAGACAAGTAAATGATAATTTACTTGAATTCAATGACCCAAGTGGAAGTTCTTTTGGAAGTACGGTAAACCAATCACTTCAGGCCAATGAGGCAACGTTTTATAAACTTTCTTCTACAAATAGTATCACAGTCATCTCCTATTCATTCTCTTCAACTATAAAGACTAAAAACCAGGAATTTCAATTTGCAAAACCTCATACTGACCATGTGCACTTGAGTAAGTTATGAAATTCTCTGAAATTCAGTCTCTTTATCGATAATATAACTGATGATAGAGCATATTATAAGAGAAATTATATAATGGGTTTAGAGTGCTTAGCAGTGTATTGTATGCCAAAAAAAAAAAAAAAAAGAGCTCAATAAATAAAACAGACTATACCACATGGCCAATAGCAGAGACTAGTTGGGCTAAGCAAGTACAAATCATTGGCCTAAAAATTTGCCCTATGCTTCAGTTTTCTTGAGAAAAAAATAAACTCACTGTTTAGGGATTATCCATGTATTTACATAGCTCCTAGGTGATGACAGGCAAAGATATCATTGTCTCTTTGAAAAACCTCTCTTCTGAGTAAAGATATCTGATGTAACATTAATTGTGACTGAAACACCAAGCAGTAAAAATCACCTTCTCATATGACCATAGATGTGCATAATCTGATAGCACAAGAGGCACCTTGCTCATTTATTGAACTCTAGGGAGGTGGAGTGTTGCTTTTGACAGAGTTGTTAAGCAAATAAGGATGCTCATGGCTGCTGAATAAATTAAGCTATTCTTATTTGACCTTGCCAAACTAAGTTTGAGTGACCGACATGATCCAGCATTGTCTCGTGTTCATTACTATGATGTGTCAGGCATGCTCACCGTGCCCAGACCCTTCTTGCTTTTGTTGCTTTTATAAAAGTTTTCATCGAATTGCTTATTAAAACAGCTGTATATAAAACTACTCCTTTGAAAGATTTCTTTGGCTTGGCTCCAGCTCAATTAGCAGACTACTTCCAGCTGATGAAAAGTAACAGTCAATATCAGATTATAGTTAGCAACTATTCACAAGAGTAATCAAATTAGATTTTGGTATCTATGGTGACACAACAAAAATTTCCACTAAGCCTGTGGTTTTACAATAAGACTACTATGGCTTTATATTAAATTATTGTTCAAAATATTTTCTCAAAATTAAATCTGCATCTCAGGAGATAAACATTCAAGTCTATGGGCATATCAAAAAATGTATAACCAGGGCTTTTCCAATTTAAATAGTAAACAGCCTTAAGAGTATACGGGAATAATTTGTATGTATCTATGTCTGTCTTCCCTTTCAACAACTCCATCTCAATCATCAATTATGACTGGTCATTGTCATGCTGAAGTATCAACTGGTCTTTCAATAAAACTTACCATGCCTACAGCTCAGGATTGAAACAAGTAGGAGGATAAGAGAAAAAAAAGAAAAGACAATCACAACTTTTGATGTACTTATAATCTAAATAGGCTATCAAGCATACAAATTAAAAGACTTACTACAGCAGGTTTCAATTCATGTGTATATGGAGTAAAAATGTACATAGATGACTATGACACAGATTATATCCAAACTAAGTATAACTGCAAGTAGGCAGAGTAAAGCTTCTATTGGAATTTATTGGGTTTAGATCATTAAAAACAAAACAAAAAACATAACAACAACAAAAACCCTTAGATAAGATTTCCTTCTGTAAAAAATCAAGTCTCTGATGCCTCGTGAGATGAGGTACATCTTCTGGCAGACCCCTAACTAGAGACATCCAACAATATTCTTTGGAAGTTGGTGCCTCTTTGCCCACCATGCTGCGAAGGTACCTGGGACCTGGTTGATAGAAGCTGAGAGGCTATCTTGGACCTCTTTTCCCCTCAGACCCTCCCTCCCTCCCCCCTGCCATTTCTCGATAAACCTAGAACTGGTAGCACTAGAGACAGGGTAGTAAAGAAATCTGGCTAAGCAGTCACCCAACTGGAGAACAAAGTGACAGTCTCTCCTCTCACAGCACCCCCAAACTTTACCAGGGATATCCCCAAATCCTGATTGGCTTCTGGAAGAGAAATCGCTACCTTTTAGTGTTAGGAGAATTAAATGAAATCGCATGTGTGAAAGTAATTTATAAGATGTAAAAGCTAAATAAATGTAAGAGATTATTATTGCAAGACGGTAACTGATTTGAGGGGGGACACATATCCAGTGCATACCTTCACTCAAATGCCAATCATATTGCTCTGGGTCCAAGCTATATGCAAAATGAAGTGAAAAAAACAGCACAGCCGAAGCCATTCTACTCGGTTCTCTTAATGACGCAGATTAACCTTGGCAACTAAATACACAATGACTTGGCACTTAGGGACACTTCCAGCACTAAGAAAACAAAGCCAGCCCTAATACAACTCTACTTATGATTCCATCTATATGATCTGATGTTTTGGCAATTTACAGTCACAGCCATGTCTCTTTTCCTCTTGTCACTATAAAAATACTGTTATATGATCTGGAGCTTTAGAAATTATATCAGTTATAGCCTCCATTCAAACAATTAACTTAATAATCCATGATTACCAATTAGATGCTCAATTGGACAGATGCTTGCTCTTATATACAAAAGCAGTGCTGCATATGAATACCGCCCACATCAAACTTGACAGACAGGTCTTTTTTTTTTCCAGTTAAAAGAAATCAGTTTTTTTTTTTTAAGTTAAAAAAAAAGAAGTCTTTTCAAAACATTTAATTTTCAGAGTTCTATGTCTGATTTGACAACTTTATGTGATTTAGATGGAATATTATTTTTATATTTTATATTTTTACTTTGTAAACCTAAAATTTCATCAGGAAACTGTTTCTTGAAGGACATTTCAGACTCTGAAAAAACATATATGCTTACCTGAAAGACCCGTTTCAAATTATCAGGTAAATTACATTTCTCTAGTGGGCACTTGAAAATCACACCATACATTACTAATTCAATAGGGTGTATCATCTTCTGCCAGCCTCCCTTTTCGTTATTACATAAAAGGATGATAGAAAAAAATGATAACCTATAATTCCACACGCCTATGAAACCCTAAATCTATTCTCTTTTCCAGAAATACAATCAGATATCTGAGACTGTTCTCTGTAGGATTTCAGAATGTGAGTCTCTGGTATTATCCTTAAAAAAAGCTCTACCTAAATTATAACATACTGCAATATTATCAGGGCTAAGCCCTTAAAAGATATCCTTATTCATAAAGTCTCCTAAAGAATGAAGACCATTCCTTTAGAAGAAAAAGTAAGCTGAAGCAAGAGCTCATTTCTCTAATATGTCGGTTTTAAAGTAGTTTTGTTAAAACACCATGGCCACATCTTCCTGGTACAGGAAACTAGCTAGAGGTATAGTCAAACCAGTGTTTTAAATCTCTGTGGAACAGACTGACGAAGTAGCTGATTTTGTTGAAGGTAAGGGACTATCGTGGTCTGACAGACATCAAAACCCAAGTTTGTTTAATTTAAAAAAAAAATATGTAAGTGGTTTTACTATGAAACATAAACATATTCTGAAAAACACACCACGAAAACTCTAGAGCTTCATGGTTTATCACTCATTATCTGCATTTTCCCATTAATCAGATGAAGAGTAAATCAGACCACTTGCTCGTTGTTAAAATTTATTAATCTGTCTAATCAATTCAGCATCTGTGTCCGGGACACAAGAAACAGACATATTCAGTTCCTTGAGGAAGAAAATAAAGGAAGCTTATAAAAGCCAGGACAGAAACACCGGCACCAAAGGAGATGGCGGAGAAGTGAGAAACACTAGCTCTGCGGCTGGTCTCCGGGATCTGAGGCCTGGCTTTACCACTGTTGACTGACGTTAGGCAGGTCTTTTAACCTCTGTTGCCTCCGTAGCTATTAAATGAGGATCAAATACTACATGTAAAATGCTTAATACATAGTATGAGCTTAACATGTAAATGTTATGTAGGCATATTTTTCAGGGAAATTCAAGACGAGGAAGCACAAAATATAGCCTCATGCAAACTGGAAGGTGGCTGGGATCGGAGGCTGGTTTTTCTCAGAGGCCACAGGGCCACACTCTCTCATGGTACCTCTGTTTCTTTCTCCACACTGCTGGGTGAGTCTCCCTACTGACTGGCTTGTTCATCACTCCAGCTGGCACTTGGCCCAGTGGCCAGCCCCGCTGGCCAGAACTCTCCAGGACCTTTCAGTTGTGGAATGCACTGCCAACTAACTCAGTGTCTTGAGTTTCAACACTCAAATTGCTATGAGAGGAATATAAGTGGACCACATCAACTTGTCAATACTGGACAACAGTTGGTTTCTCTTGGAACAGGAGTGAGCTTCTGTGGTCTAGAGTATGGATGCATGGGTCAAAGGAGCTGCAGGCTGACCACACTGTATAGTCTGGAAGACTCACTGAAATGCTTTTCCAGAAGACTCTTCCTCAAGATGCAGTGGATAAAAAAACAATGAAATATAATGAGACATCTTTTAAAATCTTCTCACCACTTCCCTCCACTCCTATACCAACACTGCAATCAAAACAGTTATTTGGCCAAAACTTTCTATAACTGCAATACCCTACTCAGTCTCAGACCCTGGAATGCACCCAGAAGTGGATAGAATGATGACCCCCCGCACCTCCTCCCCTAATAAAGTTATGTGCATGTTCAAACCCCCAGATCCGTAAATAAGACCTTATTTGAAAAAAGGGTCTTTGTGGATGAAATTAAGGATCTCAGAGGAGATTATCCTAAATTCAGGATAGACCTTAATGATAGGTGTCCTTATAAGAAATGTAGAGGGAGATCTGAGACAGACAGAGGCCATATGCAGACAGTGGTAGAGATTGGAGTCATGCAGCCCCATGCTAAAGAATTCCTGGAGCCATCAGAAGCTGCAATAGTCAAGGAAGCATTCTCCTTGAGAACCTTGAGAGGAATTGAAGCCCTGCTAACACCTTCTTGATTTTAGCTAAAACTGAAAATATCTTCTGCCTTCCATAACTGTAAGAGAATAAATTTCTGTTATTTTAAGCCATCGAGTTTGTGGTAATTATAATAACAGTCCCAGGAAACCATTACAGACTCTATAATAAGCATCGGTGTTTATCTATTCAAGAACTTCCCGGACACCTACAACATGCAAACCCTGAACTAGGCAAGACACTATGAACATGTTGAATAAAAGAAAAGTTGGATTAGAAAAAGAAATTTTGCACATGGGCTGGCATGGCATCTAACTTCATGCCAACGTATGGTCAGAACACAAGAAAAAACTGGCTCAAAATGGTTACGGCAGTTCTGAGGCTGTGGGCAGATCTCTGGGGACAGTCATATCACACTCAGAGAACAAGTATGTGCCGATAAGTTTAATAGTCATATGCGCCTGGGAGAAGCAAAGAGCTCACCTAAGCCCGATATAGAGAAAAACTTCTTGGACTGCTCTTTCTCCCTTCTTTGCCCAGCAAATGTTTTCCATTAAGATGAAATACCATCTCCTGAATGAAACCTTTGCTGGCCAATTTCCTTGGAAAACTAGCAATTTCTTCCTCTGTACATCAAATCAGTCTTTTCATACCTTTATATCACAGTATTATTCACACTGCTTTGTCATAGTTTGTTTACAAGTCTACTGCCTCCTTCACTAAATTATAGGCTCCTAGAAAGAAGGGACTAAAACTGATAAATCCTGGGGTCGCTAGTACCTGGCACAAGAGATGCTCAATGTATTTCTTTAATTAATAAGTCAGTTATTTATTGATGAGTCAGGATCCTATGTTGAAATATGCATAATAATAAAATGTTAAAATACCTTGAGGTCAGATACCTAAGTTTAGTCATATTCATAGTCAAAATGAATCATTTTGTATCAAAATAGAAAACTTTTCTATTTTTTTCTGCTCAATGGTAATTCAACATCAACATTTCAGCCTCCTCCAGTACATAATCAAAAGTACAGATACAAATAAAAATAAAGTAGCCTGAATGTGATACAGCAAAAGGTAATGAAATAATTTATCAATTTCAATCCAGCTGAATAGAATTCTGTGAAATGCTAGGAATAAATCTTATATCTTTTTCTAAGGAAGGAAAACATAATATAAATGTTTCCCTTTATTTTGCGTTTACACAGAAGAAACATATTAGATCAGACAGCAGGCTAAGCTGGCAAGTATTAGGAGAAATGGTTTGGGACTGAGGATTCAAAGAAAAAAAAATGATTCAACTTTTTGGTTTTTAATGTCTAAATCTAGGGAACACCTTTTTTTTTTTATGCAGAAATAAAGAAACCATTACCTCTGTTCCTTCCCATATCATTTTTTCCTTTAAGGACAACTAAAGAATGTGTCGCCACAGGCCTACGGGAGCCATGGCTATGCTCTTAAGGATATGAGCAGGAGACTGAGCCATTTTCACGAGCTTCAGAACAAAAACTGGAACCCAGGAAAGGATGGACAAATGTATTTTTGCATGGCTTGCCATTGGAGGCAAGGAGAACTGAATCTGCAAACTGCTGGCTGATCCCTGAGTCACAGAATGTAGAAAATGGCACCTCCTTCTCCTGAAACAAGGACATTCCCCTCAAGGAGTCCCTCTGCAGTAGCATTCTGACAAAGGACACTGAGTTTGGTGAAGCTGCCTGAGTCCTACACATGCCAGAGCCCCAGTCTCACTAGATACAAGTCAGTTGAAGAGAGGAACCTTTGCCCATTGGACATCAGGCCTTTTTCTTGGAGTCAGTAGAAGAACTTTGATTTGTTCTAGACATTTCTTTTAGCATGTTAAAGCCATTTTTTTAAATTTTAGCTTCCTTTTTGCTTAATGATGAGTCAGAGAGAATGGATACAAGGAAAACAGTTGTAAGTACAGAACATTGCCCAACAATGATAAGCATTTAAACAGCATCTTGCAATTTACCTTATTTCATTTGTGATTTCTAACAATCACACAAGTAGGCAGAGAAGTTATTATTCCTCCCATTTTATATTGGAGAAACTAAGTTTCTGAGAGATTAAATGATTTACTCAAGCTCCTCTGGCTATGTCATATATTTGATGCAAGATAATGTTTTTCTTATCAATATTCTATGATATTTCTTTTAATCCAAGTTGACTTGACAGACCTTATAAAGGTCTCCCAATTTAGCCTTATTCAATCTCTTACTTGTAGACATAGCCAAGGAAGGCTTAGAACCTTACTCTAAAGACCCCTCACCAGTGACTCAGGACCACTCATCTCAGCCTCCCTTTCTCCCCTCAACCTAGGAAATCAACAGCTGAGTTCTGAAGATAGCTAAAGAATGCGACCAAAGAAGAGGGTGGCCGGTGACTGAGCCATCCTGTACAGAGCCACAAATTTCTGCATGAAAACGAGCAAGCTTCTTCATATCAAATGTTGTCACCTCTAGACATGTGTGAGAGGACACCCTAAGCAAGAAGGGCTTATGGTCCCAGACAGAGCAGGAACCAGAGCACAAAGGGAGTTAGAAATGCAGGTAAGTCACTCTCTTCTTAGACGTATACTATCCAATACAGTAGCTGTTAGCCACATGTGGCAATTGCGTTTCAACTCGAATTCATTAAAATTAAATAAAATTAAAAATTCAGCTCGTCAGTCGCACTAGCCACATTTCCAGCATTCAATAGCCACTGCTACAGTGATTACCATATTGGACAGCACAGACATAGAACAGTTCCTGCACTACAGAAAGTTCTATTGGACAAGCCTGTCATAGACAGTTTTCCTCTTCATGGTGTTACCCCTAATTTTTATTTTAAGTATAACGCGGAAAGAAGTCAGTTAGATGGCCACTGTGAAGGGTAACCTGAAGAAATGATTATTTTTTCAGGTGCACTCCAACCCTATAGCCAGGGCTGGCATGTTATACAAGTCCAGGGATAGTGTTCACATCGCAAGATACCAAGTCACATCTCCTAGAGTCTTTCAGTGCTTGGCCTGTATCATGGCTGCCGACAGCAATCTCGATCACCCCAAATTTATGATTCCTTCAAGTGTTTCAGGTCATACTCTCGGTAATCAGGAAAAATAAAATAAGGACCTAATACTGCTAAGTTCAAAAGGAACCCAGAGAAAAGCACAGAGCAGCAATATCAAAAGTATTTGTAAAATAACACCCAAGTCCAGATGCTCTCTTGTAAAAGACTATTATTATTTCTGTACTGGAATGTTTCTCTTTCTAAATCACATTACAAATGCTTCTCTAAGACACCTACTATTTACTCAACAGCAGAAGTCAACTCCCGCTCAGAAAACAGCTAGGTATTGCCATTTAAAGACTCATAAATATCAGATGTAGATACTTTAGAAGTTTCAAGTTCAAATTACTAGTATTTCAGATTTCATTCGGTAACTTTCTTTCTACTACTGTTGTAATTTAATTGACCAGGAGAAAAGAATGACAGGTGTGTTCCTCACTTCTGACACCCACACTCCCACCGCTACCATCCAACTTGGGTGTTCTGAAATGTGCCATGTACATTTAAATGTTTTGTAAAAGGTTCTTTTCTCATTAGCTTAAATTGGAATAAGAGGCTTCCATATGGCCTCAGGGCATTAAAAAGTTAACGAAACTTTTAAAATAACAAAATTAACATAAAATGACTTTACAATTAAAAAATTGAGGAACATCATCCAATAAGTCTAATGCCGTGCTAAAAACACTCTTGGTGTGCCAGAAGGTGGGGTGACTGCCAGAGAGGTGTAGAGGGAGACAGAGCTCGACAGAGGTAGTCCTCTGATTTGTGAGAAATGAAAATGTCTCTTAAGCTAACGTTTTAAAGATAACGTTTCTACACATAGCTCCCTCCAGTTCAGTGGATCCATCTTTTCATTTGGACTCTGAGTAAGAGGGCTGTATTTTTGAGAAAAGGCCCTTTTCTCGAAAAAGTAATACTATAAAAACAAGGCAAGAAGCAATGGAAAACACTTAGAAATCACGATAATTGATCTAAAACCCATAGAAGAAAGTTTGCTTTAGCAAGACAATAAAGAAATATGAGTCCACAACATAGCAACTAATTTGAGAAATGTTGGAAGTATCCATGCTGAGTCAGCAAGCATGTAAATCATGATTCAAATTACATTTAAAGCAGTACAATAAAGGTGCACCAAATGAGGGTGATCCCAAAGTGTTATCTCTCTATGGTTAGGTATTGCATGAGAAATCTATATGATTAATCAAACAAAATAATTTAACAATATAGGTCCAGATTAGTTTTTTGTTTTGTTTGTTTGTTTGTTTGTTTGTTTTAGTTCTGCATATTCTGGACACCACGACAAAAGTCTCTGTCTTCACTGTCCAGGATGTCGACACGGCAACATGAATGAATAAGCAATGAAAAAATAAACTTTTGTCGAATTAGACTATAATACATCTATCTGAAACTAATATTTCATTGATCTTTAAACTTTTAAATATGGCAATGCCCTTTATCTTTCCCAAAATGATAACTCCTGATCGATTTGTCAGTTTTAGTCTTTATTAATAAACAATCAAAATTAATGCAACCATTAGTCAAAAAAACAAAACCAACAAAGCTAGTGACAACTTCTGGAAAAAGATATTAATTACCAATATCAGTGACCATTTTTAATGACAATTACCAATTATCAGTAGAAATTTGCCAAAAACCTGGTAACCTTCAAAAAAAATCTTTTAACTTAATACAAATAAAAACTGAGTCCTGTACTTTGCTTACTGCCAGCAAAACATTATATCTTGGCCAGTTATAAAAAGATCCATGTTCTCAGTACAACTTCTACTAACAGTAACAAATCCCAAAGTAACACTTGGAAAGGTTGCTCAAATGAAAAGTCCCAGGGAGTATCACTTTATTCATGCAACAAACATTTAAATTCCTATGGCTACATCCTGGGCTTTGTTACCACTGGAAATTATTTCACCTCTGTAATCTTAAACTCACATACTCTGATATCCAACTACATTCATTATCATTCCTTCTCTTTTCTATTTGCCTTTTCCAGCCATACCAGCTCCTGCTATCTGTTGGGACTACATTCTCCTTTCTGTCTCTTTTTTCCCAATCAGCCTCTTTGGCTTCACTTGTCCCCAACTTAGGGCTCACTCACCTCAAACTTAATTCCTCACCCCTCATCTTATAGCACACACAGCCTGCATATTCTCAAAATAGGTTCGATTCAACTATCTACTGACACACCTTCAGCACAGGGCTGCAGGAGAAAAATAAACTATGTGATCAATTTGTAGTTTCCACTTCCAGTAGAACCAAAAATATTCTTGTGAGGGGAGCTCCAGTCAGCTTCTTTTCCCATTTATCCAAATTTTGACCACCTTCTCAAGCCCCCAACTCCTCCCTATTTTCCCCTCGCTATCAGCGAATGACATCATCTCTTCCTTTATGGTAAAAATACAGGCCACTGAGGAATAGATTTTATCAACTACCTTCAAGCTTATCTGTATTCTTGGCAATCCTTCTTACAATTCCTCCAATTACAAAGAAAAAGCCATACTTTTACTTAAAGCTTACTTCTCCCACTTGTACCCTTGAGCTCTGCTGTCTCCCTCTGGGATCCTAAGCCATCAATCATCTCTCTTTCCTCTTCTCTAATCTTTCCCTGTCTACTGCTTTATTTCCTCAGCCCACTACAACGCTCAAGTCTTTCTTAGAGAAATAATAGCTCTCCTTCCTCCCCATGCCCTTCTCTGGCTACCTGTGCATTTTTCTCCTTCTAGGCAAACTTCTTCAAGGAATGATGTTTCTTCATCTTTAATTTAATCCCCAGTGCACTGCAATCTAGCTTTTTTCTCCACTACGGTAGTCCACTTTATGCGCAGTTTCATCTTCCACAGTTTCAGTTGCCCACAGTCAACTGTAGTCCGAAAATATGAAATGGAAAATTCCAGAAATGAACAATTGAATAAACAATTCACAAATGTTAAATTCTGTGCTGTTCTGAGCAGCATGATGACATCTCATGAGCTCTGCTCCATCCCATCCAGGACGTGAATCGCCCCTTTGTCCAGTGTCTCCACACTGTAGGCGCTCCCTGCCAGCCACTCGCTTAGTAGCCATCTTGGTTATCCGATGGACTTTCACAGTATCATGGTGCTTGTGTTCAAGTCACCCTTATTTTACTTAACGATGGCTCCAAAGCCCAAGAGTAGTGATGCTGGAAATTTTGATATGCTAAAGAGAAGCTGAAAGTGCTTCCTTTGAGTGAAAAGGTGAAAGTTCTCAATAAGGAAAGAAAAAAATCATACACTGAGATTGCTAAGATCTACAGTAAGAATGACTCTTCTACCCTTGAAATTGTAAAGAAGAAAAAAGGAAATTCATGCCAATTTTGCTGTTGCATTTCCAACTGCGAAAGTTATAGTCACAGTACATGATAAGTGCTTAGTTAAGATGGAAAAGACATTCATTTCGTGGGTGGAAGACTTGAAGAGAAAATGTGTTCCAACTGATGGAGACATGAGCCACACAACAAGAGAGAGATCCCCTAAAACAAGTGACACCAAACCATGTTCTGCAGGTAAAGGTTGGTTAAACAGATTCAGGACTAGGGAAGAAGGATAGTTACACAGATTCAGGACTAGGTTTGGCACTTTACCATCTCATATAATCATAAGAAATAGGGTGAGTACAGTACAGTAAGATATTTTGAGAGAGACCACATTCACATAGTGAAAAGTATAATATACTTTCATTATAGTATAATTATTCTATTTTATTATTAGTTATTATTGTTACTCTGTTATGTGCCTAATTTATAAATTACACTTTATTATAGGTATATATGTATAGGAAAAAAACATAGTATATGTACGGTTTGGTACTACCAGAGGTTTCAAGTACCCACTGGAGGTCCTGGAACATATCCCCCAGGGATAAGAGGAGACTACTGTGCTCCATTTTCTATGAAATCAATCTTTTTTCTATTTCCTTTAACTCTCTTACTTAGTTTTTCTCAGTATCCATTTCTCCCTGTAAATGCCGATGTTTCCTTTGGTACAATCAAGCATAATCATACCATTTATCATTTAAATCAGGGCACTCTTAAGAGTAAAAGGCAGTAAGACTGGCACTTTGCTCGCCTCGCCTGAGGTCCTCTCATGGGGTCACTCATATTCAGCCTGAGTCATCTTCCCTTCTCATTTGACTTCCCTTCTCCCCAGACAGGTTCATAAACCCTACACCCACACCAACCCAGAGCCTGTGGGAGTGTCAAAGCCATGTCTGCAATTTTTCAACCACACAAATCCTCCTGAATACTCACAGACACTTCAGATACAACGGACCCTCCACAGAACACACTACTTTTCTCTCAGGCCACTGCATGCCCTGTCTCAGTCAAGTGCATAACTGTTTCCTCAATCATCACAGTCAGAAACCTGAGGGTCACCGTGATGTCCTTTCTCCCTCCTTGCCACCAAAATAACACCAACAATAAATTGTCACTGTATTCTGTCAATTCTGTCTTTAGGAATCTCTTAAACTTTTACTCATCTCTCCATTTCCAAGGCCATTGCCTTGTAAATCTCTCTCCATCTCCTTAGAACAATGTTCCTTGACATTTTAAAACTTTTTTTTCTGAAAAGACATATACCTCATCCTGCACCCAGCCCAGGCCTGAATGACTTGACTCCTTTAACTGGTCTCTCTGAATCTAGTTTGGTTCCTTCTGGGTCTTTCTCCATATTGCTTCCAGTTATCTGCCTTAAAAGAGATCGAATCTCCATGTCACAACCTAAAATCCTTCAGCACTCCCTGCTCTGTCACAGAGGTTTCATCACGGTCTGCTCTTGCCTTACTTTTCCAGTTGCGCATCCCACCACTCCAAACTTGCCCTTCCCTTCTGCTCACTGCCCCATGTGTTACAGCAAACAACTTTAAGTTCCCAAAGCTCTTTTCTCTCAGCTGCACAGCAAATTTCCACTCTACCTTGAAGATTTTTCTGCTTGGCTTTCAATGCCACTTTTTCTCTAAAGACCCCTCTATCCTTCCTCAGGACACCTGTTTCCACTATACTCTGACTATTCGCCCTCAGAATTGCCTCGACACGGCGACTCTAAGGATTTACAGATAGGGGCCACTTCTTATTCATCTTCGCCCTCCCCATACCCAGAACACAGGAGGCAGTTATTAAATATTTGAGAATAAGAAATAAATTAATGAATGAATACAAATGAAGTACCATGTGCCAGGACATCTGCTAATCTAGTACAAATATTAATCACATGTAAATTCAGCACAATCATCAAGTGAAGCCAATACCCCCTTCTCTCCATTGACGAGCAATATATTATGCTTTCTTGACAGAATATGAGTGCACGGTATGATGCAAATTTAAAGGATACTAGATAGTATTAGATGGCCGTAACAATACAACTGAATAGATGAACTACTACTTCTAGATCCAAATTGTCCAAACGTCACATCTTCCAGTGGTAAGGTCCCCATAAGGGCCAAGTACAGATATGAGACCCTTTTGGTAGAATTTTTCTACTTTCCACAATAAGTGAGTGATCTTCTTTAAGTACTGTAGAACTGCCATTTACACCAGGGATAAAAGACTGTGACATAGTACAAATATTCGACTGTGAAGTAAATCACAGGAATTTATTCTTGGCTTCATCTGTAAAACTGGATGAAATACGATTATACATCAGGATTTCAAAAATGATGTTTTCAGAACTACAGGGCTCTCCAAAATATCAATACTATTACCATTAGTTACCATTTACTGAACACACTCCACGTGCTGGGCACAGTACCAAGTATTTTATACATAATTTTTCATTTAATTATCATAATAACCCTGTAGACATCTATTATTAGTATAATGACATTTAAGGAAACTAAAGCTTAAATACAGAACTTCCCTCAAGTTCCATAACCAAGATGAGTATGACTCTCAAGCCAGAGCTGTTAACCACTGTTGCTATACTCACACGCCTGTGTTCAAGCAGGTTTTGAAAATGTGGTAAACTAATGAACTTCTTGAGATTACAATCTACATTAACATTGTAAGGACTCTCAAAAGTCTCCTAGTAAAGAGAGCCTTTTAACTTTAACACAACATTCCTCAAACTTCTCTAACTCCAGGAATGGTTTTTAATGGAGCCATTTGTAACAAATCAGGGGCATAGGTTTTACAGAATACAATCTGGCTTTAGTTGATAAGCAAAGGGATTATGAACTCACTGAGGCCAGAAAGGAGAAAGGGGCTAATCGCAGTATTCATTACAGATGATAAGAGCTACTGAGGCAACTGTGTCACAATTTCAAATGCCAGGTGACATAACGACAGTGACAATAATTGTGTGTCAAATGAAGAATATTTTCTATTCATGGAAATGGACACCAATGCCCCTGATTTGATCCCATGAATCACAAAGCCAATTCAAGAAGCCATTTGCCAAAGGGACAGTGGGAGTAAAGGTTGCTTGATTGGTACTGTGGTTTTCAAATTCTGAGGTCACAGAAGTACCTGCTTGTGTTGTTTTCCAGACCTGCCACACTTCCTTCCTTTCTAGGACACTTACATCCTTAAAAGAAACCCTAGGCTTCCCATAAAACAGACTAGTCTGGGAGACCTAATAGTAAGAAGGCTGGAGAACAAGTGCCTTTGTTACAAACAACTGACTTGGCAATGCCTCCCTATTCTCTCCGCTATTTATTCAAATTCCATTTACTGACTGCCTACTACGCATCGAAATCTGCACGGAAGAGAAAAGGCCTGTCTTTTCCTTCAAGGAGCTCACAGGCTGGCGCGGGGAAAGCAGCATACATGGATAAAGCAAGAGACCACATGAAGTGCTGTCACAGAAAACGCTCAGGATGCTCACATCTAATGCTTCCTAGAAGGAAACAGGATCAAAAGGGGCTTCACATTCCTCATCCTCAAAGTATCAGCCTTCCAAAATACTAAGGGAAAATGGATATTCGAGCTATAAGAAAAAAGCTGATCAAAGAAGTATGCAATTTGAAAGTCAGCAAGTATGTTCATGGCGAGCAAAGCACAGAAACCAAGAACTGAGATGCCGGCTGTAGTCTGGTTGTGATCCTGAGTGACCTTAACAAAACGGGTGACCTTTGCCTCTTTTTCTTCTTTCCCACATGGATGCAATGGAGATAAATATAGTGTGATGGACCATTTGCTTATGGAATTAGTGAAATAAAACAGTAAAGACAAAAAGCTAATTTCAGATAGATTATAACCATTATAGAAAACATACTTTTCTGTATAGAAGTAACCTTGATAACTATATGTGGACTTGTACAAGATTAAAATTAAGTTACAGAATTAGAGTCATGTCTAAATATTTTTTTTCCCACTGAACTGTTCATCTTCTAAACTTAGATGGGTTCAAAAGGGCCTTTAAATGACTTCCTTATACCAAAATTATCTGTTCAACAATTCCCAGTTAAATAACTTTGCACTTATATTTTATATTCACAGGATAAATGAGACAGATGTATTATGAAAAGGATGAGAAGTAACCAAATGAACTTCTCTCATGTATCCCACTAAAATACTTACATATTTTTTGTTAATGGACTTTATTTTTAAAAAGTTTTATATTAGGAAAATAGTACAGAGTTCCCATCAACCTGCACAGTTTCCTTATTATTAACATCTTAGCATTAGTATAGCACATTTGTGACAACTGATGAATCAATATTAATACAGTATCATTAAGTAAAGTCCATCTTTTATTCAGATTTCCTAAGTTCTTAACTAATCTTTTTGTTGTTGTTCCAGGGTCCCATCCAGGATAGCACATTACATTTGGTTGTCACGTCCCTTAGGTTCCTCATGGCTGTGATAATTTCTCAGACTTTCCTTCTTTTTGACAACCTTGACAGTTTTGAGAAGCACTGGTCAGGTATTGTAGGATGCCCCTTCTGTTAAGCCCTCTCAACTGACAGAGCAAAGAAATACATGTGTGTTTACTAACCCGTGTATCTATACATATACCTGCACATATTTCTTTATGCAACTCTTTATATTATATTAAACATTATGTATTTTTTAATTCTCCAGAAAATGTCAACAACTTTACATTTTCTATTTAAAGTGCCTTAGAAGAAATCTACGTCATTTATATTTTAAATTTCCCATGATATTAACACAATGATCAATGAGAGTTTGCTGATCTGAATTTAAAGATCAAGAATAGGTTCAGATATACCTGGGAGTCATGGGTAACCCTTAATTTCTTCACCTATAAAATGAGGATAGCAATGATACCAAGTGCACAGGATTACTGGAGGATAAATGAGACGATGTATGTAAGTATTTAGAACAGTATCTAACACACTATAAACATTTAATAAATTATAGATAAAATAAACTTCTAACTTATGGGAAAATATGTTCAAGAGCAAAAGATGCAATTGTATAATTTTAAGTTTAGACTTCTTTGTTTGGTTTTCTTATTCACTTTTATCATCTGACTTAAAATTACTTTACTCCAAATACACTCTTTTGAGAGATTAAGGCAGCAATAATGCTACTAGTCATGTCACTCCTGCCCCAAGGGAATAAGAAATTGACTTCCTAGTGTACATTATCACAACCCATTTCAAAGAGTGTTAATGGTTAAAAACAGGTGTCACAGTGAGGAAGAGAGAGCAATGAGACGTGGGATTGCAATTTCCACACCTCCCCACTCCAGCAGAATGTCAATCATTCAACACCAGGCATGCCATTTACTAGAAGGTAGTTAGGGTTCCCATAGAAAATAATTTCAATTCTTACAGCTGATTAGAACTGTCTCAATACTTGGAAGACCTGTCCATATAAATCTGGAATAGCAAGATCAGAAATGTCTTCCATCTTTTATGGGAAGATATATGACTACTCTTGGCAAAGAAACTGCATTATTTCTACACGAAGGGCCAAATGAGATATTAGTCACACATAGGATAGAGTATGCCTTCTGAGAACTCGTTTAAAGTTAATGCTGATGAGTTCTTAAAAATATTCAATGAAACTAAATCTGACTCTCTTTTTTCTATAAGGCCTAACAGGGTCAGAAAGCATCATACTTGTTTAGCATAGATCACGAGTGGTTTGAAGTTCTAGCAAAGCAGACTTACAATATGTAAGATATAAGTGGTCCCTGGGAACTGAGCAGAATGCATGAACCCACCATTCAAGTCATGTCAATTATGCAGGCTCACTGGGTACCTACAATAGCACTGTGTGAACTAGGCATCTTGTAATGATACAGTTTTCTGAGAAGCTTAGCATAAACAATTTAGATTAGTAATGCTGAATGGTCTCCAGAGGAGGTAGAGCAAGGCCCAGCGATGACCTGTGCTATTGGGTTTGGAGTGTCAAGTTTGGATCTTATGCTGAACATGACGACTTTGGAACACAAGACTTGTCAATGATTGTCGAGCCAGGCTAGTCAAAGGAAGAGAGAAGAGTCTGGATGAGAGAATTCAGAAGGCTATATCCAAATTAAGAAAGGCAGCACAAAGCTGTGTACTAAGATATGGTTATGAATCACAGATTACGGCTGTCTGCCCTCGTAAACATCTGGAACAGCCCCTGACTAGCCAGTCCTGCCCTCACACTCCACACGGCACCAGGTAAGGCAGCTCAAGTTCATTCTCTGCTGAAAATGCTTCATTGGCATTCATCCCATTTATCTTCAGAATAAATTCAGAGCACTACCTGCCTCTCCAGTCCTTCAGGCTGCCTCAGCCACGTTTGCCTTCTTTCAGAGGATACAAGATTCTTTCCCATTTCTGGGCATCTACATATGCTATTCCGTCTCTCTGAAATTTCCTTCCTCTCATTTTTCATAGGATTGGTTCTTTCTAAACTT
Organism: Rousettus aegyptiacus; assembly: GCF_014176215.1. Classification (NCBI taxonomy): domain Eukaryota; kingdom Metazoa; phylum Chordata; class Mammalia; order Chiroptera; family Pteropodidae; genus Rousettus; species Rousettus aegyptiacus. The sequence continues at coordinate 44,850,586 of NW_023416308.1, forward strand.
TAAATTTTCTATTTAGGTATCATCTCCTTGGAGGGGGTCTTCCCTGATCTTTCTTTTAAGAAGCAATGTCTTCCCTCCTTCTGTCATTATTTTCTAGCCCAGGATCCTTTTGTGTTTTGTATGACACTTAGCATGGTTTAAGGTCATTTTATTTATTTACTTCCTTATGTTTTGGTCTGATTTTACTACTCTGGCATGAGATTCATGAGGACAGGGAACCTGTTGGTTTTGTCTGTCACTTTATATGCAATGCCCAGCGCATCACAGGCACTCAGGAAAAAACACTCGTACTGAAAACACTATGCTCAGTGAAAGATGACAGACACAATAGACTACATACTGTATGACTCCATTTACAAGAAATGTCTAGAATAGGCAAAGCCATAGAGACAGACACTATCCAGGGGCTTGGGGAGGAAAGAATGGGAAGTGACTGTTTAATGGGTATGGAGTTTTCTTTAGAGATGATGAAAATTTTCTGGACCTAGACAGAGGTGATAGTTGTATAACATTGTCAGCATGATCACTGTCACTAATGGTAAATGTTATATTACATGTATTTTACCACAGTAAGAAAATCAGTAGCGTGAGCAAATGCACATTCGCACTGTCTCCCATCTTCCTGGCAGAGGACAGCCAGATGGCAGGGTGCTTTCTCCTCAGGCTTAAGCCAGGCCGCACACCAGCTACACATGGCTGTAACAGGCTAGGTGCTCACAGGCTGAACCATCTTATCAAGTGAATTAATCCAGTGAAAACCAAACCCACATTTGGGTCATACGTATAACACAGTCAAACGTGAAATCCCGGTTCAAGTTTCCTAATGTTAGTGGTCAAACAAGATGACAGCACAGCCAATCACTTTATTCCTGTCCTTGTCATAATAAATACAAATCACCATTGTCAAATTTAAGTTCAAGAAAAGCTACACCGATTATTAACAAGCAGAAAATGAAAAAAATATATATCTTTCTTGCAGTTAATCTATTTCACTCATAGAAGAAAGAGGATGTGAGTTCCACGCATTTGGCCCATTTACAAGCCAACTAAGCTGGCCCAGAGAGGTAGTGGAAAATAAGAAATTTCAAAGCAAGAGATCTCTTTCATTCCTTTCTTACTTCTGTACATGTCAGTCCCATTGCCAGTGGTCATAACTGGAATGGCTTGCCTTCACCAAGAACTTCCTTTTTATTTGGAATACTTATTTTCATAATTCACCTCCTTTTGAGATTACAGGTAAAACATAGGTCCACGGGCAAGGGACAAAGTACTGGAAAGTGAAATATACTTACTATAAATTTATAAGGAGTTCTCCAGTGAAATATATAACTTTCCTATTAAGATTGGAAGTCACTTACTACCTTTTTAAATGTATTCCTTCATTTATTTTTAACACCTTGATCACCACCTAGTGAACTCCACAATTCTAGAAAAAAATCAGGATGACTAGTGACAACAACTAAAACTGCATGTCCAAGGAAAATACTGGAGAGCACTGAGGAAATGAAATGCAAAAAATGTAAATATGGTCTTCCCGAATACTGAAATTTAAATATAGTAGTTTCAAAAATAAAAGTTTGCAGCTCAATACTTGAGATTCACTTTTCAGACAGGGAGCAATGGGAAACCTGAATCTCCCATTAGTTTGTATTCCACATAAAACAGGTGGTTTTATTAATCATTTATGTCAACTTAAATAATTTACATTATGTTTATGGGTTCATAGAAGAGAGAATCTTTCTAAACCAACTTCTAAAACTAGAATTCTTGATAAGCTGAACTTTATAAAGTCACAGAATATTTAAAAGAAATGTGCACATACTTTCTTAAAGGATCTTGATTAAGTTTTCAAACTAAACAAATGGCTACATTATATACAAAGGAATATAAATATCCAATTTAGCTCATAATGCCAAAAAAAAGAGACACTGATTCTCAGTTATCCCCTGGAATCGGCCACTACAGTATCATAAAACATGATACATCAACCAGAAAGCGTATGCATCACAGTCATGTTAAATATCTTGTCTGAAAATGCTCCTGAACTGTCTTTATAGTGAAGCAGCCAAGGTCTACAAAACCTGGAGACAAATACTTTGAAGTTAAGAACCATTTACTCTTAAAAATATTAACGTTTCCTAATTCAATCAGACTATTTTGAGAACCTCACATTCACTATGGAGTCTTCTCTAATGTTCTTACTCATCTGTTCTCTATCCTAAGTAAAGCACCCCACTCGCTATAGCATTCTGGTGAGGAAAGAGGTCTCAGCTAATCACTTCTGTCTTCCCGTAGGTCCCACTGGATGAGTAATAACATACCATTCCTGAAGCACTTGCTGTTGTGTCAAGTGCTTTTATACACGTTATCCCAAAAACCGAGCTTTTTCTCCATTTAACGGGAAGGAATCACTGGCTGTGGCAAAACATACTTTACAAAGATGGCAGCAACAATACCTCCCACGCCCTAGGCTCATGTGCAATGTGGCCTGACCATCAAGAGGTGGGCCCTGTGGTGCTTTGACCAAGAGAATTTGGCAAGTGACACTGTGCCAGTTACAGGTGAGACCCTTGACTTGCCTGGCAGTTTCCACTTCGTGCCTCTTGGACACCAGCTGCCACATAAGAAGTGACCACTCCTGGTTACTGCTTCAGGCTGCGTGACCAGAGCATGAAAGTGAAAATGAATAAATGGAGAACCAAGGCTTTGTAGCTAGAAAAAAAATAGCCAATAACGGATATAGATTTCAGTTCACCAAAGCCACATTTCTAATTTATTTGAACCTCTAGAAGTGAATGACCTACCCCAAACTGACATGTCGGTATTGGTTAGGTGAGTCCATTTTGTTCTCAGCAGTGTCAGGGGAAGGGGCCATGGAGCATCCGCAGACTGAGCTGGCTACAAAAGCAGTTGAAGTTAAGACAGAGGATCAGTATGAGAGGTGTGCAGTGAAGAAATGGACTGCTGACTGGACTCTGCTCTTAACAGTTCCTTCAAAGGTCAAGTAAAAGCAATTCTGCACCCTCTGTTCAGAACAACTACAGAATGAAAGCCAGTTCAAATTCTGAATTTAAAAGCAGCAAGTTTCAAATTGTCTGATTCAATAAAGCTGGACTAATCCTCCTCAATCTCCTCAAAGATGCTATAAACATGGAAACACATGACAAGGTTAGTGCTTCATGGCACAGCTTCTGCACAAAGGAAGAACACATCCTACCTCAGTCGAGGCGCCCTCGTTCCATTATGCTTTCAGCGCCCCTTGCAATATCTATCCCCCTCTCACAGCCCTTTCTACCATGTGCTCTGGAAATCCTTTTCATTGAAAACATGCCACCTTCACCCACTGTATTTTATAGAATACTCTCTCCACTTCCAGTTCTTAATGGCAACCAGACTCCCCTCTGAGGACAATACTTCTCCTACAGTTCCATCCGAGTAAATCCCGATATTCTCCCACATGCTCTGCACTACAGAGCCATAAAGTTTGGTGAGGGACAGGAGATCTTAAAATTTAATGAAGAATATGATCAACTCTCTATCGAATGTCTTCTCTTTGGAGATGCTATAGCACTCAACTACAACATATTAAATGAGTTCTCCCCCTAAAATACAAGTATGTCCTTACCATTCTGTTTAAATTCTTCAGTAGCTCACTCTGCCTAGAGGATAAAACCCAAGTTCCTTAATATTGTCCACTAGATCCTCCATTATCCCCACCCTACCTTCTCCTTTAGTACAATATTTCACCCCTTATTTTCTCACTCTATTGCTGGTAGCTCCCAGGACTCATGCCGTTTCTTTCATCCACATCTTTGCTAATGTCATCCCCTTTCTGTCTGGGTGCTCACCACCTCTTGATCCTCCCCTACACTTTGGCTGGTTATCTCCGGTCACCACTACTTACAGTCCAGGTGTCCCTGCTGCCAGGAAGTCATTCCTGATGCTGCCTTTCATCTTTCACAAACTGTAGGTTAGGTTCCCTACCTCTGTGTTCCTATAAGAGACTTTGATGACTTCAACCTATATCTCTAGCACCTTATAGAGCACTGATTGCTAATGCACTTTAAAGAGACTATGACTTACTTATTCTGTGTTTCTCTGGCACCTAACACCAAGTTTGGCATTATAGCAGATGCTGAAGAAACTTTCAATGAATGATTACATGATTACATGGATACAAGACTCAGAGGATAAATCTGTACTTAAATGTATCAGTTATCTGTTGCTGTGTAACAATATTACAACCAACATAGTGCCTTAAAGCAACACATAATTATAGTCATAGAGTTTCTGTGGGTCAGCAACCCAAATGGAGCTTGGCTGGGTCTTCTGTCCTAGGGTCTCATAAGGGAGCCATTAAAACGTTGGCCAGGGCCATAGTCTCATCTGAGACAAAACTGGGCAAAGACCTGCTTTCAAGCACATGTGGCTGTTGGTGGCATTCACTTCCTTGTGGACTATGAAACTGAGGGCCTCACTGGACTGACAGTTGGAGGTCGCTCTCAGTTCCTTGCCACATGGGCCTTTCCAACATGGTCAGAAAGGGAGTCTCTCAGTGAGACAGACCTTACGATCTTTCGTAATGTAATCACAGAAGGCTTTTGCTATATTATATTGTATGTCACTGATTCCACCCACGCTCAAGAGGAGGGGACTACAGAAGAACATGAAAACCAGGAGATGAGAATCACAAGGACCATCTTAGAGTGTGTCCACCACACGATGATGTGGTTTTCAGAAAGACTGTGTAGCTAAAACAGCAAGAAGAAGTCTAAGAAGAGTGAGAGTATGTAAAATGTTTCTGCACATCTGTTTATGTGCAGAATTTACTGCATGATCCTAAATAATTTTTTTTTCTCTTCATGGAAATGTCTTTTAACTTACTAGAGAATTCGAAAGTTAATAAAAAAAAATTTCTTTAATGTGTAGCTCAGGGTCTGGGGGCAAATACTAAATTTAAAACACTGACCATTTTCTATTTCCGCATTCCTTTCTGCATCATTATTTGAGTAACTGGCTCTTTAAAACAGCTATAATCTTTTAAAATCATCTTTTTCATTCATTTTACAGGGTGTTTGGGGCCCAGAAGGCAACACTTCATTTAATATATCTCAATAATTTATAACTAACAATACATTAAGGAAAATGTCAGCCTCATAAAAGCTGAAATTTGAAAAGTGAGAAATGTTCGAATTTTCCTCCAAGAAAGAGAAATTTATGAAAATAAGGCAAGTCAGGGAAATACAGTAAAACATTTCAAAAAATAAAGAATGCAGTCAACGCATCTGCAATTTTTAGATGTGTGCCTAAGGGCTATGCCACATCTATAACAAACATGGCAGCCCGTGACTAAGTTATGACTGGGCCTGTCATTCTTCAGACAAATCAGCACTCAAGGGGGCCAACGACACAGTGGTCACTTCAATGTAGAACTTTGTCTCAAGGCCTTCTTATATTCTCCCTTTAAAGGGCTTGATCCTTTTTATAAATGTTATGTTTCCCCTTTGAAAGGCTCTCTGCCCCCTCTGACTTGGGCATTAGTCACAACAGAAAGCCCCAAAAGCCATTCAAGTAACATTACAAATGAGAAAAAAAGAAGTAAAAAAAAAAGAACTTCTGACTTTCTACCGAAACATAAAGCTATCACCAATCATCTGAACAAACTTGGAAGATCAGGACAACCTGGGGGTCCCCCAAAAGTCAAAGAGGTCAAATTCTCCACAGTGAAAATAACCTCTCAGGCCTCTCTTTAGTTCTGTGTTAAGAAAACAAGAAGACAATTTTCCAGCAAACTTTTAACCCTCTGTGTAAATTTCCAGTTTACCCTGTGAAATTCAATAGTACCCTGAGGATTTAACTGGAAAAGAACCCTTCCAGCTGAAGGGTGGTAAAGGGTACGGCTAATACCTCAAGTAAGGATTTAAGTGCTGAAGATGCGACTTGTATTTTAAGCCCACAAACCCACCAGCCCTGGCACTAACCTGGCTGATACTGGGCTCCAGGTGTGTGTCAGGAATTTTTAAAAGAGTATAGGACAAGGGCGTTAGTATCAGAACAAATCATTACTTACTAGCTGGGCTGTTTCACTTCCCTGAGCCTCAGTTTTCTCCCCTGTAAATTGCCTATTTCTTAGACTGATGGCCTGAATCCAAGTTCAGATATCTCTAAGCAGATTTGGTGAACTTAGAGATGGTGGAGTCTGCCAAATACCTGTGCATTAAAGGTCGGGGTGGTTCCAGCAGCTGAATTTATCTGAAGGCAGGAGAAGCAAGGCTCACCAACTTGATTCATGTTTAAAGGGGAGCAGTAATTCTGAATACACCAGGGTAGAGGCTCACAGATCCATCCCCAGCTTAGACAGCTGGGCATAGGCCTGGGCCTGGGCCCAAAGAAGAGAAGGTCGACATTGAGAAACCCAAGGACCCTTTCTGATGAGGGTCTCTGAGTGATATGAGGACATGAGCAGTTTGCTCTGGTGTCCCTGAGGCCAAGCAACAAACTTGGAAGAGGAGCAAACTCCCCTTTGCATGTAACAATGTGGCCTTACTGTACATAGGCTCAAAGGAATACAGAATATTTAGTACCCTGAGAATGCCGTCAACAAAACTCACCAAATGTTAGCTGAGCACTGATTTTATACTGTGGTTGGAAGTATAGAGACAGCACCTGGGGCAGAAAGCACCAGAAGCTGAGGCATAGCATAGAGCTGGACTCAAATAGAGTTCAGAAGGGGCTCAGAGGTAAGATACATGAGATGAGGCATCTCTCAAGGGAATCCCCAGGTATCTGAGAGGAATTTGTCTGGCTGCAATCACATGGTGTATGGGTGAGAGATGAGAGTCAATAATAGCATTACTATAGGTGTGACCCTCATTGTCACCATACAAGCTGGACGGGTTAGGGAGATGGGTCATTAGTGTTATTATTCATACTAAGAAACGTCTATGAAAATTTTTTATAAATCCAGATTTCATAAAAGTTTCCTTAAAGCAAACCAAGAGAAAACTATTCCTTCAGTTACTGTGAGGCAAGAAACTGCCTCTATCATTGGATCAAGCTAAATCATGTTAATTAAATTTCCTTTTAGTGACATGTTATGGTTTTTCTTGGCTTATCTACTCCGGGCTTCCTCATTTACCCAGAAGCCCATGGGTAAATGGGCTTCTGAGGGAAGAGGGAGAGATGGGGAGGGGGGTTGCTGCAAAGCTTCTGTTCAGATCAGGCACAAGATGGAAATTCAAGTCACATTTCTTAAAGATGACTTCTGAGAAATCCCATATCTGCTTCCCACAGCTCAAGAGTGCTTTGAATTCCATTTTAATTAACAATGTTTCAAAGGAAAAGTCCTTTGTCTATTTATTCTCTAAACAGAGAGTTCAGGTTTTCTTCCATTTGAAATTGCTTTATTGACTTGACTTGCAGCAATCCCCTTAGGTAGGTATCACCAGCAGATCCAATTCAGCTAAGGACTGGATTCTATTACTGTCAGGTAAACAACTTACTACCCACACAGATTCTGTCCCCAGTGAAATCTCCATGTTATTGAATTGACACTTTTCTATGAAAGGAAACTGAAAAGACCCTCTGGCCAAAAGGTGCACCTTGATGCTACACAGTAGTATGGCTCCCAGACAGGTGTAAGGCAGCAGTCAATCTCAGACCTGAGTCTATATTAGAATTGCCTTTCGGGAGGGCAATCTGTAGTATGTATCACTATGTAATGTGTCTTGAAAATATTTATAACTTCACACCTAGCTATTCCATTTGTAGGAATTGGTACTTAGAATATTCAGTAGTTGTAGAAAGCTGTAAGGATGTTCGTTTTAATGTTGGTGACAGGGTGTAAAATTGGAAGTAAACTAATGTTCAATGATAGGAACTGGCTAAACAAATTAGCTAATTAAATATTCTACAGGTATCTTCAGACATTAAAAAATACAGTAAAATATATAATTTTGAGAAATAATGCAATGTGAGCAAAGCAAGTTATAAAATGATTTTACTATCATACAAAAACTGTTTTATAAAACATGTGCATTTGTATATAGAAAAAAGATTCAAAGGATAGACACCAAAATGTTAATTTTTTTAGGTGGTAGTTTAGTGGGTAATTTTAGTTTTCCTCTTTCATTGGCATTTGTAAATTTTAGACAAAAAAAATATGTATTAGTTTTTAAATAATAAAAGATATATATTGGGTTAAAGTCAGAATTAGAAAAGAACTAAATATAATCTAGCCCAACCTTTCATTTAACATATAGTGATGATGGAGCTTAGGAAGTTGCACAGGGGTAATAAGAAACTGCCACAATAAGGGAAACAAATTTCTTAAATTGCTATTAACATTAAAGGTAGCTCTAAATTATATTTGTTATTAATGAATTACAAACATCAAAATAATCTCCAATTTCTTTTGTAACTAGAGGCTCTCTACAATAGTAGTTCTTCAGCTTTTCTGGGTCAGAAACTATTTTTAAAATATTTGATGAATGACAGAAAAATGCACATGAGCTCCAATAAACAGAAATTTTGCACATTAGTTTAAGGATTTGCAGAGACCCAAAAGCCAACCTGCAGATTCCTTAAAGCAGTGTGTTTTATGCTGTACATTGTGATCTGAAATCATATGACATGGAATAGAAAATGAGAATAAAATAAAATAACAAAATATATCATGCATATATGATGGGTAATTAATATCTTGTGAAATCTCTGTCTCTCAAAATTATTTTTAATATCTGGATATACCTAAAGAATATTTAATTATGTAATTTACTCCTGTGTATGTTTGTGTATTCTAGATCATGATATAAAATGTATTTATCATACAAAATGTATTTACCACGGCCTGGTGTTAAACAGTAAGAAAGCACTATCCTAAAAGCCCATTACTGCAGGTTAAAAAAAAAAAAATCCTGCACTGGAAAGAAAACAGCATCAGGGTGATTCAACTACCTAACTACACTTTTTGGAGTAAGTAAGAGGAAAAAGTGTAATTTCTTAAAAACCTCCTATAAAAAATTATCTATTGCTGTTCCAGAAAAACAGGAGTTAAAAATTTAGATCAGGACCTCGGCAAGTAGTTTTGGATTCTTTGTGGTCTACATTCCATGAGCAATTAAATGCTTCAATTCTAATTATGACTTATTTACTACCGTTAGGTATGGACAACGTTCACCTTTTTACTATTTGGATTCTATAAAAGTAAATCATATCGAGCCACATGAAAACTCATTTTCTTTCTCATCCTCTGTTTCTCTCATTCATTCCTCCACCTCGCCCCACCCTTTAGAACACAATAATGGATAAAAATAATGGAAAATTTCCACAGAATTGATTGAATCTTGACATCCATACCAGCCATAATGAGACAAATGTCTGCTTCAGACTGCCTCTAACTCAGGCCAAATGCGTGAATCCAATAGATCTTCCATCAGAATGGTGGATTTGAGTCCCATTAAGATAACTAATTCAATCAGGTTTTCTCTCACCACTGCTTCAGTACCAGCCCCTGAACGGCCCTCAAACACTCCTCATCAATAGGACAGACACATGGCTCTGTAGTTTTACAGGAAGCAATCGTAATTGTTTTAGTTTAAGCTCAAGGGAGAGTAGGGAATAGAGGAAATTAGTATCAGGTGGGGGGCCTTCATCAAATCCCCTGTTTTTTTCCATTCTGTCTCTCAGTGCTTTAATAGCAGGCTTGCACTATCTGTGACAGAATAGCCCATAGAAACCAAAGCTGAGGACAAGTTTACCTAGAGCACTTTCAGCCCTTCTGTTAGCTTCCCTGGGAGCCCTCCAAAGAGTATTTGGGAATAGGATCATCGCCCTGCATGAAAGAGTGGAAGTACAACTTTAGGCATTACGAGGAGATTTGGTTAATTATTCACTTGTTACATGTGAAAAGCATCTGTGAGTTATCTGGTTATATTTAGGCCACTATCTGGCCCATGAGTTTCAAAGGCATTTCCAAATAAAGGAAAGGAATTTCCAGAGAAGAAATTATCTAAGGTCAGTAAAAATTAGGTCCAGTGAGCTAATCATGGGATCTTCTCCCTGCCTCTCTTTTAATGAGGTAAAATTCACGTAACAAAAAATTAACCATTTTAAAGTGAACTGAACTGTGGCGTTTAGTATAATATTCTGCAATTGCTGTCTAGATCAAGTTCTAAAACATCGGCATCACTCCTGTTGATCCCAAGAATGAATGTACCTGTTGAGAAGTACTCCTGGTGACTAACTGAGCTGAAATTTATAAACAGAGCCTAGCAGCTGTTGCTAAACAGGCACCTCTCACACAAGCCCTGCTTCAGGGATAACCGCCTTACCAGCAGTGTGTTCCTGCCATCGGAGCCAACCCTTAAAAAGAAGTTCCTAGGATCATACTTCAAACTAATTGAACTGAGATTGTTCCCTGTCCAATCAAAGCTGTGAAGCTATATCCTCATTAGCATCTTAACCAACCATTCAGAGCAGCTCCATTCTAACCAATCAGGACAGTGTTTTTGGACCAATCAAACTGTGAGGATTTAAAGTCCTCGTTTGCATGAGAATGGACCAGTCAGCAACTAGGGGTGGGGACTTCTCTCTCTATAAGTCAGCTCCTTTCTTACTCAGACAGCACACTCTCCCTTTCCACTGAGGAATGTTTCCTCAGCTGGAACTGAAACACCAAAGATATCTTACCAAAGTAGAGCAGGTAGAGAAGAATAGAGCTGTCTAATGAGAGAGGGGCCTAGCTGGAGGGCCACCTCGCAGCCATACTATGCCTTAGCCACGCTGCCTCCTTACTGAGCTGTAACACTGTTGGGCTGTTCCACAGCAGTGCTGCTCCACAGCCATGCTTTTTGCACTGAATAAAGTTTCCTTCTTCACCACACCCCAGACTGGGGATTCCTGTTGGTGCTGAATTGGTGCCAATGACCACTGGTTGACACCCCAAAAGAAAATCTCGTTTCATTAAGCAGTCCTTCCCTGATCTTGAGCACAACTGTGGGTCTGACACTGTGAGGTCTGGTCATAAAAGGTCTAAACTGAGTGTAACACCAGGGTAGGAACTTTGCTGGTCTCTTCATCACTGTACCCTCAGCTCACAGGAGAGGCTCAGTAAATGTCTGCTGAAGGAATGTTGAACGACTGGGAACCAAACCGAGTAGCAAGCATCTTGGCTTGTTATTAAGCCGGTGAACTAATTTCCCATCTACCCTCTAGATACTGAGTCTGGCCAGGCAATTGGTTCTGGAGTCTAAAACTCTGAAGGATACAAGTTAGAGTTTAAAAGGTCCAGATTTAAGAATGAGGTTTAGCAAGGACTTCCTAAATGACAGAAGCTTCACATTATTCTATTTATCATCCATGGGGACACCTGAGGCTTAGAGAAGCAACTTATATGTGGTCACTCAGCTGGTAAGTGGCAGAGCTAGCACTCAGGCCTGAGCAGAACAGTCTAAAACCCTTGCTTTTGACCATTTAACAGATGAGGAAACTAAGGCTCAGAATACAGTCCTTCACCAATTTTGCAAAAGTAGCGGGAACCCAGAGAATCTGAGAAACAGGTTTCACAATACTTCAGTGTCAGCATGGGTAAGTTTAGACCTGCTTCTAAAAGAAGGTGTAGATCACAAGCAAGATTCCATCCATCTCCTGGTGATCACTGCGAAGTTGTACAGATTGTGTGGTAGACCCACAGGTATTACTAGAAGGCAAAGCTAATCTATAAAGGGATGCATGAAAACCATTTAGGTAATGTTGCAAAGTAAAAATTTTAAATCACTTTTAACCACCTTTAGGTGGTTAACCAGTTTTAAAACTTTTCAACATTTCTGTTAGAAAAGTATTCTTGGAGCAGATGACAATGGTTAGTCCAAATGGTCATCTTCCCTTCTCAATATTTTAGAGCTCTATACTTTCTTCTGGGGGAAAGCAGAGGACAGAGTTGTCAGAGTGTCTGATTATTTAAGTCTCACAACAACCCTCTGAAGTAGGCATTGCAATTATGCCCGTTTTCAGACATGGTTCACTGCAGGAGGAGCTGTCCCTGCAGCAAGCTGACACCTTTGCAGACAGCAACCACAAGGACCGGTGCACATGAGAATCAGGAGAAAGAGGATATGGAGTCGACTTTCAGGGATGCCTGCCAGAAACAATGCAGAATAATTTTCACAATCACAAAGCAAGTGAAACAGAGATAGTTCTGTGACTATACTAACAACTGAATTTTCACCTCCAGCCAGGTATGTAGAGATTATATTCCTCCGTGGCTTGCTCACTAACGCCCACCATATTAATAATTGAAATTTCCTTGTCTGTATTGCTTTATTTGGGGTTACAGTCTTAGGCTGCTTGAAAAGATTTTAAGTGTGATTTTATTTTTAAGCATGATTTTACTCTTCATAGTGATTTTATTAAACACATTGAGAATGTGCTCAAGAAAGTAAATACTCAAGTAACAGAATCTAATGGGAAAATAGGATTCACGTTCATCTGTTATTATTCAGGAAAAATGTGGCACAGTGAAGGTTAGCTCCTGTATTATGAGCTTTGAAGGAACTCATGTGTTCCAGTACAAGTACCAGTAGTATAAACTCACAAGTCTCCTGAGTGCCAGGGCTGCTGTCTGCATCAGTCACATGAAAATCTAATGAATAAAAAGCTAAAAAGATGTACTTTACTAGCCAGTATCTTTCTATATCTATAAACTGTCCTCTATCTATCTATCTATCTATCTATCAATCAATCATCTATTTATCTATCTACCTTGTCTGACTATCATCTGCTATCTTGCCAACATAAAACACTTAAGACTGAATATATAACTTCCCAGCCAGATATCTTTGGCTCTCCCATTGAAAAGAGTCAATTCCTGTTAACCTATGGATATAAAAGCAAAATTCCAATTGAAGACGACTGTGAGTTGTGCATAAATATTCAGTGGGAATTAGAGGTTTTGCGTGCCTTGGGCCAATGGTGTCTTGGTCACGTCGGTACATGCTGGGGGACAGTAAAACAGTTTAGAGTGTGGCCTCTAGCCTTTGGCTGCTTGTGTTCAAAGCATGGCCTCCTTTCTTCCCAGCTTTGTGCACCTGAACTAAGCTAGTTACTTGACCTCTCTGCTCCTCCCTTTCTTCTGTGAAACAAATGATAGTAATATCAATCCCCTGGGACTGGATTTAAGCAAGTCAAATAAGTAAGGTGCTTAATCAGCACTTGGCATCTCCTGAGCTTTCAATAATGTGATTACTCTGTCTACAGATCATTTTATATCTGGTTCTTTAGCCATCAAATTAGTATAGCCTAATGAGCACTCTTCTGATAAATAATCAAACTGCGCTGTCTGTGCCACATTATCTTCCCTTAATGCCATTTCAAGCGATGGAGTAAGTCTTTAGAAACATACCATAATACATCTTTTTATTTTTTTCATAATTCATCTATAACCTTGTAGCTCTATCCATCTTACAGCAGAGCTTTAAATGACAGAACTTCTAAGAGTCTCAAAGCCGATCAGCAGATAATGTAACAGTTTAAAAGCTAGTTTTTAAAAAATAAAAAACTCTTTTATTCAAAGAAAAATTTCCTTGAGTTATGCCACTTCACTCACCTCAAAGAGAAAAGCGTATTCTATAACATGCTGGCCTATTTTAGCAGACGAGATGAAATAAAATAAAAGAATTTATCCAGTATGAACCTATCATCGGGGGAAAAGAAATATCATCTCTCTCATTTAAATTCATTTGTGATATATTTTTGTATCAAGAGCTATAAATAATGCATGATGGCATTACAGAAGCTCAGATTAATGCTCCAATGTGTTCTATTACCTCACACTCTGTAGTCATAACGCCCGTGATCCTGTGGTGAGCACGATGAATATGGCTCCCGGGAGGCTGTTTTAGAGGGGAAAGTGGGAAGGGAATTGCCTCTCCCAGGGCTCCGATGTGTCTGAGTGCACTTCCTTCCTCCACTACTATTACTTTCCCACTAGGTGCTCTCTCACCCACCGAGCTGCTGAAGCCTGGTTGTGACCCACTGTGACGTCTTTGTGAGAGGATCTCATGGCCTGACAATGATTCGGCAGTCATTGCCTGTTCCCTGAAAATGGCTATCTTCTCTCTCTGCCCAGGAAATCCAGCAGAGAGAGGGAGTGGCCCAAGGCTGGTGCTCCTACTAGGAGGGGACAAGTAGCTTCCTTCTCAGCTACTTTTTCCTAGGAAAATACTTACACAATAAGCAAATTGTGATCTTCCTCTCATGTACACATGTGAGGCTTTATTTCATATATATTAAAGAATACACTAAAATCTGAGACATTTTAGCTTAAAAATTTGCCATTCTGCTCTGCTTGTCCCTAGAAATAAAAACAGAAAAAAAGCTCAAAACAACATTTTGTTACTTAGGTTCTACAAATCATGTTTTACAGCCGAGGAAGTGGGGCGGGGTAAGAATTGGCAAAGAAAAACACAGCACATTGAAACAGCTAAAAACAAATTACTTTCTTATATCTCCTCTAAGATTAAAGTTAGTAGGTCTATCTTGGTGTATAATCATGTCCTCAAGAAGTTGTTGGTCCAAAGCTGTTGAGACAATAGTCTCTGGAAGAGCATGAACAAGCAGGTAGAAAGGAAGGAACCAGAGAACATGTTCTCCTTGCCTGAGATTCTATCGAATCATTGCCAGGCCATGAGATCCTGTCACATGGACCTCACAGTGGGTCCTTTGCCAGGCTTCGGCAACTTAACAGGGGAGAAAATTATTCAAACTTGGTAGAGCTCTAGTTGATCCAGCAAAGCCTTGTTGCATTTAGTTAAATAGATTTTATTGACCTTAGCTAAATATTGCCAAGGCTAAATAGTACAATAAAAATAGCACTAAAAATAATAACACTCAATAAACCTGCTGTGAAAATTTAAAACACAACAAATACACGAAAACATGTAGATTGCATGTAAATTCATACAACCATTTGCAGAGCACTGCTAGGTGCAGGACACAATGTTGGGCACTGCGGGGGTTTGAAAGATGCGTTAGACATGGACTCTGAAGAGTGGAGAGGGAGATGTGCCACAGACACGAGACACACACTGTAAGACAGAAAGCTGAAAGTGCTCATAGCTACAGGTAGACTCTGAAAAGTTTACCAGCTGGAGATAGTATTCCAAATCCACCTTCAGAGTTAAAAGTAGGATTTCAACAGGCACAGACAAGAGGGGACAGTGTGAGTTAGAAGCGTGAGTGATCTTTACTGGTAGTGCATGAGCATATCATGCCTCTATTTAAAACCCTGCATGACACCCATGGAATAAAATTCAAAAGCCTGGGTAAAGCCCCCTCTTTGATCTGTCTCCTGCCCTCTTCTCCAGCCTCCTTCCTGCTGTTGCCCATTTCTCATACTGGGGAGGAACTACCTGCAGTTCCCTGGGTTCTGTTCTATTTCCCATCCTCGAACTTTTATATACAGTTTCCCCAGTGGAATGCCTTTCTCCCACTCATTTCCCCAGCCCCTCAGCATGCCCTGGCTGCTCCAGAGACCTTTCCATCCTTTAGTGCTGAACTCAAGCTCAGTTTCTTCAGTGAAAGTTTCCTCATTGTCCCAGAAGAGTTAGTTCTAACCTCCTTATGCTCACTGCACTTTGATTGTATCTTCTGGTTTACAGAGCAGCTCTGGCTTGTTGGGAGTATAAAAATTAAGTGGGTTTATATTTTCTAATCATTACTTTCAACTATGCTCTGTCTCGCTTTCCCACATTTTAACCATATCTGCCATACACTCCAGAACTTTCCAGGTACTTCTAGTTATTAAAGTTAGCTCATTCTCATTTAAAACTCTATTTAAAAGCTCTTCGCTTTCCCTCCTTCAGTGCAAGATGGAATGGGGACCAGCAGATTATGGCTACTGAGGTGGGGGAGTTGATAGCAAGTGGAGGGTGGGAGGTATGTACTAAGGAACCTCTCCTCCCTCCCTCCCTCTCTATCCGACCCTCTCTACTGTGAGGGTGAGGAAAGGAGAGACCAAGACACAGAAAGACAGGATGGGAAGGGGAGGAAGGGATGGTCATGAATGACCATCATTGGTAGTGAGCAGGCAGCCAGGTCTCTCCAAGCTCTCTGTATGATAATTTCTGTGCATATTCTATAGCATTTCCTGGAATGGGGTTCACCTTTACCCTCATCCCCTGTATTGTGAACTCCTCAGAGAGGAGCTGCCTTATCTCCCTATAGCCTCACTCCTCTCTTGACCCCACCTCTCCCTCCAACTTGTTCTCACTTGGCAGCATATTCACCATTTGTGGCCTCATCTACCTCGTCTTCTTTCTCAAGGAGTTAGGGGAACCACAAAGAATACTTCAGCACCCTCCTGGGACTGCAGGGAGCCAAGAATGAGAGAGCATCCTTCATCTGCTTTCCAGGCCCTCAATGGCACAGGGATCTCTGGCAAGCTTCCTGCACTCAACAATCTCCAAAAGAGCAGTGAGCCATAGTCGCACTGTTGAAGTGGGCTCCCACTGTTAGTGGATACAGGTCACACTCTCCAAAAACTTTCATGGCCTTTCATTCTACTTTGGTTCACTCTGTTCCACTGGCCACACCAGGGAAGGGCCTGTATGTTCATAAGTTCAGTGTGCATCCAGGCCAGCACGAGACATCACTCTCCCCTTTTGTAAACAGAAGACCAATATTCCTAGAGCCTCCACCACCCCAAACTTGGCCAAGAGGAGAAGGCAGAAGAATCAGAAATCTGGCATCCCCAAGGCCAACTGTACCCAGGACACCATGTCCCTCTCTAGGGCTCTTCTGGTCCATTCCAGTGGGGCTGGTTCTACCACCTCTCAGTAAGCCCTTGGGGGGAGGGCTCTGGCCAAAACTGTTGGTAGCTCACTTTAGAATCTTTGTTGGTTCTTAATGTCTCTGTCCTCACCTTTGCTTGGTAGCCATAATGCCAGAAAAACAGTTAAAAATGGGGCGGGTGGGGTCACTAAGTTTCCTGACCTCTCATGTGTCTGTGGTCCCTACAGAACTAAGAGCTCCCTGATGGTAGGGACTGTGTAATATTCATTGTTTTACCCAAATTCCTTGGCACAGTAGTTCCCCTTTATTCATGGTTTGATTTCCATAGTTTGTTACCTGTGGTCAACTGCAGTCTGAAAATATTAAATAAAAAATTCCAGGAAAAAAACAATTCATAAGTGTTAAATTCATGCTGTTCTGCGTAGCATGAGGAAACAGCACAAGTCTTGCTCTGTCTTTGCCCTGGACGTGACTCATCCCTTTGACCAGCGTCTCCACACTGTAGATGCTCCTGGCCCATTAGTCACTTAGTAGCTCTCTCGGTTGTCAGATCACTGTCGGTATCATAGTGCTTGTGTTCAAGTCACCCTTATTTTACTTAATAATGGCCCCAACACACAAGACTAGTGATGCTGGCATTTCAGATATGCCAAAGAGAAGCCATAAAGTGATTTCTTTACGTGAAAAGGTATGTGCGTATAGAAAAAAATCATAGTCCATATAGAGTTGGTTCTGTCCACACTTTCAGGCATCCACTCACTGAGGGTCTTGGAATGCATCCTCCACAGATAAGGGGGAACTATGGATACCTAAGTATGTAATCAATACATGATGGTAAAAGGCTGGGGAGAGAAAAGCAACAAATACATAAGGGAACAGTGGAAAATAAAGTAGAAATGAAGATTGGTCCAGATCACAGAAGGCTTTTAAATGGCAAAATAAGCAACTAGAATATGGATGATGAGGAGGAAGAAGAGGCAGGAGGAAATGACCGGCATTCCTGGAACATTTACTGTGTGTCAGACACTGTGCTAAGTACTTTACATCTGTTATCAATAAATGATGAGTCAAGGAAGATTTTGGAACAGGAGAGTGGTGGGATCAGAATTATAATTTATGAAGATTAATCTAAGAGCAACAGGTAGGAGGTGAGAACCCAGGGAAGGGGTGGTGGTGATCCCACAGAAAACACGCATGGTGTGGCACAGGGAATGGAAAAGTCAGGACAGAGATGGACCCCAGGGCTTCATGAGGGTCAGAGTGACAAGTGAGGAAGAGACTGAAAGGATGATGATGTCCTTAAAAGAGGGAAGATGATGGATGCTGTTGGGACATGTTAGATTTGCATGCTACCAGGCAGGCAAGGACAGTGTGGCCTGGAGAGCAGATGAGGGAGCAGAGCTAGAGACAAGCTTGGTGTCCATCCAGGTGGACACTGCAGAAATGACGGCCTTTCCAAGGGTTCAGAGTGGTCAGACAGAGCCCGAGAAGGGGCTGTCCTCAGTGGCTGGGAAGACACGCTCCTGGAGTTCTGGGATGCAATTTCAGTAGAAAGGTGGTGGAAGAAAAAGATGATGATGTTTCTTCTGAGACACATGGTGAGAAAAGGAAGGGAAATTGGCAAAATGGAGGGCAGTTTTCTCTGTTTCTCTCAGGCCTGAGGAAACCTGGCAATATTTGAGGGCTGGAGTAAAAAATCTGCTAGTGGAAAATGGATTTAAAATGTCACAGGGAGAGGTTTAACTGATGGAACAAGGTCCCAGAGGAAGTTAGAAGAGGTAGAAACAAGTGACAAGTACAAAATTCAGCTTCTGAAGGATTTTCTTTTTCCTTGAAAGAGGGGGAAAGTGGATTAAGAATAAAAGGGTCATTTTGGGGATGAAAAAGGAAAAAAACTGAGGGAGTTCTTTTCATAGGCTTTTCCTTTTTTCATAGGGCTTTCCCGTTTTTCCTTTTTGGAAGATGTTAAGAAAGTTGTAACAGGATAGGGCTTAGAGTATAGAAGAGGCCATGGAGTCCAGTGCCTAGGATGTCTGAACCAGGCATCACCATGGGGATTAAAGGAGTCAGGAGTAAGTCACCAGATCACCAGGCCTGGCCACTCCAGGCTAATCCATCTCCAGAGAGATTCAACGTGATGTTATTGCCATTTTAAATGGAAGAGAACAAATATTAAAACGTTTTTTTTTTTCAAAGACACAATAAAATGGTATGACAAGAAAAGACTTAAAGATGTTTATATCTTTTCTCTTTACATTTTCCTGTTACACTCTAATGTGCAGATCTATAATCAGTTCATATAAAGTAGTCAAGAAAAATCTAAACATAGCTTTCTCCATTATAGAACCAAATAGTCAATTCATTGTATGGTCACTCTCACAGCTTCACAGACTATAACCGCACACTCCGCAATACCATAACACAAAATAGATCTTCCAGCATTCCTGATGTGAGAAGTATTTAAGTTTTTTTGTTTAAATAATCACAATCACACACACAAAGTCATGCAAGTTTATAATAGTCTCATACCCAATTTGACAGTGTAATCCTTCATCTAGCTATTTTTTACATTGTGCATTAAATATAAACTGTGTTTTATAAAAGATTTAAAGGGGAAATTCCACAGCTGACTAAAATCTATCTCACCACATATTCTGTGTCAATGACTATTTTCTTGTAGCTGAAAACAGTTAATTTAAAACAAACTTATGGAAACTATTTTCTTGAATCTTTAAATTAAAAGCAAAACCTTACAATTGATGTTTTATAACGTTAAAGAGAATCATAATTCAAAAAGAACCAAAAAGATCTTACCTGTTGTAACATAACAATATATGTAGGGATACGACAGCCAAACCATCCAGTCAAGTTATTCCAGCACAAGACAAGGCGAGGACGGGGTGGAGGGGGGGAGAAAAAAGTCGAGATCAATAGTGACATATAAACAGTTCATTTTCTAAACCAACAAACAAAAAACTCATAACAAAGTGGGCATTGACCACAGTTTTATAAAAGGGAAATAAACTATAGAACCCATTGTTTAGCTTTATTTGTTAGTATCTCAACATAGAAACAGAAATAATTTTTATTTATATGACAGAGCAATTTGTTTCGAACTTAATAACTAGAGAGACAAACTATAGTCCACAAACCAAATCTGCTCACCACTTATTTTTATAAAGTTTTATTGGAACATGGCCACACCCATTTGTTTATGTATTGCCTGTGGCTTCTTTGTGCCACAGAGGCAAAGCAGGGCAGTTCCTACAGAGTCCATGTGACCCTCAAAGCCCAAATACTTACTATCTGGCCCATTATAGAAAAAATATGCTGACTGCTGTTTAACAGTAAGAATAAAATTATTCCTCTATCTTTTTTCCTTCTCAGACAATCCCATCCCAATCAGCCCAGATGGGTGCTGTCTGATATGGCAGCCACTAGCCCTGTGTTGGCGCCACACACTTGAAATGCGGCTAGTCAGAACTGAGATGTGTACAACACTCACCAGATTTCAAAGACTTAGTAATAACAAGAACGAAAAGTAAAAATCTCATTAATAATTTTTAAAATATTAATTAAAGGTTGAAATGACAATACTTTTGATATATTGGGTTAAATAAAATATATTATTAATACTAGTTTCAGCCACTTATTTCTTTTCAACATGGCTACTAGAAAATTTTTCATGCATATGAAACTCAATTATATTTATGTTGGACAGTGGTGGCCTAGAGTCTAGGCGTTAAACAAATAATGCTCTGAGAACTGGGTCTTTCTAGGATTGACACTAAAATAGCACATTTCAGCTTACATCTATGTCTAGACTGTACTCCCAGGACATAGTAGCAAATGATAGATAATTGGTCTGCTTTTTAGTTTGCTTAGTAACTGAATTGTACAACCTGTCTGGATAATTTGGTCCTTGAGCTGGCTGAAGAAAATGAGTGAAAATGTTCAATTATTGACTACATAAGAAACAGTTTAAGTTTCTGGGATCAAGCTGTCTAGGAGCAATAAATTTCAGTGAAGGCCAATTTCATCTTTTCATCTTCCCCATTACATAGGTAAGAACAATTCCAGCTCTCACCTCCTGAGAGTTCACTGCAGCATGTTAATAAGTAAGGGGAGGCGAGAGGGAAGAGGGGAAAAAACTCAACCAGAAAAAAAACCAAGTTCATGTTAGCTCATATTTTCCAAATGCAAAAACAAATCTGAACAATACAAGTTATCTTACATAATTCATTAATTGTTATTGCAACGTCACACATTCTGCCCAATATTTACCTTACTTAACATGTAAAGGTCAATAGATATAGAATATATATACGTGTGTGTGTGTGTGTGTGTGTGTGTGTGTGTGTGTATTTTGTCAGCGAGTTCTCCCTTTGGCTAAGAATATTATTTCCATGTAAGTCTTTATAGTATAATTAGACAAATTAATGAACATTTACATAGACAATTAGAAGTTTAAAGCCCTGGAGATGGCTATTCACCTCTTTATGTCCACAGTATTTGTGAAATATAAAACCTATTTTTCTCAAGGCTGCACAGAGCCAGCCACAAAAGTGTCACTGTGATGGAAATAGGTTGATTTTCACCACTCGTGGAAGCAGTCTCATTACTCAAGCACTGAGTAATGGGACAAGTATGGCGAGAAGACGTAGGAAGCAAAATATTCATTTCCCTTAGCATTTCCATGTTTTGTTTTGTTTTTAAACTAGACTATTTTCAACTTAATAAAAGCCTAAACCCCAAGGTTCTTTAGGGGGTGAACTGAAGTCCAATATGCCCAATATGTTGGTCAGAGCTTTCTCCAGCACTGTCCTTCTGTCATGTTTCAACTATCCAACCACCAAATCACTACCAGTCCTAAGTCAGGCCCATCCACTCTGCTGGATGGTGAGAGAGAGATACAAGAGTCAACAAGACACAGTTCTTTCTCGCTCTAAAAATCCTTAGAAATAGTAGGGAAATAAGATGAGCACGAAAAGATGCAAGGCAAACCAAGGCAAGTCTGGAGCAGAGAAGCAAAGTGCTAGGAGCATTCACAGATGGCAAGTCCCTGTCTTTTCAACTGGAGAAGAATCAAGGAACTTCTGTGGAAAGGATAGCTCAAGAAGAAGGATGATGAAAAGACTGATCAGAAAGAATTACCTTAAAAAGGCAAGGAGGCAAGAGAGCAGTGGGCATGTTGAAAGAGAGCAGTGGGTATGGTAAAAAAAAAAAAAAAAAAAAAAAAAAAAAACACACATTCTGACTGGAACATTGATTTAGGGATTAGTGACACATAATTCGAACAGCATGTTGGAACTGGGTCATGGACAGTATCTCAATGCCGGACAAAGAGACCTGGACTTCATCTGGCAGGCTGGAGAGAGTCACTGAAGACAAGATGCAGAATGACACAGAGGCAAGAATCCCGGACTGAGCATCAGGAAGCCCTGAGTTATGGGGGGTCCACACCCATCTGTGATCCCTGGGTCTCTGGGACCATGCTTTGATTTTTTTTTTTTTTTTTTTGGTGATGCTCTGGACCAGATAATCTCTAAAATTCCCACATGGTCAAAGAAAAAAGCTGCAACTAGGAGGAGGGCTGTTTTAGGAAGACTGATGAGGCATTAGTGCAGTCCAATGATGGAACCTGGGGATCTGGTGGGAGGCTGTAGTGACACTAGAAGGGACATGTGGAAATGACAACTGAGTATGTATGAAGCAGAAAGAGAGAGCCGCACAGAAATATCTGAAGCATTGAGAGGGGAAAATTCTATAGGACGTTTTAGTAGAACAGATAAGAAGGAGTCAACGATAATTGTAAGGTTCGGGGTCTGGGTGTGCAAGAGAACTACACTCTTAATTCAACTGAAATCAACCTATATTATTAATAAACTTCTATTGTAACAGACACTGAACTGGGCAACAGTCTCAGAGATGAGCAAGACAGGGTCCCTGTGGCCAAGAAGTCCCATACCAGCACAAGTGTGAGGCTGTGGTTGATTTGCATTTTGTTTTTGTTATTGTTACTGTTTGTGAGGAGAGCAGAAGGAGACAATAGCAATTTCAGCCTCGAACTAGACTCCCTCCCCACAACAACCAGAGCAATACAAAGGCAAAGGGATCTGAATTCATAAACCCTGCTCTCTTGTTTTCCTCCACATGCCATTTTAAGCAACGCCTGTAACTTTTCTGGGTTTCAATCACCTCATCTGTACAAGGTGGTTGATAATACTGTCCGCCCTAAGTTATGAAGAAGAGATTACATAAACTAATATACGTGGGAGCATGATGTGAATCTCAAAATGCTTTACAGATGTTATTAGATGTGGCTGTTAATTCTAAGGCACCGGCATGGCATCCAGGTATCCAATAAAAATACAGATATATAGACTGGATGGAAGAGGGGTCCAACTAAATATAATATTTGAAATCATTAATTAGGACTGTAGTTAAAGTCATGAAAACAGATGAAAGGGCTAAAGGAAAAGGCGTGGTGGAAAAAAAAGCCGAGAAATAAATGTAGCGAATGTCTACTACATCTATGGACTAGAGAAAGAAAAGAGTTGTGAAAACAGGAAAAGTATTCCAATGTGGGCATTAGAAAAATCACTGGGCTTGGAAACCCAGGTACTAGTCCAGACTCTCCTACTTACCAATTACTTTGCTTTGGCAAAATTACTTAAGCCTATAGTTTTTGAACTTAGATGCAGGTACCCCGTGACATTAGAGACATGCAAAAAGTTACCAAAATCTTAGCCTACCTGTAAATTTCTTCCAAAGATTTGAGGCAGGGGATGAGAACAAGACTAGTACGATTGTGATAAAATGCAGGGCCCTAAAGAAAGTGAGGCTTTCGGAAGGAAAAGGCGGTCAAAATGACCAAATAAGGTAGGCAGTCAAGGAGGATGAACCCTAAAACAGACGAAGAATTGAGAGACTCGGAAGTCGTCACTGACTTTGGAAAGAAGGAATCCGTAAAATAGAGGAGGCAGAAGTGGATGTCAAAAGATGAAAGGAGAATGGGAGGTGAGGGCAGAGGTTCTATGAGTCAGGAGGTAGAAGACGGCAAGAGGGAGCAGTGGAGCTGACAAGAGGGTCAGGCTATGAAATGAAAGAGATGCAGAATTTCTGGAGAAGAGGGGTAGAGCCAGAAAAGAGAGAAGAGAATGCTGATGGATCAGTTTCTGAGGAGTGGGAGAGAAGGGGTGGTCCTCCTGTTAAGACTAGGGGTTGAGGTAGGAAAATAAAAATACAAGAAGCAGTTCATATCAGACAGATTAAAACTTCCAAACTGGAGGTGAGGTCATTTACTATGAGTAGCAGGATTACGGCTCAGGGCTGGAAACTTGGGGAGTGTGGAAATGGTTTGGAGGATACCCAGTGGGGACCGAGATAGGGAGCCAAGAAGACATGACTACAATGACTCCTAGAGAACTGGCTTCAAACTGAACTGGAGACTGTGCCCAGACAGAGCAGTGACTGAGCTGCACTGAGAAGTGGCTGAGAAGGCACACTTTCGGAGAGACCTGGACTTTTCTGGATGGAGTCACATTCTTTAGGCTGACTGCTATATACTTAATGTTGTATGTGGGCCTTCCTAGATAAGAGCTTATTCCAGAGAGACGGAAAGATGGTCTTCATCCTTTTCTGTTACTCCTCTATTTTGGAAAGACTGATGTTAAGAGAAAAAATAAAACTAAAGAAGAGATCGCAGTAATCATAAAATAACAGTGGGTACTAATTATTTAGACCAAACATACTTAATAAATGCAAATATAGGGCAAAAGAGCAGTGTTAAATTTATGCTAAAATAATACACCATGCCACTCTCATCCAACTAGGCTAGTTAATATGAGGTTCACATACATGAATTTGCCAAACAATTATTCATTCTTCTGAGAACACTACGGCCTTTAAAAAATAATTTTAGGGGAGGAAAAATAATGGCATAGATGATAGAGGCTCTGTTCATCCTTCTGGTGACCAAATCAAAGTTGTGATGGAAACAAGGAGCAGCAGAAAGTAAAAATTGCTGGGATCTAGAGGAATAAGCCATACAACTAGGGAGAAATCCAAGAAAGCACCCTGCACCAGCAGAGGGTAAGATGGAGCAAGGACACAGGGTGGCCAGATCCCGAGCGGCTGAGTGAGGCAGGGGCCGTGGCAGCAGCAGAAGCCTCTTAAAGGGCCTGCATCTGCGAGCGTATTTTCACGGTGATGGACCTGCTCACTCTGAGCACCAGTGCCAACTGGGCTGCGTGCAGGGAGCACCAGGGACTTACAAGGAGACCTTGTCAGAGTGAGGGCCTAGGCGAGACTCTCTGGGGTACAGAAGTGCTGGCCCTATCTACTGTTTCTTGTTGAGCCCTCCTCACTCCCAGTGCCCCGACACAGAACCACCATAGCCCAGACATCATCAAATTGGGTAACAGAGGTCGCTCCGCCCAGATTCCCTGAAACCCCACCTCCCCCAACTGGCAGCCCCACCCAAGCCACATCCTCCGCGAGTCAGGTGCTCTTTGCTGAGCAGCCTAGACTCACCCTGGAGGCAGCTGGCCTTGGTTTCTGGTGTGGCCTTTTGAGGCAACTATAAGCATAGCATCTGTGGATTGCTTCCTGAATCTTAACAGGTGGCCCCGGAGGGGTAGAGGCTTGGGCTAAGTTTGGCCTGTAGCTGAACCCCTCTCAGGACTGGGCCACTGAACATCTACTTCACAAATCCACACTAATAAGACCAGGAGACTTAGGAACTTTGCTTAGTACATAGAAACAGTCATGAAAAGGCAGCAAAAATGGGAAGACAAAGAAGCAGAAACCACATGAGAAAACAGAATGGAGATCTAGATATACTGGAATCAAGTAATCTAACAGATGCAGAGTTCAAAAACACTGGTTATAAAAATGCTCAATGAACTTTTGGGAAGTGCAGATACATTTAGTGAGAACTTCAACAAAGAGATAAAAAAGATAAAAGTGGAAATGGAAATTATAAGAGGGAACCAGTCTGAAATGAAGAACACACGATCTGAGATGAGAGGTATATTAAATGGAATAAACAAAGGATCAAATGCCCTATCTAGAAGACAGGAAAGCCAAGGACACACAATCATAATGGCAAGAGATAAGATGTCAAGACTATAAATATAACTTAAGGAACACATGGGACACTATTAAGGCTCCAAATATCTGTCTGATTGGTGTACCTGAAGGAAAATAAGATGTTGAACAGCTGTTTGAAGAAATAATAATGGAAAATTTCCCTAACCTGGTGAAGGAAATGGACATAAAATGCAGGAAGCTCGGAGAATTTCAAAAATCAGGGATCCTTAGAGGCCCACACCAAGACACACCATAATTAAAATGCCAAAGGTTAAATACAAAGAAAGAATATTAAAAGCAACAAGAGAAAAAGAGATAGTTATTTATAAGGGAACACCCATAATACCAACAGCTGATTTCTCCAAAGAAACTATGCAGGACAGAAGGCTTGGCAAAAAATATTCGACAGAATGAAGCCTCAGGATCTACAACCAAGAATAATTTATTCAGCAAAGCTATCATTTAGAGTTGAAGGACAGATAAAGAGCTTCCCAGACAAAAATAAGCTAAAGGAATTTATCACCACCAAGCTAGTGTTACAGGAAATGTTGGAGGGATTTCTTTAAGAAGAAAAACCATATATCAAAAACAGGAATGAAAAATGGTAACGACTACATTCCTATTGATAAGTACCTCAAATGGAAAAGAATTAAGTGCTCCAACCAAAAGATAGAGTGAATGACTGGAAAGGGAAACAGGACCTCTACATGTCGCCTATAAGAGACTCTCACTTCAGATTAAAAGACACACACATTAAAAGGAAGTGGATGGAGAAAGATATTGCTCTAATGGACCTAGAAGGTATTTAAGTCAGACAGAGAAAGATAAACACTATATGATTTCATTTATATGTGGATTTAAGGAATAAAAGGAACAAACAAATCAAAAACAGACACACAAATATAATGGACAATTTGATTTTGGACAGAGGGGGCGCTGTTTGAGAGCCAGGAGAATGGGGTGAATGGTTAAAGAAGTACAAATTAGTAGCTGATAGATGGTCATGGGGATGGAGAGCACAGCATAGGGAATGCAGTTAGCATAAATATGTTGGCTAGGCGGAGGGTCAGGGGAGGGAAGGAACAATTGGGGGAATCGTTTTATGAACTATATAGATGTCTAACCAATGTACTGTATACTCGAAACTTATTAAAATAAATAAATTTAAAAAAATAATAACAATTTTTAACACCATGTTCTCAAAACAGAACAATACATTTCCCTAGGCAGAGTATAATATATCTTCTTGGTGTCTTGGGGCCATCAGCATAAGCTCTGTCATTCTGCTGGACTCTGTGACATGATGACACCTTTAGGGCTGCAGAGGTGCACAGTTACTTGTCATCCAATGAAGACCCTGGAACTTGATGTCATTACAGTTAGTGACTTTGCTGTCTCCTTCTAAATGTCTCTTCTCAGAGCGAGATGTGTCTTAACAATGTTTCTTCCACATCAACTTGAAAGAACTAAGTGTTCTAAGAAAAATACATATAATCAAATTTATTAATCTAGAAACCATTGTTTCCACAGAATTATAGCAACATGGGCTCTAGCTGAAAAGTCTAGGGTGTTTTCATGTGTCCTACAAAGCACAGCGCATGGGTTTTGTGACAATTACTTTACTCCGTGCTTAGATATTTCTCTGTGTCTCATTTCCTTATCTCTAAAAATTCAAAGAAGGTGTTAAAAGTTTGACCTCCCCTCCACCGCCCAAGTAAAAGTATTATTATATTGCCTTGTTCACTGTATAAATGCTGGTTGAGTCTTGATTTAAGGTCACCAAGAGGGTCTTCTTTAACAAAGACTCGAGAGTATTTTATTATAACAGTATTTCCCATGTGCCCTTAAATGTCTAAAGAGAATAGAAACTATTTTTCAGCCCTCAACTTCTCATCACAAATAGTATTATGATAGCCTAAATCACTAGGGTTCTGGGTTTGGCTAGTCATACTGATGCCTTCCAACAATGAATGCCTTATTTAATATTTATGAACCACGAGCTTTTTTGTGAATCCCTAAAGTTGCTGACGACTAAGGAAAGGGGATACTGAAACAATATTTCATCTTCATCTTTTGACCTATCCTACACAATGAGATGTTAACAGACTGAAACTGCTACCCAATCACACATCTTCTAGGTTCACAGAAACCAGGGCCAATAAAAAGAAGAGTAAGAAGAAGAAAAGAAATAACCACAAAACCTCATAAGCAATTTATACATACAAATAAATAATCTGACTTTTGGAATGTGGCTGGATCTCTACCTCATGACACAATAAAAAACAAAAGCTTCCTTTCTTAATAAAGGAAAAAGTCATGGTCAATACCAAGACTCCCCACAACTCAGCCATACTGTATTTTCTATCTTGAACACTCTAGGCCACAACAAAGCCTTTTGGGTTTTCTTTTAAACCTATGTCCCAAATTCCCAGCCCCTTAAGAGTAGGTGAAAGTGGGGGGGACAAAAAAAAAAAAAAGACATCTATTCCGTCTCAAGGACAAATCGCTGACGGACAAGAATTTCTCTGCTCAGGTGCTAATACACCACTTGCCTGTGTACAACTGGACAGACAGGCAACAAAGAAACTGGCCCCAGGATATGTGGGTGAGTTAAGCTGGAGCCTAATTAACATGACTAGATTTGAGGTTAATTTTCTTTTTCTGTCAATAGCATAAAATAAAAGACAGCTCATCAATCATATAAATTAGCATAGCCTTCAGGCTCAAGCCTCAAAGAAACGAGGCCAAATCTAAAAGAAATCAGAATAAATTGCTAGTCAGGACTTGAACAAAAGCAGATTATAACTCTTGGCAGTTTTTTCTCTCTAATGACTGCTCAGTGATCCCAAACGGAATATGTCTAAAATAGTAACAATAACCAGCCCAAGGCATGAAAATGTTGCTGGTCAAGAGACTTTATAACTATTCCCGAAGGTATATAGGATTGATCTAAATTTCTTAAGAGTCATTTCTTCAGTGTCCACCAGAAGTGCTTGTTATAAGGCTGTGAACACAGTACATATTCAACAAATGCTTGTTAACTGGTTAAGGACGAGCAGGGGAATGAAAGTGCTTTTTATAATGGTGAAACCCAAAATTCATTTTAAAAAAAATCTGTGATGTGTTTCCTAATTACATTTTAGGGACAAACTGAACACAAGCCCATTTCTCCATCTCTATCACTCAGAGATTAGAGGATTATGAGGTGAGATAGAGATATGGATAAAGATAGAAATATATATATATAAATATATATTCATGATAGAAAATGAAATACAAATATTAAATATATAACATTACTTTAACATCATGACACAGATATCTGGGTAAATGTGTATGGCAGGGCTTCCCAATCCCTGGGCTGAGGACCAGTACCCATCCGAGGCCTGTTAGGAACAGGGCTGCACAGCAGGAGGTAAGTGGCGGGCCAGCAAGCAAAGCTTCATCTGTGTTTGCAGCTGCACCCGGATGCTAGCATCACCGCTTCGGCTCCACCTCAGATCATCAGGCATTAGATTCTCATAGGAGCACCGGTCCCTGATGCCAAAAGGTTGGCATTTTAGGAATTTAAACAATAAATTTAAAGGGTTAATATTCAAAAGCCATGATAGCCTCTCAGAGCGCACACTTTACCAAGTTGGGTAAGGAAGCTGGGAAAACACCTCCTCCTATGAAGCCAGCTCCTGAAAGAACAGATCCACAGCTGTGGCTGTTTGCCTCTAATTCACGTGAGCTTCCTAGTTCTCCTAAGAATAGCCACTATTCTCTTTGCAGAGTAGAGGAAAAATCTGTTTGGCCTTCTGCTAAAGGAAAAATTAAGCTAACCCAGTATCAAATTTAGGATTGAGAGCAAAAGGGGGAACTCTCTAAATTTTCATCCTGATTCTTCAGCTCTTTTCATCCTGTCTCCACACTTGTACATCTTGAAGCTGGCCCCTTTCGACCCCACCCCCATCTGTACATTTTCTACTGTATTTTCAAAACAACAACTACTACTTCTACTATTACTACTATTTCAGTGTATAGTGTAAGGTAGGAAACTGCTCAGCTCTGCCTCCCAAAGCAAGCTTCATAATATTACTGATCACACATGAAACATGGCCTATTTCAGATGCACAGTTCATCCCAGAGCTGCAATTACTGGTCCTAATTCTGAAGCCAGAAGCAGTGATGTGTCTGAATTCCAGGGAGATGATTGAATGGAAATGTTCACATCTGATCACCTCTCACATACAAATTACTGTGTATGACAATCTGGCAATTACCTCAAAAGTAATAGCAAAAGCCATGCAATCAAATTCGTTATTACGGTTGCCTTCAATTATGGGAGGCAAGAACCTGAGTGCAGAAAATTTACCGAGAAGGAAAAATGAGTCTCTGTATCTATTTTAATTTTAAATCAAGTCATTTCACTTGGAAAACTTTTAATTTTGGAAAAGACTCTGCTGAAGTACCCAGCTAAGTATAAGAAAATAATCAATGCGTTTTCCCCGGCATACAAGGGAACAGAAAACAAACCTCGACCGTCACTCTTTTCAACTGAATCTCAAAAGACAGTGGCTATTAAGTCCCTAACACTTCTCAGAGGGACAGAGAAAAATGGCACAAAGCGTATAAGAATGACATAAAAATATAATTATGTTCTCCTATATGGTGTATGATGGAAAAAATTACAATATGTTCACCAAACACTACTTCTTTTTCTGCCTGGGCACATGAAAAAAAAGAATATTTCCCAGCCTTCTCTGCAGTTAGGTGGGACTCACAGAATGTGGATGGAAGTGAGGAAACCACATCCAGGCCTTGTCTCTAAACCTCCCACGTGGTCCTCTACACTCTCCCTCAGCCGACAGGATGCAGGAGATTCTGGGGGACTAGAGGATAGAGGAGCCTGAATCTCTAAATGACTAGAAGGAGCAAAATTTGCCCCGCTCCATGTCCCTAGGGCTCTGTGACCTCTCTGTGTAGGGGAGCTTGTCTCAGTCGATGGCATATACTAAACAAGCCAGGGCGAAAAGCCTAGAAATTGGTTCTACCACCTATTTCTTGTGTGAAAGGCAATTCGCTCAGTTTAAGCTTCAATTTTTAATTTATAAAAAAGGATAGCAGAGTCAATCCTTATTATTGATAGATTCCATATTCACCAATTCACCTACTCAATGAAAGTTATCTTAAACTCCAAAATCAATTACTTGTAGCACTTTTGGAGTCAGTCAACGACACATACAGGAAACATGTGTTCCCAGCTGATGTCAAACAATGCCACACTCTACATTCTTGTTTCAGCTCTCCTATTGTAAACAATATCCTTTTCACGGCCTATTTAGTGCCATGTTTTTCACATTTTTGTTTTTTTGTTGTTGTTGATGATTTTGCTGTTTAAAATAGCCCCCAAGGTGGTGCTGAAGGTTGCTGAGTGTTCCTAAGCACAAGAAAGCTGTGGTGTGCTCGACAGAGCAGAGGTGTGTTAGATAAGCTATCTTTTGTCATTAATTAATCATGCTGTAGGCCCTGAGTTCAATGTTAATGAATCAACAACATACACTAAATAAGGTGTCTTAAAATAGAAACACACATAAAACAAGTTTACATATTGATCAGCTGGCAAAAATATTGTGACTGGAGGCTCGGAGGAACCTACCCTGTATTTCCTACTAGGAGTGGTATTTCTGGTGACTTTATACAACCTAACTACTGCAAACTAGGAGAATGACTATAATATAGGCGTATCGTGTTTTATTGAGGTTTGTTTTATTGTGCTTCATAGACATTGCATTTTTTTTTACAAATTAAAGGCAAGACCCTCCACGAGCAAAAAGATTACAACTGCTTTAATGAGGTGGTCTAGAACAGAACCTGCAATATCTCCTACACATGACTGTAGTTTCCTTAAGAGTTGCCATGAGGATTATGCAAGATAATGTATGCTAACGTGTTTCATACATAAGGTGGTATGCAAATGTTGGTTATTACTTCATTTAAAATTTCAGCTGCACATTAGGCAAATGAAATTGCTTAATTTATTCTCCATCCTACCTCAGTTTAATAACAATAGCAAACACTGGAGTGTGTGTACTCCAGGCATTGTGCTTGGGGCCGCCCATACAGTATATCTCTCCAGGGTCACAACAACCGTACAGACAGGTTCTACTCACATCAGTGTAAGAAACCGAGCCTCCATCTCCCCAAGTATCAGGTAGAAATAAGAACACCAGCCCCTTAGGTACACAGTAGGTGTGTACATAGTGGGAACACTGCCACACTCCACAGACACATGACCAGGGGCAGACAGAGAACTAAACACCAGTCAAACTGCAGTATAATTTTTAACAAAATATTCCATTAAATGAATGTATACAATTTAATCAAATAGTTCGGTAGAAGGTCGTATATTAAAAAGCAGTGGTGCCCAGTCCCACCCCTCTCAAACCTCATTACCACTCCCTAGAAGAAAACTCTGAGTCTTTAAAGAACTTTCTTCTGAGTTTATCTCTATTTCTCTAAATATGTTATTTAAACAAACAGTTCTTGCTTATCAATTTCAGATATCTTTTAATTTCCTGCCATGATAGATGATTTATTTTCTCATACCATTGCCATCTCAAATGTAATTGTGTTCTTAATTTTAAATTAATAAAGTTTACATTATTATGAGCACTGTTCAAAGCATATTATGCTAAAATTGATTTCCTTTATTACATAGTTTTTTACATAGCTTTCAGAAGTCTCTAAATGCCTTTTTTTTTCTCCTTTGCTTTATTTACTTTTTTCATAGTGAATCTTTTTCAGGCTCTTTAATTCTATTTAGTATTGTATAGACTAGAGGTCTCTTTTCTCCAGAATCCATTAGCCAGGAGCTCTGCATCCTCTCGTTCTGATCTCAACTGTCTCCTCTCCAACGATGCTTGGAGACCTCCCTTCACCACTCTCCGGCAATAGATTTTTCCTGAATTTCTCATTTTCTTTTTAGATTCCCTCCCTCATTTAGTTGAAACACAACCCCCCAAAACTTCTAAAAACACCTACGGTTATTAATTCTCAACCAGTCCTGTTACGATGGTCACCTATGATGTTGCCATGTCCCAATAGTATCATCATCTCAATCATTACCACACAAATTTGATTCTATGTGCCTGAAAACACTGACCTTTGTGATTTACATTAGTCACAGAAAAGATTACTTTCACAATTTCTTTGCAAAATGAACAGTGTTAGCTGGGTTAATTTTCAGCTTTCCTTTGCTCATCACATAGCCAGTTAGGATTAATGGATCACCTCCTAACACTGAAGAAATATGTTTACAAGTTATATTTAAGGTGTATCACTTTATAAACTCTAGTGATATTTTTAGATTATAGCTAGAGGAACTATACTGCATATTGCTGAGAAAAAAAAAGTAAAATAAAAGTGAATGTAAAGTAAATAATGTGAGCAGCTGGTATGCTATTTTATGCTGACATTTATACAAAAAATAAAATAAAATAAAATGGCCAGTTGATGTGATTATCCAAATAACTTGAGAGAGCAAAAATTACCATCAGATTGCACAAAGGTTTTGATCCTAAATTGCTTAAAATGTGCATATACACTCTTTTGATTTATAGACAACCTTATAATACCAGAGTACAAAGCAAATGAGAAATGTAAACACAATTTGACAAAGAAATTCAAGTTATTATATAGATATCTGCCCCTCCCCCTGCCCAGAAATCACTTTCCAGGAATCATTTTTTCATGGATTTGGTTTGGTATAAATAAAATCCACGTCTCCAGATAATTTATAAATAAACAGTGCATCCTCCCACCATAAGAGAATGTCTTTTACACAAGTGTGATTCTTGTCCTCCGATCTAATTTTGCAAGGAGCTTCCCATTCTATTCTATATGAATCAAAACCTGACAGGTCATCAGTTTCCATTAAGTTACATTAGCACCAAGACCTGGAATGCAGAAATTCTGGTTTAATTCACCTTAAATCGAAATAAAATCTTACCACTGAAACTCAAGTCATCCTTAAAAAAGTTGGCTCACTGAAGTCATATGATTCAGGTCTTTAACTATTTGGAAGTGTCTAGTCTGATGACTTCCTAGATTTGACAGTTTGAGGTAAGATAGTTCTTACACATTCAGGTTAAAATTCACCACAGTCATTATTAAATGCCAAAAGAAGTTGTTTGAGATCAATTTTCATGCCAATATCTTATCTAAACCTATGATTTATCATTCAGCAGGTTCTCAGTGACAGCGGGACAGTGATTCTGAGAATTAAAATCCAGGAGATGGTCTTTAAAGGTCTAGATGAAGTCCAAAATTAATCTAATATTGAGTAGCAGCTTTCACACCTATAATGGAACTCATCAGATTGGTATGTGACTTCACTTGCAAAGTGTCACTGTTGTATGATACTGATGTCCACTGTCAAGGTACTAATATTTTTAATTCCTACAATGCTGCTTCTACTCAGTTAGTCATTTCCACCTACATACATGTTGCCTCAGCATGTCTGATGTATTCTTTAACAGTGCAAATTTCTTTTCTTCATTGAGGAAGCACACATATCTAATTTGATTTCTTTGGTGGTAACAGTGGGAAATGTCAATTTTTAAACTTAATTGTTCAGAAAATTAAATTTTGTCATATTGAATTGTTCTTTTGTTCTTGCACATCTCAACTTGATCCCAGATCCTTGACTGTAGGAGAAAAAAGCAGTCACAAAACACACCTCACAACACACCTGCACCACCATCCTCACATGGAACCTTACTTTTCCCATAAGGGCACTAAGTGCAAGCGATCTCAAGAAAGTCGTTTCTAGAAAAAATCTTTTTAAAAACTTTTAAGTCCTTTCTGTTAGAACAAAACTGGAAAGGGGCAAGCTCATCAGAACCATCATCTAAAAGAAAAATGGGAGAACAATACAATTCAAAATATAAATAAAAAAATGTCCTGCTAATAAAAGTTAGGAGACATAGTTGCTCTTAAAAGCTTATAATCTAATTGAAGTATATTCTTTTGATATCTTCAATGTCACAGATTAATAATTTAAAAGTAATTTTAATGTTTGAAAATAGTCAAAGGCATTCGGAGCTAGGTCTGGGGAATAAGAATCTCCTTTGGTGTCTTGTCAATA
Organism: Rousettus aegyptiacus; assembly: GCF_014176215.1. Lineage (NCBI taxonomy): Eukaryota > Metazoa > Chordata > Mammalia > Chiroptera > Pteropodidae > Rousettus > Rousettus aegyptiacus. The sequence goes on from NW_023416308.1 coordinate 44,885,597, forward strand.
ACCCCTGGGGACTGGAGAAGTGCCCCTCATGCAACTGCCACTGTCCTGTGCTCCCAACACTAGGACCCACTCCACCACACTGGAAGGGCAGGCAGGTTTGACACTGAGACCAGACATTGTCCCGTACAGCCATCATCTAGTCACATGCCTTGGTACATGTTGACATTTAATAAATACTAGTTAATAAATACCTGCTGATGCACTATCCTGGTAAAAAGACTCACAATGGCCTCATATCTCTCTCCTCTTGCATCTCATATAACCTCTCTAGTCCAGCACAATTTCTACGTGGTAAATCTGCCTATTTGATCTTATCGAGGCATCTTCCCAGTTTGCATAATACAACACATCTCTGGCTTTTTGTAACAGCTTTGTTGGTATTTTATGAGTACCTATTAAAAACTTTTGCTCTTGACCTCACCCGACCTCATCATTATTACCAGGATTTCTCAGCAGCTACTGCATACTCCCTCCGCCCGCCAGTTGGTATTCACTGTTGCTAATCTTCAGAACAAGCCTGCAAGGTAAACTATGGTAAGGTTAGAAGACCCCGGAGGCCAAAGGAACTGGGTGTGAGTCCGGTTCCGCCATGTGATGAATATGTGCCTACTCACTCCGAACCTCTTTTTCCAGCTCTGAAAAAAAGACTGAAAACTTCCAACCTAGTTTAGCTGTAATGTATGTTAAATGTCATATCTAGCAGGAATTTAATAAATGATAGGTATCATCATTGTGATGAAGATCTTAAAGACAAGTAAACTCAGGTACCAAGATGCTAAGCCATTCATCTAACCATCTGCATGGCTGGTTCCAGAGTTGTGCTCTCCAGTGCAAAATATTTAACCACATAAGGACATTTTACAATGTCCAGAATTATTTGTTGCCAATGTTTAAACTTTACATAATTTTTGTCTGTTACTAATTTTTCCAAAATGATATATAGATCATTCCCCACCTGACTCCTTAAGGGTGCCACGACCGCAGAAGCAGTCTGTTGCAACATGTCCCTTACTATGAAAGCTCCTCCTGCGCCTCCACGAGGCACTCAAGAAAAGAGGTACCTCTCTATGACAGAGATATTTGGTTCCCTCAAGAAGCACAAAATCGTGGGGAAGCAAATTCTCCAATGAAAATCTTAACCACCAGTTATTTCCTTTGGGTCCACTATGATTTAGGTAAGTCCTAGACATAAGTCCCCACAATTCTTATTAGTTGGTTAATGAGAAAGAAAATGATGGCCCATCTGGTTTAATCTTGTGGCTTTATATGCTATATCTGGAATGTGCAGCCCTTCTCTAAGAAGGCCCTGGAGTTCCTAAAATTAATTTGTAATTCTTTTGAAATATTTCCCTTAAACCAGAAGCCTATTTTTGAAAATCCTTGTAACTCATAATTCAGTGCTCTGCATTTAATAAGTGTTCTTGAGCACAGCAGGCTCTCCATAAATATTTGCTGACATTTCAATAAGCATTAGCTGATGATAGTAACCCACTTAAAAAATATATGAAGATGATATTGAAACACATAGTATGGGCACAGCCACATAATAACTCAAAAAAGTTTTCCTAAAGCAGCCAACCCATGCTGATGTTTCTTTTACTCTGTACTTACATGTTCGCATCTCCCTCTCCCTACGTCTGTCCCTCTCGCTCACCCTCTTCCTTCCTCTCCCTTCCCCCTCTCCTTCTTGCCCACTCCCCCAGTCTCTCACTCTCTCCCTAACTGCCGTTTCTTTTATATCATTCAGGTATTGTTTGCAATGTCAGAGGAAATTTTCTTTGACCTCTCCTTGTTACTCTCTTTGGTGTTATTCCATTTTATTTTCTCCACAGGACTTCTTACTATGTGAAACATCTTATTCATTCATTCATTCACTCACTCATTTACCCTCTCATCATCTGTTTCTTCCTATCAGGGTGACACTGCTATGAGACCAGGGTCTTAACGTATAGGTTACCACTGAACCCCAGCACTCACAAAGGTGCATGGCAGGTATGTAGGATCTAAACAAGTAATATGTGAATAAAACATGAAAAGGATGAATAAACACAGCTGTTTTTATAGTTGTTCTCCAGTTATGTCATAACTTAACCAAACTATAACGCAACACATGAACAAGAGCTTGTTTCTGTTTATGTTATATCTCCTAAAGTCTTTAGAACAATTTTATGTATACCTTCAGTACTTAACAAAACTCTTGATGAAAAAAGATTTAGGAAATAACTAAATGACTCCGTTAAGCAAATTTTTTAATTCCAATGGTTCACATACTTAATTGTCAACATTTTAATGACAAAAGCATTATTAACTGACTGTAGCATTTCCTGAAGCCACTGATGAGGCAATCTGGAAGATGTTGGTAACTGAATTCTAATAAGATTCTAAATTATGTCAACACTGGTTCATATCTGGCAAAAAGAAAGATAGTCAGGAGAGTTGTTTAGCATTTAAAACAATTACTAAAGGTTTCTGAAAGCACCTACCGCTTGCGGCAGTTTATCTTTTTTCAAAAAAAAAAAAAACAGCAGATGAATATATCCAAGACAACCATCAACATGTGCTGCCTTTTAGGCAAAAAATAGAGCGGACTGATTTCAAATATTCTCTAGGAGGCATTAAGTACAAAAAGTGGTAAATTATCCAGGGCTGCAATTGACTAATTTTTTCATCATATCCTAAGTGTGAAGTTTCATAATTCCCATTTTATTAATGAAAATGTAAACCTCATAATGAGGTAAAAAATATTCTTATATCATTTTTGCAAATAATTTGTTAGCACATCTAAAAAACCTTCTAATAGATACTTATTAGATAAGAGCGCTTTCAACACATTGGCTGATACTAGCCTCTTTTTCTAGATTAGACTTCTAGACTAGCCAAGGTACGTAAATAAACACACTGACAATCACAGATGGAAACTATGAAGAAGAAACCATAAAAATGAGTAAAATCACAAAATACAGTCAAAAATATTGAAGATATAATACTTGTTACATGTACACTGGATATAGAATGGGAATTTGCCTGTCGGATCTAAATTTAGGTTGAAGAGAGCAGATGAGAAGTCATTCTAGCCTTAAAAACACATCCCGTTAGTCCCTACTAAGAAGTAACCTAGATTGGTTTTTGGACCGTCCACACCTATCATAGGAGTACTCAGACCTTTCCCACTCACCTATCTGAAGCTGAGTAATGGATATCCCAGGGCAATCCCCTGAAGTGATAACAGTACTTGCAATAGGAGAAACTGGACTGGACAATTTAAATCCCTAAAAGTGACTAGAGAACTAGAAGGTCTACCCAATGAGTTATAAAAAATCAAAAACAACAATAACAAAAAAACTGTGTTTGAGATTTTAAAAATGGTTTGTTTGGGTTTTTTGTTTTGTTTTGTTTTGTTTTGTTTTGCAGAAGATCAGACCGAAATTTTACCCCATGAATTAAATTGAGTTTATTGACTCCCAACTAGAGAAAATATGTAGTCTATTGAACACTAAAAGCCTTTTCATGTTTTTGGCAAGAATTTTTAAAAAGAATTTCCTCTTCTTTTTTCTTCCAATATCATTAAAATGAGAACAGAGATGAAGTCTCAATTTCTGTAAAATTTTTAACTTAATCTTGATATGTATGTATATACTTGTATTGATTTAGATGCACAAACAGACATACACACATGCACACACCAATAGAGAGAGACTATAGAGCCTTAAAATTCCTAATCAAACATAGGTGGTTTAAAGCTATTTCTTTTTCCTCTTCTTTTAAAGGAAAACTCTTCTGTTCATATGCCCCAAGTCCTTCAATGGGTTTTCTTCTTTCAGAATGTTTTTTTCCTGGAGATGGTCATTGAAATGAATGAAAAATGGACAAGCCCAGCCAAGTGAATTCTTGGCTGTAACTTCCTTGGGAAGTGCTTTGTGGGTAGGCAGCTGAATGAACTTCTATAAAAGTCACGGAGCTGGCATTTAATCATTTCCGTCTCTCTGTTCCTGGGCCACATCTCTCCTCTTTGCTTGCATAAGAAATGTCAAGCTGCTAAGAGGGAATCAATGTTTTCATGTTCAATTTCAATATACTGCTGAATGTTTTCTAACAAGAGTTTCTTCAACAAATTTTCTGTTTTCCTCCGTGGTGAGAAAGATAACCCACATCTATTGTGCCACCTTCTATTAAAGTTCATACAGCTCTGATTTTTGTATAAATAGTAGAGAATCTAGCAGTTGTGCCAAAGTCTGTTACTCTTTTCCCTGTATTCTCTTGTCTTTTCTGCAGTATTAAGAACTAAACGTTTAGTGAGTTACACTGCCACTCAGCTACAAACCTATGTTTTCTGGCTTCTCTTTCATTGGGTATGGTCAGGTGATCAAGTTTCAGCCAGAGATAGGCAAATTCCAAGAAGCTTCTTCAGGGAGAAAGGGAGATTGTCCTTTCTGTCACTTCCTCTTTCCAAATGGTTAGAATACAGATGTGATGTGATGACTAGAGCTCTAGTTGCCATACTGGGCCATGAGATAGAAGTCTAGTAATCAGGATTCAAAGTAGAGACATAGAATCCTGAGACCTGATAGCATGCATGGTGAAGCCATCACACCAACCCTGGACTGGACCACCTACCTTTGGATTTCTTTATCTAAAACATAAACAAATTACCTCATTGAAGCTACTATTATTTTAGGCTTTGGGTCACAAATAGCCAAACCTAATCCTAATTGATACAGCATTCTACTTGTGCATTCTACAAAATCCTATGCTCAAACCCATTTGTTCCCAGTTCTAAAAAATAGAGTCTTGAAATTAAAATATGCAAATTTATATGAAGCCATTAGCTAAATTCCTTCATTCCACAAGTCTAAATGGTATGCGTAACATCATCACAGAGTGATACTGGAGATCATCTATGCAATCCTAGAGAAATTTATCCTGGCCAGAATGGAAACAACCAAGGTAGACTCTAATGGTGGTGTTCCAAAATGTTTTAGCCTGTTCACTAGTTACATGAACCAGCAAAATATCTGCCTACGAACTACACGTCTGGCTCTCTAAATTATGAACCAGAGAATTAGACTCACAGTCCCAAGAAAATGAGTTTGCATTGATAGCATTATCTTCAGTGAATTAACTAAGTCAGAGGCTTGTTGGCTTAAACTAACTCCTTCCAATATACTTAGGATCAATGCATCTTTCAAACTCAATTTTTAAGTTAGGGAACTAATACCAGACTTATTCGTTATGAGTTTCTTTTAATTTTAATTTCATTGGATTGATTATGTAATTCCTATTACCAAATATTTTTGCAAATCACTGTTAGCTCTTCAACGATAAGCTGATTCTGCTTCAACAAATTACCAAGCTACTTGTTCCTCCTTACTGCACCAAAACAACTATGGCTATATCTGTGGCTTGGTTTAATTCTCTACCCTTTGCTATTTCAGAATTTTAATACAGTCTAGTAAATGGCAGTATTATCCTGAAGGCTAGCCAAGCAGAGCAAAATGATCTACTAGTAGGTTTTTAAAAGCCACAAAGATTTCTTGTAATACTGTAACCATGCAAAATGATAATTTGTAAACCTACATAAGCCACCAACTTATTTAGTGACATGACAATTAGAAAAATCACCATGATGTTATTAGTTTCATGTTGCATAAAAGAAAGATTCTTCAGGGACTTAATTGACATAATGTATAACAGAAAATATTTTTCTCACGTTCTTAAGCATGAAAAAATTCACAGAAATTCCTAGAGCTTATTGTCTCTGAGGTTTAGGAAAGATGAAAACATATTCCAATTTGTCCCTTAAGACCACTTTCCCATACCAACTACTTTATGACTTAAACCCAAATGAAAAGCCAAAGGATGTTATAGCTTAGTTATTTCTTATGAATAAGGCTTCCAAACATGCTCCTAGACACATTTGTATAATGTCTTCTCTATTCATGGTTAACTTCCTGGACTCCTGGTCAGACATTTCCATAAGGCCATCTTAACAACTGATGTCATTCACTGCATACTCCATAAGAGTGCTCTGTGCATTTGGATAGACAGAGTAAGGGCCATAGCCTGCTAACTCATGAACTCCTGGAGTGATGGTCTGATTAATTCAGTCAATGTATATACTTAAACATCAGTGAATAACTTAGCGTAGTATTGGCATGTGATAAGTATTTAATTATATTACCATTATGGCTATTCTTACTAGTAATATCTTACTTATCTTGTAAGTTAGTAGTTAATGATTAGTAGGAGACATCAACTAAGAAAAAAATAAATAGCAATTCATCTCCAACTACCTGATATGAAATAACAAATTCAATAAAATGATGGATATAAAAATGCCTTTGAAAATCCTGAAGGTTGTTCCAGAATGATCACTTTGTAAGGTATGTAAATTTCTAATCATTGTGCTGTAAACCTGAAACTAATGTAATATTGTATGTCAACTGTAATCGAAAACATAAATAAATAAATAAATAAATAAATAAATAAGTCTCTCAAGGTTGTTTCATCCGCAGTCATATGTCTCTATACCTCCTTCTGGGAACAAATTAAATTGTGTTCTACTTTGTGTAACTATCCCCACAGGTTTCCATGTCCTCTGTTATCTGTATATCTGAATACCCAAGCCCCTTCAGTTAAAAGGGTGGGTAGGAAACATAGGCTGCCTTGGTATGATATTCACCAATGCACTGAGCCCTGATAAGAATACTTCAACTGCCCTAATGATCCTGTCTCTCCCTACCCATTAGCTTATTGTCATAATCGAGTTCCTTCCTGATTGTCAGATGGAGTGGATATTCAAAGGTATAACGCAAGTTCAATGAAAATAATCACAAATCTTACAAAGGTGCAGTATTTCATAAAGGCAATGAAAGTCATGCTGAAAAACTGCTAAAACCACGGCAAAACTGTTGACAAGAATGTGACTAGCTAATAACTGAAGGAGTTAAAATTGACTAGGAAGCTGGTTGCTTCCAAAGAGAATTATCTAACTCCCAAAGGATTTAGGGAGGCTTTGGGAAACTGATGTCGCCCTTGAAGATTGTTGCAGAAATGACGTCTCTTTATAATTAGACAGTCAAAAGTGAAAGCATGGGATATCATACCATGTTATTACACAATTCCAGAAATATTAGGATGAACATCAACAATGATGACTGTCTTAGTCTGCTCAGGCTACCATAACAAAATACCACAAACTAAGTGGCTTAACCAACAGAATTTATTTTCTCATAGTTCTGCCAGATAGATGTACAAGATCAAGGTGTTAGCAGCTTTGGTTTCTCCTTGGCTTGCAGATGGCCTTCTATCTGGGTCTTCACACGGTGCTCTGGTGTCTCTTCCTCTTCTTATAAGGACATTAGTCATATTGGAATGGGCACATTGTAACCTAATTTAACATTAATTACCCACCCCTAACAGCCAAATACAATCACATTGTGGGTTAGAGCTTCAACATATGAACTTTAGGGGGTACAATTTAGTCCATAACAATAGTCAAACAGATGGAGAAAACAGAAATGGAAGAGCTAAGGGTGGCTTCCAGAATTCTGCCTTCACAGACACACGAAAACAAACAAGAACTCAGTGTATTCATTTGTGTTCAGGAGAGGGAAGAAAAAAATACACAGATGAATTCTGTATTGGACATATTAAAGTTTAAGTGTCTGTGGAGACTACCAGTTTTGATATCAAAGATGCAGCTGAATGTATGGAGCCAGGATCTCAGGTGAGGTTATCTGTCCAAATGTTGTAGATAGATAGATGATAGTTGATTGATGGATTGATTGATAGATGATAGATAGATAGATAGATAGATAGATAGATAGATAGATAGATAGACAGATGATAGATAAATTTGAAAGTTATCAGTAGTATTTGACACCATGGGAATGGCAGAGTTGAACCAAGAAGTATGTAAAAGAAGAGAAGATGGCCAAGATAGAACATTTATGGGATGGATAGAGAAAAGGAGTCAGGGGAGGAAACCAAGAAGTAACAGAAAAATAGGAACTATTTAGGAGACAGTGTTTAGTTAACAAGGAAATAACAAGTGTATCTAGTTAAAGTGGAAATAAGCAAGTCTTCAAAATGGATATAGCATCTGCACAGGAGTTGACCCCCAGCTATTGAAATCAGGCAAACGTTGGAACTGAGAACTCAGAAGACTGCTGAAGGTAGAGTGATGCTCCTAAATACCTGTGTGATTTATTAACATGACTGGGCTAGGGACTGTTCTTGGTAGGCTGGTTGCAGGTAGAGGAACCACAACTCATCAAACAGTCCAATGGCATGCTGACTGATGATTGTCAGTTTTATGGCATGTCAGGTGTTTCCTCTCCCTAAGCATGGCCAAATTTCATGCTTCATTCTGGAAATTTTAAACATAAGAGTTCCTCTCTCATCTTCTGGCCAGAGCACAAAAAGGAGTAAAATACCTCCTACTGCTCCTGAAATCAGAACTTATTTTCCCACTTTCGTTCATTACATAAATCTGTGGAAGCATTTTCCTCTGTTCCTTATAAAGAGTATGACACGGAAAAACAGAAATTTTTGTGGCAAAAATTATCTACCAAAAATAATAGTCTAATAAAACTAGACCACTTAGCAATTTTTTAATGATTCTATTAAAACAGATCTTTCAGGATAAAGCATTTAAGAATACGATCGTTTTAAATAACTTTTTTAAAAAAGTAAAAACTAAGCACAACCAAAGCAGTATTTTAATGGGTGACTGAATCTGGGCCTATTGTCTCTATGATCACTCATTAATAGAGCTAAATATTTCAAGTTTATTATGCAGTAGCTGATTTAGGTTTATTAAGTGGACACGGTTGAGGTCTATGTGGCTAAAATTAGGTGAACCATCTGGCAATTCTAAATAGCCGCATCCAAACTCTTAACTTGGGAATCATCAGAAGCAGAATCACTGTCACCCACTATGAGCATGACACACATGACCAACAATATCGTCCCAAGGGAAGAGCTACCTGAACAGATTCATCTACATGGCCCCACTGGTTGCACTGCTAAGGAGTAAGCTCTTTTGAATATGCAAGTTCCTTCCCCAAAAAATCTCTTTTCATCCCTCACTCCTTTTTGGCCAAAAAATAAATAAATAATAATAATGTAAAAATAAAAGAATAATATGGTTATTCCACAATAATGTGAACATATGAACACTACTGAACTGTACTCTTATTAAGGTGGTAAATTTTGTTATGTGGGTGTTTTACTACAATTAAAAATTTTTAATAAAATGCAAAAAAAAAAAAAGAGGGAGAAGGAGAGAGACAGCCATAGACTTTTACCCTATTCATAAGCTTGGCTAACTCACAGGCCAATGGGACAGCATAAGCAATGTAAGATCTAAACCTTGGGAATATCTCAATTTATATATTCTGCCCAATGGAAGTTTATTACGAACATAATTGCTACAAATGGCAGCACATAGGCAAATAGGAAATCATTTCATTTGTTTACCTTTTCGACTTCTATACTTTACATCTATTTGATGGAAGGGATCAGAGGAATCCTGTTTAATTTAATTTCACCTTTACTACTTGCATCAGAAATGCCAAAACCTTTGTTTTCTCAAATTTTGTGATATTGAGAAATTTTCATTTATTGAGAAAAATAAGAATGTTGGCACAACTCAATACAAATATCTGATACACAACACATGTAGTACATCATTATTATAAATCCAAAGAAAAAAGCCTCATCGATACTCTGTATATATTTCTTTTCCTGTTCAGGTTCAAAGCTTCCAGTTAGGGTTCATTAATTTATCAAGATATCTTCAAGTTCTAACACACACACATTACTTAAGGCTGATTTTATCCTATCGACAAAAAAGTCCAACAATAATCTTTTATTTTTTTTTAGATACAAGTGAAGGATGTTTTTTTGTTTGTGTATCAGATCCATTGATGAAGTCATACAGCCCTGGGAATCATTCACTAGTTAAATAAGTTTGCTGTGACGCCAGGGGAATACAAACCATTGTTTTTTCCAGGAGTTATAGTAATAGATATTATTTCTACTTGTTCTTGTTTAAAGGCTGAATAGAACCAGGATCCTGGAAAATAAATTCTAAAGATTCAAAAAGCAGAATAAGATTTTCTGCTTTTTTTAAAAAAATGTACATATTTAAGCACAATTAAATTTCTATTCTGGTTCATTACATAATACTACTATTACTTTTTTATTTTCTCCAGTCGGCCTCATTCACCTCTTCTAGCTCTGGGAGATCTAACAGCAAACCCTCTCAAGCTGTAGTGAGAGAAGAACTTCTCTCAAGTCTTCTGAGAGAAGGCAGAGTAATTTCTTCTTCCACCTCCATGCAAACTGCTCAAGATGTGAGGAAGGTCACAATAGTCCTACAAACCCCTAGCCACTGAAACAGGCTGATGAAACTTTGAATTAGAGAAAGCCTAATGCTCCAATCCGTAACATAACTGCATTAGGTCTGTTCTTAGCCCTAACTGATTCCCTTTAATACAATAATACATCACTGAAAAATAAGCAACAAAGAAGCAGATTCATCTAGGTACCAATTGTTTTCCTGGTACACACCAAAATGATCTGTAATTTAGAAATGCTTGCTTTCACACATATCTTGTCTTCCTTCTAACCCAATTCACATCTTTTTATTCTTCCAAGTGATCTATAAAGTTAAGGGTTGCTTTGCCCCCTCTCACAGGGTACACTAGCACACACCCTCCAGAACAGTTAAAAAGAAGATAATGATCAAATTCATCATCTCCCTATTCTAGCTGAGTGTTATTTGGGCCATCAGCAAAGGATCTCAGGAGATACCGTACAATAAGCAATTAGCACACTTTAGAAAGCTCTGGTGTCTGCTCCCAAGTGTCTCCTTCTATGCAGCTGGATGCTCTCCCAAACTAGCTCTTCACTGTGATAGGTATTCTTTTCATAAACCTCTGTACAGAGCCCTAAAGGCCAAAGGGTAAATCATTACTACTTAGTAAAAGCTGATGGGCTGGAGGAGGTGGCAGTGGGGACATCAGTAGAAAAGAAGGTCCTGGTATCCAGAAATAGAGACCCCAATTCAAATTTACAGCTGGGTCACAACCTTTATGACATTAGGAAACTTGCTTAACTTCCATAAGGCCTAATTTCTTCAGCTGTAAAATAGATGTAACATGTCCAACTGTCCCCCTAAGGTTGTCCTGAGGATTACACAGGATGGTGTGTAAAAGCTTCTGGCTCAGTGCCTGACTGATTAAAATAAAGGCCCAATACTTATTGCTAATATTTGCATGAACTCAACCTCCTAAATAGATCCACGAATGGGCTTAATAAAGTGAACCATTTATGGACATTTCCTTGAGTTCCTCCAATTCAAGCTGTTATTAGTTTCCAATCAGTATAAATCAAACATTTAATACTTGGCATAGCACCATCACCCTGGTCTGCCTCTTTTCATGGGACGTCTGCTCAGCACCTGATCCTTCAAGGCAGCTAAATCAAAGTTTTCTCATGTCACTGACTTTAAGACAAAGGAACTAACTCCAACATTAAGAGTTTATGTGTAATGCCTGCTTCTGGTTACCTGTCTAGATCTATTAAATTAGGAGTGACCTAAGCCATCTGTCTTAACATGTCCATGACACCAGAGGGTCACAATGAAAACATTTGGCAATATCTCAATATAGCGAGTGTATCAATCATAGCGTCTTCCATGCTCACAGCTGTTCCTGAGGGAAGCAGCCTTAGGTGACTATATTCTGTTCCACCTGACCCCACTGCCTGCCAGCTGCTGCTGCTTGGATCAGGATTGGACAGTACAATGACGTGGCCTGGGATACAGGGCCATACGCCTGTCTCTTTAGAGATCTTAACAGAGTAAAAGAAAGAGTGAGAGAAGGTGCAAGAAAAAAATGTTAAGTCCAAGAGAGAGAGAGGAGGTAGGCTAGAGGGGTCCCAGTGAACCAGAGATGCATGGAGAACGTGAAGAGAAACGAGAAATTAAGAGGTTGTGGAGACTGCAGAGTGGTAAAAGTGGGAGGAGATGGCAGGAAGCCAGCTGGCAACATAAACCAGGCAGAGGGTTGTTCGGTCACATTTACGCGATGCCTTCCCTCGAGTGAAGATCCAGAAACACCTGCTATATGGGCCCCAGACCAGCAGCTCTGGATTCAGAATACTCCTCAAGCTCCTAACTCAGCAAGGCTCAGTCCTCAGGTTCCTGCTCTCAGATTTCCAGCTTATGTTTCATTTAGTGCCTCACACGTGTGCTTACCTGAAAGCATTTCTGTCCTTAAAACCAAGAGTCCCAGAATCTAGCAGGTCTTTCCTATACTAGGGAGACCCAGCCTTTCACTGCTATAACTTATTTCTCAACATATCTTGTAGTAAGGAAGACATTAGAAAATGTACCTCAAACCACTTCTATTACCTACTTTTATAACATGGGGTTTTATATTTCATTACAACATTCTTTCTGCACCATGTCATACGGCTCAGTAAAAGTCCCTCTTTACAGCAGCATTCATTCATCTTCAAGAAAAGAAGGAGCCGATGTTTGTTTTGTTCCGTGTCAGGAGTGGTGCTGGGCAGCAGGGAATGAGCCTCATGGGAATAACTTTACAAGCGGCCTCTCTCGCCTTCAGACCGAGGCTCTGCGAACAAACAAGTCCCTCGGCCCTCTGCAGGGCAAAGAGGAGGCAGATCCATCTGCTTCGAAAGCATGCTATTTCCATCTAATGGCCCGCCCTGAGCAAGGATATCTCTCATCCAAGAGGCTGCATCATATTATATTTTCCACAGCTCTGCTTTATTTCTTTTGGGAAATGTCAAGTGCATTGTATTTGATAGTCTAAAAAGTATTATCAACCAAAAAACAAGACATATTTTAAACATGTTCCCAGGCCTGCATAGTGTACCATTTATACACAATAGTATAAATGAGTTGAAAAAATTAGAAATGTGCAAAATATATGCACATGTGTGTATGTATGTATATACATATATATACATATATATACATATATATACGTATATACACACATACACACATATATATATTCTTGTGAGTGCTTTTCTTTACCGAACAAAAAGTCATGAGGGAAAAATCTAGATTTTTATTTGTCTCTAAGAAATATAGTTTAACCTGGAACATTCAAAAGACAATAAGGTCGGCTATTATGCACCAAAATCTTGGGCAAAATTCCTAGTATTTAACTTGAAAAACTGCCTTGGAATCATGATAAAATGTAACTACTTTTTATAAATATAGATAAAGCATGGAAATACAAGAGTGGATTTTTTTGGTTTGTTTCAAATAAATGAAATATAATGATATTAACCTGGCTATTTTAACAGAGCCCTGTAATAGTGTTTCAGTTGAAGCAGAATGTTTTGGGCTGCAAGAAACATAAAATCCTGACTCAAACCTGCTTAAGCCATTTTAAAAAATCTCCCATAAGGAGAACAGAGGTAGTATGGATTTCAGGGCTAGTTAATAATGTTAATGTAAAAAAAAAAAAAAAAAATCTCTCGGCTCTGCCATTCTCAGTGTTGGCTGCATCTTTAGATTTGCAGTAATATAGATACAGATTTAAGTTTCAGGTAACATTTCAGACATTACAATATCCAGAGGAAATTTATATGGTCTTTTTATGTGGAGCTTTTTCTTTTTAGAATTCTTTTTATTTGGAAAAGTTTCAAACCTATAGAAAAGTTACAAAAATTACACAACCTATATTATATATCTTTCAATGAAATTCAATTGTTCAAGTTATTCCACATTGTTTTGTCTCCCTCTCCCTAAATATACACATAATTCTATTATTATTGCTGAACCATTTCAGAGTATCTTGCAGACATCATCATCCTTTATCCTTAAATACTTCAGGACCTATCTCCTAGAAACTGGGAAATTCTCATATATAATCTCAATTGTTGAATAGTATCTCCCAAAAATCCATATCCACCTGACACCTCAGCACGTGACCTTACTTGGAAATAGGATCTCTGCAGATGCAATTAGTTAAATTAAGATGAGGTTATACTGGATTGGGGTGGGGCCTAAACCCAATGACTAGTGTCTTTATTAGGCCATGTGAAGACACAGACAATACAGGGAAAGGCCATTGACAACAGAGGCAGACTTTGCAGTGATGCAGCTGCCAGCCGAGGAATGGCAAGGATTGTCAGCCGAGCAACAAAAGCTAGAAAAAAGCAAAGAAATGCTCTCCCCTAGAGCTTTCGGAGGGCGAATGACTCTACAGACACCTGGATTTCAGATGTCTTGCCTCCAGAAGAGTGAGAGAATATATTCCTGTTTTAAGCCACCCAGTTGGTGGTGCTTTGTTAGGGCAGCCCTAAGGAACTAATATGTAATCACAATGCATTTATGAAGTTCAGGAAATTTAACACTGATACCGTGTTAGTACCTAATATATAATCCATATTAAAATTTCAAAAATTTTCCCAGTAATGTCCTTTATAGAATTTTTTCCCCCCAAACCAGGCTACAATCCAGGATTTCACACTGCATTTAGTCATCACACTTGCTTAGTCTCCTTAAATCTGAATCAGTTCTTCAGCCTTTCATTGTCTTTTAACACACTGATAGTTTTGATAAGTACAGGCTAGGTGTTTTGGTGCACCAAAACAGATTGCTTAGGATCCCCGTTAAACACAGTGTATTTCTTTTACCGTTGCTCATGTTACGCACAGTACCACTACTACTACCAACCTGTTTATCTACCTTCCTCCTCATCCCCTTAAAAATCTTACCCCTATTTAAAGACCCAATTTAAGCCTACCCCACTGTGAACCCTTTTCTACCGTTGATCAAATTATTCCTCTCTCCTCTGGAATTCTATAAGTTACTGGCTCAAGACTTCATTTGACACTTAACAATAACCTGACTTTCTTGCCATTCAACTTTTCAAACGAATGTGTCATATCTTATCAAATTCCTCTCACAGCTGATACTATGTACTCAATATGTACACTACTTGAAATTAATATTTTCAGTAATTTATTATACAATTAAACTCAGTGCTCTAAACAACTGATTTTTCCTTCTTGACTTGGATATAGCACAAAAGAAAGTAACAGAGAGGATCTCTCCATCACAGAAAAGTCAGTAATTATAAACCAGTAATTATTTCCATAAGAATAATTATTCTTCAGGTATACAGCTGATGTTTGCTCATTAGGAAAATGGACTCTAGAGAATAAAATATGACTCACAAATAATAGGCAAAGTGGTTTTATTATCAGCTATTGTATTGAAAAGCTATACGATCCTGTTATTCATCAGAATAAGGAAAATGAAGCAATTAGAATCAAGCCTCACTAATTCCTATTTACATTATTGAAAGTCCATCTGATTAAAATAGAAAACTGTGATTTATAGAATGTTTCTAAGGAAATGCAGTTTAATGCTTTCAATTATAAAGAGTTATTTTTTTAAAACCAATTCATAATGAATTGCTCAGATGAGATTTTGCTTTAATACATGTATAAGAAGGGTCTATAATTAGCATATCACAGCCAGAGACATGAATCAAATAGAAAACTAATTTAGTTAAGGATCAAACCTGAGAATGCTTTGACATCCTAGTTTTATTTCAGTTTCATATTTTCAGAAAATATGAAACTAGTTCATTAGGTGATTTTGCTTTTCCTTTCTAAACTGAATTAATGATTCAATTTTGGTTCAAAATGTGGTTTAATTTCCCAAATCAAAGAAAGCTTTGGCATCTTCTTAGCCTGAACATTGGCCTGTTTATGCTGGAACTTGCAGATTCTGTGTGTAAATAAGAATTTACTGTGCTTGAAGATAAGTCATCCCTCCTTCTGCTTTTGTTTACCTATTCCTATCTCAGTGGGGCCCCTTTCCGTAGATATACAAAAGTAAGCATCACTCTAGCCCTTTTAAAATTATCACATATAACCGAATCTTCCAACCTAGTTATTAATCTTTTCATCTTCTACAATCTCAAAGCTTCTCTGAGACCTTCGTCTTATTTTTCAAACTCAAAACTTGGATACATGATCCATGAAAAAGTTCTTTCTGATCTATGAATGCATTTTAGTGATGAGTCCTACAGAGGAATGAATACGAAATTACATTCAGTTACATATTTATTAAGACTCCCCTCCTCATTAGATGTCTAATTATGCTTACTTTCACATACGACGATTGTTTAAAACTTCCAATTAAATAAGCCCAATGAAGGCTTCCTGCCATCACAAATTTTAAGGTCTAGTCCAACTGAGCAGGTAAAATGTTTGCCAACGTGTTAGTAATTCTAAGGATGTAGTCTTGCATGAGTTTATCTTATGTTACAAGGAAAAAACAAATTGAGAAGACTAGCACACCTAACATAATGTCTACCCATTTCCTCTTTTATAAAGTTCAAGGCTCAGTGCCTCAGACTAATTCAGGTTCCTCACAAACAGCCAAAGCCTTCAGAACAGGTTACTGCACTCTTCCACCATGACACCTGTTAGTCACCCCATGAGTGACCTGTCAGTACAACATAAGAAAGTCTGCAGCTTGTGCGCAGCTACATTCAGGCTCAGGGGATCCATACCAGATACTGCTGTTTATATTGAGCCTGCAGCCTAGTACCAGTTATAGGAAGATCAGTAAAAATGATCTCCCACCAGATCAGAAAACATTTCAGAATATAAAACAGGGATGTGTTCTGGTTCTCTATCTTCCTAACTTTACTGATTTAAAATCACTATAGAGAACAGAGAGATAAGTATGTTTTTAGTTTGTTTAGTTGAAGAGACAAATGGCCTCTCTCAATGGAACTACTGTCAAGAAGAATGGCTTCGATCTGAATACTCTAAAATCAAAATTGTGACTCTGGGAAGTAGTTATCTAATGTGAACTATCTTTATAACCAGTGACTAATTTAGGGGTACATTTTGCAACTAACTTATGGGGAAAATTTTACAGGAAATAAAATGAGATACATGAACTGATAAAATTTTTCAATGGTTGAAGTGAGTCGTTAATCCTGCTATGAAATTGTCCTGGTTAAATTCATCACAGCCGTGTGGTCCCGCCCCTGAGAAACTGCTTTTATTGAGGTGTGCTTTGGAGAAATCCTCTCAGTTTATACTGAGGGAAACTATAAGATATGGCCCTATATATATATAACTTACTCCATATCTGTGAGGACATATAAAGCCAGTATCAGTGCATCATGCTATGAACAGCCTAACTTTGAGAATCAATGCACTGATCTTCCATTTAAAAATGTCATTCAGAATCCATGGTGATGAAAGCAAACTGGAATAAAAGCATGAAGAAGAGGGACTTTTCAGCAACTGGTAATTACCATAATTCATGAATTCTAAGTCTCCACGTATTGTAAGAGGCGACATTATTTTATGTACTAGGAAAGAAGTAAAAGCTATCAATTAAATTACGGCACAATGCCTTATTGCTTCAAATTTTTATTTTATACCTATTAAGGATGTTCTTTTATACATGTTTTTACTATATATCCCCTTTGTAATTGTATAAAAAGGAAAATATCAGAAAAATAAATTAAGTACCCCTAACATTTCATCACATTCAGAATCCAACTCTGAAGTATATCTTGATTCCAAACCATTCAGGTCCATGTTCACCCACACAATACAACCTCTGCGCCATCAGGAGCACTGGAGATTCAGCATTCTGTAAAACTGTTCCATTACAGTCTCTGGGATTTCCTTTCAAGCCGCTGCTCACCATGCTGTAAATTGCGCTGCTGGTGTTTTGGATTTTCATGCAGCACAGGCAATTGTAACCACCTCACAACTGCCACACGGCTGAAAGCAGTTGTAAGACACCATGGATTATAAGAAGCAATCTTGTTTCCAGAATTGCTAACATGGAAACCTGTGCATCTTAGAATCAAAATGTGGTAGTTTGTGACCTTGTGCAAGTCCCTTTGCCTGGATTTCATCTGCTAATGGAAAGGAACATCCCAGATAAGCAGGAAGGACTTCTAGGGCTTTAAAGGTCTATGACTTTATTGCTTTGTTTTGTTCAGGCAGATGTTTGCCTAAGGATCACAGTATGTTTTCTAGACTAATTGGTGATAATTTGAGACTAAAGGCAGGTCTTATGTTCTCCTCCCCTCATTTGGCACTACCTGATTAGACCTATAGATTACTTCCAGATACTTTCACCCAAATGTAGGTCTCGGTGCAGATTTTTGCTTAAAGATATCTACTTAAATGGTTTGTAAGAAAGCACTGCACCTAGAGGGGAAGAAGACAGGCACCAGTGCCCATGAGGAACTGTTTATTAGGAGTAAAAGCATGTGTTTCGTAACCAAACTGACCTGGGTTCTCCTCACAAGTCTCCCACTTTTCAGTTCCGTGAGTTCAGACAATTAGGGAATGTCTCTGCGACTCCCTCAAAGTCCTCATATGGAAATGGAGATGAGAATTCCTGCCCCAGGATATTTCAAGGAATAAACAGCTGGTACAACCTCTAGTATACAGTATACTCAATAAATGTTTCCCACGATGGCATGAACTCTGCTGGATTCTTTCCTAGATCCTAGCCCCTACCCTGAAGTATAATTATTTGGAAAGTTGCTCTAATGCAATGCTTCCTCCTCAATAACTAAAGGAGCAGGGATTGAATTTCTGAACTCTTAAAATTGTCATGCTCAGCAAGGTAAGCAGAACCCCTTCTTTCATAGTAGCTAATTTGTTGGGAGTCAAAACAGACCGTAAAATTTAGTACTCTCTAAATATCACGGTTACAGTCCCCATAAAGTGAAAATATTACACTACTTCAGTAAGATTACATTATTCAAGAAATCACCAAAGCCGGTGTTGTTCCACCAGCTGTCCCATGGCTAGAACCTGAGATAGCTTAGAACTTTCTGGATCTCCACAAGGCCAATTTGAAAATTACATTTGTCTTATCACCTATGAAGCACTTTGTCTACTTCTGTTTGTTTCACTTTTGATTACATGAAAACCCGTTGGTTCAACTTTCCACCATAATTGCAGTCGATGAAAAGTCCTGTTTACAAACTTATAACCACTCTCAAATCCAATTCACCAGAGCACAAAGGTTAAAAAAAATCATGGTGTTTGTTCTTTTGTCATCAATTACTTATTCACTTTTTTAAAGTACCATGGTTTAAAAATTATATTTGTAATTAGGATGCCAACTGGATGTTTAAAACAGGAAATGAGAAATAAGAGGTTTTAAAACCATGCATATGTGCAAGATAATAATTGAAATGAATAACCACCTGAAAGTACTGAGTGAGACAGACACGTCTCTGAGTGACAGGATTTTCCCCAAACCACAATTCATGACTCCCCTGTGAATACCAATAGTTAACCAAAAAAGCACAGGCTGTTTCTTTAAACTATTGTGGGTTTTACTACGAGGAGATGCAGATGAGGCTCACGTTGGAGACTCCTGTGTGTGAAAACATATGCGAGAAGTGCACAGAGCCACCCACTTTAGAATGGCGTATTATAAACTAATCATGCAAAGTCAGAAGAAAAATTTCCAGAATTTTTTTTAATTCTTTAATGTCACCACATATTTGACCCCTTTTACCTCATCTACCTCCCTCCTCCCCTCCCCCTCTAACCAGAATTTTCTGAAACTAAAAAAGGGACACGCATTGGCCAGGAGCAAGACGATATAAAGCTCAATAAAGCAAACAAATAAAAAGATTGTTCAACGCTGCCTTCAAGATTGGTTACAGAATCTCTTTAGAAGGAAAAACTCACATATTGAGAGAAAATTTGCTGAAGCTCTAGACTGGAGATGTGGTCAAAACAGTTTTGGGGGGAAAAGGAGGGGAGGGGAGAGATAACCAACTTTAAAAAAAAAGGCATCATTGTTAAATGACACTGTTAAAGGATATGTTTTAATGAGCTTGAGAGACATGTCTAACTTCCATATTCAAGATGAAAATCTATAAAATAAGCAGTTAGGCCTCCAGGTTCCCATTCCAACATTTCAGTTAAGCAATCCCTCCTCCCCCAACCTGTACAGAAGATATGAGGCTAGACTCAGCAGAAATCAAATCAGAGTACTAAGCAGAGAAAAAGGTACGAGGGGGATGGAGATCTATACAGGCAGATTAAGTGAATGTCTGCAAACTAAATAATGAGATCCCTCTCCCCTAACCCCTTTCCGCCCACCCAGAATGCCAGAGCAAAGCTTTTATCCCGCATTTTTTCAAGCAGAAGACTGAAGAATTCTTACCAGGAAAAACTGAACCACCCCAGAGGAAATAGCTACAGATGTGAGAAATCCACAAGCAACCCATAATGCTATAGTGAAGCTCATCATTTACTAAGTCTCAGCCATCTTCACAGGGTTCCTGAAGATTTTTGGTGCCTCGTAACAATTATGATCCAGATCACCAGAAGCTTGGGGAAAACCTTTAACATTAAAGCAATAAGCCAACCCTACTAATAGAAGAAAAGATGCCTGATAAGTGAGACCATATAGGAAACAGAAGAGAATGGAAAATAAACAAAATTAGAACCTAGAAATAGTACATTCATAAACTCAAAACTGGGTGGGGAGCAACATCAAGAAAGAACACTGGGAAATTAAAAATTATGATAGAAAAAGTTAAGACGAATCGATAGTAGAATTGAAAGAACTCGCTTAAAATGTAGAATGACAAAAAGATAAGCAATAATGATAATATGTGTGTGTGTATAAAAACATTAGTAGTCAATCCAGTAAGCCCAAAACCCCTGAATAAAAAGAATTAAAAACATTTTTTTAAACTAACAGAAATTCACTGTTTATTTCTGACATATAGAATTATTCCCAGATTATGGAGTAGGAGGGGGACAAATGACCAGCATAACAACACCCATTTTTTTTAAAAAAATTATTTTATTATTAGTTTCAAGTATATAGTACATTGGTTAGACATTTACCTGGTTTATAACACAGTCCACCTGACTGCCTTCTCTACTTTGCTCTCCACCTAGCCATTACATTGATGCTAACTGCATTCCCTCAGTTGTGCTCCCCATCCCTGTGACCATCTTTCAACGACTAATTTGTACTTCTTTAACCCTTCACCCCATTCTCCCAGCCCTCTAATCCCTTTCCTCTCTGGAGGTCACCAGAAAAAATTTTTTTAAAGACAGAGACAGAAAGAGACAGAAATGAGAGAGGAGAAAAAAAAGTTACCCAAGAATTAGTATAAGAGAATTTCATAGAATTAAGTGTTTTGAGTTTCAGACTATAAAAGGCCCCACTAAAAGTCGAACCCAATAAATTCCAAATTCCCATAGCAAGACACAGAATTGCAGAATTTCAGAATATTGAGAATAGACATAAGATATTGAAATCCCCCTCCACCCCGCAAATGGAAAACTAGGCACACACAAAACAGCAGGAGTCAGAATGCCACTGGACTTCTTGACATCAATACTAGAAACCTAAGAACAAAGAATAATGCCTTCAAAATTGCAGGTGAAAATTTTCAGCTAGAATTCTTTATTATAATTTTATAAAAAAGTCAAAAAGCATATTATACATACACATAGTACATGTGTGAGTATATATAGCAAAAAAAGACAAGAATATAAAAATGTTGAAAAAGATAAAATATAATTTAAAATAGCTTGATTTTAAAATTCATCTCACTGCTTCCATCATGATTGGAAGAAAGCACGCACAGTGATTATTTGGTCATCTTGTACCTCTTTGGCATACTTACAATGAAGATGTCTCTAAAGCATTTATCCTCAAAATTCTTGAAGTAAAACCATCTGGTGAAGATATCATAAATAAGATGTATAAGTTTTCAGCTAAGCTGGCACTGACACATGTTAACATGTAAGCAAATTTGGACAATTTTATGAAAATAAAAACTTTTTATGAATACCAGTTGCTGCATCATTCATCGGAAACACTCCCCAATGAGTCTGACACCCAATTTGCTCAGAACGTTCAAAGAGTCCATTTAAATTATTTTTAATATATGTGTATTGTAAACTGAATCATTCTATAGAAAATCTGTAATACACAGATAAGTGGCTTTTATGTTGGCTTAAAAGAAGAGACTTGTCAGAATTTTTGAAGACAGAGTTTAATTCCTATTTTTCCTCACAGGGGAAAAAAAATCCTATATTCACTAAAAATATTTGGATAAGCTGAATGAATTGGCTCTTCACCTTAATGATAACAGTCGTTCACAGATCCAGCTACTTTAACAAACTTACACTCAAGGAACAACTGAAACACAAAAAAGAACAACAAAGCTGAATGTTTTTTGCCATACAAGACAAAACAGCTGCAATAAAAATGAAGTTCAAAAGTTGGATTTGCAAAAAGCACTGACCAAGAGGACTAAGAACTACTAGGGACATTTAGCTCATTTACATATGATGAAAATGAAAACTACAAATATCAATGAGCTCTTGAAATGGAGTCTTTTGACCATTTCCCTAAAGCAGAGGGAGGAAAAAGGAGAGGGAGAAGAGAGGAAGAAACACTATCAGTGGACCAGAGACTTTTGAATAATGATTTACTCCTTGTACAAGAAAAGATATGTCCTCAATACTGCATCGCCCGCTTTAGCAATATTTTAAGTTTTTCTTTTAAGTGATTATGAAGCTGCTATTTATGTGGACCTTGGTATCATAAACCAACACCAAAAGAAAAGCCTGGACCATGAAACTGACTTGTGACATCGGCTCTCCTCAGTTCAACCCAGTTTTCCAAAATTGGTAAGTTTCAATTAAACATCATCTTTCTTTAACTAAGACTAGCAAGAAACATTTTTAGTTTGGCTTTGTTTTGCTTTTTTCTCAATGGTAATGAACTTTAATATTAATTTATTTTTTAAAGGATCATGTAAATATAAAGTATAATCCAAAATTTGCATAAACCTTTAAGTTCAAACACAGCCTTCAAAGAAATCCACTTGACTCTGCCCTCTTGGGAGCCCTCAAGGTGCACTTACTCTGCTCTGCTACAGGAGACTCAGCAGGAAGACGGCTTGGCAAACGCAATTCCCTCATTACTGACCTCTATTATCCCAATACTTATCCCAGTATCTGTGGGGCTCAGAGGAAAGTAAAACAGAAATGACTTGATGGAAGCCCCTCAGACACTCATTACTCAAAAAAGGAGCATTTAACTATTTTCCTCTGTAGAACACAGATTTTATCTCTATATTCATCAGACAAAAATGTACTGCAAGACGCCCCAATTTGTGACCTCTTATTTTGAGATACTCTTGTATTCTCTGAAGGTTCCCTAGAACAGAACAGGTAAATTCCTTCCTTCTTTCATTTATTTGACAAATATTTATTGAATACCTTTTTTAATGAACACAGGTTTCCGCCTGCTCAGTATCCCTGAGGAAACTACTGCTCCCCATTATCACTTCATTGGGTTTCGGGATGGCTCACTCCTCAACTTCCAGCCCCAGGGTTAAGGATGCCACCTCCCAAGCCTGGTAATCATTTCAGAAATGGGCATTAGACCCAACCAAGCTAATGGGAGTCACCCCCAGGGCTTTCGTTAAGACAGTGAGGAGACAACCTCCTATTTCTAGGCTTAGTCGTCTAGATTTGCTGGCTGTTCTAATTGTCTCCCTATGGAGAGAGTCTCTTGGGAATGAAGCCAACACAAAGGAAAGCAGAGCCGAAAGGCAGAAAGAAAGGGAGTCTTGATGACATCATCTGTCCATCTTTATCTGAAGAAGTGTACCTCACCACTGCACTTTTATTTGCATGAGCCACACCAGTTTGAGTTATGCCTCTGTCACTTGCAACTGAAGGAGTACGAATATACCTAACCTGGGGTGGGGCGCTAAGCCAGCCTGTGAGGCTATGACAACAACTGAGACGAGTGGGTGGGTGTCTGTACAGTATCTACAGCTGGCAAAAGAACAGGGACAACAGAATGTCTAGTTAAGAGGCCAGGCTTCACAATCAGACATATCCAAGATCAGGGCCTAGTTATTTACTGGATATGTGACCTTGGATTGTCCCCACCTATAAAATGGGCATAAGCTGACCTATGTCACAAGCTTGGTTTAAGAAATAAATGAGATTCTACATGTAAATTATTTAGCTCAGTTACTGGCACATACTCAAATGCCCAGTAATATGACTTATTAGCCAACCCATGTCATTAGAGTAGAGAATTCATTCCTCTTAAGTCCAATTCTTCTTCGCACTGGGGCATACATCCCCGGAATGACGTCTATGCTATAAGAAGCACTGCTACTGAGCAGCCAACAGTCTCCAAGCTCGCCATCGCCACTGTTTATGGTGGGGGGGGGGGGCACACTGTCATTATTAGATTACCACTGTGGCCCTAGGAGAACATCTAGGGTACTGTTTCCTCTTGTCACCCTGCCAGACCAAGAACGTGCAGGCAACACATACACAGAGCGGCTGTTGTGAAAAGGAATCAGAGGACTCACAAATTTTCTCGCCTCTACGTGGCCTCTCAGAGAATTTCTCTTTTTTTGGATATAGAGCAGCCTATTTTCCAAGTTTAGATTGTAGATCTTCTTTTCTATAATTACCAGCTAAGTGCCTAGATCCTGGGGAGGAAGGTACAACTATGTACATGTACATATATATATACATATGCACATGCACATATGTTTGTGCATGTACATATAAAATATAAATATATGTGTGTATTTGTGTATATGTATATACAAAATATATATGAATATATATGTGTGTATGTGTATATACATATGTATATGTGTGCATATAAAATTCTGTAGGGCTGGCCCCCAACATCTAAGAGTTTAAAATGAAAGCTGTTTTAAAAGGTAACCACTAAAACACAACCATCTTGCAGCAACTTTGCCCCATCAACCTTCAGGGAACAGAGGACAACACTCAAAGATCCATCAAGGTAATGCCCACTCTAACACCTAGAAGATGACAACTATACCTTGGGGAGGCCATATTTTAATTCGTATAGTCATGTCTTAAACTCCCTCAATAGGAATTCATCACATTTCACTATCTCATCATGCAACTAGTAATCTCAATGTCTGTCTTCACTTGATCGTGTTTTGGTTTTAGACGACATCATAATAATACAACAATGATTCCGACAATCACTACCACCATTCATTGTGCTTCTTATGTGCCAGGACCTGGAAAAGAGACAATGTTATTCCAATTTTACTACATAGCTCTGTATTCTTTCGGTTTCCAGCACTGACCACAATTGTAGCTGTATTATTTGTATGATTACCTGTGTTAATGCCTCGCTCTCCCACTAAACCATAAGCTCTAAGAATTAAGAACTCTTTTTTACTCACCACTTTAACCTAGCATAGTGCCCAGCACATAGTAGAGACTCAATAAATATTTCCTGAATGAACAAATAAATAAATGTGCAGTTAGTGATGCTGAGTTAAAAAGTAAAGTAAAACAGGTTAGCTCAAACAGCTATTTAATTAGTGGCAGAATATCATGTTAGGTAAAACTCTTTATTCTGTGTAAATGCTTCTTAATAATGAGTCTTCTATAATTTGAATTTGGTTCATAATAGAAAGTGTACCAAGGTCACCAACTGACATAATGACAATGGCGTTTTAATTTAAATAAGCTTTCTTTATTCACATTCTGGTGTTTCAATTCAAATAAACTTTCTTTACTTCTTCCAGTGAACAATAATGACAAAGGTAAAAAGAAAACAGTGAACACACACTTCTCACTACAATTCTGAACCACTCCAACTTCTACAGTCTGACAGATGACACAGCTGCTTGTAATGGGGACATACTCTCAGGGGAAACATGGCCTGAATGTGATTACCTGGAAATGACATCATGATTTATAACACAATTTTCTAAATTCTAAAGCTGTAATTTATAATGATTCAGACAATATCCACAAGGGACCTGGTTTCCTCTTAATTGGGGTTATCTACATTATCCACATTCCTTTAATTTTTTTATTAAAAAAAAAAAATCCTCTCCTGCGACATATAAATGCATGCAGACTCAAAGTCTCAGTAACTAAAAAAAATGAATACTCAGAGACTAAAAAGAAAAAAAGAAAAGAAAAAATACTTTAGATAGCTACCCCCCCGATTTTCTAGAAATATATCATGTATATTATAAATATTCCAGAAAATATGATCCATTTTTTAAATTTTATTGTACATTTTTGGTGGCACTTTTTTTTCCTTTTGAACAACACAGAATAAGAATTACCAATATGAACCATTCTTCAAAATGAAGAAACCCTAAATTTTATTTGTAAAGGCACACTTTTCACTGAGAGGATTTAAAGCATTTTGATAGATCCTTTTTGATACAATTATTAGCACAACATAATAAGTATATATTCCATAAAATATCAGGAAGAGTCTTATTAATTACACTATATATTTTTAATCCCTGCCCCAATTCTGAATATCTGTTTCATACCAACCTGATGGTTTACCCCAATATACCCTTTGAAAGACATACCTAGGGTGTAGGGTCTAATATGTTGTACAGTTGGACCTGAATTGGAGGAAGTTTATTTTTGTTTTTATTTCTGTCTCAGTGCACCAAGAAAGAAAAGGTGATGTTATGTGTTGTTGAAGTGCAGAGATACCTGTTTGGCTTAATTTTTCAAACATGTTACTTTATTTGGCAGACTCCAAAATTTCAAAAACATTTTAACTAATGTAGGATTACTCCACCCAAACTAGAGTCATAGATGAGAAAGTAAAGAAGAGACCTGGGCGTACATATTACGCATGTATGAAAGGCATTCAGAATCAACCGCAAGAGTAAATACTCGTTTTGAGCTTTTGGCTAAAACGTGGTAAGTTAAGTTGAGACAAAATAAAAGCATCTTAGTGTAGAGAGGTGTGAGAAAGTAGTAAACACTTGTATTCTAAATGGCGGTGAGTACAAGCAGAACAAATGGATACAGACCTGAGACTGAGGAGAGAGGCACAACAAATATTTGGAGAATTAGAGGTCAAGTACTATATTTGTATATGGGTTTTCTTTCTTTCTCCTAACTAGGATTCACCACAATTTATGAGTAGAACATCAAGATTAAATATTTATGTTATTAAATCAATAATGAAAGAATAAAATATCAGATGAACTGAGTAGGAATCCCCATTTCTCGCCCATCCATCGCTAAAGAAGTCTAAATGCCTACAAAGCTCTTAATCAGACACTACATCATGTCAATTTCTAGTCCGACAAGCACGTGTCTCAGCAGAAATTACCCTGCAGTTCCAACCTTTTTTATGATGAAAACATCACACTGCACCGCGAAAAGAGCCTGGATGTTGAATAAGACAGAAAAACTTCTGGACGTGCCACTAATAAGATGTGTACATTGATACAAACACTTCTCCTCTCTAAGCCTCAAGCTATTCATTGAGCCCTTCCAACTCTAACATTTAACGACTCCAAGACTTGATGATGAAATCTAACCCCAGCTTTGCTCGCTGCTGAGCATCCAAACTGGCACTTCCTTTTCTGTGACATGGAGGCTAAGGTTAGGCAAGCCAACCCACCTCTTAGCAAAATATTTTCTAGAAAGAATATAGAAAAAGCAAAGAACCTCCATAGGAAAAGAATCATTGTTTTAGGTCTTCATAAGAACAAAATCAAATATCCACAAAGCTATACTATTTAAAACTGAATCATCAATTAGCTACCATCAAGTAGCTACAATTAGCTACTGCTTGAGACTTGAAAATAATCTTTGATGGGATAACTTCTTTATTACTTAAATTAATTATAGTTCTTATGAGAGATATTCCAGGAATGAGCAGCCTTAAATAATTCTTTTATGTCTTAACTCCCCTTTGACTCATTCATTTACTTGCCAATTATCCTCTAGCCACAAAGAGAGAGAGAAAGATAAAGGGGGTGTCTTATATATGTTTACATATATTCTAGTATCTAATAAAATGTCATATTTTTAGGGGAAAAAAATCAACTTTCTTCTAGGCCTGAACATTGATAACTTTATCATTTGGATCTTTATAAAAGGAAAATTGAAAATAATGGGCTATGTTCCAACAGTAGTCTTACCAAAAAATGCAAAAACATTTCTTTATATGACCATTTTACATGGCCTCATTAACTTCTCTTTTGAAAATTGACCCACTAAAAACTAAGACATAACAATACCTATAAATCTATTTTTGTGATGCATTAATATACTATGCAATTAATTAATGTTCCTTCGTTTTAATTATCACTAGTCTTTATATTTGACTTTGGCAGAAATAAAGCAGCCTTTTAATTGTGAATAGTTATTTTCTCAAAATAATCAGTTCCGTGACCCAGTCAGTGTTCTTTAACACTCACCATCCAATATGGAAATTTCTCTATTATTCTGATTAACTTTTGCATAAACAGGAGCAGGCCCATGAAACAGTGTGAAAAATGCCTAACTTATCTCCCACCACTCATTCCGATATCTGACTCAAGCATCTAGTGGAAATAATGCTGATAAAATACCTTACAACAGGGTTTGTGGTTAAAACTTGACCTATTACCCTCACTGGCAATGTCTGCAATTTAGTTGAAGGAATCTACTCTCTAGAAAAGCACTGTGTGGTGAGCAAGGCTTAAAAGACGTTGTATAATTAAAATTTGCTAAGAGGTTAGATCCTAAATGTTCTCACCACCAAAAAATAAAAAAAAAAAAAGGTAACCTTGTGAAGTGATACGCTAAATGAGAGGATACATTAATTGCGAGGATATGTTAATTAGCTTGTTTGTGGTAATTATTTCACAATGAATACATATGTCAAATCATCGAGGTGTACTCCTTAAGGGTATATATTTTTTAAAAAAGATAAAAATACTAATCTTTACATTCAGACTTTTTCTATACAGTGAACAGATTCAGCTAAAAGTACAGAACTAGGAGCTCTACATTCCAGAAGTAAACACAAATAGTAAATTATTAGAGCAGAAAATGCCCAGCCTCTCCAATAAAGAAATGGGCAATAAAACAACCACACAGCCCTGTCTTTCTAGAGACCAATATGTCCACATAAATACAAGGTATAAAACATAAAACCTGATAATCCCACTTTAAAGACATACTCTAATAATCCAAAAGCAATATACTCTTGTATATGAAGATGCCTATATCAATACTGTTTATGATAATAGACAATTAGAAAAATACAAATTCATAACAATGAGAGAGACAGATTAGGTATATTATGGCAAACCACTGAGATGGATCCTTTGTCCTTGCTAAAAACAGTATGTATGATGTCTCAGTTACATAAGATGAGTAAATTCCAGAGTTCTGCTGAACAACATTGTGCCTATTGTTAATAATACTAAATTGTACACTTAAAATTTAGTTAAGAAGGTAGATCTCATGTTAAGTGTTCTTACATTTAGAGAATGCAGCACATATGTAAGTACACAGTTGTATAAATTATATATAAAATAATGTTCACTTGAAAAAGAACACCATACGTGTAGTGCTTACGACTATGCAAAGTGTATAAATGCAAGCAGATAAAAAAAAAAAAGGAAGTAAATTTAAAGTTATAACAGAGATTTTGATTAATTGCATTCCCTGTTTTCCACCAAATGGATTAAGTGTATAGTGACATATTTTTTAAAAAATCAAAATAGTGGACAAAGGGGAAGTGGATACATCCTCAAGTATAAATGCCACCAGGAGTTGTGACTTGTACAAAGAAAGCCTGGTTCTGGTGTTCAGTGTTAACTCAATGTCTGGGCCCTTCTGGTGGTCAAGCTCCACCACGCTCTCACTCAGTCAAGCAGGGCTGATTGATGACTTCAATAGAACTAGCCAAACAGAACCAGATAGGGGTCAGTAGATTGTTACCAATGGGGCCATATTACATTTATATCTGAGATATGTCCAAAGATCTTCACAGCAGGCTTTAGTCTTCCACATTTCCCTAAAGTTATGTCTAACACTAGTCAAATAAATCTGAAAATAATCAAAAACTTTGCAGACTTACTCCATCTCTACTATTGCTATTTAAGGTTCACAGTACATATTACAAAATCATTCCTTCTCCATTTAAAGTACAAAAATAGATGACAGTAGCATGCTAATTAGTGCCTTAATCCCTGCTTAAAATAGCACAGTTTAAAAAACAATTCTGGCAGTTTGCGCATTATAATATCAACAAAAACTCAAACGTGTATAGCCCTTTACAGTATATAAATTGCTTTTGTAAACATTAGTTTATGCCACCACAGGATCCTTACATTAGTTAAAATTCAGCTTAGCTTACATTAAAATGGAGTGTCAGGTTCTAGCAGCTTTCTAATTGCAAAGAAAAAGTAGGCAATAAAAGAAGTATACGTAATTGGAAAAGCTACTTCTCAGACAGCTATGATATGGAAAATAAATCACTAAAGCCAGCAATTCTTTTAATCCAAAGTTAGGTGGGCGGGTATCTAATTCACCATAAAACCTCATTATTTTTCACATGTTCTTTTAATGCTTATGGATTCCAGTGGTTGTGGGTAGGGGGTACAATTTAGTATTTATTTTATTAAAAGTCTGACCAACATTGAACATAAAGAGGTTACTTTATCATTCTGAAATTCGGCAATTCGATTTTCACATCTATTATAATTCAGTAGACGTTTACTTAGTGCTGACTATGTGCCAAGCCCCAGGATGTACGAAAAGATAGATGGCTAAGACAAGGTCTACAACCTCAGTGTCTGAGGCAGGGCTACAGGACTTACAGGACTGCCCTATCACACTTGAGACCCAACTGAGTCCTTCTATCTTTAGGATGACAGAACATATGAGTCCTTTTTTCCTCCCACTCAAGTTTCCACTGTAATAAAAAGATATGCTAATATACCTTATAATAAAAAGCAGAACATGGGAGGGGAGCCCTCAACAAGTAAGGATTATAACAGATCTCTACAAAAGCAGGTGCGCAAATAAACAGGGCAAAGGTAGACCAGGAGCAAGTATACCTTTGGGGGACCTGGAGCCCAGGAAGAAGCTGACCTGCCCTACAGACATCCAGACAGACACTAGGCACTCTGTGGGAGGAACACGAGATGCAGGACTGACAACCATGGGGACTAATTAAGAGTTATGGACCAGACTGTCTTTTCCTCTTCCCACTCATCCCATCTCTGAGGATCAAATTATCAGGTTTCTGGGCCTCAGGCTAATAGAAGAGAATTTTCCCAAAATGAGGGATAAAATTCTTCTCATTGCAATGACCCACCAAGTAACCAGGAAAATGAATTTTGAAGGCCTACACTGTGTTAGAATGTTCAGAACATCACCTGATGACGAGAAGATCCTATGAGTTTCCAGAGAGAAAAATGAAGCATGTACAGAAAAAGAGACGTCAGATTGGCATCGGAGTTCTCATTAGAATCACGAAGGCTAAAAGACAACGAGAAATGCCTTCTGGGTGCAATGGGGAAATTATTTTTAGTCCACAAGTTGTATCTTGTCAACCTTGTAATCAACAGGACAGCAATAGAGATGCCATCAGACGTGTAGGCGGAGTTAAAGACATAGAAACTTATGGGCTAATCACACAAAAATTTACCTTTCCATCATACTTTCTTAGGAAATTATTTGAAAATTGGCTTAAACAAAGCTAGATGGTAAACAAGAAAGGAAAAAAATGACACTAAATTCCAAAAACTGGATTCAGCCAAGAAGAGCAATGAAGGGTCAGTCGGGGGTGATAGCTATATAGCAACCCAGGGTCAATTAACCCAGAGGGCAGTAGCATTCAGACAGAGGAATCAGAGGCTCCTCTTCACAACAGGGACTCGATGCTATCCTTGAGACCTGGAGACACTGGGAAACAATAGGGATAAAGGAAGCCAAAAAAAGGTAGAAACTTTAAGGAATCCTTAAAGAAAAGGACATATAATCGTAATATTCCACTTGACTCCCCAGTGAACAATATTTACTTGGTCATCATCATGTAAAAACTTTTCATTGATTTTCAACTTTCAACATTTATGCTATAAAGAAATCACTGAAGACTTAATTATGAGTAAAAAAAAGAATGGAAATGTTATCCACACTGATAATATAAAACGAAAAGGACACATGTAAAAGGTTGGAAGAAAGGTAATGAAGAGAGCTCAAGGAAGTATAGTGGTGTTATTAATCTCCATCCATAGCTGACAACACAAATAGCAAAGCGACAGCTGACTGATTCAAGTTAACCAACCAGAAATTACAAATAGGAAAATGGGAGTTAAGCAAGCTGCAGCGGGGTGATGACAGGCAGATTACCTCTTTTACCATAGAGAGAAGTCAATAAATTATGGCTAAAATTGATCAAACAAGTAATAACAATATAAATTTATATAAAAAAGAAAAGGATATTTTTGTATTTGCTGACATATCAATATAAAGAATTTTCTGGAATAAACAAGGGTTAATTGATTTTTCTGATTGGGGAGAATCCAAGGTTTAGGACAAAAAGTAAGAAGATTTTTTACTATTTACATTTTTATACTTTTCATTTTTGAATGACGTCAAATGAATTACCTTTCAAACGATTAAATATGTTAACATTTAAAACATAAAATATTATTTAGCTATATGGAGACAACCACATCAAAGAAACAATTAAAGATATAGAAGCGGTTTCTTTTACAGATGGGAGTCAGTAATCTTGGAACTAGTGCTTTTCACGACAAATCCACCTGTACTATAATTTGTAACTATTTGGTCATGACAATTTTCATCAAAAATTAAATTCATGAAAGTAAACAAAAACTTTAGATGGAGAAAAAGGCTTAGAAAAGATGCCTTTAGGAGGAAGCAGTGTCACGTAAGAATACAAATCTCCTACAATCTCCTCTCCCATTTCTCCATGGTGTACTCCTCCCTATACCTCCCAAGAGAATTTCATAATAACAACACGATTTCCAATAAAAGATGCTCTAACAGCATATACAGAAACATATTTAATGTGTCACAGACTTAAGATAACTAAAATGAATACTTCTTCCTTAAAACTTTTATAAACGGAACAAACAGATGCAAGCCAGTACACTACTCATCATTAAAAGAAATGAAACATTTATCAACTTGTACAGACAATCGATTGTGAATCATAATTTTGTAAAATTACTAATTGATGATACTTCAAAATATGTCTAAAATTATTACCAAGAATATTTTTTCATACAAATATAAACTTTAAAAATACTCGGATTGGGATAGAATTAAGAGTCGGGTGTCCCAGAGTCTACTCCAACACCATGAACTGTGTTAACCTGGCCAGGTCACCTTTCTCTCCTCTTTACCTTATTACTTCATCTGCAAAATAAGTTTGATAAACCATATAACCGCTCAGATCCCTGTCAGCTCCAGTCACTTTTGTTCTGTTTTGTTTTATATTTCAGGCTATTTACTGATGAAAATATCACAACAAAGAATCTATTGGTGGATGTACCCAATTCATAACCATTAAGGGCAAGAGTCTGACCAATTATAATAGTCTGTCAACCACATTATATTGTTGACCCCAAGCGAGGTTACTGAGGCTTTTTCAAAGTGCTGCCACTAAGTTCTAGTGCATTTATTTAATCAGTCATTTGATGTGTACTGCGGGTAGCAGGCTGAGGAAATATAAAGGATGGTCCCAGGCCTCAAACTGTTCACAGTGTACAGGCAGAAAGGGACCAATAAACAAGAATAGTGCAATCTCAAAAGTACTCTGAGAGAATTAAGTCTATGGTGTCAATGGAACAGAGAATGGAGTAATGAACTCCTCTAAAGGGTTGTGAATAGAGGATTAGGAAGAAAAGAAGAGAATTATGAAACACCTTTTAGAATCCATGTGTGAATTTTTCTTTTTTTATTCATGTTAAATTTAGCTTTTTAATCCAGACTCTTGAGATATTTGATCCTGATCCTATTAACCATTTAGCTCTTGTTCCCAATCTGTGCCACGGCGTTTTTCATCTAAAACACTGATTTAGAAAGTTGAATAAGAAAATATAGGTAAGTCTCCCAAATGTTAAGACCAACCTGGACATTCCCTCCAAGTTGATGACATGGTGTTGGTTATGGTCATTTGGCAAATTACTTGCAGCTGGCTTGTATTTCTCCATTTGACTATCATGATAAACCAATATAAATTCCATCTTCAGTCTAGAAATCTTGCTAAAAAAAGAACTGAAGTCTGACGTATCTTGTTCAAAGCAAGCAAACCTACATGAGATGCTGGCCCTTTCCTCTGGGCTCACATGGAACATGCTTAATTCTTAAAATGTTCTTATTTCTTAAAATATTTTAAAAATTTGTTTAAGTGGACATTAAATTCACCAGTTTGAAGCAGTATATAGAATCCACTCTTTCCATTTAGAAACAAAGAAACAAACAAACAAACAAACAAACAAACAAACAGGATTTTTGTGCATTTTTGTGATTCCCAAAGGTCGTTTTCTGTAATTATACAAAAATCTTATTTATAAGGTCTCCCAGTATCCGGGAATATAATTTTATTAATACTAGGAGCTTTGAAATCAATTAAAGCTAAATAATCTCTACCCTATCGGCTATGTTATTCATCATCAAGACTAAAAGATAAAAAACCCAACAAGAAATTGGTATGGTCTGAAAGCAAACTTCTTCATTAAAATGCAGCCAAGTGATCATGAGTAGAAAGAATCAGCATTATTAAAATGGTTGTATTACCCAAAGCAATCTATAGATTCAATGCAATTCCTATCAAAACACCACTGGCATTTTTCAGAGAGCTAGAACAAATAATCCTAAAATTTATGTGGAACCATAAAAGACCCTGAATAGCCACAGCAATCTTAAGAAAGAACAAAGTTGGAGGTACCACACTATCTGATATCAAACTATACTACAAGGCTACAGTAATCAAAACAGCATGGTACTGGCATAAAAACAGAACCATTATTCAATAGAGCGGAATAGAGGGCCAAGAAATAAATCCATGCCTATATGCTCACTTAATATATGACAAAAGAGGCAAGAATATACAATGGAGTAAAGACAGTCTCTTCAATAAATGGTGCTGGGAAAACTGGACAACTGGACAAGATACATG
The DNA here is from genome assembly GCF_014176215.1 of Rousettus aegyptiacus. NCBI lineage: Eukaryota > Metazoa > Chordata > Mammalia > Chiroptera > Pteropodidae > Rousettus > Rousettus aegyptiacus. The sequence goes on from NW_023416308.1 coordinate 44,920,647, forward strand.
CAAAACAAGAAACTAGACCACCTTCTTACACTGTGTAAAAGAAAACACTCAAAATGGATTAAAGACTTAAATGTAAAACCCGAAACCATAAAACTTCTAGGAGAAAACATAGGCAGTAAACTCTCTGATATTGCTAACAGTAATTTCTTTTCGGATATATCTCCTTGGGCAAGGGAAACAAAAGGAAAAATAAACAAGTAGAGACTACATAAAACTGAAAAGTTTTGTACAACAAAGGAAACCATTAACGAAACGAAAATACAACAGGCTGGGAGAAGATATTCTCTTATGATACATCTGATAAGAGGTTAATATCCAAAATATAGAGAAAAAAAAACTCATACAACTCAACAATAAAAAAATAAATTATCTAGTTGAAAAATGGGCAGAAGACTTGAACAGGTATTTCTCCAAAGAGGAAATATAGATGGCCAATGGACATATCAAAAGAAGCTCAAAGTCACTAATCATCAGAGAAATCCAAATTAAAACTACAATGAGATATTACCTGACACCTGTCAGAATGGCTATTATTAACAAATCAAAGAATGAGTACTGGTGAAGATGCAGAAAAAAGGCAACTCTCATACACTGTTAGTGGGAATGCAAATTGGTACAGCCGCTATGGAAAACAGTCTGAAAGTTTCTCAAAAAATTAAAAATGGATATACCTTTTGACCCAGCAATTTGCAATTCTGGTTATTTATCCAAAGAAAACCAAAACAATAATTTGTAAAGATCTATGCACCCCTATGTTAATGGCAGCATAATTTACAATAGCCAAGATGTGGAAGCAATCTAAATGCCCATCAACAGACAACTGGATAAAAGAAGTTATGGTTCATATATACAATGGACTAGTACTCAGCCATAAATAAAATAAAATAAAATAAAATAAAATAAAATAAAATAAAATAAAATAAAATAAAATAAAATAAAATAAAATAAAATAAAATAAAATAAAATAAAATCTTACCGTTTGCAATGACATAGATGGACATAAAGGTTATTATGCTGAGTGAAATATGTCAGACAGAAAGATAAATACCACATGATTTTGCTTCTATGGGGAATCTAAGGAACAAAAAGAACAAACTAATCAAAGACAGACTCACAAATATAGAGGACAATCAGAAGGGAGTGAGGTTGGGGGCCTGGGAGAATCAAGTGAAGGGTTAAAGAAGTACAAATTAGTAGCCGATAGATCGTCACAGGGATGGGGAGCACAGGATAGGGAATGCAGTTACCATTAATGTAATGGCTACATTACTGGTGGAGAGCCAGAGGAGAGAAAGGACAATTAGGGTGATCATTTTATAAACTATATAAATGTCTAATCAATGTATTGTATACTTGAAACTAATAATAAAATAAAATAAAATTAAAAAAAAAAAAGAATTCAAGGAAGGAGCATGATGTAAAAATGGAAGTTCTGTGGTGTTAATTTTTTGTGAAGTATACAAAACAGCAACTGTTTAAATGACTCGGTAACCATGTTTACTAAACATTACATATAAAAACTGCCCATGCCCAGGGTGTAGGTGTTTGGCTCCGCCCTGTCCTTGGTCCTCTCTGCTTCTCTCTTTAAATGCACTCACCCTCTGAGACTCATCTACTATTTAAATGACTACAGATCTATGTCTCTAATCTGACCTCTCATAAGAATGCCAGGCTTACAATTCTAGCTGTCTGCTCAGCTTTTCTTCCTAGACAGTCTACTTTAACCTCAAGATCAACTTGTCCCAAGCCAAACTACATGCACCTGAAAAAATAAAAAGTGTTCCCCACTGCCTTCCCCATTTCTGCTGTTAATGCCATTCATTCTTCCTGTCACGCCAGCCTGAAATCTAAATCATGGCTACGCTTCCCTCTGTCCATATCCAAATCAGGCAAAAACTTTATCAATCTTCCCTTTGTAGCATCTCATACACAATCTCTTTCTTTATTCTTACAATCAAAACTCAAGTTCATCTGCCTATCACCTCATACAGTCTTTCCCCTCTCCACTGTAATTTCTCCCAACTTTCAAGAAAAGAGAACAGATTCACCTTAAACACTCTCATCATACATCTCATCTGATGAATGTGGCCACCCACAGTTTAACTTTTAAGACCATCGTTCTTATTTACCCGCTACCACCAAACCTTTGCGCACACATTCCCAGCTGGATGCTTTCTACATTCAATTTGATAACACCTATTTAAATCTTTAGATCTTTTCAATCTTATCTCTCTGTCAAGGGCATAAATACATGCAGAATGCAGGAATGAATGAGCCTATCTTCAAGAGACCTACAATGAAACTGGATCAATTAGGTGCTTATTGGCCACCTATTTGCAAGACATTTTACTAGGCACTACAGACAGAGAATATGAAGAGTTCTATCATATTCAAACACCTAATAGAAAAATGTATCCCGATTTCCAATCAAAATAAGTTACAAACCTTTTGGACAAAAGAATCCTATTAGAGACTGAGTGTAGCTTATATCATAAAATAAGTATATCTGAAAAGACACAACAAAACTTGATTGTTTTTGTTCATAAATATTAAACTCACTCTAAAAAATGAGAGCCACCTAATGGGAGTCAACTAATTTCATTACAATTCAAGTAAACTTTGATCTTTAACCTGCATCTTTACGTCTGAGATGCCTTACTTTTAAAGATAGATTTAAATTGTCTGAGATGTTTGTGAATTTTCCCTTAAAGAAACATTTTAAATAAGATCCCCTTTCAGGGATCCTTCAAATTCCTTAATTCTGCCAGGGTTAATATGGCTCTTCTAAGTGACTATGGGAATGGCAGAGCCAAATGCCTCTCTTTACAAGGAAAATCCACATGCTATCTAGAGCAGTTCCAGTTAGCTCAAGCTCACTAGTAAAATTTCTTCTTCTTTTAATTAAAGAACTATCTTATCAGGGTTTTCTACCAGTGTTCTAGAAAAGCAATGCAGCGTTGACCAAACATGATAAATGTCATCTAAGAATTATTTACTCATTTTCACATTAATCACCACAACAATCTCTAATTAATATTTTATTCAAGATCACTGGGGAAGTATCACATGCCAGGAAATCCATCTTAAATCCATCTTAACCTGGCTTTAAAATGCCACAATATGGACTGTGGACTGATTTATGATTAATGGAACTAAAAACAAATGAACATCTTTCTTCTGCAATTCATGAATGAAATATTATAAAATCCCAGAAAACCTATCATTCCATATTTCTCTATACGCAAAGAATAGATGATAAACTAAACCATCCAAATGGTGGTGGGGGCAGGAGATGCAGAGATTGACAACTGATCCACATAGCCTAAGATGGTACCATTGCATCATCGTAAAGCTCTTATGTGGAAGCAGTGCTTCTCCATTGTTTTCTGCTGTTCTGAATAACAGTTCCACAAAACGAAAGCAAAATTTATCCCAGTCCAAAGAGACATGAATAGGACACATGAAGTGTTCCCTCTCCTAGAGAACACAGATGTTTTTGGATGTTAGGTATTCTTTATGCCAGAAGTAATCCTAGTATGCCCTACTGAATAGTTCTTTCAAAAAATATCCAAATAATATTATTTTAACTATTCTCATGAGGACGTATGCACACAACCTCAAAGTTAACAAAAGTGAAGGGTAAATATTAAAAAGTAGTAGGATTCACTAGGATTAAACTAAAACTTCATGGTTACAAAAGAACAAATGCCTAATGCAATTAAGGATCTCACATGACAAAAAAGCAGAATTTTCACACTGCAGTATCAATAACCATGATGAACATCTCTACTTTTATATTGATATCTTAGAGACCAATTAAAAATAATAAGGAAATTGAAATGTATGACTCTTTCCTCCATCAGACTGTGAGCTCATTGAGGCGCATATCTAATCCAGTTCCTAGTATAGTGACTGACTGAATTTAGTTAAAGAATGAACTAAGAATCTAATTTTTTTCTGAATGAATGAAATAGTAATAACTCTATGAAATATCATTTAACTTAAAATATTATATACATTGTTATTTTAATAAATATTAAATAGTACATCAATAACTTAAAAACCTTATATGAACCTATCTGAACTTCTTCACAAATGTCAGAAGTACTTTGCTAATAAGTAAACACGAATAAGTTACAATGGTCATTATCAGTTTTCTGTTAGAACTGAGGTTGTGTGTGTGTGTGTGTGTGTGTGTGTATACACACATATATATGTATATGTGTGTATATATATATATATACTGACTAGCCTCTGATTTCCACATCATTGGTCATGCAGTTGATCCAATTTAGTCTTTTAAGATAGTTGAAAACATTACCAATTTTTCCTCATTCCTTCATTCAACACTTACTGAGTACCTACAATATATAGGGCATAGTGCAACTCTGGGCAACACAACAATGACCAAGTCATATGTGATACCTACCTTCACAGAAGAGTTTGAACAATCACACAAACAAGCAATTACGATTTGATTGATAAGCGCTATAATAAATATGATTTGATAGGAGTATGGGTGGGGGCTATGGAAGCACACGGAAGGAGGCGACACCTTTCAGACTTTATGGGTCAGAGAATACTTCACTAGAGGAAGTGACTTATAAACAGAGAACCAAAGAACTTAATCAGAATTGCTAGGCAATAAGTGAAGATTTCCTACAGAGGTAACAGCCCAGAGTCAAGTCACTGAGGTAAAATCAATCAGTCAATTAGTCAATCAATCAATCATGGCTATAGACTACATACTGCTTATAGGAGCTGGGGTTGGAGGTAAGGGGCAGGACTAGTGAGAGCTGAGGCTGGAGAGATAAGCAGAAATTTGATTATGAAGGACCTTTTAAGCTACATTAAGGAGGTGGGATTTTATCCTGAAACCAGTATGCAGCTATTGCTTCTGAGGCCTGGGTGGGAGTGGCCACTTCATCACATTGCTCGAGTTATAACATGATGACATTGGAACTGTGATTCTCAAAGTATAGTGCCCATATCAACAACCCAAAGAACCCCTGGGAACAAGTTAGAAATGTTAAGTTCTTGAGCCACACTCCAGACCTGTAGAATCCAACACTCTGGATGGTCCCCAGCAATCTGTGTTTTAACAAGCCTTCCAGGTGATTCTGATGCACAGTATAAAAATGGTAACTGAGACTAGAGAGTAGATAAGATTATCCAGAGAAAGTGTAAGAGACATGAGAAGAGGGCCAAGCAGAGCCCTGGGGGACACCAATGTTTATGAAAAGGACAGAGGAAGAAAAGCCAAGAAAAATCAGACTGAGAGGGAGCAGTCAGGTGCGAAGGGGAAAGTCAGGATAAGATGGGGCTCTATGGAAGCCAAAGGCAGATACAAACATGGCCAAGTCTGTTGAGAAGTCAGGTAAGGACTGAAAAGCACCTCTCTTGGATTTAGCAATGAGAAGGTCATCCAGTGACTTTGGCAAGAACAGTCTTAGTGGGGTGGTGGGACTAGAAGCCAGATTATGGAGAGGAAGAGATGGGACAATCACTGGAAGATGCCAAGAGGCAGAGGGAGGGTATCTTTAAGTTGATAAAGACTTGGTCATGCATAACTGATAGTGAAAAGGGGGCAGCAGAGGGAATAATTGACAGAATAAACTCTCTCAGGAGGTGAAAGGGATGTGACCCAGTAAAGAGGCACATGAGATTAGCCTTGGACAAAACCAGATTCGCCTCAGCCATTGTCATGGCACAAAGAGGCAATGACGGATGTGGGTACCAGTGTAAGGTATATTTGTAGGTTTGGTGAAAGAATTCTCATTTGAGGCTTTTATTTTCTCTGTCAAATGAGAGGAAAGGTCATCTGCTAGAGTGAGGAGAGGGGTGTAGTGGGAATACAAATAGAGTCTTGATATGGCTCACATTAGATGGGGGCAGAACTGAAAGCTGGGAAGTGAGCTGGGAGAGTGAGTCACTGATCCATATGAGACAATGGTGACCTAACCAGTCAGACAGTGAAAGTGGAGATGGAGATAAATATATAAACTGCAGAGATATTATGGAGGTAGAATGATCATGAGTTCTTAATTCATAAGTTTTAGGAAAAAGGAAGAATTTGTGTAGATATGGTACAGAAGATGGGTGGAAGGTGCTGTGCCCAAGCACTGAGCTGGGGAGCAGACTTCTGTATCTGTGAAGGAAGATGAAAGTACTTCACATATGGTTCTTGGAATGGCTGATGAGAAAATACATACGTAAAGAGTGTAGTCTGGTACTTAAGGAAGTGCACGACAAATGGTAGCTGCTGTAATTATTTTGTTCTTATGGCATAATACTTTGAATAGAATAAGCCTAGTGTTTGTTGAATGATGATTGACTGAACAAACAAATGAATAAGGGTAAGTGCAAATATAAGCGGACTATATATTTTCATCTATGAAGATATATTATATTAGATACTGGCTTTGTTCTTTATTTTGTGGAATGAGAGTAAGGGCTTTTTGCAAAAAATAGGTTTGAAATACAGATTAGTATTTAAAGAAATAAATCATGTTATCTCTGCTTTACTTAAATCCCATCTCCTAGCCTGGGGATAAAACCTGATGCTGCTTACTCATCTTAATACCTCGGACACACACTGACAGTTACACGAAACTGCATTGCTTCCAGCTCCCTTCCCATAGTGTTCCAAGTCAATCCCTCACCACAGGGCCTTGGCCACCCTTTTTGCTCTACCTGGCACTCCCCCACCTTCCCTGTGCCCCACTATGTCCTCCTCATGCTTCAGGACTCAGCGTAATTTCATGCTTCCAGATAGCCTTCCCCACCCTAAGACTATATTGGGTGCCCTTCTGTACACTGTTGTAGCATATGTGTTTATCCCTAATGGCTATTCTCTTCCTCATGCTTCCTATCGAAATGGGGCATAAGGACTGTCAGCTATAAGACAGGTAGGTATAGCCCATCTACCAATCACTATTCTCTCTGAAAAATCGAATCTATCTCCTCCCCTCCAGCCCTAACCTGTGCCTTCCTCCCAGGCTTCACTGCCTCCGCCGCACCATGCATTAGTCACCAGCCCCCTGCCTCTGAGCCAACCTACACATGGCCACCCCCGGCTTAACTCCTTCGAGGGTTTCTCAGGGCTGCCTTCTTTACCCCATGTCTCTTTTCCTTTCCTTTTTTTTTTCTTAATTGTGTTAAATATGTAACATAAAATTTGCTGTTTAGCCATTTTAAGTGTACTATTCAGTGGCATTAATTATATTTAAAACTTTCCACAACCATCGCCACTATTTCCAAAATTGTTTCACCCCAGATGGAATCTCTGTACCTATTAGGCAATATCACCCTCCACCCCCACTTTCTGTCAAGGAAAGAGACTACTGTCTGTCTTTATGAATTTGCCTATTCTAGAAATGTCATATACGTGGAATCATGCAATATTTGTCCTTGTGTCTCACTTCTTTCACCCGGCATGTTTTCAAGGCTTATTCATGTTGTAGGGTTTATCAGAACTTCTTTTCAAAAAGAAGTTCTATACGTATGTATCCCATTTTATCTATTCATCTGTTGATGAACACTTAGACTGTCTCCACCTTTTGGCTATTGTGATTAATGATACTATGAACGTCAGTGTACAAGTATCTGTTTGACTTCCTGTTTTCAATTCTTTTCTGTACATGCCTAGTTGTGAAACTGCTGGTTCATACAATAATTCTATTTGAGTAGTATCCATGTCCCTTTTGATAAATGTAAAAATCTCGGACCTACTTCAAGACCTTGATATGCGACCCCCAACCGTGCTAAATTATCTCTAGGAAACATGCAAAAGTCTTGGCCCAGCTGGCAAGATCATTCGTGGTCTGGCCCCTGTCTCCCTTACCCATCTCATCTCCCTCCTCTCCTACACCATAACCAGGGTGAATCTGTGTGATTTCCGGGCGGCTGTGCCTCTGCATGTGCCAGTTCTGCCCCTTACTTCTCTTCCTTTGCCTACTCTTGTTGGAAGAAACTGTTAAAGCCTTTCTGGACACTCAGGTCTCTGACAGTACCCTCTATGCACCAAGAGTACAAAAATTCACCATTCCAAATTGTTCAGAAGGATAAAATCCACTTTGGCCTCTATTAGTTCACATACCCTGGCATCGACCAATTCGAGATTATATAAAAAGTTCAAGAAAGTCTGAAAACAAAAATATTGACATAAAATTTCAAGATCAAATTGACTAGAATGAGTCATCCAAAGGAAGTTTCATGGATTTAGTACAATAAATTTCAAGTGTAAATATGTTCTGTTTATCATTAAAACACCACTGAATACCCCACTCAATATTCATTTAACTGCGAATGTCTCAAGACAGGGATTACATCTTTCTAAGCTAAACTTTTTTCATTATGAAATATAACACATATAGAATAATGCATAACACCAAAATAAATGGCTCAATGAATTAACATAACAAGAAAAACCAAGTAACTACCAGCTAATTCCAGAACTAGAATATCGTTAGCCCCCAGAAGCCTTCCATTTAACCTTCTCAAATTATAACCCCTTCCCTTCAGGAAATTATCTGTAAGAGGGTCTATATCTTTGAAAAACAGAGTTCTGTCATAGTTAAGCAACTAAAAGCTCATGAGAGAATAAAGCAAAGTTCAAGTTTTTATACCATTGGGTCTCACAGCACGGCGTCGACAAATGTGTTGGGCGATGCTTAGTTTCACAGATCTATATTTTATGCCATCTTCTGTTTCATCTATCAAAATAATTACAATTAATTCTAATAAAATGACATACTTCAAGTCTCTTGTAATTTCACTTTGGCTTTCATAGATTTCACTAGGAAAAAAAACTGGTTTGCTTATTTCTCTCCAAATGATAGCATTATACCAGCCGTGTGTATATGTATCGGCTTTTGAAATATAATTCACATGCTATACAATTAACCCATATAAAGTGTACAATTCAATGATTTTTAGTATATTAACAGAGTTGTGCAACCCACAATTAATTTAAAAATATTTCGTCACTGTAAAAAGAAACCCCTTACCTATTAGCAGTTGGTTCCCATTTCCCTCTAACCTCCTAGCCGTAGACAACCATTAATCTATTTTCTGTCTCTATAGATTTTCCTATTCTGGATAGTTCATATAAATGGAATTGTACAATACGTGGTCTTCTGTGACTGGCTTCTTTCACTCAGTATATGTTTTCAGTGCTCATCCATGTTGTAGCATGTATCAATACTTCATTATTTTATTTCTGAATAATATTTCATTGTATGAATATACTACATTTTATTTATCCATTCATTAGTTAATGGACATTTGGGCTGTTTTTATTTTTGACTATTGTTAATAATGCTGTTATAAACATTAATGTACAAGTTTTTGTACTGATGTATGCTTTTGGTTCAGATGTATGTTTTCACACTGAGAGGAGTAAAACTGCTGGTTCATATGGTAACTGTTTAAGATCTACCAGACTGTCTTCTAAAAGAGCTGACCATTTTAAATCCCCACCAGCAGTGTATGAAGGTTACAATTTCTTCACAACATTGCTAACATTTGTTATTATCTGTCTTTTTTATTATAGCCATCCTAGTGAGTGTGGGCTGGTATCTCACTGTGATCTTGATTTACATTTCCCTGATGGCAAATGACGTTGAGCATCTTTTCCTGTGCTTATTAGCCATTTGTATATATTAGCTGTAGGTTTCTCATAGATAGTCTTTATCAGATTGAGGAAGTCCTTTCTATTCTTACTTTATTGAGTGTTTTTACCATGAACGGATGTTGCACTTTTAAAAAATGCTTTTTCTGCCTCTATTGAGATAATCATGTGGGTTTTGATACCAGCTATTTTCGTTGGTAAATAATTTTTCATACTTATAAAATCTATGCAATCCTAAAATTGTGTAATGCATTTTGCATTTTTATCTAAAGGTTCAAATTTAAATTATTAACTACAAACTCTAAAAATTATGTCAACAAAAATCATGGAGAAGCATATTAGTAATATATTTATTTTGGAAGAAATTTACTATGAAATCAACCTAGAGTTTGTTTTTGTTTTGTTTTGCTTTGCTTTGTTTGAATGGTAGAAACCATGGCGTGGTTTTTATTTTCCCCTCTACGGTCTAATTTTTGTGGTCCTACCTTTTTAAAATGCTACCTCTATTTAGAACAGCAACCCAAATATGCACTAATAATCTATGAACTGCTCTGCATAAACCCAAATTAAACACAATACATGAATGTTACAGAAAGTAATTCAAATAAAATATAAGTGACATCATAAGAGGATCTGTGTTCAACTGTCAAATAACCAAATCCATCCAATATTAAAGAGAGCAATACGAAGTTGTTACACTGATAATCAAATATACCTAAGCCCAACCTTTTAAGTCAGTTAACTACCCTCTAACATTTAATAAAATTATTTAGAACAATGGGCTTTGGCTCCATGATTACACATAATCATTTTGTCAAATTGTATGTATACAGATCATGGCACATTCTCTCTCTTGTAAAAGTCAAAGTATAATTGGGAATGCCATACACTGTGAAGAATTTTTTAAAAGATGCTAAAATCATGTGAAAAATATTAGATCAGTCTAAAGTACCAGCCCACCAAAATAACTAATGTGCATGTTGAGGTTTTGGAAAGTATACTGGCTCATGTGGCTGGTGCCAGCTAGAGCTAGAGAAAACTAGATCGGAAAAAGGCTTCATGAAGGAGAAGTGTTTTACCATGGTAGAAGAGAAACATGTTAAAAAGACCTCACATTATGAGATCTTACTAAAAGAAATCTCGATAACATTAAGTCCATTTCTACTGGTTTTTTTCTCAATGGTTATATATTCAATCAATGAATCCTGAAATACAATGAAGCAAAAAAAATGCTGTTATTATTAAGATCATTTCAAATATATCATTTAAGATCAATTTGGGGGGGCAAATTATATCTGCAAGGTGGTAACTAAATGACATATTTTCTAAAAATAAATAGTACTACATAATTTACTTAATTTTATATTGTGTCTCCCCACCCTATCACCCAAAACACGAATTACTAAGATTCAGATTTTTTTGGTTCAAATTCAATTCTCCGGAGACTTCCAATATTGCATATATTACTGAAATTTCAATTTAACTTTTTCGAGACAAAACGAGGAGGGGTGCTTACAAAACACAGAGATCTACAGGTACACAGATCGCATCCTGGGAAGACAAGGTGCTTTCCTCTTCACCCCAACATTCAGGGTCCTAACACACTGGGACTGCACCACACAAAATGCAGTGGCCAAAAGCGACTCTTCTTCCACAAAACACTGCACTAATTCTCCAGCATTCAGCTTTTCCACTTGAATGGAATAAAAACCCTTTTGAGAACAACAATTACAATCCCCCCATTTTTTCTCAGGCACACTATTGGACTTCTTAGTGCATGCACAATGCAAATAAGGCAAGCTTCCTTTCACAGAGTGATTAATATGCAAAGACAGCCTGCTTTTTTAGTAGGATGTGAAGAACCACCAACAAGCTTTTCTAAAACCAGAGGTTTTTACAATTATTTGCACTGTTTATTTTTAAACAGAAGATTACACAATAACACCAAGTGCTTTAGCGCTAATTTGCCAGTATTTTGTAAACAATGACAATTTAGATTTTTAAACTCTTTGTATCATATTTAAATTGTGGTCAACTATTGATTTCAATATATTAATTTTTTCCTCCCAAATTTGTAAACTCGCTTGTCTGAAACAAGACTGAAGCTACACTTTCCTTCTACAAAACTGCATTTCACTTTTAAACAGCAAGTGATCTATCTGGTATGTATCTGTGGAAAACTTATGATTTTAAAGATCAATTAGAAATTCAAAATACCAAAAAATTACATTTTAATGGTAGTCCATCTTATTTATATGTATCTTTATAAAACTTGAGACTTTTCCAAATTAGTGTTAAATTCAAAATAAGGCTATGTTTTGATAGAAAATTAAATATAATTGGTCAATAAAATAACACTACAAAGAAAATAGATTAGTACTACAGATTACATACATATGCACATTTAATCTCAATAGAATAATTTAGGGAACATTTCTAATCATGTTTCCTTGGTGATTTTAACCAAAGTTTTCAAAAAAAAAAAAAAAAAACACAGACCTGCCAGATATGATGTTATTAACCCCTCAATAAAAATTTCACTTGTCTCATCTTTTTAAATTTTTTTTGCCTACCTCTACCTACAGTTTCACAAAGAGGTTTCAATCATACAACTACCAGACTTTTCCACCTAATGTTTTACACACACACACAAATTCATCATCAACAACTCAAATGACATGCTTTGGAGATGCATTTTTTAATCAAATGTCAAAATGTAAATCTGATTTCTACATTCATTTCTTTAAAACCTCTATCGTTATAAGATGTTAGATATGGATAAGACTTATGACTTCAAACTGAATTTCGGTCAAAAGATTTTTAAAAGTATATGTAGGTCAATACTGATTATGGCTTTAGATCAAATTTCTTATCAATAGTTCCAAATACCAGAATATGTGACTCTACTGGCCAGTGAGAAGTGGATTGTGATATCCATATACCATCAGTCTTCCTCTAAGATACCATCATTTCAGGGACATTAGTAAATCAAAATGCCTTTATTTCCTTGTGAAGTTCTCGTACTCAAAAAGTGCAAGTCACTTCCACCCCTGTCTTCTCCAGACAGCATCAGAGACATAACCTACTCCATATTTAACACCACCAAATTCACTGTAGGTTTAAATTGTTTTCTTCTTTTGTACTTTTAAATTTTAAATTAATACATTTGTCGTTAAAAGAGAAAAGGAATGAATTTATTTGTTCTAGTCTATGAATAAATAAAAAAGTGAATGAAAAGACTAAATTAACAGTAGAATGAATTATATTAAATCTCTCACATTTAGATAAGAGTATATAATTTTAAGTCCACTTATCACAAAAAGTTTACTATTTAGAAATGCAAACATAAACTTTTAAAATAATTACACATATTTATATCTTCTTAAAATATCTCCCACTTATACATTATTGTTATGGTACTTAAAATTTAACTGTCTGAAGTTTGTGATAGCTATTCTCTTAATATAACTCAAAAGTTTCTAAAAAACTATAACTCAGAGTAATGTACTGATTTACCAGTGACTTCAAAAGGATCTGTTGTAAATTATCTCTGGAAAACCAAATAATAAATGATTACCCAAGTTCCTTATTTAGATACAGAACTCTTAAATCTTCTAAAAAGTAATGCCTATATCTAACTTGGCTATAAAAATGTATAAATAATAAAAATATTTTTTTTGATGAGAAGGAAGGAAAGGGGACAAACTGCTTGCATGACCAGTTATCTTAATTGAGTCTGACCAGTAATTTAAATTCTGATTCTAATGCCAATTTAGCTCAAAATGACCTCAAATAGTAATGTAGGGCAGTTAATGAACTCATTTTCAATCTCTTATTGTCAAAGAATATCACACAATGTCCCTTTTTTGTTTCATTATGACAGACAGTTTTCTTTGACAAAAATTTAAAATTTTAAACATGTCATGCATAACTTTAAGTTTGATACACAAAAGGGAAAAAATCTGAGAAAGGAATAAATAACTTTTAATTATCTTTTTCTGAAATTTCAAGGTTGTCTTTGGTGTCATTCTACAGAAGTAAGTTATTACAAATGTAACCAAAACACTTTAGAAAGGAGTTTAGAATTTTTTACAAAGCTACTGAATATACTCATCTTGTACCTCCAACTCTTAGACTGACTACATGGAACACAGAAGTTATTTGATAAATATTCAATAGAGTGAATGTTTGCAATAAATGTTCCTGTTACCTAACAAGTCTGGGGACACAACCATTTACAAATGTGTTCATGAAACTGCTCTTACCCTGGTTCACAGCATCACTGCCAACCCCACATCTTTATATGCAGAAAATGTGGAATCTCAGACCACCCTGAAATCTTATGCAGACTCCTTAGTTAAGAAAAGGTTCTTTGAAACTCTGAGACTGGCCCTAACTTCCTGAATTATCAATTCCCTTGAAGTTGCCATAATATTCATCTTCTTAGGTCTTTGCCTTTGATGCACTTCCTTTAAGAACTCTGCAGGCTTCTTTCAATCCCAAAAATTTCATACTAAAATCTGTGAGATAAAAGATTTCAAATATTGGCTTTGGCTTGTAGCCATTCTGAACCCTGCTCCAAAATTAAAGCTAACGATCCCTCTCATACCACTAACTTCAATCCAACACACAATCATACACACACAAAAATGCACACACACAGTAAGTTACAAAACAGGGACCATGTTTCTCATCTCCTATCCTACATTCTTTTTCATTCCAGTAAAAGTATGTATTTTTATTAACTGCAGAGGTTAAATCACAGAGACTTTGTTCTTGGGGATACCAGTAATTGCTGAGGGTAAAAGTGCCCCACTGAAAATAGAAGGATTAAATGAAATTTTGACTAATGAATAAAATACCCTCAAACCATTTCTCCCACTCAGCTTAGAGAAAAACAGTAGTTAAACTTAGATCCTGTAAGCTGCAAAATGTTAGATTCTCTTAAATTGACCAATCCAAAAGAAAATAGGTACTAATGAGTGGATGTGGACATCCCACACCCAACAGACCAGCTCTCTACACAATCAGCCCGGAGTGAAGCACACCCGCACAGAGCTTCCCCACAGCTTTTCAGTGCCTCATTCCTAATTACTAATACCACCAAAAATTATTAAAATTATAGAAATGAAATGAAGCAATATGAAACACACGAGAGACGCTAAAACAAAGAAGAATCCAGAGGACAAGTAAGAGAAAGGAAGCAACAAAATTCTTCTAAAATACTCAGTGATCTAAAAATGTTTGAAGAAACAAGATCAGGATGTTGCCAAAGAGACATTCAAGCAACAAAAAAGAGTTCTTAGAAATTAAAAATATGTTAGCAAAATAGAAAATTCAATAGAAAGACTGGCAAAAAGCTGAGAAAACCTCCCAGAAAGGAAAGGGTAGGAGGACTGGGAGAGACCAAAAAAAAAAGAAAAAAAAAAAAATAGTGGAGAGAAGATGAGAAAAATTAGATGATCAATCCAACTTCTGAATAAGAGCTCCAGGGGGAAAAAATAAGAAAACATAGATATGAAAATGTCAAATAATTAATATAGGAACATTTTCCAGCACTGAAGGACATGAATTTCTAAACTACAATGGCTCCCTGAGAACCTATCCCAATAGAAAACAGACCTACATCAAGGCATTATTGTGAAATTTCTGAACACAGAAAAAAAAGATGGCCTTAAAATCTTCTAAAGGAAAAACAAATACATTTCACACTAAATATCAAGAATCAGAACGCACTAGACTTCACAACTACAACACTGAAAGCTAGAAAACATGAAATAACATCTTCAAAATTCTTAGGTTAAATGATCTCCAATCTTGAGAATTATACACCAAGTTAATGCAAATAACCTGCCACAAATCTAGAAAACCAACAGTCTAGACAGAAGACGGAGGTAAAGTATGTCCCCAGGGGAAAGAAAATAACCGTGTTTGAACATGTTAGAAGATATCAAGAGTGGGTTTATGCTTCAGTCTGAGAACTTGACAATTAATTAGTGATAGTGATAGGTGTGTAGAAAACAGAGCAAAGGAAAACTGAGGCCATTATAGACTCTAGGAAAGCCAGAAAATTATATGAGAGGGGATAAAATCACAGAATTGCTCAAGGCTCAGCTGTGAATAATATTTGCATGGTCATATATGTAAGCATTAAGTATTAGGAGGCCAACATAAAGGAGGTAGGAGGGAGCGGGGAGTATGTAAGTGTACTACACCTCAATAGGAAGTCATTAAGTAATACTGAAAAATTAAGAAGGTATAAATGGAGATAAAAATATAGGTACAGTTAAAATGAGTAGAAAGATTTACTTCAAGGGAGTCAAAATGAAAGATGGGATGGGTGAGGAGGAGTAAAAAGGGGTAGAAAGGGTTGGGGCAGGAGACTAATGTTTTTTGTTAGAAGTCTTATAAAAGTGGTTAACCTTTAAACAATGTAGACATTTTATTTTGCTAAAAATAAAAATTAAATTCAAGAAAAAAGGGAGGCATAACAACCAATTAATTCTAATTGCTTGACCAGTTAAGATCGCTAACCTCAAGATATACTCACTATAATTTAGCAGACAAGAGACAAACTGGCTAACCTACCTTCTCTTAATGGTAAATGAATAGCTATGGACTTCAAACCAAGCTGAGAAGCTATATACAACAAAATCACTCTGTAAGAATGCAATATGAAATCCCCTTTGTCCTAAATCCTTAGAGATTAGACAGTCTCATGAGTGAATTTTCCAGATGAGTAACACTAATTATATTACCTCTTTCGTTCCTACTTTCCATTGCTGAAGCCAATGGTACTGATGTTTGTTTTGTTTTTCCAATGACTCCTTAAGTCATACCTCCTTCAGTACGCAGCACAGAGCTGAACACAAAAGACACGTGCTCAATAGCTAAATCCATATAATAGTCACCTGCTGCTTGAACGGACCATAATTGGCTCTTCCAAATGAGGTTTAGTTATAAACACTCATTATTTATATTGCAGAATGTTATAGTCATTCCCTTGGCATTTTGTGGTATATAAGGCTTTCTTTTTAACCAAATACTAAATGGCTAAGACTCATATGCTTTTTGTGTTCTTGAGTCTGCTTTTCATAATTTTTCCATCTGTCCAAGTTACTATACTTCCTTACTATCAGTGTACCTATACCTAGCAGTCATGTTTCCTTGATTCTAACCTAAATTTAGGAGTCTTTATAAATGTAGTAGAAGCTAGGAAATTAGGAATATATGGACTTTTTCCGAATAAGATTTTAAGGGCTTCTTTATGAATTGAGTGCATGCAGTTCAGGGCATAGACTTTGGGATATCTATTTTGTCTATCTAGAGGCTTCCTGTCCTTAATTCTTCATTTTTCGTGTTCCAAAAAAATAAAGGTTGCCAAATAAATGACTTCCAGATTAATGAATTGTCACCAATATGATCATTAGCAGCAACCATTGTTTAAACATACTAAATTTTATGGCTCCACCACTGTAGTCAATTGTTAGGTTTAATGTTAACCCTATACAAATAGAGAGCAGACCCTATACAAACCAATATATTTTTTTTTTATTCTACTTTTCTCAAAATCAAGATCTACTAGTCTTTGCTTGCACAGGAAGTAAAATAGCTAAGCAATCAGTCGCAGGATTTTTAACTCAGTTACAACACATGGTGATCCTGAACTCCCTGAAAATGAAAAATAAATGTAAAAACATGTTATTCTAATTATAATCAATACCTATATCCAACACTGATATTTCTTCACTGTGAATTTTAAAAAAAAGGGAAACTGAAAAATATTACTCTTACTATGTGTCAGATCGTTGTATAAATTGCCTCATTTAGTCCTCACGATAACTATTAGGTATGTATTATTATTCCTGTTTCAAAGATGATACAAAAACTGAGTGTTGGAGAGATTAAATGACTGGTTCAAAGTCACAGAAAGCAGGAAAGCCACCTTTTAGAATGCAAGTTTGATGTCGAAAGCCTATGGGGCGCCCCCTACAGTATGCACTGCCTCTACAACACCAAAAAGCAATAACTAAATTAAGAAAGTAAAAATCTGTAATTAAAACTCAAATTGAAGAGTATTGAATTTACATCTTCTCATGCCCATGACATGAGATCTTTATAGCTGCCATATTATACCCTGAATCCAATTTTCATAGAGTAACTGCAGCTTAACTGGTGACTGGCAGCCTCTCGCATAGCCAGAACGGACACTCAAAGATAAAATATGAACAAAAGAACAAAGGAAAAGCAGTCAATCACATCCATTTCCACTCTTGACAATATGATAAGAACAATGCATCCAATATGTGACAAGCAGAACAAACTTCGACAGATTTCGCTACCCACAGTCAGAAAGATTTTAAACAGCATAGAAATCAAGTTGTGAATATCACGGGCAATGATGCAAGAAGACAAAACTATGTCTAAAAGTTATCATCTCACATGATAAATGAAATCACTGGGGAGGATTCGTCTGTGTTGTTCATTTCCTCTCACATGAACCCATCTCACTGCTCCTTTCAGGGTTGTTCATTGTCTCTCCCTCCTCTCCTGCCTCTTCCATTAGTGTACAGTTAACTTATGCCTTGATGGCCCTCAGTTTGAAGTCATCCCTTACCTTAACACCTCTTCTTTCCTTCTTTTTGGTCAAGTATTCTGGATATCAGCAGTTCCTCAGACTTTGACTCAAGTAACTTGAATTTCATTATCTAACTGAAATGACTCTAAGATTACCACTCTCTTCTGAAATAAATCCAAAGTTCCTACTTGAATCTGATTTTCCTTATATTCCTAAACACCTTAAGTATTCCAACCTTCTTTTTCTATTGAACTATTTGTTTTACAATATGAATAAAAGCAATATATGCTTATTATAGAAAAGTCAGACAGTATAAAAAATGTATCTTCATTCAGTCTTAAAAAGTGAAAGAACAAATAGCCAACAAATATTTGAAAAGATGCTCAACATCACTAGCAATCAGGGAAATACAAATCAAAATCACAATGAGATACCATCTCATGCCTGTTAGAATAGCCATAATCAACAGGAGAAGAAATAACAAATGTTGGAGAGGATGTGGAGAAAAAGAACCTTCATACACTACTGGTGGGACTGCAACTTGCTACAACCACTATGGAAAACGTTATGGAGGTTCCTCAAAAAACTAAGAATTAATCTACCATATGATCCAGCAATCCTTCGACTGGGTATTTACCCCAAAGACTTAAAAACCTGTATCTGAAAAGATATTTGCACATCGATGTTCATAGCAGCATTTTTCACAGTGGCCAGGACATGGAAGCAACCGAAGTGTCCTACAAGAAATGATTGAATAAAGAAGCTGTGGTACATATATTCAATGGAACATTACTCAGCCATAAGAAGAGATGAAATACTGCCATTTGCAACAACATGGATGGAGCTTGAGATAATCATGCTAAGCAAAATAAGCCAGACAGAAAAAGTTGAAAATCACATGATATCACTTATATGTGGGACATAAACCTAAAAGCAACAAATAAATAGGACAAACAGAGACTCATGGACATGGACTATAGACTAGTAGTTACCAGAAGGTAGGGGTGGGGGGAGAGGGGGAAGAGAATGGGTTAAAGAGGGTCAAATATGTAGTGATAGAAAGAAATCTAACTATGGGAGGTGAACACAGTGTAAATATATATATACGCGCCTTGCTGTTAAAGTGTACAGCTGAAACTTATTGGATTTCATTAACCAATGTCATAAATAAATAAATAAATAAATAAATAAATAAATAAATAAATAAAAAAGAAAGAAAGAAAGATTTATTTTAAACAAAATTGGGATAATATATATCATTTGTTTCCATCTTTTTTTTCACTTAACATTATTATCCTTCCCTAATCTAGCTATTAGGGAAATGCAAATCAAAACCACAATGCGATACCATCTCACGCCTGTTAGAATAGCTATAATCAACAGGACAAGTAATAACAAATGTTGGAGAGTTTAAGTTACCTCACTAGGCTCTGGTTTCCTCCTCTTGTTCAATATCACTTTCTGAATTATGGACAAAATACATTCTAGAAGCTATATAAATACTGCAACTTATATACTTCTGGGTATGATAAAGACTCCACAATATATTGAATGTAATTCATGGTGTTTTATCTCCTTGGAAAGAAGATAAAAATATAGACTACTATTACCTCTTAGTCTTCTTGGTCTCTTTAGCTGGGCTCCCTCCTGCTTCCTCCCAAACATGCAATACATAACCTACCTCACCTCATCCACGTTTCTTCCGTGCAGAGCTCAATCCTTTATACAAGCCACCTTCAACTCTCACCTTGTGAAGAGTTCTCCAGCCACCCCTGGTGCCCAAGTAAGTAATCCTTATCCTGCCTCTGAAATCTCAGCCACGTATTTGGCTCTAGATGCCACCTGGTATTCCATTTATCTTTTCATTCTCCACTAAACAGTGACTCTCTGAGGTCAAGGCATTGTACTTTAGAGTTTTGGGGTTTTTGTGGCTAACAGACTGTGTAGATGCTCAGTAAGTATTTTTGCTATCATTGCTTCTCCCTCTCCCCCCAAACTCACTAAATCTCTACCCTGTACCTTCTCTGCCCTAAAGATTGTTTTACCTTCTCTAGTCCTACATTCCCCCATCTATGATGTTAGCTTTCAAGTTATTTTGACCTGAGACATAATAGGATACATGTTTTTCATCAAAACCTGATTTCCTAACAAAAGTTTCACAAAACAATACTTACCGTTACTATATAACATATACTCTTTTCTAATTCATTTCTTCTTTCCTCTTTTCACCCCTTCCTTATTTCCTTCTTTGTTAATGTTGGCCAAACCAAATTAATATATTTCACCACCCACTGTTGAAGAATACTGACCATTTTTTTTTCTAAAGCCTAACGTGTGTAAAACTAGTTATCCATCTTTTATCCACGGTAACCCCTTTTCCCAGTTTCCCCATCATACTGACAGTACCATGATAATTTCATTACCTGGGGTTGGTAACTTAATTTTCCTTCTCTTTCTAGTCCATTTTGGCTCTATCATCTACCCCTGCTAATTGATTCATTATCTCTAACATCTCAGCTGTGTGTGCCCCTTTTATCCTTATCCAAAGCCATCATGCGTGTGTCTTTCCAAGATTATAAACTTTATAAAATATATCACAGTTAAATTTCTTTAACAAGCCCTTCTGGTACATAAAATTTGACTTTATAAATGTTTTCAGCTATGTGTGTATTAATAAAAGATACAGTTGTGAAATATTTTGATTTGTAATCCATTTCACATATATTATTTTGATTTTCATATACAAATGAGGAAATTACAGTTCAAAGAGGTTAAATACCTTACACCAATTCACTTGGCTAGTTGGTAGCAGAGCCAAATCTTGAACCCAAATCTTTTTAACAAAAGCTTAACGGTACCCTTTTCCCACATCCTAGTCTTCCCACCCCATAAAATAAGAGACTTTCATTGGAACCATTTTAAACTGGTTCCCCTATCTCCGAGCCTCTGGATTCTCTATCTAGTCCATCTTAGATAATGTAACAAATATTCTTTAATCTATTATGCCCGGCCACTACAGTAGCTGCTATATAAAACCAAAACTCCCTTTAAGTACTGCAGTGATCTCTACCAATTTGCTCCTACTTATCTCTCTGTTAATTCATAGCTGGCATCAAACACAAAACCCTAGCATGGCAGATGTTCAATTGCTATCGCTGACTATACTCATCAATATTTTTAAAAGTGATTTCTCTAACATCTATGGCAGCATCCCTCTCCTTTGTCTAGCCTTTAAGGTTTTAATAAGACCTGCCCCAATATCCAGTCTGCTTTCACTACTCTTCAATACCAATTATCTAGCTAGACCCATCTCCTCCCACAAAGAAATAGGTCCTCTTTCTCCTTATTTATTCTTACATGAGTGAAGGTCCAGATCAAGCACTAGATCTTCCACACCTTTTTTCCAGACATTAAAACCAACCAAGATGAATTTTGTCTTTCTAAACATTTTTCACAATTAATATCTGCTTCCTTCTTTTAGGTACCTATTCTTATACTACCTTTTAGGGTTTCCTAACTGCCTGAACTAAGCAAGTATCCTCACCATCTGAACGCCTCCGCAGAACCAGTATAGTAGTCTTAAATTTATTTCCCCTCCCTCCTGACCCCTCAGCCTCCAGCACAGAACTCTGACATCATATTCACAGTACATCCGATTAGTAAACATTTCAAAAATTAATCTCGATCAAGGTGAACTTTTTAAAAGCACATATTGAGTACTTACTGAGTTTTACCTGTTTTACATATGTGATTTTATTTAAACTCATTGAAATCCAGAAGGGAGGTGCCATTATCCCCATATTACAGACAGAAATGCAGGCTCAGAAGTGCAACAACTAGCAGAATATCAGTTACAGTTATTGGACTCAACTTGGACCTATCAGACTCCAGAGCTCTTGTTATTGCTCTCTGCTCTATCATTCATCTTCACTTTAGTAAGACTCAGGCAGTCCAGAAGCCAAGCAAACTCACATTTGATTAGCATGTATTCTGATGCTATATGTATTCAAATATCCTAACTTTAGTAAAGGATAAAATGCAACCAACCAACGTAAGTCAATGTCCCAATTTCACCTACATAAATAACAACCTTTCTCACCTCGGTTTCTATTTCAAGACTTAACAACCTAGCCTTACAGAAATTTTTTTCTCCTAATTTCTGGCTGCTTCTCTCCAAGAACCCCACACTGTTCCCCAGAACAGGACTGTATGTATTGTCTCAGGACTTAAGCTAAATGGCTCTGCCTGAATCATCCCTTCTTCCTGCTCTATCTATTGAAGGCAAACACATGACCCATACCCAGATCACAAAAGTTCCAAGCAGAGTTAACTGCTTCCTTCCTTGTGCTCCAATGGTATGTAATTCTTGTCTCTATTCATGTGTATAGTATGTCTCCCTTCCACACTAGATGGTAAGCTCTAGAGGCAGAGGCATATCTTATTTGACTTTATAACCTGAAGCCCAGCACATTCCTGAAATTATTTGATCTTCTCAAGATCAGCATTTGGCTGAATTAAGGAATGTTTGTTTTGATTCAATCCTTGTTGAATTAGTCAATCAACCATGCCTTAAAATGAGAATATCATCAGTCCTTCCCATTTCAGAGTTCTTCAAATGTTACTTCCTCACCACCCCAACCACCCAGGCACAGGTAGATTTCCCTTGATAATCTCCCATAGCACCTTGTTCCTTTCCTCAGTTTTACTCAGAATTTGTAATTATAAATATATGTGTGTGTTACTTGTTTAATGTCTATATTCCTCCTGACTATTAGATGAAAAGCTGGATGAAAACATGGACAATATGTTTAGTTTACTACGAGCACCCAGTACTCAATAGATATTTACTGAATAAATGATACAAAGATTGAATGATACAATGCACATCAAAAACTGTGAATTAAATAGCAATAATTATAATCATCGAGATTAAATATCCAGTTTATCACCTCTTAGATACCTAAAACAAAATCTTCATCTCTTCTCCATTACCACATGCCTTTAGTTGGTAAAACTACTTCCTGTCCCACAAATAGTATGTCTGACACATCTGAATAATAATAGCAATTACTTTATTTTACTCCAGTTAGTGATTTACAAAAATATCAGCAGTAAGAAATGCTAAATCACCTCAGGTCTCTCTGGAGATTTTCTATAAAATAAAGGTTAAATAGCTTCTTCTTTTCAATAACAACTTTGATTTTGATACATGATTCTGATTTTCAATGCACTACACAAACAACCTTTATAAGGTACATGTTCAACAAACTGGAACAATTAGCTTATATTCTCAAGCAAATAGACCCAACCAGACCAAAACACAGTTGCTAACACAGGGTCAGAGGTTTGTAGGGCCCTCCAATGATGGTCTCTTTTCAAGGCTCTGGGGAGATAGGGACCTAAAAATGTGTTCTCATGGTCATATGTTTTCTAAATTTTGCAAAAGCACATGAGTTCTGTATTGTCCTTAAAGAGGGTCTTCAAAAACTATATACCCCCATGAAACCTAGATCCACTCCTGTGGCTTTCAACCTTATAATAAGACCACTTTTCTCTCTTAAGTATTCAGACCCAACCTTACGGTGCAGGCATATTTGACAGTGATTTTGAAAAGTCTAGTCCTAATCAAGATCATGTTCTCATAATATCTTTTTTAAGTCCTAAAAAGAAAGCACTATCTGAATAACTATTTTTTCTAGAGCCATTTACTTCCTTCTTTCTTATTAATAAACACAGCTTGCACACATTGAAGTCCTGTGATCTCTAAAATATTCTCAACAACTCAAACAAACAGTTATTATTCATTTTCCTATCTCACAGAAGAAACTGAACCTTAGAGAAGCTAAATGACTTGTCCAAGATCAGATAGCTAATAAGGGATACATATGGCTGGAGTTTCAACTTAGGGTCACTGGCCATTCTTAATTCCTGTTCTGTACTATGTCCAGTGTTCCTCAATAGCAGAAATAATGTCATCTCAGTCCCCTGTAATTCCCCATAGAGCTGATGATAAAATGCTGGCATTCATTAATATATTTGGTCAACTATTTAAGAGAATACCTAATGTAACACAATCTCAAACTGTGTGACATTATTAGGAATATTCCTAAATGATGAGGTAATCCGATACCAAAAGCCTTTTTACATGTTATCTCAGGAAAGACTTAGAACAGAAAATAGGGTCAGATATTGCCAGTGTTTGCAGCTACAAATCAAAACGTCCTAGTGAGACTATACAGAATACAGGTTATACAGAAGGCTTTCGAGTCACATCAGTGATGCAATCTTTGAATTGAGAGAAAAGCATATTTACACATATCCAGGAAGAAAAGAATGCATTATAGGTTTATTAAAACCTTTCCCTCCACAAAAAAAAAAAAAAAACCCCACATACACAAGATAAACCAAATGGCTTATCCTTTTAGTATAGTCCTCTTTGAGTCTCTGATTGCTCAGAAGCTAAATACTACAGGAAGAAAAAATTGTGTCATCCTAACTGAAAACTGCTAACTCAGGGGCTGCATGTGGACATGGCCTAAGAGTGTCTTAAGCATAATGTACTGAAACTGCCTGAAAGGCTGCCATTTGGCACCCAGACGGACACCAAAAGGCAGTTTCCTAACGAGCACCTTCAGCTGAGAGATAGCATTTCAACACTGAGAAATGAAAGGGTATAATGGCACCACTGGCAACGCCAAATAATTTACATCCCTTTCCATCGGCAAATGGTTTTAAGGTTTGGCACCCTGAGTTTATAATAAAAAGTGCTAGAGGTGACATGTCTGTCACCTTCAGACTAACTTCTGGATTTTGTTGCCTTACCATAGTAAGTACCTCTACCCGTATCATCAATAAGGTTCACTTCATAGTTTTCTCATATGAACAATTCTGGACCCCTTAGAGACCTAACCATTAGGATCCGGTTTCTCTCTTCCTAAGAGGTCATCTCTTACAATATTCCTCAGAGACTTGCTGAGTATTTTAAGAGATGCATAAAATTTTCTCCTGAATTTTATTCATATTTCACTTTTTAAACTAAATGAATCTTAATCTCATTCTTTTTTATTCAAAGCTCAAACAGTCATTATTATTATTATAAAGCCAGTTGATTCATGTTTTCAATTTTGTCTAATTTGTAACCCATTTTTAAAACTAGTAAAATGCTATTTGCAATTTGCTGACATTTCTTTCCAAGCTCCAGACATTTCTTAGCCTATATATTTGTTAGATCACTAAACTAAAAAAGTATCCATTATGGAATTTACATTAAAATATTTTTCGACACCATAAAATATTTGTGTCCTCAAAAATTTCAATACTTAAATAGTACAGAAGAGTCTTTTTTAAATGCCTTTGTCTCCTCCCAGGCTAGCTGCTCACAGAAGACTGATGTTGGCAGGTGCAGACCCTTCTCTTCCTCCCTGGCAATTGGTTCTGGTCTCCATCACCACAAACTCAAGATCAGCAGGGAAAGTTCAAACTGTTCTTTAGCAACAGGTAGTCAATCACTTATTTTACACTAAGACAGGAAGGACTGTCTATTAAGTATCTTTGGAGGTCTGCCAATAGCATTGAAGTCACTTTCAGTCTGGAGAGTAGCCACAGTTCTTTTAATATTGAAGACGTAAATATGGAGAATTCATCAAACTAATATTATTAGAGGCTTTGTCGCCTTAAAAAATTAAGTGGTTGGATCAGATATTACAAAGTCCATATTTCAAGTAAACTTCACAAAGTGCCATCTCTAATTTAAGAAACTGAGTTCTGTAGTGAATGAAAACATTATGTCTAAAGACTAGTTTTTGCATGACAAAATGGTGCTATTTATTTTGAAAGGCATAAAAATATAGATTACTTACATTAAATTACATATTACCTATCTGAGGAAGTTCATTAACGATAAATGTATTCCAAAGACAAGCACTTCGCAAAACTCTTAAAATTGGGGGGAGGGGGTCCAGGTGACTTAATTTCTCCTTCTTAGTTCTGCCTTGAGTAAGCACCCAAAAAGAGAGCCCTTGTGAAGAGCACATCCACACCACAATTTGTTTTTGCAAACAATTGCTGCCTTAATTCTTGAACTACCAAACTCAATAAATAGTCACCAGTTATATCAACAAATCCTTAGTTTAATCATTTAGCATAGAGCATTGGATAAACCTCCTTTATTGAACAAGAAAATGCCCTGCTATTTTCTGCTATTCTAGTCCTGTTTTTTAAGAAACATACATCCTAGGTAAAGGCATTTGGAAAGAAGTCAACAGCTTCAATCTATTGGGAGGAGAGGAGAGCTTACTAAAAAATTGACTTAAAAAACAATTTAGGTTTTAGACTAATGAAAACAGCTCAATTGGTAGTTCTTAAGAACCTCTGTAATGGGAAGAGTAACTCAAAAAGTATTACATAAATGATAGGCCATGCCTCCAAAATGTCTAATTTATATTCTCTTTGTCAAGCTCTACTGAATTTTAAATAAATTCTAAGTTCTTTTTAATATTTTAATATATGCTGATATTTGTTGAAAGAAAATTAACTTTTTGGTTTTTAGATATTATTGTGAAAGATTTTCCACATTCTTAAATAGGACTTTATTGTGTTCAGTTAAATTTTGTTCAGGAAGACCCATTTCTGACCTAAAAATGAAAATCAGTGAAAAAATATAGCTCACCTTAATTGTACTGACAGCAAACATTGCTGAAACACGTCTTTATTCATTTGGTGAGGGATATTATATGTACTCTCTCTATATATATGGGCCAGCTATTTTTCTCAAGGTAGCACAGGTGCTCTTTGTTATTTAGGCTTCAGCTTGTTAGAAAACCCAGTCCTATCCATTCCTTGACTCTTGGAAGTTAAACTGGCAGAGGATTGTAAATTTATCAAATAAACTAAGGCTTAACATCCATTCCAGAACATTCAAATAATTTTCCACAAAACACCTAAAAATGCTGTTAGAAAATACTCAAATTTGTTATGTAATTCCACAAGCTTTTACCTTATTCCTAAAGAGCAGAAAACACCAAAACAAGAGAGGAGCAGCAGACCTGATTCGTTTGGTATGTTAACGTGAACACACCTTATTAACACCTTATACCTAAATTTTCATATGCACCGAGTGAAGAAAGGCTGAACTACCATTGTCTCTGAGATGATACATTCGAGGCCAAAAATGTATATGTGTGTGTATGTGTGTTACGTTTTTATTTTCGTTTTGACCTTTTGACTAAAATTCTTCAATTTCTTTTAAATTATGGTACAAACAGTAAGTATTTTTCTTTAGAAAACCACTCAACTTCTTTTGTTAAGCAGCCTTGTACGTGTTTCACCGTCTGCCTTCTTCCCATCCTCACGGTATGAGGGTCAGGAATTGAGTATGCTTTCCTCGCAGGAAACATGGGTCTGAATGCCACTCTTGCCTCAGCAACAGCGAACATCCCAACCTGGGATTCCCAGGGTGTGTACCCCTGCAACTCCCTTGGGATCCAAACACTGAGGGTTACACCCATCACCACGAAGGAAAAGACAGTCAGGCGATAGCCCGAGAGCCTACTAAAAATTAGGGCTCTACTGCCAAGCTCTCATCTAGAGAGGAGGCGGTCCCACAAACAACCCCTACCCCCGGGTGAGGAAGGTCACACCCCGGAGACTGACACGATGAAAAAGGGCATGCAGCCGGCAGCCCCCCACCCTCGTCAGGTAGCGGCGGGGACCCAGCAACAAGCGGACTGGGGTCGGCCTCCTACTGGGGGCTCCTCCGCCCCCGTCAAGGCCCCGCCCCGGACCGCCCCGCCCCCAGCTTCGCCCCAGACCCACGGCAGGCTGGTCAGCGCACGCGCGTCGGTGCTCCCAACCACCGCGCCCTCCAAGGCGAAGCGCTCCGGCCTAGACGACGCGGCGCGACAGTGTGTGTTGGCGGGGGCGGAAGGGATGCTTCAAGTCTGCGTGAAAAAGGCGCGTGTGGGAAAGCACCTCCCGGTGACCCCCTAGGCTCCATTTTATTTCCTCGAGAACTGCAAGGCAGGCAGGGGACCAGCCGAAGGGCGGGGTTCCTCCTGGCGAGGGGTGAGCGAGACCGTTAGGCTGGAACACCCGGAGAGGGTCCTGGCAGCTCTGGGCCGCCACCCGCGCCGCAATAAAAGCCTCTCGCGGCTTCCCGCCCAGCCAGCCTCGCTCTGATTGGTCGCCATGGGAGGGACCCGAGTAGGCTGGAGGCTGCGGCCGAGCGCTGTTCTAGTGCCGCCCGGGGAGGGGGCGTGCTGGGTTCGCTCAGGCCCGCCCTGCCTGCTCCCCCAGCCAGGCTCCGCCGCCTAAGGCAGTTCCAGCGGCACCTGGCAGTGGCTACCGCAACACACAACCTCCTCCGCCCAGCTTTCCTCGGGTGCCCAGCACACGCCCCCCGCACAGAATGTCCTCCCACCCCACCCAGCTCTCTGCAGCCCCTGCTCCTTTTCTTCCCCTTCTCCATCAGCGCCAAATATCAAATCCTGCGGTGGGATAGGGGAAGCCGCTGAAGGGGAGGGTGGGAGTGGGCACACACACAAAAATCTATCAGAGAGGCCAGAATGGAAATACCTAAAATGAAATAAACCTCCCTCACGACCGCCGAGGTTCTCTGGGCGATGGCTCAGCCCCTGCCACCCGCGGTAGCATCAATACTGCCTTTTCCCAGTTGCCTATTGTTTGCACTTTGCAAAGATCAGGAACCTCGCCCAAAGAAAGGAGGACTGGAGTGAGGCGTTTTGGGTGGCTACCTGCCATTCTTATCTCGCACCGTGCGACACAGGGCTCTCGGTGCGTGTGAAGGCACACGCGCGCACACACGCGCACACACCAGGCATCCCGGATCACGCCCTCCTCGCCCTCCGCCCCTCTGCACTTCCTCCTGTCAAAACGCGGCGCTCGACCCTCCCATCCCTCCCAGCTCCGGGCCGAGAGCAGGCTTTGCAACTAACCAGCAATTTGGCAAATGAAAAACTAACGTCATATTGACGGCTGTGTAACAACGGCCACAGAGCCCTGAGATTCGGCCCATGTCGCCCCATTTTACAAACCGTTATTCGGTCCGGGGCTGGGGGGGGGGAGGTGGAGGCGCGAAGGCAGCGAGCCTCACTTTATTAAACAGGGCGAGATAACAATCAGGGGCGGCTGCCCCGGCCTTATTGTTCACTCTTGCCGGGGCCGGAGCTGACAAGCCCCTACCCAGCGGAATTCGAGCCTGTGTCGCGGCACCAGAGCCGTGGCATCCCCCGCCCCGCCGCCTGCCTTCGGGGAAGGAGCGCTGCCCATCAGCCGCACGGCAGCAGCATCCACGGGGGCAGACCGCTCCACTCCCAGCGCCGCGAGCACACAAAGTGGGAAGGGTGGGCGCGCTGGTGGGCTGCCGGGCGCTCGCTGCACGGGGAGGTAGCCCGGGTCCAGCGCAGCCAGGGAGGGCGCAGGGCAGCAAGGGCGATGCGCTCCTTCTTCAGCTTCACGAAAATGACCACCCTTAGCATTCCACATAAAACCACCCCAAGTAACAGTGTTCCTCTCGGGGAGAAGTAAGGGGATGGAGACAATAAGCAAATCAGATTGAAAAGAATAATTTTTAAAATGTACCTGCAGTTCCCAGGAAAAACAAAGTCCAGATGAGATCCTTAGTTTGCAACATTGTAATCTGCTGGCTGGGAGGGATGTTCTTGCCGCGGTAAATTCTGTGCCCCCTCCCTTGCAGCGAGTGTGGACGGCGGCAGAGCAACAGACCTAGGGGCAGACAATTGCTAGGCTGAGTATGATTATTTTTGCAGAATTGTTTCCTACCAGCGGCTGCCGAGCTGCGTTCACGCGCAGAGCGGAGAATGAGTGACAGTCCCAGCCTCAGCACACTCGCAACTCTGAGATCCTTGCGCTGGCCCG
Organism: Rousettus aegyptiacus; assembly: GCF_014176215.1. Lineage (NCBI taxonomy): Eukaryota > Metazoa > Chordata > Mammalia > Chiroptera > Pteropodidae > Rousettus > Rousettus aegyptiacus. Next base: position 44,950,751 of record NW_023416308.1, read on the forward strand.
GGTTCGCTTTGATGGAACTGGGGATGGGAGCGGGGGGCGGGGGGCGGGGGTGAGAACCTCACTGTGTCCTTCCACCACGCTGGCCACAAATAGTGCCGAACATCAAGGAGGTAAGAGAGACACGGGAGGCAGATGCGGCCGCCTGCAAAACGCGGCCTGGAGCTCTCTGCCGGGTGAAGCGGGCTCGTTCACACGCAGTCTTCCAGGCAGAGCTGGGATTTCTTTCTTTCTTATTTTTTTTTTTTTCACACTTCTTCCCCACGCCTCCGCGGTTGCTCTTGCCTTCCAGCCTTCTCTAATCAGGAGGCGGGACATTTTAATAACTAGTAAATAATAAAAACGAAATCGTAGATTTGGTTAGGTTTTCAAAGTTGTCGAATCTCTCCATTTAGATCCTTGAAACACAAGGAAAGGCTAGGGCTTAATTTTTTTTTTTAAGTGCAGGAAATTAGAAATTTGGAGATGTATGGAGTTTGCTGTTATGGCGTTTTGTTTTGGTTTTATTTGTTTGTTTGTTTATACTGACTATGAAGTTTGCTCTCCCACAGAGAGGCAACAGCTCTCAGGGGAAAGAGGTGGGAGGCAACTTAAGTTAGAAGAAAACACAGATGTTTAGAAGGAATTTCCAGAAATAACCAAAGGAAAATGTTTTCTTGTTTATAAACGCTGAAATCTGTGATCTGAGATCCCCAAGCCTTTTATGTAGGTGTTATGGTATAGGCGCGATGTTAAATATAATTTTCTTACAAGGACATATAACCTCAGTTCTTAAAGATTAATGTAGAATATCAATGAGGTACCAACACAAAGGGTTTCAATTGTACACCAGAAGAGGGTGGGGGAGGAGAGCAAAAATAAGTACGGTTCAGCACCTGAGCAAGGCTTGTTTAGGGAACAAAAGGTGAGGGAGAATCAGGAGCTCAAAGTGTTCTAGAGGTTGAAACAGCCTATTAGCCTAGCACAGAGAAACCCGCCTAGAGGAAAGGTTGCCACGTTCCAAGCACCAATGCACCACCATTACTAGTACTCTTTCTTTAAAGGTCAGGTTCTCCTCTGCTGTACCACTGTTTAAAAACCCATCCTCTGCTGGCCTGCCAGCAAGCCTCCATTACAGAAGAGGCTGGCATTTCCCTAACCCTGTACTAGACCAAGCATGGCCATATCAACATGCTGTGACTTCCGACTTCTGGGACCCTTGAAAAATATTTCCACAAATCAAGCCTTCACAGCACTTAGTTTTGTAACATTTATATCACACCAATTATAAATAATTCATAAATACAGAAAAGAAAAAAAGAAGGAACTAAAATACAAAATCCCACAGATTCCAGAGGTACCCGCAGATTTTCTCAGTCTTTTGTGTGTGTATATGATTTTTATAATCGAGACAGTATAGTAGCAATTTGAATCCTGTTTATTTTCCCTGACATTTCATTATAAGCACTTCCCCAGGCCGTTAAAAATGTTTTTGAAATCTTTTTATTGCTATATAATATTTCTTCATATCAATGGTTATGGTCTCCTATTATTGGATAGATTGTTTCCAGAGTTTGATAATGTAAGTAATGTTTTTTGAATAGCTTCCAATAAATATTTATCGAACACCATTGTATTTAGTCCTGTGCTAGGTACAGTGCATTATACAGATTTTTTTAATGGTTGCTGTATTTAAGCATCTTTGGCTTCAGACATGAGCTTCTGCTAACATAAGAAATTACCATATTATGCCTTATAAATTTATGTAGATAAATGTATTAGACTCTTTCCTAAAGAAGAGGTTTTGATAGCAGGAAGAAATGTCCTTAGGAGAAATTTAAAAAGTGGATGTTGGGATACCCAAAATAAAGTTTTATTTCTAACTTTACCAAGAGTTAGAAACATACCCCTTTTTCTGTAAACTCTATCCTTATAGCCCATGTCAGTAGAATTAAAAAGTTCCTCACAATTTTTCTCTCCAAATATCTCTAAGTTTAGCTTTGCCTGTAGGCAGGTGTGGAAATCCTATCTCACTTCAGGATGACTGAATTTATTCTCTCTCTCTCTCTCTCTCTCTCTTTCCCTCCCTCCCTCCCTCCAGCCCCTCTGTGCCCCATGTGGCTGTTAATCTCTGTTGTAATGACTCATTCTGAAATTCTACCCCACAGTCATTCCAGTCCACACTGTGTGTCTCTCCTATGTTCTTTTAACAGGACCCATCACTCCTTTCCAGTTCTTCAGTTCTCCACTTGTCAAGGCCCGCATCTGTGAGTTTTACTTGTCGATCCCCTCCTGAACCTTATTTTGAAATAGGATAAAACTGTGGCCCTGCCCAGACCTCTCTCCCAAAAGACAAAAACAGCATAACTTCAGAACTTTCTGAAAATTGGGGTCTAAAACGGAGGAAGAAATCAAGGCTCCTTTCAATTAATCAACAAATACTTATTAAGTATCAACTAAGTGCCTGGCGCTGCTCTAGACATTGGGGGTATAGCAATGGATGAAATAGAATCTTTGCTTTCACGGGCTTCCATTCTCATGGGGAACATAGGAAAATATCTAGCATGCAGATTTTGTGCTAAGAGCAATAAAGAGGCCACTAGGATAGGGAGTTCCAGGGTGAAGTAGGATTAGTATTTAGCTTAGTGATTAACTAGGGAAGGCCTCCCTGAATTGGGGATATCTGATATCTATCTTCCTTCCTTCCTTCCTTCCTTCCTTCCTTCCTTCCTTCCTTCCTTCCTTCCTTCTTTCCTTCCTTCTTTCCTTCTTTCCTTCCATCCTTCTTTCTTTTATTTTTAAGGAAGTGCTTTCAACATCTATGTGGAAACAGGTTGGAAAGAGGGAGAAGTTGGGTGGCAGTGCAGGCACAGCAAGGCCTCAATCAGCCCCTCCAGAGCTGTGAAACTAGTTGTAATACACTCACATTGAAAAGTCATCGGGTTTTGGCTGCCGTAGAAATGGAACCTGACTTTAAGGCAGCTCTTTTCAGCCAAGAGTCATTTCTGGAGACTGACAGCTGAGAGCATTCCAGGCATCTGGAGGAGTATGTCCCTCAGTCCTGAAAGAGGCATCTGGGCCACTTAGCATAGCATCCATTACACAATTTTAGCTGTAAATCAAAATATAATTTCTTGGAAAGTTAAATATTTATTTTTTTATTGTGGTAAAATATTCGTAGTATAAAATTTGCCATTTTAATTATTTTTAAGTATACACTTCTGTGGCATTAAAAACATATATATTATTGTGCAATCATTATGATCGTCCATCTCCAGAACTCTTCCCCATCTGAAGCCCTGTACCCATTACATACTCATTACATCATACAAGGAGAAACATACATTTGTTCTTTTGTGACTGTCTTATTTTACTTAGCATAATATTTTCAAGGTTATTCTAAGTTGTAGCATGTGTCAGACTTTCCATTGCATGTATATACCACATACTGTTTATCCATTCATTCATCAATGGACATTTGGGTTGCTACCACCTTTTGGTTATTGTGAATAGTGCTGCTATGAACATGAGTGTACAAATATCTGTTCAAGTCTCTGCTTTCACTTCTTTTGGGTATATACCTGAAAGAAGAATTGCTAAATAGTATGGTAATTCTACATTTAATTTGTTGAGGAATTGCCATAACATTTTCCATAGCAGCTGCATCATTTTACATTCCCACCAGCAATGTATGTGAGTTCTAATTTCTCCACATTCTTGCCAACACTTTTTCTTTTCTTTTCTTCCTCTTTCCTCCCTCCTTCTTCCTTCCTTCCTTCCTTCCTTCCTTCCTTCCTTCCTTCCTTCCTTCTTTTCTTTCTTTCTTTCTTTCTTTCTTTCTTTCTTTCTTTCTTTCTTTCTTTCTTTCTTTCTTTTCCTTCATTCCTTCTTGTTTTATTAATAGCCATCCAAACCTAAAATTGTATCGCATTGTGGTTTTGATTTTCATTTTCCTAATGTCTAGTGACACTGAACATATTTTCATGTGCTTGTTGGCCATTTTTATATCATCTTTGGAGAAATGTTTATTCAAGTCCTTTGCCCACTTTTTAATTGGGTTCTTTGTTTTTTGCTGTTGTTGAGTTATTTACATATTCTACATACCGATCCCTTATCAGCTATATGATTTACAAATATTGTTGTCATTCTATGGGTTGCATTTTCACTCTGTTAATATTGTCCTTTGATACTCAAGTTTTTAATTTTGATGAAGGTCAGTTTGTCTATTTTTCCTTTTGTTGCTTGTGTTTTGGGTGTCATAGCCAAGAAATCATTCCCAAATCTAATGTCTTGAAGTTTTACCCTTATTTTTTCTTCTAAGAGGTTTATAATTTTAATGCTTATATTTAGATCTTTGATCTACTTTAAGTTAATTTGTATGTATGGGTAAGGTAATGGTCCAGCTTTTTTTTTTCCATGTAGATATCTAGTTTTCCAGACCATTTGTTGAAAAGACTGCCCTTTTACCATTGAATGGTCTTGGCATTCTTGTCAAAATCATTTGACCATATATGCAAGCATTTATTTCAAGGGTCTCTAGTCTATTACATTGGTCTATAGTCTGTCTTTATGCCAATACCATACTATTTTGATTACCAGACCTATGTATTAAGTTTTTAAATCAGGAAATGTGAGACCTCCAACTTCTTTCTTCATTTTCAAGATTATTTTGGTTGTGTGGCATCCCTTTAGAGTCCATAGGAATTTTAGAATGATTTTTATATTTCTGTAAAATAAAGGTCATTAGGATTTTGACAGAGATTGAGGGGCGCTGTCTTCTATTATGTCCAGTGTTGTTATTTGGGCTAGTATTGGAGTCATGCTAACATCTTGGTGATGAATATGTTTTAAACATCTCACTCCAGGGCTATGGGAAACTGAGTCACAAGCAACTATCAGAAATTGCCAATTTGGGTGACCTATTTTTTTTTCATTGTGGATATGGAGAGGTGAAGCAAATTGAATCATAAATATTAGGCCTTGAAATTTGTAGCCAGCTTTGGGAAGTTACAGTGAGCTAGCAAAGGAGAGATGGGTTTAAATGGTTTCTGGCTTTAAAATGAACTTAAACCCCAGACTGCTTAACTCTCAGTTTTGTCTTTGAAAAAAAAAAAAAAAAAAACATCTGAAACAAATAATTTAACAGACTGGAGAAAAGAGCCAAGATCTTCATATCAAGATCTTATAAATCACAAAGTGAGACTGGGCTCATGTTAAAGATGTAATAACTTCCTTTCTCCCTCTTACACATTCTTCTACAACAAAGTAAAGTGGGTGAGTGCTTAGATCCTGGAGCTTGACAATCTAAATTCAAATCTTAGCTTCTCCACCTGTAGACTGTGAATTTAGGCAAATTACTTCACACCTGTAAAACCTTGTTTTTCTTATTCATAGAATAAGATTAGAACAATATCTATCTTTCAGACTTCTTGTGAACATCAATTAAAATAATGTACATATTGGGCTTTGTGCAGGCCAGACACTCTTTCATTCAATAGGTGTATATTGAATACCTTTCAAGGCACTGTATTAATCATGAAGAATAATAAAAGTGAACGAAACACACATATTTACAGGCTTCTCAAGAAGACAACTAATCAAAGAGACTAAAACAATTATAAACTCTAACTGGAGTTATGAAAGAAACAAACAGGATTCTTTGGTAAAGAATGATTACTAGAGATCTATTTTAGATAAAGGAAGGCTTTCCCTGAGGAGGTGACTGGTAAGTTGCAACCTAAAAAGGAGAAGTACCCAGCCATGGAAAGAGCATGTAGAGGTGCTTTCCTGGAATGTGCAAAGACCTCCACCTGCCCCAGGTCCCAAAAGCTGGGCGGTTCTAGAAATTAATAGAATGTGAGTGACAAGGATGGAAAGAGCAAGCGGGGAAGGACAAAAGATAAGCTACACCCATGAGCCATCTTGAAGCCTAAAGTAAGGAGCTTGTATTTTATTCAAAGTACAAAGGAAGCCCCTGGAAGACTTTTGGCAGCAGAGCGACATGAATTTTTTTGCGAGTTTTAATAACCACTGAGGCTGCTGTATAAAGAATGGCTGATGGCGAAGCAGGAGTGTATGTAGGGAGGCCAGTTAGAAAGCACTGCCGAAATCCAGGGAAGAGGAGATGGAGAGAAGTAGAGATAAAATTGACCAAACTTGTTAATGGTTGTGGGGAGGAGAGAGAAGTCAAGATGCAAAACATGCCAGCAGAATTTGTTTGGAAAGAAAGGGAAATCAAGAGTTCAACTTTGAATGAGTTATAGCTACCTGTGAGACACCCAGTGGAAATGTAAGGTTGGTGATCAGATATAAGTATGTAGGTCAGAAGAGAGAGATCGTAGCATGAGTTATAAATTTCGGAGTCATCATTGTTAATGATCGATCTCTAAAGCCATAGGAAAGAGTGAGATCACCTAGCCAAAAATGTGAGAAAAGAGGAAAAGAAAAGAGGAAGGCCCAGTTCCTAATTCTGAGAAACACCAATTTTATGAGTTTAAGTAGAGAAAGCAGAACAAACAGAAGACTACGATCAGGTGCCCGAAAGGCTAGAAGCTGTCCAGGAGAGAGCATCTCAGGACCAAGAAAGGAGAGACTTGTAAAAAGGAAAGATATGTCACCGTGATGAATACTGGTGAGAAGCCAAATAAAATAGGACAAAAAAGAGTGTCCATCAGGTTTGGTAATATGAAAGCCATCAGTAACCTTGACAAGAACAAATTTACACTCTCTGGACTCAAAGTGAGTGCCTTATAAATGTTAGTTATAGCAGTAATGATAGGCTCCCTACCCATTCCTTCTCTGGACTTTTATGATATTAGAAAGACATTTGGGGACTGATCAGAGTGCAGAAGTGCAGCATCAATGATAAGCTATTCACAAGTAGAAGTTGGTCTTATTTTAAGGCATAAGTTAGGACACCATTACCTTTCATGAATAATTGCCATAGTAGTTTTAAACAACTAATGCTTCCGAAAATTTGGTTACATCACTACTTAGGGTAAGAGGGAAAAATATTTTCCTTTCTCCTCTTATTATCTTTACCTCTCCAATTTAATCCTTCCCATTCTTCTCACTCCCATTCTTCTGTGTATTCTGTGGTTGTAATACCTCTATTGGTCACACACCAAAACACCTTTAGGCAACGACCCCAGAACCAAACAAAAGGAACTTGATGGGAAGAGTCGACATTAAATTTAGGTCCTTCTGGGCTCATCTATATCTTTAGAGCCAGAGAGGGGCCTATTCATGGAGCCTGTGCCCACTAGTGATACCTTTTCTCCAAGCACCTTGGGGAATGAGAAAGAGTTAAGAAAAAGAGGAAGTAAGAAGACAAGCATTTATTATTGAAGGTAAAGGCATTCACCCCACCAACATCATCACTGCTTTGCAAGAAGAACCAAACTGTTTCCCTCCTTGACACAGCCACTGCATCGCATCTCTCTTGAGAATCTTCTGGGACCATCCTGAAGAAACAAAATTCCAAAGAGGAGGGTGTTTCTGGCTCTTCGCTAGTTACAGAATACCAGAGAACTCTGAATTTGAAGTCAGTATGGGTCTAAATGACCCCCCATGCACACTTTCCAAAGACTGGCAGCCATTTTTAATCCTTACTCCTCTATCCCTCGGGCACCAAGAGCTCCACAGAGTCTGAGCACTCCTGGGAACTCCAAGGAGACAAAACACCTCTTCCAGCCACTATCTCCGAAAGAGAAATTCCCTGTTGCATCAGCAAGAACAGTGGAGTGAGCCACGCATGTTCCAGGATGGGAAACTTCCCCCAACCACCATCTATCCTTGCATCAGCAAAAAGCAATCGAGAAGGAAAAATCCAATCAGCGACTCTCTGAAAGAGAAAGAAATGTGACAAACACCAGACCTCTGATCCGAGCTACCCCTGCCTGCTCCCTTACCTCCCACTCTACCCCACTGTAATTGGCACTCTAAATGTTTGTTGAAATAATGGGATCAATAAACAAACCAAGAAAGGCCTCTAGACTCACTTTATTCTGGTACTTTGGCCCAGGATCTCTTCCCAACTCCCGTGGCTGCAGTTCAGGCCCTCATCTAGCTCGCATGGACTGCACCTGCAATCTCCCAACCAATCTGCCTGTTTATACTCTCCCTCTTCAAATCTACATCCCTCAATCTTCAGAGTCATCTTCCTAAAAATATATTTGTTAAAAGCTGAAAGTGTCACTTCTCCATAGAAAAACCTTGAATTGCTCCTCATTTCTCTCAGAATGAAATCCAAACCCCATCAAGGCCTCTCCTCAGTCTCACCTCTTGCCTCATCCTATGCCCCCTTATGGACATTCACCATCCTGCTTGGGTTTCTGCTGGTTGTCTAGTTGACTTTTGCTCATCTTCTGACTAACTTATGAACTCATCTCTCCTGTAACCTTCTTACCTCCAGCTCCTCATGCCCTTCCCCTGAGCTAGGTGCTCTTCCCAAATGCTTCTAGAAACCCTTGAGCCCACCTCCATCATTGCACTCATACTGCAGTTTAATTACTTATTTCTGAACCCATCTCCCCCACTAGTCTGAGGTATTATTTAGGACAGAGACTTTAATTCTAATTTCTGTATCACTAGTACCTGGTTTGTTGCTTGGCATATATTAGGTGTTCAGTGCTTATGGTAGAATTAATGAATAAATGTCACCAATCACTTCTTTCTGGGCCAATTGTCTTGAATGTGAGGAAAGCAATCTCCCACATCCTCCACCTATGTGAGAGTAACTCAAAGGACAGAGTATAGAATGGAGACAACTATAGGTCTAACAAGTAAAGTCAAATTTCATCTTAGGATGCCTTGCAGAGAACCTTTGGTTTTACTATCTCAGGCCAGCCCCTGAAACCGGTCTTTCTTTGTTCTGATCTTTCTATCCTTGATTAATTGAGAAGATTCAGTTCCACCCTGGTTTTTTCCATGAAGCTCGGGAACCCTGGCACCAAGCACACATTTACAGTAGCTTCCTCTGGTATCTCAGCTCCTCCTCCAAGCTCTGGCATAGCAGCCTCCAGATGTCTGCAGTGCCAGGTTTGTTCTGGTCCCTGGTTTCCTCCTGTCTTTCCCTGGTGACCTTCCGCTTTTGCTAATGCTGCCTGTGATGAAATGGGATGACAAAATTTCATATTCCTGATTTTCTGTCTTTCTGTGTGCTAAATCATTTCAGATTGCTTTCCCCCTGTGATTTCTAGGCAAATAAATGGAGACGTTACTGCTCTTATTAAAAACATTATGTGCTATGTCCCTGGGTCAAATGGCAGACTCTGGTTTATCAGGTGGCAATGTTTTTACTCGCTTTGTCCACTAAAGTACCAAGATAGTTTCTATGGTCAGTTAACCTTCCAACAGCATGAGGGGATCTGGAGTAATAAACAATATCTTCCCGACTTCTCCACATCTTGATCTGCCTTCCATTCCTACCCCATCACCTGCCACTTCTGTGCATTCCAGTTAGTTACTGTTTTTCTCAAATGTGATGTTCAGAGCAGAGCTCAATACTCTAAAAGAGGTCAGTAGAACCATTGCCACCTCTGCTCTGGATGCTGCAAAGTGTCCCATTTAGTCCAGGGCTACTTGGACTAGCAGCTGAGCGAGCCTGAGTTAAAATCCCAGAACTGTGTCCTCTCCTCCTCATCCATCCTGTCTCTTTGTCTGACTGTGCCTTGGGAAACCTAATGTAAAAAAATGTGCAGAAAAAAAGGATGTTCAGATTGCAAAATGATTGCTAAAGGATCTTTTAAATAAGTCACTCTCTAAGTGCATCTAAATATTTCTAAGTATTTGTTCATTTATTCAAGCACCTTCTGTATAGTCCAAGGCTTATTCTAGGCACGATCAGGTTGTAAGCTCTCTCCTCATATGTAACAGAAGAACAGGAAATAAACATTGTTATACGCATTCTCTGGGCCAAAAACTTTCCTCATCTACTTTTATTTTCTCTTCACATGATTCTCTAAGGTGGTGGGAGAAGTTCCATAATTTGCTCACAGACCTGAGCCCAAGCCTGTCCAGCCCTGTATCAGTCAGGATGTTAGGTTCTGAAAGGATAACAACCAATCTCCAAGTCTCAGTGGCTTAAAAATAACAAAGGTTATTTTATTTGAGTTAAGGATTTTCTTTTACATTGTCTTCACTAGGAGACTGCATCTGAAGATGGCTCCATCTCCATGCTTCCGCGATTATGGAAGCAGAAGAAAAGGAAAGAATGGTGAGGCAAATTACATGAAGACTCCTAAATTTTCCTCCTGCAAATGGCCACATCACTTACTTTCATTTCCTTAAACAAAACAAGTCATATGGACATCACTACCTTCAAGAGGGCAGGGAGATGAAAATCTGTGCCTAGAAGGAGAATTAGAAACACTTAATATACATCCTAATAGCTACCATAGGTCCAAAGTCTAAGTTCTTTTCCACTACACTATACTCAAAACCAGAAGATTAACTACTTCCAAAGGGCCAGGGGCAGGCAAACATAAATCCAGAGAGTTAGAAGCCAGTACCAATGGAAGATCAAAATCAGGAACGAAGGTAAGTTATCCTTGAAACATACATGAACATCAGTGAGGAATGGGATTCTTCTGACACAATTCAGATATACTTACCAAATTTACAAGCACCTATAGAATACACACAAGAAATGAGACCCTGCTATCATGAGATCTTTTAGCATTTTAATAACTAAGACTTGATTCAAAGTACAGTTATATAATAGCCAATTTCTGGCTAAAATTTATATCATGACAAGGTTTCCTAATACAAGGAAAAAGCCTGCCACCTCTCTTTAATTCTTTACCTTGCACTTTCACTGTAGATGAGAGCTCTGGGGACTGGGGTTGAATTCCATTTGTTTCTGAAATAATATCCTAGCAATTAGCTGTAAATTTAAAAGTAATAAATATGCATAAGAAAGCCAAGCTTTGGAGGACTGCATAGCCCAACACACTGCATTCCCTAACACACACTGAGATAGAGATAAGCCATCAGCAGATCTGCACAATTATGGAAATCCTTGTACGAATCTAAGATGCAAGATAAAACCTTACCCTTTCCTAGGAATAAATGTTGACTCATAGGTGGTCCAAGAGATATTATGCACTATATCAGGTAATGTTTGTCTTACAGCATTATGCTTAGTCACTGAGGAGCTTAATTACATAAAATCAGGTCCCAAATATCACAGAAGAGCTCTCCTAGGCCCTCCGAGGCCATCCTCACGCACATGCAAATGCACATGCCTTTTTGCTCTTCTTCAAGTTAGGAAAAAAGTTTTACATTCTGAAATTGTTTGTGAGTTTAAATCCCAAGATTGCAAAATGATGCAACTACCTGGTAATGTGGTCTACCACCTGTGTAAACATGGCTAAACCACTTCCATCAATGGACTTGAACCAACTGGAATGTTTTCTAGTACCAGCTTCTCCAAGATGCACCAGCATAAAGGGGTTGTTTGGCTTTTAAGAAGTGTTACCCATTCAGTTGCTTACACTGGGTAAAGATTGTCTGGCTGGTGATGAATGCATTTCTGAACTGCCATCTACTATAGTTATTTGATGTGTGCTCTCATACACACTTATTTTAATATTATTTCACATTTCAGAGAATTAAAAAGACATACACAATAGTACAAATATCTGGGGACTGCTATTATCCTCCATTCGTGCAAATAACCAGAATGAAAGTGACCACAGCACAATGTCAACTTGACGTTTAATGAATACTAATTGAGCACTTAATATGTGTCAGGCACTGTACTAGTTTCTACATATGCTATGAACAAATATTTAGATTTATTCAGACTTGGTTTATCCTAGGTAAAATGTTTGTTTACTGTGTTAATAATTTATTAAAGATTGATTTACTTAAAATAAAGTGAGAAAGACACCTCCAAATCAGACTAATCTGTGTTTTTTATGCATATAAGGATCAGATATAATAACTGAGATGCAGATTTACTAAGTGCATGTTAAGGAAGAAAGCAAGTTCACTGCTTTTACTCACTTTTTTTTTTGATGGACAACCATGTCTATACTAATCTTCTTAATAGAATTCTTCTTTTCACTGTCACTCCCTACTAAGAACAGTCCAGGGCATTGCCTGGGGCATCAAGCCTCAATAACCCTTTCTGGACTTCCAGCCTCCCCCTATCTTACTAACTTAATTTCTCACTGTTTTCTGGTATGAATTCTCTATTAAAGTCAAATTGTTCCCTTCTGCTCCCCTTACACATGACCTGCTAATTCATTCAGCCACTCAAAAAAAAAAAAAAAATGCATTGAAGCTTTTATGACAGGGCCTGGAGATGAATTGGAAGCAGTTTTGTTCTTAAGAAGTTTGCAGTCTAGGGGATGAGATGGGAAGACTGACACGCAATCAAATAATCACAATCATGCCCAGTGTACTTGGTGGCCCTGAGGAGGGATGAACTGTGTGTATGTATGAGGGGAGTGATGTTGAGGGAGCAGTCAAGGATAGCTTCACAGAAGGAAGCTGGTTGAGTGACCATTGAGCATTTGCCAAGTGAGCAAGTGGGAAAAGGGTATTTTGGGCAGAGGCAACATCCTGTTCAAATTAATGTTGTATTAGCTCATGTTGCTCCTCATGCCACATTCTCTCCTCTTGCCTGGGCTATTAAATTCCTATTCTCTCGCATTTCTGGACTAGCTCCATGCATGCTTAAGACAAGGAGGAAGCCTGGAGATCGTGCAGCACTATTTCCTTGTTTCAGAGATGAAATTTGAGGTATAAAGTGTTAAGTCGTGGATCATGGTTTGACCACCATCACTAAATGTATTCATTTAACATGTATTTATTGAGCACTGACTGTGAATGAGCACTGTGAGGTATACAAAGACAAATTAAATATACGTATTTTTTTCCCACAAGAATTTATTTCTCATTAGAAATATATAGCCTGGAGGTTAAGAACATTTTGGTGTTAGGCAGATCTGAGTTTGAAACCTGACCCTGTGACATTCCTGATAGTGACCTCGGATTACTCATCCCCACTAAAACTAAGTTTCCTCCTATATAAATGAGGATAATAATGAACCTTCGTCACAGGCTCGTTATGAGAATTCAGTGCAATAACATTTACAGACCACTTAGCACTTAATAAATCTTAGCGATTAGTAATACAGCCTTAATACAATATAGAAAAATTAAGTGATGACACAGAGTAGGTACTCAATTAAAAAAGAACTGTGTAATTAATTAATTAAAATTTCAATTCCAAGGTTTTTACCTGATCAAAAATTAACATATAGTTCCTTGAGAATCTGGGTTCCTCAAAGCTTTGTGTCAGGCTAGATTAAAGTAGAGATTTTTTACCCCCTAAGGTCCAGTAACCTCTTGCAATATAATAATTCCTAATTACTCCATTAATATCATGTAATCTTTAAAACTGGTAGGTCTGAACAGCATCCTAAAAATCAGTTATTATAGGAGAGGAGCTCTTTCATGATTTTATGGGTTACACCCATTTAGCCATTTATACTCTGCTTCATGTCATTTGTGCTCCATAGGGAATTGTGAGACCATCTCCTGATATCTGAAACATTGTCAGGAAAAAGAAAGTGTCACTCTAGGAGGAAGAACAAGAATTAAAGGGGAATGACACAAGGAGATAGATTGTAATTCCACGTACAATGAAACTTTTGAACAATAAAAGACCTCCATAAATGGAATGGATGGCCTTCTAAGTCGTGGGTGCCTCATGGCTACAGGGGTTCCAGAAGATATAAGATCAGCTGTCATCATTTTGTAGGAGAGACATGAGAAGTGGCTGAGAAGGAGAATCAACAGTGCTTAGCTCCCTTCCAATAATAAGCTTCTATGATCCTATTAAGCCATTCAAGCAAATATTTATTGATCACCTACTATGCATTAAGTCCCCTAAACTGCTAGATAGACAGCAATAAATAAAACAATGTCTCTATCCTTGTGGAGATCGCATTCCAGGGAATTGCTACCAATCTGTCAGTGAGGTGACAAACGCTGAGGTATCATGGCAACTGAGCTGACTCTATCCTTTAGATGTAGGGATATAGATTGCCAGGTCATGAGAAGATGAATCTCCATCAGTGCATACCACTTCCCCCTATGAAAATTAGGCAAGAGAAGTAACTCAGAGTGCCATACATGGAATAAATAACGAACAACCTCAAATGCTGGGGCTACAACCATCTCTAACCACAGCAGCAATGCTCAAATCATCAAAATACTTCCAGATAAAGTTACAGGCTATGACTTAAAACATTTCCCTGGTTTTTATTTTATGTGCTGCACAGTCTAACCTTAACCTTTGACTCTCTCTGTAACCATCCCTGGTTTGAGTTTGGGTTTGAACAGCTGCCCAGCCCATCAGTGCATCAGCACATTTGAGCAATAACTCATGCAAAGACATTTAAGAGCTCACAAGTCCTCAATAGACTAAAGCAGGGAGAAATAAGATTCCATAGCAACAACATGTCACTCTAAATCATTATTGCTGTTTCATGAACAAAGTGAGGATTGAAATAGAAAATATGGCAGGGAGTGGGACCGGTTCAGCAGATATGATCGACTGTTTTCTGGGAATTAGATTATTTTGATTAGAGAGCAACGATATACTCATTTTTATCTGCTAAGCTGTTGAATTCTAAGCTACAAAAACTTGTCATTATTTGTAACTTTCTCTTTTACTGAATAAAGGATTTTATTCCCTTCCCTTGTTCTTTGCATCCAGATATCAGCACTGCTGGAGACAGCCAGCATGAATTCAGAATGATGGAACTCGCACACTGCAATTGAAAACCTTTGCTGATTCGATTAAGGTTTTGCTTACTATAATAAATATTCCAGAAGCCAAAAAGTAGCTAGTAAACATTTGAGGGACTGAGCTGGGGAATTACCTCATTGTGGGATTTGCTAATCATCCATTTTTGTTTAAAAAATGGAAATGTTCCCAAAATGAGCTCTCATAGATGTGACAGCTTAGACTAAGCTACATTAGCTCTGAAAGGCCTCTGACCACAAGCACTACTTAGAGTAAATATAATCTTAGGCAGAAACAACTTTCAAACATAAACAACAAAGGGAAGTCTCTTGGAAATTATTTGATAAACTGTTAAAATAATAACTGCTTATTTTAGAGTTGGCTCAAGACTACAAATATTGGAAATGATACAGCCTAAGATCAGAGCAAGCATTTCCTGCAGTGTAAGCCTAACACGAAGGTGATTGTGTTTCAGACATTTGTTTAGGAAGGACAGGGGTGGTGCGAATCGATTTTCATATATAAAAAAGGAGAGGATTTGTGCGTGCTCATATATTTAAGAACTATAAAAATTAAGGCTCTGATTTTAAAATTCAGATAATTTTTCTCTTTTTCCATGCCCCTGTTTTGACAATAGACAACTATATCCTTAAATGTGTTCCTCTTAGGAAACTTTTGTTCAGAACACACTTCTGTGTGTTCTGAAATAATAAACATGCAGTATTTCTGGTAATGTTTTCACCATAGGTGGCTGAAGATGCCTGGACTGTCCTATAGATATCTTTCAAACTTGCAAAAAACTTTTGTAAGAAGTTTCTCAGTTTTATCCCCTATATTTTTACAATTCTTTGGGGACTCCCCCAACCAGGTAAATTCTTGTAAGAATTTACCAAGGTTATAGATATACATATGCTGCTATTGTTTTTTTAACCAATGCTATCTTGGTGTCGTTTTTAGGTAGATTATTTTGCCATCTTACAAGGGGACCGAATTTTCAACAACAAACATTTATTGAGTATTTACACCTGAGGACATAAAGAAGCTATTCCTTAAATTATTTTTCATCTTTATACTGTGGAGAAAAGCATGCAATTAATCCCCTTTATGTACCACATATATTATCTCATTTAATTTTCACAATGACACTATGAGGTTGGCTTTACTTATATCGCCTATTTGTACTTATTAAAAAATAAACCTGATGTTCAGAAAAATAACTTGCCTTTTGGTCTACTCTCCACACAGCAAAGTAGTCTTTAAGAACATAAATCAGAACACTTTCATCCAAGATGCAGTGACTAGATTTACCCTCCCATCTGAAACAATTAAAAACTAGACACAATATATGAAACAATTATTTCTAAGACATTGGGCATCAGGCAACTAACGACAGTAATCCTCGAGAGATAGAAAACAAAAGACATAAGTCTTAAAGTACTCCAGCTTACTACCTTACTACTTTCTAGGTCAAGGTGCAGAGATACCTTAAGTTGAAGAGACAGAGCTGGAAATCAAGGGAGGACAAGGGAGCTAGAGTTCCTAGGACAAATTATGGAAGAAGAGAAAACATATGGCAGACAACTCTGGTTATCTCTTCAACCAAATATTAAACAGTTCATGCATGTGATAAAATTGTCTGAGGCTGGGAAAAGCACCATAAAAGGATTAGATGTAATAATCACTGGAGATCACACAGGACCAGGAATAATTTCTTTTCCCACTAGCCGGAGTGGAAAATCATGTAATTAATGGGACGTTGAGCAGGCATTGAGTAGTACTCAATAACATTTTGCCTCAGAAGTAGAGCAAAATTTGTCCTGAACAAAATGCTACACAGGGCTCACTTAACAAAATTTAAAAGCAAGAAACAAAAAGATCGAGATGTTTCCAAGTAACTTTATTGTGCCTCATAATAAAGCTTAAGAATAGCTGTAGGAATACAAAAATATCTAGCTCACAACAAAATACAATTCATAATGTTTATTATTCAATTAAAAATTAATAAGCATGCAAAAAAAAGTAAACTGCTAATGAAAAGTCAATTAATTAAAGTGATCCAGAAATAACACAAATGATAGAATTCATAAACAAGGGCATTAAAAGAGTTATTATAATTATTTTCCATATATACAAGAAGCTAGAAGAAAGATTAAACTATTAGGTAGAGACATGGAAGATCTGAAATGGACCAATTTGAATTTCTAGTGGTGAAAACTATAATGTTGGAGATGAAAAATACACTGGTCCTGGGTGGAAAAATTAACAGCAGTTTAGATGTTGCAAGAAAGAAGAAAGAAAGAAAGAAAGAAAGAAAGAAAGAAAGAAAGAAAGAAAGAAAGAAAGAAAGAAAAGAAAGAAAGAAAGAAAGAAAGAAAGAAAGAAAGAAAGCAAGCTTAAAGACACAGCAATAGAAACTATTGAAAATCAAATAAAGAGAGAAAAAGCACTAAAATAATTAGCAGTGCAGCAGTGAGCAGTGTGGGACAACTTAAACAGCCTAATATATAAGTAATTAGAGGCACCAAAGTCAGAGGGTCTGAAAAATATTTTAAAAGATAATGGCAAGTATTTTTAAAATTTGATGAAAGCATAAACCCACAGATCCAAGAATCCCAATGAACTCTAGGCACAAAAAGCATAAAGGAAATATCACTAAGGCACAGCATAATCAAATTTCTCAAAACTAGTATAAAGAGAATGTTACAAAGATGCAGAGATTAAAAGGCACATGATATAAGGAGAGGCAAGGTAAGAATGAGAGCAGACTTCCAGTCAGAACAGTGCAACCCAAAAAAGAGTGAAGCGAAAGCTTTAAAATACTGAAAGAAAAAGAAATCTGTTAATCTAGAATTCTATAACCAGTGAAAATGTCTTTCTAAGATGAAGGCAAAATAAAGATTTTTCTGAAAGCATACTTGATCACCAGTAGACATGCACTACAAAAAAAAAGAAATGACACAAAACAAAACAGACATAAAAGGACATCCTTCAGGAGAAAGAAATGATACTAGATGAAATTTGGATCTGCATAAAAGGATGTAGACCTCCAGAGATGGTGACTTGGGCAAATGAGAAATATTTTTTCTTATTATTTCTTTAAGAAAGTAATTGATAATTTAAAACAAAAATAATAAAAATATATCATGACATTTATAACATATAATATAAAATACATGACAAAAAGCACATAAGCAAGGAGGAGAGAAATAAAAGCATACAGAGGTAAGGTTTTTATGCCATACGTAAAGTGGCATAACTTCAATTTTGGGTAGATGTTACTAAGATAAAGATGTATACTATAACTTCTAAAGCAACCACTATAATAACACAGAGTTATAAATAATAAACCAATAAAGGAGATGAAATATAATCATAAAAATAATTTCTTAAAAGGAAGGAAAAGAGACAAAAAGAAAAAAAATGAGTCAAATAGAAAATAAATATTAAAGTGGTAGATTTAAACTCAAGTGTGTTTTTTAAAAAAACATTGTTTTTAAGAGGTC
This sequence comes from Rousettus aegyptiacus, assembly GCF_014176215.1. NCBI lineage: Eukaryota > Metazoa > Chordata > Mammalia > Chiroptera > Pteropodidae > Rousettus > Rousettus aegyptiacus. Next base: position 44,968,994 of record NW_023416308.1, read on the forward strand.
AAAATATTCCATTTAGAAGGCAGATATTATCAGATTAAATAAAAAGCAAAAACCATACTCTGTCTACAAGAAACCCACTTTAAACATAAAGATACAAATAAGCTAAACATAAAAATTTAAGGGCTTTCACTATTCAATTTCAAGTCTTACTATAGAGCTACAGTAATTAAGACACATTCACTCCACACTGCCTCCATACTCCCATGTGCACCTAACCCCAGTCAGGCTATTGCCCCTCTAACAGCTTTTTGTCCCAACTCTCTTCAGGAGAGTTCATGTGCAGTCTTGAACAAAAACTTAACTGATTTTCTGAACGTTTTATTTAAAAAACCAAAGAAAAAGATCAATAGCTTTGAAAGCCAAAGCTTTGATTTATAAAAATTAAACTTTGAGAGAGAAAAAAAGTATTTTTCCTTTCTTTAAATTGAGGCAGAATTTACATCAAACAAAACATACGGATGTATAATTTTTAGAGACGTATAAGCCTAGGTTACCATCACTGCATGTAACACAGAGAACACTTCCTTTACTCAGGAAGTTCCCAGGTGCCCCTTTCTAGTCAAGACCCTTCCTATCCCTTATAAGCAGATGCAGCTACTATTCTGATTTCCATGTATGATAATACCATAGTTTGTCTGTTCTAGAACTTTATATATATGGAATTACACTTTTGTGTCTGGCTACCTACATTCAACATAATGCCTTCGAGCTTTGTCCATGTTATTGTATGTCTAAGTAAATTATTCTTTTTTATTAATGGGCAGAATTCCATTGTATGACTATTTCATAGTTTATTTATCCATTACTCTGTTGATGGATACCTGAACTTGCCAGTTTTTAGCTAGTATGAATAAAGCTGTTATAAACATTCTCGTAAAAGGATTTTCGTAGACATATATTTTCATTTCTTTTAGGTGAATACTAGCAATTAATGTGTCATAGGGTAGATGTATGATTAATTTTATATCCCTACCATCAGCATATGAGAGCTGTAGGTGCTCCACATCCTTACCTCACTTGGTCTTATCAGCACTTTAGATTTTAGCCACTCTAATGGATTTGAAGTGGTTATCTCATGATGATTTTAATCTGTATTTTTCTGATGACCAATGGTGTTTAGCATGTTTTCATGTACTTATTGGTCACTCATAGAACCTCCTTTATAAAGTTACCATTCAAGTCTTTTGGCTGTTTAAAAATGTTGGTTTTTTTGGTCTTTGTGTTATAAAGTTGTAAGATTTTTTAATATATTCTGAAGTCAGGACCTTGGTCGAATATATGTATGGTGAGTATCTTCTAGCACTATGTGGTTTGTCTTTTATTATAACGATATCTTTTGAGAAGAGATTTTTAGTTTTGACAAAGTTTAATGTATCAATTTAAGAAAATGGTATTGAGAATCAAAATGTTGAGTCCTAAAAAATGTAGCTTATAAAGTTTATGCCAATATTTTTAAAGAATTCACAGTAATATAAGGGCTAGTTTTCCTTACTGCTCAAGAAGAGATTGAAAATCTTTTCTTGTTTGAAGAGAAGGAGCTTGAGGAATGGGAGAGAAAACCAAGACAGAAGTGGGGTCCTGTGCCTACCCCTCACTACCCCCCTTTTCCTGGGGTAAATGAACTCTGCCTTGGTCAGTGTGTGAGGATTCCATTGTAGATGAGACCTACATCTTGCTTTCCCAGGGGTAACTCAGGGAAACAAAGCCTTATAGAAAGCCTCATAGAAGGATAGTAATGTGGGTGAGGGATACAGATATATAGGCCTAGGAAAATCCTTGAAAGGTACTATTACTCTCAGGGAAGATGAGGAAACCAGACAAAAAAAAAAAAAAAGAGTTCTCAGATTCATTATGGGGAAGAGCAACACTGAGGGAAGGTAGACTAATTCAAAGGGGTCTGGATCTGAGACAATGACCACTCGACGTGGTTATGCCTGCAGTCCAAAGGCCATTGTGAAAGCGTGGACATCTAGAATGAAGGGCAGAACCTGAGGATGAGAGTGAAATAAGGTGAGGTTCAACGCAGAGAAGGCCAGTGTGGATGACAGACCGTGGTGAATGAGATGCCATTTTACTTTGAATTCCCTTGGACTTGAATTGCTCCACAGGGGAAGAGGAAAGAGAAGGGAGGAAAATTTGAAGAAATTCTTCACCCCAAAGAGACTTTGTTTAAATCCAAAGGAAGTAAATTTAACTTAAACTGGCAAGACTGTTTCTTGCCACCAATAAGATATGAGGGCTTGAGAACTAAGTCATAGAGAAATAAAGTTTTATATCTGCACTCCTGAGTTTTATGATAGTGAAATTACACCAGGCGTAATCGTAAGATCTTCGGGGCAGGGACCATTTCTGTTTTTCACCAAATTATATTTAGGGTGTAGTACTATGCCAAGCACATAGTAGATGGTCAAGCAATAATTTTGAGAGGATGAAAAAAAAATGAGCCAACTATTGTGGAGTGAGGTTCACATGACCTTAAATCCCTCAATTTTCAAACTCTTTATGATTCTTCCCCTCTCCTGTAGTGAAGTCAAGGACAAATTAGCTATGTAATTGGAACATAGCAGCAATGGGAATAGACATTTTATTTGTCCTTTGCTTCCCAACTGGTAAGCAATTATTTCCTTAAACCTGTTTTTATAAATGGGGGGTTATTTTATCTACTAAATTTATCCTTGGATGCCATATCATATAAAAGTGATTTCTTCTGTATGATTCAATATTCTTAACTCTTTACACATTTTGTGGCCACTGTGGTATTCTCTAGGAGTTCAAGAAATTTTAAAAACATACTTAAAGCAAAGAACAACTCTCATTTGGTTGCTTATTTATTTATTGGTATGTTTCATAAGCTGTGCCTGACATTCCCATGTCTCGAGATAAATTCCCTTAAAAACTTAAGGACAACAGTGGATACAAAGAAAATTTGTCCTAATTTGTAAGGGCTTTTTAAAGGATACTGAGGACCTTCTGATGGTACTTTAGGGATGAGAGCTGTGTAGTACTTAAGAGAACTGGCTCTGGAATCAGACTTAATCTCACATCCGCGCTCTGCCACTTACCAGCCATGGGGACTTGGGCAAGTTATGTAATGTCTCCAAGCTTCAGCTGAGTCATACAAGAGAAGTTTAGATTACTAAATGAGATTATATGAGCTTAGGACAGAGCCTAGCGCAAAATAAGAACACAATTCATTTTAGCTATTTTATCATTATTCTCTTTATTTTTCTTCACTGACATTCTGAAACTAAAACAGACCATTGACATACTTCTTTTCTGGAAAATAGCAAGAACTGAGCATGGCTATGATGAGATTGTTAAGACATTTCCTTGTGCCAGGTGTTAGGTTTTTAGGAACCAAAGTTACAGACCCAGGCACCTCTGTAAATACATATGAAAAAGATCACAAGTGAAATAATTTCCAGGGACTACCATTTCTTTGATGGTAATCTACATAATACCTTAGAGTTTAGAAAAGAAATTTTGGCTTCTCTTGGAGAATGAAAAAATGCACAGAAACAGAAAAACTTGAGCTAAACCTGTTTCTTTTTATAAGTGCTGTTTGAAATTCATTAACGACAAGCTCCATTGTGGCAGCAGGGGCTATAAAGAACTGACAGGCTCTTGACTTTCCCCCATGATCTAGTGAGGGCCTGTCGGCTTTCAAAATCATTTTGAAAGTAGACTGAAATTTAGGTTAGAACTTATTGGCTGACTAATGAACCACTGGTAAATCTTCAAGCAAACGGAAGTTAATTTTAAACCCATTCAGAAAACAGTCTTCATTTGATCCTCCTAAAACCTAAGTTATTTAAATATAATTCAATCACAGTAAGATAGCTGTCCCAGAAATCAGAAAAAAACCTATTTGTTTCATGTTGGCTTAGTTGTTCTTATGCTAAAGAAATGAACTGAAGAGTGTGAACATAGCATCCTGAGCCCACTTGGGGACTTTACAGAGGGCACTTGGGGACTTTACAGAGGGCAAAGGCAGCAGCCATGGCTCCCAGATGGTACTTGGGAGCATAAATGGAAGCTTTGAGCTAACTAGTGAAACAAAAGATTGGAGGCAGGGAAGGAGACTATGCTGGTTGCTTTACAAGGTAGAACACAACATGGAGAGGTGTGACCTCAGTAATATCATGCCATTAAAATGAGGTTCAGAAATAGCTTGGAAGCTGCAATGACTTGGACAAGGGGGGTGACCTTTGAGAAAATGACACGAATATCTCAATTAGATACTGTTCTTCTGCACAATTACTGCAAAACTTCTGTTAGGTTCAAGTTTCTAGCGTAAGAGAAATTGTTCCTATAGTAGATGGACAAGAACCAAGGGGCAAACATTCACCCTTAAGTGAATTTGAAGATTCTAAGTGATAGAGAGCGAGTCCAAGGCTAAGAAATAGGAAGGAGGGAATGGAGTTAATACATAGTACAGGGGATTGTGGCTGTCATGGGGAACAGAAAAGGATAGATTCATAGAGAGAAATATGAGCAATAACAGGACTAAGAAAGAGCTTTCTTAGTCCTGCAGGCTGGACTATATTACCCATTTATAGGTCTTTGCATAGTTTTAAACCCATTTTACCCAACTCCACTATCTAGATATAGATTGCTGAAGGCTCTTGTCTTTCCCAGATATTATTCCCCCTGACCTAGAAAGTTTTCATGAGTTTAAGGAGCTTTTAGCACAATCACCTAGTGCTGTGGTACTCATGGTAATGGGATTCTCAATGAACATTTTAACCATTTTTTACATATCAAATCATATTTGTTTATTTATTCATTCATTCAACAATATTTATGGAATATTTATTATGTGCTAGGTACTGTTCTGAGATTGTGATGGAGAATAAAACTGGTACCACCCCTGGCCTCAAGGAGCTTATATTCTAGAGGGAGAGATGATCAAAATACAAGCAAACAGACAAATAAAGCAGATACAAAGTATGAGACATTTTATGAAGAAAGCAAGGAGCTGAAATATAGAATAAGAAGAGGTAGAATTATGTTTGAAGTCTAGGAAAAGATACTCTGAGGCCTAGGAAAGGAGTATAAAATAGTGCTGCCATCTGGAAAGCAAACCAGTAGTATTTATCAAAGTTGAATATGTGTATGACTGGGATCCATATGCCAGAGATGTTCTTCCTCAGGGCCATAAGAAAATGTGTTCTAGAATTTTTATTCTGATAATGTTTGTGAGAGGAGGCAATTAGAGGGATCTAACACTAGGATAAACAATTGCTTTGGATTACCATGGAATACTAGGAAGCAATGGATAGGGTGAACAGAAATACAGATAGCTCTAAAGGTAATGTTGAGAAAAAAAGGGCAGGAAAGAGAATGAGACTCAGAGAACAATGCCTCTTATGCACACTAAAACACACACACAAGAACATGACAATGTACTTAAAAATAAATGAGAGCCAATCTCGATCCTCTCTATGGGGAGAGTAGAATTAGAAAAAGGATTAGGGAAGAAGGATAAAATAATTTTTAATGGAACGAAGAAAGAGCCTTGAATGATCTGGTCATGACACTATGCTATGAACTTAAGAGTATGATTGGCTCATAGCTATACCTAAGGTTAAAACAAAACAAAACAGAAGAGGACAAGGAGCTAGCTAAGTTGAGTGCTGGGTGGAATGTTCTGAGCCATAGAACCAGGTAGGCAAAGGGCTGGACTGAAATATGACAGGCGATTTTCTCATTAAGAGCAATGGAGATAGGGACATGGGATCAAGTTGGAGAGAAAGGAAGGAGTTTGATTATACAAAGCCTCAGTAGGCCATGGCAAGAGGTTCAGATTTATTGAAAGTACAGCGAGAGCCACTAAAATATCTTAAGCAAAGAGGTAACATGCTCTAGTTGATGTTTTTAAATGAATATGTTTTCTGTGGTGGAAAGTATGGACAGGAGAAAATGAGAGTAAAACCAAAACACTATTGAAGAGGTGTTTGCAGTAGACCAGGTGTGAGATGCCTGTGACTTGGACCAGGGTAGCCACACACATGGAGGGAAGTGTTTGAGCACAGCTGCACACAAACTCACTCACAATTCTGCCCTAGGCAGACAGAAAGAGGGAAATTTTTGTATGATTTGCAGTCAATCCTACCTTTCCACATTGAATATAATCCTCTGTTTCTGTTGGGCTTCTGTTGGAGGAACATGAATTCTGAGGATGCTGTGGGCTTCACTCTAGCCCCACCTCCATCCCAGGTGTGCTCACAGATGTTTGCCTCCTAGTCCTGGACTTTTCGCAGCCATAAGAACTCACACAAGTCTGTCCATAGTCAGGCCGTTTAAGAGCAAGTCTCTGGAGACTAGTGGCCTGAACTTGATTCACAGCTTTGCTATGCATTTACAGCACTGGCTGTGTGACCTTAGACACATTCCTTTGTGTGTCTTTGTGCCTCAGTTTCCTCATGTATTAAATATAGATAATGATAGTACCTATTTCACAATTAGTTTACACATATGTACACATATGTGCACATGTGCACACACACAGAGTTCTTAGAACAGTGCCTAGTATCAAATACAAGTTCTATTAGAATTTGCTATCATTATTATTATAAGGATTATTAGTGGAAGGAGCTACTTATTTTCTACACTAATATGTCTAGTGATCACGGCTCTTCTAGCAGAATACTTTTGGATAAACATAAGCCAGGGAATCCTATTGTCCCACCTCTTCCCTGCACTCCGCCTACACTTTAAACAATCAAGTTGCTAAAACATGAGATAATTTTTTGTTAAACTCCTAATTTTCTGCATAGCCCAGTACTTCCCAAGGAAATAAAAACTTCTTGTTGTAAACAAGTCTGAGAATTCTAAAATTTTTCTGAAGTTATAAGGAACATGTCATCTGCCATTTCTTTTATGAGTGTATTTTTATATTGCTCAAAAAAGAGCTCAAGAAAAGCAAGTTTAATACTAGTATAGGTTGTACATTTAGTGTCACTGATTCAGGTCACACCAACGCATTTACGCATACTTTACATAGTGTGGCCAGGATTTAGACCCACTAAGCACCCTACTTCACATTTACCAGGTATAGCAAGTCATTTATTACCTTTCTTTATCCCTCTCCCATTATTTTCCATTCAAACTCCAGCTTCTGGGCTTGCCTGCATGGGATTTTAGACAATCTCTCTAAAGTATTCTCAATAGGTTTGAATGACCAGTAGAATTAACCTTGACCTTCTCAGTTATTTGCATTTTAAAAGGAAGTTTGTATTCTGAATAGACCTGTAATCAGTTGATTTCAGAGTGAGGAAATGCACTTTCTAGTGTTCTCTGAAGCAGGGCTAGGCTAGACCTTTGGTGCCCTCTGGCATGTAGCTAGTACCTCTGCACTCCCTCCAGCCCCAGCGCCTGTTGTTTCCTGTGGAATTCATGCTGAGGTGGGGACTGTACCGGACATTCATGTAACAGCCTCTATCCTCTCACCCCACTTCTTTCTCTAGACAGCGCTGTAGCAACCTGCTTTCTCCACAGGTGTGATCTGCCAGAGCCTTACTTTACTTTCATACATGTCTCTCACTTTCTGTCCAGGCTTTTCTTGCTTGGGATACCTGTAGGTGTAGCCTGGAAGTGAAGGTGCATCAATACTCCAGGAGAAGCCCTGGCCAATGGGTGATGGAGCCGGTAGGTACACACTCTTCTGTCTTTCATGTGGACAATTCTGAAGCACATTCTTCCTGATTCCCCAGAATCCTGGTGGGGTAGAACCCCCAAGGTCCACAGTGGTGTTCCCACTGAAAAACTCACCCTCGAATCAGCTTTCTCCCCTCTTGTGTTTCTCTCTCCTAGATCCCTACTCCTGTTTCTTTGGATAGCTTATCAAAATAAACTACCTGCTTTGGGGGAACAAAATAGACAATTGCTTTGGTTAAAACAGGGCCAAAGAAGAATATGTCTTCACCTGGCCATTTACTTTTGCGCTGTTAAGGGGAGGATTAATATGTTTACAGATTGTGATTTGTAAAGTAGAAATTAGAGTATTTGTGAGCAGCTAAGGTAAATCCAATTGTTTGAAATATAATTGCAGTTTACCTAGTGCCAGTTGCAGAGTTAGGCTGTGGGAAGAAAATGGTGAATGAGCCCTCCCCGACATTGTAACCCAGAGTGTGTGGCTCCAGCCCTCTGCCAACAATTCCTCCTAGATATGACAGCGGTCCAACCTGGGGAAGAAGATCTCGAGGGCAGGCAGCTACACAAGGGTTAAGAGTAGGGATGCCAGAGTCAGGTTGCCTGAGTTTATTTCCTCATTCATCACTTTCTTGCTGGGTAAATTACCTGATCTCACCAAGCCTCAGTTTTCTCCTCGGTGAAATGCAGAAGCCTTCTTAGGGTGATGGTGAAAATGAAATGAAAAAAATGTATGTAATGGTCTTATTATGCTGCCTGACTTGGAGCAGATATGCAGCCAATTCTAGCTCTACAGTAAGTTGTTGATTTCTCCATGAAGTGTTAGTGCTGTGAGGGCGTTGGGGAGGGGGAAGAGTAAAGGAGTGCTGTACCTCTCTGCCCAACCAGGGTCCAGTTTTAATAGTAGGGACACAGAAAGGAGAATTCAGCTAAGAAAAAGGTAACTAATTATTTTAACAGATGTTAAACTCTTGGCCACTTTTAATTCAAGCAATTTATATCGTGTTCCATGTTCCTAAAGTATTGTACAATGTTTACACATTTAGATGACTTCTGTAGGATGACAAATGTGTTCTTAAATGTTGGAAATAATTTTAACTGAAAAATTTACATTCTCATACATTTTGTACCACACTCTTGACTAGTTTTATTTTAACAACACCTCCTTCTCTTTAATTATCCTAGTCAGTCAAAAGTTCCTTATACCTTCTATTTACACTGTGTGGCTAATTCTAGGGTATGTCTGGGAAATTTTCTATCAGTCATTTTGTTAGAGATGGTTAAGGGAAAAGAAGAGCTCCTAGATTGAAGGATAAAAAGGATGGATGAGTGGTGGGAGAAAGGAGAGTTTGAATGGATTCCTGCAGTAGAGCTGATAAGAGCTAGCATAATCCCTACTGAGAAAGAAGCTATCTGTGGGCTTAAGAAACCATCTTGGACATGCTCTGTCCCTTGCCCTATCCTCTTGGACACCTGCACCTGCCTCCAGGTGCCTTGACACCTCCCTTTCAAGTCTTTTAATTATTCTGTGAAAAGTTTCATATTACACCAGCAAAATTGGAAGGCAGACAATTTTCCTTTGCTACTACCCACTTCCATTTCTGCACTTTTATTCAACCAACTATTCTCCCCAGGCAACTGTCAAGATATTTTTGGCTAAGAAGGCATTCCCAGCACTCTGCCAGATGAACAGATGAGGGGTGGGCCAGAGGAATGGGTGGGTAGGTGGGGCTGGCATGAGGAGCATCTGGCAGTGTCCTTCTGGATTACAGGGAACTGGGAGTCTTCTTGAAAAGATCTCTTCTTTCCCAAAGTCTCTGACTGGCTTTTTAAAGACTCCTCTTGAAATGAACCAGAGAGTCAGTATAACCAGATGATTCTCCCTCAGATGAATGGTTTGTTGTATCATTTGTAGGCATAAAAAGATTTATTAACTCGTAATTTCATCAAGAAGTACTGTGTGAGTAAATGTTTTAATAAGGTCACTAATTCCATTACAGTATGTTGTGTTTAATAGTCTTTAAAGGTGAAATAAAATTATCAGCTTTTAATTACTCGATTCCAATTTTCTGTAGGCTTAATGAGGGGTTTTCTAGAAGTCCATGCCTCCCTCGGCCCCTACCCCTCTCCTACGCCCTCTACCTCTACGGTACTCTGCCGCTTAAGAAAATAAACAGTGTAGTGGTTTAGAATTAACATTCTGGGATAAAAGAGATTAAAATTGGGATCCTAGCTCAACCACTTAGTACGTGGAAGAGTTCCAGGTACTTGGAAGAGTTCCTTAACCTGGCTAAGCCTCAGGATGCTCACCTGTAAAATGGGATCATGACCCTACCTCATAAAGTACCCCCTGAAGATTGGATGAGATCATTAATGCAGGTACAGTGCTAGCAAAGTGCCTGGAAGGGATTATGAGTTAATAAATGTGATCTATTATATTAGTTACATATCACTGTGGGACAAATTATTCCAACTTAATCTGAGTACAACTAAACTATGTACCTCTTCCTCATGTCTTGCAGAAGGCTAAAATCAAGGTCTTTGGCCAGGCTGCAGTCTCATCTGAAGGCTTGACTGGACTAGGGGCTTTAGTGCATCCCTGACTATTGGCTGGAAACCTTTCTCAGTTCCTTGACATGTAGGTTTCTCCCTGGTGCAGCTCAAATGTGACAGCTTCCGTCTGAGAGACCAAGCAAGAGGGCAACAGAGGGCCAGCAAGACAGAGGACAGTCTTTTTGTAACCTAATGTCTGAAGTGATATCTCATTTTGGGGCGGGGGGGGGGCAGTCATATTCTAGTCATTAGAACTAAGCCATTAGGTCAAGGCCATATTCAAGTGGTAGGGGTCATATAACAGTGTAGACACCAGGAAGTAGTGATCGTTAGGAGACATTTTAAAAGCTGTCTGCCACAACTATTGTCATTATTATTGTTAAAGAAACTGGCAATTTAATAGTACCACTTCTGGTCAATTTTCCTTGATTCCCTTTGTTTATGATATGAAGTTCACATGCCTTGTATAGCATGTAAGGCTTTGCAGTACAGGTCTCTTTTTCTTTTCTAGGTTTTTTCCTACCAGTCCCCACTGATCCTTTTGATCTACCCATACTTCTCATAGTGTCCAAATACACCAGGTTCCTAGATGCTTCCCCTGGGATTCACAATGATGTTCCAGGAGATTTATGTCATTGAAAGAGGTGATAATGTTTATTTTGATTACTAATTTTTTAGAGAAAAACCAACAGATAAAATTATTTGCATACTTTTCACTTTCAAAACAGAATAGGAGAGCCTTTGAGTACGTAGCAGATGAACATGTGAAGTTGTAGAGTCAGAAGCATTTGAGAGAAGTCACCAAGCGTATTCACGGTGACTTGCTTGGGCTGTTGCCTCTCTGTTCTGTCTGGTGAGCTCATACTCATCCTTCAGAGTCACACTTAGATGACCCCTGACCCCTCAGAACATACCTTTCTCCCCATTTTTTTTCTGTTTCCCATAGCATTTTGGATAATGCCTCTTAGAGATCTTTTGTTAAAGCTAGTGTGCATAGAAAGTGTTCCACAGAAGCCTGGGATCCCACACAGTAATAGGGATAGGGATAAGGGTAAGCTAACTTTTTTAAACGACTGGTCTTTTTAGTTTGTATTGCCTGCCCTGCCCACGGCCACTGTCTATAGAGACTTTTCTTTTGCTCACGGATCCTGTTGCCTAACACATCCTTTCCTGTCCTGAGGAATCTATCCCAAGGGCAAGTCAGCTTAGTGTGGGAGTGCTGGACCTGGCTTATTAGGTAACACGGCCAAGTTCATCAGCCAGTAGGTAGCAGAGCTGAGATTCAAGCTCTAACAATCCCATTGCATCCCCTTGCTTTTACTTTCTGCACTATATAACTGAAAATATTGGAAGGAAAATGACTCTTAAGGCACCTCTTGTAGTCAGCTCTTTGGGTTTTGACAGACAGGTGCTTCAAAGGTGTGAGGAAAACATGGGATTTTTCCATGCTTTGAAACTGAAAACCAATACTGAGTCAAAAATGCTTCTCTAAGGAGCATTTAAAAGCAATTCCTACTATCCCAGTCAATCATTCACAAAAATACTCTCTCTCTCTCTGCTTTTTTCTGCAACAAGACATTTGCTTGTGTCAGGTCACTATGTTTTGCCTTCAAAAGCGCCCTCATACCTTGAGTTTACTAATAATGATTGATTCTTGATTACAGATTCTGATCTTCTTATATATCAAAATCTCTCCCCAGTTCTATAAAAACAAACAATTCATAATGGAAATGGATCCCTGTTGGTTTTCTTTTTCTGCCCAGCACCGTACTTCTTTTGAGAATGGTACCTCTCCCATGCCAAATGGTCATGGTAGGACTACCTATTCAGGTGCCTTAATCCATTCTCTATCTACAGGCAAAGAACTATGACAATGCCCACCTGTATGGCAGCAATTGTAAAAATGAGCACGAGACTTTAGCCAAGCCAATGAGAATTGGCTGGATTGAAAACAGAAGTTGGGAAAAAGAAATTTCCCTGCTTGTTAAACTGGGAATAAATAAATCTGCTATGGGAGGAGCCTTTTTCTCTATTAGGTGGAGAGAGCTGAATTGCAGAAGAAGCCAGCAGGAAAGCAGGCTGAGAGAAGAGAGATAGACAGAGACCTCGCATGTCGATTGAGCTCTTGAATCCAACAGTGCCTGATGCTAGACCCACCCCTGCAATTTCCAGCTATGTATGCTGATAAATTATGTTTTATCTCTAAAACTAGTTAAAATTGAGTATTAATCATTTGACAGCTCCAAATCATGATTGATCTAGAGGTCAGGGATGGCAAGTCAATTTTTTCTCACAGGAAAACCATAAGAGTTGCTAGGTAAAATACAGGATTACCAGTTACATTTGAATTTCATATAAAAATAAATATTTTAGTATAATATTTTTAATTTTTTTTAGTTTAAGTATGTCACAAATATTATGTGGGACTTACATATAGTAAAAAAGTTATTCATTTTTTTACTGGAATTCAAATGTAACTGGGCATCCTGAATTTTTATTTGCTAAGCGAATAGCAGTAGTGGTTGCTTGTAACATTGTGGTGAGGATTCTGAGGCCAAGTTTAGGCAAGAGTATAGTTATTGATTAATGATCTCTGCTCTGTACATGGAAGTAGACAGAGGTAGTATGTGTGCCATGTAATATCATCCCTAGTTTATCCCAAGTGTTTAGAAGTGTTTTTTATTCTGCAGCCTTAGGCAATACGGTGTATTTTAATAATAACATAAATGATGGTAGCTATCATTCTAAGAGCCGTACATATGCCATCTAATTGAATCCTCATGACAATATTTTATTGGTTGTATTTCACAACTGAGACTCAGAGAAGTTAAATTCTCACAGACAGTAAGTGGCAAAGCTGGGATTCAAACCTGTGTCTTCTGACACCAATGCTCGTTCTCTTTCCAATTCATCTTTCTGCAGGACGCAAATATTGTCCTAACAGCATATATGCAAAAGTCATCTTAAAATGCTATTTTACAAATTGCTATATAAACACTTATAAATCCAGTTCTTGGCCCAAAATGGTAAACTGTCCTTTCACGACAAAGAGCAACAATTCAACATCAAATTGGAACCTCATATGAGGCAGTATTTTGGCAAACAGATTTCAACAGTTGACACCAGAGGAATGCCAATTGTGAAAACTGGTTTTAGGCTATAAATGACTATGTAAAACTCACATTATGACATGGTGGGAGGGGATCTGTTTAACGTGTAGTGGAGGAAGCAGGGAGGGCTAGATAAGCCCCAAATGAAATTTAAAGTTGGCCATTTGTGGGGCTGGAAGGCTTATGGTTCCTGATTATCTACATAAGCTGATAGATACAAGAGCATTTGTGTTTTGGGTAGATGAAAGAAGATGGTACGTGTGTGTGTATGTGGGTGTGTTTTAACTTTTAATGTATTTAATGTTTGATAATTTTTAAGCTTGGGTATAAGATAGGGAGATGGTAGACAGGCAACGATGCAGGGGATGGAATAGGATAGCAGCTATCTCCTATGCTTTTCCCTGGAACAAAGCATGAGAGATAGAAACTGAAGGAAAATTGTGTATTCTGGGCATAAGCAATGCTATTTCAGGCCCAGTGAAAAGGGAGGCATGGGGCCATGGAAGGCCATGGCTTCTGGTTTGGCATGTAACCCCGTTCTCCTCTGGGACCTTGAGGACTGGAGGCTTGGGAATCATTTAAAGATGCTTCCTTGGTCTGAACATTTTTATTCTTAGGAAAAGTCAGATTAACCCTTGCAACGGGGTAATTTTCCAAAACTACTGCCTGTGCAGAAAACATTGACAATGGGACTGAGCATCAGGTCGTGGGTGATGAGGCTGACAGAGATGTTCATAAGCATGTACTTGTGGTTTGGGAGACTTCTCAGGAGGGCTGGAGGGCCAGATGAACAAGTGGTCTTAAATTATTAGGGTTACCAAGACAAGTGCTTACAGGCTACTAAGGCCTAGGGCACCCAGTTTACAAGCACAAAGACTAACTAGACAGAAAGGATAGAATAAAGAAATTTTAACAAAAATAGAGGCTTAAATAACCTCAATAGAGACAAAAGAATCACAGTGCTGAGTGAAAACTTCTCATGCAATAAAGGATAAGAGAAATCTAAAAAGGAAAGCATAATTTCCTGGTTTTTTTTTTCCCCAGTCCAGGGGGAATGGTTTCCCTCACCTTCCTCATACCTGTTTTGAGAGGCATGGCCTGACCCTGGCGATTGACTCTTATCCTAGTGGCAGCTGGGGCTCTGTTGTCAGGTATTAGGAATCCCTACCCCATGTACCTTTTCTTTTTCCCCTTCGCATAGAATCAATGTCACCTTTAGGGTGTTTTATTTTAAGACTGTAGAGTGAGTTCTGAGATCAGAAGTTGCCATTAACATTTCTCCAACATTGTTGGTTCTCCCTGGGGGATATTTATTTTATTACTCTGAGTTTTATGAATGGGATGAATATTTTATTATACTTGTTGCACAACAGTCCTTAATATGTGTTATTAAGCTCTAATTTCCACAAATGCTTTACATCCCCATATATGGATCAGTCTTGGCACCTGCTGGGCCTATGTCCTTTTAGACTTATCAGCTAGGCACAATAGGCATTTCTATGAGAGAAAAAAGGAGAAACCTAAATCAGTCAACCGCTCACTACATTCAGAGCAGAACTGGGTTTTGCAAGCTTAAAAGGAGATTTGGCATTTACAAAAGCAGGAAAAATAAAGAAGCAGGACATTTCCCATTCATGAGCAAAAAATCAGTTTCTTTAGAATGCCTTCTGAAATTATCTTACCTTTCTCAAAATGATTCATAGGCTTTCTGCAGCTGACAGAATCAAGTACAAACTCTTGGTCTGACATTTGAGGTCCCTTGGGCCCACCCCTCAGGCTGTTTCTCTCAACTTCTTTCCATGCCCTTCATAGTAAATAAGCCAATCTGTTCAATGCTCCCTAAACCTTCATATTTCTGAGACTTTCCTAGACCTTTTCTTCCACCTGGATGGCTGGTTCAGTGCTACTTTCTCCACTGGAGCTTTGCAATGTCCACAGCAGGAAATGCTCCTCCTTGGGAATACCTATAACTCTGTCTCAGGTGAACCTGGACACTTGTTTTGTGCTTATTTTTATGCCTACCTTATCACCCCCACTAGACTGTAATTTCCATAAAAATAAGATCCACAGCCAGGTCTTCCTTGTAGTGCCCCTGCTCCCCACTCCATAATGCTAATGCGATACTGTTAGACACATGGTAGGCTACATGAATGTTTAGTAAATGAAAGAACTAAAGAACAATCCCCATAGATTTTGGGGTAGCAGTGGTCAAGTCACCTTTGACTCTGGAAAAGTCATGTCTTGGCCGTCCATGATGTTACAATGTGAACTCTCCATCCGCCTTTGCATAGGACATCTTTGGTGGGATGTTAGGGTGTGAGAGCCCTGACCTGTGTCATTGGGTAGAAGAGGTAGTTGAGCATGGGGGCTATTTTGTAGGGTTTACTCCAGAGCAGCAGGGAGGTAGAAATGACAGAACATCTGTAGCCACATTCCTAGATTTGTGGCTCCAGCCTGATTCTCCCACCGCTGGCCTCCCTCATTTTCTATTGCCAGACCTGCTGACCTCACCACCTATGAAGCATCAGCTCCCCTCAATTCCAGACCAGTTTCAGTTCGGGGCAGCAGTGGGCAGAGACGGTACTGGCTGAGGTGGAGAGTGTTAGGTCAGCGGGGGTCTGCCTGGAGGCTTTCCAGTTTGACATCTGAATCTGGACAAAGGCCCACCCTAAAGCCCTGGGCGCCATGCCTCTAATCCCCTAATCCAGATGCTCAACTGACATTCCCCATTCTATACTCTACCCCCACATAACCCTATAGACACTACGGGCCCTCCCGTCCCAGGGCGTGACTTTGGCCCCTTTCCACTCGGGACCAGTGAATCTCACCCAGGAGCGCTCTCCCAATAAAGGCTTGCTTTTAAAACTTCTCTCCCCGTGTCACGCGTTTACCTTACAGAGAGGACCTCCAGGTCTTCTTTATTTCTGGACTGACCTGGGCCCCAGAATATCAGCACCTTCCCCTCAGTGACCTGTCACAAGAGCAAGTGCCCATGTCCACTGACTGTTCCAAGCACCTATCCTCCTGCCCTATGGGGGTCTCAGCCCTCCTAAACTCTATACCAGTCCTATAGCCCTAGTTTAGGCCCTCATTATCTCCTATCTAGACTACTGAATATGCCTTCGCAATGTCATTTCTATTATCCAGATAGTGAAACAAGTCTCCTCCCCATCAGTTCCTTGCATAAGCCTTTCAGAACTCCCTATCATCTACTAAAGAAGCTACAGCCTCCTTGCCATGGCACTCAAGGCCCTGCATGAACCCACTCCTACTCGTTCAGGTTCAGTGCTTGATATTTCTTGCCTGAACGTTACACTCTAATACCCCTGTCCCACCACGGTGTTTCCATACTTCTCTAATGTCGTTATCTTTGTCTCAAGATGCCCTCCCCCTTTTATACTTCCTTTTTGGCCAACTATCACTTTTTTCTCTGAAATGTTTCCCAATCATGACCTCCCAGGATGTGTTAGAGTAGATGCCCCTGTTTTATGCTCCCTAGTATATCATGAACACAGCTCTTGCAGGCCAACACTTAAACTCCATCTAGAGCAGTGTTCGTCTGATATCTTGTTGTCAAGGTTAGTGCTCAGATAGATACATGTTCCCCTCAACATCCCACGTTAACATGCTATGCATCATGGTCATGCAGTCCCCACATTGCCTATATAATGAAGGCAAAAACTCCAACTCTGACTTTTTTCCATACCCCAATCACAAAAGGACCTTATAAAATGCTCTAAGATGAAAGAGGTTGCTGGATGTCAGTGGGTGGCAAATACCACAGATAAAGACATTCAGGATATTAAGAGATCAGCAGTAAGAGTCATGAAAGGCACTATTCAAGGGAACTGAAGGAAAGGGAACTAGTGAGGTGGGCAGGCTTGAGATATTTGCTGCAGAACTATCCTTTAAGCCCAAAACAGATCCCTCCCTAACTTTAACCAACTCTACAGTGCACGCCTTGGTTAGAAGAGAAATCAAGTGAAGGGATGAGACCTTCTTAACACCAATGCACTATTATTATTGAAACAGATGCCAGGGAAATGATCTACAGAGCACATCAGAAACATCATTGCTCTGAGGGAGAGGAAGGACAGTGAATCAAGCCTGCACTAAATTCAGAATTAAATGCTTGTTCAACCCTTGACTTCCTTCACAACTCAAAGCAACTGAGCCTCCCATCCATTCAGGTCTTTTGTAATATTCGTCTAAAATGAGAGATGTAAATGAAGTGCTCCTTTTATATTCATCATGAGAGAAAACAACACAGTCTCTTTGGTCCAAGTTTAGATGGTCTCTTTTTAAATAAGTTTGAGAAGTCCCATCAATCCTCTTCTTTACCATACTTTTCTCTTACTGGGGCTTCCCATTCCAATTGACCTATTTGCCAACATTTGGGTACTGGAGATTAAGTGTTTAATGGGTTCTAAACTGCTCCACTGTGGATTAGACCATGGTGCTCCTTCTTGATTTAAACAGTAAATTGGATAGCCATTTGCTAGGATGGTGATTTGTGCTTTGGCAGCCTTTGCAGATCCATAAGTAAACTAGTAGATTTCCCTGACACAGTAATTGGCCTTACTGTCTAGAGTCATCACACATTTTTCTTATACATTGAATTAATATAGAAAAGCAGGATGCTTGATGGTTTCATTTGTTGTACCATTAATGAAACATAAAACAGATGTGTGAAACAGTCTTTGTAATGGAAACTGCATTACAAATTATTTGTCCGTGGAATTCATGTCCTGAATGTAAGGTGGGAACAACATGTAGTTTTCTCTTGACAATACTAGGTCAAACTATATTTAAAAACCTATTAAGTATGAAGTCTTAAATATAACACACAGAAACACAGAGAAAGGTATAGTAAAGAAGACAGTTGATGAGGCTTCCCAAACTTTTTAAAAAGGAGGCAATCTTGAGTTGGGCCAAGAAGACTGTTATTTTCTACAGTGACGAATATGAAAGGAGAACTTTATTTACATCTCTTATTTTAGACCACTATTACAAAAGACCCAGATGCATGAGAGTTTCCATCAAATATAAAACACTTAAATATAAAGCACTTTTTTTTTTTCTCTCAGTTCAGCATAGCATTAAAATCTTGTAAATCAATAGTGTAAGGTTCGGCCGCTCAACAGACAGAGTCTGACTCATGATTAACAGGCATCCTTTATTGAAAGGCAAGCGGTCCCAGGCGAGGTTCTCTGGTCCCAAGGAAAGGGGCCAGAGAAGTCCCACCCCGGCGGAGTCGGGGCAGCGTTTTAAGGGTTGCATCCAGGAAGGGGAAGATTCAAAAAAGGCAAAAGCATAGCTTGGGGCTCTTTCATTGGTGCAGCAGTGTGGTGCCACAGTGTGGGGCTCTTTCATTGGTGCAGCGGTTTGGCGCCATGAGTGTAGTCCTGGCACCTGTGGATTGGTCCATGGGCCTCAGGTGGCTAGCAGGCAGGAGCTAGGGGCAGGACTTAGGGGGCGAGGATCTGCCCCTGGGCAAGTCTTGGGGCCTTTTCTTGGAGCGCTGGCCTTGCAAATAGCACTGTGGACCTACCTGTGTGTGACTTTTTTTTCTGGTCACTTCCCAGGTAATTCACTAGAGGATAAGAGAATGAGAGAAAAATATATACTGTCTTACATTCTCCCTGTGAAGACTGGCAATAAAATGTTGAAGGAGGAGATAAAGTCAGCCAGAGAAACATGGCAGCTGACGAGGTGCTGAGGGAACATGTCGATCATCTCAATTTTCCACCTTTAATATGCAAAGGAAAACATGGCATGCTAAACTCAAGAGGGGATATAAAAGAGCTTTCTAAAGAAAGACTTGGCAGTACCCCAAGGGTGGGGTTGTAAATTGCAATGCTTTTTCTTGACTTGGGTTGTTAGGAAAGCAGGAGAAATTGGGTACACAGGTTAAGATATGTTCTTGGACACCAACACTCATCACTAGCACCTTTATAAAGAAGGGAGGGTAAAAGAGAAATGGGAAGGAGGGCTAAAGTGGCTTGAGATTTTCTGCAAACAATACCCTTCTGTCACTTTCTCTCAGTAGTCCTTAGTGGATACTCTAAGCCCTTTTGGACATCCTGGATCAAAGGGTGCAGAGACATTTCCTAGACAGTATGCTCAATTCCATTGTGCTATCATTCTGTAGACTCCTATTCATAGCACTTGTCCTGAAATTGTGTCTTTCTACAGTCTGGTCTCATGCATAGTAATTTCTAACAACTTTGACTAGTCTATTTAACAAACAGATAATTTATAAATTCTAGCCTCTGCCTCCAAGTCCAGCTCTGGTTACCCCACAATCCATTTTGTAGCTCTGCTTGCTTAATATACAGTTTGTCAGGGTCACCTTCTTTCTCAGAGCAATCCTAGTACCTTACACATGCATTAGGTGTAGAATTTAAGCGATTGTATTATAACTTAAAAATATATTTAAAAGATGTTTCACTTAGTCTGAATCATTGAAAATGCAGATTTCTAGGTATGTGTTTATTAGTACCATTTAGAGTACCTGGCACTCAATAAATAATGAATAAATAAATAAATGATTAGATTTTAGAGACGGGCATTTTTCTCTATATATCCACCCACTTATAATACAAATGAGTAAAAAATGAGATTTGCAAGGAAACCTACTTACAGTTGTCTCCAACTAGTCAGGTGCCTGGAACCTTAAATCGTGGCCTTCTGTTTGCAGAGAAGGGTCTAAATACCAATGGGATTTGCCCCTAGGAGTTCTGGCTCATGAGCCAAGGACAGGGATCTTTCCCTCTGGAAATAATTATAAAATTTCCCATCAAAATTGATGATAATCTTTAAAAAATATTTTATGTTGGCGAATAATTTGTGTTTTGCATAGTTTGACATGAAGAAGGAAATTTATGCATGACTCATTCAAAAAAATTTGGGTGCCCGTTACATGATGGGCACAGTGTGGGCACTGAAAAGACAAAATCTCTTTGCTTTAGGAACTCAGGACCCAACTGGGAAACAGACCCATAAATGAGATATGTAAGAGACCTGGTCATAACATGTAAAACATAATTATGATATAATGTGATTTGTGCCTGAATAGAGATAAACATGGTGCATCATTATTACATCAGCCTAGAAGAGGAAATCCATGGAATTACAGAAAGTTTCACTCAGGAGGGGACTTGAGGAAACAAATAGATGGTTACTACACTTCAGTTATATTTTATATATATATATATATATATATATATATATAACAGAAGGAAGAAAGAAAGAAGAAAGGAAAGAAGGCAGGGAGTGGGGGGTGGAGAGAGAGAGAAGACAAAAGACGGAAGGAAGGAAGGACGGAAGGAAGGAAGGAAGGAAGGAAGGAAGGAAGGAAGGAAGAAGGAAGGAAGGAAGGAAGGAAGGAAGGAAGGAAGGAAGGAAGGAAGGAAGGAAGGAAGGAAAAGAAAGAGAGACGGAAAGAAAAGATGTAGTGTTAATTGTTCTAAGGATGAAATCTCCTTTCTGATAATGTCCACCATTTAATTGTCTGCTTTTGTTACCTTTACTTTAAAATTACTTCCACTGTTAAGTAATTACATGTGAGAGCCTACAGCAGATGGTAAATAATTACTTTTTACCAATTGTCCAAGCTCATGTTTTCACGATCAACGATAATTAATGATTCAGGCAAAAGCACTAGGAACACACTGTAGCAAATGTCTTTTTCCCGCTACCTGGGATTTTCTACACATTCGTAAGAGCACAGGAAAAGGCTGCTAAAGAAATAACAAAAGGATTTCATTAGGTAGAAGAACATAGTTTGGATTAGGTGTGAAGGCAGTGCCCGTGTGTCCAATTCCACTGTTTCCTCTTGCCAGCTTTAAGATTGTTAGCTACCACCGTGCGTTCAAGGCTATAATCGCACCTCTGTTCTGGCAAGTTAGAGACATTTAAAAATGTTTATTAGCCTCCTTAAGAAACCAAATAACAGGACAGGAATTCTAAAACCTTTGCTTATGTGTGCAAAGAAATCAGACTTACCAAATGTCATACACTGCTCAGGATAAAAGTGTTTGGGGGCAGTGGGTCACAGCTGTCAATCACAGATGGACAAAACTGGACCTGGGAGGGAAGGTTGGGTAGATATTTTGATTCAAACAGATTTCTCTGGAGGCACATGACATTTTTTCAAGGCTGGATCAAAGACATTCTGGAAGGCGCAGTTGTGAGCAGATGACCCAGCATGGGTGCTGGGGCAAAGGTGGCTGCTTTCATGTGGGGAGGGCACCCCTCTCATTACTAAAAGTCACTTAATGTACAAATGGGAAAATCAAAGGTTATTTGGAATCATTACACCAAAAGAGAAATATTTACAGTTTATCGAACCATGAAAGATAGTCTGAAATCACCTTTTCTCACGTATTGCTAGTAACTCAGTCCATCAGGTAAGAAGGCAAATTCTCCCTGCAAGCAACATAAAGGCCGAACTATTCCACAAGCAGCTGGAAGCTTTTCCCCCCAACTTTATGTCTGCTCAATTAGAAACAAGTCTGTTGTCAGTGATCATCCTTTCTATAAAAGCTTGTCCAAAAACTTTTCTTGTGGTTTCACTGCCCTATAAATTTGGAGGAGATGCTTTTCCCCTCGCCACTGTTTTGACAGCTTAAAAATCAGTTGCGAATACTAGCAGACTCACAGACAGAGAATCCTCTTCTAAAGAAAGGTCTAATGGGTCTAAATTCCAACACTAAATCGCCAGCTTCTGCTCCCCAGCCAAGGAAAATCGATCTCATACCTTTTTCGGGAGCAGGATGTGAATCCTAGGCAGTTTGTGTTTAATGGGGTCTCAAGAGTTTGTGAAAGGAGGAGCTAGTTTTTAATTCCCTGGGGCTGAGAGTTCACCAGGTGTGGCTAATGGTAGGACAACATGGGAAAGGAAGCAGAACTCCTGGCAGC
This sequence comes from Rousettus aegyptiacus, assembly GCF_014176215.1. Taxonomy (NCBI): domain Eukaryota; kingdom Metazoa; phylum Chordata; class Mammalia; order Chiroptera; family Pteropodidae; genus Rousettus; species Rousettus aegyptiacus. Next base: position 44,991,232 of record NW_023416308.1, read on the forward strand.
ACTCTCTGCTGCAAATTCTGGAAAAGTGAAGCTTGAGAGCATGTTGGTGAGGAGCGCTGACTGTGAAAACCAGTTTAAAGAACCGCCAGGCCAAGGTTTGGAATTTTGCCGATGACTCTTGGGCAGAAATCGAGATCTCGTTTCTGCCACCATTAAGGATAAGCATTTCTAATTCTTCTGCCCATGTTGAAAGTCCCATTCCCCCCAGGGATACTAACTTAGCAGCCCTTGTTTGCATTGGATCATCAAGTTCACAGCCTGGGTAGGGCCTGACTTCTCATAGAGGAACTCAGGGGAGGCCAGGAGTGGTCACAGATAAGGCTGGAGAGGTTGGCAGGGCCAGCTTTGGAAAGCTTCCCAGGTCAAGCTAAGGAATTAAAACTTTATCCTATAGAAGATGGAAAATCATTAAAGAACGTTTAACTGGAGAAAAAACAGTCTGATTGGTATTTGAGGTAGAACATTGTGGCAGCCAAGTGAGGATGGATTTGAGAGAGACAAGACAGGAAACAGGGAGATCAGTCAGGGATTTTGATGAATAGTTCAGTGGGAAACCTCAGAGCTCAAATATATTCAACCACGTGCTGCACATACCTGTTGGATAGACTACTTCAGTTTCACACAAGAAAACCTACCCTCCTACTTCAAAATCCTGCTCCTGAATATCCTATCTAGGTGAATAATTGTCCAACTACCCTAGTCAACTACCTGGTAGTCATCCTAGATACTCTCTCTTCATTTCCCTTTTCTCTCATATTCTATCACCATACCCTATCTGTTTTATCTGATATTTCAAACCTTCCCCTCCACTCCATTGCTAAAAGCATTGTTCAAATTCAGGTGTTCATTATCTCCTCCCTGGGCTTTTGCAATAGCCTCCTGAACAGGAAAGGAGTGGTCCATAGAGGGTCTGCTCTTTCAAAAAGGGCAAAGAAAATAGAAGAAATGTCTGTACTTGTTTTCAGATACAAGCTCTTAAATATGAAACCCCCAGACAAAGATAAGTGCCCATATCCTTCTTATCATAGAGTTTTTCACTTTTTGTTGGCATTATCTAGTTATATATCTAGATAATGGGGTCAGAAAACTATGGCCAGACCTGGCCTGCCATCTGTTTTTGTGAAGAAAGTTTTATTGGAAGATAGCCACATACGATAATTTACACATTATCTATGGCTGTGTTTTGTTTTGTTTTTTCCCATCACTATGGAAGAGTTAAGTGATTGTGACAGAGAGTATGTGGCCTGGAAAGCCTAAAATATTTTCTACCTGGCCTTTTACAGATCAAGTTTGCCAACCCCCATTCTAGATCATAAACTTGTCAAGTGCGAGGACTTGTTTATGGTCTTGTTGTATCACTGGGATCTAGCACAGTGCTTGGGACATAAACACAATGTGTGCTGTGTGTGCATTGTGTGTGTGTTATATGAGGGGGCAATCCCATGTGTTGTGACTCAGTGGTACTGAGGAATATAAATTGCAGCCTGAACTCTACATGCATGTGAGCAGATATTAAGGTTACTCTTCCCTTTCAAACAATGGTCTCCATTGTAAATTACCTCACTGGTATTATTAACAATGCTTAGCTCCCTTTAATAGTGGAGTCCTGAACACCTTGACTCATTATACCCTAGGAGTGGCAACCCATAGGCCCTAACAATGCCACCCATCCTTCAGCCCCTGGCTATAGATTCTGGAGACTATCAGTCCCAAATGAGGAGAAAAAGAGACTTTTCTACAAGATGTAAATAATCTTGATAAATTTTTATAGATGCCTTACTTTCGATAAGTTTTGATAGTTGAGTCTAATCTGGGGAGAGAGATAGTGGACTTAAATGTTACATTGACCTGACACGAAGGCGCAGGCCTGTCTGTAGGCCCTTGGTTACCGGGTGCTGCACTGGGCCCTTTCATGGATTGTCTCTGCACGTATTTTGCTCATTGCTGTATCCTACGTATCAGGAACTGTGCCTGATGCATGGTAGGTGCTCAACAAATATTTATTAATGAGGATTTCTTTAAATTGCTTTATATCATCTTTTTTGCTTTCCTGTGAGCTATATCCCCTACTATGCCCCATTTCACAGTGAGTAAGCTGGGCTGGGGAGATTGTAACACTGCTAGTCAGTGTCATGGGCAAGAGTTAAGTCCAGATCTTTTTGACTTGGAAGCCTGTGTTCTGTCCATAACATCAAGATTCAGATGACTAGAAATTCTATTTTGGGCCTAACATCCTCACCTTCCTCTTTACTTGTAAAGATACATGTGGGAAGGCAAACTTCCTAGGCCACTATTTCTGAGATTATAATCACCATACGTGATTTCAGAAGCGGAATTGTCAAGAGCAGAGGCTAATTCTCGGCATTAAAACAGTACAAAGGCCTCTGAGAATTTTGTGTTGCCCATGCGAGTTTTGGCACATTCTCTGAAAATTTGGAAGACAGCCACCTGGGAGAATCCTGTGCTTCCCAAGGCTACACGGTGTTCCATCCAAACACAATGGCAATCAGGCAATTGAGCTGTACAGTGGCTTTTCGAAAGGCTGCAATAGGATGTAACGATTGTGTTATCAGCAACAGTAATAAAGAAAAAAACCTCTCAGCCAACTTTCTGCACATGACTGGACAGAGAAAACAAGTAAACACAAAGCAGACCAAGCCTCTGCCAGCTCTCCACCCTGGAAAGCAGGTTCTAGACCACTGCTCGGTTCTCCATGTCACATATCCAGTGAAGACTGGAAACTTCCCGCTACCCTGCACAGTAAATGAATCTAATTTGCGATTTTCATTCCCTTGGTTCTGAGATTTATTTACAGATGACCTTCGGTGTCACATCCATTTCTAAAATACATCATTAAATAGCAAAAGCCACCTCAGCAGGTGAGATTAAAACCGATCATGTGGAAGTTTTTCCTTGTGTTGCTACCCAGGCTGAAAACCAGACTATGCTTTTCTTCTTCCAAAGATAATTTTCACATTAATGGGCTATAAAAAGCAGCCTGCCAGCAAAACACCAAACATTTATTAAAGCCTCAATAAATAGTAATTCACTAATCATTAAGATTCTCAGTCTAAATGCCTTTTAAAAGTCTAAACACCATCTAAAAATTAGTTCAGAAATATGTTGCTCAAGGATTAAAATAGATTGAGTACTTAAGTCTCCTGTTGTTCATGTTTGGCTTAGTTTTCCCTTGAGAATATTAAACCAAACTGGGAGGGGAAAAAAAAAAAACACAGAGATAACTAGT